>NC_138974.1:118892388-121392388 GCF_055761805.1 Camellia sinensis
TATAGGTGTTCGAGTGTTCGAACCGAATTGCCCAAGAAATGGTTTGTAAACGCCGTATTTACATATCTGCCACTGTGCAGGAGAATCCGTAAAGGTGTTCGAGTGTTCGAACCGTAATGCGCAAGAAATGGTATGCAAACCCCGTATTTACATATCGGCCACTGTGCAGGAGAATCCGTATAGGTGTTCGAGTGTTCGAACCGCAATGCGCAAGAAATGGTACGGAAACCCCGTATTTACATATCTGCCACTGTACACGAGAATCCGTATAGGTGTTCGAGTGTTCGGACCGTAATGCGCAAGAAATGGTATGTAAACCCTGTATTTACATATCTGCCACTGTGCAGGAGAATCCGTATAGGTGTTCGAGTGTTCGAACCGTAATGCGCAAGAAATGGTATGTGAACCCCGTATTTACATATCTGCCACTGTGCAGGAGAATCCGTATAGGTGTTCGAGTGTTCGAACCGTATTGCCCAAGAAATGGTTTGTAAACGCCGTATTTACATATCTGCCACTGTGCAGGAGAATCCGTATTGGTGTTCGAGTGTTCGAACCAAAATACGCAAGAAATGGTATGCAACCCCCGTATTTACATATCTGCCACTGTGCAGGAGAATCCGTATAGGTGTTCGAGTGTTCGAACCGTATTGCGCAAGAAATGGTTTGTAAGCCCCGTATTTACATATCTGCCACTGTGCAGGAGAATCCGTATAGGTGTTCGAGTGTTCGAACCGTATTGCGCAAGAAATGGTACGTAAACCCCGTATTTACATATCTGCCACTGTGCAGGAGAATCCGTGTAGGTGTCCGAGTGTTCGAACCGAATTGCCCAAGAAATGGTTTGTAAACGCCGTATTTACATATCTGCCACTGTGCAGGAGAATCCGTATAGGTGTTCGAGTGTTCGAACCGTATTGCCCAAGAAATGGTTTGTAAACGCCGTATTTACATGTCTGTCACTGTGCAGGGGAATCCGTACAGGTGTTCGAGTGTTCGAACCGTAATGCGCAAGAAATGGTATGTAAACCTCGTATTTACATATCTGCCACTGTGCAGGAGAATCCGTATAGGTGTTCGAGTGTTCGAACCGTATTGCCCAAGAAATGGTTTGTAAACGCCGTATTTACATATCTGCCACTGTGCAGGAGAATCCGTATAGGTGTTCGAGTGTTCGAACCGTAATGCGCAAGAAATGGTATGTAAACCCCGTATTTACATATCTGCCGCTGTGCAGGAGAATCCGTATAGGTGTTCGGGTGTTCGAATCGTATTGCGCAAGAATTGGTATGTAAACCCCGTATTTACATATCTGCCACTGTGCAGGGGAATCCGTATAGGTGTTCGAGTGTTCGAACCGTATTGCGCAAGAAATGGTATGTAAACCCCGTATTTACATATCTGCCACTGTGCAGGAGAATCCGTATAGGTGTTCGAGTGTTCGAACCGTATTGCCCAAGAAATGGTTTGTAAATGCCGTATTTACATATCTGCCACTGTGCAGGAGAATCCGTATAGGTGTTCGAGTGTTCGAACCGTAATGCGCAAGAAATGGTATGTAAACCCCGTATTTACATATCTGCCACTGTGCAGGAGAATCCGTATAGGTGTTCGAGTGTTCGAACCGTATTGCCCAAGAAATGGTTTGTAAACCCCGTATTTACATATCTGCCACTGTGCAGGAGAATCCGTATAGGTGTTCGAGTGTTCGAACCGTATTGCCCAAGAAATGGTTTGTAAACGCCGTATTTACATATCTGCCACTGTGCAGGAGAATCCGTATTGGTGTTCGAGTGTTCGAACCGTAATGCGCAAGAAATGGTATGTAAACCCCGTATTTACATATCTGCCACTGTGCAGGAGAATCCGTATAGGTGTTCGAGTGTTCGAACCGTATTGCGCAAGAAATGGTTTGTAAGCCCCGTATTTACATATCTGCCACTGTGCAGGAGAATCCGTATAGGTGTTCGAGTGTTCGAACCGTATTGCGCAAGAAATGGTATGTAAACCCCGTATTTACATATCTGCCACTGTGCAGGAGAATCCGTGTAGGTGTCCGAGTGTTCGAACCGAATTGCCCAAGAAATGGTTTGTAAACGCCGTATTTACATATCTGCCACTGTGCAGGAGAATCCGTATAGGTGTTCGAGTGTTCGAACCGTATTGCCCAAGAAATGGTTTGTAAATGCCGTATTTACATATCTGCCACTGTGCAGGATAATCCGTATAGGTGTTCGAGTGTTCGAACTGTAATGCGCAAGAAATGGTATGTAAACCTCGTATTTACATATCTGCCACTGTGCAGGAGAATCCGTATAGGTGTTCGAGTGTTCGAACCGTATTGCGCAAGAAATGGTATGTAAACCCCGTATTTACATATCTGCCACCGTGCAGGAGAATCCGTATAGGTGTTCGAGTGTTCGAACCGTATTGCGCAAGAAATGGTTTGTAAACCTCGTATTTACATATCTGCCACTGTGGAGGAGAATCCGTATAGGTGTTCGAGTGTTTGAACCGCAATGCGCAAGAAATGGTACGGAAACCCCGTATTTACATATCTGCCACTGTGCAGGAGAATCCGTATAGGTGTTCGAGTCTTCGAACCGTATTGCCCAAGAAATGGTTTCTAAACGCCGTATTTACATATCAGCCATTGTGCAGGAGAATCCGTATAGGTGTTCGAGTGTTCGAACCGTAATGCGCAAGAAATGGCATGTAAACCCTGTATTTACATATCTGCCACTGTGCAGGAGAATCCGTATAGGTGTTCGAGTGTTCTAACCGAATTGCCCAAGAAATGGTTTGTAAACGCCGTATTTACATATCTGCCACTGTGCAGGAGAATCCGTATAGGTGTTCGAGTGTTTGAACCGTATTGTGCAAGAAATGGTATGTAAACCCCGTATTTATATATCTGCCACTGTGCAGAAGAATCCGTATAGGTGTTGGAGTGTTCGAACCGTATTGCGCAAGAAATGGTACGGAAACCCCGTATTTACATATCTGCCACAATGCAGGGGAATCCGTATAGGTGTTCGAGTGTTCGAACCGTAATGCGCAAGAAATGGTATGTAAACCCCGTATTTACATATCTGCCACTGTGCAGGAGAATCCGTATAGGTGTTCGAGTGTTCGAACCGTAATGCGCAAGAAATGGTATGTAAACCTTGTATTTACATATCTGCCACTGTGCAGGAGAATCCGTATAGGTGTTCGAGTGTTCGAACCGTATTGCCCAAGAAATGGTTTGTAAACGCCGTATTTACATATCTGCCACTGTGCAGGAGAATCCGTATAGGTGTTCGAGTGTTCGAACCGTAATGCGCAAGAAATGGTATGCAAACCCCGTATTTACATATCTGCCACTGTGCAGGAGAATCCGTATAGGTGTCCGAGTGTTCGAACCGAATTGCTCAAGAAATGGTTTGTAAACGCCGTATTTACATATCTGCCACTGTGCAGGAGAATCCGTATAGGTGTTCGAGTGTTCGAACCGTATTGCCCAGGAAATGGTTTGTAAACGCCGTATTTACATATCTGCCACTGTGCAGGAGAATCCGTACAGGTGTTCGAGTGTTCGAACCGTAATGCGCAAGAAATGGTATGTAAACCCCGTATTTACATATCTGCCACTGTGCAGGAGAATCCGTATAGGTGTTCAAGTGTTCGACCCGAATTGCCCAAGAAATGGTTTGTAAACGCCGTATTTACATATCTGCCACTGTGCAGGAAAATCCGTATAGGTGTTCGAGTGTTCGAACCGTAATGCGCAAGAAATGGTATGCAAACCCCGTATTTACATATCTGCCACTGTGCAGGAGAATCCGTATAGGTGTTCGAGTGTTCGAATCGTATTGCGCAAGAATTGGTATGTAAACCCAGTATTTACATATCTGCCACTGTGCAGGGGAATCCGTATAGGTGTTCGAGTGTTCGAACCGTATTGCGCAAGAAATGGTATGTAAACCCCGTATTTACATATCTACCACTGTGCAGGAGAATCCGTATAGGTGTTCGAGTGTTCGAACCGTATTGCGCAAGAAATGGTTTGTAAACCTCGTATTTACATATCTGCCACTGTGGAGGAGAATCCGTATAGGTGTTTGAGTGTTCGAACCGCAATGCGCAAGAAATGGTACGGAAACCCCGTATTTACATATCTGCCACTGTGCAGGAGAATCCGTATAGGTTTTCGAGTGTTCGGACCATAATGCGCTAGAAATGGTATGTAAACCCCGTATTTACATATCTGCCACAGTGCAGGAGAATCTGTATAGGTGTTCGAGTGTTCGAACCGTAATGCGCAAGAAATGGTATGTAAACCCCGTATTTACATATCTGCCACTGTGCAGGAGAATCCGTATAGGTGTTCGAGTGTTCGAACCGTATTGCGCAAGAAATGGTTTGTAAACCTCGTATTTACATATCTGCCACTGTGGAGGAAAATCCGTATAGGTGTTCGAGTGTTCGAACCGCAATGCGCAAGAAATGGTATGGAAACACCGTATTTACATACCTGCCACTGTGCAAGAGAATCCGTATAGGTGTTCGAGTGCTCGAACCGTAATGCGCAAGAAATGGTATGTGAACCCCGTATTTACATATCTGCCACTGTGCAGGAGAATCCGTATAGGTGTTCGAGTGTTCGAACCGTATTGCCCAAGAAATGGTTTGTAAACCCCGTATTTACATATCTGCCACTGTGCAGGAGAATCCGTATAGGTGTTCGAGTGTTCGAACCGTATTGCCCAAGAAATGGTTTATAAACGCCGTATTTACATATCTGCCACTGTGCAGGAGAATCCGTATAGGTGTTCGAGTGTTCGAACCGTAATGCGCAAGAAATGGTATGTAAACCCCGTATTTACATATCTGCCACTGTGCAGGAGAATCCGTATAGGTGTTCGAGTGTTCGAATCGTATTGCGCAAGAATTGGTATGTAAACCCCGTATTTACATATCTGCCACTGTGCGGGGGAATCCGTATAGGTGTTCGAGTGTTCGAACCGTATTGCGCAAGAAATGGTATGTAAACCCCGTATTTACATATCTGCCACTGTGCAGGAGAATCCGTATAGGTGTTCGAGTGTTCGAACCGTAATGCGCAAGAAATGGTATGCAAACCCCGTATTTACATATCTGCCACTGTGCAGGAGAATCCGTATAGGTGTCCGAGTGTTCGAACCGAATTGCCCAAGAAATGGTTTGTAAACGCCGTATTTACATATCTGCCACTGTGCAGGAGAATCCGTATAGGTGTTCGTGTGTTCGAACCGTATTGCCCAAGAAATGGTTTGTAAACGCCGTATTTACATATCTGCCACTGTGCAGGATAATCCGTATAGGTGTTCGAGTGTTCGAACCGTAATGCGCAAGAAATGGTATGTAAACCTCATATTTACATATCTGCCACTGTGCAGGAGAATCCGTATAGGTGTTCGAGTGTTCGAACCGCAATGCGCACGAAATGGTTTGTAAACGCCGTATTTACATATCTGCCACTGTGCAGGAGAATCCGTATAGGTGTTCGAGTGTTCGAACCGTATTGCGCAAGAAATGGTATGTAAACCCCGTATTTACATATCTGCCACTGTGCAGGAGAATCCGTATAGGTGTTGGAGTGTTCGAACCGTATTGCGCAAGAAATGGTACGGAAACCCCGTATTTACATATCTGCCACTATGCAGGGGAATCCGTATAGGTGTTCGAGTGTTCGAACTGTAATGCGCAAGAAATGGTATGTAAACCCCGTATTTACATATCTGCCACTGTGCAGGAGAATCCGTATAGGTGTTCGAGTGTTCGAACCGTAATGCGCAAGAAAAGGTATGTAAACGCCGTATTTACATATCTGCCACTGTGCAGGGGAATCCGTATAGGTGTTCGAGTGTTCGAACCGTATTGCGCAAGAAATGGTATGTAAACCCCGTATTTGCATATCTGCCACTGTGCAGAAGAATCCGTATAGGTGTTGGAGTGTTCGAACCGTATTGCGCAAGAAATGGTACGGAAACCCCGTATTTACATATCTGCCACTATGCAGGGGAATCCGTATAGGTGTTCGAGTGTTCGAACTGTAATGCGCAAGAAATGGTATGTAAACCCCGTATTTACATATCTGCCACTGTGCAGGAGAATCCGTATAGGTGTTCGAGTGTTCGAACCGTAATGCGCAAGAAATGGTATGTAAACCCCGTATTTACATATCTGCCACTGTGCAGGGGAATCCGTATTGGTGTTCGAGTGTTCGAACCGTATTGCCCAAGAAATGGTTTGTAAACGCCGTATTTACATATCTGCCACTGTGCAGGAGAATCCGTATCGGTGTTCGAGTGTTCGAACCGTAATGCGCAAGAAATGGTATGCAAACCCCGTATTTACATATCTGCCACTGTGCAGGAGAATCCGTATAGGTGTCCGAGTGTTCGAACCGAATTACTCAAGAAATGGTTTGTAAACGCCGTATTTACATATCTGCCACTGTGCAGGAGAATCCGTATAGGTGTTCGAGTGTTCGAACCGTATTGCCCAAGAAATGGTTTGTAAACGCCGTATTTACATATCTGCCACTGTGTAGGAGAATCCGTACAGGTGTTCGAGTGTTCGAACCGTAATGCGCAAGAAATGGTATGTAAACCCCGTATTTACATATCTTCCACTGTGCAGGAGAATCCGTATAGGTGTTCAAGTGTTCGAACCGAATTGCCCAAGAAATGGTTTGTAAACGCCGTATTTACATATCTGCCACTGTGCAGGAGAATCCGTATAGGTGTTCGAGTGTTCGAACTGTAATGCGCAGGAAATGGTATGCAAACCCCGTATTTACATATCTGCCACTGTGCAGGAGAATCCGTATAGGTGTTCGAGTGTTCGAATCGTATTGCGCAAGAATTGGTATGCAAACCCCGTATTTACATATCTGCCACTGTGCAGGGGAATCCGTATAGGTGTTCGAGTGTTCGAACCGTATTGCGCAAGAAATGGTTTGTAAAACTCGTATTTACATATCTGCCACTGTGCAGGAGAATCCGTATAGGTGTTCGAGTGTTCGAACCGCAATGCGCAAGAAATGGTACGGAAACCCCGAATTTACATATCTGCCACTGTGCAGGAGAATCCGTCTAGGTGTTCGAGTGTTCGAACCGTAATGCGCAAGAAATGGTATGTAAACCCCGTATTTACATATCTGCCACTGTGCAGGAGAATCCGTATAGGTGTTCGAGTGTTCGAACCGAATTGCCCAAGAAATGGTTTGTAAACGCCGTATTTACATATCTGCCGCTGTGCAGGAGAATCCGTATAGGTGTTCGAGTGTTCGAACCGTAATGCGCAAGAAATGGTATGCAAATCCCGTATTTACATATCTGCCACTGTGCAGAAGAATCCGTATAGGTGTTCGAGTGTTCGAATCGTATTGCGCAAGAATTGGTATGTAAACCCCGTATTTACATATCTGCCACTGTGCAGGGGAATCCGTATAGGTGTTCGAGTGTTCGAACCGTAATGCGCAAGAAATGGTATGTAAACCCCGTATTTACATATCTGCCACTGTGCAGGAGAATCCGTACAGGTGTTCGAGTGTTCGAACCGTAATGCGCAAGAAATGGTATGTAAACCCCGTATTTACATATCTGCCACTGTGCAGGAGAATCCGTATAGGTGTTCAAGTGTTCGAACCGAATTGCCCAAGAAATGGTTTGTAAACGCCGTACTTACATATCTGCCACTGTGCAGGAGAATCCGTATAGGTGTTCGAGTGTTCGAACCGTATTGCGCAAGAAATGGTATGTAAACCCCGTATTTACATATCTGCCACTGTGCAGGAGAATCCGTATAGGTGTTCGAGTGTTCGAACCGTAATGCGCAAGAAATGGTATGTAAACCCCGTATTTACATATCTGCCACTGTGCAGGAGAATCCGTATAGGTGTTCGAGTGTTCGAACCGAATTGCCCAAGAAATGGTTTGTAAACGCCGTATTTACCTATCTGCCACTGTGCAGGAGAATCCGTATAGGTGTTCGAGTGTTCGAACCGTAATGCGCAAGAAATGGTATGCAAACCCCGTATTTACATATCTGCCACTGTGCAGAAGAATCCGTATAGGTGTTCGAGTGTTCGAATCGTATTGCGCAAGAATTGGTATGTAAACCCCGTATTTACATATCTGCAACTGTGCAGGGGAATCCGTATAGGTGTTCGAGTGTTCGAACCGTATTGCGCAAGAAATGGTATGTAAACCCCGTATTTACATATCTGCCACTGTGAAGGAGAATCCGTATAGGTGTTCGAGGGTTCGAACCGTATTGCGCAAGAAATGGTTTGTAAACCTCGTATTTACATATCTGCCACTGTGGAGGGGAATCCGTATAGGTGTTCGAGTGTTCGAACTGCAATGCGCAAGAAATGGTACGGAAACACCGTATTTACATATCTGCCACTGTGCAGGAGAATCCGTATAGGTGTTCGAGTGTTCGAACCGTAATGCGCAAGAAATGGTATGTAAACCCCGTATTTACATATCTGCCACTGTGCAGGAGAATCCGTATAGGTGTTCGAGTGTTCGAACCGAATTGCCCAAGAAATGGTTTGTAAACGCCGTATTTACATATCTGCCACTGTGCAGGAGAATTCGTATAGGTGTTCGAGTGTTCGAATCGTATTGCGCAAGAATTGGTATGTAAACCGCGTATTTACATATCTGCAACTGTGCAGGGGAATCCGTATAGGTGTTCGAGTGTTCGAACCGTATTGCGCAAGAAATGGTATGTAAACCCCGTATTTACATATCTGCCACTGTGAAGGAGAATCCGTATAGGTGTTCGAGTGTTCGAACCGTATTACGCAAGAAATGGTTTGTAAACCTCGTATTTACATATCTGCCACTGTGGAGGAGAATCCGTATAGGTGTTCGAGTGTTCGAACCGCAATGCGCAAGAACTGGTACGGAAACACCGTATTTACATATCTGCCACTGTGCAGGAGAATCCGTATAGGTGTTCGAGGGTTCGAACCGTAATGCGCAAGAAATGGTATGTAAACCCCGTATTTACATATCTGCCACTGTGCAGGAGAATCCGTATAGGTGTTCGAGTGTTCGAACCGTAATGCGCAAGAAATGGTATATAAACCCCGTATTTACATATCTGCCACTGTGCAGGAGAAACCGTATAGGTGTTCGAGTGTTCGAACCGTATTGCCCAAGAAATGGTTTGTAAACCCCGTATTTACATATCTGCCACTGTGCAGGAGAATCCGTATAGGTGTTCGAGTGTTCGAACCGTATTGCCCAAGAAATGGTTTGTAAACGCCGTATTTTCATATCTGCCACTGTGCAGGAGAATCCGTATAGGTGTTCGAGTGTTCGAACCGTAATGGGCAAGAAATGGTATGTAAACCCCGTATTTACATATCTGCCACTGTGCAGGAGAATCCGTATAGGTTTTCGAGTGTTCGAACCGAATTGCCCAAGAAATGGTTTGTAAATGCCGTATTTACATATCTGCCACTGTGCAGAAGAATCCGTATAGGTGTTCGAGTGTTCGAACCGTAATGCGCAGGAAATGGTATGCAAACCCCGTATTTACATATCTGCCACTGTGTAGGAGAATCCGTATAGGTGTTCGAGTGTTCGAATCGTATTGCGCAAGAATTGGTATGTAAACCCCGTATTTACATATCTGCAACTGTGCAGGGGAATCCGTATAGGTGTTCGGGTGTTCGAACCGTATTGCGCAAGAAATGGTATGTAAACCCCGTGTTTACATATCTGCCACTGTGCAGGTGAATCCGTATAGGTGTTCGAGTGTTCGAACCGTATTGCGCAAGAAATGGTTTGTAAACCTCGTATTTACATATCTGCCACTGTGGAGGAGAATCCGTATAGGTGTTCGAGTGTTCGAACCGCAATGCGCAAGAAATGGTACGGAAACACCGTATTTACATATCTGCCACTATGCAGGAGAATCCGTATAGGTGTTCGAGTGTTCGAACCGTATTGCGCAAGAAATGGTATGTAAACCCCGTATTTAAATATCTGCCACTGTGCAGGAGAATCCGTATAGGTCTTCGAGTGTTCGAACCGAATTGCCCAAGAAATGGTTTTTAAACGCCGTATTTACATATCTGCCACTGTGCAGGAGAATCCGTAGAGGTGTTCGAGTGTTCGAACCGTAATGCGCAAGAAATGGTATGCAAACCCCGTATTCACATATCTGCCACTGTGCAGAAGAATCCGTATAGGTGTTCGGGTGTTCGAATCGTATTGCGCAAGAATTGGTACGTAAACCCCGTATTTACATATCTGCAACTGTGCAGGGAAATCCGTATAGGTGTTCGAGTGTTCGAACCGTATTGCGCAAGAAATGGTATGTAAACCCCGTATTTACATATCTGCCACTGTGAAGGAGAATCCGTATAGGTGTTCGAGTGTTCGAACCGTATTGCGCAAGAAATGGTTTGTAAACCTCGTATTTACATATCTGCCACTGTGGAGGGGAATCCGTATAGGTGTTCGAGTGTTCGAACCGCAATGCGCAAGAAATGGTACGGAAACACCGTATTTACATATCTGCCACTGTGCAGGAGAATCCCTATAGGTGTTCGATTGTTCGAACCGTAATGCGCAAGAAATGGTATGTAAACCCCGTATTTACATATCTGCCACTGTGCAGGAGAATCCGTATAGGTGTTCGAGTGTTCGAACCGTAATGCGCAAGAAATGGTATGTAAACCCCGTATTTACATATCTGCCACTGTGCAGGAGAATCCGTATAGGTGTTCGAGTGCTCGAACCGTATTGCCCAAGAAATGGTTTGTAAACCCCGTATTTACATATCTTCCACTGTGCAGGAGAATCCGTATAGGTGTTCGAGTGTTCGAACCGTATTGCCCAAGAAAGGGTTTGTAAACGCCGTATTTACATATCTGCCACTGTGCAGGAGAATCCGTATAGGTGTTCGAGTGTTCGAACCGTATTGCCCAAGAAATGGTATGTAAACCTCGTATTTACATATCTGCCACTGTGCAGGAGAATCCGTACAGGTGTTCGAGTGTTCGAACCGAATTGCCCAAGAAATGATTTGTAAACGCCGTATTTACATATCTGCCACTGTGCAGGAGAATCCGTATAGGTGTTCGAGTGTTCGAACCGTAATGCGCAAGAAATGGTATGCAAACCCCGTATTTACATATCTGCCACTTGTAGGAGAATCCGTATAGGTGTTCGAGTGTTCGAATCGTATTGCGCAAGAATTGGTACGTAAACCCCGTATTTACATATCTGCAACTGTGCAGGGCAATCCGTATAGCTGTTCGGGTGTTCGAACCGTATTGCGTAAGAAATGGTATGTAAACCCCGTATTTACATATCTGCCACTGTGCAGGAGAATCCGTATAGGTGTTCGAGTGTTCGAACCGTATTGCGCAAAAAATGGTTTGTAAACCTCGTATTTACATATCTGCCACTGTGGAGGAGAATCCGTATAGGTGTTCGAGTGTTCGAACCGCAATGCGCAAGAAATGGTACGGAAACACCGTATTTACATATCTGCCACTGTGCAGGAGAATCCGTATAGGTGTTCGAGTGTTCGAACCGTAATGCGCAAGAAATGGTATGTAAACCCCGTATTTACATATCTGCCTCTGTGCAGGAGAATCCGTATAGGTGTTCGAGTGTTCGAACCGAATTGCCCAAGAAATTGTTTGTAAACGCCGTATTTACATATCTGCCACTGTGCAGGAGAATCCGTATAGGTGTTCGAGTGTTCGAACCGTAATGCGCAAGAAATGGTATGCAAACCCCGTATTTACATATCTGCCACTGTGCAGAAGAATCCGTATAGGTGTTCGAGTGTTCGAATCGTATTGCGCAAGAATTGGTACGTAAACCCCGTATTTACATATCTGCAACTGTGCAGGGAAATCCGTATAGGTGTTCGAGTGTTCGAACCGTATTGCGCAAGAAATGGTATGTAAACCCCGTATTTACATATCTGCCACTTTGAAGGAGAATCCGTATAGATGTTCGAGTGTTCGAACCGTATTGCGCAAGAAATGGTTTGTAAACCTCGTATTTACATATCTGCCACTGTGGAGGGGAATCCGTATAGGTGTTCGAGTGTTCGAACCGCAATGCGCAAGAAATGGTACAGAAACACCGTATTTACATATCTGCCACTGTGCAGGAGAATCCGTATAGGTGTTCGATTGTTCGAACCGTAATGCGCAAGAAATGGTATGTAAACCCCGTATTTACATATCTGCCACTGTGCAGGAGAATCCGTATAGGTGTTCGAGTGTTCGAACCGTAATGCGCAAGAAATGGTATGTAAACCCCGTATTTACATATCTGCCACTGTGCAGGAGAATCCGTATAGGTGTTCGAGTGCTCGAACCGTATTGCCCAAGAAATGGTTTGTAAACCCCGTATTTACATATCTGCCACTGTGCAGGAGAATCCGTATAGGTGTTCGAGTGTTCGAACCGTATTGCCCAAGAAAGGGTTTGTAAACGCCGTATTTACATATCTGCCACTGTGCAGGAGAATCCGTATAGGTGTTCGAGTGTTCGAACCGTATTGCCCAAGAAATGGTATGTAAACCTCGTATTTACATATCTGCCACTGTGCAGGAGAATCCGTACAGGTGTTCGAGTGTTCGAACCGAATTGCCCAAGAAATGATTTGTAAACGCCGTATTTACATATCTGCCACTGTGCAGGAGAATCCGTATAGGTGTTCGAGTGTTCGAACCGTAATGCGCAAGAAATGGTATGCAAACCCCGTATTTACATATCTGCCACTTGTAGGAGAATCCGTATAGGTGTTCGAGTGTTCGAATCGTATTGCGCAAGAATTGGTATGTAAACCCCGTATTTACATATCTGCCACTGTGCAGGAGAATCCGTATAGGTGTTCGAGTGTTCGAACCGTATTGCGCAAAAAATGGTTTGTAAACCTCGTATTTACATATCTGCCACTGTGGAGGAGAATCCGTATAGGTGTTCGAGTGTTCGAACCGCAATGCGCAAGAAATGGTACGGAAACACCGTATTTACATATCTGCCACTGTGCAGGAGAATCCGTATAGGTGTTCGAGTGTTCGAACCGTAATGCGCAAGAAATGGTATGTAAACCCCGTATTTACATATCTGCCTCTGTGCAGGAGAATCCGTATAGGTGTTCGAGTGTTCGAACCGAATTGCCCAAGAAATTGTTTGTAAACGCCGTATTTACATATCTGCCACTGTGCAGGAGAATCCGTATAGGTGTTCGAGTGTTCGAACCGTAATGCGCAAGAAATGGTATGCAAACCCCGTATTTACATATCTGCCACTGTGCAGAAGAATCCGTATAGGTGTTCGAGTGTTCGAATCGTATTGCGCAAGAATTGGTACGTAAACCCCGTATTTACATATCTGCAACTGTGCAGGGAAATCCGTATAGGTGTTCGAGTGTTCGAACCGTATTGCGCAAGAAATGGTATGTAAACCCCGTATTTACATATCTGCCACTTTGAAGGAGAATCCGTATAGATGTTCGAGTGTTCGAACCGTATTGCGCAAGAAATGGTTTGTAAACCTCGTATTTACATATCTGCCACTGTGGAGGGGAATCCGTATAGGTGTTCGAGTGTTCGAACCGCAATGCGCAAGAAATGGTACAGAAACACCGTATTTACATATCTGCCACTGTGCAGGAGAATCCGTATAGGTGTTCGATTGTTCGAACCGTAATGCGCAAGAAATGGTATGTAAACCCCGTATTTACATATCTGCCACTGTGCAGGAGAATCCGTATAGGTGTTCGAGTGTTCGAACCGTAATGCGCAAGAAATTGTATGTAAACCCCGTATTTACATATCTGCCACTGTGCAGGAGAATCCGTATAGGTGTTCGAGTGCTCGAACCGTATTGCCCAAGAAATGGTTTGTAAACCCCGTATTTACATATCTGCCACTGTGCAGGAGAATCCGTATAGGTGTTCGAGTGTTCGAACCGTATTGCCCAAGAAAGGGTTTGTAAACGCCGTATTTACATATCTGCCACTGTGCAGGAGAATCCGTATAGGTGTTCGAGTGTTCGAACCGTATTGCCCAAGAAATGGTATGTAAACCTCGTATTTACATATCTGCCACTGTGCAGGAGAATCCGTACAGGTGTTCGAGTGTTCGAACCGAATTGCCCAAGAAATGATTTGTAAACGCCGTATTTACATATCTGCCACTGTGCAGGAGAATCCGTATAGGTGTTCGAGTGTTCGAACCGTAATGCGCAAGAAATGGTATGCAAACCCCGTATTTACATATCTGCCACTTGTAGGAGAATCCGTATAGGTGTTCGAGTGTTCGAATCGTATTGCGCAAGAATTGGTATGTAAACCCCGTATTTACATATCTGCAACTGTGCAGGGGAATCCGTATAGCTGTTCGGGTGTTCGAACCGTATTGCGTAAGAAATGGTATGTAAACCCCGTATTTACATATCTGCTACTGTGCAGGAGAATCCGTATAGGTGTTCGAGTGTTCGAACCGTATTGCGCAAAAAATGGTTTGTAAACCTCGTATTTACATATCTGCCACTGTGGAGGAGAATCCGTATAGGTGTTCGAGTGTTCGAACCGCAATGCGCAAGAAATGGTACGGAAACACCGTATTTACATATCTGCCACTGTGCAGGAGAATCCGTATAGGTGTTCGAGTGTTCGAACCGTAATGCGCAAGAAATGGTATGTAAACCCCGTATTTACATATCTGCCTCTGTGCAGGAGAATCCGTATAGGTGTTCGAGTGTTCGAACCGAATTGCCCAAGAAATGGTTTGTTAACGCCGTATTTACATATCTGCCACTGTGCAGGAGAATCCGTATAGGTGTTCGAGTGTTCGAACCGTAATGCGCAAGAAATGGTATGCAAACCCCGTATTTACATATCTGCCACTGTGCAGAAGAATCCGTATAGGTGTTCGAGTGTTCGAATCGTATTGCGCAAGAATTGGTATGTAAACCCCGTATTTACATATCTGCAACAGTGCAGGGGAATCCGGATAGGTGTTCGAGTGTTCGAACCGTATTGCGCAAGAAATGGTATGTAAACCCCGTATTTACATATCTGCCACTATGAAGGAGAATCCGTATAGTTGTTCGAGTGTTCGAACCGTATTGCGCAAGAAATGGTTTGTAAACCTCGTATTTACATATCTGCCACTGTGGAGGAGAATCCGTATAGGTGTTCGAGTGTTCGAACCGCAATGCGCAAGAAATGGTACGGAAACACCGTATTTACATATCTGCCACTGTGCAGGAGAATCCGTATAGGTGTTCGAGTGTTCGAACCGTAATGCGCAAGAAATGGTATGTAAACCCCGTATTTACATATCTGCCACTGTGCAGGAGAATCCGTATAGGTGTTCGAGTGTTCGAACCGTAATGCGCAAGAAATGGTATGTAAACCCCGTATTTACATATCTGCCACTGTGCAGGAGAATCCGTATAGGTGTTCGAGTGTTCGAACCGTATTGCCCAAGAAATGGTTTGTAAACCCCGTATTTACATATCTGCCACTGTGCAGGAGAATCCGTATAGGTGTTCGAGTGTTCGAACCGTATTGCCCAAGAAAGGGTTTGTAAACCCCGTATTTACATATCTGCCACTGTGGAGGAGAATCCGTATAGGTGTTCGAGTGTTCGAACCGTATTGCCCAAGAAAGGGTTTGTAAACGCCGTATTTACATATCTGCCACTGTGCAGGAGAATCCGTATAGGTGTTCGAGTGTTCGAACCGTATTGCCCAAGAAATGGTATGTAAACCTCGTATTTACATATCTGCCACTGTGCAGGAGAATCCGTACAGGTGTTCGAGTGTTCGAACCGAATTGCCCAAGAAATGATTTGTAAACGCCGTACTTACATATCTGCCACTGTGCAGGAGAATCCGTATAGGTGTTCGAGTGTTCGAACCGTAATGCGCAAGAAATGGTATGCAAACCCCGTATTTACATATCTGCCACTTGTAGGAGAATCCGTATAGGTGTTCGAGTGTTCGAATCGTATTGCGCAAGAATTGGTATGTAAACCCCGTATTTACATATCTGCAACTGTGCAGGGGAATCCGTATAGGTGTTCGGGTGTTCGAACCGTATTGCGCAAGAAATGGTATGTAAACCCCGTATTTACATATCTGCCACTGTGCAGGAGAATCCGTATAGGTGTTCGAGTGTTCGAACCGTATTGCGCAAAAAATGGTTTGTAAACCTCGTATTTACATATCTGCCACTGTGGAGGAGAATCCGTATAGGTGTTCGAGTGTTCGAACCGCAATGCGCAAGAAATGGTACAGAAACACCGTATTTACATATCTGCCACTGTGCAGGAGAATCCGTATAGGTGTTCGAGTGTTCGAACCGTAATGCGCAAGAAATGGTATGTAAACCCCGTATTTACATATCTGCCTCTGTGCAGGAGAATCCGTATAGGTGTTCGAGTGTTCGAACCGAATTGCCCAAGAAATGGTTTGTAAACGCCGTATTTACATATCTGCCACTGTGCAGGAGAATCCGTATAGGTGTTCGAGTGTTCGAACCGTAATGCGCAAGAAATGGTATGCAAACCCCGTATTTACATATCTGCCACTGTGCAGAAGAATCCGTATAGGTGTTCGAGTGTTCGAATCGTATTGCGCAAGAATTGGTATGTAAACCCCGTATTTACATATCTGCAACTGTGCAGGGAATCTGGATAGGTGTTCGAGTGTTCGAACCGTATTGCGCAAGAAATGGTATAAACCCCGTATTTACATATCTGCCACTATGAAGGAGAATCCGTATAGTTGTTCGAGTGTTCGAACCGTATTGCGCAAGAAATGGTTTGTAAACCTCGTATTTACATATCTGCCACTGTGGAGGAGAATCCGTATAGGTGTTCGAGTGTTCGAACCGCAATGCGCAAGAAATGGTACGGAAACACCGTATTTACATATCTGCCACTGTGCAGGAGAATCCGTATAGGTGTTCGAGTGTTCGAACCGTAATGCGCAAGAAATGGTATGTAAACCCCGTATTTACATATCTGCCACTGTGCAGGAGAATCCGTATAGGTGTTCGAGTGTTCGAACCGTAATGCGCAAGAAATGGTATGTAAACCCCGTATTTACATATCTGCCACTGTGCAGGAGAATCCGTATAGGTGTTCGAGTGTTCGAACCGTATTGCCCAAGAAATGGTTTGTAAACCCCGTATTTACATATCTGCCACTGTGCAGGAGAATCCGTATAGGTGTTCGAGTGTTCGAACCGTATTGCCCAAGAAAGGGTTTGTAAACGCCGTATTTACATATCTGCCACTGTGCAGGAGAATCCGTATAGGTGTTCGAGTGTTCGAACCGTATTGCCCAAGAAATGGTATGTAAACCCCGTATTTACATATCTGCCACTGGGCAGGAGAATCCGTATAGGTGTTCGAGTGTTCGAACCGTAATGCGCAAGAAATGGTATGTAAACCCCGTATTTACATATCTGCCACTGTGCAGGAGAATCCGTATAGGTGTTCGAGTGTTCAACCGTATTGCCCAAGAAATGGTTTGTAAACCCCGTATTTACATATCTGCCACTGTGCTGGAGAATCCGTATAGGTGTTCGAGTGTTCGAACCGTAATGCGCAAGAAATGGTATGTAAACCCCGTATTTACATATCTGCCACTGTGCAGGAGAATCCGTATAGGTGTTCGAGTGTTCGAACCGAATTGCCCAAGAAATGGTTTGTAAACGCCGTATTTACATATCTGCCACTGTGCAGGAGAATCCGTATAGGTGTTCGAGTGTTCGAACCGTAATGCGCAAGAAATGGTATGCAAACCCCGTATTTACATATCTGCCACTGTGTAGGAGAATCCGTATAGGTGTTCGAGTGTTCGAATCGTATTGCGCAAGAATTGGTATGTAAACCCCGTATTTACATATCTGCAACTGTGCAGGGGAATCCGTATAGGTGTTCGGGTGTTCGAACCGTATTGCGCAAGAAATGGTACGGAAACCCCGTATTTACATATCTGCCACTGTGTAGGAGAATCCGTATAGGTGTTCGAGTGTTTGAACCGTAATGCGCAAGAAATGGTATGCAAACCCCGTATTTACATATCTGCCACTGTGCAGAAGAATCCGTATAGGTGTTCGAGTGTTCGAATCGTATTGCGCAAGAATTGGTATGTAAACCCCGTATTTACATATCTGCAACTGTGCAGGGAATCTGGATAGGTGTTCGAGTGTTCGAACCGTATTGCGCAAGAAATGGTATGTAAACCCCGTATTTACATATCTGCCACTATGAAGGAGAATCCGTATAGTTGTTCGAGTGTTCGAACCGTATTGCGCAAGAAATGGTTTGTAAACCTCGTATTTACATATCTGCCACTGTGGAGGAGAATCCGTATAGGTGTTCGAGTGTTCGAACCGCAATGCGCAAGAAATGGTACGGAAACACCGTATTTACATATCTGCCACTGTGCAGGAGAATCCGTATAGGTGTTCGAGTGTTCGAACCGTATTGCCCAAGAAAGGGTTTGTAAACGCCGTATTTACATATCTGCCACTGTGCAGGAGAATCCGTATAGGTGTTCGAGTGTTCGAACCGTATTGCCCAAGAAATGGTTTGTAAACGCCGTATTTAAATATCTGCCACTGTGCAGGAGAATCCGTATAGGTGTTCGAGTGTTCGAACCGTAATGCGCAAGAAATGGTATGCAAACCCCGTATTTACATATCTGCCACTGTGTAGGAGAATCCGTATAGGTGTTCGAGTGTTTGAATCGTATTGCGCAAGAATTGGTATGTAAACCCCGTATTTACATATCTGCAACTGTGCAGGGGAATCCGTATAGGTGTTCGGGTGTTCGAACCGTATTGCGCAAGAAATGGTATGTATACCCCGTATTTACATATCTGCCACTGTGCAGGAGAATCCGTATAGGTGTTCGAGTGTTCGAACCGTATTGCGCAAGAAATGGTTTGTAAACCTCGTATTTACATATCTGCCACTGTGGAGGAGAATCCGTATAGGTGTTCGAGTGTTCGAACCGCAATGGCAAGAAATGGTACGGAAACACCGTATTTACATATCTGCCACTGTGCAGGAGAATCCGTATAGGTGTTCGAGTGTTCGAACCGTAATGCGCAAGAAATGGTATGTAAACCCCGTATTTACATATCTGCCTCTGTGCAGGAGAATCCGTATAGGTGTTCGAGTGTTCGAACCGAATTGCCCAAGAAATGGTTTGTAAACGCCGTATTTACATATCTGCCACTGTGCAGGAGAATCCGTATAGGTGTTCGAGTGTTCGAACCGTAATGCGCAAGAAATGGTATGCAAACCCCGTATTTACATATCTGCCACTGTGCAGAAGAATCCGTATAGGTGTTCGAGTGTTCGAATCGTATTGCGCAAGAATTGGTATGTAAACCCCGTATTTACATATCTGCAACTGTGCAGGGGAATCCGGATAGGTGTTCGAGTGTTCGAACCGTATTGCACAAGAAATGGTATGTAAACCCCGTATTTACATATCTGCCACTGTGAAGGAGAATCCGTATAGGTGTTCGAGTGTTCGAACCGTATTGCGCATGAAATGGTTTGTAAACCTCGTATTTACATATCTGCCACTGTGGAGGAGAATCCGTATAGGTGTTCGAGTGTTCGAACCGCAATGCGCAAGAAATGGTACGGAAACACCGTATTTACATATCTGCCACTGTGCAGGAGAATCCGTATAGGTGTTCGAGTGTTCGAACCGTAATGCGCAAGAAATGGTATGTAAACCCCGTATTTACATATCTGCCACTGTGCAGGAGAATCCGTATAGGTGTTCGAGTGTTCAACCGTATTGCCCAAGAAATGGTTTGTAAACCCCGTATTTACATATCTGCCACTGTGCTGGAGAATCCGTATAGGTGTTCGAGTGTTCGAACCGTAATGCGCAAGAAATGGTATGTAAACCCCGTATTTACATATCTGCCACTGTGCAGGAGAATCCGTATAGGTGTTCGAGTGTTCGAACCGAATTGCCCAAGAAATGGTTTGTAAACGCCGTATTTACATATCTGCCACTGTGCAGGAGAATCCGTATAGGTGTTCGAGTGTTCGAACCGTAATGCGCAAGAAATGGTATGCAAACCCCGTATTTACATATCTGCCACTGTGTAGGAGAATCCGTATAGGTGTTCGAGTGTTCGAATCGTATTGCGCAAGAATTGGTATGTAAACCCCGTATTTACATATCTGCAACTGTGCAGGGGAATCCGTATAGGTGTTCGGGTGTTCGAACCGTATTGCGCAAGAAATGGTACGGAAACCCCGTATTTACATATCTGCCACTGTGTAGGAGAATCCGTATAGGTGTTCGAGTGTTTGAACCGTAATGCGCAAGAAATGGTATGCAAACCCCGTATTTACATATCTGCCACTGTGCAGAAGAATCCGTATAGGTGTTCGAGTGTTCGAATCGTATTGCGCAAGAATTGGTATGTAAACCCCGTATTTACATATCTGCAACTGTGCAGGGAATCTGGATAGGTGTTCGAGTGTTCGAACCGTATTGCGCAAGAAATGGTATGTAAACCCCGTATTTACATATCTGCCACTATGAAGGAGAATCCGTATAGTTGTTCGAGTGTTCGAACCGTATTGCGCAAGAAATGGTTTGTAAACCTCGTATTTACATATCTGCCACTGTGGAGGAGAATCCGTATAGGTGTTCGAGTGTTCGAACCGCAATGCGCAAGAAATGGTACGGAAACACCGTATTTACATATCTGCCACTGTGCAGGAGAATCCGTATAGGTGTTCGAGTGTTCGAACCGTAATGCGCAAGAAATGGTATGTAAACCCCGTATTTACATATCTGCCACTGTGCAGGAGAATCCGTATAGGTGTTCTAGTGTTCGAACCGTAATGCGCAAGAAATGGTATGTAAACCCCGTATTTACATATCTGCCACTGTGCAGGAGAATCCGTATAGGTGTTCGACTGTTCGAACCGTATTGCCCAAGAAATGGTTTGTAAACCCCGTATTTACATATCTGCCACTGTGCAGGAGAATCCGTATAGGTGTTCGAGTGTTCGAACCGTATTGCCCAAGAAAGGGTTTGTAAACGCCGTATTTACATATCTGCCACTGTGCAGGAGAATCCGTATAGGTGTTCGAGTGTTCGAACCGTATTGCCCAAGAAATGGTATGTAAACCCCGTATTTACATATCTGCCACTGTGCAGGAGAATCCGTATAGGTGTTCGAGTGTTCGAACCGAATTGCCCAAGAAATGGTTTGTAAACGCCGTATTTAAATATCTGCCACTGTGCAGGAGAATCCGTATAGGTGTTCGAGTGTTCGAACCGTAATGCGCAAGAAATGGTATGCAAACCCCGTATTTACATATCTGCCACTGTGTAGGAGAATCCGTATAGGTGTTCGAGTGTTTGAATCGTATTGCGCAAGAATTGGTATGTAAACCCCGTATTTACATATCTGCAACTGTGCAGGGGAATCCGTATAGGTGTTCGGGTGTTCGAACCGTATTGCGCAAGAAATGGTATGTATACCCCGTATTTACATATCTGCCACTGTGCAGGAGAATCCGTATAGGTGTTCGAGTGTTCGAACCGTATTGCGCAAGAAATGGTTTGTAAACCTCGTATTTACATATCTGCCACTGTGGAGGAGAATCCGTATAGGTGTTCGAGTGTTCGAACCGCAATGGCAAGAAATGGTACGGAAACACCGTATTTACATATCTGCCACTGTGCAGGAGAATCCGTATAGGTGTTCGAGTGTTCGAACCGTAATGCGCAAGAAATGGTATGTAAACCCCGTATTTACATATCTGCCTCTGTGCAGGAGAATCCGTATAGGTGTTCGAGTGTTCGAACCGTAATGCGCAAGAAATGGTATGCAAACCCCGTATTTACATATTTGCCACTGTGCAGAAGAATCCGTATAGGTGTTCGAGTGTTCGAATCGTATTGCGCAAGAATTGGTATGTAAACCCCGTATTTACATATCTGCAACTGTGCAGGGGAATCCGGATAGGTGTTCGAGTGTTCGAACCGTATTGCACAAGAAATGGTATGTAAACCCCGTATTTACATATCTGCCACTCTGAAGGAGAATCCGTATAGGTGTTCGAGTGTTCGAACCGTATTGCGCATGAAATGGTTTGTAAACCTCGTATTTACATATCTGCCACTGTGGAGGAGAATCCGTATAGGTGTTCGAGTGTTCGAACCGCAATGCGCAAGAAATGGTACGGAAACACCGTATTTACATATCTGCCACTGTGCAGGAGAATCCGTATAGGTGTTCGAGTGTTCGAACCGTAATGCGCAAGAAATGGTATGTAAACCCCGTATTTACATATCTGCCACTGTGCAGGAGAATCCGTATAGGTGTTCGAGTGTTCAACCGTATTGCCCAAGAAATGGTTTGTAAACCCCGTATTTACATATCTGCCACTGTGCAGGAGAATCCGTATAGGTGTTCGAGTGTTCGAACCGTAATGCGCAAGAAATGGTATGTAAACCCCGTATTTACATATCTGCCACTGTGCAGGAGAATCCGTATAGGTGTTCGAGTGTTCGAACCGAATTGCCCAAGAAATGGTTTGTAAACGCCGTATTTACATATCTGCCACTGTGCAGGAGAATCCGTATAGGTGTTCGAGTGTTCGAACCGTAATGCGCAAGAAATGGTATGCAAACCCCGTATTTACATATCTGCCACTGTGTAGGAGAATCCGTATAGGTGTTCGAGTGTTCGAATCGTATTGCGCAAGAATTGGTATGTAAACCCCGTATTTACATATCTGCAACTGTGCAGGGGAATCCGTATAGGTGTTCGGGTGTTCGAACCGTATTGCGCAAGAAATGGTACGGAAACCCCGTATTTACATATCTGCCACTGTGTAGGAGAATCCGTATAGGTGTTCGAGTGTTCGAACCGTAATGCGCAAGAAATGGTATGTAAACCCCGTATTTACATATCTGCCACTGTGCAGGAGAATCCGTATAGGTGTTCGAGTGTTCGAACCGTATTGCCTAAGAAATGGTTTGTAAACGACGTATTTACATATCTGCCACTGTGCAGGAGAATCCGTATAGGTGTTCGAGTGTTTGAACCGTAATGCGCAAGAAATGGTATGCAAACCCTGTATTGACATATCTGCCACTGTGCAGGAGAATCCGTATAGGTGTTCGAATCGTACTGCGCAAGAATTGGTATGTAAACCCCGTATTTACATATCTGCCACTGTGCAGGAGAATCCGTATAGGTGTTCGAGTGTTCGAACCGTATTGCGCAGGAAAAGGTACGTAAACCCCGTATTTACATATCTACCACTGTGTAGGAGAATCCGTATAGGTGTTCGAGTGTTCGAACCGTAATTCGCCCGAAATGGTATGTAATACCCGTATTTACATATCTGCCACAGTGCAGGAGAATCCATATGGGTGTTCGAGTGTTCGAACCCTAATGAATGAGAAATGGTAAGTAAACGCCGTATTTACATATCTGCCACTATGCAGGAGAATCCGTATGGGTGTTCGAGTGGTCGAACCGTATTGCGCAAGAAATGGTATGTAAACTCCGTATTTACATATCTGCAACTGTGCAGGGGAATCCGTATAGGTGTTCGGGTGTTCGAACCGTATTGCGCAAGAAATGGTATGTAAACCCCGTATTTACATATCTGCCACTATGAAGGAGAATCCGTATAGGTGTTCGAGTGTTCGAACCGTATTGCGCAAGAAATGGTTTGTAAACCTCGTATTTACATATCTGCCACTGTGGAGGAGAATCCGTATAGGTGTTCGAGTGTTCGAACCGCAATGCGCAAGAAATGGTACG
Source organism: Camellia sinensis (assembly GCF_055761805.1). Lineage (NCBI taxonomy): Eukaryota > Viridiplantae > Streptophyta > Magnoliopsida > Ericales > Theaceae > Camellia > Camellia sinensis. The sequence continues at coordinate 118,916,265 of NC_138974.1, forward strand.
GAAACACCGTATTTACATATCTGCCACTGTGCAGGAGAATCCGTATAGGTGTTCGAGTGTTCGAACCGTAATGCGCAAGAAATGGTATGTAAACCCCGTATTTACATATCTGCCACTGTGCAGGAGAATCCGTATAGGTGTTCGAGTGCTCGAACCGCAATGCGCAAGAAATGGTTTGTAAACGCCGTATTTACATATCTGCCACTGTGCAGGAGAATCCGTATAGGTGTTCGAGTGTTCGAACCGTAATGCGCAAGAAATGGTATGCAAACCCCGTATTTACATATCTGCCACTGTGCAGAAGAATCCGTATAGGTGTTCGAGTGTTCGAATCGTATTGCGCAAGAATTGGTATGTAAACCCCGTATTTACATATCTGCAACTGTGCAGGGGAATCCGTATAGGTGTTCGAGTGTTCGAACCGTATTGCGCAAGAAATGGTATGTAAACCCCGTATTTACATATCTACCACTGTGAAGGAGAATCCGTATAGGTGTTCGAGTGTTCGAACCGTATTGCGCAACAAATGGTTTGTAAACCTCGTATTTCCATATCTGCCACTGTGCAGGAGAATCCGTATAGGTGTTCGAGTGTTCGAACCGTAATGCGCAAGAAATGGTATGTAAACCCCGTATTTACATATCTGCCACTGTGCAGGAGAATCCGTATAGGTGTTCGAGTGTTCGAACCGTATTGCCCAAGAAATGGTTTGTAAACCCCGTATTTACATATCTGCCACTGTGCAGGGGAATCCGTATAGATGTTCGAGTGTTCGAACCGTATTGCCCAAGAAATGGTTTGTAAACGCCGTATTTACATATCTGCCACTGTGCAGGAGAATCCGTATAGGTGTTCGAGTGTTCGAACCGTAATGCGCAAGAAATGGTATGTAAACCCCATATTTACATATCTGCCACTGTGCAGGAGAATCCGTGTAGGTGTTCGAGTGTTTGAACCGAATTGCCCAAGAAATGGTTTGTAAACGCCGTATTTACATATCTGCCACTGTGCAGGAGAATCCGTATAGGTGTTCGAGTGTTCGAACCGTAATGCGCAAGAAATGGTATGCAACCCCCGTATTTACATATCTGCCACTATGTAGGAGAATCCGTATAGGTGTTCGAGTGTTCGAATCGTATTGCGCAAGAATTGGTATGTAAACCCCGTATTTACATATCTGCAACTGTGCAGGGGAATCCGTATAGGTGTTCGGGTGTTCGAACCGTATTGCGTAAGAAATGGTATGTAAACCCCGTATTTACATATCTGCCACTGTGCAGGAGAATCCGTATAGGTGTTCGAGTGTTCGAACCGTATTGCGCAAGAAATGGTTTGTAAACCTCGTATTTACATATCGGCCACTGTGGAGGAGAATCCGTATAGGTGTTCGAGTGTTCGAACCGCAATGCGCAAGAAATGGTACGGAAACACCGTATTTACATATCTGCCACTGTGCAGGAGAATCCGTATAGGTGTTCGAGTGTTCGAACCGTAATGCGCAAGAAATGGTATGTAAACCCCGTATTTACATATCTGCCACTGTGCAGGAGAATCCGTATAGGTGTTCGAGTGTTCGAACCGAATTGCCCAAGAAATGGTTTGTAAACGCCGTATTTACCTATCTGCCACTGTGCAGGAGAATCCGTATAGGTGTTCGAGTGTTCGAACCGTAATGCGCAAGAAATGGTATGCAAACCCCGTATTTACATATCTGCCACTGTGCAGAAGAATCCGTATAGGTGTTCGAGTGTTCGAACCGTAATGCGCAAGAAATGGTATGTAAACCCCGTATTTACATATCTGCCACTGTGCAGGAGAATCCGTATAGGTGTTCGAGTGTTCGAACCGAATTGCCCAAGAAATGGTTTGTAAACGCCGTATTTACATATCTGCCACTGTGCAGGAGAATTCGTATAGGTGTTCGAGTGTTCGAATCGTATTGCGCAAGAATTGGTATGTAAACCGCGTATTTACATATCTGCAACTGTGCAGGGGAATCCGTATAGGTGTTCGAGTGTTCGAACCGTATTGTGCAAGAAATGGTATGTAAACCCCGTATTTACATATCTGCCACCGTGAAGGAGAATCCGTATAGGTGTTCGAGTGTTCGAACCGTATTGCGCAAGAAATGGTTTGTAAACCTCGTATTTACATATCTGCCACTGTGGAGGAGAATCCGTATAGGTGTTCGAGTGTTCGAACCGCAATGCGCAAGAACTGGTACGGAAACACCGTATTTACATATCTGCCACTGTGCAGGAGAATCCGTATAGGTGTTCGAGGGTTCGAACCGTAATGCGCAAGAAATGGTATGTAAACCCCGTATTTACATATCTGCCACTGTGCAGGAGAATCCGTATAGGTGTTCGAGTGTTCGAACCGTAATGCGCAAGAAATGGTATATAAACCCCGTATTTACATATCTGCCACTGTGCAGGAGAAACCGTATAGGTGTTCGAGTGTTCGAACCGTATTGCCCAAGAAATGGTTTGTAAACCCCGTATTTACATATCTGCCACTGTGCAGGAGAATCCGTATAGGTGTTCGAGTGTTCGAACCGTATTGCCCAAGAAATGGTTTGTAAACGCCGTATTTTCATATCTGCCACTGTGCAGGAGAATCCGTATAGGTGTTCGAGTGTTCGAACCGTAATGGGCAAGAAATGGTATGTAAACCCCGTATTTACATATCTGCCACTGTGCAGGAGAATCCGTATAGGTGTTCGAGTGTTCGAACCGAATTGCCCAAGAAATGGTTTGTAAACGCCGTATTTACATATCTGCCACTGTGCAGGAGAATCCGTATAGGTGTTCGAGTGTTCGAACCGAAATGCGCAGGAAATGGTATGCAAACCCCGTATTTACATATCTGCCACTGTGTAGGAGAATCCGTATAGGTGTTCGAGTGTTCGAATCGTATTGCGCAAGAATTGGTATGTAAACCCCGTATTTACATATCTGCAACTGTGCAGGGGAATCCGTATAGGTGTTCGGGTGTTCGAACCGTATTGCGCAAGAAATGGTATGTAAACCCCGTATTTACATATCTGCCACTGTGCAGGAGAATCCGTATAGGTGTTCGAGTGTTCGAACCGTATTGCGCAAGAAATGGTTTGTAAACCTCGTATTTACATATCTGCCACTGTGGAGGAGAATCCGTATAGGTGTTCGAGTGTTCGAACCGCAATGCGCAAGAAATGGTACGGAAACACCGTATTTACATATCTGCCACTACGCAGGAGAATCCGTATAGGTGTTCGAGTGTTCGAACCGTATTGCGCAAGAAATGGTATGTAAACCCCGTATTTACATATCTGCCACTGTGCAGGAGAATCCGTATAGGTGTTCGAGTGTTCGAACCGAATTGCCCAAGAAATGGTTTTTAAACGCCGTATTTACATATCTGCCACTGTGCAGGGGAATCCGTAGAGGTGTTCGAGTGTTCGAACCGTAATGCGCAAGAAATGGTATGCAAACCCCGTATTTACATATCTGCCACTGTGCAGAAGAATCCGTATCGGTGTTCGAGTGTTCGAACCGTATTGCGCAAGAAATGGTATGTAAACCCCGTATTTACATATCTGCCACTGTGCAGGAGAATCCGTATAGGTGTTCGAGTGTTCGAACCGTATTGCGCAAGAAATGGTTTGTAAACCTCGTATTTACATATCGGCCACTGTGGAGGAGAATCCGTATAGGTGTTCGAGTGTTCGAACCGCAATGCGCAAGAAATGGTACGGAAACACCGTATTTACATATCTGCCACTGTGCAGGAGAATCCGTATAGGTGTTCGAGTGTTCGAACCGTAATGCGCAAGAAATGGTATGTAAACCCCGTATTTACATATCTGCCACTGTGCAGGAGAATCCGTATAGGTGTTCGAGTGTTCGAACCGAATTGCCCAAGAAATGGTTTGTAAACGCCGTATTTACCTATCTGCCACTGTGCAGGAGAATCCGTATAGGTGTTCGAGTGTTCGAACCGAATTGCCCAAGAAATGGTTTTTAAACGCCGTATTTACATATCTGCCACTGTGCAGGGGAATCCGTAGAGGTGTTCGAGTGTTCGAACCGTAATGCGCAAGAAATGGTATGCAAACCCCGTATTTACATATCTGCCACTGTGCAGAAGAATCCGTATCGGTGTTCGAGTGTTCGAATCGTATTGCGCAAGAATTGGTACGTAAACCCCGTATTTACATATCTGCAACTGTGCAGGGAAATCCGTATAGGTGTTCGAGTGTTCGAACCGTATTGCGCAAGAAATGGTATGTAAACCCCGTATTTACATATCTGCCACTGTGCAGGAGAATCCGTATAGGTGTTCGAGTGTTCGAACCGTATTGCGCAAGAAATGGTTTGTAAACCTCGTATTTACATATCTGCCACTGTGGAGGGGAATCCGTATAGGTGTTCGAGTGTTCGAACCGCAATGCGCAAGAAATGGTACGGAAACACCGTATTTACATATCTGCCACTGTGCAGGAGAATCCGTATAGGTGTTCGATTGTTCGAACCGTAATGCGCAAGAAATGGTATGTAAACCCCGTATTTACATATCTGCCACTGTGCAGGAGAATCCGTATAGGTGTTCGAGTGTTCGAACCGTAATGCGCAAGAAATGGTATGTAAACCCCGTATTTACATATCTGCCACTGTGCAGGAGAATCCGTATAGGTGTTCGAGTGTTCGAACCGTAATGCGCAAGAAATGGTATATAAACCCCGTATTTACATATCTGCCACTGTGCAGGAGAAACCGTATAGGTGTTCGAGTGTTCGAACCGTATTGCCCAAGAAATGGTTTGTAAACCCCGTATTTACATATCTGCCACTGTGCAGGAGAATCCGTATAGGTGTTCGAGTGTTCGAACCGTATTGCCCAAGAAATGGTTTGTAAACGCCGTATTTTCATATCTGCCACTGTGCAGGAGAATCCGTATAGGTGTTCGAGTGTTCGAACCGTAATGGGCAAGAAATGGTATGTAAACCCCGTATTTACATATCTGCCACTGTGCAGGAGAATCCGTATAGGTGTTCGAGTGTTCGAACCGAATTGCCCAAGAAATGGTTTGTAAACGCCGTATTTACATATCTGCCACTGTGCAGGAGAATCCGTATAGGTGTTCGAGTGTTCGAACCGTAATGCGCAGGAAATGGTATGCAAACCCCGTATTTACATATCTGCCACTGTGTAGGAGAATCCGTATAGGTGTTCGAGTGTTCGAATCGTATTGCGCAAGAATTGGTATGTAAACCCCGTATTTACATATCTGCAACTGTGCAGGGGAATCCGTATAGGTGTTCGGGTGTTCGAACCGTATTGCGCAAGAAATGGTATGTAAACCCCGTATTTACATATCTGCCACTGTGCAGGAGAATCCGTATAGGTGTTCGAGTGTTCGAACCGTATTGCGCAAGAAATGGTTTGTAAACCTCGTATTTACATATCTGCCACTGTGGAGGAGAATCCGTATAGGTGTTCGAGTGTTCGAACCGCAATGCGCAAGAAATGGTACGGAAACACCGTATTTACATATCTGCCACTACGCAGGAGAATCCGTATAGGTGTTCGAGTGTTCGAACCGTATTGCGCAAGAAATGGTATGTAAACCCCGTATTTACATATCTGCCACTGTGCAGGAGAATCCGTATAGGTGTTCGAGTGTTCGAACCGAATTGCCCAAGAAATGGTTTTTAAACGCCGTATTTACATATCTGCCACTGTGCAGGGGAATCCGTAGAGGTGTTCGAGTGTTCGAACCGTAATGCGCAAGAAATGGTATGCAAACCCCGTATTTACATATCTGCCACTGTGCAGAAGAATCCGTATCGGTGTTCGAGTGTTCGAATCGTATTGCGCAAGAATTGGTACGTAAACCCCGTATTTACATATCTGCAACTGTGCAGGGAAATCCGTATAGGTGTTCGAGTGTTCGAACCGTATTGCGCAAGAAATGGTATGTAAACCCCGTATTTACATATCTGCCACTGTGCAGGAGAATCCGTATAGGTGTTCGAGTGTTCGAACCGTATTGCGCAAGAAATGGTTTGTAAACCTCGTATTTACATATCTGCCACTGTGGAGGGGAATCCGTATAGGTGTTCGAGTGTTCGAACCGCAATGCGCAAGAAATGGTACGGAAACACCGTATTTACATATCTGCCACTGTGCAGGAGAATCCGTATAGGTGTTCGATTGTTCGAACCGTAATGCGCAAGAAATGGTATGTAAACCCCGTATTTACATATCTGCCACTGTGCAGGAGAATCCGTATAGGTGTTCGAGTGTTCGAACCGTAATGCGCAAGAAATGGTATGTAAACCCCGTATTTACATATCTGCCACTGTGCAGGAGAATCCGTATAGGTGTTCGAGTGTTCGAACCGTAATGCGCAAGAAATGGTATATAAACCCCGTATTTACATATCTGCCACTGTGCAGGAGAAACCGTATAGGTGTTCGAGTGTTCGAACCGTATTGCCCAAGAAATGGTTTGTAAACCCCGTATTTACATATCTGCCACTGTGCAGGAGAATCCGTATAGGTGTTCGAGTGTTCGAACCGTATTGCCCAAGAAATGGTTTGTAAACGCCGTATTTTCATATCTGCCACTGTGCAGGAGAATCCGTATAGGTGTTCGAGTGTTCGAACCGTAATGGGCAAGAAATGGTATGTAAACCCCGTATTTACATATCTGCCACTGTGCAGGAGAATCCGTATAGGTGTTCGAGTGTTCGAACCGAATTGCCCAAGAAATGGTTTGTAAACGCCGTATTTACATATCTGCCACTGTGCAGGAGAATCCGTATAGGTGTTCGAGTGTTCGAACCGTAATGCGCAGGAAATGGTATGCAAACCCCGTATTTACATATCTGCCACTGTGTAGGAGAATCCGTATAGGTGTTCGAGTGTTCGAATCGTATTGCGCAAGAATTGGTATGTAAACCCCGTATTTACATATCTGCAACTGTGCAGGGGAATCCGTATAGGTGTTCGGGTGTTCGAACCGTATTGCGCAAGAAATGGTATGTAAACCCCGTATTTACATATCTGCCACTGTGCAGGAGAATCCGTATAGGTGTTCGAGTGTTCGAACCGTATTGCGCAAGAAATGGTTTGTAAACCTCGTATTTACATATCTGCCACTGTGGAGGAGAATCCGTATAGGTGTTCGAGTGTTCGAACCGCAATGCGCAAGAAATGGTACGGAAACACCGTATTTACATATCTGCCACTACGCAGGAGAATCCGTATAGGTGTTCGAGTGTTCGAACCGTATTGCGCAAGAAATGGTATGTAAACCCCGTATTTACATATCTGCCACTGTGCAGGAGAATCCGTATAGGTGTTCGAGTGTTCGAACCGAATTGCCCAAGAAATGGTTTTTAAACGCCGTATTTACATATCTGCCACTGTGCAGGGGAATCCGTAGAGGTGTTCGAGTGTTCGAACCGTAATGCGCAAGAAATGGTATGCAAACCCCGTATTTACATATCTGCCACTGTGCAGAAGAATCCGTATCGGTGTTCGAGTGTTCGAATCGTATTGCGCAAGAATTGGTACGTAAACCCCGTATTTACATATCTGCAACTGTGCAGGGAAATCCGTATAGGTGTTCGAGTGTTCGAACCGTATTGCGCAAGAAATGGTATGTAAACCCCGTATTTACATATCTGCCACTGTGCAGGAGAATCCGTATAGGTGTTCGAGTGTTCGAACCGTATTGCGCAAGAAATGGTTTGTAAACCTCGTATTTACATATCTGCCACTGTGGAGGGGAATCCGTATAGGTGTTCGAGTGTTCGAACCGCAATGCGCAAGAAATGGTACGGAAACACCGTATTTACATATCTGCCACTGTGCAGGAGAATCCGTATAGGTGTTCGATTGTTCGAACCGTAATGCGCAAGAAATGGTATGTAAACCCCGTATTTACATATCTGCCACTGTGCAGGAGAATCCGTATAGGTGTTCGAGTGTTCGAACCGTAATGCGCAAGAAATGGTATGTAAACCCCGTATTTACATATCTGCCACTGTGCAGGAGAATCCGTATAGGTGTTCGAGTGTTCGAACCGTAATGCGCAAGAAATGGTATATAAACCCCGTATTTACATATCTGCCACTGTGCAGGAGAAACCGTATAGGTGTTCGAGTGTTCGAACCGTATTGCCCAAGAAATGGTTTGTAAACCCCGTATTTACATATCTGCCACTGTGCAGGAGAATCCGTATAGGTGTTCGAGTGTTCGAACCGTATTGCCCAAGAAATGGTTTGTAAACGCCGTATTTTCATATCTGCCACTGTGCAGGAGAATCCGTATAGGTGTTCGAGTGTTCGAACCGTAATGGGCAAGAAATGGTATGTAAACCCCGTATTTACATATCTGCCACTGTGCAGGAGAATCCGTATAGGTGTTCGAGTGTTCGAACCGAATTGCCCAAGAAATGGTTTGTAAAGGCCGTATTTACATATCTGCCACTGTGCAGGAGAATCCGTATAGGTGTTCGAGTGTTCGAACCGTAATGCGCAGGAAATGGTATGCAAACCCCGTATTTACATATCTGCCACTGTGTAGGAGAATCCGTATAGGTGTTCGAGTGTTCGAATCGTATTGCGCAAGAATTGGTATGTAAACCCCGTATTTACATATCTGCAACTGTGCAGGGGAATCCGTATAGGTGTTCGGGTGTTCGAACCGTATTGCGCAAGAAATGGTATGTAAACCCCGTATTTACATATCTGCCACTGTGCAGGAGAATCCGTATAGGTGTTCGAGTGTTCGAACCGTATTGCGCAAGAAATGGTTTGTAAACCTCGTATTTACATATCTGCCACTGTGGAGGAGAATCCGTATAGGTGTTCGAGTGTTCGAACCGCAATGCGCAAGAAATGGTACGGAAACACCGTATTTACATATCTGCCACTACGCAGGAGAATCCGTATAGGTGTTCGTGTGTTCGAACCGTATTGCGCAAGAAATGGTATGTAAACCCCGTATTTACATATCTGCCACTGTGCAGGAGAATCCGTATAGGTGTTCGAGTGTTCGAACCGAATTGCCCAAGAAATGGTTTTTAAACGCCGTATTTACATATCTGCCACTGTGCAGGGGAATCCGTAGAGGTGTTCGAGTGTTCGAACCGTAATGCGCAAGAAATGGTATGCAAACCCCGTATTTACATATCTGCCACTGTGCAGAAGAATCCGTATCGGTGTTCGAGTGTTCGAATCGTATTGCGCAAGAATTGGTACGTAAACCCCGTATTTACATATCTGCAACTGTGCAGGGAAATCCGTATAGGTGTTCGAGTGTTCGAACCGTATTGCGCAAGAAATGGTATGTAAACCCCGTATTTACATATCTGCCACTGTGCAGGAGAATCCGTATAGGTGTTCGAGTGTTCGAACCGTATTGCGCAAGAAATGGTTTGTAAACCTCGTATTTACATATCTGCCACTGTGGAGGGGAATCCGTATAGGTGTTCGAGTGTTCGAACCGCAATGCGCAAGAAATGGTACGGAAACACCGTATTTACATATCTGCCACTGTGCAGGAGAATCCGTATAGGTGTTCGATTGTTCGAACCGTAATGCGCAAGAAATGGTATGTAAACCCCGTATTTACATATCTGCCACTGTGCAGGAGAATCCGAATAGGTGTTCGAGTGTTCGAACCGTAATGCGCAAGAAATGGTATGTAAACCCCGTATTTACATATCTGCCACTGTGCAGGAGAATCCGTATAGGTGTTCGAGTGCTCGAACCGTATTGCCCAAGAAATGGTTTGTAAACCCCGTATTTACATATCTGCCACTGTGCAGGAGAATCCGTATAGGTGTTCGAGTGTTCGAACCGTATTGCCCAAGAATGGGTTTGTAAACGCCGTATTTACATATCTGCCACTGTGCAGGAGAATCCGTATAGCTGTTCGGGTGTTCGAACCGTATTGCGTAAGAAATGGTATGTAAACCCCGTATTTACATATCTGCCACTGTGCAGGAGAATCCGTATAGGTGTTCGAGTGTTCGAACCGTATTGCGCAAAAAATGGTTTGTAAACCTCGTATTTACATATCTGCCACTGTGGAGGAGAATCCGTATAGGTGTTCGAGTGTTTGAACGGCAATGCGCAAGAAATGGTACGGAAACACCGTATTTACATATCTGCCACTGTGCAGTAGAATCCGTATAGGTGTTCGAGTGTTCGAACCGTAATGCGCAAGAAATGGTATGTAAACCCCGTATTTACATATCTGCCTCTGTGCAGGAGAATCCGTATAGGTGTTCGAGTGTTCGAACCGAATTGCCCAAGAAATGGTTTGTAAACGCCGTATTTACATATCTGCCACTGTGCAGGAGAATCCGTATAGGTGTTCGAGTGTTCGAACCGTAATGCGCAAGAAATGGTATGCAAACCCCGTATTTACATATCTGCCACTGTGCAGAAGAATCCGTATAGGTGTTCGAGTGTTCGAATCGTATTGCGCAAGAATTGGTATGTAAACCCCGTATTTACATATCTGCAACAGTGCAGGGGAATCCGGATAGGTGTTCGAGTGTTCGAACCGTATTGCGCAAGAAATGGTATGTAAACCCCGTATTTACATATCTGCCACTATGAAGGAGAATCCGTATAGTTGTTCGAGTGTTCGAACCGTATTGCGCAAGAAATGGTTTGTAAACCTCGTATTTACATATCTGCCACTGTGGAGGAGAATCCGTATAGGTGTTCGAGTGTTCGAACCGCAATGCGCAAGAAATGGTACGGAAACACCGTATTTACATATCTGCCACTGTGCAGGAGAATCCGTATAGGTGTTCGAGTGTTCGAACCGTAATGCGCAAGAAATGGTATGTAAACCCCGTATTTACATATCTGCCACTGTGCAGGAGAATCCGTATAGGTGTTCGAGTGTTCGAACCGTAATGCGCAAGAAATGGTATGTAAACCCCGTATTTACATATCTGCCACTGTGCAGGAGAATCCGTACAGGTGTTCAAGTGTTCGAACCGTATTGCCCAAGAAATGGTTTGTAAACCCCGTATTTACATATCTGCCACTGTGCAGGAGAATCCGTATAGGTGTTCGAGTGTTCGAACCGTATTGCCCAAGAAAGGGTTTGTAAACGCCGTATTTACATATCTGCCACTGTGCAGGAGAATCCGTATAGGTGTTCGAGTGTTCGAACCGTATTGCCCAGGAAATGGTATGTAAACCCCATATTTACATATCTGCCACTGTGCAGGAGAATCCGTATAGGTGTTCGAGTGTTTGTAGACACCCCATTTTTGACCGACCTTAAGACTCAGACGTCACCGATTGAGCGCTTGGTGATGTTGCATAATGTGCTTGTTCAGAAGTTTCAGGGTCGCGGCCGTAAGCCCTGCCTCCGGACTTCCGAACCCTTTTCTGTGCCTTGTCTCGGTTTGCGAACCTGACTCGGTTTTCTCTGTTTCTTTTCCTGAGGGGAGAGAGAGGTCCCGTAGACCATCTCTCAATGTCCGTAGGCTACATTTGGTGGCCGTAGGTCATTTTGCCCATTTCGGAGTCCAGTTCCCGGTTTTCGGAGCCGTCAGGCCGTGTGCCTCGGTTCGGGACCGCTTAACCATCTCCTATTGCTCTGATTTTTGGCATACATCCTATTTCATCCATTTTGAGGGACACTGGGGGCTGAGAAACCCACTTCGAGGTCAAATACGATTTTCGGTGCTTAACAGCCCATTTCCGGGACCCCGAACTACGTGTTTTGGCTCCGGAACATTCGTTTTGCAACGGTTTTCGCTCATTTTTGGCAGGTACCTCTGTTTTATCACAGGGAAGGTCACTGAAGGGTGGGAGGCCAGCAATTGTTGCGACAGCCAGTTATCTCTCCTCCCGAGCCTCCCGGCGCCCGTTTTTCCAACTTCCGGGCTAATGTTGAATACCTTAGAGCTAGCGTTGCCAACTTTCAACCACATATCTGTGATCTACACATCTGAGAGGCCCCTAAAAGTTCATGGCCGGCCATTAAGGTCACTTGACCCTTTTGAACCCCTCTTTCCGAGCCACTGTTGAACCCCTTGGGCCCACTTTCTTGGAATTTCAATTACATGGTTGTGTTGTACACACAAAGGCCTACCTCCCCAATACCTGGCCGGCCAGAAAAGATGCTTGACCCTTTTGACCCCTAGCCGGCCGGCTAGGGGGTGTGGCCGGCCGGCCACCTCCAGAAAAAGTAAGCGGCCGGCCGTGCTCCTCTCACTGTGCCCCTTCCAGCTGTGAGGCAATATCCCCCAGATATTTTCTGTATCCGGGGGATATTTTGGGAGAGAGTTTTCCTCTCCATTTGACCCCCCTTTTACACCCCCTTTCTTGACCTTATAACCAGCTGAGGGCCTTCTTCTAGGGGGTTAGAAAATTTGATCTTAAGAACTCCATAGCCAACTCCATCTTCATCTTCTTCAATTCTTCAAAAACCCTAAGTCCATTAACCTCCATTCCTTCTATACCACCAAGCTCTACCACCACTATCTCATTTCCAGCAGCTAGGAAGGGTTCTTGAAGGCCAAAGGAGCAGCAAATCCATCCAAGAAGCAACCAAAGTCTAGATCTTCAAGGGTAAGTTACACTTTGATCCTTTTGACCCTTTTCTTTGATCTATTTCTAAGCCTCATTTCTTTTTGGTTTCAAGCTTCGGTCCTAACTGAAAAGGACCATATTTTGAACTCATCTTCACTTCTCATTAAGGGCTCAACCTTGATTGAGCCCTCCATAATATACTTGTTTCATTGACCATGTTGTATGTCATGATTTTGTATGCCTTTTTTGACCTATGAGCAATTTATTTTCGAGCATGTTGTAAACTGATATGAGGCATATTTTGAGCCCCTCTTCAACATTGGAGAAGGGCTCAACATTGTTTGGTGTTTCCATGTGTCACTTGTAGTTTAATCCCCTATTTGGCCCCATTTTTGCATAAGGTGATAGCCCTCTTGGTTTCTGTTTTTGGGCCTTGATCCGAACTGAAAGTGGTCTTATTTTGACCTATACTTCATGTTTCATTCACACTTTTTTTCTGTTTGGTGATTGTTTTATACACTTCATGTTTTAGTACCTTTTGAGCCTTATTTTGCATCATATTTTTAGCATGTTTGTATACTGATTTTGAGGCTGCCATATACTGTAAATGTTCATATTTTTGGTCCATCTTCAGTGTTATAGAAGGAAATTTTTCAGTTTGAGTTTTGCTTATACCACTTGCTTCTTTACCCCTCTTTTGGCCCCCATTCTTGCATGCTATGCTTCCCTTACCTATGCTTACTGTTTGGCCATGTTCATAACTGTGAAAGTGCATCTTTTGGGACTGTCTAGCTTCTGTCTTTGCATTGCATGTCCATGTTGTGCATGTTTAGTATGGCTATAGGCCATTTCGGATGCCTAATGTTGCATTTCGGGTCATTTCCTTACATTTCATGTCATTTCGCTTCATTTCGGGACTGTTTTCCCCCATATTTTGTTGCTGAAATTCCATTAGCATGCTTACATATCATTTTGGCCATGTTTCATTTCATTTTAGCATTGCCTCGGTTTGCGTGCCCGTGTACACGCATTTCGAGGCACCTCATTTTCTGCCATCGGCATCTTATGTGAGTGTGGCTGAGGCTCACTCATGTTAGTATAAGTCCACTTATCATTTTCCATGTCATTTGCATTGCATTTGCATTGCCTCGGTTTGCGTGCCCGTGTGCACGCATTTCGAGGCACTTCATTTTCTGCCATCGGCATCCGATGTGAGTGTGGCCGAGGCTCACTCGTGTTGGTATAAGTCCATTTGTCATTTCCGTATCATTTTAGCATCGCCTCGGTTTGCGTGCCCGTGTGCACGCATTTCGAGGCATCTCATTTTCATCATATCTGTCATCGCCTCGGTTTGCATGCCCGTGTGCACGCATTTCGAGGCATCTCATTTTCATCATATCTGTCATCGCCTCGGTTTGCGTGCCCGTGTGCACGCATTTCGAGGCATCTCATTTTCATCATATCTGTCATCGCCTCGGTTTGCGTGCCCGTGTGCACGCATTTCGAGGCATCTCATTTTCATCATATCTGTCATCGCCTCGGTTTGCGTGCCCGTGTGCACGCATTTCGAGGCATCTCATTTTCATCATATCTGTCATCGCCTCGGTTTGCGTGCCCGTGTGCACGCATTTCGAGGCATCTCATTTTCATCATATCTGTCATCGCCTCGGTTTGCGTGCCCGTGTGCACGCGTTTCGAGGCATCTCATTTTCATCATATCTGTCATCGCCTCGGTTTGCGTGCCCGTGTGCACGCGTTTCGAGGCATCTCATTTTCATCATATCTGTCATCGCCTCGGTTTGCGTGCCCGTGTGCACGCATTTCGAGGCATCTCATTTTCCATTGTCATTTTAGCATTGCCTCGGTTTGCGTGCCCGTGTGCACGTACTTCGAGACATCTCATTCTCATTGTCATTTATCATCGCCTCGGTTTGCGTGCCCGTGTGCACGCACTTCGAGGCATCTCATTTTTCAACATCCAGTCACTTTCTCGGTTTGTGTGCCCGCTTGCACGCATTTCGAGGCATCTCGTTCCATAGCATTCTGTATGTTAGGATTATATTTTAGTTGCATTTCATGCATATCATGCATATTGCATCGTGTCCGGAATAAGAGTTAGCCCGGACACGGGAAACGAGGTACATTTCGTACTCCGAGTGACGGAATGTGTCTCTATTCCCCCAGTCGCCGACACTCCGGATTATCCATGATGGGGTTAGGTTTTAGCTATAGTTTCATGTGCATTCATCCTATATAGAGTTGTGCATTTCGATTCCTCGGCCATCATGCCTCGGTATGCACGATTGGTGGCACGAGGATCGAGACATGCATATATTTGTGCAAATACATTGCTATGCCCCTTTCCTGCTCTCTGTTGCAGCAAAACGGAGAATCAACGACTTTTTGGGACTTGGCACGCTTTTCAAGGAACAGGTGTAAACAGAGGCTAATTGGGGCATCCCGGTGGATTTCCGCGCAAGACAATCCGGACATGCATCATCCATCAGAAGCAAGGCAGTCCCTGGCTTGCACGCCAGTTTATTTGCTTTCTAGTTAATTCATTAATTAATTAGAATTCTGTAATATTTTGGACTGTAATATTCTTTTATTTTGGGGACTGTAATATTTGGACTGTATTATTTATTCGGACCCTCCGAGTGAGGGCACAACTGTAATAAGTGTGCGTGAGTGTGATGTATGTCTTCCAACCCCACGTCTTTCTCCCTTTTATTTATCCGCTTATGATGGTTAGATTAGGGCATGTTTAAATTAACATACAGTATGACAGCATGTTTGCATCATTCATCTGTATTGCATGCACCGGGCTCGGCGCATCATACTAACTGCATTGTATTTTTAATTCCAAGTTGAATACATGTTAGTTGTAACATCTCATATACCATCTTAGAATAGCCGAGCCTGCTATAGTTACATTTTTGCATGTGATACATTAGGCATTTCTGTATACTTAGGATCATGCATGATTTCTAATATAGTTTCTATTTTGGCTTGGAGTACTCGGTAAGTTTTTATGCTTTAGCATCCTTGCATGCGTGTGAGTGAATGCCATGATAGCATGCTTACCATGAAGCTATGTGCTTATCTGATATATCTGTCTGAATGCCTGTGGGTGAAGGTTGGGTTATCTGAATTGGAATGAATCATCAAAATGTTTCAAACCTACCTGCGGGTAACAAACCATTTTCAAAAACAAGCATGAAATGTTTTGTTCCAATTCGGGCAACCCGGTCTATACTTATATGCTGTGCGCGTCACATAGTAACCTAGGCTAATAACCGGTATAAGAACTCACAATGTTTTCAAAAATTGATATCATGGTTAGTAGAGGCCGGTCTATGACCGGGCGAGCGGGGGTGCTCACGAAGTGACCTTCCCCAATCGTACCCAAGTTCCCGAGCCGAGGCAACTTTGGTGATGACGGACGCGTGGCCTTTTGGCACCGAGTCAGGGTTTCCTAAATTTCCCAAAATAAAATATTTAGGTGGCGACTCTGTATCTGGCAAAGCAGTCCATGTTTGGCACTTCTTTCAAAAATCTGTTTTTTTCAAAAACGATTTGCCGGATTTGGACTCTTTGGTTCAGACTTAGAACCGTGACTACGAAAAGTCGAGTCCGAGCTGTAGCGAGGTCCCCCGCGGCCCTGTTACAGTTTCTGGCGACTCTGCTGGGGATTTAGAGAACTTAACTCGAACTCATGATATCTGTTTTTGACTACACTTGTGTGTTTCTTTGCATTGCATTTGCATTGGTGCGCCTAGGACACCGTGTTTGCCATCTGCTATTCCTGAACGGTTTGCCGGAGGCTTGTCTTGTCAAGGCATGACCATAAGGCTGACCGGTTGTGGGCTCTGCCAGTATGGGAACACAAACCCCGGTTTTACCGGGGCACCCTTTGTGACTATTCGACCTAGTGCATATTCGGATCCATAGTGACCATTCCGAATTAGGACAGGCTGCTTACCCGTTTATAAGTTGTTTGAAACCGCTGTGTGCATAGTGAAACCCTAGCTCCTGACAAAATAGGACAGGGAAACCTTACCCCAACATAGGGGTGTTTTGGCTCTCACTTATCTGTTATGTGCTTTAGAGTGCGTCTCTACAGGAATGCATGTATCAGTATATGAGTTTGGGCATCAGGCCTGTGGGCATCGGTTCAGAATTGTCAGCATCAAGCCTGCGGGCATCAGATCAGTATATGAGTATTGAATATCAAGCCTGCGGGCTATGGTTCAGGTATTGGCAGTATCAGGCCTACGGGCATCAGTTCAGTATCGTCAACATCAGGCCTGCGGGCATCAGTTTTGTATTACGGGTATCAAACCTGTGGGCATCAGCCAGTGTTTGAGGACTATTTATCTGCGGATATCAGATTCTGTTTTGGGGAACAGTGATACAGGGATGATAATCAGTGTTTAAGGACAGTGTATATTTCAGCTTATTGACCGTGTGTTGATTATGCCCGATTATGTGTCTTGCATTTTTGTTTTAAGCTGTTATGCTGCCCGTTTATCTGTTTATTTATTTCCTTTTCGCTTTATTTATCTTTTGCTAGGTCAGTTTTAGCACGATTGCTTCCGAACCAACAGGCATTCCCCAAGCACCTTGGACACGAGGTCGTCGACTCCACCGATCTGAGGATCTGATAGACGGACAGCCAGTGTTCTATTCTCTACCCCCTGTTATCAGAAGGAAGCCGAAAAGACGTAGTGTGTCGGAACAGAGGTTGTCAAGGCAGTGGGTTACTCCACCAGAGGACTATAGGACTGAGGTCTCAATTACTGCTGCAGAAATAGACATACCAGTTAGACAGATGGAGCAACAGAATACATCAGGGATAGAGGCTCTAATGCGCCAAATGCAGGAAAGCATGAAACAGATGCACGATGATGCCGCCCGTCAAGCGGAATTCTCCAAACAACAGGCCACAGTCATGGCCCAACAGGCTGAGTTGATTACTAGACTGCAACAACAGAGTACGGCATCTGCTTCACACCAAATCCCTCCTCCAGCAGGAATCCCATTACCCGAGAAGGCTCCTGCTATTCAGGACGCTCCTCTGAACACCCAAAGTACTGCACCGACTGTTCAAAATTTACAAGAGGACACGAGTCTTCCAACGGGGCCAGCACCGCCCCCGATTCCACTACAACTGTCCAAGGCTCATACATCCAATCACCCGGACTCTCCATCCGAGGACGAGGTTGATCCTACGGCTCTGAAATTGAGCAAATTGGAGAAACTCTTTAAGAAATCCCAAGGGGCTAAGGCTATGCCGGATATCGGAGATGGATATACCGAGGAGGCCGTGACACTCCCCGATAGGTTCAAAATGCCACAAATAGACCGTTTTGACGGGACTGGTGACCCCATGGTTCATATCCGACTGTTTGCGGATGTCTTACGGCCAATGGGCCTTACACGACAACAGAAGCTCTCATTATTCGGCCGAACCCTGTCGGGTGTGGCCTCCCATTGGTACGCAAGATTATCGGATGAGGTGAAGAAAAACTGGGATGAGATGGCTGAGGCCTTTGTCACACAATATTCATATAATACGCAGATCGAGATCACAACCCGTGATCTAGAAACAACCAGGCAAGAGCCTAAGGAATCTTTCTCGGACTTTGTGATCCGATGGAGGGCAAAGGCGTCGACGATGACTTTAAGGCCCACTGACAGAGATCAAATTCGGATGATTGTGCGCAATCTCCACCCCAAGTTAATGCAAAGAATGATTGTGGTCCCCTTCCCTACTTTCGCAGATTTACATGATATGGGGGTGCAAATAGAAGATGCTATGAGGCAAGGACTGCTTGACCAGGACAGAGAACAACCAAGGAGGACCTTCAATCGCAACAACAACGCAGGCCCGAGCGGCGCTGCAAATACGAGAGCCTCGGAAGTTGGTATGGTCACCACCACTCCCCCTCCCCCTCCAAGACCCACGACTGCCACACCATTCTCCGGCGCGTCCGGAAGCAACTCACAAAACAGCCGATTCCAACCCCGAGGCCAAAGAACCTTTACTCCACTATATATGCCTCTGACCAAAGTTCTAGGAATACTGATCAGAAAGAATCATTTGAAGCCCCTGGAACCAAAGCCATTACCAAATCCACTTCCCCCCTCATATGACTCGTCAAAATACTGTGCATACCACCAACAACACGGTCATGACACCGACCGTTGTTACAGACTGCGTCATGAAATCCAAGATCTTATTGACAAACAGGTGATTGCACCTCCCGACCAACCCAATGTTACGACCAACCCTCTCCCATCACATAATCAAGCTCCTCCTCCCAAAAGAATTAACTTTATCCAGACTGGGGTCGCATCTTACGATCCTAGCATCTACATTACTCCCACCCACCTACCCAAGCCGGAGGTGCTTCTCCCCGATTGCACTGACTTCTTGTGTATGGTGGACACCTCCAAAACCCAACCAGAACCGATGGTGGTGACCGTCGAAGGCAGGGCAGGGCAGATTTTGGGGGAGACTGAGTCTGTTAAATTTGGGACTGGACAGAATTTTGCTGAAGGAGCTTATGATCCGAGCAAGTACATCCTATCAACGAGCCGAAATGGGCTAAGTGCAGAATTTCCCGAGACAGGAGAACTGTGCATGATCCGAGGGGGTGGATCTGGGCTATGGGCAGATGAGCCGACAACCGTAGAAGAGGACTTTGCTAACTTGCAATTTCTCGATGATCAGGAGCTGGAGGATGCGTCCATTAACTGGAATGATTATGAGGGATCAGAGGAGGCCACGGGATGGCTCGAAGATCAACCGGATGCAGTGGGGGAAGCTCAACCAAAACAGAGCCCGGCAGGGGCAGAAATATCAGTTGTGGCCGGAACGGCCGAAAATCAAGTTGTACCGCCGGAGAGCGCCGGTGTTAAGAATTCCGCTCAGGACATGGGCATTACGGATGTGGGAACTATTGAACAAGCAGCTGTACTGACACAGTTGGAACAGGGAAAGTTTGAGGAAACTGAGAGAGCCAGAAAGGCAAAAGGCCCTGAGGGGACCGAAAGTTCTGTGCGCGCAAAGACAAGCAATGCTGCGAACGTATGGACAGAGAGCACTGAGAGTGCGAGTGGACCGGAGCCAGACAGGTGTCTGTTGGCTGACAGTGGAATGTGGTGGGAAGATGACGATTTGTGTCTTGCCCACACCGATGAGGACTGGGGGAATAACCAACCGGATGATACTTGGTATCTGGATGAAGTGGACCATATGACAAGAAGTGGGCGGTACTTCAAGCCCCCACACCTAGACCAACCCGAAGCATCCGGGAAAGACAGAGAGGTAGAGAGACAGAAGGAGAAGCAAATTGAAGACGAGGCTGTGTTGAAGCAATTAAAGAAAATACAAGCAGACATCTCCATCTGGGGACTGCTAATGGCATCACGAGTGCACAGGGAAGCTGTCCTATCTGCCATGGACAAGTCGAAACTTTCTATAGACACCACGCCTGAACAGCTGGTTGGGCTGGTTTTTCCGGGAGGAGGTTCCCCGGCATTGACTTTTTCAGACAAGGAGCTACCGCCTGAGGGCGCAAATCATAATAAGCCTCTCTACATCTCTGTGGAATGTAGAGATAAGTGGATACCGGTGGTACTTGTTGATACCGGGTCTGCGATTAACGTCTGCCCGACCAGAACGGCATATGCAATCGGGTTGAAGCCCGTAGATTTCGTCCCAACCACCCAAGTGATCCGGGCATATGACAATACCAGCAGAGAGGTGATGGGGACTGTTAAAATTCAAACTAAGGTTGGTCCAGGACAACACGGTATCGAATTTCATATTTTGGACGTTCCCGCAACCTTTAACTTACTTTTGGGGCGACCGTGGTTGCACCAGGTCAAAGCAGTCTCTTCCACCCTACATCAGATGCTGAAATACCCTCACGGGAAAGGGGTAGCAATCGTTTTTGGAAATTCATCGATCCATCCCCCGCCGGAGGTGTCTACACCCGTCTTGGAAATCGAGCACGGCACGGAGGATGTGTTTTTGTCGGGGTTCACTTTGGCCGAGGCTCAAGTAGTGCAGAATGTCATGGCTGCGAATGAGGGCATGTATGTTAGTGCACAATCCATATACCTCATGAACAAGCTAAAACATACCCCTGGGATGGGATTAGGGAGAAGCGGCCGGAAGGGCGTCTC
Organism: Camellia sinensis; assembly: GCF_055761805.1. NCBI lineage: Eukaryota > Viridiplantae > Streptophyta > Magnoliopsida > Ericales > Theaceae > Camellia > Camellia sinensis. The sequence goes on from NC_138974.1 coordinate 118,937,022, forward strand.
AGTGTTGGCCGAAGTGCCACACAACCCCCACGCCTTTGGACTGGGTTATCTGCCCACCAAGGAGGATTGGGTGAGAAAAGGGAAAGAAATGGCCGGAAGGGCCAAAGCAAAGAAGGCCGGGAAGCCATTTGATTTAATGCACAGGCCCATCTGGGGTACCCTAAACGGACGCTTCGTCCGGGAGGGGGAAGATTTTCCGTTCTGCGGCTTCCCGGAGCCATGGCTAGACGCAAAGGGGAAGCGCGTGCCTGGTTTTGAAATCTTCTTCGACATACAATTATCTGGGGATGACGTTGCCGAGGCGCAGACAGACCCACCAACCGAGGTTGAGCAATGTAAAGCAGTGGATCCCGAGAGTACAGAGCTGGAAATGGGGGTAGCACTGGCGAGTCTACTATCAGATCCTCCGATCAGCCAAGAGTGCTTGGGGGATAACTCTTCGGTTTCTGTGATTGGAGATGAAATAGCCGCGGGCTTCCCAGCGCCGATCTTGGATGCATCTATCGCACCTTCTCTCATTTGGCAGTATGAAGAAGGCTTTTTATCTAGCAGTTCCGGGTCAGGTAGTGAGCCGGAATCTGATTCTACCAAATCTTCTGCGTCAGAATCAGATTCCAGCTCGACTGAGTCTGAGTCCGGTATTCCTGGGGGTGATAACCCGGATACCACAGTCCTGTCTAGGTCGTCTTTTTCATTTTCTTTTGAGTCTGTTGTAACAGAGGAATCTGACGGCTTGGAAGTATTTAATGAGAATGATGTGGATGTGGTTTCCGAGTATTTTTCTGTGCCTTTAATTTATTGCTTAAATCAGGATTTTCAAAATTTTGATGAAAATAGTGAGGAAGAAATTCCTCCAGTTTTGCAACGATTAATTGATCAAGAGCAGGAAAGATTTGTTAAACCTTTAATCGATGAAATCACTTCTGTGAATATTGGTACTGAGAAGGACCCGCGGCTGGTCCAGATCGGGTCCACGTTGTCTTCAGAGGAGCGCGAGCGCTTAGTCGCTTTATTAAAAGATTTCAAAGATGTTTTCGCGTGGTCCTATGAAGACATGCCTGGAATCGATCCTGAGATTGTACAGCACCGGATCCCTCTTGATCCAGAGGCCCGCCCTGTCAAACAGAAACTCAGAAGGATTCGCCCGGACTGGGCCCTCAAGATTAAGGAAGAGGTCACCAAACAAATTGACGCAGGGTTCCTGTTGGTATCTGAATATCCAACTTGGTTGGCCAACATAGTTCCAGTGCCAAAGAAGGACGGCAGAATTCGGGTCTGTGTAGACTTCAGGGATTTAAACAAGGCCAGTCCGAAGGACGACTTCCCCTTGCCGCACATCGATGAATTGGTGGATTTCACGGCAGGACACGCCTTGCTTTCGTTTATGGATGGTTTCTCAGGCTATAATCAGATAGTGATGGCACCCGAAGACCGGGAGAAGACTGCGTTCACTACCCCGTGGGGGACATATTGTTATCGAGTGATGCCATTCGGGTTGAAAAATGCTGGAGCTACGTATCAACGGGCAGCAACTACAATATTACATGATATGATCCATAAGGAGGTCGAAGTGTACGTGGACGACATGATTGTCAAATCCAAAGATAGAGAGGGCCACTACACCGCCTTACAAAAATTCTTTCAGAGGATCAAAGAGTTTCGGCTGCGACTGAACCCCCAGAAATGCACGTTTGGTGTTACAGCAGGGAAGATGTTAGGGTTTCTGATCACACAAAGGGGCATCGAGGTCGACCCTTCCAAAATCAAGGCCATCTTAGAAATGCCACCACCAAGGACTGAAAAGGAGGTGCGAGGCTTTCTGGGTAAAGTGCAATTCATAAGACGGTTTATCTCTAAATTAACCTTGACTTGTGAACCACTTTTTGGTCTCCTGAAGAAAGGAAAGAAATTCCAATGGGACGGCCGATGTCAAACAGCTTTTGAGCAGATCAAAGAATATCTACAGAACCCACCCGTGTTGTCACCGCCAGAGCCGGGGAGACCGTTGATACTGTACCTTTCGGTAACTGAGACTACCATGGGCTGCATGCTCGCGCAGGAGTCAGAAGACAAAGTGGAAAGAGCCATCTACTATCTGAGCAAAAAGATGTTGGATTACGAGACCCGCTATACACCGCTGGAGAAGGCTTGTTTGGCCTTGGTATGGGCAACCAGGAAGCTGCGGCACTACCTGTTAGCTCACTCTGTAATGTTGGTTTCGCGTTTGGATCCCATCAAATATCTTTTCGAGAAACCAGCACTTACGGGTAGGCTGGCTCGATGGCTGCTGTTGCTCTCCGAATTTGATTTGAAGTATGTAACGCGCAAGTCAGTAAAAGGCAGAGCGGTAGCGGAGTTCCTTGCCGACCACCCGGTTGAGGGGGATGAAGCGGTTGAGTATCTATTCCCGGATGAAGCAATTCTGCACGTTAAAGATGAAACCTGGACAATGTACTTTGACGGAGCGTCAAACCAGTATGGGTATGGGATAGGGGTGTTGCTGATAGCGCCTGATGATTCCCGTATTCCTTTAGCATTCAAGCTCCGGTTCAAAGTTTCCAACAATGAAGCAGAGTATGAGGCATGTATTGCTGGCCTGGAAGCAGCCCTGGAACTAGGGGCAAGACGAGTGGACGTCATTGGGGACTCGAACCTTGTTGTGTCTCAAGCAAAAGGAGATTGGAAGGTCAAAGAGGAAAGGATGATAATCTACCACCAAACCTTGGATTTGTTAATTCCTCGGTTTGAGAAGCTAAATTTCGCCCACCTCGTAAGAGAGAACAACAGGTTTGCAGATTCATTAGCAACTCTATCTTCTATGATAGACATCCCGTCCGGAGTCCGGATGCGTCCAATCATTATTGATCAAAAGTTTGCGCCGGCATATGAGTCGATTTCCGCCATAGATGAGGTTCAAGACGGCAACCCCTGGTATTACGACATCTGGAACTTCTTGGAAAAGGAGACATACCCACTAGGGGCAAATGCCAAGGATAAGAGGGCTGTCAGAAGAATGGCTGCTCAGTTCATTATCTGCGGGGGAAATTTGTACAAAAGGGGCCATCTGGGAATGCATAAGCTCTGTGTAGAAGCTGAAGAGTCAAAACGCCTGATGGAAGCCATCCATGGGGGGGAGTGCGGTGCACACATGAATGGAGTAATGCTGGCCAGAAAGATCCTCAGACAGGGCTACTACTGGTCAACCATGGAGGAGGATTGCATTGGTTTTGTTCGGCGATGTCACAAATGTCAAATTCATGCAAATCGCATGAACATCCCACCGTCAAAACTATACAACATGACTTCGCCGTGGCCTTTTTCAGTCTGGGGAATTGATGTGATCGGAGCTGTTACCCCGAAGGGGTCAAACGGGCATGAGTTTATCCTGGTAGCGATAGATTACTTTACAAAGTGGGTCGAGGCCCAATCATACGCAGTGTTGAAGGCGTCGCATGTCGCAAAGTTCATCAGGAACAATATCATCTGTCGCTACGGGGTGCCAAACGAGGTAATTTCGGATAATGGTTCCCATTTCAAGAAAGAAGTGATAGATTTGTTGGAGAAATACAATGTGGCTTTTCATAAGTCATCTACATACAGGCCGCAGACCAACGGAGCGGTTGAGGCCGCCAACAAGAATATCAAGCATATACTACAGAAGATGGTCGAAACCTATCGGGATTGGCCAGACAAGCTGCCATTTGCTCTATGGGGCTACAGGACTTCAATCAGAACTTCTACTGGAGCAACTCCATATTCATTGGTCTATGGAATGGAGGCTGTTCTACCCATTGAGATTGAGGTCCCATCGTTACGAGTATTGGCTGAATGCCAGATAGCCGAGGCAGATTGGCAGCAAAGCAGATTCGAAGAACTCATGCTTTTTGATGAAAGAAGACTGAAAGCACTGTACCACATCCAAGGCTATCAACGCAGAATTGCCCGGGCTTTCAACAAGAAGGTTAAGTCCAGGAATCTGAAAGAAGGAGATTTGGTGCTCAAAGACAACCGAGCTCCCATCCACGACCCAAGGGGCAAGTTCAAACCCAATTGGACTGGTCCTTATATCATCAAAGCTATCTGGTCAGGTGGGGCTGTGGTTCTGATGGATCTAGATGGCTTGGAGTTCTCACAACCGATCAATATGGACAAGTTGAAGAAATACTATCCTTGAGAGGCTCGCTAGGCCGAAAACCCGAAAGGGCGACCTAGGCAAGATTCAGGGCACAAAAAATTAGAAAATATAAAAACAGAGCTCGCAAGGTTGAAAACCCGCAAAGGGCGGCCTTGGCAAAAGTTAGAGCGTAAAAGGAGAGTGAAAATACTCGAGCGAACCCAAGCCTGAACTACGTAAGACTTGATTCCCATCTTTGGGATACGTAGGCAGCTTCGTCTTGAAGTTCAGTCATAAACTTTTCCCCGATCAACTTTGTCCATTTCAATCATTTCAGTCATCTTTATCTATCAGCATTTACCGTGATCTCCGGTACAGTGCTGTTCAGACTAGGGGCAACTTTCCGTTGCTTTGGAGTGCCGCATTGTTCTTCAGACTAGGGGCAACTTTCTAGTTGCGGAGATCCGGGGTTGTGCATTTCAGTGACAGATTTTCGGCGTGTCCAGTTCTGATCCACATCGAAAATAGTTTTGGAAAGTTTCAATAAAAGTTGACTTTGTTCAAATCAATCTTTTTACGACTAAGACCATTTTTGGACCAAAAGTGGAAAATTTTCAGTACCATAACTTTCAATTTCATTGATTTCAAAATAGAGTTCTCCTGCTCTTGCATTACAATCGAGGTTGCTTATTTTAGTACAGTCATAGAGAAAACTTGAAAATGCTAAATAAGCAATAAATTTGGGGCATAGTTGAATCAAGTATCTATGTGTCCCCTCCCGGAGCTGGACGGAGCATCTGATGCCAAGCTAGGCCCAACTTGTGCCTCCTCTTTGAGCCAATCCACACATTCATCTGACAAAGTGCAACTGAAGGTTGAAGCAGGGGCCAGAAACTCTCTAGTCCTCCATGCCGTGGCATATCTCTGGCCAGCCAGCTCCCAAGGATGGCTGGCAATATTGCAGTATGTCTTCTCGGTCCTGTTTTGCTCTTCGAAGGAGAACTCCAAACATTACCATACAACAGGAGAGCCGAAGGCCTTCATTTCAGACGCGTGCCGATGCCCAGATCGTCAGAAGTACACCTTTTATTGTTGAGTTTTGCTTATCGAGTTGTTGTACTCTGCTTATCGAGTTGTTTGTCGAGCGGACGTGTTTTGTGTTTTGAGTCCTTGCTCTCTGTTTAAGCAAGTTTTGTTAAAGTCTTGTTTGTTTGCATTGTTGCTTTTTGCTTATCGAGTTGTAAACTTGCTAAAGATTCTGTTATATCTTAGTAAGTTGAGTTGTTTAGTTTGTTGCGTCGGTTCACTACCTGATTTGGTGATTACAATGCGCATTACCATTCAATTTCATTTCTTGTGCAAAACAAATTGATGCGATATGATGCTAAAAGTTCAAAGTACAAACACCTTTTCAAAAGCTATTTCATTTCATCATGCTTTACAACAAATAAAGGTACAGGTTTTACAAAAATAAAACTGCCTAACGATGTGCAAAGTGCTACAAACTACTAGTAAAAAGAAAAATAAAGCATGGAAATAGCAGCATCAAAATCCTCGGGAGCGGGAACGAGAAGCACGCCTAGTCCTCTTTTGTGGGACAACCTCCACACCATCGTCAGAGTCGGAGCTGTCATCCTCAGGATCCTCCTCAGCCTCGCCTCTGTTCCCCGAGCCAAAACCGGAGCCTCCCTCCTCGACAGATGTCTCGAACTGGCGGTCGGTAGCCTCCTCCTCCTCCTCCTCCTCCTCCTCCTCCTCCTCCTCCTCATCAGGCTCCACCTCCACGACATGAGCCCTGCGCCTGCGGACCGGTCCTCCTCGAGCTCCTCGATAAGGCCTAGATGGCCCGGCTCCCCGGGAAGGCCGAGATGGCCCCTCCCCCTGATAAGGCTCGGATGGCCCAGCTCCCTGATAAGGCCCGGATGGCCCAGCTCCCCAATGAGGCCCAGGTGGCCTGGCCTGCGGCTGACCGGACCATGTAGGCATCTGAAAACAAGGAGTTCAAATCAAATACATCAGTCCAAATATGTACATCGGATACAGACACGAGCAAAAGCTACATGAAGTGGGTGCGTGTAAATACAGTATACAAGTGATGTGTGTGTCAGATGTGCTCTACACAGGTAGTCTATCAATGCAGTAGAAATCAGCATGTCATCAGAAGTATGATAAATGCCAGGAAAAACTGAAGGGTACCTGAATGCCTGCAACAGACAACTGTGCCTCCCTGCGTAGGACCATGCCCTCGAGTGTGGCCACCAGCTCAACCATCTCCTCCATGTACCCTCGCGATGGCTGCAAAAATGAGTTCATAATCATCAGTGAACAAATGAGTATCTAAACATCTGAAATGATGAATGACGAAAGTGGAGCGTACCGGCGGTGAGTCCGGATCAATGGCATATCGATCACTGGGCATCCGAGGCTCTAGTGGAACTGGAATCGGAGAGCTAGTCCCATACTGCCACGCCATCAACTCAGTAGGCATATCTGGCCATCCTAGATGAGGATGAATCGACGGGTTCGGAGGAAACGGTCTGCTCCCACCTCTAGATGTGCCAGCCCTGCTAGAAGAAGGGATGTCTGTAGCCCGAGCCTGAGCCTGATCCGAGGATGACATGCCGGCAGGTCTCATCATTGGAATACGAGCCTCTGTCAATGGAGGCATCAAATATATGTGACGATAGGTGGCGTAGTCCCCCTCTGCAACATATAACAAAGCATCGCTGCCTAGCATGGCGCCGACTACCTCTGAGTAAGAGAGCCTGTCAGCGGTCCGCATACTAGCCGGAGGTACCGCGGGAACATCCTGGGAAAGATACCCCCGTACCTGGCACAGAAAGCGCTCCCCCAGGAACCAGACTCTGTCGACTGGCCCTTCAAGCAGGACCCTATACCGGGAGATGCCTGATGCTCCGGTATACTGAAGTAAGAGATCATCACCCAGAGGTGCCCAAGGCTGCCAAGTAATCTGCGGATGATAAATGTATAAACCAATCAGAGAACAAGAATATACAGAGCAAATCAAAGATGAAAATGAAAAGGACTGAAACTTCTGAAGTACCTCTGAGTGTCGCACAGTGTCGAAGTACTGTCGCAGGCGAACCAGGGTCTCTCGAGGCCTCGCCCGGTGCGGGCCCTCAAATATCAATGAATATGGGGTCACAGGGATCCCCACCACCTCCAGCACTGGGGCTAATGATGGAAAGTATACATAAGCCCATAGCTGAGAAAAGCAGTGCAGAATGTAAGTACGAAATGATGAGAGCAAAATGCAGACTGTAAAAGTGTGCTGTATGTGCAATATACAAGTGATAAAGAACAGAAATGTAAATCAAGGAGACAGAAAGTACCTCCCAAGCTCTCCAGTAGCCGCCAAGCAAATCACCCCGCCCGCGGGAGGTCGCGCTCATGTAAAAGTAGAGGGTAGCCAGGCCAGCGCCACCCCAATCATATCTACTGACTTGTGATAGGTCAACCAGAGCGCTCAACAAATATAGCCCAATGGTGTTCCCTCTGTCGGCGAACAGGGTAGTCCCGAAGAGAAACATCAGGAAGCCACGAGCATACTGCTCTGTCTCCATAAGAGTCTCGGGCACCATCTCAGCCCGCCGAAAATGGGAGGAAAACCAAGTATAGCGGACTCTCCCAGAGACCCTGTCAACAGGTGGGCGAGCCCCTAACAAATACATCCAGGCGGCCTCCCACTCGCCCATATCCTCATCGTATGGGATGGCCCAACCTCCGACATCAAGGCCGGTCAATACAGCAAAATCAAAAGGGGTCATAGTCATGTCCCCGGTAGCAGAGAAATGAAAGGAATTAGTGGTGTCCCACCATCTCTCTACCAAAGCTGCCATCAAGGTCCTCCTGGCAGGACAACGTGACAATCCGGTGCAGAAGGGCCCAAACCCCGCCAAATCTACCAAATCCCTGACGCCCTCCGGGAGCTCAGCATACCAATCTCGTGCCATGGTAGAACCATATCCTCGCACACTGCGGGAACTACCCTGCATTCAGAATGAATACATACGTCAGTATAAAGTGAATGGGCTGTATGCCAATGATAAGTAAATGGGCTGTGTGCCAATGAGATGAAATAGGCTGTGTGCCGATGAAGTAAAATAAGCTACATGCAAACACTATCTACCTGGGCTGCGTGTTCAGAGAATTTGAATTTTGGGCTGCGTGTTCAACTTTCAGTTAATTTGTGGGCTGCGTGTTCACTATCTACCTGGGCTGCGTGTTCAGAGAATTTGAATTTTGGGCTGCGTGTTCAACTTTCAGTTAATTTGTGGGCTGCGTGTTCACTATCTACCTGGGCTGCGTGTTCAGAGAATTTGAAATTTGGGCTGCGTGTCCAACTTTCAGTTAATTTGTGGGCTGCGTGTTCACTATCTACCTGGGCTGCGTGTTCAGAGAATTTGAAATTTGGGCTGCGTGTTCAACTTTCAGCTAATTTGTGGGCTGCGTGTTCACTATCTACCTGGGCTGCGTGTTCAGAGAATTTGAAATGTGGGCTGCGTGTTCACTATCTACCTGGGCTGCGTGTTCAGAGAATTTGAAATTTGGGCTGCGTGTTCAACTTTCAGTTAATTTGTGGGCTGCGTGTTCACTATCTACCTGGGCTGCGTGTTCAGAGAATTTGAAATGTGGGCTGCGTGTTCACTATCTACCTGGGCTGCGTGTTCAGAGAATTTGAAATGTGGGCTGCGTGTTCACTATCTACCTGGGCTGCGTGTTCAGAGAATTTGAAATTTGGGCTGCGTGTTCAACTTTCAGTTAATTTGTGGGCTGCGTGTTCACTATCTACCTGGGCTGCGTGTTCAGAGAATTTGAATTTTGGGCTGCGTGTTCAACTTTCAGTTAATTTGTGGGCTGCGTGTTCACTATCTACCTGGGCTGCGTGTTCAGAGAATTTGAATTTTGGGCTGCGTGTTCAACTTTCAGTTAATTTGTGGGCTGCGTGTTCACTATCTACCTGGGCTGCGTGTTCAGAGAATTTGAAGTTTGGGCTGCGTGTTCAACTTTCAGTTAAAGTGTGGGCTGTGTGTTCACTTTCGAATTCGGGCTGTGTGTTCGACAAGTCAGTGTTTGAGCCATGTGTTTTAATGTGGGCTGTGTGTTCGCGATTAATTAATGAGCCGAGTGTTCAGAAATTCAAGTGTTGAAACTACATGTTCAAAGATGTAAGGAAAGTACAATGTCACAAGCTAAATGTCTAAACATGGCAAGGGTGCGAAATGTAAAATACAGAAGAGGAGGTAAATACCTCTCGAGCCTCGTGAGAGAGATGCTGCTCCGGCTCTCTAAGAAGCAGATCTGCGGGTGCTCTCTCGTCGAAACTGGTGAAATGACGAAAAACGGCACGAGGGAGGACGTGCACTACTGGACGGTACCTCTCGGGCATAAAAGGTCGGGTCCTCGGAGGTAGAGTCATGGGATCGAAATCCCCCCCAGCACCCGGAAAACCGCCACCAGGGGAAGAAGTACCCGCCATTTTCAGAAATCTGCAAAAGGGGAGCAAAAATGAGCAAAATAAGCAAAAATTGGAAAAAGTCAACAAAAGTCAATTCCCGGGAAAATATTCAAAATTTTAAGATGAACTTACCTCAAGTATTGAAAATGCAAAAAGAAGCTCCGAAGCCGGAATTTAATCGCTCCAAAGTGTTTAAAACTAAGTGTTTTTACAAAAACAATTTGCGCGAGGCGTTGGAAAACGCGCGTAAAACTCAAAACTGGAGAGAAAAGTGTTGAAAGAGGCAAGGAATGAAAAGGGGTTCGGTTGCTATTTATAGGCTTCAAGCCTTGGATGAAATGCATACAAAAAGGAGGCAAAAAGACGAAAATGCCCTTGGGAAAAGGGCACGGCCGGCCGGCCTCTAAAAATAGCTGGCCAGCCATCTGCTTTTGCAGAAATGGCCGGCCAGCCATTGGCTTTTGTGGAAAACGGTTGGACACCCCCCCTAGGGAAGATAAACGGCCGGCCATCACCTCCACATGCTCACCTAGCTCTCTGCAAATTTTGAGGAAGATCGGAGTTCCCGGGACCTGAAAAAGTTCAAGAAACGTACACTTCCGGTCGCAAAATTACTCCGTCGGGACTTCGGTTTCAAGTTCTGATGTGTGTCTCATCATCGTCCATCGAAATCAACGTGTATCCCTTTCGAATGGGTTATAACCTTTCAGAGAAGTGAATCAGAGGTCGTGATTAAGTTACCTTCGCCGAAACACGCGTTTCCGTACTCGTTGTTTCATGACAAATGAACACCCTGTTTCATGCTCGTTTTGTACTATCTTGCATTCTCATAGGCATACTCGCATTGTCATGTACATTTCTCGATATTTGTATACCTCTGTGTTTGAGCATGCGTCGTCACACATATCTCATTCTTGCATTACGATGCATCCGCTCACCAGCACTGCGTGTGTCGAACTTTCGAAATCACATCAAATATGTGTTTTTAGCATATTGTACTTGTTGCAATTTCTCTCTTTTGCAGGCACGATATTGTATGTACGGTTCAATTGAGGCTGGTGCGACCAGACGAATCGCGCAGGTATCGTATCTTCTCCGTGTGAGACATGGCGGGGATTGGATAATCCTCCGCGTTCTTAACTGCATGAAATGTAGTTGTCGCTTTGCATTCTTGCTTAAAATTGTTGCATCTATTTGCGAATACTTGCCTCATTACAGCTAGCTGCATTTGCACGATCATTGGGCTACCTTCGGTTTCTTGCATATCATTCGCATTTTGCCCCCTGCCTGCGGGCATGCCTGCGGGCACATTTCCGTCTATCCTGTATGTTTGTCTAAGTCTTCGGCCTTGTCAAAAATGGGTCGTCTCTGGGCTTTGACATTCACTCCCGTCACTTGTGACTTCCGAGTTCTGTCAAAGAGGGGCAACTGTAGACACCCCATTTTTGACCGACCTTAAGACTCAGACGTCACCGATTGAGCGCTTGGTGATGTTGCATAATGTGCTTGTTCAGAAGTTTCAGGGTCGCGGCCGTAAGCCCTGCCTCCGGACTTCCGAACCCTTTTCTGTGCCTTGTCTCGGTTTGCGAACCTGACTCGGTTTTCTCTGTTTCTTTTCCTGAGGGGAGAGAGAGGTCCCGTAGACCATCTCTCAATGTCCGTAGGCTACATTTGGTGGCCGTAGGCCATTTTGCCCATTTCGGAGTCCAGTTCCCGGTTTTCGGAGCCGTCAGGCCGTGTGCCTCGGTTCGGGACCGCTTAACCATCTCCTATTGCTCTGATTTTTGGCATACATCCTATTTCATCCATTTTGAGGGACACTGGGGGCTGAGAAACCCACTTCGAGGTCAAATACGATTTTCGGTGCTTAACAGCCCATTTCCGGGACCCCGAACTACGTGTTTTGGCTCCGGAACATTCGTTTTGCAACGGTTTTCGCTCATTTTTGGCAGGTACCTCTGTTTTATCACAGGGAAGGTCACTGAAGGGTGGGAGGCCAGCAATTGTTGCGACAGCCAGTTATCTCTCCTCCCGAGCCTCCCGGCGCCCGTTTTTCCAACTTCCGGGCTAATGTTGAATACCTTAGAGCTAGCGTTGCCAACTTTCAACCACATATCTGTGATCTACACATCTGAGAGGCCCCTAAAAGTTCATGGCCGGCCATTAAGGTCACTTGACCCTTTTGAACCCCTCTTTCCGAGCCACTGTTGAACCCCTTGGGCCCACTTTCTTGGAATTTCAATTACATGGTTGTGTTGTACACACAAAGGCCTACCTCCCCAATACCTGGCCGGCCAGAAAAGATGCTTGACCCTTTTGACCCCTAGCCGGCCGGCTAGGGGGTGTGGCCGGCCGGCCACCTCCAGAAAAAGTAAGCGGCCGGCCGTGCTCCTCTCACTGTGCCCCTTCCAGCTGTGAGGCAATATCCCCCAGATATTTTCTGTATCCGGGGGATATTTTGGGAGAGAGTTTTCCTCTCCATTTGACCCCCCTTTTACACCCCCTTTCTTGACCTTATAACCAGCTGAGGGCCTTCTTCTAGGGGGTTAGAAAATTTGATCTTAAGAACTCCATAGCCAACTCCATCTTCATCTTCTTCAATTCTTCAAAAACCCTAAGTCCATTAACCTCCATTCCTTCTATACCACCAAGCTCTACCACCACTATCTCATTTCCAGCAGCTAGGAAGGGTTCTTGAAGGCCAAAGGAGCAGCAAATCCATCCAAGAAGCAACCAAAGTCTAGATCTTCAAGGGTAAGTTACACTTTGATCCTTTTGACCCTTTTCTTTGATCTATTTCTAAGCCTCATTTCTTTTTGGTTTCAAGCTTCGGTCCTAACTGAAAAGGACCATATTTTGAACTCATCTTCACTTCTCATTAAGGGCTCAACCTTGATTGAGCCCTCCATAATATACTTGTTTCATTGACCATGTTGTATGTCATGATTTTGTATGCCTTTTTTGACCTATGAGCAATTTATTTTCGAGCATGTTGTAAACTGATATGAGGCATATTTTGAGCCCCTCTTCAACATTGGAGAAGGGCTCAACATTGTTTGGTGTTTCCATGTGTCACTTGTAGTTTAATCCCCTATTTGGCCCCATTTTTGCATAAGGTGATAGCCCTCTTGGTTTCTGTTTTTGGGCCTTGATCCGAACTGAAAGTGGTCTTATTTTGACCTATACTTCATGTTTCATTCACACTTTTTTTCTGTTTGGTGATTGTTTTATACACTTCATGTTTTAGTACCTTTTGAGCCTTATTTTGCATCATATTTTTAGCATGTTTGTATACTGATTTTGAGGCTGCCATATACTGTAAATGTTCATATTTTTGGTCCATCTTCAGTGTTATAGAAGGAAATTTTTCAGTTTGAGTTTTGCTTATACCACTTGCTTCTTTACCCCTCTTTTGGCCCCCATTCTTGCATGCTATGCTTCCCTTACCTATGCTTACTGTTTGGCCATGTTCATAACTGTGAAAGTGCATCTTTTGGGACTGTCTATCTTCTGTCTTTGCATTGCATGTCCATGTTGTGCATGTTTAGTATGGCTATAGGCCATTTCGGATGCCTAATGTTGCATTTCGGGTCATTTCCTTACATTTCATGTCATTTCGCTTCATTTCGGGACTGTTTTCCCCCATATTTTGTTGCTGAAATTCCATTAGCATGCTTACATATCATTTTGGCCATGTTTCATTTCATTTTAGCATTGCCTCGGTTTGCGTGCCCGTGTACACGCATTTCGAGGCACCTCATTTTCTGCCATCGGCATCTTATGTGAGTGTGGCTGAGGCTCACTCATGTTAGTATAAGTCCACTTATCATTTTCCATGTCATTTGCATTGCATTTGCATTGCCTCGGTTTGCGTGCCCGTGTGCACGCATTTCGAGGCACTTCATTTTCTGCCATCGGCATCCGATGTGAGTGTGGCCGAGGCTCACTCGTGTTGGTATAAGTCCATTTGTCATTTCCGTATCATTTTAGCATCGCCTCGGTTTGCGTGCCCGTGTGCACGCATTTCGAGGCATCTCATTTTCATCATATCTGTCATCGCCTCGGTTTGCGTGCCCGTGTGCACGCATTTCGAGGCATCTCATTTTCATCATATCTGTCATCGCCTCGGTTTGCGTGCCCGTGTGCACGCATTTCGAGGCATCTCATTTTCATCATATCTGTCATCGCCTCGGTTTGCGTGCCCGTGTGCACGCATTTCGAGGCATCTCATTTTCATCATATCTGTCATCGCCTCGGTTTGCGTGCCCGTGTGCACGCATTTCGAGGCATCTCATTTTCATCATATCTGTCATCGCCTCGGTTTGCGTGCCCGTGTGCACGCATTTCGAGGCATCTCATTTTCATCATATCTGTCATCGCCTCGGTTTGCGTGCCCGTGTGCACGCGTTTCGAGGCATCTCATTTTCATCATATCTGTCATCGCCTCGGTTTGCGTGCCCGTGTGCACGCGTTTCGAGGCATCTCATTTTCATCATATCTGTCATCGCCTCGGTTTGCGTGCCCGTGTGCACGCATTTCGAGGCATCTCATTTTCCATTGTCATTTTAGCATTGCCTCGGTTTGCGTGCCCGTGTGCACGTACTTCGAGACATCTCATTCTCATTGTCATTTATCATCGCCTCGGTTTGCGTGCCCGTGTGCACGCACTTCGAGGCATCTCATTTTTCAACATCCAGTCACTTTCTCGGTTTGTGTGCCCGCTTGCACGCATTTCGAGGCATCTCGTTCCATAGCATTCTGTATGTTAGGATTATATTTTAGTTGCATTTCATGCATATCATGCATATTGCATCGTGTCCGGAATAAGAGTTAGCCCGGACACGGGAAACGAGGTACATTTCGTACTCCGAGTGACGGAATGTGTCTCTATTCCCCCAGTCGCCGACACTCCGGATTATCCATGATGGGGTTAGGTTTTAGCTATAGTTTCATGTGCATTCATCCTATATAGAGTTGTGCATTTCGATTCCTCGGCCATCATGCCTCGGTATGCACGATTGGTGGCACGAGGATCGAGACATGCATATATTTGTGCAAATACATTGCTATGCCCCTTTCCTGCTCTCTGTTGCAGCAAAACGGAGAATCAACGACTTTTTGGGACTTGGCACGCTTTTCAAGGAACAGGTGTAAACAGAGGCTAATTGGGGCATCCCGGTGGATTTCCGCGCAAGACAATCCGGACATGCATCATCCATCAGAAGCAAGGCAGTCCCTGGCTTGCACGCCAGTTTATTTGCTTTCTAGTTAATTCATTAATTAATTAGAATTCTGTAATATTTTGGACTGTAATATTCTTTTATTTTGGGGACTGTAATATTTGGACTGTATTATTTATTCGGACCCTCCGAGTGAGGGCACAACTGTAATAAGTGTGCGTGAGTGTGATGTATGTCTTCCAACCCCACGTCTTTCTCCCTTTTATTTATCCGCTTATGATGGTTAGATTAGGGCATGTTTAAATTAACATACAGTATGACAGCATGTTTGCATCATTCATCTGTATTGCATGCACCGGGCTCGGCGCATCATACTAACTGCATTGTATTTTTAATTCCAAGTTGAATACATGTTAGTTGTAACATCTCATATACCATCTTAGAATAGCCGAGCCTGCTATAGTTACATTTTTGCATGTGATACATTAGGCATTTCTGTATACTTAGGATCATGCATGATTTCTAATATAGTTTCTATTTTGGCTTGGAGTACTCGGTAAGTTTTTATGCTTTAGCATCCTTGCATGCGTGTGAGTGAATGCCATGATAGCATGCTTACCATGAAGCTATGTGCTTATCTGATATATCTGTCTGAATGCCTGTGGGTGAAGGTTGGGTTATCTGAATTGGAATGAATCATCAAAATGTTTCAAGCCTACCTGCGGGTAACAAACCATTTTCAAAAACAAGCATGAAATGTTTTGTTCCAATTCGGGCAACCCGGTCTATACTTATATGCTGTGCGCGTCACATAGTAACCTAGGCTAATAACCGGTATAAGAACTCACAATGTTTTCAAAAATTGATATCATGGTTAGTAGAGGCCGGTCTATGACCGGGCGAGCGGGGGTGCTCACGAAGTGACCTTCCCCAATCGTACCCAAGTTCCCGAGCCGAGGCAACTTTGGTGATGACGGACGCGTGGCCTTTTGGCACCGAGTCAGGGTTTCCTAAATTTCCCAAAATAAAATATTTAGGTGGCGACTCTGTATCTGGCAAAGCAGTCCATGTTTGGCACTTCTTTCAAAAATCTGTTTTTTTCAAAAACGATTTGCCGGATTTGGACTCTTTGGTTCAGACTTAGAACCGTGACTACGAAAAGTCGAGTCCGAGCTGTAGCGAGGTCCCCCGCGGCCCTGTTACAGTGTTCGAACTGAATTGCCCAAGAAATGGTTTTCAAACGCCGTATTTACATATCTGCCACTGTGCAGGAGAATCCGTAGAGGTGTTCGAGTGTTCGAACCGTAATGCGCAAGAAATGGTATGCAAACCCCGTATTTACATATCTGCCACTGTGCAGAAGAATCCGTATAGGTGTTCGAGTGTTCGAATCGTATTGCGCAAGAATTGGTACGTAAACCCCGTATTTACATATCTGCAACTGTGCAGGGAAATCCGTATAGGTGTTCGAGTGTTCGAACCGTATTGCGCAAGAAATGGTATGTAAACCCCGTATTTACATATCTGCCACTGTGAAGGAGAATCCGTATAGGTGTTCGAGTGTTCGAACCGTATTGCGCAAGAAATGGTTTGTAAACCTCGTATTTACATATCTGCCACTGTGGAGGGGAATCCGTATACGTGTTCGAGTGTTCGAACCGCAATGCGCAAGAAATGGTACGGAAACACCGTATTTACATATCTGCCACTGTGCAGGAGAATCCGTATAGGTGTTCGAGTGTTCGAACCGTAATGCGCAAGAAATGGTATGTAAACCCCGTATTTACATATCTGCCACTGTGCAGGAGAATCCGTATAGGTGTTCGAGTGTTCGAACCGTAATGCGCAAGAAAAGGTATGTGAACCCCGTATTTACATATCTGCCACTGTGCAGGAGAATCCGTATAGGTGTTCGAGTGTTCGAACCGTATTGCCCAAGAAATGGTTTGTAAACCCCGTATTTACATATCTGCCACTGTGCAGGAGAATCCGTATAGGTGTTCGAGTGTTCGAACCGTATTGCCCAAGAAAGGGTTTGTAAACGCCGTATTTACATATCTGCCACTGTGCAGGAGAATCCGTATAGGTGTTCGAGTGTTTGAACCGTGTTGCCCAAGAAATGGTATGTAAACCTCGTATTTACATATCTGCCACTGTGCAGGAGAATCCGTACAGGTGTTCGAGTGTTCGAACCGAATTGCCCAAGAAATGATTTGTAAACGCCGTATTTACATATCTGCCACTGTGCAGGAGAATCCGTATAGGTGTTCGAGTGTTCGAACCGTAATGCGCAAGAAATGGTATGCAAACCCCGTATTTACATATCTGCCACTTGTAGGAGAATCCGTATAGGTGTTCGAGTGTTCGAATCGTATTGCGCAAGAATTGGTATGTAAACCCCGTATTTACATATCTGCAACTGTGCAGGGGAATCCGTATAGGTGTTCGGGTGTTCGAACCGTATTGCGCAAGAAATGGTATGTAAACCCCGTATTTACATATCTGCCACTGTGCAGGAGAATCCGTATAGGTGTTCGAGTGTTCGAACCGTATTGCGCAAAAAATGGTTTGTAAACCTCGTATTTACATATCTGCCACTGTGGAGGAGAATCCGTATAGGTGTTCGAGTGTTCGAACCGCAATGCGCAAGAAATGGTACGGAAACACCGTATTTACATATCTGCCACTGTGCAGGAGAATCCGTATAGGTGTTCGAGTGTTCGAACCGGAATGCGCAAGAAATGGTATGTAAACCCCGTATTTACATATCTGCCTCTGTGCAGGAGAATCCGTATAGGTGTTCGAGTGTTCGAACCGAATTGCCCAAGAAATGGTTTGTAAACGCCGTATTTACATATCTGCCACTGTGCAGGAGAATCCATATAGGTGTTCGAGTGTTCGAACCGTAATGCGCAAGAAATGGTATGCAAACCCCGTATTTACATATCTGCCACTGTGCAGAAGAATCCGTATAGGTGTTCGAGTGTTCGAATCGTATTGCGCAAGAATTGGTATGTAAATCCCGTATTTACATATCTGCAACTGTGCAGGGGAATCCGGATAGGTGTTCGAGTGTTCGAACCGTATTGCGCAAGAAATGGTATGTAAACCCCGTATTTACATATCTGCCACTATGAAGGAGAATCCGTATAGTTGTTCGAGTGTTCGAACCGTATTGCGGAAGAAATGATTTGTAAACCTCGTATTTACATATCTGCCACTGTGGAGGAGAATCCGTACAGGTGTTCGAGTGTTCGAACCGCAATGCGCAAGAAATGGTACGGAAACACCGTATTTACATATCTGCCACTGTGCAGGAGAATCCGTATAGGTGTTCGAGTGTTCGAACCGTAATGCGCAAGAAATGGTATGTAAACCCCGTATTTACATATCTGCCACTGTGCAGGAGAATCCGTGTAGGTGTTCGAGTGTTCGAACCGTAATGCGCAAGAAATGGTATATAAACCCCGTATTTACATATCTGCCACTGTGCAGGAGAAACCGTATTGGTGTTCGAGTGTTCGAACCGTATTGCCCAAGAAATGGTTTGTAAACCCCGTATTTACATATCTGCCACTGTGCAGGAGAATCCGTATAGGTGTTCGAGTGTTCGAACCGTATTGCCCAAGAAAGGGTTTGTAAACGCCGTATTTACATATCTGCCACTGTGCAGGAGAATCCGTATAGGTGTTCGAGTGTTCGAACCGTATTGCCCAAGAAATGGTATGTAAACCCCGTATTTACATATCTGCCACTGTGCAGGAGAATCCGTATAGGTGTTCGAGTGTTCGAACCGAATTGCCCAAGAAATGGTTTGTAAACGCCGTATTTAAATATCTGCCACTGTGCAGGAGAATCCGTATAGGTGTTCGAGTGTTCGAACCGTAATGCGCAAAAAATGGTATGCAAACCCCGTATTTACATATCTGCCACTGTGTAGGAGAATCCGTATAGGTGTTCGAGTGTTTGAATCGTATTGCGCAAGAATTGGTACGTAAACCCCGTATTTACATATCTGCAACTGTGCAGGGGAATCCGTATAGGTGTTCGGGTGTTCGAACCGTATTGCGCAAGAAGTGGTATGTATACCCCGTATTTACATATCTGCCACTGTGCAGGAGAATCCGTATAGGTGTTCGAGTGTTCGAACCGTATTGCGCAAGAAATGGTTTGTAAACCTCGTATTTACATATCTGCCACTGTGGAGGAGAATCCGTATAGGTGTTCGAGTGTTCGAACCGCAATGCGCAAGAAATGGTACGGAAACACCGTATTTACATATCTGCCACTGTGCAGGAGAATCCGTATAGGTGTTCGAGTGTTCGAACCGTAATGCGCAAGAAATGGTATGTAAACCCCGTATTTACATATCTGCCTCTGTGCAGGAGAATCCGTATAGGTGTTCGAGTGTTCGAACCGAATTGCCCAAGAAATGGTTTGTAAACGCCGTATTTACATATCTGCCACTGTGCAGGAGAATCCGTATAGGTGTTCGAGTGTTCGAACCGTAATGCGCAAGAAATGGTATGCAAACCCCGTATTTACATATCTGCCACTGTGCAGAAGAATCCGTATAGGTGTTCGAGTGTTCGAATCGTATTGCGCAAGAATTGGTATGTAAACCCCGTATTTACATATCTGCAACTGTGCAGGGGAATCCGGATAGGTGTTCGAGTGTTCGAACCGTATTGCACAAGAAATGGTACGTAAACCCCGTATTTACATATCTGCCACTGTGAAGGAGAATCCGTATAGGTGTTCGAGTGTTCGAACCGTATTGCGCATGAAATGGTTTGTAAACCTCGTATTTACATATCTGCCACTATGGAGGAGAATCCGTATAGGTGTTCGAGTGTTCGAACCGCAATGCGCAAGAAATGGTACGGAAACACCGTATTTACATATCTGCCACTGTGCAGGAGAATCCGTATAGGTGTTCGAGTGTTCGAACCGTAATGCGCAAGAAATGGTATGTAAACCCCGTATTTACATATCTGCCACTGTGCAGGAGAATCCGTATAGGTGTTCGAGTGTTCGAACCGTAATGCGCAAGAAATGGTATGTAAACCCCGTATTTACATATCTGCCACTATGCAGGAGAATCCGTATAGGTGTTCGAGTGTTCAACCGTATTGCCCAAGAAATGGTTTGTAAACCCCGTATTTACATATCTGCCACTGTGCAGGAGAATCCGTATAGGTGTTCGAGTGTTCGAACCGTAATGCGCAAGAAATGGTATGTAAACCCCGTATTTACATATCTGCCACTGTGCAGGAGAATCCGTATAGGTGTTCGAGTGTTCGAACCGAATTGCCCAAGAAATGGTTTGTAAACCCCGTATTTACATATCTGCCACTGTGCAGGAGAATCCGTATAGGTGTTCGAGTGTTCGAACCGTAATGCGCAAGAAATGGTATGCAAACCCCGTATTTACATATCTGCCACTGTGTAGGAGAATCCGTATAGGTGTTCGAGTGTTCGAATCGTATTGCGCAAGAATTGGTATGTAAACCCCGTATTTACATATCTGCAACTGTGCAGGGGAATCCGTATAGGTGTTCGGGTGTTCGAACCGTATTGCGCAAGAAATGGTACGGAAACCCCGTATTTACATATCTGCCACTGTGTAGGAGAATCCGTATAGGTGTTCGAGTGTTCGAACCGTAATGCGCAAGAAATGGTATGTAAACCCCGTATTTACATATCTGCCACTGTGCAGGAGAATCCGTATAGGTGTTCGAGTGTTCGAACCGTATTGCCTAAGAAATGGTTTGTAAACGACGTATTTACATATCTGCCACTGTGCAGGAGAATCCGTATAGGTGTTCGAGTGTTTGAACCGTAATGCGCAAGAAATGGTATGCAAACCCTGTATTGACATATCTGCCACTGTGCAGGAGAATCCGTATAGGTGTTCGAATCGTACTGCGCAAGAATTGGTATGTAAACCCCGTATTTACATATCTGCCACTGTGCAGGAGAATCCGTATAGGTGTTCGAGTGTTCGAACCGTATTGCGCAAGAAAAGGTACGTAAACCCCGTATTTACATATCTACCACTGTGTAGGAGAATCCGTATAGGTGTTCGAGTGTTCGAACCGTAATTCGCCCGAAATGGTATGTAATACCCGTATTTACATATCTGCCACTGTGCAGGAGAATCCATATGGGTGTTCGAGTGTTCGAACCCTAAAGAATGAGAAATGGAAAGTAAACGCCGTATTTACATATCTGCCACTATGCAGGAGAATCCGTTTAGGTGTTCGAGTGTTCGAACCGTATTGCGCAAGAAATGGTATGTAAACCCCGTATTTACATATCTGCCACTGTGCAGGAGAATCCGTATAGGTGTTCGAGTGTTCGAACCGTAATGCGCAAGAAATGGTATGTAAACCCCGTATTTACATATCTGCCACTGTGCAGGAGAATCCGTTTAGGTGTTCGAGTGTTCGAACCGTAATGCGCAAGAAATGGTATGTAAACCCCGTATTTACATATCTGCCACTGTGCAGGAGAATCCGTATAGGTGTTCGAGTATTCGAACCGTATTGCGCAAGAATTGGTATGCAAACCCCGTATGTACATATCTGCTACTGTGCAGGAGAATCCGTATAGGTGTCTAGTGTTCGAACCGTATTGCGCAAGAAATGGTATGTAAACCCCGTATTTACATATCTACCACTGTGCAGGAGAATCCGTATAGGTGTTCGAGTGTTCGAACCGTAATTCGCCCGAAATGGTATGTAAAACCCGTATTTACATATCTGCCACTGTGCAGGAGAATCCGTATAGGTGTTCGAGTGTTCGAACCCTAATGCATGAGAAATGGTAAGTAAACGCCGCATTTAGATATCTGCCACTCTGCAGGAGAATCCGTATAGGTGTTCGAGTGTTCGAACCGTATTGCGCAAGAAATGGTATGTAAACCCCGTACTTACATATCTGCCACTGTGCAGAAGAATCCGTATAGGTGTTCGAGTGTTCGAACCGTAATGCGTAAGAAATGGTATGTAAATCCCGTATTTACATATCTGCCACTGTGCAGGAGAATCCGTATAGGTGTTCGAGTGTTCGAACCGTATTGCGGAAAAAATGGTTTGTAAAACTCGTATTTACATATCTGCCACTGTGCAGGAGAATCCGCATAGGTGTTCGAGTGTTCGAACCGCAATGCGCAAGAAATGGTACGGAAACCCCGTATTTACATATCTGCCACTGTGCAGGAGAATCCGTATAGGTGTTCGAGTTTTCGAACCGTAATGCGCAAGAAATGGTATGTAAACCCCGTATTTACATATCTGCCACAGTTCAGGAGAATCCGTATTGGTGTTCGAGTGTTCGAACCGTAATGCGCAAGAAATGGTATGTAAACCCCGTATTCACATATCTGCCACTGTGCAGGAGAATCCGTATAGGTGTTCGAGTGTTCGAACCGTATTGCCCAAGAAATGGTTTGTAAACCCCGTATTTACATATCTGCCACTGTGCAGGAGAATCCGTATAGGTGTTCGAGTGTTCGAACCGTATTGCCCAAGAAATGGTTTGTAAACGCCGTATTTACATATCTGCCACTGTGCAGGAGAATTCGTATAGGTGTTCGAGTGTTCGAACCGTAATGCGCAAGAAATGGTATGTAAACCACGTATTTACATATCTGCCACTGTGCAGGAGAATCCGTATAGGTGTTCGAGTGTTCGAACCGAATTGCCGAAGAAATGGTTTGTAAACGCCATATTCACATATCTGCCACTGTGCAGGAGAATCCGTATAGGTGTTCGAGTGTTCGAACCGTAATGCGCAAGAAATGGTATGCAAACCCCGTATTTACATATCTGCCACTGTGTAGGAGAATCCGTATAGGTGTTCGAGTGTTCGAATCGTATTGCGCAAGAATTGGTATGTAAACCCCGTATTTATATATCTGCAACTGTGCAGGGGAATCCGTACTGGTGTTCGGGTGTTCGAACCGTATTGCGCAAGAAATGGTAAGTAAACCCCGTATTTACATATCTGCCACTGTGCAGGAGAATCCGTATAGGTGTTCGAGTGTTCGAACCGTAATGCGCAAGAAATGGTATGTAAACCCCGTATTTACATATCTGCCACTGTGCAGGAGAATCCGTATAGGTGTTCGAGTGTTCGAACCGCAATGCGCAAGAAATGGTACGGAAACACCGTATTTACATATCTGCCACTGTGCAGGAGAATCCGTATAGGTGTTCGAGTGTTCGAACCGTAATGCGCAAGAAATGGTATGTAAACCCCGTATTTACATATCTGCCACTGTGCAGGAGAATCCGTATAGGTGTTCGAGTGTTCGAACCGAATTGCCCAAGAAATGGTTTGTAAACGCCGTATTTACATATCTGCCACTGTGCAGGAGAATCCGTATAGGTGTTCGAGTGTTCGAACCGTAATGCGCAAGAAATGGTATGCAAACCCCGTATTTACATATCTGCCACTGTGCAGAAGAATCCGTATAGGTGTTCGAGTGTTCGAATCGTATTGCGCAAGAATTGGTATGTAAACCCCGTATTTACATATCTGCCACTGTGAAGGAGAATCCGTATAGGTGTTCGAGTGTTCGAACCGTATTGCGCAAGAAATGGTTTGTAAACCTCGTATTTACATATCTGCCACTGTGGAGGAGAATCCGTATAGGTGTTCGAGTGTTCGAACCGCAA
This sequence comes from Camellia sinensis, assembly GCF_055761805.1. Taxonomy (NCBI): domain Eukaryota; kingdom Viridiplantae; phylum Streptophyta; class Magnoliopsida; order Ericales; family Theaceae; genus Camellia; species Camellia sinensis. The sequence continues at coordinate 118,960,479 of NC_138974.1, forward strand.
TGCGCAAGAAATGGTACGGAAACACCGTATTTACATATCTGCCACTGTGCAGGAGATTCCGTATAGGTGTTCGAGTGTTCGAACCGTAATGCGCAAGAAATGGTATTTAAACCCCGTATTTACATATCTGCCACTGTGCAGGAGAATCCGTATAGGTGTTCGAGTGTTCGAACCGTAATGCGCAAGAAATGGTATGTAAACCCCGTATTTACTTATCTGCCACTGTGTAGGAGAATCCGTATAGGTGTTCGAGTGTTCGAACCGTATTGCGCAAGAATTGGTATGCAAACCCCGTATTTACATATCTGCTACTGTGCAGGAGAATCCGTATAGGTGTCTAGTGTTCGAACCGTATTGCGCAAGAAATGGTATGTAAACCCCGTATTTACATATCTACCACTGTGCAGGAGAATCCGTATAGTTGTTCGAGTGTTCGAACCGTAATTCGCCCGAAATGGTATGTAAAACCCGTATTTACATATCTGCCACTGTGCAGGAGAATCCGTATAGGTGTTCGATTGTTCGAACCCTAATGCATGAGAAATGGTAAGTAAACGCCGCATTTAGATATCTGCCACTGTGCAGGAGAATCCGTATAGGTGTTCGAGTGTTCGAACCGTATTGCGCAAGAAATGGTATGTAAACCCCGTACTTACATATCTGCCACTGTGCAGGAGAATCCGTATAGGTGTTCGAGTGTTCGAACCGTAATGCGTAAGAAATGGTATGTAAATCCCGTATTTACATATCTGCCACTGTGCAGGAGAATCCGTATAGGTGTTCGAGTGTTCGAACCGTATTGCGCAAGAAATGGTTTGTAAAACTCGTATTTACATATCTGCCACTGTGCAGGAGAATCCGTATAGGTGTTCGAGTGTTCGAACCGCAATGCGCAAGAAATGGTACGGAAACCCCGTATTAACATATCTGCCACTGTGCAGGAGAATCCGTATAGGTGTTCGAGTTTTCGAACCGTAATGCGCAAGAAATGCTATGTAAACCCCGTATGTACATATCTGCCACAGTGCAGGAGAATCCGTATTGGTGTTCGAGTGTTCAACCGTATTGCGCAAGAAATGGTATGTAAACCCCGTATTTACATATCTGCCACTGTGCAGGAGAATCCGTATAGGTGTTCGAGTGTTCGAACCGTAATGCGCAAGAAATGGTATGCAAACCCCGTATTTACATATCTGCCACTGTGCAGAAGAATCCGTATAGGTGTTCGAGTGTTCGAATCGTATTGCGCAAGAATTGGTATGTAAACCCCGTATTTACATATCTGCAACTGTGCAGGGGAATCCGGATAGGTGTTCGAATGTTCGAACCGTATTGCGCAAGAAATGGTATGTAAACCCCGTATTTACATATCTGCCACAGTTCAGGAGAATCCGTATAGTTGTTCGAGTGTTCGAACCGTATTGCGCAAGAAATGGTTTGTAAACCTCGTATTTACATAACTGCCACTGTGGAGAAGAATTCGTATAGGTGTTCGAGTGTTCGAACCGCAATGCGCAAGAAATGGTACGGAAACACCGTATTTACATATCTGCCACTGTGCAGGAGAATCCGTATAGGTGTTCGAGTGTTCGAACCGTAATGCGCAAGAAATGGTATGTAAACCCCGTATTTACATATCTGCCACTGTGCAGGAGAATTCGTATAGGTGTTCGAGTGTTCGAACCGTAATGCGCAAGAAATGGTATGTAAACCCCGTATTTACATATCTGCCACTGTGCAGGAGAATCCGTATAGGTGTTCGAGTGTTCGAACCGTATTGCCCAAGAAATGGTTTGTAAACCCCGTATTTACATATCTGCCACTGTGCAGGAGAATCCGTATAGGTGTTCGAGTGTTCGAACCGTATTGCCCAAGAAATGGTTTGTAAACGCCGTATTTACACATCTGCCACTGTGCAGGAGAATCCGTATAGGTGTTCGAGTGTTCGAACCGTAATGCGCAAGAAATGGTATGTAAACCCCGTATTTACATATCTGCCACTGTGCAGGAGAATCCGTATAGGTGTTCGAGTGTTCGAACCGAATTGCCGAAGAAATGGTTTGTAAACGCCGTATTTACATATCTGCCACTGTGCAGGAGAATCCGTATAGGTGTTCGAGTGTTCGAACCGTAATGCGCAAGAAATGGTATGCAAACCCCGTATTTACATATCTGCCACTGTGTAGGAGAATCCGTATAGGTGTTCGAGTGTTCGAATCGTATTGCGCAAGAATTGGTATGTAAACCCCTTATTTACATATCTGCAACTGTGCAGGGGAATCCGTACAGGTGTTCGGGTGTTCGAACCGTATTGCGCAAGAAATGGTATGTAAACCCCGTATTTACATATCTGCCACTGTGCAGGAGAATCCGTATAGGTGTTCGAGTGTTCGAACCGTATTGCGCAAGAAATGGTTTGTAAACCTCGTATTTACATATCTGCCACTGTGGAGGAGAATCCGTATAGGTGTTCGAGTGTTCGAACCGCAATGCGCAAGAAATGGTACGGAAACACCGTATTTACATATCTGCCACTGTGCAGGAGAATCCGTATAGGTGTTCGAGTGTTCGAACCGTAATGCGCAAGAAATGGTATGTAAACCCCGTATTTACATATCTGCCACTGTGCAGGAGAATCCGTATAGGTGTTCGAGTGTTCGAACCGAATTGCCCAAGAAATGGTTTGTAAACGCCGTATTTACATATCTGCCACTGTGCAGGAGAATCCGTATAGGTGTTCGAGTGTTCGAACCGTAATGCGCAAGAAATGGTATGCAAACCCCGTATTTACATATCTGCCACTGTGCAGAAGAATCCGTATAGGTGTTCGAGTGTTCGAATCGTATTGCGCAAGAATTGGTATGTAAACCCCGTATTTACATATCTGCCACTGTGAAGGAGAATCCGTATAGGTGTTCGAGTGTTCGAACCGTATTGCGCAAGAAATGGTTTTTAAACCTCGTATTTACATATCTGCCACTGTGGAGGAGAATCCGTATAGGTGTTCGAGTGTTCGAACCGCAATGCGCAAGAAATGGTACGGAAACACCGTATTTACATATCTGCCACTGTGCAGGAGATTCCGTATAGGTGTTCGAGTGTTCGAACCGTAATGCGCAAGAAATGGTATGTAAACCCCGTATTTACATATCTGCCACTGTGCAGGAGAATCCGTATAGGTGTTCGAGTGTTCGAACCGTAATGCGCAAGAAATGGTATGTAAACCCCGTATTTACATATCTGCCACTGTGCAGGAGAATCTGTATAGGTGTTCGAGTGTTCGAACCGTATTGCGCAAGAATTGGTATGCAAACCCCGTATTTACATATCTGCTACTGTGCAGCAGAATCTGTATAGGTGTCTAGTGTTCGAACCGTATTGCGCAAGAAATGGTATGTAAACCCCGTATTTACATATCTACCACTGTGCAGGAGAATCCGTATAGGTGTTCGAGTGTTCGAACCGTAATTCGCCCGAAATGGTATGTAAAACCCGTATTTACATATCTGCCACTGTGCAGGAGAATCCGTATAGGTGTTCGATTGTTCGAACCCTAATGCATGAGAAATGGTAAGTAAACGCCGCATTTAGATATCTGCCACTGTGCAGGAGAATCCGTATAGGTGTTCGAGTGTTCGAACCGTATTGCGCAAGAAATGGTATGTAAACCCCGTACTTACATATCTGCTACTGTGCAGGAGAATCCGTATAGATGTTCGAGTGTTCGAACCGTAATGCGTAAGAAATGGTATGTAAATCCCGTATTTACATATCTGCCACTGTGCAGGAGAATCCGTATAGGTGTTCGAGTGTTCGAACCGTATTGCGCAAGAAATGGTTTGTAAAACTCGTATTTACATATCTGCCACTGTGCAGGAGAATCCGTATAGGTGTTCGAGTGTTCGAACCGCAATGCGCAAGAAATGGTACGGAAACCCCGTATTTACATATCTGCCACTGTGCAGGAGAATCCGTATAGGTGTTCGAGTTTTCGAACCGTAATGCGCAAGAAATGGTATGTAAACCCCGTATTTACATATCTGCCACAGTGCAGGAGAATCCGTATTGGTGTTCGAGTGTTCGAACCGTATTGCGCAAGAAATGGTATGTAAACCCCGTATTTACATATCTGCCACTGTGCAGGAGAATCCGTATAGGTGTTCGAGTGTTCGAACCGTAATGCGCAAGAAATGGTATGCAAACCCCGTATTTACATATCTGCCACTGTGCAGAAGAATCCGTATAGGTGTTCGAGTGTTCGAATCGTATTGCGCAAGAATTGGTATGTAAACCCCGTATTTACATATCTGCAACTGTGCAGGGGAATCCGGATAGGTGTTCGAATGTTCGAACCGTATTGCGCAAGAAATGGTATGTAAACCCCGTATTTACATATCTGCCACTGTGAAGGAGAATCCGTATAGTTGTTCGAGTTTTCGAACCGTATTGCGCAAGAAATGGTTTGTAAACCTCGTATTTACATATCTGCCACTGTGGAGGAGAATTCGTATAGGTGTTCGAGTGTTCGAACCGCAATGCGCAAGAAATGGTACGGAAACACCGTATTTACATATCTGCCGCTGTGCAGGAGAATCCGTATAGGTGTTCGAGTGTTCGAACCGTAATGCGCAAGAAATGGTATGTAAACCCCGTATTTACATATCTGCCACTGTGCAGGAGAATTCGTATAGGTGTTCGAGTGTTCGAACCGTAATGCGCAAGAAATGGTATGTAAACCCCGTATTTACATATCTGCCACTGTGCAGGAGAATCCGTATAGGTGTTCGAGTGTTCGAACCGTATTGCCCAAGAAATGGTTTGTAAACCCCGTATTTACATATCTGCCACTGTGCAGGAGAATCCGTATAGGTGTTCGAGTGTTCGAACCATATTGCCCAAGAAATGGTTTGTAAACGCCGTATTTACATATCTGCCACTGTGCAGGAGAATCCGTATAGGTGTTCGAGTGTTCGAACCGTAATGCGCAAGAAATGGTATGCAAACCCCGTATTTACATATCTGCCACTGTGCAGAAGAATCCGTATAGGTGTTCGAGTGTTCGAATCGTATTGCGCAAGAATTGGTATGTAAACCCCGTATTTACATATCTGCCACTGTGAAGGAGAATCCGTATAGGTGTTCGAGTGTTCGAACCGTATTGCGCAAGAAATGGTTTGTAAAACTCGTATTTACATATCTGCCACTGTGCAGGAGAATCCGTATAGGTGTTCGAGTGTTCGAACCGCAATGCGCAAGAAATGGTACGGAAACCCCGTATTTACATATCTGCCACTGTGCAGGAGAATCCGTATAGGTGTTCGAGTTTTCGAACCGTAATGCGCAAGAAATGGTATGTAAACCCCGTATTTACATATCTGCCACAGTGCAGGAGAATCCGTATTGGTGTTCGAGTGTTCGAACCGTATTGCGCAGGAAATGGTATGTAAACCCCGTATTTACATATCTGCCACTGTGCAGGAGAATCCGTATAGGTGTTCGAGTGTTCGAACCGTAATGCGCAAGAAATGGTATGCAAACCCCGTATTTACATATCTGCCACTGTGCAGAAGAATCCGTATAGGTGTTCGAGTGTTCGAATCGTATTGCGCAAGAATTGGTATGTAAACCCCGTATTTACATATCTGCAACTGTGCAGGGGAATCCGGATAGGTGTTCGAATGTTCGAACCGTATTGCGCAAGAAATGGTATGTAAACCCCGTATTTACATATCTGCCACTGTGAAGGAGAATCCGTATAGTTGTTCGAGTTTTCGAACCGTATTGCGCAAGAAATGGTTTGTAAACCTCGTATTTACATATCTGCCACTGTGGAGGAGAATTCGTATAGGTGTTCGAGTGTTCGAACCGCAATGCGCAAGAAATGGTACGGAAACACCGTATTTACATATCTGCCGCTGTGCAGGAGAATCCGTATAGGTGTTCGAGTGTTCGAACCGTATTGCGCAAGAAATGGTATGTAAACCCCGTATTTACATATCTGCCACTGTGCAGGAGAATTCGTATAGGTGTTCGAGTGTTCGAACCGTAATGCGCAAGAAATGGTATGTAAACCCCGTATTTACATATCTGCCACTGTGCAGGAGAATCCGTATAGGTGTTCGAGTGTTCGAACCGTATTGCCCAAGAAATGGTTTGTAAACCCCGTATTTACATATCTGCCACTGTGCAGGAGAATCCGTATAGGTGTTCGAGTGTTCGAACCGTATTGCCCAAGAAATGGTTTGTAAACGCCGTATTTACATATCTGCCACTGTGCAGGAGAATCCGTATAGGTGTTCGAGTGTTCGAACCGTAATGCGCAAGAAATGGTATGTAAACCCCGTATTTACATATCTGCCACTGTGCAGGAGAATCCGTATAGGTGTTCGAGTGTTCGAACCGAATTGCCGAAGAAATGGTTTGTAAACGCCGTATTTACATATCTGCCACTGTGCAGGAGAATCCGTATAGGTGTTCGAGTGTTCGAACCGTAATGCGCAAGAAATGGTATGCAAACCCCGTATTTACATATCTGCCACTGTGTAGGAGAATCCGTATAGGTGTTCGAGTGTTCGAATCGTATTGGGCAAGAATTGGTATGTAAACCCCGTATTTACATATCTGCAACTGTGCAGGGGAATCCGTACAGGTGTTCGGGTGTTCGAACCGTATTGCGCAAGAAATGGTATGTAAACCCCGTATTTACATATCTGCCACTGTGCAGGAGAATCCGTATAGGTGTTCGCGTGTTCGAACCGTATTGCGCAAGAAATGGTTTGTAAACCTCGTATTTACATATCTGCCACTGTGGAGGAGAATCCGTATAGGTGTTCGAGTGTTCGAACCGCAATGCGCAAGAAATGGTACGGAAACACCGTATTTACATATCTGCCACTGTGCAGGAGAATCCGTATAGGTGTTCGAGTGTTCGAACCGTAATGCGCAAGAAATGGTATGTAAACCCCGTATTTACATATCTGCCACTGTGCAGGAGAATCCGTATAGGTGTTCGAGTGTTCGAACCGAATTGCCCAAGAAATGGTTTGTAAACGCCGTATTTACATATCTGCCACTGTGCAGGAGAATCCGTATAGGTGTTCGAGTGTTCGAACCGTAATGCGCAAGAAATGGTATACAAACCCCGTATTTACATATCTGCCACTGTGCAGAAGAATCCGTATAGGTGTTCGAGTGTTCGAATCGTATTGCGCAAGAACTGGTATGTAAACCCCGTATTTACATATCTGCAACTGTGCAGGGGAATCCGTATAGGTGTTCGAGTGTTCGAACCGTATTGCGCAAGAAATGGTATGTAAACCCCGTATTTACATATCTGCCACTGTGCAGGAGAATCCGTATAGGTGTTCGAGTGTTCGAACCGTATTGCCCAAGAAATGGTTTGTAAACGCCGTATTTACATATCTGCCACTGTGCAGGAGAATCCGTATAGGTGTTCGAGTGTTCGAACCGTAATGCGCAAGAAATGGTATGTAAACCCCGTATTTACATATCTGCCACTGTGCAGGAGAATCCGTATAGGTGTTCGAGTGTTCGAACCGAATTGCCGAAGAAATGGTTTGTAAACGCCGTATTTACATATCTGCCACTGTGCAGGAGAATCCGTATAGGTGTTCGAGTGTTCGAACCGTAATGCGCAAGAAATGGTATGCAAACCCCGTATTTACATATCTGCCACTGTGTAGGAGAATCCGTATAGGTGTTCGAGTGTTCGAATCGTATTGGGCAAGAATTGGTATGTAAACCCCGTATTTACATATCTGCAACTGTGCAGGGGAATCCGTACAGGTGTTCGGGTGTTCGAACCGTATTGCGCAAGAAATGGTATGTAAACCCCGTATTAACATATCTGCCACTGTGCAGGAGAATCCGTATAGGTGTTCGCGTGTTCGAACCGTATTGCGCAAGAAATGGTTTGTAAACCTCGTATTTACATATCTGCCACTGTGGAGGAGAATCCGTATAGGTGTTCGAGTGTTCGAACCGCAATGCGCAAGAAATGGTACGGAAACACCGTATTTACATATCTGCCACTGTGCAGGAGAATCCGTATAGGTGTTCGAGTGTTCGAACCGTAATGCGCAAGAAATGGTATGTAAACCCCGTATTTACATATCTGCCACTGTGCAGGAGAATCCGTATAGGTGTTCGAGTGTTCGAACCGAATTGCCCAAGAAATGGTTTGTAAACGCCGTATTTACATATCTGCCACTGTGCAGGAGAATCCGTATAGGTGTTCGAGTGTTCGAACCGTAATGCGCAAGAAATGGTATACAAACCCCGTATTTACATATCTGCCACTGTGCAGAAGAATCCGTATAGGTGTTCGAGTGTTCGAATCGTATTGCGCAAGAACTGGTATGTAAACCCCGTATTTACATATCTGCAACTGTGCAGGGGAATCCGTATAGGTGTTCGAGTGTTCGAACCGTATTGCGCAAGAAATGGTATGTAAACCCCGTATTTACATATCTGCCACTGTGAAGGAGAATCCGTATAGGTGTTCGAGTGTTCGAACCGTATTGCGCAAGAAATGGTTTGTAAACCTCGTATTTACATATCTGCCACTGTGGAGGAGAATCCGTATAGGTGTTCGAGTGTTCGAACCGCAATGCGCAAGAAATGGCACGGAAACACCGTATTTACATATCTGCCACTGTGCAGGAGAATCCGTATAGGTGTTCGAGTGTTCGAACCGTAATGCGCAAGAAATGGTACGTAAACCCCGTATTTACATATCTGCCACTGTGCAGGAGAATCCGTATTGGTGTTCGAGTGTTCGAACCGAATTGCCCAAGAAATGGTTTGTAAACGCCGTATTTACATATCTGCCACTGTGCAGGAGAATCCGTATAGGTGTTCGAGTGTTCGAACCGTAATGCGCAAGAAATGGTATGCAAACCCCGTATTTACATATCTGGCACTGTGCAGAAGAATCCGTATAGGTGTTCGAGTGTTCGAATCGTATTGCGCAAGAATTGGTATGTAAACCCCGTATTTACATATCTGCCACTGTGAAGGAGAATCCGTATAGGTGTTCGAGTGTTCGAACCGTATTGCGCAAGAAATGGTTTGTAAACCTCGTATTTACATATCTGCCACTGTGGAGGAGAATCCGTATAGGTGTTCGAGTGTTCGAACCGCAATGCGCAAGAAATGGTACGGAAACACCGTATTTACATATCTGCCACTGTGCAGGAGAATCCGTATAGGTGTTCGAGTGTTCGAACCGTAATGCGCAAGAAATGGTATGTAAACCCCGTATTTACATATCTGCCACTGTGCAGGAGAATCCGTATAGGTGTTCGAGTGTTCGAACCGAATTGCCGAAGAAATGGTTTGTAAACGCCGTATTTACATATCTGCCACTGTGCAGGAGAATCCGTATAGGTGTTCGAGTGTTCGAACCGTATTGCGTAAGAATTGGTATGCAAACCCCGTATTTACATATCTGCTACTGTGCAGGAGAATCCGTATAGGTGTCTAGTGTTCGAACCGTATTGCGCAAGAAATGGTATGTAAACCCCGTATTTACACATCTACCACTGTGCAGGGGAATCCGTATAGGTGTTCGAGTGTTCGAATCGTAATTCGCCCGAAATGGTATGTAAAACCCGTATTTACATATCTGCCACTGTGCAGGAGAATCCGTATAGGTGTTCGAGTGTCCGAACCCTAATGCATGAGAAATGGTAAGTAAACGCCGCATTTAGATATCTGCCACTGTGCAGGAGAATCCGTATAGGTGTTCGAGTGTTCGAACCGTATTGCGCAAGAAATGGTATGTAAACCCCGTACTTACATATCTGCCACTGTGCAGGAGAATCCGTATAGGTGTTCGAGTGTTCGAACCGTAATGCGTAAGAAATGGTATGTAAATCCCGTATTTACATATCTGCCACTGTGCTGGAGAATCCGTATAGGTGTTCGTGTGTTCGAACCGTATTGCGCAAGAAATGGTTTGTAAAACTCGTATTTACATATCTGCCACTGTGCAGGAGAATCCGTATAGGTGTTCGAGTGTTCGAACCGCAATGCGCAAGAAATGGTACGGAAACACCGTATTTACATATCTGCCACTGTGCAGGAGAATTCGTATAGGTGTTCGAGGGTTCGAACCGTAATGCGCAAGAAATGGTATGTAAAACCCGTATTTACATATCTGCCACTGTGCAGGAGAATTCGTATAGGTGTTCGAGTGTTCGAACCGTAATGCGCAAGAAATGGTATGTAAACCCCGTATTTACATATCTGCCACTGTGCAGGAGAATCCGTATAGGTGTTCGAGTGTTCGAACCGTATTGCCCAAGAAATGGTTTGTAAACCCCGTATTTACATATCTGCCACTGTGCAGGAGAATCCGTATAGGTGTTCGAGTGTTCGAACCGTATTGCCCAAGAAATGGTTTGTAAACGCCGTATTTACATATCTGCCACTGTGCAGGAGAATCCGTATAGGTGTTCGAGTGTTCGAACCGTAATGCGAAGAAATGGTATGTAAACCCCGTATTTACATATCTGCCACTGTGCAGGAGAATCCGTATAGGTGTTCGAGTGTTCGAACCGAATTGCCGAAGAAATGGTTTGTAAACGCCGTATTTACATATCTGCCACTGTGCAGGAGAATCCGTATAGGTGTTCGAGTGTTCGAACCGTAATGCGCAAGAAATGGTATGCAAACCCCGTATTTACATATCTGCCACTGTGTAGGAGAATCCGTATAGGTGTTCGAGTGTTCGAATCGTATTGCGCAAGAATTGGTATGTAAACCCCGTATTTACATATCTGCAACTGTGCAGGGGAATCCGTACCGGTGTTCGGGTGTTCGAACCGTATTGCGCAAGAAATGGTATGTAAACCCCGTATTTACATATCTGCCACTGTGCAGGAGAATCCGTATAGGTGTTCGCGTGTTCGAACCGTATTGCGCAAGAAATGGTTTGTAAACCTCGTATTTACATATCTGCCACTGTGGAGGAGAATCCGTATAGGTGTTCGAGTGTTCGAACCGCAATGCGCAAGAAATGGTACGGAAACACCGTATTTACATATCTGCCACTGTGCAGGAGAATCCGTATAGGTGTTCGAGTGTTCGAACCGTAATGCGCAAGAAATGGTATGTAAACCCCGTATTTACATATCTGCCACTGTGCAGGAGAATCCGTATAGGTGTTCGAGTGTTCGAACCGAATTGCCCAAGAAATGGTTTGTAAACGCCGTATTTACATATCTGCCACTGTGCAGGAGAATCCGTATAGGTGTTCGAGTGTTCGAACCGTAATGCGCAAGAAATGGTATGCAAACCCCGTATTTACATATCTGCCACTGTGCAGAAGAATCCGTATAGGTGTTCGAGTGTTCGAATCGTATTGCACAAGAACTGGTATGTAAACCCCGTATTTACATATCTGCAACTGTGCAGGGGAATCCGTATAGGTGTTCGAGTGTTCGAACCGTATTGCGCAAGAAATGGTATGTAAACCCCGTATTTACATATCTGCCACTGTGAAGGAGAATCCGTATAGGTGTTCGAGTGTTCGAACCGTATTGCGCAAGAAATGGTTTGTAAACCTCGTATTTTCATATCTGCCACTGTGGAGGAGAATCCGTATAGGTGTTCGAGTGTTCGAACCGCAATGCGCAAGAAATGGTACGGAAACACCGTATTTACATATCTGCCACTGTGCAGGAGAATCCGTATAGGTGTTCGAGTGTTCGAACCGTAATGCGCAAGAAATGGTATGTAAACCCCGTATTTACATATCTGCCCCTGTGCAGGAGAATCCGTATAGGTGTTCGAGTGTTCGAACCGAATTGCCCAAGAAATGGTTTGTAAACGCCGTATTTACATATCTGCCACTGTGCAGGAGAATCCGTATAGGTGTTCGAGTGTTCGAACCGTAATGCGCAAGAAATGGTATGCAAACCCCGTATTTACATATCTGCCACTGTGCAGAAGAATCCGTATAGGTGTTCGAGTGTTCGAATCGTATTGCACAAGAACTGGTATGTAAACCCCGTATTTACATATCTGCAACTGTGCAGGGGAATCCGTATAGGTGTTCGAGTGTTCGAACCGTATTGCGCAAGAAATGGTATGTAAACCCCGTATTTACATATCTGCCACTGTGAAGGAGAATCCGTATAGGTGTTCGAGTGTTCGAACCGTATTGCGCAAGAAATGGTTTGTAAACCTCGTATTTACATATCTGCCACTGTGGAGGAGAATCCGTATAGGTGTTCGAGTGTTCGAACTGCAATGCGCAAGAAATGGTACGGAAACACCGTATTTACATATCTGCCACTGTGCAGGAGAATCCGTATAGGTGTTCGAGTGTTCGAACCGTAATGCGCAAGAAATGGTATGTAAACCCCGTATTTACATATCTGCCCCTGTGCAGGAGAATCCGTATAGGTGTTCGAGTGTTCGAACCGAATTGCCCAAGAAATGGTTTGTAAACGCCGTATTTACATATCTGCCACTGTGCAGGAGAATCCGTATAGGTGTTCGAGTGTTCGAACCGTAATGCGCAAGAAATGGTATGCAAACCCCGTATTTACATATCTGCCACTGTGCAGAAGAATCCGTATAGGTGTTCGAGTGTTCGAATCGTATTGCGCAAGAATTGGTATGTAAACCCCGTATTTACATATCTGCCACTGTGAAGGAGAATCCGTATAGGTGTTCGAGTGTTCGAACCGTATTGCGCAAGAAATGATTTGTAAACCTCGTATTTACATATCTGCCACTGTGGAGGAGAATCCGTATAGGTGTTCGAGTGTTCGAACCGCAATGCGCAAGAAATGGTACGGAAACACCGTATTTACATATCTGCCACTGTGCAGGAGAATCCGTATTGGTGTTCGAGTGTTCGAACTGTAATGCGCAAGAAATGGTATGTAAACCCCGTATTTACATATCTGCCACTGTGCAGGAGAATCCGTATAGGTGTTCGAGTGTTCGAACCGTAATGCGCAAGAAATGGTATGTAAACCCCGTATTTACATATCTGCCACTGTGCAGGAGAATCCGTATAGGTGTTCGAGTGTTCGAACCGTATTGCGCAAGAATTGGTATGCAAACCCCGTATTTACATATCTGCTACTGTGCAGGAGAATCCGTATAGGTGTCTAGTGTTCGAACCGTATTGCGCAAGAAATGGTATGTAAACCCCGTATTTACATATCTACCACTGTGCAGGAGAATCCGTATAGGTGTTCGAGTGTTCGAACCGTAATTCGCCCGAAATGGTATGTAAAACCCGTATTTACATATCTGCCACTGTGCAGGAGAATCCGTATAGGTGTTCGAGTGTTCGAACCCTAATGCATGAGAAATGGTAAGTAAACGCCGCATTTAGATATCTGCCACTGTGCAGGAGAATCCGTATAGGTGTTCGAGTGTTCGAACCGTATTGCGCAAGAAATGGTATGTAAACCCCGTACTTACATATCTGCCACTGTGCAGGAGAATCCGTATAGGTGTTCGAGTGTTCGAACCGTAATGCGTAAGAAATGGTATGTAAATCCCGTATTTACATATCTGCCACTGTGCAGGAGAATCCGTATAAGTGTTCGTGTGTTCGAACCGTATTGCGCAAGAAATGGTTTGTAAAACTCGTATTTACATATCTGCCACTGTGCAGGAGAATCCGTATAGGTGTTCGAGTGTTCGAACCGCAATGCGCAAGAAATGGTACGGAAACACCGTATTTACATATCCGCCACTGTGCAGGAGAATCCGTATAGGTGTTCGAGTGTTCGAACCGTAATGCGCAAGAAATGGTATGTAAAACTCGAATTTACATATCTGCCACTGTGCAGGAGAATTCGTATAGGTGTTCGAGTGTTCGAACCGTAATGCGCAAGAAATGGTATGTAAACCCCGTATTTACATATCTGCCACTGTGCAGGAGAATCCGTATAGGTGTTCGAGTGTTCGAACCGTATTGCCCAAGAAATGGTTTGTAAACCCCGTATTTACATATCTGCCACTGTGCAGGAGAATCCGTATAGGTGTTCGAGTGTTCGAACCGTATTTCCCAAGAAATGGTTTGTAAACGCCGTATTTACATATCTGCCACTGTGCAGGAGAATCCGTATAGGTGTTCGAGTGTTCGAACCGTAATGCGCAAGAAATGGTATGTAAGCCCCGTATTTACATATCTGCCACTGTGCAGGAGAATCCGTATAGGTGTTCGAGTGTTCGAACCGAATTGCCGCAGAAATGGTTTGTAAACGCCGTATTTACATATCTGCCACTGTGCAGGAGAATCCGTATAGGTGTTCGAGTGTTCGAACCGTAATGCGCAAGAAATGGTATGCAAACCCCGTATTTACATATCTGCCACTGTGTAGGAGAATCCGTATAGGTGTTCGAGTGTTCGAATCGTATTGCGCAAGAATTTGTATGTAAACCCCTTATTTACATATCTACAACTGTGCAGGGGAATCCGTACAGGTGTTCGGGTGTTCGAACCGTATTGCGCAAGAAATGGTATGTAAACGCCGTATTTACATATCTGCCACTGTGCAGGAGAATCCGTATAGGTGTTCGAGTGTTCGAACCGTATTGCGCAAGAAATGGTTTGTAAACCTCGTATTTACATATCTGCCACTGTGGAGGAGAATCCGTATAGGTGTTCGAGTGTTCGAACCGCAATGCGCAAGAAATGGTACGGAAACACCGTATTTACATATCTGCCACTGTGCAGGAGAATCCGTATAGGTGTTCGAGTGTTCGAACCGTAATGCGCAAGAAATGGTATGTAAACCCCGTATTTACATATCTGCCACTGTGCAGGAGAATCCGTATAGGTGTTCGAGTGTTCGAACCGAATTGCCCAAGAAATGGTTTGTAAACGCCGTATTTACATATCTGCCACTGTGCAGGAGAATCCGTATAGGTGTTCGAGTGTTCGAACCGTAATGCGCAAGAAATGGTATGCAAACCCCGTATTTACATATCTGCCACTGTGCAGAAGAATCCGTATAGGTGTTCGAGTGTTCGAATCGTATTGCACAAGAACTGGTATGTAAACCCCGTATTTACATATCTGCAACTGTGCAGGGGAATCCGTATAGGTGTTCGAGTGTTCGAACCGTATTGCGCAAGAAATGGTATGTAAACCCCGTATTTACATATCTGCCACTGTGAAGGAGAATCCGTATAGGTGTTCGAGTGTTCGAACCGTATTGCGCAAGAAATGGTTTGTAAACCTCGTATTTACATATCTGCCACTGTGGAGGAGAATCCGTATAGGTGTTCGAGTGTTCGAACTGCAATGCGCAAGAAATGGTACGGAAACACCGTATTTACATATCTGCCACTGTGCAGGAGAATCCGTATAGGTGTTCGAGTGTTCGAACCGTAATGCGCAAGAAATGGTATGTAAACCCCGTATTTACATATCTGCCCCTGTGCAGGAGAATCCGTATAGGTGTTCGAGTGTTCGAACCGAATTGCCCAAGAAATGGTTTGTAAACGCCGTATTTACATATCTGCCACTGTGCAGGAGAATCCGTATAGGTGTTCGAGTGTTCGAACCGTAATGCGCAAGAAATGGTATGCAAACCCCGTATTTACATATCTGCCACTGTGCAGAAGAATCCGTATAGGTGTTCGAGTGTTCGAATCGTATTGCGCAAGAATTGGTATGTAAACCCCGTATTTACATATCTGCCACTGTGAAGGAGAATCCGTATAGGTGTTCGAGTGTTCGAACCGTATTGCGCAAGAAATGATTTGTAAACCTCGTATTTACATATCTGCCACTGTGGAGGAGAATCCGTATAGGTGTTCGAGTGTTCGAACCGCAATGCGCAAGAAATGGTACGGAAACACCGTATTTACATATCTGCCACTGTGCAGGAGAATCCGTATTGGTGTTCGAGTGTTCGAACTGTAATGCGCAAGAAATGGTATGTAAACCCCGTATTTACATATCTGCCACTGTGCAGGAGAATCCGTATAGGTGTTCGAGTGTTCGAACCGTAATGCGCAAGAAATGGTATGTAAACCCCGTATTTACATATCTGCCACTGTGCAGGAGAATCCGTATAGGTGTTCGAGTGTTCGAACCGTATTGCGCAAGAATTGGTATGCAAACCCCGTATTTACATATCTGCTACTGTGCAGGAGAATCCGTATAGGTGTCTAGTGTTCGAACCGTATTGCGCAAGAAATGGTATGTAAACCCCGTATTTACATATCTACCACTGTGCAGGAGAATCCGTATAGGTGTTCGAGTGTTCGAACCGTAATTCGCCCGAAATGGTATGTAAAACCCGTATTTACATATCTGCCACTGTGCAGGAGAATCCGTATAGGTGTTCGAGTGTTCGAACCCTAATGCATGAGAAATGGTAAGTAAACGCCGCATTTAGATATCTGCCACTGTGCAGGAGAATCCGTATAGGTGTTCGAGTGTTCGAACCGTATTGCGCAAGAAATGGTATGTAAACCCCGTACTTACATATCTGCCACTGTGCAGGAGAATCCGTATAGGTGTTCGAGTGTTCGAACCGTAATGCGTAAGAAATGGTATGTAAATCCCGTATTTACATATCTGCCACTGTGCAGGAGAATCCGTATAAGTGTTCGTGTGTTCGAACCGTATTGCGCAAGAAATGGTTTGTAAAACTCGTATTTACATATCTGCCACTGTGCAGGAGAATCCGTATAGGTGTTCGAGTGTTCGAACCGCAATGCGCAAGAAATGGTACGGAAACACCGTATTTACATATCCGCCACTGTGCAGGAGAATCCGTATAGGTGTTCGAGTGTTCGAACCGTAATGCGCAAGAAATGGTATGTAAAACTCGAATTTACATATCTGCCACTGTGCAGGAGAATTCGTATAGGTGTTCGAGTGTTCGAACCGTAATGCGCAAGAAATGGTATGTAAACCCCGTATTTACATATCTGCCACTGTGCAGGAGAATCCGTATAGGTGTTCGAGTGTTCGAACCGTATTGCCCAAGAAATGGTTTGTAAACCCCGTATTTACATATCTGCCACTGTGCAGGAGAATCCGTATAGGTGTTCGAGTGTTCGAACCGTATTTCCCAAGAAATGGTTTGTAAACGCCGTATTTACATATCTGCCACTGTGCAGGAGAATCCGTATAGGTGTTCGAGTGTTCGAACCGTAATGCGCAAGAAATGGTATGTAAGCCCCGTATTTACATATCTGCCACTGTGCAGGAGAATCCGTATAGGTGTTCGAGTGTTCGAACCGAATTGCCGCAGAAATGGTTTGTAAACGCCGTATTTACATATCTGCCACTGTGCAGGAGAATCCGTATAGGTGTTCGAGTGTTCGAACCGTAATGCGCAAGAAATGGTATGCAAACCCCGTATTTACATATCTGCCACTGTGTAGGAGAATCCGTATAGGTGTTCGAGTGTTCGAATCGTATTGCGCAAGAATTTGTATGTAAACCCCTTATTTACATATCTACAACTGTGCAGGGGAATCCGTACAGGTGTTCGGGTGTTCGAACCGTATTGCGCAAGAAATGGTATGTAAACGCCGTATTTACATATCTGCCACTGTGCAGGAGAATCCGTATAGGTGTTCGAGTGTTCGAACCGTATTGCGCAAGAAATGGTTTGTAAACCTCGTATTTACATATCTGCCACTGTGGAGGAGAATCCGTATAGGTGTTCGAGTGTTCGAACCGCAATGCGCAAGAAATGGTACGGAAACACCGTATTTACATATCTGCCACTGTGCAGGAGAATCCGTATAGGTGTTCGAGTGTTCGAACCGTAATGCGCAAGAAATGGTATGTAAACCCCGTATTTACATATCTGCCACTGTGCAGGAGAATCCGTATAGGTGTTCGAGTGTTCGAACCGAATTGCCCAAGAAATGGTTTGTAAACGCCGTATTTACATATCTGCCACTGTGCAGGAGAATCCGTATAGGTGTTCGAGTGTTCGAACCGTAATGCGCAAGAAATGGTATGCAAACCCCGTATTTACATATCTGCCACTGTGCAGAAGAATCCGTATAGGTGTTCGAGTGTTCGAATCGTATTGCGCAAGAATTGGTATGTAATCCCCGTATTTACATATCTGCCACTGTGAAGGAGAATCCGTATAGGTGTTCGAGTGTTCGAACCGTATTGCGCAAGAAATGGTTTGCAAACCTCGTATTTACATATCTACCACTGTGGAGGAGAATCCGTATAGGTGTTCGAGTGTTCGAACCGCAATGCGCAAGAAATGGTACGGAAACACCGTATTTACATATCTGCCACTGTGCAGGAGATTCCGTATAGGTGTTCGAGTGTTCGAACCGTAATGCGCAAGAAATGGTATGTAAACCCCGTATTTACATATCTGCCACTGTGCAGGAGAATCTGTATAGGTGTTCGAGTGTTCGAACCGTAATGCGCAAGAAATGGTATGTAAACCCCGTATTTACATATCTGCCACTGTGCAGGAGAATCCGTATAGGTGTTCGAGTATTCGAACCGTATTGCGCAAGAATTGGTATGCAAACCCCGTATTTACATATCTGCTTCTGTGCAGGAGAATCTGTATAGGTGTCTAGTGTTCGAACCGTATTGCGCAAGAAATGGTATGTAAACCCCGTATTTACATATCTACCACTGTGCAGGAGAATCCGTATAGGTGTTCGAGTGTTCGAACCGTAATTCGCCCGAAATGGTATGTAAAACCCGTATTTACATATCTGCCACTGTGCAGGAGAATCCGTATAGGTGTTCGATTGTTCGAACCCAAATGCATGAGAAATGGTAAGTAAACGCCGCATTTAGATATCTGCCACTGTGCAGGAGAATCCGTATAGGTGTTCGAGTGTTCGAACCGTATTGCGCAAGAAATGGTATGTAAACCCCGTACTTACATATCTGCCACTGTGCAGGAGAATCCGTATAGATGTTCGAGTGTTCGAACCGTAATGCGTAAGAAATGGTATGTAAATCCCGTATTTACATATCTGCCACTGTGCAGGAGAATCCGTATAGGTGTTCGAGTGTTCGAACCGTATTGCGCAAGAAATGGTTTGTAAAACTCGTATTTACATATCTGCCACTGTGCAGGAGAATCCGTATAGGTGTTCGAGTGTTCGAACCGCAATGCGCAAGAAATGGTACGGAAACCCCGTATTTACATATCTGCCACTGTGCAGGAGAATCCGTATAGGTGTTCGAGTTTTCGAACCGTAATGCGCAAGAAATGGTATGTAAACCCCGTATGTACATATCTGCCACAGTGCAGGAGAATCCGTATTGGTGTTCGAGTGTTCGAACCGTATTGCGCAAGAAATGGTATGTAAACCCCGTATTTACATATCTGCCACTGTGCAGGAGAATCCGTATAGGTGTTCGAGTGTTCGAACCGTAATGCGCAAGAAATGGTATGCAAACCCCGTATTTACATATCTGCCACTGTGCAGAAGAATCCGTATAGGTGTTCGAGTGTTCGAATCGTATTGCGCAAGAATTGGTATGTAAACCCCGTATTTACATATCTGCAACTGTGCAGGGGAATCCGGATAGGTGTTCGAATGTTCGAACCATATTGCGCAAGAAATGGTATGTAAACCCCGTATTTACATATCTGCCACAGTTCAGGAGAATCCGTATAGTTGTTCGAGTGTTCGAACCGTATTGCGCAAGAAATGGTTTGTAAACCTCGTATTTACATATCTGCCACTGTGGAGGAGAATTCGTATAGGTGTTCGAGTGTTCGAACCGCAATGCGCAAGAAATGGTACGGAAACACCGTATTTACATATCTGCCACTGTGCAGGAGAATCCGTATAGGTGTTCGAGTGTTCGAACCGTAATGCGCAAGAAATGGTATGTAAACCCCGTATTTACATATCTGCCACTGTGCAGGAGAATTCGTATAGGTGTTCGAGTGTTCGAACCGTAATGCGCAAGAAATGGTATGTAAACCCCGTATTTACATATCTGCCACTGTGCAGGAGAATCCGTATAGGTGTTCGAGTGTTCGAACCGTATTGCCCAAGAAATGGTTTGTAAACCCCGTATTTACATATCTGCCACTGTGCAGGAGAATCCGTATAGGTGTTCGAGTGTTCGAACCGTATTGCCCAAGAAATGGTTTGTAAACGCCGTATTTACATATCTGCCACTGTGCAGGAGAATCCGTATAGGTGTTCGAGTGTTCGAACCGTAATGCGCAAGAAATGGTATGTAAACCCCGTATTTACATATCTGCCACTGTGCAGGAGAATCCGTATAGGTGTTCGAGTGTTCGAACCGAATTGCCGAAGAAATGGTTTGTAAACGCCGTATTTACATATCTGCCACTGTGCAGGAGAATCCGTATAGGTGTTCGAGTGTTCGAACCGTAATGCGCAAGAAATGGTATGCAAACCCCGTATTTACATATCTGCCACTGTGTAGGAGAATCCGTATAGGTGTTCGAGTGTTCGAATCGTATTGCGCAAGAATTGGTATGTAAACCCCTTATTTACATATCTGCAACTGTGCAGGGAAATCCGTACAGGTGTTCGGGTGTTCGAACCGTATTGCGCAAGAAATGGTATGTAAACCCCGTATTTACATATCTGCCACTGTGCAGGAGAATCCGTATAGGTGTTCGAGTGTTCGAACCGTATTGCGCAAGAAATGGTTTGTAAACCTCGTATTTACATATCTGCCACTGTGGAGGAGAATCCGTATAGGTGTTCGAGTGTTCGAACCGCAATGCGCAAGAAATGGT
Source organism: Camellia sinensis (assembly GCF_055761805.1). Taxonomy (NCBI): domain Eukaryota; kingdom Viridiplantae; phylum Streptophyta; class Magnoliopsida; order Ericales; family Theaceae; genus Camellia; species Camellia sinensis. Next base: position 118,981,223 of record NC_138974.1, read on the forward strand.
ACGGAAACACCGTATTTACATATCTGCCACTGTGCAGGAGAATCCGTATAGGTGTTCGAGTGTTCGAACCGTAATGCGCAAGAAATGGTATGTAAACCCCGTATTTACATATCTGCCACTGTGCAGGAGAATCCGTATAGGTGTTCGAGTGTTCGAACCGAATTGCCCAAGAAATGGTTTGTAAACGCCGTATTTACATATCTGCCACTGTGCAGGAGAATCCGTATAGGTGTTCGAGTGTTCGAACCGTAATGCGCAAGAAATGGTATGCAAACCCCGTATTTACATATCTGCCACTGTGCAGAAGAATCCGTATAGGTGTTCGAGTGTTCGAAACGTATTGCGCAAGAATTGGTATGTAAACCCCGTATTTACATATCTGCCACTGTGAAGGAGAATCCGTATAGGTGTTCGAGTGTTCGAACCGTATTGCGCAAGAAATGGTTTGTAAACCTCGTATTTACATATCTGCCATTGTGGAGGAGAATCCGTATAGGTGTTCGAGTGTTCGAACCGCAATGCGCAAGAAATGGTACGGAAACACCGTATTTACATATCTGCCACTGTGCAGGAGATTCCGTATAGGTGTTCGAGTGTTCGAACCGTAATGCGCAAGAAATGGTATGTAAACCCCGTATTTACATATCTGCCACTGTGCAGGAGAATCCGTATAGGTGTTCGAGTGTTCGAACCGTAATGCGCAAGAAATGGTATGTAAACCCCGTATTTACATATCTGCCACTGTGCAGGAGAATCTGTATAGGTGTTCGAGTGTTCGAACCGTATTGCGCAAGAATTGGTATGCAAATCCCGTATTTACATATCTGCTACTGTGCAGCAGAATCTGTATAGGTGTCTAGTGCTCGAACCGTATTGCGCAAGAAATGGTATGTAAACCCCGTATTTACATATCTACCACTGTGCAGGAGAATCCGTATAGGTGTTCGAGTGTTCGAACCGTAATTCGCCCGAAATGGTATGTAAAACCCGTATTTACATATCTGCCACTGTGCAGGAGAATCCGTATAGGTGTTCGAGTGTTCGAACCGTAATGCGCAAGAAATGGTATGTAAACCCCGTATTTACATATCTGCCACTGTGCAGGAGAATCCGTATAGGTGTTCGAGTGTTCGAACCGAATTGCCGAAGAAATGGTTTGTAAACGCCATATTCACATATCTGCCACTGTGCAGGAGAATCCGTATAGGTGTTCGAGTGTTCGAACCGTAATGCGCAAGAAATGGTATGCAAACCCCGTATTTACATATCTGCCACTGTGTAGGAGAATCCGTATAGGTGTTCGAGTGTTCGAATCGTATTGCGCAAGAATTGGTACGTAAACCCCGTATTTACATATCTGCAACTGTGCAGGGGAATCCGTACAGGTGTTCGGGTGTTCGAACCGTATTGCGCAAGAAATGGTATGTAAACCCCGTATTTACATATCTGCCACTGTGCAGGAGAATCCGTATAGGTGTTCGAGTGTTCGAACCGTAATGCGCAAGAAATGGTATGTAAACCCCGTATCTACATATCTGCCACTGTGCAGGAGAATCCGTATAGGTGTTCGAGTGTTCGAACCGCAATGCGCAAGAAATGGTACGGAAACACCGTATTTACATATCTGCCACTGTGCAGGAGAATCCGTATAGGTGTTCGAGTGTTCGAACCGTAATGCGCAAGAAATGGTATGTAAACCCCGTATTTACATATCTGCCACTGTGCAGGAGAATCCGTATAGGTGTTCGAGTGTTCGAACCGAATTGCCCAAGAAATGGTTTGTAAACGCCGTATTTACATATCTGCCACTGTGCAGGAGAATCCGTATAGGTGTTCGAGTGTTCGAACCGTAATGCGCAAGAAATGGTATGCAAACCCCGTATTTACATATCTGCCACTGTGCAGAAGAATCCGTATAGGTGTTCGAGTGTTCGAATCGTATTGCGCAAGAATTGGTATGTAAACCCCGTATTTACATATCTGCCACTGTGAAGGAGAATCCGTATAGGTGTTCGAGTGTTCGAACCGTATTGCGCAAGAAATGGTTTGTAAACCTCGTATTTACATATCTGCCACTGTGGAGGAGAATCCGTATAGGTGTTCGAGTGTTCGAACCGCAATGCGCAAGAAATGGTACGGAAACACCGTATTTACATATCTGCCACTGTGCAGGAGATTCCGTATAGGTGTTCGAGTGTTCGAACCGTAATGCGCAAGAAATGGTATGTAAACCCCGTATTTACATATCTGCCACTGTGTAGGAGAATCCGTATAGGTGTTCGAGTGTTCGAACCGTAATGCGCAAGAAATGGTATGTAAACCCCGTATTTACATATCTGCCACTGTGCAGGAGAATCCGTATAGGTGTTCGAGTGTTCGAACCGAATTGCCGAAGAAATGGTTTGTAAACGCCATATTCACATATCTGCCACTGTGCAGGAGAATCCGTATAGGTGTTCGAGTGTTCGAACCGTAATGCGCAAGAAATGGTATGCAAACCCCGTATTTACATATCTGCCACTGTGTAGGAGAATCCGTATAGGTGTTCGAGTGTTCGAATCGTATTGCGCAAGAATTGGTATGTAAACCCCGTATTTACATATCTGCAACTGTGCAGGGGAATCCGTACAGGTGTTCGGGTGTTCGAACCGTATTGCGCAAGAAATGGTATGTAAACCCCGTATTTACATATCTGCCACTGTGCAGGAGAATCCGTATAGGTGTTCGAGTGTTCGAACCGTAATGCGCAAGAAATGGTATGTAAACCCCGTATTTACATATCTGCCACTGTGCAGGAGAATCCGTATAGGTGTTCGAGTGTTCGAACCGCAATGCGCAAGAAATGGTACGGAAACACCGTATTTACATATCTGCCACTGTGTAGGAGAATCCGTATAGGTGTTCGAGTGTTCGAACCGTAATGCGCAAGAAATGGTATGTAAACCCCGTATTTACATATCTGCCACTGTGCAGGAGAATCCGTATAGGTGTTCGAGTGTTCGAACCGAATTGCCCAAGAAATGGTTTGTAAACGCCGTATTTACATATCTGCCACTGTGCAGGAGAATCCGTATAGGTGTTCGAGTGTTCGAACCGTAATGCGCAAGAAATGGTATGCAAACCCCGTATTTACATATCTGCCACTGTGCAGAAGAATCCGTATAGGTGTTCGAGTGTTCGAATCGTATTGCGCAAGAATTGGTATGTAAACCCCGTATTTACATATCTGCCACTGTGAAGGAGAATCCGTATAGGTGTTCGAGTGTTCGAACCGTATTGCGCAAGAAATGGTTTGTAAACCTCGTATTTACATATCTGCCACTGTGGAGGAGAATCCGTATAGGTGTTCGAGTGTTCGAACCGCAATGCGCAAGAAATGGTACGGAAACACCGTATTTACATATCTGCCACTGTGCAGGAGATTCCGTATAGGTGTTCGAGTGTTCGAACCGTAATGCGCAAGAAATGGCATGTAAACCCCGTATTTACATATCTGCCACTGTGCAGGAGAATCCGTATAGGTGTTCGAGTGTTCGAACCGTAATGCGCAAGAAATGGTATGTAAACCCCGTATTTACATATCTGCCACTGTGTAGGAGAATCCGTATAGGTGTTCGAGTGTTCGAACCGTATTGCGCAAGAATTGGTATGCAAACCCCGTATTTACATATCTGCTACTGTGCAGGAGAATCCGTATAGGTGTCTAGTGTTCGAACCGTATTGCGCAAGAAATGGTATGTAAACCCCGTATTTACATATCTACCACTGTGCAGGAGAATCCGTATAGTTGTTCGAGTGTTCGAACCGTAATTCGCCCGAAATGGTATGTAAAACCCGTATTTACATATCTGCCACTGTGCAGGAGAATCCGTATAGGTGTTCGATTGTTCGAACCCTAATGCATGAGAAATGGTAAGTAAACGCCGCATTTAGATATCTGCCACTGTGCAGGAGAATCCGTATAGGTGTTCGAGTGTTCGAACCGTATTGCGCAAGAAATGGTATGTAAACCCTGTACTTACATATCTGCCACTGTGCAGGAGAATCCGTATAGGTGTTCGAGTGTTCGAACCGTAATGCGTAAGAAATGGTATGTAAATCCCGTATTTACATATCTGCCACTGTGCAGGAGAATCCGTATAGGTGTTCGAGTGTTCGAACCGTATTGCGCAAGAAATGGTTTGTAAAACTCGTATTTACATATCTGCCACTGTGCAGCAGAATCCGTATAGGTGTTCGAGTGTTCGAACCGCAATGCGCAAGAAATGGTACGGAAACCCCGTATTTACATATCTGCCACTGTGCAGGAGAATCCGTATAGGTGTTCGAGTGTTCGAACCGTAATGCGCAAGAAATGGTATGCAAACCCCGTATTTACATATCTGCCACTGTGCAGAAGAATCCATATAGGTGTTCGAGTGTTCGAATCGTATTGCGCAAGAATTGGTATGTAAACCCCGTATTTACATATCTGCAACTGTGCAGGGGAATCCGGATAGGTGTTCGAATGTTCGAACCGTATTGCGCAAGAAATGGTATGTAAACCCCGTATTTACATATCTGCCACAGTTCAGGAGAATCCGTATAGTTGTTCGAGTGTTCGAACCGTATTGCGCAAGAAATGGTTTGTAAACCTCGTATTTACATATCTGCCACTGTGGAGGAGAATTCGTATAGGTGTTCGAGTGTTCGAACCGCAATGCGCAAGAAATGGTACGGAAACACCGTATTTACATATCTGCCACTGTGCAGGAGAATCCGTATAGGTGTTTGAGTGTTCGAACCGTAATGCGCAAGAAATGGTATGTAAACCCCGTATTTACATATCTGCCACTGTGCAGGAGAATTCGTATAGGTGTTCGAGTGTTCGAACCGTAATGCGCAAGAAATGGTATGTAAACCCCGTATTTACATATCTGCCACTGTGCAGGAGAATCCGTATAGGTGTTCGAGTGTTCGAACCGTATTGCCCAAGAAATGGTTTGTAAACCCCGTATTTACATATCTGCCACTGTGCAGGAGAATCCGTATAGGTGTTCGAGTGTTCGAACCGTATTGCCCAAGAAATGGTTTGTAAACGCCGTATTTACATATCTGCCACTGTGCAGGAGAATCCGTATAGGTGTTCGAGTGTTCGAACCGTAATGCGCAAGAAATGGTATGTAAACCCCGTATTTACATATCTGCCACTGTGCAGGAGAATCCGTATAGGTGTTCGAGTGTTCGAACCGAATTGCCGAAGAAATGGTTTGTAAACGCCGTATTTACATATCTGCCACTGTGCAGGAGAATCCGTATAGGTGTTCGAGTGTTCGAACCGTAATGCGCAAGAAATGGTATGCAAACCCCGTATTTACATATCTGCCACTGTGTAGGAGAATCCGTATAGGTGTTCGAGTGTTCGAATCGTATTGCGCAAGAATTGGTATGTAAACCCCTTATTTACATATCTGCAACTGTGCAGGGGAATCCGTACAGGTGTTCGGGTGTTCGAACCGTATTGCGCAAGAAATGGTATGTAAACCCCGTATTTACATATCTGCCACTGTGCAGGAGAATCCGTATAGGTGTTCGAGTGTTCGAACCGTATTGCGCAAGAAATGGTTTGTAAACCTCGTATTTACATATCTGCCACTGTGGAGGAGAATCCGTATAGGTGTTCGAGTGTTCGAACCGCAATGCGCAAGAAATGGTATGTAAACCCCGTATTTACATATCTGCCACTGTGCAGGAGAATCCGTATAGGTGTTCGAGTGTTCGAACCGTAATGCGCAAGAAATGGTATGTAAACCCCGTATTTACATATCTGCCACTGTGCAGGAGAATCCGTATAGGTGTTCGAGTGTTCGAACCGAATTGCCCAAGAAATGGTTTGTAAACGCCGTATTTACATATCTGCCACTGTGCAGGAGAATCCGTATAGGTGTTCGAGTGTTCGAACCGTAATGCGCAAGAAATGGTATGCAAACCCCGTATTTACATATCTGCCACTGTGCAGAAGAATCCGTATAGGTGTTCGAGTGTTCGAATCGTATTGCGCAAGAATTGGTATGTAAACCCCGTATTTACATATCTGCCACTGTGAAGGAGAATCCGTATAGGTGTTCGAGTGTTCGAACCGTATTGCGCAAGAAATGGTTTGTAAACCTCGTATTTACATATCTGCCACTGTGGAGGAGAATCCGTATAGGTGTTCGAGTGTTCGAACCGCAATGCGCAAGAAATGGTACGGAAACACCGTATTTACATATCTGCCACTGTGCAGGAGATTCCGTATAGGTGTTCGAGTGTTCGAACCGTAATGCGCAAGAAATGGTATGTAAACCCCGTATTTACATATCTGCCACTGTGCAGGAGAATCCGTATAGGTGTTCGAGTGTTCGAACCGTAATGCGCAAGAAATGGTATGTAAACCCCGTATTTACATATCAGCCACTGTGCAGGAGAATCTGTATAGGTGTTCGAGTGTTCGAACCGTATTGCGCAAGAATTGGTATGCAAACCCCGTATTTACATATCTGCTACTGTGCAGGAGAATCTGTATAGGTGTCTAGTGTTCGAACCGTATTGCGCAAGAAATGGTATGTAAACCCCGTATTTACATATCTACCCCTGTGCAGGAGAATCCGTATAGGTGTTCGAGTGTTCGAACCGTAATTCGCCCGAAATGGTATGTAAAACCCGTATTTACATATCTGCCACTGTGCAGGAGAATCCGTATAGGTGTTCGATTGTTCGAACCCTAATGCATGAGAAATGGTAAGTAAACGCCGCATTTAGATATCTGCCACTGTGCAGGAGAATCCGTATAGGTGTTCGAGTGTTCGAACCGTATTGCGCAAGAAATGGTATGTAAACCCCGTACTTACATATCTGCCACTGTGCAGGAGAATCCGTATAGATGTTCGAGTGTTCGAATCGTAATGCGTAAGAAATGGTATGTAAATCCCGTATTTACATATCTGCCACTGTGCAGGAGAATCCGTATAGGTGTTCGAGTGTTCGAACCGTATTGCGCAAGAAATGGTTTGTAAAACTCGTATTTACATATCTGCCACTGTGCAGGAGAATCCGTATAGGTGTTCGAGTGTTCGAACCGCAATGCGCAAGAAATGGTACGGAAACCCCGTATTTACATATCTGCCACTGTGCAGGAGAATCCGTATAGGTGTTCGAGTTTTCGAACCGTAATGCGCAAGAAATGGTATGTAAACCCCGTATTTACATATCTGCCACAGTGCAGGAGAATCCGTATTGGTGTTCGAGTGTTCGAACCGTATTGCGCAAGAAATGGTATGTAAACCCCGTATTTACATATCTGCCACTGTGCAGGAGAATCCGTATAGGTGTTCGAGTGTTCGAACCGTAATGCGCAAGAAATGGTATGCAAACCCCGTATTTACATATCTGCCACTGTGCAGAAGAATCCGTATAGGTGTTCGAGTGTTCGAATCGTATTGCGCAAGAATTGGTATGTAAACCCCGTATTTACATATCTGCAACTGTGCAGGGGAATCCGGATAGGTGTTCGAATGTTCGAACCGTATTGCGCAAGAAATGGTATGTAAACCCCGTATTTACATATCTGCCACTGTGAAGGAGAATCCGTATAGTTGTTCGAGTTTTCGAACCGTATTGCGCAAGAAATGGTTTGTAAACCTCGTATTTACATATCTGCCACTGTGGAGGAGAATTCGTATAGGTGTTCGAGTGTTCGAACCGCAATGCGCAAGAAATGGTACGGAAACACCGTATTTACATATCTGCCGCTGTGCAGGAGAATCCGTATAGGTGTTCGAGTGTTCGAACCGTAATGCGCAAGAAATGGTATGTAAACCCCGTATTTACATATCTGCCACTGTGCAGGAGAATTCGTATAGGTGTTCGAGTGTTCGAACCGTAATGCGCAAGAAATGGTATGTAAACCCCGTATTTACATATCTGCCACTGTGCAGGAGAATCCGTATAGGTGTTCAAGTGTTCGAACCGTATTGCCCAAGAAATGGTTTGTAAACCCCGTATTTACATATCTGCCACTGTGCAGGAGAATCCGTATAGGTGTTCGAGTGTTCGAACCGTATTGCCCAAGAAATGGTTTGTAAACGCCGTATTTACATATCTGCCACTGTGCAGGAGAATCCGTATAGGTGTTCGAGTGTTCGAACCGTATTGCGCAAGAAATGGTATGTAAACCCCGTATTTACATATCTGCCACTGTGCAGGAGAATCCGTATAGGTGTTCGAGTGTTCGAACCGTATTGCGCAAGAAATGGTTTGTAAACCTCGTATTTACATATCTGCCACTGTGGAGGAGAATCCGTATAGGTGTTCGAGTGTTCGAACCGCAATGCGCAAGAAATGGTATGTAAACCCCGTATTTACATATCTGCCACTGTGCAGGAGAATCCGTATAGGTGTTCGAGTGTTCGAACCGTAATGCGCAAGAAATGGTATGCAAACCCCGTATTTACATATCTGCCACTGTGCAGAAGAATCCGTATAGGTGTTCGAGTGTTCGAATCGTTTTGCGCAAGAATTGGTATGTAAACCCCGTATTTACATATCTGCCACTGTGAAGGAGAATCCGTATAGGTGTTCGAGTGTTCGAACCGTATTGCGCAAGAAATGGTTTGTAAACCTCGTATTTACATATCTGCCACTGTGGAGGAGAATCCGTATAGGTGTTCGAGTGTTCGAACCGCAATGCGCAAGAAATGGTACGGAAACACCGTATTTACATATCTGCCACTGTGCAGGAGATTCCGTATAGGTGTTCGAGTGTTCGAACCGTATTGCGCAAGAAATGGTTTGTAAACCTCGTATTTACATATCTGCCACTGTGGAGGAGAATCCGTATAGGTGTTCGAGTGTTCGAACCGCAATGCGCAAGAAATGGTATGTAAACCCCGTATTTACATATCTGCCACTGTGCAGGAGAATCCGTATAGGTGTTCGAGTGTTCGAACCGTAATGCGCAAGAAATGGTATGTAAACCCCGTATTTACATATCTGCCACTGTGCAGGAGAATCCGTATAGGTGTTCGAGTGTTCGAACCGAATTGCCCAAGAAATGGTTTGTAAACGCCGTATTTACATATCTGCCACTGTGCAGGAGAATCCGTATAGGTGTTCGAGTGTTCGAACCGTAATGCGCAAGAAATGGTATGCAAACCCCGTATTTACATATCTGCCACTGTGCAGAAGAATCCGTATAGGTGTTCGAGTGTTCGAATCGTATTGCGCAAGAATTGGTATGTAAACCCCGTATTTACATATCTGCCACTGTGAAGGAGAATCCGTATAGGTGTTCGAGTGTTCGAACCGTATTGCGCAAGAAATGGTTTGTAAACCTCGTATTTACATATCTGCCACTGTGGAGGAGAATCCGTATAGGTGTTCGAGTGTTCGAACCGCAATGCGCAAGAAATGGTACGGAAACACCGTATTTACATATCTGCCACTGTGCAGGAGATTCCGTATAGGTGTTCGAGTGTTCGAACCGTAATGCGCAAGAAATGGTATGTAAACCCCGTATTTACATATCTGCCACTGTGCAGGAGAATCCGTATAGGTGTTCGAGTGTTCGAACCGTAATGCGCAAGAAATGGTATGTAAACCCCGTATTTACATATCAGCCACTGTGCAGGAGAATCTGTATAGGTGTTCGAGTGTTCGAACCGTATTGCGCAAGAATTGGTATGCAAACCCCGTATTTACATATCTGCTACTGTGCAGGAGAATCTGTATAGGTGTCTAGTGTTCGAACCGTATTGCGCAAGAAATGGTATGTAAACCCCGTATTTACATATCTACCCCTGTGCAGGAGAATCCGTATAGGTGTTCGAGTGTTCGAACCGTAATTCGCCCGAAATGGTATGTAAAACCCGTATTTACATATCTGCCACTGTGCAGGAGAATCCGTATAGGTGTTCGATTGTTCGAACCCTAATGCATGAGAAATGGTAAGTAAACGCCGCATTTAGATATCTGCCACTGTGCAGGAGAATCCGTATAGGTGTTCGAGTGTTCGAACCGTATTGCGCAAGAAATGGTATGTAAACCCCGTACTTACATATCTGCCACTGTGCAGGAGAATCCGTATAGATGTTCGAGTGTTCGAATCGTAATGCGTAAGAAATGGTATGTAAATCTCGTATTTACATATCTGCCACTGTGCAGGAGAATCCGTATAGGTGTTCGAGTGTTCGAACCGTATTGCGCAAGAAATGGTTTGTAAAACTCGTATTTACATATCTGCCACTGTGCAGGAGAATCCGTATAGGTGTTCGAGTGTTCGAACCGCAATGCGCAAGAAATGGTACGGAAACCCCGTATTTACATATCTGCCACTGTGCAGGAGAATCCGTATAGGTGTTCGAGTTTTCGAACCGTAATGCGCAAGAAATGGTATGTAAACCCCGTATTTACATATCTGCCACAGTGCAGGAGAATCCGTATTGGTGTTCGAGTGTTCGAACCGTATTGCGCAAGAAATGGTATGTAAACCCCGTATTTACATATCTGCCACTGTGCAGGAGAATCCGTATAGGTGTTCGAGTGTTCGAACCGTAATGCGCAAGAAATGGTATGCAAACCCCGTATTTACATATCTGCCACTGTGCAGAAGAATCCGTATAGGTGTTCGAGTGTTCGAATCGTATTGCGCAAGAATTGGTATGTAAACCCCGTATTTACATATCTGCAACTGTGCAGGGGAATCCGGATAGGTGTTCGAATGTTCGAACCGTATTGCGCAAGAAATGGTATGTAAACCCCGTATTTACATATCTGCCACTGTGAAGGAGAATCCGTATAGTTGTTCGAGTTTTCGAACCGTATTGCGTAAGAAATGGTTTGTAAACCTCGTATTTACATATCTGCCACTGTGGAGGAGAATTCGTATAGGTGTTCGAGTGTTCGAACCGCAATGCGCAAGAAATGGTACGGAAACACCGTATTTACATATCTGCCGCTGTGCAGGAGAATCCGTATAGGTGTTCGAGTGTTCGAACCGTAATGCGCAAGAAATGGTATGTAAACCCCGTATTTACATATCTGCCACTGTGCAGGAGAATTCGTATAGGTGTTCGAGTGTTCGAACCGTAATGCGCAAGAAATGGTATGTAAACCCCGTATTTACATATCTGCCACTGTGGAGGAGAATCCGTATAGGTGTTCGAGTGTTCGAACCGTATTGCCCAAGAAATGGTTTGTAAACCCCGTATTTACATATCTGCCACTGTGCAGGAGAATCCGTATAGGTGTTCGAGTGTTCGAACCGTATTGCCCAAGAAATGGTTTGTAAACGCCGTATTTACATATCTGCCACTGTGCAGGAGAATCCGTATAGGTGTTCGAGTGTTCGAACCGTATTGCGCAAGAAACGGTATGTAAACCCCGTATTTACATATCTGCCACTGTGCAGGAGAATCCGTATAGGTGTTCGAGTGTTCGAACCGTATTGCGCAAGAAATGGTTTGTAAACCTCGTATTTACATATCTGCCACTGTGGAGGAGAATCCGTATAGGTGTTCGAGTGTTCGAACCGCAATGCGCAAGAAATGGTATGTAAACCCCGTATTTACATATCTGCCACTGTGCAGGAGAATCCGTATAGGTGTTCGAGTGTTCGAACCGTAATGCGCAAGAAATGGTATGCAAACCCCGTATTTACATATCTGCCACTGTGCAGAAGAATCCGTATAGGTGTTCGAGTGTTCGAATCGTATTGCGCAAGAATTGGTATGTAAACCCCGTATTTACATATCTGCCACTGTGAAGGAGAATCCGTATAGGTGTTCGAGTGTTCGAACCGTATTGCGCAAGAAATGGTTTGTAAACCTCGTATTTACATATCTGCCACTGTGGAGGAGAATCCGTATAGGTGTTCGAGTGTTCGAACCGCAATGCGCAAGAAATGGTACGGAAACACCGTATTTACATATCTGCCACTGTGCAGGAGATTCCGTATAGGTGTTCGAGTGTTCGAACCGTAATGCGCAAGAAATGGTATGTAAACCCCGTATTTACATATCTGCCACTGTGCAGGAGAATCCGTATAGGTGTTCGAGTGTTCGAACCGTAATGCGCAAGAAATGGTATGTAAACCCCGTATTTACATATCTGCCACTGTGTAGGAGAATCCGTATAGGTGTTCGAGTGTTCGAACCGTATTGCGCAAGAATTGGTATGCAAACCCCGTATTTACATATCTGCTACTGTGCAGGAGAATCCGTATAGGTGTCTAGTGTTCGAACCGTATTGCGCAAGAAATGGTATGTAAACCCCGTATTTACATATCTACCACTGTGCAGGAGAATCCGTATAGTTGTTCGAGTGTTCGAACCGTAATTCGCCCGAAATGGTATGTAAAACCCGTATTTACATATCTGCCACTGTGCAGGAGAATCCGTATAGGTGTTCGATTGTTCGAACCCTAATGCATGAGAAATGGTAAGTAAACGCCGCATTTAGATATCTGCCACTGTGCAGGAGAATCCGTATAGGTGTTCGAGTGTTCGAACCGTATTGCGCAAGAAATGGTATGTAAACCCCGTACTTACATATCTGCCACTGTGCAGGAGAATCCGTATAGGTGTTCGAGTGTTCGAACCGTAATGCGTAAGAAATGGTATGTAAATCCCGTATTTACATATCTGCCACTGTGCAGGAGAATCCGTATAGGTGTTCGAGTGTTCGAACCGTATTGCGCAAGAAATGGTTTGTAAAACTCGTATTTACATATCTGCCACTGTGCAGGAGAATCCGTATAGGTGTTCGAGTGTTCGAACCGCAATGCGCAAGAAATGGTACGGAAACCCCGTATTTACATATCTGCCACTGTGCAGGAGAATCCGTATTGGTGTTCGAGTGTTCGAACCGTATTGCGCAAGAAATGGTATGTAAACCCCGTATTTACATATCTGCCACTGTGAAGGAGAATCCGTATAGGTGTTCGAGTGTTCGAACCGTAATGCGCAAGAAATGGTATGCAAACCCCGTATTTACATATCTGCCACTGTGCAGAAGAATCCGTATAGGTGTTCGAGTGTTCGAATCGTATTGCGCAAGAATTGGTATGTAAACCCCGTATTTACATATCTGCAACTGTGCAGGGGAATCCGGATAGGTGTTCGAATGTTCGAACCGTATTGCGCAAGAAATGGTATGTAAACCACGTATTTACATATCTGCCACAGTTCAGGAGAATCCGTATAGTTGTTCGTGTGTTCGAACCGTATTGCGCAAGAAATGGTTTGTAAACCTCGTATTTACATATCTGCCACTGTGGAGGAGAATTCGTATAGGTGTTCGAGTGTTCGAACCGCAATGCGCAAGAAATGGTACGGAAACACCGTATTTACATATCTGCCACTGTGCAGGAGAATCCGTATAGGTGTTCGAGTGTTCGAACCGTAATGCGCAAGAAATGGTATGTAAACCCCGTATTTACATATCTGCCACTGTGCAGGAGAATTCGTATAGGTGTTCGAGTGTTCGAACCGTAATGCGCAAGAAATGGTATGTAAACCCCGTATTTACATATCTGCCACTGTGCAGGAGAATCCGTATAGGTGTTCGAGTGTTCGAACCGTATTGCCCAAGAAATGGTTTGTAAACCCCGTATTTACATATCTGCCACTGTGCAGGAGAATCCGTATAGGTGTTCGAGTGTTCGAACCGTATTGCCCAAGAAATGGTTTGTAAACGCCGTATTTACATATCTGCCACTGTGCAGGAGAATCCGTATAGGTGTTCGAGTGTTCGAACCGTAATGCGCAAGAAATGGTATGTAAACCCCGTATTTACATATCTGCCACTGTGCAGGAGAATCCGTATAGGTGTTCGAGTGTTCGAACCGAATTGCCGAAGAAATGGTTTGTAAACGCCGTATTTACATATCTGCCACTGTGCAGGAGAATCCGTATAGGTGTTCGAGTGTTCGAACCGTAATGCGCAAGAAATGGTATGCAAACCCCGTATTTACATATCTGCCACTGTGTAGGAGAATCCGTATAGGTGTTCGAGTGTTCGAATCGTATTGCGCAAGAATTGGTATGTAAACCCCTTATTTACATATCTGCAACTGTGCAGGGGAATCCGTACAGGTGTTCGGGTGTTCGAACCGTATTGCGCAAGAAATGGTATGTAAACCCCGTATTTACATATCTGCCACTGTGCAGGAGAATCCGTATAGGTGTTCGAGTGTTCGAACCGTATTGCGCAAGAAATGGTTTGTAAACCTCGTATTTACATATCTGCCACTGTGGAGGAGAATCCGTATAGGTGTTCGAGTGTTCGAACCGCAATGCGCAAGAAATGGTATGTAAACCCCGTATTTACATATCTGCCACTGTGCAGGAGAATCCGTATAGGTGTTCGAGTGTTCGAACCGTAATGCGCAAGAAATGGTATGTAAACCCCGTATTTACATATCTGCCACTGTGCAGGAGAATCCGTATAGGTGTTCGAGTGTTCGAACCGAATTGCCCAAGAAATGGTTTGTAAACGCCGTATTTACATATCTGCCACTGTGCAGGAGAATCCGTATAGGTGTTCGAGTGTTCGAACCGTAATGCGCAAGAAATGGTATGCAAACCCCGTATTTACATATCTGCCACTGTGCAGAAGAATCCGTATAGGTGTTCGAGTGTTCGAATCGTATTGCGCAAGAATTGGTATGTAAACCCCGTATTTACATATCTGCCACTGTGAAGGAGAATCCGTATAGGTGTTCGAGTGTTCGAACCGTATTGCGCAAGAAATGGTTTGTAAACCTCGTATTTACATATCTGCCACTGTGCAGGAGAATCCGTATAGGTGTTCGAGTGTTCGAACCGCAATGCGCAAGAAATGGTACGGAAACACCGTATTTACATATCTGCCACTGTGCAGGAGATTCCGTATAGGTGTTCGAGTGTTCGAACCGTAATGCGCAAGAAATGGTATGTAAACCCCGTATTTACATATCTGCCACTGTGCAGGAGAATCCGTATAGGTGTTCGAGTGTTCGAACCGTAATGCGCAAGAAATGGTATGTAAACCCCGTATTTACATATCTGCCA
The DNA here is from genome assembly GCF_055761805.1 of Camellia sinensis. NCBI lineage: Eukaryota > Viridiplantae > Streptophyta > Magnoliopsida > Ericales > Theaceae > Camellia > Camellia sinensis. The sequence goes on from NC_138974.1 coordinate 118,996,288, forward strand.
CTGTGCAGGAGAATCTGTATAGGTGTTCGAGTGTTCGAACCGTATTGCGCAAGAATTGGTATGCAAACCCCGTATTTACATATCTGCTACTGTGCAGGAGAATCTGTATAGGTGTCTAGTGTTCGAACCGTATTGCGCAAGAAATGGTATGTAAACCCCGTATTTACATATCTACCACTGTGCAGGAGAATCCGTATAGGTGTTCGAGTGTTCGAACCGTAATTCGCCCGAAATGGTATGTAAAACCCGTATTTACATATCTGCCACTGTGCAGGAGAATCCGTATAGGTGTTCGATTGTTCGAACCCTAATGCATGAGAAATGGTAAGTAAACGCCGCATTTAGATATCTGCCACTGTGCAGGAGAATCCGTATAGGTGTTCGAGTGTTCGAACCGTATTGCGCAAGAAATGGTATGTAAAGCCCGTACTTACATATCTGCCACTGTGCAGGAGAATCCGTATAGATGTTCGAGTGTTCGAACCGTAATGCGTAAGAAATGGTATGTAAATCCCGTATTTACATATCTGCCACTGTGCAGGAGAATCCGTATAGGTGTTCGAGTGTTCGAACCGTATTGCGCAAGAAATGGTTTGTAAAACTCGTATTTACATATCTGCCACTGTGCAGGAGAATCCGTATAGGTGTTCGAGTGTTCGAACCGCAATGCGCAAGAAATGGTACGGAAACCCCGTATTTACATATCTGCCACTGTGCAGGAGAATCCGTATAGGTGTTCGAGTTTTCGAACCGTAATGCGCAAGAAATGGTATGTAAACCCCGTATTTACATATCTGCCACAGTGCAGGAGAATCCGTATTGGTGTTCGAGTGTTCGAACCGTATTGCGCAAGAAATGGTATGTAAACCCCGTATTTACATATCTGCCACTGTGCAGGAGAATCCGTATAGGTGTTCGAGTGTTCGAACCGTAATGCGCAAGAAATGGTATGCAAACCCCGTATTTACATATCTGCCACTGTGCAGAAGAATCCGTATAGGTGTTCGAGTGTTCGAATCGTATTGCGCAAGAATTGGTATGGAAACCCCGTATTTACATATCTGCAACTGTGCAGGGGAATCCGGATAGGTGTTCGAATGTTCGAACCGTATTGCGCAAGAAATGGTATGTAAACCCCGTATTTACATATCTGCCACTGTGAAGGAGAATCCGTATAGTTGTTCGAGTTTTCGAACCGTATTGCGCAAGAAATGGTTTGTAAACCTTGTATTTACATATCTGCCACTGTGGAGGAGAATTCGTATAGGTGTTCGAGTGTTCGAACCGCAATGCGCAAGAAATGGTACGGAAACACCGTATTTACATATCTGTCGCTGTGCAGGAGAATCCGTATAGGTGTTCGACTGTTCGAACCGTAATGCGCAAGAAATGGTATGTAAACCCCGTATTTACATATCTGCCACTGTGCAGGAGAATTCGTATAGGTGTTCGAGTGTTCGAACCGTAATGCGCAAGAAATGGTATGTAAACCCCGTATTTACATATCTGCCACTGTGCAGGAGAATCCGTATAGGTGTTCGAGTGTTCGAACCGTATTGCCCAAGAAATGGTTTGTAAACCCCGTATTTACATATCTGCCACTGTGCAGGAGAATCCGTATAGGTGTTCGAGTGTTCGAACCGTATTGCCCAAGAAATGGTTTGTAAACGCCGTATTTACATATCTGCCACTGTGCAGGAGAATCCGTATAGGTGTTCGAGTGTTCGAACCGTAATGCGCAAGAAATGGTATGTAAACCCCGTATTTACATATCTGCCACTGTGCAGGAGAATCCGTATAGGTGTTCGAGTGTTCGAACCGAATTGCCGAAGAAATGGTTTGTAAACGCCGTATTTACATATCTGCCACTGTGCAGGAGAATCCGTATAGGTGTTCGAGTGTTCGAACCGTAATGCGCAAGAAATGGTATGCAAACCCCGTATTTACATATCTGCCACTGTGTAGGAGAATCCGTATAGGTGTTCGAGTGTTCGAATCGTATTGTGCAAGAATTGGTATGTAAACCCCGTATTTACATATCTGCAACTGTGCAGGAGAATCCGTATAGGTGTTCGCGTGTTCGAACCGTATTTCGCAAGAAATGGTTTGTAAACCTCGTATTTACATATCTGCCACTGTGGAGGAGAATCCGTATAGGTGTTCGAGTGTTCGAACCGCAATGCGCAAGAAATGGTACGGAAACACCGTATTTACATATCTGCCACTGTGCAGGAGAATCCGTATAGGTGTTTGAGTGTTCGAACCGTAATGCGCAAGAAATGGTATGTAAACCCCGTATTTACATATCTGCCACTGTGCAGGAGAATCCGTATAGGTGTTCGCGTGTTCGAACCGTATTGCGCAAGAAATGGTATGTAAGCCCCGTATTTACATATCTGCCACTGTGGAGGAGAATCCGTATAGGTGTTCGAGTGTTCGAACCGCAATGCGCAAGAAATGGTACGGAAACCCCGTATTTACATATCTGCCACTGTGCAGGAGAATCCGTATAGGTGTTTGAGTGTTCGAACCGTAATGCGCAAGAAATGGTATGTAAACCCCGTATTTACATATCTGCCACTGTGCAGGAGAATCCGTATAGGTGTTCGCGTGTTCGAACCGTATTGCGCAAGAAATGGTTTGTAAACCTCGTATTTACATATCTACCACTGTGGAGGAGAATCCGTATAGGTGTTCGAGTGTTCGAACCGCAATGCGCAAGAAATGGTACGGAAACACCGTATTTACATATCTGCCACTGTGCAGGAGAATCCGTATAGGTGTTCGAGTGTTCGAACCGTAATGCGCAAGAAATGGTATGTAAACCCCGTATTTACATATCTGCCACTGTGCAGGAGAATCCGTATAGGTGTTCGAGTGTTCGAACCGAATTGCCCAAGAAATGGTTTGTAAACGCCGTATTTACATATCTGCCACTGTGCAGGAGAATCCGTATAGGTGTTCGAGTGTTCGAACCGTAATGCGCAAGAAATGGTATACAAACCCCGTATTTACATATCTGCCACTATGCAGAAGAATCCGTATAGGTGTTCGAGTGTTCGAATCGTATTGCGCAAGAACTGGTATGTAAACCCCGTATTTACATATCTGTAACTGTGCAGGGGAATCCGTATAGGTGTTCGAGTGTTCGAACCGTATTGCGCAAGAAATGGTATGTAAACGCCGTATTTACATATCTGCCACTGTGAAGGAGAATCCGTATAGGTGTTCGAGTGTTCGAACCGTATTGCGCAAGAAATGGTTTGTAAACCTCGTATTTACATATCTGCCACTGTGGAGGAGAATCCGTATAGGTGTTCGAGTGTTCGAACCGCAATGCGCAAGAAATGGCACGGAAACACCGTATTTACATATCTGCCACTGTGCAGGAGAATCCGTATAGGTGATCGAGTGTTCGAACCGTAATGCGCAAGAAATGGTATGTAAACCCCGTATTTACATATCTGCCACTGTGCAGGAGAATCCGTATAGGTGTTCGAGTGTTCGAACCGTAATGCGCAAGAAATGGTATGCAAACCCCGTATTTACATATCTGCCACTGTGCAGAAGAATCCGTATAGGTGTTCGAGTGTTCGAATCGTATTGCGCATGAATTGGTATGTAAACCCCGTATTTACATATCTGCCACTGTGAAGGAGAATCCGTATAGGTGTTCGAGTGTTCGAACCGTATTGCGCAAGAAATGGTTTGTAAACCTCGTATTTACATATCTGCCACTGTGGAGGAGAATCCGTATAGGTGTTCGAGTGTTCGAACCGCAATGCGCAAGAAATGGTATGTAAACCCCGTATTTACATATCTGCCACTGTGCAGGAGAATCCGTATAGGTGTTCGAGTGTTCGAACCGTAATGCGCAAGAAATGGTATGTAAACCCCGTATTTACATATCTGCCACTGTGCAGGAGAATCCGTATAGGTGTTCGAGTGTTCGAACCGAATTGCCCAAGAAATGGTTTGTAAACGCCGTATTTACATATCTGCCACTGTGCAGGAGAATCCGTATAGGTGTTCGAGTGTTCGAACCGTAATGCGCAAGAAATGGTATGCAAACCCCGTATTTACATATCTGCCACTGTGCAGAAGAATCCGTATAGGTGTTCGAGTGTTCGAATCGTATTGCGCAAGAATTGGTATGTAAACCCCGTATTTACATATCTGCCACTGTGAAGGAGAATCCGTATAGGTGTTCGAGTGTTCGAACCGTATTGCGCAAGAAATGGTTTGTAAACCTCGTATTTACATATCTGCCACTGTGCAGGAGAATCCGTATAGGTGTTCGAGTGTTCGAACCGCAATGCGCAAGAAATGGTACGGAAACACCGTATTTACATATCTGCCACTGTGCAGGAGATTCCGTATAGGTGTTCGAGTGTTCGAACCGTAATGCGCAAGAAATGGTATGTAAACCCCGTATTTACATATCTGCCACTGTGCAGGAGAATCCGTATAGGTGTTCGAGTGTTCGAACCGTAATGCGCAAGAAATGGTATGTAAACCCCGTATTTACATATCTGCCACTGTGCAGGAGAATCTGTATAGGTGTTCGAGTGTTCGAACCGTATTGCGCAAGAATTGGTATGCAAACCCCGTATTTACATATCTGCTACTGTGCAGGAGAATCTGTATAGGTGTCTAGTGTTCGAACCGTATTGCGCAAGAAATGGTATGTAAACCCCGTATTTACATATCTACCACTGTGCAGGAGAATCCGTATAGGTGTTCGAGTGTTCGAACCGTAATTCGCCCGAAATGGTATGTAAAACCCGTATTTACATATCTGCCACTGTGCAGGAGAATCCGTATAGGTGTTCGATTGTTCGAACCCTAATGCATGAGAAATGGTAAGTAAACGCCGCATTTAGATATCTGCCACTGTGCAGGAGAATCCGTATAGGTGTTCGAGTGTTCGAACCGTATTGCGCAAGAAATGGTATGTAAAGCCCGTACTTACATATCTGCCACTGTGCAGGAGAATCCGTATAGATGTTCGAGTGTTCGAACCGTAATGCGTAAGAAATGGTATGTAAATCCCGTATTTACATATCTGCCACTGTGCAGGAGAATCCGTATAGGTGTTCGAGTGTTCGAACCGTATTGCGCAAGAAATGGTTTGTAAAACTCGTATTTACATATCTGCCACTGTGCAGGAGAATCCGTATAGGTGTTCGAGTGTTCGAACCGCAATGCGCAAGAAATGGTACGGAAACCCCGTATTTACATATCTGCCACTGTGCAGGAGAATCCGTATAGGTGTTCGAGTTTTCGAACCGTAATGCGCAAGAAATGGTATGTAAACCCCGTATTTACATATCTGCCACAGTGCAGGAGAATCCGTATTGGTGTTCGAGTGTTCGAACCGTATTGCGCAAGAAATGGTATGTAAACCCCGTATTTACATATCTGCCACTGTGCAGGAGAATCCGTATAGGTGTTCGAGTGTTCGAACCGTAATGCGCAAGAAATGGTATGCAAACCCCGTATTTACATATCTGCCACTGTGCAGAAGAATCCGTATAGGTGTTCGAGTGTTCGAATCGTATTGCGCAAGAATTGGTATGTAAACCCCGTATTTACATATCTGCAACTGTGCAGGGGAATCCGGATAGGTGTTCGAATGTTCGAACCGTATTGCGCAAGAAATGGTATGTAAACCCCGTATTTACATATCTGCCACTGTGAAGGAGAATCCGTATAGTTGTTCGAGTTTTCGAACCGTATTGCGCAAGAAATGGTTTGTAAACCTTGTATTTACATATCTGCCACTGTGGAGGAGAATTCGTATAGTTGTTCGAGTGTTCGAACCGCAATGCGCAAGAAATGGTACGGAAACACCGTATTTACATATCTGTCGCTGTGCAGGAGAATCCGTATAGGTGTTCGAGTGTTCGAACCGTAATGCGCAAGAAATGGTATGTAAACCCCGTATTTACATATCTGCCACTGTGCAGGAGAATTCGTATAGGTGTTCGAGTGTTCGAACCGTAATGCGCAAGAAATGGTATGTAAACCCCGTATTTACATATCTGCCACTGTGCAGGAGAATCCGTATAGGTGTTCGAGTGTTCGAACCGTATTGCCCAAGAAATGGTTTGTAAACCCCGTATTTACATATCTGCCACTGTGCAGGAGAATCCGTATAGGTGTTCGAGTGTTCGAACCGTATTGCCCAAGAAATGGTTTGTAAACGCCGTATTTACATATCTGCCACTGTGCAGGAGAATCCGTATAGGTGTTCGAGTGTTCGAACCGTAATGCGCAAGAAATGGTATGTAAACCCCGTATTTACATATCTGCCACTGTGCAGGAGAATCCGTATAGGTGTTCGAGTGTTCGAACCGAATTGCCGAAGAAATGGTTTGTAAACGCCGTATTTACATATCTGCCACTGTGCAGGAGAATCCGTATAGGTGTTCGAGTGTTCGAACCGTAATGCGCAAGAAATGGTATGCAAACCCCGTATTTACATATCTGCCACTGTGTAGGAGAATCCGTATAGGTGTTCGAGTGTTCGAATCGTATTGTGCAAGAATTGGTATGTAAACCCCGTATTTACATATCTGCAACTGTGCAGGAGAATCCGTATAGGTGTTCGCGTGTTCGAACCGTATTTCGCAAGAAATGGTTTGTAAACCTCGTATTTACATATCTGCCACTGTGGAGGAGAATCCGTATAGGTGTTCGAGTGTTCGAACCGCAATGCGCAAGAAATGGTACGGAAACACCGTATTTACATATCTGCCACTGTGCAGGAGAATCCGTATAGGTGTTTGAGTGTTCGAACCGTAATGCGCAAGAAATGGTATGTAAACCCCGTATTTACATATCTGCCACTGTGCAGGAGAATCCGTATAGGTGTTCGCGTGTTCGAACCGTATTGCGCAAGAAATGGTATGTAAGCCCCGTATTTACATATCTGCCACTGTGGAGGAGAATCCGTATAGGTGTTCGAGTGTTCGAACCGCAATGCGCAAGAAATGGTACGGAAACCCCGTATTTACATATCTGCCACTGTGCAGGAGAATCCGTATAGGTGTTTGAGTGTTCGAACCGTAATGCGCAAGAAATGGTATCTAAACCCCGTATTTACATATCTGCCACTGTGCAGGAGAATCCGTATAGGTGTTCGCGTGTTCGAACCGTATTGCGCAAGAAATGGTTTGTAAACCTCGTATTTACATATCTACCACTGTGGAGGAGAATCCGTATAGGTGTTCGAGTGTTCGAACCGCAATGCGCAAGAAATGGTACGGAAACACCGTATTTACATATCTGCCACTGTGCAGGAGAATCCGTATAGGTGTTCGAGTGTTCGAACCGTAATGCGCAAGAAATGGTATGTAAACCCCGTATTTACATATCTGCCACTGTGCAGGAGAATCCGTATAGGTGTTCGAGTGTTCGAACCGAATTGCCCAAGAAATGGTTTGTAAACGCCGTATTTACATATCTGCCACTGTGCAGGAGAATCCGTATAGGTGTTCGAGTGTTCGAACCGTAATGCGCAAGAAATGGTATACAAACCCCGTATTTACATATCTGCCACTATGCAGAAGAATCCGTATAGGTGTTCGAGTGTTCGAATCGTATTGCGCAAGAACTGGTATGTAAACCCCGTATTTACATATCTGTAACTGTGCAGGGGAATCCGTATAGGTGTTCGAGTGTTCGAACCGTATTGCGCAAGAAATGGTATGTAAACGCCGTATTTACATATCTGCCACTGTGAAGGAGAATCCGTATAGGTGTTCGAGTGTTCGAACCGTATTGCGCAAGAAATGGTTTGTAAACCTCGTATTTACATATCTGCCACTGTGGAGGAGAATCCGTATAGGTGTTCGAGTGTTCGAACCGCAATGCGCAAGAAATGGCACGGAAACACCGTATTTACATATCTGCCACTGTGCAGGAGAATCCGTATAGGTGATCGAGTGTTCGAACCGTAATGCGCAAGAAATGGTATGTAAACCCCGTATTTACATATCTGCCACTGTGCAGGAGAATCCGTATAGGTGTTCGAGTGTTCGAACCGTAATGCGCAAGAAATGGTATGCAAACCCCGTATTTACATATCTGCCACTGTGCAGAAGAATCCGTATAGGTGTTCGAGTGTTCGAATCGTATTGCGCATGAATTGGTATGTAAACCCCGTATTTACATATCTGCCACTGTGAAGGAGAATCCGTATAGGTGTTCGAGTGTTCGAACCGTATTGCGCAAGAAATGGTTTGTAAACCTCGTATTTACATATCTGCCACTGTGGAGGAGAATCCGTATAGGTGTTCGAGTGTTCGAACCGCAATGCGCAAGAAATGGTACGGAAACACCGTATTTACATATCTGCCACTGTGCAGGAGAATCCGTATAGGTGTTCGAGTGTTCGAACCGTAATGCGCAAGAAATGGTATGTAAACCCCGTATTTACATATCTGCCACTGTGCAGGAGAATCCGTATAGGTGTTCGAGTGTTCGAACCGTATTGCGCAAGAAATGGTTTGTAAACCTCGTATTTACATATCTGCCACTGTGGAGGAGAATCCGTATAGGTGTTCGAGTGTTCGAACCGCAATGCGCAAGAAATGGCACGGAAACACCGTATTTACATATCTGCCACTGTGCAGGAGAATCCGTATAGGTGATCGAGTGTTCGAACCGTATTGCGCAAGAAATGGTTTGTAAACCTCGTATTTACATATCTGCCACTGTGGAGGAGAATCCGTATAGGTGTTCGAGTGTTCGAACCGCAATGCGCAAGAAATGGCACGGAAACACCGTATTTACATATCTGCCACTGTGCAGGAGAATCCGTATAGGTGATCGAGTGTTCGAACCGTAATGCGCAAGAAATGGTATGTAAACCCCGTATTTACATATCTGCCACTGTGCAGGAGAATCCGTATAGGTGTTCGAGTGTTCGAACCGTAATGCGCAAGAAATGGTATGCAAACCCCGTATTTACATATCTGCCACTGTGCAGAAGAATCCGTATAGGTGTTCGAGTGTTCGAATCGTATTGCGCATGAATTGGTATGTAAACCCCGTATTTACATATCTGCCACTGTGAAGGAGAATCCGTATAGGTGTTCGAGTGTTCGAACCGTATTGCGCAAGAAATGGTTTGTAAACCTCGTATTTACATATCTGCCACTGTGGAGGAGAATCCGTATAGGTGTTCGAGTGTTCGAACCGCAATGCGCAAGAAATGGTACGGAAACACCGTATTTACATATCTGCCACTGTGCAGGAGAATCCGTATAGGTGTTCGAGTGTTCGAACCGTAATGCGCAAGAAATGGTATGTAAACCCCGTATTTACATATCTGCCACTGTGCAGGAGAATCCGTATAGGTGTTCGAGTGTTCGAACCGAATTGCCGAAGAAATGGTTTGTAAACGCCGTATTTACATATCTGCCACTGTGCAGGAGAATCCGTATAGGTGTTCGAGTGTTCGAACCGTATTGCGCAAGAATTGGTATGCAAACCCCGTATTTACATATCTGCTACTGTGCAGGAGAATCCGTATAGGTGTCTAGTGTTCGAACCGTATTGCGCAAGAAATGGTATGTAAACCCCGTATTTACATATCTACCACTGTGCAGGAGAATCCGTATAGGTGTTCGAGTGTTCGAACCGTAATTCGCCCGAAATGGTATGTAAAACCCGTATTTACATATCTGCCACTGTGCAGGAGAATCCGTATAGGTGTTCGAGTGTTCGAACCCTAATGCATGAGAAATCGTAAGTAAACGCCGCATTTAGATATCTGCCACTGTGCAGGAGAATCCGTATAGGTGTTCGAGTGTTCGAACCGTATTGCGCAAGAAATGGTATGTAAACCCCGTACTTACATATCTGCCACTGTGTATTAGAATCCGTATAGGTGTTCGAGTGTTCGAACCGTAATGCGTAAGAAATGGTATGTAAATCCCGTATTTACATATCTGCCACTGTGCTGGAGAATCCGTATAGGTGTTCGTGTGTTCGAACCGTATTGCGCAAGAAATGGTTTGTAAAACTCGTATTTACATATCTGCCACTGTGCAGGAGAATCCGTATAGGTGTTCGAGTGTTCGAACCGCAATGCGCAAGAAATGGTACGGAAACACCGTATTTACATATCTGCCACTGTGCAGGAGAATTCGTATAGGTGTTCGAGTGTTCGAACCGTAATGCGCAAGAAATGGTATGTAAAACCCGTATTTACATATCTGCCACTGTGCAGGAGAATTCGTATAGGTGTTCGAGTGTTCGAACCGTAATGCGCAAGAAATGGTATGTAAACCCCGTATTTACATATCTGCCACTGTGCAGGAGAATCCGTATAGGTGTTCGAGTGTTCGAACCGTATTGCCCAAGAAATGGTTTGTAAACCCCGTATTTACATATCTGCCACTGTGCAGGAGAATCCGTATAGGTGTTCGAGTGTTCGAACCGTATTGCCCAAGAAATGGTTTGTAAACGCCGTATTTACATATCTGCCACTGTGCAGGAGAATCCGTATAGGTGTTCGAGTGTTCGAACCGTAATGCGCATGAAATGGTATGTAAACCTCGTATTTACATATCTGCCACTGTGCAGGAGAATCCGTATAGGTGTTCGAGTGTTCGAACCGAATTGCCGAAGAAATGGTTTGTAAACGCCGTATTTACATATCTGCCACTGTGCAGGAGAATCCGTATAGGTGTTCGAGTGTTCGAACCGTAATGCGCAAGAAATGGTATGCAAACCCCGTATTTACATATCTGCCACTGTGTAGGAGAATCCGTATAGGTGTTCGAGTGTTCGAATCGTATTGCGCAAGAATTGGTATGTAAACCCCGTATTTACATATCTGCAACTGTGCAGGGGAATCCGTACCGGTGTTCGGGTGTTCGAACCGTATTGCGCAAGAAATGGTATGTAAACCCCGTATTTACATATCTGCCACTATGCAGGAGAATCCGTATAGGTGTTCTCGTGTTCGAACCGTATTGCGCAAGAAATGGTTTGTAAACCTCGTATTTACATATCTGCCACTGTGGAGGAGAATCCGTATAGGTGTTCGAGTGTTCGAACCGCAATGCGCAAGAAATGGTACGGAAACACCGTATTTACATATCTGCCACTGTGCAGGAGAATCCGTATAGGTGTTCGAGTGTTCGAACCGTAATGCGCAAGAAATGGTATGTAAACCCCGTATTTACATATCTGCCACTGTGCAGGAGAATCCGTATAGGTGTTCGAGTGTTCGAACCGAATTGCCCAAGAAATGGTTTGTAAACGCCGTATTTACATATCTGCCACTGTGCAGGAGAATCCGTATAGGTGTTCGAGTGTTCGAACCGTAATGCGCAAGAAATGGTATGCAAACCCCGTATTTACATATCTGCCACTGTGCAGAAGAATCCGTATAGGTGTTCGAGTGTTCGAATCGTATTGCGCAAGAACTGGTATGTAAACCCCGTATTTACATATCTGCAACTGTGCAGGGGAATCCGTATAGGTGTTCGAGTGTTCGAACCGTATTGCGCAAGAAATGGTATGTAAGCCCCGTATTTACATATCTGCCACTGTGAAGGAGAATCCGTATAGGTGTTCGAGTGTTCGAACCGTATTGCGCAAGAAATGGTTTGTAAACCTCGTATTTACATATCTGCCACTGTGGAGGAGAATCCGTATAGGTGTTCGAGTGTTCGAACCGCAATGCGCAAGAAATGGTACGGAAACACCGTATTTACATATCTGCCACTGTGCAGGAGAATCCGTATAGGTGTTCGAGTGTTCGAACCGTAATGCGCAAGAAATGGTATGTAAACCCCGTATTTACGTATCTGCCACTGTGCAGGAGAATCCGTATAGGTGTTCGAGTGTTCGAACCGAATTGCCCAAGAAATGGTTTGTAAACGCCGTATTTACATATCTGCCACTGTGCAGGAGAATCCGTATAGTTGTTCGAGTGTTCGAACCGTAATGCGCAAGAAATGGTATGCAAACCCCGTATTTACATATCTGCCACTGTGCAGAAGAATCCGTATAGGTGTTCGAGTGTTCGAATCGTATTGCGCAAGAATTGGTATGTAAACCCCGTATTTACATATCTGCCACTGTGAAGGAGAATCCGTATAGGTGTTCGAGTGTTCGAACCGTATTGCGCAAGAAATGGTTTGTAAACCTCGTATTTACATATCTGCCACTGTGGAGGAGAATCCGTATAGGTGTTCGAGTGTTCGAACCGCAATGCGCAAGAAATGGTACGGAAACACCGTATTTACATATCTGCCACTGTGCAGGAGAATCCGTATAGGTGTTCGAGTGTTCGAACCGTAATGCGCAAGAAATGGTATGTAAACCCCGTATTTACATATCTGCCACTGTGCAGGAGAATCCGTATAGGTGTTCGAGTGTTCGAACCGTAATGCGCAAGAAATGGTATGTAAACCCCGTATTTACATATCTGCCACTGTGCAGGAGAATCCGTATAGGTGTTCGAGTGTTCGAACCGTATTGCGCAAGAATTGGTATGCAAACCCCGTATTTACATATCTGCTACTGTGCAGGAGAATCCGTATAGGTGTCTAGTGTTCGAACCGTATTGCGGAAGAAATGGTATGTAAACCCCGTATTTACATATCTACCACTGTGCAGGAGAATCCGTATAGGTGTTCGAGTGTTCGAACCGTAATTCGCCCGAAATGGTATGTAAAACCCGTATTTACATATCCGCCACTGTGCAGGAGAATCCGTATAGGTGTTCGAGTGTTCGAACCCTAATGCATGAGAAATGGTAAGTAAACGCCGCATTTAGATATCTGCCACTGTGCAGGAGAATCCGTATAGGTGTTCGAGTGTTCGAACCGTATTGCGCAAGAAATGGTATGTAAACCCCGTACTTACATATCTGCCACTGTGCAGGAGAATCCGTATAGGTGTTCGAGTGTTCGAACCGTAATGCGTAAGAAATGATATGTAAATCCCGTATTTACATATCTGCCACTGTGCAGGAGAATCCGTATAAGTGTTCGTCTGTTCGAACCGTATTGCGCAAGAAATGGTTTGTAAAACTCGTATTTACATATCTGCCACTGTGCAGGAGAATCCGTATAGGTGTTCGAGTGTTCGAACCGCAATGCGCAAGAAATGGTACGGAAACACCGTATTTACATATCTGCCACTGTGCAGGAGAATCCGTATAGGTGTTTGAGTGTTCGAACCGTAATGCGCAAGAAATGGTATGTAAAACTCGTATTTACATATCTGCTACTGTGCAGGAGAATTCGTATAGGTGTTCGAGTGTTCGAACCGTAATGCGCAAGAAATGGTATGTAAACCCCGTATTTACATATCTGCCACTGTGCAGGGGAATCCGTATAGGTGTTCGAGTGTTCGAACCGTATTGCCCAAGAAATGGTTTGTAAACCCCGTATTTACATATCAGCCACTGTGCAGGAGAATCCGTATAGGTGTTCGAGTGTTCGAACCGTATTGCCCAAGAAATGGTTTGTAAACGCCGTATTTACATATCTTCCACTGTGCAGGAGAATCCGTATAGGTGTTCGAGTGTTCGAACCGTAATGCGCAAGAAATGGTATGTAAACCCCGTATTTACATATCTGCCACTGTGCAGGAGAATCCGTATAGGTGTTCGAGTGTTCGAACCGAATTGCCGCAGAAATGGTTTGTAAACGCCGTATTTACATATCTGCCACTGTGCAGGAGAATCCGTATAGGTGTTCGAGTGTTCGAACCGTAATGCGCAAGAAATGGTATGCAAACCCCGTATTTACATATCTGCCACTGTGTAGGAGAATCCGTATAGGTGTTCGTGTGTTCGAATCGTATTGCGCAAGAATTGGTATGTAAACCCCTTATTTACATATCTGCAACTGTGCAGGGGAATCCGTACAGGTGTTCGGGTGTTCGAACCGTATTGCGCAAGAAATGGTATGTAAACGCCGTATATACATATCTGCCACTGTGCAAGAGAATCCGTATAGGTGTTCGAGTGTTCGAACCGTATTGCGCAAGAAATGGTTTGTAAACCTCGTATTTACATATCTGCCACTGTGGAGGAGAATCCGTATAGGTGTTCGAGTGTTCGAACCGCAATGCGCAAGAAATGGTACGGAAACACCGTATTTACATATCTGCCACTGTGCAGGAGAATCCGTATAGGTGTTCGAGTGTTCGAACCGTAATGCGCAAGAAATGGTATGTAAACCCCGTATTTACATATCTGCCACTGTGCAGGAGAATCCGTATAGGTGTTCGAGTGTTCGAACCGAATTGCCCAAGAAATGGTTTGTAAACGCCGTATTTACATATCTGCCACTGTACAGGAGAATCCGTATAGGTGTTCGAGTGTTCGAACCGTAATGCGCAAGAAATGGTATGCAAACCCCGTATTTACATATCTGCCACTGTGCAGAAGAATCCGTATAGGTGTTCGAGTGTTCGAATCGTATTGCGCAAGAATTGGTATGTAAACCCCGTATTTACATATCTGCCACTGTGAAGGAGAATCCGTATAGGTGTTCGAGTGTTCGAACCGTATTGCGCAAGAAATGGTTTGCAAACCTCGTATTTACATATCTGCCACTGTGGAGGAGAATCCGTATAGGTGTTCGAGTGTTCGAACCGCAATGCGCAAGAAATGGTACGGAAACACCGTATTTACATATCTGCCACTGTGCAGGAGATTCCGTATAGGTGTTCGAGTGTTCGAACCGTAATGCGCAAGAAATGGTATGTAAACCCCGTATTTACATATCTGCCACTGTGCAGGAGAATCCGTATAGGTGTTCGAGTGTTCGAACCGTAATGCGCAAGAAATGGTATGTAAACCCCGTATTTACATATCTGCCACTGTGCAGGAGAATCCGTATAGGTGTTCGAGTGTTCGAACCGTATTGCGCAAGAATTGGTATGCAAACCCCGTATTTACATATCTGCTACTGTGCAGGAGAATCTGTATAGGTGTCTAGTGTTCGAACCGTATTGCGCAAGAAATGGTATGTAAACCCCGTATTTACATATCTACCACTGTGCAGGAGAATCCGTATAGGTGTTCGAGTGTTCGAACCGTAATTCGCCCGAAATGGTATGTAAAACCCGTATTTACATATCTGCCACTGTGCAGGAGAATCCGTATAGGTGTTCGATTGTTCGAACCCTAATGCATGAGAAATGGTAAGTAAACGCCGCATTTAGATATCTGCCACTGTGCAGGAGAATCCGTATAGGTGTTCGAGTGTTCGAACCGTATTGCGCAAGAAATGGTATGTAAACCCCGTACTTACATATCTGCCACTGTGCAGGAGAATCCGTATAGATGTTCGAGTGTTCGAACCGTAATGCGTAAGAAATGGTATGTAAATCCCGTATTTACATATCTGCCACTGTGCAGGAGAATCCGTATAGGTGTTCGAGTGTTCGAACCGTATTGCGCAAGAAATGGTTTGTAAAACTCGTATTTACATATCTGCCACTGTGCAGGAGAATCCGTATAGGTGTTCGAGTGTTCGAACCGCAATGCGCAAGAAATGGTACGGAAACCCCGTATTTACATATCTGCCACTGTGCAGGAGAATCCGTATAGGTGTTCGAGTTTTCGAACCGTAATGCGCAAGAAATGGTATGTAAACCCCGTATTTACGTATCTGCCACAGTGCAGGAGAATCCGTATTGGTGTTCGAGTGTTCGAACCGTATTGCGCAAGAAATGGTATGTAAACCCCGTATTTACATATCTGCCACTGTGCAGGAGAATCCGTATAGGTGTTCGAGTGTTCGAACCGTAATGCGCAAGAAATAGTATGCAAACCCCGTATTTACATATCTGCCACTGTGCAGAAGAATCCGTATAGGTGTTCGAGTGTTCGAATCGTATTGCGCAAGAATTGGTATGTAAACCCCGTATTTACATATCTGCAACTGTGCAGGGGAATCCGGATAGGTGTTCGAATGTTCGAACCGTATTGCGCAAGAAATGGTATGTAAACCCCGTATTTACATATGTGCCACTGTGAAGGAGAATCCGTATAGTTGTTCGAGTGTTCGAACCGTATTGCGCAAGAAATGGTTTGTAAACCTCGTATTTACATATCTGCCACTGTGGAGGAGAATTCGTATAGGTGTTCGAGTGTTCGAACCGCAATGCGCAAGAAATGGTACGAAAACACCGTATTTACATATCTGCCGCTGTGCAGGAGAATCCGTATAGGTGTTCGAGTATTCGAACCGTAATGCGCAAGAAATGGTATGTAAACCCCGTATTTACATATCTGCCACTGTGCAGGAGAATTCGTATAGGTGTTCGAGTGTTCGAACCGTAATGCGCAAGAAATGGTATGTAAACCCCGTATTTACATATCTGCCACTGTGCAGGAGAATCCGTATAGGTGTTCGAGTGTTCGAACCGTATTGCCCAAGAAATGGTTTGTAAACCCCGTATTTACATATCTGCCACTGTGCAGGAGAATCCGTATAGGTGTTCGAGTGTTCGAACCGTATTGCCCAAGAAATGGTTTGTAAACGCCGTATTTACATATCTGCCACTGTGCAGGAGAATCCGTATAGGTGTTCGAGTGTTCGAACCGTAATGCGCAAGAAATGGTATGTAAACCCCGTATTTACATATCTGCCACTGTGCAGGAGAATCCGTATAGGTGTTCGAGTGTTCGAACCGAATTGCCGAAGAAATGGTTTGTAAACGCCGTATTTACATATCTGCCACTGTGCAGGAGAATCCGTATAGGTGTTCGAGTGTTCGAACCGTAATGCGCAAGAAATGGTATGCAAACCCCGTATTTACATATCTGCCACTTTGTAGGAGAATCCGTATAGGTGTTCGAGTGTTCGAATCGTATTGCGCAAGAAATGGTATGTAAACCCCGTATTTACATATCTGCAACTGTGCAGGAGAATCCGTATAGGTGTTCGCGTGTTCGAACCGTATTGCGCAAGAAATGGTTTGTAAACTTCGTATTTACATATCTGCCACTGTGGAGGAGAATCCGTATAGGTGTTCGAGTGTTCGAACCGCAATGCGCAAGAAATGGTACGGAAACACCGTATTTACATATCTGCCACTGTGCAGGAGAATCCGTATAGGTGTTCGAGTGTTCGAACCGTAATGCGCAAGAAATGGTATGTAAACCCCGTATTTACATATCTGCCACTGTGCAGGAGAATCCGTATAGGTGTTCGAGTGTTCGAACCGAATTGCCCAAGAAATGGTTTGTAAACGCTGTATTTACATATCTGCCACTGTGCAGGAGAATCCGTATAGGTGTTCGAGTGTTCGAACCGTAATGCGCAAGAAATGGTATGCAAACCCCGTATTTACATATCTGCCACTGTGCAGAAGAATCCGTATAGGTGTTCGAGTGTTCGAATCGTATTGCGCAAGAACTGGTATGTAAACCCCGTATTTACATATCTGCAACTGTGCAGGGGAATCCGTATAGGTGTTCGAGTGTTCGAACCGTATTGCGCAAGAAATGGTATGTAAACCCCGTATTTACATATCTGCCACTGTGAAGGAGAATCCGTATAGGTGTTCGAGTGTTCGAACCGTATTGCGCAAGAAATGGTTTGTAAACCTCGTATTTACATATCTGCCACTGTGGAGGAGAATCCGTATAGGTGTTCGAGTGTTCGAACCGTATTGCGCAAGAAATGGTTTGTAAACCTCGTATTTACATATCTGCCACTGTGGAGGAGAATCCGTATAGGTGTTCGAGTGTTCGAACCGCAATGCGCAAGAAATGGTACGGAAACACCGAATTTACATATCTGCCACTGTGCAGGAGAATCCGTATAGGTGTTCGAGTGTTCGAACTGTAATGCGCAAGAAATGGTATGTAAACCCCGTATTTACATATCTGCCACTGTGCAGGAGAATCTGTATAGGTGTTCGAGTGTTCGAACCGTAATGCGCAAGAAATGGTATGTAAACCCCGTATTTACATATCTGCCACTGTGCAGGAGAATCCGTATAGGTGTTCGAGTGTTCGAACCGTATTGCGCAAGAATTGGTATGCAAACCCCGTATTTACATATCTGCTACTGTGCAGGAGAATCCGTATAGGTGTCTAGTGTTCGAACCGTATTGCGCAAGAAATGGTATGTGAACCCCGTATTTACATATCTACCACTGTGCAGGAGAATCCGTATAGGTGTTCGAGTGTTCGAACCGTAATTCGCCCGAAATGGTATGTAAAACCCGTATTTACATATCTGCCACTGTGCAGGAGAATCCGTATAGGTGTTCGAGTGTTCGAACCCTAATGCATGAGAAATGGTAAGTAAACGCCGCATTTAGATATCTGCCACTGTGCAGGAGAATCCGTATAGGTGTTCGAGTGTTCGAACCGTATTGCGCAAGAAATGGTATGTAAACCCCGTACTTATATATCTGCCACTGTGCAGGAGAATCCGTATAGGTGTTCGAGTGTTCGAACCGTAATGCGCAAGAAATGGTATGTAAACCCCGTATTTACATATCTGCCACTGTGCAGGAGAATCCGTATAGGTGTTCGAGTGTTCGAACCGAATTGCCCAAGAAATGGTTTGTAAACGCCGTATTTACATATCTGCCACTGTGCAGGAGAATCCGTATAGGTGTTCGAGTGTTCGAACCGTAATGCGCAAGAAATGGTATGCAAACCCCGTATTTACATATCTGCCACTGTGCAGAAGAATCCGTATAGGTGTTCGAGTGTTCGAATCGTATTGCGCAAGAACTGGTATGTAAACCCCGTATTTACATATCTGCAACTGTGCAGGGGAATCCGTATAGGTGTTCGAGTGTTCGAACCGTATTGCGCAAGAAATGGTATGTAAACCCCGTATTTACATATCTGCCACTGTGAAGGAGAATCCGTATAGGTGTTCGAGTGTTCGAACCGTATTGCGCAAGAAATGGTTTGTAAACCTCGTATTTACATATCTGCCACTGTGGAGGAGAATCCGTATAGGTGTTCGAGTGTTCGAACCGTATTGCGCAAGAAATGGTTTGTAAACCTCGTATTTACATATCTGCCACTGTGGAGGAGAATCCGTATAGGTGTTCGAGTGTTCGAACCGCAATGCGCAAGAAATGGTACGGAAACACCGTATTTACATATCTGCCACTGTGCAGGAGAATTCGTATAGGTGTTCGAGTGTTCGAGCCGTAATGCGCAAGAAATGGTATGTAAACCCCGTATTTACATATCTGCCACTGTGCAGGAGAATCCGTATAGGTGTTCGAGTGTTCGAACCGTAATGCGCAAGAAATGGTATGTAAACCCCGTATTTACATATCTGCCACTGTGCAGGAGAATCCGTATAGGTGTTCGAGTGTTCGAACCGTATTGCGCAAGAATTGGTATGCAAACCCCGTATTTACATATCTGCTACTGTGCAGGAGAATCCGTATAGGTGTCTAGTGTTCGAACCGTATTGCGCAAGAAATGGTATGTAAACCCCGTATTTACATATCTACCACTGTGCAGGAGAATCCGTATAGGTGTTCGAGTGTTCGAACCGTAATTCGCCCGAAATGGTATGTAAAACCCGTATTTACATATCTGCCACTGTGCAGGAGAATCCGTATAGGTGTTCGAGTGTTCGAACCCTAATGCATGAGAAATGGTAAGTAAACGCCGCATTTAGATATCTGCCACTGTGCAGGAGAATCCGTATAGGTGTTCGAGTGTTCGAACCGTATTGCGCAAGAAATGGTATGTAAACCCCGTACTTACATATCTGCCACTGTGCAGGAGAATCCGTATAGGTGTTCGAGTGTTCGAACCGTAATGCGTAAGAAATGGTATGTAAATCCCGTATTTACATATCTGCCACTGTGCAGGAGAATCCGTATAGGTGTTCGTGTGTTCGAACCGTATTGCGCAAGAAATGGTTTGTAAAACTCGTATTTACATATCTGCCACTGTGCAGGAGAATCCGTATAGGTGTTCGAGTGTTCGAACCGCAATGCGCAAGAAATGGTACGGAAACACCGTATTTACATATCTGCCACTGTGCAGGAGAATCCGTATAGGTGTTCGAGTGTTCGAACCGTAATGCGCAAGAAATGGTATGTAAAACCCGTATTTACATATCTGCCACTGTGCAGGAGAATTCGTATAGGTGTTCGAGTGTTCGAACCGTAATGCGCAAGAAATGGTATGTAAACCCCGTATTTACATATCTGCCACTGTGCAGGAGAATCCGTATAGGTGTTCGAGTGTTCGAACCGTATTGCCCAAGAAATGGTTTGTAAACGCCGTATTTACATATCTGCCACTGTGCAGGAGAATCCGTATAGGTGTTCGAGTGTTCGAACCGTAATGCGCAAGAAATGGTATGTAAACCCCGTATTTACATATCTGCCACTGTGCAGGAGAATCCGTATAGGTGTTCGAGTGTTCGAACCGAATTGCCGAAGAAATGGTTTGTAAACGCCGTATTTACATATCTGCCACTGTGCAGCAGAATCCGTATAGGTGTTCGAGTGTTCGAACCGTATTGCGCAAGAAATGGTTTGTAAACCTCGTATTTACATATCTGCCACTGTGGAGGATAATCCGTATAGGTGTTCGAGTGTTCGAACCGTATTGCGCAAGAAATGGTTTGTAAACCTCGTATTTACATATCTGCCACTGTGGAGGAGAATCCGTATAGGTGTTCGAGTGTTCGAACCGCAATGCGCAAGAAATGGTACGGAAACACCGTATTTACATATCTGCCACTGTGCAGGAGAATTCGTATAGGTGTTCGAGTGTTCGAACCGTAATGCGCAAGAAATGGTATGTAAACCCCGTATTTACATATCTGCCACTGTGCAGGAGAATCCGTATAGGTGTTCGAGTGTTCGAACCGTAATGCGCAAGAAATGGTATGTAAACCCCGTATTTACATATCTGCCACTGTGCAGGAGAATCCGTATAGGTGTTCGAGTGTTCGAACCGTATTGCGCAAGAATTGGTATGCAAACCCCGTATTTACATATCTGCCACTGTGCAGGAGAATCCGTATAGGTGTTCGAGTGTTCGAACCGTATTGCCCAAGAAATGGTTTGTAAACGCCGTATTTACATATCTGCCACTGTGCAGGAGAATCCGTATAGGTGTTCGAGTGTTCGAACCGTAATGCGCAAGAAATGGTATGTAAACCCCGTATTTACATATCTGCCACTGTGCAGGAGAATCCGTATAGGTGTTCGAGTGTTCGAACCGAATTGCCGAAGAAATGGTTTGTAAACGCCGTATTTACATATCTGCCACTGTGCAGCAGAATCCGTATAGGTGTTCGAGTGTTCGAACCGTAATGCGCAAGAAATGGTATGCAAACCCCGTATTTACATATCTGCCACTGTGTAGGAGAATCCGTATAGGTGTTCGAGTGTTCGAATCGTATTGCGCAAGAAATGGTATGTAAACCCCGTATTTACATATCTGCAACTGTGCAGGGGAATCCGTACAGGTGTTCGGGTGTTCGAACCGTATTGCGCAAGAAATGGTATGTAAACCCCGTATTTACATATCTGCCACTGTGCAGGAGAATTCGTATAGGTGTTCGAGTGTTCGAACCGTAATGCGCAAGAAATGGTATGTAAACCCCGTATTTACATATCTGCCACTGTGCAGGAGAATCCGTATAGGTGTTCGAGTGTTCGAACCGTATTGCCCAAGAAATGGTTTGTAAACGCCGTATTTACATATCTGCCACTGTGCAGGAGAATCCGTATAGGTGTTCGAGTGTTCGAACCGTAATGCGCAAGAAATGGTATGTAAACCCCGTATTTACATATCTGCCACTGTGCAGGAGAATCCGTATAGGTGTTCGAGTGTTCGAACCGAATTGCCGAAGAAATGGTTTGTAAACGCCGTATTTACATATCTGCCACTGTGCAGCAGAATCCGTATAGGTGTTCGAGTGTTCGAACCGTATTGCGCAAGAAATGGTTTGTAAACCTCGTATTTACATATCTGCCACTGTGGAGGAGAATCCGTATAGGTGTTCGAGTGTTCGAACTGCAATGCGCAAGAAATGGTACGGAAACACCGTATTTACATATCTGCCACTGTGCAGGAGAATCCGTATAGGTGTTCGAGTGTTCGAACCGTAATGCGCAAGAAATGGTATGTAAACCCCGTATTTACATATCTGCCACTGTGCAGGAGAATCCGTATAGGTGTTCGAGTGTTCGAACCGAATTGCCCAAGAAATGGTTTGTAAACGCCGTATTTACATATCTGCCACTGTGCAGGAGAATCCGTATAGGTGTTCGAGTGTTCGAACCGCAATGCGCAAGAAATGGTACGGAAACACCGTATTTACATATCTGCCACTGTGCAGGAGAATCCGTATAGGTGTTCGAGTGTTCGAACCGTAATGCGCAAGAAATGGTATGTAAACCCCGTATTTACATATCTGCCACTGTGCAGGAGAATCCGTATAGGTGTTCGAGTGTTCGAACCGAATTGCCCAAGAAATGGTTTGTAAACGCCGTATTTACATATCTGCCACTGTGCAGGAGAATCCGTATAGGTGTTCGAGTGTTCGAACCGTAATGCGCAAGAAATGGTATGCAAACCCCGTATTTACATATCTGCCACTGTGCAGAAGAATCCGTATAGGTGTTCGAGTGTTCGAATCGTATTGCGCAAGAACTGGTATGTAAACCCCGTATTTACATATCTGCAACTGTGCAGGGGAATCCGTATAGGTGTTCGAGTGTTCGAACCGTATTGCGCAAGAAATGGTATGTAAACCCCGTATTTACATATCTGCCACTGTGAAGGAGAATCCGTATAGGTGTTCGAGTGTTCGAACCGTATTGCGCAAGAAATGGTTTGTAAACCTCGTATTTACATATCTGCCACTGTGGAGGAGAATCCGTATAGGTGTTCGAGTGTTCGAACCGTATTGCGCAAGAAATGGTTTGTAAACCTCGTATTTACATATCTGCCACTGTGGAGGAGAATCCGTATAGGTGTTCGAGTGTTCGAACCGCAATGCGCAAGAAATGGTACGGAAACACCGTATTTACATATCTGCCACTGTGCAGGAGAATTCGTATAGGTGTTCGAGTGTTCGAACCGTAATGCGCAAGAAATGGTATGTAAACCCCGTATTTACATATCTGCCACTGTGCAGGAGAATCCGTATAGGTGTTCGAGTGTTCGAACCGTAATGCGCAAGAAATGGTATGTAAACCCCGTATTTACATATCTGCCACTGTGCAGGAGAATCCGTATAGGTGTTCGAGTGTTCGAACCGTATTGCGCAAGAATTGGTATGCAAACCCCGTATTTACATATCTGCTACTGTGCAGGAGAATCCGTATAGGTGTCTAGTGTTCGAACCGTATTGCGCAAGAAATGGTATGTAAACCCCGTATTTACATATCTACCACTGTGCAGGAGAATCCGTATAGGTGTTCGAGTGTTCGAACCGTAATGCGTAAGAAATGGTATGTAAATCCCGTATTTACATATCTGCCACTGTGCAGGAGAATCCGTATAGGTGTTCGTGTGTTCGAACCGTATTGCGCAAGAAATGGTTTGTAAAACTCGTATTTACATATCTGCCACTGTGCAGGAGAATCCGTATAGGTGTTCGAGTGTTCGAACCGCAATGCGCAAGAAATGGTACGGAAACACCGTATTTACATATCTGCCACTGTGCAGGAGAATCCGTATAGGTGTTCGAGTGTTCGAACCGTAATGCGCAAGAAATGGTATGTAAAACCCGTATTTACATATCTGCCACTGTGCAGGAGAATTCGTATAGGTGTTCGAGTGTTCGAACCGTAATGCGCAAGAAATGGTATGTAAACCCCGTATTTACATATCTGCCACTGTGCAGGAGAATCCGTATAGGTGTTCGAGTGTTCGAACCGTATTGCCCAAGAAATGGTTTGTAAACGCCGTATTTACATATCTGCCACTGTGCAGGAGAATCCGTATAGGTGTTCGAGTGTTCGAACCGTAATGCGCAAGAAATGGTATGTAAACCCCGTATTTACATATCTGCCACTGTGCAGGAGAATCCGTATAGGTGTTCGAGTGTTCGAACCGAATTGCCGAAGAAATGGTTTGTAAACGCCGTATTTACATATCTGCCACTGTGCAGCAGAATCCGTATAGGTGTTCGAGTGTTCGAACCGTATTGCGCAAGAAATGGTTTGTAAACCTCGTATTTACATATCTGCCACTGTGGAGGAGAATCCGTATAGGTGTTCGAGTGTTCGAACCGTATTGCGCAAGAAATGGTTTGTAAACCTCGTATTTACATATCTGCCACTGTGGAGGAGAATCCGTATAGGTGTTCGAGTGTTCGAACCGCAATGCGCAAGAAATGGTACGGAAACACCGTATTTACATATCTGCCACTGTGCAGGAGAATTCGTATAGGTGTTCGAGTGTTCGAACCGTAATGCGCAAGAAATGGTATGTAAACCCCGTATTTACATATCTGCCACTGTGCAGGAGAATCCGTATAGGTGTTCGAGTGTTCGAACCGTAATGCGCAAGAAATGGTATGTAAACCCCGTATTTACATATCTGCCACTGTGCAGGAGAATCCGTATAGGTGTTCGAGTGTTCGAACCGTATTGCGCAAGAATTGGTATGCAAACCCCGTATTTACATATCTGCCACTGTGCAGGAGAATCCGTATAGGTGTTCGAGTGTTCGAACCGTATTGCCCAAGAAATGGTTTGTAAACGCCGTATTTACATATCTGCCACTGTGCAGGAGAATCCGTATAGGTGTTCGAGTGTTCGAACCGTAATGCGCAAGAAATGGTATGTAAACCCCGTATTTACATATCTGCCACTGTGCAGGAGAATCCGTATAGGTGTTCGAGTGTTCGAACCGAATTGCCGAAGAAATGGTTTGTAAACGCCGTATTTACATATCTGCCACTGTGCAGCAGAATCCGTATAGTTGTTCGAGTGTTCGAACCGTAATGCGCAAGAAATGGTATGCAAACCCCGTATTTACATATCTGCCACTGTGTAGGAGAATCCGTATAGGTGTTCGAGTGTTCGAATCGTATTGCGCAAGAAATGGTATGTAAACCCCGTATTTACATATCTGCAACTGTGCAGGGGAATCCGTACAGGTGTTCGGGTGTTCGAACCGTATTGCGCAAGAAATGGTATGTAAACCCCGTATTTACATATCTGCCACTGTGCAGGAGAATCCGTATAGGTGTTCGCGTGTTCGAACCGTATTGCGCAAGAAATGGTTTGTAAACCTCGTATTTACATATCTGCCACTGTGGAGGAGAATCCGTATAGGTGTTCGAGTGTTCGAACCGCAATGCGCAAGAAATGGTACGGAAACACCGTATTTACATATCTGCCACTGTGCAGGAGAATCCGTATAGGTGTTCGAGTGTTCGAACCGTAATGCGCAAGAAATGGTATGTAAACCCCGTATTTACATATCTGCCACTGTGCAGGAGAATCCGTATAGGTGTTCGAGTGTTCGAACCGAATTGCCCAAGAAATGGTTTGTAAACGCCGTATTTACATATCTGCCACTGTGCAGGAGAATCCGTATAGGTGTTCGAGTGTTCGAACCGTAATGCGCAAGAAATGGTATGCAAACCCCGTATTTACATATCTGCCACTGTGCAGAAGAATCCGTATAGGTGTTCGAGTGTTCGAATCGTATTGCGCAAGAACTGGTATGTAAACCCCGTATTTACATATCAGCAACTGTGCAGGGGAATCCGTATAGGTGTTCGAGTGTTCGAACCGTATTGCGCAAGAAATGGTATGTAAACCCCGTATTTACATATCTGCCACTGTGAAGGAGAATCCGTATAGGTGTTCGAGTGTTCGAACCGTATTGCGCAAGAAATGGTTTGTAAACCTCGTATTTACATATCTGCCACTGTGGAGGAGAATCCGTATAGGTGTTCGAGTGTTCGAACCGTATTGCGCAAGAAATGGTTTGTAAACCTCGTATTTACATATCTGCCACTGTGGAGGAGAATCCGTATAGGTGTTCGAGTGTTCGAACCGCAATGCGCAAGAAATGGTACGGAAACACCGTATTTACATATCTGCCACTGTGCAGGAGAATTCGTATAGGTGTTCGAGTGTTCGAACCGTAATGCGCAAGAAATGGTATGTAAACCCCGTATTTACATATCTGCCACTGTGCAGGAGAATCCGTATAGGTGTTCGAGTGTTCGAACCGTAATGCGCAAGAAATGGTATGTAAACCCCGTATTTACATATCTGCCACTGTGCAGGAGAATCCGTATAGGTGTTCGAGTGTTCGAACCGTATTGCGCAAGAATTGGTATGCAAACCCCGTATTTACATATCTGCTACTGTGCAGGAGAATCCGTATAGGTGTCTAGTGTTCGAACCGTATTGCGCAAGAAATGGTATGTAAACCCCGTATTTACATATCTACCACTGTGCAGGAGAATCCGTATAGGTGTTCGAGTGTTCGAACCGTAATTCGCCCGAAATGGTATGTAAAACCCGTATTTACATATCTGCCACTGTGCAGGAGAATCCGTATAGGTGTTCGAGTGTTCGAACCCTAATGCATGAGAAATGGTAAGTAAACGCCGCATTTAGATATCTGCCACTGTGCAGGAGAATCCGTATAGGTGTTCGAGTGTTCGAACCGTATTGCGCAAGAAATGGTATGTAAACCCCGTACTTACATATCTGCCACTGTGCAGGAGAATCCGTATAGGTGTTCGAGTGTTCGAACCGTAATGCGTAAGAAATGGTATGTAAATCCCGTATTTACATATCTGCCACTGTGCAGGAGAATCCGTATAGGTGTTCGTGTGTTCGAACCGTATTGCGCAAGAAATGGTTTGTAAAACTCGTATTTACATATCTGCCACTGTGCAGGAGAATCCGTATAGGTGTTCGAGTGTTCGAACCGCAATGCGCAAGAAATGGTACGGAAACACCGTATTTACATATCTGCCACTGTGCAGGAGAATCCGTATAGGTGTTCGAGTGTTCGAACCGTAATGCGCAAGAAATGGTATGTAAAACCCGTATTTACATATCTGCCACTGTGCAGGAGAATTCGTATAGGTGTTCGAGTGTTCGAACCGTAATGCGCAAGAAATGGTATGTAAACCCCGTATTTACATATCTGCCACTGTGCAGGAGAATCCGTATAGGTGTTCGAGTGTTCGAACCGTATTGCCCAAGAAATGGTTTGTAAACCCCGTATTTACATATCTGCCACTGTGCAGGAGAATCCGTATAGGTGTTCGAGTGTTCGAACCGTATTGCCCAAGAAATGGTTTGTAAACGCCGTATTTACATATCTGCCACTGTGCAGGAGAATCCGTATAGGTGTTCGAGTGTTCGAACCGTAATGCGCAAGAAATGGTATGTAAACCCCGTATTTACATATCTGCCACTGTGCAGGAGAATCCGTATAGGTGTTCGAGTGTTCGAACCGAATTGCCGCAAAAATGGTTTGTAAACGCCGTATTTACATATCTGCCACTGTGCAGGAGAATCCGTATAGGTGTTCGAGTGTTCGAACCGTAATGCGCAAGAAATGGTATGCAAACCCCGTATTTACATATCTGCCACTGTGTAGGAGAATCCGTATAGGTGTTCGAGTGTTCGAATCGTATTGCGCAAGAAATGGTATGTAAACCCCGTATTTACATATCTGCAACTGTGCAGGGGAATCCGTACAGGTGTTCGGGTGTTCGAACCGTATTGCGCAAGAAATGGTATGTAAACCCCGTATTTACATATCTGCCACTGTGCAGGAGAATCCGTATAGGTGTTCGCGTGTTCGAACCGTATTGCGCAAGAAATGGTTTGTAAACCTCGTATTTACATATCTGCCACTGTGGAGGAGAATCCGTATAGGTGTTCGAGTGTTCGAACCGCAATGCGCAAGAAATGGTACGGAAACACCGTATTTACATATCTGCCACTGTGCAGGAGAATCCGTATAGGTGTTCGAGTGTTCGAACCGTAATGCGCAAGAAATGGTATGTAAATCCCGTATTTACATATCTGCCACTGTGCAGGAGAATCCGTATAGGTGTTCGAGTGTTCGAACCGAATTGCCCAAGAAATGGTTTGTAAACGCCGTATTTACATATCTGCCACTGTGCAGGAGAATCCGTATAGGTGTTCGAGTGTTCGAACCGTAATGCGCAAGAAATGGTATGCAAACCCCGTATTTACATATCTGCCACTGTGCAGAAGAATCCGTATAGGTGTTCGAGTGTTCGAATCGTATTGCGCAAGAACTGGTATGTAAACCCCGTATTTACATATCTGCAACTGTGCAGGGGAATCCGTATAGGTGTTCGAGTGTTCGAACCGTATTGCGCAAGAAATGGTATGTAAACCCCGTATTTACATATCTGCCACTGTGAAGGAGAATCCGTATAGGTGTTCGAGTGTTCGAACCGTATTGCGCAAGAAATGGTTTGTAAACCTCGTATTTACATATCTGCCACTGTGGAGGAGAATCCGTATAGGTGTTCGAGTGTTCGAACCGTATTGCGCAAGAAATGGTTTGTAAACCTCGGATTTACATATCTGCCACTGTGGAGGAGAATCCGTATAGGTGTTCGAGTGTTCGAACCGCAATGCGCAAGAAATGGTACGGAAACACCGTATTTACATATCTGCCACTGTGCAGGAGAATTCGTATAGGTGTTCGAGTGTTCGAACCGTAATGCGCAAGAAATGGTATGTAAACCCCGTATTTACATATCTGCCACTGTGCAGGAGAATCCGTATAGGTGTTCGAGTGTTCGAACCGTAATGCGCAAGAAATGGTATGTAAACCCCGTATTTACATATCTGCCACTGTGCAGGAGAATCCGTATAGGTGTTCGAGTGTTCGAACCGTATTGCGCAAGAATTGGTATGCAAACCCCGTATTTACATATCTGCTACTGTGCAGGAGAATCCGTATAGGTGTCTAGTGTTCGAACCGTATTGCGCAAGAAATGGTATGTAAACCCCGTATTTACATATCTACCACTGTGCAGGAGAATCCGTATAGGTGTTCGAGTGTTCGAACCGTAATTCGCCCGAAATGGTATGTAAAACCCGTATTTACATATCTGCCACTGTGCAGGAGAATCCGTATAGGTGTTCGAGTGTTCGAACCCTAATGCATGAGAAATGGTAAGTAAACGCCGCATTTAGATATCTGCCACTGCGCAGGAGAATCCGTATAGGTGTTCGAGTGTTCGAACCGTATTGCGGAAGAAATGGTATGTAAACCCCGTACTTACATATCTGCCACTGTGCAGGAGAATCCGTATAGGTGTTCGAGTGTTCGAACCGTAATGCGTAAGAAATGGTATGTAAATCCCGTATTTACATATCTGCCACTGTGCAGGAGAATCCGTATAGGTGTTCGTGTGTTCGAACCGTATTGCGCAAGAAATGGTTTGTAAAACTCGTATTTACATATCTGCCACTGTGCAGGAGAATCCGTATAGGTGTTCGAGTGTTCGAACCGCAATGCGCAAGAAATGGTACGGAAACACCGTATTTACATATCTGCCACTGTGCAGGAGAATCCGTATAGGTGTTCGAGTGTTCGAACCGTAATGCGCAAGAAATGGTATGTAAAACCCGTATTTACATATCTGCCACTGTGCAGGAGAATTCGTATAGGTGTTCGAGTGTTCGAACCGTAATGCGCAAGAAATGGTATGTAAACCCCGTATTTACATATCTGCCACTGTGCAGGAGAATCCGTATAGGTGTTCGAGTGTTCGAACCGTATTGCCCAAGAAATGGTTTGTAAACCCCGTATTTACATATCTGCCACTGTGCAGGAGAATCCGTATAGGTGTTCGAGTGTTCGAACCGTATTGCCCAAGAAATGGTTTGTAAATGCCGTATTTACATATCTGCCACTGTGCAGGAGAATCCGTATAGGTGTTCGAGTGTTCGAACCGTAATGCGCAAGAAATGGTATGTAAACCCCGTATTTACATATCTGCCACTGTGCAGGAGAATCCGTATAGGTGTTCGAGTGTTCGAACCGAATTGCCGCAAAAATGGTTTGTAAACGCCGTATTTACATATCTGCCACTGTGCAGGAGAATCCGTATAGGTGTTCGAGTGTTCGAACCGTAATGCGCAAGAAATGGTATGCAAACCCCGTATTTACATATCTGCCACTGTGTAGGAGAATCCGTATAGGTGTTCGAGTGTTCGAATCGTATTGCGCAAGAAATGGTATGTAAACCCCGTATTTACATATCTGCAACTGTGCAGGGGAATCCGTACAGGTGTTCGGGTGTTCGAACCGTATTGCGCAAGAAATGGTATGTAAACCCCGTATTTACATATCTGCCACTGTGCAGGAGAATCCGTATAGGTGTTCGCGTGTTCGAACCGTATTGCGCAAGAAATGGTTTGTAAACCTCGTATTTACATATCTGCCACTGTGGAGGAGAATCCGTATAGGTGTTCGAGTGTTCGAACCGCAATGCGCAAGAAATGGTACGGAAACACCGTATTTACATATCTGCCACTGTGCAGGAGAATCCGTATAGGTGTTCGAGTGTTCGAACCGTAATGCGCAAGAAATGGTATGTAAACCCCGTATTTACATATCTGCCACTGTGCAGGAGAATCCGTATAGGTGTTCGAGTGTTCGAACCGAATTGCCCAAGAAATGGTTTGTAAACGCCGTATTTACATATCTGCCACTGTGCAGGAGAATCCGTATAGGTGTTCGAGTGTTCGAACCGTAATGCGCAAGAAATGGTATGCAAACCCCGTATTTACATATCTGCCACTGTGCAGAAGAATCCGTATAGGTGTTCGAGTGTTCGAATCGTATTGCGCAAGAACTGGTATGTAAACCCCGTATTTACATATCTGCAACTGTGCAGGGGAATCCGTATAGGTGTTCGAGTGTTCCAACCGTATTGCGCAAGAAATGGTATGTAAACCCCGTATTTACATATCTGCCACTGTGAAGGAGAATCCGTATAGGTGTTCGAGTGTTCGAACCGTATTGCGCAAGAAATGGTTTGTAAACCTCGTATTTACATATCTGCCACTGTGGAGGAGAATCCGTATAGGTGTTCGAGTGTTCGAACCGTATTGCGCAAGAAATGGTTTGTAAACCTCGGATTTACATATCTGCCACTGTGGAGGAGAATCCGTATAGGTGTTCGAGTGTTCGAACCGCAATGCGCAAGAAATGGTACGGAAACACCGTATTTACATATCTGCCACTGTGCAGGAGAATTCGTATAGGTGTTCGAGTGTTCGAACCGTAATGCGCAAGAAATGGTATGTAAACCCCGTATTTACATATCTGCCACTGTGCAGGAGAATCCGTATAGGTGTTCGAGTGTTCGAACCGTAATGCGCAAGAAATGGTATGTAAACCCCGTATTTACATATCTGCCACTGTGCAGGAGAATCCGTATAGGTGTTCGAGTGTTCGAACCGTATTGCGCAAGAATTGGTATGCAAACCCCGTATTTACATATCTGCTACTGTGCAGGAGAATCCGTATAGGTGTCTAGTGTTCGAACCGTATTGCGCAAGAAATGGTATGTAAACCCCGTATTTACATATCTACCACTGTGCAGGAGAATCCGTATAGGTGTTCGAGTGTTCGAACCGTAATTCGCCCGAAATGGTATGTAAAACCCGTATTTACATATCTGCCACTGTGCAGGAGAATCCGTATAGGTGTTCGAGTGTTCGAACCCTAATGCATGAGAAATGGTAAGTAAACGCCGCATTTAGATATCTGCCACTGTGCAGGAGAATCCGTATAGGTGTTCGAGTGTTCGAACCGTATTGCGCAAGAAATGGTATGTAAACCCCGTACTTACATATCTGCCACTGTGCAGGAGAATCCGTATAGGTGTTCGAGTGTTCGAACCGTAATGCGTAAGAAATGGTATGTAAATCCCGTATTTACATATCTGCCACTGTGCAGGAGAATCCGTATAGGTGTTCGTGTGTTCGAACCGTATTGCGCAAGAAATGGTTTGTAAAACTCGTATTTACATATCTGCCACTGTGCAGGAGAATCCGTATAGGTGTTCGAGTGTTCGAACCGCAATGCGCAAGAAATGGTACGGAAACACCGTATTTACATATCTGCCACTGTGCAGGAGAATCCGTATAGGTGTTCGAGTGTTCGAACCGTAATGCGCAAGAAATGGTATGTAAAACCCGTATTTACATAT
The DNA here is from genome assembly GCF_055761805.1 of Camellia sinensis. Classification (NCBI taxonomy): domain Eukaryota; kingdom Viridiplantae; phylum Streptophyta; class Magnoliopsida; order Ericales; family Theaceae; genus Camellia; species Camellia sinensis. Next base: position 119,028,489 of record NC_138974.1, read on the forward strand.
CTGCCACTGTGCAGGAGAATTCGTATAGGTGTTCGAGTGTTCGAACCGTAATGCGCAAGAAATGGTATGTAAACCCCGTATTTACATATCTGCCACTGTGCAGGAGAATCCGTATAGGTGTTCGAGTGTTCGAACCGTATTGCCCAAGAAATGGTTTGTAAACCCCGTATTTACATATCTGCCACTGTGCAGGAGAATCCGTATAGGTGTTCGAGTGTTCGAACCGTATTGCCCAAGAAATGGTTTGTAAACGCCGTATTTACATATCTGCCACTGTGCAGGAGAATCCGTATAGGTGTTCGAGTGTTCGAACCGTAATGCGCAAGAAATGGTATGTAAACCCCGTATTTACATATCTGCCACTGTGCAGGAGAATCCGTATAGGTGTTCGAGTGTTCGAACCGAATTGCCGCAAAAATGGTTTGTAAACGCCGTATTTACATATCTGCCACTGTGCAGGAGAATCCGTATAGGTGTTCGAGTGTTCGAACCGTAATGCGCAAGAAATGGTATGCAAACCCCGTATTTACATATCTGCCACTGTGTAGGAGAATCCGTATAGGTGTTCGAGTGTTCGAATCGTATTGCGCAAGAATTGGTATGTAAACCCCTTATTTACATATCTGCAACTGTGCAGGGGAATCCGTACAGGTGTTCGGGTGTTCGAACCGCATTGCGCAAGAAATGGTATGTAAACGCCGTATTTACATATCTGCCACTGTGCAGGAGAATCCGTATAGGTGTTCGAGTGTTCGAACCGTATTGCGCAAGAAATAGTTTGTAAACCTCGTATTTACATATCTGCCACTGTGGAGGAGAATCCGTATAGGTGTTCGAGTGTTCGAACCGCAATGCGCAAGAAATGGTACGGAAACACCGTATTTACATATCTGCCACGGTGCAGGAGAATCCGTATAGGTGTTCGAGTGTTCGAACCGTAATGCGCAATAAATGGTATGTAAACCCCGTATTTACATATCTGCCACTGTGCAGGAGAATCCGTATAGGTGTTCGAGTGTTCGAACCGAATTGCCCAAGAAATGGTTTGTAAACGCCGTATTTACATATCTGCCACTGTGCAGGAGAATCCGTATAGGTGTTCGAGTGTTCGAACCGTAATGCGCAAGAAATGGTATGCAAACCCCGTATTTACATATCTGCCACTGTGCAGAAGAATCCGTATAGGTGTTCGAGTGTTCGAATCGTATTGCGCAAGAATTGGTATGTAAACCCCGTATTTACATATCTACCACTGTGAAGGAGAATCCGTATAGGTGTTCGAGTGTTCGAACCGTATTGCGCAAGAAATGGTTTGTAAACCTCGTATTTACATATCTGCCACTGTGGAGGAGAATCCGTATAGGTGTTCGAGTGTTCGAACCGCAATGCGCAAGAAATGGTACGGAAACACCGTATTTACATATCTGCCACAGTGCAGGAGATTCCGTATAGGTGTTCGAGTGTTCGAACCGTAATGCGCAAGAAATGGTATGTAAACCCCGTATTTACATATCTGCCACTGTGCAGGAGAATCCGTATAGGTGTTCGTGTGTTCGAACCGTAATGCGCAAGAAATGGTATGTAAACCCCGTATTTACATATCTGCCACTGTGCAGCAGAATCCGTATAGGTGTTCGAGTGTTCGAACCGTATTGCGCAAGAATTGGTATGCAAACCCCGTATTTACATATCTGCTACTGTGCAGGAGAATCTGTATAGGTGTCTAGTGTTCGAACCGTATTGCGCAAGAAATGGTATGTAAACCCCGTATTTACATATCTACCACTGTGCAGGAGAATCCGTATAGGTGTTCGAGTGTTCGAACCGTAATTCGCCCGAAATGGTATGTAAAACCCGTATTTACATATCTGCCACTGTGCAGGAGAATCCGTATAGGTGTTCGATTGTTCGAACCCTAATGCATGAGAAATGGTAAGTAAACGCCGCATTTAGATATCTGCCACTGTGCAGGAGAATCCGTATAGGTGTTCGAGTGTTCGAACCGTATTGCGCATGAAATGGTATGTAAACCCCGTACTTACATATCTGCCACAGTGCAGGAGAATCCGTATAGATGTTCGAGTGTTCGAACCGTAATGCGTAAGAAATGGTATGTAAATCCCGTATTTACATATCTGCCACTGTGCAGGAGAATCCGTATAGGTGTTCGAGTGTTCGAACCGTATTGCGCAAGAAATGGTTTGTAAAACTCGTATTTACATATCTGCCACTATGCAGGAGAATCCGTATAGGTGTTCGAGTGTTCGAACCGCAATGCGCAAGAAATGGTACGGAAACCCCGTATTTACATATCTGCCACTGTGCAGGAGAATCCGTATAGGTGTTCGAGTTTTCGAACCGTAATGCGCAAGAAATGGTATGTAAACCCCGTATTTACATATCTGCCACAGTGCAGGAGAATCCGTATTGGTGTTCGAGTGTTCGAACCGTATTGCGCAAGAAATGGTATGTAAACCCCGTATTTACATATCTGCCACTGTGCAGGAGAATCCGTATAGGTGTTCGAGTGTTCGAACCGTAATGCGCAAGAAATAGTATGCAAACCCCGTATTTACATATCTGCCACTGTGCAGAAGAATCCGTATAGGTGTTCGAGTGTTCGAATCGTATTGCGCAAGAATTGGTATGTAAACCCCGTATTTACATATCTGCAACTGTGCAGGGGAATCCGGATAGGTGTTCGAATGTTCGAACCGTATTGCGCAAGAAATGGTATGTAAACCCCGTATTTACATATCTGCCACTGTGAAGGAGAATCCGTATAGTTGTTCGAGTGTTCGAACCGTATTGCGCAAGAAATGGTTTGTAAACCTCGTATTTACATATCTGCCACTGTGGAGGAGAATTCGTATAGGTGTTCGAGTGTTCGAACCGCAATGCGCAAGAAATGGTACGAAAACACCGTATTTACATATCTGCCGCTGTGCAGGAGAATCCGTATAGGTGTTCGAGTGTTCGAACCGTAATGCGCAAGAAATGGTATGTAAACCCCGTATTTACATATCTGCCACTGTGCAGGAGAATTCGTATAGGTGTTCGAGTGTTCGAACCGTAATGCGCAAGAAATGGTATGTAAACCCCGTATTTACATATCTGCCACTGTGCAGGAGAATCCGTATAGGTGTTCGAGTGTTCGAACCGTATTGCCCAAGAAATGGTTTGTAAACCCCGTATTTACATATCTGCCACTGTGCAGGAGAATCCGTATAGGTGTTCGAGTGTTCGAACCGTATTGCCCAAGAAATGGTTTGTAAACCCCGTATTTACATATCTGCCACTGTGCAGGAGAATCCGTATAGGTGTTCGAGTGTTCGAACCGTAATGCGCAAGAAATGGTATGTAAACCCCGTATTTACATATCTGCCACTGTGCAGGAGAATCCGTATAGGTGTTCGAGTGTTCGAACCGAATTGCCGAAGAAATGGTTTGTAAACGCCGTATTTACATATCTGCCCCTGTGCAGGAGAATCCGTATAGGTGTTCGAGTGTTCGAACCGTAATGCGCAAGAAATGGTATGCAAACCCCGTATTTAAATATCTGCCACTGTGTAGGAGAATCCGTATAGGTGTTCGAGTGTTCGAATCGTATTGCGCAAGAAATGGTATGTAAACCCCGTATTTACATATCTGCAACTGTGCAGGGGAATCCGTACAGGTGTTCGGGTGTTCGAACCGTATTGCGCAAGAAATGGTATGTAAACCCCGTATTTACATATCTGCCACTGTGCAGGAGAATCCGTATAGTTGTTCGCGTGTTCGAACCGTATTGCGCAAGAAATGGTTTGTAAACCTCGTATTTACATATCTGCCACTGTGGAGGAGAATCCGTATAGGTGTTCGAGTGTTCGAACCGCAATGCGCAAGAAATGGTACGGAAACACCGTATTTACATATCTGCCACTGTGCAGGAGAATCCTTATAGGTGTTCGAGTGTTCGAACCGTAATGCGCAAGAAATGGTATGTAAACCCCGTATTTACATATCTGCCACTGTGCAGGAGAATCCGTATAGGTGTTCGAGTGTTCGAACCGAATTGCCCAAGAAATGGTTTGTAAACGCCGTATTTACATATCTGCCACTGTGCAGGAGAATCCGTATAGGTGTTCGAGTGTTCGAACCGTAATGCGCAAGAAATGGTATGCAAACCCCGTATTTACATATCTGCCACTGTGCAGAAGAATCCGTATAGGTGTTCGAGTGTTCGAATCGTATTGCGCAAGAACTGGTATGTAAACCCCGTATTTACATATCTGCAACTGTGCAGGGGAATCCGTATAGGTGTTCGAGTGTTCGAACCGTATTGCGCAAGAAATGGTATGTAAACCCCGTATTTACATATCTGCCACTGTGAAGGAGAATCCGTATAGGTGTTCGAGTGTTCGAACCGTATTGCGCAAGAAATGGTTTGTAAACCTCGTATTTACATATCTGCCACTGTGGAGGAGAATCCGTATAGGTGTTCGAGTGTTCGAACCGCAATGCGCAAGAAATGGTACGGAAACACCGTATTTACATATCTGCCACTGTGTAGGAGAATCCGTATAGGTGTTCGAGTGTTCGAACCGTAATGCGCAAGAAATGGTATGTAAACCCCGTATTTACATATCTGCCACTGTGCAGGAGAATCCGTATAGGTGTTCGAGTGTTCGAACCGAATTGCCCAAGAAATGGTTTGTAAACGCCGTATTTACATATCTGCCACGGTGCAGGAGAATCCGTATAGGTGTTCGAGTGTTCGAACCGTAATGCGCAAGAAATGGTATGCAAACCCCGTATTTACATATCTGCCACTGTGCAGAAGAATCCGTATAGGTGTTCGAGTGTTCGAATCGTATTGCGCAAGAATTGGTATGTAAACCCCGTATTTACATATCTGCCACTGTGAAGGAGAATCCGTATAGGTGTTCGAGTGTTCGAACCGTATTGCGCAAGAAATGGTTTGTAAACCTCGTATTTACATATCTGCCACTGTGGAGGAGAATCCGTATAGGTGTTCGAGTGTTCGAACCGCAATGCGCGAGAAATGGTACGGAAACACCGTATTTACATATCTGCCACTGTGCAGGAGAATCCGTATAGGTGTTCGAGTGTTCGAACCGTAATGCGCAAGAAATGGTATGTAAACCCCGTATTTACATATCTGCCACTGTGCAGGAGAATCCGTATAGGTGTTCGAGTGTTCGAACCGTAATGCGCAAGAAATGGTATGTAAACCCCGTATTTACATATCTGCCACTGTGCAGGAGAATCCGTATAGGTGTTCTAGTGTTCGAACCGTATTGCGCAAGAATTGGTATGCAAACCCCGTATTTACATATCTGCTACTGTGCAGGAGAATCCGTATAGGTGTCTAGTGTTCGAACCGTATTGCGCAAGAAATGGTATGTAAACCCCGTATTTACATATCTACCACTGTGCAGGAGAATCCGTATAGGTGTTCGAGTGTTCGAACCGTAATTCGCCCGAAATGGTATGTAAAACCCGTATTTACATATCTGCCACTGTGCAGGAGAATCCGTATAGGTGTTCGAGTGTTCGAACCCTAATGCATGAGAAATGGTAAGTAAACGCCGCATTTAGATATCTGCCACTGTGCAGGAGAATCCGTATAGTTGTTCGAGTGTTCGAACCGTATTGCGCAAGAAATGGTATGTAAACCCCGTACTTACATATCTGCCACTGTGCAGGAGAATCCGTATAGGTGTTCGAGTGTTCGAACCGTAATGCGTAAGAAATGGTATGTAAATCCCGTATTTACATATCTGCCACTGTGCAGGAGAATCCGTATAGGTGTTCGTGTGTTCAAACCGTATTGCGCAAGAAATGGTTTGTAAACCCCGTATTTACATATCTGCCACTGTGCAGGAGAATCCGTATAGGTGTTCGAGTGTTCGAACCGTATTGCCCAAGAAATGGTTTGTAAACGCCGTATTTACATATCTGCCACTGTGCAGGAGAATCCGTATAGGTGTTCGAGTGTTCGAACCGTATTGCCCAAGAAATGGTTTGTAAACGCCGTATTTACATATCTGCCAATGTGCAGGAGAATCCGTATAGGTGTTCGAGTGTTCGAACCGTAATGCGCAAGAAATGGTATGTAAACCCCGTATTTACATATCTGCCACTGTGCAGGAGAATCCGTATAGGTGTTCGAGTGTTCGAACCGTAATGCGCAAGAAATGGTATGCAAACCCCGTATTTACATATCTGCCACTGTGCAGAAGAATCCGTATAGGTGTTCGAGTGTTCGAATCGTATTGCGCAAGAACTGGTATGTAAACCCCGTATTTACATATCTGCAACTGTGCAGGGGAATCCGTATAGGTGTTCGAGTGTTCGAACCGTATTGCGCAAGAAATGGTATGTAAACCCCGTATTTACATATCTGCCACTGTGAAGGAGAATCCGTATAGGTGTTCGAGTGTTCGAACCGTATTGCGCAAGAAATGGTTTGTAAACCTCGTATTTACATATCTGCCACTGTGGAGGAGAATCCGTATAGGTGTTCGAGTGTTCGAACCGCAATGCGCAAGAAATGGTACGGAAACACCGTATTTACATATCTGCCACTGTGTAGGAGAATCCGTATAGGTGTTCGAGTGTTCGAACCGTAATGCGCAAGAAATGGTATGTAAACCCCGTATTTACATATCTGCCACTGTGCAGGAGAATCCGTATAGGTGTTCGAGTGTTCGAACCGAATTGCCCAAGAAATGGTTTGTAAACGCCGTATTTACATATCTGCCACGGTGCAGGAGAATCCGTATAGGTGTTCGAGTGTTCGAACCGTAATGCGCAAGAAATGGTATGCAAACCCCGTATTTACATATCTGCCACTGTGCAGAAGAATCCGTATAGGTGTTCGAGTGTTCGAATCGTATTGCGCAAGAATTGGTATGTAAACCCCGTATTTACATATCTGCCACTGTGAAGGAGAATCCGTATAGGTGTTCGAGTGTTCGAACCGTATTGCGCAAGAAATGGTTTGTAAACCTCGTATTTACATATCTGCCACTGTGGAGGAGAATCCGTATAGGTGTTCGAGTGTTCGAACCGCAATGCGCGAGAAATGGTACGGAAACACCGTATTTACATATCTGCCACTGTGCAGGAGAATCCGTATAGGTGTTCGAGTGTTCGAACCGTAATGCGCAAGAAATGGTATGTAAACCCCGTATTTACATATCTGCCACTGTGCAGGAGAATCCGTATAGGTGTTCGAGTGTTCGAACCGTAATGCGCAAGAAATGGTATGTAAACCCCGTATTTACATATCTGCCACTGTGCAGGAGAATCCGTATAGGTGTTCTAGTGTTCGAACCGTATTGCGCAAGAATTGGTATGCAAACCCCGTATTTACATATCTGCTACTGTGCAGGAGAATCCGTATAGGTGTCTAGTGTTCGAACCGTATTGCGCAAGAAATGGTATGTAAACCCCGTATTTACATATCTACCACTGTGCAGGAGAATCCGTATGGGTGTTCGAGTGTTCGAACCGTAATTCGCCCGAAATGGTATGTAAAACCCGTATTTACATATCTGCCACTGTGCAGGAGAATCCGTATAGGTGTTCGAGTGTTCGAACCCTAATGCATGAGAAATGGTAAGTAAACGCCGCATTTAGATATCTGCCACTGTGCAGGAGAATCCGTATAGGTGTTCGAGTGTTCGAACCGTATTGCGCAAGAAATGGTATGTAAACCCCGTACTTACATATCTGCCACTGTGCAGGAGAATCCGTATAGGTGTTCGAGTGTTCGAACCGTAATGCGTAAGAAATGGTATGTAAATCCCGTATTTACATATCTGCCACTGTGCAGGAGAATCCGTATAGGTGTTCGTGTGTTCAAACCGTATTGCGCAAGAAATGGTTTGTAAACCCCGTATTTACATATCTGCCACTGTGCAGGAGAATCCGTATAGGTGTTCGAGTGTTCGAACCGTATTGCCCAAGAAATGGTTTGTAAACGCCGTATTTACATATCTGCCACTGTGCAGGAGAATCCGTATAGGTGTTCGAGTGTTCGAACCGTATTGCCCAAGAAATGGTTTGTAAACGCCGTATTTACATATCTGCCACTGTGCAGGAGAATCCGTATAGGTGTTCGAGTGTTCGAACCGTAATGCGCAAGAAATGGTATGTAAACCCCGTATTTACATATCTGCCACTGTGCAGGAGAATCCGTATAGGTGTTCGAGTGTTCGAACCGAATTGCCGCAAAAATGGTTTGTAAACGCCGTATTTACATATCTGCCACTGTGCAGGAGAATCCGTATAGGTGTTCGAGTGTTCGAACCGTAATGCGCAAGAAATGGTATGCAAACCCCGTATTTACATATCTGCCACTGTGTAGGAGAATCCGTATAGGTGTTCGAGTGTTCGAATCGTATTGCGCAAGAATTGGTATGTAAACCCCTTATTTACATATCTGCAACTGTGCAGGGGAATCCGTACAGGTGTTCGGGTGTTCGAACCGCATTGCGCAAGAAATGGTATGTAAACGCCGTATTTACATATCTGCCACTGTGCAGGAGAATCCGTATAGGTGTTCGAGTGTTCGAACCGTAATGCGCAAGAAATGGTATGCAAACCCCGTATTTACATATCTGCCACTGTGTAGGAGAATCCGTATAGGTGTTCGAGTGTTCGAATCGTATTGCGCAAGAATTGGTATGTAAACCCCTTATTTACATATCTGCAACTGTGCAGGGGAATCCGTACAGGTGTTCGGGTGTTCGAACCGCATTGCGCAAGAAATGGTATGTAAACGCCGTATTTACATATCTGCCACTGTGCAGGAGAATCCGTATAGGTGTTCGAGTGTTCGAACCGTATTGCGCAAGAAATAGTTTGTAAACCTCGTATTTACATATCTGCCACTGTGGAGGAGAATCCGTATAGGTGTTCGAGTGTTCGAACCGCAATGCGCAAGAAATGGTACGGAAACACCGTATTTACATATCTGCCACGGTACAGGAGAATCCGTATAGGTGTTCGAGTGTTCGAACCGTAATGCGCAATAAATGGTATGTAAACCCCGTATTTACATATCTGCCACTGTGCAGGAGAATCCGTATAGGTGTTCGAGTGTTCGAACCGAATTGCCCAAGAAATGGTTTGTAAACGCCGTATTTACATATCTGCCACTGTGCAGGAGAATCCGTATAGGTGTTCGAGTGTTCGAACCGTAATGCGCAAGAAATGGTATGCAAACCCCGTATTTACATATCTGCCACTGTGCAGAAGAATCCGTATAGGTGTTCGAGTGTTCAAATCGTATTGCGCAAGAATTGGCATGTAAACCCCGTATTTACATATCTACCACTGTGAAGGAGAATCCGTATAGGTGTTCGAGTGTTCGAACCGTATTGCGCAAGAAATGGTTTGTAAACCTCGTATTTACATATCTGCCACTGTGGAGGAGAATCCGTATAGGTGTTCGAGTGTTCGAACCGCAATGCGCAAGAAATGGTACGGAAACACCGTATTTACATATCTGCCACTGTGCAGGAGATTCCGTATAGGTGTTCGAGTGTTCGAACCGTAATGCGCAAGAAATGGTATGTAAACCCCGTATTTACATATCTGCCACTGTGCAGGAGAATCCGTATAGGTGTTCGTGTGTTCGAACCGTAATGCGCAAGAAATGGTATGTAAACCCCGTATTTACATATCTGCCACTGTGCAGGAGAATCCGTATAGGTGTTCGATTGTTCGAACCGTATTGCGCAAGAATTGGTATGCAAACCCCGTATTTACATATCTGCTACTGTGCAGGAGAATCTGTATAGGTGTCTAGTGTTCGAACCGTATTGCGCAAGAAATTGTATGTAAACCCCGTATTTACATATCTACCACTGTGCAGGAGAATCCGTATAGGTGTTCGAGTGTTCGAACCGTAATTCGCCCGAAATGGTATGTAAAACCCGTATTTACATATCTGCCACTGTGCAGGAGAATCCGTATAGGTGTTCGATTGTTCGAACCCTAATGCATGAGAAATGGTAAGTAAACGCCGCATTTAGATATCTGCCACTGTGCAGGAGAATCCGTATAGGTGTTCGAGTGTTCGAACCGTATTGCGCATGAAATGGTATGTAAACCCCGTACTTACATATCTGCCACTGTGCAGGAGAATCCGTATAGATGTTCGAGTGTTCGAACCGTAATGCGTAAGAAATGGTATGTAAATCCCGTATTTACATATCTGCCACTGTGCAGGAGAATCCGTATAGGTGTTCGAGTGTTCGAACCGTATTGCGCAAGAAATGGTTTGTAAAACTCGTATTTACATATCTGCCACTATGCAGGAGAATCCGTATAGGTGTTCGAGTGTTCGAACCGCAATGCGCAAGAAATGGTACGGAAACCCCGTATTTACATATCTGCCACTGTGCAGGAGAATCCGTATAGGTGTTCGAGTTTTCGAACCGTAATGCGCAAGAAATGGTATGTAAACCCCGTATTTACATATCTGCCACAGTGCAGGAGAATCCGTATTGGTGTTCGAGTGTTCGAACCGTATTGCGCAAGAAATGGTATGTAAACCCCGTATTTACATATCTGCCACTGTGCAGGAGAATCCGTATAGGTGTTCGAGTGTTCGAACCGTAATGCGCAAGAAATAGTATGCAAACCCCGTATTTACATATCTGCCACTGTGCAGAAGAATCCGTATAGGTGTTCGAGTGTTCGAATCGTATTGCGCAAGAATTGGTATGTAAACCCCGTATTTACATATCTGCAACTGTGCAGGGGAATCCGGATAGGTGTTCGAATGTTCGAACCGTATTGCGCAAGAAATGGTATGTAAACCCCGTATTTACATATCTGCCACTGTGAAGGAGAATCCGTATAGTTGTTCGAGTGTTCGAACCGTATTGCGCAAGAAATGGTTTGTAAACCTCGTATTTACATATCTGCCACTGTGGAGGAGAATTCGTATAGGTGTTCGAGTGTTCGAACCGCAATGCGCAAGAAATGGTACGAAAACACCGTATTTACATATCTGCCGCTGTGCAGGAGAATCCGTATAGGTGTTCGAGTGTTCGAACCGTAATGCGCAAGAAATGGTATGTAAACCCCGTATTTACATATCTGCCACTGTGCAGGAGAATTCGTATAGGTGTTCGAGTGTTCGAACCGTAATGCGCAAGAAATGGTATGTAAACCCCGTATTTACATATCTGCCACTGTGCAGGAGAATCCGTATAGGTGTTCGAGTGTTCGAACCGTATTGCCCAAGAAATGGTTTGTAAACCCCGTATTTACATATCTGCCACTGTGCAGGAGAATCCGTATAGGTGTTCGAGTGTTCGAACCGTATTGCCCAAGAAATGGTTTGTAAACGCCGTATTTACATATCTGCCACTGTGCAGGAGAATCCGTATAGGTGTTCGAGTGTTCGAACCGTAATGCGCAAGAAATGGTATGTAAACCCCGTATTTACATATCTGCCACTGTGCAGGAGAATCCGTATAGGTGTTCGAGTGTTCGAACCGAATTGCCGAAGAAATGGTTTGTAAACGCCGTATTTACATATCTGCCACTGTGCAGGAGAATCCGTATAGGTGTTCGAGTGTTCGAACCGTAATGCGCAAGAAATGGTATGCAAACCCCGTATTTACATATCTGCCACTGTGTAGGAGAATCCGTATAGGTGTTCGAGTGTTCGAATCGTATTGCGCAAGAAATGGTATGTAAACCCCGTATTTAAATATCTGCAACTGTGCAGGGGAATCCGTACAGGTGTTCGGGTGTTCGAACCGTATTGCGCAAGAAATGGTATGTAAACCCCGTATTTACATATCTGCCACTGTGCAGGAGAATCCGTATAGTTGTTCGCGTGTTCGAACCGTATTGCGCAAGAAATGGTTTGTAAACCTCGTATTTACATATCTGCCACTGTGGAGGAGAATCCGTATAGGTGTTCGAGTGTTCGAACCGCAATGCGCAAGAAATGGTACGGAAACACCGTATTTACATATCTGCCACTGTGCAGGAGAATCCTTATAGGTGTTCGAGTGTTCGAACCGTAATGCGCAAGAAATGGTATGTAAACCCCGTATTTACATATCTGCCACTGTGCAGGAGAATCCGTATAGGTGTTCGAGTGTTCGAACCGAATTGCCGCAAAAATGGTTTGTAAACGCCGTATTTACATATCTGCCACTGTGCAGGAGAATCCGTATAGGTGTTCGAGTGTTCGAACCGTAATGCGCAAGAAATGGTATGCAAACCCCGTATTTACATATCTGCCACTGTGTAGGAGAATCCGTATAGGTGTTCGAGTGTTCGAATCGTATTGCGCAAGAATTGGTATGTAAACCCCTTATTTACATATCTGCAACTGTGCAGGGGAATCCGTACAGGTGTTCGGGTGTTCGAACCGCATTGCGCAAGAAATGGTATGTAAACGCCGTATTTACATATCTGCCACTGTGCAGGAGAATCCGTATAGGTGTTCGAGTGTTCGAACCGTAATGCGCAAGAAATGGTATGCAAACCCCGTATTTACATATCTGCCACTGTGTAGGAGAATCCGTATAGGTGTTCGAGTGTTCGAATCGTATTGCGCAAGAATTGGTATGTAAACCCCTTATTTACATATCTGCAACTGTGCAGGGGAATCCGTACAGGTGTTCGGGTGTTCGAACCGCATTGCGCAAGAAATGGTATGTAAACGCCGTATTTACATATCTGCCACTGTGCAGGAGAATCCGTATAGGTGTTCGAGTGTTCGAACCGTATTGCGCAAGAAATAGTTTGTAAACCTCGTATTTACATATCTGCCACTGTGGAGGAGAATCCGTATAGGTGTTCGAGTGTTCGAACCGCAATGCGCAAGAAATGGTACGGAAACACCGTATTTACATATCTGCCACGGTGCAGGAGAATCCGTATAGGTGTTCGAGTGTTCGAACCGTAATGCGCAATAAATGGTATGTAAACCCCGTATTTACATATCTGCCACTGTGCAGGAGAATCCGTATAGGTGTTCGAGTGTTCGAACCGAATTGCCCAAGAAATGGTTTGTAAACGCCGTATTTACATATCTGCCACTGTGCAGGAGAATCCGTATAGGTGTTCGAGTGTTCGAACCGTAATGCGCAAGAAATGGTATGCAAACCCCGTATTTACATATCTGCCACTGTGCAGAAGAATCCGTATAGGTGTTCGAGTGTTCGAATCGTATTGCGCAAGAATTGGCATGTAAACCCCGTATTTACATATCTACCACTGTGAAGGAGAATCCGTATAGGTGTTCGAGTGTTCGAACCGTATTGCGCAAGAAATGGTTTGTAAACCTCGTATTTACATATCTGCCACTGTGGAGGAGAATCCGTATAGGTGTTCGAGTGTTCGAACCGCAATGCGCAAGAAATGGTACGGAAACACCGTATTTACATATCTGCCACTGTGCAGGAGATTCCGTATAGGTGTTCGAGTGTTCGAACCGTAATGCGCAAGAAATGGTATGTAAACCCCGTATTTACATATCTGCCACTGTGCAGGAGAATCCGTATAGGTGTTCGTGTGTTCGAACCGTAATGCGCAAGAAATGGTATGTAAACCCCGTATTTACATATCTGCCACTGTGCAGGAGAATCCGTATAGGTGTTCGATTGTTCGAACCGTATTGCGCAAGAATTGGTATGCAAACCCCGTATTTACATATCTGCTACTGTGCAGGAGAATCTGTATAGGTGTCTAGTGTTCGAACCGTATTGCGCAAGAAATGGTATGTAAACCCCGTATTTACATATCTACCACTGTGCAGGAGAATCCGTATAGGTGTTCGAGTGTTCGAACCGTAATTCGCCCGAAATGGTATGTAAAACCCGTATTTACATATCTGCCACTGTGCAGGAGAATCCGTATAGGAGTTCGATTGTTCGAACCCTAATGCATGAGAAATGGTAAGTAAACGCCGCATTTAGATATCTGCCACTGTGCAGGAGAATCCGTATAGGTGTTCGAGTGTTCGAACCGTATTGCGCATGAAATGGTATGTAAACCCCGTACTTACATATCTGCCACTGTGCAGGAGAATCCGTATAGATGTTCGAGTGTTCGAACCGTAATGCGTAAGAAATGGTATGTAAATCCCGTATTTACATATCTGCCACTGTGCAGGAGAATCCGTATAGGTGTTCGAGTGTTCGAACCGTATTGCGCAAGAAATGGTTTGTAAAACTCGTATTTACATATCTGCCACTATGCAGGAGAATCCGTATAGGTGTTCGAGTGTTCGAACCGCAATGCGCAAGAAATGGTACGGAAACCCCGTATTTACATATCTGCCACTGTGCAGGAGAATCCGTATAGGTGTTCGAGTTTTCGAACCGTAATGCGCAAGAAATGGTATGTAAACCCCGTATTTACATATCTGCCACAGTGCAGGAGAATCCGTATTGGTGTTCGAGTGTTCGAACCGTATTGCGCAAGAAATGGTATGTAAACCCCGTATTTACATATCTGCCACTGTGCAGGAGAATCCGTATAGGTGTTCGAGTGTTCGAACCGTAATGCGCAAGAAATAGTATGCAAACCCCGTATTTACATATCTGCCACTGTGCAGAAGAATCCGTATAGGTGTTCGAGTGTTCGAATCGTATTGCGCAAGAATTGGTATGTAAACCCCGTATTTACATATCTGCAACTGTGCAGGGGAATCCGGATAGGTGTTCGAATGTTCGAACCGTATTGCGCAAGAAATGGTATGTAAACCCCGTATTTACATATCTGCCACTGTGAAGGAGAATCCGTATAGTTGTTCGAGTGTTCGAACCGTATTGCGCAAGAAATGGTTTGTAAACCTCGTATTTACATATCTGCCACTGTGGAGGAGAATTCGTATAGGTGTTCGAGTGTTCGAACCGCAATGCGCAAGAAATGGTACGAAAACACCGTATTTACATATCTGCCGCTGTGCAGGAGAATCCGTATAGGTGTTCGAGTGTTCGAACCGTAATGCGCAAGAAATGGTATGTAAACCCCGTATTTACATATCTGCCACTGTGCAGGAGAATTCGTATAGGTGTTCGAGTGTTCGAACCGTAATGCGCAAGAAATGGTATGTAAACCCCGTATTTACATATCTGCCACTGTGCAGGAGAATCCGTATAGGTGTTCGAGTGTTCGAACCGTATTGCCCAAGAAATGGTTTGTAAACCCCGTATTTACATATCTGCCACTGTGCAGGAGAATCCGTATAGGTGTTCGAGTGTTCGAACCGTATTGCCCAAGAAATGGTTTGTAAACGCCGTATTTACATATCTGCCACTGTGCAGGAGAATCCGTATAGGTGTTCGAGTGTTCGAACCGTAATGCGCAAGAAATGGTATGTAAACCCCGTATTTACATATCTGCCACTGTGCAGGAGAATCCGTATAGGTGTTCGAGTGTTCGAACCGAATTGCCGAAGAAATGGTTTGTAAACGCCGTATTTACATATCTGCCACTGTGCAGGAGAATCCGTATAGGTGTTCGAGTGTTCGAACCGTAATGCGCAAGAAATGGTATGCAAACCCCGTATTTACATATCTGCCACTGTGTAGGAGAATCCGTATAGGTGTTCGAGTGTTCGAATCGTATTGCGCAAGAAATGGTATGTAAACCCCGTATTTAAATATCTGCAACTGTGCAGGGGAATCCGTACAGGTGTTCGGGTGTTCGAACCGTATTGCGCAAGAAATGGTATGTAAACCCCGTATTTACATATCTGCCACTGTGCAGGAGAATCCGTATAGTTGTTCGCGTGTTCGAACCGTATTGCGCAAGAAATGGTTTGTAAACCTCGTATTTACATATCTGCCACTGTGGAGGAGAATCCGTATAGGTGTTCGAGTGTTCGAACCGCAATGCGCAAGAAATGGTACGGAAACACCGTATTTACATATCTGCCACTGTGCAGGAGAATCCTATAGGTGTTCGAGTGTTCGAACCGTAATGCGCAAGAAATGGTATGTAAACCCCGTATTTACATATCTGCCACTGTGCAGGAGAATCCGTATAGGTGTTCGAGTGTTCGAACCGAATTGCCCAAGAAATGGTTTGTAAACGCCGTATTTACATATCTGCCACTGTGCAGGAGAATCCGTATAGGTGTTCGAGTGTTCGAACCGTAATGCGCAAGAAATGGTATGCAAACCCCGTATTTACATATCTGCCACTGTGCAGAAGAATCCGTATAGGTGTTCGAGTGTTCGAATCGTATTGCGCAAGAACTGGTACGTAAACCCCGTATTTACATATCTGCAACTGTGCAGGGGAATCCGTATAGGTGTTCGAGTGTTCGAACCGTATTGCGCAAGAAATGGTATGTAAACCCCGTATTTACATATCTGCCACTGTGAAGGAGAATCCGTATAGGTGTTCGAGTGTTCGAACCGTATTGCGCAAGAAATGGTTTGTAAACCTCGTATTTACATATCTGCCACTGTGGAGGAGAATCCGTATAGGTGTTCGAGTGTTCGAACCGCAATGCGCAAGAAATGGTACGGAAACACCGTATTTACATATCTGCCACTGTGCAGGAGAATCCGTATAGGTGTTCGAGTGTTCGAACCGAATTGCCCAAGAAATGGTTTGTAAACGCCGTATTTACATATCTGCCACGGTGCAGGAGAATCCGTATAGGTGTTCGAGTGTTCGAACCGTAATGCGCAAGAAATGGTATGCAAACCCCGTATTTACATATCTGCCACTGTGCAGAAGAATCCGTATAGGTGTTCGAGTGTTCGAATCGTATTGCGCAAGAATTGGTATGTAAACCCCGTATTTACATATCTGCCACTGTGAAGGAGAATCCGTATAGGTGTTCGAGTGTTCGAACCGTATTGCGCAAGAAATGGTTTGTAAACCTCGTATTTACATATCTGCCACTGTGGAGGAGAATCCGTATAGGTGTTCGAGTGTTCGAACCGCAATGCGCAAGAAATGGTACGGAAACACCGTATTTACATATCTGCCACTGTGCAGGAGAATCCGTATAGGTGTTCGAGTGTTCGAACCGTAATGCGCAAGAAATGGTATGTAAACCCCGTATTTACATATCTGCCACTGTGCAGGAGAATCCGTATAGGTGTTCGAGTGTTCGAACCGTAATGCGCAAGAAATGGTATGTAAACCCCGTATTTACATATCTGCCACTGTGCAGGAGAATCCGTATAGGTGTTCGAGTGTTCGAACCGTATTGCGCAAGAATTGGTATGCAAACCCCGTATTTACATATCTGCTACTGTGCAGGAGAATCCGTATAGGTGTCTAGTGTTCGAACCGTATTGCGCAAGAAATGGTATGTAAACCCCGTATTTACATATCTACCACTGTGCAGGAGAATCCGTATAGGTGTTCGAGTGTTCGAACCGTAATTCGCCCGAAATGGTATGTAAAACCCGTATTTACATATCTGCCACTGTGCAGGAGAATCCGTATAGGTGTTCGAGTGTTCGAACCCTAATGCATGAGAAATGGTAAGTAAACGCCGCATTTAGATATCTGCCACTGTGCAGGAGAATCCGTATAGGTGTTCGAGTGTTCGAATCGTATTGCGCAAGAAATGGTATGTAAACCCCGTACTTACATATCTGCCACTGTGCAGGAGAATCCGTATAGGTGTTCGAGTGTTCGAACCGTAATGCGTAAGAAATGGTATGTAAATCCCGTATTTACATATCTGCCACTGTGCAGGAGAATCCGTATAGGTGTTCGTGTGTTCGAACCGTATTGCGCAAGAAATGGTTTGTAAAACTCGTATTTACATATCTGCCACTGTGCAGGAGAATCCGTATAGGTGTTCGAGTGTTCGAACCGCAATGTGCAAGAAATGGTACGGAAACCCCGTATTTACATATCTGCCACTGTGCAGGAGAATCCGTATAGGTGTTCGAGTTTTCGAACCGTAATGCGCAAGAAATGATATGTAAACCCCGTATTTACATATCTGCCACAGTGCAGGAGAATCCGTATTGGTGTTCGAGTGTTCGAACCGTATTGCGCAAGAAATGGTATGTAAACCCCGTATTTACATATCTGCCACTGTGCAGGAGAATCCGTATAGGTGTTCGAGTGTTCGAACCGTAATGCGCAAGAAATGGTATGTAAACCCCGTATTTACATATCTGCCACTGTGCAGGAGAATCCGTATAGGTGTTCGAGT
Source organism: Camellia sinensis (assembly GCF_055761805.1). NCBI lineage: Eukaryota > Viridiplantae > Streptophyta > Magnoliopsida > Ericales > Theaceae > Camellia > Camellia sinensis. The sequence goes on from NC_138974.1 coordinate 119,046,676, forward strand.
GTTCGAACCGTATTGCGCAAGAATTGGTATGCAAACCCCGTATTTACATATCTGCTACTGTGCAGGAGAATCCGTATAGGTGTCTAGTGTTCGAACCGTATTGCGCAAGAAATGGTATGTAAACCCCGTATTTACATATCTACCACTGTGCAGGAGAATCCGTATAGGTGTTCGAGTGTTCGAACCGTAATTCGCCCGAAATGGTATGTAAAACCCGTATTTACATATCTGCCACTGTGCAGGAGAATCCGTATAGGTGTTCGAGTGTTCGAACCCTAATGCATGAGAAATGGTAAGTAAACGCCGCATTTAGATATCTGCCACTGTGCAGGAGAATCCGTATAGGTGTTCGAGTGTTCGAACCGTATTGCGCAAGAAATGGTATGTAAACCCCGTACTTACATATCTGCCACTGTGCAGGAGAATCCGTATAGGTGTTCGAGTGTTCGAACCGTAATGCGTAAGAAATGGTATGTAAATCCCGTATTTACATATCTGCCACTGTGCAGGAGAATCCGTATAGGTGTTCGTGTGTTCGAACCGTATTGCGCAAGAAATGGTTTGTAAAACTCGCATTTACATATCTGCCACTGTGCAGGAGAATCCGTATAGGTGTTCGAGTGTTCGAACCGCAATGTGCAAGAAATGGTACGGACACCCCGTATTTACATATCTGCCACTGTGCAGGAGAATCCGTATAGGTGTTCGAGTTTTCGAACCGTAATGCGCAAGAAATGGTATGTAAACCCCGTATTTACATATCTGCCACAGTGCAGGAGAATCCGTATTGGTGTTCGAGTGTTCGAACCGTATTGCGCAAGAAATGGTATGTAAACCCCGTATTTACATATCTGCCACTGTGCAGGAGAATCCGTATAGGTGTTCGAGTGTTCGAACCGTAATGCGCAAGAAATGGTATGTAAACCCCGTATTTACATATCTGCCACTGTGCAGGAGAATCCGTATAGGTGTTCGAGTGTTCGAACCGTATTGCCCAAGAAATGGTTTGTAAACCCCGTATTTACATATCTGCCACTGTGCAGGAGAATCCGTATAGGTGTTCGAGTGTTCGAACCGTAATGCGCAAGAAATGGTATGTAAACCCCGTATTTACATATCTGCCACTGTGCAGGAGAATCCGTATAGGTGTTCGAGTGTTCGAACCGTATTGCCCAAGAAATGGTTTGTAAACCCCGTATTTACATATCTGCCACTGTGCAGGAGAATCCGTATAGGTGCTCGAGTGTTCGAACCGTATTGCCCAAGAAATGTTTTGTAAACGCCGTATTTACATATCTGCCACTGTGCAGGAGAATCCGTATAGGTGTTCGAGTGTTCGAACCGTAATGCGCAAGAAATGGTATGTAAACCCCGTATTTACATATCTGCCACTGTGCAGGAGAATCCGTATAGGTGTTCGAGTGTTCGAACCGAATTGCCGAAGAAATGGTTTGTAAACGCCGTATTTACATATCTGCCACTGTGCAGGAGAATCCGTATAGGTGTTCGAGTGTTCGAACCGTAATGCGCAAGAAATGGTATGCAAACCCCGTATTTACATATCTGCCACTGTGTAGGAGAATCCGTATAGGTGTTCGAGTGTTCGAATCGTATTGCGCAAGAATTGGTATGTAAACCCCGTATTTACATATCGGCAACTGTGCAGGGGAATCCGTACAGGTGTTCGGGTGTTCGAACCGTATTGCGCAAGAAATGGTATGTAAACCCCGTATTTACATATCTGCCACTGTGCAGGAGAATCCGTATAGGTGTTCGCGTGTTCGAACCGTATTGCGCAAGAAATGGTTTGTAAACCTCGTATTTACATATCTGCCACTGTGGAGGAGAATCCGTATAGGTGTTCGAGTGTTCGAACCGCAATGCGCAAGAAATGGTACGGAAACACCGTATTTACATATCTACCACTGTGCAGGAGAATCCGTATAGGTGTTCGAGTGTTCGAACCGTAATGCGCAAGAAATGGTATGTAAACCCCGTATTTACATATCTGCCACAGTGCAGGAGAATCCGTATTGGTGTTCGAGTGTTCGAACCGTATTGCGCAAGAAATGGTATGTAAACCCCGTATTTACATATCTGCCACTGTGCAGGAGAATCCGTATAGGTGTTCGAGTGTTCGAACCGTAATGCGCAAGAAATGGTATGCAAACCCCGTATTTACATAACTGCCACTGTGCAGAAGAATCCGTAAAGGTGTTCGAGTGTTCGAATCGTATTGCGCAAGAATTGGTATGTAAACCCCGTATTTACATATCTGCAACTGTGCAGGGGAATCCGGATAGGTGTTCGAATGTTCGAACCGTATTGCGCAAGAAATGGTATGTAAACCCCGTATTTACATATCTGCCACTGTGAAGGAGAATCCGTATAGTTGTTCGAGTGTTCGAACCGTATTGCGCAAGAAATGGTTTGTAAACCTCGTATTTACATATCTGCCACTGTGGAGGAGAATTCGTATAGGTGTTCGAGTGTTCGAACCGCAATGCGCAAGAAATGGTACGAAAACACCGTATTCACATATCTGCCGCTGTGCAGGAGAATCCGTATAGGTGTTCGAGTGTTCGAACCGTAATGCGCAAGAAATGGTATGTAAACCCCGTATTTACATATCTGCCACTGTGCAGGAGAATTCGTATAGGTGTTCGAGTGTTCGAACCGTAATGCGCAAGAAATGGTATGTAAACCCCGTATTTACATATCTGCCACTGTGCAGGAGAATCCGTATAGGTGTTCGAGTATTCGAACCGTATTGCCCAAGAAATGGTTTGTAAACCCCGTATTTACATATCTGCCACTGTGCAGGAGAATCCGTATAGGTGTTCGAGTGTTCGAACCGTATTGCCCAAGAAATGGTTTGTAAACGCCGTATTTACATATCTGCCACTGTGCAGGAGAATCCGTATAGGTGTTCGAGTGTTCGAACCGTAATGCGCAAGAAATGGTATGTAAACCCCGTATTTACATATCTGCCACTGTGCAGGAGAATCCGTATAGGTGTTCGAGTGTTCGAACCGAATTGCCGAAGAAATGGTTTGTAAACGCCGTATTTACATATCTGCCACTGTGCAGGAGAATCTGTATAGGTGTTCGAGTGTTCGAACCGTAATGCGCAAGAAATGGTATGCAAACCCCGTATTTACATATCTGCCACTGTGTAGGAGAATCCGTATAGGTGTTCGAGTGTTCGAATCGTATTGCGCAAGAAATGGTATGTAAACCCCGTATTTACATATCTGCAACTGTGCAGGGGAATCCGTACAGGTGTTCGGGTGTTCGAACCGTATTGCGCAAGAAATGGTATGTAAACCCCGTATTTACATATCTGCCACTGTGCAGGAGAATCCGTATAGGTGTTCGCGTGTTCGAACCGTATTGCGCAAGAAATGGTTTGTAAACCTCGTATTTACATATCTGCCACTGTGGAGGAGAATCCGTATAGGTGTTCGAGTGTTCGAACCGCAATGCGCAAGAAATGGTACGGAAACACCGTATTTACATATCTGCCACTGTGCAGGAGAATCCTTATAGGTGTTCGAGTGTTCGAACCGTAATGCGCAAGAAATGGTATGTAAACCCCGTATTTACATATCTGCCACTGTGCAGGAGAATCCGTATAGGTGTTCGAGTGTTCGAACCGAATTGCCCAAGAAATGGTTTGTAAACGCCGTATTTACATATCTGCCACTGTGCAGGAGAATCCGTATAGGTGTTCGAGTGTTCGAACCGTAATGCGCAAGAAATGGTATGCAAACCCCGTATTTACATATCTGCCACTGTGCAGAATAATCCGTATAGGTGTTCGAGTGTTCGAATCGTATTGCGCAAGAACTGGTATGTAAACCCCGTATTTACATATCTGCAACTGTGCAGGGGAATCCGTATAGGTGTTCGAGTGTTCGAACCGTATTGCGCAAGAAATGGTATGTAAACCCCGTATTTACATATCTGCCACTGTGAAGGAGAATCCGTATAGGTGTTCGAGTGTTCGAACCGTATTGCGCAAGAAATGGTTTGTAAACCTCGTATTTACATATCTGCCACTGTGGAGGAGAATCCGTATAGGTGTTCGAGTGTTCGAACCGCAATGCGCAAGAAATGGTACGGAAACACCGTATTTACATATCTGCCACTGTGTAGGAGAATCCGTATAGGTGTTCGAGTGTTCGAACCGTAATGCGCAAGAAATGGTATGTAAACCCCGTATTTACATATCTGCCACTGTGCAGGAGAATCCGTATAGGTGTTCGAGTGTTCGAACCGAATTGCCCAAGAAATGGTTTGTAAACGCCGTATTTACATATCTGCCACGGTGCAGGAGAATCCGTATAGGTGTTCGAGTGTTCGAACCGTAATGCGCAAGAAATGGTATGCAAACCCCGTATTTACATATCTGCCACTGTGCAGAAGAATCCGTATAGGTGTTCGAGTGTTCGAATCGTATTGCGCAAGAATTGGTATGTAAACCCCGTATTTACATATCTGCCACTGTGAAGGAGAATCCGTATAGGTGTTCGAGTGTTCGAACCGTATTGCGCAAGAAATGGTTTGTAAACCTCGTATTTACATATCTGCCACTGTGGAGGAGAATCCGTATAGGTGTTCGAGTGTTCGAACCGCAATGCGCAAGAAATGGTACGGAAACACCGTATTTACATATCTGCCACTGTGCAGGAGAATCCGTATAGGTGTTCGAGTGTTCGAACCGTAATGCGCAAGAAATGGTATGTAAACCCCGTATTTACATATCTGCCACTGTGGAGGAGAATCCGTATAGGTGTTCGAGTGTTCGAACCGCAATGCGCAAGAAATGGTACGGAAACCCCGTATTTACATATCTGCCACTGTGCAGGAGAATCCGTATAGGTGTTCGAGTTTTCGAACCGTAATGCGCAAGAAATGGTATGTAAACCCCTTATTTACATATCTGCCACAGTGCAGCAGAATCCGTATTGGTGTTCGAGTGTTCGAACCGTATTGCGCAAGAAATGGTATGTAAACCCCGTATTTACATATCTGCCACTGTGCAGGAGAATCCGTATAGGTGTTCGAGTGTTCGAACCGTAATGCGCAAGAAATGGTATGTAAACCCCGTATTTACATATCTGCCACTGTGCAGGAGAATCCGTATAGGTGTTCGAGTGTTCGAACCGTATTGCCCAAGAAATGGTTTGTAAACCCCGTATTTACATATCTGCCACTGTGCAGGAGAATCCGTATAGGTGTTCGAGTGTTCGAACCGTAATGCGCAAGAAATGGTATGTAAACCCCGTATTTACATATCTGCCACTGTGCAGGAGAATCCGTATAGGTGTTCGAGTGTTCGAACCGTATTGCCCAAGAAATGGTTTGTAAACCCCGTATTTACATATCTGCCACTGTGCAGGAGAATCCGTATAGGTGTTCGAGTGTTCGAACCGTATTGCCCAAGAAATGTTTTGTAAACGCCGTATTTACATATCTGCCACTGTGCAGGAGAATCCGTATAGGTGTTCGAGTGTTCGAACCGTAATGCGCAAGAAATGGTATGTAAACCCCGTATTTACATATCTGCCACTGTGCAGGAGAATCCGTATAGGTGTTCGAGTGTTCGAACCGAATTGCCGAAGAAATGGTTTGTAAACGCCGTATTTACATATCTGCCACTGTGCAGGAGAATCCGTATAGGTGTTCGAGTGTTCGAACCGTAATGCGCAAGAAATGGTATGCAAACCCCGTATTTACATATCTGCCACTGTGTAGGAGAATCCGTATAGGTGTTCGAGTGTTCGAATCGTATTGCGCAAGAATTGGTATGTAAACCCCGTATTTACATATCTGCAACTGTGCAGGGGAATCCGTACAGGTGTTCGGGTGTTCGAACCGTATTGCGCAAGAAATGGTATGTAAACCCCGTATTTACATATCTGCCACTGTGCAGGAGAATCCGTATAGGTGTTCGCGTGTTCGAACCGTATTGCGCAAGAAATGGTTTGTAAACCTCGTATTTACATATCTGCCACTGTGGAGGAGAATCCGTATAGGTGTTCGAGTGTTCGAACCGCAATGCGCAAGAAATGGTACGGAAACACCGTATTTACATATCTGCCACTGTGCAGGAGAATCCGTATAGGTGTTCGAGTGTTCGAACCGTAATGCGCAAGAAATGGTATGTAAACCCCGTATTTACATATCTGCCACAGTGCAGGAGAATCCGTATTGGTGTTCGAGTGTTCGAACCGTATTGCGCAAGAAATGGTATGTAAACCCCGTATTTACATATCTGCTACTGTGCAGGAGAATCCGTATAGGTGTTCGAGTGTTCGAACTGTAATGCGCAAGAAATGGTATGCAAACCCCGTATTTACATATCTGCCACTGTGCAGAAGAATCCGTAAAGGTGTTCGAGTGTTCGAATCGTATTGCGCAAGAATTGGTATGTAAACCCCGTATTTACATATCTGCAACTGTGCAGGGGAATCCGGATAGGTGTTCGAATGTTCGAACCGTATTGCGCAAGAAATGGTATGTAAACCCCGTATTTACATATCTGCCACTGTGAAGGAGAATCCGTATAGTTGTTCGAGTGTTCGAACCGTATTGCGCAAGAAATGGTTTGTAAACCTCGTATTTACATATCTGCCACTGTGGAGGAGAATTCGTATAGGTGTTCGAGTGTTCGAACCGCAATGCGCAAGAAATGGTACGGAAACACCGTATTTACATATCTGCCACTGTGTAGGAGAATCCGTATAGGTGTTCGAGTGTTCGAACCGTAATGCGCAAGAAATGGTATGTAAACCCCGTATTTACATATCTGCCACTGTGCAGGAGAATTCGTATAGGTGTTCGACTGTTCGAACCGTAATGCGCAAGAAATGGTATGTAAACCCCGTATTTACATATCTGCCACTGTGCAGGAGAATCCGTATAGGTGTTCGAGTGTTCGAACCGTATTGCCCAAGAAATGGTTTGTAAACCCCGTATTTACATATCTGCCACTGTGCAGGAGAATCCGTATACGTGTTCGAGTGTTCGAACCGTATTGCCCAAGAAATGGTTTGTAAACGCCGTATTTACATATCTGCCACTGTGCAGGAGAATCCGTATAGGTGTTCGAGTGTTCGAACCGTAATGCGCAAGAAATGGTATGTAAACCCCGTATTTACATATCTGCCACTGTGCAGGAGAATCCGTATAGGTGTTCGAGTGTTCGAACCGAATTACCGAAGAAATGGTTTGTAAACGCCGTATTTACATATCTGCCACTGTGCAGGAGAATCCGTATAGGTGTTCGAGTGTTCGAACTGTAATGCGCAAGAAATGGTATGCAAACCCCGTATTTACATATCTGCCACTGTGTAGGAGAATCCGTATAGGTGTTCGAGTGTTCGAATCGTATTGCGCAAGAATTGGTATGTAAACCCCGTATTTACATATCTGCAACTGTGCAGGGGAATCCGTACAGGTGTTCGGGTGTTCGAACCGTATTGCGCAAGAAATGGTATGTAAACCCCGTATTTACATATCTGCCACTGTGCAGGAGAATTCGTATAGGTGTTCGCGTGTTCGAACCGTATTGCGCAAGAAATGGTTTGTAAACCTCGTATTTACATATCTGCCACTGTGGAGGAGAATCCGTATAGGTGTTCGAGTGTTCGAACCGCAATGCGCAAGAAATGGTACGGAAACACCGTATTTACATATCTGCCACTGTGCAGGAGAATCCGTATAGGTGTTCGAGTGTTCGAACCGTAATGCGCAAGAAATGGTATGTAAACCCCGTATTTACATATCTGCCACTGTGCAGGAGAATCCGTATAGGTGTTCGAGTGTTCGAACCGAATTGCCCAGGAAATGGTTTGTAAACGTCGTATTTACATATCTGCTACTGTGCAGGAGAATCCGTATAGGTGTTCGAGTGTTCGAACCGTAATGCGCAAGAAATGGTATGCAAACCCCGTATTTACATATCTGCCACTGTGCAGAAGAATCCGTATAGGTGTTCGAGTGTTCGAATCGTATTGCGCAAGAATTGGTATGTAAACCCCGTATTTACATATCTGCAACTGTGCAGGGGAATCCGTATAGGTGTTCGAGTGTTCGAGCCGTATTGCGCAAGAAATGGTATGTAAACCCCGTATTTACATATCTGCCACTGTGAAGGAGAATCCGTATAGGTGTTCGAGTGTTCGAACCGTATTGCGCAAGCAATGGTTTGTAAACCTCGTATTTACGTATCTGCCACTGTGGAGGAGAATCCGTATAGGTGTTCGAGTGTTCGAACCGCAATGCGCAAGAAATGGTACGGAAACACCGTATTTACATATCTGCCACTGTGCAGGAGAATCCATATAGGTGTTCGAGTGTTCGAACCGTAATGCGCACGAAATGGTATGTAAACCCCGTATTTACATATCTGCCACTGTGCAGGAGAATCCGTATAGGTGTTCGAGTGTTCGAACCCTATTGCCCAAGAAATGGTTTGTAAACGCCGTATTTCCATATCTGCCACTGTGGAGGAGAATCCGTATAGGTGTTCGAGTGTTCGAACCGTAATGCGCAAGAAATGGTATGCAAACCCCGTATTTACATATCTGCCACTGTGCAGAAGAATCCGTATAGGTGTTCGAGCGTTCGAATCGTATTGCGCAAGAATTGGTATGTAATCCCCGTATTTACATATCTGCCACTGTGAAGGAGAATCCGTATAGGTGTTCGAGTGTTCGAACCGTATTGCGCAAGAAATGGTTTGTAAACCTCGTATTTACATATCTGCCACTGTGGAGGAGAATCCGTATAGGTGTTCGAGTGTTCGAACCGCAATGCGCAAGAAATGGTACGGAAACACCGTATTTATATATCTGCCACTGTGCAGGAGAATCCGTATAGGTGTTCGAGTGTTCGAACCGTAATGCGCAAGAAATGGTATGTAAACCCCGTATTTACATATCTGCCACTGTGCAGGAGAATCCGTATAGGTGTTCGAGTGTTCGAACCGTAATGCGCAAGAAATGGTATGTAAACCCCGTATTTACATATCTGCCACTGTGCAGGAGAATCCGTATAGGTGTTCGAGTGTTCGAACCGTATTGCGCAAGAATTGGTATGCAAACCCCGTATTTACATATCTGCTACTGTGCAGGAGAATCCGTATAGGTGTCTAGTGTTCGAACCGTAGTGCGCAAGAAATGGTATGTAAACCCCGTATTTACATATCTACCACTGTGCTGGAGAATCCGTATAGGTGTTCGAGTGTTCGAACCGTAATTCGCCCGAAATGGTATGTAAAACCCGTATTTACATATCTGCCACTGTGCAGGAGAATCCGTATAGGTGTTCGAGTGTTCGAACCCCAATGCATGAGAAATGGTAAGTAAACGCCGCATTTAGATATCTGCCACTGTGCAGGAGAATCCGTATAGGTGTTCGAGTGTTCGAACCGTATTGCGCAAGAAATGGTATGTAAACCCCGTACTTACATATCTGCCACTGTGCAGGAGAATCCGTATAGGTGTTCGAGTGTTTGAACCGTAATGCGTAAGAAATGGTATGTAAATCCCGTATTTACATATCTGCCACTGTGCAGGAGAATCCGTATAGGTGTTCGTGTGTTCGAACCGTATTGCGCAAGAAATGGTTTGTAAAACTCGTATTTACATATCTGCCACTGTGCAGGAGAATCCGTATAGGTGTTCGAGTGTTCGAACCGCAATGCGCAAGAAATGGTACGGAAACCCCGTATTTACATATCTGCCACTGTGCAGGAGAATCCGTATAGGTGTTCGAGTTTTCGAACCGTAATGCGCAAGAAATGGTATGTAAACCCCGTATTTACATATCTGCCACAGTGCAGGAGAATCCGTATTGGTGTTCGAGTGTTCGAACCGTATTGCGCAAGAAATTGTATGTAAACCCCGTATTTACATATCTGCCACTGTGCAGGAGAATCCGTATAGGTGTTCGAGTGTTCGAACCGTAATGCGCAAGAAATGGTATGTAAACCCCGTATTTACATATCTGCCACTGTGCAGGAGAATCCGTATAGGTGTTCGAGTGTTCGAACCGTAATGCGCAAGAAATGGTATGTAAACCCCGTATTTACATATCTGCCACTGTGCTGGAGAATCCGTATAGGTGTTCGAGTGTTCGAACCGTATTGCCCAAGAAATGGTTTGTAAACCCCGTATTTACATATTTGCCACTGTGCAGGAGAATCCGTATAGGTGTTCGAGTGTTCGAACCGTAATGCGCAAGAAATGGTATGTAAACCCCGTATTTACATATCTGCCACTGTGCAGGAGAATCCGTATAGCTGTTCGAGTGTTCGAACCGTAATGCACAAGAAATGGTTTGTAAACCCCGTATTTACATATCTGCCACTGTGCAGGAGAATCCGTATAGGTGTTCGAGTGTTCGAACCGTATTGCCAAGAAATGGTTTGTAAACGCCGTATTTACATATCTGCCACTGTGCAGGAGAATCCGTATAGGTGTTCGAGTGTTCGAACCGTAATGCGCAAGAAATGGTATGTAAACCCCGTATTTACATATCTGCCACTGTGCAGGAGAATCCGTATAGGTGTTCGAGTGTTCGAACCGAATTGCCCAAGAAATGGTTTGTAAACCCCGTATTTACATATCAGCCACTGTGCAGGAGAATCCGTATAGGTGTTCGAGTGTTCGAACCGTAATTCGCAAGAAATGGTATGCAAACGCCGTATTTACATATCTGCCACTGTGCAGGAGAATCCGTATAGGTGTTCGAGTGTTCGAATCATATTGCGCAAGAATTGGTATGTAAACCCCGTATTTACATATCTGCAACTGTGTAGGGGAATCCGTATAGGTGTTCGGGTGTTCGAACCGTATTGCGCAAGAAATGGTACGGAAACCCCGTATTTACATATCTGCCACTGTGTAGGAGAATCCGTATAGGTGTACGAGTGTTCGAACCGTAATGCGCAAGAAATGGTATGTAAACCCCGTATTTACATATCTGCCACTGTGCAGGAGAATCCGTATAGGTGTTCGAGTGTTCTAACCGTATTGCCTAAGAAATGGTTTGTAAACGACGTATTTACATATCTGCCACTGTGCAGGAGAATCCGTATAGGTGTTCGAGTGTTTGAACCGTAATGCGCAAGAAATGGTATGCAAACCCTGTATTTACATATCTGCCACTGTGCAGGAGAATCCGTATAGGTGTTCGAGTGTTCGAACCGTAATGCGCAAGAAATGGCATGCAAACCCCGTATTTACATATCTGCCACTGTGCAGAAGAATCCGTATAGGTGTTCGAGTGTTCGAATCGTATTGCGCAAGAATTGGTATGTAAACCCCGTATTTACATATCTGCAACTGTGCAGGGGAATCCGTATAGGTGTTCGAGTGTTCGAACCGTATTGCGCAAGAAATGGTATGTAAACCCCGTATTTACATATCTGCCACTGTGAAGGAGAATCCGTATAGGTGTTCGAGTGTTCGAACCGTATTGCGCAAGAAATGGTTTGTAAACCTCGTATTTACATATCTGCCACTGTGGAGGAGAATCCGTATAGGTGTTCGAGTGTTCGAACCGCAATGCGCAAGAAATGGTACGGAAACACCGTATTTACATATCTGCCACTGTGCAGGAGAATCCGTATTGGTGTTCGAGTGTTCGAACCGTAATGCGCAAGAAATGGTATGTAAACCCCGTATTTACATATCTGCCACTGTGCAGGAGAATCCGTATAGGTGTTCGAGTGTTCGAACCGTATTGCCCAAGAAATGTTTTGTAAACGCCGTATTTACAGATCTGCCACTGTGCAGGAGAATCCGTATAGGTGTTCGAGTGTTCGAACCGTAATGCGCAAGAAATGGTATGCAAACCCCGTATTTACATATCTGCCACTGTGCAGAAGAATCCGTATAGGTGTTCGAGTGTTCGAATCGTATTGCGCAAGAATTGGTATGTAAACCCCGTATTTGCATATCTGCCACTGTGAAGGAGAATCCGTATAGGTGTTCGAGTGTTCGAACCGTATTGCGCAAGAAATGGTTTGTAAACCTCGTATTTACATATCTGCCACTGTGGAGTAGAATCCGTATAGGTGTTCGAGTGTTCGAACCGCAATGCGCAAGAAATGGTACGGAAACACCGTATTTACATATCTGCCACTGTGCAGGAGAATCCGTATAGGTGTTCGAGTGTTCGAACCGTAATGCGCAAGAAATGGTATGTAAACCCCGTATTTACATATCTGCCACTGTGCAGGAGAATCCGTATTGGTGTTCGAGTGTTCGAACCGTATTGCGCAAGAAATGGTATGTAAACCCCGTATTTACATATCTGCAACTGTGCAGGGGAATCCGTACAGGTGTTCGGGTGTTCGAACCGTATTGCGCAAGAAATGGTATGTAAACCCCGTATTTACATATCTGCCACTGTGCAGGAGAATCCGTATAGGTGTTCGCGTGTTCGAACCGTATTGCGCAAGAAATGGTTTGTAAACCTCGTATTTACATATCTGCCACTGTGGAGGAGAATCCGTATAGGTGTTCGAGTGTTCGAACCGCAATGCGCAAGAAATGGTACGGAAACACCGTATTTACATATCTGCCACTGTGCAGGAGAATCCTTATAGGTGTTCGACTGTTCGAACCGTAATGCGCAAGAAATGGTATGTAAACCCCGTATTTACATATCTGCCACTGTGCAGGAGAATCCGTATAGGTGTTCGAGTGTTCGAACCGAATTGCCCAAGAAATGGTTTGTAAACGCCGTATTTACATATCTGCCACTGTGCAGGAGAATCCGTATAGGTGTTCGAGTGTTCGAACCGTAATGCGCAAGAAATGGTATGCAAACCCCGTATTTACATATCTGCCACTGTGCAGAAGAATCCGTATAGGTGTTCGAGTGTTCGAATCGTATTGCGCAAGAACTGGTATGTAAACCCCGTATTTACATATCTGCAACTGTGCAGGGGAATCCGTATAGGTGTTCGAGTGTTCGAACCGTATTGCGCAAGAAATGGTATGTAAACCCCGTATTTACATATCTGCCACTGTGAAGGAGAATCCGTATAGGTGTTCGAGTGTTCGAACCGTATTGCGCAAGAAATGGTTTGTAAACCTCGTATTTACATATCTGCCACTGTGGAGGAGAATCCGTATAGGTGTTCGAGTGTTCGAACCGCAATGCGCAAGAAATGGTACGGAAACACCGTATTTACATATCTGCCACTATGTAGGAGAATCCGTATAGGTGTTCGAGTGTTCGAGCCGTAATGCGCAAGAAATGGTATGTAAACCCCGTATTTACATATCTGCCACTGTGCAGGAGAATCCGTATAGGTGTTCGAGTGTTCGAACCGAATTGCCCAAGAAATGGTTTGTAAACGCCGTATTTACATATCTGCCACGGTGCAGGAGAATCCGTATAGGTGTTCGAGTGTTCGAACCGTAATGCGCAAGAAATGGTCTGCAAACCCCGTATTTACATATCTGCCACTGTGCAGAAGAATCCGTATAGGTGTTCGAGTGTTCGAATCGTATTGCGCAAGAATTGGTATGTAAACCCCGTATTTACATATCTGCCACTGTGAAGGAGAATCCGTATAGGTGTTCGAGTGTTCGAACCGTATTGCGCAAGAAATGGTTTGTAAACCTCGTATTTACATATCTGCCACTGTGGAGGAGAATCCGTATAGGTGTTCGAGTGATCGAACCGCAATGCGCAAGAAATGGTACGGAAACACCGTATTTACATATCTGCCACTGTGCAGGAGAATCCGTATAGGTGTTCGAGTGTTCGAACCGTAATGCGCAAGAAATGGTATGTAAACCCCGTATTTACATATCTGCCACTGTGGAGGAGAATCCGTATAGGTGTTCGAGTGTTCGAACCGTAATGCGCAAGAAATGGTATGTAAACCCCGTATTTAGATATCTGCCACTGTGGAGGAGAATCCGTATAGGTGTTCGAGTGTTCGAACCGTATTGCGCAAGAATTGGTATGCAAACCCCGTATTTACATATCTGCTACTGTGCAGGAGAATCCGTATAGGTGTCTAGTGTTCGAACCGTATTGCGCAAGAAATGGTATGTAAACCCCGTATTTACATATCTACCACTGTGCAGGAGAATCCGTATAGGTGTTCGAGTGTTCGAACCGTAATTCGCCCGAAATGGTATGTAAAACCCGTATTTTCATATCTGCCACTGTGCAGGAGAATCCGTATAGGTGTTCGAGTGTTCGAACCCTAATGCATGAGAAATGGTAAGTAAACGCCGCATTTAGATATCTGCCACTGTGCAGGAGAATCCGTATAGGTGTTCGAGTGTTCGAACCGTATTGCGCAAGAAATGGTATGTAAACCCCGTACTTACATATCTGCCACTGTGCAGGAGAATCCGTATAGGTGTTCGAGTGTTCGAACCGTAATGCGTAAGAAATGGTATGTAAATCCCGTATTTACATATCTGCCACTGTGCAGGAGAATCCGTATAGGTGTTCGTGTGTTCGAACCGTATTGCGCAAGAAATGGTTTGTAAAACTCGTATTTACATATCTGCCACTGTGCAGGAGAATCCGTATAGGTGTTCGAGTGTTCGAACCGCAATGCGCAAGAAATGGTACGGAAACCCCGTATTTACATATCTGCCACTGTGCAGGAGAATCCGTATAGGTGTTCGAGTTTTCGAACCGTAATGCGCAAGAAATGGTATGTAAACCCCGTATTTACATATCTGCCACAGTGCAGGAGAATCCGTATTGGTGTTCGAGTGTTCGAACCGTATTGCGCAAGAAATGGTATGTAAACCCCGTATTTACATATCTGCCACTGTGCAGGAGAATCCGTATAGGTGTTCGAGTGTTCGAACCGTAATGCGCAAGAAATGGTATGTAAACCCCGTATTTACATATCTGCCACTGTGCAGGAGAATCCGTATAGGTGTTCGAGTGTTCGAACCGTATTGCCCAAGAAATGGTTTGTAAACCCCGTATTTACATATCTGCCACTGTGCAGGAGAATCCGTATAGGTGTTCGAGTGTTCGAACCGTAATGCGCAAGAAATGGTATGTAAACCCCGTATTTACATATCTGCCACTGTGCAGGAGAATCCGTATAGGTGTTCGAGTGTTCGAACCGTATTGCCCAAGAAATGGTTTGTAAACCCCGTATTTACATATCTGCCACTGTGCAGGAGAATCCGTATAGGTGTTCGAGTGTTCGAACCGTATTGCCCAAGAAATGTTTTGTAAACGCCGTATTTACATATCTGCCACTGTGCAGGAGAATCCGTATAGGTGTTCGAGTGTTCGAACCGTAATGCGCAAGAAATGGTATGTAAACCCCGTATTTACATATCTGCCACTGTGCAGGAGAATCCGTATAGGTGTTCGAGTGTTCGAACCGAATTGCCGAAGAAATGGTTTGTAAACGCCGTATTTACATATCTGCCACTGTGCAGGAGAATCCGTATAGGTGTTCGAGTGTTCGAACCGTAATGCGCAAGAAATGGTATGCAAACCCCGTATTTACATATCTGCCACTGTGTAGGAGAATCCGTATAGGTGTTCGAGTGTTCGAATCGTATTGCGCAAGAATTGGTATGTAAACCCCGTATTTACATATCTGCAACTGTGCAGGGGAATCCGTACAGGTGTTCGGGTGTTCGAACCGTATTGCGCAAGAAATGGTATGTAAACCCCGTATTTACATATCTGCCACTGTGCAGGAGAATCCGTATAGGTGTTCGCGTGTTCGAACCGTATTGCGCAAGAAATGGTTTGTAAACCTCGTATTTACATATCTGCCACTGTGGAGGAGAATCCGTATAGGTGTTCGAGTGTTCGAACCGCAATGCGCAAGAAATGGTACGGAAACACCGTATTTACATATCTGCCATTGTGCAGGAGAATCCGTATAGGTGTTCGAGTGTTCGAACCGTAATGCGCAAGAAATGGTTTGTAAACCCCGTATTTACATATCTGCCACAGTGCAGGAGAATCCGTATTGGTGTTCGAGTGTTCGAACCGTATTGCGCAAGAAATGGTATGTAAACCCCGTATTTACATATCTGCCACTGTGCAGGAGAATCCGTATAGGTGTTCGAGTGTTCGAACCGTAATGCGCAAGAAATGGTATGCAAACCCCGTATTTACATATCTGCCACTGTGCAGAAGAATCCGTAAAGGTGTTCGAGTGTTCGAATCGTATTGCGCAAGAATTGGTATGTAAACCCCGTATTTACATATCTGCAACTGTGCAGGGGAATCCGGATAGGTGTTTGAATGTTCGAACCGTATTGCGCAAGAAATGGTATGTAAACCCCGTATTTACATATCTGCCACTGTGAAGGAGAATCCGTATAGTTGTTCGAGTGTTCGAACCGTATTGCGCAAGAAATGGTTTGTAAACCTCGTATTTACATATCTGCCACTGTGGAGGAGAATTCGTATAGGTGTTCGAGTGTTCGAACCGCAATGCGCAAGAAATGGTACGGAAACACCGTATTTACATATCTGCCACTGTGTAGGAGAATCCGTATAGGTGTTCGAGTGTTCGAACCGTAATGCGCAAGAAATGGTATGTAAACCCCGTATTTACATATCTGCCACTGTGCAGGAGAATTCGTATAGGTGTTCGACTGTTCGAACCGTAATGCGCAAGAAATGGTATGTAAACCCCGTATTTACATATCTGCCACTGTGCAGGAGAATCCGTATAGGTGTTCGAGTGTTCGAACCGAATTGCCCAAGAAATGGTTTGTAAACGCCGTATTTACATATCTGCTACTGTGCAGGAGAATCCGTATAGGTGTTCGAGTGTTCGAACCGTAATGCGCAAGAAATGGTATGCAAACCCCGTATTTACATATCTGCCACTGTGCAGAAGAATCCGTATAGGTGTTCGAGTGTTCGAATCGTATTGCGCAAGAATTGGTATGTAAACCCCGTATTTACATATCTGCAACTGTGCAGGGGAATCCGTATAGGTGTTCGAGTGTTCGAGCCGTATTGCGCAAGAAATGGTATGTAAACCCCGTATTTACATATCTGCCACTGTGAAGGAGAATCCGTATAGGTGTTCGAGTGTTCGAACCGTATTGCGCAAGCAATGGTTTGTAAACCTCGTATTTACTTATCTGCCACTGTGGAGGAGAATCCGTATAGGTGTTCGAGTGTTCGAACCGCAATGCGCAAGAAATGGTACGGAAACACCGTATTTACATATCTGCCACTGTGCAGGAGAATCCGTATAGGTGTTCGAGTGTTCGAACCGTAATGCGCACGAAATGGTATGTAAACCCCGTATTTACATATCTGCCACTGTGCAGGAGAATCCGTATAGGTGTTCGAGTGTTCGAACCCTATTGCCCAAGAAATGGTTTGTAAACGCCGTATTTACATATCTGCCACTGTGGAGGAGAATCCGTATAGGTGTTCGAGTGTTCGAACCGTAATGCGCAAGAAATGGTATGCAAACCCCGTATTTACATATCTGCCACTGTGCAGAAGAATCCGTATAGGTGTTCGAGCGTTCGAATCGTATTGCGCAAGAATTGGTATGTAATCCCCGTATTTACATATCTGCCACTGTGAAGGAGAATCCGTATAGGTGTTCGAGTGTTCGAACCGTATTGCGCAAGAAATGGTTTGTAAACCTCGTATTTACATATCTGCCACTGTGGAGGAGAATCCGTATAGGTGTTCGAGTGTTCGAACCGCAATGCGCAAGAAATGGTACGGAAACACCGTATTTACATATCTGCCACTGTGCAGGAGAATCCGTATAGGTGTTCGAGTGTTCGAACCGCAATGCGCAAGAAATGGTACGGAAACACCGTATTTACATATCTGCCACTGTGCAGGAGAATCCGTATAGGTGTTCGAGTGTTCGAACCGTAATGCGCAAGAAATGGTATGTAAACCCCGTATTTACATATCTGCCACTGTGCAGGAGAATCCGTATAGGTGTTCGAGTGTTCGAACCGTATTGCGCAAGAATTGGTATGCAAACCCCGTATTTACATATCTGCTACTGTGCAGGAGAATCCGTATAGGTGTCTAGTGTTCGAACCGTATTGCGCAAGAAATGGTATGTAAACCCCGTATTTACATATCTACCACTGTGCTGGAGAATCCGTATAGGTGTTCGAGTGTTCGAACCGTAATTCGCCCGAAATGGTATGTAAAACCCGTATTTACATATCTGCCACTGTGCAGGAGAATCCGTATAGGTGTTCGAGTGTTCGAACCCCAATGCATGAGAAATGGTAAGTAAACGCCGCATTTAGATATCTGCCACTGTGCAGGAGAATCCGTATAGGTGTTCGAGTGTTCGAACCGTATTGCGCAAGAAATGGTATGTAAACCCCGTACTTACATATCTGCCACTGTGCAGGAGAATCCGTATAGGTGTTCGAGTTTTTGAACCGTAATGCGTAAGAAATGGTATGTAAATCCCGTATTTACATATCTGCCACTGTGCAGGAGAATCCGTATAGGTGTTCGTGTGTTCGAACCGTATTGCGCAAGAAATGGTTTGTAAAACTCGTATTTACATATCTGCCACTGTGCAGGAGAATCCGTATAGGTGTTCGAGTGTTCGAACCGCAATGCGCAAGAAATGGTACGGAAACCCCGTATTTACATATCTGCCACTGTGCAGGAGAATCCGTATAGGTGTTCGAGTTTTCGAACCGTAATGCGCAAGAAATGGTATGTAAACCCCGTATTTACATATCTGCCACAGTGCAGGAGAATCCGTATTGGTGTTCGAGTGTTCGAACCGTATTGCGCAAGAAATGGTATGTAAACCCCGTATTTACATATCTGCCACTGTGCAGGAGAATCCGTATAGGTGTTCGAGTGTTCGAACCGTAATGCACAAGAAACGGTATGTAAACCCCGTATTTACATATCTGCCACTGTGCAGGAGAATCCGTATAGGTGTTCGAGTGTTCGAACCGTAATGCGCAAGAAATGGTATGTAAACCCCGTATTTACATATCAGCCACTGTGCAGGAGAATCCGTATAGGTGTTCGAGTGTTCGAACCGTATTGCCCAAGAAATGGTTTGTAAACCCCGTATTTACATATCTGCCACTGTGCAGGAGAATCCGTATAGGTGTTCGAGTGTTCGAACCGTAATGCGCAAGAAATGGTATGTAAACCCCGTATTTACATATCTGCCACTGTGCAGGAGAATCCGTATAGCTGTTCGAGTGTTCGAACCGTAATGCACAAGAAATGGTTTGTAAACCCCGTATTTACATATCTGCCACTGTGCAGGAGAATCCGTATAGGTGTTCGAGTGTTCGAACCGTATTGCCCAAGAAATGGTTTGTAAACGCCGTATTTACATATCTGCCACTGTGCAGGAGAATCCGTATAGGTGTTCGAGTGTTCGAACCGTAATGCGCAAGAAATGGTATGTAAACCCCGTATTTACATATCTGCCACTGTGCAGGAGAATCCGTATAGGTGTTCGAGTGTTCGAACCGAATTGCCCAAGAAATGGTTTGTAAACCCCGTATTTACATATCTGCCACTGTGCAGGAGAATCCGTATAGGTGTTCGAGTGTTCGAACCGTAATTCGCAAGAAATGGTATGCAAACGCCGTATTTACATATCTGCCACTGTGCAGGAGAATCCGTATAGGTGTTCGAGTGTTCGAATCGTATTGCGCAAGAATTGGTATGTAAACCCCGTATTTACATATCTGCAACTGTGTAGGGGAATCCGTATAGGTGTTCGGGTGTTCGAACCGTATTGCGCAAGAAATGGTACGGAAACCCCGTATTTACATATCTGCCACTGTGTAGGAGAATCCGTATAGGTGTTCGAGTGTTCGAACCGTAATGCGCAAGAAATGGTATGTAAACCCCGTATTTACATATCTGCCACCGTGCAGGAGAATCCGTATAGGTGTTCGTGTGTTCTAACCGTATTGCCTAAGAAATGGTTTGTAAACGACGTATTTACATATCTGCCACTGTGCAGGAGAATCCGTATAGGTGTTCGAGTGTTTGAACCGTAATGCGCAAGAAATGGCATGCAAACCCCGTATTTACATATCTGCCACTGTGCAGAAGAATCCGTATAGGTGTTCGAGTGTTCGAACCGTAATGCGCAAGAAATGGTATGTAAACCCCGTATTTACATATCAGCCACTGTGCAGGAGAATCCGTATAGGTGTTCGAGTGTTCGAACCGTATTGCCCAAGAAATGGTTTGTAAACCCCGTATTTACATATCTGCCACTGTGCAGGAGAATCCGTATAGGTGTTCGAGTGTTCGAACCGTAATGCGCAAGAAATGGTATGTAAACCCCGTATTTACATATCTGCCACTGTGCAGGAGAATCCGTATAGCTGTTCGAGTGTTCGAACCGTAATGCACAAGAAATGGTTTGTAAACCCCGTATTTACATATCTGCCACTGTGCAGGAGAATCCGTATAGGTGTTCGAGTGTTCGAACCGTATTGCCCAAGAAATGGTTTGTAAACGCCGTATTTACATATCTGCCACTGTGCAGGAGAATCCGTATAGGTGTTCGAGTGTTCGAACCGTAATGCGCAAGAAATGGTATGTAAACCCCGTATTTACATATCTGCCACTGTGCAGGAGAATCCGTATAGGTGTTCGAGTGTTCGAACCGAATTGCCCAAGAAATGGTTTGTAAACCCCGTATTTACATATCTGCCACTGTGCAGGAGAATCCGTATAGGTGTTCGAGTGTTCGAACCGTAATTCGCAAGAAATGGTATGCAAACGCCGTATTTACATATCTGCCACTGTGCAGGAGAATCCGTATAGGTGTTCGAGTGTTCGAATCGTATTGCGCAAGAATTGGTATGTAAACCCCGTATTTACATATCTGCAACTGTGTAGGGGAATCCGTATAGGTGTTCGGGTGTTCGAACCGTATTGCGCAAGAAATGGTACGGAAACCCCGTATTTACATATCTGCCACTGTGTAGGAGAATCCGTATAGGTGTTCGAGTGTTCGAACCGTAATGCGCAAGAAATGGTATGTAAACCCCGTATTTACATATCTGCCACCGTGCAGGAGAATCCGTATAGGTGTTCGTGTGTTCTAACCGTATTGCCTAAGAAATGGTTTGTAAACGACGTATTTACATATCTGCCACTGTGCAGGAGAATCCGTATAGGTGTTCGAGTGTTTGAACCGTAATGCGCAAGAAATGGTATGCAAACCCTGTATTTACATATCTGCCACTGTGCAGGAGAATCCGTATAGGTGTTCGAGTGTTCGAACCGTAATGCGCAAGAAATGGCATGCAAACCCCGTATTTACATATCTGCCACTGTGCAGAAGAATCCGTATAGGTGTTCGAGTGTTCGAATCGTATTGCGCAAGAATTGGTATGTAAACCCCGTATTTACATATCTGCAACTGTGCAGGGGAATCCGTATAGGTGTTCGAGTGTTCGAACCGTATTGCGCAAGAAATGGTATGTAAACCCCGTATTTACATATCTGCCACTGTGAAGGAGAATCCGTATAGGTGTTCGAGTGTTCGAACCGTATTGCGCAAGAAATGGTTTGTAAACCTCGTATTTACATATCTGCCACTGTGGAGGAGAATCCGTATAGGTGTTCGAGTGTTCGAACCGCAATGCGCAAGAAATGGTACGGAAACACCGTATTTACATATCTGCCACTGTGCAGGAGAATCCGTATAGGTGTTCGAGTGTTCGAACCGTAATGCGCAAGAAATGGTATGTAAACCCCGTATTTACATATCTGCCACTGTGCAGGAGAATCCGTATAGGTGTTCGAGTGTTCGAACCGAATTGCCCAAGAAATGGTTTGTAAACGCCGTATTTACATATCTGCCACTGTGCAGGAGAATCCGTATAGGTGTTCGAGTGTTCGAACCGTAATGCGCAAGAAATGGTATGCAAACCCCGTATTTACATATCTGCCACTGTGCAGAAGAATCCGTATAGGTGTTCGAGTGTTCGAATCGTATTGCGCAAGAATTGGTATGTAAACCCCGTATTTGCATATCTGCCACTGTGAAGGAGAATCCGTATAGGTGTTCGAGTGTTCGAACCGTATTGCGCAAGAAATGGTTTGTAAACCTCGTATTTACATATCTGCCACTGTGGAGTAGAATCCGTATAGGTGTTCGAGTGTTCGAACCGCAATGCGCAAGAAATGGTACGGAAACACCGTATTTACATATCTGCCACTGTGCAGGAGAATCCGTATAGGTGTTCGAGTGTTCGAACCGTAATGCGCAAGAAATGGTATGTAAACCCCGTATTTACATATCTGCCACTGTGCAGGAGAATACGTATAGGTGTTCGAGTGTTCGAACCGTAATGCGCAAGAAATGGTATGTAAACCCCGTATTTACATATCTGCCACTGTGCAGGAGAATCCGTATAGGTGTTCGAGTGTTCGAACCGTATTGCGCAAGAATTGGTATGCAAACCCCGTATTTACATACCTGCTACTGTGCAGGAGAATCCGTATAGGTGTCTATTGTTCGAACCGTATTGCGCAAGAAATGGTATGTAAACCCCGTATTTACATATCTACCACTGTGCAGGAGAATCCGTATAGGTGTTCGAGTGTTCGAACCGTAATTCGCCCGAAATGGTATGTAAAACCCGTATTTACATATCTGCCACTGTGCAGGAGAATCCGTATAGGTGTTCGAGTGTTCGAACCCTAATGCATGAGAAATGGTAAGTAAGCGCCGCATTTAGATATCTGCCACTGTGCAGGAGAATCCGTATAGGTGTTCGAGTGTTCGAACCGTATTGCGCAAGAAATGGTATGTAAACCCCGTACTTACATATCTGCCACTGTGCAGGAGAATCCGTATAGGTCTTCGAGTGTTCGAACCGTAATGCGTAAGAAATGGTATGTAAATCCCGTATTTACATATCTGCCACTGTGCAGGGGAATCCGTATAGGTGTTCGAGTGTTCGAACCGTATTGCGCAAGAAATGGTTTGTAAAACTCGTATTTACATATCTGCCACTGTGCAGGAGAATCCGTATAGGTGTTCGAGTGTCCGAACCGCAATGCGCAAGAAATGGTACGGAAACCCCGTAATTACATATCTGCCACTGTGCAGGAGAATCCGTATAGGTGTTCGAGTTTTCGAACCGTAATGCGCAAGAAATGGTATGTAAACCCCGTATTTACATATCTGCCACAGTGTAGGAGAATCCGTATTGGTGTTCGAGTGTTCGAACCGTATTGCGCAAGAAATGGAATGTAAACCCCGTATTTACATATCTGCCACTGTGCAGGAGAATCCGTATAGGTGTTCGAGTGTTCGAACCGTAATGCGCAAGAAATGGTATGTAAACCCCGTATTTACATATCTGCCACTGTGCAGGAGAATCCGTATAGGTGTTCGAGTGTTCGAACCGTAATGCGCAAGAAATGGTATGTAAACCCCGTATTTACATATCTGCCACTGTGCAGGAGAATCCGTATAGGTGTTCGAGTGTTCGAACCGTATTGCCCAAGAAATGGTTTGTAAACCCCGTATTTACATATCTGCCACTGTGCAGGAGAATCCGTATAGGTGTTCGAGTGTTCGAACCGTAATGCGCAAGAAATGGTATGTAAACCCCGTATTTACATATCTGCCACTGTGCAGGAGAATCCGTATAGGTGTTTGAGTGTTCGAACCGTATTGCCCAAGAAATGGTTTGTAAACCCCGTATTTACATATCTGCCACTGTGCAGGAGAATCCGTATAGGTGTTCGAGTGTTCGAACCGTATTGCCCAAGAAATGGTTTGTAAACGCCGTATTTACATATCTGCCACTGTGCAGGAGAATCCGTATAGGTGTTCGAGTGTTCGAACCGTAATGCGCAAGAAATGGTATGTAAACCCCGTATTTACATATCTGCCACTGTGCAGGAGAATCCGTATAGGTGTTCGAGTGTTTGAACCGAATTGCCCAAGAAATGGTTTGTAAACGCCGTATTTACATATCTGCCATTGTGCAGGAGAATCCGTATAGGTGTTCGAGTGTTCGAACCGTAATGCGCAAGAAATGGTATGCAAACCCCGTATTTACATATCTGCCACTGTGTAGGAGAGTCCGTATAGGTGTTCGATTGTTCGAATCGTATTGCACAAGAATTGGTATGTAAACCCCGTATTTACATATCTGCAACTGTGCAGGGGAATCCGTATAGGTGTTCGGGAGTTCGAACCGTATTGCGCAAGAAATGGTACGGAAACCCCGTATTTACATATCTGCCACTGTGTAGGAGAATCCGTATAGGTGTTCGAGTGTTCGAACCGTAATGCGCAAGAAATGGTATGTAAACCCCGTATTTACATATCTGCCACTGTGCAGGAGAATCCGTATAGGTGTTCGAGTGTTCGAACCGTATTGCCTAAGAAATGGTTTGTAAACGACGTATTTACATATCTGCCACTGTGCAGGAGAATCCGTATAGGTGTTCGAGTGTTTGAACCGTAATGCGCAAGAAATGGTATGCAAACCCTGTATTTACATATCTGCCACTGTGCAGGAGAATCCGTATAGGTGTTCGAGTGTTCGAACCGTAATGCGCAAGAAATGGTATGCAAACCCCGTATTTAAATATCTGCCACTGTGCAGAAGAATCCGTATAGGTGTTCGAGTGTTCGAATCGTATTGCGCAAGAATTGGTATGTAAACCCCGTATTTACATATCTGCAACTGTGCAGGGGAATCCGTATAGGTGTTCGAGTGTTCGAACCGTATTGCGCAAGAAATGGTATGTAAACCCCGTATTTACATATCTGCCACTGTGAAGGAGAATCCGTATAGGTGTTCGAGTGTTCGAACCGTATTGCGCAAGAAATGGTTTGTAAAGCTCGTATTTACATATCTGCCACTGTGGAGGAGAATCCGTATAGGTGTTCGTGTGTTCGAACCGCAATGCGCAAGAAATGGTACGGAAACACTGTATTTACATATCTGCCACTGTGCAGGAGAATCCGTATAGGTGTTCGAGTGTTTGAACCGTAATGCGCAAGAAATGGTATGTAAACCCCGTATTTACATATCTGCCACTGTGCAGGAGAATCCGTATAGGTGTTCGAGTGTTCGAACCGAATTGCCCAAGAAATGGTTTGTAAACGCCGTATTTACATATCTGCCACTGTGCAGGAGAATCCGTATAGGTGTTCGAGTGTTCGAACCGTAATGCGCAAGAAATGGTATGCAAACCCCGTATTTACATATCTGCCACTGTGCAGAAAAATCCGTATAGGTGTTCGAGTGTTCGAATCGTATTGCGCAAGAATTGGTATGTAAACCCCGTATTTACATATCTGCCACTGTGAAGGAGAATCCGTATAGGTGTTCGAGTGTTCGAACCGTATTGCGCAAGAAATGGTTTGTAAACCTCGTATTTGCATATCTGCCACTGTGGAGTAGAATCCGTATAGGTGTTCGAGTGTTCGAACCGCAATGCGCAAGAAATGGTACGGAAACACCGTATTTACATATCTGCCACTGTGCAGGAGAATCCGTATAGGTGTTCGGGTGTTCGAACCGTAATGCGCAAGAATTGGTATGTAAACCCCGTATTTACATATCTGCCACTGTGCAGAAGAATCCGTATAGGTGTTCGAGTGTTCGAACCGTAATGCGCAGGAAATGGTATGTAAACCCCGTATTTACATATCTGCCACTGTGCAGGAGAATCCGTATAGGTGTTCGAGTGTTCGAACCGTATTGCGCAAGAATTGGTATGCAAACCCCGTATTTACATATCTGCTACTGTGCAGGAGAATCCGTGTAGGTGTCTAGTGTTCGAACCGTATTGCGCAAGAAATGGTATGTAAACCCCGTATTTACATATCTACCACTGTGCAGGAGAATCCGTATAGGTGTTCGAGTGTTCGAACCGTAATTCGCCCGAAATGGTATGTAAAACCCGTATTTACATATCTGCCACTGTGCAGGAGAATCTGTATAGGTGTTCGAGTGTTCGAACCCTAATGCATGAGAAATGGTAAGTAAACGCCGCATTTAGATATCTGCCACTGTGCAGGAGAATCCGTATAGGTGTTCGAGTGTTCGAACCGTATTGCGCAAGAAATGGTATGTAAACCCCGTACTTACATATCTGCCACTGTGCAGGAGAATCCGTATAGGTGTTCGAGTGTTCGAACCGTAATGCGTAAAAATGGTATGTAAATCCCGTATTTACATATCTGCCACTGTGCAGGGGAATCCGTATAGGTGTTCGAGTGTTCGAACCGCAATGCGCAAGAAATGGTACGGAAACCCCGTATTTACATATCTGCCACTATGCAGGAGAATCCGTATAGGTGTTCGAGTTTTCGAACCGTAATGCGCAAGAAATGGTATGTAAACCCCGTATTTACATATCTGCCACAGTGCAGGAGAATCCGTATTGGTGTTCGAGTGTTCGAACCGTATTGCGCAAGAAATGGTATGTAAACCCCGTATTTACTTATCTGCCACTGTGCAGGAGAATCCGTATAGGTGTTCGAGTGTTCGAACCGTAATGCGCAAGAAATGGTATGTAAACCCCGTATTTACATATCTGCCACTGTGCAGGAGAATCCGTATAGGTGTTCGAGTGTTCGAACCGTAATGCGCAAGAAATGGTATGTAAACCCCGTATTTACATATCTGCCACTGTGCAGGAGAATCCGTATAGGTGTTCGAGTGTTCGAACCGTATTGCCCAAGAAATGGTTTGTAAACCCCGTATTTACATATCTGCCACTGTGCAGGAGAAGCCGTATAGGTGTTCGAGTGTTCGAACCGTATTGCCCAAGAAATGGTTTGTAAACGCCGTATTTACATATCTGCCACTGTGCAGGAGAATCCATATAGGTGTTCGAGTGTTCGAACCGTAATGCGCAAGAAATGGTATGTAAACCCCGTATTTACATATCTGCCACTTTGCAGGAGAATCCGTATAGGTGTTCGAGTGTTCGAACCGAATTGCCCAAGAAATGGTTTGTAAACGCCGTATTTACATATCTGCCACTGTGCAGGAGAATCCGTATAGGTGTTCGAGTGTTCGAACCGTAATGCGCAAGAAATGGTATGCAAACCCCGTATTTACATATCTGCCACTGTGTAGGAGAATCCGTATAGGTGTTCGAGTGTTCGAATCGTATTGCGCAAGAATTGGTATGTAAACCCCGTATTTACATATCTGCAACTGTGCAGGGGAATCCGTATAGGTGTTCGAGTGTTCGAACCGTATTGCGCAAGAAATGGTATGTAAACCCCGTATTTACATATTTGCCACTGTGAAGGAGAATCCGTATAGGTGTTCGAGTGTTCGAACCGTATTGCGAAAGAAATGGTTTGTAAACCTCGTATTTACATATCTGCCACTGTGGAGGAGAATCCGTATAGGTGTTCGAGTGTTCGAACCGCAATGCGCAAGAAATGGTACGGAAACACCGTATTTACATATCTGCCACTGTGCAGGAGAATCCGTATAGGTGTTCGATTGTTCGAACCGTAATGCGCAAGAAATGGTATGTAAACCCCGTATTTACATATCTGCCACTGTGCAGGAGAATCCGTATAGGTGTTCGGGTGTTCGAACCGTAATGCGCAAGAAATGGTATGTAAACCCCGTATTTACATATCTGCCACTGTGCAGGAGAATCCGTATAGGTGTTCGAGTGTTCGAACCGTATTGCCCAAGAAATGGTTTGTAAACCCCGTATTTACATATCTGCCACTGTGCAGGAGAATCCGTATAGGTGTTCGAGTGTTCGAACCGTATTGCCCAAGAAATGGTTTGTAAGCGCCGTATTTACATATCTGCCATTGTGCAGGAGAATCCGTATAGGTGTTCGAGTGTTCGAACCGTAATGCGCAAGAAATGGTATGTAAACCCCGTATTTACATATCTGCCACTGTGTAAGAGAATCCGTATTGGTGTTCGA
The DNA here is from genome assembly GCF_055761805.1 of Camellia sinensis. Taxonomy (NCBI): domain Eukaryota; kingdom Viridiplantae; phylum Streptophyta; class Magnoliopsida; order Ericales; family Theaceae; genus Camellia; species Camellia sinensis. The sequence continues at coordinate 119,074,612 of NC_138974.1, forward strand.
GTGTTCGAACCGAATTGCCCAAGAAATGGTTTGTAAACGCCGTATTTACATATCTGCCACTGTGCAGGAGAATCCGTATAGGTGTTCGAGTGTTCGAACCGTAATGCGCAAGAAATGGTATGCAAACCCCGTATTTACATATCTGCCACTGTGTAGGAGAATCCGTATAGGTGTTCGAGTGTTCGAATCGTATTGCACAAGAATTGGTATGTAAACCCCGTATTTACATATCTGCAACTGTGCAGGGGAATCCGTACAGGTGTTCGGGTGTTCGAACCGTATTGCGCAAGAAATGGTACGGAAACCCCGTATTTACATATCTGCCACTGTGCAGGGGAATCCGTATAGGTGTTCGAGTGTTCGAACCGTAATGCGCAAGAAATGGTATGTAAATCCCGTATTTACATATCTGCCACTGTGCAGGAGAATCCGTATAGGTGTTCGAGTGTTCGAACCGTATTGCCTAAGAAATGTTTTGTAAACGACGTATTTACATATCTGCCACTGTGCAGGAGAATCCGTATAGGTGTTCGAGTGTTCGAACCGTAATGCGCAAGAAATGGTATGCAAACCCTGTATTTACATATCTGCCACTGTGCAGGAGAATCCGTATAGGTGTTCGAATCGTACTGCGGAAGAATTGGTATGTAAACCCCGTATTTACATATCTGCCACTGTGCAGGAGAATCCGTATAGGTGTTCGAGTGTTCGAACCGTATTGCTCAAGAAAAGGTATGTAAACCCCGTATTTACATATCTACCACTGTGTAGGAGAATCCGTATAGGTGTTCGAGTGTTCGAACCGTAATTCGCCCGAAATGGTATGTAATACCCGTATTTACATATCTGCCACTGTGCAGGAGAATCCATATGGGTGTTCGAGTTTTCGAACCCTAATGAATGAGAAATGGTAAGTAAACGCCGTATTTACATATCTGCCACTATGCAGGAGAATCCGTATAGGTGTTCGAGTGTTCGAACCGTATTGCGCAAGAAATGGTATGTAAACCCCGTATTTACATATCTGCCACTGTGCAGGAGAATCCGTATAGGTGTCCGAGTGTTCGAACCGTAATGCGCAAGAAATGGTTTGTAAATCCCGTATTTACATATCTGCCACTGTGCAGGAGAATCCGTATAGGTGTTCGAGTGTTCGAACCGTAATGCGCAAGAAATGGTATGTAAACCCCGTATTTACATATCTGCCACTGTGCAGGAGAATCCGTATAGGTGTTCGAGTGTTCGAACCGTATTGCGCAAGAATTGGTATGCAAACCCCGTATTTACATATCTGCTACTGTGCAGGAGAATCCGTATAGGCGTCTAGTGTTCGAACCGTATTGCGCAAGAAATTGTATGTAAACCCCATATTTACATATCTACCACTGTGCAGGAGAATCCGTATAGGTGTTCGAGTGTTCGAACCGTAATTCGCCCGAAATGGTATGTAATACCCGTATTTACATATCTGCCACTGTGCAGGAGAATCCATATGGGTGTTTGAGTTTTCGAACCCTAATGAATGAGAAATGGTAAGTAAATGCCGTATTTACATATCTGCCACTATGCAGGAGAATCCGTATAAGTGTTCGAGTGTTCGAACCGTAATGCGCAAGAAATGGTATGCAAACCCCGTATTTACATATCTGCCACTGTGCAGGAGAATCCGTATAGGTGTTCGAGTGTTCGAATCGTATTGCGCAAGAATTGGTATGTAAACCCCGTATTTACATATCTGCAACTGTGCAGGGGAATCCGTATTGGTGTTCGAGTGTTCGAACCGTATTGCGCAAGAAATGGTATGTAATCCCCGTATTTACATATCTCCCACTGTGCAGGAGAATCCGTATAGGTGTTCGAGTGTTCGAACCGTAATGCGCAAGAAATGGTATGTAAACCCCGTATTTACATATCTGCCACTGTGCAGGAGAATCCGTATAGGTGTTCGAGTGTTCGAACCGTATTGCCCAAGAAATGGTTTGTAAACCCCGTATTTACATATCAGCCACTGTGCAGGAGAATCTGTATAGGTGTTCGAGTGTTCGAACCGTATTGCGCAAGAAATGGTTTGTAAACCTCGTATTTACATATCTGCCACTGTGGAGGACAATCCGTATAGGTGTTCGAGTGTTCGAACCGCAATGCGCAAGAAATGGTACGGAAACACCGTATTTTGATATCTGCCACTGTGCAGGAGAATCCGTATAGGTGTTCGAGTGTTCGAACCGTAATGCGCAAGAAATGGTATGTAAACCCCGTATTTACATATCTGCCACTGTGCAGGAGAATCCGTATAGGTGTTCGAGTGTTCGAACCGTAATGCGTAAGAAATGGTATGTAAACCCCGTATTTACATATCTGCCACTATGCAGGAGAATCCGTATTGGTGTTCGAGTGTTCGAACCGTATTGCCCAAGAAATGGTTTGTAAACCCCGTATTTAAATATCAGCCACTGTGCAGGAGAATCCGTATAGGTGTTCGAGTGTTCGAACCGTATTGCCCAAGAAATGGTTTGTAAACGCCGTATTTACATATCTGCCACTGTGCAGGAGAATCCGTATAGGTGTTCGAGTGTTCGAACCGTAATGCGCAAGAAATGGTATGTAAACCCCGTATTTACATATCTGCCACTGTGCAGGAGAATCCGTATAGGTGTACGAGGGTTCGAACCGTATTGCGCAAAAATGGTTTGTAAACCCCGTATTTACATATCTGCCACTGTGCAGGAGAATCCGTATAGGTGTTCGAGTGTTCGAACCGTATTGCGCAAGAAATGGTATGTAAACCCCGTATTTACATATCTGCCACTGTGCAGAAGAATCCGTATAGGTGTTCGAGTGTTCGAACCGTAATGCGCAAGAAATGGTATGTAAACCCCGTATTTACATATCTGCCACTGTGCAGGAGAATCCGTATAGGTGTTCGAGTGTTCGAACCGTAATGCGCAAGAAATGGTACGGAAACCCCGTATTTACATATCTGCCACTGTGCAGGAGAATCCGTATAGGTGTTCGAGTGTTCGAACCGTAATGCGCAAGAAATGGTATGTAAATCCCGTATTTACATATCTGCCACTGTGTAGGAGAATCCGTATAGGTGTTCGAGTGTTCGAACCGTATTGCCTAAGAAAAGGTTTGTAAACGACGTATTTACATATCTGTCACTGTGCAGGAGAATCCGTATAGGTGTTCGAGTGTTCGAACCGTAATGCGCAAGAAATGGTATGCAAACCCCGTATTTACATATCTGCCATTGTGCAGGAGAATCCGTATAGGTGTTCGAATCGTATTGCGCAAGAATTGGTATGTAAACCCCGTATTTACATATCTGCCACTGTGCAGGAGAATCCGTATAGGTGTTCGAGTGTTCGAACCGTATTGCGCAAGAAATGGTATGTAAACCCCGTATTTACATATCAACCACTGTGTAGGAGAATCCGTATAGGTGTTCGAGTGTTCGAACCGTAATTCGCCCGAAATGGTATGTAATACCCGTATTTACATATCTGCCACTGTGCAGGAGAATCCGTATGGGTGTTCGAGTGTTCGAACCCTAATGAATGAGAAAAGGTAAGTAAACGCCGTATTTACATATCTGCCACTATGCAGGAGAATCCGTATAGGTGTTCGAGTGTTCGAACCGTAATGCGCAAGAAATGGTATGTGAACCCCGTATTTACATATCTGCCACTGTGCAGGAGAATCCGTATAGGTGTTCGAGTGTTCGAACCGTATTGCCCAAGAAATGGTTTGTAAACCCCGTATTTACATATCTGCCACTGTGCAGGAGAATCCGTATAGGTGTTCGAGTGTTCGAACCGTATTGCGCAAAAAATGGTTTGTAAACCCCGTATTTACATATCTGCCACTGTGCAGGAGAATCTGTATAGGTGTTCGAGTGTTCGAACCGTATTGCGCAAGAAATGGTACGGAAACCCCGTATTTACATATCTGCCACTGTGCAGGGGAATCCGTATAGGTGTTCGAGTGTTCGAACCGTATTGCCCAAGAAATGGTTTGTAAACCCCGTATTTACATATCTGCCACTGTGCAGGAGAATCCATATAGGTGTTCGAGTGTTCGAACCGTATTGCGCAAAAAATGGTTTGTAAACCCCGTATTTACATATCTGCCACTGTGCAGGAGAATCTGTATAGGTGTTCGAGTGTTCGAACCGTATTGCGCAAGAAATGGTACGGAAACCCCGTATTTACATATCTGCCACTGTGCAGGGGAATCCGTATAGGTGTTCGAGTGTTCGAACCGTAATGCGCAAGAAATGGTCTGTAAACCCCGTGTTTACATATCTGCCACTGTGCAGGAGAATCCGTATAGGTGTTCGAGTGTTCGAACCGTATTGCCCAAGAAATGGTATGTAAACCCCGTATTTACATATCTGCCACTGTGCCGGAGAATCCGTATAGGTGTTCGAGTGTTCGAACCGTAATGCGCAAGAAATGGTATGTAAACCCCGTATTTACATATCTGCCACTGTGCAGGAGAATCCGTATAGGTGTTCGAGTGTTCGAACCGTATTGCCCAAGAAATGGTTTGTAAACCCCGTATTTACATATCTGCCACTGTGCAGGAGAATCCGTATAGGTGTTCGAGTGTTCGAACCGTATTGCGCAAGAAATGGTTTGTAAACCCCGTATTTACATATCTGCCGCTGTGCAGGAGAATCCGTATAGGTGTCCGAGTGTTCGAACCGTATTGCGCAAGAAATGGTATGTAAACCCCGTATTTACATATCTGCCACTGTGCAGAAGAATCCGTATAGGTGTTCTAGTGTTCGAACCGTAATGCGCAAGAAATGGTATGTAATCCCCGTATTTACATATCTGCCACTATGCAGGAGAATCCGTATAGGTGTTCGAGTGTTCGAACCGTATTGCCCAAGAAATGGTTTGTAAACCCCGTATTTACATATCTGCCACTGTGCAGGAGAATCCGTATAGGTGTTCGAGTGTTCGAACCGTATTGCGCAAGAAATGGTTTGTAAACCCCGTATTTACATATCTACCACTGTGCAGGAGAATCCGTATAGGTGTTCGAGTGTTCGAACCGTATTGCGCAAGAAATGGTATGTAAACCCCGTATTTACATATCTGTCACTGCGCAGAAGAATCCGTATAGGTGTTCGAGTGTTCGAGCCGTAATGCGTAAATAATGGTATGTAAACCCCGTATTTACATATTTGGCACTATGCAGGAGAATCCGTATAGGTGTTCGAGTGTTCGAACCGTAATGCGGAAGAAATGGTATGGAAACCCCGTATTTACATATCTGCCACTGTGCAGGAGAATCCGTATAGGTGTTCGAGTGTTCGAACCGTAATGCGCAAGAAATGGTATGTAAACCCCGTATTTACATATCTGCCACTGTGCAGGAGAATCCGTATAGGTGTTCGAGTGTTCGAACCGTATTGCCCAAGAAATGGTTTGTAAACCCCGTATTTACATATCTGCCACTGTGCAAGAGAATCCGTATAGGTGTTCGAGTGTTCGAACCGTATTGCGCAAAAAATGGTTTGTAAACCCCGTATTTACATATCTGCCACTGTGCAGGAGAATCCGTTTAGGTGTTCGAGTGTTCGAACCGTACTGCGCAAGAAATGGTATGTAGACCCCGTATTTACATATCTTCCACTGTGCAGGAGAATCCGTATAGGTGTTCGAGTGTTCGAACCGTAATGCGCAAGAAATGGTATGTAAACCCCGTATTTACATATCTGCCACTGTGCAGGAAAATCCGCATAGGTGTTCGAGTGTTCGAACCGTAATGCGCAAGAAATGGTATGTAAACCCCGTATTTACATATCTGCCACTGTGCAGGAGAATCCGTATAGGTGTTCGAGTGTTCGAACCGTAATGCGCAAGAAATGGTACGGAAACCCTGTATTTACATATCTGCCACTGTGCAGGAGAATCCGTATAGGTGTTCGAGTGTTCGAACCGTATTGCGCAAGAAATGGTATGTAAACCCCGTATTTACATATCTGCCACTGTGCAGGAGAATCCGTATAGGTGTTCTAGTGTTCGAACCGTAATGCGCAAGAAATGGTATGTAAACCCCGTATTTACATATCTGCCACTGTGCAGGAGAATCCGTATAGGTGTTCGAGTGTTCGAACCGTATTGCCCAAGAAATGGTTTGTAAACCCCGTATTTACATATCTGCCACTGTGCAGGAGAATCCGTATAGGTGTTCGAGTGTTCGAACCGTATTGCCCAAGAAATGGTTTGTAAACCCCGTATTTACATATCTGCCACTGTGCAGGAGAATCCGTATAGGTGTTCGAGTGTTCGAACCGTATTGCGCAAGAAATGGTTTGTAAACCCCGTATTTACATATCTGCCACTGTGCAGGAGAATCCGTATAGGTGTTCGAGTGTTCGAACCGTATTGCCCAAGAAATGGTTTGTAAACCCCGTATTTACATATCTGCCACTGTGCAAGAGAATCCGTATAGGTGTTCGAGTGTTCGAACCGTAATGCGCAAAAAATGGTTTGTTAACCCCGTATTTACATATCTGCCACTGTGCTGGAGAATCCGTTTAGGTGTTCGAGTGTTCGAACCGTACTGCGCAAGAAATGGTATGTAAACCCCGTATTTACATATCTGCCACTGTGCAGGAGAATCCGTATAGGTGTTCGAGTGTTCGAACCGTAATGCGCAAGAAATGGTATGTAAACCCCGTATTTACATATCTGCCACTGTGCAGGAGAATCCGTATAGGTGTTCGAGTGTTCGAACCGTATTGCCCAAGAAATGGTATGTAAACCCCGTATTTACATATCTGCCACTGTGCAGGGGAATCCGTATAGGTGTTCGAGTGTTCAAACCGTAATGCGCAAGAAATGGTATGTAAACCCCGTATTTACATATCTGCCACTGTGCAGGAGAATCCGTATAGGTGTTCGAGTGTTCGAACCGTATTGCCCAAGAAATGGTTTGTAAACCCCGTATTTACATATCTGCCACTGTGCAGGAGAATCCGTATAGGTGTTCGAGTGTTCGAACCGTATTGCGCAAGAAATGGTTTGTAAACCCCGTATTTACATATCTGCCACTGTGCAGGAGAATCCGTATAGGTGTTCGAGTGTTCGAACCGTAATGCGCAAGAAATGGTACGGAAACCCCGTATTTACATATCTGCCACTGTGCTGGAGAATCCGTATAAGTGTTCGAGTGTTCGAACCGTAATGCGCAGGAAATGGTATGTAAACCCCGTATTTACATATTTGACACTGTGCAGGAGAATCCGTATAGGTGTTCGAGTGTTCGAACCGTATTGCCCAAGAAATGGTTTGTAAACCCCGTATTTACATATCTGCCACTGTGCAGGAGAATCCGTATAGGTGTTCGAGTGTTCGAACCGTATTGCGTAAAAAATGGTTTGTAAGCCCCGTATTTACATATCTGCCACTGTGCAGGAGAATCCGTATAGGTGTTCGAGTGTTCGAACCGTATTGCGCAAGAAACGGTATGTAAACCCCGTATTTACATATCTGCCACTGTGCAGGAGAATCCGTATAGGTGTTCGAGTGTTCGAACCGTAATGCGCAAGAAATGGTATGTAAACCCCGTATTTACATATCTGCCACTGTGCAGGAGAATCCGTATAGGTGTTCGAGTGTTCGAACCGTATTGCCCAAGAAATGGTATGTAAACCCCGTATTTACATATCTGCCACTGTGCAGGAGAATCCGTATAGGTGTTCGAGTGTTCGAACCGTAATGCGCAAGAAATGGTACGGAAACCCCGTATTTACATATCTGCCACTGTGCAGGAGAATCCGTATAGGTGTTCGAGTGTTCGAACCGTAATGCGCAGGAAATGGTATGTAAACCCCGTATTTACATATTTGACACTGTGCAGGAGAATCCGTATAGGTGTTCGAGTGTTCGAACCGTATTGCCCAAGAAATGGTTTGTAAACCCCGTATTTACATATCTGCCACTGTGCAGGAGAATCCGTATAGGTGTTCGAGTGTTCGAACCGTATTGCGTAAAAAATAGTTTGTAAGCCCCGTATTTACATATCTGCCACTGTGCAGGAGAATCCGTATAGGTGTTCGAGTGTTCGAACCGTATTGCGCAAGAAATGGTATGTAAACCCCGTATTTACATATCTGCCACTGTGCAGGAGAATCCGTATAGGTGTTCGAGTGTTCGAACCGTAATGCGCAAGAAATGGTATGTAAACCCCGTATTTACATATCTGCCACTGTGCAGGAGAATCCGTATAGGTGTTCGAGTGTTCGAACCGTATTGCCCAAGAAATGGTATGTAAACCCCGTATTTACATATCTGCCACTGTGCAGGAGAATCCGTATAGGTGTTCGAGTGTTCGAACCGTAATGCGCAAGAAATGGTATGTAAACCCCGTATTTACATATCTGCCACTGTCCAGGAGAATCCGTATAGGTGTTCGAGTGTTCGAACCGTATTGCCCAAGAAATGGTTTGTAAACCCCGTATTTACATATCTGTCACTGTGCAGGAGAATCCGTATAGGTGTTCGAGTGTTCGAACCGTAATGCGCAAGAAATGGTATGTAAACCCCGTATTTACATATCTGCCACTGTGCAGGAGAATCCGTATAGGTGTTCGAGTGTTCGAACCGAATTGCCCAAGAAATGGTATGTAAACCCCGTATTTACATATCTGCCACTGTGCCGGAGAATCCGTATAGGTGTTCGAGTGTTCGAACCGTAATGCGCAAGAAATGGTACGGAAACCCCGTATTTACATATCTGCCACTGTGCAGGAGAATCCGTATAGGTGTTCGAGTGTTCGAACCGTAATGCGCAGGAAATGGTATGTAAACCCCGTATTTACATATTTGACACTGTGCAGGAGAATCCGTATAGGTGTTCGAGTGTTCGAACCGTATTGCCCAAGAAATGGTTTGTAAACCCCGTATTTACATATCTGCCACTGTGCAGGAGAATCCGTATAGGTGTTCGAGTGTTCGAACCGTATTGCGTAAAAAATAGTTTGTAAGCCCCGTATTTACATATCTGCCACTGTGCAGGAGAATCCGTATAGGTGTTCGAGTGTTCGAACCGTATTGCGCAAGAAATGGTATGTAAACCCCGTATTTACATATCTGCCACTGTGCAGGAGAATCCGTATAGGTGTTCGAGTGTTCGAACCGTAATGCGCAAGAAATGGTATGTAAACCCCGTATTTACATATCTGCCACTGTGCAGGAGAATCCGTATAGGTGTTCGAGTGTTCGAACCGTATTGCCCAAGAAATGGTATGTAAACCCCGTATTTACATATCTGCCACTGTGCAGGAGAATCCGTATAGGTGTTCGAGTGTTCGAACCGTAATGCGCAAGAAATGGTATGTAAACCCCGTATTTACATATCTGCCACTGTCCAGGAGAATCCGTATAGGTGTTCGAGTGTTCGAACCGTATTGCCCAAGAAATGGTTTGTAAACCCCGTATTTACATATCTGTCACTGTGCAGGAGAATCCGTATAGGTGTTCGAGTGTTCGAACCGTAATGCGCAAGAAATGGTATGTAAACCCCGTATTTACATATCTGCCACTGTGCAGGAGAATCCGTATAGGTGTTCGAGTGTTCGAACCGAATTGCCCAAGAAATGGTATGTAAACCCCGTATTTACATATCTGCCACTGTGCCGGAGAATCCGTATAGGTGTTCGAGTGTTCGAACCGTAATGCGCAAGAAATGGTACGGAAACCCCGTATTTACATATCTGCCACTGTGCAGGAGAATCCGTATAGGTGTTCGAGTGTTCGAACCGTAATGCGCAGGAAATGGTATGTAAACCCCGTATTTACATATTTGACACTGTGCAGGAGAATCCGTATAGGTGTTCGAGTGTTCGAACCGTATTGCCCAAGAAATGGTTTGTAAACCCCGTATTTACATATCTGCCACTGTGCAGGAGAATCCGTATAGGTGTTCGAGTGTTCGAACCGTATTGCGTAAAAAATGGTTTGTAAGCCCCGTATTTACATATCTGCCACTGTGCAGGAAAATCCGTATAGGTGTTCGAGTGTTCGAACCGTATTGCGCAAGAAATGGTATGTAAACCCCGTATTTACATATCTGCCACTGTGCAGGAGAATCCGTATAGGTGTTCGAGTGTTCGAACCGTAATGCGCAAGAAATGGTATGTAAACCCCGTATTTACATATCTGCCACTGTGCAGGAGAATCCGTATAGGTGTTCGAGTGTTCGAACCGTATTGCCCAAGAAATGGTATGTAAACCCCGTATTTACATATCTGCCACTGTGCAGGAGAATCCGTATAGGTGTTCGAGTGTTCGAACCGTAATGCGCAAGAAATGGTATGTAAACCCCGTATTTACATATCTGCCACTGTCCAGGAGAATCCGTATAGGTGTTCGAGTGTTCGAACCGTATTGCCCAAGAAATGGTTTGTAAACCCCGTATTTACATATCTGCCACTGTGCAGGAGAATCCGTATAGGTGTTCGAGTGTTCGAACCGTAATGCGTAAGAAATGGTATGTAAACCCCGTATTTACATATCTGCCACTGTGCAGGAGAATCCGTATAGGTGTTCGAGTGTTCGAACCGTATTGCCCAAGAAATGGTATGTAAACCCCGTATTTACATATCTGCCACTGTGCAGGAGAATCCGTATAGGTGTTCGAGTGTTCGAACCGTAATGCGCAAGAAATGGTATGTAAACCCCGTATTTACATATCTGCCACTATGCAAGAGAATCCGTATAGGTGTTCGATTGTTCGAACCGTATTGCCCAAGAAATGGTTTGTAAACCCCGTATTTACATATCTGCCACTGTGCAGGAGAATCCGTATAGGTGTTCGAGTGTTCGAACCGTATTGCGCAAGAAATGGTTTGTAAACCCCGTATTTACATATCTGCCACTGTGCCGGAGAATCCGTATAGGTGTTCGAGTGTTCGAACCGTATTGCCCAAGAAATGGTTTGTAAACCCCGTATTTACATATCTTCCACTGTGCAGGAGAATCCGTATAGGTGTTCGAGTGTTCGAACCGTATTGCGCAAGAAATGGTTTGTAAACCCCGTATTTACATATCTGCCACTGTGCAGGAGAATCCGTATAGGTGTTCGAGTGTTCGAACCGTAATGCGCAAGAAATGGTATGTAAACCCCGTATTTACATATCTGCCACTGTGCAGCAGAATCCGTATAGGTGTTCTAGTGTTCGAACCGTAATGCGCTAGAAATGGTATGTAAACCCCGTATTTACATATCTGCCACTGTACAGGAGAATCCGTATAGGTGTTCGAGTGTTCGAACCGTAATGCGCAAGAAATGGTACGGAAACTCCGTATTTACATATCTGCCACTGTGCAGGAGAATCCGTATAGGTGTTCGAGTGTTCGAACCGTAATGCGCAGGAAATGGTATGTAAACCCCGTATTTACATATTTGACACTGTGCAGGAGAATCCGTATAGGTGTTCGAGTGTTCGAACCGTATTGCCCAAGAAATGGTTTGTAAACCCCGTATTTACATATCTGCCACTGTGCAGGAGAATCCGTATAGGTGTTCGAGTGTTCGAACCGTATTGCGTAAAAAATGGTTTGTAAGCCCCGTATTTACATATCTGCCACTGCGCAGGAGAATCCGTATAGGTGTTCGAGTGTTCGAACCGTATTGCGCAAGAAATGGTATGTAAACCCCGTATTTACATATCTGCCACTGTGCAGGAGAATCCGTATAGGTGTTCGAGTGTTCGAACCGTAATGCGCAAGAAATGGTATGTAAACCCCGTATTTACATATCTGCCACTGTGCAGGAGAATCCGTATAGGTGTTCGAGTGTTCGAACCGTATTGCCCAAGAAATGGTATGTAAACCCCGTATTTACATATCTGCCACTGTGCAGGAGAATCCGTATAGGTGTTCGAGTGTTCGAACCGTATTGCGTAAAAAATGGTTTGTAAGCCCCGTATTTACATATCTGCCACTGCGCAGGAGAATCCGTATAGGTGTTCGAGTGTTCGAACCGTATTGCGCAAGAAATGGTATGTAAACCCCGTATTTACATATCTGCCACTGTGCAGGAGAATCCGTATAGGTGTTCGAGTGTTCGAACCGTAATGCGCAAGAAATGGTATGTAAACCCCGTATTTACATATCTGCCACTGTGCAGGAGAATCCGTATAGGTGTTCGAGTGTTCGAACCGTATTGCCCAAGAAATGGTATGTAAACCCCGTATTTACATATCTGCCACTGTGCAGGAGAATCCGTATAGGTGTTCGAGTGTTCGAACCGTAATGCGCAAGAAATGGTATGTAAACCCCGTATTTACATATCTGCCACTGTGCAGGAGAATCCGTATAGGTGTTCGAGTGTTCGAACCGTATTGCCCAAGAAATGGTTTGTAAACCCGTATTTACATATCTGCCACTGTGCAGGACAATCCGTATAGGTGTTCAAGTGTTCGAACCGTAATGCGCAAGAAATGGTATGTAAACCCCGTATTTACATATCTGCCACTGTGCAGGAGAATCCGTATAGGTGTTCGAGTGTTCGAACCGTAATGCGCAAGAAATGGTACGGAAACCCCGTATTTACATATCTGCCACTGTGCAGGAGAATCCGTATAGTTGTTCGAGTGTTCGAACCGTAATGCGCAGGAAATGGTATGTAAACCCCGTATTTACATATTTGACACTGTGCAGGAGAATCCGTATAGGTGTTCGAGTGTTCGAACCGTATTGCCCAAGAAATGGTTTGTGAACCCCGTATTTACATATCTGCCACTGTGCAGGAGAATCCGTATAGGTGTTCGAGTGTTCGAACCGTATTGCGTAAAAAATGGTTTGTAAGCCCCGTATTTACAAATCTGCCACTGTGCAGGAGAATCCGTATAGGTGTTCGAGTGTTCGAACCGTATTGCGCAAGAAATGGTATGTAAACCCCGTATTTACATATCTGCCACTGTGCAGGAGAATCCGTATAGGTGTTCGAGTGTTCGAACCGTAATGCGCAAGAAATGGTATGTAAACCCCGTATTTACATATCTGCCACTGTGCAGGAGAATCCGTATAGGTGTTCGAGTGTTCGAACCGTATTGCCCAAGAAATGGTATGTAAACCCCGTATTTACATATCTGCCACTGTGCAGGAGAATCCGTATAGGTGTTCGAGTGTTCGAACCGTAATGCGCAAGAAATGGTATGTAAACCCCGTATTTACATATCTGCCACTGTCCAGGAGAATCCGTATAGGTGTTCGAGTGTTCGAACCGTATTGCCCAAGAAATGGTTTGTAAACCCCGTATTTACATATCTGCCACTGTGCAGGAGAATCCGTATAGGTGTTCGAGTGTTCGAACCGTAATGCGCAAGAAATGGTACGTAAACCCCGTATTTACATATCTGCCACTGTGCAGGAGAATCCGTATAGGTGTTCGAGTGTTCGAACCGTATTTCCCAAGAAATGGTATGTAAACCCCGTATTTACATATCTGCCACTGTGCAGGAGAATCCGTATAGGTGTTCGAGTGTTCGAACCGTAATGCGCAAGAAATGGTATGTAAACCCCGTATTTACATATCTGCCACTGTGCAGGAGAATCCGTATAGGTGTTCGAGTGTTCGAACCGTATTGCCCAAGAAATGGTTTGTAAACCCCGTATTTACATATCTGCCACTGTGCAGGAGAATCCGTATAGGTGTTCGAGTGTTCGAACCGTATTGCGCAAGAAATGGTTTGTAAACCCCGTATTTACATATCTGCCACTGTGCAGGAGAATCCGTATAGGTGTTCGAGTGTTCGAACCGTATTGCCCAAGAAATGGTTTGTAAACCCCGTATTTACATATCTGCCACTGTGCAGGAGAATCCGTATAGGTGTTCGAGTGTTCGAACCGTATTGCGCAAGAAATGGTTTGTAAACCCCGTATTTACATATCTGCCACTGTGCAGGAGAATCCGTATAGGTGTTCGAGTGTTCGAACCGTATTGCGCAAGAAATGGTATGTAAACCCCGTATTTACATATCTGCCACTGTGCAGCAGAATCCGTATAGGTGTTCTAGTGTTCGAACCGTAATGCGCAAGAAATGGTATGTAAACCCCGTATTTACATATCTGCCACTGTGCAGGAGAATCCGTATAGGTGTTCGAGTGTTCGAACCGTAATGCGCAAGAAATGGTACGGAAACTCCGTATTTACATATCTGCCACTGTGCAGGAGAATCCGTATAGGTGTTCGAGTGTTCGAACCGTAATGCGCAGGAAATGGTATGTAAACCCCGTATTTACATATTTGACACTGTGCAGGAGAATCCGTATAGGTGTTCGAGTGTTCGAACCGTATTGCCCAAGAAATGGTTTGTAAACCCCGTATTTACATATCTGCCACTGTGCAGGAGAATCCGTATAGGTGTTCGAGTGTTCGAACCGTATTGCGTAAAAAATGGTTTGTAAGCCCCGTATTTACATATCTGCCACTGCGCAGGAGAATCCGTATAGGTGTTCGAGTGTTCGAACCGTATTGCGCAAGAAATGGTATGTAAACCCCGTATTTACATATCTGCCACTGTGCAGGAGAATCCGTATAGGTGTTCGAGTGTTCGAACCGTAATGCGCAAGAAATGGTATGTAAACCCCGTATTTACATATCTGCCACTGTGCAGGAGAATCCGTATAGGTGTTCGAGTGTTCGAACCGTATTGCCCAAGAAATGGTATGTAAACCCCGTATTTACATATCTGCCACTGTGCAGGAGAATCCGTATAGGTGTTCGAGTGTTCGAACCGTAATGCGCAAGAAATGGTATGTAAACCCCGTATTTACATATCTGCCACTGTGCAGGAGAATCCGTATAGGTGTTCGAGTGTTCGAACCGTATTGCCCAAGAAATGGTTTGTAAACCCCGTATTTACATATCTGCCACTGTGCAGGAGAATCCGTATAGGTGTTCGAGTGTTCGAACCGTATTGCGCAAGAAATGGTTTGTAAACCCCGTATTTACATATCTGCCACTGTGCAGGAGAGTCCGTATAGGTGTTCGAGTGTTCGAACCGTATTGCGCAAGAAATGGTATGTAAACCCCGTATTTACATATCTGCCACTGTGCAGGAGAATCCGTATAGGTGTTCGAGTGTTCGAACCGTAATGCGCAAGAAATGGTATGTAAACCCCGTATTTACATATCTGCCACTGTGCAGGAGAATCCGTATAGGTGTTCGAGTGTTCGAACCGTAATGCGCAAGAATTGGTACGGAAACCCCGTATTTACAAATCTGCCACTGTGCAGGAGAATCCGTATAGGTGTTCGAGTGTTCGAACCGTATTGCGCAAGAAATGGTATGTAAACCCCGTATTTACATATCTGCCACTGTGCAGGAGAATCCGTATAGGTGTTCGAGTGTTCGAACCGTAATGCGCAAGAAATGGTATGTAAACCCCGTATTTACATATCTGCCACTGTGCAGGAGAATCCGTATAGGTGTTCGAGTGTTCGAACCGTATTGCGCAAGAAATGGTTTGTAAACCCCGTATTTACATATCTGCCACTGTGCAGGAGAATCCGTATAGGTGTTCGAGTGTTCGAACCGTATTGCGCAAGAAATGGTATGTAAACCCCGTATTTTCATATCTGCCACTGTGCAGTAGAATCCGTATAGGTGTTCGAGTGTTCGAACCGTATTGCGCAAGAAATGGTATGTAAACCCCGTATTTACATATCTGCCACTGTGTAGGAGAATCGGTACAGGTGTTCGAGTGTTCGAACCGTAATGCGCAAGAATTGGTACGGAAACCCCGTATTTACAAATCTGCCACTGTGCAGGAGAATCCGTATAGGTGTTCGAGTGTTCGAACCGTATTGCGCAAGAAATGGTATGTAAACCCCGTATTTACATATCTGCCACTGTGCAGGAGAATCCGTATAGGTGTTCGAGTGTTCGAACCGTATTGCGCAAAAAATGGTTTGTAAACCCCGTATTTACATATCTGCCACTGTGCAGGAGAATCTGTATAGGTGTTCGAGTGTTCGAACCGTATTGCGCAAGAAATGGTATGTAAACCCCGTATTTACATATCTGCCACTGTGCAGGAGAATCCATATAGGTGTTCGAGTGTTCGAACCGTAATGCGCAAGAAATGGTATGTAAACCCCGTATTTACATATCTGCCACTGTGCAGGAGAATCCGTATAGGTATTCGAGTGTTCGAACTGTATTGCCCAAGAAATGGTATGTAAACCCCGTATTTACATATCTGCTACTGTGCAGGAGAATCCGTATAGGTGTTCGAGTGTTCGAACCGTAATGCGCAAGAAATGGTATATAAACCCCGTATTTACATATCTGCCACTGTGCAGGAGAATCCGTATAGGTGTTCGAGTGTTCGAACCGTATTGCCCAAGAAATGGTTTGTAAACCCCGTATTTACATATCTGCCACTGTGCAGGAGAATCCGTATAGGTGTTCGAGTGTTCGAACCGTATTGCGCAAGAAATGGTTTGTAAACCCCGTATTTACATATCTGCCACTGTGCAGGAGAGTCCGTATAGGTGTTCGAGTGTTCGAACCGTATTGCGCAAGAAATGGTATGTAAACCCCGTATTTACATATCTGCCACTGTGCAGGAGAATCCGTATAGGTGTTCGAGTGTTCGAACCGTAATGCGCAAGAAATGGTATGTAAACCCCGTATTTACATATCTGCCACTGTGCAGGAGAATCCGTATAGGTGTTCGAGTGTTCGAACCGTAATGCGCAAGAATTGGTACGGAAACCCCGTATTTACAAATCTGCCACTGTGCAGGAGAATCCGTATAGGTGTTCGAGTGTTCGAACCGTATTGCGCAAGAAATGGTATGTAAACCCCGTATTTACATATCTGCCACTGTGCAGGAGAATCCGTATAGGTGTTCGAGTGTTCGAACCGTAATGCGCAAGAAATGGTATGTAAACCCCGTATTTACATATCTGCCACTGTGCAGGAGAATCCGTATAGGTGTTCGAGTGTTCGAACCGTATTGCGCAAGAAATGGTTTGTAAACCCCGTATTTACATATCTGCCACTGTGCAGGAGAATCCGTATAGGTGTTCGAGTGTTCGAACCGTATTGCGCAAGAAATGGTATGTAAACCCCGTATTTTCATATCTGCCACTGTGCAGTAGAATCCGTATAGGTGTTCGAGTGTTCGAACCGTATTGCGCAAGAAATGGTATGTAAACCCCGTATTTACATATCTGCCACTGTGTAGGAGAATCGGTACAGGTGTTCGAGTGTTCGAACCGTAATGCGCAAGAATTGGTACGGAAACCCCGTATTTACAAATCTGCCACTGTGCAGGAGAATCCGTATAGGTGTTCGAGTGTTCGAACCGTATTGCGCAAGAAATGGTATGTAAACCCCGTATTTACATATCTGCCACTGTGCAGGAGAATCCGTATAGGTGTTCGAGTGTTCGAACCGTATTGCGCAAAAAATGGTTTGTAAACCCCGTATTTACATATCTGCCACTGTGCAGGAGAATCTGTATAGGTGTTCGAGTGTTCGAACCGTATTGCGCAAGAAATGGTATGTAAACCCCGTATTTACATATCTGCCACTGTGCAGGAGAATCCATATAGGTGTTCGAGTGTTCGAACCGTAATGCGCATGAAATGGTATGTAAACCCCGTATTTACATATCTGCCACTGTGCAGGAGAATCCGTATAGGTATTCGAGTGTTCGAACTGTATTGCCCAAGAAATGGTATGTAAACCCCGTATTTACATATCTGCTACTGTGCAGGAGAATCCGTATAGGTGTTCGAGTGTTCGAACCGTAATGCGCAAGAAATGGTATATAAACCCCGTATTTACATATCTGCCACTGTCCAGGAGAATCCGTATAGGTGTTCGAGTGTTCGAACCGTATTGCCCAAGAAATGGTTTGTAAACCCCGTATTTACATATCTGCCACTGTGCAGGAGAATCCGTATAGGTGTTCGAGTGTTCGAACCGTATTGCTCAAGAAATGGTTTGTAAACCCCGTATTTACATATCTGCCACTGTGCAGGAGAATCCGTATAGGTGTTCGAGTGTTCGAACCGTATTGCGCAAGAAATGGTATGTAAACCCCGTATTTTCATATCTGCCACTGTGCAGTAGAATCCGTATAGGTGTTCGAGTGTTCGAACCGTAATGCGCAAGAAATGGTATGTAAACCCCGTATTTACATATCTGCCAATGTGCAGGAGAATCCGTATAGGTGTTCGAGTGTTCGAACCGTAATGCGTAAGAAATGGTACGGAAACCCCGTATTTACATATCTGCCACTGTGGAGGAGAATCCGTATAGGTGTTCGAGTGTTCGAACCGTAATGCGCAAGAAATGGTATGGAAACCCCGTATTTACATATCTGCCACTGTGCAGGAGAATCCGTATAGGTGTTCGAGTGTTCGAACCGTAATGCGCAGGAAATGGTATGTAAACCCCGTATTTACATATTTGACACTGTGCAGGAGAATCCGTATAGGTGTTCGAGTGTTCGAACCGTATTGCCCAAGAAATGGTTTGTAAACCCCGTATTTACATATCTGCCACTGTGCAGGAGAATCCGTATAGGTGTTCGAGTGTTCGAACCGTATTGCGTAAAAAATGGTTTGTAAGCCCCGTATTTACATATCTGCCACTGTGCAGGAGAATCCGTATAGGTGTTCGAGTGTTCGAACCGTATTGCGCAAGAAATGGTATGTAAACCCCGTATTTACATATCTGCCACTGTGCAGGAGAATCCGTATAAGTGTTCGAGTGTTCGAACCGTAATGCGCAAGAAATGGTATGTAAACCCCGTATTTACATATCTGCCACTGTGCAGGAGAATCCGTATAGGTGTTCGAGTGTTCGAACCGTATTGCCCAAGAAATGGTATGTAAACCCCGTATTTACATATCTGCCACTGTGCAGGAGAATCCGTATAGGTGTTCGAGTGTTCGAACCGTAATGCGCAAGAAATGGTATGTAAACCCCGTATTTACATATCTGCCACTGTCCAGGAGAATCCGTATAGGTGTTCGAGTGTTCGAACCGTATTGCCCAAGAAATGGTTTGTAAACCCCGTATTTACATATCTGCCACTGTGCAGGAGAATCCGTATAGGTGTTCGAGTGTTCGAACCGTAATGCGCAAGAAATGGTATGTAAACCCCGTATTTACATATCTGCCACTGTGCAGGAGAATCCGTATAGGTGTTCGAGTGTTCGAACCGTATTGCCCAAGAAATGGTATGTAAACCCCGTATTTACATATCTGCCACTGTGCAGGAGAATCCGTATAGGTGTTCGAGTGTTCGAACCGTAATGCGCAAGAAATGGTATGTAAACCCCGTATTTACATATCTGCCACTGTGCAGGAGAATCCGTATAGGTGTTCGAGTGTTCGAACCGTATTGCCCAAGAAATGGTTTGTAAACTCCGTATTTACATATCTGCCACTGTGCAGGAGAATCCGTATAGGTGTTCGAGTGTTCGAATCGTATTGCGCAAGAAATGGTTTGTAAACCCCGTATTTACATATCTGCCACTGTGCAGGAGAATCCGTATAGGTGTTCGAGTGTTCGAACCGTATTGCCCAAGAAATGGTTTGTAAACCCCGTATTTACATATCTGCCACTGTGCAGGAGAATCCGTATAGGTGTTCGAGTGTTCGAACCGTATTGCGCAAGAAATGGTTTGTAAACCCCGTATTTACATATCTGCCACTGTGCAGGAGAATCCGTATAGGTGTTCGAGTGTTCGAACCGTATTGCGCAAGAAATGGTATGTAAACCCCGTATTTACATATCTGCCACTGTGCAGCAGAATCCGTATAGGTGTTCTAGTGTTCGAACCGTAATGCGCAAGAAATGGTATGTAAACCCCGTATTTACATATCTGCCAATGTGCAGGAGAATCCGTATAGGTGTTCGAGTGTTCGAACCGTAATGCGCAAGAAATGGTACGGAAACCCCGTATTTACATATCTGCCACTGTGGAGGAGAATCCGTATAGGTGTTCGAGTGTTCGAACCGTAATGCGCAAGAAATGGTATGTAAACCCCGTATTTACATATCTGCCACTGTGCAGGAGAATCCGTATAGGTGTTCGAGTGTTCGAACCGTATTGCCTAAGAAATGGTTTGTAAACGACGTATTTACAAATCTGCCACTGTGCAGGAGAATCCGTATAGGTGTTCGATTGTTCGAACCGTAATGTGCAGGAAATGGTATGTAAACCCCGTATTTACATATTAGACACTGTGCAGGAGAATCCGTATAGGTGTTCGAGTGTTCGAACCGTAATGCGCAGGAAATGGTATGTAAACCCCGTATTTACATATTTGACACTGTGCAGGAGAATCCGTATAGGTGTTCGAGTGTTCGAACCGTAATGCGCAGGAAATGGTACGGAAACCCCGTATTTACATATCTGCCACTGTGCAGGAGAATCCGTATAGGTGTTCGAGTGTTCGAACCGTAATGCGCAGGAAATGGTATGTAAACCCCGTATTTACATATCTGCCACTGTGCAGGAGAATCCGTATAGGTGTTCGAGTGTTCGAACCGTAATGCGCAAGAAATGGTATGTAAACCCCGTATTTACATATCTGCCAGTGTGCAGGAGAATCCGTATAGGTGTTCGAGTGTTCGAACCGTAATGCGCAAGAAATGGTACGGAAAACCCGTATTTACATATCTGCCACTGTGGAGGAGAATCCGTATAGGTGTTCGAGTGTTCGAACCGTAATGCGCAAGAAATGGTATGTAAACCCCGTATTTACATATCTGCCACTGTGCAAGAGAATCCGTATAGGTGTTCGAGTGTTCGAACCGTATTGCCTAAGAAATGGTTTGTAAACGACGTATTTACATATCTGCCACTGTGCAGTAGAATCCGTATAGGTGGTCGAGTGTTCGAACTGTAATGCGCAAGAAATGGTATGCAAACCCCGTATTTACATATCTGCCACTGTGCAAGAGAATCCGTATAGGTGTTCGAATCGTACTGCGCAAGAATTGGTATGTAAACCCCGTATTTACATATCTGCCACTGTGCAGGAGAATCCGTATAGGTGTTCGATTGTTCGAACCGTATTGCGCAAGAAATGGTATGTAAACCCCGTATTTACATATCTACCACTGTGTAGGAGAATCCGTATAGGTGTTCGAGTGTTCGAACCGTAATTCGCCCGAAATGGTATGTAATACCCGTATTTACATATCTGCCACTGTGCAGGAGAATCCGTATGGGTGTTCGAGTGTTCGAACCCTAATGAATGAGAAATGGTAAGTAAACGCCGTATTTACATATCTGCCACTATGCAGGAGAATCCGTATAGGTGTTCGAGTGTTCGAACCGTATTGCGCAAGAAATGGTATGTAAACCCCGTATTTACATATCTGCCACTGTGCAGGAGAATCCGTATAGGTGTTCGAGTGTTCGAACCGTAATGCGCAAGAAATGGTATGTAAACCCCGTATTTACATATCTGCCACTGTGCAGGAGAATCCGTATAGGTGTTCGAGTGTTCGAACCGTATTGCGCAAGAAATGGTATGTAAACCCCGTATTTACATATCTGCCACTGTGTAGGAGAATCCGTATAGGTGTTCGAGTGTTCGAACCGTAATGTGCAAGAAATGGTTTGTAAACCCCGTATTTACATATCTGCCACTGTGCAGGAAAATCCGTATAGGTGTTCGAGTGTTCGAGTCGTATTGCGCAAGAATTGGTATGCAAACCCTGTATTTACATATCTGCTACTGTGCAGGAGAATCCGTATAGGTGTCTAGTGTTCGAACCGTATTGCGCAAGAAATGGTATGTAAACCCCGTATTTACAAATCTACCACTGTGCAGGAGAATCCGTATAGGTGTTCGAGTGTTCGAACCGTAATTCGCCCGAAATGGTATGTAAAACCCGTATTTACATATCTGCCACTGTGCAGGAGAATCCGTATAGGTGTTCGAGTATTCGAACCCTAATGCGTGAGAAATGGTAAGTAAACGCCGCATTTAGATATCTGCCACTGTGCAGGAGAATCCGTATAGGTGTTCGAGTGTTCGAACCGTATTGCACAAGAAATGGTATGTAAACCCCGTACTTACATATCTGCCACTGTGCAGGAGAATCCGTATAGGTGTTCGAGTGTTCGAACCGTAATGCGCAAGAAATGGTATGCAAACCCCGTATTTACAAATCTGCCACTGTGCAGGAGAATCCGTATAGGTGTTCGAGTGTTCGAACCGTATTGCGCAAGAAATGGTTTGTAAAACTCGTACTTACATATCTGCCACTGTGCAGGAGAATCCGTATAGGTGTTCGAGTGTTCGAACCGCAATGCGCAAGAAATGGAATGTAAACCCCATATTTACATATCTGCCACTGTGCAGGAGAATCCGTATTGGTGTTCGAGTGTTCGAACCGTATTGCGCAAGAAATGGTATGTAAACCCCGTATTTACATATCTGCCACTGTGCCGGAGAATCCGTATAGGTGTTCGAGTGTTCGAACCGTAATGCGCAAAAAATGGTATGTAAACCCCGTATTTACATATCTGCCACTGTGCAGGAGAATCCGTATAGGTGTTCGAGTGTTCGAACCGTATTGCCCAAGAAATGGTTTGTAAACCCCGTATTTACGTATCTGCCACTGTGCAGGAGAATCCGTATAGGTGTTCGAGTGTTCGAACCGTATTGCCCAAGAAATGGTTTGTAAACGCCGTATTTACATATCTGCCACTGTGCAGGAGAATCCGTACAGGTGTTCGAGTGTTCGAACCGTAATGCGCAAGAAATGGTATGTAAACCCCGTATTTACATATCTGCCACAGTGCAGGAGAATCCGTATAGGTGTTCGAGTGTTCGAACCGTATTGCGCAAGAAATGGTTTGTAAACCCCGTATTTACATATCTGCCACTATGCAGGAGAATCCGTATAGGTGTTCGAGTGTTCGAACCGTATTGCGCAAGAAATGGTATGTAAACCCCGTATTTACATATCTGCCACTGTGCAGGAGAATCCGTATAGGTGTTCGAGTGTTCGAACCGTATTGCGCAAGAAATGGTTTGTAAAACTCGTATTTACATATCTGCCACTGTGCAGGAGAATCCGTATAGGTGTTCGAGTGTTCGAACCGCATTGCGCAAGAAATGGTACGGAAACCCCGTATTTACATATCTGCCACTGTGCAGGAGAATCCGTATAGGTGTTCGAGTTTTCGAACCGTAATGCGAAAGAAATGGTTTGTAAACCCCGTTTTTACATATCTGCCACTGTGCAGGAGAATCCGTATTGGTGTTCGAGTGTTCGAACCGTATTGCGCAAGAAATGGTATGTAAACCCCGTATTTACATATCTGCCACTGTGCAGGAGAATCCGTATAGGTGTTCGAGTGTTCGAACCGTAATGCGCAAAAAATGGTATGTAAACCCCGTATTTACATATCTGCCACTGTGCCGGAGAATCCGTATAGGTGTTCGAGTGTTCGAACCGCAATGCGCAAGAAATGGTACGGAAACCCCGTATTTACATATCTGCCACTGTGCAGGAGAATCCGTATAGGTGTTCGAGTTTTCGAACCGTAATGCGCAAGAAATGGTATGTAAACCCCATATTTACATATCTGCCACTGTGCAGGAGAATCCGTATTGGTGTTCGAGTGTTCGAACCGTATTGCGCAAGAAATGGTATGTAAACCCCGTATTTACATATCTGCCACTGTGCAGGAGAATCCGTATAGGTGTTCGAGTGTTCGAACCGTAATGCGCAAAAAATGGTATGTGAACCCCGTATTTACATATCTGCCACTGTGCAGGAGAATCCGTATAGGTGTTCGAGTGTTCGAACCGTATTGCCCAAGAAATGGTTTGTAAACCCCGTATTTACGTATCTGCCACTGTGCAGGAGAATCCGTATAGGTGTTCGAATGTTCGAACCGTATTGCGCAAGAAATGGTATGTAAACCCCGTATTTTCATATCTGCCACTGTGCAGTAGAATCCGTATAGGTGTTCGAGTGTTCGAACCGTAATGCGCAAGAAATGGTATGTAAACCCCGTATTTACATATCTGCCAATGTGCAGGAGAATCCGTATAGGTGTTCGAGTGTTCGAACCGTAATGCGCAAGAAATGGTATGTAAACCCCGTATTTACATATCTGCCACTGTGCAGGAGAATCCGTATAGGTGTTCGAGTGTTCGAACCGTATTGCCTAAGAAATGGTTTGTAAACGACGTATTTACATATCTGCCACTGTGCAGGAGAATCCGTATAGGTGTTCGAGTGTTCGAACTGTAATGCGCAAGAAATGGTATGCAAACCCCGTATTTACATATCTGCCACTGTGCAGGAGAATCCGTATAGGTGTTCGAATCGTACTGCGCAAGAATTGGTATGTAAACCACGTATTTACATATCTGCCACTGTGCAGGAGAATCCGTATAGGTGTTCGATTGTTCGAACCGTATTGCGCAAGAAATGGTATGTAAACCCCGTATTTACATATCTACCACTGTGTAGGAGAATCCGTATAGGTGTTCGAGTGTTCGAACCGTAATTCGCCCGAAATGGTATGTAATACCCGTATTTACATATCTGCCACTGTGCAGGAGAATCCGTATGGGTGTTCGAGTGTTCGAACCCTAATGAATGAGAAATGGTAAGTAAACGCCGTATTTACATATCTGCCACTATGCAGGAGAATCCGTATAGCTGTTCGAGTGTTCGAACCGTATTGCGCAAGAAATGGTATGTAAACCCCGTATTTACATATCTGCCACTGTGCAGGAGAATCCGTATAGGTGTTCGAGTGTTCGAACCGTAATGCGCAAGAAATGGTATGTAAACCCCGTATTTACATATCTGCCACTGTGCAGGAGAATCCGTATAGGTGTTCGAGTGTTCGAACCGTATTGCGCAAGAAATGGTATGTAAACCCCGTATTTACATATCTGCCACTGTGTAGGAGAATCCGTATAGGTGTTCGAGTGTTCGAACCGTAATGTGCAAGAAATGGTATGTAAACCCCGTATTTACATATCTGCCACTGTGCAGGAGAATCCGTATAGGTGTTCGAGTGTTCGAGTCGTATTGCGCAAGAATTGGTATGCAAACCCTGTATTTACATATCTGCTACTGTGCAGGAGAATCCGTATAGGTGTCTAGTGTTCGAACCGTATTGCGCAAGAAATGGTATGTAAACCCCGTATTTACATGTCTACCACTGTGCAGGAGAATCCGTATAGGTGTTCGAGTGTTCGAACCGTAATTCGCCCGAAATGGTATGTAAAACCCGTATTTACATATCTGCCACTGTGCAGGAGAATCCGTATAGGTGTTCGAGTATTCGAACCCTAATGCATGAGAAATGGTAAGTAAACGCCGCATTTAGATATCTGCCACTGTGCAGGAGAATCCGTATAGGTGTTCGAGTGTTCGAACCGTATTGCACAAGAAATGGTATGTAAACCCCGTACTTACATATCTGCCACTGTGCAGGAGAATCCGTATAGGTGTTCGAGTGTTCGAACCGTAATGCGCAAGAAATGGTATGTAAACCCCGTATTTACAAATCTGCCACTGTGCAGGAGAATCCGTATAAGTGTTCGAGTGTTCGGACCGTGTTGCGCAAGAAATGGTTTGTAAAACTCGTACTTACATATCTGCCACTGTGCAGGAGAATCCGTATAGGTGTTCGAGTGTTCGAACCGCAATGCGCAAGAAATGGTACGGAAACCCCGTATTTACTTATCTGCCACTGTGCAGGAGAATCCGTATAGGTGTTCGAGTTTTCGAACCGTAATGCGCAAGAAATGGTATGTAAACCCCATATTTACATATCTGCCACTGTGCAGGAGAATCCGTATTGGTGTTCGAGTGTTCGAACCGTATTGCGCAAGAAATGGTATGTAAACCCCGTATTTACATATCTGCCACTGTGTGCAGGAGAATCCGTATAGGTGTTCGAGTGTTCGAACCGTAATGCGCAAAAAATGGTATGTGAACCCCGTATTTACATATCTGCCACTGTGCAGGAGAATCCGTATAGGTGTTCGAGTGTTCGAACCGTATTGCCCAAGAAATGGTTTGTAAACCCCGTATTTACGTATCTGCCACTGTGCAGGAGAATCCGTATAGGTGTTCGAGTGTTCGAACCGTATTGCCCAAGAAATGGTTTGTAAACGCCGTATTTACATATCTGCCACTGTGTAGGAGAATCCGTACAGGTGTTCGAGTGTTCGAACCGTAATGCGCAAAAAATGGTATGTGAACCCCGTATTTACATATCTGCCACTGTGCAGGAGAATCCGTATAGGTGTTCGAGTGTTCGAACCGTATTGCCCAAGAAATGGTTTGTAAACCCCGTATTTACGTATCTGCCACTGTGCAGGAGAATCCGTATAGGTGTTCGAGTGTTCGAACCGTATTGCCCAAGAAATGGTTTGTAAACGCCGTATTTACATATCTGCCACTGTGCAGGAGAATCCGTACAGGTGTTCGAGTGTTCGAACCGTAATGCGCAAGAAATGGTATGTAAACCCCGTATTTACATATCTGCCACTGTGCAGGAGAATCCGTATAGGTGTTCGAGTGTTCGAACCGTATTGCGCAAGAAATGGTTTGTAAACCCCGTATTTACATATCTGCCACTGTGCAGGAGAATCCGTATAGGTGTTCGAGTGTTCGAACCGTATTGCGCAAGAAATGGTATGTAAACCCCGTATTTACATATCTGCCACTGTGCAGGAGAATCCGTATAGGTGTTCGAGTGTTCGAACCGTATTGCGCAAGAAATGGTTTGTAAAACTCGTATTTACATATCTGCCACTGTGCAGGAGAATCCGTATAGGTGTTCGAGTGTTCGAACCGCATTGCGCAAGAAATGGTACGGAAACCCCGTATTTACATATCTGCCACTGTGCAGGAGAATCCGTATAGGTGTTCGAGTTTTCGAACCGTAATACGCAAGAAATGGTTTGTAAACCCCGTTTTTACATATCTGCCACTGTGCAGGAGAATCCGTATTGGTGTTCGAGTGTTCGAACCGTATTGCGCAAGAAATGGTATGTAAACCCCGTATTTACATATCTGCCACTGTGCAGGAGAATCCGTATAGGTGTTCGAGTGTTCGAACCGTAATGCGCAAAAAATGGTATGTAAACCCCGTATTTACATATCTGCCACTGTGCCGGAGAATCCGTATAGGTGTTCGAGTGTTCGAACCGCAATGCGCAAGAAATGGTACGGAAACCCCGTATTTACATATCTGCCACTGTGCAGGAGAATCCGTATAGGTGTTCGAGTTTTCGAACCGTAATGCGCAAGAAATGGTATGTAAACCCCATATTTACATATCTGCCACTGTGCAGGAGAATCCGTATTGGTGTTCGAGTGTTCGAACCGTATTGCGCAAGAAATGGTATGTAAACCCCGTATTTACATATCTGCCACTGTGCAGGAGAATCCGTATAGGTGTTCGAGTGTTCGAACCGTAATGCGCAAAAAATGGTATGTGAACCCCGTATTTACATATCTGCCACTGTGCAGGAGAATCCGTATAGGTGTTCGAGTGTTCGAACCGTATTGCCCAAGAAATGGTTTGTAAACCCCGTATTTACGTATCTGCCACTGTGCAGGAGAATCCGTATAGGTGTTCGACTGTTCGAACCGTATTGCCCAAGAAATGGTTTGTAAACGCCGTATCTACATATCTGCCACTGTGCAGGAGAATCCGTACAGGTGTTCGAGTGTTCGAACCGTAATGCGCAAGAAATGGTATGTAAACCCCGTATTTACATATCTGCCACTGTGCAGGAGAATCCGTATAGGTGTTCGAGTGTTCGAACCGTATTGCGCAAGAAATGGTTTGTAAACCCCGTATTTACATATCTGCCACTGTGCAGGAGAATCCGTATAGGTGTTCGAGTGTTCGAACCGTATTGCGCAAGAAATGGTATGTAAACCCCGTATTTACATATCTGCCACAGTGCAGGAGAATCCGTATAGGTGTTCGAGTGTTCGAACCGTATTGCGCAAGAAATGGTTTGTAAAACTCGTATTTACATATCTGCCACTGTGCAGGAGAATCCGTATAGGTGTTCGAGTGTTCGAACCGCATTGCGCAAGAAATGGTACGGAAACCCCGTATTTACATATCTGCCACTGTGCAGGAGAATCCGTATAGGTGTTCGAGTTTTCGAACCGTAATGCGCAAGAAATGGTTTGTAAACCCCGTTTTTACATATCTGCCACTGTGCAGGAGAATCCGTATTGGTGTTCGAGTGTTCGAACCGTATTGCGCAAGAAATGGTATGTAAACCCCGTATTTACATATCTGCCACTGTGCAGGAAAATCCGTATAGGTGTTCGAGTGTTCGAACCGTAATGCGCAAAAAATGGTATGTAAACCCCGTATTTACATATCTGCCACTGTGCCGGAGAATCCGTATAGGTGTTCGAGTGTTCGAACCGTATTGCCCAAGAAATGTTTTGTAAACCCTGTATTTACGTATCTGCCACTGTGCAGGAGAATCCGTATAGGTGCTCGGGTGTTCGAACCGTATTGCCCAAGAAATGGTTTGTAAACGCCGTATTTACATATCTGCCACTGTGCAGGAGAATCCGTACAGGTGTTCGAGTGTTCGAACCGTAATGCGCAAGAAATGGTATGTAAACCCCGTATTTACATATCTTCCACTGTGCAGGAGAATCCGTATAGGTGTTCGAGTGTTCGAACCGTATTGCGCAAGAAACGGTTTGTAAACCCCGTATTTACATATCTGCCACTTTGGAGGAGAATCCGTATAGGTGTTCGAGGGTTCGAACCGTATTGCGCAAGAAATGGTATGTAAACTCCGTATTTACATATCTGCCACTGTGCAGGAGAATCCGTATAGGTGTTCGAGTGTTCGAACCGTAATGCGCAAGAAATGGTATGTAAACCCCGTATTTACATATCTGCCACTGTGCAGGAGAATCCGTATAGGTGTTCGAGTGTTCGAACCGTAATGCGCAAGAAATGGTACGGAAACACCGTATTTACATATCTGCCACTGTGCAGGAGAATCCGTATAGGTGTTCGAACC
This sequence comes from Camellia sinensis, assembly GCF_055761805.1. NCBI lineage: Eukaryota > Viridiplantae > Streptophyta > Magnoliopsida > Ericales > Theaceae > Camellia > Camellia sinensis. Next base: position 119,103,683 of record NC_138974.1, read on the forward strand.
GTAATGCGCAAGAAATGGTATGTAAACCCCGTATTTACATATCTGCCACTGTGCAGGAGAATCCGTATAGGTGTTCGATTGTTCGAAACGAATTGCCCAAGTAATGGTTTGTAAACGCCGTATTTACATATCTGCCACTGTGCAGGAGAATCCGTATAGGTGTTCGAGTGTTCGAACCGTAATGCGCAAGAAATGGTATGTAAACCCCATATTTACATATCTGCCACTGTGCAGGAGAATCCGTATAGGTGTTCGAATCGTACTGCGCAAGAATTGGTATGTAAACCCCGTATTTACATATCTGCCACTGTGCAGGAGAATCCGTATAGGTGTTCGAGTGTTCGAACCGTAATGCGCAAGAAATGGTATGTAAACCCCATATTTACATATCTGCCACTGTGCAGGAGAATCCGTATAGGTGTTCGAATCGTACTGCGCAAGAATAGGTATGTAAACCCCGTATTTACATATCTGCCACTGTGCAGGAGAATCCGTATAGGTGTTCGAGTGTTCGAACCGTAATTCGCCTGAAATGGTATGTAATACCCGTATTTACATATCTGCCACTGTGCAGGAGAATCCGTATGGGTGTTCGAGTGTTCGAACCCTAATGAATGAGAAATGGTAAGTAAACGCCGTATTTACATATCTGCCACTATGCAGGAGAATCCGTATAGGTGTTCGAGTGTTCGAACCGTATTGCGCAAGAAATGGTATGTAAACCCCGTATTTACATATCTGCCACTGTGCAGGAGAATCCGTATAGGTGTTCGAGTGTTCGAACCGTAATGCGCAAGAAATGGTATGTAAACCCCGTATTTACATATCTGCCACTGTGCAGGAGAATCCGTATAGGTGTTCGAGTGTTCGAACCGTATTGCCCAAGAAATGGTTTGTAAACCCCGTATTTACATATCTGCCACTGTGCAGGAGAATCCGTATAGGTGTTCGAGTGTTCGAACCGTATTGCCCAAGAAATGGTTTGTAAACGCCGTATTTACATATCTGCCACTGTGCCGGAGAATCCGTATAGGTGTTCGAGTGTTCGAACCGTAATGCGCATGAAATGGTATGTAAACCCCGTATTTACATATCTGCCACTGTGCAGGAGAATCCGTATAGGTGTTCGAGTGTTCGAACCGTATTGCGCAAGAAATGGTATGTAAACCCCGTATTTACATATCTGCCACTGTGCAGGAGAATCCGTATAGGTGTTCGAGTGTTCGAACCGTATTGCGCAAAAAATAGTTTGTAAACCCCGTATTTACATATCTGCCACTGTGCAGGAGAATCTGTATAGGTGTTCGAGTGTTCGAACCGTATTGCGCAAGAAATGGTATGTAAACCCCGTATTTACATATCTGCCACTGTGCAGGAGAATCCGTATAGGTGTTCGAGTGTTCGAACCGTAATGCGCAAGAAATGGTATGTAAACCCCGTATTTACATATCTGCCACTGTGCAGGAGAATCCGTATAGGTGTTCGAGTGTTCGAACCGTATTGCCCAAGAAATGGTATGTAAACCCCGTATTTACATATCTGCTACTGTGCAGGAGAATCCGTATAGGTGTTCGAGTGTTCGAACCGTAATGCGCAAGAAATGGTATATAAACCCCGTATTTACATATCTGCCACTGTGCAGGAGAATCCGTATAGGTGTTCGAGTGTTCGAACCGTATTGCCCAAGAAATGGTTTGTAAACCCCGTATTTACATATCTGCCACTGTGCAGGAGAATCCGTATGGGTGTTCGAGTGTTCGAACCGTATTGCGCAAGAAATGGTTTGTAAACCCCGTATTTACATATCTGCCACTGTGCAGGAGAATCCGTATAGGTGTTCGAGCGTTCGAACCGTATTGCGCAAGAAATGGTATGTAAACCCCGTATTTACATATCTGCCACTGTGCAGGAGAATCCGTATAGGTGTTCGAGTGTTCGAACCGTAATGCGCAAGAAATGGTATGTAAACCCCGTATTTACATATCTGCCACTGTGCAGGAGAATCCGTATAGGTGTTCGAGTGTTCGAACCGTATTGCCCAAGAAATGGTTTGTAAACCCCGTATTTACATATCTGCCACTGTGCAGGAGAATCCGTATAGGTGTTCGAGTGTTCGAACCGTAATGCGCAAGAAATGGTATGTAAACCCCGTATTTACATATCTGCCACTGTGCAGGAGAATCTGTATAGGTGTTCGAGTGTTCGAACCGTATTGCCCAAGAAATGGTATGTAAACCCCGTATTTACATATCTGCCACTGTGCAGGAGAATCCGTATAGGTGTTCGAGTGTTCGAACCGTAATGCGCAAGAAATGGTATGTAAACCCCGTATTTACATATCTGCCACTGTGCAGGAGAATCCGTATAGGTGTTCGAGTGTTCGAACCGTATTGCCCAAGAAATGGTATGTAAACCCCGTATTTACATATCTGCTACTGTGCAGGAGAATCCGTATAGGTGTTCGAGTGTTCGAACCGTAATGCGCAAGAAATGGTATATAAACCCCGTATTTACATATCTGCCACTGTGCAGGAGAATCCGTATAGGTGTTCGAGTGTTCGAACCGTATTGCCCAAGAAATGGTTTGTAAACCCCGTATTTACATATCTGCCACTGTGCAGGAGAATCCGTATGGGTGTTCGAGTGTTCGAACCGTATTGCGCAAGAAATGGTTTGTAAACCCCGTATTTACATATCTGCCACTGTGCAGGAGAATCCGTATAGGTGTTCGAGCGTTCGAACCGTATTGCGCAAGAAATGGTATGTAAACCCCGTATTTACATATCTGCCACTGTGCAGGAGAATCCGTATAGGTGTTCGAGTGTTCGAACCGTAATGCGCAAGAAATGGTATGTAAACCCCGTATTTACATATCTGCCACTGTGCAGGAGAATCCGTATAGGTGTTCGAGTGTTCGAACCGTATTGCCCAAGAAATGGTTTGTAAACCCCGTATTTACATATCTGCCACTGTGCAGGAGAATCCGTATAGGTGTTCGAGTGTTCGAACCGTATTGCGCAAGAAATGGTTTGTAAACCCCGTATTTACATATCTGCCACTGTGCAGGAGAATCCGTATAGGTGTTCGAGTGTGCGAACCGTATTGCGCAAGAAATGGTATGTAAACCCCGTATTTTCATATCTGCCACTGTGCAGTAGAATCCGTATAGGTGTTCGAGTGTTCGAACCGTAATGCGCAAGAAATGGTATGTAAACCCCGTATTTACATATCTGCCACTGTGCAGGAGAATCCGTATAGGTGTTCGAGTGTTCGAACCGTAATGCGCAAGAAATGGTACGGAAACCCCGTATTTACATATCTGCCACTGTGCAGGAGAATCCGTATAGGTGTTCGAACCGTAATGCGCAAGAAATGGTATGTAAACCCCGTATTTACATATCTGCCACTGTGCAGGAGAATCCGTATAGGTGTTCGAGTGTTCGAAACGAATTGCCTAAGTAATGGTTTGTAAACGCCGTATTTACATATCTGCCACTGTGCAGGAGAATCCGTATAGGTGTTCGAGTGTTCGAACCGTAATGCGCAAGAAATGGTATGTAAACCCCATATTTACATATCTGCCACTGTGCAGGAGAATCCGTATAGGTGTTCGAATCGTACTGCGCAAGAATTGGTATGTAAACCCCGTATTTACATATCTGCCACTGTGCAGGAGAATCCGTATAGGTGTTCGAGTGTTCGAACAGTAATGCGCAAGAAATGGTATGTAAACCCCATATTTAGATATCTGCCACTGTGCAGGAGAATCCGTATAGGTGTTCGAATCGTACTGCGCAAGAATTGGTATGTAAACCCCGTATTTACATATCTGCCACTGTGCAGGAGAATCCGTATAGGTGTTCGAGTGTTCGAACCGTAATTCGCCTGAAATGGTATGTAATACCCGTATTTACATATCTGCCACTGTGCAGGAGAATCCGTATGGGTGTTCGAGTGTTCGAACCCTAATGAATGAGAAATGGTAAGTAAACGCCGTATTTACATATCTGCCACTATGCAGGAGAATCCGTATAGGTGTTCGAGTGTTCGAACCGTATTGCGCAAGAAATGGTATGTAAACCCCGTATTTACATATCTGCCACTGTGCAGGAGAATCCGTATAGGTGTTCGAGTGTTCGAACCGTAATGCGCAAGAAATGGTATGTAAACCACGTATTTACATATCTGCCACTGTGCAGGAGAATCCGTATAGGTGTTCGAGTGTTCGAACCGTATTGCCCAAGAAATGGTTTGTAAACCCCGTATTTACATATCTGCCACTGTGCAGGAGAATCCGTATAGGTGTTCGAGTGTTCGAACCGTATTGCCCAAGAAATGGTTTGTAAACGCCGTATTTACATATCTGCCACTGTGCCGGAGAATCCGTATAGGTGTTCGAGTGTTCGAACCGTAATGCGCATGAAATGGTATGTAAACCCCGTATTTACATATCTGCCACTGTGCAGGAGAATCCGTATAGGTGTTCGAGTGTTCGAACCGTATTGCGCAAGAAATGGTATGTAAACCCCGTATTTACATATCTGCCACTGTGCAGGAGAATCCGTATAGGTGTTCGAGTGTTCGAACCGTATTGCGCAAAAAATAGTTTGTAAACCCCGTATTTACATATCTGCCACTGTGCAGGAGAATCTGTATAGGTGTTCGAGTGTTCGAACCGTATTGCGCAAGAAATGGTATGTAAACCCCGTATTTACATATCTGCCACTGTGCAGGAGAATCCGTATAGGTGTTCGAGTGTTCGAACCGTAATGCGCAAGAAATGGTATGTAAACCCGTATTTACATATCTGCCACTGTGCAGGAGAATCCGTATAGGTGTTCGAGTGTTCGAACCGTATTGCCCAAGAAATGGTATGTAAACCCCATATTTACATATCTGCTACTGTGCAGGAGAATCCGTATAGGTGTTCGAGTGTTCGAACCGTAATGCGCAAGAAATGGTATATAAACCCCGTATTTACATATCTGCCACTGTGCAGGAGAATCCGTATAGGTGTTCGAGTGTTCGAACCGTATTGCCCAAGAAATGGTTTGTAAACCCCGTATTTACATATCTTCCACTGTGCAGGAGAATCCGTATGGGTGTTCGAGTGTTCGAACCGTGTTGCGCAAGAAATGGTTTGTAAACCCCGTATTTACATATCTGCCACTGTGCAGGAGAATCCGTATAGGTGTTCGAGTGTTCGAACCGTATTGCGCAAGAAATGGTATGTAAACCCCGTATTTACATATCTGCCACTGTGCAGGAGAATCCGTATAGGTGTTCGAGTGTTCGAACCGTAATGCGCAAGAAATGGTATGTAAACCCCGTATTTACATATCTGCCACTGTGCAGGAGAATCCGTATAGGTGTTCGAGTGTTCGAACCGTATTGCCCAAGAAATGGTTTGTAAACCCCGTATTTACATATCTGCCACTGTGCAGGAGAATCCGTATAGGTGTTCGAGTGTTCGAACCGTATTGCGCAAGAAATGGTTTGTAAACCCCGTATTTACATATCTGCCACTGTGCAGGAGAATCCGTATAGGTGTTCGAGTGTTCGAACCGTATTGCGCAAGAAATGGTATGTAAACCCCGTATTTTCATATCTGCCACTGTGCAGTAGAATCCGTATAGGTGTTCGAGTGTTCGAACCGTAATGCGCAAGAAATGGTATGTAAACCCCGTATTTACATATCTGCCACTGTGCAGGAGAATCCGTATAGGTGTTCGAGTGTTCGAACCGTAATGCGCAAGAAATGGTACGGAAACCCCGTATTTACATATCTGCCACTGTGCAGGAGAATCCGTATAGGTGTTCGAGTGTTCGAACCGTATTGCGCAAGAAATGGTATGTAAACCCCCTATTTACATATCTGTCACTGTGCAGGAGAATCCGTATAGGTGTTCGAGTGTTCGAACCGTATTGCGCAAAAAATAGTTTGTAAACCCCGTATTTACATATCTGCCACTGTGCAGGAGAATCTGTATAGGTGTTCGAGTGTTCGAACCGTATTGCGCAAGAAATAGTTTGTAAACCCCGTATTTACATATCTGCCACTGTGCAGGAGAATCCGTATAGGTGTTCGAGTGTTCGAACCGTAATGCGCAAGAAATGGTATGTAAACCCCGTATTTACATATCTGCCACTGTGCAGGGGAATCCGTATAGGTGTTCGAGTGTTCGAACCGTATTGCCCAAGAAATGGTATGTAAACCCCGTATTTACATATCTGCTACTGTGCAGGAGAATCCGTATAGGTGTTCGAGTGTTCGAACCGTAATGCGCAAGAAATGGTATATAAACCCCGTATTTACATATCTGCCACTGTGCAGGAGAATCCGTATAGGTGTTCGAGTGTTCGAACCGTATTGCCCAAGAAATGGTTTGTAAACCCCGTATTTACATATCTGCCACTGTGCAGGAGAATCCGTATAGGTGTTCGAGTGTTCGAACCGTATTGCGCAAGAAATGGTTTGTAAACCCCGTATTTACATATCTGCCACTGTGCAGGAGAATCCGTATAGGTGTTCGAGTGTTCGAACCGTATTGCGCAAGAAATGGTATGTAAACCCCGTATTTACATATCTGCCACTGTGCAGGAGAATCCGTATAGGTGTTCGAGTGTTCGAACCGTAATGCGCAAGAAATGGTATGTAAACCCCGTATTTACATATCTGCCACTGTGCAGGAGAATCCGTATAGGTGTTCGAGTGTTCGAACCGTAATGCGTAAGAAATGGTATGTAAACCCCGTATTTACATATCTGCCACTGTGCAGGAGAATCCGTATAGGTGTTCGAGTGTTCGAACCGTATTGCCCAAGAAATGGTATGTAAACCCCGTATTTACATATCTGCTACTGTGCAGGAGAATCCGTATAGGTGTTCGAGTGTTCGAACCGTAATGCGCAAGAAATGGTATATAAACCCCGTATTTACATATCTGCCACTGTGCAGGAGAATCCGTATAGGTGTTCGAGTGTTCGAACCGTATTGCCCAAGAAATGGTTTGTAAACCCCGTATTTACATATCTGCCACTGTGCAGGAGAATCCGTATAGGTGTTCGAGTGTACGAACCGTATTGCGCAAGAAATGGTTTGTAAACCCCGTATTTACATATCTGCCACTGTGTTGGAGAACCCGTATAGGTGTTCGAGTGTTCGAACCGTATTGCGCAAGAAATGGTATGTAAACCCCGTATTTACATATCTGCCACTGTGCAGGAGAATCCGTATAGGTGTTCGAGTGTTCGAACCGTAATGCGCAAGAAATGGTATGTAAACCCCGTATTTACATATCTGCTACTGTGCAGGAGAATCCGTATAGGTGTTCGAGTGTTCGAACCGTATTGCCCAAGAAATGGTTTGTAAACCCCGTATTTACATATCTGCCATTGTGCAGGAGAATCCGTATAGGTGTTCGAGTGTTCGAACCGTATTGCGCAAGAAATGGTTTGTAAACCCCGTATTTACATATCTGCCACTGTGCAGGAGAATCCGTATAGGTGTTCGAGTGTTCGAACCGTATTGCGCAAGAAATGGTTTGTAAACCCCGTATTTTCATATCTGCCACTGTGCAGGAGAATCCGTATAGGTGTTCGAGTGTTCGAACCGTATTGCGCAAAATTGGTATGCAAACCCCGTATTTACATATATGCTACTGTGCAGGAGAATCCGTATAGGTGTCTAGTGTTCGAACCGTATTGCGCAAGAAATGGTATGTAAACCCCGTATTTACATATCTACCACTGTGCAGGAGAATCCGTATAGGTGTTCGAGTGTTCGAACCGTAATTCGCCCGAAATGGTATGTAAAACCCGTATTTACATATCTGTCACTGTGCAGGAGAATCCGTATAGGTGTTCGAGTGTTCGAACCCTAATGCATGAGAAATGGTAAGTAAACGCCGCATTTAGATATCTGTCACTGTGCAGGAGAATCCGTATAGGTGTTCGAGTGTTCGAACCGTAATGCGTAAGAAATGGTATGTAAACCCCGTATTTACATATCTGCCACCGTGCAGGAGAATCCGTATAGGTGTTCGAGTGTTCGAACCGTATTGCGCAAGAAATGGTTTGTAAAACTCGTATTTACATATCTGCCACTGTGCAGGAGAATCCGTATAGGTGTTCGAGTGTTCGAACCGCAATGCGCAAGAAATGGTACGGAAACCCCGTATTTACATATCTGCCACTGTGCAGGAGAATCCGTATAGGTGTTCGAGTGTTCGAACCGCAATGCGCAAGAAATGGTACGGAAACCCCGTATTTACATATCTGCCACTGTGCAGGAGAATCCGTATAGGTGTTCGAGTTTTCGAACCGTAATGCGGAAGAAATGGTATGTAAACCCCGTATTTACATATCTGTCACTGTGCGGGAGAATCCGCATTGGTGTTCGAGTGTTCGAACCGTATTGCCCAAGAAATGGTATGTAAACCCCGTATTTACATATCTGCTACTGTGCAGGAGAATCCGTCTGGGTGTTCGAGTGTTCGAACTGTAATGCGCAAGAAATGGTATATAAACCCCGTATTTACATATCTGCCACTGTGCTGGAGAATCCGTATAGGTGTTCGAGTGTTCGAACCGTATTGCCCAAGAAATGGTTTGTAAACCCCGTATTTACATATCTGCCACTGTGCAGGGGAATCCGTATAGGTGTTCGAGTGTTCGAACCGTATTGCGCAAGAAATGGTATGTAAACCCCGTATTTACATATCTGCCACTGTGCAGGATAATCCGTATAGGTGTTCGAGTGTTCGAACCGTAATGCGCAAGAAATGGTATGTAAACCCCGTATTTACATATCTGCCACTGTGCAGGAGAATCCGTATAGGTGTTCGAGTGTTCGAACCGTATTGCCCAAGAAATGGTTTGTAAACCCCGTATTTACATATCTGCCACTGTGCAGGAGAATCCGTATAGGTGTTCGAGTTTTCGAACCGTAATGCGTAAGAAATGGTATGTAAACCCCGTATTTGCATATCTGCCACCGTGCAGGAGAATCCGTATAGGTGTTCGAGTGTTCGAACCGTATTGCGCAAGAAATGGTTTGTAAAACTCGTATTTACATATCTGCCACTGTGCAGGAGAATCCGTATAGGTGTTCGAGTCTTCGAACCGCAATGCGCAAGAAATGGTACGGAAACCCCGTATTTACATATCTGCCACTGTGCAGGAGAATCCGTATAGGTGTTCGAGTGTTCGAACCGAAATGCGCAAGAAATGGTACGGAAACCCCGTATTTACATATCTGCCACTCTGCAGGAGAATCCGTATAGGTGTTCGAGTTTTCGAACCGTAATGTGCAAGAAATGGTATGTAAACCCCGTATTTACATATCTGTCACTGTGCGGGAGAATCCGCATTGGTGTTCGAGTGTTCGAACCGTATTGCCCAAGAAATGGTATGTAAACCCCGTATTTACATATCTGCTACTGTGCAGGAGAATCCGTATAGGTGTTCGAGTGTTCGAACCGTAATGCGCAAGAAATGGTATATAAACCCCGTATTTACATATCTGCCACTGTGCAGGAGAATCCGTATAGGTGTTCGAGTGTTCGAACCGTATTGCCCAAGAAATGGTTTGTAAACCCCGTATTTACATATCTGCCACTGTGCAGGAGAATCCGTATAGGTGTTCGAGTGTTCGAACCGTATTGCGCAAGAAATGGTTTGTAAACCCCGTATTTACATATCTGCCACTGTGCAGGAGAATCCGTATAGGTGTTCGAGTGTTCGAACCGTATTGCGCAAGAAATGGTATGTAAACCCCGTATTTACATATCTGCCACTGTGCAGGAGAATCCGTATAGGTGTTCGAGTGTTCGAACCGTAATGCGCAAGAAATGGTATGTAAACCCCGTATTTACATATCTGCCACTGTGCAGGAGAATCCGTATAGGTGTTCGAGTGTTCGAACCGTATTGCCCAAGAAATGGTTTGTAAACCCCGTATTTACATATCTGCCACTGTGCAGGAGAATCCGTATAGGTGTTCGAGTGTTCGAACCGTATTGCGCAAGAAATGGTTTGTAAACCCCGTATTTACATATCTGCCACTGTGCAGGAGAATCCGTATAGGTGTTCGAGTGTTCGAACCGTATTGCGCAAGAAATGGTATGTAAACCCCGTATTTTCATATCTGCCACTGTGCAGTAGAATCCGTATAGGTGTTCGAGTGTTCGAACCGTAATGCGCAAGAAATGGTATGTAAACCCCGTATTTACATATCTGCCACTGTGCAGGAGAATCCGTATACGTGTTCGAGTGTTCGAACCGTAATGCGCAAGAAATGGTACGGAAACCCCGTATTTACATATCTGCCACTGTGCAGGAGAATCCGTATAGGTGTTCGAGTGTTCGAACCGTATTGCGCAAGAAATGGTATGTAAACCCCCTATTTACATATCTGTCACTGTGCAGGAAAATCCGTATAGGTGTTCGAGTGTTCGAACCGTATTGCGCAAAAAATAGTTTGTAAACCCCGTATTTACATATCTGCCACTGTGCAGGAGAATCTGTATAGGTGTTCGAGTGTTCGAACCGTATTGCGCAAGAAATGGTATGTAAACCCCGTATTTACATATCTGCCACTGTGCAGGAGAATCCGTATAGGTGTTCGAGTGTTCGAACCGTAATGCGCAAGAAATGGTATGTAAATCCCGTATTTACATATCTGCCACTGTGCAGGGGAATCCGTATAGGTGTTCGAGTGTTCGAACCGTATTGCCCAAGAAATGGTATGTAAACCCCGTATTTACATATCTGCTACTGTGCAGGAGAATCCGTATAGGTGTTCGAGTGTTCGAACCGTAATGCGCAAGAAATGGTATATAAACCCCGTATTTACATATCTGCCACTGTGCTGGAGAATCCGTATAGGTGTTCGAGTGTTCGAACCGTATTGCCCAAGAAATGGTTTGTAAACCCCGTATTTACATATCTGCCACTGTGCAGGAGAATCCGTATAGGTGTTCGAGTGTTCGAACCGTATTGCGCAAGAAATGGTTTGTAAACCCCGTATTTACATATCTGCCACTGTGCAGGAGAATCCGTATAGGTGTTCGAGTGTTCGAACCGTATTGCGCAAGAAATGGTATGTAAACCCCGTATTTACATATCTGCCACTGTGCAGGATAATCCGTATAGGTGTTCGAGTGTTCGAACCGTAATGCGCAAGAAATGGTATGTAAACCCCGTATTTACATATCTGCCACTGTGCAGGAGAATCCGTATAGGTGTTCGAGTGTTCGAACCGTATTGCCCAAGAAATGGTTTGTAAACCCCGTATTTACATATCTGCCACTGTGCAGGAGAATCCGTATAGGTGTTCGAGTGTTCGAACCGTATTGCGCAAGAAATGGTTTGTAAACCCCGTATTTACATATCTGCCACTGTGCAGGAGAATCCGTATAGGTGTTCGAGTATTCGAACCGTATTGCGCAAGAAATGGTATGTAAACCCCGTATTTTCATATCTGCCACTGTGCAGTATAATCCGTATAGGTGTTCGAGTGTTCGAACCGTAATGCGCAAGAAATGGTATGTAAACCCCGTATTTACATATCTGCCACTGTGCAGGAGAATCCGTATAGGTGTTCGAGTGTTCGAACCGTAATGCGCAAGAAATGGTATGTAAACCCCGTATTTACATATCTGCCACTGTGCAGGAGAATCCGTATAGGTGTTCGAGTGTTCGAACCGTATTGCGCAAGAAATGGTATGTAAACCCCCTATTTACATATCTGTCACTGTGCAGGAGAATCCGTATAGGTGTTCGAGTGTTCGAACCGTATTGCGCAAAAAATAGTTTGTAAACCCCGTATTTACATATCTGCCACTGTGCAGGAGAATCTGTATAGGTGTTCGAGTGTTCGAACCGTATTGCGCAAGAAATGGTATGTAAACCCCGTATTTACATATCTGCCACTGTGCAGGAGAATCCGTATAGGTGTTCGAGTGTTCGAACCGTAATGCGCAAGAAATGGTATGTAAACCCCGTATTTACATATCTGCCACTGTGCAGGGGAATCCGTATAGGTGTTCGAGTGTTCGAACCGTATTGCCCAAGAAATGGTATGTAAACCCCGTATTTACATATCTGCTACTGTGCAGGAGAATCCGTATAGGTGTTCGAGTGTTCGAACCGTAATGCGCAAGAAATGGTATATAAACCCCGTATTTACATATCTGCTACTGTGCAGGAGAATCCGTATAGGTGTTCGAGTGTTCGAACCGTATTGCCCAAGAAATGGTTTGTAAACCCCGTATTTACATATCTGCCACTGTGCAGGAGAATCCGTATAGGTGTTCGAGTGTTCGAACCGTATTGCGCAAAATTGGTATGCAAACCCCGTATTTACATATCTGCTACTGTGCAGGAGAATCCGTATAGGTGTCTAGTGTTCGAACCGTATTGCGCAAGAAATGGTATGTAAACCCCGTATTTACATATCTACCACTGTGCAGGAGAATCCGTATAGGTGTTCGAGTGTTCGAACCGTAATTCGCCCGAAATGGTATGTAAAACCCGTATTTACATATCTGCCACTGTGCAGGAGAATCCGTATAGGTGTTCGAGTGTTCGAACCCTAATGCATGAGAAATGGTAAGTAAACGCCGCATTTAGATATCTGTCACTGTGCAGGAGAATCCGTATAGGTGTTCGAGTGTTCGAACCGTATTGCGCAAGAAATGGTATGTAAACCCCGTACTTACATATCTGCCACTGTGCAGGAGAATCCGTATAGGTGTTCGAGTTTTCGAACCGTAATGCGTAAGAAATGGTATGTAAACCCCGTACTTACATATCTGCCACTGTGCAGGAGAATCCGTATAGGTGTTCGAGTTTTCGAACCGTAATGCGTAAGAAATGGTATGTAAACCCCGTATTTACATATCTGCCACCGTGCAGGAGAATCCGTATAGGTGTTCGAGTGTTCGAACCGTATTGCGCAAGAAATGGTTTGTAAAACTCGTATTTACATATCTGCCACTGTGCAGGAGAATCCGTATAGGTGTTCGAGTGTTCGAACCGCAATGCGCAAGAAATGGTACGGAAACCCCGTATTTACATATCTGCCACTGTGCAGGAGAATCCGTATAGGTGTTCGAGTGTTCGAACCGCAATGCGCAAGAAATGGTACGGAAACCCCGTATTTACATATCTGCCACTGTGCAGGAGAATCCGTATAGGTGTTCGAGTTTTCGAACCGTAATGCGCAAGAAATGGTATGTAAACCCCGTATTTACATATCTGTCACTGTGCGGGAGAATCCGCATTGGTGTTCGAGTGTTCGAACCGTATTGCCCAAGAAATGGTATGTAAACCCCGTATTTACATATCTGCTACTGTGCAGGAGAATCCGTATAGGTGTTCGAGTGTTCGAACCGTAATGCGCAAGAAATGGTTTGTAAACCCCGTATTTACATATCTGCCACTGTGCAGGAGAATCCGTATAGGTGTTCGAGTGTTCGAACCGTATTGCGCAAGAAATGGTATGTAAACCCCGTATTTACATATCTGCCACTGTGCAGGAGAATCCGTATAGGTGTTCGAGTGTTCGAACCGTAATGCGCAAGAAATGGTATGTAAACCCCGTATTTACATATCTGCCACTGTGCAGGAGAATCCGTATAGGTGTTCGAGTGTTCGAACCGTATTGCCCAAGAAATGGTTTGTAAACCCCGTATTTACATATCTGCCACTGTGCAGGAGAATCCGTATAGGTGTTCGAGTGTTCGAACCGTATTGCGCAAGAAATGGTTTGTAAACCCCGTATTTACATATCTGCCACTGTGCAGGAGAATCCGTATAGGTGTTCGAGTGTTCGAACCGTATTGCGCAAGAAATGGTATGTAAACCCCGTATTTTCATATCTGCAACTGTGCAGTAGAATCCGTATAGGTGTTCGAGTGTTCGAACCGTAATGCGCAAGAAATGGTATGTAAACCCCGTATTTACATATCTGCCACTGTGCAGGAGAATCCGTATAGGTGTTCGAGTGTTCGAACCGTAATGCGCAAGAAATGGTACGGAAACCCCGTATTTACATATCTGCCACTGTGCAGGAGAATCCGTATAGGTGTTCGAGTGTTCGAACCGTATTGCGCAAGAAATGGTATGTAAACCCCCTATTTACATATCTGTCACTGTGCAGGAGAATCCGTATAGGTGTTCGAGTGTTCGAACCGTATTGCGCAAAAAATAGTTTGTAAACCCCGTATTTACATATCTGCCACTGTGCAGGAGAATCTGTATAGGTGTTCGAGTGTTCGAACCGTATTGCGCAAGAAATGGTATGTAAACCCCGTATTTACATATCTGCCACTGTGCAGGAGAATCCGTATAGGTGTTCGAGTGTTCGAACCGTAATGCGCAAGAAATGGTATGTAAACCCCGTATTTACATATCTGCCACTGTGCAGGGGAATCCGTATAGGTGTTCGAGTGTTCGAACCGTATTGCCCAAGAAATGGTTTTAAACCCCGTATTTACATATCTGCTACTGTGCAGGAGAATCCGTATAGGTGTTCGAGTGTTCGAACCGTAATGCGCAAGAAATGGTATATAAACCCCGTATTTACATATCTGCCACTGTGCTGGAGAATCCGTATAGGTGTTCGAGTGTTCGAACCGTATTGCGCAAGAAATGGTTTGTAAACCCCGTATTTACATATCTGCCACTGTGCAGGAGAATCCGTATAGGTGTTCGAGTGTTCGAACCGTATTGCGCAAGAAATGGTTTGTAAACCCCGTATTTACATATCTGCCACTGTGCAGGAGAATTCGTATAGGTGTTCGAGTGTTCGAACCGTATTGCGCAAGAAATGGTATGTAAACCCCGTATTTACATATCTGCCACTGTGCAGGATAATCCGTATAGGTGTTCGAGTGTTCGAACCGTAATGCGCAAGAAATGGTATGTAAACCCCGTATTTACATATCTGCCACTGTGCAGGAGAATCCGTATAGGTGTTCGAGTGTTCGAACCGTATTGCCCAAGAAATGGTTTGTAAACCCCGTATTTACATATCTGCCACTATGCAGGAGAATCCGTATAGGTGTTCGAGTGTTCGAACCGTAATGCGCAAGAAATGGTATGTAAACCCCGTATTTACATATCTGCCACTGTGCAGGGGAATCCGTATAGGTGTTCGAGTGTTCGAACCGTATTGCCCAAGAAATGGTTTTAAACCCCGTATTTACATATCTGCTACTGTGCAGGAGAATCCGTATAGGTGTTCGAGTGTTCGAACCGTAATGCGCAAGAAATGGTATATAAACCCCGTATTTACATATCCGCCACTGTGCTGGAGAATCCGTATAGGTGTTCGAGTGTTCGAACCGTATTGCCCAAGAAATGGTTTGTAAACCCCGTATTTACATATCTGCCACTGTGCAGGAGAATCCGTATAGGTGTTCGAGTGTTCGAACCGTATTGCGCAAGAAATAGTTTGTAAACCCCGTATTTACATATCTGCCACTGTGCAGGAGAATTCGTATAGGTGTTCGAGTGTTCGAACCGTATTGCGCAAGAAATGGTATGTAAACCCCGTATTTACATATCTGCCACTGTGCAGGATAATCCGTATAGGTGTTCGAGTGTTCGAACCGTAATGCGCAAGAAATGGTATGTAAACCCCGTATTTACATATCTGCCACTGTGCAGGAGAATCCGTATAGGTGTTCGAGTGTTCGAACCGTATTGCGCAAGAAATGGTATGTAAACCCCCTATTTACATATCTGTCACTGTGCAGGAGAATCCGTATAGGTGTTCGAGTGTTCGAACCGTATTGCGCAAGAAATGGTTTGTAAAACTCGTATTTACATATCTGCCACTGTGCAGGAGAATCCGTATAGGTGTTCGAGTGTTCGAACCGCAATGCGCAAGAAATGGTACGGAAACCCCGTATTTACATATCTGCCACTGTGCAGGAGAATCCGTATAGGTGTTCGAGTGTTCGAACCGCAATGCGCAAGAAATGGTATGTAAACCCCGTATTTACATATCTGCTACTGTGCAGGAGAATCCGTATAGGTGTTCGAGTGTTCGAACCGTAATGCGCAAGAAATGGTATATAAACCCCGTATTTACATATCTGCCACTGTGCTGGAGAATCCGTATAGGTGTTCGAGTGTTCGAACCGTATTGCGCAAGAAATGGTTTGTAAACCCCGTATTTACATATCTGCCACTGTGCAGGAGAATCCGTATAGGTGTTCGAGTGTTCGAACCGTATTGCGCAAGAAATGGTTTGTAAACCCCGTATTTACATATCTGCCACTGTGCAGGAGAATTCGTATAGGTGTTCGAGTGTTCGAACCGTATTGCGCAAGAAATGGTATGTAAACCCCGTATTTACATATCTGCCACTGTGCAGGATAATCCGTATAGGTGTTCGAGTGTTCGAACCGTAATGCGCAAGAAATGGTATGTAAACCCCGTATTTACATATCTGCCACTGTGCAGGAGAATCCGTATAGGTGTTCGAGTGTTCGAACCGTATTGCCCAAGAAATGGTTTGTAAACCCCGTATTTACATATCTGCCACTATGCAGGAGAATCCGTATAGGTGTTCGAGTGTTCGAACCGTAATGCGCAAGAAATGGTATGTAAACCCCGTATTTACATATCTGCCACTGTGCAGGGGAATCCGTATAGGTGTTCGAGTGTTCGAACCGTATTGCCCAAGAAATGGTTTTAAACCCCGTATTTACATATCTGCTACTGTGCAGGAGAATCCGTATAGGTGTTCGAGTGTTCGAACCGTAATGCGCAAGAAATGGTATATAAACCCCGTATTTACATATCCGCCACTGTGCTGGAGAATCCGTATAGGTGTTCGAGTGTTCGAACCGTATTGCCCAAGAAATGGTTTGTAAACCCCGTATTTACATATCTGCCACTGTGCAGGAGAATCCGTATAGGTGTTCGAGTGTTCGAACCGTATTGCGCAAGAAATAGTTTGTAAACCCCGTATTTACATATCTGCCACTGTGCAGGAGAATTCGTATAGGTGTTCGAGTGTTCGAACCGTATTGCGCAAGAAATGGTATGTAAACCCCGTATTTACATATCTGCCACTGTGCAGGATAATCCGTATAGGTGTTCGAGTGTTCGAACCGTAATGCGCAAGAAATGGTATGTAAACCCCGTATTTACATATCTGCCACTGTGCAGGAGAATCCGTATAGGTGTTCGAGTGTTCGAACCGTATTGCGCAAGAAATGGTATGTAAACCCCCTATTTACATATCTGTCACTGTGCAGGAGAATCCGTATAGGTGTTCGAGTGTTCGAACCGTATTGCGCAAGAAATGGTTTGTAAAACTCGTATTTACATATCTGCCACTGTGCAGGAGAATCCGTATAGGTGTTCGAGTGTTCGAACCGCAATGCGCAAGAAATGGTACGGAAACCCCGTATTTACATATCTGCCACTGTGCAGGAGAATCCGTATAGGTGTTCGAGTGTTCGAACCGCAATGCGCAAGAAATGGTATGTAAACCCCGTATTTACATATCTGCTACTGTGCAGGAGAATCCGTATAGGTGTTCGAGTGTTCGAACCGTAATGCGCAAGAAATGGTATATAAACCCCGTATTTACATATCTGCCACTGTGCTGGAGAATCTGTATAGGTGTTCGAGTGTTCGAACCGTATTGCCCAAGAAATGGTTTGTAAACCCCGTATTTACATATCTGCCACTGTGCAGGAGAATCCGTATAGGTGTTCGAGTGTTCGAACCGTATTGCGCAAGAAATGGTTTGTAAACCCCGTATTTACATATCTGCCACTGTGCAGGAGAATTCGTATAGGTGTTCGAGTGTTCGAACCGTATTGCGCAAGAAATGGTATGTAAACCCCGTATTTACATATCTGCCACTGTGCAGGATAATCCGTATAGGTGTTCGAGTGTTCGAACCGTAATGCGCAAGAAATGGTATGTAAACCCCGTATTTACATATCTGCTACTGTGCAGGAGAATCCGTATAGGTGTTCGAGTGTTCGAACCGTAATGCGCAAGAAATGGTATGTAAACCCCGTATTTACATATCTGCCATTGTGCAGGAGAATCCGTATAGGTGTTCGAGTGTTCGAACCGTATTGCGCAAGAAATGGTTTGTAAACCCCGTATTTACATATCTGCCACTGTGCAGGAGAATCCGTATAGGTGTTCGAGTATTCGAACCGTATTGCGCAAGAAATGGTATGTAAACCCCGTATTTTCATATCTGCCACTGTGCAGTATAATCCGTATAGGTGTTCGAGTGTTCGAACCGTAATGCGCAAGAAATGGTATGTAAACCCCGTATTTACATATCTGCCACTGTGCAGGAGAATCCGTATAGGTGTTCGAGTGTTCGAACCGTAATGCGCAAGAAATGGTATGTAAACCCCGTATTTACATATCTGCCACTGTGCAGGAGAATCCGTATAGGTGTTCGAGTGTTCGAACCGTATTGCGCAAGAAATGGTATGTAAACCCCCTATTTACATATCTGTCACTGTGCAGGAGAATCCGTATAGGTGTTCGAGTGTTCGAACCGTATTGCGCAAAAAATAGTTTGTAAACCCCGTATTTACATATCTGCCACTGTGCAGGAGAATCTGTATAGGTGTTCGAGTGTTCGAACCGTATTGCGCAAGAAATGGTATGTAAACCCCGTATTTACATATCTGCCACTGTGCAGGAGAATCCGTATAGGTGTTCGAGTGTTCGAACCGTAATGCGCAAGAAATGGTATGTAAACCCCGTATTTACATATCTGCCACTGTGCAGGGGAATCCGTATAGGTGTTCGAGTGTTCGAACCGTATTGCCCAAGAAATGGTATGTAAACCCCGTATTTACATATCTGCTACTGTGCAGGAGAATCCGTATAGGTGTTCGAGTGTTCGAACCGTAATGCGCAAGAAATGGTATATAAACCCCGTATTTACATATCTGCTACTGTGCAGGAGAATCCGTATAGGTGTTCGAGTGTTCGAACCGTATTGCCCAAGAAATGGTTTGTAAACCCCGTATTTACATATCTGCCACTGTGCAGGAGAATCCGTATAGGTGTTCGAGTGTTCGAACCGTATTGCGCAAAATTGGTATGCAAACCCCGTATTTACATATCTGCTACTGTGCAGGAGAATCCGTATAGGTGTCTAGTGTTCGAACCGTATTGCGCAAGAAATGGTATGTAAACCCCGTATTTACATATCTACCACTGTGCAGGAGAATCCGTATAGGTGTTCGAGTGTTCGAACCGTAATTCGCCCGAAATGGTATGTAAAACCCGTATTTACATATCTGCCACTGTGCAGGAGAATCCGTATAGGTGTTCGAGTGTTCGAACCCTAATGCATGAGAAATGGTAAGTAAACGCCGCATTTAGATATCTGTCACTGTGCAGGAGAATCCGTATAGGTGTTCGAGTGTTCGAACCGTATTGCGCAAGAAATGGTATGTAAACCCCGTACTTACATATCTGCCACTGTGCAGGAGAATCCGTATAGGTCTTCGAGTTTTCGAACCGTAATGCGTAAGAAATGGTATGTAAACCCCGTACTTACATATCTGCCACTGTGCAGGAGAATCCGTATAGGTGTTCGAGTTTTCGAACCGTAATGCGTAAGAAATGGTATGTAAACCCCGTATTTACATATCTGCCACCGTGCATGAGAATCCGTATAGGTGTTCGAGTGTTCGAACCGTATTGCGCAAGAAATGGTTTGTAAAACTCGTATTTGCATATCTGCCACTGTGCTGGAGAATCCGTATAGGTGTTCGAGTGTTCGAACCGCAATGCGCAAGAAATGGTACGGAAACCCCGTATTTACATATCTGCCACTGTGCAGGAGAATCCGTATAGGTGTTCGAGTGTTCGAACCGCAATGCGCAAGAAATGGTACGGAAACCCCGTATTTACATATCTGCCACTGTGCAGGAGAATCCGTATAGGTGTTCGAGTTTTCGAACCGTAATGCGCAAGAAAGGGTATGTAAACCCCGTATTTACATATCTGTCACTGTGCGGGAGAATCCGCATTGGTGTTCGAGTGTTCGAACCGTATTGCGCAAGAAATGGTATGTAAACCCCGTATTTACATATCTGCCTCTGTGCAGGAGAATCCGTATAGGTGTTCGAGTGTTCGAACCGTAATGCGCAAAAAATGGTATGTAAACCCCGTATTTACATATCTGCCACTGTGCAGGAGAATCCGTATAGGTGTTCGAGTGTTCGAACCGTATTGCCCAAGAAATGGTTTGTAAACCCCGTATTTACGTATCTGCCACTGTGCAGGAGAATCCGTATAGGTGTTCGAGTGTTCGAACCGTATTGCCCAAGAAATGGTTTGTAAGCGCCGTATTTACATATCTGCCACTGTGCAGGAGAATCCGTACAGGTGTTCGAGTGTTCGAACCGTAATGCGCAAGAAATGGTATGTAAACCCCGTATTTACATATCTGCCACTGTGCAGCAGAATCCGTATAGGTGTTCGAGTGTTCGAACCGTATTGCGCAAGAAATGGTTTGTAAACCCCATATTTACATATCTGCCACTGTGCAGGAGAATCCGCATAGGTGTTCGAATGTTCGAACCGTATTGCGCAAGAAATGGTATGTAAACCCCGTATTTACATATCTGCCACTGTGCAGAAGAATCCGTATAGGTGTTCGAGTGTTCGAACCGTATTGCGCAAGAAATGGTTTGTAAAACTCGTGTTTACATATCTGCCACTGTGCAGGAGAATCCGTATAGGTGTTCGAGTGTTCGAACCGCAATGCGCAAGAAATGGTACGGAAACCCCGTATTTACATGTCTGCCACTGTGCAGGAGAATCCGTATAGGGGTTCTAGTTTTCAAACCGTAATGCGCAAGAAATGGTTTGTAAACCCCGTATTTACATATCTGCCACTGTGCAGGAGAATCCGTATTGGTGTTCGAGTGTTCGAACCGTATTGCGTAAGAAATGGTATGTAAACCCCGTATTTACATATCTGCCACTGTGCAGGAGAATCCGTATAGGTGTTCGAGTGTTCGAACCGTAATGCGCAAAAAATGGTATGTAAACCCCGTATTTACATATCTGCCACTGTGCAGGAGAATCCGTATAGGTGTTCGAGTGTTCTAACCGTATTGCCCAAGAAATGGTTTGTAAACCCCGTATTTACGTATCTGCCACTGTGCAGGAGAATCCGTATAGGTGTTCGAGTGTTCGAACCGTATTGCCCAAGAAATGGTTTGTAAACGCCGTATTTACATATCTGCCACTGTGCAGGAGAATCCGTACAGGTGTTCGAGTGTTCGAACCGTAATGTGCAAGAAATGGTATGTAAACCCCGTATTTACATATCTGCCACTGTGCAGGAGAATCCGTATAGGTGTTCGAGTGTTCGACCCGTAATGCGCAAGAAATGGTATGTAAACCCCGTATTTACATATCTGCCACTGTGCAGGAGAATCCGTATAGGTGTTCGAGTGTTCGAACCGAATTGCCCAAGTAATGGTTTGTAAACGCCGTATTTACATATCTGCCACTGTGTAGGAGAATCCGTATAGGTGTTCGAGTGTTCGAACCGTATTGCCCAAGAAATGGTTTGTAATCGCCTTATTTACATATCTGCCACTGTGCAGGAGAATCCGTACAGGTGTTCGAGTGTTCGAACCGTAATGCGCAAGAAATGGTATGTAAACCCCGTATTTACATATCTGCCACTGTGCAGGCGAATCCGTATAGGTGCTCGAGTGTTCGAACCGTAATGCGCAAGAAATGGTATGTAAACCCCGTATTTACATATCTGCCACTGTGCAGGAGAATTCGTATAGGTGTTCGAGTGTTCGAACCGAATTGCCCAAGTAATGGTTTGTAAACGCCGTATTTACATATCTGCCACTGTGCAGGAGAATCCGTATAGGTGTTCGACTGTTCGAACCGTAATGCGCAAGAAATGGTATCCAAACCCCGTATTTACACTGTGCAGGAGAATCCGTATAGGTGTTCGAATCGTACTGCGCAAGAATTTGTATGTAAACCCCGTATTTACATATCTGCCACTGTGCAGGAGAATCCGTATAGTTGTTCGAGTGTTCGAACCGTATTGCGCAAGAATTGGTATGCAAACCCCGTATTTACATATCTGCTACTGTGCAGGAGAATCCGTATAGGTGTCTAGTGTTCGAACAGTAATGCGCAAGAAATGGTATGTAAACCCCGTATTTACATATCTGCCACTGTGCAGGAGAATCCGTATAGGTGTTCGAGTGTTCGAACCGTATTGCCCAAGAAATGGTTTGTAAACGCCGTATTTACATTTCTGCCACTGTGCAGGAGAATCCGTACTGGTGTTCGAGTGTTCGAACCGTAATGCGCAAGAAATGGTATGTAAACCCCGTATTTACATATCTGCCACTGTGCAGGAGAATCCGTATAGGTGTTCGAGTGTTCGAACCGTAATGCGCAAGAAATGGTATGTAAACCCCGTATTTACATATCTGCCACTGTGCAGGAGAATCCGTATAGGTGTTCGAGTGTTCGAACCGAATTGCCCAAGTAATGGTTTGTAAACGCCGTATTTACATATCTGCCACTGTGCAGGAGAATCCGTATAGGTGTTCGAGTGTTCGAACCGTAATGCGCAAGAAATGGTATCCAAACCCCGTATTTACATATCTGCCACTGTGCAGGAGAATCCGTATAGGTGTTCGAATCGTACTGCGCAAGAATTTGTATGTAAACCCCGTATTTACATATCTGCCACTGTGCAGGAGAATCCGTATAGGTGTTCGAGTGTTCGAACCCTAATGCATGAGAAATGGTAAGTAAACGCCGCATTTAGATATCTGTCACTGTGCAGGAGAATCCGTATAGGTGTTCGAGTGTTCGAACCGTATTGCGCAAGAAATGGTATGTAAACCCCGTACTTACATATCTGCCACTGTGCAGGAGAATCCGTATAGGTGTTCGAGTTTTCGAACCGTAATGCGTAAGAAATGGTATGTAAACCCCGTACTTACATATCTGTCACTGTGCAGGAGAATCCGTATAGGTGTTCGAGTTTTCGAGCCGTAATGCGTAAGAAATGGTATGTAAACCCCGTATTTACATATCTGCCACCGTGCAGGAGAATCCGTATAGGTGTTCGAGTGTTCGAACCGTATTGCGCAAGAAATGGTTTGTAAAACTCGTATTTACATATCTGCCACTGTGCAGGAGAATCCGTATAGGTGTTCGAGTGTTCGAACCGCAATGCGCAAGAAATGGTACGGAAACCCCGTATTTACATATCTGCCACTGTGCAGGAGAATCCGTATAGGTGTTCGAGTGTTCGAACCGTATTGCCCAAGAAATGGTTTGTAAACCCCGTATTTACGTATCTGCCACTGTGCAGGAGAATCCGTATAGGTGTTCGAGTGTTCGAACCGTATTGCCCAAGAAATGGTTTGTAAGCGCCGTATTTACATATCTGCCACTGTGCAGGAGAATCCGTACAGGTGTTCGAGTGTTCGAACCGTAATGCGCAAGAAATGGTATGTAAACCCCGTATTTACATATCTGCCACTGTGCAGGAGAATCCGTATAGGTGTTCGAGTGTTCGAACCGTATTGCGCAAGAAATGGTTTGTAAACTCCATATTTACATATCTGCCACTGTGCAGGAGAATCCGCATAGGTGTTCGAGTGTTCGAACCGTATTGCGCAAGAAATGGTATGTAAACCCCGTATTTACATATCTGCCACTGTGCAGGAGAATCCGTATAGGTGTTCGAGTGTTCGAACCGTAATGCGCAAGAAATGGTATGTAAACCCCGTATTCACATATCTGCCACTGTGTAGGAGAATCCGTATAGGTGTTCGATTGTTCGAACCGTATTGCCCAAGAAATGGTTTGTAAACGCCGTGTTTACATATCTGCCACTGTGTAGGAGAATCCGTATAGGTGTTCGATTGTTCGAACCGTATTGCCCAAGAAATGGTTTGTAAACGCCGTATTTACATATCTGCCACTGTGCAGGAGAATCCGTATAGGTGTTCGAGTGTTCGAACCGTAATGCGCAAGAAATGGTATGTAAACCCCGTATTTACATATCTGCCATTGTGCAGGAGAATCCGTATAGGTGTTCGAGTGTTCGAACCGTATTGCGCAAGAAATGGTTTGTAAACCCCGTATTTACATATCTGCCACTGTGCAGGAGAATCCGTATAGGTGTTCGAGTATTCGAACCGTATTGCGCAAGAAATGGTATGTAAACCCCGTATTTTCATATCTGCCACTGTGCAGTATAATCCGTATAGGTGTTCGAGTGTTCGAACCGTAATGCGCAAGAAATGGTATGTAAACCCCGTATTTACATATCTGCCACGGTGCAGGAGAATCCGTATAGGTGTTCGAGTGTTCGAACCGTAATGCGCAAGAAATGGTATGTAAACCCCGTATTTACATATCTGCCACTGTGCAGGAGAATCCGTATAGGTGTTCGAGTGTTCGAACCGTATTGCGCAAGAAATGGTATGTAAACCCCCTATTTACATATCTGTCACTGTGCAGGAGAATCCGTATAGGTGTTCGAGTGTTCGAACCGTATTGCGCAAAAAATAGTTTGTAAACCCCGTATTTACATATCTGCCACTGTGCAGGAGAATCTGTATAGGTGTTCGAGTGTTCGAACCGTATTGCGCAAGAAATGGTATGTAAACCCCGTATTTACATATCTGCCACTGTGCAGGAGAATCCGTATAGGTGTTCGAGTGTTCGAACCGTAATGCGCAAGAAATGGTATGTAAACCCCGTATTTACATATCTGCTACTGTGCAGGGGAATCCGTATAGGTGTTCGAGTGTTCGAACCGTATTGCCCAAGAAATGGTATGTAAACCCCGTATTTACATATCTGCTACTGTGCAGGAGAATCCGTATAGGTGTTCGAGTGTTCGAACCGTAATGCGCAAGAAATGGTATATAAACCCCGTATTTACATATCTGCTACTGTGCAGGAGAATCCGTATAGGTGTTCGAGTGTTCGAACCGTATTGCCCAAGAAATGGTTTGTAAACCCCGTATTTACATATCTGCCACTGTGCAGGAGAATCCGTATAGGTGTTCGAGTGTTCGAACCGTATTGCACAAAATTGGTATGCAGACCCCGTATTTACATATCTGCTACTGTGCAGGAGAATCCGTGTAGGTGTCTAGTGTTCGAACCGTATTGCGCAAGAAATGGTATGTAAACCCCGTATTTACATATCTACCACTGTGCAGGAGAATCCGTATAGGTGTTCGAGTGTTCGAACCGTAATTCGCCCGAAATGGTATGTAAAACCCGTATTTACATATCTGCCACTGTGCAGGAGAATCCGTATAGGTGTTCGAGTGTTCGAACCCTAATGCATGAGAAATGGTAAGTAAACGCCGCATTTAGATATCTGTCACTGTGCAGGAGAATCCGTATAGGTGTTCGAGTGTTCGAACCGTATTGCGCAAGAAATGGTATGTAAACCCCGTACTTACATATCTGCCACTGTGCAGGAGAATCCGTATAGGTGTTCGAGTTTTCGAACCGTAATGCGTAAGAAATGGTATGTAAACCCCGTACTTACATATCTGCC
This sequence comes from Camellia sinensis, assembly GCF_055761805.1. Lineage (NCBI taxonomy): Eukaryota > Viridiplantae > Streptophyta > Magnoliopsida > Ericales > Theaceae > Camellia > Camellia sinensis. The sequence continues at coordinate 119,129,284 of NC_138974.1, forward strand.
ACTGTGCAGGAGAATCCGTATAGGTGTTCGAGTTTTCGAACCGTAATGCGTAAGAAATGGTATGTAAACCCCGTATTTACATATCTGCCACCGTGCAGGAGAATCCGTATAGGTGTTCGAGTGTTCGAACCGCAATGCGCAAGAAATGGTACGGAAACCCCGTATTTACATATCTGCCACTGTGCAGGAGAATCCGTATAGGTGTTCGAGTTTTCGAACCGTAATGCGCAAGAAATGGTATGTAAACCCCGTATTTACATATCTGTCACTGTGCGGGAGAATCCGCATTGGTGTTCGAGTGTTCGAACCGTATTGCGCAAGAAATGGTATGTAAACCCCGTATTTACATATCTGCCACTGTGCAGGAGAATCCGTATAGGTGTTCGAGTGTTCGAACCGTAATGCGCAAAAAATGGTATGTAAACCCCGTATTTACATATCTGCCACTGTGCAGGAGAATCCGTATAGGTGTTCGAGTGTTCGAACCGTATTGCCCAAGAAATGGTTTGTAAACCCCGTATTTACGTATCTGCCACTGTGCAGGAGAATCCGTATAGGTGTTCGAGTGTTCGAACCGTATTGCCCAAGAAATGGTTTGTAAGCGCCGTATTTACATATCTGCCACTGTGCAGGAGAATCCGTATAGGTGTTCGAGTGTTCGAACCGTAATGCGCAAGAAATGGTATGTAAACCCCGTATTTACATATCTGCCACTGTGCAGGAGAATCCGTATAGGTGTTCGAGTGTTCGAACCGTATTGCGCAAGAAATGGTTTGTAAACCCCATATTTACATATCTGCCACTGTGCAGGAGAATCCGCATAGGTGTTCGAGTGTTCGAACCGTATTGCGCAAGAAATGGTATGTAAACCCCGTATTTACATATCTGCCACTGTGCAGAAGAATCCGTATAGGTGTTCGAGTGTTCGAACCGTATTGCGCAAGAAATGGTTTGTAAAACTCGTGTTTACATATCTGCCACTGTGCAGGAGAATCCGTATAGGTGTTCGAGTGTTCGAACCGCAATGCGCAAGAAATGGTACGGAAACCCCGTATTTACATGTCTGCCACTGTGCAGGAGAATCCGTATAGGGGTTCTAGTTTTCAAACCGTAATGCGCAAGAAATGGTTTGTAAACCCCGTATTTACATATCTGCCACTGTGCAGGAGAATCCGTATTGGTGTTCGAGTGTTCGAACCGTATTGCGTAAGAAATGGTATGTAAACCCCGTATTTACATATCTGCCACTGTGCAGGAGAATCCGTATAGGTGTTCGAGTGTTCGAACCGTAATGCGCAAAAAATGGTATGTAAACCCCGTATTTACATATCTGCCACTGTGCAGGAGAATCCGTATAGGTGTTCGAGTGTTCTAACCGTATTGCCCAAGAAATGGTTTGTAAACCCCGTATTTACGTATCTGCCACTGTGCAGGAGAATCCGTATAGGTGTTCGAGTGTTCGAACCGTATTGCCCAAGAAATGGTTTGTAAACGCCGTATTTACATATCTGCCACTGTGCAGGAGAATCCGTACAGGTGTTCGAGTGTTCGAACCGTAATGCGCAAGAAATGGTATGTAAACCCCGTATTTACATATCTGCCACTGTGCAGGAGAATCCGTATAGGTGTTCGAGTGTTCGACCCGTAATGCGCAAGAAATGGTATGTAAACCCCGTATTTACGTATCTGCCACTGTGCAGGAGAATCCGTATAGGTGTTCGAGTGTTCGAACCGAATTGCCCAAGTAATGGTTTGTAAACGCCGTATTTACATATCTGCCACTGTGCAGGAGAATCCGTATAGGTGTTCGAGTGTTCGAACCGTATTGCCCAAGAAATGGTTTGTAATCGCCGTATTTACATATCTGCCACTGTGCAGGAGAATCCGTACAGGTGTTCGAGTGTTCGAACCGTAATGCGCAAGAAATGGTATGTAAACCCCGTATTTACATATCTGCCACTGTGCAGGCGAATCCGTATAGGTGTTCGAGTGTTCGAACCGTAATGCGCAAGAAATGGTATGTAAACCCCGTATTTACATATCTGCCACTGTGCAGGAGAATTCGTATAGGTGTTCGAGTGTTCGAACCGAATTGCCCAAGTAATGGTTTGTAAACGCCGTATTTACATATCTGCCACTGTGCAGGAGAATCCGTATAGGTGTTCGACTGTTCGAACCGTAATGCGCAAGAAATGGTATCCAAACCCCGTATTTACACTGTGCAGGAGAATCCGTATAGGTGTTCGAATCGTACTGCGCAAGAATTTGTATGTAAACCCCGTATTTACATATCTGCCACTGTGCAGGAGAATCCGTATAGTTGTTCGAGTGTTCGAACCGTATTGCGCAAGAATTGGTATGCAAACCCCGTATTTACATATCTGCTACTGTGCAGGAGAATCCGTATAGGTGTCTAGTGTTCGAACAGTAATGCGCAAGAAATGGTATGTAAACCCCGTATTTACATATCTGCCACTGTGCAGGAGAATCCGTATAGGTGTTCGAGTGTTCGAACCGTATTGCCCAAGAAATGGTTTGTAAACGCCGTATTTACATATCTGCCACTGTGCAGGAGAATCCGTACTGGTGTTCGAGTGTTCGAACCGTAATGCGCAAGAAATGGTATGTAAACCCCGTATTTACATATCTGCCACTGTGCAGGAGAATCCGTATAGGTGTTCGAGTGTTCGAACCGTAATGCGCAAGAAATGGTATGTAAACCCCGTATTTACATATCTGCCACTGTGCAGGAGAATCCGTATAGGTGTTCGAGTGTTCGAACCGAATTGCCCAAGTAATGGTTTGTAAACGCCGTATTTACATATCTGCCACTGTGCAGGAGAATCCGTATAGGTGTTCGAGTGTTCGAACCGTAATGCGCAAGAAATGGTATCCAAACCCCGTATTTACATATCTGCCACTGTGCAGGAGAATCCGTATAGGTGTTCGAATCGTACTGCGCAAGAATTTGTATGTAAACCCCGTATTTACATATCTGCCACTGTGCAGGAGAATCCGTATAGGTGTTCGAGTGTTCGAACCGTATTGCGCAAGAATTGGTATGCAAACGCCGTATTTACATATCTGCTACTGTGCAGGAGAATCCGTATAGGTGTCTAGTGTTCGAACCGTATTGCGCAAGAAATGGTATGTAAACCCCGTATTTACATATCTACCACTGTGCAGGAGAATCCGTATAGGTGTTCGAGTGTTCGAACCGTAATTCGCCCGAAATGGTATGTAAAACCCGTATTTACATATCTGCCACTGTGCAGGAGAATCCGTATAGGTGTTCGAGTGTTCGAACCCTAATGCATGAGAAATGGTAAGTAAACGCCGCATTTAGATATCTGTCACTGTGCAGGAGAATCCGTATAGGTGTTCGGGTGTTCGAACCGTATTGCGCAAGAAATGGTATGTAAACCCCGTACTTACATATTTGCCACTGTGCAGGAGAATCCGTATAGGTGTTCGAGTGTTCGAACCGTAATGCGTTAGAAATGGTATGTAAACCCCGTATTTACGTATCTGCCACTGTGCAGGAGAATCCGTATAGGTGTTCGAGTGTTCGAACCGTATTGCGCAAGAAATGGTATGTAAACCCCCTATTTACATATCTGTCACTGTGCAGGAGAATCCGTATAGGTGTTCGAGTGTTCGAACCGTATTGCGCAAAAAATAGTTTGTAAACCCCGTATTTACATATCTGCCACTGTGCAGGAGAATCTGTATAGGTGTTCGAGTGTTCGAACCGTATTGCGCAAGAAATGGTATGTAAACCCCGTATTTACATATCTGCCACTGTGCAGGAGAATCCGTATAGGTGTTCGAGTGTTCGAACCGTAATGCGCAAGAAATGGTATGTAAACCCCGTATTTACATATCTGCTACTGTGCAGGGGAATCCGTATAGGTGTTCGAGTGTTCGAACCGTATTGCCCAAGAAATGGTATGTAAACCCCGTATTTACATATCTGCTACTGTGCAGGAGAATCCGTATAGGTGTTCGAGTGTTCGAACCGTAATGCGCAAGAAATGGTATATAAACCCCGTATTTACATATCTGCTACTGTGCAGGAGAATCCGTATAGGTGTTCGAGTGTTCGAACCGTATTGCCCAAGAAATGGTTTGTAAACCCCGTATTTACATATCTGCCACTGTGCAGGAGAATCCGTATAGGTGTTCGAGTGTTCGAACCGTATTGCCCAAGAAATGGTTTGTAAGCGCCGTATTTACATATCTGCCACTGTGCAGGAGAATCCGTACAGGTGTTCGAGTGTTCGAACCGTAATGCGAGAGAAATGGTATGTAAACCCCGTATTTACATATCTGCCACTGTGCAGGAGAATCCGTATAGGTGTTCGAGTGTTCGAACCGTATTGCGCAAGAAATGGTTTGTAGACCCCGTATTTACATATCTGCCACTGTGCAGGAGAATCCGTATAGGTGTTCGAGTGTTCGAACCGTATTGCGCAAGAAATGGTATGTAAACCCCGTATTTACATATCTGCCACTGTGCAGAAGAATCCGTATAGGTGTGTTCGAGTGTTCGAACCGTATTGCGCAAGAAATGGTTTGTAAAACTCGTGTTTACATATCTGCCACTGTGCAGGAGAATCCGTATAGGTGTTCGAGTGTTCGAACCGCAATGCGCAAGAAATGGTACGGAAACCCCGTATTTACATGTCTGCCACTGTGCAGGAGAATCCGTATAGGGGTTCGAGTTTTCAAACCGTAATGCGCAAGAAATGGTTTGTAAACCCCGTATTTACATATCTGCCACTGTGCAGGAGAATCCGTATTGGTGTTCGAGTGTTCGAACCGTATTGCGTAAGAAATGGTATGTAAACCCCGTATTTACATATCTGCCACTGTGCAGGAGAATCCGTATAGGTGTTCGAGTGTTCGAACCGTAATGCGCAAGAAATGGTATCCAAACCCCGTATTTACATATCTGCCACTGTGCAGGAGAATCCGTATAGGTGTTCGAGTGTTCTAACCGTATTGCCCAAGAAATGGTTTGTAAACCCCGTATTTACGTATCTGCCACTGTGCAGGAGAATCCGTATAGGTGTTCGAGTGTTCGAACCGTATTGCCCAAGAAATGGTTTGTAAACGCCGTATTTACATATCTGCCACTGTGCAGGAGAATCCGTACAGGTGTTCGAGTGTTCGAACCGTAATGCGCAAGAAATGGTATGTAAACCCCGTATTTACATATCTGCCACTGTGCAGGAGAATCCGTATAGGTGTTCGAGTGTTCGAACCGTATTGCGCAAGAAATGGTATGTAAACCCCGTATTTGCATATCTGCCACTGTGCAGGAGAATCCGTATAGGTGTTCGAGTGTTCGAACCGTAATGCGCAAGAAATGGTATCCAAACCCTGTATTTACATATCTGCCACTGTGCAGGAGAATCCGTATAGGTGTTCGAATCGTACTGCGCAAGAATTTGTATGTAAACCCCGTATTGACATATCTGCCACTGTGCAGGAGAATCCGTATAGGTGTTCGAGTGTTCGAACCGTATTGCGCAAGAATTGGTATGCAAACCCCGTATTTACATATCTGCTACTGTGCAGGAGAATCCGTATAGGTGTCTAGTGTTCGAACCGTATTGCGCAAGAAATGGTATGTAAACCCCGTATTTACATATCTACCACTGTGCAGGAGAATCCGTATAGGTGTTCGAGTGTTCGAACCGTAATTCGCCCGAAATGGTATGTAAAACCCGTATTTACATATCTGCCACTGTGCAGGAGAATCCGTATAGGTGTTCGAGTGTTCGAACCCTAATGCTTGAGAAATGGTAAGTAAACGCCGCATTTAGATATCTGTCACTGTGCAGGAGAATCCGTATAGGTGTTCGAGTGTTCGAACCGTATTGCGCAAGAAATGGTATGTAAACCCCGTACTTACATATTTGCCACTGTGCAGGAGAATCCGTCTAGGTGTTCGAGTGTTCGAACCGTAATGCGTAAGAAATGGTATGTAAACCCCGTATTTACATATCTGCCACTGTGCAGGAGAATCCGTATAGGTGTCCGAGTGTTCGAACCGTATTGCGCAAGAAATGGTTTGTAAAACTCGTATTTACATATCTGCCACTGTGCAGGAGAATCCGTATAGGTGTTCGAGTGTTCGAACCGCAATGCGCAAGAAATGGTACGAAAATCCCGTATTTACATATCTGCCACTGTGCAGGAGAATCCATATAGGTGTTCGAGTGTTCGAACCGCAATGCGCAAGAAATGGTACGGAAACCCCGTATTTACATATCTGCCACTGTGCAGGAGAATCCGTATAGGTGTTCGAGTTTTCGAACCGTAATGCGCAAGAAATGGTATGTAAACCCCGTATTTACATATCTGCCACTGTGCAGGAGAATCCGCATTGGTGTTCGAGTGTTCGAACCGTATTGCGCAAGAAATGGTATGTAAACCCCGTATTTACATATCTGCCACTGTGCAGGAGAATCCGTATAGGTGTTCGAGTGTTCGAACCGTAATGCGCAAAAAATGGTATGTAAACCCCGTATTTACATATCTGCCACTGTGCAGGAGAATCCGTATAGGTGTTCGAGTGTTCGAACTGTATTGCCCAAGAAATGGTTTGTAAACCCCGTATTTACGTATTTGCCACTGTGCAGGAGAATCCGTATAGGTGTTCGAGTGTTCGAACCGTATTGCCCAAGAAATGGTTTGTAAGCGCCGTATTTACATATCTGCCACTGTGCAGGAGAATCCGTACAGGTGTTCGAGTGTTCGAACCGTAATGCGCAAGAAATGGTATGTAAACCCCGTATTTACATATCTGCCACTGTGCAGGAGAATCCGTATAGGTGTTCGAGTGTTCGAACCGTATTGCGCAAGAAATGGTTTGTAAACCCCGTATTTACATATCTGCCACTGTGCAGGAGAATCCGTATAGGTGTTCGAGTGTTCGAACCGTATTGCGCAAGAAATGGTATGTAAACCCCGTATTTACATATCTGCCACTGTGCAGAAGAATCCGTATAGGTGTGTTCGAGTGTTCGAACCGTATTGCGCAAGAAATGGTTTGTAAAACTCGTGTTTACATATCTGCCACTGTGCAGGAGAATCCGTATAGGTGTTCGAGTGTTCGAACCGCAATGCGCAAGAAATGGTACGGAAACCCCGTATTTACATGTCTGCCACTGTGCAGGAGAATCCGTATAGGTGTTCGAGTGTTCTAACCGTATTGCCCAAGAAATGGTTTGTAAACCCCGTATTTACGTATCTGCCACTGTGCAGGAGAATCCGTATAGGTGTTCGAGTGTTCAAACCGTATTGCCCAAGAAATGGTTTGTAAACGCCGTATTTACATATCTGCCACTGTGCAGGAGAATCCGTACAGGTGTTCGAGTGTTCGAACCGTAATGCGCAAGAAATGGTATGTAAACCCCGTATTTACATATCTGCCACTGTGCAGGAGAATCCGTATAGGTGTTCGAGTGTTCGACCCGTAATGCGCAAGAAATGGTATGTAAACCCCGTATTTACATATCTGCCACTGTGCAGGAGAATCCGTATAGGTGTTCGAGTGTTCGAACCGAATTGCCCAAGTAATGGTTTGTAAACGCCGTATTTACATATCTGCCACTGTGCAGGAGAATCCGTATAGGTGTTCGAGTGTTCGAACCGTATTGCCCAAGAAATGGTTTGTAATCGCCGTATTTACATATCTGCCACTGTGCAGGAGAATCCGTACAGGTGTTCGAGTGTTCGAACCGTAATGCGCAAGAAATGGTATCCAAACCCCGTATTTACACTGTGCAGGAGAATCCGTATAGGTGTTCGAATCGTACTGCGCAAGAATTTGTATGTAAACCCCGTATTTACATATCTGCCACTGTGCAGGAGAATCCGTATAGTTGTTCGAGTGTTCGAACCGTATTGCGCAAGAATTGGTATGCAAACCCCGTATTTACATATCTGCTACTGTGCAGGAGAATCCGTATAGGTGTCTAGTGTTCGAACCGTAATGCGCAAGAAATGGTATGTAAACCCCGTATTTACATATCTGCCACTGTGCAGGAGAATCCGTATAGGTGTTCGAGTGTTCGAACCGTATTGCCCAAGAAATGGTTTGTAAACGCCGTATTTACATATCTGCCACTGTGCAGGAGAATCCGTACTGGTGTTCGAGTGTTCGAACCGTAATGCGCAAGAAATGGTATGTAAACCCCGTATTTACATATCTGCCACTGTGCAGGAGAATCCGTATAGGTGTTCGAGTGTTCGAACCGTAATGCGCAAGAAATGGTATGTAAACCCCGTATTTACATATCTGCCACTGTGCGGGAGAATCCGTATTGGTGTTCGAGTGTTCGAACCGAATTGCCCAAGTAATGGTTTGTAAACGCCGTATTTACATATCTGCCACTGTGCAGGAGAATCCGTATAGGTGTTCGAGTGTTCGAACCGTAATGCGCAAGAAATGGTATCCAAACCCCGTATTTACATATCTGCCACTGTGTAGGAGAATCCGTATAGGTGTTCGAATCGTACTGCGCAAGAATTTGTATGTAAACCCCGTATTTACATATCTGCCACTGTGCAGGAGAATCCGTATAGGTGTTCGAGTGTTCGAACCGTAATGCGCAAGAAATGGTATCCAAACCCCGTATTTACATATCTGCCACTGTGCAGGAGAATCCGTATAGGTGTTCGAACCGTATTGCGCAAGAATTGGTATGCAAACCCCGTATTTACATATCTGCTACTGTGCAGGAGAATCCGTATAGGTGTCTAGTGTTCGAACCGTATTGCGCAAGAAATGGTATGTAAACCCCGTATTTACATATCTACCACTGTGCAGGAGAATCCGTATAGGTGCTCGAGTGTTCGAACCGTAATTCGCCCGAAATGGTATGTAAAACCCGTATTTACATATCTGCCACTGTGCAGGAGAATCCGTATAGGTGTTCGAGTGTTCGAACCGTAATGCGCAAGAAATGGTATCCAAACCCCGTATTTACATATCTGCCACTGTGCAGGAGAATCCGTATAGGTGTTCGAACCGTATTGCGCAAGAATTGGTATGCAAACCCCGTATTTACATATCTGCTACTGTGCAGGAGAATCCGTATAGGTGTCTAGTGTTCGAACCGTATTGCGCAAGAAATGGTATGTAAACCCCGTAATTACATATCTACCACTGTGCAGGAGAATCCGTATAGGTGCTCGAGTGTTCGAACCGTAATTCGCCCGAAATGGTATGTAAAACCCGTATTTACATATCTGCCACTGTGCAGGAGAATCCGTATAGGTGTTCGAGTGTTCGAACCCTAATGCATGAGAAATGGTAAGTAAACGCCGCATTTAGATATCTGTCACTGTGCAGGAGAATCCGTATAGGTGTTCGAGTGTTCGAACCGTATTGCGCAAGAAATGGTATGTAAACCCCGTACTTACATATTTGCCACTGTGCAGGAGAATCCGTATAGGTGTTCGAGTGTTCGAACCGTAATGCGTAAGAAATGGTATGTAAACCCCGTATTTACATATCTGCCACTGTGCAGGAGAATCCGTATAGGTGTTCGAGTGTTCGAACCGTATTGCGCAAGAAATGGTTTGTAAAACTCGTATTTACATATCTGCCACTGTGCAGGAGAATCCGTATTGGTGTTCGAGTGTTCAAACCGCAATGCGCAAGAAATGGTACGGAAATCCCGTATTTACATATCTGCCACTGTGCAGGAGAATCCGTATAGGTGTTCGAGTGTTCGAACCGCAATGCGCAAGAAATGGTACGGAAACCCCGTATTTACATATCTGCCACTCTGCAGGAGAATCCTTATAGGTGTTCGAGTTTTCGAACCGTAATGCGCAAGAAATGGTATGTAAACCCCGTATTTACATATCTGCCACTGTGCAGGAGAATCCGCATTGGTGTTCCAGTGTTCGAACCGTATTGCGCAAGAAATGGTATGTAAACCCCGTATTTACATATCTGCCACTGTGCAGGAGAATCCGTATAGGTGTTCGAGTGTTCGAACCGTAATGCGCAAAAAATGGTATGTAAACCCCGTATTTACATATCTGCCACTGTGCAGGAGAATCCGTATAGGTGTTCGAGTGTTCGAACTGTATTGCCCAAGAAATGGTTTGTAAACCCCGTATTTACGTATCTGCCACTGTGCAGGAGAATCCGTATAGGTGTTCGAGTGTTCGAACCGTATTGCCCAAGAAATGGTTTGTAAGCGCCGTATTTACATATCTGCCACTGTGCAGGAGAATCCGTACAGGTGTTCGAGTGTTCGAACCGTAATGCGCCAGAAATGGTATGTAAACCCCGTATTTACATATCTGCCACTGTGCAGGAGAATCCGTATAGGTGTTCGAGTGTTCGAACCGTATTGCGCAAGAAATGGTTTGTAGACCCCGTATTTACATATCTGCCACTGTGCAGGAGAATCTGTATAGGTGTTCGAGTGTTCGAACCGTATTGCGCAAGAAATGGTATGTAAACCCCGTATTTACATATCTGCCACTGTGCAGAAGAATCCGTATAGGTGTGTTCGAGTGTTCGAACCGTATTGCGCAAGAAATGGTTTGTAAAACTCGTGTTTACATATCTGCCACTGTGCAGGAGAATCCGTATAGGTGTTCGAGTGTTCGAACCGCAATGCGCAAGAAATGGTACGGAAACCCCGTATTTACATGTCTGCCACTGTGCAGGAGAATCCGTATAGGGGTTCGAGTTTTCAAACCGTAATGCGCAAGAAATTGTTTGTAAACCCCGTATTTACATATCTGCCACTGTGCAGGAGAATCCGTATTGGTGTTCGAGTGTTCGAACCGTATTGCGTAAGAAATGGTATGTAAACCCCGTATTTACATATCTGCCACTGTGCAGGAGAATCCGTATAGGTGTTCGAGTGTTCGAACCGTATTGCGCAAGAATTGGTATGCAAACCCCGTATTTACATATCTGCTACTGTGCAGGAGAATCCGTATAGGTGTCTAGTGTTCGAACCGTATTGCGCAAGAAATGGTATGTAAACCCCGTATTTACATATCTACCACTGTGCAGGAGAATCCGTATAGGTGTTCGAGTGTTCGAACCGTAATTCGCCCGAAATGGTATGTAAAACCCGTATTTACATATCTGCCACTGTGCAGGAGAATCCGTATAGGTGTTCGAGTGTTCGAACCCTAATGCATGAGAAATGGTAAGTAAACGCCGCATTTAGATATCTGTCACTGTGCAGGAGAATCCGTATAGGTGTTCGAGTGTTCGAACCGTATTGCGCAAGAAATGGTATGTAAACCCCGTACTTACAAATCTGCCACTGTGCAGGAGAATCCGTATAGGTGTTCGAGTGTTCGAACCGTAATGCGTAAGAAATGGTATGTAAACCCCGTATTTACATATCAGCAACTGTGCAGGAGAATCCGTATAGGTGTTCGAGTGTTCGAACCGTATTGCGCAAGAAATGGTTTGTAAAACTCGTATTTACATATCTGCCACTGTGCAGGAGAATCCGTATAGGTGTTCGAGTGTTCGAACCGCAATGCGCAAGAAATGGTACGGAAACCCCGTATTTACATATCTGCCACTGTGCAGGAGAATCCGTATAGGTGTTCGTGTGTTCGAACCGCAATGCGCAAGAAATGGTACGGAAACCCCGTATTTACATATCTGCCACTGTGCAGGAGAATCCGTATAGGTGTTCGAGTTTTCGAACCGTAATGCGCAAGAAATGGTATGTAAACCCCGTATTTACATATCTGCCACTGTGCAGGAGAATCCGCATTGGTGTTCGAGTGTTCGAACCGTATTGCGCAAGAAATGGTATGTAAACCCCGTATTTACATATCTGCCACTGTGCAGGAGAATCCGTATAGGTGTTCGAGTGTTCGAACCGTAATGCGAAAAAAATGGTATGTAAACCCCGTATTTACATATCTGCCACTGTGCAGGAGAATCCGTATAGGTGTTCGAGTGTTCGAACTGTATTGCCCAAGAAATGGTTTGTAAACCCCGTATTTACGTATCTGCCACTGTGCAGGAGAATCCGTATAGGTGTTCAAGTGTTCGAACCGTATTGCCCAAGAAATGGTTTGTAAGCGCCGTATTTACATATCTGCCACTGTGCAGGAGAATCCGTACAGGTGTTCGAGTGTTCGAACCGTAATGCGCAAGAAATGGTATGTAAACCCCGTATTTACATATCTGCCACTGTGCAGGAGAATCCGTATAGGTGTTCGAGTGTTCGAACCGTATTGCGCAAGAAATGGTTTGTAAACCCCGTATTTACATATCTGCCACTGTGCAGGAGAATCCGTATAGGTGTTCGAGTGTTCGAACCGTATTGCGCAAGAAATGGTATGTAAACCCCGTATCTACATATCTGCCACTGTGCAGAAGAATCCGTATAGGTGTGTTCGAGTGTTCGAACCGTATTGCGCAAGAAATGGTTTGTAAAACTCGTGTTTACATATCTGCCACTGTGCAGGAGAATCCGTATAGGTGTTCGAGTGTTCGAACCGCAATGCGCAAGAAATGGTACGGAAACCCCGTATTTACGTGTCTGCCACTGTGCCGGAGAATCCGTATAGGGGTTCGAGTTTTCAAACCGTAATGCACAAGAAATGGTTTGTAAACCCCGTATTTACATATCTGCCACTGTGCAAGAGAATCCGTATTGGTGTTCGAGTGTTCGAACCGTATTGCGTAAGAAATGGTATGTAAACCCCGTATTTACATATCTGCCACTGTGCAGGAGAATCCGTATAGGTGTTCGAGTGTTCGAACCGTAATCCGCAAAAAATGGTATGTAAACCCCGTATTTACATATCTGCCACTGTGCAGGAGAATCCGTATAGGTGTTCGAATGTTCTAACCGTATTGCCCAAGAAATGGTTTGTAAACCCCGTATTTACGTATCTGCCACTGTGCAGGAGAATCCGTATAGGTGTTCGAGTGTTCGAACCGTATTGCCCAAGAAATGGTTTGTAAACGCCGTATTTACATATCTGCCACTGTGCAGGAGAATCCGTACAGGTGTTCGAGTGTTCGAACCGTAATGCGCAAGAAATGGTATGTAAACCCCGTATTTACATATCTGCCACTGTGCAGGAGAATCCGTATAGGTGTTCGAGTGTTCGAACCGTAATGCGCAAGAAATGGTATGTAAACCCCGTATTTACATATCTGCCACTGTGCAGGAGAATTCGTATAGGTGTTCGAGTGTTCGAACCGAATTGCCCAAGTAATGGTTTGTAAACGCCGTATTTACATATCTGCCACTGTGCAGGAGAATCCGTATAGGTGTTCGAGTGTTCGAACCGTAATGCGCAAGAAATGGTATCCAAACCCCGTATTTACATATCTGCCACTGTGCAGGAGAATCCGTATAGGTGTTCGAATCGTACTGCGCAAGAAATTGTATGTAAACCCCGTATTTACATATCTGCCACTGTGCAGGAGAATCCGTATAGGTGTTCGAGTGTTCGAACCGTATTGCGCAAGAAATGGTATGTAAACCCCGTATTTACATATCTACCACTGTGTAGGAGAATCCGTATAGGCGTTCGAGTGTTCGAACCGTAATTCGCCCGAAATGGTATGTAATACCCGTATTTACATATCTGCCACTGGGCAGGAGAATCCGTATGGGTGTTCGAGTGTTCGAACCCTAATGAATGAGAAATGGTAAGTAAACGCCGTATTTACATATCTGCCACTATGCAGGAGAATCCATATAGGTGTTCGAGTGTTCGAACCGTATTGCGCAAGAAATGGTATGTAAACCCCGTATTTACATATCTGCCACTGTGCAGGAGAATCCGTATAGGTGTTCGAGTGTTCGAACCGTAATGCGCAAGAAATGGTATGTAAACCCCGTATTTACATATCTGCCACTGTGGAGGAGAATCCGTATAGGTGTTCGAGTGTTCGAACCGTATTGCCCAAGAAATGGTTGGTAAACCCCGTATTTACGTATCTGCCACTGTGCAGGAGAATCCGTATAGGTGTTCGAGTGTTCGAACCGTATTGCCCAAGAAATGGTTTGTAAACGCCGTATTTACATATCTGCCACTGTGCAGGAGAATCCGTACAGGTGTTCGAGTGTTTGAACCGTAATGCGCAAGAAATGGCATGTAAACCCCGTATTTATATATCTGCCACTGTGCAGGAGAATCCGTATAGGTGTTCGAGTGTTCGAACCGTATTGCGCAAGAAATGGTTTGTAAACCCCGTATTTACATATCTGCCACTGTGCAGGAGAATCCGTATAGGTGTTCGAGTGTTCGAACCGTATTGCGCAAGAAATGGTATGTAAACCCCGTATCTACATATCTGCCACTGTGCAGAAGAATCCGTATAGGTGTGTTCGAGTGTTCGAACCGTATTGCGCAAGAAATGGTTTGTAAAACTCGTGTTTACATATCTGCCACTGTGCAGGAGAATCCGTATAGGTGTTCGAGTGTTCGAACCGCAATGCGCAAGAAATGGTACGGAAACCCCGTATTTACATGTCTGCCACTGTGCCGGAGAATCCGTATAGGGGTTCGAGTTTTCAAACCGTAATGCGCAAGAAATGGTTTGTAAACCCCGTATTTACATATCTGCCACTGTGCAAGAGAATCCGTATTGGTGTTCGAGTGTTCGAACCGTATTGCGTAAGAAATGGTATGTAAACCCCGTATTTACATATCTGCCACTGTGCAGGAGAATCCGTATAGGTGTTCGAGTGTTCGAACCGTAATCCGCAAAAAATGGTATGTAAACCCCGTATTTACATATCTGCCACTGTGCAGGAGAATCCGTATAGGTGTTCGAATGTTCTAACCGTATTGCCCAAGAAATGGTTTGTAAACCCCGTATTTACGTATCTGCCACTGTGCAGGAGAATCCGTATAGGTGTTCGAGTGTTCGAACCGTATTGCCCAAGAAATGGTTTGTAAACGCCGTATTTACATATCTGCCACTGTGCAGGAGAATCCGTACTGGTGTTCGAGTGTTCGAACCGTAATGCGCAAGAAATGGTATGTAAACCCCGTATTTACATATCTGCCACTGTGCAGGAGAATCCGTATAGGTGTTCGAGTGTTCGAACCGTAATGCGCAAGAAATGGTATGTAAACCCCGTATTTACATATCTGCCACTGTGCAGGAGAATTCGTATAGGTGTTCGAGTGTTCGAACCGAATTGCCCAAGTAATGGTTTGTAAACGCCGTATTTACATATCTGCCACTGTGCAGGAGAATCCGTATAGGTGTTCGAGTGTTCGAACCGTAATGCGCAAGAAATGGTATCCAAACCCCGTATTTACATATCTGCCACTGTGCAGGAGAATCCGTATAGGCGTTCGAATCGTACTGCGCAAGAAATTGTATGTGAACCCCGTATTTACATATCTGCCACTGTGCAGGAGAATCCGTATAGGTGTTCGAGTGTTCGAACCGTATTGCGCAAGAAATGGTATGTAAACCCCGTATTTACATATCTACCACTGTGTAGGAGAATCCGTATAGGCGTTCGAGTGTTCGAACCGTAATTCGCCCGAAATGGTATGTAATACCCGTATTTACATATCTGCCACTGGGCAGGAGAATCCGTATGGGTGTTCGAGTGTTCGAACCTTAATGAATGAGAAATGGTAAGTAAACGCCGTATTTACATATCTGCCACTATGCAGGAGAATCCGTATAGGTGTTCGAGTGTTCGAACCGTATTGCGCAAGAAATGGTATGTAAACCCCGTATTTACATATCTTCCACTGTGCAGGAGAATCCGTATAGGTGTTCGAGTGTTCGAACCGTAATGCGCAAGAAATGGTATGTAAACCCCGTATTTACATATCTGCCACTGTGGAGGAGAATCCGTATAGGTGTTCGAGTGTTCGAACCGTATTGCCCAAGAAATGGTTGGTAAACCCCGTATTTACGTATCTGCCACTGTGCAGGAGAATCCGTATAGGTGTTCGAGTGTTCGAACCGTATTGCCCAAGAAATGGTTTGTAAACGCCGTATTTACATATCTGCCACTGTGCAGGAGAATCCGTACAGGTGTTCGAGTGTTTGAACCGTAATGCGCAAGAAATGGCATGTAAACCCCGTATTTATATATCTGCCACTGTGCAGGAGAATCCGTATAGGTGTTCGAGTGTTCGAACCGTATTGCGCAAGAAATGGTTTGTAAACCCCGTATTTACATATCTGCCACTGTGCAGGAGAATCCGTATAGGTGTTCGAGTGTTCGAACCGTATTGCGCAAGAAATGGTATGTAAACCCCGTATTTACATATCTGCCACTGTGCAGGAGAATCCGTATAGGTGTTCGAGTGTTCGAACCGTATTGCGCGAGAAATGGTTTGTAAAACTCGTGTTTACATATCTGCCACTGTGCAGGAAAATCCGTATAGGTGTTCGAGTGTTCGAACCGCAATGCGCAAGAAATGGTACGGAAACCCCGTATTTACATGTCTGCCACTGTGCAGGAGAATCCGTATAGGTGTTCGAGTTTTCGAACCGTAATGCGCAAGAAATGGTTTGTAAACCCCGTATTTAAATATCTGCCACTGTGCAGGAGAATCCGTATTGGTGTTCGAGTGTTCGAACCGTATTGCGCAAGAAATGGTATGTAAACCCCGTATTTACATATCTGCCACTGTGCAGGAGAATCCGTATAGGTGTTCGAGTGTTCGAACCGTAATGCGCAAAAAATGGTATGTAAACCCCGTATTTACATATCTGCCACTGTGCAGGAGAATCCGTATAGGTGTTCGAGTGTTCGAACCGTATTGCCCAAGAAATGGTTTGTAAACCCCGTATTTACGTATCTGCCACTGTGCAGAAGAATCCGTATAGGTGTTCGAGTGTTCGAACCGTATTGCCCAAGAAA
The DNA here is from genome assembly GCF_055761805.1 of Camellia sinensis. Classification (NCBI taxonomy): domain Eukaryota; kingdom Viridiplantae; phylum Streptophyta; class Magnoliopsida; order Ericales; family Theaceae; genus Camellia; species Camellia sinensis. Next base: position 119,146,164 of record NC_138974.1, read on the forward strand.
TGGTTTGTAAACGCCGTATTTACATATCTGCCACTGTGCAGGAGAATCCGTACAGGTGTTCGAGTGTTCGAACCGTAATGCGCAAGAAATGGTATGTAAACCCCGTATTTACATATCTGTCACTGTGCAGGAGAATCCGTATAGGTGTTCGAGTGTTCGAACAGTAATGCGCACGAAATGGTATGTAAACCCCGTATTTACATATCTGCCACTGTGCAGGAGAATCCGTATAGGTGTTCGAGTGTTCGAACCGAATTGCCCAAGTAATGGTTTGTAAACGCCGTGTTTACATATCTGCCACTGTGCAGGAGAATCCGTATAGGTGTTCGAGTGTTCGAACCGTAATGCGCAGGAAATGGTATGCAAACCCCGTATTTACATATCTGCCACTGTGCAGGAGAATCCGTATAGGTGTTCGAATCGTACTGCGCAAGAATTTGTATGTAAACCCCGTATTTACATATCTGCCACTGTGCAGGAGAATCCGTATAGGTGTTCGAGTGTTCGAACCGTATTGCGCAAGAAATGGTATGTAAACCCCGTATTTACATATCTACCACTGTGTAGGAGAATCCGTATAGGCGTTCGAGTGTTCGAACCGTAATTCGCCCGAAATGGTATGTAATACCCGTATTTACATATCTGCCACTGTGCAGGAGAATCCGTATGGGTGTTCGAGTGTTCGAACCCTAATGAATGAGAAATGGTAAGTAAACGCCGTATTTACATATCTGCCACTATGCAGGAGAATCCGTATAGGTGTTCGAGTGTTCGAACCGTATTGCGCAAGAAATGGTATGTAAACCCCGTATTTACAAATCTGCCACTGTGCAGGAGAATCCGTATAGGTGTTCGAGTGTTCGAACCGTAATGCGCAAGAAATGGTATGTAAACCCCGTATTTACATATCTGCCACTGTGGAGGAGAATCCATATAGGTGTTCGAGTGTTCGAACCGTATTGCCCAAGAAATGGTTGGTAAACCCCGTATTTACGTATCTGCCACTGTGCAGGAGAATCCGTATAGGTGTTCGAGTGTTCGAACCGTATTGCCCAAGAAATGGTTTGTAAACGTCGTATTTACATATCTGCCACTGTGCAGGAGAATCCGTATAGGTGTTCGAGTGTTCGAACCGTATTGCGCAAAATTGGTATGCAAACCCCGTATTTACATATCTGCTACTGTGCAGGAGAATCCGTATAGGTGTCTAGTGTTCGAACCGTATTGCGCAAGAAATGGTATGTAAACCTCGTATTTACATATCTGCCACTGTGGAGGAGAATCCGTATAGGTGTTCGAGTGTTCGAACCGTAATTCGCCCGAAATGGTATGTAAAACCCGTATTTACATATCTGCCACTGTGCAGGAGAATCCGTATAGGTGTTCGAGTGTTCGAACCCTAATGCATGAGAAATGGTAAGTAAACGCCGCATTTAGATATCTGCCACTGTGCAGGAGAATCCGTATAGGTGTTCGAGTGTTCGAACCGTATTGCGCAAGAAATGGTATGTAAACCCCGTACTTACATATCTGCCACTGTGGAGGAGAATCCGTATAGGTGTTCGAGTGTTCGAACCGTAACGCGTAAGAAATGGTATGTAAACCCCGTATTTACATATCTGCCACTGTGCAGGAGAATCCGTATAGCTGTTCGAGTGTTCGAACCGTATTGCGCAAGAAATGGTTTGTAAAACTCGTATTTACATATCTGCCACTGTGCAGGAGAATCCGTATAGGTGTTCGAGTGTTCGAACCGCAATGCGTAAGAAATGGTACGGAAACCCCGTATTTACATATCTGCCATTGTGCAGGAGAATCCGTATAGGTGTTCGAGTTTTCGAACCGTAATGCCCAAGAAATGGTATGTAAACCCCGTATTTACATATCTGCTACTGTGCAGGAGAATCCGTATTGGTGTTCGAGTGTTCGAACCGTATTGCGCAAGAAATGGTATGTAAACCCCGTATTTACATATCTGCCACTGTGCAGGAGAATCCGTATAGGTGTTCGAGTGTTCGAACCCTAATGCGCAAAAAATGGTATGTAAACCCCGTATTTACATATCTGCCACTGTGCAGGAGAATCCGTATAGGTGTTCGAGTGTTCGAACCGTATTGCCCAAGAAATGGTTTGTAAACCCCGTATTTACGTATCTGCCACTGTGCAGGAGAATCCGTATAGGTGTTCGAGTGTTCGAACCGTATTGCCCAAGAAATGGTTTGTAAACGCCGTATTTACATATCTGCCACTTTGCAGGAGAATCCGTCCAGGTGTTCGAGTGTTCGAACCGTAATGCGCAAGAAATGGTATGTAAACCACGTATTTACATATCTGCCACTGTGCAGGAGAATCCGTATAGGTGTTCGAGTGTTCGAACCGTATTGCGCAAGAAATGGTTTGTAAACCCCGTATTTACATATCTGCCACTGTGCAGGAGAATCCGTATAGGTGTTCGAGTGTTCGAACCGTATTGCGCAAGAAATGGTATGTAAACCCCGTTTTTACATATCTGCCACTGTGCAAGAGAATCCGTATAGGTGTTCGAGTGTTCGAACCGTATTGCGCAAGAAATGGTTTGTAAAACTCGTGTTTACATAGCTGCCACTGTGCAGGAGAATCCGTATAGGTGTTCGAGTGTTCGAACCGCAATGTGCAAGAAATGGAACGGAAACCCCGTATTTACATGTCTGCCACTGTGCAGGAGAATCTGTATAGGTGTTCGAGTTTTCGAACCGTAATGCGCAAGAAATGGTTTGTAAACCCCGTATTTACATATCTGCCACTGTGCAGGTGAATCCGTATAGGTGTTCGAGTGTTCGAACCGTAATGCGCAAGAAATGGTATGCAAACCCCGTATTTACATATCTGCCACTGTGCAGGAGAATCCGTATAGGTGTTCGAGTGTTCGAACCGTATTGCGCAAAATTGGTATGCAAACCCCGTATTTACATATCTGCTACTGTGCAGGAGAATCCGTATAGGTGTCTAGTGTTCGAACCGTATTGCGCAAGAAATGGTATGCAAACCCCGTATTTACATATCTGCCACTGTGGAGGAGAATCCGTATAGGTGTTCGAGTGTTCGAACCGTAATTCGCCCGAAATGGTATGTAAAACCCGTATTTACATATCTGCCACTGTGCAGGAGAATCCGTATAGGTGTTCGAGTGTTCGAACCCTAATGCATGAGAAATGGTAAGTAAACGCCGCATTTAGATATCTGCCACTGTGCAGGAGAATCCGTATAGCTGTTGGAGTGTTCGAACCGTATTGCGCAAGAAATGGTATGTAAACCCCGTACTTACATATCTGCCACTGTGGAGGAGAATCCGTATAGGTGTTCGAGTGTTCGAACCGTAATGCGTAAGAAATGGTATGTAAACCCCGTATTTACATATCTGCCACTGTGCAGGAGAATCCGTATAGGTGTTCGAGTGTTCGAACCGTATTGCGCAAGAAATGGTTTGTAAAACTCGTATTTACATATCTGCCACTGTGCAGGAGAATCCATATAGGTGTTCGAGTGTTCGAACCGCAATGCGCAAGAAATGGTACGGAAACCCCGTATTTACATATCTGCCACTGTGCAGGAGAATCCGTATAGGTGTTCGAGTTTTCGAACCGTAATGCCCAAGAAATGGTATGTAAACCCCGTATTTACATATCTGCTACTGTGCAGGAGAATCCGTACTGGTGTTCGAGTGTTCGAACCGTATTGCGCAAGAAATGGTATGTAAACCCCGTATTTACATATCTGCCACTGTGCAGGAGAATCCGTATAGGTGTTCGAGTGTTCGAACCGTAATGCGCAAAAAATGGTATGTAAACCCCGTATTTACATATCTGCCACTGTGCAGGAGAATCCGTATAGGTATTCGAGTGTTCGAACCGTATTGCCCAAGAAATGGTTTGTAAACCCCGTATTTACGTATCTGCCACTATGCAGGAGAATCCGTATAGGTGTTCGAGTGTTCGAACCGTATTGCCCAAGAAATGGTTTGTAAACGCCGTATTTACATATCTGCCACTTTGCAGGAGAATCCGTACAGGTGTTCGAGTGTTCGAACCGTAATGCGCAAGAAATGGTATGTAAACCACGTATTTACATATCTGCCACTGTGCAGGAGAATCCGTATAGGTGTTCGAGTGTTCGAACCGTATTGCGCAACAAATGGTTTGTAAACCCCGTATTTACATATCTGCCACTGTGCAGGAGAATCCGTATAGGTGTTCGAGTGTTCGAACCGTATTGCGCAAGAAATGGTATGTAAACCCCGTTTTTACATATCTGCCACTGTGCAAGAGAATCCGTATAGGTGTTCGAGTGTTCGAACCGTATTGCGCAAGAAATGGTTTGTAAAACTCGTGTTTACATAGCTGCCACTGTGCAGGAGAATCCGTATAGGTGTTCGAGTGTTCGAACCGCAATGCGCAAGAAATGGTACGGAAACCCCGTATTTACATGTCTGCCACTGTGCAGGAGAATCCGTATAGGTGTTCGAGTTTTCGAACCGTAATGCGCAAGAAATGGTTTGTAAACCCCGTATTTACATATCTGCCACTGTGCAGGAGAATCCGTATAGGTGTTCGAGTGTTCGAACCGTAATGCGCAAGAAATGGTATGCAAACCCCGTATTTACATATCTGCCACTGTGCAGGAGAATCCGTATAGGTGTTCGAGTGTTCGAACCGTATTGCGCAAAATTGGTATGCAAACCCCGTATTTACATATCTGCTACTGTGCAGGAGAATCCGTATAGGTGTCTAGTGTTCGAACCGTATTGCGCAAGAAATGGTATGCAAACCCCGTATTTACATATCTGCCATTGTGGAGGAGAATCCGTATAGGTGTTCGAGTGTTCGAACCGTAATTCGCCCGAAATGGTATGTAAAACCCGTATTTACATATCTGCCACTGTGCAGGAGAATCCGTATAGGTGTTCGAGTGTTCGAACCCTAATGCATGAGAAATGGTAAGTAAACGCCGCATTTTGATATCTGCCACTGTGCAGGAGAATCCGTATAGGTGTTGGAGTGTTCGAACCGTATTGCGCAAGAAATGGTATGTAAACCCCGTACTTACATATCTGCCACTGTGGAGGAGAATCCGTATAGGTGTTCGAGTGTTCGAACCGTAATGCGTAAGAAATGGTATGTAAACCCCGTATTTACATATCTGCCACTGTGCAGGAGAATCCGTATAGGTGTTCGAGTGTTCGAACCGTATTGCGCAAGAAATGGTTTGTAAAACTCGTATTTACATATCTGCCACTGTGCAGGAGAATCCATATAGGTGTTCGAGTGTTCGAACCGCAATGCGCAAGAAATGGTACGGAAACCCCGAATTTACATATCTGCCACTGTGCAGGAGAATCCGTATAGGTGTTCGAGTTTTCGAACCGTAATGCCCAAGAAATGGTATGTAAACCCCGTATTTACATATCTGCTACTGTGCAGGAGAATCTGTATTGGTGTTCGAGTGTTCGAACCGTATTGCGCAAGAAATGGTATGTAAACCCCGTATTTACATATCTGCCACTGTGCAGGAGAATCCGTATAGGTGTTCGAGTGTTCGAACCGTAATGCGCAAAAAATGGTATGTAAACCCCGTATTTACATATCTGCCACTGTGCAGGAGAATCCGTATAGGTGTTCGAGTGTTCGAACCGTATTGCCCAAGAAATGGTTTGTAAACCCCGTATTTACGTATCTGCCACTGTGCAGGAGAATCCGTATAGGTGTTCGAGTGTTCGAACCGTATTGCCCAAGAAATGGTTTGTAAACGCCGTATTTACATATCTGCCACTTTGCAGGAGAATCCGTACAGGTGTTCGAGTGTTCGAACCGTAATGCGCAAGAAATGGCATGTAAACCACGTATTTACATATCTGCCACTGTGCAGGAGAATCCGTATAGGTGTTCGAGTGTTCGAACCGTATTGCGCAAGAAATGGTTTGTAAACCCCGTATTTACATATCTGCCACTGTGCAGGAGAATCCGTATAGGTGTTCGAGTGTTCGAACCGTATTGCGCAAGAAATGGTATGTAAACCCCGTTTTTACATATCTGCCACTGTGCAAGAGAATCCGTATAGGTGTTCGAGTGTTCGAACCGTATTGCGCAAGAAATGGTTTGTAAAACTCGTGTTTACATAGCTGCCACTGTGCAGGAGAATCCGTATAGGTGTTCGAGTGGTCGAACCGCAATGCGCAAGAAATGGTACGGAAACCCCGTATTTACATGTCTGCCACTGTGCAGGAGAATCCGTATAGGTGTTCGAGTTTTCGAACCGTAATGCGCAAGAAATGGTTTGTAAACCCCGTATTTACATATTTGCCACTGTGCAGGAGAATCCGTATAGGTGTTCGAGTGTTCGAACCGTAATGCGCAAGAAATGGTATGCAAACCCCGTATTTACATATCTGCCACTGTGCAGGAGAATCCGTATAGGTGTTCGAGTGTTCGAACCGTATTGCGCAAAATTGGTATGCAAACCCCGTATTTACATATCTGCTACTGTGCAGGAGAATCCGTATAGGTGTCTAGTGTTCGAACCGTATTGCGCAAGAAATGGTATGCAAACCCCGTATTTACATATCTGCCACTGTGGAGGAGAATCCGTATAGGTGTTCGAGTGTTCGAACCGTAATTCGCCCGAAATGGTATGTAAAACCCGTATTTACATATCTGCCACTGTGCAGGAGAATCCGTATAGGTGTTCGAGTGTTCGAACCCTAATGCATGAGAAATGGTAAGTAAACGCCGCATTTAGATATCTGCCACTGTGCAGGAGAATCCGTATAGGTGTTGGAGTGTTCGAACCGTATTGCGCAAGAAATGGTATGTAAACCCCGTACTTACATATCTGCCACTGTGGAGGAGAATCCGTATAGGTGTTCGAGTGTTCGAACCGTAATGCGTAAGAAATGGTATGTAAACCCCGTATTTACATATCTGCCACTGTGCAGGAGAATCCGTATAGGTGTTCGAGTGTTCGAACCGTATTGCGCAAGAAATGGTTTGTAAAACTCGTATTTACATATCTGCCACTGTGCAGGAGAATCCATATAGGTGTTCGAGTGTTCGAACCGCAATGCGCAAGAAATGGTACGGAAACCCCGTATTTACATATCTGCCACTGTGCAGGAGAATCCGTATAGGTGTTCGAGTTTTCGAACCGTAATGCCCAAGAAATGGTATGTAAACCCCGTATTTACATATCTGCTACTGTGCAGGAGAATCTGTATTGGTGTTCGGGTGTTCGAACCGTATTGCGCAAGAAATGGTATGTAAACCCCGTATTTACATATCTGCCACTGTGCAGGAGAATCCGTATAGGTGTTCGAGTGTTCGAACCGTAATGCGCCAAAAATGGTATGTAAACCCCGTATTTACATATCTGCCACTGTGCAGGAGAATCCGTATAGGTGTTCGAGTGTTCGAACCGTATTGCCCAAGAAATGGTTTGTAAACCCCGTATTTACGTATCTGCCACTGTGCAGGAGAATCCGTATAGGTGTTCGAGTGTTCGAACCGTATTGCCCAAGAAATGGTTTGTAAACGCCGTATTTACATATCTGCCACTTTGCAGGAGAATCCGTACAGGTGTTCGAGTGTTCGAACCGTAATGCGCAAGAAATGGTATGTAAACCACGTATTTACATATCTGCCACTGTGCAGGAGAATCCGTATAGGTGTTCGAGTGTTCGAACCGTATTGCGCAAGAAATGGTTTGTAAACCCCGTATTTACATATCTGCCACTGTGTAGGAGAATCCGTATAGGTGTTCGAGTGTTCGAACCGTATTGCGCAAGAAATGGTATGTAAACCCCGTTTTTACATATCTGCCACTGTGCAAGAGAATCCGTATAGGTGTTCGAGTGTTCGAACCGTATTGCGCAAGAAATGGTTTGTAAAACTCGTGTTTACATAGCTGCCACTGTGCAGGAGAATCCGTATAGGTGTTCGAGTGTTCGAACCGCAATGCGCAAGAAATGGTACGGAAACCCCGTATTTACATGTCTGCCACTGTGCAGGAGAATCCGTATAGGTGTTCGAGTTTTCGAACCGTAATGCGCAAGAAATGGTTTGTAAACCCCGTATTTACATATCTGCCACTGTGCAGGAGAATCCGTATTGGTTTTCGAGTGTTCGAACCGTATTGCGCAAGAAATGGTATGTAAACCCCGTATTTACATTTCTGCCACTGTGCAGGAGAATCCGTATAGGTGTTCGAGTGTTCGAACCGTAATGCGCAAAAAATGGTATGTAAACCCCGTATTTACATATCTGCCACTGTGCAGGAGAAACCGTATAGGTGTTCGAGTGTTCGAGCCGTATTGCCCAAGAAATGGTTTGTAAACCCCATATTTACGTATCTGCCACTGTGCAGGAGAATCCGTATAGGTGTTCGAGTGTTCGAACCGTATTGCCCAAGAAATGGTTTGTAAACGCCGTATTTACATATCTGCCACTGTGCAGGAGAATCCGTACAGGTGTTCGAGTGTTCGAACCGTAATGCGCAAGAAATGGTATGTAAACCCCGTATTTACATATCTGCCACTGTGCAGGAGAATCCGTATAGGTGTTCGAGTGTTCGAACCGTAATGCGCAAGAAATGGTATGTAAACCCCGTATTTACATATCTGCCACTGTGCAGGAGAATCCGTATAGGTGTTCGAGTGTTCGAACCGTATTGCCCAAGAAATGGTTTGTAAACCCCGTATTTACATATCTGCCACTGTGCAGGAGAATCCGTATAGGTGTTCGAGTGTTCGAACCGTATTGCCCAAGAAATGGTTTGTAAACGCCGTATTTACATATCTGCCACTGTGCCAGAGAATCCGTATAGGTGTTCGAGTGTTCGAACTGTAATGCGCAAGAAATGGTATGTAAACCCCGTATTTACATATCTGCCACTGTGCAGGAGAATCCGTATAGGTGTTCGAGTGTTCGAACCGTATTGCGCAAGAAATGGTTTGTAAACCCCGTATTTACATATCTGCCACTGTGCAGGAGAATCCGTATAGGTGTTCGAGTGTTCGAACCGTATTGCGCAAGAAATGGTATGTAAACCCCGTATTTACATATCTGCCACTATGCAGGAGAATCCGTATAGGTGTTCGAGTGTTCGAACCGTAATGCGCAAGAAATGGTATGTAAACCCCGTATTTACATATCTGCCACTGTGCAGGAGAATCCGTATAGGTGTTCGAGTGTTCGTACCGTAATGCGCAAGAAATGGTATGTAAACCCCGTATTTACATATCTACCACTGTGCAGGAGAATCCGTATAGGTGTTCGAGTGTTCGAACCGTAATGCGCAAGAAATGGTATGCAAACCCCGTATTTACATATCTGCCACTGTGCAGGAGAATCCGTATAGGTGTTCGAATCGTATTGCGCAAGAATTGGTATGTAAACCCCGTATTTACACAACTGCCACTGTGCAGGAGAATCCGTATAGGTGTTCGAGTGTTCGAACCGTATTGCGCAAGAAATGGTATGTAAACCCCGTATTTACATATCTACCACTGTGTAGGAGAATCCGTATAGGTGTTCGAGTGTTCGAACCGTAATTCGCCCGAAATGGTATGTAATACCCGTATTTACATATCTGCCACTGTGCAGGAGAATCCGTATGGGTGTTCGAGTGTTCGAACCCTAATGAATGAGAAATGGTAAGTAAACGCCGTATTTCTATATCTGCCACTATGCTGGAGAATCCGTATAGGTGTTCGAGTGTTCGAACCGTATTGCGCAAGAAATGGTATGTAAACCCCGTATTTACATATCTGCCACTGTGCAGGAGAATCCGTATAGGTGTTCGAGTGTTCGAACCGTAATGCGCAAGAAATGGTATGTAAACCCCGTATTTACATATCTACCACTTTGCAGGAGAATCCGTATAGGTGTTTGAGTGTTCGAACCGTATTGCGCAAGAAATGATTTGTAAATCCGGTATTTACATATCTGCCACTGTGCAGGAGATTCCGTATAGGTGCTCGAGTGTTCGAACCGTATTGCGCAAGAATTGGTATGCAAACCCCGTATTTACATATCTGCTACTGTACAGGAGAATCCGTATAGGTGTCTAGTGTTCGAACCGTATTGCGCAAGAAATGGTATGTAAACCCCGTATTTACATATCTACCACTGTGCAGGAGAATCCGTATAGGTGTTCGAGTGTTCGAGCCGTAATTCGCCCGAAATGGTATGTAAAACCCGTATTTACATATCTGCCACTGTGCAGGAGAATCCGTATAGGTGTTCGAGTGTTCGAACCCTAATGCATGAGAAATGGTAAGTAAACGCCGTATATAGATATCTGCCACTATGCAGGAGAATCCGTATAGGTGTTCGAGTGTTCGAACCGTATTGCCCAAGAAATGGTTTGTAAACCCCGTATTTACATATCTGCCACTGTGCAGGAGAATCCGTATAGGTGTTCGAGTGTTCGAACCGTATTGCCAAAGAAATGGTTTGTAAACGTCGTATTTACATATCTGCCACTGTGCAGGAGAATCCGTACAGGTGTTCGAGTGTTCGAACCGTAATGCGCAAGAACTGGTATGTAAACCCCGTATTTACATATCTGCCACTGTGCAGGAGAATCCGTATAAGTGTTCGAGTGTTCGAACCGTATTGCCCAAGAAATGGTTTGTAAACCCCGTATTTACATATCTGCCACTGTGCAGGAGAATCCGTATAGGTGTTCGAGTGTTCGAACCGTATTGCCCAAGAAATGGTTTGTAAACGCCGTATTTACATATCTGCCACTGTGCAGGAGAATCTGTACAGGTGTTCGAGTGTTCGAACCGTAATGCGCAAGAAATGGTATGTAAACCTCGTATTTACATATCTGCCACTGTGCAGGAAAATCCGTATAGGTGTTCGAGTGTTCGAACCTTATTGCGCAAGAAATGGTTTGTAAACCCCGTATTTACATTTCTGCCACTGTGCAGGAGAATCCGTATAGGTGTTCGAGTGTTCGAACCGTATTGCGCAAGAAATGGTATGTAAACCCCGTATTTACATATCTGCCACTGTGTAGGAGAATCCATATAGGTGTTCGAGTGTTCGAACCGTATTGCGCAAGAAATGGTTTGTAAAACTCGTGTTTACATATCTGCCACTGTGCAGGAGAATCCGTATAGGTGTTCGGGTGTTCGAACCGTAATGCGCAAGAAATGGTATGTAAACCCCGTATTTACATATCTGCCATTGTGCAGGAGAATCCGTATAGGTGTTCGAGTGTTCGAACCGTAATGCGGAAGAAATGGTACGGAAACCCCGTATTTACATATCTGCCACTGTGCGGGAGAATCCGTATAGGTGTTCGAGTGTTCGAACAGTAATGCGCAAGAAATGGTATGCAAACCCCGTATTTACGTATCTGCCACTGTGCAGGAGAATCCGTATTGGTGTTCGAGTGTTCGAACCGTATTGCCCAAGAAATGGTTTGTAAACGCCGAATTTACATATCTGCCACTGTGCAGGAGAATCCGTATAGGTGTTCGAGTGTTCGAACCGTAATGCGCAAGAAATGGTATGCAAACCCCGTATTTACATATCTGCCACTGTGCAGGAAAATCCGTATAGGTGTTCGAGTGTTCGAATCGTATTGCGCAAGAATTGGTATGTAAACCCCGTATTTACATATCTGCCACTGTGCAGGAGAATCCGTATAGGTGTTCGAGTGCTCGAACCGTATTGCGCAAGAAATGGTATGTAAACCCCGTATTTACATATCTACCACTGTGCAGGAGAATCCGTATAGGTGTTCGAGTGTTCGAACCGTAATTCTCCCGAAATGGTATGTAATACCCGTATTTACATATCTGCCATTGTGCAGGAGAATCCGTATGGGTGTTCGAGTGTTCGAACCCTAATGCATTAGAAATGGTAAGTAAACGCCGTATTTACATATCTGTGCAGGAGAATCCGTATAGGTGTTCGAGTGTTCGAACCGTATTGCGCAAGAAATGGTATGTAAACCCCGTATTTACATATCTGCCACTGTGCAGGAGAATCCGTATAGGTGTTCGAGTGTTCGAACCGTAATGCGCAAGAAATGGTATGTAAACCCCGTATTTACATATCTGCCACTGTGCAGGAGAATCCGTATAGGTGTTCGAGTGTTCGAACCGTATTGCCCATGAAATGGTTTGTAAACGCCGTATTTACATATCTGCCACTGTGCCGGAGAATCCGTATAGGTGTTCGAGTGTTCGAACCGTAATGCGCAAGAAATGGTTTGTAAACCCCGTATTTACATATCTGCCACTGTGCAGGAGAATCCGTATAGGTGTTCGAGTGTTCGAACCGTATTGCGCAAGAAATGGTATGTAAACCCCGTATTTACATATCTGCCACTGTGCAGGAGAATCCGTATAGGTGTTCGAGTGTTCGAACCGTAATGCGCAAGAAATGGTATGTAAACCCCGTATTTACATATCTGCCACTGTGCAGGAGAATCCGTATAGGTGTTCGAGTGTTCGAACCGTATTGCCCAAGAAATGGTTTGTAAACGCCGTATTTACATATCTGCCACTGTGCAGGAGAATCCGTATAGGTGTTCGAGTGTTCGAACCGTAATGCGCAAGAAATGGTTTGTAAACCCCGTATTTACATATCTGCCACTGTGCAGGAGAATCCGTATAGGTGTTCGAGTGTTCGAACCGTATTGCGCAAGAAATGGTATGTAAACCCCGTATTTACATATCTGCCACTGTGCAGGAGAATCCGTATAGGTGTTCGAGTGTTCGAACCGTAATGCGCAAGAAATGGTATGTAAACCCCGTATTTACATATCTGCCACTGTGCAGGAGAATCCGCATAGGTGTTCGAGTGTTCGAACCGTAATGCGCAAGATATGGTACGGAAACCCCGTATTTACATATCTGCCACTGTGCAGGAGAATCCGTATAGGTGTTCGAGTGTTCGAACCGTATTGCCCAAGAAATGGTTTGTAAACGCCGTATTTACATATCTGCCACTATGCAGGAGAATCAGTACAGGTGTTCGAGTGTTCGAACCGTAATGCGCAAGAACTGGTATGTAAACCCCGTATTTACATATCTGCCCCTGTGCTGGAGAATCCGTATAAGTGTTCGAGTGTTCGAACCGTATTGCCCAAGAAATGGTTTGTAAACCCCGTATTTACATATCTGCCACTGTGCAGGAGAATCCGTATAGGTGTTCGAGTGTTCGAACCGTATTGCCCAAGAAATGGTTTGTAAACGCCGTATTTACATATCTGCCACTGTGCAGGAGAATCCGTACAGGTGTTCGAGTGTTCGAACCGTAATGCGCAAGAAATGGTATGTAAACCTCGTATTTACATATCTGCCACTGTGCAGGAAAATCCGTATAGGTGTTCGAGTGTTCGAACCGTATTGCGCAAGAAATGGTTTGTAAACCCCGTATTTACATATCTGCCACTGTGCAGGAGAATCCGTATAGGTGTTCGAGTGTTCGAACCGTAATGCGCAAGAAATGGTATGTAAACCCCGTATTTACATATCTGCCATTGTGCAGGAGAATCCGTATAGGTGTTCGAGTGTTCGAACCGTAATGCGGAAGAAATGGTACGTAAACCCCGTATTTACATATCTGCCACTGTGCGGGAGAATCCGAATAGGTGTTCGAGTGGTCGAACCGTAATGCGCAAGAAATGGTATGCAAACCCCGTATTTACATATCTGCCACTGTGCAGGAAAATCCGTATAGGTGTTCGAGTGTTCGAATCGTATTGCGCAAGAATTGGTATGTAAACCCCGTATTTACATATCTGCCACTGTGCAGGAGAATCCGTATAGGTGTTCGAGTGCTCGAACCGTATTGCGCAAGAAATGGTATGTAAACCCCGTATTTACATATCTACCACTGTGCAGGAGAATCCGTATAGGTGTTCGAGTGTTCGAACCGTAATTCTCCCGAAATGGTATGTAATACCCGTATTTACATATCTGCCACTGTGCAGGAGAATCCGTATGGGTGTTCGAGTGTTCGAACCCTAATGCATGAGAAATGGTAAGTAAACGCCGTATTTACATATCTGTGCAGGAGAATCCGTATAGGTGTTCGAGTGTTCGAACCGTATTGCGCAAGAAATGGTATGTAAAGCCCGTATTTACATATCTGCCACTGTGCAGGAGAATCCGTATAGGTGTTCGAGTGCTCGAACCGTAATGCGCAAGAAATGGTATGTAAACCCCGTATTTACATATCTGCCACTGTGCAGGAGAATCCGTATAGGTGTTCGAGTGTTCGAACCGTAGTGCCCAAGAAATGGTTTGTAAACGCCGTATTTACATATCTGCCACTGTGCAGGAGAATCCGTATAGGTGTTCGAGTGTTCGAACCGTAATGCGCAAGAAATGGTTTGTAAACCCCGTATTTACATATCTGCCACTGTGCAGGAGAATCCGTATAGGTGTTCGAGTGTTCGAACCGTATTGCGCAAGAAATGGTATGTAAACCCCGTATTTACATATCTGCCACTGTGCAGGAGAATCCGTATAGGTGTTCGAGTGTTCGAACCGTAATGCGCAAGAAATGGTATGTAAACCCCGTATTTACATATCTGCCACTGTGCAGGAGAATCCGCATAGGTGTTCGAGTGTTCGAACCGTAATGCGCAAGATATGGTACGGAAACCCCGTATTTACATATCTGCCACTGTGCAGGAGAATCCGTATAGGTGTTCGAGTGTTCGAACCGTATTGCCCAAGAAATGGTTTGTAAACGCCGTATTTACATATCTGCCACTATGCAGGAGAATCCGTACAGGTGTTCGAGTGTTCGAACCGTAATGCGCAAGAACTGGTATGTAAACCCCGTATTTACATATCTGCCACTGTGCAGGAGAATCCGTATAAGTGTTCGAGTGTTCGAACCGTATTGCCCAAGAAATGGTTTGTAAACCCCGTATTTACATATCTGCCACTGTGCAGGAGAATCCGTATAGGTGTTCGAGTGTTCGAACCGTATTGCCCAAGAAATGGTTTGTAAACGCCGTATTTACATATCTGCCACTGTGCAGGAGAATCCGTACAGGTGTTCGAGTGTTCGAACCGTAATGCGCAAGAAATGGTATGTAAACCTCGTATTTACATATCTGCCACTGTGCAGGAAAATCCGTATAGGTGTTCGAGTGTTCGAACCGTATTGCGCAAGAAATGGTTTGTAAACCCCGTATTTACATATCTGCCACTGTGCAGGAGAATCCGTATAGGTGTTCGAGTGTTCGAACCGTAATGCGCAAGAAATGGTATGTAAACCCCGTATTTACATATCTGCCATTGTGCAGGAGAATCCGTATAGTTGTTCGAGTGTTCGAACCGTAATGCGGAAGAAATGGTACGGAAACCCCGTATTTACATATCTGCCACTGTGCGGGAGAATCCGTATAGGTGTTCGAGTGTTCGAACCGTAATGCGCAAGAAATGGTATGCAAACCCCGTATTTACATATCTGCCACTGTGCAGGAGAATCCGTATAGGTGTTCGAGTGTTCGAACCGTATTGCCCAAGAAATGGTTTGAAAACGCCGTATTTACATATCTGCCACTGTGCAGGAGAATCCGTATAGGTGTTCGAGTGTTCGAACCGTAATGCGCAAGAAATGGTATGCAAACCCCGTATTTACATATCTGCCACTGTGCAGGAAAATCCGTATAGGTGTTCGAGTGTTCGAATCGTATTGCGCAAGAATTGGTATGTAAACCCCGTATTTACATATCTGCCACTGTGCAGGAGAATCCGTATAGGTGTTCGAGTGCTCGAACCGTATTGCGCAAGAAATGGTATGTAAACCCCGTATTTACATATCTACCACTGTGCAGGAGAATCCGTATAGGTGTTCGAGTGTTCGAACCGTAATTCTCCCGAAATGGTATGTAATACCCGTATTTACATATCTGCCACTGTGCAGGAGAATCCGTATGGGTGTTCGAGTGTTCGAACCCTAATGCATGAGAAATGGTAAGTAAACGCCGTATTTACATTTCTGTGCAGGAGAATCCGTATAGGTGTTCGAGTGTTCGAACCGTATTGCGCAAGAAATGGTATGTAAACCCCGTATTTACATATCTGCCACTGTGCAGGAGAATCCGCATAGGTGTTCGAGTGTTCGAACCGTAATGCGCAAGAAATGGTATGTAAACCCCGTATTTACATATCTGCCATTGTGCAGGAGAATCCGTATAGTTGTTCGAGTGTTCGAACCGTAATGCGGAAGAAATGGTACGGAAACCCCGTATTTACATATCTGCCACTGTGCGGGAGAATCCGTATAGGTGTTCGAGTGTTCGAACCGTAATGCGCAAGAAATGGTATGCAAACCCCGTATTTACATATCTGCCACTGTGCAGGAGAATCCGTATAGGTGTTCGAGTGTTCGAACCGTATTGCCCAAGAAATGGTTTGAAAACGCCGTATTTACATATCTGCCACTGTACAGGAGAATCCGTATAGGTGTTCGAGTGTTCGAACCGTAATGCGCAAGAAATGGTATGCAAACCCCGTATTTACATATCTGCCACTGTGCAGGAAAATCCGTATAGGTGTTCGAGTGTTCGAATCGTATTGCGCAAGAATTGGTATGTAAACCCCGTATTTACATATCTGCCACTGTGCAGGAAAATCCGTATAGGTGTTCGAGTGCTCGAACCGTATTGCGCAAGAAATGGTATGTAAACCCCGTATTTACATATCTACCACTGTGCAGGAGAATCCGTATAGGTGTTCGAGTGTTCGAACCGTAATTCTCCCGAAATGGTATGTAATACCCGTATTTACATATCTGCCACTGTGCAGGAGAATCCGTATGGGTGTTCGAGTGTTCGAACCCTAATGCATGAGAAATGGTAAGTAAACGCCGCATTTACATTTCTGTGCAGGAGAATCCGTATAGGTGTTCGAGTGTTCGAACCGTATTGCGCAAGAAATGGTATGTAAACCCCGTATTTACATATCTGCCACTGTGCAGGAGAATCCGTATAGGTGTTCGAGTGTTCGAACCGTAATGCGCAAGAAATGGTATGTAAACCCCGTATTTACATATCTGCCACTGTGCATGAAAATCCGTATAGGTGTTCGAGTGTTCGAACCGTATTGCCCAAGAAATGGTTTGTAAACGCCGTATTTACATATCTGCCACTGTGCAGGAGAATCCGTATAGGTGTTCGAGTGTTCGAACCGTAATGCGCAAGAAATGGTTTGTAAACCCCGTATTTACATATCTGCCACTGTGCAGGAGAATCCGTATAGGTGTTCGAGTGTTCGAACCGTATTGCGCAAGAAATGGTATGTAAACCCCGTATTTACATATCTGCCACTGTGCAGGAGAATCCGTATAGGTGTTCGAGTGTTCGAACCGTAATGCGCAAGAAATGGTATGTAAACCCCGTATTTACATATCTGCCACTGTGCAGGAGAATCCGCATAGGTGTTCGAGTGTTCGAACCGTAATGCGCAAGATATGGTACGGAAACCCCGTATTTACATATCTGCCACTGTGCAGGAGAATCCGTATAGGTGTTCGAGTGTTCGAACCGTATTGCCCAAGAAATGGTTTGTAAACGCCGTATTTACATATCTGCCACTATGCAGGAGAATCCGTACAGGTGTTCGAGTGTTCGAACCGTAATGCGCAAGAACTGTTATGTAAACCCCGTATTTACATATCTGCCACTGTGCAGGAGAATCCGTATAAGTGTTCGAGTGTTCGAACCGTATTGCCCCAAGAAATGGTTTGTAAACCCCGTATTTACATATCTGCCACTGTGCAGGAGAATCCGTATAGGTGTTCGAGTGTTCGAACCGTATTGCCCAAGAAATGGTTTGTAAACGCCGTATTTACATATCTGCCACTGTGCAGGAGAATCCGTACAGTTGTTCGAGTGTTCGAACCGTAATGCGCAAGAAATGGTATGTAAACCTCGTATTTACATATCTGCCACTGTGCAGTAAAATCCGTATAGGTGTTCGAGTGTTCGAACCGTATTGCGCAAGAAATGGTTTGTAAACCCCGTATTTACATATCTGCCACTGTGCAGGAGAATCCGTATAGGTGTTCGAGTGTTCGAACCGTAATGCGCAAGAAATGGTATCTAAACCCCGTATTTACATATCTGCCATTGTGCAGGAGAATCCGTATAGGTGTTCGAGTGTTCGAACCGTAATGCGGAAGAAATGGTACGGAAACCCCGTATTTACATATCTGCCACTGTGCGGGAGAATCCGTATAGGTGTTCGAGTGTTCGAACCGTAATGCGCAAGAAATGGTATGCAAACCCCGTATTTACATATCTGCCACTGTGCAGGAGAATCCGTATTGGTGTTCGAGTGTTCGAACCGTATTGCCCAAGAAATGGTTTGTAAACGCCGTATTTACATATCTGCCACTGTGCAGGAGAATCCGTATAGGTGTTCGAGTGTTCGAACCGTAATGCGCAAGAAATGGTATGCAAACCCCGTATTTACATATCTGCCACTGTGCAGGAAAATCCGTATAGGTGTTCGAGTGTTCGAATCGTATTGCGCAAGAATTGGTATGTAAACCCCGTATTTACATATCTGCCACTGTGCAGGAGAATCCGTATAGGTGTTCGAGTGCTCGAACCGTATTGCGCAAGAAATGGTATGTAAACCCCGTATTTACATATCTACCACTGTGCAGGAGAATCCGTATAGGTGTTCGAGTGTTCGAACCGTAATTCTCCCGAAATGGTATGTAATACCCGTATTTACATATCTGCCACTGTGCAGGAGAATCCGTATGGGTGTTCGAGTGTTCGAACCCTAATGCATGAGAAATGGTAAGTAAACGCCGTATTTACATTTCTGTGCAGGAGAATCCGTATAGGTGTTCGAGTGTTCGAACCGTATTGCGCAAGAAATGGTATGTAAACCCCGTATTTACATATCTGCCGCTGTGCAGGAGAATCCGTATAGGTGTTCGAGTGTTCGAACCGTAATGCGCAAGAAATGGTATGTAAACCCCGTATTTACATATCTGCCATTGTGCAGGAGAATCCGTATAGTTGTTCGAGTGTTCGAACCGTAATGCGGAAGAAATGGTACGGAAACCCCGTATTTACATATCTGCCACTGTGCGGGAGAATCCGTATAGGTGTTCGAGTGTTCGAACCGTAATGCGCAAGAAATGGTATGCAAACCCCGTATTTACATATCTGCCACTGTGCAGGAGAATCCGTATAGGTGTTCGAGTGTTCGAACCGTATTGCCCAAGAAATGGTTTGAAAACGCCGTATTTACATATCTGCCACTGTGCAGGAGAATCCGTATAGGTGTTCGAGTGTTCGAACCGTAATGCGCAAGAAATGGTATGCAAACCCCGTATTTACATATCTGCCACTGTGCAGGAAAATCCGTATAGGTGTTCGAGTGTTCGAATTGTATTGCGCAAGAATTGGTATGTAAACCCCGTATTTACATATCTGCCACTGTGCAGGAGAATCCGTATAGGTGTTCGAGTGCTCGAACCGTATTGCGCAAGAAATGGTATGTAAACCCCGTATTTACATATCTACCACTGTGCAGGAGAATCCGTATAGGTGTTCGAGTGTTCGAACCGTAATTCTCCCGAAATGGTATGTAATACCCGTATTTACATATCTGCCACTGTGCAGGAGAATCCGTATGGGTGTTCGAGTGTTCGAACCCTAATGCATGAGAAATGGTAAGTAAACGCCGTATTTACATTTCTGTGCAGGAGAATCCGTATAGGTGTTCGAGTGTTCGAACCGTATTGCGCAAGAAATGGTATGTAAACCCCGTATTTACATATCTGCCACTGTGCAGGAGAATCCGTATAGGTGTTCGAGTGTTCGAACCGTAATGCGCAAGAAATGGTATGTAAACCCCGTATTTACATATCTGCCACTGTGCATGAAAATCCGTATAGGTGTTCGAGTGTTCGAACCGTATTGCCCAAGAAATGGTTTGTAAACGCCGTATTTACATATCTGCCACTGTGCAGGAGAATCCGTATAGGTGTTCGAGTGTTCGAACCGTAATGCGCAAGAAATGGTTTGTAAACCCCGTATTTACATATCGGCCACTGTGCAGGAGAATCCGTATAGATGTTCGAGTGTTCGAACCGTATTGCGCAAGAAATGGTATGTAAACCCCGTATTTACATATCTGCCACTGTGCAGGAGAATCCGTATAGGTGTTCGAGTGTTCGAACCGTAATGCGCAAGAAATGGTATGTAAACCCCGTATTTACATATCTGCCACTGTGCAGGAGAATCCGCATAGGTGTTCGAGTGTTCGAACCGTAATGCGCAAGATATGGTACGGAAACCCCGTATTTACATATCTGCCACTGTGCAGGAGAATCCGTATAGGTGTTCGAGTGTTCGAACCGTATTGCCCAAGAAATGGTTTGTAAACGCCGTATTTACATATCTGCCACTATGCAGGAGAATCCGTACAGGTGTTCGAGTGTTCGAACCGTAATGCGCAAGAACTGTTATGTAAACCCCGTATTTACATATCTGCCACTGTGCAGGAGAATCCGTATAAGTGTTCGAGTGTTCGAACCGTATTGCCCCAAGAAATGGTTTGTAAACCCCGTATTTACATATCTGCCACTGTGCAGGAGAATCCGTATAGGTGTTCGAGTGTTCGAACCGTATTGCCCAAGAAATGGTTTGTAAACGCCGTATTTACATATCTGCCACTGTGCAGGAGAATCCGTACAGTTGTTCGAGTGTTCGAACCGTAATGCGCAAGAAATGGTATGTAAACCTCGTATTTACATATCTGCCACTGTGCAGTAAAATCCGTATAGGTGTTCGAGTGTTCGAACCGTATTGCGCAAGAAATGGTTTGTAAACCCCGTATTTACATATCTGCCACTGTGCAGGAGAATCCGTATAGGTGTTCGAGTGTTCGAACCGTAATGCGCAAGAAATGGTATCTAAACCCCGTATTTACATATCTGCCATTGTGCAGGAGAATCCGTATAGGTGTTCGAGTGTTCGAACCGTAATGCGGAAGAAATGGTACGGAAACCCCGTATTTACATATCTGCCACTGTGCGGGAGAATCCGTATAGGTGTTCGAGTGTTCGAACCGTAATGCGCAAGAAATGGTATGCAAACCCCGTATTTACATATCTGCCACTGTGCAGGAGAATCCGTATAGGTGTTCGAGTGTTCGAACCGTATTGCCCAAGAAATGGTTTGTAAACGCCGTATTTACATATCTGCCACTGTGCAGGAGAATCCGTATAGGTGTTCGAGTGTTCGAACCGTAATGCGCAAGAAATGGTATGCAAACCCCGTATTTACATATCTGCCACTGTGCAGGAAAATCCGTATAGGTGTTCGAGTGTTCGAATCGTATTGCGCAAGAATTGGTATGTAAACCCCGTATTTACATATCTGCCACTGTGCAGGAGAATCCGTATAGGTGTTCGAGTGCTCGAACCGTATTGCGCAAGAAATGGTATGTAAACCCCGTATTTACATATCTACCACTGTGCAGGAGAATCCGTATAGGTGTTCGAGTGTTCGAACCGTAATTCTCCCGAAATGGTATGTAATACCCGTATTTACATATCCGCCACTGTGCAGGAGAATCCGTATGGGTGTTCGAGTGTTCGAACCCTAATGCATGAGAAATGATAAGTAAACGCCGTATTTACATATCTGTGCAGGAGAATCCGTATAGGTGTTCGAGTGTTCGAACCGTATTGCGCAAGAAATGGTATGTAAACCCCGTATTTACATATCTGCCACTGTGCAGGAGAATCCGTATAGGTGTTCGAGTGTTCGAACCGTAATGCGCTAGAAATGGTATGTAAACCCCATATTTACATATCTGCCACTGTGCAGGAGAATCCGTATAGGTGTTCGAGTGTTCGAACCGTATTGCCCAAGAAATGGTTTGTAAACGCCGTATTTACATATCTGCCACTGTGCAGGAGAATCCGTATAGGTGTTCGAGTGTTCGAACCGTAATGCGCAAGAAATGGTTTGTAAACCCCGTATTTACATATCTGCCACTGTGCAGGAGAATCCGTATAGGTGTTCGAGTGTTCGAACCGTATTGCGCAAGAAATGGTATGTAAAAGCCGTATTTACATATCTGCCACTGTGCAGGAGAATCCGTATAGGTGTTCGAGTGTTCGAACCGTAATGCGCAAGAAATGGTATGTAAACCCCGTATTTACATATCTGCCACTGTGCAGGAGAATCCGCATAGGTGTTCGAGTGTTCGAACCGTAATGCGCAAGATATGGTACGGAAACCCCGTATTTACATATCTGCCACTGTGCAGGAGAATCCGTATAGGTGTTCGAGTGTTCGAACCGTATTGCCCAAGAAATGGTTTGTAAACGCCGTATTTACATATCTGCCACTATGCAGGAGAATCCGTACAGGTGTTCGAGTGTTCGAACCGTAATGCGCAAGAACTGGTATGTAAACCCCGTATTTACATATCTGCCACTGTGCAGGAGAATCCGTATAAGTGTTCGAGTGTTCGAACCGTATTGCCCAAGAAATGGTTTGTAAACCCCGTATTTACATATCTGCCACTGTGCAGGAGAATCCGTATAGGTGTTCGAGTGTTCGAACCGTATTGCCCAAGAAATGGTTTGTAAACGCCGTATTTACATATCTGCCACTGTGCAGGAGAATCCGTACAGGTGTTCGAGTGTTCGAACCGTAATGCGCAAGAAATGGTATGTAAACCTCGTATTTACATATCTGCCACTGTGCAGGAAAATCCGTATAGGTGTTCGAGTGTTCGAACCGTATTGCGCAAGAAATGGTTTGTAAACCCCGTATTTACATATCTGCCACTGTGCAGTAGAATCCGTATAGGTGTTCGAGTGTTCGAACCGTAATGCGCAAGAAATGGTATGTAAACCCCGTATTTACATATCTGCCATTGTCCAGGAGAATCCGTATAGGTGTTCGAGTGTTCGAACCGTAATGCGGAAGAAATGGTACAGAAACCCCGTATTTACATATCTGCCACTGTGCGGGGGAATCCGTATAGGTGTTCGAGTGTTCGAACCGTAATGCGCAAGAAATGGTATGCAAACCCCGTATTTACATATCTGCCACTGTGCAGGAGAATCCGTATAGGTGTTCGAGTGTTCGAACCGTATTGCCCAAGAAATGGTTTGTAACCGCCGTATTTACATATCTGCCACTGTGCAGGAGAATCCGTATAGGTGTTCGAGTGTTCGAACCGTAATGCGCAAGAAATGGTATGCAAACCCCGTATTTACATATCTACCACTGTGCAGGAGAATCCGTATAGGTGTTCGAGTGTTCGAACTGTAATTCTCCCGAAATGGTATGTAATACCCGTATTTACATATCTGCCACTGTGCAGGAGAATCCATATGGGTGTTCGAGTGTTCGAACCCTAATGCATGAGAAATGGTAAGCAAACGCCGTATTTACATATCTGCCACTGTGCAGGAGAATCCGTATAGCTGTTCGAGTGTTCGAACCGTATTGCGCAAGAAATGGTATGTAAACCCTGTATTTACATATCTGCCACTGTGCAGGAGAATCCGTATTGGTGTTCGAGTGTTCGAACCGTAATGCGCAAGAAATGGTATGTAAACCCCGTATTTACATATCTGCCACTGTGCAGGAGAATCCGTATAGGTGTTCGAGTGTTCGAACCCTAATGCATGAGAAATGGTAAGTAAACGCCGTATTTATATATCTGCCACTGTGCAGGAGAATCCGTATAGGTGTTCGAGTGTTCAAACCGTATTGCGCAAGAATTGGTATGTAAACCCCGTATTTACATATCTGCCACTGTGCAGGAGAATCCGTACAGGTGTTCGAGTGTTCGAACCGTAATGCGCAAGAAATGGTATGTAAACCCCGTATTTACATATCTGCCACTGTGCAGGAGAATCCGTATAGGTGTTTGAGTGTTCGAACCCTAATGCATGAGAAATGGTAAGTAAACGCCGTATTTAGATATCTGCCACTGTGCAGGAGAGTCCGTATAGGTGTTCGAGTGTTCGAACCGTATTGCGCAAGAAATGGTATGTAAACCCCGTATTTATATATCCGCCACTGTGCAGGAGAATCCGTATAGGTGTTCGAGTGTTCGAACCGTAATGCGCAAGAAATGGTATGTAAACCCCGTATTTACATATCTGCCACTGTGCAGGAGAATCCGTATAGGTGTTCGAGTGTTCGAACCCTAATGCATGAGAAATGGTAAGTAAACGCCGTATTTAGATATCTGCCACTGTGCAGGAGAGTCCGTATAGGTGTTCGAGTGTTCGAACCGTATTGCGCAAGAAATGGTATGTAAACCCCGTATTTACATATCCGCCACTGTGCAGGAGAATCCGTATAGGTGTTCGAGTGTTCGAACCGTAATGCGCAAGAAATGGTATGTAAACCCCGTATTTACATATCTGCCACTGTGCAGGAGAATCCGCATAGGTGTTCGAGTGTTCGAACCGTAATGCGCAAGATATGGTACGGAAACCCCGTATTTACATATCTGCCACTGTGCAGGAGAATCCGTATAGGTGTTCGAGTGTTCGAACCGTATTGCCCAAGAAATGGTTTGTAAACGCCGTATTTACATATCTGCCACTATGCAGGAGAATCCGTACAGGTGTTCGAGTGTTCGAACCGTAATGCGCAAGAACTGTTATGTAAACCCCGTATTTACATATCTGCCACTGTGCAGGAGAATCCGTATAAGTGTTCGAGTGTTCGAACCGTATTGCCCCAAGAAATGGTTTGTAAACCCCGTATTTACATATCTGCCACTGTGCAGGAGAATCCGTATAGGTGTTCGAGTGTTCGAACCGTATTGCCCAAGAAATGGTTTGTAAACGCCGTATTTACATATCTGCCACTGTGCAGGAGAATCCGTACAGTTGTTCGAGTGTTCGAACCGTAATGCGCAAGAAATGGTATGTAAACCTCGTATTTACATATCTGCCACTGTGCAGTAAAATCCGTATAGGTGTTCGAGTGTTCGAACCGTATTGCGCAAGAAATGGTTTGTAAACCCCGTATTTACATATCTGCCACTGTGCAGGAGAATCCGTATAGGTGTTCGAGTGTTCGAACCGTAATGCGCAAGAAATGGTATCTAAACCCCGTATTTACATATCTGCCATTGTGCAGGAGAATCCGTATAGGTGTTCGAGTGTTCGAACCGTAATGCGGAAGAAATGGTACGGAAACCCCGTATTTACATATCTGCCACTGTGCGGGAGAATCCGTATAGGTGTTCGAGTGTTCGAACCGTAATGCGCAAGAAATGGTATGCAAACCCCGTATTTACATATCTGCCACTGTGCAGGAGAATCCGTATAGGTGTTCGAGTGTTCGAACCGTATTGCCCAAGAAATGGTTTGTAAACGCCGTATTTACATATCTGCCACTGTGCAGGAGAATCCGTATAGGTGTTCGAGTGTTCGAACCGTAATGCGCAAGAAATGGTATGCAAACCCCGTATTTACATATCTGCCACTGTGCAGGAAAATCCGTATAGGTGTTCGAGTGTTCGAATCGTATTGCGCAAGAATTGGTATGTAAACCCCGTATTTACATATCTGCCACTGTGCAGGAGAATCCGTATAGGTGTTCGAGTGCTCGAACCGTATTGCGCAAGAAATGGTATGTAAACCCCGTATTTACATATCTACCACTGTGCAGGAGAATCCGTATAGGTGTTCGAGTGTTCGAACCGTAATTCTCCCGAAATGGTATGTAATACCCGTATTTACATATCCGCCACTGTGCAGGAGAATCCGTATGGGTGTTCGAGTGTTCGAACCCTAATGCATGAGAAATGATAAGTAAACGCCGTATTTACATATCTGTGCAGGAGAATCCGTATAGGTGTTCGAGTGTTCGAACCGTATTGCGCAAGAAATGGTATGTAAACCCCGTATTTACATATCTGCCACTGTGCAGGAGAATCCGTATAGGTGTTCGAGTGTTCGAACCGTAATGCGCTAGAAATGGTATGTAAACCCCATATTTACATATCTGCCACTGTGCAGGAGAATCCGTATAGGTGTTCGAGTGTTCGAACCGTATTGCCCAAGAAATGGTTTGTAAACGCCGTATTTACATATCTGCCACTGTGCAGGAGAATCCGTATAGGTGTTCGAGTGTTCGAACCGTAATGCGCAAGAAATGGTTTGTAAACCCCGTATTTACATATCTGCCACTGTGCAGGAGAATCCGTATAGGTGTTCGAGTGTTCGAACCGTATTGCGCAAGAAATGGTATGTAAAAGCCGTATTTACATATCTGCCACTGTGCAGGAGAATCCGTATAGGTGTTCGAGTGTTCGAACCGTAATGCGCAAGAAATGGTATGTAAACCCCGTATTTACATATCTGCCACTGTGCAGGAGAATCCGCATAGGTGTTCGAGTGTTCGAACCGTAATGCGCAAGATATGGTACGGAAACCCCGTATTTACATATCTGCCACTGTGCAGGAGAATCCGTATAGGTGTTCGAGTGTTCGAACCGTATTGCCCAAGAAATGGTTTGTAAACGCCGTATTTACATATCTGCCACTATGCAGGAGAATCCGTACAGGTGTTCGAGTGTTCGAACCGTAATGCGCAAGAACTGGTATGTAAACCCCGTATTTACATATCTGCCACTGTGCAGGAGAATCCGTATAAGTGTTCGAGTGTTCGAACCGTATTGCCCAAGAAATGGTTTGTAAACCCCGTATTTACATATCTGCCACTGTGCAGGAGAATCCGTATAGGTGTTCGAGTGTTCGAACCGTATTGCCCAAGAAATGGTTTGTAAACGCCGTATTTACATATCTGCCACTGTGCAGGAGAATCCGTACAGGTGTTCGAGTGTTCGAACCGTAATGCGCAAGAAATGGTATGTAAACCTCGTATTTACATATCTGCCACTGTGCAGGAAAATCCGTATAGGTGTTCGAGTGTTCGAACCGTATTGCGCAAGAAATGGTTTGTAAACCCCGTATTTACATATCTGCCACTGTGCAGGAGAATCCGTATAGGTGTTCGAGTGTTCGAACCGTAATGCGCAAGAAATGGTATGTAAACCCCGTATTTACATATCTGCCATTGTCCAGGAGAATCCGTATAGGTGTTCGAGTGTTCGAACCGTAATGCGGAAGAAATGGTACAGAAACCCCGTATTTACATATCTGCCACTGTGCGGGGGAATCCGTATAGGTGTTCGAGTGTTCGAACCGTAATGCGCAAGAAATGGTATGCAAACCCCGTATTTACATATCTGCCACTGTGCAGGAGAATCCGTATAGGTGTTCGAGTGTTCGAACCGTATTGCCCAAGAAATGGTTTGTAACCGCCGTATTTACATATCTGCCACTGTGCAGGAGAATCCGTATAGGTGTTCGAGTGTTCGAACCGTAATGCGCAAGAAATGGTATGCAAACCCCGTATTTACATATCTACCACTGTGCAGGAGAATCCGTATAGGTGTTCGAGTGTTCGAACTGTAATTCTCCCGAAATGGTATGTAATACCCGTATTTACATATCTGCCACTGTGCAGGAGAATCCATATGGGTGTTCGAGTGTTCGAACCCTAATGCATGAGAAATGGTAAGCAAACGCCGTATTTACATATCTGCCACTGTGCAGGAGAATCCGTATAGCTGTTCGAGTGTTCGAACCGTATTGCGCAAGAAATGGTATGTAAACCCTGTATTTACATATCTGCCACTGTGCAGGAGAATCCGTATTGGTGTTCGAGTGTTCGAACCGTAATGCGCAAGAAATGGTATGTAAACCCCGTATTTACATATCTGCCACTGTGCAGGAGAATCCGTATAGGTGTTCGAGTGTTCGAACCCTAATGCATGAGAAATGGTAAGTAAACGCCGTATTTATATATCTGCCACTGTGCAGGAGAATCCGTATAGGTGTTCGAGTGTTCAAACCGTATTGCGCAAGAATTGGTATGTAAACCCCGTATTTACATATCTGCCACTGTGCAGGAGAATCCGTACAGGTGTTCGAGTGTTCGAACCGTAATGCGCAAGAAATGGTATGTAAACCCCGTATTTACATATCTGCCACTGTGCAGGAGAATCCGTATAGGTGTTTGAGTGTTCGAACCCTAATGCATGAGAAATGGTAAGTAAACGCCGTATTTAGATATCTGCCACTGTGCAGGAGAGTCCGTATAGGTGTTCGAGTGTTCGAACCGTATTGCGCAAGAAATGGTATGTAAACCCCGTATTTATATATCCGCCACTGTGCAGGAGAATCCGTATAGGTGTTCGAGTGTTCGAACCGTAATGCGCAAGAAATGGTATGTAAACCCCGTATTTACATATCTGCCACTGTGCAGGAGAATCCGTATAGGTGTTCGAGTGTTCGAACCCTAATGCATGAGAAATGGTAAGTAAACGCCGTATTTAGATATCTGCCACTGTGCAGGAGAGTCCGTATAGGTGTTCGAGTGTTCGAACCGTATTGCGCAAGAAATGGTATGTAAACCCCGTATTTACATATCCGCCACTGTGCAGGAGAATCCGTATAGGTGTTCGAGTGTTCGAACCGTAATGCGCAAGAAATGGTATGTAAACCCCGTATTTACATATCTGCCACTGTGCAGGAGAATCCGTATAGGTGTTCGAGTGTTCGAACCGTATTGCGCAAGAAATGGTATGTAAACCCCGTATTTACATATCTGCCACTGTGCAGGAGAATCCGTATAGGTGTTCGAGTGTTCGAACCGTATTGCGCAAGAAATGGTATGTAAACCCCGGATTTACATATCTGCCACTGTGCAGGAGAATCCGTATAGGTGTTCGAGTGTTCGAACCCTAATGCATGAGAAATGGTAAGTAAACGCCGTATTTAGATATCTGCCACTATGCAGGAGAATCCGTATAGGTGTTCGAGTGTTCGAACCGTATTGCGCAAGAATTGGTATGTAAACCCCGTATTTACATATCTGCTACTGTGCACAAGAATTCGTATAGGTGTTCTAGTGTTCGAACCGTATTGCGCAAGAAATGGTATGTAAACCCTGTATTTACATATCTACCACTGTGCAGGAGAATCCGTATAGGTGTTCGAGTGTTCGAACCGTAATTCGCCCGAAATGGTATGTAAACCCCGTATTTACATATCTGCCACTGTGCAGGAGAATCCGTATAGGTGTTCGAGTGTTCGAACCGTATTGCGCAAGAAATGGTATGTAAACCCCGTATTTACATATCTGCCACTGTGCAAGAGAATCCGTATATGTGTTCGAGTGTTCGAACCGTATTGCCCAAGAAATGGTTTGTAAACCCCGTATTTACATATCTGCCACTGTGCAGGAGAATCCGTATAGGTGTTCTTGTGTTCGAACCGTATTGCCCAAGAAATGGTTTGTAAACGCCGTATTTACATATCTGCCACTATGCAGGAGAATCCGTACAGGTGTTCGAGTGTTCGAACCGTAATGCGCAAGAACTGGTATGTAAACCCCGTATTTACATATCTGCCACTGTGCAGGAGAATCCGTAGAGGTGTTCGAGTGTTCGAACCGTAATGCGCAAGAACTGTTATGTAAACCCCGTATTTACATATCTGCCACTGTGCAGGAGAATCCGTATAAGTGTTCGAGTGTTCGAACCGTATTGCCCCAAGAAATGGTTTGTAAACCCCGTATTTACATATCTGCCACTGTGCAGGAGAATCCGTATAGGTGTTCGAGTGTTCGAACCGTATTGCCCAAGAAATGGTTTGTAAACGCCGTATTTACATATCTGCCACTGTGCAGGAGAATCCGTACAGGTGTTCGAGTGTTCGAACCGTAATGCGCAAGAAATGGTATGTAAACCTCGTATTTACATATCTGCCACTGTGCAGGAAAATCCGTATAGGTGTTCGAGTGTTCGAACCGTATTGCGCAAGAAATGGTTTGTAAACCCCGTATTTACATATCTGCCACTGTGCAGGAGAATCCGTATAGGTGTTCGAGTGTTCGAACCGTAATGCGCAAGAAATGGTATCTAAACCCCGTATTTACATATCTGCCATTGTGCAGGAGAATCCGTATAGGTGTTCGAGTGTTCGAACCGTAATGCGGAAGAAATGGTACGGAAACCCCGTATTTACATATCTGCCACTGTGCGGGAGAATCCGTATAGGTGTTCGAGTGTTCGAACCGTAATGCG
The DNA here is from genome assembly GCF_055761805.1 of Camellia sinensis. Classification (NCBI taxonomy): domain Eukaryota; kingdom Viridiplantae; phylum Streptophyta; class Magnoliopsida; order Ericales; family Theaceae; genus Camellia; species Camellia sinensis. The sequence continues at coordinate 119,176,348 of NC_138974.1, forward strand.
CAAGAAATGGTATGCAAACCCCGTATTTACATATCTGCCACTGTGCAGGAGAATCCGTATAGGTGTTCGAGTGTTCGAACCGTATTGCCCAAGAAATGGTTTGTAAACGCCGTATTTACATATCTGCCACTGTGCAGGAGAATCCGTATAGGTGTTCGAGTGTTCGAACCGTAATGCGCAAGAAATGGTATGCAAACCCCGTATTTACATATCTGCCACTATGCAGGAAAATCCGTATAGGTGTTCGAGTGTTCGAATCGTATTGCGCAAGAATTGGTATGTAAACCTTGTATTTACATATCTGCCACTGTGCAGGAGAATCCGTATAGGTGTTCGAGTGCTCGAACCGTATTGCGCAAGAAATGGTATGTAAACCCCGTATTTACATATCTACCACTGTGCAGGAGAATCCGTATAGGTGTTCGAGTGTTCGAACCGTAATTCTCCCGAAATGGTATGTAATACCCGTATTTACATATCCGCCACTGTGCAGGAGAATCCGTATGGGTGTTCGAGTGTTCGAACCCTAATGCATGAGAAATGATAAGTAAACGCCGTATTTACATATCTGTGCAGGAGAATCCGTATAGGTGTTCGAGTGTTCGAACCGTATTGCGCAAGAAATGGTATGTAAACCCCGTATTTACATATCTGCCACTGTGCAGGAGAATCCGTATAGGTGTTCGAGTGTTCGAACCGTAATGCGCTAGAAATGGTATGTAAACCCCATATTTACATATCTGCCACTGTGCAGGAGAATCCGTATAGGTGTTCGAGTGTTCGAACCGTATTGCCCAAGAAATGGTTTGTAAACGCCGTATTTACATATCTGCCACTGTGCAGGAGAATCCGTATAGGTGTTCGAGTGTTCGAACCGTAATGCGCAAGAAATGGTTTGTAAACCCCGTATTTACATATCTGCCACTGTGCAGGAGAATCCGTATAGGTGTTCGAGTGTTCGAACCGTATTGCGCAAGAAATGGTATGTAAACCCCGTATTTACATATCTGCCACTGTGCAGGAGAATCCGTATAGGTGTTCGAGTGTTCGAACCGTAATGCGCAAGAAATGGTATGTAAACCCCGTATTTACATATCTGCCACTGTGCAGGAGAATCCGCATAGGTGTTCGAGTGTTCGAACCGTAATGCGCAAGATATGGTACGGAAACCCCGTATTTACATATCTGCCACTGTGCAGGAGAATCCGTATAGGTGTTCGAGTGTTCGAACCGTATTGCCCAAGAAATGGTTTGTAAACGCCGTATTTACATATCTGCCACTATGCAGGAGAATCCGTACAGGTGTTCGAGTGTTCGAACCGTAATGCGCAAGAACTGGTATGTAAACCCCGTATTTACATATCTGCCACTGTGCAGGAGAATCCGTATAAGTGTTCGAGTGTTCGAACCGTATTGCCCAAGAAATGGTTTGTAAACCCCGTATTTACATATCTGCCACTGTGCAGGAGAATCCGTATAGGTGTTCGAGTGTTCGAACCGTATTGCCCAAGAAATGGTTTGTAAACGCCGTATTTACATATCTGCCACTGTGCAGGAGAATCCGTACAGGTGTTCGAGTGTTCGAACCGTAATGCGCAAGAAATGGTATGTAAACCTCGTATTTACATATCTGCCACTGTGCAGGAAAATCCGTATAGGTGTTCGAGTGTTCGAACCGTATTGCGCAAGAAATGGTTTGTAAACCCCGTATTTACATATCTGCCACTGTGCAGGAGAATCCGTATAGGTGTTCGAGTGTTCGAACCGTAATGCGCAAGAAATGGTATGTAAACCCCGTATTTACATATCTGCCATTGTCCAGGAGAATCCGTATAGGTGTTCGAGTGTTCGAACCGTAATGCGGAAGAAATGGTACAGAAACCCCGTATTTACATATCTGCCACTGTGCGGGAGAATCCGTATAGGTGTTCGAGTGTTCGAACCGTAATGCGCAAGAAATGGTATGCAAACCCCGTATTTACATATCTGCCACTGTGCAGGAGAATCCGTATAGGTGTTCGAGTGTTCGAACCGTATTGCCCAAGAAATGGTTTGTAACCGCCGTATTTACATATCTGCCACTGTGCAGGAGAATCCGTATAGGTGTTCGAGTGTTCGAACCGTAATGCGCAACAAATGGTATGCAAACCCCGTATTTACATATCTACCACTGTGCAGGAGAATCCGTATAGGTGTTCGAGTGTTCGAACCGTAATTCTCCCGAAATGGTATGTAATACCCGTATTTACATATCTGCCACTGTGCAGGAGAATCCGTATGGGTGTTCGAGTGTTCGAACCCTAATGCATGAGAAATGGTAAGCAAACGCCGTATTTACATATCTGCCACTGTGCAGGAGAATCCGTATAGCTGTTCGAGTGTTCGAACCGTATTGCGCAAGAAATGGTATGTAAACCCTGTATTTACATATCTGCCACTGTGCAGGAGAATCCGTATTGGTGTTCGAGTGTTCGAACCGTAATGCGCAAGAAATGGTATGTAAACCCCGTATTTACATATCTGCCACTGTGCAGGAGAATCCGTATAGGTGTTCGAGTGTTCGAACCCTAATGCATGAGAAATGGTAAGTAAACGCCGTATTTATATATCTGCCACTGTGCAGGAGAATCCGTATAGGTGTTCGAGTGTTCAAACCGTATTGCGCAAGAATTGGTATGTAAACCCCGTATTTACATATCTGCCACTGTGCAGGAGAATCCGTATAGGTGTTCGAGTGTTCGAACCGTAATGCGCAAGAAATGGTATGTAAACCCCGTATTTACATATCTGCCACTGTGCAGGAGAATCCGTATAGGTGTTTGAGTGTTCGAACCCTAATGCATGAGAAATGGTAAGTAAACGCCGTATTTAGATATCTGCCACTGTGCAGGAGAGTCCGTATAGGTGTTCGAGTGTTCGAACCGTATTGCGCAAGAAATGGTATGTAAACCCCGTATTTACATATCCGCCACTGTGCAGGAGAATCCGTATAGGTGTTCGAGTGTTCGAACCGTAATGCGCAAGAAATGGTATGTAAACCCCGTATTTACATATCTGCCACTGTGCAGGAGAATCCGTATAGGTGTTCGAGTGTTCGAACCCTAATGCATGAGAAATGGTAAGTAAACGCCGTATTTAGATATCTGCCACTGTGCAGGAGAGTCCGTATAGGTGTTCGAGTGTTCGAACCGTATTGCGCAAGAAATGGTATGTAAACCCCGTATTTACATATCCGCCACTGTGCAGGAGAATCCGTATAGGTGTTCGAGTGTTCGAACCGTAATGCGCAAGAAATGGTATGTAAACCCCGTATTTACATATCTGCCACTGTGCAGGAGAATCCGTATAGGTGTTCGAGTGTTCGAACCGTATTGCGCAAGAAATGGTATGTAAACCCCGTATTTACATATCTGCCACTGTGCAGGAGAATCCGTATAGGTGTTCGAGTGTTCGAACCGTATTGCGCAAGAAATGGTATGTAAACCCCATATTTACATATCTGCCACTGTGCAGGAGAATCCGTATAGGTGTTCGAGTGTTCGAATCGTAATGCGCAAGAAATGGTATGTAAACCCCGTATTTACATATCTGCCATTGTGCAGGAGAATCCGTATAGGTGTTCGAGTGTTCGAACCGGAATGCGCAAGAAATGGTACGGAAACCCCGTATTTACATATCTGCCACTGTGCAGGAGAATCCGTATAGGTGTTCGAGTGTTCGAACCGTAATGCGCAAGAAATGGTATGTAAGCCACGTATTTACATATCTGCCATTGTGCTGGAGAATCCGTATAGGTGTTCGAGTGTTCGAACCGTATTGCCCAAGAAATGGTTTGTAAACGCCGTATTTACATATCTGCCACTGTGCAGGAGAATCCGTATAGGTGTTCGAGTGTTCGAACCGTAATGCGCAAGAAATGGTATGCAAACCCCGTATTTACATATCTGCCACTGTGCAGGAGAATCCGTATAGGTGTTTGAGTGTTCGAATCGTATTGCGCAAGAATTGGTATGTAAACCCCGTATTTACATATCTGCCCTGTGCAGGAGAATCCGTATAGGTGTTCGAGTGTTCGAACCGTATTGCGCAAGAAATGGTATGTAAACCCCGTATTTACATATCTAACACTGTGCAGGAGAATCCGTATAGGTGTCCGAGTGTTCGAACCGTAATTCGCCCGAAATGGTATGTAATACCCGTATTTACATATCTGCCACTGTGCAGGAGAATCCGTATGGGTGTTCGAGTGTTCGAACCCTAATGCATGAGAAATGGTAAGTAAACGCCGTATTTACATATCTGCCACTGTGCAGGAGAATCCATATAGGTGTTCGAGTGTTCGAACCGTATTGCGCAAAAATGGTATGTAAACCCCGTATTTACATATCTGCCACTGTGCAGGAGAATCCGTATAGGTGTTCTAGTGTTCGAACCGTATTGCGCAAGAAATGGTATGTAAACCCCGTATTTACATATCTACCACTGTGCAGGAGAATCCGTATAGGTGTTCGAGTGTTCGAACCGTAATTCGCCCGAAATGGTATGTAATACCCGTATTTACATATCTGCCACTGTGCAGGAGAATCCGTATGGGTGTTCGAGTGTTCGAACCCTAATGCATGAGAAATGGTAAGTAAACGCCGTATTTACATATCTGCCACTGTGCAGGAGAATCCGTATAGGTGTTCGAGTGTTCGAACCGTATTGCGCAAGAAATGGTATGTAAACCCCGTATTTACATATCAGCCACTGTGCAGGAGAATCCGTATAGGTGTTCGAGTGTTCGAACCGTAATGCGCAAGAAATGGTATGTAAACCCCGTATTTACATATCTGCCACTGTGCAGGAGAATCCGTATAGGTGTTCGAGTGTTCGAACCCTAATGCATGAGAAATGGTAAGTAAACGCCGTATTTAGATATCTGCCACTGTGCAGGACAATCCGTATAGGTGTTCGATTGTTCGAACCGTATTGCGCAAAAATTGGTATGTAAACCCCGTATTTACATATCTGCCACTGTGCAGGAGAATCCATATAGGTGTTCGAGTGTTCGAACCGTATTGCGCAAGAAATGGTATGTAAACCCCGTATTTACATATCTGCCACTGTGCAGGAGAATCCGTATAGGTGTTCGAGTGTTCGAACCGTAATGCGCAAGAAATGGTATGTAAACCCCGTATTTACATATCTGCCACTGTGCAGGAGAATCCGTATAGGTGTTCGAGTGTTCGAACCCTAATGCATGAGAAATGGTAAGTAAACGCCATATTTAGATATCTGCCACTATGCAGGAGAATCCGTATAGGTGTTCGAGTGTTCGAACCGTATTGCGCAAGAATTGGTATGTAAACCTCGTATTTACATATCTGCTACTGTGCACAAGAATTCGTATAGGTGTTCTAGTGTTCGAACCGTATTGCGCAAGAAATGGTATGTAAACCCTGTATTTACATATCTACCACTGTGCAGGAGAATCCGTATAGGTGTTCGAGTGTTCGAACCGTAATTCGCCCGAAATGGTATGTAAACCCCGTATTTACATATCTGCCACTGTGCAGGAGAATCCGTATAGGTGTTCGAGTGTTCGAACCGTAATGCGCAAGAAATGGTATGTAAGCCACGTATTTACATATCTGCCATTGTGCTGGAGAATCCGTATAGGTGTTCGAGTGTTCGAACCGTATTGCCCAAGAAATGGTTTGTAAACGCCGTATTTACATATCTGCCACTGTGCAGGAGAATCCGTATAGGTGTTCGAGTGTTCGAACCGTAATGCGCAAGAAATGGTATGCAAACCCCGTATTTACATATCTGCCACTGTGCAGGAGAATCCGTATAGGTGTTTGAGTGTTCGAATCGTATTGCGCAAGAATTGGTATGTAAACCCCGTATTTACATATCTGCCACTGTGCAGGAGAATCCGTATAGGTGTTCGAGTGTTCGAACCGTATTGCGCAAGAAATGGTATGTAAACCCCGTATTTACATATCTGCCACTGTGCAGGAGAATCCGTATAGGTGTTTGAGTGTTCGAATCGTATTGCGCAAGAATTGGTATGTAAACCCCGTATTTACATATCTGCCACTGTGCAGGAGAATCCGTATAGGTGTTCGAGTGTTCGAACCGTATTGCCCAAGAAATGGTTTGTAAACCCCATATTTACATATCTGCCACTGTGCAGGAGAATCCGTATAGGTGTTCTTGTGTTCGAACCGTATTGCCCAAGAAATGGTTTGTAAACGCCGTATTTACATATCTGCCACTATGCAGGAGAATCCGTAAAGGTGTTCGAGTGTTCGAACCGTAATGCGCAAGAACTGGTATGTAAACCCCGTATTTACATATCTGCCACTGTGCAGGAGAATCCGTATAAGTGTTCGAGTGTTCGAACCGTATTGCCCAAGAAATGGTTTGTAAACCCCGTATTTACATATCTGCCACTGTGCAGGAGAATCCGTATAGGTGTTCGAGTGTTCGAACCGTATTGCCCAAGAAATGGTTTGTAAACGCCGTATTTACATATCTGCCACTGTCCAGGAGAATCCGTACAGGTGTACGAGTGTTCGAACCGTAATGCGCAAGAAATGGTATGTAAACCTCGTATTTACATATCTGCCACTGTGCAGGAAAATCCGTATAGGTGTTCGAGTGTTCGAATCGTAATGCGCAAGAAATGGTATGTAAACCCCGTATTTACATATCTGCCATTGTGCAGGAGAATCCGTATAGGTGTTCGAGTGTTCGAACCGGAATGCGCAAGAAATGGTACGGAAACCCCGTATTTACATATCTGCCACTGTGCCGGAGAATCCGTATAGGTGTTCGAGTGTTCGAACCGTAATGCGCAAGAAATGGTATGTAAGCCACGTATTTACATATCTGCCATTGTGCTGGAGAATCCGTATAGGTGTTCGAGTGTTCGAACCGTATTGCCCAAGAAATGGTTTGTAAACGCCGTATTTACATATCTGCCACTGTGCAGGAGAATCCGTATAGGTGTTCGAGTGTTCGAACCGTAATGCGCAAGAAATGGTATGCAAACCCCGTATTTACATATCTGCCACTGTGCAGGAGAATCCGTATAGGTGTTTGAGTGTTCGAATCGTATTGCGCAAGAATTGGTATGTAAACCCCGTATTTACATATCTGCCACTGTGCAGGAGAATCCGTATAGGTGTTCGAGTGTTCGAACCGTATTGCGCAAGAAATGGTATGTAAACCCCGTATTTACATATCTACCACTGTGCAGGAGAATCCGTATAGGTGTCCGGGTGTTCGAACCGTAATTCGCCCGAAATGGTATGTAATACCCGTATTTACATATCTGCCACTGTGCAGGAGAATCCGTATGGGTGTTCGAGTGTTCGAACCCGAATGCATGAGAAATGGTAAGTAAACGCCGTATTTACATATCTGCCACTGTGCAGGAGAATCCGTATAGGTGTTCGAGTGTTCGAACCGTATTGCGCAAAAATGGTATGTAAACCCCGTATTTACATATCTGCCACTGTGCAGGAGAATCCGTATAGGTGTTCGAGTGTTCGAACCGTATTGCGCAAGAAATGGTATGTAAACCCCGTATTTACATATCTACCACTGTGCAGGAGAATCCGTATAGGTGTCCGAGTGTTCGAACCGTAATTCGCCCGAAATGGTATGTAATACCCGTATTTACATATCTGCCACTGTGCAGGAGAATCCGTATGGGTGTTCGAGTGTTCGAACCCGAATGCATGAGAAATGGTAAGTAAACGCCGTATTTACATATCTGCCACTGTGCAGGAGAATCCGTATAGGTGTTCGAGTGTTCGAACCGTATTGCGCAAAAATGGTATGTAAACCCCGTATTTACATATCTGCCACTGTGCAGGAGAATCCGTATAGGTGTTCTAGTGTTCGAACCGTATTGCGCAAGAAATGGTATGTAAACCCCGTATTTACATATCTACCACTGTGCAGGAGAATCCGTATAGGTGTTCGAGTGTTCGAACCGTAATTCGCCCGAAATGGTATGTAATACCCGTATTTACATATCTGCCACTGTGCAGGAGAATCCGTATGGGTGTTCGAGTGTTCGAACCCTAATGCATGAGAAATGGTAAGTAAACGCCGTATTTACATATCTGCCACTGTGCAGGAGAATCCGTATAGGTGTTCGAGTGTTCGAACCGTATTGCGCAAGAAATGGTATGTAAACCCCGTATTTACATATCAGCCACTGTGCAGGAGAATCCGTATAGGTGTTCGAGTGTTCGAACCGTAATGCGCAAGAAATGGTATGTAAACCCCGTATTTACATATCTGCCACTGTGCAGGAGAATCCGTATAGGTGTTCGAGTGTTCGAACCCTAATGCATGGGAAATGGTAAGTAAACGCCGTATTTAGATATCTGCCACTGTGCAGGAGAATCCGTATAGGTGTTCGAGTGTTCGAACCGTATTGCGCAAAAATTGGTATGTAAACCCCGTATTTACATATCTGCCACTGTGCAGGAGAATCCATATAGGTGTTCGAGTGTTCGAACCTTATTGCGCAAGAAATGGTATGTAAACCCCGTATTTACATATCTGCCACTGTGCAGGAGAATCCGTATAGGTGTTCGAGTGTTCGAACCGTAATGCGCAAGAAATGGTATGTAAACCCCGTATTTACATATCTGCCACTGTGCAGGAGAATCCGTATAGGTGTTCGAGTGTTCGAACCCTAATGCATGAGAAATGGTAAGTAAACGCCGTATTTAGATATCTGCCACTGTGTAGGAGAATCCGTATAGGTGTTCAAGTGTTCGAACCGTATTGCGCAAGAATTGGTATGTAAACCCCGTATTTACATATCTGCTACTGTGCACAAGAATTCGTATAGGTGTTCTAGTGTTCGAACCGTATTGCGCAAGAAATGGTATGTAAACCCCGTATTTACATATCTGCCACTGTGCAGGAGAATCCGTATAGGTGTTCGAGTGTTCGAACCGTATTGCGCAAGAAATGGTATGTAAACCCCGGATTTACATATCTGCCACTGTGCAGGAGAATCCGTATAGGTGTTCGAGTGTTCGAACCCTAATGCATGAGAAATGGTAAGTAAACGCCGTATTTAGATATCTGCCACTATGCAGGAGAATCCGTATAGGTGTTCGAGTGTTCGAACCGTATTGCGCAAGAATTGGTATGTAAACCCCGTATTTACATATCTGCTACTGTGCACAAGAATTCGTATAGGTGTTCTAGTGTTCGAACCGTATTGCGCAAGAAATGGTATGTAAACCCTGTATTTACATATCTACCACTGTGCAGGAGAATCCGTATAGGTGTTCGAGTGTTCGAACCGTAATTCGCCCGAAATGGTATGTAAACCCCGTATTTACATATCTGCCACTGTGCAGGAGAATCCGTATAGGTGTTCGAGTGTTCGAACCGTATTGCGCAAGAAATGGTATGTAAACCCCGTATTTACATATCTGCCACTGTGCAAGAGAATCCGTATAGGTGTTCGAGTGTTCGAACCGTATTGCCCAAGAAATGGTTTGTAAACCCCGTATTTACATATCTGCCACTGTGCAGGAGAATCCGTATAGGTGTTCTTGTGTTCGAACCGTATTGCCCAAGAAATGGTTTGTAAACGCCGTATTTACATATCTGCCACTATGCAGGAGAATCCGTACAGGTGTTCGAGTGTTCGAACCGTAATGCGCAAGAACTGGTATGTAAACCCCGTATTTACATATCTGCCACTGTGCAGGAGAATCCGTATAAGTGTTCGAGTGTTCGAACCGTATTGCCCAAGAAATGGTTTGTAAACCCCGTATTTACATATCTGCCACTGTGCAGGAGAATCCGTATAGGTGTTCGAGTGTTCGAACCGTATTGCCCAAGAAATGGTTTGTAAACGCCGTATTTACATATCTGCCACTGTGCAGGAGAATCCGTACAGGTGTACGAGTGTTCGAACCGTAATGCGCAAGAAATGGTATGTAAACCTCGTATTTACATATCTGCCACTGTGCAGGAAAATCCGTATAGGTGTTCGAGTGTTCGAACCGTATTGCGCAAGAAATGGTTTGTAAACCCCGTATTTACATATCTGCCACTGTGCAGGAGAATCCGTATAGGTGTTCGAGTGTTCGAACCGTATTCCGCAAGAAATGGTATGTAAACCCCATATTTACATATCTGCCACTGTGCAGGAGAATCCGTATAGGTGTTCGAGTGTTCGAATCGTAATGCGCAAGAAATGGTATGTAAACCCCGTATTTACATATCTGCCATTGTGCAGGAGAATCCGTATAGGTGTTCGGGTGTTCGAACCGGAATGCGCAAGAAATGGTACGGAAACCCCGTATTTACATATCTGCCACTGTGCCGGGGAATCCGTATAGGTGTTCGAGTGTTCGAACCGTAATGCGCAAGAAATGGTATGTAAGCCACGTATTTACATATCTGCCATTGTGCTGGAGAATCCGTATAGGTGTTCGAGTGTTCGAACCGTATTGCCCAAGAAATGGTTTGTAAACGCCGTATTTACATATCTGCCACTGTGCAGGAGAATCCGTATAGGTGTTCGAGTGTTCGAACCGTAATGCGCAAGAAATGGTATGCAAACCCCGTATTTACATATCTGCCACTGTGCAGGAGAATCCGTATAGGTGTTTGAGTGTTCGAATCGTATTGCGCAAGAATTGGTATGTAAACCCCGTATTTACATATCTGCCACTGTGCAGGAGAATCCGTATAGGTGTTCGAGTGTTCGAACCGTATTGCGCAAGAAATGGTATGTAAACCCCGTATTTACATATCTACCACTGTGCAGGAGAATCCGTATAGGTGTCCGAGTGTTCGAACCGTAATTCGCCCGAAATGGTATGTAATACCCGTATTTACATATCTGCCACTGTGCAGGAGAATCCGTATGGGTGTTCGAGTGTTCGAACCCTAATGCATGAGAAATGGTAAGTAAACGCCGTATTTACATATCTGTCACTGTGCAGGAGAATCCGTATAGGTGTTCGAGTGTTCGAACCGTATTGCGCAAAAATGGTATGTAAACCCCGTATTTACATATCTGCCACTGTGCAGGAGAATCCGTATAGGTGTTCTAGTGTTCGAACCGTATTGCGCAAGAAATGGTATGTAAACCCCGTATTTACATATCTACCACTGTGCAGAAGAATCCGTATAGGTGTTCGAGTGTTCGAACCGTAATTCGCCCGAAATGGTATGTAATACCCGTATTTACATATCTGCCACTGTGCAGGAGAATCCGTATGGGTGTTCGAGTGTTCGAACCCTAATGCATGAGAAATGGTAAGTAAACGCCGTATTTACATATCTGCCACTGTGCAGGAGAATCCGTATAGGTGTTCTAGTGTTCGAACCGTATTGCGCAAGAAATGGTTTGTAAACCCCGTATTTACATATCTACCACTGTGCAGGAGAATCCGTATAGGTGTTCGAGTGTTCGAACCGTAATTCGCCCGAAATGGTATGTAATACCCGTATTTACATATCTGCCACTGTGCAGGAGAATCCGTATGGGTGTTCGAGTGTTCGAACCCTAATGCATGAGAAATGGTAAGTAAACGCCGTATTTACATATCTGCCACTGTGCAGGAGAATCCGTATAGGTGTTCGAGTGTTCGAACCGTATTGCGCAAGAAATGGTATGTAAACCCCGTATTTACATATCAGCCACTGTGCAGGAGAATCCGTATAGGTGTTAGAGTGTTCGAACCGTAATGCGCAAGAAATGGTATGTAAACCCCGTATTTACATATCTGCCACTGTGCAGGAGAATCCGTATAGGTGTTCGAGTGTTCGAACCCTAATGCATGAGAAATGGTAAGTAAACGCCGTATTTAGATATCTGCCACTGTGCAGGAGAATCCGTATAGGTGTTCGAGTGTTCGAACCGTATTGCGCAAAAATTGGTATGTAAACCCCGTATTTACATATCTGCCACTGTGCAGGAGAATCCATATAGGTGTTCGAGTGTTCGAACCGTATTGCGCAAGAAATGGTATGTAAACCCCGTATTTACATATCTGCCACTGTGCAGGAGAATCCGTATAGGTGTTCGAGTGTTCAAACCGTAATGCGCAAGAAATGGTATGTAAACCCCGTATTTACATATCTGCCACTGTGCAGGAGAATCCGTATAGGTGTTCGAGTGTTCGAACCCTAATGCATGAGAAATGGTAAGTAAACGCCGTATTTAGATATCTGCCACTGTGTAGGAGAATCCGTGTAGGTGTTCAAGTGTTCGAACCGTATTGCGCAAGAATTGGTATGTAAACCCCGTATTTACATATCTGCTACTGTGCACAAGAATTCGTATAGGTGTTCTAGTGTTCGAACCGTATTGCGCAAGAAATGGTATGTAAACCCCGTATTTACATATCTGCCACTGTGCAGGAGAATCCGTATAGGTGTTCGAGTGTTCGAACCCTAATGCATGAGAAATGGTAAGTAAACGCCGTATTTACATATCTGCCACTGTGCAGGAGAATCCGTATAGGTGTTCGAGTGTCCGAACCGTATTGCCTAAGAAATGGCTTGTAAACCCCGTATTTACATATTTGCCACTGTGCAGGAGAATCCGTATAGGTGTTCGAGTATTCGAACCGTATTGCCCAAGAAATGGTTTGTAAACGCCGTATTTACATATCTGCCACTATGCAGGAGAATCCGTACAGGTGTTCGAGTGTTCGAACCGTAATGCGCAAGAACTGGTATGTAAACCCCGTATTTACATATCTGCCACTGTGCAGGAGAATCCGTATAAATGTTCGAGTGTTCGTACCGTATTGCCCAAGAAATGGTTTGTAAACCCCGTATTTACATATCTGCCACTGTGCAGGAGAATCCGTATAGGTGTTCGAGTGTTCGAACCGTATTGCCCAAGAAATGGTTTGTAAACGCCGTATTTACATATCTGCCACTGTGCAGGAGAATCCGTACAGGTGTTCGAGTGTTCGGACCGTAATGCGCAAGAAATGGTATGTAAACCTCGTATTTACATATCTGCCACTGTGCAGGAAAATCCGTATAGGTGTTCGAGTGTTCGAACCGTATTGCGCAAGAAATGGTTTGTAAACCCCGTATTTACATATCTGCCACTGTGCAGGAGAATCCGTATAGGTGTTCGAGTGTTCGAACCGTATTGCGCAAGAAATGGTATGTGAACCCCGTATTTACATATCTGACACTGTGCAGGAGAATCCGTATAGGTGTTCGAGTGTTCGAATCGTAATGCGCAAGAAATGGTATGTAAACCCCTAATTTACATATCTGCCATTGTGCAGGAGAATCCGTATAGGTGTTCGAGTGTTCGAACCGTAATGCGCAAGAAATGGTATGTAAACCCCGTATTTACATATCTACCACTGTGCAGGAGAATCCGTATAGGTGTCCGATTGTTCGAACCGTAATTCGCCCGAATTGGTATGTAATACCCGTATTTACATATCTGCCACTGTGCAGGAGAATCCGTATGGGTGTTCGAGTGTTCGAACCCTCATGCATGAGAAATGGTAAGTAAACGCCGTATTTACAAATCTGCCACTGTGCAGGAGAATCCGTATAGGTGTTCGAGTGTTCGAACCGTAATGCGCAAGAAATGGTATGTAAACCCCGTATTTACATATCTGCCACTGTGCAGGAGAATCCGTATAGGTGTTTTAGTGTTCGAACCGTATTGCGCAAGAAATGGTATGTAAACCTCGTATTTACATATCTGCCACTGTGCAGGAGAATCCGTATAGGTGTTCGAGTGTTCGAACCGTAATGCCCAAAAATGGTATGTAAACCCCGTATTTACATATCTGCCACTGTGCAGGAGAATCCGTATAGGTGTTCGAGTGTTCGAACCGTATTGCCCGAGAAATGGTTTGTAAACCCCGTATTTACATATCTGCCACTGTGCAGGAGAATCCGTATAGGTGTTCGAGTGTTCGAACCGTATTGCCCGAGAAATGGTTTGTAAACGCCGTATTTACATATCTGCCACTGTGCAGGAGAATCCATATAGGTGTTCGAGTGTTCGAACCGTAATGCGTAAGAAATGGTATGTAAACCCCGTATTTACATATCTGCCACTGTACAGGAGAATCCGTATAGGTGTTCGAGTGTTCGAACCGTATTGCGCAAGAAATGGTATGTAAACCCCGTATTTACATATCCGCCACTGTGCAGGAGAATCCGTATAGGTGTTCGAGTGTTCGAACCGTATTGCACAAGAAATGGTTTGTAAACCCCGTATTTACATATCTGCCACTGTGCAGGAGAATCCGTATAGGTGTTCGAGTGTTCGAACCGTATTGCGCAAGAAATGGTATGTAAACCCCGTATTTACATATCTGCCACTGTGCAGGAGAATCCGTGTAGGTGTTCGAGTGTCCGAACCGTAATACGCAAGAAATGGTATGTAAACCCCGTATTTACATATCTGCCACTGTGCAGGAGAATCCGTATAGGTGTTCGAGTGTTCGAACCGTATTGCGCAAGAAATGGTATGTAAACCCCGTATTTACATATCTGCCACTGTGCAGGAGAATCCGTATAGGTGTTCGAGTGTTCGAACCGTAATGCGCAAGAAATGGTATATAAACCCCGTATTTACATATCTGCCACTGTGCAGGAGAATCCGTATAGGTGTTCGAGTGTTCGAACCGTAATGCGCAAGAAATGGTATGTAAACCCCGTATTTACATATCTGCCACTGTGCAGGAGAATCCGTATAGGTGTTCGTGTGTTCAAATCGAATTGCGCAAGAATTGGTATGTAAACCACGCATTTACATATCTCCTACTGTGCAGGAGAATCCGTATAGGTGTTCGAGTGTTCGAACCGTATTGCGCAAGAAATGGTATGTAAACCCCGTATTTACATATCTGCCACTGTGCAGTAGAATCCGTATAGGTGTTCGAGTTTTCGAACCGTAATGCGCAAGAAATGGTATGTAAACCCCGTACTTACATATCTGCCACTGTGCAGGAGAATCCGTATTGGTGTTCGAGTGTTCGAACCGTATTGCGCAAGAAATGGTATGTAAACCCCGTATTTACATATCTGCCACTGTGCAGGAGAATCCGTATAGGTGTTCGAGTGTTCGAACCGTAGTGCGCAAGAAATGGTTTGTGAACCCTGTATTTACATATCTGCCACTGCGCAGGAGAATCCGTATAGGTGTTCGAGTGTTCGAACCGTAATGCGCAACAAATGGTATGTAAACCCCGTATTTACATATATGCCACTGTGCAGGAGAATCCGTATAGGTGTTCGAGTGTTCGAACCGTAATGCGCAAAAATGGTATGTAAACCCCGTATTTACATATCTGCCACTATGCAGGAGAATCCGTATAGGTGTTCGAGTGTTCGAACCGTATTGCCCGAGAAATGGTTTGTAAACCCCGTATTTACATATCTGCCACTGTGCAGGAGAATCCGTATAGGTGTTCGAGTGTTCGAACCGTATTGCCCAAGAAATGGTTTGTAAACGCCGTATTTACATATCTGCCACTGTGCAGGAGAATCCGTATAGGTGTTCGAGTGTTCGAACCGTAATGCGCAAGAAATGGTATGTAAACCCCGTATTTACATATCTGCCACTGTGCAGGAGAATCCGTATAGGTGTTCGAGTGTTCGAACCGTATTGCGCAAGAAATGGTATGTAAATCCCGTATTTACATATCCGCCACTGTGTAGGAGAATCCGTATAGGTGTTCGAGTGTTCGAACCGTATTGCGCAAGAAATGGTATGTAAACCCCGTATTTACATATCTGCCACTGTGCAGGAGAATCCGTATTGGTGTTCGAGTGTTCGAACCGTAATGCGCAAGAAATGGTATATAAACCCCGTATTTACATATCTGCCACTGTGCAGGAGAATCCGTATAGGTGTTCGAGTGTTCGAACCGTATTGCGCAAGAAATGGTATGTAAACCCCGTATTTACATATCTGCCACTGTGCAGGAGAATCCGTGTAGGTGTTCGAGTGTTCGAACCGTAATACGCAAGAAATGGTATGTAAACCCCGTATTTACATATCTGCCATTGTGCAGGAGAATCCGTATAGGTGTTCGAGTGTTCGAACCGTATTGCGCAAGAAATGGTATGTAAACCCCGTATTTACATATCTGCCACTGTGCAGGAGAATCCGTATTGGTGTTCGAGTGTTCGAACCGTAATGCGCAAGAAATGGTATATAAACCCCGTATTTACATATCTGCCACTGTGCAGGAGAATCCGTATAGGTGTTCGAGTGTTCGAACCGTATTGCGCAAGAAATGGTATGTAAACCCCGTATTTACATATCTGCCACTGTGCAGGAGAATCCGTATAGGTGTTCGAGTGTTCGAACCGTAATGCGCAAGAAATAGTATGTAAACCCCGTATTTACATATCTGCCACTGTGCAGGAGAATCCGTATAGGTGTTCGAGTGTTCGAACTGTATTGCGCAAGAAATGGTTTGTAAACCCCGTATTTACATATCTGCCACTGTGCAGGAGAATCCGTATACGTGTTCGAGTGTTCGAACCGTATTGCGCAAGAAATGGTATGTAAACCCCGTATTTACATATCTGCCACTGTGCAGGAGAATCCGTATAGGTGTTCGAGTGTTCGAACCGTAATGCATAAGAAATGGTATGTAAACCCCGTATTTACATATCTGCCACTGTGCCGGAGAATCCGCATAGGTGTTCGAGTGTTCGAACCGTAATGCGCAAGATCCGTATTTACATATCTGCCACTGTGCAGGAGAATCCGTATAGGTGTTCGAGTGTTCGAACGTAATGCGCAAGAAATGGTATGTAAACCCTGTATTTACATATCTGCCACTGTGTAGGAGAATCCGTATAGGTGTTCGAGTGTTTGAACTGTATTGCGCAAGAAATGGTTTGTAAACCCCGTATTTACTTATCTGCCACTGTGCGGGAGAATCCGTATAGGTGTTCGAGTGTTCGAACCGTATTGCGCAAGAAATGGTATGTAAACCCCGTATTTACATATCTGCCACTGTGCAGGAGAATCCGTATAGGTGTTCGAATGTTCGAACCGTAATGCGCAAGAAATGGTATCTAAACCCCGTATTTACATATCTGCCACTGTGTAGGAGAATCCGTATAGGTGTTCGAGTGTTCGACCCGTAATGCGCAAGATATGGTACGGAAACCCCGTATTTACATATCAGCCACTGTGCAGGAGAATCCGTATAGGTGTTCGAGTGTTCGAACCGTAATGCGCAAGAAATGGTATGTAAACCCCGTATTTACATATCTGCCACTGTGTAGGAGAATCCGTATAGGTGTTCGAGTGTTCGAACCGTATTGCCCAAGAAATGGTTTGTAAACGCCGTATTCACATATCTGCCACTGTGCAGGAGAATCCGTATAGGTGTTCGCGTGTTCGAACCGTAATGCGCAAGGAATGGTATGCAAACCCCGTATTTACATGTCTGCCACTGTGCAGGAGAATCCGTATAGGTGTTCGAGTGTTCGAATCGTATTGCGCAAGAATTGGTAAGTAAACCCCGTATTTACATATCTGCCACTGTGGAGGAGAATCCGTATAGGTGTTCGAGTGTTCGAACCGTATTGCGCAAGAAATGGTATGTAAACCCCGTATTTACATATCTACCACTGTGCAGGAGAATCCGTCTAGGTGTTCGAGTGTTCGAACCGTAATTCACCCGAAATGGTATGTACAACCCGTATTTACATATCTCCCACTATGCAGGCGAATCCGTATGGGTGTTCGAGTGTTCGAACCCTAATGCATGAGAAATGGTAAGTAAACGCCGTATTTACAAATCTGCCACTGTGCAGGAGAATCCGTATAGGTGTTCGAGTGTTCGAACCGTAATGCGCAAGAAATGGTATGTAAACCCCGTATTTACATATCTGCCACTGTGCAGGAGAATCCGTATAGGTGTTTGAGTGTTCGAACCGTATTGCGCAAGAAATGGTTTGTAAACCCCGTATTTACATATCTGCCACTGTGCAGGAGAATCCGTATAGGTGTTCGAGTGTTCGAACCGTATTGCGCAAGAAATGGTATGTAAACCCCGTATTTACATATCTGCCACTGTGCAGGAGAATCCGTGTAGGTGTTCGATTGTTCGAACCGTAATACGCAAGAAATGGTATGTAAACCCCGTATTTACATATCTGCCACTGTGCAGGAGAATCCGTATAGGTGTTCGAGTGTTCGAACCGTATTGCGCAAGAAATGGTATGTAAACCCCGTATTTACATATCTGCCACTGTGCAGGAGAATCCGTATTGGTGTTCGAGTGTTCGAACCGTAATGCGCAAGAAATGGTATATAAACCCCGTATTTACATATCTGCCACTGTGCAGGAGAATCCGTATAGGTGTTCGAGTGTTCGAACCGTATTGCGCAAGAAATGGTATGTAAACCCCGTATTTACATATCTGCCACTGTGCAGGAGAATCCGTATAGGTGTTCGAGTGTTCGAACCGTAATGCGCAAGAAATAGTATGTAAACCCCGTATTTACATATCTGCCACTGTGCAGGAGAATCCGTATAGGTGTTCGAGTGTTCGAACTGTATTTCGCAAGAAATGGTTTGTAAACCCCGTATTTACATATCTGCCACTGTGCAGGAGAATCCATATAGGTGTTCGAGTGTTCGAACCGTATTGCGCAAGAAATGGTATGTAAACCCCGTATTTACATATCTGCCACTGTGCAGGAGAATCCGTATAGGTGTTCGAGTGTTCGAACCGTAATGCATAAGAAATGGTATGTAAACCCCGTATTTACATATCTGCCACTGTGCAGGAGAATCCGCATAGGTGTTCGAGTGTTCGAACCGTAATGCGCAAGATCCGTATTTACATATCTGCCACTGTGCAGGAGAATCCGTATAGGTGTTCGAGTATTCGAACCGTAATGCGCAAGAAATGGTATGTAAACCCCGTATTTACATATCTGCCACTGTGTAGGAGAATCCGTATAGGTGTTCGAGTGTTTGAACTGTATTGCGCAAGAAATGTTTTGTAAACCCCGTATTTACATATCTGCCACTGTGCGGGAGAATCCGTATAGGTGTTCGAGTGTTCGAACCGTATTGCGCAAGAAATGGAATGTAAACCCCGTATTTACATATCTGCCACTGTGCAGGAGAATCCGTATAGGTGTTCGAGTGTTCGAACCGTAATGCGCCAGAAATGGTATCTAAACCCCGTATTTACATATCTGCCACTGTGCAGGAGAATCCGTATAGGTGTTCGAGTGTTCGAACCGTAATGCGCAAGATATGGTACGGAAACCCCGTATTTACATATCAGCCACTGTGCAGGAGAATCCGTATAGGTGTTCGAGTGTTCGAACCGTAATGCGCAAGAAATGGTATGTAAACCCCGTATTTACATATCTGCCACTGTGTAGGAGAATCCGTATAGGTGTTCGAGTGTTCGAACCGTATTGCCCAAGAAATGGTTTGTAAACGCCGTATTTACATATCTGCCACTGTGCAGGAGAATCCGTATAGGTGTTCGCGTGTTCGAACCGTAATGCGCAAGAAATGGTATGCAAACCCCGTATTTACATGTCTGCCACTGTGCAGGAGAATCCGTATAGGTGTTCGAGTGTTCGAATCGTATTGCGCAAGAATTGGTAAGTAAACCCCGTATTTACATATCTGCCACTGTGGAGGAGAATCCGTATAGGTGTTCGAGTGTTCGAACCGTAATGCATAAGAAATGGTATGTAAACCCCGTATTTACATATCTGCCACTGTGCAGGAGAATCCGCATAGGTGTTCGAGTGTTCGAACCGTAATGCGCAAGATCCGTATTTACATATCTGCCACTGTGCAGGAGAATCCGTATAGGTGTTCGAGTATTCGAACCGTAATGCGCAAGAAATGGTATGTAAACCCCGTATTTACATATCTGCCACTGTGTAGGAGAATCCGTATAGGTGTTCGAGTGTTTGAACTGTATTGCGCAAGAAATGTTTTGTAAACCCCGTATTTACATATCTGCCACTGTGCGGGAGAATCCGTATAGGTGTTCGAGTGTTCGAACCGTATTGCGCAAGAAATGGAATGTAAACCCCGTATTTACATATCTGCCACTGTGCAGGAGAATCCGTATAGGTGTTCGAGTGTTCGAACCGTAATGCGCCAGAAATGGTATCTAAACCCCGTATTTACATATCTGCCACTGTGCAGGAGAATCCGTATAGGTGTTCGAGTGTTCGAACCGTAATGCGCAAGATATGGTACGGAAACCCCGTATTTACATATCAGCCACTGTGCAGGAGAATCCGTATAGGTGTTCGAGTGTTCGAACCGTAATGCGCAAGAAATGGTATGTAAACCCCGTATTTACATATCTGCCACTGTGTAGGAGAATCCGTATAGGTGTTCGAGTGTTCGAACCGTATTGCCCAAGAAATGGTTTGTAAACGCCGTATTTACATATCTGCCACTGTGCAGGAGAATCCGTATAGGTGTTCGCGTGTTCGAACCGTAATGCGCAAGAAATGGTATGCAAACCCCGTATTTACATGTCTGCCACTGTGCAGGAGAATCCGTATAGGTGTTCGAGTGTTCGAATCGTATTGCGCAAGAATTGGTAAGTAAACCCCGTATTTACATATCTGCCACTGTGGAGGAGAATCCGTATAGGTGTTCGAGTGTTCGAACCGTATTGCGCAAGAAATGGTATGTAAACCCCGTATTTACATATCTACCACTGTGCAGGAGAATCCGTCTAGGTGTTCGAGTGTTCGAACCGTAATTCACCCGAAATGGTATGTACAACCCGTATTTACATATCTCCCACTATGCAGGCGAATCCGTATGGGTGTTCGAGTGTTCGAACCCTAATGCATGAGAAATGGTAAGTAAACGCCGTATTTACATATCTGCCACTGTGCAGGAGAATCCGTATAGGTGTTCGAGTGTTCGAACCGTAATGCGAAAGAAATGGTATGTAAACCCCGTATTTACATATCTGCCACTGTGCAGGAGAATCCGTATAGGTGTTTTAGTGTTCGAACCGTATTGCGCAAGAAATGGTATGTAAACCCCGTATTTACATATCTGCCACTGTGCAGGAGAATCCGTATAGGTGTTCGAGTGTTCGAACAGTAATGCGCAAAAATGGTATGTAAACCCCGTATTTACATATCTGCCACTTTGCAGGAGAATCCGTATAGGTGTTCGAGTGTTCGAACCGTAATGCGCAAAAATGGTATGTAAACCCCGTATTTACATATCTGCCACTGTGCAGGAGAATCCGTATAGGTGTTCGAGTGTTCGAACCGTATTGCCCGAGAAATGGTTTGTAAACCCCGTATTTACATATCTGCCACTGTGCAGGAGAATCCGTATAGGTGTTCAAGTGTTCGAACCGTATTGCCCGAGAAATGGTTTGTAAACGCCGTATTTACATATCTGCCACTGTGCAGGAGAATCCGTATAGGTGTTCGAGTGTTCGAACCGTAATGCGCAAGAAATGGTATGTAAACCCCGTATTTACATATCTGCCACTGTGCAGGAGAATCCGTATAGGTGTTCGAGTGTTCGAACTGTATTGCGCAAGAAATGGTATGTAAATCCCGTATTTACATATCCGCCACTGTGCAGGAGAATCCGTATAGGTGTTCGAGTGTTCGAACCGTATTGCGCAAGAAATGGTTTCTAAACCCCGTATTTACATATCTGCCACTGTGCAGGAGAATCCGTATAGGTGTTCGAGTGTTCGAACCGTATTGTGCAAGAAATGGTATGTAAACCCCGTATTTACATATCTGCCACTGTGCAGGAGAATCCGTGTAGGTGTTCGAGTGTTCGAACCGTAATACGCTAGAAATGGTATGTAAACCCCGTATTTACATATCTGCCACTGTGCAGGAGAATCCGTATAGGTGTTCGAGTGTTCGAACCGTATTGCGCAAGAAATGGTATGTAAACCCCGTATTTACATATCTGCCACTGTGCAGGAGAATCCGTATAGGTGTTCGAGTGTTCGAACCGTAATGCGCAAGAAATGGTATTTAAACCCCGTATTTACATATCTGCCACTGTGCAGGAGAATCCGTATAGGTGTTCGAGTGTTCGAACCGTATTGCGCAAGAAATGGTATGTAAACCCCGTATTTACATATCTGCCACTGTGTAGGGGAATCCGTATAGGTGTTCGAGTGTTCGAACCGTAATGCGCAAGAAATGGTATGTAAACCCCGTATTTACATATCTGCCACTGTGCAGGAGAATCCGTATAGGTGTTCGAGTGTTCAAACCGTATTGCGCAAGAATTGGTATGTAAACCCCGTATTTACATATCTCCTACTGTGCAGGAGAATCCGTATAGGTGTTCGAGTGTTCGAACCATATTGCGCAAGAAATGGTATGTAAACCCCGTATTTACATATCTGCCACTGTGCAGGAGAATCCGTATAGGTGTTCGAGTGTTCGAACCGTATTGCGCAAGAAATGGTTTGGAAACCTCGTATTTACAAATCTGCCACTGTGCAGGAGAATCCGTATAGGTGTTCGAGTTTTCGAACCGTAATGCGCAAGAAATGGTATGTAAACCCCGTACTTACATATCTGCCACTGTGCAGGAGAATCCGTATTGGTGTTCGAGTGTTCGAACCGTATTGCGCAAGAAATGGTATGTAAACCCCGTATTTACATATCTGCCACTGTGCAGGAGAATCCGTATAGGTGTTCGAGTGTTCGAACCGTAGTGCGCAAGAAATGGTATGTGAACCCTGTATTTACATATCTGCCACTGTGCAGGAGAATCCGTATAGGTGTTCGAGTGTTCGAACCGTATTGCCCAAGAAATGGTTTGTAAACCCCGTATTTACATATCTGCCACTGTGCAGGAGAATCCGTATAGGTGTTCGAGTGTTCGAACCGTATTGCCCAAGAAATGGTTTGTAAACGCCGTATTTACATATCTGCCACTGTGCAGGAGAATCCGTATAGGTGTTCGAGTGTTCGAACCGTAATGCGCAAGAAATTGTATGTAAACCCCGTATTTACATATCTGCCACTGTGCAGGAGAATCCGTATAGGTGTTCGAGTGTTTGAACTGTATTGCGCAAGAAATGGTTTGTAAACCCCGTATTTACATATCTGCCACTGTGCAGGAGAATCCGTATAGGTGTTCGAGTGTTCGAACTGTATTGCGCAAGAAATGGTATGTAAACCCCGTATTTACATATCTGCCACTGTGCAGGATAATCCGTATAGGTGTTCGAGTGTTCGAACCGTAATGCGCAAGAAATGGTATGTAAACCCCGTATTTACATATCTGCCACTGTGCAGGAGAATCCGCATAGGTGTTCGAGTGTTCGAACCGTAATGCGCAAGATATGGTACGGAAACCCCGTATTTGCATATCTGCCACTGTGCAGGAGAATCCGTATAGGTGTTCGAGTGTTCGAACCGTAATGCACAAGAAATGGTATGTAAACCCCGTATTTACATATCTGCCACTGTGTAGGAGAATCCGTATAGGTGTTCGAGTGTTTGAACTGTATTGCGCAAGAAATGGTTTGTAAACCCCGTATTTACATATCTACCACTGTGCAGGAGAATCCGTCTAGGTGTTCGAGTGTTCGAACCGTAATTCACCCGAAATGGTATGTACAACCCGTATTTACATATCTCCCACTATGCAGGCGAATCCGTATGGGTGTTCGAGTGTTCGAACCCTAATGCATGAGAAATGGTAAGTAAACGCCGTATTTACATATCTGCCACTGTGCAGGAGAATCCGTATAGGTGTTCGAGTGTTCGAACCGTAATGCGAAAGAAATGGTATGTAAACCCCGTATTTACATATCTGCCACTGTGCAGGAGAATCCGTATAGGTGTTTTAGTGTTCGAACCGTATTGCGCAAGAAATGGTATGTAAACCCCGTATTTACATATCTGCCACTGTGCAGGAGAATCCGTATAGGTGTTCGAGTGTTCGAACAGTAATGCGCAAAAATGGTATGTAAACCCCGTATTTACATATCTGCCACTTTGCAGGAGAATCCGTATAGGTGTTCGAGTGTTCGAACCGTAATGCGCAAAAATGGTATGTAAACCCCGTATTTACATATCTGCCACTGTGCAGGAGAATCCGTATAGGTGTTCGAGTGTTCGAACCGTATTGCCCGAGAAATGGTTTGTAAACCCCGTATTTACATATCTGCCACTGTGCAGGAGAATCCGTATAGGTGTTCAAGTGTTCGAACCGTATTGCCCGAGAAATGGTTTGTAAACGCCGTATTTACATATCTGCCACTGTGCAGGAGAATCCGTATAGGTGTTCGAGTGTTCGAACCGTAATGCGCAAGAAATGGTATGTAAACCCCGTATTTACATATCTGCCACTGTGCAGGAGAATCCGTATAGGTGTTCGAGTGTTCGAACTGTATTGCGCAAGAAATGGTATGTAAATCCCGTATTTACATATCCGCCACTGTGCAGGAGAATCCGTATAGGTGTTCGAGTGTTCGAACCGTATTGCGCAAGAAATGGTTTCTAAACCCCGTATTTACATATCTGCCACTGTGCAGGAGAATCCGTATAGGTGTTCGAGTGTTCGAACCGTATTGTGCAAGAAATGGTATGTAAACCCCGTATTTACATATCTGCCACTGTGCAGGAGAATCCGTGTAGGTGTTCGAGTGTTCGAACCGTAATACGCTAGAAATGGTATGTAAACCCCGTATTTACATATCTGCCACTGTGCAGGAGAATCCGTATAGGTGTTCGAGTGTTCGAACCGTATTGCGCAAGAAATGGTATGTAAACCCCGTATTTACGTATCTGCCACTGTGCAGGAGAATCCGTATAGGTGTTCGAGTGTTCGAACCGTAATGCGCAAGAAATGGTATTTAAACCCCGTATTTACATATCTGCCACTGTGCAGGAGAATCCGTATAGGTGTTCGAGTGTTCGAACCGTATTGCGCAAGAAATGGTATGTAAACCCCGTATTTACATATCTGCCACTGTGTAGGGGAATCCGTATAGGTGTTCGAGTGTTCGAACCGTAATGCGCAAGAAATGGTATGTAAACCCCGTATTTACATATCTGCCACTGTGCAGGAGAATCCGTATAGGTGTTCGAGTGTTCAAACCGTATTGCGCAAGAATTGGTATGTAAACCCCGTATTTACATATCTCCTACTGTGCAGGAGAATCCGTATAGGTGTTCGAGTGTTCGAACCATATTGCGCAAGAAATGGTATGTAAACCCCGTATTTACATATCTGCCACTGTGCAGGAGAATCCGTATAGGTGTTCGAGTGTTCGAACCGTATTGCGCAAGAAATGGTTTGGAAACCTCGTATTTACAAATCTGCCACTGTGCAGGAGAATCCGTATAGGTGTTCGAGTTTTCGAACCGTAATGCGCAAGAAATGGTATGTAAACCCCGTACTTACATATCTGCCACTGTGCAGGAGAATCCGTATTGGTGTTCGAGTGTTCGAACCGTATTGCGCAAGAAATGGTATGTAAACCCCGTATTTACATATCTGCCACTGTGCAGGAGAATCCGTATAGGTGTTCGAGTGTTCGAACCGTAGTGCGCAAGAAATGGTATGTGAACCCTGTATTTACATATCTGCCACTGTGCAGGAGAATCCGTATAGGTGTTCGAGTGTTCGAACCGTATTGCCCAAGAAATGGTTTGTAAACCCCGTATTTACATATCTGCCACTGTGCAGGAGAATCCGTATAGGTGTTCGAGTGTTCGAACCGTATTGCCCAAGAAATGGTTTGTAAACGCCGTATTTACATATCTGCCACTGTGCAGGAGAATCCGTATAGGTGTTCGAGTGTTCGAACCGTAATGCGCAAGAAATTGTATGTAAACCCCGTATTTACATATCTGCCACTGTGCAGGAGAATCCGTATAGGTGTTCGAGTGTTTGAACTGTATTGCGCAAGAAATGGTTTGTAAACCCCGTATTTACATATCTGCCACTGTGCAGGAGAATCCGTATAGGTGTTCGAGTGTTCGAACTGTATTGCGCAAGAAATGGTATGTAAACCCCGTATTTACATATCTGCCACTGTGCAGGATAATCCGTATAGGTGTTCGAGTGTTCGAACCGTAATGCGCAAGAAATGGTATGTAAACCCCGTATTTACATATCTGCCACTGTGCAGGAGAATCCGCATAGGTGTTCGAGTGTTCGAACCGTAATGCGCAAGATATGGTACGGAAACCCCGTATTTGCATATCTGCCACTGTGCAGGAGAATCCGTATAGGTGTTCGAGTGTTCGAACCGTAATGCACAAGAAATGGTATGTAAACCCCGTATTTACATATCTGCCACTGTGTAGGAGAATCCGTATAGGTGTTCGAGTGTTTGAACTGTATTGCGCAAGAAATGGTTTGTAAACCCCGTATTTACATATCTGCCACTGTGCGTGAGAATCCGTATAGGTGTTCGAGTGTTCGAACCGTATTGCGCAAGAAATGGTTTGTAAACCCCGTATTTACATATCTGCCACTGTGCAGGAGAATCCGTATAGGTGTTCGAGTGTTCGAACCGTATTGCGCAAGAAATGGTATGTAAACCCCGTATTTACATATCTGCCACTGTGCAGGAGAATCCGTATAGGTGTTCGAGTGTTCGAACCGTAATGCGCAAGAAATGGTATGTAAACCCCGTATTTACATATCTGCCACTGTGCAGGAGAATCCGCATAGGTGTTCGAGTGTTCGAACCGTAATGCGCAAGATATGGTACGGAAACCCCGTATTTGCATATCTGCCACTGTGCAGGAGAATCCGTATAGGTGTTCGAGTGTTCGAACCGTAATGCACAAGAAATGGTATGTAAGCCCCGTATTTACATATCTGCCACTGTGTAGGAGAATCCGTATAGGTGTTCGAGTGTTTGAACTGTATTGCGCAAGAAATGGTTTGTAAACCCCGTATTTACATATCTGCCACCGTGCGGGAGAATCCGTATAGGTGTTCGAGTGTTCGAACCGTATTGCGCAAGAAATGGTATGTAAACACCGTATTTACATATCTGCCACTGTGCAGGAGAATCCGTATAGGTGTTCGAGTGTTCGAACCGTAATGCGCAAGAAATGGTATGTAAACCCCGTATTTACATATCTGCCACTGTGCAGGAGAATCCGTATAGGTGTTCGAGTGTTCGAACCGTAATGCGCAAGATATGGTACGGAAACCCCGTATTTACATGTCTGCCACTGTGCAGGAGAATCCGTATAGGTGTTCGAGTGTTCGAACCATAATGCGCAAGAAATGGTATGTAAACCCCGTATTTACATATCTGCCACTGTGTAGGAGAATCCGTATAGGTGTTCGAGTGTTCGAACCGTATTGCCCAAGAAATGGTTTGTAAACGCCGTATTTACATATCTGCCACTGTGCAGGAGAATCCGTATAGGTGTTCGAGTGTTCGAATCGTATTGCGCAAGAATTGGTATGTAAACCCCGTATTTACATATCTGCCACTGTGGAGGAGAATCAGTATAGGTGTTCGAGTGTTCGAACCGTAGTGCGCAAGAAATGGTATGTAAACCCCGTATTTACATATCTACCACTGTGCAGGAGAATCCGTCTAGGTGTTCGAGTGTTCGAACCGTAATTCACCCGAAATGGTATGTACAACCCGTATTTACATATCTCCCACTATGCAGGCGAATCCGTATGGGTGTTCGAGTGTTCGAACCCTAATGCATGAGAAATGGTAAGTAAACGCCGTATTTACATATCTGCCACTGTGCAGGAGAATCCGTATAGGTGTTCGAGTGTTCGAACCGTAATGCGCAAGAAATGGTATGTAAACCCCGTATTTACATATCTGCCACTGTGCAGGAGAATCCGTATAGGTGTTTGAGTGTTCGAACCGTATTGCGCAAGAAATGGTATGTAAACCCCGTATTTACATATCTGCCACTGTGCAGGAGAATCCGTATAGGTGTTCGAGTGTTCGAACAGTAATGCGCAAAAATGGTATGTAAACCCCGTATTTACATATCTGCCACTTTGCAGGACAATCCGTATAGGTGTTCGAGTGTTCGAACCGTATTGCCCGAGAAATGGTTTGTAAACCCCGTATTTACATATCTGCCACTGTGCAGGAGAATCCGTATAGGTGTTCGAGTGTTCGAACCGTATTGCCCAAGAAATGGTTTGTAAACGCCGTATTTAGATATCTGCCACTGTGTAGGAGAATCCGTATAGGTGTTCGATTGTTCGAACCGTATTGCCCGAGAAATGGTTTGTAAACCCCGTATTTACATATCTGCCACTGTGCAGGAGAATCCGTATAGGTGTTCGAGTGTTCGAACCGTATTGCGCCAGAAATGGTATGTAAACCCCGTATTTACATATCCGCCACTGTGCAGGAGAATCCGTATAGGTGTTCGAGTGTTCGAACCGTATTGCGCAAAAAATGGTTTGTAAACCCCGTATTTACATATCTGCCACTGTGCAGGAGAATCCGTATAGGTGTTCGAGTGTTCGAACCGTATTGCGCAAGAAATGGTATGTAAACCCCGTATTTACATATCTGCCACTGTGCAGGAGAATCCGTGTAGGTGTTCGAGTGTTCGAACCGTAATACGCAAGAAATGGTATGTAAACCCCGTATTTACATATCTGCCACTGTGCAGGAGAATCCGTATAGGTGTTCGAGTGTTCGAACCGTATTGCGCAAGAAATGGTATGTAAACCCCGTATTTACATATCTGCCACTGTGCAGGAGAATCCGTATAGGTGTTCGAGTGTTCGAACCGTAATGCGCAAGAAATGGTATATAAACCCCGTATTTACATATCTGCCACTGTGCAGGAGAATCCGTATAGGTGTTCGAGTGTTCGAACCGTATTGCGCAAGAAATGGTATGTAAACCCCGTATTTACATATCTGCCACTGTGCAGGAGAATCCGTATAGGTGTTCGAGTGTTCGAACCGTAATGCGCAAGAAATGGTATGTAAACCTCGTATTTACATATCTGCCACTGTGCAGGAGAATCCGTATAGGTGTTCGAGTGTTCAAACCGTATCGCGCAAGAGTTGGTATGTAAACCCCGTATTTACATATCTCCTACTGTGCAGGAGAATCCGTATAGGTGTTCGAGTGTTCGAACCGTATTGCGCAAGAAATGGTATGTAAACCCCGTATTTACATATCTGCCACTGTGCAGGAGAATCCGTATAGGTGTTCGAGTGTTCGAACCGTATTGCGCAAGAAATGGTTTGTAAACCTCGTATTTACAAATCTGCCACTGTGCAGGAGAATCCGTATAGGTGTTCGAGTTTTCGAACCGTAATGCGCAAGAAATGGTATGTAAACCCCGTACTTACATATCTGCCACTGTGCAGGAGAATCCGTATTGGTGTTCGAGTGTTCGAACCGTATTGCGCAAGAAATGGTATGTAAACCCCGTATTTACATATCTGCCACTGTGCAGGAGAATCCGTATAGGTGTTCGAGTGTTCGAACCGTAATGCGCAAGAAATGGTATGTGAACCCTGTATTTACATATCAGCCACTGTGCAAGAGAATCCGTACAGGTGTTCGAGTGTTCGAACCGTATTGCCCAAGAAATGGTTTGTAAACCCCGTATTTACATATCTGCCACTGTGCAGGAGAATCCGTATAGGTGTTCGAGTGTTCGAACCGTATTGCCCAAGAAATGGTTTGTAAACGCCGTATTTACATATCTGCCACTGTGCAGGAGAATCCGTATAGGTGTTCGAGTGTTGGAACCGTAATGCGCAAGAAATAGTATGTAAACCTCGTATTTACATATCTGCCACTGTGCAGGAGAATCCGTATAGGTGTTCGAGTGTTTGAACTGTATTGCGCAAGAAATGGTTTGTAAACCCCGTATTTACATATCTGCCACTGTGCAGGAGAATCCGTATAGGTGTTCGAGTGTTCGAACCGTATTGCGCAAGAAATGGTATGTAAACCCCGTATTTACATATCTGCCACTGTGCAGGAGAATCCGTATAGGTGTTCGAGTGTTCGAACCGTATTGCGCAAGAAATGGTATGTAAACCCCGTATTTACATATCTGCCACTGTGCAGGAGAATCCGTATAGGTGTTCGAGTGTTCGAACCGTAATGCGCAAGAAATGGTATGTAAACCCCGTATTTACATATCTGCCACTGTGCAGGAGAATCCGTATAGGTGTTCGAGTGTTCGAACCGTAATGCGCAAGATATGGTACGGAAACCCCGTATTTACATATCTGCCACTGTGCAGGAGAATCCGTATAGGTGTGCGAGTGTTCGAACCGTAATGCGCAAGAAATGGTATGTAAACCCCGTATTTACATATCTGCCACTGTGTAGGAGAATCCGTATAGGTGTTCGAGTGTTCGAACCGTATTGCCCAAGAAATGGTTTGTAAACGCCGTATTTACATATCTGCCACTGTGCAGGAGAATCCGTATAGGTGTTCGAGTGTTCGAACCGTATTGCCCGAGAAATGGTTTGTAAACCCCGTATTTACATATCTGCCACTGTGCAGGAGAATCCGTATAGGTGTTCGAGTGTTCGAACCGTATTGCGCAAGAAATGGTATGTAAACCCCGTATTTACATATCCGCCACTGTGCAGGAGAATCCGTATAGGTGTTCGAGTGTTCGAACCGTATTGCGCAAAAAATGGTTTCTAAACCCCGTATTTACATATCTGCCACTGTGCAGGAGAATCCGTATAGGTGTTCGAGTGTTCGAACCGTATTGCGCAAGAAATGGTATGTAAACCCTGTATTTACATATCAGCCACTGTGCAGGAGAATCCGTATAGGTGTTCGAGTGTTCGAACCGTATTGCCCAAGAAATGGTTTGTAAACCCCGTATTTACATATCTGCCACTGTGCAGGAGAATCCGTATAGGTGTTCGAGTGTTCGAACCGTATTGCCCAAGAAATGGTTTGTAAACGCCGTATTTACATATCTGCCACTGTGCAGGAGAATCCGTATAGGTGTTCGAGTGTTGGAACCGTCATGCGCAAGAAATAGTATGTAAACCTCGTATTTACATATCTGCCACTGTGCAGGAGAATCCGTATAGGTGTTCGAGTGTTTGAACTGTATTGCGCAAGAAATGGTTTGTAAACCCCGTATTTACATATCTGCCACTGTGCAGGAGAATCCGTATAGGTGTTCGAGTGTTCGAACCGTATTGCGCAAGAAATGGTATGTAAACCCCGTATTTATATATCTGCCACTGTGCAGGAGAATCCGTATAGGTGTTCGAGTGTTCGAACCGTATTGCGCAAGAAATGGTATGTAAACCCCGTATTTACATATCTGCCACTGTGCAGGAGAATCCGTATAGGTGTTCGAGTGTTCGAACCGTAATGCGCAAGAAATGGTATGTAAACCCCGTATTTACATATCTGCCACTGTGCAGGAGAATCCGTATAGGTGTTCGAGTGTTCGAACCGTAATGCGCAAGATAAGGTACAGAAACCCCGTATTTACATATCTGCCACTGTGCAGGAGAATCCGTATAGGTGTGCGAGTGTTCGAACCGTAATGCGCAAGAAATGGTATGTAAACCCCGTATTTACATATCTGCCACTGTGTAGGAGAATCCGTATAGGTGTTCGAGTGTTCGAACCGTATTGCCCAAGAAATGGTTTGTAAACGCCGTATTTACATATCTGCCACTGTGCAGGAGAATCCGTATAGGTGTTCGAGTGTTCGAACCGTAATGCGCAAGAAATGGTATGTAAACCCCGTATTTACATATCTGCCACTGTGCAGGAGAATCCGTATAGGTGTTCGAGTGTTCGAACCGTAATGCGCAAGATATGGTACGGAAACCCCGTATTTACATATCTGGCACTGTGTAGGAGAATCCGTATAGGTGTTCGAGTGTTCGAACCGTAATGCGCAAGAAATGGTATGTAAACCCCGTATTTACATATCTGCCACTGTGTAGGAGAATCCGTATAGGTGTTCGAGTGTTCGAACCGTATTGCCCAAGAAATGGTTTGTAAACGCCGTATTTACATATCTGCCACTGTGCAGGAGAATCCGTATAGGTGTTCGCGTGTTCGAACCGTAATGCGCAAGAAATGGTATGCAAACCCCGTATTTACATATCTGCCACTGTGCAGGAGAATCCGTATAGGTGTTCGAGTGTTCGAATCGTATTGCGCAAGAATTGGTATGGAAACCCCGTATTTACATATCTGCCACTGTGGAGGAGAATCCGTATAGGTGTTCGAGTGTTCGAACCGTATTGCGCAAGAAATGGTATGTAAACCCCGTATTTACATATCTACCACTGTGCAGGAGAATCCGTCTAGGTGTTCGAGTGTTCGAACCGTAATTCACCCGAAATGGTATGTACAACCCGTATTTACATATCTCCCACTGTGCAGGCGAATCCGTATGGGTGTTCGAGAATTCGAACCCTAATGCATGAGAAATGGTAAGTAAACGCCGTATTTACATATCTGCCACTGTGCAGGAGAATCCGTATAGGTGTTCGAGTGTTCGAACCGTAATGCGCAAGAAATGGTATGTAAACCCTGTATTTACATATCTGCCACTGTGCAGGAGAATCCGTATAGGTGTTTGAGTGTTCGAACCGTATTGCGCAAGAAATGGTATGTAAACCCCGTATTTACATATCTGCCACTGTGCAGGAGAATCCGTATAGGTGTTCGAGTGTTCGAACCGTAATGCGCAAAAATGGTATGTAAACCCCGTATTTACATATCTGCCACTGTGCAGGAGAATCCGTATAGGTGTTCGAGTGTTCGAACCGTATTGCCCGAGAAATGGTTTGTAAACCCCGTATTTACATATCTGCCACTGTGTAGGAGAATCCGTATAGGTGTTCGAGTGTTCGAACCGTATTGCCCAAGAAATGGTTTGTAAACCTCGTATTTACAAATCTGCCACTGTGCAGGAGAATCCGTATAGGTGTTCGAGTTTTCGAACCGTAATGCGCAAGAAATGGTATGTAAACCCCGTACTTACATATCTGCCACTGTGCAGGAGAATCCGTATTGGTGTTCGAGTGTTCGAACCGTATTGCGCAAGAAATGGTATGTAAACCCCGTATTTACATATCTGCCACTGTGCAGGAGAATCCGTATAGGTGTTCGAGTGTTCGAACCGTAATGCGCAAGAAATGGTATGTGAACCCTGTATTTACATATCAGCCACTGTGCAGGAGAATCCGTATAGGTGTTCGAGTGTTCGAACCGTATTGCCCAAGAAATGGTTTGTAAACCCCGTATTTACATATCTGCCACTGTGCAGGAGAATCCGTATCGGTGTTCGAGTGTTCGAACCGTATTGCCCAAGAAATGGTTTGTAAACGCCGTATTTACATATCTGCCACTGTGCAGGAGAATCCGTATAGGTGTTCGAGTGTTGGAACCGTAATGCGCAAGAAATAGTATGTAAACCTCGTATTTACATATCTGCCACTGTGCAGGAGAATCCGTATAGGTGTTCGAGTGTTTGAACTGTATTGCGCAAGAAATGGTTTGTAAACCCCGTATTTACATATCTGCCACTGTGCAGGAGAATCCGTATAGGTGTTCGAGTGTTCGAACCGTATTGCGCAAGAAATGGTATGTAAACCCCGTATTTACATATCTGCCACTGTGCAGGAGAATCCGTATAGGTGTTCGAGTGTTCGAACCGTATTGCGCAAGAAATGGTATGTAAACCCCGTATTTACATATCTGCCACTGTGCAGGAGAATCCGTATAGGTGTTCGAGTGTTCGAACCGTAATGCGCAAGAAATGGTATGTAAACCCCGTATTTACATATCTGCCACTGTGCAGGAGAATCCGTATAGGTGTTCGTGTGTTCGAACCGTAATGCGCAAGATATGGTACGGAAACCCCGTATTTACATATCTGCCACTGTGCAGGAGAATCCGTATAGGTGTGCGAGTGTTCGAACCGTAATGCGCAAGAAATGGTATGTAAACCCCGTATTTACATATCAGCCACTGTGTAGGAGAATCCGTGTAGGTGTTCGAGTGTTCGAACCGTATTGCCCAAGAAATGGTTTGTAAACGCCGTATTTACATATCTGCCACTGTGCAGGAGAATCCGTATAGGTGTTCGAGTGTTCGAACCGTAATGCGCAAGAAATGGTATGTAAACCCCGTATTTACATATCTGCCACTGTGCAGGAGAATCCGTATAGGTGTTCGAGTGTTCGAACCATATTGCGCAAGAAATGGTATGTAAACCCCGTATTTACATATCCGCCACTGTGCAGGAGAATCCGTATAGGTGTTCGAGTGTTCGAACCGTATTGCGCAAAAAATGGTTTGTAAACCCCGTATTTACATATCTGCCACTGTGCAGGAGAATCCGTATAGGTGTTCGAGTGTTCGAACCGTATTGCGCAAGAAATGGTATGTAAACCCCGTATTTACATATCTGCCACTGTGCAGGAGAATCCGTGTAGGTGTTCGAGTGTTCGAACCGTAATACGCAAGAAATGGTATGTAAACCCCGTATTTACATATCTGCCACTGTGCAGGAGAATCCGTATAGGTGTTCGAGTGTTCGAACCGTATTGCGCAAGAAATGGTATGTAAACCCCGTATTTACATATCTGCCACTGTGCAGGAGAATCCGTATAGGTGTTCGAGTGTTCGAACCGTAATTCGCAAGAAATGGTATATAAACCCCGTATTTACATATCTGCCACTGTGCAGGAGAATCCGTATAGGTGTTCGAGTGTTCGAACCGTATTGCGCAAGAAATGGTATGTAAACCCCGTATTTACATATCTGCCACTGTGCAGGAGAATCCGTATAGGTGTTCGAGTGTTCGAACCGTAATGCGCAAGATATGGTACGGAAACCCCGTATTTGCATATCTGCCACTGTGCAGGAGAATCCGTATAGGTGTTCGAGTGTTCGAACCGTAATGCACAAGAAATGGTATGTAAACCCCGTATTTACATTTCTGCCACTGTGTAGGAGAATCCGTATAGGTGTTCGAGTGTTTGAACTGTATTGCGCAAGAAATGGTTTGTAAACCCCGTATTTACATATCTGCCACTGTGCGGGAGAATCCGTATAGGTGTTCGAGTGTTCGAACCGTATTGCGCAAGAAATGGTTTGTAAACCCCGTATTTACATATCTGCCACTGTGCAGGAGAATCCGTATAGGTGTTCGAGTGTTCGAACCGTATTGCGCAAGAAATGGTATGTAAACCCCGTATTTACATATCTGCCACAGTGCAGGAGAATCCGTATAGGTGTTCGAGTGTTCGAACCGTAATGCGCAAGAAATGGTATGTAAACCCCGTATTTACATATCTGCCACTGTGCAGGAGAATCCGCATAGGTGTTCGAGTGTTCGAACCGTAATGCGCAAGATATGGTACGGAAACCCCGTATTTGCATATCTGCCACTGTGCAGGAGAATCCGTATAGGTGTTCGAGTGTTCGAACCGTAATGCACAAGAAATGGTATGTAAACCCTGTATTTACATATCTGCCACTGTGTAGGAGAATCCGTATAGGTGTTCGAGTGTTTGAACTGTATTGCGCAAGAAATGGTTTGTAAACCCCGTATTTACATATCTGCCACCGTGCGGGAGAATCCGTATAGGTGTTCGAGTGTTCGAACCGTATTGCGCAAGAAATGGTATGTAAACACCGTATTTACATATCTGCCACTGTGCAGGAGAATCCGTATAGGTGTTCGAGTGTTCGAACCGTAATGCGCAAGAAATGGTATGTAAACCCCGTATTTACATATCTGCCACTGTGCAGGAGAATCCGTATAGGTGTTCGAGTGTTCGAACCGTAATGCGCAAGATATGGTACGGAAACCCCGTATTTACATGTCTGCCACTGTGCAGGAGAATCCGTATAGGTGTTCGAGTGTTCGAACCGTAATGCGCAAGAAATGGTATGTAAACCCCGTATTTACATATCTGCCACTGTGTAGGAGAATCCGTATAGGTGTTCGAGTGTTCGAACCGTATTGCCCAAGAAATGGTTTGTAAACGCCGTATTTACATATCTGCCACTGTGCAGGAGAATCCGTATAGGTGTTCGAGTGTTCGAATCGTATTGCGCAAGAATTGGTATGTAAACCCCGTATTTACATATCTGCCACTGTGGAGGAGAATCAGTATAGGTGTTCGAGTGTTCGAACCGTATTGCGCAAGAAATGGTATGTAAACCCCGTATTTACATATCTACCACTGTGCAGGAGAATCCGTCTAGGTGTTCGAGTGTTCGAACCGTAATTCACCCGAAATGGTATGTACAACCCGTATTTACATATCTCCCACTATGCAGGCGAATCCGTATGGGTGTTCGAGTGTTCGAACCCTAATCCATGAGAAATGGTAAGTAAACGCCGTATTTACATATCTGCCACTGTGCAGGAGAATCCGTATAGGTGTTCGAGTGTTCGAACCGTAATGCGCAAGAAATGGTATGTAAACCCCGTATTTACATATCTGCCACTGTGCAGGAGAATCCGTATAGGTGTTTGAGTGTTCGAACCGTATTGCGCAAGAAATGGTATGTAAACCCCGTATTTACATATCTGCCACTGTGCAGGAGAATCCGTATAGGTGTTCGAGTGTTCGAACAGTAATGCGCAAAAATGGTATGTAAACCCCGTATTTACATATCTGCCACTTTGCAGGAGAATCCGTATAGGTGTTCGAGTGTTCGAACCGTATTGCCCGAGAAATGGTTTGTAAACCCCGTATTTACATATCTGCCACTGTGCAGGAGAATCCGTATAGGTGTTCGAGTGTTCGAACCGTATTGCCCAAGAAATGGTTTGTAAACGCCGTATTTACATATCTGCCACTGTGCAGGAGAATCCGTATAGGTGTTCGAGTGTTCGAACCGTATTGCCCGAGAAATGGTTTGTAAACCCCGTATTTACATATCTGCCACTGTGCAGGAGAATCCGTATAGGTGTTCGAGTCATCGAACCGTATTGCGCAAGAAATGGTATGTAAACCCCGTATTTACATATCCGCCACTGTGCAGGAGAATCCGTATAGGTGTTCGAGTGTTCGAACCGTATTGCGCAAAAAATGGTTTGTAAACCCCGTATTTACATATCTGCCACTGTGCAGGAGAATCCGTATAGGTGTTCGAGTGTTCGAACCGTATTGCGCAAGAAATGGTATGTAAACCCCGTATTTACATATCTGCCACTGTGCAGGAGAATCCGTGTAGGTGTTCGAGTGTTCGAACCGTAATACGCAAGAAATGGTATGTAAACCCCGTATTTACATATCTGCCACTGTGCAGGAGAATCCGTATAGGTGTTCGAGTGTTCGAACCGTATTGCGCAAGAAATGGTATGTAAACCCCGTATTTACATATCTGCCACTGTGCAGGAGAATCCGTATAGGTGTTCGAGTGTTCGAACCGTAATGCGCAAGAAATGGTATATAAACCCCGTATTTACATATCTGCCACTGTGCAGGAGAATCCGTATAGGTGTTCGAGTGTTCGAACCGTATTGCGCAAGAAATGGTATGTAAACCCCGTATTTACATATCTGCCACTGTGCAGGAGAATCCGTATAGGTGTTCGAGTGTTCGAACCGTAATGCGCAAGAAATGGTATGTAAACCCCGTATTTACATATCTGCCACTGTGCAGGAGAATCCGCATAGGTGTTCGAGTGTTCGAACCGTAATGCGCAAGATATGGTACGGAAACCCCGTATTTGCATATCTGCCATTGTGCAGGAGAATCCGTATAGGTGTTCGAGTGTTCGAACCGTAATGCACAAGAAATGGTATGTAAACCCTGTATTTACATATCTGCCACTGTGTAGGAGAATCCGTATAGGTGTTCGAGTGTTTGAACTGTATTGCGCAAGAAATGGTTTGTAAACCCCGTATTTACATATCTGCCACCGTGCGGGAGAATCCGTATAGGTGTTCGAGTGTTCGAACCGTATTGCGCAAGAAATGGTATGTAAACACCGTATTTACATATCTGCCACTGTGCAGGAGAATCCGTATAGGTGTTCGAGTGTTCGAACCGTAATGCGCAAGAAATGGTATGTAAACCCCGTATTTACATATCTGCCACTGTGCAGGAGAATCCGTATAGGTGTTCGAGTGTTCGAACCGTAATGCGCAAGATATGGTACGGAAACCCCGTATTTACATGTCTGCCACTGTGCAGGAGAATCCGTATAGGTGTTCGAGTGTTCGAACCGTAATGCGCAAGAAATGGTATGTAAACCCCGTATTTACATATCTGCCACTGTGTAGGAGAATCCGTATAGGTGTTCGAGTGTTCGAACCGTATTGCCCAAGAAATGGTTTGTAAACGCCGTATTTACATATCTGCCACTGTGCAGGAGAATCCGTATAGGTGTTCGAGTGTTCGAATCGTATTGCGCAAGAATTGGTATGTAAACCCCGTATTTACATATCTGCCACTGTGGAGGAGAATCAGTATAGGTGTTCGAGTGTTCGAACCGTATTGCGCAAGAAATGGTATGTAAACCCCGTATTTACATATCTACCACTGTGCAGGAGAATCCGTCTAGGTGTTCGAGTGTTCGAACCGTAATTCACCCGAAATGGTATGTACAACCCGTATTTACATATCTCCCACTATGCAGGCGAATCCGTATGGGTGTTCGAGTGTTCGAACCCTAATGCATGAGAAATGGTAAGTAAACGCCGTATTTACATATCTGCCACTGTGCAGGAGAATCCGTATAGGTGTTCGAGTGTTCGAACCGTAATGCGCAAGAAATGGTATGTAAACCCCGTATTTACATATCTGCCACTGTGCAGGAGAATCCGTATAGGTGTTCGAGTGTTCGAACCGTAATGCGCAAGATATGGTACGGAAACCCCGTATTTACATGTCTGCCACTGTGCAGGAGAATCCGTATAGGTGTTCGAGTGTTCGAACCGTAATGCGCAAGAAATGGTATGTAAACCCCGTATTTACATATCTGCCACTGTGTAGGAGAATCCGTATAGGTGTTCGAGTGTTCGAACCGTATTGCCCAAGAAATGGTTTGTAAACGCCGTATTTACATATCTGCCACTGTGCAGGAGAATCCGTATAGGTGTTCGAGTGTTCGAATCGTATTGCGCAAGAATTGGTATGTAAACCCCGTATTTACATATCTGCCACTGTGGAGGAGAATCAGTATAGGTGTTCGAGTGTTCGAACCGTATTGCGCAAGAAATGGTATGTAAACCCCGTATTTACATATCTACCACTGTGCAGGAGAATCCGTCTAGGTGTTCGAGTGTTCGAACCGTAATTCACCCGAAATGGTATGTACAACCCGTATTTACATATCTCCCACTATGCAGGCGAATCCGTATGGGTGTTCGAGTGTTCGAACCCTAATGCATGAGAAATGGTAAGTAAACGCCGTATTTACATATCTGCCACTGTGCAGGAGAATCCGTATAGGTGTTCGAGTGTTCGAACCGTAATGCGCAAGAAATGGTATGTAAACCCCGTATTTACATATCTGCTACTGTGTAGGAGAATCCGTATAGGTGTTTGAGTGTTCGAACCGTATTGCGCAAGAAATGGTATGTAAACCCCGTATTTACATATCTGCCACTGTGCAGGAGAATCCGTATAGGTGTTCGAGTGTTCGAACAGTAATGCGCAAAAATGGTATGTAAACCCCGTATTTACATATCTGCCACTTTGCAGGAGAATCCGTATAGGTGTTCGAGTGTTCGAACCGTATTGCCCGAGAAATGGTTTGTAAACCCCGTATTTACATATCTGCCACTGTGCAGGAGAATCCGTATAGGTGTTCGAGTGTTCGAACCGTATTGCCCAAGAAATGGTTTGTAAACGCCGTATTTACATATCTGCCACTGTGCAGGAGAATCCGTATAGGTGTTCGATTGTTCGAACCGTATTGCCCGAGAAATGGTTTGTAAACCCCGTATTTACATATCTGCCACTGTGCAGGAGAATCCGTATAGGTGTTCGAGTGTTCGAACCGTATTGCGCAAGAAATGGTATGTAAACCCCGTATTTACATATCCGCCACTGTGCAGGAGAATCCGTATAGGTGTTCGAGTGTTCGAACCGTATTGCGCAAAAAATGGTTTGTAAACCCCGTATTTACATATCTGCCACTGTGCAGGAGAATCCGTATAGGTGTTCGAGTGTTCGAACCGTATTGCGCAAGAAATGGTATGTAAACCCCGTATTTACATATCTGCCACTGTGCAGGAGAATCCGTGTAGGTGTTCGAGTGTTCGAACCGTAATACGCAAGAAATGGTATGTAAACCCCGTATTTACATATCTGCCACTGTGCAGGAGAATCCGTATAGGTGTTCGAGTGTTTGAACCGTATTGCGCAAGAAATGGTATGTAAACCCCGTATTTA
Source organism: Camellia sinensis (assembly GCF_055761805.1). Classification (NCBI taxonomy): domain Eukaryota; kingdom Viridiplantae; phylum Streptophyta; class Magnoliopsida; order Ericales; family Theaceae; genus Camellia; species Camellia sinensis. The sequence continues at coordinate 119,216,719 of NC_138974.1, forward strand.
CATATCTGCCACTGTGCAGGAGAATCCGTATAGGTGTTCGAGTGTTCGAACCGTAATGCGCAAGAAATGGTATATAAACCCCGTATTTACATATCTGCCACTGTGCAGGAGAATCCGTATAGGTGTTCGAGTGTTCGAACCGTATTGCGCAAGAAATGGTATGTAAACCCCGTATTTACATATCTGCCACTGTGCTGGAGAATCCGTATAGGTGTTCGAGTGTTCGAACCGTAATGCGCAAGAAATGGTATGTAAACCCCGTATTTACATATCTGCCACTGTGCAGGAGAATCCGCATAGGTGTTCGAGTGTTCGAACCGTAATGCGCAAGATATGGTACGGAAACCCCGTATTTGCATATCTGCCATTGTGCAGGAGAATCCGTATAGGTGTTCGAGTGTTCGAACCGTAATGCACAAGAAATGGTATGTAAACCCTGTATTTACATATCTGCCACTGTGTAGGAGAATCCGTATAGGTGTTCGAGTGTTTGAACTGTATTGCGCAAGAAATGGTTTGTAAACCCCGTATTTACATATCTGCCACCGTGCGGGAGAATCCGTATAGGTGTTCGAGTGTTCGAACCGTATTGCGCAAGAAATGGTATGTAAACACCGTATTTACATATCTGCCACTGTGCAGGAGAATCCGTATAGGTGTTCGAGTGTTCGAACCGTAATGCGCAAGAAATGGTATGTAAACCCCGTATTTACATATCTGCCACTGTGCAGGAGAATCCGTATAGGTGTTCGAGTGTTCGAACCGTAATGCGCAAGATATGGTACGGAAACCCCGTATTTACATGTCTGCCACTGTGCAGGAGAATCCGTATAGGTGTTCGAGTGTTCGAACCGTAATGCGCAAGAAATGGTATGTAAACCCCGTATTTACATATCTGCCACTGTGTAGGAGAATCCGTATAGGTGTTCGAGTGTTCGAACCGTATTGCCCAAGAAATTGTTTGTAAACGCCGTATTTACATATCTGCCACTGTGCAGGAGAATCCGTATAGGTGTTCGAGTGTTCGAATCGTATTGCGCAAGAATTGGTATGTAAACCCCGTATTTACATATCTGCCACTGTGGAGGAGAATCAGTATAGGTGTTCGAGTGTTCGAACCGTATTGCGCAAGAAATGGTATGTAAACCCCGTATTTACATATCTACCACTGTGCAGGAGAATCCGTCTAGGTGTTCGAGTGTTCGAACCGTAATTCACCCGAAATGGTATGTACAACCCGTATTTACATATCTCCCACTATGCAGGCGAATCCGTATGGGTGTTCGAGTGTTCGAACCCTAATGCATGAGAAATGGTAAGTAAACGCCGTATTTACATATCTGCCACTGTGCAGGAGAATCCGTATAGGTGTTCGAGTGTTCGAACCGTAATGCGCAAGAAATGGTATGTAAACCCCGTATTTACATATCTGCCACTGTGCAGGAGAATCCGTATAGGTGTTTGAGTGTTCGAACCGTATTGCGCAAGAAATGGTATGTAAACCCCGTATTTACATATCTGCCACTGTGCAGGAGAATCCGTATAGGTGTTCGAGTGTTCGAACAGTAATGCGCAAAAATGGTATGTAAACCCCGTATTTACATATCTGCCACTTTGCAGGAGAATCCGTATAGGTGTTCGAGTGTTCGAACCGTATTGCCCGAGAAATGGTTTGTAAACCCCGTATTTACATATCTGCCACTGTGCAGGAGAATCCGTATAGGTGTTCGAGTGTTCGAACCGTATTGCCCAAGAAATGGTTTGTAAACGCCGTATTTACATATCTGCCACTGTGCAGGAGAATCCGTATAGGTGTTCGAGTGTTCGAACCGTATTGCCCGAGAAATGGTTTGTAAACCCCGTATTTGCATATCTGCCACTGTGCAGGAGAATCCGTATAGGTGTTCGAGTGTTCGAACCGTATTGCGCAAGAAATGGTATGTAAACCCCGTATTTACATATCCGCCACTGTGCAGGAGAATCCGTATAGGTGTTCGAGTGTTCGAACCGTATTGCGCAAAAAATGGTTTGTAAACCCCGTATTTACATATCTGCCACTGTGCAGGAGAATCCGTATAGGTGTTCGAGTGTTCGAACCGTATTGCGCAAGAAATGGTATGTAAACCCCGTATTTACATATCTGCCACTGTGCAGGAGAATCCGTGTAGGTGTTCGAGTGTTCGAACCGTAATACGCAAGAAATGGTATGTAAACCCCGTATTTACATATCTGCCACTGTGCAGGAGAATCCGTATAGGTGTTCGTGTGTTCGAACCGTATTGCGCAAGAAATGGTATGTAAACCCCGTATTTACATATCTGCCACTGTGCAGGAGAATCCGTATAGGTGTTCGAGTGTTCGAACCGTAATGCGCAAGAAATGGTATATAAACCCCGTATTTACATATCTGCCACTGTGCAGGAGAATCCGTATAGGTGTTCGAGTGTTCGAACCGTATTGCGCAAGAAATGGTATGTAAACCCCGTATTTACATATCTGCCACTGTGCAGGAGAATCCGTATAGGTGTTCGAGTGTTCGAACCGTAATGCGCAAGAAATGGTATGTAAACCTCGTATTTACATATCTGCCACTGTGCAGGAGAATCCGTATAGGTGTTCGAGTGTTCAAACCGTATCGCGCAAGAGTTGGTATGTAAACCCCGTATTTACATATCTCCTACTGTGCAGGAGAATCCGTATAGGTGTTCGAGTGTTCGAACCGTATTGCGCAAGAAATGGTATGTAAACCCCGTATTTACATATCTGCCACTGTGCAGGAGAATCCGTATAGGTGTTCGAGTGTTCGAACCGTATTGCGCAAGAAATGGTTTGTAAACCTCGTATTTACAAATCTGCCACTGTGCAGGAGAATCCGTATAGGTGTTCGAGTTTTCGAACCGTAATGCGCAAGAAATGGTATGTAAACCCCGTACTTACATATCTGCCACTGTGCAGGAGAATCCGTATTGGTGTTCGAGTGTTCGAACCGTATTGCGCAAGAAATGGTATGTAAACCCCGTATTTACATATCTGCCACTGTGCAGGAGAATCCGTATTGGTGTTCGAGTGTTCGAACCGTAATGCGCAAGAAATGGTATGTGAACCCTGTATTTACATATCAGCCACTGTGCAGGAGAATCCGTATAGGTGTTCGAGTGTTCGAACCGTATTGCCCAAGAAATGGTTTGTAAACCCCGTATTTACATATCTGCCACTGTGCAGGAGAATCCGTATAGGTGTTCGAGTGTTCGAACCGTATTGCCCAAGAAATGGTTTGTAAACGCCGTATTTACATATCTGCCACTGTGCAGGAGAATCCGTATAGGTGTTCGAGTGTTGGAACCGTAATGCGCAAGAAATAGTATGTAAACCTCGTATTTACATATCTGCCACTGTGCAGGAGAATCCGTATAGGTGTTCGAGTGTTTGAACTGTATTGCGCAAGAAATGGTTTGTAAACCCCGTATTTACATATCTGCCACTGTGCAGGAGAATCCGTATAGGTGTTCGAGTGTTCGAACCGTATTGCGCAAGAAATGGTATGTAAACCCCGTATTTACATATCTGCCACTGTGCAGGAGAATCCGTATAGGTGTTCGAGTGTTCGAACCGTATTGCGCAAGAAATGGTATGTAAACCCCGTATTTACATATCTGCCACTGTGCAGGAGAATCCGTATAGGTGTTCGAGTGTTCGAACCGTAATGCGCAAGAAATGGTATGTAAACCCCGTATTTACATATCTGCCACTGTGCAGGAGAATCCGTATAGGTGTTCGAGTGTTCGAACCGTAATGCGCAAGATATGGTACGGAAACCCCGTATTTACATATCTGCCACTGTGCAGGAGAATCCGTATAGGTGTGCGAGTGTTCGAACCGTAATGCGCAAGAAATGGTATGTAAACCCCGTATTTACATATCAGCCACTGTGTAGGAGAATCCGTATAGGTGTTCGAGTGTTCGAACCGTATTGCCCAAGAAATGGTTTGTAAACGCCGTATTTACATATCTGCCACTGTGCAGGAGAATCCGTATAGGTGTTCGAGTGTTCGAACCGTATTGCCCGAGAAATGGTTTGTAAACCCCGTATTTACATATCTGCCACTGTGCAGGAGAATCCGTATAGGTGTTCGAGTGTTCGAACCGTATTGCGCAAGAAATGGTATGTAAACCCCGTATTTACATATCCGCCACTGTGCAGGAGAATCCGTATAGGTGTTCGAGTGTTCGAACCGTATTGCGCAAAAAATGGTTTGTAAACCCCGTATTTACATATCTGCCACTGTGCAGGAGAATCCGTATAGGTGTTCGAGTGTTCGAACCGTATTGCGCAAGAAATGGTATGTAAACCCTGTATTTACATATCAGCCACTGTGCAGGAGAATCCGTATAGGTGTTCGAGTGTTCGAACCGTATTGCCCAAGAAATGGTTTGTAAACCCCGTATTTACATATCTGCCACTGTGCAGGAGAATCCGTATAGGTGTTCGAGTGTTCGAACCGTATTGCCCAAGAAATGGTTTGTAAACGCCGTATTTACATATCTGCCACTGTGCAGGAGAATCCGTATAGGTGTTCGAGTGTTGGAACCGTAATGCGCAAGAAATAGTATGTAAACCTCGTATTTACATATCTGCCACTGTGCAGGAGAATCCGTATAGGTGTTCGAGTGTTTGAACTGTATTGCGCAAGAAATGGTTTGTAAACCCCGTATTTACATATCTGCCACTGTGCAGGAGAATCCGTATAGGTGTTCGAGTGTTCGAACCGTATTGCGCAAGAAATGGTAGGTAAACCCCGTATTTACATATCTGCCACTGTGCAGGAGAATCCGTATAGGTGTTCGAGTGTTCGAACCGTATTGCGCAAGAAATGGTATGTAAACCCCGTATTTACATATCTGCCACTGTGCAGGAGAATCCGTATAGGTGTTCGAGTGTTCGAACCGTAATGCGCAAGAAATGGTATGTAAACCCCGTATTTACATATCTGCCACTGTGCAGGAGAATCCGTATAGGTGTTCGAGTGTTCGAACCGTAATGCGCAAGATATGGTACGGAAACCCCGTATTTACATATCTGCCACTGTGCAGGAGAATCCGTATAGGTGTGCGAGTGTTCGAACCGTAATGCGCAAGAAATGGTATGTAAACCCCGTATTTACATATCAGCCACTGTGTAGGAGAATCCGTATAGGTGTTCGAGTGTTCGAACCGTATTGCCCAAGAAATGGTTTGTAAACCCCGTATTTACATATCTGCCACTGTGCAGGAGAATCCGTATAGGTGTTCGAGTGTTCGAACCGTATTGCCCAAGAAATGGTTTGTAAACGCCGTATTTACATATCTGCCACTGTGCAGGAGAATTCGTATAGGTGTTCGAGTGTTGGAACCGTAATGCGCAAGAAATAGTATGTAAACCTCGTATTTACATATCTGCCACTGTGCAGGAGAATCCGTATAGGTGTTCGAGTGTTTGAACTGTATTGCGCAAGAAATGGTTTGTAAACCCCGTATTTACATATCTGCCACTGTGCAGGAGAATCCGTATAGGTGTTCGAGTGTTCGAACCGTATTGCGCAAGAAATGGTATGTAAACCCCGTATTTACATATCTGCCACTGTGCAGGAGAATCCGTATAGGTGTTCGAGTGTTCGAACCGTATTGCGCAAGAAATGGTATGTAAACCCCGTATTTACATATCTGCCACTGTGCAGGAGAATCCGTATAGGTGTTCGAGTGTTCGAACCGTAATGCGCAAGAAATGGTATGTAAACCCCGTATTTACATATCTGCCACTGTGCAGGAGAATCCGTATAGGTGTTCGAGTGTTCGAACCGTAATGCGCAAGATATGGTACGGAAACCCCGTATTTACATATCTGCCACTGTGCAGGAGAATCCGTATAGGTGTGCGAGTGTTCGAACCGTAATGCGCAAGAAATGGTATGTAAACCCCGTATTTACATATCAGCCACTGTGTAGGAGAATCCGTATAGGTGTTCGAGTGTTCGAACCGTATTGCCCAAGAAATGGTTTGTAAACGCCGTATTTACATATCTGCCACTGTGCAGGAGAATCCGTATAGGTGTTCGAGTGTTCGAACCGTATTGCCCGAGAAATGGTTTGTAAACCCCGTATTTACATATCTGCCACTGTGCAGGAGAATCCGTATAGGTGTTCGAGTGTTCGAACCGTATTGCGCAAGAAATGGTATGTAAACCCCGTATTTACATATCCGCCACTGTGCAGGAGAATCCGTATAGGTGTTCGAGTGTTCGAACCGTATTGCGCAAAAAATGGTTTGTAAACCCCGTATTTACATATCTGCCACTGTGCAGGAGAATCCGTATAGGTGTTCGAGTGTTCGAACCGTATTGCGCAAGAAATGGTATGTAAACCCTGTATTTACATATCAGCCACTGTGCAGGAGAATCCGTATAGGTGTTCGAGTGTTCGAACCGTATTGCCCAAGAAATGGTTTGTAAACCCCGTATTTACATATCTGCCACTGTGCAGGAGAATCCGTATAGGTGTTCGAGTGTTCGAACCGTATTGCCCATGAAATGGTTTGTAAACGCCGTATTTACATATCTGCCACTGTGCAGGAGAATCCGTATAGGTGTTCGAGTGTTGGAACCGTAATGCGCAAGAAATAGTATGTAAACCTCGTATTTACATATCTGCCACTGTGCAGGAGAATCCGTATAGGTGTTCGAGTGTTTGAACTGTATTGCGCAAGAAATGGTTTGTAAACCCCGTATTTACATATCTGCCACTGTGCAGGAGAATCCGTATAGGTGTTCGAGTGTTCGAACCGTATTGCGCAAGAAATGGTAGGTAAACCCCGTATTTACATATCTGCCACTGTGCAGGAGAATCCGTATAGGTGTTCGAGTGTTCGAACCGTATTGCGCAAGAAATGGTATGTAAACCCCGTATTTACATATCTGCCACTGTGCAGGAGAATCCGTATAGGTGTTCGAGTGTTCGAACCGTAATGCGCAAGAAATGGTATGTAAACCCCGTATTTACATATCTGCCACTGTGCAGGAGAATCCGTATAGGTGTTCGAGTGTTCGAACCGTAATGCGCAAGATATGGTACGGAAACCCCGTATTTACATATCTGCCACTGTGCAGGAGAATCCGTATAGGTGTGCGAGTGTTCGAACCGTAATGCGCAAGAAATGGTATGTAAACCCCGTATTTACATATCTGCCACTGTGTAGGAGAATCCGTATAGGTGTTCGAGTGTTCGAACCGTATTGCCCAAGAAATGGTTTGTAAACGCCGTATTTACATATCTGCCACTGTGCAGGAGAATCCGTATAGGTGTTCGAGTGTTCGAACCGTAATGCGCAAGAAATGGTATGTAAACCCCGTATTTACATATCTGCCACTGTGCAGTAGAATCCGTATAGGTGTTCGAGTGTTCGAACCGTAATGCGCAAGATATGGTACGGAAACCCCGTATTTACATATCTGGCACTGTGTAGGAGAATCCGTATAGGTGTTCGAGTGTTCGAACCGTAATGCGCAAGAAATGGTATGTAAACCCCGTATTTACATATCTGCCACTGTGTAGGAGAATCCGTATAGGTGTTCGAGTGTTCGAACCGTATTGCCCAGGATATGGTTTGTAAACGCCGTATTTACATATCTGCCACTGTGCAGGAGAATCCGTATAGGTGTTCGCGTGTTCGAACCGTAATGCGCAAGAAATGGTATGCAAACCCCGTATTTACATATCTGCCACTGTGTAGGAGAATCCGTATAGGTGTTCGAGTGTTCGAATCGTATTGCGCAAGAATTGGTATGGAAACCCCGTATTTACATATCTGCCACTGTGGAGGAGAATCCGTATAGGTGTTCGAGTGTTCGAACCGTATTGCGCAAGAAATGGTATGTAAACCCCGTATTTACATATCTACCACTGTGCAGGAGAATCCGTCTAGGTGTTCGAGTGTTCGAACCGTAATTCACCCGAAATGGTATGTACAACCCGTATTTACATATCTCCCACTGTGCAGGCGAATCCGTATGGGTGTTCGAGAATTCGAACCCTAATGCATGAGAAATGGTAAGTAAACGCCGTATTTACATATCTGCCACTGTGCAGGAGAATCCGTATAGGTGTTCGAGTGTTCGAACCGTAATGCGCAAGAAATGGTATGTAAACCCTGTATTTACATATCTGCCACTGTGCAGGAGAATCCGTATAGGTGTTTGAGTGTTCGAACCGTATTGCGCAAGAAATGGTATGTAAACCCCGTATTTACATATCTGCCACTGTGCAGGAGAATCCGTATAGGTGTTCGAGTGTTCGAACCGTAATGCGCAAAAATGGTATGTAAACCCCGTATTTACATATCTGCCACTGTGCAGGAGAATCCGTATAGGTGTTCGAGTGTTCGAACCGTATTGCCCGAGAAATGGTTTGTAAACCCCGTATTTACATATCTGCCACTGTGTAGGAGAATCCGTATAGGTGTTCGAGTGTCCGAACCGTATTGCCCAAGAAATGGTTTGTAAACCTCGTATTTACAAATCTGCCACTGTGCAGGAGAATCCGTATAGGTGTTCGAGTTTTCGAACCGTAATGCGCAAGAAATGGTATGTAAACCCCGTACTTACATATCTGCCACTGTGCAGGAGAATCCGTATTGGTGTTCGAGTGTTCGAACCGTATTGCGCAAGAAATGGTATGTAAACCCCGTATTTACATATCTGCCACTGTGCAGGAGAATCCGTATAGGTGTTCGAGTGTTCGAACCGTAATGCGCAAGAAATGGTATGTGAACCCTGTATTTACATATCAGCCACTGTGCAGGAGAATCCGTATAGGTGTTCGAGTGTTCGAACCGTATTGCCCAAGAAATGGTTTGTAAACCCCGTATTTACATATCTGCCACTGTGCAGGAGAATCCGTATAGGTGTTCGAGTGTTCGAACCGTATTGCCCAAGAAATGGTTTGTAAACGCCGTATTTACATATCTGCCACTGTGCAGGAGAATCCGTATAGGTGTTCGAGTGTTGGAACCGTAATGCGCAAGAAATAGTATGTAAACCTCGTATTTACATATCTGCCACTGTGCAGGAGAATCCGTATAGGTGTTCGAGTGTTTGAACTGTATTGCGCAAGAAATGGTTTGTAAACCCCGTATTTACATATCTGCCACTGTGCAGGAGAATCCGTATAGGTGTTCGAGTGTTCGAACCGTATTGCGCAAGAAATGGTATGTAAACCCTGTATTTACATATCTGCCACTGTGCAGGAGAATCCGTATAGGTGTTCGAGTGTTCGAACCGTATTGCGCAAGAAATGGTATGTAAACCCCGTATTTACATATCTGCCACTGTGCAGGAGAATCCGTATAGGTGTTCGAGTGTTCGAACCGTAATGCGCAAGAAATGGTATGTAAACCCCGTATTTACATATCTGCCACTGTGCAGGAGAATCCGTATAGGTGTTCGTGTGTTCGAACCGTAATGCGCAAGATATGGTACGGAAACCCCGTATTTACATATCTGCCACTGTGCAGGAGAATCCGTATAGGTGTGCGAGTGTTCGAACCGTAATGCGCAAGAAATGGTATGTAAACCCCGTATTTACATATCTGCCACTGTGTAGGAGAATCCGTATAGGTGTTCGAGTGTTCGAACCGTATTGCCCAAGAAATGGTTTGTAAACGCCGTATTTACATATCTGCCACTGTGCAGGAGAATCCGTATAGGTGTTCGAGTGTTCGAACCGTAATGCGCAAGAAATGGTATGTAAACCCCGTATTTACATATCTGCCACTGTGCAGGAGAATCCGTATAGGTGTTCGAGTGTTCGAACCGTAATGCGCAAGATATGGTACGGAAACCCCGTATTTACATATCTGGCACTGTGTAGGAGAATCCGTATAGGTGTTCGAGTGTTCGAACCGTAATGCGCAAGAAATGGTATGTAAACCCCGAATTTACATATCTGCCACTGTGTAGGAGAATCCGTATAGGTGTTCGAGTGTTCGAACCGTATTGCCCAAGAAATGGTTTGTAAACGCCGTATTTACATATCTGCCACTGTGCAGGAGAATCCGTATAGGTGTTCGCGTGTTCGAACCGTAATGCGCAAGAAATGGTATGCAAACCCCGTATTTACATATCTGCCACTGTGCAGGAGAATCCGTATAGGTGTTCGAGTGTTCGAATCGTATTGCGCAAAAATTGGTATGGAAACCCCGTATTTACATATCTGCCACTGTGGAGGAGAATCCGTATAGGTGTTCGAGTGTTCGAACCGTATTGCGCAAGATATGGTATGTAAACCCCGTATTTACATATCTGCCACTGTGCAGGAGAATCCGTATAGGTGTTCGAGTGTTCGAACCGTATTGCCCGAGAAATGGTTTGTAAACCCCGTATTTACATATCTGCCACTGTGTAGGAGAATCCGTATAGGTGTTCGAGTGTTCGAACCGTATTGCCCAAGAAATGGTTTGTAAACCCCGTATTTACATATCTGCCACTGTGCAGGAGAATCCGTATAGGTGTTCGAGTGTTCGAACCGTATTGCGCAAGAAATGGTATGTAAACCCCGTATTTACATATCTGCCACTGTGCAGGAGAATCCGTATAGGTGTTCGAGTGTTCGAACCGTAATGCGCAAGAAATGGTATGTAAACCCCGTATTTACATATCTGCCACTGTGCAGGAGAATCCGTATAGGTGTTCGTGTGTTCGAACCGTAATGCGCAAGATATGGTACGGAAACCCCGTATTTACATATCTGCCACTGTGCAGGAGAATCCGTATAGGTGTGCGAGTGTTCGAACCGTAATGCGCAAGAAATGGTATGTAAACCCCGTATTTACATATCTGCCACTGTGTAGGAGAATCCGTATAGGTGTTCGAGTGTTCGAACCGTATTGCCCAAGAAATGGTTTGTAAACGCCGTATTTACATATCTGCCACTGTGCAGGAGAATCCGTATAGGTGTTCGAGTGTTCGAACCGTAATGCGCAAGAAATGGTATGTAAACCCCGTATTTACATATCTGCCACTGTGCAGGAGAATCCGTATAGGTGTTCGAGTGTTCGAACCGTAATGCGCAAGATATGGTACGGAAACCCCGTATTTACATATCTGGCACTGTGTAGGAGAATCCGTATAGGTGTTCGAGTGTTCGAACCGTAATGCGCAAGAAATGGTATGTAAACCCCGAATTTACATATCTGCCACTGTGTAGGAGAATCCGTATAGGTGTTCGAGTGTTCGAACCGTATTGCCCAAGAAATGGTTTGTAAACGCCGTATTTACATATCTGCCACTGTGCAGGAGAATCCGTATAGGTGTTCGCGTGTTCGAACCGTAATGCGCAAGAAATGGTATGCAAACCCCGTATTTACATATCTGCCACTGTGCAGGAGAATCCGTATAGGTGTTCGAGTGTTCGAATCGTATTGCGCAAAAATTGGTATGGAAACCCCGTATTTACATATCTGCCACTGTGGAGGAGAATCCGTATAGGTGTTCGAGTGTTCGAACCGTATTGCGCAAGATATGGTATGTAAACCCCGTATTTACATATCTGCCACTGTGCAGGAGAATCCGTATAGGTGTTCGAGTGTTCGAACCGTATTGCCCGAGAAATGGTTTGTAAACCCCGTATTTACATATCTGCCACTGTGTAGGAGAATCCGTATAGGTGTTCGAGTGTTCGAACCGTATTGCCCAAGAAATGGTTTGTAAACCCCGTATTTACATATCTGCCACTGTGCAGGAGAATCCGTATAGGTGTTCGAGTGTTCGAACCATATTGCGCAAGAAATGGTTTGTAAACCCCGTATTTACATATATGCCACTGTGTAGGAGAATCCGTATTGGTGTTCGAGTGTTCGAACCGTATTGCGCAAGATATGGTATGTAAACCCCGTATTTACATATCTGCCACTGTGCAGGAGAATCCGTATAGGTGTTCGAGTGTTCGAACCGTAATGCGCAAGAAATGGCATGTAAACCCCGTATTTACATATCTGCCACTGTGCAGGAGAATCCGTATAGGTGTTCGAGTGTTCGAACCGTAATGCGCAAGAAATGGTACGGAAACCCCGTATTTACAAATCTGCCACTGTGCAGGAGAATCCGTATAGGTGTTCGAGTGTTCGAACCGTAATGCGCAATAAATGGTATGTAAACCCCGAATTTACATATCTGCCACTGTGCAGGGGAATCCGTATAGGTGTTCGATTGTTCGAACCGTATTGCCCAAGAAATGGTTTTAAACGCCGTATTTACATATCTGCCACTGTGTTGGAGAATCCGTATAGGTGTTCGAGTGTTCGAACCGTAATGCGCAAGAAATGGTATGTAAACCCCGTATTTACATATCTGCCACTGTGCAGGAGAATCCGTATAAGTGTTCGAGTGTTCGAATCGTATTGCGCAAGAATTGGTATGTAAACCCCGTATTTACATATCTGCCACTGTACAGGAGAATCCGTATAGGTGTTCGAGTGTTCGAACCGTATTGCGCAAGAAATGGTATGTAAACCCCGTATTTACATATCTACCACTGTGCAGGAGAATCCGTATAGGTGTTCGAGTGTTCGAACCGTAATTCGCCCGAAATGGTATGTAAAACCCGTATTTACATATCGGCCACTGTGCAGGAGAATCCGTATAGGTGTTCGAGTGTTCGAACCGTATTGCGCAAGAAATGATATGTAAACCCCGTATTTACATATCTGCCACTGTCCAGGAGAATCCGTATAGTGTTCGAGTGTTCGAACCGTAATGCGCAAGAAATGGTACGGAAACCCCGTATTTACATATCTGCCACTGTGCAGGAGAATCCGTATAGGTGTTCGAGTGTTCGAACCGTAATGCGCAAGAAATGGTATGTAAACCCCGTATTTACATATCTGCCGCTGTGCAGGAGAATCCGTATAGGTGTTCGAGTGTTCGAACCGTATTGCCCAAGAAATGGTTTGTAAACGCCGTATTTACATATCTGCCACTGTGCAGGAGAATCCGTATAGGTGTTCGAGTGTTCGAACCGTAATGCGCAAGAAATGGTATGCAAACCCCGTATTTACATATCTGCCACTGTGTAGGAGAATCCGTATAGGTGTTCGAGTGTTCGAATCGTAATGCGCAAGAATTGCTATGTAAGCCCCGTATTTACATATCTGCTACTGTGCAGGAGAATCCGTACAGGTGTTCGAGTGTTCGAACCGTATTGCGCAAGAAATGATATGTAAACCCCGTATTTACATATCTACCACTGTGCAGGAGAATCCGTATAGGTGTTCGAGTGTTCGAACCGTAATTCGCCCGAAATGGTATGTAAAACCCGTATTTACATATCTGCCACTGTGCAGGAGAATCCGTATGGGTGTTCGAGTGTTCGAACCCTAATGCATGAGAAATGGTAAGTAAACGCCGTATTTACATATCTGCCACTGTGCAGGAGAATCCGTAGAGGTGTTCGAGTGTTCGTACCGTATTGCGCAAGAAATGGTATGTAAACCCCGTATTTACATATCTGCCACTGTGCAGGAGAATCCGTATATGTGTTCGAGTGTTCGAACCGTAATGCGTAAGAAATGGTATGTAAACCCCGTATTTACATATCTGCCACTGTGCAGGAGAATCCGTATAGGTGTTCGAGTGTTCGAACCGTATTGCCCAAGAAATGGTTTGTAAATCCCGTATTTACATATCTGCCACCGTGCAGGAGAATCCGTATAGGTGTTCGAGTGTTCGAACCGTATTGCGCAAGAAATGGTATGTAAACCCCGTATTTACATATCTGCCACTGTGCAGGAGAATCCGTATAGGTGTTCGAGTGTTCGAACCGTATTGCGCAAGAAATGGTACGTAAACCCCGTATTTACATATCTGCCACTGTGCAGGAGAATCCGTATAGGTGTTCGAGTGTTCGAACCGTAATGCGCAAGAAATGGTATGTAAACCCCGTATTTACATATCTGCCACTGTGCAGGAGAATCCGTATGGGTGTTCGAGTGTTCGAACCCTAATGCATGAGAAATGGTAAGTAAACGCCGTATTTACATATATGCCACTGTGCAGGAGAATCCGTATAGGTGTTCCAGTGTTCGAACCGTATTGCGCAAGAAATGGTATGTAAACCCCGTATTTACATTTCTGCCACTGTGCAGGAGAATCCGTATCGGTGTTCGAGTTTTCGAACCGTAATGCGCAAGAAATGGTATGTAAACCCCGTATTTACATATCTGCCACTGTGCAGGAGAATCCGTATAGGTGTTCGAGTGTTCGAACCGTATTGCCCAAGAAATGGTTTGTAAACGCCGTATTTACATATCTGCCACTGTGCAGGAGAATCCGTATTGGTGTTCGAGTGTTCGAACCGTAATGCGCAAGAAATGGTATGTGAACCCCGTATTTACATATCTGCCACTGTGCAGGAGAATCCGTATAGGTGTTCGAGTGTTCGAACCGTATTGCGCAAGAAATGGTTTGTAAACCCCGTATTTACATATCTGCCACTGTGCTGGAGAATCCGTATAGGTGTTCGAGTGTTCGAACCGTATTGCGCAAGAAATGGTATGTAAACCCCGTATTTACATATCTGCCACTGTGCAGGAGAATCCGTATAGGTGTTCGAGTGTTCGAACCGTATTGCGCAAGAAATGGTATGTAAACCCCGTATTTACATATCTGCCACTGTGCAGGAGAATCCGTATAGGTGTTCGAGTGTTCGAACCGTAATGCGCAAGAAATGGTATGTAAACCCCGTATTTACATATCTGCCACTGTGCAGGAGAATCCGTATGGGTGTTCGAGTCTTCGAACCCTAATGCATGAGAAATGGTAAGTAAATGCTGTATTTACATATCTGCCACTGTGCAGGAGAATCCTTATAGGTGTTCGAGTGTTCGAACCGTAATGCGCAAGAAATGGTATGTAAACCCCGTATTTACATATCTGCCACTGTGCAGGAGAATCCGTATTGGTGTTCGAGTGTTCGAATCGTATTGCGCAAGAATTGGTATGTAAGCCCCGTATTTACATATCTGCCACTGTGCAGGAGAATCCGTATAGGTGTTCGAGTGTTCGAACCGTATTGCGCAAGAAATGATATGTAAACCCCGTATTTACATATCTACCACTGTGCAGGAGAATCCGTATAGGTGTTCGAGTGTTCGAACCGTAATTCGCCCGAAATGGTATGTAAAACCCGTATTTACATATCTGCCACTGTGCAGGAGAATCCCTATGGGTGTTCGAGTGTTCGAACCCTAATGCATGAGAAATGGTAAGTAAACGCCGTATTTACATATCTGTCACTGTGCAGGAGAATCCGTATAGGTGTTCGAGTGTTCGAACCGTATTGCGCAAGAAATGGTATGTAAATCCCGTATGTACATATCTGCCACTGTGCAGGAGAATCCGTATAGTGTTCGAGTGTTCGAACCGTAATGCGCAAGAAATGGTACGGAAACCCCGTATTTACATATCGGCCACTGTGCAGGAGAATCCGTATAGGTGTTCGAGTGTTCGAACCGTAATGCGCAAGAAATGGTATGTAAACCCCGTATTTACATATCTGCCACTGTGCAGGAGAATCCGTATAGGTGTTCGAGTGTTCGAACCGTATTGCCCAAGAAATGGTTTGTAAACGCCGTATTTACACATCTGCCACTGTGTAGGAGAATCCGTATAGGTGTTCGAGTGTTCGAACCGTAATGCGCAAGAAATGGTATGCAAACCCCGTATTTACATATCTGCCACTGTGCAGGAGAATCCGTATAGGTGTTCGAGTGTTCGAATCGTATTGCGCAAGAATTGCTATGTAAGCCCCGTATTTACATATCTGCCACTGTGCAGGAGAATCCGTACAGGTGTTCGAGTGTTCGAACCGTATTGCGCAAGAAATGATATGTAAACCCCGTATTTACATATCTACCACTGTGCAGGAGAATCCGTATAGGTGTTCGAGTGTTCGAACCGTAATTCGCCCGAAATGGTATGTAAAACCCGTATTTACATATCTGCCACTGTGCAGGAGAATCCGTATGGGTGTTCGAGTGTTCGAACCCTAATGCATGAGAAATGGTAAGTAAACGCCGTATTTACATATCTGCCACTGTGCAGGAGAATCCGTAGAGGTGTTCGAGGGTTCGTACCGTATTGCGCAAGAAATGGTATGTAAACCCCGTATTTACATATCTGCCACTGTGCAGGAGAATCCGTATAGGTGTTCGAGTGTTCGAACCGTAATGCGCAAGAAATGGTATGTAAACCCCGTATTTACATATCTGCCACTGTGCAGGAGAATCCGTATAGGTGTTCGAGTGTTCGAACCGTATTGCCCAAGAAATGGTTTGTAAACCCCGTATTTACATATCTACCACCGTGCAGGAGAATCCGTATAGGTGTTCGAGTGTTCGAACCGTATTGCGCAAGAAATGGTATGTAAACCCCGTATTTACATATCTGCCACTGTGCAGGAGAATCCGTATAGGTGTTCGAGTGTTCGAACCGTATTGCGCAAGAAATGGTACGTAAACCCCGTATTTACATATCTGCCACTGTGCAGGAGAATCCGTATAGGTGTTCGAGTGTTCGAACCGTAATGCGCAAGAAATGGTATGTAAACCCCGTATTTACATATCTGCCACTGTGCAGGAGAATCCGTATGGGTGTTCGAGTGTTCGAACCCTAATGCATGAGAAATGGTAAGTAAACGCCGTATTTACATATATGCCACTGTGCAGGAGAATCCGTATAGGTGTTCGAGTGTTCGAACCGTATTGCGCAAGAAATGGTATGTAAACCCCGTATTTACATTTCTGCCACTGTGCAGGAGAATCCGTATCGGTGTTCGAGTGTTCGAACCGTAATGCGCAAGAAATGGTATGTAAACCCGTATTTACATATCTGCCACTGTGCAGGAGAATCCGTATAGGTGTTCGAGTGTTCGAACCGTATTGCCCAAGAAATGGTTTGTAAACGCCGTATTTACATATCTGCCACTGTGCAGGAGAATCCGTATTGGTGTTCGAGTGTTCGAACCGTAATGCGCAAGAAATGGTATGTGAACCCCGTATTTACATATCTGCCACTGTGCAGGAGAATCCGTATAGGTGTTCGAGTGTTCGAACCGTATTGCGCAAGAAATGGTTTGTAAACCCCGTATTTACATATCTGCCACTGTGCTGGAGAATCCGTATAGGTGTTCGAGTGTTCGAACCGTATTGCGCAAGAAATGGTATGTAAACCCCGTATTTACATATCTGCCACTGTGCAGGAGAATCCGTATAGGTGTTCGAGTGTTCGAACCGTAATGCGCAAGAAATGGTATGTAAACCCCGTATTTACATATCTGCCACTGTGCAGGAGAATCCGTATGGGTGTTCGAGTCTTCGAACCCTAATGCATGAGAAATGGTAAGTAAACGCTGTATTTACATATCTGCCACTGTGCAGGAGAATCCTTATAGGTGTTCGAGTGTTCGAACCGTAATGCGCAAGAAATGGTATGTAAACCCCGTATTTACATATCTGCCACTGTGCAGGAGAATCCGTATAGGTGTTCGAGTGTTCGAATCGTATTGCGCAAGAATTGGTATGTAAGCCCCGTATTTACATATCTGCCACTGTGCAGGAGAATCCGTATAGGTGTTCGAGTGTTCGAACCGTATTGCGCAAGAAATGATATGTAAACCCCATATTTACATATCTACCACTGTGCAGGAGAATCCGTATAGGTGTTCGAGTGTTCGAACCGTAATTCGCCCGAAATGGTATGTAAAACCCGTATTTACATATCTGCCACTGTGCAGGAGAATCCCTATGGGTGTTCGAGTGTTCGAACCCTAATGCATGAGAAATGGTAAGTAAACGCCGTATTTACATATCTGTCACTGTGCAGGAGAATCCGTATAGGTGTTCGAGTGTTCGAACCGTATTGCGCAAGAAATGGTATGTAAACCCCGTATTTACATATCTGCCACTGTGCAGGAGAATCCGTATAGGTGTTCGAGTGTTCGAACCGTAATGCGCAAGAAATGGTATGTAAACCCCATATTTACATATCTGCCACTGTGCAGGAGAATCGGTATAGGTGTTCGAGTGTTCGAACCGTATTGCGCAAGAAATGATATGTAAACCCCGTATTTACATATCTGCCACTGTGCAGGAGAATCCGTATAGGTGTTCGAGTGTTCGAACCGTAATGCGCAAGAAATGGTATGTAAACCCCGTATTTACATATCTGCCACTGTGCAGGAGAATCCGTATAGATGTTCGAGTGTTCGAACCGTATTGCCCGAGAAATGGTTTGTAAACCCCGTATTTACATATCTGCCACTGTGCAGGAGAATCCGTATAGGTGTTCGAGTGTTCGAACCGTATTGCCCAAGAAATGGTATGTAAACCCCGTATTTACATATCTGCCACTGTGTAGGAGAATCCGTATAGGTGTTCGGGTGTTCGAACCGTAATGCGCAAGAAATGGTATGTAAACCCCGTATTTACACATCTGCCACTGTGCAGGAGAATCCGTATAGGTGTTCGAGTGTTCGAACCGTATTGCGCAAGAAATGGTATGTAAACCCCGTATTTACATATCTGCCACTGTGCCGGAGAATCCGTATAGGTGTTCGAGTGTTCGAACCGTATTGCCCAAGAAATGGTATGTAAACCCCGTATTTACATATCTGCCACTGTGCAGGAGAATCCGTATAGGTGTTCGAGTGTTCGAACCGTATTGCGCAAGAAATGGTACGGAAACCCCGTATTTACAAATCTGCCACTGTGCAGGAGAATCCGTATAGGTGTTCGAGTGTTCGAACCGTAATGCGCAAGAAATGATATATAAACCCCGAATTTACATATCTGCCACTGTGCAGGAGAATCCGTATAGGTGTTCGATTGTTCGAACCGTATTGCCCAAGAAATGGTTTGTAAACGCCGTATTTACATATCTGCCACTGTGTAGGAGAATCCGTATAGGTGTTCGAGTGTTCGAACCGTAATGCGCAAGAAATGGTATGTAAACCCCGTATTTACATATCTGCCACTGTACTGGAGAATCCGTATAGGTGTTCGAGTGTTCGAACCGTATTGCGCAAGAAATGGTATGTAAACCCCGTATTTACATATCTACCACTGTGCAGGAGAATCCGTATAGGTGTTCGAGTGTTCGAACCGTAATTCGCCCGAAATGGTATGTAAAACCCGTATTTACATATCGGCCACTGTGCAGGAGAATCCGTATAGGTGTTCGAGTGTTCGAACCGTATTGCGCAAGAAATGGTATGTAAACCCCGTATTTACATACCTGCCACTGTGCAGGAGAATCCGTATAGGTGTTCGAGTGTTCGAACCGTAATGCGCAAGAAATGGTACGGAAACCCCGTATTTACATATCTGCCACTGTGCAGGAGAATCCGTATAGGTGTTCGAGTGTTCGAACCGTAATGCGCAAGAAATGGTATGTAAACCCCGTATTTACATATCTTCCACTGTGCAGGAGAATCCGTATAGGTGTTCGAGTGTTCGAACCGTATTGCCCAAGAAATGGTATGTAAACCCCGTATTTACATATCTGCCACTGTGCAGGAGAATCCGTATAGGTGTTCGAGTGTTCGAACCGTAATGCGCAAGAAATGGTACGGAAACCCCGTATTCACATATCTGCCACTGTGCAGGAGAATCCGTATAGGTGTTCGAGTGTTCGAACCGTAATGCGCAAGAAATGGTATGTAAACCCCGTATTTACATATCTGCCACTGTGCAGGAGAATCCGTATAGGTGTTCGAGGGTTCGAACCGTATTGCCCAAGAAATGGTTTGTAAACGCCGTATTTACATATCTGCCACTGTGCAGAAGAATCCGTATAGCTGTTCGAGTGTTCGAACCGTAATGCGCAAGAAATGGTATGCAAACCCCGTGTTTACATATCTGCCACTGTGCAGGAGAATCCGTATAGGTGTTCGAGTGTTCGAATCGTATTGCGCAAGAATTGGTATGTAAGCCCCGTATTTACATATCTGCCACTGTGCAGGAGAATCCGTATAGGTGTTCGAGTGTTCGAACCGTAATGCGCAAGAAATGATATGTAAACCCCGTATTTACATATCTACCACTGTGCAGGAGAATCCGTATAGGTGTTCGAGTGTTCGAACCGTAATTCGCCCGAAATGGTATGTAAAACCCGTATTTACATATCTGCCACTGTGCAGGAGAATCCGTATGGGTGTTCGAGTGTTCGAACTCTAATGCATGAGAAATGGTAAGTAAACGCCGTATTTACGTATCTGCCACTGTGCAGGAGAATCCGTATAGGTGTTCGAGTGTTCGAACCGTATTGCGCAAGAAATGGTATGTAAACCCCGTATTTACATATCTGCCACTGTGCAGGAGAATCCGTATAGGTGTTCGAGTGTTCGAACCGTAATGCGCAAGAAATGGTATGTAAACCCCGTATTTACATATCTGCCACTGTGCAGGAGAATCCGTATAGGTGTTCGAGTGTTCGAACCGTGATGCGCAAGAAATGGTATGTAAACCCCGTATTTACATATCTGCCACTGTGCAGGAGAATCCGTATAAGTGTTCGAGTGTTCGAATCGTATTGCGCAAGAATTGGTATGTAAACCCCGTATTTACATATCTGCCACTGTACAGGAGAATCCGTATAGGTGTTCGAGTGTTCGAACCGTATTGCGCAAGAAATGGTATGTAAACCCCGTATTTACATATCTACCACTGTGCAGGAGAATCCGTATAGGTGTTCGAGTGTTCGAACCGTAATTCGCCCGAAATGGTATGTAAAACCCGTATTTACATATCGGCCACTGTGTAGGAGAATCCGTATAGGTGTTCGAGTGTTCGAACCGTATTGCGCAAGAAATGGTATGTAAACCCCGTATTTACATATCTGCCACTGTGCAGGAGAATCCGTATAGGTGTTCGAGTGTTCGAACCGTAATGCGCAAGAAATGGTACGGAAACCCCGTATTCACATATCTGCCACTGTGCAGGAGAATCCGTATAGGTGTTCGAGTGTTCGAACCGTAATGCGCAAGAAATGGTATGTAAACCCCGTATTTACATATCTGCCACTGTGCAGGAGAATCCGTATAGGTGTTCGAGGGTTCGAACCGTATTGCCCAAGAAATGGTTTGTAAACGCCGTATTTACATATCTGCCACTGTGCAGGAGAATCCGTATAGCTGTTCGAGTGTTCGAACCGTAATGCGCAAGAAATGGTATGCAAACCCCGTATTTACATATCTGCCACTGTGCAGGAGAATCCGTATAGGTGTTCGAGTGTTCGAATCGTATTGCGCAAGAATTGGTATGTAAGCCCCGTATTTACATATTTGCCACTGTGCAGGAGAATCCGTATAGGTGTTCGAGTGTTCGAACCGTATTGCGCAAGAAATGGTATGTAAACCCCGTATTTACATATCTACCACTGTGCAGGAGAATCCGTATAGGTGTTCGAGTGTTCGAACCGTAATTCGCCCGAAATGGTATGTAAAACCCGTATTTACATATCGGCCACTGTGCAGGAGAATCCGTATAGGTGTTCGAGTGTTCGAACCGTATTGCGCAAGAAATGGTATGTAAACCCCGTATTTACATACCTGCCACTGTGCAGGAGAATCCGTATAGGTGTTCGAGTGTTCGAACCGTAATGCGCAAGAAATGGTACGGAAACCCCGTATTTACATATCTGCCACTGTGCAGGAGAATCCGTATAGGTGTTCGAGTGTTCGAACCGTAATGCGCAAGAAATGGTATGTAAACCCCGTATTTACATATCTTCCACTGTGCAGGAGAATCCGTATAGGTGTTCGAGTGTTCGAACCGTATTGCCCAAGAAATGGTATGTAAACCCCGTATTTACATATCTGCCACTGTGCAGGAGAATCCGTATAGGTGTTCGAGTGTTCGAACCGTAATGCGCAAGAAATGGTACGGAAACCCCGTATTCACATATCTGCCACTGTGCAGGAGAATCCGTATAGGTGTTCGAGTGTTCGAACCGTAATGCGCAAGAAATGGTATGTAAACCCCGTATTTACATATCTGCCACTGTGCAGGAGAATCCGTATAGGTGTTCGAGGGTTCGAACCGTATTGCCCAAGAAATGGTTTGTAAACGCCGTATTTACATATCTGCCACTGTGCAGAAGAATCCGTATAGCTGTTCGAGTGTTCGAACCGTAATGCGCAAGAAATGGTATGCAAACCCCGTGTTTACATATCTGCCACTGTGCAGGAGAATCCGTATAGGTGTTCGAGTGTTCGAATCGTATTGCGCAAGAATTGGTATGTAAGCCCCGTATTTACATATCTGCCACTGTGCAGGAGAATCCGTATAGGTGTTCGAGTGTTCGAACCGTAATGCGCAA
The DNA here is from genome assembly GCF_055761805.1 of Camellia sinensis. NCBI lineage: Eukaryota > Viridiplantae > Streptophyta > Magnoliopsida > Ericales > Theaceae > Camellia > Camellia sinensis. The sequence goes on from NC_138974.1 coordinate 119,239,115, forward strand.
GAAATGATATGTAAACCCCGTATTTACATATCTACCACTGTGCAGGAGAATCCGTATAGGTGTTCGAGTGTTCGAACCGTAATTCGCCCGAAATGGTATGTAAAACCCGTATTTACATATCTGCCACTGTGCAGGAGAATCCGTATGGGTGTTCGAGTGTTCGAACTCTAATGCATGAGAAATGGTAAGTAAACGCCGTATTTACGTATCTGCCACTGTGCAGGAGAATCCGTATAGGTGTTCGAGTGTTCGAACCGTATTGCGCAAGAAATGGTATGTAAACCCCGTATTTACATATCTGCCACTGTGCAGGAGAATCCGTATAGGTGTTCGAGTGTTCGAACCGTAATGCGCAAGAAATGGTATGTAAACCCCGTATTTACATATCTGCCACTGTGCAGGAGAATCCGTATAGGTGTTCGAGTGTTCGAACCGTGATGCGCAAGAAATGGTATGTAAACCCCGTATTTACATATCTGCCACTGTGCAGGAGAATCCGTATAAGTGTTCGAGTGTTCGAATCGTATTGCGCAAGAATTGGTATGTAAACCCCGTATTTACATATCTGCCACTGTACAGGAGAATCCGTATAGGTGTTCGAGTGTTCGAACCGTATTGCGCAAGAAATGGTATGTAAACCCCGTATTTACATATCTACCACTGTGCAGGAGAATCCGTATAGGTGTTCGAGTGTTCGAACCGTAATTCGCCCGAAATGGTATGTAAAACCCGTATTTACATATCGGCCACTGTGTAGGAGAATCCGTATAGGTGTTCGAGTGTTCGAACCGTATTGCGCAAGAAATGGTATGTAAACCCCGTATTTACATATCTGCCACTGTGCAGGAGAATCCGTATAGGTGTTCGAGTGTTCGAACCGTAATGCGCAAGAAATGGTACGGAAACCCCGTATTCACATATCTGCCACTGTGCAGGAGAATCCGTATAGGTGTTCGAGTGTTCGAACCGTAATGCGCAAGAAATGGTATGTAAACCCCGTATTTACATATCTGCCACTGTGCAGGAGAATCCGTATAGGTGTTCGAGGGTTCGAACCGTATTGCCCAAGAAATGGTTTGTAAACGCCGTATTTACATATCTGCCACTGTGCAGGAGAATCCGTATAGCTGTTCGAGTGTTCGAACCGTAATGCGCAAGAAATGGTATGCAAACCCCGTATTTACATATCTGCCACTGTGCAGGAGAATCCGTATAGGTGTTCGAGTGTTCGAATCGTATTGCGCAAGAATTGGTATGTAAGCCCCGTATTTACATATTTGCCACTGTGCAGGAGAATCCGTATAGGTGTTCGAGTGTTCGAACCGTATTGCGCAAGAAATGATATGTAAACCCCGTATTTACATATCTACCACTGTGCAGGAGAATCCGTATAGGTGTTCGAGTGTTCGAACCGTAATTCGCCCGAAATGGTATGTAAAACCCGTATTTACATATCTGCCACTGTGCAGGAGAATCCGTATGGGTGTTCGAGTGTTCGAATCGTATTGCGCAAGAATTGGTATGTAAGCCCCGTATTTACATATCTGCCACTGTGCAGGAGAATCCGTATAGGTGTTCGAGTGTTCGAATCGTATTGCGCAAGAATTGGTATGTAAGCCCCGTATTTACATATCTGCCACTGTGCAGGAGAATCCGTATAGGTGTTCGAGTGTTCGAACCGTAATGCGGAAGAAATGGTATGTAAACCCCGTATTTACATATCTGCCACTGTGCAGGAGAATCCGTATAGGTGTTCGAGTGTTCGAACCGTATTGCGCAAGAAATGGTACGGAAACCCCGTATTTACAAATCTGCCACTGTGCAGGAGAATCCGTATAGGTGTTCGAGTGTTCGAACCGTAATGCGCAAGAAATGATATATAAACCCCGAATTTACATATCTGCCACTGTGCAGGAGAATCCGTATAGGTGTTCGATTGTTCGAACCGTATTGCCCAAGAAATGGTTTGTAAACGCCGTATTTACATATCTGCCACTGTGTAGGAGAATCCGTATAGGTGTTCGAGTGTTCGAACCGTAATGCGCAAGAAATGGTATGTAAACCCCGTATTTACATATCTGCCACTGTACTGGAGAATCCGTATAGGTGTTCGAGTGTTCGAACCGTATTGCGCAAGAAATGGTATGTAAACCCCGTATTTACATATCTACCACTGTGCAGGAGAATCCGTATAGGTGTTCGAGTGTTCGAACCGTAATTCGCCCGAAATGGTATGTAAAACCCGTATTTACATATCGGCCACTGTGCAGGAGAATCCGTATAGGTGTTCGAGTGTTCGAACCGTATTGCGCAAGAAATGGTATGTAAACCCCGTATTTACATACCTGCCACTGTGCAGGAGAATCCGTATAGGTGTTCGAGTGTTCGAACCGTAATGCGCAAGAAATGGTACGGAAACCCCGTATTTACATATCTGCCACTGTGCAGGAGAATCCGTATAGGTGTTCGAGTGTTCGAACCGTAATGCGCAAGAAATGGTATGTAAACCCCGTATTTACATATCTTCCACTGTGCAGGAGAATCCGTATAGGTGTTCGAGTGTTCGAACCGTATTGCCCAAGAAATGGTATGTAAACCCCGTATTTACATATCTGCCACTGTGCAGGAGAATCCGTATAGGTGTTCGAGTGTTCGAACCGTAATGCGCAAGAAATGGTACGGAAACCCCGTATTCACATATCTGCCACTGTGCAGGAGAATCCGTATAGGTGTTCGAGTGTTCGAACCGTAATGCGCAAGAAATGGTATGTAAACCCCGTATTTACATATCTGCCACTGTGCAGGAGAATCCGTATAGGTGTTCGAGGGTTCGAACCGTATTGCCCAAGAAATGGTTTGTAAACGCCGTATTTACATATCTGCCACTGTGCAGAAGAATCCGTATAGCTGTTCGAGTGTTCGAACCGTAATGCGCAAGAAATGGTATGCAAACCCCGTGTTTACATATCTGCCACTGTGCAGGAGAATCCGTATAGGTGTTCGAGTGTTCGAATCGTATTGCGCAAGAATTGGTATGTAAGCCCCGTATTTACATATCTGCCACTGTGCAGGAGAATCCGTATAGGTGTTCGAGTGTTCGAACCGTAATGCGCAAGAAATGATATGTAAACCCCGTATTTACATATCTACCACTGTGCAGGAGAATCCGTATAGGTGTTCGAGTGTTCGAACCGTAATTCGCCCGAAATGGTATGTAAAACCCGTATTTACATATCTGCCACTGTGCAGGAGAATCCGTATGGGTGTTCGAGTGTTCGAACTCTAATGCATGAGAAATGGTAAGTAAACGCCGTATTTACGTATCTGCCACTGTGCAGGAGAATCCGTATAGGTGTTCGAGTGTTCGAACCGTATTGCGCAAGAAATGGTATGTAAACCCCGTATTTACATATCTGCCACTGTGCAGGAGAATCCGTATAGGTGTTCGAGTGTTCGAACCGTAATGCGCAAGAAATGGTATGTAAACCCCGTATTTACATATCTGCCACTGTGCAGGAGAATCCGTATAGGTGTTCGAGTGTTCGAACCGTGATGCGCAAGAAATGGTATGTAAACCCCGTATTTACATATCTGCCACTGTGCAGGAGAATCCGTATAAGTGTTCGAGTGTTCGAATCGTATTGCGCAAGAATTGGTATGTAAACCCCGTATTTACATATCTGCCACTGTACAGGAGAATCCGTATAGGTGTTCGAGTGTTCGAACCGTATTGCGCAAGAAATGGTATGTAAACCCCGTATTTACATATCTACCACTGTGCAGGAGAATCCGTATAGGTGTTCGAGTGTTCGAACCGTAATTCGCCCGAAATGGTATGTAAAACCCGTATTTACATATCGGCCACTGTGTAGGAGAATCCGTATAGGTGTTCGAGTGTTCGAACCGTATTGCGCAAGAAATGGTATGTAAACCCCGTATTTACATATCTGCCACTGTGCAGGAGAATCCGTATAGGTGTTCGAGTGTTCGAACCGTAATGCGCAAGAAATGGTACGGAAACCCCGTATTCACATATCTGCCACTGTGCAGGAGAATCCGTATAGGTGTTCGAGTGTTCGAACCGTAATGCGCAAGAAATGGTATGTAAACCCCGTATTTACATATCTGCCACTGTGCAGGAGAATCCGTATAGGTGTTCGAGGGTTCGAACCGTATTGCCCAAGAAATGGTTTGTAAACGCCGTATTTACATATCTGCCACTGTGCAGGAGAATCCGTATAGCTGTTCGAGTGTTCGAACCGTAATGCGCAAGAAATGGTATGCAAACCCCGTATTTACATATCTGCCACTGTGCAGGAGAATCCGTATAGGTGTTCGAGTGTTCGAATCGTATTGCGCAAGAATTGGTATGTAAGCCCCGTATTTACATATTTGCCACTGTGCAGGAGAATCCGTATAGGTGTTCGAGTGTTCGAACCGTATTGCGCAAGAAATGATATGTAAACCCCGTATTTACATATCTACCACTGTGCAGGAGAATCCGTATAGGTGTTCGAGTGTTCGAACCGTAATTCGCCCGAAATGGTATGTAAAACCCGTATTTACATATCTGCCACTGTGCAGGAGAATCCGTATGGGTGTTCGAGTGTTCGAATCGTATTGCGCAAGAATTGGTATGTAAGCCCCGTATTTACATATCTGCCACTGTGCAGGAGAATCCGTATAGGTGTTCGAGTGTTCGAATCGTATTGCGCAAGAATTGGTATGTAAGCCCCGTATTTACATATCTGCCACTGTGCAGGAGAATCCGTATAGGTGTTCGAGTGTTCGAACCGTATTGCGCATGAAATGATATGTAAACCCCGTATTTACATATCTACCACTGTGCAGGAGAATCCGTATAGGTGTTCGAGTGTTCGAACCGTAATTCGCCCGAAATGGTATGTAAAACCCGTATTTACATATCTGCCACTGTGCTGGAGAATCCGTATGGGTGTTCGAGTGTTCGAACCCTAATGCATGAGAAATGGTAAGTAAACGCCGTATTTAAATATCTGCCACTGTGCAGGAGAATCCGTATAGGTGTTCGAGTGTTCGAACCGTATTGCGCAAGAAATGGTATGTAAACCCCGTATTTACATATCTGCCACTGTACAGGAGAATCCGTATAGGTGTTCGAGTGTTCGAACCGTAATGCGCAAGAAATGGTATGTAAACCCCGTATTTACATATCCGCCACTGTGCAGGAGAATCCGTATAGGTGTTCGAGTGTTCGAACCGTATTGCGCAAGAAATGGTATGTAAACCCCGTATTTACATATATGCCACTGTGCAGGAGAATCCGTATAAGTGTTCGAGTGTTCGAACCGTATTGCGCAAGAAATGGTATGTAAACCCCGTATTTACATATCTGCCACTGTGCAGGAGAATCCGTATAGGTGCTCGAGTGTTCGAACCGTAATGCGCAAGAAATTGTATGTAAACCCCGTATTTACATATCTGCCACTGTGTAGGAGAATCCGTATAGGTGTTCGAGTGTTCGAACCGTAATGCGCAACAAATGGTACGGAAACCCCGTATTTACAAATCTGCCACTGTGCAGGAGAATCCGTATAGGTGTTCGAGCGTTCGAACCGTAATGCGCGAGAAATGGTATGTAAACCCCGTATTTACATATCTGCCACTGTGCAGGAGAATCCGTATAAGTGTTCGAGTGTTCGAATCGTATTGCGCAAGAATTGGTATGTAAACCCCGTATTTACATATCTGCCACTGTACTGGAGAATCCGTATAGGTGTTCGAGTGTTCGAACCATATTGCGCAAGAAATGGTATGTAAACCCCGTATTTACATATCTACCACTGTGCAGGAGAATCCGTATAGGTGTTCGAGTGTTCGAACCGTAATTCGCCCGAAATGGTATGTAAAACCCGTATTTACATATCGGCCACTGTGCAGGAGAATCCGTATAGGAGTTCGAGTGTTCGAACCGTATTGCGCAAGAAATGGTATGTAAACCCCGTATTTACATATCTGCCACTGTGCAGGAGAATTCGTATAGGTGTTCGAGTGTTCGAACCGTAATGCGCAAGAAATGGTACGGAAACCCCGTACTCACATATCTGCCACTGTGCAGGAGAATCCGTATAGGTGTTCGAGTGTTCGAACCGTAATGCGCAAGAAATGGTATGTAAACCCTGTATTTACATATCTGCCACTGTGCAGGAGAATCAGTATTGGTGTTCGAGTGTTCGAACCGTATTGCGCAAGAAATGGTATGTAAACCCCGTATTTACATATCTGCCACTGTGCAGGAGAATCCGTATAGGTGTTCGAGTGTTCGAACCGTGATGCGCAAGAAATGGTATGTAAACCCCGTATTTACATATCTGCCACTGTGCAGGAGAATCCGTATAGGTGTTCGAGTGTTCGAACCGTATTGCGCAAGAAATGGTATGTAAACCCCGTATTTACATATCTGCCACTGTGCAGGAGAATCCGTATAGGTGTTCGAGTGTTCGAACCGTAATGCGCAAGAAATGGTATGTAAACCCCGTATTTACATATATGCCACTGTGCAGGAGAATCCGTATAAGTGTACGAGTGTTCGAACCGTATTGCGCAAGAAATGCTTTGTAAACCCCGTATTTACATATATGCCACTGTGCAGGAGAATCCGTATAGGTGTTCGAGTTTTCGAACCGTATTGCGCAAGAAATGGTATTTAAACCCCGTATTTACATATCTGCCACTGTGCAGGAGAATCCGTATAGGTGTTCGAGTGTTCGAACCGTAATGCGCAAGAAAATGGTGTGTAAACCCCGTATTTACATATCTGCCACTGTGCAGGAGAATCCGTATAGGTGTTCGAGTGTTCGAACCGTAATGCGCAAGAAATGGTACGGAAACCCCGTATTTACAAATCTGCCACTGTGCAGGAGAATCCGTATAGGTGTTCGAGTGTTCGAACCGTAATGCGCAAGAAATGGTATGTAAACCCCGAATTTACATATCTGCCACTGTGCAGGAGAATCCGTATAGGTGTTCGATTGTTCGAACCGTATTGCCCAAGAAATGGTTTGTAAACGCCGTATTTACATATCTGCCACTATGTAGGAGAATCCGTATAGGTGTTCGAGTGTTCGAACCGTAATGCGCAAGAAATGGTATGTAAACCCCGTATTTACATATCTGCCACTGTGCGGGAGAATCCGTATAAGTGTTCGAGTGTTCGAATCGTATTGCGCAAGAATTGGTATGTAAACCCCGTATTTACATATATGCCACTGTACAGGAGAATCCGTATAGGTGTTCGAGTGTTCGAACCGTATTGCGCAAGAAATGGTATGTAAACCCCGTATTTACATATCTGCCACTGTGCAGGAGAATCCGTATAGGTGTTCGAGTGTTCGAACCGTAATGCGCAAGAAATGGTATGTGAACCCCGTATTTACATATCTGCCACTGTGCAGGAGAATCCGTATAGGTGTTCGAGTGTTCGAACCGTATTGCGCAAGAAATGGTATGTAAACCCCGTATTTACATATCTGCCACTGTGCAGGAGAATCCGTATAGGTGTTCGAGTGTTCGAACCGTATTGCGCAAGAAATGGTTTGTAAACCCCGTATTTACATATCTGCCACTGTGTAGGAGAATCTGTATAGGTGTTCGAGTGTTCGAACCGTAATGCGCAAGAAATGGTATGTAAACCCCGTATTTACATATCTGCCACTGTACAGGAGAATCCGTATAGGTGTTCGAGTGTTCGAACCGTATTGCCCAAGAAATGGTTTGTAAACCCCGTATTTACATATCTGCCACTGTGCAGGAGAATCCGTATAGGTGTTCGAGTTTTCGAACCGTATTGCGCAAGAAATGGTTTGTAAACCCCGTATTTACAGATCTGCCACTGTGCAGGAGAATCCGTATAGGTGTTCGAGTGTTCGAACCGTAATGCGCAAGAAATGGTATGTAAACCCCGTATTTACATATCTGCCACTCTGCAGGAGAATCCGTATTGGTGTTCGAGTGTTCGAACCGTATTGCGCAAGAAATAGTACGTAAACCCCGTATTTACATATCTGCCACTGTGCAGGAGAATCCGTATAGGTGTTCGAGTGTTCGAACCGTAATGCGCAAGAGATGGTATGTAAACCCCGTATTTACATATCTGCCACTGTGCAGGAGAATCCGTATAGGTGTTCGAGTGTTCGAACCGTATTGCGCAAGAAATGGTATGTAAACCCCGTATTTACATATCTGCCACTGTGCAGGAGAATCCGTATAGGTGTTCGAGTGTTCGAACCGTAATGCGCAAGAAATGGTATGTAAACCCCGTATTTACATATCTGCCACTGTGCAGGAGAATCCGTATAGGTGTTCTAGTGTTCGAACCGTATTGCGCAAGAAATGGTATGTAAACCCCGTATTTACATATCTGCCACTGTGCAGGAGAATCCGTATAGGTGTTCGAGTGTTCGAACCGTAATGCGCAAGAAATGGTATGTGAACCCCGTATTTACATATCTGCCACTGTGCAGGAGAATCCGTATAGGTGTTCGAGTGTTCGAACCGTATTGCGCAAGAAATGGTTTGTAAACCCCGTATTTACATATCTGCCACTGTGTAGGAGAATCCGTATAGGTGTTCGAGTTTTCGAACCGTAATGCGCAAGAAATGGTATGTAAACCCCGTATTTAAATATCTGCCACTGTGCAGGAGAATCCGTATAGGTGTTCGAGTGTTCGAACCGTATTGCCCAAGAAATGGTTTGTAAACCCCGTATTTACATATCTGCCACTGTGTAGGAGAATCCGTATAGGTGTTCGAGTGTTCGAGTGTTCGAACCGTATTGCGCAAGAAATGGTATGTAAACCCCGTATTTACATATCTGCCACTGTGCAGGAGAATCCGTATAGGTGTTCGAGTGTTCAAACCGTATTGCGCAAGAAATGGTTTGTAAACCCCGTATTTACAGATCTGCCACTGAGCGGCAGAATCCGTACAGGTGTTCGAGTGTTCGAACCGTAATGCGCAAGAAATGGTATGTAAACCCCGTATTTACATATCTGCCACTGTGCAGGAGAATCCGTATAGGTGTTCGAGTGTTCGAACCGTATTGCGAAAGAAATGGTATGTAAACCCCGTATTTACATATCTACCACTGTGCAGGAGAATCCGTATAGGTGTTCGAGTGTTCGAACCGTAATGCGCAAGAAATGGTATGTAAACCCCGTATTTACATATCTGCCACTGTGCAGGAGAATCCGTAGAGGTGTTCGAGTGTTCGAACCGTAATGCGCCAGAAATTGTATGTAAACCCCGTATTTACATATATGCCATTGTGCTGGAGAATCCGTATAAGTGTTCGAGTGTTCGAACCGTATTGCGCAAGAAATGTTTTGTAAACCCCGTATTTACATATATGCCGCTGTGCAGGAGAATCCGTATAGGTGTTCGAGTGTTCGAACCGTATTGCGCAAGAAATGGTATGTAAACCCCGTATTTACATATCTGCCACTGCGCAGGAGAATCCGTATAGGTGTTCGAGTGTTCGAACCGTAATGCGCAAGAAATGGTGTGTAAACCCCGTATTTACATATCTGCCACTGTGCAGGAGAATCCGTATAGGTGTTCGAGTGTTCGAACCGTATTGCGCAAGAAATGGTATGTAAACCCCGTATTTACATATCTGCCACAGTGCAGGAGAATCCGTATAGGTGTTCGAGTGTTCGAACCGTAATGCGCAAGAAATGGTGTGTAAACCCCGTATTTAACAAACTGCCACTGTGCAGGGGAATCCGTATAGGTGTTCGAGTGTTCGAACCGTAATGCGCAAGAAAAGGTATGTAAACCCCGAATTTACATATCTGCCACTGTGTAGGAGAATCCGTATAGGTGTTCGATTGTTCGAACCGTATTGCCCAAGAAATGGTTTGTAAACGCCGTGTTTACATATCTGCCACTATGTAGGAGAATCCGTATAGGTGTTCAAGTGTTCGAACCGTAATGCGCAAGAAATGGTATGTAAACCCGTATTTACATATCTACCACTGTGCAGGAGAATCCGTATAGGTGTTCGAGTGTTCGAACCGTATTGCGCAAGAAATGGTATGTAAACCCCGTATTTACATATCTGCCACTGTGCAGGAGAATACGTATAGGTGTTCGAGTGTTCGAACCGCAATGCGCAAGAAATGGTGTGTAAACCCCGTATTTACATATCTGCCACTGTGCAGGAGAATCCGTATAGGTGTTCGAGTGTTCGAACCGTAATGCGCAAGAAATGGTACGGAAACCCCGTATTTACAAATCTGCCACTGTGCCGGAGAATCCGTATAGGTGTTCGAGTGTTCGAACCGTAATGCGCAAGAAAAGGTATGTAAACCCCGAATTTACATATCTGACACTGTGTAGGAGAATCCGTATAGGTGTTCGATTGTTCGAACCGTATTGCCCAAGAAATGGTTTGTAAACGCCGTGTTTACATATCTGCCACTATGTAGGAGAATCCGTATAGGTGTTCGAGTGTTCAAATCGTATTGTGCAAGAATTGGTATGTAAACCCCGTATTTACATATCTGCCACTGTACAGGAGAATCCGTATAGGTGTTCGAGTGTTCGAACCATATTGCGCAAAAATGGTTTGTAAACGCCGTATTTACATATCTACCACTGTGCAGGGGAATCCGTATAGGTGTTCGAGTGTATGAACCGTAATTCGCCCGAAATGGTATGTAAAACCCGTATTTACATATCGGCCACTGTGCAGGAGAATCCGTATAGGTGTTCGAGTGTTCGAACCATATTGCGCAAGAAATGGTATGTAAACCCCGTATTTACATATCTGCCACTGTGCAGGAGAATCCGTATAGGTGTTCGAGTGTTCGAACCGTAATGCGCAAGAAATGGTACGGAAACCCCGTATTTACATATCTGCCACTGTGCAGGAGAATCCGTATAGGTGTTCGAGTCTTCGAACCGTAATGCGCAAGAAATGGTATGTAAACCCCGTATTTACATATCTGCCACTCTGCAGGAGAATCCGTATAGGTGTTCGAGTGTTCGAGCCGTATTGCCCAAGAAATGGTTTGTAAACGCCGTATTTACATATCTGTCACTGTGCAGGAGAATCCGTATAGGTGTTCGAGTGTTCGAACCGTAATGCGCAAGAAATGGTATGCAAACCCCGTATTTAGAAATCTGCCACTGTGGAGGAGAATCCGTATAGGTGTTCGAGTGTTCGAATCGTATTGCGCAAGAATTGGTATGTAAGCCCCGTATTTACATATCTGCCACTGTGCAGGAGAATCCGTATAGGTGTTCGAGTGTTCGAACCGTATTGCGCAACTAATGGTATGTAAACCCCGTATTTACATATCTACCACTGTGCAGGAGAATCCGTATAGGTGTTCGAGTGTTCGAACCGTAATGCGCAAGAAATGGTATGTAAACCCCGTATTTACATATCTGCCACTGTGCAGGAGAATCCGTAGAGGTGTTCGAGTGTTCGAACCGTAATGCGCAAGAAATTGTATGTAAACCCCGTATTTACATATATGCCATTGTGCTGGAGAATCCGTATAAGTGTTCGAGTGTTCGAACCGTATTGCGCAAGAAATGGTATGTAAACCCCGTATTTACATATCTGCCACTGTGCAGGAGAATCCGTATAGGTGTTCGAGTGTACGAACCGTAATGCGCAAGAAATGGTATGTAAACCCCGTATTTACATATCTGCCACTGTGCAGGAGAATCCGTATAGGTGTTCGACTGTTCGAACCGTGTTGCCCAAGAAATGGTTTGTAAACCCCGTATTTACATATCTGCCCCTGTGTAGGAGAATCCGTATAGGTGTTCGAGTTTTCGAACCGTAATGCGCAAGAAATGGTATGTATACCCCGTATTTACATATCTGCCACTGTGCAGGAGAATCCGTATAGGTGTTCGAGTGTTCGAACCGTATTGCCCAAGAAATGGTTTGTAAACCCCGTATTTACATATCTGCCACTGTGTAGGAGAATCCGTATAGGTGTTCGAGTGTTCGAACCGTATTGCGCAAGAAATGGTATGTAAACCCCGTATTTACATATCTGCCACTGTGCAGGAGAATCCGTATAGGTGTTCGAGTGTTCGAACCGTATTGCGCAAGAAATGGTTTGTAAACCCCGTATTTACAGATCTGCCACTGAGCGGGAGAATCCGTATAGGTGTTCGAGTGTTCGAACCGTAATGCGCAAGAAATGGTATGTAAACCCCGTATTTACATATCTGCCACTGTGCAGGAGAATCCGTATAGGTGTTCGAGTGTTCGAACCGTATTGCGAAAGAAATGGTATGTAAACCCCGTATTTACATATCTACCACTGTGCAGGAGAATCCGTATAGGTGTTCGAGTGTTCGAACCGTAATGCGCAAGAAATGGTATGTAAACCCCGTATTTACATATCTGCCACTGTGCAGGAGAATCCGTAGAGGTGTTCGAGTGTTCGAACCGTAATGCGCAAGAAATTGTATGTAAACCCCGTATTTACATATATGCCATTGTGCTGGAGAATCCGTATAAGTGTTCGAGTGTTCGAACCGTATTGCGCAAGAAATGTTTTGTAAACCCCGTATTTACATATATGCCGCTGTGCAGGAGAATCCGTATAGGTGTTCGAGTGTACGAACCGTAATGCGCAAGAAATGGTATGTAAACCCCGTATTTACATATCTGCCACTGTGCAGGAGAATCCGTATAGGTGTTCGACTGTTCGAACCGTATTGCCCAAGAAATGGTTTGTAAACCCCGTATTTACATATCTGCCCCTGTGTAGGAGAATCCGTATAGGTGTTCGAGTTTTCGAACCGTAATGCGCAAGAAATGGTATGTAAACCCCGTATTTACATATCTGCCACTGTGCAGGAGAATCCGTATAGGTGTTCGAGTGTTCGAACCGTATTGCCCAAGAAATGGTTTGTAAACCCCGTATTTACATATCTGCCACTGTGCAGGAGAATCCGTATAGGTGTTCGAGTGTTCGAACCGTAATGCGCAAGAAATGGTACGGAAACCCCGTATTTACATATCTGCCACTGTGCAGGAGAATCCGTATAGGTGTTCGAGTCTTCGAACCGTAATGCGCAAGAAATGGTATGTAAACCCCGTATTTACATATCTGCCACTATGCAGGAGAATCCGTATAGGTGTTCGAGTGTTCGAACCGTATTGCCCAAGAAATGGTTTGTAAACGCCGTATTTACATATCTGCCACTGTGCAGGAGAATCCGTATAGGTGTTCGAGTGTTCGAACCGTAATGCGCAAGAAATGGTGTGCAAACCCCGTATTTAGAAATCTGCCACTGTGGAGGAGAATCCGTATAGGTGTTCGAGTGTTCGAATCGTATTGCGCAAGAATTGGTATGTAAGCCCCGTATTTACATATCTGCCACTGTGCAGGAGAATCCGTATAGGTGTTCGAGTGTTCGAACCGTATTGCGCAACTAATGATATGTAAACCCCGTATTTACATATCTACCACTGTGCAGGAGAATCCGTATAGGTGTTCGAGTGTTCGAACCGTAATTCGCCCGAAATGGTATGTAAAACCCGTATTTACATATCCGCCATTGTGCAGGAGAATCCGTATGGGTGTTCAAGTGTTCAAACCCTAATGCATGAGAAATGGTAAGTAAACGCCGTATTTACATATCTGCCACTGTGTAGGAGAATCCGTATAGGTGTTCGAGTGTTCGAACCGTATTGCGCAAGAAATGGTATGTAAACCCCGTATTTACATATCTGCCACTGTGCAGGAGAATCCGTATAGGTGTTCGAGTGTTCGAACCGTATTGCGCAAGAAATGGTTTGTAAGCCCCGTATTTACATATATGCCACTGTGCAGGAGAATCCGTATAGGTGTTCGAGTGTTCGAACCGTATTGCGCAAGAAATGGTATGTAAACCCCGTATTTACATATCTGCCACTGTGCAGGAGAATCCGTATAGGTGTTCGAGTGTTCGAACCGTAATGCGCAAGAAATGGTATGTAAACCCCGTATTTACATATCTGCCACTGTGCAGGAGAATCCGTATAGGTGTTCGAGTGTTCGAACCGTATTGCCCAAGAAATGGTTTGTAAACGCCGTATTTACATATCTGCCACTGTGCAGGAGAATCCGTATAGGTGTTCGAGTGTTCGAACCGTAATGCGCGAGAAATGGTATGTAAACCCCGTATTTACATATCTGCCACTGTGCAGGAGAATCCGTATAGGTGTTCGAGTGTTCGAACCGTAATGCGCAAGAAATGGTATGTAAACCCCGTATTTACATATCTGCAACTGTGCAGGAGAATCCGTATAAGTGTTCGAGTGTTCGAATCGTATTGCGCAAGAATTGGTATGTAAACCCCGTATTTACATATCTGCCACTGTACAGGAGAATCCGTATAGGTGTTCGAGTGTTCGAACCGTATTGCGCAAGAAATGGTATGTAAACCCCGTATTTACATATCTACCACAGTGCAGGAGAATCCGTATAGGTGTTCGAGTGTTCGAACCGTAATTCGCCCGAAATGGTATGTAAAACTCGTATTTGCATATCGGCCACTGTGTAGGAGAATCTGTATAGGTGTTCGAGTGTTCGAACCGTATTGCGCAAGAAATGGTATGTAAACCCCGTATTTACATATCTGCCACTGTGCAGGAGAATCCGTATAGGTGTTCGAGTGTTCGAACCGTAATGCGCAAGAAATGGTACGGAAACCCCGTATTCACATATCTGCCACTGTGCAGGAGAATCCGTATAGGTGTTCGAGTGTTCGAATCGTAATGCGCAAGAAATGGTATGTAAACCCCGTATTTACATATCTGCCACTGTGCAGGAGAATCCGTATAGGTGTTCGAGGGTTCGAACCGTATTGCCCAAGAAATGGTTTGTAAACGCCGTATTTACATATCTGCCACTGTGCAGGAGAATCCGTATAGCTGTTCGAGTGTTCGAACCGTAATGCGCAAGAAATGGTATGCAAACCCCGTATTTACATATCTGCCACTGTGTGCAGGAGAATCCGTATAGGTGTTCGAGTGTTCGAATCGTAATGCGCAAGAAATGGTATGCAAACCCCGTATTTACATATCTGCCACTGTGCAGGAGAATCCGTATAGGTGTTTGAGTGTTCGAACCGTAATGCGCAAGAAATGGTATGTAAACCCCGTATTTACATATCTGCCACAGTGCAGGAGAATCCGTATAGGTGTTCGAGTGTTCGAACCGTATTGCGCCAGAAATGGTATGTAAACCCAGTATTTACATATCTGCCACTGTGCAGGAGAATCCGTATAGGTGTTCGAGTGTTCGAACCGTATTGCGCCAGAAATGGTATGTAAACCCCGTATTTACATAACTGCCACTGTGCAGGAGAATCCGTATAGGTGTTCGAGTGTTCGAACCGTAATGCGCAAGAAATGGTATGTAAACCCCGTATTTACATATCTGCCACTGTGCAGGAGAATCCGTATAGGTGTTCGAGTGTTCGAACCGTATTGCCCAAGAAATGGTTTGTAAACGCCGTATTTACATATCTGCCACTGTGCAGGAGAATCCGTATAGGTGTTCGAGTGTTCGAACCGTAATGCGCGAGAAATGGTATGTAAACCCCGTATTTACATATCTGCCACTGTGCAGGAGAATCCGTATAGGTGTTCGAGTGTTCGAACCGTATTGCCCAAGAAATGGTTTGTAAACGCCGTATTTACATATCTGCCACTGTGCAGGAGAATCCGTATAGGTGTTCGAGTGTTCGAACCGTAATGCGCAAGAAATGGTATGCAAACCCCGTATTTACATATCTGCCACTGTGCAGGAGAATCCGTATAGGTGTTCGAGTGTTCGAGCCGTAATGCGCAAGAAATGGTATGTAAACCCCGTATTTACATATCTGCCACTGTGCAGGAGAATCCGTATAGGTGTTCGAGTGTTCGAACCGTATTGCGCCAGAAATGGTATGTAAACCCCGTATTTACATATCTGCCACTGTGCAGGAGAATCCGTATAGGTGTTCGAGTGTTCGAACCGTAATGCGCAAGAAATGGTATGTAAACCCCGTATTTACATATCTGCAACTGTGCAGGAGAATCCGTATAAGTGTTCGAGTGTTCGAATCGTATTGCGCAAGAATTGGTATGTAAACCCCGTATTTACATATCTGCCACTGTACAGGAGAATCCGTATAGGTGTTCGAGTGTTCGAACCGTATTGCGCAAGAAATGGTATGTAAACCCCGTATTTACATATCTACCACAGTGCAGGAGAATCCGTATAGGTGTTCGAGTGTTCGAACCGTAATTCGCCCGAAATGGTATGTAAAACTCGTATTTGCATATCGGCCACTGTGTAGGAGAATCTGTATAGGTGTTCGAGTGTTCGAACCGTATTGCGCAAGAAATGGTATGTAAACCCCGTATTTACATATCTGCCACTGTGCAGGAGAATCCGTATAGGTGTTCGAGTGTTCGAACCGTAATGCGCAAGAAATGGTACGGAAACCCCGTATTCACATATCTGCCACTGTGCAGGAGAATCCGTATAGGTGTTCGAGTGTTCGAATCGTAATGCGCAAGAAATGGTATGTAAACCCCGTATTTACATATCTGCCACTGTGCAGGAGAATCCGTATAGGTGTTCGAGGGTTCGAACCGTATTGCCCAAGAAATGGTTTGTAAACGCCGTATTTACATATCTGCCACTGTGCAGGAGAATCCGTATAGCTGTTCGAGTGTTCGAACCGTAATGCGCAAGAAATGGTATGCAAACCCCGTATTTACATATCTGCCACTGTGTGCAGGAGAATCCGTATAGGTGTTCGAGTGTTCGAATCGTAATGCGCAAGAAATGGTATGCAAACCCCGTATTTACATATCTGCCACTGTGCAGGAGAATCCGTATAGGTGTTTGAGTGTTCGAACCGTAATGCGCAAGAAATGGTATGTAAACCCCGTATTTACATATCTGCCACAGTGCAGGAGAATCCGTATAGGTGTTCGAGTGTTCGAACCGTATTGCGCCAGAAATGGTATGTAAACCCAGTATTTACATATCTGCCACTGTGCAGGAGAATCCGTATAGGTGTTCGAGTGTTCGAACCGTATTGCGCCAGAAATGGTATGTAAACCCCGTATTTACATAACTGCCACTGTGCAGGAGAATCCGTATAGGTGTTCGAGTGTTCGAACCGTAATGCGCAAGAAATGGTATGTAAACCCCGTATTTACATATCTGCCACTGTGCAGGAGAATCCGTATAAGTGTTCGAGTGTTCGAATCGTATTGCGCAAGAATTGGTATGTAAACCCCGTATTTACATATCTGCCACTGTACAGGAGAATCCGTATAGGTGTTCGAGTGTTCGAACCGTATTGCGCAAGAAATGGTATGTAAACCCGTATTTACATATCTACCACTGTGCAGGAGAATCCGTATAGGTGTTCGAGTGTTCGAACCGTATTGCGCAAAAATGGTATGTAAACGCCGTATTTACATATCTACCACTGTGCAGGGGAATCCGTATAGGTGTTCGAGTGTTCGAACCGTAATTCGCCCGAAATGGTATGTAAAACCCGTATTTACATATCGGCCACTGTGCAGGAGAATCCGTATAGGTGTTCGAGTGTTCGAACCGTATTGCGCAAGAAATGGTATGTAAACCCCGTATTTACATATCTGCCACTGTGCAGGAGAATCCGTATAGGTGTTCGAGTGTTCGAACCGTAATGCGCAAGAAATGGTACGGAAACCCCGTATTTACATATCTGCCACTGTGCAGGAGAATCCGTATAGGTGTTCGAGTCTTAGAACCGTAATGCGCAAGAAATGGTATGTAAACCCCGTATTTACATATCTGCCACTATGCAGGAGAATCCGTATAGGTGTTCGAGTGTTCGAACCGTATTGCCCAAGAAATGGTTTGTAAACGCCGTATTTACATATCTGCCACTGTGCAGGAGAATCCGTATAGGTGTTCGAGTGTTCGAACCGTAATGCGCAAGAAATGGTGTGCAAACCCCGTATTTAGAAATCTGCCACTGTGGAGGAGAATCCGTATAGGTGTTCGAGTGTTCGAATCGTATTGCGCAAGAATTGGTATGTAAGCCCCGTATTTACATATCTGCCACTGTGCAGGAGAATCCGTATAGGTGTTCGAGTGTTCGAACCGTATTGCGCAACTAATGATATGTAAACCCCGTATTTACATATCTACCACTGTGCAGGAGAATCCGTATAGGTGTTCGAGTGTTCGAACCGTAATTCGCCCGAAATGGTATGTAAAACCCGTATTTACATATCTGCCACTGTGCAGGAGAATCCGTATGGGTGTTCAAGTGTTCAAATCCTAATGCATGAGAAATGGTAAGTAAACGCCGTATTTACATATCTGCCACTGTGCAGGAGAATCCGTATAGGTGTTCGAGTGTTCGAACCGTATTGCGCAAGAAATGGTATGTAAACCCCGTATTTACATATCTGCCACAGTGCAGGAGAATCCGTATAGGTGTTCGAGTGTTCGAACCGTATTGCGCAATAAATGGTTTGTAAGCCCCGTATTTACATATATGCCACTGTGCAGGAGAATCCGTATAGGTGTTCGAGTGTTCGAACCGTATTGCGCAAGAAATGGTATGTAAACCCCGTATTTACATATCTGCCACTGTGCAGGAGAATCCGTATAGGTGTTCGAGTGTTCGAACCGTAATGCGCAAGAAATGGTATGTAAACCCCGTATTTACATATCTGCCACTGTGCAGGAGAATCCGTATAGGTGTTCGAGTGTTCGAACCGTATTGCCCAAGAAATGGTTTGTAAACGCCGTATTTACATATCTGCCACTGTGCAGGAGAATCCGTATAGGTGTTCGAGTGTTCGAACCGTAATGCGCAAGAAATGGTATGTAAACCCCGTATTTACATATCTGCCACTGTCCAGGAGAATCCGTATAGGTGTTCGAGTGTTCGAACCGTATTGCCCAAGAAATGGTTTGTAAACGCCGTATTTACATATCTGCCACTGTGCAGGAGAATCCGTATAGGTGTTCGAGTGTTCGAACCGTAATGCGCAAGAAATGGTATGCAAACCCCGTATTTACATATCTGCCACTGTGCAGGAGAATCCGTATAGGTGTTCGAGTGTTCGAACCGTAATGCGCAAGAAATGGTATGTAAACCCCGTATTTACATATCTGCCACTGTGCAGGAGAATCCGTATAGGTGTTCGAGTGTTCGAACCGTATTGCGCCAGAAATGGTATGTAAACCCCGTATTTACATATCTGCCACTGTGCAGGAGAATCCGTATTGGTGTTCGAGTGTTCGAACCGTAATGCGCAAGAAATGGTATGTAAACCCCGTATTTACATATCTGCCACTGTGCAGGAGAATCCGTATAAGTGTTCGAGTGTTCGAATCGTATTGCGCAAGAATTGGTATGTAAACCCCGTATTTACATATCTGCCACTGTACAGGAGAATCCGTATAGGTGTTCGAGTGTTCGAACCGTATTGCGCAAGAAATGGTATGTAAACCCCGTATTTACATATCTACCACTATGCAGGAGAATCCGTATAGGTGTTCGAGTGTTCGAACCGTAATTCGCCCGAAATGGTATGTAAAACTCGTATTTACATATCGGCCACTGTGTAGGAGAATCCGTATAGGTGTTCGAGTGTTCGAACCGTATTGCGCAAGAAATGGTATGTAAACCCCGTATTTACATATCTGCCACTGTGCAGGAGAATCCGTATAGGTGTTCGAGTGTTCGAACCGTAATGCGCAAGAAATGGTACGGAAACCCCGTATTCACATATCTGCCACTGTGCAGGAGAATCCGTATAGGTGTTCGAGTGTTCGAATCGTAATGCGCAAGAAATGGTATGTAAACCCCGTATTTACATATCTGCCACTGTGCAGGAGAATCCGTATAGGTGTTCGAGGGTTCGAACCGTATTGCCCAAGAAATGGTTTGTAAACGCCATATTTACATATCTGCCACTGTGCAGGAGAATCCGTATAGCTGTTCGAGTGTTCGAACCGTAATGCGCAAGAAATGGTATGCAAACCCCGTATTTACATATCTGCCACTGTGCAGGAGAATCCGTATAGGTGTTCGAGTGTTCGAATCGTATTGCGCAAGAATTGGTATGTAAGCCCCGTATTTACATATCTGCCACTGTGCAGGAGAATCCGTATAGGTGTTCGAGTGTTCGAACCGTATTGCGCAAGAAATGATATGTAAACCCCGTATTTACATATCTACCACTGTGCAGGAGAATCCGTATAGGTGTTCGAGTGTTCGAACCGTAATTCGCCCGAAATGGTATGTAAAACCCGTATTTACATATCTGCCACTGTGCAGGAGAATCCGTATGGGTGTTCGAGTGTTCGAACCCTAATGCATGTGAAATGGTAAGTAAACGCCGTATTTACATATCTGCCACTATGCAGGAGAATCCGTATAGGTGTTCGAGTGTTCGAACCGTATTGCGTAAGAAATGGTATGTAAACCCCGTATTTACATATCTGCCACTGTGCAGGAGAATCCGTATAGGTGTTCGAGTGTTCGAACCGTAATGCGCAAGAAATGGTATGTAAACCCCGTATTTACATATCTGCCACTGTGCAGGAGAATCCGTATAGGTGTTCGAGTGTTCGAACCGTAATGCGCAAGAAATGGTATGTAAACCCCGTATTTACATATCTTCCACTGTGCAGGAGAATCCGTATAGGTGTTCGAGTGTTCGAACCGTATTGCCCAAGAAATGGTTTGTAAACGCCGTATTTATATATCTGCCACTGTGCAGGAGAATCCGTATAGGTGTTCGAGTGTTCGAACCGTAATGCGCAAGAAATGGTATGCAAACCCCGTATTTAAATATCTGCCACTGTGCAGGAGAATCCGTATAGGTGTTCGAGTGTTCGAATCGTATTGCGCAAGAATTGGTTTGTAAGCCCCGTATTTACATATCTGCCACTGTGCAGGAGAATCCGTATAGGTGTTCGAGTGTTCGAACCGTATTGCGCAAGAAATGATATGTAAACCCCGTATTTACATATCTACCACTGTGCAGGAGAATCCGTATAGGTGTTCGAGTGTTCGAACCGTAATTCGCCCGAAATGGTATGTAAAACCTGTATTTACATATCTGCCACTGTGCAGGAGAATCCGTATGGGTGTTCGAGTGTTCGAACCCTAATGCATGAGAAATGGTACGTAAACGCCGTATTCACATATCTGCCACTGTGCAGGAGAATCCGTATAGGTGTTCGAGTGTTCGAATCGTATTGCGCAAGAATTGGTATGTAAGCCCTGTATTCACATATCTGCCACTGTGCAGGAGAATCCGTATAGGTGTTCGAGTGTACGAACCGTATTGCGCAAGAAATTATATGTAAACCCCGTATTAACATATCTACCACTGTACAGGAGAATCCGTATAGGTGTTCGAGTGTTCGAACCGTAATTCCCCCGAAATGGTATGTAAAACCCGTATTTACATATCTGCCACTGTGCAGGAGAATCCGTATGGGTGTTCGAGTGTGAGAACCCTAATGCATGAGAAATGGTAAGTAAACGCCGTATTTACATATCTGCCACTGTGCAGGAAAATCCGTATAGGTGTTCGAGTGTTCGAACCGTATTGCGCAAGAAATGGTATGTAAACCCCGTATTTACATATCTGCCACAGTGCAGGTGAATCCGTATAGGTGTTCGAGTGTTCGAACCGTATTGCGCAAGAAATGGTTTGTAAGCCCCGTATTTACATATATGCCACTGTGCAGGACAATCCGTATAGGTGTTCGAGTGTTCGAACCGTATTGCGCAAGAAATGGTATGTAAACCCCGTATTTACATATCTGCCACTGTGCAGGAGAATCCGTATAGGTGTTCGAGTGTTCGAACCGTAATGCGCAAGAAATGGTATGTAAACCCCGTATTTACATATCTGCCACTGTGCAGGAGAATCCGTATAGGTGTTCGAGTGTTCGAACCGTATTGCCCAAGAAATGGTTTGTAAACGCCGTATTTACATATCTGCCACTGTGCAGGAGAATCCGTATAGGTGTTCGAGTGTTCGAACCGTAATGCGCAAGAAATGGTATGTAAACCCCGTATTTACATATCTGCCACTGTGCAGGAGAATCCGTATAGGTGTTCGAGTGTTCGAACCGTATTGCCCAAGAAATGGTTTGTAAACGCCGTATTTACATATCTGCCACTGTGCAGGAGAATCCGTATAGGTGTTCGAGTGTTCGAACCGTAATGCGCAAGAAATGGTATGCAAACCCCGTATTTACATATCTGCCACTGTGCAGGAGAATCCGTATAGGTGTTCGAGTGTTCGAGCCGTAATGCGCAAGAAATGGTATGTAAACCCCGTATTTACATATCTGCCACTGTGTAGGAGAATCCGTATAGGTGTTCGAGTGTTCGAACCGTATTGCGCCAGAAATGGTATGTAAACCCCGTATTTACATATCTGCCACTGTGCAGGAGAATCCGTATAGGTGTTCGAGTGTTCGAACCGTAATGCGCAAGAAATGGTATGTAAACCCCGTATTTACATATCTGCCACTGTGCAGGAGAATCCGTATAAGTGTTCGAGTGTTCGAATCGTATTGCGCAAGAATTGGTATGTAAACCCCGTATTTACATATCTGCCACTGTACAGGAGAATCCGTATAGGTGTTCAAGTGTTCGAACCGTATTGCGCAAGAAATGGTATGTAAACCCCGTATTTACATATCTACCACTGTGCAGGAGAATCCGTATAGGTGTTCGAGTGTTCGAACCGTAATTCGCCAGAAATGGTATGTAAAACTCGTATTTGCATATCGGCCACTGTGTAGGAGAATCTGTATAGGTGTTCGAGTGTTCGAACCGTATTGCGCAAGAAATGGTATGTAAACCCCGTATTTACATATCTGCCACTGTGCAGGAGAATCCGTATAGGTGTTCGAGTGTTCGAACCATAATGCGCAAGAAATGGTACGGAAACCCCGTATTCACATATCTGCCACTGTGCAGGAGAATCCGTATAGGTGTTCGAGTGTTCGAATCGTAATGCGCAAGAAATGGTATGTAAACCCCGTATTTACATATCTGCCACTGTGCAGGAGAATCCGTATAGGTGTTCGAGGGTTCGAACCGTATTGCCCAAGAAATGGTTTGTAAACGCCGTATTTACAAATCTGCCACTGTGCAGGAGAATCCGTATAGCTGTTCGAGTGTTCGAACCGTAATGCGCAAGAAATGGTATGCAAACCCCGTATTTACATATCTGCCACTGTGCAGGAGAATCCGTATAGGTGTTCGAGTGTTCGAATCGTAATGCGCAAGAAATGGTATGCAAACCCCGTATTTACATATCTGCCACTGTGCAGGAGAATCCGTATAGGTGTTCGAGTGTTCGAACCGTAATGCGCAAGAAATGGTATGTAAACCCCGTATTTACATATCTGCCACAGTGCAGGAGAATCCGTATAGGTGTTCGAGTG
Source organism: Camellia sinensis (assembly GCF_055761805.1). Taxonomy (NCBI): domain Eukaryota; kingdom Viridiplantae; phylum Streptophyta; class Magnoliopsida; order Ericales; family Theaceae; genus Camellia; species Camellia sinensis. The sequence continues at coordinate 119,262,601 of NC_138974.1, forward strand.
TTCGAACCGTATTGCGCCAGAAATGGTATGTAAACCCAGTATTTACATATCTGCCACTGTGCAGGAGAATCCGTATAGGTGTTCGAGTGTTCGAACCGTATTGCGCCAGAAATGGTATGTAAACCCCGTATTTACATAACTGCCACTGTGCAGGAGAATCCGTATAGGTGTTCGAGTGTTCGAACCGTAATGCGCAAGAAATGGTATGTAAACCCCGTATTTACATATCTGCCACTGTGCAGGAGAATCCGTATAAGTGTTCGAGTGTTCGAATCGTATTGCGCAAGAATTGGTATGTAAACCCCGTATTTACATATCTGCCACTGTACAGGAGAATCCGTATAGGTGTTCGAGTGTTCGAACCGTATTGCGCAAGAAATGGTATGTAAACCCGTATTTACATATCTACCACTGTGCAGGAGAATCCGTATAGGTGTTCGAGTGTTCGAACCGTATTGCGCAAAAATGGTATGTAAACGCCGTATTTACATATCTACCACTGTGCAGGGGAATCCGTATAGGTGTTCGAGTGTTCGAACCGTAATTCGCCCGAAATGGTATGTAAAACCCGTATTTACATATCGGCCACTGTGCAGGAGAATCCGTATAGGTGTTCGAGTGTTCGAACCGTATTGCGCAAGAAATAGAATGTAAACCCCGTATTTACATATCTGCCACTGTGCAGGAGAATCCGTATAGGTGTTCGAGTGTTCGAACCGTAATGCGCAAGAAATGGTACGGAAACCCCGTATTTACATATCTGCCACTGTGCAGGAGAATCCGTATAGGTGTTCGAGTCTTAGAACCGTAATGCGCAAGAAATGGTATGTAAACCCCGTATTTACATATCTGCCACTATGCAGGAGAATCCGTATAGGTGTTCGAGTGTTCGAACCGTATTGCCCAAGAAATGGTTTGTAAACGCCGTATTTACATATCTGCCACTGTGCAGGAGAATCCGTATAGGTGTTCGAGTGTTCGAACCGTAATGCGCAAGAAATGGTGTGCAAACCCCGTATTTAGAAATCTGCCACTGTGGAGGAGAATCCGTATAGGTGTTCGAGTGTTCGAATCGTATTGCGCAAGAATTGGTATGTAAGCCCCGTATTTACATATCTGCCACTGTGCAGGAGAATCCGTATAGGTGTTCGAGTGTTCGAACCGTATTGCGCAACTAATGATATGTAAACCCCGTATTTACATATCTACCACTGTGCAGGAGAATCCGTATAGGTGTTCGAGTGTTCGAACCGTAATTCGCCCGAAATGGTATGTAAAACCCGTATTTACATATCTGCCACTGTGCAGGAGAATCCGTATGGGTGTTCAAGTGTTCAAACCCTAATGCATGAGAAATGGTAAGTAAACGCCGTATTTACATATCTGCCACTGTGCAGGAAAATCCGTATAGGTGTTCGAGTGTTCGAACCGTATTGCGCAAGAAATGGTATGTAAACCCCGTATTTACATATCTGCCACAGTGCAGGAGAATCCGTACAGGTGTTCGAGTGTTCGAACCGTATTGCGCAAGAAATGGTTTGTAAGCCCCGTATTTACATATATGCCACTGTGCAGGAGAATCCGTATAGGTGTTCGAGTGTTCGAACCGTATTGCGCAAGAAATGGTATGTAAACCCCGTATTTACATATCTGCCACTGTGCAGGAGAATCCGTATAGGTGTTCGAGTGTTCGAACCGTAATGCGCAAGAAATGGTATGTAAACCCCGTATTTACATATCTGCCACTGTGCAGGAGAATCCGTATAGGTGTTCGAGTGTTCGAACCGTATTGCCCAAGAAATGGTTTGTAAACGCCGTATTTACATATCTGCCACTGTGTAGGAGAATCCGTATAGGTGTTCGAGTGTTCGAACCGTAATGCGCAAGAAATGGTATGTAAACCCCGTATTTACATATCTGCCACTGTGCAGGAGAATCCGTATAGGTGTTCGAGTGTTCGAACCGTATTGCCCAAGAAATGGTTTGTAAACGCCGTATTTACATATCTGCCACTGTGCAGGAGAATCCGTATAGGTGTTCGAGTGTTCGAACCGTAATGCGCAAGAAATGGTATGCAAACGCCGTATTTACATATCTGCCACTGTGCAGGAGAATCCGTATAGGTGTTCGAGTGTTCGAACCGTAATGCGCAAGAAATGGTATGTAAACCCCGTATTTACATATCTGCCACTGTGCAGGAGAATCCGTATAGGTGTTCGAGTGTTCGAACCGTATTGCGCCAGAAATGGTATGTAAACCCCGTATTTACATATCTGCCACTGTGCAGGAGAATCCGTATAGGTGTTCGAGTGTTCGAACCGTAATGCGCAAGAAATGGTATGTAAACCCCGTATTTACATATCTGCCACTGTGCAGGAGAATCCGTATAAGTGTTCGAGTGTTCGAATCGTATTGCGCAAGAATTGGTATGTAAACCCCGTATTTACATATCTGCCACTGTACAGGAGAATCCGTATAGGTGTTCGAGTGTTCGAACCGTATTGCGCAAGAAATGGTATGTAAACCCCGTATTTACATATCTACCACTGTGCAGGAGAATCCGTATAGGTGTTCGAGTGTTCGAACCGTAATTCGCCCGAAATGGTATGTAAAACTCGTATTTACATATCGGCCACTGTGTAGGAGAATCCGTATAGGTGTTCGAGTGTTCGAACCGTATTGCGCAAGAAATGGTATGTAAACCCCGTATTTACATATCTGCCACTGTGCAAGAGAATCCGTATAGGTGTTCGAGTGTTCGAACCGTAATGCGCAAGAAATGGTACGGAAACCCCGTATTCACATATCTGCCACTGTGCAGGAGAATCCGTATAGGTGTTCGAGTGTTCGAATCGTAATGCGCAAGAAATGGTATGTAAACCCCGTATTTACATATCTGCCACTGTGCAGGAGAATCCGTATAGGTGTTCGAGGGTTCGAACCGTATTGCCCAAGAAATGGTTTGTAAACGCCGTATTTACATATCCGCCACTGTGCAGGAGAATCCGTATAGCTGTTCGAGTGTTCGAACCGTAATGCGCAAGAAATGGTATGCAAACCCCGTATTTACATATCTGCCACTGTGCAGGAGAATCCGTATAGGTGTTCGAGTGTTCGAATCGTATTGCGCAAGAATTGGTATGTAAGCCCCGTATTTAAATATCTGCCACTGTGCAGGAGAATCCGTATAGGTGTTCGAGTGTTCGAACCGTATTGCGCAAGAAATGATATGTAAACCCCGTATTTACATATCTACCACTGTGCAGGAGAATCCGTATAGGTGTTCGATTGTTCGAACCGTATTGCCCAAGAAATGGTTTGTAAACGCCGTATTTACATATCTGCCACTATGTAGGAGAATCCGTATAGGTGTTCGAGTGTTCGAACCGTAATGCGCAAGAAATGGTATGCAAACCCCGTATTTACATATCTGCCACTGTGCAGGAGAATCCGTATAGGTGTTCGAGTGTTCGAATCGTATTGCGCAAGAATTGGTATGTAAGCCCCGTATTTACATATCTGCCACTGTGCAGGAGAATCCGTATAGGTGTTCGAGTGTTCGAACCGTATTGCGCAAGAAATGATATGTAAACCCCGTATTTACATATCTACCACTGTGCAGGAGAATCCGTATAGGTGTTCGAGTGTTCGAACCGTAATTCGCCCGAAATGGTATGTAAAACCCGTATTTACATATCTGCCACTGTGCAGGAGAATCCGTATGGGTGTTCGGGTGTTCGAACCCTAATGCATGAGAAATGGTAACTAAACGCCGTATTTACATATCTGCCACTGTGCAGGAGAATCCGTATAGGTGTTCGAGTGTTCGAACCGTATTGCGCAAGAAATGGTATGTAAACCCCGTATTTACATATCTGCCACTGTGCAGGAGAATCCGTATAGGTGTTCGAGTGTTCGAACCGTAATGCGCAAGAAATGGTATGTAAACCCCGTATTTACATATCCGCCACTGTGCAGGAGAATCCGTATAGGTGTTCGCGTGTTCGAACCGTATTGCGCAAGAAATGGTATGTAAACCCCGTATTTACATATCTGCCACTGTGCAGGAGAATCCGTATAGGTGTTCGAGTGTTCGAACCGTAATGCGCAAGAAATGGTATGTAAACCCCGTATTTACATATCTGCCACTGTGCAGGAGAATCCGTATAGGTGTTCGAGTGTTCGAACCGTAATGCGCAAGAAATGGTATGTAAACCCCGTATTTACATATATGCCACTGTGCAGGAGAATCCGTATAAGTGTTCGAGTGTTCGAACCGTATTGCGCAAGAAATGGTATGTAAACCCCGTATTTACATATCTGCCACTGTGCCGGAGAATCCGTATAGGTGTTCGAGTGTTCGAACCGTAATGCGCAAGAAATGGTATGTAAACCCCGTATTTACATATCTGCCACTGTGTAGGAGAATCCGTATAGGTGTTCGAGTGTTCGAACCGTAATGCGCAACAAATGGTACGGAAACCCCGTATTTACAAATCTGCCATTGTGCAGGAGAATCCGTATAGGTGTTCGAGTGTTCGAACCGTAATGCGCAAGAAATGGTATGTAAACCCCGAATTTACATATCTGCCACTGTGCAGGAGAATCCGTATAGGTGTTCGATTGTTCGAACCGTATTGCCCAAGAAATGGTTTGTAAACGCCGTATTTACATATCTGCCACTGTGTAGAAGAATCCGTATAGGTGTTCGAGCGTTCGAACCGTAATGCGCGAGAAATGGTATATAAACCCCGTATTTACATATCTGCCACTGTGCAGGAGAATCCGTATAAGTGTTCGAGTGTTCGAATCGTATTGCGCAAGAATTGGTATGTAAACCCCGTATTTACATATCTGCCACTGTACTGGAGAATCCGTATAGGTGTTCGAACCATATTGCGCAAGAAATGGTATGTAAACCCCGTATTTACATATCTACCACTGTGCAGGAGAATCCGTATAGGTCTTCGAGTGTTCGAACCGTAATTCGCCTGAAATGGTATGTAAAACCCGTATTTACATATCGGCCACTGTGTAGGAGAATCCGTATAGGAGTTCGAGTGTTCGAACCGTATTGCGCAAGAAATGGTATGTAAACCCCGTATTTACATATCTGCCACTGTGCAGGAGAATCCGTATAGGTGTTCGAGTGTTCGAACCGTAATGCGCAAGAAATGGTACGGAAACCCCGTATTCACATATCTGCCACTGTGCAGGAGAATCCGTATAGGTGTTCGAGTGTTCGAACCGTAATGCGCAAGAAATGGTTTGTAAACCCCGTATTTACATATCTGCCACTGTGTAGGAGAATCAGTATTGGTGTTCGAGTGTTCGAACCGTATTGCGCAAGAAATGGTATGTAAACCCCGTATTTACATATCTGCCACTGTGCAGGAGAATCCGTATAGGTGTTCGAGTGTTCGAACCGTAATGCGCAAGAAATGGTATGTAAACCCCGTATTTACATATCTGCCACTGTGTAGGAGAATCCGTATAGGTGTTCGTGTGTTCGAACCGTATTGCGCAAGAAATGGTATGTAAACCCCGTATTTACATATCTGCCACTGTGCAGGAGAATCCGTATAGGTGTTCGAGTGTTCGAACCGTAATGCGCAAGAAATGGTATGTAAACCCCGTATTTACATATATGCCACTGTGCAGGAGAATCCGTATAAGTGTACGAGTGTTCGAACCGTATTGCGCAAGAAATGCTTTGTAAACCCCGTATTTACATATATGCCACTGTGCAGGAGAATCCGTATAGGTGTTCGAGTTTTCGAACCGTATTGCGCAAGAAATGGTATGTAAACCCCGTATTTACATATCTGCTACTGTGCAGGAGAATCCGTATAGGTGTTCGAGTGTTCGAACCGTAATGCGCAAGAAAATGGTGTGTAAACCCCGTATTTACATATCTGCCACTGTGCAGGAGAATCCGTATAGGTGTTCGAGTGTTCGAACCGTAATGCGCAAGAAATGGTACGGAAACCCCGTATTTACAAATCTGCCACTGTGCAGGAGAATCCGTATAGGTGTTCGAGTGTTCGAACCGTAATGCGCAAGAAAATAGTATGTAAACCCCGAATTTACATATCTGCCACTGTGCAGGAGAATCCGTATAGGTGTTCGATTGTTCGAACCGTATTGCCCAAGAAATGGTTTGTAAACGCCGTATTTACATATCTGCCACTATGTAGGAGAATCCGTATAGGTGTTCGAGTGTTCGAACCGTAATGCGCAAGAAAATGGTATGTAAACCCCGTATTTACATATCTGCCACTGTGCAGGAGAATCCGTATAAGTGTTCGAGTGTTCGAATCGTATTGCGCAAGAATTGGTATGTAAATCCCGTATTTACATATCTGCCACTGTACAGGAGAATCCGTATAGGTGTTCGAGTGTTCGAACCGTATTGCGCAAGAAATGGTATGTAAACCCCGTATTTACATATCTGCCACTGTGCAGGAGAATCCGTATAGGTGTTCGAGTGTTCGAACCGTAATGCGCAAGAAATGGTATGTGAACCCCGTATTTACATATCTGCCACTGTGCAGGAGAATCCGTATAGGTGTTCGAGTGTTCGAACCGTATTGCGCAAGAAATGGTAGGTAAACCCCGTATTTACATATCTGCCACTGTGCAGGAGAATCCGTATAGGTGTTCGAGTGTTCGAACTGTATTGCGCAAGAAATGGTTTGTAAACCCCGTATTTACATATCTGCCACTGTGTAGGAGAATCCGTATAGGTGTTCGAGTGTTCGAACCGTAATGCGCAAGAAATGGTATGTAAACCCCGTATTTACATATCTGCCACTGTACAGGAGAATCCGTACAGGTGTTCGAGTGTTCGAACCGTATTGCCCAAGAAATGGTTTGTAAACCCCGTATTTACATATCTGCCACTGTGCAGGAGAATCCGTATAGGTGTTCGAGTGTTCGAACCGTATTGCGCAAGAAATGGTTTGTAAACCCCGTATTTACAGATCTGCCACTGTGCAGGAGAATCCGTATAGGTGTTCGAGTGTTCGAACCGTAATGCGCAGGAAATGGTATGTGAACCCCGTATTTACATATCTGCCACTGTGCAAGAGAATCCGTATTGGTGTTCGAGTGTTCGAACCGTATTGCGCAAGAAATAGTATGTAAACCCCGTATTTACATATCTGCCACTGTTCAGGAGAATCCGTATCGGTGTTCGAGTGTTCGAACCGTAATGCGCAAGAAATGGTATGTAAACCCCGTATTTACATATCTGCCACTGTGCAGGAGAATCCGTATAGGTGTTCGAGTGTTCGAACCGTATTGCGCAAGAAATGGTATGTAAACCCCGTATTTACATATCTGCCACTGTGCAGGAGAATCCGTATAGGTGTTCGAGTGTTCGAACCGTATTGCGCCAGAAATGGTATGTAAACCCCGTATTTACATATCTGCCACTGTGCAGGAGAATCCGTATAGGTGTTCGAGTGTTCGAACCGTAATGCGCAAGAAATGGTATGTAAACCCCGTATTTACATATCTGCCACTGTGCAGGAGAATCCGTATAAGTGTTCGAGTGTTCGAATCGTATTGCGCAAGAATTGGTATGTAAACCCCGTATTTACATATCTGCCACTGTACAGGAGAATCCGTATAGGTGTTCGAGTGTTCGAACCGTATTGCGCAAGAAATGGTATGTAAACCCCGTATTTACATATCTACCACTGTGCAGGAGAATCCGTATAGGTGTTCGAGTGTTCGAACCGTAATTCGCCCGAAATGGTATGTAAAACTCGTATTTACATATCGGCCACTGTGTAGGAGAATCCGTATAGGTGTTCGAGAGTTCGAACCGTATTGCGCAAGAAATGGTATGTAAACCCCGTATTTACATATCTGCCACTGTGCAGGAGAATCCGTATAGGTGTTTGAGTGTTCGAACCGTAATGCGCAAGAAATGGTACGGAAACCCCGTATTCACATATCTGCCACTGTGCAGGAGAATCCGTATAGGTGTTCGAGTGTTCGAATCGTAATGCGCAAGATATGGTATGTAAACCCCGTATTTACATATCTGCCACTGTGCAGGAGAATCCGTATAGGTGTTCGAGGGTTCGAACCGTATTGCCCAAGAAATGGTTTGTAAACGCCGTATTTACATATCTGCCACTGTGCAGGAGAATCCGTATAGCTGTTCGAGTGTTCGAACCGTAATGCGCAAGAAATGGTATGCAAACCCCGTATTTACATATCTGCCACTGTGCAGGAGAATCCGTATAGGTGTTCGAGTGTTCGAATCGTATTGCGCAAGAATTGGTATGTAAGCCCCGTATTTACATATCTGCCACTGTGCAGGAGAATCCGTATAGGTGTTCGAGTGTTCGAACCGTATTGCGCAAGAAATGATATGTAAACCCCGTATTTACATATCTACCACTGTGCAGGAGAATCCGTATAGGTGTTCGAGTGTTCGAACCGTAATTCGCCCGAAATGGTATGTAAAACCCGTATTTACATATCTGCCACTGTGCAGGAGAATCCGTATGGGTGTTCGAGTGTTCGAACCCTAATGCATGTGAAATGGTAAGTAAACGCCGTATTTACATATCTGCCACTGTGCAGGAGAATCCGTATAGGTGTTCGAGTGTTCGAACCGTATTGCGCAAGAAATGGTATGTAAACCCCGTATTTACATATCTGCCACTGTGCAGGAGAATCCGTATAGGTGTTCAAGTGTTCGAACCGTAATGCGCAAGAAATGGTATGTAAACCCCGTATTTACATATCTGCCACTGTGCAGGAGAATCCGTATAGGTGTTCGAGTGTTCGAACCGTAATGCGCAAGAAATGGTATGTAAACCCCGTATTTACATATCTTCCACTGTGCAGGAGAATCCGTATAGGTGTTCGAGTGTTCGAACCGTATTGCCCAAGAAATGGTTTGTAAACGCCGTATTTACATATCTGCCACTGTGCAGGAGAATCCGTATAGGTGTTCGAGTGTTCGAACCGTAATGCGCAAGAAATGGTATGCAAACCCCGTATTTACATATCTGCCACTGTGCAGGAGAATCCGTATAGGTGTTCGAGTGTTCGAATCGTATTGCGCAAGAATTGGTTTGTAAGCCCCGTATTTACATATCTGCCACTGTGCAGGAGAATCCGTATAGGTGTTCGAGTGTTCGAACCGTATTGCGCAAGAAATGATATGTAAACCCCGTATTTACATATCTACCACTGTGCAGGAGAATCCGTATAGGTGTTCGAGTGTTCGAACCGTAATTCGCCCGAAATGGTATGTAAAACCTGTATTTACATATCTGCCACTGTGCAGGAGAATCCGTATGGGTGTTCGAGTGTTCGAACCCTAATGCATGAGAAATGGTACGTAAACGCCGTATTCACATATCTGCCACTGTGCAGGAGAATCCGTATAGGTGTTCGAGTGTTCGAATCGTATTGCGCAAGAATTGGTATGTAAGCCCCGTATTCACATATCTGCCACTGTGCAGGAGAATCCGTATAGGTGTTCGAGTGTTCGAACCGTATTGCCCAAGAAATTATATGTAAACCCCGTATTAACATATCTACCACTGTACAGGAGAATCCGTATAGGTGTTCGAGTGTTCGAACCGTAATTCGCCCGAAATGGTATGTAAAACCCGTATTTACATATCTGCCACTGTGCAGGAGAATCCGTATGGGTGTTCGAGTGTTCGAACCCTAATGCATGAGAAATGGTAAGTAAACGCCGTATTTACATATCTGCCACTGTGCAGGAAAATCCGTATAGGTGTTCGAGTGTTCGAACCGTATTGCGCAAGAAATGGTATGTAAACCCCGTATTTACATATCTGCCACAGTGCAGGAGAATCCGTACAGGTGTTCGAGTGTTCGAACCGTATTGCGCAAGAAATGGTTTGTAAGCCCCGTATTTACATATATGCCACTGTGCAGGAGAATCCGTATAGGTGTTCGAGTGTTCGAACCGTATTGCGCAAGAAATGGTATGTAAACCCCGTATTTACATATCTGCCACTGTGCAGGAGAATCCGTATAGGTGTTCGAGTGTTCGAACCGTAATGCGCAAGAAATGGTATGTAAACCCCGTATTTACATATCTGCCACTGTGCAGGAGAATCCGTATAGGTGTTCGAGTGTTCGAACCGTATTGCCCAAGAAATGGTTTGTAAACGCCGTATTTACATATCTGCCACTGTGTAGGAGAATCCGTATAGGTGTTCGAGTGTTCGAACCGTAATGCGCAAGAAATGGTATGTAAACCCCGTATTTACATATCTGCCACTGTGCAGGAGAATCCGTATAGGTGTTCGAGTGTTCGAACCGTATTGCCCAAGAAATGGTTTGTAAACGCCGTATTTACATATCTGCCACTGTGCAGGAGAATCCGTATAGGTGTTCGAGTGTTCGAACCGTAATGCGCAAGAAATGGTATGCAAACGCCGTATTTACATATCTGCCACTGTGCAGGAGAATCCGTATAGGTGTTCGAGTGTTCGAACCGTAATGCGCAAGAAATGGTATGTAAACCCCGTATTTACATATCTGCCACTGTGCAGGAGAATCTGTATAGGTGTTCGAGTGTTCGAACCGTATTGCGCCAGAAATGGTATGTAAACCCCGTATTTACATATCTGCCACTGTGCAGGAGAATCCGTATAGGTGTTCGAGTGTTCGAACCGTAATGCGCAAGAAATGGTATGTAAACCCCGTATTTACATATCTGCCACTGTGCAGGAGAATCCGTATAAGTGTTCGAGTGTTCGAATCGTATTGCGCAAGAATTGGTATGTAAACCCCGTATTTACATATCTGCCACTGTACAGGAGAATCCGTATAGGTGTTCGAGTGTTCGAACCGTATTGCGCAAGAAATGGTATGTAAACCCCGTATTTACATATCTACCACTGTGCAGGAGAATCCGTATAGGTGTTCGAGTGTTCGAACCGTAATTCGCCCGAAATGGTATGTAAAACTCGTATTTACATATCGGCCACTGTGTAGGAGAATCCGTATAGGTGTTCGAGTGTTCGAACCGTATTGCGCAAGAAATGGTATGTAAACCCCGTATTTACATATCTGCCACTGTGCAAGAGAATCCGTATAGGTGTTCGAGTGTTCGAACCGTAATGCGCAAGAAATGGTACGGAAACCCCGTATTCACATATCTGCCACTGTGCAGGAGAATCCGTATAGGTGTTCGAGTGTTCGAATCGTAATGCGCAAGAAATGGTATGTAAACCCCGTATTTACATATCTGCCACTGTGCAGGAGAATCCGTATAGGTGTTCGAGGGTTCGAACCGTATTGCCCAAGAAATGGTTTGTAAACGCCGTATTTACATATCCGCCACTGTGCAGGAGAATCCGTATAGCTGTTCGAGTGTTCGAACCGTAATGCGCAAGAAATGGTATGCAAACCCCGTATTTACATATCTGCCACTGTGCAGGAGAATCCGTATAGGTGTTCGAGTGTTCGAATCGTATTGCGCAAGAATTGGTATGTAAGCCCCGTATTTAAATATCTGCCACTGTGCAGGAGAATCCGTATAGGTGTTCGAGTGTTCGAACCGTATTGCGCAAGAAATGATATGTAAACCCCGTATTTACATATCTACCACTGTGCAGGAGAATCCGTATAGGTGTTCGATTGTTCGAACCGTATTGCCCAAGAAATGGTTTGTAAACGCCGTATTTACATATCTGCCACTATGTAGGAGAATCCGTATAGGTGTTCGAGTGTTCGAACCGTAATGCGCAAGAAATGGTATGCAAACCCCGTATTTACATATCTGCCACTGTGCAGGAGAATCCGTATAGGTGTTCGAGTGTTCGAATCGTATTGCGCAAGAATTGGTATGTAAGCCCCGTATTTACATATCTGCCACTGTGCAGGAGAATCCGTATAGGTGTTCGAGTGTTCGAACCGTATTGCGCAAGAAATGATATGTAAACCCCGTATTTACATATCTACCACTGTGCAGGAGAATCCGTATAGGTGTTCGAGTGTTCGAACCGTAATTCGCCCGAAATGGTATGTAAAACCCGTATTTACATATCTGCCACTGTGCAGGAGAATCCGTATGGGTGTTCGAGTGTTCGAACCCTAATGCATGAGAAATGGTAACTAAACGCCGTATTTACATATCTGCCACTGTGCAGGAGAATCCGTATAGGTGTTCGAGTGTTCGAACCGTATTGCGCAAGAAATGGTATGTAAACCCCGTATTTACATATCTGCCACTGTGCAGGAGAATCCGTATAGGTGTTCGAGTGTTCGAACCGTAATGCGCAAGAAATGGTATGTAAACCCCGTATTTACATATCCGCCACTGTGCAGGAGAATCCGTATAGGTGTTCGCGTGTTCGAACCGTATTGCGCAAGAAATGGTATGTAAACCCCGTATTTACATATCTGCCACTGTGCAGGAGAATCCGTATAGGTGTTCGAGTGTTCGAACCGTAATGCGCAAGAAATGGTATGTAAACCCCGTATTTACATATCTGCCACTGTGCAGGAGAATCCGTATAGGTGTTCGAGTGTTCGAACCGTAATGCGCAAGAAATGGTATGTAAACCCCGTATTTACATATATGCCACTGTGCAGGAGAATCCGTATAAGTGTTCGAGTGTTCGAACCGTATTGCGCAAGAAATGGTATGTAAACCCCGTATTTACATATCTGCCACTGTGCCGGAGAATCCGTATAGGTGTTCGAGTGTTCGAACCGTAATGCGCAAGAAATGGTATGTAAACCCCGTATTTACATATCTGCCACTGTGTAGGAGAATCCGTATAGGTGTTCGAGTGTTCGAACCGTAATGCGCAACAAATGGTACGGAAACCCCGTATTTACAAATCTGCCACTGTGCAGGAGAATCCGTATAGGTGTTCGAGTGTTCGAACCGTAATGCGCAAGAAATGGTATGTAAACCCCGAATTTACATATCTGCCACTGTGCAGGAGAATCCGTATAGGTGTTCGATTGTTCGAACCGTATTGCCCAAGAAATGGTTTGTAAACGCCGTATTTACATATCTGCCACTGTGTAGAAGAATCCGTATAGGTGTTCGAGCGTTCGAACCGTAATGCGCGAGAAATGGTATGTAAACCCCGTATTTACATATCTGCCACTGTGCAGGAGAATCCGTATAAGTGTTCGAGTGTTCGAATCGTATTGCGCAAGAATTGGTATGTAAACCCCGTATTTACATATCTGCCACTGTACTGGAGAATCCGTATAGGTGTTCGAACCATATTGCGCAAGAAATGGTATGTAAACCCCGTATTTACATATCTACCACTGTGCAGGAGAATCCGTATAGGTCTTCGAGTGTTCGAACCGTAATTCGCCTGAAATGGTATGTAAAACCCGTATTTACATATCGGCCACTGTGTAGGAGAATCCGTATAGGAGTTCGAGTGTTCGAACCGTATTGCGCAAGAAATGGTATGTAAACCCCGTATTTACATATCTGCCACTGTGCAGGAGAATCCGTATAGGTGTTCGAGTGTTCGAACCGTAATGCGCAAGAAATGGTACGGAAACCCCGTATTCACATATCTGCCACTGTGCAGGAGAATCCGTATAGGTGTTCGAGTGTTCGAACCGTAATGCGCAAGAAATGGTTTGTAAACCCCGTATTTACATATCTGCCACTGTGTAGGAGAATCAGTATTGGTGTTCGAGTGTTCGAACCGTATTGCGCAAGAAATGGTATGTAAACCCCGTATTTACATATCTGCCACTGTGCAGGAGAATCCGTATAGGTGTTCGAGTGTTCGAACCGTAATGCGCAAGAAATGGTATGTAAACCCCGTATTTACATATCTGCCACTGTGTAGGAGAATCCGTATAGGTGTTCGTGTGTTCGAACCGTATTGCGCAAGAAATGGTATGTAAACCCCGTATTTACATATCTGCCACTGTGCAGGAGAATCCGTATAGGTGTTCGAGTGTTCGAACCGTAATGCGCAAGAAATGGTATGTAAACCCCGTATTTACATATATGCCACTGTGCAGGAGAATCCGTATAAGTGTACGAGTGTTCGAACCGTATTGCGCAAGAAATGCTTTGTAAACCCCGTATTTACATATATGCCACTGTGCAGGAGAATCCGTATAGGTGTTCGAGTTTTCGAACCGTATTGCGCAAGAAATGGTATGTAAACCCCGTATTTACATATCTGCTACTGTGCAGGAGAATCCGTATAGGTGTTCGAGTGTTCGAACCGTAATGCGCAAGAAAATGGTGTGTAAACCCCGTATTTACATATCTGCCACTGTGCAGGAGAATCCGTATAGGTGTTCGAGTGTTCGAACCGTAATGCGCAAGAAATGGTACGGAAACCCCGTATTTACAAATCTGCCACTGTGCAGGAGAATCCGTATAGGTGTTCGAGTGTTCGAACCGTAATGCGCAAGAAAATAGTATGTAAACCCCGAATTTACATATCTGCCACTGTGCAGGAGAATCCGTATAGGTGTTCGATTGTTCGAACCGTATTGCCCAAGAAATGGTTTGTAAACGCCGTATTTACATATCTGCCACTATGTAGGAGAATCCGTATAGGTGTTCGAGTGTTCGAACCGTAATGCGCAAGAAAATGGTATGTAAACCCCGTATTTACATATCTGCCACTGTGCAGGAGAATCCGTATAAGTGTTCGAGTGTTCGAATCGTATTGCGCAAGAATTGGTATGTAAATCCCGTATTTACATATCTGCCACTGTACAGGAGAATCCGTATAGGTGTTCGAGTGTTCGAACCGTATTGCGCAAGAAATGGTATGTAAACCCCGTATTTACATATCTGCCACTGTGCAGGAGAATCCGTATAGGTGTTCGAGTGTTCGAACCGTAATGCGCAAGAAATGGTATGTGAACCCCGTATTTACATATCTGCCACTGTGCAGGAGAATCCGTATAGGTGTTCGAGTGTTCGAACCGTATTGCGCAAGAAATGGTAGGTAAACCCCGTATTTACATATCTGCCACTGTGCAGGAGAATCCGTATAGGTGTTCGAGTGTTCGAACTGTATTGCGCAAGAAATGGTTTGTAAACCCCGTATTTACATATCTGCCACTGTGTAGGAGAATCCGTATAGGTGTTCGAGTGTTCGAACCGTAATGCGCAAGAAATGGTATGTAAACCCCGTATTTACATATCTGCCACTGTACAGGAGAATCCGTACAGGTGTTCGAGTGTTCGAACCGTATTGCCCAAGAAATGGTTTGTAAACCCCGTATTTACATATCTGCCACTGTGCAGGAGAATCCGTATAGGTGTTCGAGTGTTCGAACCGTATTGCGCAAGAAATGGTTTGTAAACCCCGTATTTACAGATCTGCCACTGTGCAGGAGAATCCGTATAGGTGTTCGAGTGTTCGAACCGTAATGCGCAGGAAATGGTATGTGAACCCCGTATTTACATATCTGCCACTGTGCAGGAGAATCCGTATTGGTGTTCGAGTGTTCGAACCGTATTGCGCAAGAAATAGTATGTAAACCCCGTATTTACATATCTGCCACTGTGCAGGAGAATCCGTATCGGTGTTCGAGTGTTCGAACCGTAATGCGCAAGAAATGGTATGTAAACCCCGTATTTACATATCTGCCACTGTGCAGGAGAATCCGTATAGGTGTTCGAGTGTTCGAACCGTATTGCGCAAGAAATGGTATGTAAACCCCGTATTTACATATCTGCCACTGTGCAGGAGAATCCGTATAGGTGTTCGAGTGTTCGAACCGTAATGCGCAAGAAATGGTATGTAAACCCCGTATTTACATATCTGCCACTGTGCAGGAGAATCCGTATAGGTGTTCTAGTGTTCGAACCGTATTGCGCAAGAAATGGTATGTAAACCCCGTATTTACATATCTGCCACTGTGCAGGAGAATCCGTATAGGTGTTCGAGTGTTCGAACCGTAATGCGCAAGAAATGGTATGTGAACCCCGTATTTACGTATCTGCCACTGTGCAGGAGAATCCGTATAGGTGTTCGAGTGTTCGAACCGTATTGCGCAAGAAATGGTATGTAAACCCCGTATTTACATATCTGCCACTGTGCAGGAGAATCCGTATAGGTGTTCGAGTGTTCGAACCGTATTGCGCAAGAAATGGTTTGTAAACCCCGTATTTACAGATCTGCCACTGTGCAGGAGAATCCGTATAGGTGTTCGAGTGTTCGAGCCGTAATGCGCATGAAATGGTATGTGAACCCCGTATTTACATATCTGCCACTGTGCAGGAGAATCCGTATTGGTGTTCGAGTGTTCGAACCGTATTGCGCAAGAAATAGTATGTAAACCCCGTATTTACATATCTGCCACTGTGCAGGAGAATCCGTATAGGTGTTCGAGTGTTCGAACCGTAATGCGCAAGAAATGGTATGTAAACCCCGTATTTACATATCTGCCACTGTGCAGGAGAATCCGTATAGGTGTTCGAGTGTTCGAACCGTATTGCGCAAGAAATGGTATGTAAACCCCGTATTTACATATCTGCCACTGTGCAGGAGAATCCGTATAGGTGTTCGAGTGTTCGAACCGTAATGCGCAAGAAATGGTACGGAAACCCCGTATTTACAAATCTGCCACTGTGCAGGAGAATCCGTATAGGTGTTCTAGTGTTCGAACCGTATTGCGCAAGAAATGGTATGTAAACCCCGTATTTACATATCTGCCACTGTGCAGGAGAATCCGTATAGGTGTTCGAGTGTTCGAACCGTAATGCGCAAGAAATGGTATGTGAACCCCATATTTACATATCTGCCACTGTGCAGGAGAATCCGTATAGGTGTTCGAGTGTTCGAACCGTATTGCGCAAGAAATGGTATGTAAACCCCGTATTTACATATCTGCCACTGTGTAGGAGAATCCGTATAGGTGTTCGAGTTTTCGAACCGTAATGCGCAAGAAATGGTATGTAAACCCCGTATTTACATATTTGCCACTGTGCAGGAGAATCCGTATAGGTGTTCGAGTGTTCGAACCGTATTGCCCAAGAAATGGTTTGTAAACCCCGTATTTACATAGCTGCCACTGTGCAGGAGAATCCGTATAGGTGTTCGAGTGTTCGAACCGTATTGCGCAAGAAATGGTTTGTAAACCCCGTATTTACAGATCTGCCACTGAGCAGGAGAATCCGTATAGGTGTTCGAGTGTTCGAACCGTAATGCGCAAGAAATGGTATGTAAACCCCGTATTTACATATCTGCCACTGTGCAGGAGAATCCGTATAGGTGTTCGAGTGTTCGAACCGTATTGCGCAAGAAATGGTATGTAAACCCCGTATTTACATATCTACCACTGTGCAGGAGAATCCGTATAGGTGTTCGAGTGTTCGAACCGTAATGCGCAAGAAATGGTATGTAAACCCCGTATTTACATATCTGCCACTGTGCAGGAGAATCCGTAGAGGTGTTCGAGTGTTCGAACCGTAATGCGCAAGAAATTGTATGTAAACCCCGTATTTACATATATGCCATTGTGCTGGAGAATTCGTATAGGTGTTCGAGTGTTCGAGCCGTATTGCGCAAGAAATGTTTTGTAAACCCCGTATTTACATATATGCCGCTGTGCAGGAGAATCCGTATAGGTGTTCGAGTGTTCGAACCGTATTGCGCAAGAAATGGTATGTAAACCCCGTATTTACATATCTGCCACTGTGCAGGAGAATCCGTATAGGTGTTCGAGTGTTCGAACCGTAATGCGCAAGAAATGGTGTGTAAACCCCGTATTTACATATCTGCCACTGTGCAGGAGAATCCGTATAGGTGTTCGAGTGTTCGAACCGTATTGCGCAAGAAATGGTATGTAAACCCCGTATTTACATATCTGCCACTGTGCAGGAGAATCCGTATAGGTGTTCGAGTGTTCGAACCGTAATGCGCAAGAAATGGTACGGAAACCCCGTATTTACAAATCTGCCACTGTGCAGGAGAATCCGTATAGGTGTTCTAGTGTTCGAACCGTATTGCGCAAGAAATGGTATGTAAACCCCGTATTTACATATCTGCCACTGTGCAGGAGAATCCGTATAGGTGTTCGAGTGTTCGAACCGTAATGCGCAAGAAATGGTATGTGAACCCCATATTTACATATCTGCCACTGTGCAGGAGAATCCGTATAGGTGTTCGAGTGTTCGAACCGTATTGCGCAAGAAATGGTATGTAAACCCCGTATTTACATATCTGCCACTGTGCAGGAGAATCCGTATAGGTGTTCGAGTGTTCGAACCGTATTGCGCAAGAAATGGTTTGTAAACCCCGTATTTACATATCTGCCACTGTGTAGGAGAATCCGTATAGGTGTTCGAGTTTTCGAACCGTAATGCGCAAGAAATGGTATGTAAACCCCGTATTTACATATCTGCCACTGTGCAGGAGAATCCGTATAGGTGTTCGAGTGTTCGAACCGTAATGCGCAAGAAATGGTATGTGAACCCCGTATTTACGTATCTGCCACTGTGCAGGAGAATCCGTATAGGTGTTCGAGTGTTCGAACCGTATTGCGCAAGAAATGGTATGTAAACCCCGTATTTACATATCTGCCACTGTGCAGGAGAATCCGTATAGGTGTTCGAGTGTTCGAACCGTATTGCGCAAGAAATGGTTTGTAAACCCCGTATTTACAGATCTGCCACTGTGCAGGAGAATCCGTATAGGTGTTCGAGTGTTCGAACCGTAATGCGCATGAAATGGTATGTGAACCCCGTATTTACATATCTGCCACTGTGCAGGAGAATCCGTATTGGTGTTCGAGTGTTCGAACCGTATTGCGCAAGAAATAGTATGTAAACCCCGTATTTACATATCTGCCACTGTGCAGGAGAATCCGTATAGGTGTTCGAGTGTTCGAACCGTAATGCGCAAGAAATGGTATGTAAACCCCGTATTTACATATCTGCCACTGTGCAGGAGAATCCGTATAGGTGTTCGAGTGTTCGAACCGTATTGCGCAAGAAATGGTATGTAAACCCCGTATTTACATATCTGCCACTGTGCAGGAGAATCCGTATAGGTGTTCGAGTGTTCGAACCGTAATGCGCAAGAAATGGTACGGAAACCCCGTATTTACAAATCTGCCACTGTGCAGGAGAATCCGTATAGGTGTTCTAGTGTTCGAACCGTATTGCGCAAGAAATGGTATGTAAACCCCGTATTTACATATCTGCCACTGTGCAGGAGAATCCGTATAGGTGTTCGAGTGTTCGAACCGTAATGCGCAAGAAATGGTATGTGAACCCCATATTTACATATCTGCCACTGTGCAGGAGAATCCGTATAGGTGTTCGAGTGTTCGAACCGTATTGCGCAAGAAATGGTATGTAAACCCCGTATTTACATATCTGCCACTGTGCAGGAGAATCCGTATAGGTGTTCGAGTGTTCGAACCGTAATGCGCAAGAAATGGTGTGTAAACCCCGTATTTACATATCTGCCTCTGTGCAGGAGAATCCGTATAGGTGTTCGAGTGTTCGAACCGTATTGCGCAAGAAATGGTATGTAAACCCCGTATTTACATATCTGCCACTGTGCAGGAGAATCCGTATAGGTGTTCGAGTGTTCGAACCGTAATGCGCAAGAAATGGTGTGTAAACCCTGTATTTACAAATCTGCCACTTTGCAGGAGAATCCGTATAGGTGTTCGAGTGTTCGAACCGTAATGCGCAAGAAAAGGTATGTAAACCCCGAATTTACATATCTGCCACTGTGTAGGAGAATCCGTATAGGTGTTCGATTGTTCGAACCGTATTGCCCAAGAAATGGTTTGTAAACGCCGTATTTACATATCTGCCACTATGTAGGAGAATCCGTATAGGTGTTCGAGTGTTCGAACCGTAATGCGCAAGAAATGGTATGTAAACCCCGTATTTACATATCTGCCACTGTGCAAGAGAATCCGTATAAGTGTTCGAGTGTTCGAATCGTATTGCGCAAGAATTGGTATGTAAACCCCGTATTTACATATCTGCCACTGTACAGGAAAATCCGTATAGGTGTTCGAGTGTTCGAACCATATTGCGCAAAAATGGTATGTAAACACCGTATTTACATATCTACCACTGTGCAGGGGAATCCGTATAGGTGTTCGAGTGTTCGAACCGTAATTCGCCCGAAATGGTATGTAAAACCCGTATTTACATATCGGCCACTATGCAGGAGAATCCGTATAGGTGTTCGAGTGTTCGAACCGTATTGCGCAAGAAATGGTATGTAAACCCCGTATTTACATATCTGCCACTGTGCAGGAGAATCCGTATAGGTGTTCGAGTGTTCGAACCGTAATGCGCAAGAAATGGTATGTAAACCCCGTATTTACATATCTGCCACTGTGCAGGAGAATCCGTAGAGGTGTTCGAGTGTTCGAACCGTAATGCGCAAGAAATGGTATGTAAACCCCGTATTTACATATATGCCACTGTGCAGGAGAATCCGTATAAGTGTTCGAGTGTTCGAACCGTATTGCGCAAGAAATGTTTTGTAAACCCCGTATTTACATATATGCCACTGTGCAGGAGAATCCGTATAGGTGTTCGAGTGTTCGAACCGTATTGCGCAAGAAATGGTATGTAAACCCCGTATTTACATATCTGCCACTGTGCAGGAGAATCCGTATAGGTGTTCGAGTGTTCGAACCGTAATGCGCAAGAAATGGTATGTAAACCCCGTATTTACATATCTGCCACTGTGCAGGAGAATCCGTATAGGTGTTCGAGTGTTCGAACCGTAATGCGCAAGAAATGGTACGGAAACCCCGTATTTACAAATCTGCCACTGTGCAGGAGAATCCGTATAGGTGTTCGAGTGTTCGAACCGTAATGCGCAAGAAAAGGTATGTAAACCCCGAATTTACATATCTGCCACTGTGTAGGAGAATCCGTATAGGTGTTCGATTGTTCGAACCGTATTGCCCAAGAAATGGTTTGTAAACGCCGTATTTACATATCTGCCACTATGTAGGAGAATCCGTATAGGTGTTCGAGTGTTCGAACCGTAATGCGCAAGAAATGGTATGTAAACCCCGTATTTACATATCTGCCACTGTGCAGGAGAATCCGTATAAGTGTTCGTGTGTTCGAATCGTATTGCGCAAGAATTGGTATGTAAACCCCGTATATACATATCTGCCACTGTACAGGAGAATCCGTATAGGTGTTTGAGTGTTCGAACCATATTGCGCAAAAATGGTTTGTAAACGCCGTATTTACATATCTACCACTGTGCAGGGGAATCCGTATAGGTGTTCGAGTGTATGAACCGTAATTCGCCCGAAATGGTATGTAAAACCCGTATTTACATATCGGCCACTGTGCAGGAGAATCCGTATAGGTGTTCGAGTGTTCGAACCGTATTGCGCAAGAAATGGTATGTAAACCCCGTATTTACATATCTGCCACTGTGCAGGAGAATCCGTATAGGTGTTCGAGTGTTCGAACCGTAATGCGCAAGAAATGGTACGGAAACCCCGTATTTACATATCTGCCACTGTGCAGGAGAATCCGTATAGGTGTTCGAGTCTTCGAACCGTAATGCGCAAGAAATGGTATGTAAACCCCGTATTTACATATCTGCCACTATGCAGGAGAATCCGTATAGGTGTTCGAGTGTTCGAGCCGTATTGCCCAAGAAATGGTTTGTAAACGCCGTATTTACATATCTGCCACTGTGCAGGAGAATCCGTATAGGTGTTCGAGTGTTCGAACCGTAATGCGCAAGAAATGGTATGCAAACCCCGTATTTAGAAATCTGCCACTGTGGAGGAGAATCCGTATAGGTGTTCGAGTGTTCGAATCGTATTGCGCAAGAATTGGTATGTAAGCCCCGTATTTACATATCTGCCACTGTGCAGGAGAATCCGTATAGGTGTTCGAGTGTTCGAACCGTATTGCGCAACTAATGATATGTAAACCCCGTATTTACATATCTACCACTGTGCAGGAGAATCCGTATAGGTGTTCGACTGTTCGAATCGTAATTCGCCCGAAATGGTATGTAAAACCCGTATTTACATATCTGCCACTGTGCAGGAGAATCCGTATGGGTGTTCAAGTGTTCAAACCCTAATGCATGAGAAATGGTAAGTAAACGCCGTATTTACATATCTGCCACTGTGCAGGAGAATCCGTATAGGTGTTCGAGTGTTCGAACCGT
This sequence comes from Camellia sinensis, assembly GCF_055761805.1. Taxonomy (NCBI): domain Eukaryota; kingdom Viridiplantae; phylum Streptophyta; class Magnoliopsida; order Ericales; family Theaceae; genus Camellia; species Camellia sinensis. Next base: position 119,284,758 of record NC_138974.1, read on the forward strand.
ATTGCGCAAGAAATGGTATGTAAACCCCGTATTTACATATCTGCCACTGTGCAGGATAATCCGTATAGGTGTTCGAGTGTTCGAACCGTAATGCGCAAGAAATGGTATGTAAACCCCGTATTTACATATCTGCCACTGTGCAGGAGAATCCGTATAGGTGTTCGACTGTTCGAACCGTATTGCCCAAGAAATGGTTTGTAAACCCCGTATTTACATATCTGCCACTGTGTAGGAGAATCCGTATAGGTGTTCGAGTTTTCGAACCGTAATGCGCAAGAAATGGTATGTAAAACCCGTATTTACATATCTGCCACAGTGCAGGAGAATCCGTATGGGTGTTCGAGTGTTCGAACCCTAATGCATGAGAAATGGTAAGTAAACGCCGTATTTACATATCTGCCACTGTGCAGGAGAATCCGTATAGGTGTTCGAGTGTTCGAACCGTATTGCGCAAGAAATGGTATGTAAACCCCGTATTTACATATCTGCCACTGTGCAGGAGAATCCGTATAGGTGTTCGAGTGTTCGAACCGTAATGCGCAAGAAATGGTATGTAAACCCTGTATTTACATATCCGCCACTGTGCAGGAGAATCCGTATAGGTGTTCGAGTGTTCGAACCGTAATGCGCAAGAAATGGTGTGTAAACCCCGTATTTACATATCTGCCTCTGTGCAGGAGAATCCGTATAGGTGTTCGAGTGTTCGAACCGTATTGCGCAAGAAATGGTATGTAAACCCCGTATTTACATATCTGCCACTGTGCAGGAGAATCCGTATAGGTGTTCGAGTGTTCGAACCGTAATGCGCAAGAAATGGTGTGTAAACCCTGTATTTACAAATCTGCCACTGTGCAGGAGAATCCGTATAGGTGTTCGAGTGTTCGAACCGTAATGCGCAAGAAAAGGTATGTAAACCCCGAATTTACATATCTGCCACTGTGTAGGAGAATCCGTATAGGTGTTCGATTGTTCGAACCGTATTGCCCAAGAAATGGTTTGTAAACGCCGTATTTACATATCTGCCACTATGTAGGAGAATCCGTATAGGTGTTCGAGTGTTCGAACCGTAATGCGCAAGAAATGGTATGTAAACCCCGTATTTACATATCTGCCACTGTGCAAGAGAATCCGTATAAGTGTTCGAGTGTTCGAATCGTATTGCGCAAGAATTGGTATGTAAACCCCGTATTTACATATCTGCCACTGTACAGGAAAATCCGTATAGGTGTTCGAGTGTTCGAACCATATTGCGCAAAAATGGTATGTAAACGCCGTATTTACATATCTACCACTGTGCAGGGGAATCCGTATAGGTGTTCGAGTGTTCGAACCGTAATTCGCCCGAAATGGTATGTAAAACCCGTATTTACATATCGGCCACTATGCAGGAGAATCCGTATAGGTGTTCGAGTGTTCGAACCGTATTGCGCAAGAAATGGTATGTAAACCCCGTATTTACATATCTGCCACAGTGCAGGAGAATCCGTATGGGTGTTCGAGTGTTCGAACCCTAATGCATGAGAAATGGTAAGTAAACGCCGTATTTACATATCTGCCACTGTGCAGGAGAATCCGTATAGGTGTTCGAGTGTTCGAACCGTATTGCGCAAGAAATGGTATGTAAACCCCGTATTTACATATCTGCCACTGTGCAGGAGAATCCGTATAGGTGTTCGAGTGTTCGAACCGTAATGCGCAAGAAATGGTATGTAAACCCTGTATTTACATATCCGCCACTGTGCAGGAGAATCCGTATAGGTGTTCGAGTGTTCGAACCGTAATGCGCAAGAAATGGTGTGTAAACCCCGTATTTACATATCTGCCTCTGTGCAGGAGAATCCGTATAGGTGTTCGAGTGTTCGAACCGTATTGCGCAAGAAATGGTATGTAAACCCCGTATTTACATATCTGCCACTGTGCAGGAGAATCCGTATAGGTGTTCGAGTGTTCGAACCGTAATGCGCAAGAAATGGTGTGTAAACCCTGTATTTACAAATCTGCCACTGTGCAGGAGAATCCGTATAGGTGTTCGAGTGTTCGAACCGTAATGCGCAAGAAAAGGTATGTAAACCCCGAATTTACATATCTGCCACTGTGTAGGAGAATCCGTATAGGTGTTCGATTGTTCGAACCGTATTGCCCAAGAAATGGTTTGTAAACGCCGTATTTACATATCTGCCACTATGTAGGAGAATCCGTATAGGTGTTCGAGTGTTCGAACCGTAATGCGCAAGAAATGGTATGTAAACCCCGTATTTACATATCTGCCACTGTGCAAGAGAATCCGTATAAGTGTTCGAGTGTTCGAATCGTATTGCGCAAGAATTGGTATGTAAACCCCGTATTTACATATCTGCCACTGTACAGGAAAATCCGTATAGGTGTTCGAGTGTTCGAACCATATTGCGCAAAAATGGTATGTAAACGCCGTATTTACATATCTACCACTGTGCAGGGGAATCCGTATAGGTGTTCGAGTGTTCGAACCGTAATTCGCCCGAAATGGTATGTAAAACCCGTATTTACATATCGGCCACTGTGCAGGAGAATCCGTATAGGTGTTCGAGTGTTCGAACCGTATTGCGCAAGAAATGGTATGTAAACCCCGTATTTACATATCTGCCACTGTGCAGGAGAATCCGTATAGGTGTTCGAGTGTTCGAACCGTAATGCGCAAGAAATGGTATGTAAACCCCGTATTTACATATCTGCCACTGTGCAGGAGAATCCGTAGAGGTGTTCGAGTGTTCGAACCGTAATGCGCAAGAAATGGTATGTAAACCCCGTATTTACATATATGCCACTGTGCAGGAGAATCCGTATAAGTGTTCGAGTGTTCGAACCGTATTGCGCAAGAAATGTTTTGTAAACCCCGTATTTACATATATGCCACTGTGCAGGAGAATCCGTATAGGTGTTCGAGTGTTCGAACCGTATTGCGCAAGAAATGGTATGTAAACCCCGTATTTACATATCTGCCACTGTGCAGGAGAATCCGTATAGGTGTTCGAGTGTTCGAACCGTAATGCGCAAGAAATGGTATGTAAACCCCGTATTTACATATCTGCCACTGTGCAGGAGAATCCGTATAGGTGTTCGAGTGTTCGAACCGTAATGCGCAAGAAATGGTACGGAAACCCCGTATTTACAAATCTGCCACTGTGCAGGAGAATCCGCATAGGTGTTCGAGTGTTCGAACCGTAATGCGCAAGAAAAGGTATGTAAACCCCGAATTTACATATCTGCCACTGTGTAGGAGAATCCGTATAGGTGTTCGATTGTTCGAACCGTATTGCCCAAGAAATGGTTTGTAAACGCCGTATTTACATATCTGCCACTATGTAGGAGAATCCGTATAGGTGTTCGAGTGTTCGAACCGTAATGCGCAAGAAATGGTATGTAAACCCCGTATTTACATATCTGCCACTGTGCAGGAGAATCCGTATAAGTGTTCGTGTGTTCGAATCGTATTGCGCAAGAATTGGTATGTAAACCCCGTATTTACATATCTGCCACTGTACAGGAGAATCCGTATAGGTGTTTGAGTGTTCGAACCATATTGCGCAAAAATGGTTTGTAAACGCCGTATTTACATATCTACCACTGTGCAGGGGAATCCGTATAGGTGTTCGAGTGTATGAACCGTAATTCGCCCGAAATGGTATGTAAAACCCGTATTTACATATCGGCCACTGTGCAGGAGAATCCGTATAGGTGTTCGAGTGTTCGAACCGTATTGCGCAAGAAATGGTATGTAAACCCCGTATTTACATATCTGCCACTGTGCAGGAGAATCCGTATAGGTGTTCGAGTGTTCGAACCGTAATGCGCAAGAAATGGTACGGAAACCCCGTATTTACATATCTGCCACTGTGCAGGAGAATCCGTATAGGTGTTCGAGTCTTCGAACCGTAATGCGCAAGAAATGGTATGTAAACCCCGTATTTACATATCTGCCACTATGCAGGAGAATCCGTATAGGTGTTCGAGTGTTCGAGCCGTATTGCCCAAGAAATGGTTTGTAAACGCCGTATTTACATATCTGCCACTGTGCAGGAGAATCCGTATAGGTGTTCGAGTGTTCGAACCGTAATGCGCAAGAAATGGTATGCAAACCCCGTATTTAGAAATCTGCCACTGTGGAGGAGAATCCGTATAGGTGTTCGAGTGTTCGAATCGTATTGCGCAAGAATTGGTATGTAAGCCCCGTATTTACATATCTGCCACTGTGCAGGAGAATCCGTATAGGTGTTCGAGTGTTCGAACCGTATTGCGCAACTAATGATATGTAAACCCCGTATTTACATATCTACCACTGTGCAGGAGAATCCGTATAGGTGTTCGACTGTTCGAACCGTAATTCGCCCGAAATGGTATGTAAAACCCGTATTTACATATCTGCCACTGTGCAGGAGAATCCGTATGGGTGTTCAAGTGTTCAAACCCTAATGCATGAGAAATGGTAAGTAAACGCCGTATTTACATATCTGCCACTGTGCAGGAGAATCCGTATAGGTGTTCGAGTGTTCGAACCGTATTGCGCAAGAAATGGTATGTAAACCCCGTATTTACATATCTGCCACTGTGCAGGAGAATCCGTATAGGTGTTCGAGTGTTCGAACCGTAATGCGCAAGAAATGGTATGTAAACCCCGTATTTACATATCTGCCACTGTGCAGGAGAATCCGTATAGGTGTTCGACTGTTCGAACCGTATTGCCCAAGAAATGGTTTGTAAACCCCGTATTTACATATCTGCCACTGTGTAGGAGAATCCGTATAGGTGTTCGAGTTTTCGAACCGTAATGCGCAAGAAATGGTATGTAAAACCCGTATTTACATATCTGCCACAGTGCAGGAGAATCCGTATGGGTGTTCGAGTGTTCGAACCCTAATGCATGAGAAATGGTAAGTAAACGCCGTATTTACATATCTGCCACTGTGCAGGAGAATCCGTATAGGTGTTCGAGTGTTCGAACCGTATTGCGCAAGAAATGGTATGTAAACCCCGTATTTACATATCTGCCACTGTGCAGGAGAATCCGTATAGGTGTTCGAGTGTTCGAACCGTAATGCGCAAGAAATGGTATGTAAACCCTGTATTTACATATCCGCCACTGTGCAGGAGAATCCGTATAGGTGTTCGAGTGTTCGAACCGTATTGCGCAAGAAATGGTATGTAAACCCCGTATTTACATATCTGCCACTGTGCAGGAGAATCCGTATAGGTGTTCGAGTGTTCGAACCGTAATGCGCAAGAAATGGTATGTAAACCCCGTATTTACATATCTGCCACTGTGCAGGAGAATCCGTATAGGTGTTCGAGTGTTCGAACCGTAATGTGCAAGAAATGGTATGTAAACCCCGTATTTACATATATGCCACTGTGCAGGAGAATCCGTATAAGTGTTCGAGTGTTCGAACCGTATTGCGCAAGAAATGGTATGTAAACCCCGTATTTACATATCTGCCACTGTGCAGGAGAATCCGTATAGGTGTTCGAGTGTTCGAACCGTAATGCGCAAGAAATGGTATGTAAACCCCGTATTTACATATCTGCCACTGTGTAGGAGAATCCGTATAGGTGTTCGAGTGTTCGAACCGTAATGCGCAACAAATGGTACGGAAACCCCGTATTTACAAATCTGCCACTGTGCAGGAGAATCCGTATAGGTGTTCGAGTGTTCGAACCGTGTAACAGGGCCGCGGGGGACCTCGCTACAGCTCGGACTCGACTTTTCGTAGTCACGGTTCTAAGTCTGAACCAAAGAGTCCAAATCCGGCAAATCGTTTTTGAAAAAAACAGATTTTTGAAAGAAGTGCCAAACATGGACTGCTTTGCCAGATACAGAGTCGCCACCTAAATATTTTATTTTGGGAAATTTAGGAAACCCTGACTCGGTGCCAAAAGGCCACGCGTCCGTCATCACCAAAGTTGCCTCGGCTCGGGAACTTGGGTACGATTGGGGAAGGTCACTTCGTGAGCACCCCCGCTCGCCCGGTCATAGACCGGCCTCTACTAACCATGATATCAATTTTTGAAAACATTGTGAGTTCTTATACCGGTTATTAGCCTAGGTTACTATGTGACGCGCACAGCATATAAGTATAGACCGGGTTGCCCGAATTGGAACAAAACATTTCATGCTTGTTTTTGAAAATGGTTTGTTACCCGCAGGTAGGCTTGAAACATTTTGATGATTCATTCCAATTCAGATAACCCAACCTTCACCCACAGGCATTCAGACAGATATATCAGATAAGCACATAGCTTCATGGTAAGCATGCTATCATGGCATTCACTCACACGCATGCAAGGATGCTAAAGCATAAAAACTTACCGAGTACTCCAAGCCAAAATAGAAACTATATTAGAAATCATGCATGATCCTAAGTATACAGAAATGCCTAATGTATCACATGCAAAAATGTAACTATAGCAGGCTCGGCTATTCTAAGATGGTATATGAGATGTTACAACTAACATGTATTCAACTTGGAATTAAAAATACAATGCAGTTAGTATGATGCGCCGAGCCCGGTGCATGCAATACAGATGAATGATGCAAACATGCTGTCATACTGTATGTTAATTTAAACATGCCCTAATCTAACCATCATAAGCGGATAAATAAAAGGGAGAAAGACGTGGGGTTGGAAGACATACATCACACTCACGCACACTTATTACAGTTGTGCCCTCACTCGGAGGGTCCGAATAAATAATACAGTCCAAATATTACAGTCCCCAAAATAAAAGAATATTACAGTCCAAAATATTACAGAATTCTAATTAATTAATGAATTAACTAGAAAGCAAATAAACTGGCGTGCAAGCCAGGGACTGCCTTGCTTCTGATGGATGATGCATGTCCGGATTGTCTTGCGCGGAAATCCACCGGGATGCCCCAATTAGCCTCTGTTTACACCTGTTCCTTGAAAAGCGTGCCAAGTCCCAAAAAGTCGTTGATTCTCCGTTTTGCTGCAACAGAGAGCAGGAAAGGGGCATAGCAATGTATTTGCACAAATATATGCATGTCTCGATCCTCGTGCCACCAATCGTGCATACCGAGGCATGATGGCCGAGGAATCGAAATGCACAACTCTATATAGGATGAATGCACATGAAACTATAGCTAAAACCTAACCCCATCATGGATAATCCGGAGTGTCGGCGACTGGGGGAATAGAGACACATTCCGTCACTCGGAGTACGAAATGTACCTCGTTTCCCGTGTCCGGGCTAACTCTTATTCCGGACACGATGCAATATGCATGATATGCATGAAATGCAACTAAAATATAATCCTAACATACAGAATGCTATGGAACGAGATGCCTCGAAATGCGTGCAAGCGGGCACACAAACCGAGAAAGTGACTGGATGTTGAAAAATGAGATGCCTCGAAGTGCGTGCACACGGGCACGCAAACCGAGGCGATGATAAATGACAATGAGAATGAGATGTCTCGAAGTACGTGCACACGGGCACGCAAACCGAGGCAATGCTAAAATGACAATGGAAAATGAGATGCCTCGAAACGCGTGCACACGGGCACGCAAACCGAGGCGATGACAGATATGATGAAAATGAGATGCCTCGAAACGCGTGCACACGGGCACGCAAACCGAGGCGATGACAGATATGATGAAAATGAGATGCCTCGAAACGCGTGCACACGGGCACGCAAACCGAGGCGATGACAGATATGATGAAAATGAGATGCCTCGAAATGCGTGCACACGGGCACGCAAACCGAGAAAGTGACTGGATGTTGAAAAATGAGATGCCTCGAAGTGCGTGCACACGGGCACGCAAACCGAGGCGATGATAAATGATACGAAAATGACAAATGGACTTATACCAACACGAGTGAGCCTCGGCCACACTCACATCGGATGCCGATGGCAGAAAATGAAGTGCCTCGAAATGCGTGCACACGGGCACGCAAACCGAGGCAATGCAAATGCAATGCAAATGACATGGAAAATGATAAGTGGACTTATACTAACATGAGTGAGCCTCAGCCACACTCACATAAGATGCCGATGGCAGAAAATGAGGTGCCTCGAAATGCGTGTACACGGGCACGCAAACCGAGGCAATGCTAAAATGAAATGAAACATGGCCAAAATGATATGTAAGCATGCTAATGGAATTTCAGCAACAAAATATGGGGGAAAACAGTCCCGAAATGAAGCGAAATGACATGAAATGTAAGGAAATGACCCGAAATGCAACATTAGGCATCCGAAATGGCCTATAGCCATACTAAACATGCACAACATGGACATGCAATGCAAAGACAGAAGCTAGACAGTCCCAAAAGATGCACTTTCACAGTTATGAACATGGCCAAACAGTAAGCATAGGTAAGGGAAGCATAGCATGCAAGAATGGGGGCCAAAAGAGGGGTAAAGAAGCAAGTGGTATAAGCAAAACTCAAACTGAAACATTTCCTTCTATAACACTGAAGATGGACCAAAAATATGAACATTTACAGTATATGGAAGCCTCAAAATCAGTATACAAACATGCTAAAAATATGATGCAAAATAAGGCTCAAAAGGTACTAAAACATGAAGTGTATAAAACAATCACCAAACAGAAAAAAAGTGTGAATGAAACATGAAGTATAGGTCAAAATAAGACCACTTTCAGTTCGGATCAAGGCCCAAAAACAGAAACCAAGAGGGCTATCACCTTATGCAAAAATGGGGCCAAATAGGGGATTAAACTACAAGTGACACATGGAAACACCAAACAATGTTGAGCCCTTCTCCAATGTTGAAGAGGGGCTCAAAATATGCCTCATATCAGTTTACAACATGCTCGAAAATAAATTGCTCATAGGTCAAAAAAGGCATACAAAATCATGACATACAACATGGTCAATGAAACAAGTATATTATGGAGGGCTCAATCAAGGTTGAGCCCTTAATGAGAAGTGAAGATGAGTTCAAAATATGGTCCTTTTCAGTTAGGACCGAAGCTTGAAACCAAAAAGAAATGAGGCTTAGAAATAGATCAAAGAAAAGGGTCAAAAGGATCAAAGTGTAACTTACCCTTGAAGATCTAGACTTTGGTTGCTTCTTGGATGGATTTGCTGCTCCTTTGGCCTTCAAGAACCCTTCCTAGCTGCTGGAAATGAGATAGTGGTGGTAGAGCTTGGTGGTATAGAAGGAATGGAGGTTAATGGACTTAGGGTTTTTGAAGAATTGAAGAAGATGAAGATGGAGTTGGCTATGGAGTTCTTAAGATCAAATTTTCTAACCCCCTAGAAGAAGGCCCTCAGCTGGTTATAAGGTCAAGAAAGGGGGTGTAAAAGGGGGGTCAAATGGAGAGGAAAACTCTCTCCCAAAATATCCCCCGGATACAGAAAATATCTGGGGGATATTGCCTCACAGCTGGAAGGGGCACAGTGAGAGGAGCACGGCCGGCCGCTTACTTTTTCTGGAGGTGGCCGGCCGGCCACACCCCCTAGCCGGCCGGCTAGGGGTCAAAAGGGTCAAGCATCTTTTCTGGCCGGCCAGGTATTGGGGAGGTAGGCCTTTGTGTGTACAACACAACCATGTAATTGAAATTCCAAGAAAGTGGGCCCAAGGGGTTCAACAGTGGCTCGGAAAGAGGGGTTCAAAAGGGTCAAGTGACCTTAATGGCCGGCCATGAACTTTTAGTGGCCTCTCAGATGTGTAGATCACAGATATGTGGTTGAAAGTTGGAGAAAAAGGGTCCAAGGGGTTCAACATTAGCCCGGAAGAAAGGGGTCAAAAGGGTCAAATGACCTTAATGGCCGGCCATGAACTTTTAGGGGCCTCTCAGATGTGTAGATCACAGATATGTGGTTGAAAGTTGGCAACGCTAGCTCTAAGGTATTCAACATTAGCCCGGAAGTTGGAAAAACGGGCGCCGGGAGGCTCGGGAGGAGAGATAACTGGCTGTCGCAACAATTGCTGGCCTCCCACCCTTCAGTGACCTTCCCTGTGATAAAACAGAGGTACCTGCCAAAAATGAGCGAAAACCGTTGCAAAACGAATGTTCCGGAGCCAAAACACGTAGTTCGGGGTCCCGGAAATGGGCTGTTAAGCACCGAAAATCGTATTTGACCTCGAAGTGGGTTTCTCAGCCCCCAGTGTCCCTCAAAATGGATGAAATAGGATGTATGCCAAAAATCAGAGCAATAGGAGATGGTTAAGCGGTCCCGAACCGAGGCACACGGCCTGACGGCTCCGAAAACCGGGAACTGGACTCCGAAATGGGCAAAATGGCCTACGGCCACCAAATGTAGCCTACGGACATTGAGAGATGGTCTACGGGACCTCTCTCTCCCCTCAGGAAAAGAAACAGAGAAAACCGAGTCAGGTTCGCAAACCGAGACAAGGCACAGAAAAGGGTTCGGAAGTCCGGAGGCAGGGCTTACGGCCGCGACCCTGAAACTTCTGAACAAGCACATTATGCAACATCACCAAGCGCTCAATCGGTGACGTCTGAGTCTTAAGGTCGGTCAAAAATGGGGTGTCTACAGTTGCCCCTCTTTGACAGAACTCGGAAGTCACAAGTGACGGGAGTGAATGTCAAAGCCCAGAGACGACCCATTTTTGACAAGGCCGAAGACTTAGACAAACATACAGGATAGACGGAAATGTGCCCGCAGGCATGCCCGCAGGCAGGGGGCAAAATGCGAATGATATGCAAGAAACCGAAGGTAGCCCAATGATCGTGCAAATGCAGCTAGCTGTAATGAGGCAAGTATTCGCAAATAGATGCAACAATTTTAAGCAAGAATGCAAAGCGACAACTACATTTCATGCAGTTAAGAACGCGGAGGATTATCCAATCCCCGCCATGTCTCACACGGAGAAGATACGATACCTGCGCGATTCGTCTGGTCGCACCAGCCTCAATTGAACCGTACATACAATATCGTGCCTGCAAAAGAGAGAAATTGCAACAAGTACAATATGCTAAAAACACATATTTGATGTGATTTCGAAAGTTCGACACACGCAGTGCTGGTGAGCGGATGCATCGTAATGCAAGAATGAGATATGTGTGACGACGCATGCTCAAACACAGAGGTATACAAATATCGAGAAATGTACATGACAATGCGAGTATGCCTATGAGAATGCAAGATAGTACAAAACGAGCATGAAACAGGGTGTTCATTTGTCATGAAACAACGAGTACGGAAACGCGTGTTTCGGCGAAGGTAACTTAATCACGACCTCTGATTCACTTCTCTGAAAGGTTATAACCCATTCGAAAGGGATACACGTTGATTTCGATGGACGATGATGAGACACACATCAGAACTTGAAACCGAAGTCCCGACGGAGTAATTTTGCGACCGGAAGTGTACGTTTCTTGAACTTTTTCAGGTCCCGGGAACTCCGATCTTCCTCAAAATTTGCAGAGAGCTAGGTGAGCATGTGGAGGTGATGGCCGGCCGTTTATCTTCCCTAGGGGGGGTGTCCAACCGTTTTCCACAAAAGCCAATGGCTGGCCGGCCATTTCTGCAAAAGCAGATGGCTGGCCAGCTATTTTTAGAGGCCGGCCGGCCGTGCCCTTTTCCCAAGGGCATTTTCGTCTTTTTGCCTCCTTTTTGTATGCATTTCATCCAAGGCTTGAAGCCTATAAATAGCAACCGAACCCCTTTTCATTCCTTGCCTCTTTCAACACTTTTCTCTCCAGTTTTGAGTTTTACGCGCGTTTTCCAACGCCTCGCGCAAATTGTTTTTGTAAAAACACTTAGTTTTAAACACTTTGGAGCGATTAAATTCCGGCTTCGGAGCTTCTTTTTGCATTTTCAATACTTGAGGTAAGTTCATCTTAAAATTTTGAATATTTTCCCGGGAATTGACTTTTGTTGACTTTTTCCAATTTTTGCTTATTTTGCTCATTTTTGCTCCCCTTTTGCAGATTTCTGAAAATGGCGGGTACTTCTTCCCCTGGTGGCGGTTTTCCGGGTGCTGGGGGGGATTTCGATCCCATGACTCTACCTCCGAGGACCCGACCTTTTATGCCCGAGAGGTACCGTCCAGTAGTGCACGTCCTCCCTCGTGCCGTTTTTCGTCATTTCACCAGTTTCGACGAGAGAGCACCCGCAGATCTGCTTCTTAGAGAGCCGGAGCAGCATCTCTCTCACGAGGCTCGAGAGGTATTTACCTCCTCTTCTGTATTTTACATTTCGCACCCTTGCCATGTTTAGACATTTAGCTTGTGACATTGTACTTTCCTTACATCTTTGAACATGTAGTTTCAACACTTGAATTTCTGAACACTCGGCTCATTAATTAATCGCGAACACACAGCCCACATTAAAACACATGGCTCAAACACTGACTTGTCGAACACACAGCCCGAATTCGAAAGTGAACACACAGCCCACACTTTAACTGAAAGTTGAACACGCAGCCCAAACTTCAAATTCTCTGAACACGCAGCCCAGGTAGATAGTGAACACGCAGCCCACAAATTAACTGAAAGTTGAACACGCAGCCCAAAATTCAAATTCTCTGAACACGCAGCCCAGGTAGATAGTGAACACGCAGCCCACAAATTAACTGAAAGTTGAACACGCAGCCCAAAATTCAAATTCTCTGAACACGCAGCCCAGGTAGATAGTGAACACGCAGCCCACAAATTAACTGAAAGTTGAACACGCAGCCCAAAATTCAAATTCTCTGAACACGCAGCCCAGGTAGATAGTGAACACGCAGCCCACAAATTAACTGAAAGTTGAACACGCAGCCCAAATTTCAAATTCTCTGAACACGCAGCCCAGGTAGATAGTGAACACGCAGCCCACATTTCAAATTCTCTGAACACGCAGCCCAGGTAGATAGTGAACACGCAGCCCACATTTCAAATTCTCTGAACACGCAGCCCAGGTAGATAGTGAACACGCAGCCCACAAATTAACTGAAAGTTGAACACGCAGCCCAAATTTCAAATTCTCTGAACACGCAGCCCAGGTAGATAGTGAACACGCAGCCCACATTTCAAATTCTCTGAACACGCAGCCCAGGTAGATAGTGAACACGCAGCCCACAAATTAGCTGAAAGTTGAACACGCAGCCCAAATTTCAAATTCTCTGAACACGCAGCCCAGGTAGATAGTGAACACGCAGCCCACAAATTAACTGAAAGTTGGACACGCAGCCCAAATTTCAAATTCTCTGAACACGCAGCCCAGGTAGATAGTGAACACGCAGCCCACAAATTAACTGAAAGTTGAACACGCAGCCCAAAATTCAAATTCTCTGAACACGCAGCCCAGGTAGATAGTGAACACGCAGCCCACAAATTAACTGAAAGTTGAACACGCAGCCCAAAATTCAAATTCTCTGAACACGCAGCCCAGGTAGATAGTGTTTGCATGTAGCTTATTTTACTTCATCGGCACACAGCCTATTTCATCTCATTGGCACACAGCCCATTTACTTATCATTGGCATACAGCCCATTCACTTTATACTGACGTATGTATTCATTCTGAATGCAGGGTAGTTCCCGCAGTGTGCGAGGATATGGTTCTACCATGGCACGAGATTGGTATGCTGAGCTCCCGGAGGGCGTCAGGGATTTGGTAGATTTGGCGGGGTTTGGGCCCTTCTGCACCGGATTGTCACGTTGTCCTGCCAGGAGGACCTTGATGGCAGCTTTGGTAGAGAGATGGTGGGACACCACTAATTCCTTTCATTTCTCTGCTACCGGGGACATGACTATGACCCCTTTTGATTTTGCTGTATTGACCGGCCTTGATGTCGGAGGTTGGGCCATCCCATACGATGAGGATATGGGCGAGTGGGAGGCCGCCTGGATGTATTTGTTAGGGGCTCGCCCACCTGTTGACAGGGTCTCTGGGAGAGTCCGCTATACTTGGTTTTCCTCCCATTTTCGGCGGGCTGAGATGGTGCCCGAGACTCTTATGGAGACAGAGCAGTATGCTCGTGGCTTCCTGATGTTTCTCTTCGGGACTACCCTGTTCGCCGACAGAGGGAACACCATTGGGCTATATTTGTTGAGCGCTCTGGTTGACCTATCACAAGTCAGTAGATATGATTGGGGTGGCGCTGGCCTGGCTACCCTCTACTTTTACATGAGCGCGACCTCCCGCGGGCGGGGTGATTTGCTTGGCGGCTACTGGAGAGCTTGGGAGGTACTTTCTGTCTCCTTGATTTACATTTCTGTTCTTTATCACTTGTATATTGCACATACAGCACACTTTTACAGTCTGCATTTTGCTCTCATCATTTCGTACTTACATTCTGCACTGCTTTTCTCAGCTATGGGCTTATGTATACTTTCCATCATTAGCCCCAGTGCTGGAGGTGGTGGGGATCCCTGTGACCCCATATTCATTGATATTTGAGGGCCCGCACCGGGCGAGGCCTCGAGAGACCCTGGTTCGCCTGCGACAGTACTTCGACACTGTGCGACACTCAGAGGTACTTCAGAAGTTTCAGTCCTTTTCATTTTCATCTTTGATTTGCTCTGTATATTCTTGTTCTCTGATTGGTTTATACATTTATCATCCGCAGATTACTTGGCAGCCTTGGGCACCTCTGGGTGATGATCTCTTACTTCAGTATACCGGAGCATCAGGCATCTCCCGGTATAGGGTCCTGCTTGAAGGGCCAGTCGGCAGAGTCTGGTTCCTGGGGGAGCGCTTTCTGTGCCAGGTACGGGGGTATCTTTCCCAGGATGTTCCCGCGGTACCTCCGGCTAGTATGCGGACCGCTGACAGGCTCTCTTACTCAGAGGTAGTCGGCGCCATGCTAGGCAGCGATGCTTTGTTATATGTTGCAGAGGGGGACTACGCCACCTATCGTCACATATATTTGATGCCTCCATTGACAGAGGCTCGTATTCCAATGATGAGACCTGCCGGCATGTCATCCTCGGATCAGGCTCAGGCTCGGGCTACAGACATCCCTTCTTCTAGCAGGGCTGGCACATCTAGAGGTGGGAGCAGACCGTTTCCTCCGAACCCGTCGATTCATCCTCATCTAGGATGGCCAGATATGCCTACTGAGTTGATGGCGTGGCAGTATGGGACTAGCTCTCCGATTCCAGTTCCACTAGAGCCTCGGATGCCCAGTGATCGATATGCCATTGATCCGGACTCACCGCCGGTACGCTCCACTTTCGTCATTCATCATTTCAGATGTTTAGATACTCATTTGTTCACTGATGATTATGAACTCATTTTTGCAGCCATCGCGAGGGTACATGGAGGAGATGGTTGAGCTGGTGGCCACACTCGAGGGCATGGTCCTACGCAGGGAGGCACAGTTGTCTGTTGCAGGCATTCAGGTACCCTTCAGTTTTTCCTGGCATTTATCATACTTCTGATGACATGCTGATTTCTACTGCATTGATAGACTACCTGTGTAGAGCACATCTGACACACACATCACTTGTATACTGTATTTACACGCACCCACTTCATGTAGCTTTTGCTCGTGTCTGTATCCGATGTACATATTTGGACTGATGTATTTGATTTGAACTCCTTGTTTTCAGATGCCTACATGGTCCGGTCAGCCGCAGGCCAGGCCACCTGGGCCTCATTGGGGAGCTGGGCCATCCGGGCCTTATCAGGGAGCTGGGCCATCCGAGCCTTATCAGGGGGAGGGGCCATCTCGGCCTTCCCGGGGAGCCGGGCCATCTAGGCCTTATCGAGGAGCTCGAGGAGGACCGGTCCGCAGGCGCAGGGCTCATGTCGTGGAGGTGGAGCCTGATGAGGAGGAGGAGGAGGAGGAGGAGGAGGAGGAGGAGGAGGCTACCGACCGCCAGTTCGAGACATCTGTCGAGGAGGGAGGCTCCGGTTTTGGCTCGGGGAACAGAGGCGAGGCTGAGGAGGATCCTGAGGATGACAGCTCCGACTCTGACGATGGTGTGGAGGTTGTCCCACAAAAGAGGACTAGGCGTGCTTCTCGTTCCCGCTCCCGAGGATTTTGATGCTGCTATTTCCATGCTTTATTTTTCTTTTTACTAGTAGTTTGTAGCACTTTGCACATCGTTAGGCAGTTTTATTTTTGTAAAACCTGTACCTTTATTTGTTGTAAAGCATGATGAAATGAAATAGCTTTTGAAAAGGTGTTTGTACTTTGAACTTTTAGCATCATATCGCATCAATTTGTTTTGCACAAGAAATGAAATTGAATGGTAATGCGCATTGTAATCACCAAATCAGGTAGTGAACCGACGCAACAAACTAAACAACTCAACTTACTAAGATATAACAGAATCTTTAGCAAGTTTACAACTCGATAAGCAAAAAGCAACAATGCAAACAAACAAGACTTTAACAAAACTTGCTTAAACAGAGAGCAAGGACTCAAAACACAAAACACGTCCGCTCGACAAACAACTCGATAAGCAGAGTACAACAACTCGATAAGCAAAACTCAACAACAAAAGGTGTACTTCTGACGATCTGGGCATCGGCACGCGTCTGAAATGAAGGCCTTCGGCTCTCCTGTTGTATGGTAATGTTTGGAGTTCTCCTTCGAAGAGCAAAACAGGACCGAGAAGACATACTGCAATATTGCCAGCCATCCTTGGGAGCTGGCTGGCCAGAGATATGCCACGGCATGGAGGACTAGAGAGTTTCTGGCCCCTGCTTCAACCTTCAGTTGCACTTTGTCAGATGAATGTGTGGATTGGCTCAAAGAGGAGGCACAAGTTGGGCCTAGCTTGGCATCAGATGCTCCGTCCAGCTCCGGGAGGGGACACATAGATACTTGATTCAACTATGCCCCAAATTTATTGCTTATTTAGCATTTTCAAGTTTTCTCTATGACTGTACTAAAATAAGCAACCTCGATTGTAATGCAAGAGCAGGAGAACTCTATTTTGAAATCAATGAAATTGAAAGTTATGGTACTGAAAATTTTCCACTTTTGGTCCAAAAATGGTCTTAGTCGTAAAAAGATTGATTTGAACAAAGTCAACTTTTATTGAAACTTTCCAAAACTATTTTCGATGTGGATCAGAACTGGACACGCCGAAAATCTGTCACTGAAATGCACAACCCCGGATCCCCGCAACTAGAAAGTTGCCCCTAGTCTGAAGAACAATGCGGCACTCCAAAGCAACGGAAAGTTGCCCCTAGTCTGAACAGCACTGTACCGGAGATCACGGTAAATGCTGATAGATAAAGATGACTGAAATGATTGAAATGGACAAAGTTGATCGGGGAAAAGTTTATGACTGAACTTCAAGACGAAGCTGCCTACGTATCCCAAAGATGGGAATCAAGTCTTACGTAGTTCAGGCTTGGGTTCGCTCGAGTATTTTCACTCTCCTTTTACGCTCTAACTTTTGCCAAGGCCGCCCTTTGCGGGTTTTCAACCTTGCGAGCTCTGTTTTTATATTTTCTAATTTTTTGTGCCCTGAATCTTGCCTAGGTCGCCCTTTCGGGTTTTCGGCCTAGCGAGCCTCTCAAGGATAGTATTTCTTCAACTTGTCCATATTGATCGGTTGTGAGAACTCCAAGCCATCTAGATCCATCAGAACCACAGCCCCACCTGACCAGATAGCTTTGATGATATAAGGACCAGTCCAATTGGGTTTGAACTTGCCCCTTGGGTCGTGGATGGGAGCTCGGTTGTCTTTGAGCACCAAATCTCCTTCTTTCAGATTCCTGGACTTAACCTTCTTGTTGAAAGCCCGGGCAATTCTGCGTTGATAGCCTTGGATGTGGTACAGTGCTTTCAGTCTTCTTTCATCAAAAAGCATGAGTTCTTCGAATCTGCTTTGCTGCCAATCTGCCTCGGCTATCTGGCATTCAGCCAATACTCGTAACGATGGGACCTCAATCTCAATGGGTAGAACAGCCTCCATTCCATAGACCAATGAATATGGAGTTGCTCCAGTAGAAGTTCTGATTGAAGTCCTGTAGCCCCATAGAGCAAATGGCAGCTTGTCTGGCCAATCCCGATAGGTTTCGACCATCTTCTGTAGTATATGCTTGATATTCTTGTTGGCGGCCTCAACCGCTCCGTTGGTCTGCGGCCTGTATGTAGATGACTTATGAAAAGCCACATTGTATTTCTCCAACAAATCTATCACTTCTTTCTTGAAATGGGAACCATTATCCGAAATTACCTCGTTTGGCACCCCGTAGCGACAGATGATATTGTTCCTGATGAACTTTGCGACATGCGACGCCTTCAACACTGCGTATGATTGGGCCTCGACCCACTTTGTAAAGTAATCTATCGCTACCAGGATAAACTCATGCCCGTTTGACCCCTTCGGGGTAACAGCTCCGATCACATCAATTCCCCAGACTGAAAAAGGCCACGGCGAAGTCATGTTGTATAGTTTTGACGGTGGGATGTTCATGCGATTTGCATGAATTTGACATTTGTGACATCGCCGAACAAAACCAATGCAATCCTCCTCCATGGTTGACCAGTAGTAGCCCTGTCTGAGGATCTTTCTGGCCAGCATTACTCCATTCATGTGTGCACCGCACTCCCCCCCATGGATGGCTTCCATCAGGCGTTTTGACTCTTCAGCTTCTACACAGAGCTTATGCATTCCCAGATGGCCCCTTTTGTACAAATTTCCCCCGCAGATAATGAACTGAGCAGCCATTCTTCTGACAGCCCTCTTATCCTTGGCATTTGCCCCTAGTGGGTATGTCTCCTTTTCCAAGAAGTTCCAGATGTCGTAATACCAGGGGTTGCCGTCTTGAACCTCATCTATGGCGGAAATCGACTCATATGCCGGCGCAAACTTTTGATCAATAATGATTGGACGCATCCGGACTCCGGACGGGATGTCTATCATAGAAGATAGAGTTGCTAATGAATCTGCAAACCTGTTGTTCTCTCTTACGAGGTGGGCGAAATTTAGCTTCTCAAACCGAGGAATTAACAAATCCAAGGTTTGGTGGTAGATTATCATCCTTTCCTCTTTGACCTTCCAATCTCCTTTTGCTTGAGACACAACAAGGTTCGAGTCCCCAATGACGTCCACTCGTCTTGCCCCTAGTTCCAGGGCTGCTTCCAGGCCAGCAATACATGCCTCATACTCTGCTTCATTGTTGGAAACTTTGAACCGGAGCTTGAATGCTAAAGGAATACGGGAATCATCAGGCGCTATCAGCAACACCCCTATCCCATACCCATACTGGTTTGACGCTCCGTCAAAGTACATTGTCCAGGTTTCATCTTTAACGTGCAGAATTGCTTCATCCGGGAATAGATACTCAACCGCTTCATCCCCCTCAACCGGGTGGTCGGCAAGGAACTCCGCTACCGCTCTGCCTTTTACTGACTTGCGCGTTACATACTTCAAATCAAATTCGGAGAGCAACAGCAGCCATCGAGCCAGCCTACCCGTAAGTGCTGGTTTCTCGAAAAGATATTTGATGGGATCCAAACGCGAAACCAACATTACAGAGTGAGCTAACAGGTAGTGCCGCAGCTTCCTGGTTGCCCATACCAAGGCCAAACAAGCCTTCTCCAGCGGTGTATAGCGGGTCTCGTAATCCAACATCTTTTTGCTCAGATAGTAGATGGCTCTTTCCACTTTGTCTTCTGACTCCTGCGCGAGCATGCAGCCCATGGTAGTCTCAGTTACCGAAAGGTACAGTATCAACGGTCTCCCCGGCTCTGGCGGTGACAACACGGGTGGGTTCTGTAGATATTCTTTGATCTGCTCAAAAGCTGTTTGACATCGGCCGTCCCATTGGAATTTCTTTCCTTTCTTCAGGAGACCAAAAAGTGGTTCACAAGTCAAGGTTAATTTAGAGATAAACCGTCTTATGAATTGCACTTTACCCAGAAAGCCTCGCACCTCCTTTTCAGTCCTTGGTGGTGGCATTTCTAAGATGGCCTTGATTTTGGAAGGGTCGACCTCGATGCCCCTTTGTGTGATCAGAAACCCTAACATCTTCCCTGCTGTAACACCAAACGTGCATTTCTGGGGGTTCAGTCGCAGCCGAAACTCTTTGATCCTCTGAAAGAATTTTTGTAAGGCGGTGTAGTGGCCCTCTCTATCTTTGGATTTGACAATCATGTCGTCCACGTACACTTCGACCTCCTTATGGATCATATCATGTAATATTGTAGTTGCTGCCCGTTGATACGTAGCTCCAGCATTTTTCAACCCGAATGGCATCACTCGATAACAATATGTCCCCCACGGGGTAGTGAACGCAGTCTTCTCCCGGTCTTCGGGTGCCATCACTATCTGATTATAGCCTGAGAAACCATCCATAAACGAAAGCAAGGCGTGTCCTGCCGTGAAATCCACCAATTCATCGATGTGCGGCAAGGGGAAGTCGTCCTTCGGACTGGCCTTGTTTAAATCCCTGAAGTCTACACAGACCCGAATTCTGCCGTCCTTCTTTGGCACTGGAACTATGTTGGCCAACCAAGTTGGATATTCAGATACCAACAGGAACCCTGCGTCAATTTGTTTGGTGACCTCTTCCTTAATCTTGAGGGCCCAGTCCGGGCGAATCCTTCTGAGTTTCTGTTTGACAGGGCGGGCCTCTGGATCAAGAGGGATCCGGTGCTGTACAATCTCAGGATCGATTCCAGGCATGTCTTCATAGGACCACGCGAAAACATCTTTGAAATCTTTTAATAAAGCGACTAAGCGCTCGCGCTCCTCTGAAGACAACGTGGACCCGATCTGGACCAGCCGCGGGTCCTTCTCAGTACCAATATTCACAGAAGTGATTTCATCGATTAAAGGTTTAACAAATCTTTCCTGCTCTTGATCAATTAATCGTTGCAAAACTGGAGGAATTTCTTCCTCACTATTTTCATCAAAATTTTGAAAATCCTGATTTAAGCAATAAATTAAAGGCACAGAAAAATACTCGGAAACCACATCCACATCATTCTCATTAAATACTTCCAAGCCGTCAGATTCCTCTGTTACAACAGACTCAAAAGAAAATGAAAAAGACGACCTAGACAGGACTGTGGTATCCGGGTTATCACCCCCAGGAATACCGGACTCAGACTCAGTCGAGCTGGAATCTGATTCTGACGCAGAAGATTTGGTAGAATCAGATTCCGGCTCACTACCTGACCCGGAACTGCTAGATAAAAAGCCTTCTTCATACTGCCAAATGAGAGAAGGTGCGATAGATGCATCCAAGATCGGCGCTGGGAAGCCCGCGGCTATTTCATCTCCAATCACAGAAACCGAAGAGTTATCCCCCAAGCACTCTTGGCTGATCGGAGGATCTGATAGTAGACTCGCCAGTGCTACCCCCATTTCCAGCTCTGTACTCTCGGGATCCACTGCTTTACATTGCTCAACCTCGGTTGGTGGGTCTGTCTGCGCCTCGGCAACGTCATCCCCAGATAATTGTATGTCGAAGAAGATTTCAAAACCAGGCACGCGCTTCCCCTTTGCGTCTAGCCATGGCTCCGGGAAGCCGCAGAACGGAAAATCTTCCCCCTCCCGGACGAAGCGTCCGTTTAGGGTACCCCAGATGGGCCTGTGCATTAAATCAAATGGCTTCCCGGCCTTCTTTGCTTTGGCCCTTCCGGCCATTTCTTTCCCTTTTCTCACCCAATCCTCCTTGGTGGGCAGATAACCCAGTCCAAAGGCGTGGGGGTTGTGTGGCACTTCGGCCAACACTGAGACGCCCTTCCGGCCGCTTCTCCCTAATCCCATCCCAGGGGTATGTTTTAGCTTGTTCATGAGGTATATGGATTGTGCACTAACATACATGCCCTCATTCGCAGCCATGACATTCTGCACTACTTGAGCCTCGGCCAAAGTGAACCCCGACAAAAACACATCCTCCGTGCCGTGCTCGATTTCCAAGACGGGTGTAGACACCTCCGGCGGGGGATGGATCGATGAATTTCCAAAAACGATTGCTACCCCTTTCCCGTGAGGGTATTTCAGCATCTGATGTAGGGTGGAAGAGACTGCTTTGACCTGGTGCAACCACGGTCGCCCCAAAAGTAAGTTAAAGGTTGCGGGAACGTCCAAAATATGAAATTCGATACCGTGTTGTCCTGGACCAACCTTAGTTTGAATTTTAACAGTCCCCATCACCTCTCTGCTGGTATTGTCATATGCCCGGATCACTTGGGTGGTTGGGACGAAATCTACGGGCTTCAACCCGATTGCATATGCCGTTCTGGTCGGGCAGACGTTAATCGCAGACCCGGTATCAACAAGTACCACCGGTATCCACTTATCTCTACATTCCACAGAGATGTAGAGAGGCTTATTATGATTTGCGCCCTCAGGCGGTAGCTCCTTGTTTGAAAAAGTCAATGCCGGGGAACCTCCTCCCGGAAAAACCAGCCCAACCAGCTGTTCAGGCGTGGTGTCTATAGAAAGTTTCGACTTGTCCATGGCAGATAGGACAGCTTCCCTGTGCACTCGTGATGCCATTAGCAGTCCCCAGATGGAGATGTCTGCTTGTATTTTCTTTAATTGCTTCAACACAGCCTCGTCTTCAATTTGCTTCTCCTTCTGTCTCTCTACCTCTCTGTCTTTCCCGGATGCTTCGGGTTGGTCTAGGTGTGGGGGCTTGAAGTACCGCCCACTTCTTGTCATATGGTCCACTTCATCCAGATACCAAGTATCATCCGGTTGGTTATTCCCCCAGTCCTCATCGGTGTGGGCAAGACACAAATCGTCATCTTCCCACCACATTCCACTGGCAGCCAACAGACACCTGTCTGGCTCCGGTCCACTCGCACTCTCAGTGCTCTCTGTCCATACGTTCGCAGCATTGCTTGTCTTTGCGCGCACAGAACTTTCGGTCCCCTCAGGGCCTTTTGCCTTTCTGGCTCTCTCAGTTTCCTCAAACTTTCCCTGTTCCAACTGTGTCAGTACAGCTGCTTGTTCAATAGTTCCCACATCCGTAATGCCCATGTCCTGAGCGGAATTCTTAACACCGGCGCTCTCCGGCGGTACAACTTGATTTTCGGCCGTTCCGGCCACAACTGATATTTCTGCCCCTGCCGGGCTCTGTTTTGGTTGAGCTTCCCCCACTGCATCCGGTTGATCTTCGAGCCATCCCGTGGCCTCCTCTGATCCCTCATAATCATTCCAGTTAATGGACGCATCCTCCAGCTCCTGATCATCGAGAAATTGCAAGTTAGCAAAGTCCTCTTCTACGGTTGTCGGCTCATCTGCCCATAGCCCAGATCCACCCCCTCGGATCATGCACAGTTCTCCTGTCTCGAGAAATTCTGCACTTAGCCCATTTCGGCTCGTTGATAGGATGTACTTGCTCGGATCATAAGCTCCTTCAGCAAAATTCTGTCCAGTCCCAAATTTAACAGACTCAGTCTCCCCCAAAATCTGCCCTGCCCTGCCTTCGACGGTCACCACCATCGGTTCTGGTTGGGTTTTGGAGGTGTCCACCATACACAAGAAGTCAGTGCAATCGGGGAGAAGCACCTCCGGCTTGGGTAGGTGGGTGGGAGTAATGTAGATGCTAGGATCGTAAGATGCGACCCCAGTCTGGATAAAGTTAATTCTTTTGGGAGGAGGAGCTTGATTATGTGATGGGAGAGGGTTGGTCGTAACATTGGGTTGGTCGGGAGGTGCAATCACCTGTTTGTCAATAAGATCTTGGATTTCATGACGCAGTCTGTAACAACGGTCGGTGTCATGACCGTGTTGTTGGTGGTATGCACAGTATTTTGACGAGTCATATGAGGGGGGAAGTGGATTTGGTAATGGCTTTGGTTCCAGGGGCTTCAAATGATTCTTTCTGATCAGTATTCCTAGAACTTTGGTCAGAGGCATATATAGTGGAGTAAAGGTTCTTTGGCCTCGGGGTTGGAATCGGCTGTTTTGTGAGTTGCTTCCGGACGCGCCGGAGAATGGTGTGGCAGTCGTGGGTCTTGGAGGGGGAGGGGGAGTGGTGGTGACCATACCAACTTCCGAGGCTCTCGTATTTGCAGCGCCGCTCGGGCCTGCGTTGTTGTTGCGATTGAAGGTCCTCCTTGGTTGTTCTCTGTCCTGGTCAAGCAGTCCTTGCCTCATAGCATCTTCTATTTGCACCCCCATATCATGTAAATCTGCGAAAGTAGGGAAGGGGACCACAATCATTCTTTGCATTAACTTGGGGTGGAGATTGCGCACAATCATCCGAATTTGATCTCTGTCAGTGGGCCTTAAAGTCATCGTCGACGCCTTTGCCCTCCATCGGATCACAAAGTCCGAGAAAGATTCCTTAGGCTCTTGCCTGGTTGTTTCTAGATCACGGGTTGTGATCTCGATCTGCGTATTATATGAATATTGTGTGACAAAGGCCTCAGCCATCTCATCCCAGTTTTTCTTCACCTCATCCGATAATCTTGCGTACCAATGGGAGGCCACACCCGACAGGGTTCGGCCGAATAATGAGAGCTTCTGTTGTCGTGTAAGGCCCATTGGCCGTAAGACATCCGCAAACAGTCGGATATGAACCATGGGGTCACCAGTCCCGTCAAAACGGTCTATTTGTGGCATTTTGAACCTATCGGGGAGTGTCACGGCCTCCTCGGTATATCCATCTCCGATATCCGGCATAGCCTTAGCCCCTTGGGATTTCTTAAAGAGTTTCTCCAATTTGCTCAATTTCAGAGCCGTAGGATCAACCTCGTCCTCGGATGGAGAGTCCGGGTGATTGGATGTATGAGCCTTGGACAGTTGTAGTGGAATCGGGGGCGGTGCTGGCCCCGTTGGAAGACTCGTGTCCTCTTGTAAATTTTGAACAGTCGGTGCAGTACTTTGGGTGTTCAGAGGAGCGTCCTGAATAGCAGGAGCCTTCTCGGGTAATGGGATTCCTGCTGGAGGAGGGATTTGGTGTGAAGCAGATGCCGTACTCTGTTGTTGCAGTCTAGTAATCAACTCAGCCTGTTGGGCCATGACTGTGGCCTGTTGTTTGGAGAATTCCGCTTGACGGGCGGCATCATCGTGCATCTGTTTCATGCTTTCCTGCATTTGGCGCATTAGAGCCTCTATCCCTGATGTATTCTGTTGCTCCATCTGTCTAACTGGTATGTCTATTTCTGCAGCAGTAATTGAGACCTCAGTCCTATAGTCCTCTGGTGGAGTAACCCACTGCCTTGACAACCTCTGTTCCGACACACTACGTCTTTTCGGCTTCCTTCTGATAACAGGGGGTAGAGAATAGAACACTGGCTGTCCGTCTATCAGATCCTCAGATCGGTGGAGTCGACGACCTCGTGTCCAAGGTGCTTGGGGAATGCCTGTTGGTTCGGAAGCAATCGTGCTAAAACTGACCTAGCAAAAGATAAATAAAGCGAAAAGGAAATAAATAAACAGATAAACGGGCAGCATAACAGCTTAAAACAAAAATGCAAGACACATAATCGGGCATAATCAACACACGGTCAATAAGCTGAAATATACACTGTCCTTAAACACTGATTATCATCCCTGTATCACTGTTCCCCAAAACAGAATCTGATATCCGCAGATAAATAGTCCTCAAACACTGGCTGATGCCCACAGGTTTGATACCCGTAATACAAAACTGATGCCCGCAGGCCTGATGTTGACGATACTGAACTGATGCCCGTAGGCCTGATACTGCCAATACCTGAACCATAGCCCGCAGGCTTGATATTCAATACTCATATACTGATCTGATGCCCGCAGGCTTGATGCTGACAATTCTGAACCGATGCCCACAGGCCTGATGCCCAAACTCATATACTGATACATGCATTCCTGTAGAGACGCACTCTAAAGCACATAACAGATAAGTGAGAGCCAAAACACCCCTATGTTGGGGTAAGGTTTCCCTGTCCTATTTTGTCAGGAGCTAGGGTTTCACTATGCACACAGCGGTTTCAAACAACTTATAAACGGGTAAGCAGCCTGTCCTAATTCGGAATGGTCACTATGGATCCGAATATGCACTAGGTCGAATAGTCACAAAGGGTGCCCCGGTAAAACCGGGGTTTGTGTTCCCATACTGGCAGAGCCCACAACCGGTCAGCCTTATGGTCATGCCTTGACAAGACAAGCCTCCGGCAAACCGTTCAGGAATAGCAGATGGCAAACACGGTGTCCTAGGCGCACCAATGCAAATGCAATGCAAAGAAACACACAAGTGTAGTCAAAAACAGATATCATGAGTTCGAGTTAAGTTCTCTAAATCCCCAGCAGAGTCGCCAGAAACTGTAACAGGGCCGCGGGGGACCTCGCTACAGCTCGGACTCGACTTTTCGTAGTCACGGTTCTAAGTCTGAACCAAAGAGTCCAAATCCGGCAAATCGTTTTTGAAAAAAACAGATTTTTGAAAGAAGTGCCAAACATGGACTGCTTTGCCAGATACAGAGTCGCCACCTAAATATTTTATTTTGGGAAATTTAGGAAACCCTGACTCGGTGCCAAAAGGCCACGCGTCCGTCATCACCAAAGTTGCCTCGGCTCGGGAACTTGGGTACGATTGGGGAAGGTCACTTCGTGAGCACCCCCGCTCGCCCGGTCATAGACCGGCCTCTACTAACCATGATATCAATTTTTGAAAACATTGTGAGTTCTTATACCGGTTATTAGCCTAGGTTACTATGTGACGCGCACAGCATATAAGTATAGACCGGGTTGCCCGAATTGGAACAAAACATTTCATGCTTGTTTTTGAAAATGGTTTGTTACCCGCAGGTAGGCTTGAAACATTTTGATGATTCATTCCAATTCAGATAACCCAACCTTCACCCACAGGCATTCAGACAGATATATCAGATAAGCACATAGCTTCATGGTAAGCATGCTATCATGGCATTCACTCACACGCATGCAAGGATGCTAAAGCATAAAAACTTACCGAGTACTCCAAGCCAAAATAGAAACTATATTAGAAATCATGCATGATCCTAAGTATACAGAAATGCCTAATGTATCACATGCAAAAATGTAACTATAGCAGGCTCGGCTATTCTAAGATGGTATATGAGATGTTACAACTAACATGTATTCAACTTGGAATTAAAAATACAATGCAGTTAGTATGATGCGCCGAGCCCGGTGCATGCAATACAGATGAATGATGCAAACATGCTGTCATACTGTATGTTAATTTAAACATGCCCTAATCTAACCATCATAAGCGGATAAATAAAAGGGAGAAAGACGTGGGGTTGGAAGACATACATCACACTCACGCACACTTATTACAGTTGTGCCCTCACTCGGAGGGTCCGAATAAATAATACAGTCCAAATATTACAGTCCCCAAAATAAAAGAATATTACAGTCCAAAATATTACAGAATTCTAATTAATTAATGAATTAACTAGAAAGCAAATAAACTGGCGTGCAAGCCAGGGACTGCCTTGCTTCTGATGGATGATGCATGTCCGGATTGTCTTGCGCGGAAATCCACCGGGATGCCCCAATTAGCCTCTGTTTACACCTGTTCCTTGAAAAGCGTGCCAAGTCCCAAAAAGTCGTTGATTCTCCGTTTTGCTGCAACAGAGAGCAGGAAAGGGGCATAGCAATGTATTTGCACAAATATATGCATGTCTCGATCCTCGTGCCACCAATCGTGCATACCGAGGCATGATGGCCGAGGAATCGAAATGCACAACTCTATATAGGATGAATGCACATGAAACTATAGCTAAAACCTAACCCCATCATGGATAATCCGGAGTGTCGGCGACTGGGGGAATAGAGACACATTCCGTCACTCGGAGTACGAAATGTACCTCGTTTCCCGTGTCCGGGCTAACTCTTATTCCGGACACGATGCAATATGCATGATATGCATGAAATGCAACTAAAATATAATCCTAACATACAGAATGCTATGGAACGAGATGCCTCGAAATGCGTGCAAGCGGGCACACAAACCGAGAAAGTGACTGGATGTTGAAAAATGAGATGCCTCGAAGTGCGTGCACACGGGCACGCAAACCGAGGCGATGATAAATGACAATGAGAATGAGATGTCTCGAAGTACGTGCACACGGGCACGCAAACCGAGGCAATGCTAAAATGACAATGGAAAATGAGATGCCTCGAAACGCGTGCACACGGGCACGCAAACCGAGGCGATGACAGATATGATGAAAATGAGATGCCTCGAAACGCGTGCACACGGGCACGCAAACCGAGGCGATGACAGATATGATGAAAATGAGATGCCTCGAAACGCGTGCACACGGGCACGCAAACCGAGGCGATGACAGATATGATGAAAATGAGATGCCTCGAAATGCGTGCACACGGGCACGCAAACCGAGAAAGTGACTGGATGTTGAAAAATGAGATGCCTCGAAGTGCGTGCACACGGGCACGCAAACCGAGGCGATGATAAATGATACGGAAATGACAAATGGACTTATACCAACACGAGTGAGCCTCGGCCACACTCACATCGGATGCCGATGGCAGAAAATGAAGTGCCTCGAAATGCGTGCACACGGGCACGCAAACCGAGGCAATGCAAATGCAATGCAAATGACATGGAAAATGATAAGTGGACTTATACTAACATGAGTGAGCCTCAGCCACACTCACATAAGATGCCGATGGCAGAAAATGAGGTGCCTCGAAATGCGTGTACACGGGCACGCAAACCGAGGCAATGCTAAAATGAAATGAAACATGGCCAAAATGATATGTAAGCATGCTAATGGAATTTCAGCAACAAAATATGGGGGAAAACAGTCCCGAAATGAAGCGAAATGACATGAAATGTAAGGAAATGACCCGAAATGCAACATTAGGCATCCGAAATGGCCTATAGCCATACTAAACATGCACAACATGGACATGCAATGCAAAGACAGAAGCTAGACAGTCCCAAAAGATGCACTTTCACAGTTATGAACATGGCCAAACAGTAAGCATAGGTAAGGGAAGCATAGCATGCAAGAATGGGGGCCAAAAGAGGGGTAAAGAAGCAAGTGGTATAAGCAAAACTCAAACTGAAAAATTTCCTTCTATAACACTGAAGATGGACCAAAAATATGAACATTTACAGTATATGGCAGCCTCAAAATCAGTATACAAACATGCTAAAAATATGATGCAAAATAAGGCTCAAAAGGTACTAAAACATGAAGTGTATAAAACAATCACCAAACAGAAAAAAAGTGTGAATGAAACATGAAGTATAGGTCAAAATAAGACCACTTTCAGTTCGGATCAAGGCCCAAAAACAGAAACCAAGAGGGCTATCACCTTATGCAAAAATGGGGCCAAATAGGGGATTAAACTACAAGTGACACATGGAAACACCAAACAATGTTGAGCCCTTCTCCAATGTTGAAGAGGGGCTCAAAATATGCCTCATATCAGTTTACAACATGCTCGAAAATAAATTGCTCATAGGTCAAAAAAGGCATACAAAATCATGACATACAACATGGTCAATGAAACAAGTATATTATGGAGGGCTCAATCAAGGTTGAGCCCTTAATGAGAAGTGAAGATGAGTTCAAAATATGGTCCTTTTCAGTTAGGACCGAAGCTTGAAACCAAAAAGAAATGAGGCTTAGAAATAGATCAAAGAAAAGGGTCAAAAGGATCAAAGTGTAACTTACCCTTGAAGATCTAGACTTTGGTTGCTTCTTGGATGGATTTGCTGCTCCTTTGGCCTTCAAGAACCCTTCCTAGCTGCTGGAAATGAGATAGTGGTGGTAGAGCTTGGTGGTATAGAAGGAATGGAGGTTAATGGACTTAGGGTTTTTGAAGAATTGAAGAAGATGAAGATGGAGTTGGCTATGGAGTTCTTAAGATCAAATTTTCTAACCCCCTAGAAGAAGGCCCTCAGCTGGTTATAAGGTCAAGAAAGGGGGTGTAAAAGGGGGGTCAAATGGAGAGGAAAACTCTCTCCCAAAATATCCCCCGGATACAGAAAATATCTGGGGGATATTGCCTCACAGCTGGAAGGGGCACAGTGAGAGGAGCACGGCCGGCCGCTTACTTTTTCTGGAGGTGGCCGGCCGGCCACACCCCCTAGCCGGCCGGCTAGGGGTCAAAAGGGTCAAGCATCTTTTCTGGCCGGCCAGGTATTGGGGAGGTAGGCCTTTGTGTGTACAACACAACCATGTAATTGAAATTCCAAGAAAGTGGGCCCAAGGGGTTCAACAGTGGCTCGGAAAGAGGGGTTCAAAAGGGTCAAGTGACCTTAATGGCCGGCCATGAACTTTTAGTGGCCTCTCAGATGTGTAGATCACAGATATGTGGTTGAAAGTTGGAGAAAAAGGGTCCAAGGGGTTCAACATTAGCCCGGAAGAAAGGGGTCA
Source organism: Camellia sinensis (assembly GCF_055761805.1). Taxonomy (NCBI): domain Eukaryota; kingdom Viridiplantae; phylum Streptophyta; class Magnoliopsida; order Ericales; family Theaceae; genus Camellia; species Camellia sinensis. The sequence continues at coordinate 119,314,990 of NC_138974.1, forward strand.
AAAGGGTCAAATGACCTTAATGGCCGGCCATGAACTTTTAGGGGCCTCTCAGATGTGTAGATCACAGATATGTGGTTGAAAGTTGGCAACGCTAGCTCTAAGGTATTCAACATTAGCCCGGAAGTTGGAAAAACGGGCGCCGGGAGGCTCGGGAGGAGAGATAACTGGCTGTCGCAACAATTGCTGGCCTCCCACCCTTCAGTGACCTTCCCTGTGATAAAACAGAGGTACCTGCCAAAAATGAGCGAAAACCGTTGCAAAACGAATGTTCCGGAGCCAAAACACGTAGTTCGGGGTCCCGGAAATGGGCTGTTAAGCACCGAAAATCGTATTTGACCTCGAAGTGGGTTTCTCAGCCCCCAGTGTCCCTCAAAATGGATGAAATAGGATGTATGCCAAAAATCAGAGCAATAGGAGATGGTTAAGCGGTCCCGAACCGAGGCACACGGCCTGACGGCTCCGAAAACCGGGAACTGGACTCCGAAATGGGCAAAATGGCCTACGGCCACCAAATGTAGCCTACGGACATTGAGAGATGGTCTACGGGACCTCTCTCTCCCCTCAGGAAAAGAAACAGAGAAAACCGAGTCAGGTTCGCAAACCGAGACAAGGCACAGAAAAGGGTTCGGAAGTCCGGAGGCAGGGCTTACGGCCGCGACCCTGAAACTTCTGAACAAGCACATTATGCAACATCACCAAGCGCTCAATCGGTGACGTCTGAGTCTTAAGGTCGGTCAAAAATGGGGTGTCTACAAACCGTAATGCGCATGAAATGGTATGTAAACCCCGAATTTACATATCTGCCACTGTGCAGGAGAATCCGTATAGGTGTTCGATTGTTCGAACCGTATTGCCCAAGAAATGGTTTGTAAACGACGTATTTACATATCTGCCACTGTGTAGGAGAATCCGTATAGGTGTTCGAGCGTTCGAACCGTAATGCGCGAGAAATGGTATGTAAACCCCGTATTTACATATCTGCCACTATGCAGGAGAATCCGTATAAGTGTTCGAGTGTTCGAATCGTATTGCGCAAGAATTGGTATGTAAACCCCGTATTTACATATCTGCCACTGTACTGGAGAATCCGTATAGGTGTTCGAGTGTTCGAACCATATTGCGCAAGAAATGGTATGTAAACCCCGTATTTACATATCTACCACTGTGCAGGAGAATCCGTATAGGTGTTCGAGTGTTCGAACCGTAATTCGCCCGAAATGGTATGTAAAACCCGTATTTACATATCGGCCACTGTGCAGGAGAATCCGTATAGGAGTTCGAGTGTTCGAACCGTATTGCGCAAGAAATGGTATGTAAACCCCGTATTTACATATCTGCCACAGTGCAGGAGAATCCGTATAGGTGTTCGAGTGTCCGAACCGTAATGCGCAAGAAATGGTACGGAAACCCCGTATTCACATATCTGTCACTGTGCAGGAGAATCCGTATAGGTGTTCGAGTGTTCGAACCGTAATGCGCAAGAAATGGTATGTAAACCCCGTATTTACATATCTGCCACTGTGCAGGAGAATCAGTATTGGTGTTCGAGTGTTCGAACCGTATTGCGCAAGAAATGGTATGTAAACCCCGTATTTACATATCTGCCACTGTGCAGGAGAATCCGTATAGGTGTTCGAGTGTTCGAACCGTAATGCGCAAGAAATGGTATGTAAACCCCGTATTTACATATCTGTCACTGTGCAGGAGAATCCGTATAGGTGTTCGAGTGTTCGAACCGTATTGCGCAAGAAATGATATGTAAACCCCGTATTTACATATCTGCCACTGTGCAGGAGAATCCGTATAGGTGTTCGAGTGTTCGAACCGTAATGCGCAAGAAATGGTATGTAAACCCCGTATTTACATATATGCCACTGTGCAGGAGAATCCGTATAAGTGTACGAGTGTTCGAACCGTATTGCGCAAGAAATGCTTTGTAAACCCCGTATTTACATATATGCCACTGTGCAGGAGAATCCGTATAGGTGTTCGAGTTTTCGAACCGTATTGCGCAAGAAATGGTATGTAAACCCCGTATTTACATATCTGCCACTGTGCAGGAGAATCCGTATAGGTGTTCGAGTGTTCGAACCGTAATGCGCAAGAAAATGGTGTGTAAACCCCGTATTTACATATCTGCCACTGTGCAGGAGAATCCGTATAGGTGTTCGATTGTTCGAACCGTATTGCCCAAGAAATGGTTTGTAAACGCCGTATTTACATATCTGCCACTATGTAGGAGAATCCGTATAGGTGTTCGAGTGTTCGAACCGTAATGCGGAAGAAATGGTATGTAAACCCCGTATTTACATATCTGCCACTGTGCAGGAGAATCCGTATAAGTGTTCGAGTGTTCGAATCGTATTGCGCAAGAATTGGTATGTAAACCCCGTATTTACATATCTGCCACTGTACAGGAGAATCCGTATAGGTGTTCGAGTGTTCGAACCGTATTGCGCAAGAAATGGTATGTAAACCCCGTATTTACATATCTGCCACTGTGCAGGAGAATCCGTATAGGTGTTCGAGTGTTCGAACCGTAATGCGCAAGAAATGGTATGTGAACCCCGTATTTACATATCTGCCACTGTGCAGGAGAATCCGTATAGGTGTTCGAGTGTTCGAACCGTATTGCGCAAGAAATGGTATGTAAACCCCGTATTTACATATCTGCCACTGTGCAGGAGAATCCGTATAGGTGTTCGAGTGTTCGAACCGTATTGCGCAAGAAATGGTTTGTATACCCCGTATTTACATATCTGCCACTGTGTAGGAGAATCCGTATAGGTGTTCGAGTGTTCGAACCGTAATGCGCAAGAAATGGTATGTGAACCCCGTATTTAAATATCTGCCACTGTGCAGGGGAATCCGTATAGGTGTTCGAGTGTTCGAACCGTAATGCGCAAGAAATGGTATGTAAACCCCGTATTTACATATCTGCCACTGTACAGGAGAATCCGTATAGGTGTTCGAGTGTTCGAACCGTATTGCCCAAGAAATGGTTTGTAAACCCCGTATTTACATATCTGCCACTGTGCAGGAGAATCCGTATAGGTGTTCGAGTGTTCGAACCGTATTGCGCAAGAAATGGTTTGTAAACCCCGTATTTACAGATCTGCCACTGTGCAGGAGAATCCGTATAGGTGTTCGAGTGTTCGAACCGTAATGCGCAAGAAATGGTATGTGAACCCCGTATTTACATATCTGCCACTGTGCAGGAGAATCCGTATAGGTGTTCTAGTGTTCGAACCGTATTGCGCAAGAAATGGTATGTAAACCCCGTATTTACATATCTGCCACTGTGCAGGAGAATCCGTATAGGTGTTCGAGTGTTCGAACCGTATTGCGCAAGAAATGGTTTGTAAACCCCGTATTTACATATCTGCCACTGTGTAGGAGAATCCGTATAGGTGTTCGAGTGTTCGAACCGTAATGCGCAAGAAATGGTATGTGAACCCCGTATTTAAATATCTGCCACTGTGCAGGAGAATCCGTATAGGTGTTCGAGTGTTCGAACCGTATTGCGCAAGAAATGGTATGTAAACCCCGTATTTACATATCTGCCACTGTGCAGGAGAATCCGTATAGGTGTTCGAGTGTTCGAACCGTAATGCGCAAGAAATGGTGTGTAAACCCCGTATTTACAAATCTGCCACTGTGCAGGAGAATCCGTATAGGTGTTCGAGTGTTCGAACCGTAATGCGCAAGAAAAGGTATGTAAACCCCGAATTTACATATCTGCCACTGTGTAGGAGAATCCGTATAGGTGTTCGATTGTTCGAACCGTATTGCCCAAGAAATGGTTTGTAAACGCCGTATTTACATATCTGCCACTATGTAGGAGAATCCGTATAGGTGTTCGAGTGTTCGAACCGTAATGCGCAAGAAATGGTATGTAAATCCCGTATTTACATATCTGCCACTGTGCAAGAGAATCCGTATAAGTGTTCGAGTGTTCGAATCGTATTGCGCAAGAATTGGTATGTAAACCCCGTATTTACATATCTGCCACTGTACAGGAAAATCCGTATAGGTGTTCGAGTGTTCGAACCATATTGCGCAAAAATGGTATGTAAACGCCGTATTTACATATCTACCACTGTGCAGCGGAATCCGTATAGGTGTTCGAGTGTTCAAACCGTAATTCGCCCGAAATTGTATGTAAAACCCGTATTTACATATCGGCCACTATGCAGGAGAATCCGTATAGGTGTTCGAGTGTTCGAACCGTATTGCTCAAGAAATGGTATGTAAACCCCGTATTTACATATCTGCCACTGTGCAGGAGAATCCGTATAGGTGTTCGAGTGTTCGAACCTTAATGCGCAAGAAATGGTATGTAAACCCCGTATTTACATATCTGCCACTGTGCAGGAGAATCCGTAGAGGTGTTCGAGTGTTCGAACCGTAATGCGCAAGAAATGGTATGTAAACCCCGTATTTACATATATGCCACTGTGCAGGAGAATCCGTATAAGTGTTCGAGTGTTCGAACCGTATTGCGCAAGAAATGTTTTGTAAACCCCGTATTTACATATATGCCACTGTGCAGGAGAATCCGTATAGGTGTTCGAGTGTTCGAACCGTATTGCGTAAGAAATGGTATGCAAACCCCGTATTTACGTATCTGCCACTGTGCAGGAGAATCCGTATAGGTGTTCGAGTGTTCGAACCGTAATGCGCAAGAAATGGTGTGTAAACCCCGTATTTACATATCTGCCACTGTGCAGGAGAATCCGTATAGGTGTTCGAGTGTTCGAACCGTAATGCGCAAGAAATGGTACGGAAACCCCGTATTTACAAATCTGCCACTGTGCAGGAGAATCCGTATAGGTGTTCGAGTGTTCGAACCGTAATGCGCAAGAAAAGGTATGTAAACCCCGAATTTACATATCTGCCACTGTGTAGGAGAATCCGTATAGGTGTTCGATTGTTCGAACCGTATTGCCCAAGAAATGGTTTGTAAACGCCGTATTTACATATCTGCCACTATGTAGGAGAATCCGTATAGGTGTTCGAGTGTTCGAACCGTAATGCGCAAGAAATGGTATGTAAACCCCGTATTTACATATCTGCCACTGTGCAGGAGAATCCGTATAAGTGTTCGAGTGTTCGAATCGTATTGCGCAAGAATTGGTATGTAAACCCCGTATTTACATATCTGCCACTGTACAGGAGAATCCGTATAGGTGTTCGAGTGTTCGAACAATATTGCGCAAAAATGGTTTGTAAACGCCGTATTTACATATCTACCACTGTGCAGGGGAATCCGTATAGGTGTTCGAGTGTATGAACCGTAATTCGCCCGAAATGGTATGTAAAACCCGTATTTACATATCGGCCACTGTGCAGGAGAATCCGTATAGGTGTTCGAGTGTTCGAACCGTATTGCGCAAGAAATGGTATGTAAACCCCGTATTTACATATCTGCCACTGTGCAGGAGAATCCGTATAGGTGTTCGAGTGTTCGAACCGTAATGCGCAAGAAATGGTACGGAAACCCCGTATTTACATATCTGCCACTGTGCAGGAGAATCCGTATAGGTGTTCGAGTGTTCGAACCGTAATGCGCAAGAAATGGTATGTAAACCCCGTATTTACATATCTGCCACTGTGCAGGAGAATCCGTATAGGTGTTCGACTGTTCGAACCGTATTGCCCAAGAAATGGTTTGTAAACCCCGTATTTACATATCTGCCACTGTGTAGGAGAATCCGTATAGGTGTTCGAGTTTTCGAACCGTAATGCGCAAGAAATGGTATGTAAACCCCGTATTTACATATCTGCCACTGTGCAGGAGAATCCGTATAGGTGTTCGAGTGTTCGAACCGTATTGCCCAAGAAATGGTTTGTAAACCCCGTATTTACATATCTGCCACTGTGCAGGAGAATCCATATAGGTGTTCGAGTGTTCGAACCGTATTGCGCAAGAAATGGTTTGTGAACCCCGTACTTACAGATCTGCCACTATGCAGGAGAATCCGTATAGGTGTTCGAGTGTTCGAACCGTAATGCGCAAGAAATGGTATGTAAACCCCGTATTTACATATCTGCCACTGTGCAGGAGAATCCGTATAGGTGTTCGAGTGTTCGAACCGTATTGCGCAAGAAATGGTATGTAAACCCCGTATTTACATATCTGCCACTGTGCAGGAGAATCCGTATAGGTGTTCGAGTGTTCGAACCGTAATGCGCAGGAAATGGTATGTAAACCCCGTATTTACATATCTGCCACTGTGCAGGAGAATCCGTAGAGGTGTTCGAGTGTTCGAACCGTAATGCGCAAGAAATGGTATGTAAACCCCGTATTTACATATATGCCACTGTGCAGGAGAATCCGTATAAGTGTTCGAGTGTTCGAACCGTATTGCGCAAGAAATGTTTTGTAAACCCCGTATTTACATATATGCCACTGTGCAGGAGAATCCGTATAGGTGTTCGAGTGTTCGAACCGTATTGCGCAAGAAATGGTTTGTAAACCCCGTATTTACATATCTGCCACTGTGCAGGAGAATCCGTATAGGTGTTCAAGTGTTCGAACCGTAATGCGCAAGAAATGGTGTGTAAACCCCGTATTTACATATCTGCCACTGTGCAGGAGAATCCGTATAGGTGTTCGAGTGTTCGAACCGTAATGCGCAAGAAATGGTACGGAAACCCCGTATTTACAAATCTGCCACTGTGCAGGAGAATCCGTATAGGTGTTCGAGTGTTCGAACCGTAATGCGCAAGAAAAGGTATGTAAACCCCGAATTTACATATCTGCCACTGTGTAGGAGAATCCGTATAGGTGTTCGATTGTTCGAACCGTATTGCCCAAGAAATGGTTTGTAAACGCCGTATTTACATATCTGCCACTATGTAGGAGAATCCGTATAGGTGTTCGAGTGTTCGAACCGTAATGCGCAAGAAATGGTATGTAAACCCCGTATTTACATCTCTGCCCCTGTGCAGGGGAATCCGTATAAGTGTTCGAGTGTTCGAATCGTATTGCGCAAGAATTGGTATGTAAACCCCGTATTTACATATCTGCCACTGTACAGGAGAATCCGTATTGGTGTTCGAGTGTTCGAACCATATTGCGCAAAAATGGTATGTAAACGCCGTATTTACATATCTACCACTGTGCAGGAGAATCCGTATAGGTGTTCGAGTGTTCGAACCGTAATTCAACCGAAATGGTATGTAAAACCCGTATTTACATATCGGCCACTGTGCAGGAGAATCCGTATAGGTGTTCGAGTGTTCGAACCATATTGCGCAAGAAATGGTATGTAAACCCCGTATTTACATATCTGCCACTGTGCAGGAGAATCCGTATAGGTGTTCGAGTGTTCGAACCGTAATGCGCAAGAAATGGTACGGAAACCCCGTATTTACATATCTGCCACTGTGCAGGAGAATCCATATAGGTGTTCGAGTCTTCGAACCGTAATGCGCAAGAAATGGTATGTAAACCCCGTATTTACATATCTGCCACTATGCAGGAGAATCCGTATAGGTGTTCGAGTGTTCGAACTGTATTGCCCAAGAAATGGTTTGTAAACGCCGTATTTACATATCTGCCACTGTGCAGGAGAATCCGTATAGGTGTTCGAGTGTTCGAACCGTAATGCGCAAGAAATGGTATGCAAACCCCGTATTTAGAAATCTGCCACTGTGGAGGAGAATCCGTATAGGTGTTCGAGTGTTCGAATCGTATTGCGCAAGAATTGGTATGTAAGCCCCGTATTTACATATCTGCCACTGTGCAGGAGAATCCGTAGAGGTGTTCGAGTGTTCGAACCGTATTGCGCAACTAATGATATGTAAACCCCGTATTTACATATCTACCACTGTGCAGGAGAATCCGTATAGGTGTTCGAGTGTTCGAACCGTAATTCGCCCGAAATGGTATGTAAAACCCGTATTTACATATCTGCCACTGTGCAGGAGAATCCGTATGGGTGTTCAAGTGTTCAAACCCTAATGCATGAGAAATGGTAAGTAAACGCCGTATTTACATATCTGCCACTGTGCAGGAGAATCCGTATAGGTGTTCGAGTGTTCGAACCGTATTGCGCAAGAAATGGTATGTAAACCCCGTATTTACATATCTGCCACTGTGCAGGAGAATCCGTATAGGTGTTCGAGTGTTCGAACCGTAATGCGCAAGAAATGGTATGTAAACCCCGTATTTACATATCTGCCACTGTGCAGGAGAATCTGTATAGGTGTTCGAGTGTTCGAACCGTTTTGCGCAAGAAATGGTATGTAAACCCCGTATTTACATATCTGCCACTGTGCAGGAGAATCCGTATAGGTGTTCGAGTGTTCGAACCGTAATGCGCAAGAAATGTTATGTAAACCCCGTATTTACATATCTGCCACTGTGCAGGAGAATCCGTATAGGTGTTCGAGTGTTCGAACCGTATTGCGCAAGAAATGGTTTGTAAGCCCCGTATTTACATATATGCCACTGTGCAGGAGAATCCGTATAGGTGTTCGAGTGTTCGAACCGTATTGCGCAAGAAATGGTATGTAAACCCCGTATTTACATATCTGCCACTGTGCAGGAGAATCCGTATAGGTGTTCGAGTGTTCGAACCGTAATGCGCAAGAAATGGTATGTAAACCCCGTATTTACATATCTGCCACTGTGCAGGAGAATCCGTATAAGTGTTCGAGTGTTCGAACCGTATTGCCCAAGAAATGGTTTGTAAACGCCGTATTTACATATCTGCCACTGTGCAGGAGAATCCGTATAGGTGTTCGAGTGTTCGAACCGTAATGCGCAAGAAATGGTATGTAAACCCCGTATTTACATATCTGCCACTGTGCAGGAGAATCCGTATAGGTGTTCGAGTGTTCGAACCGTATTGCCCAAGAAATGGTTTGTAAACGCCGTATTTACATATCTGCCACTGTGCAGGAGAATCCGTATAGGTGTTCGAGTGTTCGAACCGTAATGCGCAAGAAATGGTATGCAAACCCCGTATTTACATATCTGCCACTGTGCAGGAGAATCCGTATAGGTGTTCGAGTGTTCGAATCGTATTGCGCAAGAATTGGTATGTAAGCCCCGTATTTACATATCTGCCACTGTGCAGGAGAATCCGTATAGGTGTTCGAGTGTTCGAACCGTATTGCGCAAGAAATGATATGTAAACCCCGTATTTACATATCTACCACTGTGCAGGAGAATCCGTATAGGTGTTCGAGTGTTCGAACCGTAATTCGCCCGAAATGGTATGTAAAACCCGTATTTACATATCTGCCACTGTGCAGGAGAATCCGTATGGGTGTTCGAGTGTTCGAACCCCAATGCATGAGAAATGGTAAGTAAACGCCGTATTTACATATCTGCCACTGTGCAGGAGAATCCGTATAGGTGTTCGACTGTTCGAACCGTATTGCGCAAGAAATGGTATGTAAACCCCGTATTTACATATCTGCCACTGTGCAGGAGAATCCGTATAGGTGTTCGAGTGTTCAAACCGTAATGCGCAAGAAATGGTATGTAAACCCCGTATTTACATATCTGCCATTGTGCAGGAGAATCTGTATAGGTGTTCGAGTGTTTGAACCGTATTGCGCAGGAAATGGTTTGTAAACCCCGTATTTACATATCTGCCACTGTGCAGGAGAATCCGTATAGGTGTTCGAGTGTTCGAACCGTATTGCGCAAGAAATGGTATGTAAACCCCGTATTTACATATCTGCCACTGTGCAGGAGAATCCGTATATGTGTTCGAGTGTTCAAACCGTAATGCGCAAGAAATGGTATGTAAACCCCGTATTTACATATCTTCCACTGTGCAGGAGAATCCGTATAGGTGTTCGAGTGTTCGAACCGTATTGCGCAAAAAATGGTATGTAAATCCCGTATTTACATATCTGCCACTGTGCAGGAGAATCCGTATAGGTGTTCGAGTGTTCGAACTGTATTGCCCAAGAAATGGTTTGTAAACCCCATATTTACATATCTGCCACTGTGCAGGAGAATCCGTATAGGTGTTCGAGTGTTCGAACCGTATTGCACAAGAAATGGTATGTAAACCCCGTATTTACATATCTGCCACTGTGCAGGAGAATCCGTATAGGTGTTCGAGTGTTCGAACCGTAATGCGCAAGAAATGGTATGTAAACCGCGTATTTACATATCTGCCACTGTGGAGGAGAATCCGTATAGGTGTTCGAGTGTTCGAACCGTATTGCGCAAGAAATGGTATGTAAACCCCGTATTTACATATCTACCACTGTGCAGGAGAATCCGTATAGGTGTTCGAGTGTTCGAACCGTAATTCGCCCGAAATGGTTTGTAAAACCCGTATTTACATATCGGCCACTGTGCAGGAGAATCCGTATAGGTGTTCGAGTGTTGGAACCGTATTGCGCAAGAAATGGTATGTAAACCCCGTATTTACATATCTGCCACTGTGCAGGAGAATCCGTATAGGTGTTCGAGTGTTCGAACCGTAATGCGCAAGAAATGGTACGGAAACCCCGTATTTACATCTCTGCCCCTGTGCAGGGGAATCCGTATAAGTGTTCGAGTGTTCGAATCGTATTGCGCAAGAATTGGTATGTAAACCCCGTATTTACATATCTGCCACTGTACAGGAGAATCCGTATTGGTGTTCGAGTGTTCGAACCATATTGCGCAAAAATGGTATGTAAACGCCGTATTTACATATCTACCACTGTGCAGGAGAATCCGTATAGGTGTTCGAGTGTTCGAACCGTAATTCAACCGAAATGGTATGTAAAACCCGTATTTACATATCGGCCACTGTGCAGGAGAATCCGTATAGGTGTTCGAGTGTTCGAACCGTATTGCGCAAGAAATGGTATGTAAACCCCGTATTTACATATCTGCCACTGTGCAGGAGAATCCGTATAGGTGTTCGAGTGTTCGAACCGTAATGCGCAAGAAATGGTACGGAAACCCCGTATTTACATATCTGCCACTGTGCAGGAGAATCCATATAGGTGTTCGAGTCTTCGAACCGTAATGCGCAAGAAATGGTATTTAAACCCCGTATTTACATATCTGCCACTATGCAGGAGAATCCGTATAGGTGTTCGAGTGTTCGAACTGTATTGCCCAAGAAATGGTTTGTAAACGCCGTATTTACATATCTGCCACTGTGCAGGAGAATCCGTATAGGTGTTCGAGTGTTCGAACCGTAATGCGCAAGAAATGGTATGCAAACCCCGTATTTAGAAATCTGCCACTGTGGAGGAGAATCCGTATAGGTGTTCGAGTGTTCGAATCGTATTGCGCAAGAATTGGTATGTAAGCCCCGTATTTACATATCTGCCACTGTGCAGGAGAATCCGTAGAGGTGTTCGAGTGTTCGAACCGTATTGCGCAACTAATGATATGTAAACCCCGTATTTACATATCTACCACTGTGCAGGAGAATCCGTATAGGTGTTCGAGTGTTCGAACCGTAATTCGCCCGAAATGGTATGTAAAACCCGTATTTACATATCTGCCACTGTGCAGGAGAATCCGTATGGGTGTTCAAGTGTTCAAACCCTAATGCATGAGAAATGGTAAGTAAACGCCGTATTTACATATCTGCCACTGTGCAGGAGAATCCGTATAGGTGTTCGAGTGTTCGAACCGTATTGCGCAAGAAATGGTATGTAAACCCCGTATTTACATATCTGCCACTGTGCAGGAGAATCCGTATAGGTGTTCGAGTGTTCGAACCGTAATGCGCAAGAAATGGTATGTAAACCCCGTATTTACATATCTGCCACTGTGCAGGAGAATCTGTATAGGTGTTCGAGTGTTCGAACCGTCTTGCGCAAGAAATGGTATGTAAACCCCGTATTTACATATCTGCCACTGTGCAGGAGAATCCGTATAGGTGTTCGAGTGTTCGAACCGTAATGCGCAAGAAATGGTATGTAAACCCCGTATTTACATATCTGCCACTGTGCAGGAGAATCCGTATAGGTGTTCGAGTGTTCGAACCGTATTGCGCAAGAAATGGTTTGTAAGCCCCGTATTTACATATATGCCACTGTGCAGGAGAATCCGTATAGGTGTTCGAGTGTTCGAACCGTATTGCGCAAGAAATGGTATGTAAACCCCGTATTTACATATCGGCCACTGTGCAGGAGAATCCGTATAGGTGTTCGAGTGTTCGAACCGTAATGCGCAAGAAATGGTATGCAAACCCCGTATTTACATATCTGCCACTGTGCAGGAGAATCCGTATAGGTGTTCGAGTGTTCGAATCGTATTGCGCAAGAATTGGTATGTAAGCCCCGTATTTACATATCTGCCACTGTGCAGGAGAATCCGTATAGGTGTTCGAGTGTTCGAACCGTATTGCGCAAGAAATGATATGTAAACCCCGTATTTACATATCTACCACTGTGCAGGAGAATCCGTATAGGTGTTCGAGTGTTCGAACCGTAATTCGCCCGAAATGGTATGTAAAACCCGTATTTACATATCTGCCACTGTGCAGGAGAATCCGTATGGGTGTTCGAGTGTTCGAACCCCAATGCATGAGAAATGGTAAGTAAACGCCGTATTTACATATCTGCCACTGTGCAGGAGAATCCGTATAGGTGTTCGACTGTTCGAACCGTATTGCGCAAGAAATGGTATGTAAACCCCGTATTTACATATCTGCCACTGTGCAGGAGAATCCGTATAGGTGTTCGAGTGTTCAAACCGTAATGCGCAAGAAATGGTATGTAAACCCCGTATTTACATATCTGCCATTGTGCAGGAGAATCTGTATAGGTGTTCGAGTGTTTGAACCGTATTGCGCAGGAAATGGTTTGTAAACCCCGTATTTACATATCTGCTACTGTGCAGGAGAATCCGTATAGGTGTTCGAGTGTTCGAACCGTATTGCGCAAGAAATGGTATGTAAACCCCGTATTTACATATCTGCCACTGTGCAGGAGAATCCGTATATGTGTTCGAGTGTTCAAACCGTAATGCGCAAGAAATGGTATGTAAACCCCGTATTTATATATCTTCCACTGTGCAGGAGAATCCGTATAGGTGTTCGAGTGTTCGAACCGTATTGCGCAAAAAATGGTATGTAAATCCCGTATTTACATATCTGCCACTGTGCAGGCGAATCCGTATAGGTGTTCGAGTGTTCGAACTGTATTGCCCAAGAAATGGTTTGTAAACCCCATATTTACATATCTGCCACTGTGCAGGAGAATCCGTATAGGTGTTCGAGTGTTCGAACCGTATTGCACAAGAAATGGTATGTAAACCCCGTATTTACATATCTGCCACTGTGCAGGAGAATCCGTATAGGTGTTCGAGTGTTCGAACCGTAATGCGCAAGAAATGGTATGTAAACCCCGTATTTACATATCTGCCACTGTGGAGGAGAATCCGTATAGGTGTTCGAGTGTTCGAACCGTATTGCGCAAGAAATGGTATGTAAACCCCGTATTTACATATCTACCACTGTGCAGGAGAATCCGTATAGGTGTTCGAGTGTTCGAACCGTAATTCGCCCGAAATGGTTTGTAAAACCCGTATTTACATATCGGCCACTGTGCAGGAGAATCCGTATAGGTGTTCGAGTGTTGGAACCGTATTGCGCAAGAAATGGTATGTAAACCCCGTATTTACATATCTGCCACTGTGCAGGAGAATCCGTATAGGTGTTCGAGTGTTCGAACCGTAATGCGCAAGAAATGGTACGGAAACCCCGTATTTACATATCTGCCACTGTGTAGGAGAATCCGTATAGGTGTTCGAGTGTTCGAACCGTAATGCGCAAGAAATGGTATGTAAACCCCGTATTTACATATCTGCCACTGTGCAGGAGAATCTGTATAGGTGTTCGAGTGTTCGAAACGGATTGCCCAAGAAATGGTTTGTAAACGCCGTATTTACATATCTGCCACTGTGTAGGAGAATCTGTATAGGTGTTCGAGTGTTCGAACCGTAATGCGCAAGAAATGGTATGCAAACCCCGTATTTAAATATCTGCCACTGTGCAGGAGAATCCGTATAGGTGTTCGAGTGTTCGAATCGTATTGCGCCAGAATTGGTATGTAAGCCCCGTATTTACATATCTGCCACTGTGCAGGAGAATCCGTATAGGTGTTCGAGTGTTCGAACCGTAATTCGCCCGAAATGGTATGTAAAACCCGTATTTACATATCTGCCACTGTGCAGGAGAATCCGTATGGGTGTTCGAGTTTTTGAACCCTAATGCATGTGAAATGGTAAGTAAACGCCGTATTTACATATCTGCCACTGTGCAGGAGAATCCGTATAGGTGTTCGAGTGTTCGAACCGTATTGCGCAAGAAATGGTATGTAAACCCCGTATTTACATATCTGCCACTGTGCAGGAGAATCCGTATAGGTGTTCGAGTGTTCGAACCGTAATGCGCAAGAAATGGTACGGAAACCCCGTATTTACATATCTGCCACTGTGTAGGAGAATCCGTATAGGTGTTCGAGTGTTCGAACCGTAATGCGCAAGAAATGGTATGTAAACCCCGTATTTACATATCTGCCACTGTGCAGGAGAATCTGTATAGGTGTTCGAGTGTTCGAAACGGATTGCCCAAGAAATGGTTTGTAAACGCCGTATTTACATATCTGCCACTGTGTAGGAGAATCTGTATAGGTGTTCGAGTGTTCAAACCGTAATGCGCAAGAAATGGTATGCAAACCCCGTATTTAAATATCTGCCACTGTGCAGGAGAATCCGTATAGGTGTTCGAGTGTTCGAATCGTATTGCGCCAGAATTGGTATGTAAGCCCCGTATTTACAAATCTGCCACTGTGCAGGAGAATCCGTATAGGTGTTCGAGTGTTCGAACCGTAATTCGCCCGAAATGGTATGTAAAACCCGTATTTACATATCGGCCACTGTGCAGGAGAATCCGTATAGGTGTTCGAGTGTTCGAACCGTAATGCGCAAGAAATGGTACGGAAACCCCGTATTCACATATCTGCCACTGTGCAGGAGAATCCGTATAGGTGTTCGAGTGTTCGAACCGTAATGCGCAAGAAATGGTTTGTAAACGCCGTATTTACATATCTACCACTGTGCAGGAGAATCCGTATAGGTGTTCGAGTGTTCGAACCGTATTGCCCAAGAAATGGTTTGTAAACGCCGTATTTACATATCTGCCACTGTGCAGGAGAATCCGTGTAGGTGTTCGAGTGTTCGAACCGTAATGCGCAAGAAATGGTACGGAAACCCCGTATTTACATATCTACCACTGTGCAGGAGAATCCGTATAGGTGTTCGAGTGTTCGAACCGTATTGCCCAAGAAATGGTTTGTAAACGCCGTATTTACATATCTGCCACTGTGCAGGAGAATCGGTATAGGTGTTCGAGTGTTCGAACCGTAATGCGCAAGAAATGGTATGCAAACCCCGTATTTACATATCTGCCACTGTGCAGGAGAATCCGTATAGGTGTTCGAGTGTTCGAATCGTATTGCGCAAGAATTGGTATGTAAGCCCCGTATTTACATATCTGCCACTGTGCAGGAGAATCCGTATAGGTGTTCGAGTGTTCGAACCGTATTGCGCAAGAAATCATATGTAAACCCCGTATTTACATATCTACCACTGTGCAGGAGAATCCGTATAGGTGTTCGAGTGTTCGAACCGTAATTCGCCCGAAATGGTATGTAAAACCCGTATTTACATATCTGCCACTGTGCAGGAGAAACCGTATGGGTGTTCGAGTGTTCGAACCCTAATGCATGAGAAATGGTAAGTAAACGCCGTATTTACATATCTGGCACTGTGCAGGAGAATCCGTATAGGTGTTCGACTGTTCGAACCGTATTGCGCAAGAAATGGTATGTAAACCCCGTATTTACATATCTGCCACTGTGCAGGAGAATTCATATAGGTGTTCAAGTGTTCGAACCGTAATGCGCAAGAAATGGTATGTAAGCCCCGTATTTACATATCTGCCATTGTGCAGGATAATCCGTATAGGTGTTTGAGTGTTCGAACCGTATTGCGCAAGAAATGGTTTGTAAACCACGTATTTACATATCTGCCACTGTGCAGTAGAATCCGTATAGGTGTTCGAGTGGTCGAACCGTATTGCGCAAGAAATCGTATGTAAACCCCGTATTTACATATCTGCCACTGTGCAGGAGAATCCGTATAGGTGTTCGAGTGTTCGAACCGTAATGCGCAAGAAATGGTATGTAAACCCCGTATTTACATATCTTCCACTGTGTAGGAGAATCCGTATAGGTGTTCGAGTGTTCGAACCGTATTGCGCAAAAAATGGAGTATTTACATATCTGCCACTGTGCAGGAGAATCCGTATAGGTGTTCGAGTGTTCGAACCGTATTGCCCAAGAAATGGTTTGTAAACCCCATATTTACATATCTGCCACTGTGCAGGAGAATCCGTATAGGTGTTCGAGTGTTCGAACCGTATTGCACAAGAAATGGTATGTAAACCCCGTATTTACATATCTGCCACTGTGCAGGAGAATCCGTATAGGTGTTCGAGTGTTCGAACCGTAATGCGCAAGAAATGGTATGTAAACCCCGTATTTACATATCTGCCACTGTGGAGGAAAATCCGTATAGGTGTTCGAGTGTTCGAACCGTATTGCGCAAGAAATGGTTTGTAAACCCCGTATTTACATATATGCCACTGTGCAGGAGAATCCGTATAGGTGTTCGAGTGTTCGAACCGTATTGCGCAAGAAATGGTATGTAAACCCCGTATTTATATATCTGCCACTGTGCAGGAGAATCCGTATAGGTGTTCGAGTATTCGAACCGTAATGCGCAAGAAATGGTATGTAAACCCCGTATTTACATATCTGCCACTATGTAGGAGAATCCGTATAGGTTTTCGAGTGTTCGAACCGTAATGCGCAACAAATGGTACGGAAACCCCGTATTTACAAATCTGCCACTGTGCAGGAGAATCCGTATAGGTGTTCGAATGTTCGAACCGTAATGCGCAAGAAATGGTATGTAAACCCCGAATTTACATATCTGCCACTGTGCAGGAGAATCCGTATAGGTATTCGATTGTTCGAACCGTATTGCCCAAGAAATGGTTTGTAAACGCCGTATTTACATATCTGCCACTGTGTAGGAGAATCCGTATAGGTGTTCGAGTGTTCGAACCGTAATGCGCAAGAAATGGTATGTAAACCCCGTATTTACATATCTGCCACTGTGCAGGAGAATCCGTATAAGTGTTCGAGTGTTCGAAACGTATTGCGCAAGAATTGGTATGTAAACCCCGTATTAACATATCTGCCACTGTACAGGAGAATCCGTATAGGTGTTCGAGTGTTCGAACCGTATTGCGCAAGAAATGGTATGTAAACCCCGTATTTACATATCTGCCACTGTGCAGGAGAATCCGTATAAGTGTTCGAGTGTTCGAATCGTATTGCGCAAGAATTGGTATGTAAACCCCGTATTTACATATCTACCACTGTACAGGAGAATCCGTATAGGTGTTCGAGTGTTCGAACCGTATTGCGCAAGAAATGGTATGTAAACCCCGTATTTACATATCTAGCACTGTGCAGGAGAATCCGTATAGGTCTTCGAGTGTTCGAACCGTAATTCGCCCGAAATGGTATGTAAAACCCGTATTTACATATCGGCCACTGTGCAGGAGAATCCGTATAGGTGTTCGAGTGTTCGAACCGTATTGCGCAAGAAATGGTATGTAAACCCCGTATTTACATATCTGCCACTGTGCAGGAGAATCCGTATAAGTGTTCGAGTGTTCGAATCGTATTGCGCAAGAATTGGTATGTAAACCCCGTATTTACATATCTGCCACTGTACAGGAGAATCCTTATAGGTGTTCGAGTGTTCGAACCGTATTGCGCAAGAAATGGTATGTAAACCCCGTATTTACATATCTACCACTGTGCAGGAGAATCCGTATAGGTGTTCGAGTGTTCGAACCGTAATTCGCCCGAAATGGTATGTAAAACCCGTATTTACATATCGGCCACTGTGCAGGAGAATCCGTATAGGTGTTCGAGTGTTCGAACCGTATTGCGCAAGAAATGGTATGTAAACCCCGTATTTACATATCTGCCACTGTGCAGGAGAATCCGTATAGGTGTTCGAGTGTTCGAACCGTAATGCGCAAGAAATGGTACGGAAACCCCGTATTCACATATCTGCCACTGTGCAGGAGAATCCGTATAGGTGTTCGAGTGTTCGAACCGTAATGCGCAAGAAATGGTTTGTAAACGCCGTATTTACTTATCTACCACTGTGCAGGAGAATCCGTATAGGTGTTCGAGTGTTCGAACCGTATTGCCCAAGAAATGGTTTGTAAACGCCGTATTTACATATCTGCCACTGTGCAGGAGAATCCGTATAGGTGTTCGAGTGTTCGAACCGTAATGCGCAAGAAATGGTACGGAAACCCCGTATTTACATATCTACCACTGTGCAGGAGAATCCGTATAGGTGTTCGAGTGTTCGAACCGTATTGCCCAAGAAATGGTTTGTAAACGCCGTATTTACATATCTGCCACTGTGCAGGAGAATCGGTATAGGTGTTCGAGTGTTCGAACCGTAATGCGCAAGAAATGGTATGCAAACCCCGTATTTACATATCTGCCACTGTGCAGGAGCATCCGTATAGGTGTTCGAGTGTTCGAATCGTATTGCGCAAGAATTGGTATGTAAGCCCCGTATTTACATATCTGCCACTGTGCAGGAGAATCCGTATAGGTGTTCGAGTGTTCGAACCGTATTGCGCAAGAAATGATATGTAAACCCCGTATTTACATATCTACCACTGTGCAGGAGAATCCGTATAGGTGTTCGAGTGTTCGAACCGTAATTCGCCCGAAATGGTATGTAAAACCCGTATTTACATATCTGCCACTGTGCAGGAGAATCCGTATGGGTGTTCGAGTGTTCGAACCCTAATGCATGAGAAATGGTAAGTAAACGCCGTATTTACATATCTGGCACTGTGCAGGAGAATCCGTACAGGTGTTCGACTGTTCGAACCGTATTGCGTAAGAAATGGTATGTAAACCCCGTATTTACATATCTGCCACTGTGCAGGAGAATCCGTATAGGTGTTCGAGTGTTCGAACCGTATTGCGCAAGAAATGATATGTAAACCCCGTATTTACATATCTACCACTGTGCAGGAGAATCCGTATAGGTGTTCGAGTGTTCGAACCGTAATTCGCCCGAAATGGTATTTAAAACCCGTATTTACATATCTGCCACTGTGCAGGAGAATCCGTATGGGTGTTCGAGTGTTCGAACCCTAATGCATGAGAAATGGTAAGTAAACGCCGTATTTACATATCTGCCACTGTGCAGGAGAATCCGTATAGGTGTTCGACTGTTCGAACCGTATTGTGCAAGAAATGGTATGTAAACCCCGTATTTACATATCTGCCACTGTGCAGGAGAATTCGTATAGGTGTTCGAGTGTTCGAACCGTAATGCGCATGAAATGGTATGTAAACCCCGTATTTACATATCTGCCATTGTGCAGGAGAATCCGTATAGGTGTTTGAGTGTTCGAACCGTATTGCGCAAGAAATGGTTTGTAAACCCCGTATTTACATATCTGCCACTGTGCAGTAGAATCCGTATAGGTGTTCGAGTGTTCGAACCGTATTGCGCAAGAAATGGTATGTAAACCCCGTATTTACATATCTGCCACTGTGCAGGAGAATCCGTATAGGTGTTCGAGTGTTCGAACCGTAATGCGCAAGAAATGGTATGTAAACCCCGTATTTACATATCTTCCACTGTGCAGGAGAATCCGTATAGGTGTTCGAGTGTTCGAACCGTATTGCGCAAAAAATGGTATGTAAATCCCGTATTTACATATCTGCCACTGTGCAGGTGAATCCGTATAGTTGTTCGAGTGTTCGAACCGTATTGCCCAAGAAATGGTTTGTAAACCCCATATTTACATATCTGCCACGGTGCAGGAGAATCCGTATAGGTGTTCGAGTGTTCGAACCGTATTGCACAAGAAATGGTATGTAAACCCCGTATTTACATATCTGCCACTGTGCAGGAGAATCCGTATAGGTGTTCGAGTGTTCGAACCGTAATGCGCAAGAAATGGTATGTAAACCCCGTATTTACATATCTGCCACTGTGCAGGAGAATCCGTATAGGTGTTCGAGTGTTCGAACCATATTGCGCAAGAAATGGTATGTAAGCCCCGTATTTACATATCTGCCATTGTGCAGGATAATCCGTATAGGTGTTTGAGTGTTCGAACCGTATTGCGCAAGAAATGGTATGTAAACCCCGTATTTACATATCTGCCACTGTGCAGGAGAATCCGTATAGGTGTTCAAGTGTTCGAACCGTAATGCGCAAGAAATGGTATGTAAGCCCCGTATTTACATATCTGCCATTGTGCAGGATAATCCGTATAGGTGTTTGAGTGTTCGAACCGTATTGCGCAAGAAATGGTTTGTAAACCACGTATTTACATATCTGCCACTGTGCAGTAGAATCCGTATAGGTGTTCGAGTGTTCGAACCGTATTGCGCAAGAAATCGTATGTAAACCCCGTATTTACATATCTGCCACTGTGCAGGAGAATCCGTATAGGTGTTCGAGTGTTCGAACCGTAATGCGCAAGAAATGGTATGTAAACCCCGTATTTACATATCTTCCACTGTGTAGGAGAATCCGTATAGGTGTTCGAGTGTTCGAACCGTATTGCGCAAAAAATGGAGTATTTACATATCTGCCACTGTGCAGGAGAATCCGTATAGGTGTTCGAGTGTTCGAACCGTATTGCCCAAGAAATGGTTTGTAAACCCCATATTTACATATCTGCCACTGTGCAGGAGAATCCGTATAGGTGTTCGAGTGTTCGAACCGTATTGCACAAGAAATGGTATGTAAACCCCGTATTTACATATCTGCCACTGTGCAGGAGAATCCGTATAGGTGTTCGAGTGTTCGAACCGTAATGCGCAAGAAATGGTATGTAAACCCCGTATTTACATATCTGCCACTGTGGAGGAAAATCCGTATAGGTGTTCGAGTGTTCGAACCGTATTGCGCAAGAAATGGTTTGTAAACCCCGTATTTACATATATGCCACTGTGCAGGAGAATCCGTATAGGTGTTCGAGTGTTCGAACCGTATTGTGCAAGAAATGGTATGTAAACCCCGTATTTATATATCTGCCACTGTGCAGGAGAATCCGTATAGGTGTTCGAGTGTTCGAACCGTAATGCGCAAGAAATGGTATGTAAACCCCGTATTTACATATCTGCCACTATGTAGGAGAATCCGTATAGGTTTTCGAGTGTTCGAACCGTAATGCGCAACAAATGGTACGGAAACCCCGTATTTACAAATCTGCCACTGTGCAGGAGAATCCGTATAGGTGTTCGAATGTTCGAACCGTAATGCGCAAGAAATGGTATGTAAACCCCGAATTTACATATCTGCCACTGTGCAGGAGAATCCGTATAGGTATTCGATTGTTCGAACCGTATTGCCCAAGAAATGGTTTGTAAACGCCGTATTTACATATCTGCCACTGTGTAGGAGAATCCGTATAGGTGTTCGAGTGTTCGAACCGTAATGCGCAAGAAATGGTATGTAAACCCCGTATTTACATATCTGCCACTGTGCAGGAGAATCCGTATAAGTGTTCGAGTGTTCGAAACGTATTGCGCAAGAATTGGTATGTAAACCCCGTATTAACATATCTGCCACTGTACAGGAGAATCCGTATAGGTGTTCGAGTGTTCGAACCGTATTGCGCAAGAAATGGTATGTAAACCCCGTATTTACATATCTGCCACTGTGCAGGAGAATCCGTATAAGTGTTCGAGTGTTCGAATCGTATTGCGCAAGAATTGGTATGTAAACCCCGTATTTACATATCTGCCACTGTACAGGAGAATCCGTATAGGTGTTCGAGTGTTCGAACCGTATTGCGCAAGAAATGGTATGTAAACCCCGTATTTACATATCTACCACTGTGCAGGAGAATCCGTATAGGTCTTCGAGTGTTCAAACCGTAATTCGCCCGAAATGGTATGTAAAACCCGTATTTACATATCGGCCACTGTGCAGGAGAATCCGTATAGGTGTTCGAGTGTTCGAACCGTATTGCGCAAGAAATGGTATGTAAACCCCGTATTTACATATCTGCCACTGTGCAGGAGAATCCGTATAGGTGTTCGAGTGTTCGAACCGTAATGCGCAAGAAATGGTACGGAAACCCCGTATTCACATATCTGCCACTGTGCAGGAGAATCCGTATAGGTGTTCGAGTGTTCGAACCGTAATGCGCAAGAAATGGTATGTAAACCCCGTATTTACATATCTGCCACTGTGCAGGAGAATCCGTATAGGTGTTCGAGTGTTCGAACCGTATTGCCCAAGAAATGGTTTGTAAACGCCGTATTTACATATCTGCCACTATGCAGGAGAATCCGCATAGGTGTTCGAGTGTTCGAACCGTAATGCGCAAGAAATGGTATGCAAACCCCGTATTTATATATCTGCCACTGTGCAGGAGAATCCGTATAGGTGTTCGAGTGTTCGAATCGTATTGCGCAAGAATTGGTATGTAAGCCCCGTATTTACATATCTGCCACTGTGCAGGAGAATCCGTATAGGTGTTCGAGTGTTCGAACCGTATTGCGCAAGAAATGATATGTAAACCCCGTATTTACATATCTACCACTGTGCAGGAGAATCCGTATAGGTGTTCGAGTGTTCGAACCGTAATTCGCCCGAAATGGTATGTAAAACCCGTATTTACATATCTGCCACTATGCAGGAGAATCCGTATGGGCGTTCGAGTGTTCGAACCCTAATGCATGAGAAATGGTAAGTAAACGCCGTATTTACATATCTGCCACTGTGCAGGAGAATCCGTATAGGTGTTCGATTGTTCGATCCGTATTGCGCAAGAAATGGTATGTAAACCCCGTATTTACATATCTGCCACTGTGCAGGAGAATTCGTATAGGTGTTCGAGTGTTCGAACCGTAATGCGCAAGAAATGGTATGTAAACCCCGTATTTACATATCTGCCATTGTGCAGGAGAATCCGTATAGGTGTTTGAGTGTTCGAACCGTATTGCGCAAGAAATGGTTTGTAAACCCCGTATTTACATATCTGCCACTGTGCAGTAGAATCCGTATAGGTGTTCGAGTGTTCGAACCGTATTGCGCAAGAAATGGTATGTAAACCCCGTATTTACATATCTGCCACTGTGCAGGAGAATCCGTATAGGTGTTCGAGTGTTCGAACCGTAATGCGCAAGAAATGGTATGTAAACCCCGTATTTACATATCTTCCACTGTGCAGGAGAATCCGTATAGGTGTTCGAGTGTTCGAACCGTATTGCGCAAAAAATGGTATGTAAATCCCGTATTTACATATCTGCCACTATGCAGGTGAATCCGTATAGTTGTTCGTGTGTTCGAACCGTATTGCCCAAGAAATGGTTTGTAAACCCCATATTTACATATCTGCCACGGTGCAGGAGAATCCGTATAGGTGTTCGAGTGTTCGAACCGTATTGCACAAGAAATGGTATGTAAACCCCGTATTTACATATCTGCCACTGTGCAGGAGAATCCGTATAGGTGTTCGAGTGTTCGAACCGTAATGCGCAAGAAATGGTATGTAAACCCCGTATTTACATATCTGCCACTGTGCAGGAGAATCCGTATAGGTGTTCGAGTGTTCGAACCATATTGCGCAAGAAATGGTTTGTAAACCCCGTATTTACATATATGCCACTGTGCAGGAGAATCCGTATAGGTGTTCGAGTGTTCGAACCGTATTGCGCAAGAAATGGTATGTAAACCCCGTATTTACATATCTGCCACTGTGCAGGAGAATCCGTATAGGTGTTCGAGTGTTCGAACCGTAATGCGGAAGAAATGGTACGGAAACCCCGTATTCACATATCTGCCACTGTGCAGGAGAATCCGTATAGGTGTTCGAGTGTTCGAACCGTAATGCGCAAGAAATGGTATGTAAACACCGTATTTACATATCTGCCACTGTGCAGGAGAATCCGTATAGGTGTTCGAGTGTTCGAACCGTATTGCCCAAGAAATGGTTTGTAAACGCCGTATTTACATATCTGCCACTGTGCAGGAGAATCCGTATAGGTGTTCGAGTGTTCGAACCGTAATGCGCAAGAAATGGTATGCAAACCCCGTATTTACATATCTGCCACTGTGCAGGAGAATCCGTATAGGTGTTCGAGTGTTCGAATCGTATTGCGCAAGAATTGGTATGTAAGCCCCGTATTTACATATCTGCCACTGTGCAGGAGAATCCGTATAGGTGTTCGAGTGTTTGAACCGTATTGCGCAAGATATGATATGTAAACCCCGTATTTACATATCTACCACTGTGCAGGAGAATCCGTATAGGTGTTCGAGTGTTCGAACCGTAATTCGCCCGAAATGGTATGTAAAACCCGTATTTACATATCTGCCACTGTGCAGGAGAATCCGTATGGGTGTTCGAGTGTTCGAACCCTAATGCATGAGAAATGGTAAGTAAACGCCGTATTTACATATCTGCCACTGTGCAGGAGAATCCATATAGGTGTTCGACTGTTCGAACCGTATTGCGCAAGAAATGGTATGTAAACCCCGTATTTACATATCTGCCACTGTGCAGGAGAATTCGTATAGGTGTTCGAGTGTTCGAATCGTAATGCGCAAGAAATGGTATGTAAACCCCGTATTTACATATCTGCCATTGTGCAGGAGAATCCGTATAGGTGTTTGAGTGTTCGAACCGTATTGCGCAAGAAATGGTTTGTAAACCCCGTATTTACATATCTGCCACTGTGCAGGAGAATCCGTATAGGTGTTCGAGTGTTCGAACCGTATTGCGCAAGAAATGGTATGTAAACCCCGTATTTACATATCTGCCACTGTGCAGGAGAATCCGTATAGGTGTTCGAGTGTTCGAACCGTAATGCGCAAGAAATGGTATGTAAACCCCGTATTTACATATCTTCCACTGTGCAGGAGAATCCGTATAGGTGTTCGAGTGTTCGAACCGTATTGCGCAAAAAATGGTATGTAAATCCCGTATTTACATATCTGCCACTGTGCAGGAGAATCCGTATAGTTGTTCGAGTGTTCGAACCGTATTGCCCAAGAAATGGTTTGTAAACCCCATATTTACATATCTGCCACTGTGCAGGAGAATCCGTATAGGTGTTCGAGTGTTCGAACCGTATTGCACAAGAAATGGTATGTAAACCCCGTATTTACATATCTGCCACTGTGCAGGAGAATCCGTATAGGTGTTCGAGTGTTCGAACCGTAATGCGCAAGAAATGGTATGTAAACCCCGTATTTACATATCTGCCACTGTGGAGGAGAATCCGTATAGGTGTTCGAGTGTTCGAACCGTATTGCGCAAGAAATGGTTTGTAAACCCCGTATTTACATATATGCCACTGTGCAGGAGAATCCGTATAGGTGTTCGAGTGTTCGAACCGTATTGCGCAAGAAATGGTATGTAAACCCCGTATTTACATATCTGCCACTGTGCAGGAGAATCCATATAGGTGTTCGAGTGTTCGAACCGTAATGCGCAAGAAATGGTTTGTAAACCCCGTATTTACATATCTGCCACTGTGTAGGAGAATCCGTATAGGTGTTCGAGTGTTCGAACCGTAATGCGCAACAAATGGTACGGAAACCCCGTATTTACAAATCTGCCACTGTGCAGGAGAATCCGTATTGGTGTTCGAATGTTCGAACCGTAATGCGCAAGAAATGGTATGTAAACCCCGTATTTACATATCTGCCACTGTGCAGGAGAATCCGTATAAGTGTTCGAGTGTTCGAATCGTATTGCGCAAGAATTGGTATGTAAACCCCGTATTTACATATCTGCCACTGTACAGGAGAATCCGTATAGGTGTTCGAGTGTTCGAACCGTATTGCGCAAGAAATGGTATGTAAACTACGTATTTACATATCTACCACTGTGCAGGAGAATCCGTATAGGTGTTCGAGTGTTCGAACCGTAATTCGCCCGAAATGGTATGTAAAACCCGTATTTGCATATCGTCCACTGTGCAGGAGAATCCGTATAGGTGTTCGAGTGTTCGAACCGTATTGCGCAAGAAATGGTATGTAAACCCCGTATTTACATATCTGCCACTATGCAGGAGAATCCGTATAGGTGTTCGAGTGTTCGAACCGTAATGCGCAAGAAATGGTACGGAAACCCCGTATTTACATATCTGCCACTGTGCAGGAGAATCCGTATAGGTGTTCGAGTGTTCGAACCGTAATGCGCAAGAAATGGTATGTAAACCCCGTATTTACATATCTGCCACTGTGCAGGAGAATCCGTATAGGTGTTCGAGTGTTCGAACCGTAATGCGCAAGAAATGGTATGTAAACCCCCTATTTACATATCTGCCACTGTGCAGGAGAATCCGTATAGGTGTTCGAGTGTTCGAACCGTAATGCGCAAGAAATGGTATGCAAACCCCGTATTTACATATCTACCACTGTGCAGGAGAATCCGTATAGGTCTTCGAGTGTTCGAACCGTAATGCGCAAGAAATGGTATGTAAACCCCGTATTTATATATCTGCCACTGTGTAGGAGAATCCGTATAGGTGTTCGAGTGTTCGAACCGTAATGCGCAACAAATGGTACGGAAACCCCGTATTTACAAATCTGCCACTGTGCAGGAGAATCCGTATAGGTGTTCGAGTGTTCGAACCGTAATGCGCAAGAAATGGTATGTAAATCCCGAATTTACATATCTGCCACTGTGCAGGAGAATCCGTATAGGTGTTCGATTGTTCGAACCGTATTGCCCAAGAAATGGTTTGTAAACGCCGTATTTACATATCTGCCACTGTGTAGGAGAATCCGTATAGGTGTTCGAGTGTTCGAACCGTAATGCGCAAGAAATGGTATGTAAACCCCGTATTTACATATCTGCCACTGTGCAGGAGAATCCGTATAAGTGTTCGAGTGTTCGAATCGTATTGCGCAAGAATTGGTATGTAAACCCCGTATTTACATAACTGCCACTGTACAGGAGAATCCGTATAGGTGTTCGAGTGTTCGAACCGTATTGCGCAAGAAATGGTATGTAAACTCCGTATTTACATATCTACCACTGTGCAGGAGAATCCGTATAGGTGTTCGAGTGTTCGAACCGTAATTCGCCCGAAATGGTATGTAAAACCCGTATTTACATATCGGCCACTGTGCAGGAGAATCCGTATAGGTGTTCGAGTGTTCGAACCGTATTGCGCAAGAAATGGTATGTAAACCCCGTATTTACATATCTGCCACTGTGCAGGAGAATCCGTATAGGTGTTCGAGTGTTCGAACCGTAATGCGCAAGAAATGGTACGGAAACCCCGTATTCACATATCTGCCACTGTGCAGGAGAATCCGTATAGGTGTTCGAGTGTTCGAACCGTAATGCGCAAGAAATTGTATGTAAACCCCGTATTTACATATCTGCCACTGTGCAGGAGAATCCGTATAGGTGTTCGAGTGTTCGAACCGTATTGCCCAAGAAATGGTTTGTAAACGCCGTATTTACATATCTGCCACTGTGCAGGAGAATCCGTATAGGTGTTCGAGTGTTCGAACCGTAATGCGCAAGAAATGGTATGCAAACCCCGTATTTACATATCTGCCACTGTGCAGGAGAATCCGTATAGGTGTTCGAGTGTTCGAATCGTATTGCGCAAGAATTGGTATGTAAGCCCCGTATTTACATATCTGCCACTGTGCAGGAGAATCCGTATAGGTGTTCGAGTGTTCGAACCGTATTGCGCAAGAAATGATACGTAAACCCCGTATTTACATATCTACCACTGTGCAGGAGAATCCGTATAGGTGTTCGAGTGTTCGAACCGTAATTCGCCCGAAATGGTATGTAAAACCCGTATTTACATATCTGCCACTGTGCAGGAGAATCCGTATGGGTGTTCGAGTGTTCGAACCCTAATGCATGAGAAATGGTAAGTAAACGCCGTATTTACATATCTGCCACTGTACAGGAGAATCCGTATAGGTGTTCGACTGTTCGAACCGTATTGCCCAAGAAATGGTATGTAAACCCCGTATTTACATATTTGCCACTGTGCAGGAGAATTCGTATAGGTGTTCGAGTGTTCGAACCGTAATGCGCAAGAAATGGTATGTAAGCCCCGTATTTTAATATCTGCCATTGTGCAGGAGAATCCGTATAGGTGTTTGAGTGTTCGAACCATATTGCGCAAGAAATGGTTTGTAAACCCCGTATTTACATATCTGCCACTGTGCAGTAGAATCCGTATAGGTGTTCGAGTGTTCGAACCGTATTGCGCAAGAAATGGTATGTAAACCCCGTATTTACGTATCTGCCACTGTGCAGGAGAATCCGTATAGGTGTTCGAGTGTTCGAACCGTAATGCGAAAGAAATGGTATGTAAACCCCGTATTTACATATCTTCCACTGTGCAGGAGAATCCGTATAGGTGTTCGAGTGTTCGAACCGTATTGCGCAAAAAATGGTATGTAAATCCCGTATTTGCATATCTGCCACTGTGCAGGAGAATCCGTATAGGTGTTCGAGTGTTCGAACCGTATTGCCCAAGAAATGGTTTGTAAACCCTCTTATTTACATATCTGCCACTGTGCAGGAGAATCCGTATAGGTGTTCGAGTGTTCGAACCGTATTGCACAAGAAATGGTATGTAAACCCCGTATTTACATATCTGCCACTGTGCAGGAGAATCCGTATAGGTGTTCGAGTGTTCGAACCGTAATGCGCAAGAAATGGCATGTAAACCCCGTATTTACATATCTGCCACTGTGGAGGAGAATCCGTATAGGTGTTCGAGTGTTCGAACCGTATTGCGCAAGAAATGGTTTGTAAACCCCGTATTTACATATATGCCACTGTGCAGGAGAATCCGTATAGGTGTTCGAGTGTTCGAACCGTATTGCGCAAGAAATGGTATGTAAACCCCGTATTTACATATCTGCCACTGTGTAGGAGAATCCGTATAGGTGTTCGAGTGTTCGAACCGTAATGCGCAACAAATGGTACGGAAACCCCGTATTTACAAATCTGCCACTGTGCAGGAGAATCCGTATAGGTGTTCGAATGTTCGAACCGTAATGCGCAAGAAATGGTATGTAAACCCCGAATTTACATATCTGCCACTGTGCAGGAGAATCCGTATAGGTATTCGATTGTTCGAACCGTATTGCCCAAGAAATGGTTTGTAAACACCGTATTTACATATCTGCCACTGTGGAGGAGAATCCGTATAGGTGTTCGAGTGTTCGAACCGTAATGCGCAAGAAATGGTATGTAAACCCCGTATTTACATATCTGGCATTGTGCAGGAGAATCCGTATAAGTGTTCGAGTGATCGAAACGTATTGCGCAAGAATTGGTATGTAAACCCCGCATTTACATATCTGCTACTGTACAGGAGAATCCGTATAGGTGTTCGAGTGTTCGAACCGTATTGCGCAAGAAATGGTATGTAAACCCCGTATTTACATATCTACCACTGTGCAAGAGAATCCGTATAGGTGTTCGAGTGTTCGAACCGTAATTCGCCCGAAATGGTATGTAAAACCCGTATTTACATATCGGCCACTGTGCAGGAGAATCCGTATAGGTGTTCGAGTGTTCGAACCGTATTGCGCAAGAAATGGTATGTAAACCCCGTATTTACATATCTGCCACTGTGCAGGAGAATCCGTATAGGTGTTCGAGTGTTCGAACCGTAATGCGGAAGAAATGGTACGGAAACCCCGTATTCACATATCTGCCACTGTGCAGGAGAATCCGTATAGGTGTTCAAGTGTTCGAACCGTAATGCGCAAGAAAAGGTATGTAAACCCCGTATTTACATATCTGCCACTGTGCAGGAGAATCCGTATAGGTGTTCGAGTGTTCGAACCGTATTGCCCAAGAAATGGTTTGTAAACGCCGTATTTACATATCTGCCACTGTGCAGGAGAATCCGTATAGGTGTTCGAGTGTTCGAACCGTAATGCGCAAGAAATGGTATGCAAACCCCGTATTTACATATCTGCCACTGTGCAGGAGAATCCGTATAGGTGTTCGAGTGTTCGAATCGTATTGCGCAAGAATTGGTATGTAAGCCCCGTATTTACATATCTGCCACTGTGCAGGAGAATCCGTATAGGTGTTCGAGTGTTCGAACCGTATTGCGCAAGAAATGGTATGTAAACTCCGTATTTACATATCTACCACTGTGCAGGAGAATCCGTATAGGTGTTCGAGTGTTCGAACCGTAATTCGCCCGAAATGGTATGTAAAACCCGTATTTACATATCTGCCACTGTGCAGGAGAATCCGTATGGGTGTTCGAGTGTTCGAACCATAATGCATGAGAAATGGTAAGTAAACGCCGTATTTACATATCTGCCACTGTGCAGGAGAATCCGTATAGGTGTTCGACTGTTCGAACCGTATTGCGCAAGAAATGGTATGTAAACCCCGTATTTACATATCTGCCACTGTGCAGGAGAATTCGTATAGGTGTTCTAGTGTTCGAACCGTAATGCGCAAGAAATGGTATGTAAGCCCCGTATTTACATATCTGCCATTGTGCAGGAGAATCCGTATAGGTGTTTGAGTGTTCGAACCGTATTGCGCAAGAAATGGTTTGTAAACCCCGTATTTACATATCTGCCACTGTGCAGTAGAATCCGTATAGGTGTTCGAGTGTTCGAACCGTATTGCGCAAGAAATGGTATGTAAACCCCGTATTTACGTATCTGCCACTGTGCAGGAGAATCCGTATAGGTGTTCGAGTGTTCGAACCGTAATGCGAAAGAAATGGTATGTAAACCCCGTATTTACATATCTTCCACTGTGCAGGAGAATCCGTATAGGTGTTCGAGTGTTCGAACCGTATTGCGCAAAAAATGGTATGTAAATCCCGTATTTGCATATCTGCCACTGTGCAGGAGAATCCGTATAGGTGTTCGAGTGTTCGAACCGTATTGCCCAAGAAATGGTTTGTAAACCCCCTTATTTACATATCTGCCACTGTGCAGTAGAATCCGTATAGGTGTTCGAGTGTTCGAACCGTATTGCACAAGAAATGGTATGTAAACCCCGTATTTACATATCTGCCACTGTGCAGGAGAATCCGTATAGGTGTTCGAGTGTTCGAACCGTAATGCGCAAGAAATGGTATGTAAACCCCGTATTTACATATCTGCCACTGTGCAGGAGAATCCGTATAGGTGTTCGAGTGTTCGAACCGTATTGCGCAAGAAATGGTTTGTAAACCCCGTATTTACATATATGCCACTGTGCAGGAGAATCCGTATAGGTGTTCGAGTGTTCGAACCGTATTGCGCAAGAAATGGTATGTAAACCCCGTATTTACATATCTGCCACTGTGTAGGAGAATCCGTATAGGTGTTCGAGTGTTCGAACCGTAATGCGCAAGAAATGGTATGTAAACCCCGTATTTACATATCTGCCACTGTGTAGGAGAATCCGTATAGGTGTTCGAGTGTTCGAACCGTAATGCGCAACAAATGGTACGGAAACCCCGTATTTACAAATCTGCCACTGTGCAGGAGAATCCGTATAGGTGTTCGAATGTTCGAACCGTAATGCGCAAGAAATGGTATGTAGACCCCGAATTTACATATCTGCCACTGTGCAGGAGAATCCGTATAGGTATTCGATTGTTCGAACCGTGTTGCCCAAGAAATGGTTTGTAAACACCGTATTTACATATCTGCCACTGTGGAGGAGAATCCGTATAGGTGTTCGAGTGTTCGAACCGTAATGCGCAAGAAATGGTATGTAAACCCCGTATTTACATATCTGCCACTGTGCAGGAGAATCCGTATAAGTGTTCGAGTGTTCGAAACGTATTGCGCAAGAATTGGTATGTAAACCCCGTATTTATATATCTGCCACTGTACAGGAGAATCCGTATAGGTGTTCGAGTGTTCGAACCGTATTGCGCAAGAAATGGTATGTAAACCCCGTATTTACATATCTACCACTGTGAAGGAGAATCCGTAGAGGTGTTCGAGTGTTCGAACCGTAATTCGCCCGAAATGGTATGTAAAACCCGTATTTACATATCGGCCACTGTGCAGGAGAATCCGTATAGGTGTTCGAGTGTTCGAACCGTATTGCGCAAGAAATGGTATGTAAACCCCGTATTTACATATCTGCTACTGTGCAGGAGAATCCGTATAGGTGTTCGAGTGTTCGAACCGTAATGCGCAAGAAATGGTACGGAAACCCTGTATTCACATATCTGCCACTGTGCAGGAGAATCCGTATAGGTGTTCGAGTGTTCGAACCGTAATGCGCAAGAAATGGTATGTAAACCCCGTATTTACATATCTGCCACTGTGCAGGAGAATCCGTATAGGTGTTCGAGTGTTCGAACCGTATTGCCCAAGAAATGGTTTGTAAACGCCGTATTTACATATCTGCCACTGTGCAGGAGAATCCGTATAGGTGTTCGAGTGTTCGAACCGTAATGCGCAACAAATGGTATGCAAACCCCGTATTTACATATCTGCCACTGTGCAGGAGAATCCGTATAGGTGTTCGAGTGTTCGCAAGAATTGGTTTGTAAGACCCGTATTTACATATCTACCACTGTGCAGGAGAATCCGTATAGGTGTTCGAGTGTTCGAACCGTATTGCGCAAGAAATGATATGTAAACCCCGTATTTACATATCTACCATTGTGCAGGAGAATCCGTATAGGTGTTCGAGTGTTCGAACCGTAATTCGCCCGAAATGGTATGTAAAACCCGTATTTACATATCTGCCACTGTGCAGGAGAATCCGTATGGGTGTTCGAGTGTTCGAACCCTAATGCATGAGAAATGGTAAGTAAACGCCGTATTTACATATCTGCCACTGTGCAGGAGAATCCGTATAGGTGTTCGACTGTTTGAACCGTATTGCGCAAGAAATGGTATGTAAACCCCGTATTTACATATCTGCCACTGTGCAGGAGAATTCGTATAGGTGTTCGAGTGTTCGAACCGTAATGCGCAAGAAATGGTATGTAAACCCCGTATTTACAGATCTGCCATTGTGCAGGAGAATCCGTATAGGTGTTTGAGTGTTCGAACCGTATTGCGCAAGAAATGGTTTGTAAACCCCGTATTTACATATCTGCCACTGTGCAGGAGAATCCGTATAGGTGTTCGAGTGTTCGAACCGTATTGCGCAAGAAATGGTATGTAAACCCCGTATTTACATATCTGCCACTGTGCAGGAGAATCCGTATAGGTGTTCGAGTGTCCGAACCGTAATGCGCAAGAAATGGTATGTAAACCCCGTATTTACATATCTTCCACTGTGCAGGAGAATCCGTATAGGTGTTCGAGTGTTCGAACTGTATTGCGCAAAAAATGGTATGTAAATCCCGTATTTACATATCTGCCACTGTGCAGGAGAATCCGTATAGTTGTTCGAGTGTTCGAACCGTATTGCCCATGAAATGGTTTGTAAACCCCATATTTACATATCTGTCACTGCGCAGGAGAATCCGTATAGGTGTTCGAGTGTTCGAACCGTATTGCACAAGAAATGGTATGTAAACCCCGTATTTACATATCTGCCACTGTGCAGGAGAGTCCGTATAGGTGTTCGAGTGTTCGAACCGTAATGCGCAAGAAATGGTATGTAAACCCCGTATTTACATATCTGCCACTGTGGAGGAGAATCCGTATAGGTGTTCGAGTGTTCGAACCGTATTGCGCAAGAAATGGTTTGTAAACCCCGTATTTACATATATGCCACTGTGCAGGAGAATCCGTATAGGTGTTCGAGTGTTCGATCCGTATTGCGCAAGAAATGGTATGTAAACCCCGTATTTACATATCTGCCACTGTGCAGGAGAATCCGTATAGGTGTTCGAGTGTTCGAACCGTAATGCGCAAGAAATGGTATGTAAACCCCGTATTTACATATCTGCCACTGTGTAGGAGAATCCGTATCGGTGTTCGAGTGTTCGAACCGTAATGCGCAACAAATGGTACGGAAACCCCGTATTTACAAATCTGCCACTGTGCAGGAGAATCCGTATAGGTGTTCGAATGTTCGAACCGTAATGCGCAAGAAATGGTATGTAAACCCCGAATTTACATATCTGCCACTGTGCAGGAGAATCCGTATAGGTATTCGATTGTTCGAACCGTATTGCCCAAGAAATGGTTTGTAAACGCCATATTTACATATCTGCCACTGTGTAGGAGAATCCGTATAGGTGTTCGAGTGTTCGAACCGTAATGCGCAAGAAATGGTATGTAAACCCCGTATTTACATATCTGCCACTGTGCAGGAGAATCCGTATAAGTGTTCGAGTGTTCGAAATGTATTGCGCAAGAATTGGTATGTAAACCCCGTATTTACATATCTGCCACTGTACAGGAGAATCCGTATAGGTGTTCGAGTGTTCGAACCGTATTGCGCAAGAAATGGTATGTAAACCCCGTATTTACATATCTACCACTGTGCAGGAGAATCCGTAGAGGTGTTCGAGTGTTCGAACCGTAATTCGCCCGAAATGGTACGTAAAACCCGTATTTACATATCGGCCACTGTGCAGGAGAATCCGTATAGGTGTTCGAGTGTTCGAACCGTATTGCGCAAGAAATGGTATGTAAACCCCGTATTTACATATCTGCTACTGTGCAGGAGAATCCGTATAGGTGTTCGAGTGTTCGAACCGTAATGCGGAAGAAATGGTACGGAAACCCCGTATTCACATATCTGCCACTGTGCAGGAGAATCCGTATAGGTGTTCGAGTGTTCGAACCGTAATGCGCAAGAAATGGTATGTAAACCCCGTATTTACATATCTGCCACTGTGCAGGAGAATCCGTATAGGTGTTCGAGTGTTCGAACCGTATTGCCCAAGAAATGGTTTGTAAACGCCGTATTTACATATCTGCCACCGTGCAGGAGAATCCGTATAGGTGTTCGAGTGTTCGAACCGTAATGCGCAAGAAATGGTATGCAAACCCCGTATTTACATATCTGCCACTGTGCAGGAGAATCCGTATAGGTGTTCGAGTGTTCGAATCGTATTGCGCAAGAATTGGTATGTAAGCCCCGTATTTACATATCTACCACTGTGCAGGAGAATCCGTATAGGTGTTCGAGTGTTCGAACCGTATTGCGCAAGAAATGATATGTAAACCCCGTATTTACATATCTACCACTGTGCAGGAGAATCCGTATAGGTGTTCGAGTGTTCGAACCGTAATTCGCCCGAAATGGTATGTAAAACCCGTATTTACATATCTGCCACTGTGCAGGAGAATCCGTATGGGTGTTCGAGTGTTCGAACCCTAATGCATGAGAAATGGTAAGTAAACGCCGTATTTACATATCTGCCACTGTGCAGGAGAATCCGTATAGGTGTTCGACTGTTTGAACCGTATTGCGCAAGAAATGGTATGTAAACCCCGTATTTACATATCTGCCACTGTGCAGGAGAATTCGTATAGGTGTTCGAGTGTTCGAACCGTAATGCGCAAGAAATGGCTTGTAAACCCCGTATTTACATATCTGCCATTGTGCAGGAGAATCCGTATAGGTGTTTGAGTGTTCGAACCGTATTGCGCAAGAAATGGTTTGTAAACCCCGTATTTACATATCTGCCACTGTGCAGGAGAATCCGTATAGGTGTTCGAGTGTTCGAACCGTATTGCGCAAGAAATGGTATGTAAACCCCGTATTTACATATCTGCCACTGTGCAGGAGAATCCGTATAGGTGTTCGAGTGTTCGAACCGTAATGCGCAAGAAATGGTATGTAAACCCCGTATTTACATATCTTCCACTGTGCAGGAGAATCCGTATAGGTGTTCGAGTGTTCGAACCGTATTGCGCAAAAAATGGTATGTAAATCCCGTATTTACATATCTGCCACTGTGCAGGAGAATCCGTATAATGTTCGAGTGTTCGAACCGTATTGCCCAAGAAATGGTTTGTAAACCCCATATTTACATATCTGCCACTGCGCAGGAGAATCCGTATAGGTGTTCGAGTGTTCGAACCGTATTGCACAAGAAATGGTATGTAAACCCCGTATTTACATATCAGCCACTGTGCAGGAGAGTCCGTATAGGTGTTCGAGTGTTCGAACCGTAATGCGCAAGAAATGGTATGTAAACCCCGTATTTACATATCTGCCACTGTGGAGGAGAATCCGTATAGGTGTTCGAGTGTTCGAACCGTATTGCGCAAGAAATGGTTTGTAAACCCCGTATTTACATATATGCCACTGTGCAGGAGAATCCGTATAGGTGTTCGAGTGTTCGAACCGTATTGCGCAAGAAATGGTATGTAAACCCCGTATTTACATATCTGCCACTGTGCAGGAGAATCCGTATAGGTGTTCGAGTGTTCGAACCGTAATGCGCAAGAAATGGTATGTAAACCCCGTATTTACATATCTGCCACTGTGTAGGAGAATCTGTATCGGTGTTCGAGTGTTCGAACCGTAATGCGTAACAAATGGTACGGAAACCCCGTATTTACAAATCTGCCACTGTGCAGGAGAATCCGTATAGGTGTTCGAATGTTCGAACCGTAATGCGCAAGAAATGGTATGTAAACCCCGAATTTACATATCTGCCACTGTGCAGGAGAATCCGTATAGGTATTCGATTGTTCGAACCGTATTGCCCAAGAAATGGTTTGTAAACGCCATATTTACATATCTGCCACTGTGTAGGAGAATCCGTATAGGTGTTCGAGTGTTCGAACCGTAATGCGCAAGAAATGGTATGTAAACCCCGTATTTACATATCTGCCACTGTGCAGGAGAATCCGTATAAGTGTTCGAGTGTTCGAATCGTATTGCGCAAGAATTGGTATGTAAACCCCGTATTTACATATCTGCCACTGTACAGGAGAATCCGTATAGGTGTTCGAGTGTTCGAACCGTATTGCGCAAGAAATGGTATGTAAACCCCGTATTTACATATCTACCACTGTGCAGGAGAATCCGTAGAGGTGTTCGAGTGTTCGAACCGTAATTCGCCCGAAATGGTATGTAAAACCCGTATTTACATATCGGCCACTGTGCAGGAGAATCCGTATAGGTGTTCGAGTGTTCGAACCGTATTGCGCAAGAAATGGTATGTAAACCCCGTATTTACATATCTGCTACTGTGCAGGAGAATCCGTATAGGTGTTCGAGTGTTCGAACCGTAATGCGGAAGAAATGGTACGGAAACCCCGTATTCACATATCTGCCACTGTGCAGGAGAATCCGTATAGGTGTTCGAGTGTTCGAACCGAAATGCGCAAGAAATGGTATGTAAACCCCGTATTTACATATCTGCCACTGTGCAGGAGAATCCGTATAGGTGTTCGAGTGTTCGAACCGTATTGCCCAAGAAATGGTTTGTAAACGCCGTATTTACATATCTGCCACTGTGCAGGAGAATCCGTATAGGTGTTCGAGTGTTCGAACCGTAATGCGCAAGAAATGGTATGCAAACCCCGTATTTACATATCTGCCACTGTGCAGGAGAATCCGTATAGGTGTTCGAGTGTTCGAATCGTATTGCGCAAGAATTGGTATGTAAGCCCCGTATTTACATATCTACCACTGTGCAGGAGAATCCGTATAGGTGTTCGAGTGTTCGAACCGTATTGCGCAAGAAATGATATGTAAACCCCGTATTTACATATCTACCACTGTGCAGGAGAATCCGTATAGGTGTTCGAGTGTTCGAACCGTAATTCGCCCGAAATGGTATGTAAAACCCGTATTTACATATCTGCCACTGTGCAGGAGAATCCGTATGGGTGTTCGAGTGTTCGAACCCTAATGCATGAGAAATGGTAAGTAAACGCCGTATTTACATATCTGCCACTGTGCAGGAGAATCCGTATAGGTGTTCGACTGTTTGAACCGTATTGCGCAAGAAATGGTATGTAAACCCCGTATTTACATATCTGCCACTGTGCAGGAGAATTCGTATAGGTGTTCGAGTGTTCGAACCGTAATGCGCAAGAAATGGTTTGTAAACCCCGTATTTACATATCTGCCATTGTGCAGGAGAATCCGTATAGGTGTTTGAGTGTTCGAACCGTATTGCGCAAGAAATGGTTTGTAAACCCCGTATTTACATATCTGCCACTGTGCAGGAGAATCCGTATAGGTGTTCGAGTGTTCGAACCGTATTGCGCAAGAAATGGTATGTAAACCCCGTATTTACATATCTGCCACTGTGCAGGAGAATCCGTATAGGTGTTCGAGTGTTCGAACCGTAATGCGCAAGAAATGGTATGTAAACCCCGTATTTACATATCTTCCACTGTGCAGGAGAATCCGTATAGGTGTTCGAGTGTTCGAACCGTATTGCGCAAGAAATGGTATGTAAATCCCGTATTTACATATCTGCCACTGTGCAGGAGAATCCGTATAGTTGTTCGAGTGTTCGAACCGTATTGCCCAAGAAATGGTTTGTAAACCCCATATTTACATATCTGCCACTGCGCAGGAGAATCCGTATAGGTGTTCGAGTGTTCGAACCGTATTGCACAACAAATGGTATGTAAACCCCGTATTTACATATCTGCCACTGTGCAGGAGAGTCCGTATAGGTGTTCGAGTGTTCGAACCGTAATGCGCAAGAAATGGTATGTAAACCCCGTATTTACATATCTGCCACTGTGGAGGAGAATCCGTATAGGTGTTCGAGTGTTCGAACCGTATTGCGCAAGAAATGGTTTGTAAACCCCGTATTTACATATATGCCACTGTGCAGGAGAATCCGTATAGGTGTTCGAGTGTTCGAACCGTATTGCGCAAGAAATGTTATGTAAACCCCGTATTTACATATCTGCCACTGTGCAGGAGAATCCGTATAGGTGTTCGAGTGTTCGAACCGTAATGCGCAAGAAATGGTATGTAAACCCCGTATTTACATATCTGCCACTGTGTAGGAGAATCCGTATCGGTGTTCGA
The DNA here is from genome assembly GCF_055761805.1 of Camellia sinensis. Lineage (NCBI taxonomy): Eukaryota > Viridiplantae > Streptophyta > Magnoliopsida > Ericales > Theaceae > Camellia > Camellia sinensis. Next base: position 119,353,971 of record NC_138974.1, read on the forward strand.
GTGTTCGAACCGTAATGCGCAACAAATGGTACGGAAACCCCGTATTTACAAATCTGCCACTGTGCAGGAGAATCCGTATAGGTGTTCGAATCTTCGAACCGTAATGCGCAAGAAATGGTATGTAAACCCCGAATTTACATATCTGCCACTGTGCAGGAGAATCCGTATAGGTATTCGATTGTTCGAACCGTATTGCCCAAGAAATGGTTTGTAAACGCCATATTTACATATCTGCCACTGTGTAGGAGAATCCGTATAGGTGTTCGAGTGTTCGAACCGTAATGCGCAAGAAATGGTATGTAAACCCCGTATTTACATATCTGCCACTGTGCAGGAGAATCCGTATAAGTGTTCGAGTGTTCGAATCGTATTGCGCAAGAATTGGTATGTAAACCCCGTATTTACATATCTGCCACTGTACAGGAGAATCCGTATAGGTGTTCGAGTGTTCGAACCGTATTGCGCAAGAAATGGTATGTAAACCCCGTATTTACATATCTACCACTGTGCAGGAGAATCCGTATAGGTGTTCGATTGTTCGAACCGTATTGCCCAAGAAATGGTTTGTAAACGCCGTATTTACATATCTGCCACTGTGTAGGAGAATCCGTATAGGTGTTCGAGTGTTCGAACCGTAATGCGCAAGAAATGGTATGTAAACCCCGTATTTACATATCTGCCACTATGCAGGAGAATCCGTATAAGTGTTCGAGTTTTCGAATCGTATTGCGCAAGAATTGGTATGTAAACCCCGTATTTACATATCTGCCACTGTACAGGAGAATCCGTATAGGTGTTCGAGTGTTCGAACCGTATTGCGCAAGAAATGGTATGTAAACCCCGTATTTACATATCTACCACTGTGCAGGAGAATCCGTATAGGTGTTCGAGTGTTCGAACCGTAATTCGGCCGAAATGGTATGTAAAACCCGTATCTACATATCGGCCACTGTGCAGGAGAATCCGTATAGGTGTTCGAGTGTTCGAACCGTATTGCGCAAGAAATGGTATGTAAACCCCGTATTTACATATCTGCCACTGTGCAGGAGAATCCGTATAGGTGTTCGAGTGTTCGAACCGTAATGCGCAAGAAATGGTACGGAAACCCTGTATTTACATATCTGCCACTGTGCAGGAGAATCCGTATAGGTGTTCGAGTGTTCGAACCGTAATGCGCAAGAAATGGTATGTAAACCCCGTATTTACATATCTGCCACAGTGCAGGAGAATCCGTATAGGTGTTCGACTGTTCGAACCGTATTGCCCGAGAAATGGTTTGTAAACGCCGTATTTACATATCTGCCACTGTGCAGGAGAATCCGTATAGGTGTTTGAGTGTTCGAACCGTGATGCGCAAGAAATGGTATGCATACCCCGTATTTACATATGTGCCACTGTGCAGGAGAATCCGTATAGGTGTTCGAGTGTTCGAATCGTATTGCGCAAGAATTGGTATGTAAGCCCCGTATTTACATATCTGCCACTGTGCAGGAGAATCCGTATAGGTGTTCGAGTGTTCGAACCGTATTGCGCAAGAAATGATATGTAAACCCCGTATTTACATATCTACCACTGTGCAGGAGAATCCGTATAGGTGTTCGAGTGTTCGAACCGTAATTCGCCCGAAATGGTATGTAAAACCCGTATTTACATATCTGCCACTGTGCAGGAGAATCCGTATGGGTGTTCGAGTGTTCGAACCCTAATGCATGAGAAATGGTAAGTAAACGCCGTATTTACATATCTGCCACTGTGCAGGAGAATCCGTATAGGTGTTCGACTGTTCGAACCGTATTGCGCATGAAATGGTATCTAAACCCCGTATTTACATATCTGCCACTGTGCAGGAGAGTCCGTATAGGTGTTCGAGTGTTCGAACCGTAATGCGCAAAAATGGTATGTAAACCCCGTATTTACATATCTGCCACTATGCAGGAGAATCCGTATAGGTGTTCGAGTGTTCGAACCGTATTGCGCAAGAAATGGTTTGTAAACCCCGTATTTACATATCTGCCACTGTGCAGGAGAATCCGTATAGGTGTTCGAGTGTTCGAACCGTATTGTGCAAGAAATGGTATGTAAACCCCGTATTTACATATCTGCCACTGTGCGGGAGAATCCGAATAGGTGTTCGAGTGTTCGAACCGTAATGCGCAAGAAATGGTATGTAAACCCCGTATTTACATATCTTCCACTGTGCAGGAGAATCCGTATAGGTGTTCGAGTGTTCGAACCGTATTGCGCAAAAAATGGTATGTAAATCCCGTATTTACATATCTGCCACTGTGCAGGAGAATCCGTATAGGTGTTCGAGTGTTCGAACCGTATTGCCCAAGAAATGGTTTGTAAACCCCATATTTACATATCTGCCACTGTGCAGGAGAATCCGTATAGGTGTTCGAGTGTTCGAACCGTATTGCCCAAGAAATGGTATGTAAACCCCGTATTTACATATCTGCCACTGTGCAGGTGAATCCGTATAGGTGTTCGAGTGTTCGAACCGTAATGCGCAAGAAATGGTATGTAAACCCCGTATTTGCATATCTACTACTGTGCAGGAGAATCCGTATAGGTGTTCGAGTGTTCGAACCGTAATGCGCAAGAAATGGTATGCAAACCCCGTATTTACATATCTGCCACTGTGCAGGAGAATCCGTATAGGTGTTCGAGTGCTCGAACCGTATTGCGCAAGAAATGGTATGTAAACCCCGTATTTACATATCTGCAACTGTGCAGGAGAATCCTTATAGGTGTTCGAGTGTTCGAACCGTAATGCGCAAGAAATGGTATGCAAACCCCGTATTTACATATCTGCCACTGTGCAGGAGAATCCGTATAGGTGTTCGAGTGTTCGAATCGTATTGCGCAAGAATTGGTATGTAAGCCCCATATTTACATATCTGCCACTGCGCAGGAGAATCCGTATAAGTGTTCGAGTGTTCGAACTGTATTGTGCAAGAAATGATATGTAAACCCCGTATTTACATATCTACCACAGTGCAGGAGAATCCGTATAGGTGTTCGAGTGTTCGAACCGTAATTCGCCCGAAATGGTATGAGAAACCCGTATTTACATATCTGCCACTGTGCTGGAGAATCCGTATGGGTGTTCGAGTGTTCGAACCCTAGTGCATAAGAAATGGTAAGTAAACGCCGTATTTACATATCTGCCACTGTGCAGGAGAATCCGTATAGGTGTTCGACTGTTCGAACCGTATTGCGCAAGAAATGGTATGTAAACCCCGTATTTACATATCTGCCACTGTGCAGGAGAATCCGTATAAGTGTTCGAGTGTTCGAACCGTAATGCGCAAGAAATGGTATGTAAACCCCGTATTTACATATCTGCCACTATGCAGGAGAATCCGTATAGGTGTTCGAGTGTTCGAACCGTATTGCGCAAGAAATGGTTTGTAAACCCCGTATTTACATATCTGCCACTGTGCAGGAGAATCCGTATAGGTGTTCGAGTGTTCGAACCGTATTGCACAAGAAATGGTATGTAAACCCCGTATTCACATATCTGCCACTGTGCAGGAGAATCCGAATAGCTGTTCGAGTGTTCGAACCGTAATGCGCAAGAAATGGTATGTAAACCCCGTATTTACATATCTTCCACTGTGTAGGAGAATCCGTATAGGTGTTCGAGTGTTCGAACCGTATTGCGCAAAAAATGGTATGTAAATCCCGTATTTACATATCTGCCACTGTGCAGGAGAATCCGTATAGGTGTTCGAGTGTTCGAACCGTATTGCCCAAGAAATGGTTTGTACACCCCATATTTACATATCTGCCACTGTGCAGGAGAATCCGTATAGGTGTTCGAGTGTTTGAACCGTATTGCGCAAGAAATGGTATGTAAACCCCGTATTTACATATCTGCCACTGTGCAGGAGAATCCGTATAGGTGTTCGAGTGTTCGAACCGTAATGCGCAAGAAATGGTATGTAAACCCCGTATTTATATATCTGCCACTGTGGAGGAGAATCCGTAAAGGTGTTCGAGTGTTCGAACCGTAATGCGCAACAAATGGTACGAAAACCCCGTATTTACAAATCTGCCACTGTGCAGGAGAATCCGTATAGGTGTTCGAATGTTCGAACCGTAATGCGCAAGAAATGGTATGTAAAGCCCGAATTTACATATCTGCCACTGTGCAGGAGAATCCGTATAGGTGTTCGATTGTTCGAACCGTATTGCCCAAGAAATGGTTTGTAAACGCCGTATTTACATATCTGCCACTGTGTAGGAGAATCCGTATAGGTGTTCGAGTGTTCGAACCGTAATGCGCAAGAAATGGTATGTAAACCCCGTATTTACATATCTGCCACTGTACAGGAGAATCCGTATAAGTGTTCGAGTGTTCGAATCGTATTGCGCAAGAATTGGTATGTAAACCCCGTATTTACATATCTGCCACTGTACAGGAGAATCCGTATAGGTGTTCGAGTGTTCGAACCGTATTGCGCAAGAAATGGTATGTAAACCCCGTATTTACATATCTACCACTGTGTAGGAGAATCCGTATAGGTGTTCGAGTGTTCGAACCGTAATTCGCCCAAAATGGTATGTAAAACCCGTATTTACATATCGGTCACTGTGCAGGAGAATCCGAATAGGTGTTCGAGTGTTCGAACCGTATTGCGCAAGAAATGGTATGTAAACCCCGTATTTACATATCTGCCACTGTGCAGGAGAGTCCGTATAGGTGTTCGAGTGTTCGAACCGTAATGCGCAAGAAATGGTACGGAAACCCCGTATTTACATATCTGCCACTGTGCAGGAGAATCCGTATAGGTGTTCGAGTGTTCGAACCGTAATGCGCAAGAAATGGAATGTAAACCCCGTATTTACATATCTGCCACTGTGCAGGAGAATCCGTATAGGTGTTCGAGTGTTCGAACCGTAATGCGCAAGAAATGGTATGCAAACCCCGTATTTACATATCTGCCACTGTGCAGGAGAATCCGTATAGGTGTTCGAGTGTTCGAACCGTATTTAGCAAGAAATGGTATGTAAACCCCGTATTTACATATCTGCAACTGTGCAGGAGAATCCGTATAGGTGTTCGAGTGTTCGAACTGTAATGCGCAAGAAATGGTATGTAAACCCCGTATTTACATATCTGCCACTGTACAGGAGAATCCGTATAGGTGTTCGAGTGTTCGAACCGTATTGCGCAAGAAATGGTTTGTAAACCCCGTATTTACATATATGCCACTGTGCAGGAGAATCCGTATAAGTGTTCGAGTGTTCGAACCGTATTGCGCAAGAAATGGTATGTAAACCCCGTATTTACATATCTACCACTGTACAGGAGAATCCGTATAGGTGTTCGAGTGTTCGAACCGTAATGCGCAAGAAATAGTATGTAAACCCCGTATTTACATATCTGCCACTGTGTAGGAGAATCCGTATAGGTGTTCGAGTGTTCGAAACGTAATGCGCAACAAATGGTACGGAAACCCTGTATTTACAAATCTGCCACTGTGCAGGAGAATCCGTATAGGTGTTCGAGTGTTCGAACCGTAATGCGCAAGAAATGGTATGTAAACCCCGAATTTACATATCTGCCACTGTGCAGGAGAATCTGTATAGGTGTTCGATTGTTCGAACCGTATTGCCCAAGAAATGGTTTGTAAACGCCGTATTTACATATCTGCCACTGTGTAGTAGAATCCGTATAGGTGTTCGAGTGTTCGAACCGTAATGCGCAAGAAATGGTATGTAAACCCCGTATTTACATATCTGCCACTGTGCAGGAGAATCCGTATAAGTGTTCGAGTTTTCGAATCGTATTGCGCAAGAATTGGTATGTAAACCCCGTATTTACATATCTGCCACTGTACAGGAGAATCCGTATAGGTGTTCGAGTGTTCGAACCGTATTGCACAAGAAATGGTATGTAAACCCCGTATTTACATATCTACCACTGTGCAGGAGAATCCGTATAGGTGTTCGAGTGTTCGAACCGTAATTCGCCCGAAATGGTATGTAAAACCCGTATTTACATATCGGCCACTGTGCAGGAGAATCCGTATAGGTGTTCGAGTGTTCGAACCGTATTGCGCAAGAAATGGTATGTAAACCCCGTATTTACATATCTGCCACTGTGCAGGAGAATCCGTATAGGTGTTCGAGTGTTCGAACCGTAATGCGCAAGAAATGGTACGGAAACCCCGTATTTACATATCTGCCACTGTGCAGGAGAATCCGTATAGGTGTTCGAGTGTTCGAACCGTAATGCGCAAGAAATGGTATGTAAACCCCGTATTTACATATCTGCCACTGTGCAGGAGAATCCGTATTGGTGTTCGAGTGTTCGAACCGTATTGCCCAAGAAATGGTTTGTAAACGCCGTATTTACATATCTGCCACTGTGCAGGAGAATCCGTATAGGTGTTCGAGTGTTCGAACCGTAATGCGCAAGAAATGGTATGCAAACCCCGTATTTACATATCTGCCACTGTGCAGGAGAATCCGTATGGGTGTTCGAGTGTTCGAACCCTAATGCATGAGAAATGGTAAGTAAACGCCGTATTTACATATCTGCCACTGTGCAGGAGAATCCGTATAGGTGTTCGACTGTTCGAACCGTATTGCGCAAGAAATGGTATGTAAACCTCGTATTTACATATCTGCCACTGTGCAGGAGAATCCGTATAGGTGTTCGAGTGTTCGAACCGTAATGCGCAAGAAATGGTATGCAAACCCCGTATTTACATATCTGCCACTGTGCAGGAGAATCCGTATAGGTGTTCGAGTGTTCGAACCGTATTGAGCAAGAAATGGTATGTAAACCCCGTATTTACATATCTGCAACTGTGCAGGAGAATCCGTATAGGTGTTCGAGTGTTCGAACTGTAATGCGCAAGAAATGGTATGTAAACCCCGTATTTACATATCTGCCACTGTACAGGAGAATCCGTATAGGTGTTCGAGTGTTCGAACCGTATTGCGCAAGAAATGGTTTGTAAACCCCGTATTTACATATATGCCACTGTGCAGGAGAATCCGTATAAGTGTTCGAGTGTTCGAACCGTATTGCGCAAGAAATGGTATGTAAACCCCGTATTTACATATCTACCACTGTACAGGAGAATCCGTATAGGTGTTCGAGTGTTCGAACCGTAATGCGCAAGAAATAGTATGTAAACCCCGTATTTACATATCTGCCACTGTGTAGGAGAATCCGTATCGGTGTTCGAGTGTTCGAAACGTAATGCGCAACAAATGGTACGGAAACCCTGTATTTACAAATCTGCCACTGTGCAGGAGAATCCGTATAGGTGTTCGAGTGTTCGAACCGTAATGCGCAAGAAATGGTATGTAAACCCCGAATTTACATATCTGCCACTGTGCAGGAGAATCTGTATAGGTGTTCGATTGTTCGAACCGTATTGCCCAAGAAATGGTTTGTAAACGCTGTATTTACATATCTGCCACTGTGTAGTAGCATCCGTATAGGTGTTCGAGTGTTCGAACCGTAATGCGTAAGAAATGGTATGTAAACCCCGTATTTACATATCTGCCACTGTGCAGGAGAATCCGTATAAGTGTTCGAGTTTTCGAATCGTATTGCGCAAGAATTGGTATGTAAACCCCGTATTTACATATCTGCCACTGTACAGGAGAATCCGTATAGGTGTTCGAGTGTTCGAACCGTATTGCACAAGAAATGGTATGTAAACCCCGTATTTACATATCTACCACTGTGCAGGAGAATCCGTATAGGTGTTCGAGTGTTCGAACCGTATTGCGCAAGAAATGGTATGTAAACCCCGTATTTACATATCTGCCACTGTGCAGGAGAATCCGTATAGGTGTTCGAGTGTTCGAACCGTAATGCGCAAGAAATGGTACGGAAACCCCGTATTTACATATCTGCCACTGTGCAGGAGAATCCGTATAGGTGTTCGAGTGTTCGAACCGTAATGCGCAAGAAATGGTATGTAAACCCCGTATTTACATATCTGCCACTGTGCAGGAGAATCCGTATTGGTGTTCGAGTGTTCGAACCGTATTGCCCAAGAAATGGTTTGTAAACGCCGTATTTACATATCTGCCACTGTGCAGGAGAATCCGTATAGGTGTTCGAGTGTTCGAACCGTAATGCGCAAGAAATGGTATGCAAACCCCGTATTTACATATCTGCCACTGTGCAGGAGAATCCGTATGGGTGTTCGAGTGTTCGAACCCTAATGCATGAGAAATGGTAAGTAAACGCCGTATTTACATATCTGCCACTGTGCAGGAGAATCCGTATAGGTGTTCGACTGTTCGAACCGTATTGCGCAAGAAATGGTATGTAAACCCCGTATTTACATATCTGCCACTGTGCAGGAGAATCCGTATAGGTGTTCGAGTGTTCGAACCGTAATGCGCAAGAAATGGTATGTAAACCCCGTATTTACATATTTGCCACTATGCAGGAGAATCCGTATAGGTGTTCGAGTGTTCGAACCGTATTGCGCAAGAAATGGTTTGTAAACCCCGTATTTACATATCTGCCACTGTGCAGGAGAATCCGTATAAGTGTTCGAGTGTTCGAACCGTAATGCGCAAGAAATGGTATGTAAACCCCGTATTTACATATCTGCCACAGTGCAGGAGAATCCGTATAGGTGTTCGAGTGTTCGAGCCGTATTGCGCAAGAAATGGTATGTAAACCCCGTATTTACATATCTGCCACTGTGCAGGAGAATCCGTATAGGTGTTCGAGTGTTCGAACCGTAATGCGCAAGAAATGGTATGTGAACCCCGTATTTACATATCTGCCACTGTGCAGGAGAATCCGTATAGGTGTTCGAGTGTTCGAACCGTATTGCGCAAGAAATGGTATGTAAACCCCGTATTTACATATCTGCCACTGTGCAGGAGAATCCGTATAGGTGTTTGAGTGTTCGAACCGTAATGCGCAAGAAATGGTACGGAAACCCCGTATTTACATATCTGCCACTGTGCAGGAGAATCCGTATAGGTGTTCGAGTGTTCGAACCGTAATGTGCAAGAAATGGTATGTAAACCCCGTATTTACATATCTGCCACTGTGCAAGAGAATCCGTATAGGTGTTCGAGTGTTCGAACCGTATTGCGCAAGAAATGGTATGTAAACCCCATATTTACATATCTGCCACTGTGCAGGAGAATCCGTATAGGTGTTCGAGTGTTCGAACCGTAATGCGCAAGAAATGGTATGTGAACCCCGTATTTACATATCTGCCACTGTGCAGGAGAATCCGTATAGGTGTTCGAGTGTTCGAACCGTATTGCGCAAGAAATAGTATGTAAACCCCGTATTTACATATCTGCCACTGTGCAGGAGAATCCGTATAGGTGTTCGAGTGTTCGAACCGTAATGCGCAAGAAATGGTACGGAAACCCCGTATTTACATATCTGCCACTGTGCAGGAGAATCCGTATAGGTGTTCGAGTGTTCGAACCGTATTGCGCAAGAAATGGTATGTAAACCCCGTATTTACATATCTGCCACTGTGCAGGAGAGTCCGTATAGGTGTTCGAGTGTTCGAACCGTAATGCGCAAGAAATGGTACGGAAACCCCGTATTTACATATCTGCCACTGTGCAGGAGAATCCGTATAGGTGTTCGAGTGTTCGAACCGTAATGCGCAAGAAATGGAATGTAAACCCCGTATTTACATATCTGCCACTGTGCAGGAGAATCCGTATAGGTGTTCGAGTGTTCGAACCGTAATGCGCAAGAAATGGTATGCAAACCCCGTATTTACATATCTGCCACTGTGCAGGAGAATCCGTATAGGTGTTCGAGTGTTCGAACCGTATTTAGCAAGAAATGGTATGTAAACCCCGTATTTACATATCTGCAACTGTGCAGGAGAATCCGTATAGGTGTTCGAGTGTTCGAACTGTAATGCGCAAGAAATGGTATGTAAACCCCGTATTTACATATCTGCCACTGTACAGGAGAATCCGTATAGGTGTTCGAGTGTTCGAACCGTATTGCGCAAGAAATGGTTTGTAAACCCCGTATTTACATATATGCCACTGTGCAGGAGAATCCGTATAAGTGTTCGAGTGTTCGAACCGTATTGCGCAAGAAATGGTATGTAAACCCCGTATTTACATATCTACCACTGTACAGGAGAATCCGTATAGGTGTTCGAGTGTTCGAACCGTAATGCGCAAGAAATAGTATGTAAACCCCGTATTTACATATCTGCCACTATGTAGGAGAATCCGTATAGGTGTTCGAGTGTTCGAAACGTAATGCGCAACAAATGGTACGGAAACCCTGTATTTACAAATCTGCCACTGTGCAGGAGAATCCGTATAGGTGTTCGAGTGTTCGAACCGTAATGCGCAAGAAATGGTATGTAAACCCCGAATTTACATATCTGCCACTGTGCAGGAGAATCTGTATAGGTGTTCGATTGTTCGAACCGTATTGCCCAAGAAATGGTTTGTAAACGCCGTATTTACATATCTGCCACTGTGTAGTAGAATCCGTATAGGTGTTCGAGTGTTCGAACCGTAATGCGCAAGAAATGGTATGTAAACCCCGTATTTACATATCTGCCACTGTGCAGGAGAATCCGTATAAGTGTTCGAGTTTTCGAATCGTATTGCGCAAGAATTGGTATGTAAACCCCGTATTTACATATCTGCCACTGTACAGGAGAATCCGTATAGGTGTTCGAGTGTTCGAACCGTATTGCACAAGAAATGGTATGTAAACCCCGTATTTACATATCTACCACTGTGCAAGAGAATCCGTATAGGTGTTCGAGTGTTCGAACCGTAATTCGCCCGAAATGGTATGTAAAACCCGTATTTACATATCGGCCACTGTGCAGGAGAATCCGTATAGGTGTTCGAGTGTTCGAACCGTATTGCGCAAGAAATGGTATGTAAACCCCGTATTTACATATCTGCCACTGTGCAGGAGAATCCGTATAGGTGTTCGAGTGTTCGAACCGTAATGCGCAAGAAATGGTACGGAAACCCCGTATTTACATATCTGCCACTGTGCAGGAGAATCCGTATAGGTGTTCGAGTGTTCGAACCGTAATGCGCAAGAAATGGTATGTAAACCCCGTATTTACATATCTGCCACTGTGCAGGAGAATCCGTATTGGTGTTCGAGTGTTCGAACCGTATTGCCCAAGAAATGGTTTGTAAACGCCGTATTTACATATCTGCCACTGTGCAGGAGAATCCGTATAGGTGTTCGAGTGTTCGAACCGTAATGCGCAAGAAATGGTATGCAAACCCCGTATTTACATATCTGCCACTGTGCAGGAGAATCCGTATGGGTGTTCGAGTGTTCGAACCCTAATGCATGAGAAATGGTAAGTAAACGCCGTATTTACATATCTGCCACTGTGCAGGAGAATCCGTATAGGTGTTCGACTGTTCGAACCGTATTGCGCAAGAAATGGTATGTAAACCTCGTATTTACATATCTGCCACTGTGCAGGAGAATCCGTATAGGTGTTCGAGTGTTCGAACCGTAATGCGCAAGAAATGGTATGCAAACCCCGTATTTACATATCTGCCACTGTGCAGGAGAATCCGTATAGGTGTTCGAGTGTTCGAACCGTATTGAGCAAGAAATGGTATGTAAACCCCGTATTTACATATCTGCAACTGTGCAGGAGAATCCGTATAGGTGTTCGAGTGTTCGAACTGTAATGCGCAAGAAATGGTATGTAAACCCCGTATTTACATATCTGCCACTGTACAGGAGAATCCGTATAGGTGTTCGAGTGTTCGAACCGTATTGCGCAAGAAATGGTTTGTAAACCCCGTATTTACATATATGCCACTGTGCAGGAGAATCCGTATAAGTGTTCGAGTGTTCGAACCGTATTGCGCAAGAAATGGTATGTAAACCCCGTATTTACATATCTACCACTGTACAGGAGAATCCGTATAGGTGTTCGAGTGTTCGAACCGTAATGCGCAAGAAATAGTATGTAAACCCCGTATTTACATATCTGCCACTGTGTAGGAGAATCTGTATAGGTGTTCGAGTGTTCGAAACGTAATGCGCAACAAATGGTACGGAAACCCTGTATTTACAAATCTGCCACTGTGCAGGAGAATCCGTATAGGTGTTCGAGTGTTCGAACCGTAATGCGCAAGAAATGGTATGTAAACCCCGAATTTACATATCTGCCACTGTGCAGGAGAATCTGTATAGGTGTTCGATTGTTCGAACCGTATTGCCCAAGAAATGGTTTGTAAACGCTGTATTTACATATCTGCCACTGTGTAGTAGAATCCGTATAGGTGTTCGAGTGTTCGAACCGTAATGCGCAAGAAATGGTATGTAAACCCCGTATTTACATATCTGCCACTGTGCAGGAGAATCCGTATAAGTGTTCGAGTTTTCGAATCGTATTGCGCAAGAATTGGTATGTAAACCCCGTATTTACATATCTGCCACTGTACAGGAGAATCCGTATAGGTGTTCGAGTGTTCGAACCGTATTGCACAAGAAATGGTATGTAAACCCCGTATTTACATATCTACCACTGTGCAGGAGAATCCGTATAGGTGTTCGAGTGTTCGAACCGTAATTCGCCCGAAATGGTATGTAAAACCCGTATTTACATATCGGCCACTGTGCAGGAGAATCCGTATAGGTGTTCGAGTGTTCGAACCGTATTGCGCAAGAAATGGTATGTAAACCCCGTATTTACATATCTGCCACTGTGCAGGAGAATCCGTATAGGTGTTCGAGTGTTCGAACCGTAATGCGCAAGAAATGGTACGGAAACCCCGTATTTACATATCTGCCACTGTGCAGGAGAATCCGTATAGGTGTTCGAGTGTTCGAACCGTAATGCGCAAGAAATGGTATGTAAACCCCGTATTTACATATCTGCCACTGTGCAGGAGAATCCGTATTGGTGTTCGAGTGTTCGAACCGTATTGCCCAAGAAATGGTTTGTAAACGCCGTATTTACATATCTGCCACTGTGCAGGAGAATCCGTATAGGTGTTCGAGTGTTCGAACCGTAATGCGCAAGAAATGGTATGTAAACCCCGTATTTACATATCTGCCACTGTGCAGGAGAATCCGTATGGGTGTTCGAGTGTTCGAACCCTAATGCATGAGAAATGGTAAGTAAACGCCGTATTTACATATCTGCCACTGTGCAGGAGAATCCGTATAGGTGTTCGACTGTTCGAACCGTATTGCGCAAGAAATGGTATGTAAACCCCGTATTTACATATCTGCCACTGTGCAGGAGAATCCGTATAGGTGTTCGAGTGTTCGAACCGTAATGCGCAAGAAATGGTATGTAAACCCCGTATTTACATATTTGCCACTGTGCAGGAGAATCCGTATAGGTGTTCGAGTGTTCGAACCGTATTGCGCAAGAAATGGTTTGTAAACCCCGTATTTACATATCTGCCACTGTGCAGGAGAATCCGTATAGGTGTTCGAGTGTTCGAACCGTAATGCGCAAGAAATGGTATGTAAACCCCGTATTTACATATCTGCCACAGTGCAGGAGAATCCGTATAGGTGTTCGAGTGTTCGAACCGTATTGCGCAAGAAATGGTATGTAAACCCCGTATTTACATATCTGCCACTGTGCAGGAGAATCCGTATAGGTGTTCGAGTGTTCGAACCGTAATGCGCAAGAAATGGTATGTGAACCCCGTATTTACATATCTGCCACTGTGCAGGAGAATCCGTATAGGTGTTCGAGTGTTCGAACCGTATTGCGCAAGAAATGGTATGTAAACCCCGTATTTACATATCTGCCACTGTGCAGGAGAATCCGTATAGGTGTTTGAGTGTTCGAACCGTAATGCGCAAGAAATGGTACGGAAACCCCGTATTTACATATCTGCCACTGTGCAGGAGAATCCGTATAGGTGTTCGAGTGTTCGAACCGTAATGTGCAAGAAATGGTATGTAAACCCCGTATTTACATATCTGCCACTGTGCAAGAGAATCCGTATAGGTGTTCGAGTGTTCGAACCGTATTGCGCAAGAAATGGTATGTAAACCCCATATTTACATATCTGCCACTGTGCAGGAGAATCCGTATAGGTGTTCGAGTGTTCGAACCGTAATGCGCAAGAAATGGTATGTGAACCCCGTATTTACATATCTGCCACTGTGCAGGAGAATCCGTATAGGTGTTCGAGTGTTCGAACCGTATTGCGCAAGAAATGGTATGTAAACCCCGTATTTACATATCTGCCACTGTGCAGGAGAATCCGTATAGGTGTTCGAGTGTTCGAACCGTAATGCGCAAGAAATGGTACGGAAACCCCGTATTTACATATCTGCCACTGTGCAGGAGAATCCGTATAGGTGTTCGAGTGTTCGAACCGTAATGCGCAAGAAATGGTATGTAAACCCCGTATTTACATATCTGCCACTGTGCAGGAGAATCCGTATAGGTGTTCGAGTGTTCGAACCGTATTGCCCAAGAAATGGTTTGTAAACGCCGTATTTACATATCTGCCACTGTGCAGGAGAATCCGTATAGGTGTTCGAGTGTTCGAACCGTAATGCGCAAGAAATGGTATGTGAACCCCGTATTTACATATCTGCCACTGTGCAGGAGAATCCGTATCGGTGTTCGAGTGTTCGAACCGTATTGCGCAAGAAATGGTATGTAAACCCCGTATTTAAATATCTGCCACTGTGCAGGAGAATCCGTATAGGTGTTCGAGTGTTCGAACCGTAATGCGCAAGAAATGGTACGGAAACCCCGTATTTACATATCTGCCACTGTGCAGGAGAATCCGTACAGGTGTTCGAGTGTTTGAACCGTAATGCGCAAGAAATGGTATGTAAACCCCGTATTTACATATCTGCCACTGTGCAGGAGAATCCGTATAGGTGTTCGAGTGTTCGAACCGTAATGCGCAACAAATGGTACGGAAACCCCGTATTTACAAATCTGCCACTGTGCAGGAGAATCCGTATAGGTGTTCGAGTGTTCGAACCGTAATGCGCAAGAAATGGTACGGAAACCCCGTATTTACATATCTGCCACTGTGCAGGAGAATCCGTATAGGTGTTCGAGTGTTCGAACCGTAATGCGCAAGAAATGGTATGTAAACCCCGTATTTACATATCTGCCACTGTGCAGGAGAATCCGTATTGGTGTTCGAGTGTTCGAACCGTATTGCCCAAGAAATGGTTTGTAAACGCCGTATTTACATATCTGCCACTGTGCAGGAGAATCCGTATAGGTGTTCGAGTGTTCGAACCGTAATGCGCAAGAAATGGTATGTAAACCCCGTATTTACATATCTGCCACTGTGCAGGAGAATCCGTATGGGTGTTCGAGTGTTCGAACCCTAATGCATGAGAAATGGTAAGTAAACGCCGTATTTACATATCTGCCACTGTGCAGGAGAATCCGTATAGGTGTTCGACTGTTCGAACCGTATTGCGCAAGAAATGGTATGTAAACCCCGTATTTACATATCTGCCACTGTGCAGGAGAATCCGTATAGGTGTTCGAGTGTTCGAACCGTAATGCGCAAGAAATGGTATGTAAACCCCGTATTTACATATTTGCCACTGTGCAGGAGAATCCGTATAGGTGTTCGAGTGTTCGAACCGTATTGCGCAAGAAATGGTTTGTAAACCCCGTATTTACATATCTGCCACTGTGCAGGAGAATCCGTATAGGTGTTCGAGTGTTCGAACCGTAATGCGCAAGAAATGGTATGTAAACCCCGTATTTACATATCTGCCACAGTGCAGGAGAATCCGTATAGGTGTTCGAGTGTTCGAACCGTATTGCGCAAGAAATGGTATGTAAACCCCGTATTTACATATCTGCCACTGTGCAGGAGAATCCGTATAGGTGTTCGAGTGTTCGAACCGTAATGCGCAAGAAATGGTATGTGAACCCCGTATTTACATATCTGCCACTGTGCAGGAGAATCCGTATAGGTGTTCGAGTGTTCGAACCGTATTGCGCAAGAAATGGTATGTAAACCCCGTATTTACATATCTGCCACTGTGCAGGAGAATCCGTATAGGTGTTTGAGTGTTCGAACCGTAATGCGCAAGAAATGGTACGGAAACCCCGTATTTACATATCTGCCACTGTGCAGGAGAATCCGTATAGGTGTTCGAGTGTTCGAACCGTAATGTGCAAGAAATGGTATGTAAACCCCGTATTTACATATCTGCCACTGTGCAAGAGAATCCGTATAGGTGTTCGAGTGTTCGAACCGTATTGCGCAAGAAATGGTATGTAAACCCCATATTTACATATCTGCCACTGTGCAGGAGAATCCGTATAGGTGTTCGAGTGTTCGAACCGTAATGCGCAAGAAATGGTATGTGAACCCCGTATTTACATATCTGCCACTGTGCAGGAGAATCCGTATAGGTGTTCGAGTGTTCGAACCGTATTGCGCAAGAAATGGTATGTAAACCCCGTATTTACATATCTGCCACTGTGCAGGAGAATCCGTATAGGTGTTCGAGTGTTCGAACCGTAATGCGCAAGAAATGGTACGGAAACCCCGTATTTACATATCTGCCACTGTGCAGGAGAATCCGTATAGGTGTTCGAGTGTTCGAACCGTAATGCGCAAGAAATGGTATGTAAACCCCGTATTTACATATCTGCCACTGTGCAGGAGAATCCGTATAGGTGTTCGAGTGTTCGAACCGTATTGCCCAAGAAATGGTTTGTAAACGCCGTATTTACATATCTGCCACTGTGCAGGAGAATCCGTATAGGTGTTCGAGTGTTCGAACCGTAATGCGCAAGAAATGGCATGTGAACCCCGTATTTACATATCTGCCACTGTGCAGGAGAATCCGTATCGGTGTTCGAGTGTTCGAACCGTATTGCGCAAGAAATGGTATGTAAACCCCGTATTTAAATATCTGCCACTGTGCAGGAGAATCCGTATAGGTGTTCGAGTGTTCGAACCGTAATGCGCAAGAAATGGTACGGAAACCCCGTATTTACATATCTGCCACTGTGCAGGAGAATCCGTACAGGTGTTCGAGTGTTCGAACCGTAATGCGCAAGAAATGGTATGTAAACCCCGTATTTACATATCTGCCACTGTGCAGGAGAATCCGTATAGGTGTTCGAGTGCTCGAACCGTAATGCGCAACAAATGGTACGGAAACCCCGTATTTACAAATCTGCCACTGTGCAGGAGAATCCGTATAGGTGTTCGAGTGTTCGAACCGTAATGCGCAAGAAATGGTACGGAAACCCCGTATTTACATATCTGCCACTGTGCAGGAGAATCCGTATAGGTGTTCGAGTGTTCGAACCGTAATGCGCAAGAAATGGTATGTAAACCCCGTATTTACATATCTGCCACTGTGCAGGAGAATCCGTATTGGTGTTCGAGTGTTCGAACCGTATTGCCCAAGAAATGGTTTGTAAACGCCGTATTTACATATCTGCCACTGTGCAGGAGAATCCGTATAGGTGTTCGAGTGTTCGAACCGTAATGCGCAAGAAATGGTATGTAAACCCCGTATTTACATATCTGCCACTGTGCAGGAGAATCCGTATGGGTGTTCGAGTGTTCGAACCCTAATGCATGAGAAATGGTAAGTAAACGCCGTATTTACATATCTGCCACTGTGCAGGAGAATCCGTATAGGTGTTCGACTGTTCGAACCGTATTGCGCAAGAAATGGTATGTAAACCCCGTATTTACATATCTGCCACTGTGCAGGAGAATCCGTATAGGTGTTCGAGTGTTCGAACCGTAATGCGCAAGAAATGGTACGGAAACCCCGTATTTACATATCTGCCACTGTGCAGGAGAATCCGTATAGGTGTTCGAGTGTTCGAACCGTAATGCGCAAGAAATGGTATGTAAACCCCGTATTTACATATCTGCCACTGTGCAGGAGAATCCGTATAGGTGTTCGAGTGTTCGAACCGTATTGCCCAAGAAATGGTTTGTAAACGCCGTATTTACATATCTGCCACTGTGCAGGAGAATCCGTATAGGTGTTCGAGTGTTCGAACCGTAATGCGCAAGAAATGGTATGTGAACCCCGTATTTACATATCTGCCACTGTGCAGGAGAATCCGTATCGGTGTTCGAGTGTTCGAACCGTATTGCGCAAGAAATGGTATGTAAACCCCGTATTTAAATATCTGCCACTGTGCAGGAGAATCCGTATAGGTGTTCGAGTGTTCGAACCGTAATGCGCAAGAAATGGTACGGAAACCCCGTATTTACATATCTGCCACTGTGCAGGAGAATCCGTACAGGTGTTCGAGTGTTTGAACCGTAATGCGCAAGAAATGGTATGTAAACCCCGTATTTACATATCTGCCACTGTGCAGGAGAATCCGTATAGGTGTTCGAGTGTTCGAACCGTAATGCGCAACAAATGGTACGGAAACCCCGTATTTACAAATCTGCCACTGTGCAGGAGAATCCGTATAGGTGTTCGAGTGTTCGAACCGTAATGCGCAAGAAATGGTACGGAAACCCCGTATTTACATATCTGCCACTGTGCAGGAGAATCCGTATAGGTGTTCGAGTGTTCGAACCGTAATGCGCAAGAAATGGTATGTAAACCCCGTATTTACATATCTGCCACTGTGCAGGAGAATCCGTATTGGTGTTCGAGTGTTCGAACCGTATTGCCCAAGAAATGGTTTGTAAACGCCGTATTTACATATCTGCCACTGTGCAGGAGAATCCGTATAGGTGTTCGAGTGTTCGAACCGTAATGCGCAAGAAATGGTATGTAAACCCCGTATTTACATATCTGCCACTGTGCAGGAGAATCCGTATGGGTGTTCGAGTGTTCGAACCCTAATGCATGAGAAATGGTAAGTAAACGCCGTATTTACATATCTGCCACTGTGCAGGAGAATCCGTATAGGTGTTCGACTGTTCGAACCGTATTGCGCAAGAAATGGTATGTAAACCCCGTATTTACATATCTGCCACTGTGCAGGAGAATCCGTATAGGTGTTCGAGTGTTCGAACCGTAATGCGCAAGAAATGGTATGTAAACCCCGTATTTACATATTTGCCACTGTGCAGGAGAATCCGTATAGGTGTTCGAGTGTTCGAACCGTATTGCGCAAGAAATGGTTTGTAAACCCCGTATTTACATATCTGCCACTGTGCAGGAGAATCCGTATAGGTGTTCGAGTGTTCGAACCGTAATGCGCAAGAAATGGTATGTAAACCCCGTATTTACATATCTGCCACAGTGCAGGAGAATCCGTATAGGTGTTCGAGTGTTCGAACCGTATTGCGCAAGAAATGGTATGTAAACCCCGTATTTACATATCTGCCACTGTGCAGGAGAATCCGTATAGGTGTTCGAGTGTTCGAACCGTAATGCGCAAGAAATGGTATGTGAACCCCGTATTTACATATCTGCCACTGTGCAGGAGAATCCGTATAGGTGTTCGAGTGTTCGAACCGTATTGCGCAAGAAATGGTATGTAAACCCCGTATTTACATATCTGCCACTGTGCAGGAGAATCCGTATAGGTGTTTGAGTGTTCGAACCGTAATGCGCAAGAAATGGTACGGAAACCCCGTATTTACATATCTGCCACTGTGCAGGAGAATCCGTATAGGTGTTCGAGTGTTCGAACCGTAATGTGCAAGAAATGGTATGTAAACCCCGTATTTACATATCTGCCACTGTGCAAGAGAATCCGTATAGGTGTTCGAGTGTTCGAACCGTATTGCGCAAGAAATGGTATGTAAACCCCATATTTACATATCTGCCACTGTGCAGGAGAATCCGTATAGGTGTTCGAGTGTTCGAACCGTAATGCGCAAGAAATGGTATGTGAACCCCGTATTTACATATCTGCCACTGTGCAGGAGAATCCGTATAGGTGTTCGAGTGTTCGAACCGTATTGCGCAAGAAATGGTATGTAAACCCCGTATTTACATATCTGCCACTGTGCAGGAGAATCCGTATAGGTGTTCGAGTGTTCGAACCGTAATGCGCAAGAAATGGTACGGAAACCCCGTATTTACATATCTGCCACTGTGCAGGAGAATCCGTATAGGTGTTCGAGTGTTCGAACCGTAATGCGCAAGAAATGGTATGTAAACCCCGTATTTACATATCTGCCACTGTGCAGGAGAATCCGTATAGGTGTTCGAGTGTTCGAACCGTATTGCCCAAGAAATGGTTTGTAAACGCCGTATTTACATATCTGCCACTGTGCAGGAGAATCCGTATAGGTGTTCGAGTGTTCGAACCGTAATGCGCAAGAAATGGCATGTGAACCCCGTATTTACATATCTGCCACTGTGCAGGAGAATCCGTATCGGTGTTCGAGTGTTCGAACCGTATTGCGCAAGAAATGGTATGTAAACCCCGTATTTAAATATCTGCCACTGTGCAGGAGAATCCGTATAGGTGTTCGAGTGTTCGAACCGTAATGCGCAAGAAATGGTACGGAAACCCCGTATTTACATATCTGCCACTGTGCAGGAGAATCCGTACAGGTGTTCGAGTGTTCGAACCGTAATGCGCAAGAAATGGTATGTAAACCCCGTATTTACATATCTGCCACTGTGCAGGAGAATCCGTATAGGTGTTCGAGTGCTCGAACCGTAATGCGCAACAAATGGTACGGAAACCCCGTATTTACAAATCTGCCACTGTGCAGGAGAATCCGTATAGGTGTTCGAGTGTTCGAACCGTAATGCGCAAGAAATGGTACGGAAACCCCGTATTTACATATCTGCCACTGTGCAGGAGAATCCGTATAGGTGTTCGAGTGTTCGAACCGTAATGCGCAAGAAATGGTATGTAAACCCCGTATTTACATATCTGCCACTGTGCAGGAGAATCCGTATTGGTGTTCGAGTGTTCGAACCGTATTGCCCAAGAAATGGTTTGTAAACGCCGTATTTACATATCTGCCACTGTGCAGGAGAATCCGTATAGGTGTTCGAGTGTTCGAACCGTAATGCGCAAGAAATGGTATGTAAACCCCGTATTTACATATCTGCCACTGTGCAGGAGAATCCGTATGGGTGTTCGAGTGTTCGAACCCTAATGCATGAGAAATGGTAAGTAAACGCCGTATTTACATATCTGCCACTGTGCAGGAGAATCCGTATAGGTGTTCGACTGTTCGAACCGTATTGCGCAAGAAATGGTATGTAAACCCCGTATTTACATATCTGCCACTGTGCAGGAGAATCCGTATAGGTGTTCGAGTGTTCGAACCGTAATGCGCAAGAAATGGTATGTAAACCCCGTATTTACATATTTGCCACTGTGCAGGAGAATCCGTATAGGTGTTCGAGCGTTCGAACCGTATTGCGCAAGAAATGGTTTGTAAACCCCGTATTTACATATCTGCCACTGTGCAGGAGAATCCGTATAGGTGTTCGAGTGTTCGAACCGTAATGCGCAAGAAATGGTATGTAAACCCCGTATTTACATATCTGCCACAGTGCAGGAGAATCCGTATAGGTGTTCGAGTGTTCGAACCGTATTGCGCAAGAAATGGTATGTAAACCCCGTATTTACATATCTGCCACTGTGCAGGAGAATCCGTATAGGTGTTCGAGTGTTCGAACCGTAATGCGCAAGAAATGGTATGTGAACCCCGTATTTACATATCTGCCACTGTGCAGGAGAATCCGTATAGGTGTTCGAGTGTTCGAACCGTATTGCGCAAGAAATGGTATGTAAACCCCGTATTTACATATCTGCCACTGTGCAGGAGAATCCGTATAGGTGTTTGAGTGTTCGAACCGTAATGCGCAAGAAATGGTACGGAAACCCCGTATTTACATATCTGCCACTGTGCAGGAGAATCCGTATAGGTGTTCGAGTGTTCGAAGCGTAATGTGCAAGAAATGGTATGTAAACCCCGTATTTACATATCTGCCACTGTGCAAGAGAATCCGTATAGGTGTTCGAGTGTTCGAACCGTATTGCGCAAGAAATGGTATGTAAACCCCATATTTACATATCTGCCACTGTGCAGGAGAATCCGTATAGGTGTTCGAGTGTTCGAACCGTAATGCGCAAGAAATGGTATGTGAACCCCGTATTTACATATCTGCCACTGTGCAGGAGAATCCGTATAGGTGTTCGAGTGTTCGAACCGTATTGCGCAAGAAATGGTATGTAAACCCCGTATTTACATATCTGCCACTGTGCAGGAGAATCCGTATAGGTGTTCGAGTGTTCGAACCGTAATGCGCAAGAAATGGTACGGAAACCCCGTATTTACATATCTGCCACTGTGCAGGAGAATCCGTATAGGTGTTCGAGTGTTCGAACCGTAATGCGCAAGAAATGATACGGAAACCCCGTATTTACATATCTGCCACTGTGCAGGAAAATCCGTATAGGTGTTCGAGTGTTCGAACCGTAATGCGCAAGAAATGGTATGTAAACGCCGTATTTACATATCTGCCACTGTGCAGGAGAATCCGTATAGGTGTTCGAGTGTTCGAACCGTAATGCGCAAGAAATGGTATGTGAACCCCGTATTTACATATCTGCCACTGTGCAGGAGAATCCGTATAGGTGTTCGAGTGTTCGAACCGTATTGCGCAAGAAATGGTATGTAAACCCCGTATTTAAATATCTGCCACTGTGCAGGAGAATCCGTATAGGTGTTCGAGTGTTCGAACCGTATTGCGCAAGAAATGGTATGTAAACCCCGTATTTACATATCTGCCACTGTGCAGGAGAATCCGTATAGGTGTTTGAGTGTTCGAACCGTAATGCGCAAGAAATGGTACGGAAACCCCGTATTTACATATCTGCCACTGTGCAGGAGAATCCGTATAGGTGTTCGAGTGTTCGAAGCGTAATGTGCAAGAAATGGTATGTAAACCCCGTATTTACATATCTGCCACTGTGCAAGAGAATCCGTATAGGTGTTCGAGTGTTCGAACCGTATTGCGCAAGAAATGGTATGTAAACCCCATATTTACATATCTGCCACTGTGCAGGAGAATCCGTATAGGTGTTCGAGTGTTCGAACCGTAATGCGCAAGAAATGGTATGTGAACCCCGTATTTACATATCTGCCACTGTGCAGGAGAATCCGTATAGGTGTTCGAGTGTTCGAACCGTATTGCGCAAGAAATGGTATGTAAACCCCGTATTTACATATCTGCCACTGTGCAGGAGAATCCGTATAGGTGTTCGAGTGTTCGAACCGTAATGCGCAAGAAATGGTACGGAAACCCCGTATTTACATATCTGCCACTGTGCAGGAGAATCCGTATAGGTGTTCGAGTGTTCGAACCGTAATGCGCAAGAAATGATACGGAAACCCCGTATTTACATATCTGCCACTGTGCAGGAAAATCCGTATAGGTGTTCGAGTGTTCGAACCGTAATGCGCAAGAAATGGTATGTAAACGCCGTATTTACATATCTGCCACTGTGCAGGAGAATCCGTATAGGTGTTCGAGTGTTCGAACCGTAATGCGCAAGAAATGGTATGTGAACCCCGTATTTACATATCTGCCACTGTGCAGGAGAATCCGTATAGGTGTTCGAGTGTTCGAACCGTATTGCGCAAGAAATGGTATGTAAACCCCGTATTTAAATATCTGCCACTGTGCAGGAGAATCCGTATAGGTGTTCGAGTGTTCGAACCGTAATGCGCAAGAAATGGTACGGAAACCCCGTATTTACATATCTGCCACTGTGCAGGAGAATCCGTACAGGTGTTCGAGTGTTCGAACCGTAATGCGCAAGAAATGGTATGTAAACCCCGTATTTACATATCTGCCACTGTGCAGGAGAATCCGTATAGGTGTTCGAGTGTTCGAACCGTAATGCGCAACAAATGGTACGGAAACCCCGTATTTACAAATCTGCCACTGTGCAGGAGAATCCGTATAGGTGTTCGAGTGTTCGAACCGTAATGCGCAAGAAATGGTATGTAAACCCCGAATTTACATATCTGCCACTGTGCAGGAGAATCCGTATAGGTGTTCGATTGTTCGAACCGTATTGCCCAAGAAATGGTTTGTAAACGCCGTATTTACATATCTGCCACTGTGTAGGAGAATCCGTATAGGTGTTCGAGTGTTCGAACCGTAATGCGCAAGAAATGGTATGTAAACCCCGTATTTACATATCTGCCACTGTGCAGGAGAATCCGTATAAGTGTTCGAGTTTTCGAATCGTATTGCGCAAGAATTGGTATGTAAACCCCGTATTTACATATCTGCCACTGTACAGGAGAATTCGTATAGGTGTTCGAGTGTTCGAACCGTATTGCGCAAGAAATGGTATGTAAACCCCGTATTTACATATCTACCACTGTGCAGGAGAATCCGTATAGGTGTTCGAGTGTTCGAACCGTAATTCAGCCGAAATGGTATGTAAAACCCGTATTTACATATCGGCCACTGTGCAGGAAAATCCGTATAGGTGTTCGAGTGTTCGAACCGTATTGCGCAAGAAATGGTATGTAAACCCCGTATTTACATATCTGCCACTGTGCAGGAGAATCCGTATAGGTGTTCGAGTGTTCGAACCGTAATGCGCAAGAAATGGTACGGAAACCCCGTATTTACATATCTGCCACTGTGCAGAAGAATCCGTATAGGTGTTCGAGTGTTCGAACCGTAATGCGCAAGAAATGGTATGTAAACCCCGTATTTACATATCTGCCACTGTACAGGAGAATCCGTATAGGTGTTCGAGTGTTCGAACCGTATTGCCCAAGAAATGGTTTGTAAACGCCGTATTTACATATCTGCCACTGTGCAGGAGAATCCGTATAGGTGTTCGAGTGTTCGAACTGTAATGCGCAAGAAATGGTATGCAAACCCCGTATTTACATATCTGCCACTGTGCAGGAGAATCCGTATAGGTGTTCGAGTGTTCGAATCGTATTGCGCAAGAATTGGTATGTAAGCCCCGTATTTACATATGTGCCACTGTGCAGGAGAATCCGTATAGGTGTTCGAGTGTTCGAACCGTATTGCGCAAGAAATGATATGTAAACCCCGTATTTACATATCTACCACTGTGCAGGAGAATCCGTACAGGTGTTCGAGTGTTCGAACCGTAATTCGCCCGAAATGGTATGTAAAACCCGTATTTACATATCTGCCACTGTGCAGGAGAGTCCGCATGGGTGTTCGAGTGTTCGAACCCTAATGCATGAGAAATGGTAAGTAAACGCCGTATTTACATATCTGCCACTGTGCAGGAGAATCCGTATAGGTGTTCGACTGTTCGAACCTTATTGCGCAAGAAATGGTATGTAAACCCCGTATTTACATATCTGTCACTGTGCAGGAGAATCCGTATAGGTGTTCGAGTGTTCGAACCGTAATGCGCAAGAAATGGTATGTAAACCCCGTATTTACATATTTGCCACTATGCAGGAGAATCCGTATAGGTGTTCGAGTGTTCGAACCGTATTGCGCAAGAAATGGTTTGTAAACCCCGTATTTACATATCTGCCACTGTGCAGGAGAATCCGTATAGGTGTTCGAGTGTTCGAACCGTATTGCGCAAGAAATGGTATGTAAACCCCGTATTTACATATCTGCCACTGTGCAGGAGAATCCGAATAGGTGTTCGAGTGTTCGAACCGTAATGCGCAAGAAATGGTATGTAAACCCCGTATTTACATATCTTCCACTGTGCAGGAGAATCCGTATAGGTGTTCGAGTGTTCGAACGGTATTGCGCAAAAAATGGTATGTAAATCCCGTATTTACATATCTGCCACTGTGCAGGAGAATCCGTATAGGTGTTCGAGTGTTCGAACCGTATTGCCCAAGAAATGGTTTGTAAACCCCATATTTACATATCTGCCACTGTGCAGGAGAATCCGTATAGGTGTTCGAGTGTTCGAACTGTAATGCGCAAGAAATGGTATGCAAACCCCGTATTTACATATCTGCCACTGTGCAGGAGAATCCGTATAGGTGTTCGAGTGTTCGAACCGTAATGCGCAAGAAATGGTATGTAAACCCCGTATTTACATATCTGCCACTGTGCAGGAGAATCCGTATAGGTGTTCGAGTGTTCGAACCGTATTGCGCAAGAAATGGTATGTAAACCCCGTATTTACATATCTGCCACTGTGCAGGAGAATCCGTATTGGTGTTCGAGTGTTCGAACCGTAATGCGCAAGAAATGGTATGTGAACCCCGTATTTACATATCTGCCACTGTGCAGGAGAATCCGTATAGGTGTTCGAGTGTTCGAACCGTATTGCGCAAGAAATGGTATGTAAACCCCGTATTTACATATCTGCCACTGTGCAGGAGAATCCGTATAGGTGTTCGAGTGTTCGAACCGTATTGCGCAAGAAATGGTATGTAAACCCCGTATTTAAATATCTGCCACTGTGCAGGAGAATCCGTATAGGTGTTCGAGTGTTCGAACCGTAATGCGCAAGAAATGGTACGGAAACCCCGTATTTACATATCTGCCACTGTGCAGGAGAATCCGTACAGGTGTTCGAGTGTTCGAACCGTAATGCGCAAGAAATGGTATGTAAACCCCGTATTTACATATCTGCCACTGTGCAGGAGAATCCGTATAGGTGTTCGAGTGTTCGAACCGTAATGCGCAACAAATGGTACGGAAACCCCGTATTTACAAATCTGCCACTGTGCAGGAGAATCCGTATAGGTGTTCGAGTGTTCGAACCGTAATGCGCAAGAAATGGTATGTAAACCCCGAATTTACATATCTGCCACTGTGCAGGAGAATCCGTATAGGTGTTCGATTGTTCGAACCGTATTGCCCAAGAAATGGTTTGTAAACGCCGTATTTACATATCTGCCACTGTGTAGGAGAATCCGTATAGGTGTTCGAGTGTTCGAACCGTAATGCGCAAGAAATGGTATGTAAACCCCGTATTTACATATCTGCCACTGTGCAGGAGAATCCGTATAAGTGTTCGAGTTTTCGAATCGTATTGCGCAAGAATTGGTATGTAAACCCCGTATTTACATATCTGCCACTGTACAGGAGAATTCGTATAGGTGTTCGAGTGTTCGAACCGTATTGCGCAAGAAATGGTATGTAAACCCCGTATTTACATATCTACCACTGTGCAGGAGAATCCGTATAGGTGTTCGAGTGTTCGAACCGTAATTCAGCCGAAATGGTATGTAAAACCCGTATTTACATATCGGCCACTGTGCAGGAAAATCCGTATAGGTGTTCGAGTGTTCGAACCGTATTGCGCAAGAAATGGTATGTAAACCCCGTATTTACATATCTGCCACTGTGCAGGAGAATCCGTATAGGTGTTCGAGTGTTCGAACCGTAATGCGCAAGAAATGGTACGGAAACCCCGTATTTACATATCTGCCACTGTGCAGGAGAATCCGTATTGGTGTTCGAGTGTTCGAACCGTAATGCGCAAGAAATGGTATGTAAACCCCGTATTTACATATCTGCCACTGTACAGGAGAATCCGTATAGGTGTTCGAGTGTTCGAACCGTATTGCCCAAGAAATGGTTTGTAAACGCCGTATTTACATATCTGCCACTGTGCAGGAGAATCCGTATAGGTGTTCGAGTGTTCGAACTGTAATGCGCAAGAAATGGTATGCAAACCCCGTATTTACATATCTGCCACTGTGCAGGAGAATCCGTATAGGTGTTCGAGTGTTCGAATCGTATTGCGCAAGAATTGGTATGTAAGCCCCGTATTTACATATGTGCCACTGTGCAGGAGAATCCGTATAGGTGTTCGAGTGTTCGAACCGTATTGCGCAAGAAATGATATGTAAACCCCGTATTTACATATCTACCACTGTGCAGGAGAATCCGTACAGGTGTTCGAGTGTTCGAACCGTAATTCGCCCGAAATGGTATGTAAAACCCGTATTTACATATCTGCCACTGTGCAGGAGAATCCGCATGGGTGTTCGAGTGTTCGAACCCTAATGCATGAGAAATGGTAAGTAAACGCCGTATTTACATATCTGCCACTGTGCAGGAGAATCCGTATAGGTGTTCGACTGTTCGAACCTTATTACGCAAGAAATGGTATGTAAACCCCGTATTTACATATCTGTCACTGTGCAGGAGAATCCGTATAGGTGTTCGAGTGTTCGAACCGTAATGCGCAAGAAATGGTATGTAAACCCCGTATTTACATATTTGCCACTATGCAGGAGAATCCGTATAGGTGTTCGAGTGTTCGAACCGTATTGCGCAAGAAATGGTTTGTAAACCCCGTATTTACATATCTGCCACTGTGCAGGAGAATCCGTATAGGTGTTCGAGTGTTCGAACCGTATTGCGCAAGAAATGGTATGTAAACCCCGTATTTACATAACTGCCACTGTGCAGGAGAATCTGAATAGGTGTTCAAGTGTTCGAACCGTAATGCGCAAGAAATGGTATGTAAACCCCGTATTTACATATCTTCCACTGTGCAGGAGAATCCGTATAGGTGTTCGAGTGTTCGAACCGTATTGCGCAAAAAATGGTATGTAAATCCCGTATTTACATATCTGCCACTGTGCAGGAGAATCCGTATAGGTGTTCGAGTGTTCGAACCGTATTGCCCAAGAAATGGTTTGTAAACCCCATATTTACATATCTGCCACTGTGCAGGAGAATCCGTATAGGTGTTCGAGTGTTCGAACTGTAATGCGCAAGAAATGGTATGCAAACCCCGTATTTACATATCTGCCACTGTGCAGGAGAATCCGTATAGGTGTTCGAGTGTTCGAACCGTAATGCGCAAGAAATGGTATGTAAACCCCGTATTTACATATCTGCCACTGTGCAGGAGAATCCGTATAGGTGTTCGAGTGTTCGAACCGTATTGCGCAAGAAATGGTATGTAAACCCCGTATTTACATATCTGCCACTGTGCAGGAGAATCCGTATTGGTGTTCGAGTGTTCGAACCGTAATGCGCAAGAAATGGTATGTGAACCCCGTATTTACATATCTGCCACTGTGCAGGAGAATCCGTATAGGTGTTCGAGTGTTCGAACCGTATTACGCAAGAAATGGTATGTAAACCCCGTATTTACATATCTGCCACTGTGCAGGAGAATCCGTATAGGTGTTCGAGTGTTCGAACCGTAATGCGTAAGAAATGGTACGGAAACCCCGTATTTACATATCTGCCACTGTTCAGGAGAATCCGTATAGGTGTTCGAGTGTTCGAACCGTAATGCGCAAGGAATGGTATGTAAACCCCGTATTTACATATCTGCCACTGTGCAGGAGAATCCGTATAGGTGTTCGAGTGTTCGAACCGTATTGCGCAAGAAATGGTATGTAAACCCCGTATTTACATATCTGCCACTGTGCAGGAGAATCCGTATAGGTGTTCGAGTGTTCGAACCGTAATGCGCAAGAAATGGTATGTGAACCCCGTATTTACATATCTGCCACTGTGCAGGAGAATCCGTATAGGTGTTCGAGTGTTCGAACCGTATTGCGCAAGAAATGGTATGTAAACCCCGTATTTACATATCTGCCACTGTGCAGGAGAATCCGTATAGGTGTTCGAGTGTTTGAACCATAATGCGCAAGAAATGGTACGGAAACCCCGTATTTACATATCTGCCACTGTGCAGGAGAATCCGTATAGGTGTTCGAGTGTTCGAACCGTAATGCGCAAGAAATGGTATGTAAACCCCGTATCTACATATCTGCCACTGTGCAGGAGAATCCGTATAGGTGTTCGAGTGTTCGAACCGTATTGTCCAAGAAATGGTTTGTAAACGCCGTATTTACATATCTGCCACTGTGCAGGAGAATCCGTATAGGTGTTCGAGTGTTCGAACCGTAATGCGCAACAAATGGTACGGAAACCCCGTATTTACAAATCTGCCACTGTGCAGGAGAATCCGTATAGGTGTTCGAGTGTTCGAACCGTAATGCGCAAGAAATGGTATGTAAACCCCGAATTTACATATCTGCCACTGTGCAGGAGAATCCGTATAGGTGTTCGATTGTTCGAACCGTATTGCCCAAGAAATGGTTTGTAAACGCCGTATTTACATATCTGCCACTGTGTAGGAGAATCCGTACAGGTGTTCGAGTGTTCGAACCGTAATGCGCAAGAAATGGTATGTAAACCCCGTATTTACATATCTGCAACTGTGCAGGAGAATCCGTATAAGTGTTCGAGTTTTCGAATCGTATTGCGCAAGAATTGGTATGTAAACCCCGTATTTACATATCTGCCACTGTACAGGAGAATCCGTATAGGTGTTCGAGTGTTCGAACCGTATTGCGCAAGAAATGGTATGTAAACCCCGTATTTACATATCTACCACTGTGCAGGAGAATCCGTATAGGTGTTCGAGTGTTCGAACCGTAATTCGCCCGAAATGGTATGTAAAACCCGTATTTACATATCGGCCACTGTGTAGGAGAATCCGTATAGGTGTTCGAGTGTTCGAACCGTATTGCGCAAGAAATGGTATGTAAACCCCGTATTTACATATCTGCCACTGTGCAGGAGAATCCGTATAGGTGTTCGAGTGTTCGAACCGTAATGCGCAAGAAATGGTATGTGAACCCCGTATTTACATATCTGCCACTGTGCAGGAGAATCCGTATAGGTGTTCGAGTGTTCGAACCGTATTGCGCAAGAAATGGTATGTAAACCCCGTATTTACATATCTGCCACTGTGCAGGAGAATCCGTATAGGTGTTCGAGTGTTTGAACCATAATGCGCAAGAAATGGTACGGAAACCCCGTATTTACATATCTGCCACTGTGCAGGAGAATCCGTATAGGTGTTCGAGTGTTCGAACCGTAATGCGCAAGAAATGGTATGTAAACCCCGTATCTACATATCTGCCACTGTGCAGGAGAATCCGTATAGGTGTTCGAGTGTTCGAACCGTATTGTCCAAGAAATGGTTTGTAAACGCCGTATTTACATATCTGCCACTGTGCAGGAGAATCCGTATAGGTGTTCGAGTGTTCGAACCGTAATGCGCAACAAATGGTACGGAAACCCCGTATTTACAAATCTGCCACTGTGCAGGAGAATCCGTATAGGTGTTCGAGTGTTCGAACCGTAATGCGCAAGAAATGGTATGTAAACCCCGAATTTACATATCTGCCACTGTGCAGGAGAATCCGTATAGGTGTTCGATTGTTCGAACCGTATTGCCCAAGAAATGGTTTGTAAACGCCGTATTTACATATCTGCCACTGTGTAGGAGAATCCGTACAGGTGTTCGAGTGTTCGAACCGTAATGCGCAAGAAATGGTATGTAAACCCCGTATTTACATATCTGCAACTGTGCAGGAGAATCCGTATAAGTGTTCGAGTTTTCGAATCGTATTGCGCAAGAATTGGTATGTAAACCCCGTATTTACATATCTGCCACTGTACAGGAGAATCCGTATAGGTGTTCGAGTGTTCGAACCGTAATGCGCAAGAAATGGTATGTAAACCCCGAATTTACATATCTGCCACTGTGCAGGAGAATCCGTATAGGTGTTCGATTGTTCGAACCGTATTGCCCAAGAAATGGTTTGTAAACGCCGTATTTACATATCTGCCACTGTGTAGGAGAATCCGTACAGGTGTTCGAGTGTTCGAACCGTAATGCGCAAGAAATGGTATGTAAACCCCGTATTTACATATCTGCAACTGTGCAGGAGAATCCGTATAAGTGTTCGAGTTTTCGAATCGTATTGCGCAAGAATTGGTATGTAAACCCCGTATTTACATATCTGCCACTGTACAGGAGAATCCGTATAGGTGTTCGAGTGTTCGAACCGTAATGCGCAAGAAATGGTATGTAAACCCCGTATTTACATATCTTCCACTGTGCAGGAGAATCCGTATAGGTGTTCGAGTGTTCGAACCGTATTGCGCAAAAAATGGTATGTAAATCCCGTATTTACATATCTGCCACTGTGCAGGAGAATCCGTATAGGTGTTCGAGTGTTCGAACCGTATTGCCCAAGAAATGGTTTGTAAACCCCATATTTACATATCTGCCACTGTGCAGGAGAATCCGTATAGGTGTTCGAGTGTTCGAACTGTAATGCGCAAGAAATGGTATGCAAACCCCGTATTTACATATCTGCCACTGTGCAGGAGAATCCGTATAGGTGTTCGAGTGTTCGAACCGTAATGCGCAAGAAATGGTATGTAAACCCCGTATTTACATATCTGCCACTGTGCAGGAGAATCCGTATAGGTGTTCGAGTGTTCGAACCGTATTGCGCAAGAAATGGTATGTAAACCCCGTATTTACATATCTGCCACTGTGCAGGAGAATCCGTATTGGTGTTCGAGTGTTCGAACCGTAATGCGCAAGAAATGGTATGTGAACCCCGTATTTACATATCTGCCACTGTGCAGGAGAATCCGTATAGGTGTTCGAGTGTTCGAACCGTATTACGCAAGAAATGGTATGTAAACCCCGTATTTACATATCTGCCACTGTGCAGGAGAATCCGTATA
Source organism: Camellia sinensis (assembly GCF_055761805.1). Taxonomy (NCBI): domain Eukaryota; kingdom Viridiplantae; phylum Streptophyta; class Magnoliopsida; order Ericales; family Theaceae; genus Camellia; species Camellia sinensis. Next base: position 119,386,357 of record NC_138974.1, read on the forward strand.
GGTGTTCGAGTGTTCGAACCGTAATGCGTAAGAAATGGTACGGAAACCCCGTATTTACATATCTGCCACTGTTCTGGAGAATCCGTATAGGTGTTCGAGTGTTCGAACCGTAATGCGCAAGGAATGGTATGTAAACCCCGTATTTACATATCTGCCACTGTGCAGGAGAATCCGTATAGGTGTTCGAGTGTTCGAACCGTATTGCGCAAGAAATGGTATGTAAACCCCGTATTTACATATCTGCCACTGTGCAGGAGAATCCGTATAGGTGTTCGAGTGTTCGAACCGTAATGCGCAAGAAATGGTATGTGAACCCCGTATTTACATATCTGCCACTGTGCAGGAGAATCCGTATAGGTGTTCGAGTGTTCGAACCGTATTGCGCAAGAAATGGTATGTAAACCCCGTATTTACATATCTGCCACTGTGCAGGAGAATCCGTATAGGTGTTCGAGTGTTTGAACCATAATGCGCAAGAAATGGTACGGAAACCCCGTATTTACATATCTGCCACTGTGCAGGAGAATCCGTATAGGTGTTCGAGTGTTCGAACCGTAATGCGCAAGAAATGGTATGTAAACCCCGTATCTACATATCTGCCACTGTGCAGGAGAATCCGTATAGGTGTTCGAGTGTTCGAACCGTATTGTCCAAGAAATGGTTTGTAAACGCCGTATTTACATATCTGCCACTGTGCAGGAGAATCCGTATAGGTGTTCGAGTGTTCGAACCGTAATGCGCAACAAATGGTACGGAAACCCCGTATTTACAAATCTGCCACTGTGCAGGAGAATCCGTATAGGTGTTCGAGTGTTCGAACCGTAATGCGCAAGAAATGGTATGTAAACCCCGAATTTACATATCTGCCACTGTGCAGGAGAATCCGTATAGGTGTTCGATTGTTCGAACCGTATTGCCCAAGAAATGGTTTGTAAACGCCGTATTTACATATCTGCCACTGTGTAGGAGAATCCGTACAGGTGTTCGAGTGTTCGAACCGTAATGCGCAAGAAATGGTATGTAAACCCCGTATTTACATATCTGCAACTGTGCAGGAGAATCCGTATAAGTGTTCGAGTTTTCGAATCGTATTGCGCAAGAATTGGTATGTAAACCCCGTATTTACATATCTGCCACTGTACAGGAGAATCCGTATAGGTGTTCGAGTGTTCGAACCGTATTGCGCAAGAAATGGTATGTAAACCCCGTATTTACATATCTACCACTGTGCAGGAGAATCCGTATAGGTGTTCGAGTGTTCGAACCGTAATTCGCCCGAAATGGTATGTAAAACCCGTATTTACATATCGGCCACTGTGTAGGAGAATCCGTATAGGTGTTCGAGTGTTCGAACCGTATTGCGCAAGAAATGGTATGTAAACCCCGTATTTACATATCTGCCACTGTGCAGGAGAATCCGTATAGGTGTTCGAGTGTTCGAACCGTAATGCGCAAGAAATGGTATGTGAACCCCGTATTTACATATCTGCCACTGTGCAGGAGAATCCGTATAGGTGTTCGAGTGTTCGAACCGTATTGCGCAAGAAATGGTATGTAAACCCCGTATTTACATATCTGCCACTGTGCAGGAGAATCAGTATAGGTGTTCGAGTGTTTGAACCATAATGCGCAAGAAATGGTACGGAAACCCCGTATTTACATATCTGCCACTGTGCAGGAGAATCCGTATAGGTGTTCGAGTGTTCGAACCGTAATGCGCAAGAAATGGTATGTAAACCCCGTATCTACATATCTGCCACTGTGCAGGAGAATCCGTATAGGTGTTCGAGTGTTCGAACCGTATTGTCCAAGAAATGGTTTGTAAACGCCGTATTTACATATCTGCCACTGTGCAGGAGAATCCGTATAGGTGTTCGAGTGTTCGAACCGTAATGCGCAACAAATGGTACGGAAACCCCGTATTTACAAATCTGCCACTGTGCAGGAGAATCCGTATAGGTGTTCGAGTGTTCGAACCGTAATGCGCAAGAAATGGTATGTAAACCCCGAATTTACATATCTGCCACTGTGCAGGAGAATCCGTATAGGTGTTCGATTGTTCGAACCGTATTGCCCAAGAAATGGTTTGTAAACGCCGTATTTACATATCTGCCACTGTGTAGGAGAATCCGTACAGGTGTTCGAGTGTTCGAACCGTAATGCGCAAGAAATGGTATGTAAACCCCGTATTTACATATCTGCAACTGTGCAGGAGAATCCGTATAAGTGTTCGAGTTTTCGAATCGTATTGCGCAAGAATTGGTATGTAAACACCGTATTTACATATCTGCCACTGTACAGGAGAATCCGTATAGGTGTTCGAGTGTTCGAACCGTATTGCGCAAGAAATGGTATGTAAACCCCGTATTTACATATCTACCACTGTGCAGGAGAATCCGTATAGGTGTTCGAGTGTTCGAACCGTAATTCGCCCGAAATGGTATGTAAAACCCGTATTTACATATCGGCCACTGTGTAGGAGAATCCGTATAGGTGTTCGAGTGTTCGAACCGTATTGCGCAAGAAATGGTATGTAAACCCCGTATTTACATATCTGCCACTGTGCAGGAGAATCCGTATAGGTGTTCGAGTGTTCGAACCGTAATGCGCAAGAAATGGTATGTAAACCCCGTATTTACATATCTGCCACTGTGCAGGAGAATCCGTATAGGTGTTCGAGTGTTCGAACCGTATTGCCCAAGAAATGGTTTGTAAACGCCGTATTTACATATCTGCCACTGTGCAGGAGAATCCGTATAGGTGTTCGAGTGTTCGAACTGTAATGCGCAAGAAATGGTATGCAAACCCTGTATTTACATATCTGCCACTGTGCAGGAGAATCCGTATAGGTGTTCGAGTGTTCGAATCGTATTGCGCAAGAATTGGTATGTAAGCCCCGTATTTACATATGTGCCACTGTGCAGGAGAATCCGTATAGGTGTTCGAGTGTTCGAACCGTATTGCGCAAGAAATGATATGTAAACCCCGTATTTACATATCTACCACTGTGCAGGAGAATCCGTATAGGTGTTCGAGTGTTCGAACCGTAATTCGCCCGAAATGGTATGTAAAACCCGTATTTACATATCTGCCACTGTGCAGGAGAATCCGTATGGGTGTTCGAGTGTTCGAACCCTAATGCATGAGAAATGGTAAGTAAACGCCGTATTTACATATCTGCCACTGTGCAGGAGAATCCGTATAGGTGTTCGACTGTTCGAACCTTATTGCGCAAGAAATGGTATGTAAACCCCGTATTTACATATCTGTCACTGTGCAGGAGAATCCGTATAGGTGTTCGAGTGTTCGAACCGTAATGCGCAAGAAATGGTATGTAAACCCCGTATTTACATATCTGCCACTATGCAGGAGAATCCGTATAGGTGTTCGAGTGTTCGAACCGTATTGCGCAAGAAATGGTATGTAAACCCCGTATTTACATATCTGCCACTGTGCAGGAGAATCCGTATAGGTGTTCGAGTGTTCGAACCGTAATGCGCAAGAAATGGTACGGAAACCCCGTATTTACATATCTGCCACTGTGCAGGAGAATCCGTATAGGTGTTCGAGTGTTCGAACAGTAATGCGCAAGAAATGGTATGTAAACCCCGTATTTACATATCTGCCACTGTGCAGGAGAATCCGTATAGGTGTTCGAGTGTTCGAACCGTATTGCCCAAGAAATGGTTTGTAAACGCCGTATTTACATATCTGCCACTGTGCAGGAGAATCCGTATAGGTGTTCGAGTGTTCGAACTGTAATGCGCAAGAAATGGTATGCAAACCCCGTATTTACATATCTGCCACTGTGCAGGAGAATCCGTATAGGTGTTCGAGTGTTTGAACCATAATGCGCAAGAAATGGTACGGAAACCCCGTATTTACATATCTGCCACTGTGCAGGAGAATCCGTATAGGTGTTCGAGTGTTCGAACCGTAATGCGCAAGAAATGGTATGTAAACCCCGTATCTACATATCTGCCACTGTGCAGGAGAATCCGTATAGGTGTTCGAGTGTTCGAACCGTATTGTCCAAGAAATGGTTTGTAAACGCCGTATTTACATATCTGCCACTGTGCAGGAGAATCCGTATAGGTGTTCGAGTGTTCGAACCGTAATGCGCAACAAATGGTACGGAAACCCCGTATTTACAAATCTGCCACTGTGCAGGAGAATCCGTATAGGTGTTCGAGTGTTCGAACCGTAATGCGCAAGAAATGGTATGTAAACCCCGAATTTACATATCTGCCACTGTGCAGGAGAATCCGTATAGGTGTTCGATTGTTCGAACCGTATTGCCCAAGAAATGGTTTGTAAACGCCGTATTTACATATCTGCCACTGTGTAGGAGAATCCGTACAGGTGTTCGAGTGTTCGAACCGTAATGCGCAAGAAATGGTATGTAAACCCCGTATTTACATATCTGCCACTGTGCAGGAGAATCCGTATAAGTGTACGAGTTTTCGAATCGTATTGCGCAAGAATTGGTATGTAAACCCCGTATTTACATATCTGCCACTGTACAGGAGAATCCGTATAGGTGTTCGAGTGTTCGAACCGTATTGCGCAAGAAATGGTATGTAAACCCCGTATTTACATATCTACCACTGTGCAGGAGAATCCGTATAGGTGTTCGAGTGTTCGAACCGTAATTCGCCCGAAATGGTATGTAAAACCCGTATTTACATATCGGCCACTGTGTAGGAGAATCCGTATAGGTGTTCGAGTGTTCGAACCGTATTGCGCAAGAAATGGTATGTAAACCCCGTATTTACATATCTGCCACTGTGCAGGAGAATCCGTATAGGTGTTCGAGTGTTCGAACCGTAATGCGCAAGAAATGGTTCGGAAACCCCGTATTTACATATCTGCCACTGTGCAGGAGAATCCGTATAGGTGTTCGAGTGTTCGAACCGTAATGCGCAAGAAATGGTATGTAAACCCCGTATTTACATATCTGCCACTGTGCAGGAGAATCCGTATAGGTGTTCGAGTGTTCGAACCGTATTGCCCAAGAAATGGTTTGTAAACGCCGTATTTACATATCTGCCACTGTGCAGGAGAGTCCGTATAGGTGTTCGAGTGTTCGAACTGTAATGCGCAAGAAATGGTATGCAAACCCCGTATTTACATATCTGCCACTGTGCAGGAGAATCCGTATAGGTGTTCGAGTGTTCGAATCGTATTGCGCAAGAATTGGTATGTAAGCCCCGTATTTACATATGTGCCACTGTGCAGGAGAATCCGTATAGGTGTTCGAGTGTTCGAACCGTATTGCGCAAGAAATGATATGTAAACCCCGTATTTACATATCTACCACTGTGCAGGAGAATCCGTATTGGTGTTCGAGTGTTCGAACCGTAATTCGCCCGAAATGGTATGTAAAACCCGTATTTACATATCTGCCACTGTGCAGGAGAATCCGTATGGGTGTTCGAGTGTTCGAACCCTAATGCATGAGAAATGGTAAGTAAACGCCGTATTTACATATCTGCCACTGTGCAGGAGAATCCGTATAGGTGTTCGACTGTTCGAACCTTATTGCGCAAGAAATGGTATGTAAACCCCGTATTTACATATCTGTCACTGTGCAGGAGAATCCGTATAGGTGTTCGAGTGTTCGAACCGTAATGCGCAAGAAATGGTATGTAAACCCCGTATTTACATATCTGCCACTATGCAGGAGAATCCGTATAGGTGTTCGAGTGTTCGAACCGTATTGCGCAAGAAATGGTATGTAAACCCCGTATTTACATATCTGCCACTGTGCAGGAGAATCCGTATAGGTGTTCGAGTGTTCGAACCGTAATGCGCAAGAAATGGTACGGAAACCCCGTATTTACATATCTGCCACTGTGCAGGAGAATCCGTATAGGTGTTCGAGTGTTCGAACAGTAATGCGCAAGAAATGGTATGTAAACCCCGTATTTACATATCTGCCACTGTGCAGGAGAATCCGTATAGGTGTTCGAGTGTTCGAACCGTATTGCCCAAGAAATGGTTTGTAAACGCCGTATTTACATATCTGCCACTGTGCAGGAGAATCCGTATAGGTGTTCGAGTGTTCGAACCGTATTGCGCAAGAAATGGTATGTAAAACCCGTATTTACATATCTGCCACTGTGCAGGAGAATCCGTATAGGTGTTCGAGTGTTCGAACCGTAATGCGCAAGAAATGGTATGTGAACCCCGTATTTACATATCTGCCACTGTGCAGGAGAATCCGTATAGGTGTTCGAGTGTTCGAACCGTATTGCGCAAGAAATGGTATGTAAACCCCGTATTTACATATCTGCCACTGTGCAGGAAAATCCGTATAGGTGTTCGAGTGTTCGAACCGTAATGCGCAAGAAATGGTACGGAAACCCCGTATTTACATATCTGCCACTGTGCAGGAGAATCCATATAGGTGTTCGAGTGTTCGAACCGTATTGCGCAAGAAATGGTATGTAAACCCCGTATCTACATATCTGCCACTGTGCAGGAGAATCCGTATAGGTGTTCGAGTGTTCGAACCGTATTGTCCAAGAAATGGTTTGTAAACGCCGTATTTACATATCTGCCACTGTGCAGGAGAATCCGTATAGGTGTTCGAGTGTTCGAACCGTAATGCGCAACAAATGGTACGGAAACCCCGTATTTACAAATCTGCCACTGTGCAGGAGAATCCGTATAGGTGTTCGAGTGTTCGAACCGTAATGCGCAAGAAATGGTATGTAAACCCCGAATTTACATATCTGCCACAGTGCAGGAGAATCCGTATAGGTGTTCGATTGTTCGAACCGTATTGCCCAAGAAATGGTTTGTAAACACCGTATTTACATATCTGCCACTGTGTAGGAGAATCCGTACAGGTGTTCGAGTGTTCGAACCGTAATGCGCAAGAAATGGTATGTAAACCCCGTATTTACATATCTGCCACTGTGCAGGAGAATCCGTATAAGTGTTCGAGTTTTCGAATCGTATTGCGCAAGAATTGGTATGTAAACCCCGTATTTACATATCTGCCACTGTACAGGAGAATCCGTATAGGTGTTCGAGTGTTCGAACCGTATTGCGCAAGAAATGGTATGTAAACCCCGTATTTACATATCTACCACTGTGCAGGAGAATCCGTATAGGTGTTCGAGTGTTCGAACCGTAATTCGCCCGAAATGGTATGTAAAACCCGTATTTACATATCGGCCACTGTGTAGGAGAATCCGTATAGGTGTTCGAGTGTTCGAATCGTATTGCGCAAGAAATGGTATGTAAACCCCGTATTTACATATCTGCCACTGTGCAGGAGAATCCGTATAGGTGTTCGAGTGTTCGAACCGTAATGCGCAAGAAATGGTACGGAAACCCCGTATTTACATATCTGCCACTGTGCAGGAGAATCCGTATAGGTGTTCGAGTGTTCGAACCGTAATGCGCAAGAAATGGTATGTAAACCCCGTATTTACGTATCTGCCACTGTGCAGGAGAATCCGTATAGGTGTTCGAGTGTTCGAACCCTAATGCATGAGAAATGGTAAGTAAACGCCGTATTTACATATCTGCCACTGTGCAGGAGAATCCGTATAGGTGTTCGACTGTTCGAACCTTATTGCGCAGGAAATGGTATGTAAACCCCGTATTTACATATCTGTCACTGTGCAGGGGAATCCGTATAGGTGTTCGAGTGTTCGAACCGTAATGCGCAAGAAATGGTATGTAAACCCCGTATTTACATATCTGCCACTATGCAGGAGAATCCGTATAGGTGTTCGAGTGTTCGAACCGTATTGCGCAAGAAGTGGTATGTAAACCCCGTATTTACATATCTGCCACTGTGCAGGAGAATCCGTATAGGTGTTCGAGTGTTCGAACCGTAATGCGCAAGAAATGGTACGGAAACCCCGTATTTACATATCTGCCACTGTGCAGGAGAATCCGTATAGTTGTTCGAGTGTTCGAACAGTAATGCGCAAGAAATGGTATGTAAACCCCGTATTTACATATCTGCCACTGTGCAGGAGAATCCGTATAGGTGTTCGAGTGTTCGAACCGTATTGCCCAAGAAATGGTTTGTAAACGCCGTATTTACATATCTGCCACTGTGCAGGAGAATCCGTATAGGTGTTCGAGTGTTCGAACCGTATTGCGCAAGAAATGGTATGTAAAACCCGTATTTACATATCTGCCACTGTGCAGGAGAATCCGTATAGGTGTTCGAGTGTTCGAACCGTAATGCGCAAGAAATGGTATGTGAACCCCGTATTTACATATCTGCCACTGTGCAGGAGAATCCGTATAGGTGTTCGAGTGTTCGAACCGTATTGCGCAAGAAATGGTATGTAAACCCCGTATTTACATATCTGCCACTGTGCAGGAAAATCCGTATAGGTGTTCGAGTGTTCGAACCGTAATGCGCAAGAAATGGTACGGAAACCCCGTATTTACATATCTGCCACTGTGCAGGAGAATCCATATAGGTGTTCGAGTGTTCGAACCGTAATGCGCAAGAAATGGTATGTAAACCCCGTATCTACATATCTGCCACTGTGCAGGAGAATCCGTATAGGTGTTCGAGTGTTCGAACCGTATTGTCCAAGAAATGGTTTGTAAACGCCGTATTTACATATCTGCCACTGTGCAGGAGAATCCGTATAGGTGTTCGAGTGTTCGAACCGTAATGCGCAACAAATGGTACGGAAACCCCGTATTTACAAATCTGCCACTGTGCAGGAGAATCCGTATAGGTGTTCGAGTGTTCGAACCGTAATGCGCAAGAAATGGTATGTAAACCCCGAATTTACATATCTGCCACAGTGCAGGAGAATCCGTATAGGTGTTCGATTGTTCGAACCGTATTGCCCAAGAAATGGTTTGTAAACACCGTATTTACATATCTGCCACTGTGTAGAAGAATCCGTACAGGTGTTCGAGTGTTCGAACCGTAATGCGCAAGAAATGGTATGTAAACCCCGTATTTACATATCTGCCACTGTGCAGGAGAATCCGTATAAGTGTTCGAGTTTTCGAATCGTATTGCGCAAGAATTGGTATGTAAACCCCGTATTTACATATCAGCCACTGTACAGGAGAATCCGTATAGGTGTTCGAGTGTTCGAACCGTATTGCGCAAGAAATGGTATGTAAACCCCGTATTTACATATCTACCACTGTGCAGGAGAATCCGTATAGGTGTTCGAGTGTTCGAACCGTAATTCGCCCGAAATGGTATGTAAAACCCGTATTTACATATCGGCCACTGTGTAGAAGAATCCGTATAGGTGTTCGAGTGTTCGAATCGTATTGCGCAAGAAATGGTATGTAAACCCCGTATTTACATATCTGCCACTGTGCAGGAGAATCCGTATAGGTGTTCGAGTGTTCGAACCGTAATGCGCAAGAAATGGTACGGAAACCCCGTATTTACATATCTGCCACTGTGCAGGAGAATCCGTATAGGTGTTCGAGTGTTCGAACCGTAATGCGCAAGAAATGGTATGTAAACCCCGTATTTACGTATCTGCCACTGTGCAGGAGAATCCGTATAGGTGTTCGAGTGTTCGAACCCTAATGCATGAGAAATGGTAAGTAAACGCCGTATTTACATATCTGCCACTGTGCAGGAGAATCCGTATAGGTGTTCGACTGTTCGAACCTTATTGCGCAGGAAATGGTATGTAAACCCCGTATTTACATATCTGTCACTGTGCAGGGGAATCCGTATAGGTGTTCGAGTGTTCGAACCGTAATGCGCAAGAAATGGTATGTAAACCCCGTATTTACATATCTGCCACTATGCAGGAGAATCCGTATAGGTGTTCGAGTGTTCGAACCGTATTGCGCAAGAAGTGGTATGTAAACCCCGTATTTACATATCTGCCACTGTGCAGGAGAATCCGTATAGGTGTTCGAGTGTTCGAACCGTAATGCGCAAGAAATGGTACGGAAACCCCGTATTTACATATCTGCCACTGTGCAGGAGAATCCGTATAGGTGTTCGAGTGTTCGAACCGTAATGCGCAAGAAATGGTATGTAAACCCCGTATCTACATATCTGCCACTGTGCAGGAGAATCCGTATAGGTGTTCGAGTGTTCGAACCGTATTGTCCAAGAAATGGTTTGTAAACGCCGTATTTACATATCTGCCACTGTGCAGGAGAATCCGTATAGGTGTTCGAGTGTTCGAACCGTAATGCGCAACAAATGGTACGGAAACCCCGTATTTACAAATCTGCCACTGTGCAGGAGAATCCGTATAGGTGTTCGAGTGTTCGAACCGTAATGCGCAAGAAATGGTATGTAAACCCCGAATTTACATATCTGCCACTGTGCAGGAGAATCCGTATAGGTGTTCGATTGTTCGAACCGTATTGCCCAAGAAATGGTTTGTAAACACCGTATTTACATATCTGCCACTGTGTAGGAGAATCCGTACAGGTGTTCGAGTGTTCGAACCGTAATGCGCAAGAAATGGTATGTAAACCCCGTATTTACATATCTGCCACTGTGCAGGAGAATCCGTATAAGTGTTCGAGTTTTCGAATCGTATTGCGCAAGAATTGGTATGTAAACCCCGTATTTACATATCTGCCACTGTACAGGAGAATCCGTATAGGTGTTCGAGTGTTCGAACCGTATTGCGCAAGAAATGGTATGTAAACCCCGTATTTACATATCTACCACTGTGCAGGAGAATCCGTATAGGTGTTCGAGTGTTCGAACCGTAATTCGCCCGAAATGGTATGTAAAACCCGTATTTACATATCGGCCACTGTGTAGGAGAATCCGTATAGGTGTTCGAGTGTTCGAATCGTATTGCGCAAGAAATGGTATGTAAACCCCGTATTTACATATCTGCCACTGTGCAGGAGAATCCGTATAGGTGTTCGAGTGTTCGAACCGTAATGCGCAAGAAATGGTACGGAAACCCCGTATTTACATATCTGCCACTGTGCAGGAGAATCCGTATAGGTGTTCGAGTGTTCGAACCGTAATGCGCAAGAAATGGTACGTAAACCCCGTATTTACGTATCTGCCACTGTGCAGGAGAATCCGTATAGGTGTTCGAGTGTTCGAACCCTAATGCATGAGAAATGGTAAGTAAACGCCGTATTTACATATCTGCCACTGTGCAGGAGAATCCGTATAGGTGTTCGACTGTTCGAACCTTATTGCGCAGGAAATGGTATGTAAACCCCGTATTTACATATCTGTCACTGTGCAGGGGAATCCGTATAGGTGTTCGAGTGTTCGAACCGTAATGCGCAAGAAATGGTATGTAAACCCCGTATTTACATATCTGCCACTATGCAGGAGAATCCGTATAGGTGTTCGAGTGTTCGAACCGTATTGCGCAAGAAGTGGTATGTAAACCCCGTATTTACATATCTGCCACTGTGCAGGAGAATCCGTATAGGTGTTCGAGTGTTCGAACCGTAATGCGCAAGAAATGGTACGGAAACCCCGTATTTACATATCTGCCACTGTGCAGGAGAATCCGTATAGGTGTTCGAGTGTTCGAACCGTAATGAGCAAGAAATGGTATGTAAACCCCGTATTTACATATCTGCCACTGTGCAGGAGAATCCGTATAGGTGTTCGAGTGTTCGAACCGTATTGCCCAAGAAATGGTTTGTAAACGCCGTATTTACATATCTGCCACTGTGCAGGAGAATCCGTATAGGTGTTCGAGTGTTCGAACTGTAATGCGCAAGAAATGGTATGCAAACCCCGTATTTACATATCTGCCACTGTGCAGGAAAATCCGTATAGGTGTTCGAGTGTTCGAATCGTATTGCGCAAGAATTGGTATGTAAGCCCCGTATTTACATATGTGCCACTGTGCAGGAGAATCCGTATAGGTGTTCGAGTGTTCGAACCGTATTGCGCAAGAAATGATATGTAAACCCCGTATTTACATATCTACCACTGTGCAGGAGAATCCGTATAGGTGTTCGAGTGTTCGAACCGTAATTCGCCCGAAATGGTATGTAAAACCCGTAATTACATATCTGCCACTGTGCAGGAGAATCCGTATGGGTGTTCGAGTGTTCGAACCCTAATGCATGAGAAATGGTAAGTAAACGCCATATTTACATATCTGCCACTGTGCAGGAGAATCCGTATAGGTGTTCGACTGTTCGAACCTTATTGCGCAAGAAATGGTATGTAAACCCCGTATTTACATATCTGTCACTGTGTAGGAGAATCCGTATAGGTGTTCGAGTGTTCGAACCGTAATGCGCAAGAAATGGTATGTAAACCCCGTATTTACATATCTGCCACTATGCAGGAGAATCCGTATAGGTGTTCGAGTGTTCGAACCGTATTGCGCAAGAAATGGTTTGTAAACCCCGTATTTACATATCTGCCACTGTGCAGGAGAATCCGTATAGGTGTTCGAGTGTTCGAACCGCATTGCGCAAGAAATGGTATGTAAACCCCGTATTTACATATCTGCCACTGTGCAGGAGAATCCGAATAGGTGTTCGAGTGTTCGAACCGTAATGTGCAAGAAATGGTAAGTAAACCCCGTATTTACATATCTTCCACTGTGCAGGAGAATCCGTATAGGTGTTCGAGTGTTCGAACCGTATTGCGCAAAAAATGGTATGTAAACCCCGTATTTACATATCTGCCACTGTGCAGGAGAATCCGTATAGGTGTTCGAGTGTTCGAACCGTATTGCCCAAGAAATGGTTTGTAAACGCCGTATTTACATATCTGCCACTGTGCAGGAGAATCCGTATAGGTGTTCGAGTGTTCGAACCGTAATGCGCAAGAAATGGTATGTAAACCCCGTATTTACATATCTGCCACTGTGCAGGAGAATCCGTATAGGTGTTCGAGTGTTCGAACCGTATTGCCCAAGAAATGGTTTGTAAACGCCGTATTTACATATCTGCCACTGTGCAGGAGAATCCGTATAGGTGTTCGAGTGTTCGAACTGTAATGCGCAAGAAATGGTATGGAAACCCCGTATTTACATATCTGCCACTGTGCAGGAGAATCCGTATAGGTGTTCGAGTGTTCGAATCGTATTGCGCAAGAATTGGTATGTAAGCCCCGTATTTACATATCTGCCACTGTGCAGGAGAATCCGTATAGGTGTTCGAGTGTTCGAACCGTATTGCGCAAGAAATGATATGTAAACCCCGTATTTACATATCTACCACTGTGCAGGAGAATCCGTATAGGTGTTCGAGTGTTCGAACCGTAATTCGCCCGAAATGGTATGTAAAACCCGTATTTACATATCTGCCACTGTGCAGGAGAATCCGTATGGGTGTTCGAGTGTTCGAACCCTAATGCATGAGAAATGGTAAGTAAACGCCGTATTTACATATCTGCCACTGTGCAGGAGAATCCGTATAGGTGTTCGACTGTTCGAACCTTATTGCGCAAGAAATGGTATGTAAACCCCGTATTTACATATCTGTCACTGTGCAGGAGAATCCGTATAGGTGTTCGAGTGTTCGAACCGAAATGCGCAAAAAATGGTATGTAAACCCCGTATTTACATATCTGCCACTATGCAGGAGAATCCGTATAGGTGTTCGAGTGTTCGAACCGTATTGCGCAAGAAATGGTTTGTAAACCCCGTATTTACATATCTGCCACTGTGCAGGAGAATCCGTATAGGTGTTCGAGTGTTCGAACCGCATTGCGCAAGAAATGGTATGTAAACCCCGTATTTACATATCTGCCACTGTGCAGGAGAATCCAAATAGGTGTTCGAGTGTTCGAACCGTAATGTGCAAGAAATGGTATGTAAACCCCGTATTTACATATCTTCCACTGTGCAGGAGAATCCGTATAGGTGTTCGAGTGTTCGAACCGTATTGCGCAAAAAATGGTATGTAAATCCCGTATTTACATATCTGCCACTGTGCAGGAGAATCCGTATAGGTGTTCGAGTGTTCGAACCGTATTGCCCAAGAAATGGTTTGTAAACCCCATATTTACATATCTACCACTGTGCAGGAGAATCCGTATAGGTGTTCGAGTGTTCGAACCGTATTGCCCAAGAAATGGTATGTAAACCCCGTATTTACATATCTGCCACTGTGCAGGAGAATCCGTATAGGTGTTCGAGTGTTCGAACCGTAGTGCGCAAGAAATGGTATGTAAACCCTGTATTTACATATCTGCCACTGTGCCGGAGAATCCGTATAGGTGTTCGAGTGTTCGAACCGTATTGCGCAAGAAATGGTATGTAAACCCCGTATTTACATATCTGCCACTGTGCAGGAGAATCCGTATAGGTGTTCGAGTGTTCGAACCGTAATGCGCAAGAAATGGTATGTGAACCCCGTATTTACATATCTGCCACTGTGCAGGAGAATCCGTATAGGTGTTCGAGTGTTCGAACCGTATTGCGCAAGAAATGGTATGTAAACCCCGTATTTACATATCTGCCACTGTGCAGGAGAATCCGTATAGGTGTTCGAGTGTTCGAACCGTAATGCGCAAGAAATGGTATGTAAACCCCGTATTTACATATCTGCCACTGTGCAGGAGAATCCGTATAGGTGTTCGAGTGTTCGAACCGTAATGCGCAAGAAATGATACGGAAACCCCGTATTTACATATCTGCCACTGTGCAGGAAAATCCGTATAGGTGTTCGAGTGTTCGAACCGTAATGCGCAAGAAATGGTATGTAAACCCCGTATTTACATATCTGCCACTGTGCAGGAGAATCCGTATAGGTGTTCGAATGTTCGAACCGTATTGCGCAAGAAATGGTATGTAAACCCCGTATTTACATATCTGCCACTGTGCAGGAGAATCCGTATAGGTGTTCGAGTGTTCGAACCGTAATGCGCAACAAATGGTATGTGAACCCCGTATTTACATATCTGCCACTGTGCAGGAGAATCCGTATAGGTGTTCGAGTGTTCGAACCGTATTGCGCAAGAAATGGTATGTAAACCCCGTATTTACATATCTGCCACTGTGCAGGACAATCCGTATAGGTGTTCGAGTGTTCGAACCGTAATGCGCATGAAATGGTACGGAAACCCCGTATTTACATATCTGCCACTGTGCAGGAGAATCCGTATAGGTGTTCGAGTGTTCGAACCGTAATGCGCAAGAAATGGTATGTAAACCCCGTATTTACATATCTTCCACTGTGCAGGAGAATCCGTATAGGTGTTCGAGTGTTCTAACCGTATTGCCCTAGAAATGGTTTGTAAATGCCGTATTTACATATCTGCCACTGTGTAGGAGAATCCGTATAGGTGTTCGAGTGTTCGAACCGTAATGCGCAACAAATGGTACGGAAACCCCGTATTTACAAATCTGCCACTGTGCAGGAGAATCCGTATAGGTGTTCGAGTGTTCGAACCGTAATGCGCAAGAAATGGTATGTAAACCCCGAATTTACATATCTGCCACTGTGCAGGAGAATCCGTATATTTGTTCGATTGTTCGAACCGTATTGCCCAAGAAATGGTTTGTAAACGCCGTATTTACATATCTGCCACTGTGTAGGAGAATTCGTATAGGTGTTAGAGTGTTCGAACCGTAATGTGCAAGAAATGGTATGTAAACCCCGTATTTACATATCTGCCACTGTGCAGGAGAATCCGTATAAGTGTTCGAGTTTTCGAATCGTATTGCGCAAGAATTGGTATGTAAACCCCGTATTTACATATCTGCCACTGTACAGGAGAATCCGTATAGGTGTTCGAGTGTTCGAACCGTATTGCGCAAGAAAAGGTATGTAAACCCCGTATTTACATATCTACCACTGTGCAGGAGAATCCGTATAGGTGTTCGAGTGTTCGAACCGTAATTCGCCCGAAATGGTATGTAAAACCCGTCTTTACATATCGGCCACTGTGCAGGAGAATCCATATAGGTGTTCGAGTGTTCGAACCGTATTGCGCAAGAAATGGTATGTAATCCCCGTATTTACATATCTGCCACTGTGCAGGAGAATCCGTATAGGTGTTCGAGTGTTCGAACCGTAATGCGCAAGAAATGGTACGGAAATCCCGTATTTACATATCTGCCACTGTGCAGGAGAATCCGTATAGGTGTTCGAGTGTTCGAACCGTAATGCGCAAGAAATGGTATGTAAACCCCGTATTTACATATCTGCCACTGTGCAGGAGAATCCGTATAGGTGTTCGAGTGTTCGAACCGTATTGCCCAAGAAATGGTTTGTAAACGCCGTATTTACATATCTGCCACTGTGCAGGAGAATCCGTATAGATGTTCGAGTGTTCGAACCGTAATGCGCAAGAAATGGTATGCAAACCCCGTATTTACATATCTGCCACTGTGCAGGAGAATCCGTATAGGTGTTCGAGTGTTCGAATCGTATTGCGCAAGAATTGGTATGTAAGCCCCGTATTTACATATCTGCCACTGTGCAGGAGAATCCGTATAGGTGTTCGAGTGTTCGAACCGTATTGCGCAAGAAATGATATGCAAACCCCGTATTTACATATCTACCACTGTGCAGGAGAATCCGTATAGGTGTTCGAGTGTTCGAACCGTAATTCGCCCGAAATGGTATGTAAAACCCGTATTTACATATCTGCCACTGTGCAGGAGAATCCGTATGGGTGTTCGAGTGTTCGAACCCTAATGCATGAGAAACGGTAAGTAAACGCCGTATTTACATATCTGCCACTGTGCAGGAGAATCCGTATAGGTGTTCGACTGTTCGGACCGTATTGCGCAAGAAATGGTATGTAAACCCTGTATTTACATATCTGCCACTGTGCAGGAGAATCCGTATAGGTGTTCGAGTGTTCGAACCGTAATGCGGGAGAAATGGTATGTGAACCCCGTATTTACATATCTGCCACTGTGTAGGAGAATCCGTATAGGTGTTCGAGTGTTCGAATCGTATTGCGCAAGAAATGGTATGTAAACCCCGTATTTACATATCTGCTACTGTGCAGGAGAATCCGTATTGGTGTTCGAGTGTTCGAACCGTAATGCGCAAGAAATGGTACGGAAACCCCGTATTTACATATCTGCCACTGTGCAGAAGAATCCGAATAGGTGTTCGAGTGTTCGAACCGTAATGCGCAAGAAATGGTATGTAAACCCCGTATTTACATATCTGCCACTGTGCGGGAGAATCCGTATAGGTGTTCGAGTGTTCGAACCGTATTGCCCAAGAAATGGTTTGTAAACGCCGTATTTACATATCTGCCACTGTGCAGGAGAATCCGTATAGGTGTTCGAGTGTTCGAACCGTAATGCGCAACAAATGGTACGGAAACCCCGTATTTACAAATCTGCCACTGTGCAGGAGAATCCGTATGGGTGTTCGAGTGTTCGAACCCTAATGCATGAGAAATGGTAAGTAAACGCCGTATTTACATATCTGCCACTGTGGAGGGGAATCCGTATAGGTGTTCGACTGTTCGAACCTTATTGCGCAAGAAATGGTATGTAAACCCCGTATTTACATATCTGTCACTGTGCAGGAGAATCCGTATAGGTGTTCGAGTGTTCGAACCGTAATGCGCAAGAAATGGTATGTAAACCCCGTATTTACATATCTGCCACTATGCAGGAGAATCCGTATAGGTGTTCGAGTGTTCGAACCGTATTGCGCAAGAAATGGTTTGTAAACCCCGTATTTACATATCTGCCACTGTGCAGGAGAATCCGTATAGGTGTTCGAGTGTTCGAACCGCATTGCGCAAGAAATGGTATGTAAACCCCGTATTTACATATCTGCCACTGTGCAGGAGAATCCAAATAGGTGTTCGAGTGTTCGAACCGTAATGTGCAAGAAATGGTATGTAAACCCCGTATTTACATATCTTCCACTGTGCAGGAGAATCCGTATAGGTGTTCGAGTGTTCGAACCGTATTGCGCAAAAAATGGTATGTAAATCCCGTATTTACATATCTGCCACTGTGCAGGAGAATCCGTATAGGTGTTCGAGTGTTCGAACCGTATTGCCCAAGAAATGGTTTGTAAACCCCATATTTACATATCTACCACTGTGCAGGAGAATCCGTATAGGTGTTCGAGTGTTCGAACCGTATTGCCCAAGAAATGGTATGTAAACCCCGTATTTACATATCTGCCACTGTGCAGGAGAATCCGTATAGGTGTTCGAGTGTTCGAACCGTAGTGCGCAAGAAATGGTATGTAAACCCTGTATTTACATATCTGCCACTGTGCCGGAGAATCCGTATAGGTGTTCGAGTGTTCGAACCGTATTGCGCAAGAAATGGTATGTAAACCCCGTATTTACATATCTGCCACTGTGCAGGAGAATCCGTATAGGTGTTCGAGTGTTCGAACCGTAATGCGCAAGAAATGGTATGTGAACCCCGTATTTACATATCTGCCACTGTGCAGGAGAATCCGTATAGGTGTTCGAGTGTTCGAACCGTATTGCGCAAGAAATGGTATGTAAACCATGTATTTACATATCTGCCACTGTGCAGGAGAATCCGTATAGGTGTTCGAGTGTTCGAACCGTAATGCGCAAGAAATGGTATGTAAACCCCG
The DNA here is from genome assembly GCF_055761805.1 of Camellia sinensis. Taxonomy (NCBI): domain Eukaryota; kingdom Viridiplantae; phylum Streptophyta; class Magnoliopsida; order Ericales; family Theaceae; genus Camellia; species Camellia sinensis. The sequence continues at coordinate 119,404,831 of NC_138974.1, forward strand.
TATTTACATATCTGCCACTGTGCAGGAGAATCCGTATAGGTGTTCGAGTGTTCGAACCGTAATGCGCAAGAAATGATACGGAAACCCCGTATTTACATATCTGCCACTGTGCAGGAGAATCCGTATAGGTGTTCGAGTGTTCGAACCGTAATGCGCAAGAAATGGTATGTAAACCCCGTATTTACATATCTGCCACTGTGCAGGAGAATCCGTATCGGTGTTCGAGTGTTCGAACCGTATTGCGCAAGAAATGGTATGTAAACCCCGTATTTACATATCTGCCACTGTGCAGGAGAATCCGTATAGGTGTTCGAGTGTTCGAACCGTAATGCGCAAGAAATGGTATGTGAACCCCGTATTTACATATCTGCCACTGTGCAGGAGAATCCGTATAGGTGTTCGAGTGTTCGAACCGTATTGCGCAAGAAATGGTATGTAAACCCCGTATTTACATATCTGCCACTGTGTAGGACAATCCGTATAGGTGTTCGAGTGTTCGAACCGTAATGCGCCAGAAATGGTACGGAAACCCCGTATTTACATATCTGCCACAGTGCAGGAGAATCCGTATAGGTGTTCGAGTGTTCGAACCGTATTGCCCAAGAAATGGTTTGTAAACGCCGTATTTACATATCTGCCACTGTGCAGGAGAATCCGTATAGGTGTTCGAGTGTTCGAACCGTAATGCGCAACAAATGGTACGGGAACCCCGTATTTACAAATCTGCCACTGTGCAGGAGAATCCGTATAGGTGTTCGAGTGTTCGAACCGTAATGCGCATGAAATGGTATGTAAACCCCGAATTTACATATCTGCCACTGTGCAGGAGAATCCGTATAGGTGTGCGATTGTTCGAACCGTATTGCCCAAGAAATGGTTTGTAAACGCCGTATTTACATATCTGCCACTGTTTAGGAGAATCCGTATAGGTGTTCGAGTGTTCGAACCGTAATGCGCAACAAATGGTATGTAAACCCCGTATTTACATATCTGCCACTGTGCAGGAGAATCCGTATAAGTGTTCGAGTTTTCGAATCGTATTGCGCAAGAATTGGTATGTAAACCCCGTATTTACATATCTGCCACTGTACAGGAGAATCCGTATAGGTGTTCGAGTGTTCGAACCGTATTGCGCAAGAAATGGTATGTAAACCCCGTATTTACATATCTACCACTGTGCAGGAGAATCCGTATAGGTGTTCGAGTGTTCGAACCGTAATTCGCCCGAAATGGTATGTAAAACCCGTCTTTACATATCGGCCACTGTGCAGGAGAATCCGTATAGGTGTTCGAGTGTTCGAACCGTATTGCGCAAGAAATGGTATGTAAACCCCGTATTTACATATCTGCCACTGTGCAGGAGAATCCGTATAGGTGTTCGAGTGTTCGAACCGTATTGCCCAAGAAATGGTTTGTAAACGCCGTATTTACATATCTGCCACTATGCAGGAGAATCCGTATAGATGTTCGAGTGTTCGAACCGTAATGCGCAAGAAATGGTATGCAAACCCCGTATTTACATATCTGCCACTGTGTAGGAGAATCCGTATAGGTGTTCGAGTGTTCGAATCGTATTGCGCAAGAATTGGTATGTAAGCCCCGTATTTACATATCTGCCACTGTGCAGGAGAATCTGTACAGGTGTTCGAGTGTTCGAACCGTATTGCGCAAGAAATGATATGCAAACCCCGTATTTACATATCTACCACTGTGCAGGAGAATCCGTATAGGTGTTCGAGTGTTCGAACCGTAATTCGCCCGAAATGGTATGTAAAACCCGTATTTACATATCTGCCACTGTGCAGGAGAATCCGTATGGTTGTTCGAGTGTTCGAACCCTAATGCATGAGAAATGGTAAGTAAACGCCGTATTTACATATCTGCCACTGTGCAGGAGAATCCGTATAGGTGTTCGACTGTTCGAACCGTATTGCGCAAGAAATGGTATGTAAACCCCGTATTTACATATCTGCCACTGTGCAGGAGAATCCGTATAGGTGTTCGAGTGTTCGAACCGTAATGCGCAAGAAATGGTATGTGAACCCCGTATTTACATATCTGCCACTGTGCAGGAGAATCCGTATAGGTGTTTGAGTGTTCGAATCGTATTGCGCAAGAAATGGTACGGAAACCCCGTATTTACATATCTGCCACTGTGCAGGAGAATCCGAATAGGTGTTCGAGTGTTCGAACCGTAATGCGCAAGAAATGGTATGTAAACCCCGTATTTACATATCTGCCACTGTGCAGGAGAATCCGTATAGGTGTTCGAGTGTTCGAACCGTATTGCCCAAGAAATGGTTTGTAAACGCCGTATTTACATATCTGCCACTGTGCAGGAGAATCCGTATAGGTGTTCGAGTGTTCGAACCGTAATGCGCAAGAAATGGTACGGAAACCCCGTATTTACAAATCTGCCACAGTGTAGGAGAATCCGTATAGGTGTTCGAGTGTTCGAACCGTAATGCGCAACAAATGGTATGTAAACCCCGTATTTACATATCTGCCACTGTGCAGGAGAATCCGTATAAGTGTTCGAGTTTTTGAATCGTATTGCGCAAGAATTGGTATGTAAACCCCGTATTTACATATCTGCCACTGTACAGGAGAATCCGTATAGGTGTTCGAGTGTTCGAACCGTATTGCGCAAGAAATGGTATGTAAACCCCGTATTTACATATCTGCCACTGTGCAGGAGAATCCGTATAGGTGTTCGAGTGTTCGAACCGTATTGCGCAAGAAATGGTATGTAAACCATGTATTTACATATCTGCCACTGTGCAGGAGAATCCGTATAGGTGTTCGAGTGTTCGAACCGTAATGCGCAAGAAATGGTATGTAAACCCCGTATTTACATATCTGCCACTGTGCAGGAGAATCCGTATAGGTGTTCGAGTGTTCGAACCGTAATGCGCAAGAAATGATACGGAAACCCCGTATTTACATATCTGCCACTGTGCAGGAGAATCCGTATAGGTGTTCGAGTGTTCGAACCGTAATGCGCAAGAAATGGTATGTAAACCCCGTATTTACATATCTGCCACTGTGCAGGAGAATCCGTATCGGTGTTCGAGTGTTCGAACCGTATTGCGCAAGAAATGGTATGTAAACCCCGTATTTACATATCTGCCACTGTGCAGGAGAATCCGTATAGGTGTTCGAGTGTTCGAACCGTAATGCGCAAGAAATGGTATGTGAACCCCGTATTTACATATCTGCCACTGTGCAGGAGAATCCGTATAGGTGTTCGAGTGTTCGAACCGTATTGCGCAAGAAATGGTATGTAAACCCCGTATTTACATATCTGCCACTGTGTAGGACAATCCGTATAGGTGTTCGAGTGTTCGAACCGTAATGCGCCAGAAATGGTACGGAAACCCCGTATTTACATATCTGCCACAGTGCAGGAGAATCCGTATAGGTGTTCGAGTGTTCGAACCGTATTGCCCAAGAAATGGTTTGTAAACGCCGTATTTACATATCTGCCACTGTGCAGGAGAATCCGTATAGGTGTTCGAGTGTTCGAACCGTAATGCGCAACAAATGGTACGGGAACCCCGTATTTACAAATCTGCCACTGTGCAGGAGAATCCGTATAGGTGTTCGAGTGTTCGAACCGTAATGCGCATGAAATGGTATGTAAACCCCGAATTTACATATCTGCCACTGTGCAGGAGAATCCGTATAGGTGTGCGATTGTTCGAACCGTATTGCCCAAGAAATGGTTTGTAAACGCCGTATTTACATATCTGCCACTGTTTAGGAGAATCCGTATAGGTGTTCGAGTGTTCGAACCGTAATGCGCAACAAATGGTATGTAAACCCCGTATTTACATATCTGCCACTGTGCAGGAGAATCCGTATAAGTGTTCGAGTTTTCGAATCGTATTGCGCAAGAATTGGTATGTAAACCCCGTATTTACATATCTGCCACTGTACAGGAGAATCCGTATAGGTGTTCGAGTGTTCGAACCGTATTGCGCAAGAAATGGTATGTAAACCCCGTATTTACATATCTACCACTGTGCAGGAGAATCCGTATAGGTGTTCGAGTGTTCGAACCGTAATTCGCCCGAAATGGTATGTAAAACCCGTCTTTACATATCGGCCACTGTGCAGGAGAATCCGTATAGGTGTTCGAGTGTTCGAACCGTATTGCGCAAGAAATGGTATGTAAACCCCGTATTTACATATCTGCCACTGTGCAGGAGAATCCGTATAGGTGTTCGAGTGTTCGAACCGTATTGCCCAAGAAATGGTTTGTAAACGCCGTATTTACATATCTGCCACTATGCAGGAGAATCCGTATAGATGTTCGAGTGTTCGAACCGTAATGCGCAAGAAATGGTATGCAAACCCCGTATTTACATATCTGCCACTGTGTAGGAGAATCCGTATAGGTGTTCGAGTGTTCGAATCGTATTGCGCAAGAATTGGTATGTAAGCCCCGTATTTACATATCTGCCACTGTGCAGGAGAATCTGTACAGGTGTTCGAGTGTTCGAACCGTATTGCGCAAGAAATGATATGCAAACCCCGTATTTACATATCTACCACTGTGCAGGAGAATCCGTATAGGTGTTCGAGTGTTCGAACCGTAATTCGCCCGAAATGGTATGTAAAACCCGTATTTACATATCTGCCACTGTGCAGGAGAATCCGTATGGTTGTTCGAGTGTTCGAACCCTAATGCATGAGAAATGGTAAGTAAACGCCGTATTTACATATCTGCCACTGTGCAGGAGAATCCGTATAGGTGTTCGACTGTTCGAACCGTATTGCGCAAGAAATGGTATGTAAACCCCGTATTTACATATCTGCCACTGTGCAGGAGAATCCGTATAGGTGTTCGAGTGTTCGAACCGTAATGCGCAAGAAATGGTATGTGAACCCCGTATTTACATATCTGCCACTGTGCAGGAGAATCCGTATAGGTGTTTGAGTGTTCGAATCGTATTGCGCAAGAAATGGTACGGAAACCCCGTATTTACATATCTGCCACTGTGCAGGAGAATCCGAATAGGTGTTCGAGTGTTCGAACCGTAATGCGCAAGAAATGGTATGTAAACCCCGTATTTACATATCTGCCACTGTGCAGGAGAATCCGTATAGGTGTTCGAGTGTTCGAACCGTATTGCCCAAGAAATGGTTTGTAAACGCCGTATTTACATATCTGCCACTGTGCAGGAGAATCCGTATAGGTGTTCGAGTGTTCGAACCGTAATGCGCAAGAAATGGTACGGAAACCCCGTATTTACAAATCTGCCACAGTGTAGGAGAATCCGTATAGGTGTTCGAGTGTTCGAACCGTAATGCGCAACAAATGGTATGTAAACCCCGTATTTACATATCTGCCACTGTGCAGGAGAATCCGTATAAGTGTTCGAGTTTTTGAATCGTATTGCGCAAGAATTGGTATGTAAACCCCGTATTTACATATCTGCCACTGTACAGGAGAATCCGTATAGGTGTTCGAGTGTTCGAACCGTATTGCGCAAGAAATGGTATGTAAACCCCGTATTTACATATCTGCCACTGTGCAGGAGAATCCGTATAGGTGTTCGAGTGTTCGAACCGTATTGCGCAAGAAATGGTATGTAAACCCCGTATTTACATATCTGCCACTGTGCAGGAGAATCCGTATAGGTGTTCGAGTGTTCGAACCTTAATGCGCAAGAAATGGTACGGAAACCCCGTATTTACATATCTGCCACTGTGCAGGAGAATCCGTATAGGTGTTCGAGTGTTCGAACCGTAATGCGCAAGAAATGGTATGTAAACCCCGTATTTACATATCTGCCACTGTGCAGGAGAATCCGTATAGGTGTTCGAGTGTTCGAACCGTATTGCCCAAGAAATGGTTTGTAAACGCCGTATTTACATATCTGCCACTATGCAGGAGAATCCGTATAGATGTTCGAGTGTTCGAACCGTAATGCGCAAGAAATGGTATGCAAACCCCGTATTTACATATCTGCCACTGTGTAGGAGAATCCGTATAGGTGTTCGAGTGTTCGAATCGTATTGCGCAAGAATTGGTATGTAAGCCCCGTATTTACATATCTGCCACTGTGCAGGAGAATCCGTACAGGTGTTCGAGTGTTCGAACCGTATTGCGCAAGAAATGATATGCAAACCCCGTATTTACATATCTACCACTGTGCAGGAGAATCCGTATAGGTGTTCGAGTGTTCGAACCGTAATTCGCCCGAAATGGTATGTAAAACCCGTATTTACATATCTGCCACTGTGCAGGAGAATCCGTATGGGTGTTCGAGTGTTCGAACCCTAATGCATGAGAAATGGTAAGTAAACGCCGTATTTACATATCTGCCACTGTGCAGGAGAATCCGTATAGGTGTTCGACTGTTCGAACCGTATTGCGCAAGAAATGGTATGTAAACCCCGTATTTACATATCTGCCACTGTGCAGGAGAATCCGTATAGGTGTTCGAGTGTTCGAACCGTAATGCGCAAGAAATGGTATGTGAACCCCGTATTTACATATCTGCCACTGTGCAGGAGAATCCGTATAGGTGTTCGAGTGTTCGAATCGTATTGCGCAAGAAATGGTACGGAAACCCCGTATTTACATATCTGCCACTGTGCAGGAGAATCCGAATAGGTGTTCGAGTGTTCGAACCGTAATGCGCAAGAAATGGTATGTAAACCCCGTATTTACATATCTGCCACTGTGCAGGAGAATCCGTATAGGTGTTCGAGTGTTCGAACCGTATTGCCCAAGAAATGGTTTGTAAACGCCGTATTTACATATCTGCCACTGTGCAGGAGAATCCGTATAGGTGTTCGAGTGTTCGAACCGTAATGCGCAAGAAATGGTATGTAAACCCCGTATTTACATATCTGCCACTGTGCAGGAGAATCCGTATAGGTGTTCGAGTGTTGGAACCGTATTGCCCAAGAAATGGTTTGTAAACGCCGTATTTACATATCTGCTACTATGCAGGAGAATCCGTATAGATGTTCGAGTGTTCGAACCGTAATGCGCAAGAAATGGTATGCAAACCCCGTATTTACATATCTGCCACTGTGCAGGAGAATCCGTATAGGTGTTCGAGTGTTCGAATCGTATTACGCAAGAATTGGTATGTAAGCCCCGTATTTACATATCTGCCACTGTGCAGGAGAATCCGTACAGGTGTTCGAGTGTTCGAACCGTATTGCGCAAGAAATGATATGTAAACCCCGTATTTACATATCTACCACTGTGCAGGAGAATCCGTATAGGTGTTTGAGTGTTCGAACCGTAATTCGTCCGAAATGGTATGTAAAACCCGTATTTACATATCTGCCACTGTGCAGGAGAATCCGTATGGGTGTTCGAGTGTTCGAACCCTAATGCATGAGAAATGGTAAGTAAACGCCGTATTTACATATCTGCCACTGTGCAGGAGAATCCGTATAGGTGTTCGACTGTTCGAACCGTATTGCGCAAGAAATGGTTTGTAAACCCCGTATTTACATATCTGCCACTGTGCAGGAGAATCCGTAAAGGTGTTCGAGTGTTCGAACCGTAATGCGCAAGAAATGGTATGTAAACCCCGTATTTACATATCTGCCACTTTGCAGGAGAATCCGTATAGGTGTTCGAGTGTTCGAACCGTATTGCGCAAGAAATGGTTTGTAAACCCCGTATTTACATATCTGCCACTGTGTAGGAGAATCCGTATAGGTGTTCGAGTGTTCGAACCGTATTGCGCAAAAAATGGTATGTAAATCCCGTATTTACATATCTGCCACTGTGCAGGAGAATCCGTATAGGTGTTCGAGTGTTCGAACCGTTATGCGCAAGAAATGGTATGCAAACCCCGTATTTACATATCTGCCACTTTGTAGGAGAATCCGTATAGGTGTTCGAGTGTTCGAACCGTAATGCGCAAGAAATGGTATGTAAACCCCGTATTTACATATCTGCCACTTTGCAGGAGAATCCGTATAGGTGTTCGAGTGTTCGAACCGTATTGCCCAAGAAATGGTTTGTAAACCCCGTATTTACATATCTGCCACTGTGCAGGAGAATCCGTATAGGTGTTCGAGTGTTCGAACCATAATGCGCAAGAAATGGTGTGTAAACCCCGTATTTACATATCTGCCACTGTGCAGGAGAATCCGTATAGGTGTTCGAGTGTTCGAACCGTATTGCGCAAGAAATGGTATGTAAACCCCGTATTTACATATCTGCCACTGTGCAGGAGAATCCGTATAGGTGTTCGAGTGTTCGAACCGTAATGCGCAAGAAATGGTATGTAAACCCCGTATTTACATATCTGCCACTGTGCAGGAGAATCCGTATAGGTGTTCGAGTGTTCGAACCGTATTGCGCAAGAAATGGTATGTAAACCCCATATTTACATATCTGCCACTGTGCAGGAGAATCCGTATAGGTGTTCGAGTGTTCGAACCGTATTGCCCAAGAAATGGTTTGTAAACCCCGTATTTACATATCTGCCACTGTGCAGGAGAATCCGTATAGGTGTTCGAGTGTTCGAACTGTATTGCGCAAGAAATGGTATGTAAACCCCGTATTTACAGATCTGCCACTGTGCAGGAGAATCCGTATAGGTGTTCGAGTGTTCGAACCGTAATGCGCATGAAATGGTATGTAAACCCCGTATTTACATATCTGCCACTGTGCAGGAGAATCCGTATAGGTGTTCGAGTGTTAAAACCGTATTGCGCAAGAAATGGTATGTAAACCCCGTATTTACATATCTGCCACTGTGCAGGAGAATCCGTATAGGTGTTCGAGTGTTCGAACCGCAATGCGCAAAAAATGGAATGTAAACCCCGTATTTACATATCTGCCACTGTGCAGGAGAATCCGTATAGGTGTTCGAGTGTTCGAACCGTATTGCGCAAGAAATGGTTTGTAAACCCCGTATTTACATATATGCCACTGTGCAGGAGAATCCGTATAGGTGTTCGAGTGTTCGAACCGTATTGCGCAAGAAATGGTATGTAAACCCCGTATTTACATATATTCCACTGTGCAGGAGAATCCGTATAGGTGTTCGAGTGTTCGAACCGTAATGCGCAAGAAATGGTGTGTAAACCCCGTATTTACATATCTGCCACTGTGCAGGAGAATCCGTATAGGTGTTCGAGTGTTCGAACCGTAATGCGCAAGAAATGGTACGGAAACCCCGTATTTACAAATCTGCCACTGTGCAGGAGAATCCGTATAGGTGTTCGAGTGTTCGAACCGTAATGCGCAAGAAATGGTATGTAAACCCCGAATTTACATATCTGCCACTGTGCAGGAGAATCCGTATAGGTGTTCGATTGTTCGAACCGTATTGCCCAAGAAATGGTTTGTAAACGCCGTATTTACATATCTGCCACTGTGTAGGAGAATCCGTATAGGTGTTCGAGTGTTCGAACCGTAATGCGCAAGAAATGGTATGTAAACCCCGTATTTACATATCTGCCACTGTGCAGGAGAATCCGTATAAGTGTTCGAGTGTTCGAATCGTATTGCGCAAGAATTGGTATGTAAACCCCGTATTTACATATCTGCCACTGTACAGGAGAATCCGTATAGGTGTTCGAGTGTTCGAACCGTATTGCGCAAGAAATGGTATGTAAACCCCGTATTTACATATCTGCCACTGTGCAGGAGAATCCGTATAGGTGTTCGAGTGTTCGAACCATAATGCGCAAGAAATGGTGTGTAAACCCCGTATTTACATATCTGCCACTGTGCAGGAGAATCCGTATAGGTGTTCGAGTGTTCGAACCGTATTGCGCAAGAAATGGTATGTAAACCCCGTATTTACATATCTGCCACTTTGCAGGAGAATCCGTATAGGTGTTCGAGTGTTCGAACCGTATTGCCCAAGAAAGGGTTTGTAAGCCCCGTATTTACATATCTGCCACTGTGCAGGAGAATCCGTATAGGTGTTCGAGTGTTCGAACCGTATTGCGCAAGAAATGGTATGTAAACCCCGTATTTACAGATCTGCCACTGTGCAGGAGAATCCGTATAGGTGTCGAGTGTTCGAACCGTAATGCGCAAGAAATGGTATGTAAACCCCGTATTTACATATCTGCCACTGTGCAGGAGAATCCGTATAGGTGTTCGAGTGTTCGAACCGTAATGCGCAAGAAATGGTATGTAAACCCCGTATTTACATATCTGCCACTGTGCAGGAGAATCCGTATAGGTGTTCGAGTGTTCGAACCGTAATGCGCAAGAAATGGTATGTGAACCCCGTATTTACATATCTGCCACTGTGCAGGAGAATCCGTATAGGTGTTCGAGTGTTCGAACCGTAATGCGCAAGAAATGGTACGGAAACCCCGTATTTACAAATCTGCCACTGTGCAGGAGAATCCGTATAGGTGTTCGAGTGTTCGAACCGTAATGCGCATGAAATGGTACGGAAACCCCGTATTTACAAATCTGCCACTGTGCAGGAGAATCCGTATAGGTGTTCGAGTATTCGAACCGTAATGCGCAAGAAATGGTATGTAAACCCCGAATTTACATATCTGCCACTGTGCAGGAGAATCCGTATAGGTGTTCGATTGTTCGAACCGTATTGCCCAAGAAATGGTTTGTAAACGCCGTATTTACATATCTGCCACTATGTAGGAGAATCCGTATAGGTGTTCGAGTGTTCGAACCGTAATGCGCAAGAAATGGTATGTAAACCCCGTATTTACATATCTGCCACTGTGCAGGAGAATCCGTATAAGTGTTCGAGTGTTCGAACCGTATTGCGCAAGAAATGGTATGTAAACCCCGTATTTACATATCTGTCACTTTGTAGGAGAATCCGTATAGGTGTTCGAGTGTTCGAACCGTATTGCCCAAGAAATGGTTTGTAAACCCCGTATTTACATATCTGCCACTGTGCAGGAGAATCCGTATAGGTGTTCGAGTGTTCGAACCATAATGCGCAAGAAATGGTGTGTAAATCCCGTATTTACATATCTGCCACTGTGCAGGAGAATCCGTATAGGTGTTCGAGTCTTCGAACCGTATTGCGCAAGAAATGGTATGTAAACCCCGTATTTATGTATATGCCACTTTGTAGGAGAATCCGTATAGGTGTTCGAGTGTTCGAACCGTATTGCCCAAGAAATGGTTTGTAAACCCCGTATTTACATATCTGCCACTGTGCAGGAGAATCCGTATAGGTGTTCGAGTGTTCGAACCGTATTGCGCAAGAAATGGCAGGTAAACCCCGTATTTACAGATCTGCCACTGTGCAGGAGAATCTGTATAGGTGTTCGAGTGTTCGAACCGTAATGCGCAAGAAATGGTTGGTAAACCCCGTATTTACATATCTGCCACTGTGCAGGAGAATCCGTATAGGTGTTCGAGTGTTCGAACCGTATTGCGCAAGAAATGGTATGTAAACCCCGTATTTACAGATCTGCCACTGTGCAGGAGAATCCGTATAGATGTTCGAGTGTTCGAACCGTAATGCGCAAGAAATGGTATGTAAACCCCGTATTTACATATCTGCCGCTGTGCAGGAGAATCCGTATAGGTGTTCGAGTGTTCGAACCGTATTGCGCAATAAATGGTATGTAAACCCCGTATTTACAGATCTGCCACTGTGCAGGAGAATCCGTATAGGTGTTCGAGTGTTCGAACCGTAATGCGCAAGAAATGGTATGTAAACCCCGTATTTACATATCTGCCACTGTGCAGGAGAATCCGTATAGGTGTTCGAGTGTTCGAACCGTATTGCGCAAGAAATGGTATGTAAACCCCGTATTTACAGATCTGCCACTGTGGAGGAGAATCCGTATAGATGTTCGAGTGTTCGAACCGTAATGCGCAAGAAATGGTATGTAAACCCCGTATTTACATATCTGTCACTGTGCAGGAGAATCCGTATAGGTGTTCGAGTGTTCGAACCGTATTGCGCAAGAAATGGTATGTAAACCCCGTATTTACAGATCTGCCACTGTGCAGGAGAATCCGTATAGGTGTTCGAGTGTTCGAACCGTAATGCGCAAGAAATGGTATGTAAACCCCGTATTTACATATCTGCCACTGTGCAGGAGAATCCGTACAGGTGTTCGAGTGTTCGAACCGTAATGCGCAAGAAATGGTATGTGAACCCCGTATTTACATATCTGCCACTGTGCAGGAGAATCCGTATAGGTGTTCGAGTGTTCGAACCGTAATGCGCAAGAAATGGTACGAAAACCCCGTATTTACAAATCTGCCACTGTGCAGGAGAATCCGTATAGGTGTTCGAGTGTTCGAACCGTAATGCGCAAGAAATGGTACGGAAACCCCGTATTTACAAATCTGCCACTGTGCAGGAGAATCCGTATAGGTGTTCGAGTATTCGAACCGTAATGTGCAAGAAATGGTATGTAAACCCCGAATTTACATATCTGCCACTGTGCAGGAGAATCCGTATAGGTGTTCGATTGTTCGAACCGTATTGCCCAAGAAATGGTTTGTAAACGCCGTATTTACATATCTGCCACTGTGTAGGAGAATCCGTATAGGTGTTCGAGTGTTCGAACCGTAATGCGCAAGAAATGGTATGTAAACCCCGTATTTGCATATCTGCCACTGTGCAGGAGAATCCGTATAAGTGTTCGAGTGTTCGAATCGTGTTGCGCAAGAATTGGTATGTAAACCCCGAATTTACATATCTGCCACTGTGCAGGAGAATCCGTATAGGTGTTCGATTGTTCGAACCGTATTGCCCAAGAAATGGTTTGTAAACGCCGTATTTACATATCTGCCACTGTGTAGGAGAATCCGTATAGGTGTTCGAGTGTTCGAACCGTATTGCGCAAGAAATGGTATGTAAACCCCGTATTTACATATATTCCACTGTGCAGGAGAATCCGTATAGGTGTTCGAGTGTTCGAACCGTAATGCGCAAGAAATGGTGTGTAAACCCCGTATTTACATATCTGCCACTGTGCAGGAGAATCCGTATAGGTGTTCGAGTGTTCGAACCGTAATGCGCAAGAAATGGTACGGAAACCCCGTATTTACAAATCTGCCACTGTGCAGGAGAATCCGTATAGGTGTTCGAGTGTTCGAACCGTAATGCGCAAGAAATGGTATGTAAACCCCGAATTTACATATCTGCCACTGTGCAGGAGAATCCGTATAGGTGTTCGATTGTTCGAACCGTATTGCCCAAGAAATGGTTTGTAAACGCCGTATTTACATATCTGCCACTGTGTAGGAGAATCCGTATAGGTGTTCGAGTGTTCGAACCGTAATGCGCAAGAAATGGTATGTAAACCCCGTATTTACATATCTGCCACTGTGCAGGAGAATCCGTATAAGTGTTCGAGTGTTCGAATCGTATTGCGCAAGAATTGGTATGTAAACCCCGTATTTACATATCTGCCACTGTACAGGAGAATCCGTATAGGTGTTCGAGTGTTCGAACCGTATTGCGCAAGAAATGGTATGTAAACCCCGTATTTACATATCTGCCACTGTGCAGGAGAATCCGTATAGGTGTTCGAGTGTTCGAACCATAATGCGCAAGAAATGGTGTGTAAACCCCGTATTTACATATCTGCCACTGTGCAGGAGAATCCGTATAGGTGTTCGAGTGTTCGAACCGTATTGCGCAAGAAATGGTATGTAAACCCCGTATTTACATATCTGCCACTTTGCAGGAGAATCCGTATAGGTGTTCGAGTGTTCGAACCGTATTGCCCAAGAAAGGGTTTGTAAGCCCCGTATTTACATATCTGCCACTGTGCAGGAGAATCCGTATAGGTGTTCGAGTGTTCGAACCGTATTGCGCAAGAAATGGTATGTAAACCCCGTATTTACAGATCTGCCACTGTGCAGGAGAATCCGTATAGGTGTCGAGTGTTCGAACCGTAATGCGCAAGAAATGGTATGTAAACCCCGTATTTACATATCTGCCACTGTGCAGGAGAATCCGTATAGGTGTTCGAGTGTTCGAACCGTAATGCGCAAGAAATGGTATGTAAACCCCGTATTTACATATCTGCCACTGTGCAGGAGAATCCGTATAGGTGTTCGAGTGTTCGAACCGTAATGCGCAAGAAATGGTATGTGAACCCCGTATTTACATATCTGCCACTGTGCAGGAGAATCCGTATAGGTGTTCGAGTGTTCGAACCGTAATGCGCAAGAAATGGTACGGAAACCCCGTATTTACAAATCTGCCACTGTGCAGGAGAATCCGTATAGGTGTTCGAGTGTTCGAACCGTAATGCGCATGAAATGGTACGGAAACCCCGTATTTACAAATCTGCCACTGTGCAGGAGAATCCGTATAGGTGTTCGAGTATTCGAACCGTAATGCGCAAGAAATGGTATGTAAACCCCGAATTTACATATCTGCCACTGTGCAGGAGAATCCGTATAGGTGTTCGATTGTTCGAACCGTATTGCCCAAGAAATGGTTTGTAAACGCCGTATTTACATATCTGCCACTATGTAGGAGAATCCGTATAGGTGTTCGAGTGTTCGAACCGTAATGCGCAAGAAATGGTATGTAAACCCCGTATTTACATATCTGCCACTGTGCAGGAGAATCCGTATAAGTGTTCGAGTGTTCGAACCGTATTGCGCAAGAAATGGTATGTAAACCCCGTATTTACATATCTGTCACTTTGTAGGAGAATCCGTATAGGTGTTCGAGTGTTCGAACCGTATTGCCCAAGAAATGGTTTGTAAACCCCGTATTTACATATCTGCCACTGTGCAGGAGAATCCGTATAGGTGTTCGAGTGTTCGAACCATAATGCGCAAGAAATGGTGTGTAAATCCCGTATTTACATATCTGCCACTGTGCAGGAGAATCCGTATAGGTGTTCGAGTGTTCGAACCGTATTGCGCAAGAAATGGTATGTAAACCCCGTATTTATGTATATGCCACTTTGTAGGAGAATCCGTATAGGTGTTCGAGTGTTCGAACCGTATTGCCCAAGAAATGGTTTGTAAACCCCGTATTTACATATCTGCCACTGTGCAGGAGAATCCGTATAGGTGTTTGAGTGTTCGAACCGTATTGCGCAAGAAATGGCAGGTAAACCCCGTATTTACAGATCTGCCACTGTGCAGGAGAATCTGTATAGGTGTTCGAGTGTTCGAACCGTAATGCGCAAGAAATGGTTGGTAAACCCCGTATTTACATATCTGCCACTGTGCAGGAGAATCCGTATAGGTGTTCGAGTGTTCGAACCGTATTGCGCAAGAAATGGTATGTAAACCCCGTATTTACAGATCTGCCACTGTGCAGGAGAATCCGTATAGATGTTCGAGTGTTCGAACCGTAATGCGCAAGAAATGGTATGTAAACCCCGTATTTACATATCTGCCGCTGTGCAGGAGAATCCGTATAGGTGTTCGAGTGTTCGAACCGTATTGCGCAATAAATGGTATGTAAACCCCGTATTTACAGATCTGCCACTGTGCAGGAGAATCCGTATAGGTGTTCGAGTGTTCGAACCGTAATGCGCAAGAAATGGTATGTAAACCCCGTATTTACATATCTGCCACTGTGCAGGAGAATCCGTATAGGTGTTCGAGTGTTCGAACCGTATTGCGCAAGAAATGGTATGTAAACCCCGTATTTACAGATCTGCCACTGTGGAGGAGAATCCGTATAGATGTTCGAATGTTCGAACCGTAATGCGCAAGAAATGGTATGTAAACCCCGTATTTACATATCTGTCACTGTGCAGGAGAATCCGTATAGGTGTTCGAGTGTTCGAACCGTATTGCGCAAGAAATGGTATGTAAACCCCGTATTTACAGATCTGCCACTGTGCAGGAGAATCCGTATAGGTGTTCGAGTGTTCGAACCGTAATGCGCAAGAAATGGTATGTAAACCCCGTATTTACATATCTGCCACTGTGCAGGAGAATCCGTACAGGTGTTCGAGTGTTCGAACCGTAATGCGCAAGAAATGGTATGTGAACCCCGTATTTACATATCTGCCACTGTGCAGGAGAATCCGTATAGGTGTTCGAGTGTTCGAACCGTAATGCGCAAGAAATGGTACGGAAACCCCGTATTTACAAATCTGCCACTGTGCAGGAGAATCCGTATAGGTGTTCGAGTGTTCGAACCGTAATGCGCAAGAAATGGTACGGAAACCCCGTATTTACAAATCTGCCACTGTGCAGGAGAATCCGTATAGGTGTTCGAGTATTCGAACCGTAATGTGCAAGAAATGGTATGTAAACCCCGAATTTACATATCTGCCACTGTGCAGGAGAATCCGTATAGGTGTTCGATTGTTCGAACCGTATTGCCCAAGAAATGGTTTGTAAACGCCGTATTTACATATCTGCCACTGTGTAGGAGAATCCGTATAGGTGTTCGAGTGTTCGAACCGTAATGCGCAAGAAATGGTATGTAAACCCCGTATTTACATATCTGCCACTGTGCAGGAGAATCCGTATAAGTGTTCGAGTGTTCGAATCGTGTTGCGCAAGAATTGGTATGTAAACCCCGTATTTAAAGATCTGCCACTGTGCAGGAGAATCCGTATAGGTGTTCGAGTGTTCGAACCGTAATGCGCAAGAAATGGTATGTAAACCCCGTATTTACATATCTGCCACTGTGCAGGAGAATCCGTATAGGTGTTCGAGTGTTCGAACCGTATTGCGCAAGAAATGGTATGTAAACCCCGTATTTACAGATCTGCCACTGTGGAAGAGAATCCGTATAGATGTTCGAGTGTTCGAACCGTAATGCGCAAGAAATGGTATGTAAACCCCGTATTTACATATCTGCCACTGTGCAGGAGAATCCGTATAAGTGTTCGAGTGTTCGAATCGTGTTGCGCAAGAATTGGTATGTAAACCCCGTATTTAAAGATCTGCCACTGTGCAGGAGAATCCGTATAGGTGTTCGAGTGTTCGAACCGTAATGCGCAAGAAATGGTATGTAAACCCCGTATTTACATATCTGCCACTGTGCAGGAGAATCCGTATAGGTGTTCGAGTGTTCGAACCGTATTGCGCAAGAAATGGTATGTAAACCCCGTATTTACAGATCTGCCACTGTGGAAGAGAATCCGTATAGATGTTCGAGTGTTCGAACCGTAATGCGCAAGAAATGGTATGTAAACCCCGTATTTACATATCTGTCACTGTGCAGGAGAATCCGTATAGGTGTTCGAGTGTTCGAACCGTATTGCGCAAGAAATGGTATGTAAACCCCGAATTTACATATCTGCCACTGTGCAGGAGAATCCGTATAGGTGTTCGATTGTTCGAACCGTATTGCCCAAGAAATGGTTTGTAAACGCCGTATTTACATATCTGCCACTGTGTAGGAGAATCCGTATAGGTGTTCGAGTGTTCGAACCGTAATGCGCAAGAAATGGTATGTAAACCCCGTATTTACATATCTGCCACTGTGCAGGAGAATCCGTATAAGTGTTCGAGTGTTCGAATCGTGTTGCGCAAGAATTGGTATGTAAACCCCGTATTTACATATCTGCCACTGTACAGGAGAATCCGTATAGGTGTTCGAGTGTTCGAACCGTATTGCGCAAGAAATGGTATGTAAACCCCGTATTTCCATATCTGCCACTGTGCAGGAGAATCCGTATAGGTGTTCGAGTGTTCGAACCGTAATGCGCAAGAAATGGTGTGTAAACCCCGTATTTACATATCTGCCACTGTGCAGGAGAATCCGTATAGGTGTTCGAGTGTTCGAACCGTATTGCGCAAGAAATGGTGTGTAAACCCCGTATTTACATATCTGCCACTGTGCAGGAGAATCCGTATAGGTGTTCGAGTGTTCGAACCGTAATGCGCAAGAAATGGTATGTAAACCCCGTATTTACATATCTGTCACTGTGCAGGAGAATCCGTATAGGTGTTCGAGTGTTCGAACCGTATTGCGCAAGAAATGGTATGTAAACCCCGTATTTACATATCTGCCACTGTGCAGGAGAATCCGTATAGGTGTTCGAGTGTTCGAACCGTAATGCGCAAGAAATGGTATGTAAACCCCGTATTTACATATCTGCCACTGTGCAGGAGAATCCGTATAGGTGTTCGAGTGTTCGAACCGTATTGCGCAAGAAATGGTTTGTAAACCCCGTATTTACATATCTGCCACTGTGCAGGAGAATCCGTATAGGTGTTCGAGTGTTCGAACCGTAATGCGCAAGAAATGGTATGTAAACCCCGTATTTACATATCTGCCACTGTGCAGGAGAATCCGTATAGGTGTTCGAGTGTTCGAACCGTAATGCGCAAGAAATGGTATGTAAACCCCGTATTTACATATCTGCCACTGTGCAGGAGAATCCGTATAAGTGTTCGAGTGTTCGAATCGTGTTGCGCAAGAATTGGTATGTAAACCCCGTATTTAAAGATCTGCCACTGTGCAGGAGAATCCGTATAGGTGTTCGAGTGTTCGAACCGTAATGCGCAAGAAATGGTATGTAAACCCCGTATTTACATATCTGCCACTGTGCAGGAGAATCCGTATAGGTGTTCGAGTGTTCGAACCGTATTGCGCAAGAAATGGTATGTAAACCCCGTATTTACAGATCTGCCACTGTGGAAGAGAATCCGTATAGATGTTCGAGTGTTCGAACCGTAATGCGCAAGAAATGGTATGTAAACCCCGTATTTACATATCTGTCACTGTGCAGGAGAATCCGTATAGGTGTTCGAGTGTTCGAACCGTATTGCGCAAGAAATGGTATGTAAACCCCGAATTTACATATCTGCCACTGTGCAGGAGAATCCGTATAGGTGTTCGATTGTTCGAACCGTATTGCCCAAGAAATGGTTTGTAAACGCCGTATTTACATATCTGCCACTGTGTAGGAGAATCCGTATAGGTGTTCGAGTGTTCGAACCGTAATGCGCAAGAAATGGTATGTAAACCCCGTATTTACATATCTGCCACTGTGCAGGAGAATCCGTATAAGTGTTCGAGTGTTCGAATCGTGTTGCGCAAGAATTGGTATGTAAACCCCGTATTTACATATCTGCCACTGTACAGGAGAATCCGTATAGGTGTTCGAGTGTTCGAACCGTATTGCGCAAGAAATGGTATGTAAACCCCGTATTTCCATATCTGCCACTGTGCAGGAGAATCCGTATAGGTGTTCGAGTGTTCGAACCGTAATGCGCAAGAAATGGTGTGTAAACCCCGTATTTACATATCTGCCACTGTGCAGGAGAATCCGTATAGGTGTTCGAGTGTTCGAACCGTATTGCGCAAGAAATGGTGTGTAAACCCCGTATTTACATATCTGCCACTGTGCAGGAGAATCCGTATAGGTGTTCGAGTGTTCGAACCGTAATGCGCAAGAAATGGTATGTAAACCCCGTATTTACATATCTGTCACTGTGCAGGAGAATCCGTATAGGTGTTCGAGTGTTCGAACCGTATTGCGCAAGAAATGGTATGTAAACCCCGTATTTACATATCTGCCACTGTGCAGGAGAATCCGTATAGGTGTTCGAGTGTTCGAACCGTAATGCGCAAGAAATGGTATGTAAACCCCGTATTTACATATCTGCCACTGTGCAGGAGAATCCGTATAGGTGTTCGAGTGTTCGAACCGTATTGCGCAAGAAATGGTTTGTAAACCCCGTATTTACATATCTGCCACTGTGCAGGAGAATCCGTATAGGTGTTCGAGTGTTCGAACCGTAATGCGCAAGAAATGGTGTGTAAACCCCGTATTTACATATCTGCCACTGTGCAGGAGAATCCATATAGGTGTTCGAGTGTTCGAACCGTAATGCGCAAGAAATGGTACGGAAACCCCGTATTTACAAATCTGCCACTGTGCAGGAGAATCCGTATAGGTGTTCGAGTGTTCGAACCGTAATGCGCAAGAAATGGTATGTAAACCCCGAATTTACATATCTGCCACTGTGCAGGAGAATCCGTATAGGTGTTCGATTGTTCGAACCGTATTGCCCAAGAAATGGTTTGTAAACGCCGTATTTACATATCTGCCACTGTGTAGGAGAATCCGTATAGGTGTTCGAGTGTTCGAACCGTAATGCGCAAGAAATGGTATGTAAACCCCGTATTTACATATCTGCCACTGTGCAGGAGAATCCGTATAAGTGTTCGAGTGTTCGAATCGTATTGCGCAAGAATTGGTATGTAAACCCCGTATTTACATATCTGCAACTGTACAGGAGAATCCGTATAAGTGTTCGAGTGTTCGAATCGTATTGCGCAAGAATTGGTATGTAAACCCCGTATTTACATATCTGCCACTGTACAGGAGAATCCGTATAGGTGTTCGAGTGTTCAAACCGTATTGCGCAAGAAATGGTATGTAAACCCCGTATTTACATATCTGCCACTGTGCAGGAGAATCCGTATAGGTGTTCGAGTGTTCGAACCGTAATGCGCAAGAAATTGTGTGTAAACCCCGTAATTACATATCTGCCACTGTGCAGGAGAATCCGTATAGGTGTTCGAGTGTTCGAACCGTATTGCGCAAGAAATGGTATGTAAACCCCGTATTTACATATCTGCCACTTTGCAGGAGAATCCGTATAGGTGTTCGAGTGTTCGAACCGTATTGCCCAAGAAATGGTTTGTAAACCCCGTATTTACATATCTGCCACTGTGCAGGAGAATCCGTATAGGTGTTCGAGTGTTCGAACCATAATGCGCAAGAAATGGTGTGTAAACCCCGTATTTACATATCTGCCACTGTGCAGGGGAATCCGTATAGGTGTTCGAGTGTTCGAACCGTAATGCGCAAGAAATGGTGTGTAAACCCCGTATTTACATATCTGCCACTGTGCAGGAGAATCCGTATAGGTGTTCGAGTGTTCGAACCGTAATGCGCAAGAAATGGTATGTAAACCCCGAATTTACATATCTGCCACTGTGCAGGAGAATCCGTATAGGTGTTCGATTGTTCGAACCGTATTGCCCAAGAAATGGTTTGTAAACGCCGTATTTACATATCTGCCACTGTGTAGGAGAATCCGTATAGGTGTTCGAGTGTTCGAACCGTAATGCGCAAGAAATGGTATGTAAACCCCGTATTTACATATCTGCCACTGTGCAGGAGAATCCGTATAAGTGTTCGAGTGTTCGAATCGTATTGCGCAAGAATTGGTATGTAAACCCCGTATTTACATATCTGCAACTGTACAGGAGAATCCGTATAAGTGTTCGAGTGTTCGAATCGTATTGCGCAAGAATTGGTATGTAAACCCCGTATTTACATATCTGCCACTGTACAGGAGAATCCGTATAGGTGTTCGAGTGTTCAAACCGTATTGCGCAAGAAATTGTATGTAAACCCCGTATTTACATATCTGCCACTGTGCAGGAGAATCCGTATAGGTGTTCGAGTGTTCGAACCGTAATGCGCAAGAAATGGTGTGTAAACCCCGTAATTACATATCTGCCACTGTGCAGGAGAATCCGTATAGGTGTTCGAGTGTTCGAACCGTATTGCGCAAGAAATGGTATGTAAACCCCGTATTTACATATCTGCCACTTTGCAGGAGAATCCGTATAGGTGTTCGAGTGTTCGAACCGTATTGCCCAAGAAATGGTTTGTAAACCCCGTATTTACATATCTGCCACTGTGCAGGAGAATCCGTATAGGTGTTCGAGTGTTCGAACCATAATGCGCAAGAAATGGTGTGTAAACCCTGTATTTACATATCTGCCACTGTGCAGGGGAATCCGTATAGGTGTTCGAGTGTTCGAACCGTATTGCGCAAGAAATGGTATGTAAACCCCGTATTTACATATATGCCACTTTGCAGGAGAATCCGTATAGGTGTTCGAGTGTTCGAACCGGATTGCCCACGAAATGGTTTGTAAACCCCGTATTTACATATCTGCCACTGTGCAGGAGAATCCGTATAGGTGTTCGAGTGTTCGAACCGTAATGCGCAAGAAATTGTACGGAAACCCCGTATTTACAAATCTGCCACTGTGCAGGAGAATCCGTATAGGTGTTCGAGTGTTCGAACCGTAATGCGCAAGAAATGGTATGTAAACCCCGAATTTACATATCTGCCACTGTGCAGGAGAATCCGTATAGGTGTTCGATTGTTCGAACCGTATTGCCCAAGAAATGGTTTGTAAACGCCGTATTTACATATCTGCCACTGTGTAGGAGAATCCGTATAGGTGTTCGAGTGTTCGAACCGTAATGCGCAAGAAATGGTATGTAAACCCCGTATTTACATATCTGCCACTGTGCAGGAGAATCCGTATAAGTGTTCGAGTGTTCGAATCGTATTGCGCAAGAATTGGTATGTAAACCCCGTATTTACATATCTGCCACTGTACAGGAGAATCCGTATAAGTGTTCGAGTGTTCGAATCGTATTGCGCAAGAATTGGTATGTAAACCCCGTATTTACATATCTGCCACTGTACAGGAGAATCCGTATAGGTGTTCGAGTGTTCAAACCGTATTGCGCAAGAAATGGTATGTAAACCCCGTATTTACATATCTGCCACTGTGCAGGAGAATCCGTATAGGTGTTCGAGTGTTCGAACCGTAATGCGCAAGAAATGGTGTGTAAACCCCGTAATTACATATCTGCCACTGTGCAGGAGAATCCGTATAGGTGTTCGAGTGTTCGAACCGTATTGCGCAAGAAATGGTATGTAAACCCCGTATTTACATATCTGCCACTTTGCAAGAGAATCCGTATAGGTGTTCGAGTGTTCGAACCGTATTGCCCAAGAAATGGTTTGTAAACCCCGTATTTACATATCTGCCACTGTGCAGGAGAATCCGTATAGGTGTTCGAGTGTTCGAACCATAATGCGCAAGAAATGGTGTGTAAACCCCGTATTTACATATCTGCCACTGTACAGGGGAATCCGTATAGGTGTTCGAGTGTTCGAACCGTAATGCGCAAGAAATGGTGTGTAAACCCCGTATTTACATATCTGCCACTGTGCAGGAGAATCCGTATAGGTGTTCGAGTGTTCGAACCGTAATGCGCAAGAAATGGTATGTAAACCCCGAATTTACATATCTGCCACTGTGCAGGAGAATCCGTATAGGTGTTCGATTGTTCGAACCGTATTGCCCAAGAAATGGTTTGTAAACGCCGTATTTACATATCTGCCACTGTGTAGGAGAATCCGTATAGGTGTTCGAGTGTTCGAACCGTAATGCGCAAGAAATGGTATGTAAACCCCGTATTTACATATCTGCCACTGTGCAGGAGAATCCGTATAAGTGTTCGAGTGTTCGAATCGTATTGCGCAAGAATTGGTATGTAAACCCCGTATTTACATATCTGCAACTGTACAGGAGAATCCGTATAAGTGTTCGAGTGTTCGAATCGTATTGCGCAAGAATTGGTATGTAAACCCCGTATTTACATATCTGCCACTGTACAGGAGAATCCGTATAGGTGTTCGAGTGTTCAAACCGTATTGCGCAAGAAATGGTATGTAAACCCCGTATTTACATATCTGCCACTGTGCAGGAGAATCCGTATAGGTGTTCGAGTGTTCGAACCGTAATGCGCAAGAAATGGTGTGTAAACCCCGTAATTACATATCTGCCACTGTGCAGGAGAATCCGTATAGGTGTTCGAGTGTTCGAACCGTATTGCGCAAGAAATGGTATGTAAACCCCGTATTTACATATCTGCCACTTTGCAGGAGAATCCGTATAGGTGTTCGAGTGTTCGAACCGTATTGCCCAAGAAATGGTTTGTAAACCCCGTATTTACATATCTGCCACTGTGCAGGAGAATCCGTATAGGTGTTCGAGTGTTCGAACCATAATGCGCAAGAAATGGTGTGTAAACCCTGTATTTACATATCTGCCACTGTGCAGGGGAATCCGTATAGGTGTTCGAGTGTTCGAACCGTATTGCGCAAGAAATGGTATGTAAACCCCGTATTTACATATATGCCACTTTGCAGGAGAATCCGTATAGGTGTTCGAGTGTTCGAACCGGATTGCCCAAGAAATGGTTTGTAAACCCCGTATTTACATATCTGCCACTGTGCAGGAGAATCCGTATAGGTGTTCGAGTGTTCGAACCGTAATGCGCAAGAAATTGTACGGAAACCCCGTATTTACAAATCTGCCATTGTGCAGGAGAATCCGTATAGGTGTTCGAGTGTTCGAACCGTAATGCGCAAGAAATGGTATGTAAACCCCGAATTTACATATCTGCCACTGTGCAGGAGAATCCGTATAGGTGTTCGATTGTTCGAACCGTATTGCCCAAGAAATGGTTTGTAAACGCCGTATTTACATATCTGCCACTGTGTAGGAGAATCCGTATAGGTGTTCGAGTGTTCGAACCGTAATGCGCAAGAAATGGTATGTAAACCCCGTATTTACATATCTGCCACTGTGCAGGAGAATCCGTATAAGTGTTCGAGTGTTCGAATCGTATTGCGCAAGAATTGGTATGTAAACCCCGTATTTACATATCTGCCACTGTACAGGAGAATCCGTATAAGTGTTCGAGTGTTCGAATCGTATTGCGCAAGAATTGGTATGTAAACCCCGTATTTACATATCTGCCACTGTACAGGAGAATCCGTATAGGTGTTCGAGTGTTCAAACCGTATTGCGCAAGAAATGGTATGTAAACCCCGTATTTACATATCTGCCACTGTGCAGGAGAATCCGTATAGGTGTTCGAGTGTTCGAACCGTAATGCGCAAGAAATGGTGTGTAAACCCCGTAATTACATATCTGCCACTGTGCAGGAGAATCCGTATAGGTGTTCGAGTGTTCGAACCGTATTGCGCAAGAAATGGTATGTAAACCCCGTATTTACATATCTGCCACTTTGCAGGAGAATCCGTATAGGTGTTCGAGTGTTCGAACCGTATTGCCCAAGAAATGGTTTGTAAACCCCGTATTTACATATCTGCCACTGTGCAGGAGAATCCGTATAGGTGTTCGAGTGTTCGAACCATAATGCGCAAGAAATGGTGTGTAAACCCCGTATTTACATATCTGCCACTGTGCAGGGGAATCCGTATAGGTGTTCGAGTGTTCGAACCGTAATGCGCAAGAAATGGTGTGTAAACCCCGTATTTACATATCTGCCACTGTGCAGGAGAATCCGTATAGGTGTTCGAGTGTTCGAACCGTAATGCGCAAGAAATGGTATGTAAACCCCGAATTTACATATCTGCCACTGTGCAGGAGAATCCGTATAGGTGTTCGATTGTTCGAACCGTATTGCCCAAGAAATGGTTTGTAAACGCCGTATTTACATATCTGCCACTGTGTAGGAGAATCCGTATAGGTGTTCGAGTGTTCGAACCGTAATGCGCAAGAAATGGTATGTAAACCCCGTATTTACATATCTGCCACTGTGCAGGAGAATCCGTATAAGTGTTCGAGTGTTCGAATCGTATTGCGCAAGAATTGGTATGTAAACCCCGTATTTACATATCTGCAACTGTACAGGAGAATCCGTATAAGTGTTCGAGTGTTCGAATCGTATTGCGCAAGAATTGGTATGTAAACCCCGTATTTACATATCTGCCACTGTACAGGAGAATCCGTATAGGTGTTCGAGTGTTCAAACCGTATTGCGCAAGAAATGGTATGTAAACCCCGTATTTACATATCTGCCACTGTGCAGGAGAATCCGTATAGGTGTTCGAGTGTTCGAACCGTAATGCGCAAGAAATGGTGTGTAAACCCCGTAATTACATATCTGCCACTGTGCAGGAGAATCCGTATAGGTGTTCGAGTGTTCGAACCGTATTGCGCAAGAAATGGTATGTAAACCCCGTATTTACATATCTGCCACTTTGCAGGAGAATCCGTATAGGTGTTCGAGTGTTCGAACCGTATTGCCCAAGAAATGGTTTGTAAACCCCGTATTTACATATCTGCCACTGTGCAGGAGAATCCGTATAGGTGTTCGAGTGTTCGAACCATAATGCGCAAGAAATGGTGTGTAAACCCTGTATTTACATATCTGCCACTGTGCAGGGGAATCCGTATAGGTGTTCGAGTGTTCGAACCGTATTGCGCAAGAAATGGTATGTAAACCCCGTATTTACATATATGCCACTTTGCAGGAGAATCCGTATAGGTGTTCGAGTGTTCGAACCGGATTGCCCAAGAAATGGTTTGTAAACCCCGTATTTACATATCTGCCACTGTGCAGGAGAATCCGTATAGGTGTTCGAGTGTTCGAACCGTAATGCGCAAGAAATTGTACGGAAACCCCGTATTTACAAATCTGCCATTGTGCAGGAGAATCCGTATAGGTGTTCGAGTGTTCGAACCGTAATGCGCAAGAAATGGTATGTAAACCCCGAATTTACATATCTGCCACTGTGCAGGAGAATCCGTATAGGTGTTCGATTGTTCGAACCGTATTGCCCAAGAAATGGTTTGTAAACGCCGTATTTACATATCTGCCACTGTGTAGGAGAATCCGTATAGGTGTTCGAGTGTTCGAACCGTAATGCGCAAGAAATGGTATGTAAACCCCGTATTTACATATCTGCCACTGTGCAGGAGAATCCGTATAAGTGTTCGAATGTTCGAATCGTATTGCGCAAGAATTGGTATGTAAACCCCGTATTTACATATCTGCCACTGTACAGGAGAATCCGTATAAGTGTTCGAGTGTTCGAATCGTATTGCACAAGAATTGGTATGTAAACCCCGTATTTACATATCTGCCACTGTACAGGAGAATCCGTATAGGTGTTCGAGTGTTCAAACCGTATTGCGCAAGAAATGGTATGTAAACCCCGTATTTACATATCTGCCACTGTGCAGGAGAATCCGTATAGGTGTTCGAGTGTTCGAACCGTAATGCGCAAGAAATGGTGTGTAAACCCCGTAATTACATATCTGCCACTGTGCAGGAGAATCCGTATAGGTGTTCGAGTGTTCGAACCGTATTGCGCAAGAAATGGTATGTAAACCCCGTATTTACATATCTGCCACTTTGCAGGAGAATCCGTATAGGTGTTCGAGTGTTCGAACCGTATTGCCCAAGAAATGGTTTGTAAACCCCGTATTTACATATCTGCCACTGTGCAGGAGAATCCGTATAGGTGTTCGAGTGTTCGAACCATAATGCGCAAGAAATGGTGTGTAAACCCCGTATTTACATATCTGCCACTGTGCAGGGGAATCCGTATAGGTGTTCGAGTGTTCGAACCGTAATGCGCAAGAAATGGTGTGTAAACCCCGTATTTACATATCTGCCACTGTGCAGGAGAATCCGTATAGGTGTTCGAGTGTTCGAACCGTAATGCGCAAGAAATGGTATGTAAACCCCGAATTTACATATCTGCCACTGTGCAGGAGAATCCGTATAGGTGTTCGATTGTTCGAACCGTATTGCCCAAGAAATGGTTTGTAAACGCCGTATTTACATATCTGCCACTGTGTAGGAGAATCCGTATAGGTGTTCGAGTGTTCGAACCATAATGCGCAAGAAATGGTATGTAAACCACGTATTTACATATCTGCCACTGTGCAGGAGAATCCGTATAAGTGTTCGAGTGTTCGAATCGTATTGCGCAAGAATTGGTATGTAAACCCCGTATTTACATATCTGCAACTGTACAGGAGAATCCGTATAAGTGTTCGAGTGTTCGAATCGTATTGCGCAAGAATTGGTATGTAAACCCCGTATTTACATATCTGCCACTGTACAGGAGAATCCGTATAGGTGTTCGAGTGTTCAAACCGTATTGCGCAAGAAATGGTATGTAAACCCCGTATTTACATATCTGCCACTGTGCAGGAGAATCCGTATAGGTGTTCGAGTGTTCGAACCGTAATGCGCAAGAAATGGTGTGTAAACCCCGTAATTACATATCTGCCACTGTGCAGGAGAATCCGTATAGGTGTTCGAGTGTTCGAACCGTATTGCGCAAGAAATGGTATGTGAACCCCGTATTTACATATCTGCCACTTTGCAGGAGAATCCGTATAGGTGTTCGAGTGTTCGAACCGTATTGCCCAAGAAATGGTTTGTAAACCCCGTATTTACATATCTGCCACTGTGCAGGAGAATCCGTATAGGTGTTCGAGTGTTCGAACCATAATGCGCAAGAAATGGTGTGTAAACCCCGTATTTACATATCTGCCACTGTGCAGTGGAATCCGTATAGGTGTTCGAGTGTTCGAACCGTATTGCGCAAGAAATGGTATGTAAACCCCGTATTTACATATATGCCACTTTGCAGGAGAATCCGTATAGGTGTTCGAGTGTTCGAACCGGATTGCCCAAGAAATGGTTTGTAAACCCCGTATTTACATATCTGCCACTGTGCCGGAGAATCCGTATAGGTGTTCGAGTGTTCGAACCGTAATGCGCAAGAAATTGTACGGAAACCCCGTATTTACAAATCTGCCACTGTGCAGGAGAATCCGTATAGGTGTTCGAGTGTTCGAACCGTAATGCGCAAGAAATGGTATGTAAACCCCGAATTTACATATCTGCCACTGTGCAGGAGAATCCGTATAGGTGTTCGATTGTTCGAACCGTATCGCCCAAGAAATGGTTTGTAAACGCCGTATTTACATATCTGCCACTGTGTAGGAGAATCCGTATAGGTGTTCGAGTGTTCGAACCGTAATGCGCAAGAAATGGTATGTAAACCCCGTATTTACATATCTGCCACTGTGCAGGAGAATCCGTATAAGTGTTCGAGTGTTCGAATCGTATTGCGCAAGAATTGGTATGTAAACCCCGTATTTACATATCTGCCACTGTACAGGAGAATCCGTATAAGTGTTCGAGTGTTCGAATCGTATTGCGCAAGAATTGGTATGTAAACCCCGTATTTACATATCTGCCACTGTACAGGAGAATCCGTATAGGTGTTCGAGTGTTCAAACCGTATTGCGCTAGAAATGGTATGTAAACCCCGTATTTACATATCTGCCACTGTGCAGGAGAATCCGTATAGGTGTTCGACTGTTCGAACCGTAATGCGCAAGAAATGGTGTGTAAACCCCGTATTTACATATCTGCCACTGTGCAGGAGAATCCGTATAGGTGTTCGAGTGTTCGAACCGTATTGCGCAAGAAATGGTATGTAAACCCCGTATTTACATATCTGCCACTGTGTAGGAGAATTCGTATAGGTGTTCGAGTGTTCGAACCGTATTGCCCAAGAAATGGTTTGTAAACCCCGTATTTACATATCTGCCACTGTGCAGGAGAATCCGTATAGGTGTTCGAGTGTTCGAACCATAATGCGCAAGAAATGGTGTGTAAACCCCGTATTTACATATCTGCCACTGTGCAGGAGAATCCGTATAGGTGTTCGAGTGTTCGAACCGTAATGCGCATGAAATGGTATGTAAACCCCGTATTTACATATATGCCACTTTGCAGGAGAATCCGTATAGGTGTTCGAGTGTTCGAACCGTATTGCCCAAGAAATGGTTTGTAAACCCCGTATTTACATATCTGCCACTGTGCAGGAGAATCCGTGTTGGTGTTCGAGTGTTCAAACCGTATTGCGCAAGAAATGGTATGTAAACCCCGTATTTATAGATCTGCCACTGTGCAGGAGAATCCGTATAGGTGTTCGAGTGTTCGAACCGTAATGCGCAAGAAATGGTATGTAAACCCCGTATTTACATATCTGCCACTGTGTAGGAGAATCCGTATAGGTGTTCGAGTGTTCGAACCGTATTGCGCAAGAAATGGTATGTAAACCCCGTATTTACAGATCTGCCACTGTGCAGGAGAATCCGTATAGGTGTTCGAGTGTTCGAACCGTAATGCGCAAGAAATGGTATGTAAACCCCGTATTTACATATCTGCCACTGTGCAGGAGAATCCGTATAGGTGTTCGAGTGTTCGAACCGTATTGCGCAAGAAATGGTATGTAAACCCCGTATTTACAAATCTGCCACTGTGGAGGAGAATCCGTATAGATGTTCGAGTGTTCGAACCGTAATGCGCAAGAAATGGTATGTAAACCCCGTATTTACATATCTGTCACTGTGCAGGAGAATCCGTATAGGTGTTCGAGTGTTCGAACCGTATTGCGCAAGAAATGGTATGTAAACCCCGTATTTACATATCTGCCACTGTGCAGGAGAATCCGTATAGGTGTTCGAGTGTTCGAACCGTAATGCGCAAGAAATGGTATGTAAACCCCGTATTTACATATCTGCCACAGTGCAGGAGAATCCGTATAGGTGTTCGAGTGTTCGAACCGTAATGCGCAAAAAATGGAATGTAAACCCCGTATTTACATATCTGCCACTGTGCAGGAGAATCCGTATAGGTGTTCGAGTGTTCGAACCGTAATGCGCAAGAAATGGTATGTGAACCCCGTATTTACATATCTGCCACTGTGCAG
This sequence comes from Camellia sinensis, assembly GCF_055761805.1. NCBI lineage: Eukaryota > Viridiplantae > Streptophyta > Magnoliopsida > Ericales > Theaceae > Camellia > Camellia sinensis. The sequence continues at coordinate 119,435,114 of NC_138974.1, forward strand.
GAGAATCCGTATAGGTGTTCGAGTGTTCGAACCGTAATGCGCAAGAAATGGTACGGAAACCCCGTATTTACAAATCTGCCACTGTGCAGGAGAATCCGTATAGGTGTTCGAGTGTTCGAACCGTAATGCGCAAGAAATGGTACGGAAACCCCGTATTTACAAATCTGCCACTGTGCAGGAGAATCCGTATAGGTGTTCGAGTATTCGAACCGTAATGCGCAAGAAATGGTATGTAAACCCCGAATTTACATATCTGCCACTGTGCAGGAGAATCCGTATAGGTGTTCGATTGTTCGAACCGTATTGCCCAAGAAATGGTTTGTAAACGCCGTATTTACATATCTGCCACTGTGTAGGAGAATCCGTATAGGTGTTCGAGTGTTCGAACCGTAATGCGCAAGAAATGGTATGTAAACCCCGTATTTACATATCTGCCACTGTGCAGGAGAATCCGTATAAGTGCTCGAGTGTTCGAATCGTATTGCGCAAGAATTGGTATGTAAACCCCGTATTTACATATCTACCACTGTACAGGAGAATCCGTATAGGTGTTCGAGTGTTCGAACCGTATTGCGCAAGAAATGGTATGTAAACCCCGTATTTACATATCTGCCACTGTGCAGGAGAATCCGTATAGGTGTTCGAGTGTTCGAACCGTAATGCGCAAGAAATGGTGTGTAAACCCCGTATTTACATATCTGCCACTGTGCAGGAGAATCCGTATAGGTGTTCGAGTGTTCGAACCGTATTGCGCAAGAAATGGTGTGTAAACCCCGTATTTACATATCTGCCACTGTGCAGGAGAATCCGTATAGGTGTTCGAGTGTTCGAACCGTATTGCGCAAGAAATGGTATGTAAACCCCGTATTTACATATCTGCCACTGTGCAGGAGAATCCGTATAGGTGTTCGAGTGTTCGAACCGTATTGCCCAAGAAATGGTTTGTAAACCCCGTATTTACATATCTGCCACTGTGCAGGAGAATCCGTATAGGTGTTCGAGTGTTCGAACCATAATGCGCAAGAAATGGTGTGTAAACCCCGTATTTACATATCTGCCACTGTGCAGGAGAATCCGTATAGGTGTTCGAGTGTTCGAACCGTATTGCGCAAGAAATGGTATGTAAACCCCGTATTTACGTATATGCCACTTTGCAGGAGAATCCGTATAGGTGTTCGAGTGTTCGAACCGTATTGCCCAAGAAATGGTTTGTAAACCCCGTATTTACATATCTGCCACTGTGCAGGAGAATCCATATAGGTGTTCGAGTGTTCGAACCGTATTGCGCAAGAAATGGTAGGTAAACCCCGTATTTACAGATCTGCCACTGTGCAGGAGAATCCGTATAGGTGTTCGAGTGTTCGAACCGTAATGCGCAAGAAATGGTAGGTAAACCCCGTATTTACATATCTGCCACTGTGCAGGAGAATCCGTATAGGTGTTCGAGTGTTCGAACCGTATTGCGCAAGAAATGGTATGTAAACCCCGTATTTACAGATCTGCCACTGTGCAGGAGAATCCGTATAGATGTTCGAGTGTTCGAACCGTAATGCGCAAGAAATGGTATGTAAACCCCGTATTTACATATCTGCCACTGTGCAGGAGAATCCGTATAGGTGTTCGAGTGTTCGAACCGTATTGCGCAAGAAATGGTATGGAAACCCCGTATTTACATATCTGCCACTGTGCAGGAGAATCCGTATAGGTGTTCGAGTGTTCGAACCGTAATGCGCAAGAAATGGTATGTAAACCCCGTATTTACATATCTGCCACTGTGCAGGAGAATCCGTATAGGTGTTCGAGTGTTCGAACCGTATTGCGCAAGAAATGGTTTGTCAACCCCGTATTTACATATATGCCACTGTGCAGGACAATCCGTATAGGTGTTCGAGTGTTCGAACCGGATTGCGCAAGAAATGGTATGTAAACCCCGTATTTACATATCTGCCACTGTGCAGGAGAATCCGTATAGGTGTTCGAGTGTTCGAACCGTAATGCGCAAAAAATGGTGTGTAAACCCCGTATTTACATATCTACCACTGTGCAGGAGAATCCGTATAGGTGTTCGAGTGTTCGAACCGTAATGCGCAAGAAATGGTACGGAAACCCCGTATTTACAAATCTGCCACTGTGCAGGAGAATCCGTATAGGTGTTCGAGTGTTCGAACCGTAATGCGCAAGAAATGGTATGTAAACCCCGAATTTACATATCTGCCACTGTGCAGGAGAATCCGTATAGGTGTTCGATTGTTCGAACCGTATTGCCCAAGAAATGGTTTGTAAACGCCGTATTTACATATCTGCCACTGTGTAGGAGAATCCGTATAGGTGTTCGAGTGTTCGAACCGTAATGCGCAAGAAATGGTATGTAAACCCCGTATTTACATATCTGCCACTGTGCAGGAGAATCCGTATAAGTGTTCGAGTGTTCAAATCGTATTGCGCAAGAATTGGTATGTAAACCCCGTATTTACATATCTGCCACTGTACAGGAGAATCCGTATAAGTGTTCGAGTGTTCGAATCGTATTGCGCAAGAATTGGTATGTAAACCCCGTATTTACATATCTGCCACTGTACAGGAGAATCCGTATAGGTGTTCGAGTGTTCAAACCGTATTGCGCAAGAAATGGTACGTAAACACCGTATTTACATATCTGCCACTATGCAGGAGAATCCGTATAGGTGTTCGAGTGTTCGAACCGTAATGCGCAAGAAATGGTGTGTAAACCCCGTATTTACATATCCGCCACTGTGCAGGAGAATCCGTATAGGTGTTCGAGTGTTCGAACCGTATTGCGCAAGAAATGGTATGTAAACCCCGTATTTACATATCTGCCACTTTGCAGGAGAATCCGTATTGGTGTTCGAGTGTTCGAACCGTATTGCCCAAGAAATGGTTTGTAAACCCCGTATTTACATATCTGCCACTGTGCAGGAGAATCCGTATAGGTGTTCGAGTGTTCGAACCATAATGCGCAAGAAATGGTGTGTAAACCCCGTATTTACATATCTGCCACTGTGCAGGAGAATCCGTATAGTTGTTCGAGTGTTCGAACCGTATTGCGCAAGAAATGGTATGTAAACCCCGTATTTACATATCTGTCACTGTGCAGGAGAATCCGTATAGGTGTTCGAGTGTTCGAACCGTAATGCGCAAGAAATGGTATGTAAACCCCGTATTTACATATCTGCCACTGTGCAGGAGAATCCGTATAGGTGTTCGAGTGTTCGAACCGTATTGCGCAAGAAATGGTTTGTAAACCCCGTATTTACATATATGCCACTGTGCAGGAGAATCCGTATAGGTGTTCGAGTGTTCGAACCGTATTGCGCAAGAAATGGTATGTAAACCCCGTATTTACATATCTGCCACTGTGCAGGAGAATCCGTATAGGTGTTCGAGTGTTCGAACCGTAATGCGCAAGAAATGGTGTGTAAACCCCGTATTTACATATCTGCCACTGTGCAGGAGAATCCGTATAGGTGTTCGAGTGTTCGAACCGTATTGCGCAATAAATGGTATGTAAACCCCGTATTTACAGATCTGCCACTGTGCAGGAGAATCCGTATAGGTGTTCGAGTGTTTGAACCGTAAAGCGCAAGAAATGGTATGTAAACCCCGTATTTACATATCTGCCACTGTGCAGGAGAATCCGTATAGGTGTTCGATTGTTCGAACCGTATTGCGCAAGAAATGGTATGTAAACCCCGTATTTACAGATCTGCCACTGTGGAGGAGAATCCGTATAGATGTTCGAGTGTTCGAACCGTAATGCGCAAGAAATGGTATGTAAACCCCGTATTTACATTTCAGTCACTGTGCAGGAGAATCCGTATAGGTGTTCGAGTGTTCGAACCGTATTGCGCAAGAAATGGTATGTAAACCCCGTATTTACATATTTGCCACTGTGCAGGAGAATCCGTATAGGTGTTCGAGTGTTCGAACCGTAATGCGCAAGAAATGGTATGTAAACCCCGTATTTACATATCTGCCACTGTGCAGGAGAATCCGTATAGGTGTTCGAGTGTTCGAACCGTATTGCGCAAGAAATGGTTTGTAAACCCCGTATTTACATATATGCCAATGTGCAGGAGAATCCGTATAGGTGTTCGAGTGTTCGAACCGTATTGCGCAAGAAATGGTATGTAAACCCCGTATTTACATATCTGCCACTGTGCAGGAGAATCCGTATAGGTGTTCGAGTGTTCGAACCGTAATGCGCAAGAAATGGTGTGTAAACCCCGTATTTACATATCTGCCACTGTGCAGGAGAATCCATATAGGTGTTCGAGTGTTCGAACCGTAATGCGCAAGAAATGGTACGGAAACCCCGTATTTACAAATCTGCCACTGTGCAGGAGAATCCGTATAGGTGTTCGACTGTTCGAACCGTAATGCGCAAGAAATGGTATGTAAACCCCGAATTTACATATCTGCCACTGTGCAAGAGAATCCGTATAGGTGTTCGATTGTTCGAACCGTATTGCCCAAGAAATGGTTTGTAAACGCCGTATTTACATATCTGCCACTGTGTAGGAGAATCCGTATAGGTGTTCGAGTGTTCGAACCGTAATGCGCAAGAAATGGTATGTAAACCCCGTATTTACATATCTGCCACTGTGTAGGAGAATCCGTATAAGTGTTCGAGTGTTCGAATCGTATTGCGCAAGAATTGGTATGTAAACCCCGTATTTACATATCTGCAACTGTACAGGAGAATCCGTATAAGTGTTCGAGTGTTCGAATCGTATTGCGCAAGAATTGGTATGTAAACCCCGTATTTACATATCTGCCACTGTACAGGAGAATCCGTATAGGTGTTCGAGTGTACAAACCGTATTGCGCAAGAAATGGTATGTAAACCCCGTATTTACATATCTGCCACTGTGCAGGAGAATCCGTATAGGTGTTCGAGTGTTCGAACCGTAATGCGCAAGAAATGGTGTGTAAACCCCGTAATTACATATCTGCCACTGTGCAGGAGAATCCGTATAGGTGTTCGAGTGTTCGAACCGTATTGCGCAAGAAATGGTATGTAAACCCCGTATTTACATATCTGCCACTTTGCAGGAGAATCCGTATAGGTGTTCGAGTGTTCGAACCGTATTGCCCAAGAAATGGTTTGTAAACCCCGTATTTACATATCTGCCACTGTGCAGGAGAATCCGTATAGGTGTTCGAGTGTTCGAACCATAATGCGCAAGAAATGGTGTGTAAACCCCGTATTTACATATCTGCCACTGTGCAGGGGAATCCGTATAGGTGTTCGAGTGTTCGGACCATATTGCGCAAGAAATGGTATGTAAACCCCGTATTTACATATATGCCACTTTGCAGGAGAATCCGTATAGGTGTTCGAGTGTTCGAACCGGATTGCCCAAGAAATGGTTTGTAAACCCCGTATTTACATATCTGCCACTGTGCAGGAGAATCCGTATAGGTGTTCGAGTGTTCGAACCGTAATGCGCAAGAAATTGTAGGGAAACCCCGTATTTACAAATCTGCCACTGTGCAGGAGAATCCGTATAGGTGTTCGAGTGTTCGAACCGTAATGCGCAAGAAATGGTATGTAAACCCCGAATTTACATATCTGCCACTGTGCAGGAGAATCCGTATAGGTGTTCGATTGTTCGAACCGTATTGCCCAAGAAATGGTTTGTAAACGCCGTATTTACATATCTGCCACTGTGTAGGAGAATCCGTATAGGTGTTCGTGTGTTCGAACCGTAATGCGCAAGAAATGGTATGTAAACCCCGTATTTACATATCTGCCACTGTGCAGGAGAATCCGTATAAGTGTTCGAGTGTTCGAATCGTATTGCGCAAGAATTGGAATGTAAACCCCGTATTTACATATCTGCCACTGTACAGGAGAATCCGTATAAGTGTTCGAGTGTTCGAATCGTATTGCGCAAGAATTGGTATGTAAACCCCGTATTTACATATCTGCCACTGTACAGGAGAATCCGTATAGGTGTTCGAGTGTTCAAACCGTATTGCGCTAGAAATGGTATGTAAACCCCGTATTTACATATCTGCCACTGTGCAGGAGAATCCGTATAGGTGTTCGACTGTTCGAACCGTAATGCGCAAGAAATGGTGTGTAAACCCCGTATTTACATATCTGCCACTGTGCAGGAGAATCCGTATAGGTGTTCGAGTGTTCGAACCGTATTGCGCAAGAAATGGTATGTAAACCCCGTATTTACATATCTGCCACTTTGCAGGAGAATCCGTATAGGTGTTCGAGTGTTCGAACCGTATTGCCCAAGAAATGGTTTGTAAACCCCGTATTTACATATCTGCCACTGTGCAGGAGAATCCGTATAGGTGTTCGAGTGTTCGAACCATAATGCGCAAGAAATGGTGTGTAAACCCCGTATTTACATATCTGCCACTGTGCAGGAGAATCCGTATAGGTGTTCGAGTGTTCGAACCGTAATGCGCATGAAATGGTATGTAAACCCCGTATTTACATATATGCCACTTTGCAGGAGAATCCGTATAGGTGTTCGAGTGTTCGAACCGTATTGCCCAAGAAATGGTTTGTAAACCCCGTATTTACATATCTGCCACTGTGCAGGAGAATCCGTGTTGGTGTTCGAGTGTTCGAACCGTATTGCGCAAGAAATGGTATGTAAACCCCGTATTTATAGATCTGCCACTGTGCAGGAGAATCCGTATAGGTGTTCGAGTGTTCGAACCGTAATGCGCAAGAAATGGTATGTAAACCCCGTATTTACATATCTGCCACTGTGTAGGTGAATCCGTATAGGTGTTCGAGTGTTCGAACCGTATTGCGCAAGAAATGGTATGTAAACCCCGTATTTACAGATCTGCCACTGTGCAGGAGAATCCGTATAGGTGTTCGAGTGTTCGAACCGTAATGCGCAAGAAATGGTATGTAAACCCCGTATTTACATATCTGCCACTGTGCAGGAGAATCCGTATAGGTGTTCGAGTGTTCGAACCGTATTGCGCAAGAAATGGTATGGAAACCCCGTATTTACATATCTGCCACTGTGCAGGAGAATCCGTATAGGTGTTCGAGTGTTCGAACCGTAATGCGCAAGAAATGGTATGTAAACCCCGTATTTACATATCTGCCACTGTGCAGGAGAATCCGTATAGGTGTTCGAGTGTTCGAACCGTATTGCGCAAGAAATGGTTTGTCAATCCCGTATTTACATATATGCCACTGTGCAGGACAATCCGTATAGGTGTTCGAGTGTTCGAACCGGATTGCGCAAGAAATGGTATGTAAACCCCGTATTTACATATCTGCCACTGTGCAGGAGAATCCGTATAGGTGTTCGAGTGTTCGAACCGTAATGCGCAAAAAATGGTGTGTAAACCCCGTATTTACATATCTACCACTGTGCAGGAGAATCCGTATAGGTGTTCGAGTGTTCGAACCGTAATGCGCAAGAAATGGTACGGAAACCCCGTATTTACAAATCTGCCACTGTGCAGGAGAATCCGTATAGGTGTTCGAGTGTTCGAACCGTAATGCGCAAGAAATGGTATGTAAACCCCGAATTTACATATCTGCCACTGTGCAGGAGAATCCGTATAGGTGTTCGATTGTTCGAACCGTATTGCCCAAGAAATGGTTTGTAAACGCCGTATTTACATATCTGCCACTGTGTAGGAGAATCCGTATAGGTGTTCGAGTGTTCGAACCGTAATGCGCAAGAAATGGTATGTAAACCCCGTATTTACATATCTGCCACTGTGCAGGAGAATCCGTATAAGTGTTCGAGTGTTCAAATCGTATTGCGCAAGAATTGGTATGTAAACCCCATATTTACATATCTGCCACTGTACAGGAGAATCCGTATAAGTGTTCGAGTGTTCGAATCGTATTGCGCAAGAATTGGTATGTAAACCCCGTATTTACATATCTGCCACTGTACAGGAGAATCCGTATAGGTGTTCGAGTGTTCAAACCGTATTGCGCAAGAAATGGTACGTAAACACCGTATTTACATATCTGCCACTATGCAGGAGAATCCGTATAGGTGTTCGAGTGTTCGAACCGTAATGCGCAAGAAATGGTGTGTAAACCCCGTATTTACATATCCGCCACTGTGCAGGAGAATCCGTATAGGTGTTCGAGTGTTCGAACCGTATTGCGCAAGAATTGGTATGTAAACCCCGTATTTACATATCTGCCACTTTGCAGGAGAATCCGTATTGGTGTTCGAGTGTTCGAACCGTATTGCCCAAGAAATGGTTTGTAAACCCCGTATTTACATATCTGCCACTGTGCAGGAGAATCCGTATAGGTGTTCGAGTGTTCGAACCATAATGCGCAAGAAATGGTGTGTAAACCCCGTATTTACATATCTGCCACTGTGCAGGAGAATCCGTATAGTTGTTCGAGTGTTCGAACCGTATTGCGCAAGAAATGGTATGTAAACCCCGTACTTACATATCTGTCACTGTGCAGGAGAATCCGTATAGGTGTTCGAGTGTTCGAACCGTAATGCGCAAGAAATGGTATGTAAACCCCGTATTTACATATCTGCCACTGTGCAGGAGAATCCGTATAGGTGTTCGAGTGTTCGAACCGTATTGCGCAAGAAATGGTTTGTAAACCCCGTATTTACATATATGCCACTGTGCAGGAGAATCCGTATAGGTGTTCGAGTGTTCAAACCGTATTGCGCAAGAAATGGTATGTAAACCCCGTATTTACATATCTGCCACTGTGCAGGAGAATCCGTATAGGTGTTCGAGTGTTCGAACCGTAATGCGCAAGAAATGGTGTGTGAACCCCGTATTTACATATCTGCCAATGTGCAGGAGAATCCGTATAGGTGTTCGAGTGTTCGAACCGTAATGCGCAAGAAATGGTACGGAAACCCCGTATTTACAAATCTGCCACTGTGCAGGAGAATCCGTATAGGTGTTCGAGTGTTCGAACCGTAATGCGCAAGAAATGGTATGTAAACCCCGAATTTACATATCTGCCACTGTGCAGGAGAATCCGTATAGGTGTTCGATTGTTCGAACCGTATTGCCCAAGAAATGGTTTGTAAACGCCGTATTTACATATCTGCCACTGTGTAGGAGAATCCGTATAGGTGTTCGAGTGTTCGAACCGTAATGCGCAAGAAATGGTATGTAAACCCCGTATTTACATATCTGCCACTGTGCAGGAGAATCCGTATAAGTGTTCGAGTGTTCAAATCGTATTGCGCAAGAATTGGTATGTAAACCCCGTATTTACATATCTGCCACTGTACAGGAGAATCCGTATAAGTGTTCGAGTGTTCGAATCGTATTGCGCAAGAATTGGTATGTAAACCCCGTATTTACATATCTGCCACTGTACAGGAGAATCCGTATAGGTGTTCGAGTGTTCAAACCGTATTGCGCAAGAAATGGTACGTAAACACCGTATTTACATATCTGCCACTATGCAGGAGAATCCGTATAGGTGTTCGAGTGTTCGAACCGTAATGCGCAAGAAATGGTGTGTAAACCCCGTATTTACATATCCGCCACTGTGCAGGAGAATCCGTATAGGTGTTCGAGTGTTCGAACCGTATTGCGCAAGAATTGGTATGTAAACCCCGTATTTACATATCTGCCACTTTGCAGGAGAATCCGTATTGGTGTTCGAGTGTTCGAACCGTATTGCCCAAGAAATGGTTTGTAAACCCCGTATTTACATATCTGCCACTGTGCAGGAGAATCCGTATAGGTGTTCGAGTGTTCGAACCATAATGCGCAAGAAATGGTGTGTAAACCCCGTATTTACATATCTGCCACTGTGCAGGAGAATCCGTATAGTTGTTCGAGTGTTCGAACCGTATTGCGCAAGAAATGGTATGTAAACCCCGTACTTACATATCTGTCACTGTGCAGGAGAATCCGTATAGGTGTTCGAGTGTTCGAACCGTAATGCGCAAGAAATGGTATGTAAACCCCGTATTTACATATCTGCCACTGTGCAGGAGAATCCGTATAGGTGTTCGAGTGTTCGAACCGTATTGCGCAAGAAATGGTTTGTAAACCCCGTATTTACATATATGCCACTGTGCAGGAGAATCCGTATAGGTGTTCGAGTGTTCAAACCGTATTGCGCAAGAAATGGTATGTAAACCCCGTATTTACATATCTGCCACTGTGCAGGAGAATCCGTATAGGTGTTCGAGTGTTCGAACCGTAATGCGCAAGAAATGGTGTGTGAACCCCGTATTTACATATCTGCCAATGTGCAGGAGAATCCGTATAGGTGTTCGAGTGTTCGAACCGTAATGCGCAAGAAATGGTACGGAAACCCCGTATTTACAAATCTGCCACTGTGCAGGAGAATCCGTATAGGTGTTCGAGTGTTCGAACCGTAATGCGCAAGAAATGGTATGTAAACCCCGAATTTACATATCTGCCACTGTGCAGGAGAATCCGTATAGGTGTTCGATTGTTCGAACCGTATTGCCCAAGAAATGGTTTGTAAACGCCGTATTTACATATCTGCCACTGTGTAGGAGAATCCGTATAGGTGTTCGAGTGTTCGAACCGTAATTCGCAAGAAATGGTATGTAAACCCCGTATTTACATATCTGCCACTGTGCTGGAGAATCCGTATAAGTGTTCGAGTGTTCGAATCGTATTGCGCAAGAATTGGTATGTAAACCCCGTATTTACATATCTGCCACTGTACAGGAGAATCCGTATAAGTGTTCGAGTGTTCGAATCGTATTGCGCAAGAATTGGTATGTAAACCCCGTATTTACATATCTGCCACTGTACAGGAGAATCCGTATAGGTGTTCGAGTGTTCAAACCGTATTGCGCAAGAAATGGTATGTAAACCCCGTATTTACATATCTGCCACTGTGCAGGAGAATCCGTATAGGTGTTCGAGTGTTCGAACCGTAATGCGCAAGAAATGGTGTGTAAACCCCGTATTTACATATCTGCCACTGTGCAGGAGAATCCGTATAGGTGTTCGAGTGTTCGAACCGTATTGCGCAAGAAAAGGTATGTAAACCCCGTATTTACATATCTGCCACTTTGCAGGAGAATCCGTATAGGTGTTCGAGTGTTCGAACCGTATTGCCCAAGAAATGGTTTGTAAACCCCGTATTTACATATCTGCCACTGTGCAGGAGAATCCGTATAGGTGTTCGAGTGTTCGAACCATAATGCGCAAGAAATGGTGTGTAAACCCCGTATTTACATATCTGCCACTGTGTAGGAGAATCCGTATAGGTGTTCGAGTGTTCGAACCGTATTGCGCAAGAAATGGTATGTAAACCCCGTATTTACATATATGCCACTTTGCAGGAGAATCCGTATAGGTGTTCGAGTGTTCGAACCGTATTGCCCAAGAAATGGTTTGTAAACCCCGTATTTACATATCTGCCACTGTGCAGGAGAATCCGTATAGGTGTTCGAGTGTTCGAACCGTAATGCGCAAGAAATGGTACGGAAACCCCGTATTTACAAATCTGCCACTGTGCAGGAGAATCCGTATAGGTGTTCGAGTGTTCGAACCGTAATGCGCAAGAAATGGTATGTAAACCCCGAATTTACATATCTGCCACTGTGCAGGAGAATCCGTATAGGTGTTCGATTGTTCGAACCGTATTGCCCAAGAAATGGTTTGTAAACGTCGTATTTACATATCTGCCACTGTGTAGGAGAATCCGTATAGGTGTTCGTGTGTTCGAACCGTAATGCGCAAGAAATGGTATGTAAACCCCGTATTTACATATCTGCCACTGTGCAGGAGAATCCGTATAAGTGTTCGAGTGTTCGAATCGTATTGCGCAAGAATTGGTATGTAAACCCCGTATTTACATATCTGCCACTGTACAGGAGAATCCGTATAAGTGTTCGAGTGTTCGAATCGTATTGCGCAAGAATTGGTATGTAAACCCCGTATTTACATATCTGCCACTGTACAGGAGAATCCGTATAGGTGTTCGAGTGTTCAAACCGTATTGCGCAAGAAATGGTATGTAAATCCCGTATTTACATATCTTTCACTGTGCAGGAGAATCCATTTAGGTGTTCGACTGTTCGAACCGTAATGCGCAAGAAATGGTGTGTAAACCCCGTATTTACATATCTGCCACTGTGCAGGAGAATCCGTATAGGTGTTCGAGTGTTCGAACCGTATTGCGCAAGAAATGGTATGTAAACCCCGTATTTACATATCTGCCACTTTGCAGGAGAATCCGTATAGGTGTTCGAGTGTTCGAACCGTATTGCCCAAGAAATGGTTTGTAAACCCCGTATTTACATATCTGCCACTGTGCAGGAGAATCCGTATAGGTGTTCGAGTGTTCGAACCATAATGCGCAAGAAATGGTGTGTAAACCCCGTATTTACATATCTGCCACTGTGCAGGAGAATCCGTATAGGTGTTCGAGTGTTCGAACCGTATTGCGCAAGAAATGGTATGTAAACCCCGTATTTACATATATGCCACTTTGCAGGAGAATCCGTATAGGTGTTCGAGTGTTCGAACCGTATTGCCCAAGAAATGGTTTGTAAACCCCGTATTTACATATCTGCCACTGTGCAGGAGAATCCGTATAGGTGTTCGAGTGTTCGAACCGTATTGCGCAAGAAATGGTATGTAAACCCCGTATTTACAGATCTGCCACTGTGCAGGAGAATCCGTATAGGTGTTCGAGTGTTCGAACCGTAATGCGCAAGAAATGGTATGTAAACCCCCTATTTACATATCTGCCACTGCGCAGGAGAATCCGTATAGGTGTTCGAGTGTTCGAACCGTATTGCGCAAGAAATGGTATGTAAACCCCGTATTTACAGATCTGTCACTGTGCAGGAGAATCCGTATAGGTGTTCGAGTGTTCGAACCGTAATGCGCAAGAAATGGTATGTAAACCCCGTATTTACATATCTGCCACTATGCAGGAGAATCCGTATAGGTGTTCGAGTGTTCGAACCGTATTGCGCAAGAAATGGTATGGAAACCCCGTATTTACATATCTGCCACTGTGCAGGAGAATCCGTATAGGTGTTCGAGTGTTCGAACCGTAATGCGCAAGAAATGGTATGTAAACCCCGTATTTACATATCTGCCACTGTGCAGGAGAATCCGTATAGGTGTTCGAGTGTTCGAACCGTATTGCGCAAGAAATGGTTTGTAAACCCCGTATTTACATATATGCCACTGTGCAGGAGAATTCGTATAGGTGTTCGAGTGTTCGAACCGTATTGCGCAAGAAATGGTATGTAAACCCCGTATTTACATATCTGCCACTGTGCAGGAGAATCCGTATAGGTGTTCGAGTGTTCGAACCGTAATGCGCCAGAAATGGTGTGTAAACCCCGTATTTACATATCTGCCTCTGTGCAGGAGAATCCGTATAGGTGTTCGAGTGTTCGAACCGTAATGCGCAAGAAATGGTATGTAAACCCCGTATTTACATATCTGCCACTTTGTAGGAGAATCCGGATAGGTGTTCGAGTGTTCGAACCGTATTGCCCAAGAAATGGTTTCTAAACCCCGTATTTACATATCTGCCACTGTGCAGGAGAATCCGTATAGGTGTTCGAGTGTTCGAACCATAATGCGCAAGAAATGGTGTGTAAACCCCGTATTTACATATCTGGCACTGTGCAGGAGAATCCGTATAGTTGTTCGAGTGTTCGACCCGTATTGCGCAAGAAATGGTATGTAAACCCCGTATTTACATATCTGTCACTGTGCTGGAGAATCCGTATAGGTGTTCGAGTGTTCGAACCGTAATGCGCAAGAAATGGTATGTAAACCCCGTATTTACATATCTGCCACTGTGCAGGAGAATCCGTATAGGTGTTCGAGTGTTCGAACCGTATTGCGCAAGAAATGGTATGTAAACCCCGTATTTACAGATCTGCCACTGTGCAGGAGAATCCGTATAGGTGTTCGAGTGTTCGAACCGTAATGCGCAAGAAATGGTATGTAAACCCCCTATTTACATATCTGCCACTGCGCAGGAGAATCCGTATAGGTGTTCGAGTGTTCGAACCGTATTGCGCAAGAAATGGTATGTAAACCCCGTATTTACAGATCTGTCACTTTGCAGGAGAATCCGTATAGGTGTTCGAGTGTTCGAACCGTAATGCGCAAGAAATGGTATGTAAACCCCGTATTTACATATCTGCCACTATGCAGGAGAATCCGTATAGGTGTTCGAGTGTTCGAACCGTATTGCGCAAGAAATGGTATGGAAACCCCGTATTTACATATCTGCCACTGTGCAGGAGAATCCGTATAGGTGTTCGAGTGTTCGAACCGTAATGCGCAAGAAATGGTATGTAAACCCCGTATTTACATATCTGCCACTGTGCAGGAGAATCCGTATAGGTGTTCGAGTGTTCGAACCGTATTGCGCAAGAAATGGTTTGTAAACCCCGTATTTACATATATGCCACTGTGCAGGAGAATCCGTATAGGTGTTCGAGTGTTCGAACCGTATTGCGCAAGAAATGGTATGTAAACCCCGTATTTACATATCTGCCACTGTGCAGGAGAATCCGTATAGGTGTTCGAGTGTTCGAACCGTAATGCGCCAGAAATGGTGTGTAAACCCCGTATTTACATATCTGCCTCTGTGCAGGAGAATCCGTATAGGTGTTCGAGTGTTCGAACCGTATTGCGCAAGAAATGGTATGTAAACCCCGTATTTACATATCTGCCACTTTGTAGAAGAATCCGTATAGGTGTTCGAGTGTTCGAACCGTATTGCCCAAGAAATGGTTTCTAAACCCCGTATTTACATATCTGCCACTGTGCAGGAGAATCCGTATAGGTGTTCGAGTGTTCGAACCATAATGCGCAAGAAATGGTGTGTAAACCCCGTATTTACATATCTGGCACTGTGCAGGAGAATCCGTATAGTTGTTCGAGTGTTCGAACCGTATTGCGCAAGAAATGGTATGTAAACCCCGTATTTACATATCTGTCACTGTGCAGGAGAATCCGTATAGGTGTTCGAGTGTTCGAACCGTAATGCGCAAGAAATGGTATGTAAACCCCGTATTTACATATCTGCCACTGTGCAGGAGAATCCGTATAGGTGTTCGAGTGTTCGAACCGTATTGCGCAAGAAATGGTTCGTAAACCCCGTATTTACATATATGCCACTGTGCAGGAGAATCCGTATAGGTGTTCGAGTGTTCGAACCGTATTGCGCAAGAAATGGTGTGTAAACCCCGTATTTACATATCTGCCACTGTGCAGGAGAATCCGTATAGGTGTTCGAGTGTTCGAACCGTAATGCGCAAGAAATGGTGTGTAAACCCCGTATTTACATATCTGCCACTGTGCAGGAGAATCCGTATAGGTGTTCGAGTGTTCGAACCGTAATGCGCAAGAAATGGTACGGAAACCCCGTATTTACAAATCTGCCATTGTGCAGGAGAATCCGTATAGGTGTTCGAGCGTTCGAACCGTAATGCGCAAGAAATGGTATGTAAACCCCGAATTTACATATCTGCCACTGTGCAGGAGAATCCGTATAGGTGTTCGATTGTTCGAACCGTATTGCCCAAGAAATGGTTTGTAAACGCCGTATTTACATATCTGCCACTGTGTAGGAGAATCCGTATAGGTGTTCGAGTGTTCGAACCGTAATGCGCAAGAAATGGTATGTAAACCCCGTATTTACATATCTGCCACTGTGCAGGAGAATCCGTATAAGTGTTCGAGTGTTCGAATCGTATTGCGCAAGAATTGGTATGTAAACCCCGTATTTACATATCTGCCACTGTACAGGAGAATCCGTATAAGTGTTCGAGTGTTCGAATCGTATTGCGCAAGAATTGGTATGTAAACCCCATATTTACATATCTGCCACTGTACAGGAGAATCCGTATAGGTGTTCGAGTGTTCAAACCGTATTGCGCAAGAAATGGTATGTAAACCCCGTATTTACATATCTGCCACTGTGCAGGAGAATCCGTATAGGTGTTCGAGTGTTCGAACCGTAATGCGCAAGAAATGGTGTGTAAACCCCGTATTTACATATCTGCCACTGTACAGGAGAATCCGTATAGGTGTTCGAGTGTTCGAACCGTATTGCGCAAGAAAAGGTATGTAAACCCCGTATTTACATATCTGCCACTTTGCAGGAGAATCCGTATAGGTGTTCTAGTGTTCGAACCGTATTGCCCAAGAAATGGTTTGTAAACCCCGTATTTACATATCTGCCACTGTGCAGGAGAATCCGTATAGGTGTTCGAGTGTTCGAACCATAATGCGCAAGAAATGGTGTGTAAACCCCGTATTTACATATCTGCCACTGTGCAGGAGAATCCGTATAGGTGTTCGAGTGTTCGAACCGTATTGCGCAAGAAATGGTATGTAAACCCCGTATTTACATATATGCCACTTTGCAGGAGAATCCGTATAGGTGTTCGAGTGTTCGAACCGTATTGCCCAAGAAATGGTTTGTAAACCCCGTATTTACATATCTGCCACTGTGCAGGAGAATCCGTATAGGTGTTCGAGTGTTCGAACCGTAATGCGCAAGAAATGGTGTGTAAACCCCGTATTTACATATCTGCCACTGTGCAGGAGAATCCGTATAGGTGTTCGAGTGTTCGAACCGTAATGCGCAAGAAATGGTATGTAAACCCCGTATTTACATATCTGCCACTATGCAGGAGAATCCGTATAGGTGTTCGAGTGTTCGAACCGTATTGCGCAAGAAATGGTATGGAAACCCCGTATTTACATATCTGCCACTATGCAGGAGAATCCGTATAGGTGTTCGAGTGTTCGAACCGTATTGCCCAAGAAATGGTTTGTAAACCCCGTATTTACATATCTGCCACTGTGCTGGAGAATCCGTATAGGTGTTCGAGTGTTCGAACCGTAATGCGCAAGAAATGGTATGTAAACCCCGTATTTACATATCTGCCACTATGCAGGAGAATCCGTATATGTGTTCGAGTGTTCGAACCGTATTGCGCAAGAAATGGTATGGAAACCCCGTATTTACATATCTGCCACTATGCAGGAGAATCCGTATAGGTGTTCGAGTGTTCGAACCGTATTGCCCAAGAAATGGTGTGTAAACCCCGTATTTACATATCTGCCACTGTGCAGGAGAATCCGTATAGGTGTTCGAGTGTTCGAACCGTATTGCGCAAGAAATGGTATGTAAACCCCGTATTTACATATATGCCACTTTGCAGGAGAATCCGTATAGGTGTTCGAGTGTTCGAACCGTATTGCCCAAGAAATGGTTTGTAAACCCCGTATTTACATATCTGCCACTGTGCAGGAGAATCCGTATAGGTGTTCGAGTGTTCGAACCGTAATGCGCAAGAAATGGTGTGTAAACCCCGTATTTACATATCTGCCACTGTGCAGGAGAATCCGTATAGGTGCTCGAGTGTTCGAACCGTAATGCGCAAGAAATGGTATGTAAACCCCGTATTTACATATCTGCCACTATGCAGGAGAATCCGTATAGGTGTTCGAGTGTTCGAACCGTATTGCGCAAGAAATGGTATGGAAACCCCGTATTTACATATCTGCCACTGTGCAGGAGAATCCGTATAGGTGTTCGAGTGTTCGAACCGTAATGCGCAAGAAATGGTATGTAAACCCCGTATTTACATATCTGCCACTGTGCAGGAGAATCCGTATAGGTGTTCGACTGTTCGAACCTTATTGCGCAAGAAATGGTATGTAAACCCCGTATTTACAGATCTGCCACTGTGTAGGAGAATCCGTATAGGTGTTCGAGTGTTTGAACCGTAATGCGCAAGAAATGGTATGTAAACCTCGTATTTACATATCTGCCGCTGTGCAGGAGAATCCGTATAGGTGTTCGAGTGTTCGAACCGTATTGCGCAAGAAATGGTATGGAAACCCCGTATTTACATATCTGCCACTATGCAGGAGAATCCGTATAGGTGTTCGAGTGTTCGAACCATAATGCGCAAGAAATGGTATGTAAACCCCGTATTTACATATCTGCCACTGTGCAGGAGAATCCGTATAGGTGTTCCAGTGTTCGAACCGTATTGCGCAAGAAATGGTTTGTAAACCCCGTATTTACATATATGCCACTGTGCAGGAGAATCCGTATAGGTGTTCGAGTGTTCGAACCGTATTGCGCAAGAAATGGTATGTAAACCCCGTATTTACATATCTGCCACTGTGCAGGAGAATCCGTATAGGTGTTCGAGTGTTCGAACCGTATTGCGCAAGAAATGGTATGTAAACCCCGTATTTACATATATGCCACTTTGCAGGAGAATCCGTATAGGTGTTCGAGTGTTCGAACCGTATTGCCCAAGAAATGGTTTGTAAACCCCGTATTTACATATCTGCCACTGTGCAGGAGAATCCGTATAGGTGTTCGAGTGTTCGAACCGTAATGCGCAAGAAATGGTGTGTAAACCCCGTATTTACATATCTGCCACTGTGCAGGAGAATCCGTATAGGTGTTCGAGTGTTCGAACCGTAATGCGCAAGAAATGGTATGTAAACCCCGTATTTACATATCTGCCACTATGCAGGAGAATCCGTATAGGTGTTCGAGTGTTCGAACCGTATTGCGCAAGAAATGGTATGGAAACCCCGTATTTACATATCTGCCACTATGCAGGAGAATCCGTATAGGTGTTCGAGTGTTCGAACCGTATTGCCCAAGAAATGGTTTGTAAACCCCGTATTTACATATCTGCCACTGTGCTGGAGAATCCGTATAGGTGTTCGAGTGTTCGAACCGTAATGCGCAAGAAATGGTATGTAAACCCCGTATTTACATATCTGCCACTATGCAGGAGAATCCGTATAGGTGTTCGAGTGTTCGAACCGTATTGCGCAAGAAATGGTATGGAAACCCCGTATTTACATATCTGCCACTATGCAGGAGAATCCGTATAGGTGTTCGAGTGTTCGAACCGTATTGCCCAAGAAATGGTTTGTAAACCCCGTATTTACATATCTGCCACTGTGCAGGAGAATCCGTATAGGTGTTCGAGTGTTCGAACCGTAATGCGCAAGAAATGGTGTGTAAACCCCGTATTTACATATCTGCCACTGTGCAGGGGAATCCGTATAGGTGCTCGAGTGTTCGAACCGTAATGCGCAAGAAATGGTATGTAAACCCCGTATTTACATATCTGCCACTATGCAGGAGAATCCGTATAGGTGTTCGAGTGTTCGAACCGTATTGCGCAAGAAATGGTATGGAAACCCCGTATTTACATATCTGCCACTGTGCAGGAGAATCCGTATAGGTGTTCGAGTGTTCGAACCGTAATGTGCAAGAAATGGTATGTAAACCCCGTATTTACATATCTGCCACTGTGCAGGAGAATCCGTATAGGTGTTCGACTGTTCGAACCTTATTGCGCAAGAAATGGTATGTAAACCCCGTATTTACAGATCTGCCACTGTGTAGGAGAATCCGTATAGGTGTTCGAGTGTTCGAACCGTAATGCGCAAGAAATGGTATGTAAACCCCGTATTTACATATCTGCCGCTGTGCAGGAGAATCCGTATAGGTGTTCGAGTGTTCGAACCGTATTGCGCAAGAAATGGTATGGAAACCCCGTATTTACATATCTGCCACTATGCAGGAGAATCCGTATAGGTGTTCGAGTGTTCGAACCCTAATGCGCAAGAAATGGTATGTAAACCCCGTATTTACATATCTGCCACTGTGCAGGAGAATCCGTATAGGTGTTCCAGTGTTCGAACCGTATTGCGCAAGAAATGGTTTGTAAACCCCGTATTTACATATATGCCACTGTGCAGGAGAATCCGTATAGGTGTTCGAGTGTTCGAACCGTATTGCGCAAGAAATGGTATGTAAACCCCGTATTTACATATCTGCCACTGTGCAGGAGAATCCGTATAGGTGTTCGAGTGTTCGAACCGTAATGCGCAAGAAATGGTGTGTAAACCCCGTATTTACATATCTGCCACTGTGCAGGAGAATCCGTATAGGTGTTCGAGTGTTCGAACCGTAATGCGCAAGAAATGGTACGGAAACCCCGTATTTACAAATCTGCCACTGTGCAGGAGAATCCGTATAGGTGTTCGAGTGTTCGAACCGTAATGCGCAAGAAATGGTATGTAAACCCCGAATTTACATATCTGCCACTGTGCAGGAGAATCCGTATAGGTGTTCGATTGTTCGAACCGTATTGCCCAAGAAATGGTTTGTACACGCCGTATTTACATATCTGCCACTGTGTAGGAGAATCCGTATAGGTGTTCGAGTGTTCGAACCGTAATGCGCAAGAAATGGTATGTAAACCCCGTATTTACATATCTGCCACTGTGCAGGAGAATCCGTATAAGTGTTCGAGTGTTCGAATCGTATTGCGCAAGAATTGGTATGTAAACCCCGTATTTACATATCTGCCACTGTACAGGAGAATCCGTATAAGTGTTCGAGTGTTCGAATCGTATTGCGCAAGAATTGGTATGTAAACCCCGTATTTACATATCTGCCACTGTACAGGAGAATCCGTATAGGTGTTCGAGTGTTCAAACCGTATTACGCAAGAAATGGTATGTAAACCCCGTATTTACATATCTGCCACTGTGCAGGAGAATCCGTATAGGTGTTCGAGTGTTCGAACCGTAATGCGCCAGAAATGGTGTGTAAACCCCGTATTTACATATCTGCCTCTGTGCAGGAGAATCCGTATAGGTGTTCGAGTGTTCGAACCGTAATGCGCCAGAAATGGTATGTAAACCCCGTATTTACATATCTGCCACTTTGTAGAAGAATCCGTATAGGTGTTCGAGTGTTCGAACCGTATTGCCCAAGAAATGGTTTCTAAACCCCGTATTTACATATCTGCCACTGTGAAGGAGAATCCGTATAGGTGTTCGAGTGTTCGAACCATAATGCGCAAGAAATGGTGTGTAAACCCCGTATTTACATATCTGGCACTGTGCAGGAGAATCCGTATAGTTGTTCGAGTGTTCGAACCGTATTGCGCAAGAAATGGTATGTAAACCCCGTATTTACATATCTGTCACTGTGCAGGAGAATCCGTATAGGTGTTCGAGTGTTCGAATCGTATTGCGCAAGAATTGGTATGTAAACCCCGTATTTACATATCTGCCACTGTACAGGAGAATCCGTATAAGTGTTCGAGTGTTCGAATCGTATTGCGCAAGAATTGGTATGTAAACCCCGTATTTACATATCTGCCACTGTACAGGAGAATCCGTATAGGTGTTCGAGTGTTCAAACCGTATTGCGCTAGAAATGGTATGTAAATCCCGTATTTACATATCTGTCACTGTGCAGGAGAATCCGTATAGGTATTCGACTGTTCGAACCGTAATGCGCAAGAAATGGTGTGTAAACCCCGTATTTACATATCTGCCACTGTGCAGGAGAATCCGTATAGGTGTTCGAGTGTTCGAACCGTATTGCGCACGAAATGGTATGTAAATCCCGTATTTACATATCTGCCACTTTGCAGGAGAATCCGTATAGGTGTTCGAGTGTTCGAACCGTATTGCCCAAGAAATGGTTTGTAAACCCCGTATTTACATATCTGCCACTGTGCAGGAGAATCCGTATAGGTGTTCGAGTGCTCGAACCATAATACGCAAGAAATGGTGTGTAAACCCCGTATTTACATATCTGCCACTGTGCAGGAGAATCCGTATAGGTGTTCGAGTGTTCGAACCGTATTGCGCAAGAAATGGTATGTAAACCCCGTATTTACATATATGCCACTTTGCAGGAGAATCCGTATAGGTGTTCGAGTGTTCGAACCGTATTGCCCAAGAAATGGTTTGTAAACCACGTATTTACATATCTGCCACTGTGCAGGAGAATCCGTATAGATGTTCGAGTGTTCGAACCGTATTGCGCAAGAAATGGTATGTAAACCACGTATTTACAGATCTGCCACTGTGCAGGAGAATCAGTATAGGTGTTTGAGTGTTCGAACCGTAATGCGCAAGAAATGGTATGTAAACCCCGTATTTACATATCTGCCACTGTGCAGGAGAATCCGTATAGGTGTTCGAGTGTTCGAACCGTATTGCGCAAGAAATGGTATGTAAACCCCGTATTTACAGATCTGCCACTGTGCAGGAGAATCCGTATAGGTGTTCGAGTGTTCGAACCGTAATGCGCAAGAAATGGTATGTAAACCCCGTATTTACATATCTTGCACTGTGCAGGAGAATTCGTATAGGTGTTCGAGTGTTCGAACCGTATTGCGCAAGAAATGGTATGGAAACCCCGTATTTACATATCTGCCACTGTGCAGGAGAATCCGTATAGGTGTTCGAGTGTTCGAACCATAATGCGCAAGAAATGGTATGTAAACCCCGTATTTACATATCTGCCACTGTGCAGGAGAATCCGTATAGGTGTTCCAGTGTTCGAACCGTATTGCGCAAGAAATGGTTTGTAAACCCCATATTTACATATATGCCACTGTGCAGGAGAATCCGTATAGGTGTTCGAGTGTTCGAACCGTATTGCGCAAGAAATGGTACGGAAACCCCGTATTTACAAATCTGCCACTGTGCAGGAGAATCCGTATAGGTGTTCGAGTGTTCGAACCGTAACGCGCAAGAAATGGTGTGTAAACCCCGAATTTACATATCTGCCACTGTGCAGGAGAATCCGTATAGGTGTTCGATTGTTCGAACAGTATTACCCAAGAAATGGTTTGTAAACGCCGTATTTACATATCTGCCACTGTGTAGGAGAATCCGTATAGGTGTTCGAGTGTTCGAACCGTAATGCGCAAGAAATGGTATGTAAACCCCGTATTTACATATCTGCCACTGTGCAGGAGAATCCGTATAAGTGTTCGAGTGTTCGAATCGTATTGCGCAAGAATTGGTATGTAAACCCCGTATTTACATATCTGCCACTGTACAGGAGAATCCGTATAAGTGTTCGAGTGTTCGAATCGTATTGCGCAAGAATTGGTATGTAAACCCCGTATTTACATATCTGCCACTGTACAGGAGAATCCGTATAGGTGTTCGAGTGTTCAAACCGTATTGCGCTAGAAATGGTATGTAAATCCCGTATTTACATATCTTTCACTGTGCAGGAGAATCCGTATAGGTGTTCGACTGTTCGAACCGTAATGCGCAAGAAATGGTGTGTAAACCCCGTATTTACATATCTGCCACTGTGCAGGAGAATCCGTATAGGTGTTCGAGTGTTCGAACCGTATTGCCCAAGAAATGGTTTGTAAACCCCGTATTTACATATCTGCCACTGTACAGGAGAATCCGTATAAGTGTTTGAGTGTTCGAATCGTATTGCGCAAAAATTGGTATGTAAACCCCGTATTTACATATCTGCCACTGTACAGGAGAATCCGTATAGGTGTTCGAGTGTTCAAACCGTATTGCGCTAGAAATGTTATGTAAATCCCGTATTTACATATCTGTCACTGTGCAGGAGAATCCGTATAGGTGTTCGACTGTTCGAACCGTAATGCGCAAGAAATGGTGTGTAAACCCCGTATTTACATATCTGCCACTGTGCAGGAGAATCCGTATAGGTGTTCGAGTGTTCGAAGCGTATTGCGCACGAAATGGTATGTAAACCCCGTATTTACATATGTGCCACTTTGCAGGAGAATCTGTATAGGTGTTCGAGTGTTCGAACCGTATTGCCCAAGAAATGGTTTGTAAACCCCGTATTTACATATCTGCCACTGTGCAGGAGAATCCGTATAGGTGTTCGAGTGCTCGAACCATAATACGCAAGAAATGGTGTGTAAACCCCGTATTTACATATCTGCCACTGTGCAGGAGAATCCGTATAGGTGTTCGAGTGTTCGAACCGTATTGCGCAAGAAATGGTATGTAAACCCCGTATTTACATATATGCCACTTTGCAGGAGAATCCGTATAGGTGTTCGAGTGTTCGAACCGTATTGCCCAAGAAATGGTTTGTAAACCACGTATTTACATATCTGCCACTGTGCAGGAGAATCCGTATAGGTGTTCGAGTGTTCGAACCGTATTGCGTAAGAAATGGTATGTAAACCACGTATTTACAGATCTGCCACTGTGCAGGAGAATCAGTATAGGTGTTCGAGTGTTCGAACCGTAATGCGCAAGAAATGGTATGTAAACCCCGTATTTACATATCTGCCACTGTGCAGGAGAATCCGTATAGGTGTTCGAGTGTTCGAACCGTATTGCGCAAGAAATGGTATGTAAACCCCGTATTTACAGATCTGCCACTGTGCAGGAGAATCCGTATAGGTGTTCGAGTGTTCGAACCGTAATGCGCAAGAAATGGTATGTAAACCCCGTATTTACATATCTGCCACTGTGCAGGAGAATCCGTATAGGTGTTCGAGTGTTCGAACCGTATTGCGCAAGAAATGGTATGGAAACCCCGTATTTACATATCTGCCACTGTGCAGGAGAATCCGTATAGGTGTTCGAGTGTTCGAACCATAATGCGCAAGAAATGGTATGTAAACCCCGTATTTACATATCTGCCACTGTGCAGGAGAATCCGTATAGGTGTTCCAGTGTTCGAACCGTATTGCGCAAGAAATGGTTTGTAAACCCCATATTTACATATATGCCACTGTGCAGGAGAATCCGTATAGGTGTTCGAGTGTTCGAACCGTATTGCGCAAGAAATGGTATGTAAACCCCGTATTTACATATCTGCCACTGTGCAGGAGAATCCGTATAGGTGTTCGAGTGTTCGAACCGTAATGCGCAAAAAATGGTGTGTAAACCCCGTATTTACATATCTGCCACTGTGCAGGAGAATCCGTATAGGTGTTCGAGTGTTCGAACCGTATTGCGCAAGAAATGGTATGTAAACCCCGTATTTACATATATGCCACTGTGCAGGAGAATCCGTATAGGTGTTCGAGTGTTCGAACCGTATTGCCCAAGAAATGGTTTGTAAACCACGTATTTACATATCTGCCACTGTGCAGGAGAATCCGTATAGGTGTTCGAGTGTTCGAACCGTATTACGCAAGAAATGGTATGTAAACCACGTATTTACAGATCTGCCACTGTGCAGGAGAATCAGTATAGGTGTTCGAGTGTTCGAACCGTAATGCGCAAGAAATGGTATGTAAACCCCGTATTTACATATCTGCCACTGTGCAGGAGAATCCGTATAGGTGTTCCAGTGTTCGAACCGTATTGCGCAAGAAATGGTTTGTAAACCCCGTATTTACATATATGCCACTGTGCAGGAGAATCCGTATAGGTGTTCGAGTGTTCGAACCGTATTGCGCAAGAAATGGTATGTAAACCCCGTATTTACATATCTGCCACTGTGCAGGAGAATCCGTATAGGTGTTCGAGTGTTCGAACCGTATTGCGCAAGAAATGGTATGTAAACCCCGTATTTACATATATGCCACTTTGCAGGAGAATCCGTATAGGTGTTCGAGTGTTCGAACCGTATTGCCCAAGAAATGGTTTGTAAACCCCGTATTTACATATCTGCCACTGTGCAGGAGAATCCGTATAGGTGTTCGAGTGTTCGAACCGTAATGCGCAAGAAATGGTGTGTAAACCCCGTATTTACATATCTGCCACTGTGCAGGAGAATCCGTATAGGTGTTCGAGTGTTCGAACCGTAATGCGCAAGAAATGGTATGTAAACCCCGTATTTACATATCTGCCACTATGCAGGAGAATCCGTATAGGTGTTCGAGTGTTCGAACCGTATTGCGCAAGAAATGGTATGGAAACCCCGTATTTACATATCTGCCACTATGCAGGAGAATCCGTATAGGTGTTCGAGTGTTCGAACCGTATTGCCCAAGAAATGGTTTGTAAACCCCGTATTTACATATCTGCCACTGTGCTGGAGAATCCGTATAGGTGTTCGAGTGTTCGAACCGTAATGCGCAAGAAATGGTATGTAAACCCCGTATTTACATATCTGCCACTATGCAGGAGAATCCGTATATGTGTTCGAGTGTTCGAACCGTATTGCGCAAGAAATGGTATGGAAACCCCGTATTTACATATCTGCCACTATGCAGGAGAATCCGTATAGGTGTTCGAGTGTTCGAACCGTATTGCCCAAGAAATGGTGTGTAAACCCCGTATTTACATATCTGCCACTGTGCAGGAGAATCCGTATAGGTGTTCGAGTGTTCGAACCGTATTGCGCAAGAAATGGTATGTAAACCCCGTATTTACATATATGCCACTTTGCAGGAGAATCCGTATAGGTGTTCGAGTGTTCGAACCGTATTGCCCAAGAAATGGTTTGTAAACCCCGTATTTACATATCTGCCACTGTGCAGGAGAATCCGTATAGGTGTTCGAGTGTTCGAACCGTAATGCGCAAGAAATGGTGTGTAAACCCCGTATTTACATATCTGCCACTGTGCAGGGGAATCCGTATAGGTGCTCGAGTGTTCGAACCGTAATGCGCAAGAAATGGTATGTAAACCCCGTATTTACATATCTGCCACTCTGCAGGAGAATCCGTATAGGTGTTCGAGTGTTCGAACCGTATTGCGCAAGAAATGGTATGGAAACCCCGTATTTACATATCTGCCACTGTGCAGGAGAATCCGTATAGGTGTTCGAGTGTTCGAACCGTAATGTGCAAGAAATGGTATGTAAACCCCGTATTTACATATCTGCCACTGTGCAGGAGAATCCGTATAGGTGTTCGACTGTTCGAACCTTATTGCGCAAGAAATGGTATGTAAACCCCGTATTTACAGATCTGCCACTGTGTAGGAGAATCCGTATAGGTGTTCGAGTGTTCGAACCGTAATGCGCAAGAAATGGTATGTAAACCCCGTATTTACATATCTGCCGCTGTGCAGGAGAATCCGTATAGGTGTTCGAGTGTTCGAACCGTATTGCGCAAGAAATGGTATGGAAACCCCGTATTTACATATCTGCCACTATGCAGGAGAATCCGTATAGGTGTTCGAGTGTTCGAACCATAATGCGCAAGAAATGGTATGTAAACCCCGTATTTACATATCTGCCACTGTGCAGGAGAATCCGTATAGGTGTTCCAGTGTTCGAACCGTATTGCGCAAGAAATGGTTTGTAAACCCCGTATTTACATATATGCCACTGTGCAGGAGAATCCGTATAGGTGTTCGAGTGTTCGAACCGTATTGCGCAAGAAATGGTATGTAAACCCCGTATTTACATATCTGCCACTGTGCAGGAGAATCCGTATAGGTGTTCGAGTGTTCGAACCGTAATGCGCAAGAAATGGTGTGTAAACCCCGTATTTACATATCTGCCACTGTGCAGGAGAATCCGTATAGGTGTTCGAGTGTTCGAACCGTAATGCGCAAGAAATGGTACGGAAACCCCGTATTTACAAATCTGCCACTGTGCAGGAGAATCCGTATAGGTGTTCGAGTGTTCGAACCGTAATGCGCAAGAAATGGTATGTAAACCCCGAATTTACATATCTGCCACTGTGCAGGAGAATCCGTATAGGTGTTCGATTGTTCGAACCGTATTGCCCAAGAAATGGTTTGTACACGCCGTATTTACATATCTGCCACTGTGTAGGAGAATCCGTATAGGTGTTCGAGTGTTCGAACCGTAATGCGCAAGAAATGGTATGTAAACCCCGTATTTACATATCTGCCACTGTGCAGGAGAATCCGTATAAGTGTTCGAGTGTTCGAATCGTATTGCGCAAGAATTGGTATGTAAACCCCGTATTTACATATCTGCCACTGTACAGGAGAATCCGTATAAGTGTTCGAGTGTTCGAATCGTATTGCGCAAGAATTGGTATGTAAACCCCGTATTTACATATCTGCCACTGTACAGGAGAATCCGTATAGGTGTTCGAGTGTTCAAACCGTATTGCGCAAGAAATGGTATGTAAACCCCGTATTTACATATCTGCCACTGTGCAAGAGAATCCGTATAGGTGTTCGAGTGTTCGAACCGTAATGCGCAAGAAATGGTGTGTAAACCCCGTATTTACATATCTGCCACTGTGCAGGAGAATCCGTATAGGTGTTCGAGTGTTCGAACCGTATTGCGCAAGAAATGGTATGTAAACCCCGTATTTACATATCTGCCACTTTGCAGGAGAATCCGTATAGGTGTTCGAGTGTTCGAACCGTATTGCCCAAGAAATGGTTTGTAAACCCCGTATTTACATATCTGCCACTGTGCAGGAGAATCCGTATAGGTGTTCGAGTGTTCGAACCATAATGCGCAAGAAATGGTGTGTAAACCCCGTATTTACATATCTGCCACTGTGCAGGAGAATCCGTATAGGTGTTCGAGTGTTCGAACCGTATTGCGCAAGAAATGGGATGTAAACCCCGTATTTACATATATGCCACTTTGCAGGAGAATTCGTATAGGTGTTCGAGTGTTCGAACCGTATTGCCCCAGAAATGGTTTGTAAACCCCGTATTTACAGATCTGCCACTGTGCAGGAGAATCCGTATAGGTGTTCGAGTGTTCGAACCGTAATACGCAAGAAATGGTACGGAAACCCCGTATTTACAAATCTGCCACTGTGCAGGAGAATCCGTATAGGTGTTCGAGTGTTCGAACCGTAATGCGCAAGAAATGGTATGTAAACCCCGAATTTACATATCTGCCACTGTGCAGCAGAATCCGTATAGGTGTTCGATTGTTCGAACCGTATTGCCCAAGAAATGGTTTGTACACGCCGTATTTACATATCTGCCACTGTGTAGGAGAATCCGTATAGGTGTTCGAGTGTTCGAACCGTAATGCGCAAGAAATGGTATGTAAACCCCGTATTTACATATCTGCCACTGTGCAGGAGAATCCGTATAAGTGTTCGAGTGTTCGAATCGTATTGCGCAAGAATTGGTATGTAAACCCCGTATTTACATATCTGCCACTGTACAGGAGAATCCGTATAAGTGTTCGAGTGTTCGAATCGTATTGCGCAAGAATTGGTATGTAAACCCCGTATTTACATATCTGCCACTGTACAGGAGAATCCGTATAGGTGTTCGAGTGTTCAAACCGTATTGCGCTAGAAATGGTCTGTAAATCCCGTATTTACATATCTGTCACTGTGCAGGAGAATCCGTATAGGTGTTCGACTGTTCGAACCGTAATGCGCAAGAAATGGTGTGTAAACCCCGTATTTACAAATCTGCCACTGTGCAGGAGAATCCGTATAGGTGTTCGAGTGTTCGAACCGTAATGCGCAAGAAATGGTATGTAAACCCCGAATTTACATATCTGCCACTGTGCAGGAGAATCCGTATAGGTGTTCGATTGTTCGAACCGTATTGCCCAAGAAATGGTTTGTACACGCCGTATTTACATATCTGCCACTGTGTAGGAGAATCCGTATAGGTGTTCGAGTGTTCGAACCGTAATGCGCAAGAAATGGTATGTAAACCCCGTATTTACATATCTGTCACTGTGCAGGAGAATCCGTATAGGTGTTCGACTGTTCGAACCGTAATGCGCAAGAAATGGTGTGTAAACCCCGTATTTACATATCTGCCACTGTGCAGGAGAATCCGTATAGGTGTTCGAGTGTTCGAACCGTATTGCCCAAGAAATGGTTTGTAAACCCCGTATTTACATATCTGCCACTGTGCAGGAGAATCCGTATAGGTGTTCGAGTGCTCGAACCATAATACGTAAGAAATGGTGTGTAAACCCCGTATTTACATATCTGCCACTGTGCAGGAGAATCCGTATAGGTGTTCGAGTGTTCGAACCGTATTGCGCAAGAAATGGTATGTAAACCCCGTATTTACATATATGCCACTTTGCAGGAGAATCCGTATAGGTGTTCGAGTGTTCGAACCGTATTGCCCAAGAAATGGTTTGTAAACCACGTATTTACATATCTGCCACTGTGCAGGAGAATCCGTATAGATGTTCGAGTGTTCGAACCGTATTGCGCAAGAAATGGTATGTAAACCACGTATTTACAGATCTGCCACTGTGCAGGAGAATCAGTATAGGTGTTTGAGTGTTCGAACCGTAATGCGCAAGAAATGGTATGTAAACCCCGTATTTACATATCTGCCACTGTGCAGGAGAATCCGTATAGGTGTTCGAGTGTTCGAACCGTATTGCGCAAGAAATGGTATGTAAACCCCGTATTTACAGATCTGCCACTGTGCAGGAGAATCCGTATAGGTGTTCGAGTGTTCGAACCGTAATGCGCAAGAAATGGTATGTAAACCCCGTATTTACATATCTTGCACTGTGCAGGAGAATCCGTATAGGTGTTCGAGTGTTCGAACCGTATTGCGCAAGAAATGGTATGGAAACCCCGTATTTACATATCTGCCACTGTGCAGGAGAATCCGTATAGATGTTCGAGTGTTCGAACCATAATGCGCAAGAAATGGTATGTAAACCCCGTATTTACATATCTGCCACTGTGCAGGAGAATCCGTATAGGTGTTCCAGTGTTCGAACCGTATTGCGCAAGAAATGGTTTGTAAACCCCATATTTACATATATGCCACTGTGCAGGAGAATCCGTATAGGTGTTCGAGTGTTCGAACCGTATTGCGCAAGAAATGGTACGGAAACCCCGTATTTACAAATCTGCCACTGTGCAGGAGAATCCGTATAGGTGTTCGAGTGTTCGAACCGTAATGCGCAAGAAATGGTGTGTAAACCCCGAATTTACATATCTGCCACTGTGCAGGAGAATCCGTATAGGTGTTCGATTGTTCGAACAGTATTACCCAAGAAATGGTTTGTAAACGCCGTATTTACATATCTGCCACTGTGTAGGAGAATCCGTATAGGTGTTCGAGTGTTCGAACCGTAATGCGCAAGAAATGGTATGTAAACCCCGTATTTACATATCTGCCACTGTGCAGGAGAATCCGTATAAGTGTTCGAGTGTTCGAATCGTATTGCGCAAGAATTGGTATGTAAACCCCGTATTTACATATCTGCCACTGTACAGGAGAATCCGTATAAGTGTTCGAGTGTTCGAATCGTATTGCGCAAGAATTGGTATGTAAACCCCGTATTTACATATCTGCCACTGTACAGGAGAATCCGTATAGGTGTTCGAGTGTTCAAACCGTATTGCGCTAGAAATGGTATGTAAATCCCGTATTTACATATCTTTCACTGTGCAGGAGAATCCGTATAGGTGTTCGACTGTTCGAACCGTAATGCGCAAGAAATGGTGTGTAAACCCCGTATTTACATATCTGCCACTGTGCAGGAGAATCCGTATAGGTGTTCGAGTGTTCGAACCGTATTGCCCAAGAAATGGTTTGTAAACCCCGTATTTACATATCTGCCACTGTACAGGAGAATCCGTATAAGTGTTCGAGTGTTCGAATCGTATTGCGCAAGAATTGGTATGTAAACCACGTATTTACATATCTGCCACTGTACAGGAGAATCCGTATAGGTGTTCGAGTGTTCAAACCGTATTGCGCTAGAAATGGTATGTAAATCCCGTATTTACATATCTGTCACTGTGCAGGAGAATCCGTATAGGTGTTCGACTGTTCGAACCGTAATGCGCAAGAAATGGTGTGTAAACCCCGTATTTACATATCTGCCACTGTGCAGGAGAATCCGTATAGGTGTTCGAGTGTTCGAAGCGTATTGCGCACGAAATGGTATGTAAACCCCGTATTTACATATCTGCCACTTTGCAGGAGAATCCGTATAGGTGTTCGAGTGTTCGAACCGTATTGCCCAAGAAATGGTTTGTAAACCCCGTATTTACATATCTGCCACTGTGCAGGAGAATCCGTATAGGTGTTCGAGTGCTCGAACCATAATACGCAAGAAATGGTGTGTAAACCCCGTATTTACATATCTGCCACTGTGCAGGAGAATCCGTATAGGTGTTCGAGTGTTCGAACCGTATTGCGCAAGAAATGGTATGTAAACCCCGTATTTACATATATGCCACTTTGCAGGAGAATCCGTATAGGTGTTCGAGTGTTCGAACCGTATTGCCCAAGAAATGGTTTGTAAACCACGTATTTACATATCTGCCACTGTGCAGGAGAATCCGTATAGGTGTTCGAGTGTTCGAACCGTATTGCGCAAGAAATGGTATGTAAACCACGTATTTACAGATCTGCCACTGTGCAGGAGAATCAGTATAGGTGTTCGAGTGTTCGAACCGTAATGCGCAAGAAATGGTATGTAAACCCCGTATTTACATATCTGCCACTGTGCAGGAGAATCCGTATAGGTGTTCGAGTGTTCGAACCGTATTGCGCAAGAAATGGTATGTAAACCCCGTATTTACAGATCTGCCACTGTGCAGGAGAATCCGTATAGGTGTTCGAGTGTTCGAACCGTAATGCGCAAGAAATGGTATGTAAACCCCGTATTTACATATCTGCCACTGTGCAGGAGAATCCGTATAGGTGTTCGAGTGTTCGAACCGTATTGCGCAAGAAATGGTATGGAAACCCCGTATTTACATATCTGCCACTGTGCAGGAGAATCCGTATAGGTGTTCGAGTGTTCGAACCATAATGCGCAAGAAATGGTATGTAAACCCCGTATTTACATATCTGCCACTGTGCAGGAGAATCCGTATAGGTGTTCCAGTGTTCGAACCGTATTGCGCAAGAAATGGTTTGTAAACCCCATATTTACATATATGCCACTGTGCAGGAGAATCCGTATAGGTGTTCGAGTGTTCGAACCGTATTGCGCAAGAAATGGTATGTAAACCCCGTATTTACATATCTGCCACTGTGCAGGAGAATCCGTATAGGTGTTCGAGTGTTCGAACCGTAATGCGCAAAAAATGGTGTGTAAACCCCGTATTTACATATCTGCCACTGTGCAGGAGAATCCGTATAGGTGTTCGAGTGTTCGAACCGTAATGCGCAAGAAATGGTACGGAAACCCCGTATTTACAAATCTGCCACTGTGCAGGAGAATCCGTATAGGTCTTCGAGTGTTCGAACCGTAATGCGCAAGAAATGGTATGTAAACCCCGAATTTACATATCTGCCACTGTGCAGGAGAATCCGTATAGGTGTTCGATTGTTCGAACCGTATTGCCCAAGAAATGGTTTGTAAACGCCGTATTTACATATCTGCCACTGTGTAGGAGAATCCGTATAGGTGTTCGAGTGTTCGAACCGTAATGCGCAAGAAATGGTATGTAAACCCCGTATTTACATATCTGCCACTGTGCAGGAGAATCCGTATAAGTGTTCGATTGTTCGAATCGTATTGCGCAAGAATTTGTATGTAAACCCCGTATTTACATATCTGCCACTGTACAGGAGAATCCGTATAAGTGTTCGAGTGCTCGAATCGTATTGCGCAAGAATTGGTATGTAAACCCCGTATTTACATATCTGCCACTGTACAGGACAATCCGTATAAGTGTTCGAGTGTTCGAATCGTATTGCGCAAGAATTGGTATGTAAACCCCGTATTTACATATCTGCCACTGTACAGGAGAATCCGTATAGGTGTTCGAGTGTTCAAACCGTATTGCGCTAGAAATGGTATGTAAATCCCGTATTTACATATCTGTCACTGTGCAGGAGAATCCGTATAGGTGTTCGACTGTTCGAACCGTAATGCGCAAGAAATGGTGTGTAAACCCCGTATTTACATATCTGCCACTGTGCAGGAGAATCCGTATAGGTGTTCGAGTGTTCGAACCGTATTGCGCACGAAATGGTATGTAAACCCCGTATTTACATATCTGCCACTTTGCAGGAGAGTCCGTATAGGTGTTCGAGTGTTCGAACCGTATTGCCCAAGAAATGGTTTGTAAACCCCGTATTTACATATCTGCCACTGTGCAGGAGAATCCGTATAGGTGTTCGAGTGCTCGAACCATAATACGCAAGAAATGGTGTGTAAACCCCGTATTTACATATCTGCCACTGTGCAGGAGAATCCGTATAGGTGTTCGAGTGTTCGAACCGTATTGCGCAAGAAATGGTATGTAAACCCCGTATTTACATATATGCCACTTTGCAGGAGAATCCGTATAGGTGTTCGAGTGTTCGAACCGTATTGCCCAAGAAATGGTTTGTAAACCACGTATTTACATATCTGCCACTGTGCAGGAGAATCCGTATAGGTGTTCGAGTGTTCGAACCGTATTGCGCAAGAAATGGTATGTAAACCACGTATTTACAGATCTGCCACTGTGCAGGAGAATCAGTATAGGTGTTCGAGTGTTCGAACCGTAATGCGCAAGAAATGGTATGTAAACCCCGTATTTACATATCTGCCACTGTGCAGGGGAATCCGTATAGGTGTTCGAGTGTTCGAACCGTATTGCGCAAGAAATGGTATGTAAACCCCGTATTTACAGATCTGCCACTGTGCAGGAGAATCCGTATAGGTGTTCGAGTGTTCGAACCGTAATGCGCAAGAAATGGTATGTAAACCCCGTATTTACATATCTGCCACTGTGCAGGAGAATCCGTATAGGTGTTCGAGTGTTCGAACCGTATTGCGCAAGAAATGGTATGGAAACCCCGTATTTACATATCTGCCACTGTGCAGGAGAATCCGTATAGGTGTTCGAGTGTTCGAACCATAATGCGCAAGAAATGGTATGTAAACCCCGTATTTACATATCTGCCACTGTGCAGGAGAATCCGTATAGGTGTTCCAGTGTTCGAACCGTATTGCGCAAGAAATGGTTTGTAAACCCCATATTTACATATATGCCACTGTGCAGGAGAATCCGTATAGGTGTTCGAGTGTTCGAACCGTATTGCGCAAGAAATGGTACGGAAACCCCGTATTTACAAATCTGCCACTGTGCAGGAGAATCCGTATAGGTGTTCGAGTGTTCGAACCGTAATGCGCAAGAAATGGTATGTAAACCCCGAATTTACATATCTGCCACTGTGCAGGAGAATCCGTATAGGTGTTCGATTGTTCGAACAGTATTGCCCAAGAAATGGTTTGTAAACGCCGTATTTACATATCTGCCACTGTGTAGGAGAATCCGTATAGGTGTTCGAGTGTTCGAACCGTAATGCGCAAGAAATGGTATGTAAACCCCGTATTTACATATCGGCCACTGTGCAGGAGAATCCGTATAAGTGTTCGAGTGTTCGAATCGTATTGCGCAAGAATTGGTATGTAAACCCCGTATTTACATATCTGCCACTGTACAGGAGAATCCGTATAAGTGTTCGAGTGTTCGAATCGTATTGCGCAAGAATTGGTATGTAAACCCCGTATTTACATATCTGCCACTGTACAGGAGAATCCGTATAGGTGTTCGAGTGTTCAAACCGTATTGCGCTAGAAATGGTATGTAAATCCCGTATTTACATATCTTTCACTGTGCAGGAGAATCCGTATAGGTGTTCGACTGTTCGAACCGTAATGCGCAAGAAATGGTGTGTAAACCCCGTATTTACATATCTGCCACTGTGCAGGAGAATCCGTATAGGTGTTCGAGTGTTCGAACCGTATTGCCCAAGAAATGGTTTGTAAACCCCGTATTTACATATCTGCCACTGTACAGGAGAATCCGTATAAGTGTTCGAGTGTTCGAATCGTATTGCGCAAGAATTGGTATGTAAACCACGTATTTACATATCTGCCACTGTACAGGAGAATCCGTATAGGTGTTCGAGTGTTCAAACCGTATTGCGCTAGAAATGGTATGTAAATCCCGTATTTACATATCTGTCACTGTGCAGGAGAATCCGTATAGGTGTTCGACTGTTCGAACCGTAATGCGCAAGAAATGGTGTGTAAACCCCGTATTTACATATCTGCCACTGTGCAGGAGAATCCGTATAGGTGTTCGAGTGTTCGAAGCGTATTGCGCACGAAATGGTATGTAAACCCCGTATTTACATATCTGCCACTTTGCAGGAGAATCCGTATAGGTGTTCGAGTGTTCGAACCGTATTGCCCAAGAAATGGTTTGTAAACCCCGTATTTACATATCTGCCACTGTGCAGGAGAATCCGTATAGGTGTTCGAGTGCTCGAACCATAATACGCAAGAAATGGTGTGTAAACCCCGTATTTACATATCTGCCACTGTGCAGGAGAATCCGTATAGGTGTTCGAGTGTTCGAACCGTATTGCGCAAGAAATAGTATGTAAACCCCGTATTTACATATATGCCACTTTGCAGGAGAATCCGTATAGGTGTTCGAGTGTTCGAACCGTATTGCCCAAGAAATGGTTTGTAAACCACGTATTTACATATCTGCCACTATGCAGGAGAATCCGTATAGGTGTTCGAGTGTTCGAACCGTATTGCGCAAGAAATGGTATGTAAACCACGTATTTACAGATCTGCCACTGTGCAGGAGAATCAGTATAGGTGTTCGAGTGTTCGAACCGTAATGCGCAAGAAATGGTATGTAAACCCCGTATTTACATATCTGCCACTGTGCAGGAGAATCCGTATAGGTGTTCGAGTGTTCGAACCGTATTGCGCAAGAAATGGTATGTAAACCCCGTATTTACAGATCTGCCACTGTGCAGGAGAATCCGTATAGGTGTTCGAGTGTTCGAACCGTAATGCGCAAGAAATGGTATGTAAACCCCGTATTTACATATCTGCCACTGTGCAGGAGAATCCGTATAGGTGTTCGAGTGTTCGAACCGTATTGCGCAAGAAATGGTATGGAAACCCCGTATTTACATATCTGCCACTGTGCAGGAGAATCCGTATAGGTGTTCGAGTGTTCGAACCATAATGCGCAAGAAATGGTATGTAAACCCCGTATTTACATATCTGCCACTGTGCAGGAGAATCCGTATAGGTGTTCCAGTGTTCGAACCGTATTGCGCAAGAAATGGTTTGTAAACCCCATATTTACATATATGCCACTGTGCAGGAGAATCCGTATAGGTGTTCGAGTGTTCGAACCGTATTGCGCAAGAAATGGTATGTAAACCCCGTATTTACATATCTGCCACTGTGCAGGAGAATCCGTATAGGTGTTCGAGTGTTCGAACCGTAATGCGCAAGAAATGGTGTGTAAACCCCGTATTTACATATCTGCCACTGTGCAGGAGAATCCGTATAGGTGTTCGAGTGTTCGAACCGTAATGCGCAAGAAATGGTACGGAAACCCCGTATTTACAAATCTGCCACTGTGCAGGAGAATCCGTATAGGTGTTCGAGTGTTCGAACCGTAATGCGCAAGAAATGGTATGTAAACCCCGAATTTACATATCTGCCACTGTGCAGGAGAATCCGTATAGGTGTTCGATTGTTCGAACCGTATTGCCCAAGAAATGGTTTGTAAACGCCGTATTTACATATCTGCCACTGTGTAGGAGAATCCGTATAGGTGTTCGAGTGTTCGAACCGTAATGCGCAAGAAATGGTATGTAAACCCCGTATTTACATATCTGCCACTGTGCAGGAGAATCCGTATAAGTGTTCGAGTGTTCGAATCGTATTGCGCAAGAATTGGTATGTAAACCCCGTATTTACATATCTGCCACTGTACAGGAGAATCCGTATAAGTGTTCGAGTGCTCGAATCGTATTGCGCAAGAATTGGTATGTAAACCCCGTATTTACATATCTGCCACTGTACAGGAGAATCCGTATAGGTGTTCGAGTGTTCAAACCGTATTGCGCAAGAAATGGTATGTAAACCCCGTATTTACATATCTGCCACTGTGCAGGAGAATCCGTATAGGTGTTCGAGTGTTCGAACCGTAATGCGCAAGAAATGGTGTGTAAACCCCGTATTTACATATCTGCCACTGTGCAGGAGAATCCGTATAGGTGTTCGAGTGTTCGAACCGTATTGCGCAAGAAATGGTATGTAAACCCCGTATTTACATATCTGCCACCTTGCAGGAGAATCCGTATAGGTGTTCGAGTGTTCGAACCGTATTGCCCAAGAAATGGTTTGTAAACCCCGTATTTACATATCTGCCACTGTGCAGGAGAATCCGTATAGGTGTTCGAGTGTTCGAACCATAATGCGCAAGAAATGGTGTGTAAACCCCGTATTTACATATCTGCCACTGTGCAGGAGAATCCGTATAGTTGTTCGAGTGTTCGAACCGTATTGCGCAAGAAATGGTATGTAAACCCCGTATTTACATATATGCCACTTTGCAGGAGAATCCGTATAGGTGTTCGAGTGTTCGAACCGTATTGCCCAAGAAATGGTTTGTAAACCCCGTATTTACATATCTGCCACTGTGCAGGAGAATCCGTATAGGTGTTCGAGTGTTCGAACCGTATTGCGCAAGAAATGGTATGTAAACCCCGTATTTACAGATCTGCCACTGTGCAGGAGAATCCGTATAGGTGTTCGAGTGTTCGAACCATAATGCGCAAGAAACGGTATGTAAACCCCGTATTTACATATCTGCCACTGTGCAGGAGAATCCGTATAGGTGTTCGAGTGTTCGAACCGTATTGCGCAAGAAATGGTATGTAAACCCCGTATTTACATATCTGCCACTGTGCAGGAGAATCCGTATAGGTGTTCGAGTGTTCGAACCGTAATGCGCAAGAAATGGTATGTAAACCCCGTATTTACATATCTGCCACTGTGCAGGAGAATCCGTATAGGTGTTCGAGTGTTCGAACCGTATTGCCCAAGAAATGGTTTGTAAACCCCGTATTTACATATCTGCCACTGTGCAGGAGAATCCGTGTAGGTGTTCGAGTGTTCGAACCGTATTGCGCAAGAAATGGTATGTAAACCCCGTATTTACATATCTGCCACTGTGCAGGAGAATCCGTATAGGTGTTCGAGTGTTCGAACCGTAATGTGCAAGAAATGGTATGTAAACCCCGTATTTACATATCTGCCACTGTGTAGGAGAATCCGTATAGGTGTTCGAGTGTTCGAACCGTATTGCGCAAGAAATGGTATGTAAACCCCGTATTTACATATCTGCCACTGTGCAGGAGAATCCGTATAGGTGTTCGAGTGTTCGAACCGTATTGCGCAAGAAATGGTATGTAAACCCCGTATTTACATATCTGCCACTGTGCAGGAAAATCCGTATAGGTGTTCGAGTGTTCGAACCGTATTGCCCAAGAAATGGTTTGTAAACCCCGTATTTACATATCTGCCACTGTGCAGGAGAATCCGTATAGGTGTTCGAGTGTTCGAACCGTATTGCGCAAGAAATGGTATGTAAACCCCGTATTTACAGATCTGCCACTGTGCAGGAGAATCCGTATAGGTGTTCGAGTGTTCGAACCGTAATGCGCAAGAAATGGTATGTAAACCCCGTATTTACATATCTGCCACTGTGCAGGAGAATCCGTATAGGTTTTCGATTGTTCGAACCGTATTGCCCAAGAAATGGTTTGTAAACGCCGTATTTACATATCTGCCACTGTGTAGGAGAATCCGTACAGGTGTTCGAGTGTTCGAACCGTAATGCGCAAGAAATGGTATGTAAACCCCGTATTTACATATCTGCCACTGTGCAGGAGAATCCGTATAGTTGTTCGAGTGTTCGAACCGTATTGCGCAAGAAATGGTATGTAAACCCCGTATTTACATATTTGCCACTTTGCAGGAGAATCCGTATAGGTGTTCGAGTGTTCGAACCGTATTGCCCAAGAAATGGTTTGTAAACCCCGTATTTACATATCTGCCACTGTGCAGGAGAATCCGTATAGGTGTTCGAGTGTTCGAACCGTATTGCGCAAGAAATCGTATGTAAACCCCGTATTTACAGATCTACCACTGTGCAGGAGAATCCGTATAGGTGTTCGAGTGTTCGAACCGTAATGCGCAAGAAATGGTATGTAAACCTCGTATTTACATATCTGCCACTGTGCAGGAGAATCCGTATAGGTGTTCGAGTGTTCGAACCGTATTGCGCAAGAAATGGTATGTAAACCCCGTATTTACATATCTGCCACTGTGCAGGAGAATCCGTATAGGTGTTCGAGTGTTCGAACCGTATTGCGCAAGAAATGGTATGTAAACCCCGTATTTACATATCTGCCACTGTGCAGGGAATCCGTATAGGTGTTCGAGTGTTCGAACCGTATTGCGCAAGAAATGGTATGTAAACCCCGTATTTACATATCTGCCACTGTGCAGGAGAATCCGTATAGGTGTTCGAGTGTTCGAACCGTAATGCGCAAGAAATGGTATGTAAACCCCGTATTTACATATCTGCCACTGTGCAGGAGAATCCGTATAGGGGTTCGAGTGTTCGAACCGTATTGCGCAAGAAATGGTATGTAAACCCCGTATTTACATATCTGCCACTGTGCAGGAGAATCCGTATAGGTGTTCGAGTGTTCGAACCGTAATGCGCAAGAAATGGTATGTAAACCCCGTATTTACATATCTGCCACTGTGCAGAAGAATCCGTATAGGTGTTCGAGTGTTCGAACCGTATTGCCCAAGAAATGGTTTGTAAACCCCGTATTTACATATCTGCCACTGTGCAGGAGAATCCGTATAGGTGTTCGAGTGTTCGAACCGTATTGCGCAAGAAATGGTATGTAAACCCCGTATTTACATATCTGCCACTGTGCAGGAGAATCCGTATAGGTGTTCGAGTGTTCGAACCGTAATGCGCAAGAAATGGTATGTAAACCCCGTATTTAAATATCTGCCACTGTGCAGG
This sequence comes from Camellia sinensis, assembly GCF_055761805.1. NCBI lineage: Eukaryota > Viridiplantae > Streptophyta > Magnoliopsida > Ericales > Theaceae > Camellia > Camellia sinensis. The sequence continues at coordinate 119,475,609 of NC_138974.1, forward strand.
AGAATCCGTATAGGTGTTCGAGTGTTCGAACCGTATTGCGCAAGAAATGGTATGTAAACCCCGTATTTACATATCTGCCACTGTGCAGGAGAATCCGTATAGGTGTTCGAGTGTTCGAACCGTATTGCGCAAGAAATGGTATGTAAACCCCGTATTTACATATCTGCCACTGTGCAGGAGAATCCGTATAGGTGTTCGAGTGTTCGAACCGTATTGCCCAAGAAATGGTTTGTAAACCCCGTATTTACATATCTGCCACTGTGCAGGAGAATCCGTATAGGTGTTCGAGTGTTCGAACCGTATTGCGCAAGAAATGGTATGTAAACCCCGTATTTACAGATCTGCCACTGTGCAGGAGAATCCGTATAGGTGTTCGAGTGTTCGAACCGTAATGCGCAAGAAATGGTATGTAAACCCCGTATTTACATATCTGCCACTGTGCAGGAGAATCCGTATAGGTGTCCGAGTGTTCGAACCGTAATGCGCAAGAAATGGTATGTAAACCCCGTATTTACATATCTGCCACTGTGCAGGAGAATCCGTATAGGTGTTCGAGTGTTCGAACCGTATTGCGCAAGAAATGGTATGTAAACCCCGTATTTACATATCTGCCACTGTGCAGGAGAATCCGTATAGGTGTTCGAGTGTTCGAACCGTAATGCGCAAGAAATGGTATGTAAACCCCGTATTTACATATCTGCCACTGTGCAGGAGAATCCGTATAGGTGTTCGAGTGTTCGAACCGTATTGCGCAAGAAATGGTATGTAAACCCCGTATTTACAGATCTGCCACTGTGCAGGAGAATCCGTATAGGTGTTCGAGTGTTCGAACCGTAATGCGCAAGAAATGGTATGTAAACCCCGTATTTACATATCTGCCACTGTGCAGGAGAATCCGTATAGGTGTTCGAGTGTTCGAACCGTATTGCGCAAGAAATGGTATGTAAACCCCGTATTTACATATCTGCTACTGTGTAGGAGAATCCGTATAGGTGTTCGAGTGTTCGAACCGTAATGCGCAAGAAATGGAATGTAAACCCCGTATTTACATATCTGCCACTGTGTAGGAGAATCCGTATAGGTGTTCGAGTGTTCGAACCGTATTGCGCAAGAAATGGTTTGTAAACCCCGTATTTACATATCTGCCACTGTGCAGGAGAATCCGTATAGGTGTTCGAGTGTTCGAACCGTATTGCGCAAGAAATGGTATGTAAACCCCGTATTTACATATCTGCCACTGTGCAGGAGAATCCGTATAGGTGTTCGAGTGTTCGAACCGTATTGCCCAAGAAATGGTTTGTAAACCCCGTATTTACATATCTGCCACTGTGCAGGAGAATCCGTATAGGTGTTCGAGTGTTCGAACCGTATTGCGCAAGAAATGGTATGTAAACCCCGTATTTACAGATCTGCCACTGTGCAGGAGAATCCGTATAGGTGTTCGAGTGTTCGAACCGTAATGCGCAAGAAATGGTATGTAAACCCCGTATTTACATATCTGCCACTGTACAGGAGAATCCGTATAGGTGTTCGAGTGTTCGAACCGTATTGCGCAAGAAATGGTATGTAAACCCCGTATTTACATATCTGCCACTGTGCAGGAGAATCCGTATAGGTGTTCGAGTGTTCGAACCGTAATGCGCAAGAAATGGTGTGTAAACCCCGTATTTACATATCTGCCACTGTGCAGGAGAATCCGTATAGGTGTTCGACTGTTCGAACCGTATTGCGCAAGAAATGGTATGTAAACCCCGTATTTACATATCTGCCACTTTGCAGGAGAATCCGTATAGGTGTTCGAGTGTTCGAACCGTATTGCCCAAGAAATGGTTTGTAAACCCCGTATTTACATATCTGCCACTGTGCAGGAGAATCCGTATAGGTGTTCGAGTGTTCGAACCATAATGCGCAAGAAATGGTGTGTAAACCCCGTATTTACATATCTGCCACTGTGCAGGAGAATCCGTATATTTGTTCGGGTGTTCGAACCGTATTGCGCAAGAAATGGTATGTAAACCCCGTATTTACATATATGCCACTTTGCAGGAGAATCCGTATAGGTGTTCGAGTGTTCGAACCGTATTGCCCAAGAAATGGTTTGTAAACCCCGTATTTACATATCTGCCACTGTGCAGGAGAATCCGTATAGGTGTTCGAGTGTTCGAACCGTATTGCGCAAGAAATGGTATGTAAACCCCGTATTTACAGATCTGCCACTGTGCAGGAGAATCCGTATAGGTGTTCGAGTGTTCGAACCATAATGCGCAAGAAATGGTATGTAAACCCCGTATTTACATATCTGCCACTGTGCAGGAGAATCCGTATAGGTGTTCGAGTGTTCGAACCGTATTGCGCAAGAAATGGTATGTAAACCCCGTATTTACATATCTGCCACTGTGCAGGAGAATCCGTATAGGTGTTCGAGTGTTCGAACCGTAATGCGCAAGAAATGGTATGTAAACCCCGTATTTACATATCTGCCACTGTGCAGGAGAATCCGTATAGGTGTTCGAGTGTTTGAACCGTATTGCCCAAGAAATGGTTTGTAAACCCCGTATTTACATATCTGCCACTGTGCAGGAGAATCCGTATAGGTGTTCGAGTGTTCGAACCGTATTGCGCAAGAAATGGTATGTAAACCCCGTATTTACATATCTGCCACTGTGCAGGAGAATCCGTATAGGTGTTCGAGTGTTCGAACCGTAATGCGCAAGAAATGGTATGTAAACCCCGTATTTACATATCTGCCACTGTGCAGGAGAATCCGTATAGGTGTTCGAGTGTTCGAACCGTATTGCGCAAGAAATGGTATGTAAACCCCGTATTTACATATCTGCCACTGTGCAGGAGAATCCGTATAGGTGTTCGACTGTTCGAACCGTAATGCGCAAGAAATGGTATGTAAACCCCGTATTTACATATCTGCCACTATGCAGGAGAATCCGTATAGGTGTTCGAGTGTTCGAACCGTATTGCGCAAGAAATGGTATGTAAACCCCGTATTTACATATCTGCCACTGTGCAGGAGAATCCGTATAGGTGTTCGAGCGTTCGAACCGTAATGCGCAAGAAATGGTATGTAAACCCCGTATTTACATATCTGCCACTGTGCAGGAGAATCCGTATAGGTGTTCGAGTGTTCGAACCGTATTGCGCAAGAAATGGTTTGTAAACCCCGTATTTACATATCTGCCACTGGGCAGGAGAATCCGTATAGGTGTTCGAGTGTTCGAACCGTAATACGCAAGAAATGGTATGTAAACCCCGTATTTACATATCTGCCACTGTGCAGGAGAATCCGTATAGGTGTTCGAGTGTTCGAACCGTTTTGCGCAAGAAATGGTATGTAAACCCCGTATTTACATATCTGCCACTGTGCAGGAGAATCCGTATAGGTGTTCGAGCGTTCGAACCGTATTGCGCAAGAAATGGTATGTAAACCCCGTATTTACATATCTGCCACTGTGCAGGAGAATCCGTATAGGTGTTCGAGTGTTCGAACCGTATTGCCCAAGAAATGGTTTGTAAACCCCGTATTTACATATCTGCCACTGGGCAGGAGAATCCGTATAGGTGTTCGAGTGTTCGAACCGTATTGCGCAAGAAATGGTATGTAAACCCCGTATTTACAGATCTGCCACTGTGCAGAAGAATCCGTATAGGTGTTCGAGTGTTCGAACCGTAATGCGCAAGAAATGGTATGTAAACCCCGTATTTACATATCTGCCACTGTGCAGGAGAATCCGTATAGGTGTTCGAGTGTTCGAACCGTAATGCGCAAGAAATGGTATGTAAACCCCGTATTTACATATCTGCCACTGTGCAGGAGAATCCGTATAGGTGTTCGAGTGTTCGAACCGTATTGCGCAATAAATGGTATGTAAACCCCGTATTTACATATCTACCACTGTGCAGGAGAATCCGTACAGGTGTTCGAGTGTTCGAACCGTATTGCCCAAGAAATGGTTTGTAAACCCCGTATTTACATATCTGCCACTGTGTAGGAGAATCCGTATAGGTGTTCGAGTGTTCGAACCGTATTGCGCAAGAAATGGTTTGTAAACCCCATATTTACATATCTGCCACTGTGCAGGAGAATCCGTATAGGTGTTCGAGTGTTCGAACCGTAATGCGCAAGAAATGGTATGTAAACCCCGTATTTACATATCTGCCACTGTGCAGGAGAATCCGTATAGGTGTTCGAGTGTTCGAACCGTATTGCGCAATAAATGGTATGTAAACCCCGTATTTACATATCTACCACTGTGTAGGAGAATCCGTATAGGTGTTCGAGTGTTCGAACCGTAATGCGCAAGAAATGGAATGTAAACCCCGTATTTACATATCTGCCACTGTGTAGGAGAATCCGTATAGGTGTTCGAGTGTTCGAACCGTATTGCGCAAGAAATGGTTTGTAAACCCCGAATTTCCATATCTGCCACTGTGCAGGAGAATCCGTATAGGTGTTCGATTGTTCGAACCGTATTGCGCAAGAAATGGTTTGTAAACGCCGTATTTACATATCTGCCACTGTGCAGGAGAATCCGTACAGGTGTTCGAGTGTTCGAACCGTAATGCGCAAGAAATGGTGTGTAAACCCCGTATTTACATATCTGCCACTGTGCAGGAGAATCCGTATAGGTGTTCGAGTGTTCGAACCGTAATGCGCAAGAAATGGTACGAAATCCCGTATTTACAAATCTGCCACTGTGCAGGAGAATCCGTATAGGTGTTCGAGTGCTCGAACCGTAATGCGCAAGAAATGGTATGTAAACCCCGAATTTCCATATCTGCCACTGTGCAGGAGAATCCGTATAGGTGTTCGATTGTTCGAACCGTATTGCCCAAGAAATGGTTTGTAAACGCCGTATTTACATATCTGCCACTGTGTAGGAGAATCCGTACAGGTGTTCGAGTGTTCGAACCGTAATGCGCAAGAAATGGTATGTAAACCCCGTATTTACATATCTGCCACTGTGCAGGAGAATCCGTATAGTTGTTCGAGTGTTCGAACCGTATTGCGCAAGAAATGGTATGTAAACCCCGTATTTACGTATATGCCACTTTGCAGGAGAATCCGTATAGGTGTTCGAGTGTTCGAACCGTAATGCGCAAGAAATGATATGTAAACCCCGTATTTACATATCTGCCACTGTGCAGGAGAATCCGTATAGGTGTTCGATTGTTCGAATCGTATTGCGCAAGAAATCGTATGTAAACCCCGTATTTACAGATCTGCCACTGTGCAGGAGAATCCGTATAGGCGTTCGAGTGTTCGAACCGTAATGCGCAAGAAATGGTATGTAAACCCCGTATTTACATATCTGCCACTGTGCAGGAGAATCCGCATAGGTGTTCGAGTGTTCGAACCGTATTGCGCAAGAAATGGTATGTAAACCCCGTATTTACATATCTGCCACTGTGCAGGAGAATCCGTATAGGTGTTCGAATGTTCGAACCGTATTGCGCAAGAAATGGTATGTAAACCCCGTATTTACATATCTGCCACTGTGCAGGAGAATCCGTATAGGTGTTCGAGTGTTCGAACCGTATTGCCCAAGAAATGGTTTGTAAACCCCGTATTTACATATTATCCACTGTGCAGGAGAATCCGTATAGGTGTTCGAGTGTTCGAACCGTAATGCGCAAGAAATGGTACGGAAACACCGTATTTACATATCTGCCACTGTGCAGGAGAATCCGTATAGGTGTTCGAGTGTTCGAACCGTAATGCGCAAGAAATGGTACGGAAACCCCGTATTTACATATCTGCCACTGTGCAGGAGAATCCGTATAGGTGTTCGAGTGTTCGAACCGTAATGCGCAAGAAATGGTACGGAAACCCCGTATTTACATATCTGCCACTATGCAGGAGAATCCGTTTAGGTGTTCGAGTGTTCGAACCGTAATGCGCAAGAAATGGTACGGAAACCCCGTATTTACATATCTGCCACTGTGCAGGAGAATCCGTATAGGTGTTCGAGTGTTCGAACCGTAATGCGCAAGAAATGGTACGGAAACCCCGTATTTACATATCTGCCTCTGTGCAGGAGAATCCGTATAGGTGTTCGAGTGTTCGAACCGTAATGCGCAAGAAATGGTACGGAAACCCCGTATTTACATATCTGCCTCTGTGCAGGAGAATCCGTATAGGTGTTCGAGTGTTCGAACCGTAATGCGCAAGAAATGGTACGGAAACCCCGTATTTACATATCTGCCACTGTGCAGGAGAATCCGTATAGGTGTTCGAGTGTTCGAACCGTAATGCGCAAGAAATGGTACGGAAACCCCGTATTTACATATCTGCCACTGTGCAGGAGAATCCGTATAGGTGTTCGAGTGTTCGAACCGTAATGCGCAAGAAATGGTACGGAAATCCCGTATTTACAAATCTGCCACTGTGCAGGAGAATCCGTATAGGTGTTCGAGTGTTCGAACCGTAATGCGCAAGAAATGGTATGTAAACCCCGAATTTCCGTATCTGCCACTGTGCAGGAGAATCCGTATAGGTGTTCGATTGTTCGAACCGTATTGCGCAAGAAATGGTTTGTAAACGCCGTATTTACATATCTGCCACTGTGTAGGAGAATCCGTACAGGTGTTCGAGTGTTCGAACCGTAATGCGCAAGAAATGGTATGTAAACCCCGTATTTACATATCTGCCACTGTGCAGGAGAATCCGTATAGTTGTTCGAGTGTTCGAACCGTATTGCGCAAGAAATGGTATGTAAACCCCGTATTTACATATATGCCACTTTGCAGGAGAATCCGTATAGGTGTTCGAGTGTTCGAACCGTATTGCCCAAGAAATGGTTTGTAAACCCCGTATTTACATATCTGCCACTGTGCAGGAGAATCCGTATAGGTGTTCGAGTGTTCGAACCGTATTGCGCAAGAAATCGTATGTAAACACCGTATTTACAGATCTGCCACTGTGCAGGAGAATCCGTATAGGTGTTCGAGTGTTCGAACCGTAATGCGCAAGAAATGGTATGTAAACCCCGTATTTACAGATCTGCCACTGTGCAGGAGAATCCGTATAGGTGTTCGAGTGTTCGAACCGTATTGCGCAAGAAATGGTATGTAAACCCCGTATTTACATATCTGCCACTGTGCAGGAGAATCCGTATAGGTGTTCGAGTGTTCGAACCGTATTGCCCAAGAAATGGTTTGTAAACCCCGTATTTACATATCTGCCACTGTGCAGGAGAATCCGTATAGGTGTTCGAGTGTTCGAACCGTATTGCGCAAGAAATGGTATGTAAACCCCGTATTTACAGATCTGCCACTGTGCAGGAGAATCCGTATAGGTGTTCGAGTGTTCGAACCGTAATGCGCAAGAAATGGTATGTAAACCCCGTATTTACATATCTGCCACTGTGCAGGAGAATCCGTATAGGTGTTCGAGTGTTCGAACCGTATTGCGCAAGAAATGGTTTGTAAACCCCATATTTACATATCTGCCACTGTGCAGGAGAATCCGTATAGGTGTTCGAGTGTTCGAACCGTAATGCGCAAGAAATGGTATGTAAACCCCGTATTTACATATCCGCCACTGTGTAGGAGAATCCGTATAAGTGTTGGAGTGTTCGAACCGTAATGCGCAAGAAATGGAATGTAAACCCCGTATTTACATATCTGCCACTGTGTAGGAGAATCCGTATAGGTGTTCGAGTGTTCGAACCGTATTGCGCAAGAAATGGTTTGTAAACCCCGTATTTACATATATGCCACTGTGCAGGAGAATCCGTATAGGTGTTCGAGTGTTCGAACCGTATTGCGCAAGAAATGGTATGTAAACCCCGTATTTACATATCTGCCACTGTGCAGGAGAATCCGTATAGGTGTTCGAGTGTTCGAACCGTAATGCGCAAGAAATGGTGTGTAAACCCCGTATTTACATATCTGCCACTGTGCAGGAGAATCCGTATAGGTGTTCGAGTGTTCGAACCGTAATGCGCAAGAAATGGTACGGAAATACCGTATTTACAAATCTGCCACTGTGCAGGAGAATCCGTATAGGTGTTCGAGTGTTCGAACCGTAATGCGCAAGAAATGGTATGTAAACCCCGAATTTCCATATCTGCCACTGTGCAGGAGAATCCGTATAGGTGTTCGATTGTTCGAACCGTATTGCCCAAGAAATGGTTTGTAAACGCCGTATTTACATATCTGCCACTGTGTAGGAGAATCCGTACAGGTGTTCGAGTGTTCGAACCGTAATGCGCAAGAAATGGTATGTAAACCCCGTATTTACATATCTGCCACTGTGCAGGAGAATCCGTATAGTTGTTCGAGTGTTCGAACCGTATTGCGCAAGAAATGGTATGTAAACCCCGTATTTACATATATGCCACTTTGCAGGAGAATCCGTATAGGTGTTCGAGTGTTCGAACCGTATTGCCCAAGAAATGGTTTGTAAACCCCGTATTTACATATCTGCCACTGTGCAGGAGAATCCGTATAGGTGTTCGAGTGTTCGAACCGTATTGCGCAAGAAATGGTATGTAAACCCCGTATTTACAGATCTGCCACTGTGCAGGAGAATCCGTATAGGTGTTCGAGTGTTCGAACCGTAATGCGCAAGAAATGGTATGTAAACCCCGTATTTACATATCTGCCACTGTGCGGGAGAATCCGTATAGGTGTTCGAGTGTTCGAACCGTATTGCGCAAGAAATGGTATATAAACCCCGTATTTACATATCTGCCACTGGCCAGGAGAATCCGTATAGGTGTTCGAGTGTTCGAACCGTAATGCGCAAGAAATGGTATGTAAACCCCGTATTTACATATCTGCCACTGTGTAGGAGAATCCGTATAGGTGTTCGAGTGTTCGAACCGTATTGCGCAAGAAATGGTTTGTAAACCCCGTATTTACATATATGCCACTGTGCAGGAGAATCCGTATAGGTGTTCGAGTTTTCGAACCGTATTGCGCAAGAAATGGTATGTAAACCCCGTATTTACATATCTGCCACTGTGCAGGAGAATCCGTATAGGTGTTCGAGTGTTCGAACCGTAATGCGCAAGAAATGGTGTGTAAACCCCGTATTTACATATCTGCCACTGTCCAGGAGAATCCGTATAGGTGTTCGAGTGTTCGAACCGTAATGCGCAAGAAATGGTACGGAAATCCCGTATTTACAAATCTGCCACTGTGCAGGAGAATTCGTATAGGTGTTCGAGTGTTCGAACCGTAATGCGCAAGAAATGGTATGTAAACCCCGAATTTCCATATCTGCCACTGTGCAGGAGAATCCGTATAGGTGTTCGAGTGTTCGAACCGTATTGCCCAAGAAATTGTCTGTAAACGCCGTATTTACATATCTGCCACTGTGTAGGAGAATCCGTATAGGTGTTCGAGTGTTCGAACCGTAATGCGCAAGAAATGGTATGTAAACCCCGTATTTACATATCAGCCACTGTGCAGGAGAATCCGTATAAGTGTTCGAGTGTTCGAATCGTATTGCGCAAGAATTGGTATGTAAACCCCGTATTTACATATCTGCCACTGTACAGGAGAATCCGTATAGGTGTTCGAGTGTTCGAACCGTATTGCGCAAGAAATGGTATGTAAACCCCGTATTTACATATCTGCCACTGTGCAGGAGAATCCGTATCGGTGTTCGAGTGTTCGAACCGTAACGCGCAAGAAATGGTGTGTAATCCCCGTATTTACATATCTGCCACTGTGCAGGAGAATCCGTATAGGTGTTCGAGTGTTCGAACCGTAATGCGCAAGAAATGGTATGTAAACCCCGAATTTCCGTATCTGCCACTGTGCAGGAGAATCCGTATAGGTGTTCGATTGTTCGAACCGTATTGCGCAAGAAATGGTTTGTAAACGCCGTATTTACATATCTGCCACTGTGTAGGAGAATCCGTACAGGTGTTCGAGTGTTCGAACCGTAATGCGCAAGAAATGGTATGTAAACCCCGTATTTACATATCTGCCACTGTGCAGGAGAATCCGTATAGTTGTTCGAGTGTTCGAATCGTATTGCGCAAGAAATGGTATGTAAACCCCGTATTTACATATATGCCACTTTGCAGGAGAATCCGTATAGGTGTTCGAGTGTTCGAACCGTATTGCCCAAGAAATGGTTTGTAAACCCCGTATTTACATATCTGCCACTGTGCAGGAGAATCCGTATAGGTGTTCGAGTGTTCGAACCGTATTGCGCAAGAAATCGTATGTAAACACCGTATTTACAGATCTGCCACTGTGCAGGAGAATCCGTATAGGTGTTCGAGTGTTCGAACCGTAATGCGCAAGAAATGGTATGTAAACCCCGTATTTACAGATCTGCCACTGTGCAGGAGAATCCGTATAGGTGTTCGAGTGTTCGAACCGTATTGCGCAAGAAATGGTATGTAAACCCCGTATTTACATATCTGCCACAGTGCAGGAGAATCCGTATAGGTGTTCGAGTGTTCGAACCGTATTGCGCAAGAAATGGTATGTAAACCCCGTATTTACATATCTGCCACTGTGCAGGAGAATCCGTATAGGTGTTCGAGTGTTCGAACCGTATTGCCCAAGAAATGGTTTGTAAACCCCGTATTTACATATCTGCCACTGTGCAGGAGAATCCGTATAGGTGTTCGAGTGTTCGAACCGTATTGCGCAAGAAATGGTATGTAAACCCCGTATTTACAGATCTGCCACTGTGCAGGAGAATCCGTATAGGTGTTCGAGTGTTCGAACCGTAATGCGCAAGAAATGGTATGTAAACCCCGTATTTACATATCTGCCACTGTGCAGGAGAATCCGTATAGGTGTTCGAGTGTTCGAACCGTATTGCGCAAGAAATGGTTTGTAAACCCCATATTTACATATCTGCCACTGTGCAGGAGAATCCGTATAGGTGTTCGAGTGTTCGAACCGTAATGCGCAAGAAATGGTATGTAAACCCCGTATTTACATATCCGCCACTGTGTAGGAGAATCCGTATAAGTGTTGGAGTGTTCGAACCGTAATGCGCAAGAAATGGAATGTAAACCCCGTATTTACATATCTGCCACTGTGTAGGAGAATCCGTATAGGTGTTCGAGTGTTCGAACCGTATTGCGCAAGAAATGGTTTGTAAACCCCGTATTTACATATATGCCACTGTGCAGGAGAATCCGTATAGGTGTTCGAGTGTTCGAACCGTATTGCGCAAGAAATGGTATGTAAACCCCGTATTTACATATCTGCCACTGTGTAGGAGAATTCGTATAGGTGTTCGAGTGTTCGAACCGTAATGCGCAAGAAATGGTACGGAAATCCCGTATTTACAAATCTGCCACTGTGCAGGAGAATTCGTATAGGTGTTCGAGTGTTCGAACCGTAATGCCCAAGAAATGGTATGTAAACCCCGAATTTCCATATCTGCCACTGTGCAGGAGAATCCGTATAGGTGTTCGAGTGTTCGAACCGTATTGCCCAAGAAATTGTCTGTAAACGCCGTATTTACATATCTGCCACTGTGTAGGAGAATCCGTATAGGTGTTCGAGTGTTCGAACCGTAATGCGCAAGAAATGGTATGTAAACCCCGTATTTACATATCTGCCACTGTGCAGGAGAATCCGTATAGGTGTTCGATTGTTCGAATCGTATTGCGCAAGAAATCGTATGTAAACCCCGTATTTACAGATCTGCCACTGTGCAGGAGAATCCGTATAGGCGTTCGAGTGTTCGAACCGTAATGCGCAAGAAATGGTATGTAAACCCCGTATCTACATATCTGCCACTGTGCAGGAGAATCCGCATAGGTGTTCGAGTGTTCGAACCGTATTGCGCAAGAAATGGTATGTAAACCCCGTATTTACATATCTGCCACTGTGCAGGAGAATCCGTATAGGTGTTCGAATGTTCGAACCGTATTGCGCAAGAAATGGTATGTAAACCCCGTATTTACATATCTGCCACTGTGCAGGAGAATCCGTATAGGTGTTCGAGTGTTCGAACCGTATTGCCCAAGAAATGGTTTGTAAACCCCGTATTTACATATTATCCACTGTGCAGGAGAATCCGTATAGGTGTTCGAGTGTTCGAACCGTAATGCGCAAGAAATGGTACGGAAACACCGTATTTACATATCTGCCACTGTGCAGGAGAATCCGTATAGGTGTTCGAGTGTTCGAACCGTAATGCGCAAGAAATGGTACGGAAACCCCGTATTTACATATCTGCCACTGTGCAGGAGAATCCGTATAGGTGTTCGAGTGTTCGAACCGTAATGCGCAAGAAATGGTACGGAAACCCCGTATTTACATATCTGCCACTATGCAGGAGAATCCGTTTAGGTGTTCGAGTGTTCGAACCGTAATGCGCAAGAAATGGTACGGAAACCCCGTATTTACATATCTGCCACTGTGCTGGAGAATCCGTATAGGTGTTCGTGTGTTCGAACCGTAATGCGCAAGAAATGGTACGGAAACCCCGTATTTACATATCTGCCTCTGTGCAGGAGAATCCGTATAGGTGTTCGAGTGTTCGAACCGTAATGCGCAAGAAATGGTACGGAAACCCCGTATTTACATATCTGCCACTGTGCAGGAGAATCCGTATAGGTGTTCGAGTGTTCGAACCGTAATGCGCAAGAAATGGTACGGAAACCCCGTATTTACATATCTGCCACTGTGCAGGAGAATCCGTATAGGTGTTCGAGTGTTCGAACCGTAATGCGCAAGAAATGGTACGGAAATCCCGTATTTACAAATCTGCCACTGTGCAGGAGAATCCGTATAGGTGTTCGAGTGTTCGAACCGTAATGCGCAAGAAATGGTATGTAAACCCCGAATTTCCGTATCTGCCACTGTGCAGGAGAATCCGTATAGGTGTTCGATTGTTCGAACCGTATTGCGCAAGAAATGGTTTGTAAACGCCGTATTTACATATCTGCCACTGTGTAGGAGAATCCGTACAGGTGTTCGAGTGTTCGAACCGTAATGCGCAAGAAATGGTATGTAAACCCCGTATTTACATATCTGCCACTGTGCAGGAGAATCCGTATAGTTGTTCGAGTGTTCGAACCGTATTGCGCAAGAAATGGTATGTAAACCCCGTATTTACATATATGCCACTTTGCAGGAGAATCCGTATAGGTGTTCGAGTGTTCGAACCGTATTGCCCAAGAAATGGTTTGTAAACCCCGTATTTACATATCTGCCACTGTGCAGGAGAATCCGTATAGGTGTTCGAGTGTTCGAACCGTATTGCGCAAGAAATCGTATGTAAACACCGTATTTACAGATCTGCCACTGTGCAGGAGAATCCGTATAGGTGTTCGAGTGTTCGAACCGTAATGCGCAAGAAATGGTATGTAAACCCCGTATTTACAGATCTGCCACTGTGCAGGAGAATCCGTATAGGTGTTCGAGTGTTCGAACCGTATTGCGCAAGAAATGGTATGTAAACCCCGTATTTACATATCTGCCACTGTGCAGGAGAATCCGTATAGGTGTTCGAGTGTTCGAACCGTATTGCGCAAGAAATGGTATGTAAACCCCGTATTTACATATCTGCCACTGTGCAGGAGAATCCGTATAGGTGTTCGAGTGTTCGAACCGTATTGCCCAAGAAATGGTTTGTAAACCCCGTATTTACATATCTGCCACTGTGCAGGAGAATCCGTATAGGTGTTCGAGTGTTCGAACCGTATTGCGCAAGAAATGGTATGTAAACCCCGTATTTACAGATCTGCCACTGTGCAGGAGAATCCGTATAGGTGTTCGAGTGTTCGAACCGTAATGCGCAAGAAATGGTATGTAAACCCCGTATTTACATATCTGCCACTGTGCAGGAGAATCCGTATAGGTGTTCGAGTGTTCGAACCGTATTGCGCAAGAAATGGTTTGTAAACCCCATATTTACATATCTGCCACTGTGCAGGAGAATCCGTATAGGTGTTCGAGTGTTCGAACCGTAATGCGCAAGAAATGGTATGTAAACCCCGTATTTACATATCCGCCACTGTGTAGGAGAATCCGTATAAGTGTTAGAGTGTTCGAACCGTAATGCGCAAGAAATGGAATGTAAACCCCGTATTTACATATCTGCCACTGTGTAGGAGAATCCGTATAGGTGTTCGAGTGTTCGAACCGTATTGCGCAAGAAATGGTTTGTAAACCCCGTATTTACATATATGCCACTGTGCAGGAGAATCCGTATAGGTGTTCGAGTGTTCGAACCGTATTGCGCAAGAAATGGTATGTAACCCCGTATTTACATATCTGCCACTGTGCAGGAGAATCCGTATAGGTGTTCGAGTGTTCGAACCGTAATGCGCAAGAAATGGTGTGTAAACCCCGTATTTACATATCTGCCACTGTGCAGGAGAATCCGTATAGGTGTTCGAGTGTTCGAACCGTAATGCGCAAGAAATGGTACGGAAATACCGTATTTACAAATCTGCCACTGTGCAGGAGAATCCGTATAGGTGTTCGAGTGTTCGAACCGTAATGCGCAAGAAATGGTATGTAAACCCCGAATTTCCATATCTGCCACTGTGCAGGAGAATCCGTATAGGTGTTCGATTGTTCGAACCGTATTGCCCAAGAAATGGTTTGTAAACGCCGTATTTACATATCTGCCACTGTGTAGGAGAATCCGTACAGGTGTTCGAGTGTTCGAACCGTAATGCGCAAGAAATGGTATGTAAACCCCGTATTTACATATCTGCCACTGTGCAGGAGAATCCGTATAGTTGTTCGAGTGTTCGAACCGTATTGCGCAAGAAATGGTATGTAAACCCCGTATTTACATATATGCCACTTTGCAGGAGAATCCGTATAGGTGTTCGAGTGTTCGAACCGTATTGCCCAAGAAATGGTTTGTAAACCCCGTATTTACATATCTGCCACTGTGCAGGAGAATCCGTATAGGTGTTCGAGTGTTCGAACCGTATTGCGCAAGAAATGGTATGTAAACCCCGTATTTACAGATCTGCCACTGTGCAGGAGAATCCGTATAGGTGTTCGAGTGTTCGAACCGTAATGCGCAAGAAATGGTATGTAAACCCCGTATTTACATATCTGCCACTGTGCAGGAGAATCCGTATAGGTGTTCGAGTGTTCGAACCGTATTGCGCAAGAAATGGTATGTAAACCCCGTATTTACATATCTGCCACTGGGCAGGAGAATCCGTATAGGTGTTCGAGTGTTCGAACCGTAATGCGCAAGAAATGGTATGTAAACCCCGTATTTACATATCTGCCACTGTGTAGGAGAATCCGTATAGGTGTTCGAGTGTTCGAACCGTATTGCGCAAGAAATGGTTTGTAAACCCCGTATTTACATATATGCCACTGTGCAGGAGAATCCGTATAGGTGTTCGAGTTTTCGAACCGTATTGCGCAAGAAATGGTATGTAAACCCCGTATTTACATATCTGCCACTGTGCAGGAGAATCCGTATAGGTGTTCGAGTGTTCGAACCGTAATGCGCAAGAAATGGTGTGTAAACCCCGTATTTACATATCTGCCACTGTCCAGGAGAATCCGTATAGGTGTTCGAGTGTTCGAACCGTAATGCGCAAGAAATGGTACGGAAATCCCGTATTTACAAATCTGCCACTGTGCAGGAGAATTCGTATAGGTGTTCGAGTGTTCGAACCGTAATGCGCAAGAAATGGTATGTAAACCCCGAATTTCCATATCTGCCACTGTGCAGGAGAATCCGTATAGGTGTTCGAGTGTTCGAACCGTATTGCCCAAGAAATTGTCTGTAAACGCCGTATTTACATATCTGCCACTGTGTAGGAGAATCCGTATAGGTGTTCGAGTGTTCGAACCGTAATGCGCAAGAAATGGTATGTAAACCCCGTATTTACATATCAGCCACTGTGCAGGAGAATCCGTATAAGTGTTCGAGTGTTCGAATCGTATTGCGCAAGAATTGGTATGTAAACCCCGTATTTACATATCTGCCACTGTACAGGAGAATCCGTATAGGTGTTCGAGTGTTCGAACCGTATTGCGCAAGAAATGGTATGTAAACCCCGTATTTACATATCTGCCACTGTGAAGGAGAATCCGTATCGGTGTTCGAGTGTTCGAACCGTAACGCGCAAGAAATGGTGTGTAATCCCCGTATTTACATATCTGCCACTGTGCAGGAGAATCCGTATAGGTGTTCGAGTGTTCGAACCGTATTGCGCAAGAAATGGTATGTAAACCCCGTATTTACATATCTGCCACTGTGCAGGAGAATCCGTATAGGTGTTCGAGTGTTCGAACCGTATTGCGCAAGAAATGGTATTTAAACCCCGTATTTACATATCTGCCACTGTGCAGGATAATCCGTATAGGTGTTCGAGTGTTCGAACCGTAATGCGCAAGAAATGGAATGTAAACCCCGTATTTACATATCTGCCACTGTGTAGGAGAATCCGTATAGGTGTTCGAGTGTTCGAACCGTATTGCGCAAGAAATGGTTTGTAAACCCCGTATTTACATATATGCCACTGTGCAGGAGAATCCGTATAGGTGTTCGAGTGTTCGAACCGTATTGCGCAAGAAATGGTATGTAAACCCCGTATTTACATATCTGCCACTGTGTAGGAGAATCCGTATAGGTGTTCGAGTGTTCGAACCGTAATGCGCAAGAAATGGTGTGTAAACCCCGTATTTACATATCTGCCACTGTGCAGGAGAATCCGTATAGGTGTTCGAGTGTTCGAACCGTATTGCGCAAGAAATGGTATTTAAACCCCGTATTTACATATCTGCCACTGTGCAGGATAATCCGTATAGGTGTTCGAGTGTTCGAACCGTAATGCGCAAGAAATGGAATGTAAACCCCGTATTTACATATCTGCCACTGTGTAGGAGAATCCGTATAGGTGTTCGAGTGTTCGAACCGTATTGCGCAAGAAATGGTTTGTAAACCCCGTATTTACATATATGCCACTGTGCAGGAGAATCCGTATAGGTGTTCGAGTGTTCGAACCGTATTGCGCAAGAAATGGTATGTAAACCCCGTATTTACATATCTGCCACTGTGTAGGAGAATCCGTATAGGTGTTCGAGTGTTCGAACCGTAATGCGCAAGAAATGGTGTGTAAACCCCGTATTTACATATCTGCCACTGTCCAGGAGAATCCGTATAGGTGTTCGAGTGTTCGAACCGTAATGCGCAAGAAATGGTACGGAAATCCCGTATTTACAAATCTGCCACTGTGCAGGAGAATCCGTATAGGTGTTCGAGTGTTCGAACCGTAATGCGCAATAAATGGTATGTAAACCCCGAATTTCCATATCTGCCACTGTGCAGGAGAATCCGTATAGGTGTTCGATTGTTCGAACCGTATTGCCCAAGAAATGGTTTGTAAACGCCGTATTTACATATCTGCCACTGTGTAGGAGAATCCGTACAGGTGTTCGAGTGTTCGAACCGTAATGCGCAAGAAATGGTATGTAAACCCCGTATTTACATATCTGCCACTGTGCAGGAGAATCCGTATAGTTGTTCGAGTGTTCGAACCGTATTGCGCAAGAAATGGTATGTAAACCCCGTATTTACATATATGCCACTTTGCAGGAGAATCCGTATAGGTGTTCGAGTGTTCGAACCGTATTGCCCAAGAAATGGTTTGTAAACCCCGTATTTACATATCTGCCACTGTGCAGGAGAATCCGTATAGGTGTTCGAGTGTTCGAACCGTATTGCGCAAGAAATCGTATGTAAACACCGTATTTACAGATCTGCCACTGTGCAGGAGAATCCGTATAGGTGTTCGAGTGTTCGAACCGTAATGCGCAAGAAATGGTATGTAAACCCCGTATTTACATATCTGCCACTGTGCAGGAGAATCCGTATAGGTGTTCGAGTGTTCGAACCGTAATGCGCAAGAAATGGTATGTAAACCCCGTATTTACATATCTGCCACTGTGCAGGAGAATCCGTATAGGTGTTCGAGTGTTCGAACCGTATTGCGCAAGAAATGGTATGTAAACCCCGTATTTACATATCTGCCACTGTGCAGGAGAATCCGTATAGGTGTTCGAGTGTTCGAACCGTAATACGCAAGAAATGGAATGTAAACCCCGTATTTACATATCTGCCACTGTGTAGGAGAATCCGTATAGTTGTTCGAGTGTTCGAACCGTATTGCGCAAGAAATGGTATGTAAACCCCGTATTTACATATATGCCACTTTGCAGGAGAATCCGTATAGGTGTTCGAGTGTTCGAACCGTATTGCCCAAGAAATGGTTTGTAAACCCCGTATTTACATATCTGCCACTGTGCAGGAGAATCCGTATAGTTGTTCGAGTGTTCGAACCGTATTGCGCAAGAAATGGTATGTAAACCCCGTATTTACATATATGCCACTTTGCAGGAGAATCCGTATAGGTGTTCGAGTGTTCGAACCGTATTGCCCAAGAAATGGTTTGTAAACCCCGTATTTACATATCTGCCACTGTGCAGGAGAATCCGTATAGGTGTTCGAGTGTTCGAACCGTATTGCGCTAGAAATCGTATGTAAACACCGTATTTACAGATCTGCCACTGTGCAGGAGAATCCGTATAGGTGTTCGAGTGTTCGAACCGTAATGCGCAAGAAATGGTACGTAAACCCCGTATTTACATATCTGCCACTGTGCAGGAGAATCCGTATAGGTGTTCGAGTGTTCGAACCGTATTGCGCAAGAAATGGTATGTAAACCCCGTATTTACATATCTGCCACTGTGCAGGAGAATCCGTATAGGTGTTCGAGTGTTCGAACCGTATTGCGCAAGAAATGGTATGTAAACCCCGTATTTACATATCTGCCACTATGCAGGAGAATCCGTAT
Source organism: Camellia sinensis (assembly GCF_055761805.1). Classification (NCBI taxonomy): domain Eukaryota; kingdom Viridiplantae; phylum Streptophyta; class Magnoliopsida; order Ericales; family Theaceae; genus Camellia; species Camellia sinensis. The sequence goes on from NC_138974.1 coordinate 119,494,397, forward strand.
AGGTGTTCGAGTGTTCGAACCGTATTGCCCAAGAAATGGTTTGTAAACCCCGTATTTACATATCTGCCACTGTGCAGGAGAATCCGTATAGGTGTTCGAGTGTTCGAACCGTATTGCGCAAGAAATGGTATGTAAACCCCGTATTTACAGATCTGCCACTGTACAGGAGAATCCGTATAGGTGTTCGAGTGTTCGAACCGTAATGCGCAAGAAATGGTATGTAAACCCCGTATTTACATATCTGCCACTGTGCAGGAGAATCCGTATAGGTGTTCGAGTGTTCGAACCGTATTGCGCAAGAAATGGTATGTAAACCTCGTATTTACATATCTGCCACTGTGTAGGAGAATCCGTATAGGTGTTCGAGTGTTCGAACCGTAATGCGCAAGAAATGGAATGTAAACCCCGTATTTACATATCTGCCACTGTGTAGGAGAATCCGTATAGGTGTTCGAGTGTTCGAACCGTATTGCGCAAGAAATGGTTTGTAAACCCCGTATTTACATATATGCCACTGTGCAGGAGAATCCGTATAGGTGTTCGAGTGTTCGAACCGTATTGCGCAAGAAATGGTATGTAAACCCCGTATTTACATATCTGCCACTGTGCAGGAGAATCCGTATAGGTGTTCGAGTGTTCGAACCGTAATGCGCAAGAAATGGTGTGTAAACCCCGTATTTACATATCTGCCACTGTGCAGGAGAATCCGTATAGGTGTTCGAGTGTTCGAACCGTAATGCGCAAGAAATGGTACGGAAATCCCGTATTTACAAATCTGCCACTGTGCAGGAGAATCCGTATAGGTGTTCGAGTGTTCGAACCGTAATGCGCAAGAAATGGTATGTAAACCCCGAATTTCCATATCTGCCACTGTCTAGGAGAATCCGTATAGGTGTTCGATTGTTCGAACCGTATTGCTCAAGAAATGGTTTGTAAACGCCGTATTTACATATCTGCCACTGTGTAGGAGAATCCGTACAGGTGTTCGAGTGTTCGAACCGTAATGCGCAAGAAATGGTATGTAAACCCCGTATTTACATATCTGCCACTGTGCAGGAGAATCCGTATAGTTGTTCGTGTGTTCGAACCGTATTGCGCATGAAATGGTATGTAAACCCCGTATTTACATATATGCCACTTTGCAGGAGAATCCGTATAGGTGTTCGAGTGTTCGAACCGTATTGCCCAAGAAATGGTTTGTAAACCCCGAATTTACATATCTGCCACTGTGCAGGAGAATCCGTATAGGTGTTCGAGTGTTCGAACCGTATTGCGCAAGAAATCGTATGTAAACCCCGTATTTACAGATCTGCCACTGTGCAGGAGAATCCGTATAGGTGTTCGAGTGTTCGAACCGTAATGCGCAAGAAATGGTATGTAAACCCCGTATTTACATATCTGCCACTGTGCAGGAGAATCCGTATAGGTGTTCGAGTGTTCGAACCGTATTGCGCAAGAAATGGTATGTAAACCCCGTATTTACATATCTGCCCCTGTGCAGGAGAATCCGTATAGGTGTTCGAGTGTTCGAACCGTAATGCGCAAGAAATGGTATGTAAACCCCGTATTTACATATCTGCCAATGTGCAGGAGAATCCGTATAGTTGTTCGAGTGTTCGAACCGTATTGCGCAAGAAATGGTATGTAAACCCCGTATTTGCATATATGCCACTTTGCAGGAGAATCCGTATAGGTGTTCGAGTGTTCGAACCGTATTGCCCAAGAAATGGTTTGTAAACCCCGTATTTACATATCTGCCACTGTGCAAGAGAATCCGTATAGGTGTTCGAGTGTTCGAACCGTATTGCGCAAGAAATGGTATGTAAACCCCGTATTTACATATCTGCCACTGTGTAGGAGAATCCGTATAGGTGTTCGAGTGTTCGAACCGTATTGCGCAAGAAATGGTTTGTAAACCCCGTATTTACATATATGCCACTGTGCAGGAGAATCCGTATAGGTGTTCGAGTTTTCGAACCGTATTGCGCAAGAAATGGTATGTAAACCCCGTATTTACATATCTGCCACTGTGCAGGAGAATCCGTATAGGTGTTCGAGTGTTCGAACCGTAATGCGCAAGAAATGGTGTGTAAACCCCGTATTTACATATCTGCCACTGTGCAGGAGAATCCGTATAGGTGTTCGAGTGTTCGAACCGTAATGCGCAAGAAATGGTACGGAAATCCCGTATTTACAAATCTGCCACTGTGCAGGAGAATCCGTATAGGTGTTCGAGTGTTCGAACCGTAATGCGCAAGAAATGGTATGTAAACCCCGAATTTCCATATCTGCCACTGTGCAGGAGAATCCGTATAGGTGTTCGATTGGTCGAACCGTATTGCCCAAGAAATTGTTTGTAAACGCCGTATTTACATATCTGCCACTGTGTAGGAGAATCCGTATAGGTGTTCGAGTGTTCGAACCGTAATGCGCAAGAAATGGTATGTAAACCCCGTATTTACATATCAGCCACTGTGCAGGAGAATCCGTATAAGTGTTCGAGTGTTCGAATCGTATTGCGCAAGAATTGGTATGTAAACCCCGTATTTACACATCTGCCACTGTACAGGAGAATCCGTATAGGTGTTCGAGTGTTCGAACCGTATTGCGCAAGAAATGGTATGTAAACCCCGTATTTACATATCTGCCACTGTGCAGGAGAATCCGTATAGGTGTTCGAGTGTTCGAACCGTAATGCGCAAGAAATGGTGTGTAAACCCCGTATTTACATATCTGCCACTGTGCAGGAGAATCCGTATAGGTGTTCGAGTGTTCGAACCGTATTGCGCAAGAAATGGTATGTAAACCCCGTATTTACATATCTGCCACTTTGCAGGAGAATCCGTATAGGTGTTCGAGTGTTCGAACCGTATTGCCCAAGAAATGGTTTGTAAACCCCGTATTTACATATCTGCCACTGTGCAGGAGAATCCGTATAGGTGTTCGAGTGTTCGAACCATAATGCGCAAGAAATGGTGTGTAAACCCCGTATTTACATATCTGCCACTGTGCAGGAGAATCCGTATAGGTGTTCGAGTGTTCGAACCGTATTGCGCAAGAAATGGTATGTAAACCCCGTATTTACATATCTGCCACTTTGCAGGAGAATCCGTATAGGTGTTCGAGTGTTCGAACCGTATTGCCCAAGAAATGGTTTGTAAACCCCGTATTTACATATCTGCCACTGTGCAGGAGAATCCGTATAGGTGTTCGAGTGTTCGAACCATATTGCGCAAGAAATGGTATGTAAACCCCGTATTTACAGATCTGCCACTGTGCAGGAGAATCCGTATAGGTGTTCGAGTGTTCGAACCGTAATGCGCAAGAAATGGTATGTAAACCCCGTATTTACATATCTGCCACTGTGCAGGGAATCCGTATAGGTGTTCGAGTGTTCGAACCGTATTGCGCAAGAAATGATATGTAAACCCCGTATTTACATATCTGCCACTGTGCAGGAGAATCCGTATAGGTGTTCGAGTGTTCGAACCGTAATGCGCAAGAAATGGTATGTAAACCCCGTATTTACATATCTGCCACTGTGCAGGAGAATCCGTATAGGTGTTCGAGTGTTCGAACCGTAATGCGCAAGAAATGGTACTGAAATCCCGTATTTACAAATCTGCCACTGTGCAGGAGAATCCGTATAGGTGTTCGAGTGTTCGAACCGTAATGCGCAAGAAATGGTATGTAAACCCCGAATTTACATATCTGCCACCGTGCAGGAGAATCCGTATAGGTGTTCGATTGTTCGAACCGTATTGCGCAAGAAATGGTATGTAAACCCCGTATTTACATATCTGCCACTGTGCAGGAGAATCCGTATAGGTGTTCGAGTGTTCGAACCGTATTGCGCAAGAAATGGTATGTAAACCCCGTATTTACATATCTGCCACTGGGCAAGAGAATCCGTATAGGTGTTCGAGTGTTCGAACCGTATTGCACAAGAAATGGTATGTAAACCCCGTATTTACATATCTGCCACTGTGTAGGAGAATCCGTATAGGTGTTCGAGTGTTCGAACCGTAATGCGCAGGAAATGGAATGTAAACCCCGTATTTACATATCTGCCACTGTGTAGGAGAATCCGTATAGGTGTTCGAGTGTTCGAACCGTATTGCGCAAGAAAGGGTTTATAAACCCCGTATTTACATATATGCCACTGTGCAGGAGAATCCGTATAGGTGTTCGAGTGTTCGAACCGTATTGCGCAAGAAATGGTATGTAAACCCCGTATTTACATATCTGCCACTGTGCAGGAGAATCCGTATAGGTGTTCGAGTGTTCGAACCGTAATGCGCAAGAAATGGGGTGTAAACCCCGTATTTACATATCTGCCACTGTGCAGGAGAATCCGTATAGGTGTTCGAGTGTTCGAACCGTAATGCGCAAGAAATGGTTCGGAAATCCCGTATTTACAAATCTGCCAGTGTGCAGGAGAATCCGTATAGGTGTTCGAGTGTTCGAACCGTAATGCGCAAGAAATGGTATGTAAACCCCGAATTTCCATATCTGCCACTGTGCAGGAGAATCCGTATAGGTGTTCGATTGTTCGAACCGTATTGCCCAAGAAATGGTTTGTAAACGCCGTATTTCCATATCTGCCACTGTGTAGGAGAATCCGTACAGGTGTTCGAGTGTTCGAACCGTAATGCGCAAGAAATGGTATGTAAACCCCGTATTTACATATCTGCCACTGTGCAGGAGAATCCGTATAGGTGTTCGAGTGTTCGAACCGTATTGCGCAAGAAATGGTATGTAAACCCCGTATTTACATATCTGCCACAGTGTAGGAGAATCCGTATAGGTGTTCGAGTGTTCGAACCGTAATGCGCAAGAAATGGAATGTAAACCCCGTATTTACATATCTGCCACTGTGTAGGAGAATCCGTATAGGTGTTCGAGTGTTCGAACCGTATTGCGCAAGAAATGGTTTGTAAACCCCGTATTTACATATATGCCACTGTGCGGGAGAATCCGTATAGGTGTTCGAGTGTTCGAACCGTATTGCGCAAGAAATGGTATGTAAACCCCGTATTTACATATCTGCCACTGTGCAGGAGAATCCGTATAGGTGTTCGAGTGTTCGAACCGTAATGCGCAAGAAATGGTGTGTAAACCCCGTATTTACATATCTGCCACTGTGCAGGAGAATCCGTATAGGTGTTCGAGTGTTCGAACCGTAATGCGCAAGAAATGATACGGAAATCCCGTATTTACAAATCTGCCACTGTGCAGGAGAATCCGTATAGGTGTTCGAGTGTTCGAACCGTAATGCGCAAGAAATGGTATGTAAACCCCGAATTTCCATATCTGCCACTGTGCAGGAGAATCCGTATAGGTGTTCGATTGTTCGAACCGTATTGCCCAAGAAATGGTTTGTAAACGCCGTATTTACATATCTGCCACTGTGTAGGAGAATCCGTACAGGTGTTCGAGTGTTCGAACCGTAATGCGCAAGAAATGGTATGTAAACCCCGTATTTACATATCTGCCACTGTGCAGGAGAATCCGTATAGTTGTTCGAGTGTTCGAACCGTATTGCGCAAGAAATGGTATGTAAACCCCGTATTTACATATATGCCACTTTGCAGGAGAATCCGTATAGGTGTTCGAGTGTTCGAACCGTATTGCCCAAGAAATGGTTTGTAAACCCCGTATTTACATATCTGCCACTGTGCAGGAGAATCCGTATAGGTGTTCGAGTGTTCGAACCGTATTGCGCAAGAAATCGTATGTAAACCCCGTATTTACAGATCTGCCACTGTGCAGGAGAATCCGTATAGGTGTTCGAGTGTTCGAACCGTAATGCGCAAGAAATGGTATGTAAACCCCGTATTTACATATCTGCCACTGTGCAGGAGAATCCGTATAGGTGTTCGAGTGTTCAAACTGTATTGCGCAAGAAATGGTATGTAAACCCCGTATTTACATATCTGCCACTGTGCAGGAGAATCCGTATAGGTGTTCGAGTGTTCGAACCGTAATGCGCAAGAAATGGTATGTAAACCCCGTATTTACATATCTGCCACTGTGCAGGAGAATCCGTATAGTTGTTCGAGTGTTCGAACCGTATTGCGCAAGAAATGGTATGTAAACCCCGTATTTACATATATGCCACTTTGCAGGAGAATCCGTATAGGTGTTCGAGTGTTCGAACCGTATTGCCCAAGAAATGGTTTGTAAACCCCGTATTTACATATCTGCCACTGTGCAAGAGAATCCGTATAGGTGTTCGAGTGTTCGAACCGTATTGCCCAAGAAATGGTTTGTAAACCCCGTATTTACATATCTGCCACTGTGCAGGAGAATCCGTATAGGTGTTCGAGTGTTCGAACCGTATTGCGCAAGAAATGGTATGTAAACCCCGTATTTACAGATCTGCCACTTTGCAGGAGAATCCGTATAGGTGTTCGAGTGTTCGAACCGTAATGCGCAAGAAATGGTATGTAAACCCCGTATTTACATATCTGCCACTGTGCAGGAGAATCCGTATAGGTGTTCGAGTGTTCGAACCGTATTGCGCAAGAAATGGTATGTAAACCCCGTATTTACATATCTGCCACTGTGTAGGAGAATCCGTATAGGTGTTCGAGTGTTCGAACCGTAATGCGCAAGAAATGGTATATAAACCCCGTATTTACATATCTGCCACTGTGTAGGAGAATCCGTCTAGGTGTTCGAGTGTTCGAACCGTATTGCGCCAGAAATGGTTTGTAAACCCCGTATTTACATATATGCCACTGTGCAGGAGAATCCGTATAGGTGTTCGAGTGTTCGAACCGTATTGCGCAAGAAATGGTATGTAAACCCCGTATTTACATATCTGCCACTGTGCAGGAGAATCCGTATAGGTGTTCGAGTGTTCGAACCGTAATGCGCAAGAAATGGTGTGTAAACCCCGTATTTACATATCTGCCACTGTGCAGGAGAATCCGTATAGGTGTTCGAGTGTTCGAACCGTAATGCGCAAGAAATGGTACGGAAATCCCGTATTTACAAATCTGCCATTGTGCAGGAGAATCCGTATAGGTGTTCGAGTGTTCGAACCGTAATGCGCAAGAAATGGTATGTAAACCCCGAATTTCCATATCTGCCACTGTGCAGGAGAATCCGTATAGGTGTTCGATTGTTCGAACCGTATTGCCCAAGAAATTGTTTGTAAACGCCGTATTTACATATCTGCCACTGTGTAGGAGAATCCGTATAGGTGTTCGAGTGTTCGAACCGTAATGCGCAAGAAATGGTATGTAAACCCCGTATTTACATATCAGCTACTGTGCAGCAGAATCCGTATAAGTGTTCGAGTGTTCGAATCGTATTGCGCAAGAATTGGTATGTAAACCCCGTATTTACATATCTGCCACTGTACAGGAGAATCCGTATAGGTGTTCGAGTGTTCGAACCGTATTGCGCAAGAAATGGTATGTAAACCCCGTATTTACATATCTGCCACTGTGCAGGAGAATCCGTATAGGTGTTCGAGTGTTCGAACCGTAATGCGCAAGAAATGGTGTGTAAACCCCGTATTTACATATCTGCCACTGTGCAGGAGAATCCGTATAGGTGTTCGAGTGTTCGAACCGTATTGCGCAAGAAATGGTATGTAAACCCCGTATTTACATATCTGCCACTGTGCAGGAGAATCCGTATAGGTGTTCGAGTGTTCGAACCGTAATGCGCAAGAAATGGTGTGTAAACCCCGTATTTACATATCTGCCACTGTGCAGGAGAATCCGTATAGGTGTTCGAGTGTTCGAACCGTATTGCGCAAGAAATGGTATGTAAACCCCGTATTTACATATCTGCCACTTTGCAGGAGAATCCGTATAGGTGTTCGAGTGTTCGAACCGTATTGCCCAAGAAATGGTTTGTAAACCCCGTATTTACATATCTGCCACTGTGCAGGAGAATCCGTATAGGTGTTCGAGTGTTCGAACCATAATGCGCAAGAAATGGTGTGTAAACCCCGTATTTACATATCTGCCACTGTGCAGGAGAATCCGTATAGGTGTTCGAGTGTTCGAACCGTATTGCGCAAGAAATGGTATGTAAACCCCGTATTTACATATCTGCCACTTTGCAGGAGAATCCGTATAGGTGTTCGAGTGTTCGAACCGTATTGCCCAAGAAATGGTTTGTAAACCCTGTATTTACATATCTGCCACTGTGCAGGAGAATCCGTATAGGTGTTCGAGTGTTCGAACCATATTGCGCAAGAAATGGTATGTAAACCCCGTATTTACAGATCTGCCACTGTGCAGGAGAATCCGTATAGGTGTTCGAGTGTTCGAACCGTAATGCGCAAGAAATGGTATGTAAACCCCGTATTTACATATCTGCCACTGTGCAGGGAATCCGTATAGGTGTTCGAGTGTTCGAACCGTATTGCGCAAGAAATGATATGTAAACCCCGCATTTACATATCTGCCACTGTGCAGGAGAATCCGTATAGGTGTTCGAGTGTTCGAACCGTAATGCGCAAGAAATTGTATGTAAACCCCGTATTTACATATCTGCCACTGTGCAGGAGAATCCGTATAGGTGTTCGAGTGTTCGAACCGTAATGCGCAAGAAATGGTACTGAAATCCCGTATTTACAAATCTGCCACTGTGCAGGAGAATCCGTATAGGTGTTCGAGTGTTCGAACCGTAATGCGCAAGAAATGGTATGTAAACCCCGAATTTACATATCTGCCACCGTGCAGGAGAATCCGTATAGGTGTTCGATTGTTCGAACCGTATTGCGCAAGAAATGGTATGTAAACCCCGTATTTACATATCTGCCACTGTGCAGGAGAATCCGTATAGGTGTTCGAGTGTTCGAACCGTATTGCGCAAGAAATGGTATGTAAACCCCGTATTTACATATCTGCCACTGGGCAAGAGAATCCGTATAGGTGTTCGAGTGTTCGAACCGTATTGCACAAGAAATGGTATGTAAACCCCGTATTTACATATCTGCCACTGTGTAAGAGAATCCGTATAGGTGTTCGAGTGTTCGAACCGTATTGCGCAAGAAATGGTTTATAAACCCCGTATTTACATATATGCCACTGTGCAGGAGAATCCGTATAGGTGTTCGAGTGTTCGAACCGTATTGCGCAAGAAATGGTATGTAAACCCCGTATTTACATATCTGCCACTGTGCAGGAGAATCCGTATAGGTGTTCGAGTGTTCGAACCGTAATGCGCAAGAAATGGGGTGTAAACCCCGTATTTACATATCTGCCACTGTGCAGGAGAATCCGTATAGGTGTTCGAGTGTTCGAACCGTAATGCGCAAGAAATGGTTCGGAAATCCCGTATTTACAAATCTGCCAGTGTGCAGGAGAATCCGTATAGGTGTTCGAGTGTTCGAACCGTAATGCGCAAGAAATGGTATGTAAACCCCGAATTTCCATATCTGCCACTGTGCAGGAGAATCCGTATAGGTGTTCGATTGTTCGAACCGTATTGCCCAAGAAATGGTTTGTAAACGCCGTATTTCCATATCTGCCACTGTGTAGGAGAATCCGTACAGGTGTTCGAGTGTTCGAACCGTAATGCGCAAGAAATGGTATGTAAACCCCGTATTTACATATCTGCCACTGTGCAGGAGAATCCGTATAGGTGTTCGAGTGTTCGAACCGTATTGCGCAAGAAATGGTATGTAAACCCCGTATTTACATATCTGCCACAGTGTAGGAGAATCCGTATAGGTGTTCGAGTGTTCGAACCGTAATGCGCAAGAAATGGAATGTAAACCCCGTATTTACATATCTGCCACTGTGTAGGAGAATCCGTATAGGTGTTCGAGTGTTCGAACCGTATTGCGCAAGAAATGGTTTGTAAACCCCGTATTTACATATATGCCACTGTGCGGGAGAATCCGTATAGGTGTTCGAGTGTTCGAACCGTATTGCGCAAGAAATGGTATGTAAACCCCGTATTTACATATCTGCCACTGTGCAGGAGAATCCGTATAGGTGTTCGAGTGTTCGAACCGTAATGCGCAAGAAATGGTGTGTAAACCCCGTATTTACATATCTGCCACTGTGCAGGAGAATCCGTATAGGTGTTCGAGTGTTCGAACCGTAATGCGCAAGAAATGATACGGAAATCCCGTATTTACAAATCTGCCACTGTGCAGGAGAATCCGTATAGGTGTTCGAGTGTTCGAACCGTAATGCGCAAGAAATGGTATGTAAACCCCGAATTTCCATATCTGCCACTGTGCAGGAGAATCCGTATAGGTGTTCGATTGTTCGAACCGTATTGCCCAAGAAATGGTTTGTAAACGCCGTATTTACATATCTGCCACTGTGTAGGAGAATCCGTACAGGTGTTCGAGTGTTCGAACCGTAATGCGCAAGAAATGGTATGTAAACCCCGTATTTACATATCTGCCACTGTGCAGGAGAATCCGTATAGTTGTTCGAGTGTTCGAACCGTATTGCGCAAGAAATGGTATGTAAACCCCGTATTTACATATATGCCACTTTGCAGGAGAATCCGTATAGGTGTTCGAGTGTTCGAACCGTATTGCCCAAGAAATGGTTTGTAAACCCCGTATTTACATATCTGCCACTGTGCAGGAGAATCCGTATAGGTGTTCGAGTGTTCGAACCGTATTGCGCAAGAAATCGTATGTAAACCCCGTATTTACAGATCTGCCACTGTGCAGGAGAATCCGTATAGGTGTTCGAGTGTTCGAACCGTAATGCGCAAGAAATGGTATGTAAACCCCGTATTTACATATCTGCCACTGTGCAGGAGAATCCGTATAGGTGTTCGAGTGTTCAAACCGTATTGCGCAAGAAATGGTATGTAAACCCCGTATTTACATATCTGCCACTGTGCAGGAGAATCCGTATAGGTGTTCGAGTGTTCGAACCGTAATGCGCAAGAAATGGTATGTAAACCCCGTATTTACATATCTGCCACTGTGCAGGAGAATCCGTATAGTTGTTCGAGTGTTCGAACCGTATTGCGCAAGAAATGGTATGTAAACCCCGTATTTACATATATGCCACTTTGCAGGAGAATCCGTATAGGTGTTCGAGTGTTCGAACCGTATTGCCCAAGAAATGGTTTGTAAACCCCGTATTTACATATCTGCCACTGTGCAAGAGAATCCGTATAGGTGTTCGAGTGTTCGAACCGTATTGCCCAAGAAATGGTTTGTAAACCCCGTATTTACATATCTGCCACTGTGCAGGAGAATCCGTATAGGTGTTCGAGTGTTCGAACCGTATTGCGCAAGAAATGGTATGTAAACCCCGTATTTACAGATCTGCCACTTTGCAGGAGAATCCGTATAGGTGTTCGAGTGTTCGAACCGTAATGCGCAAGAAATGGTATGTAAACCCCGTATTTACATATCTGCCACTGTGCAGGAGAATCCGTATAGGTGTTCGAGTGTTCGAACCGTATTGCGCAAGAAATGGTATGTAAACCCCGTATTTACATATCTGCCACTGTGCAGGAGAATCCGTATAGGTGTTCGAGTGTTCGAACCGTAATGCGCAAGAAATGGTATATAAACCCCGTATTTACATATCTGCCACTATGTAGGAGAATCCGTCTAGGTGTTCGAGTGTTCGAACCGTATTGCGCCAGAAATGGTTTGTAAACCCCGTATTTACATATATGCCACTGTGCAGGAGAATCCGTATAGGTGTTCGAGTGTTCGAACCGTATTGCGCAAGAAATGGTATGTAAACCCCGTATTTACATATCTGCCACTGTGCAGGAGAATCCGTATAGGTGTTCGAGTGTTCGAACCGTAATGCGCAAGAAATGGTGTGTAAACCCCGTATTTACATATCTGCCACTGTGCAGGAGAATCCGTATAGGTGTTCGAGTGTTCGAACCGTAATGCGCAAGAAATGGTACGGAAATCCCGTATTTACAAATCTGCCACTGTGCAGGAGAATCCGTATAGGTGTTCGAGTGTTCGAACCGTAATGCGCAAGAAATGGTATGTAAACCCCGAATTTCCATATCTGCCACTGTGCAGGAGAATCCGTATAGGTGTTCGAGTGTTCGAACCGTATTGCGCAAGAAATGGTATGTAAACCCCGTATTTACATATCTGCCACTGTGCAGGAGAATCCGTATAGGTGTTCGAGTGTTCGAACCGTAATGCGCAAGAAATGGTGTGTAAACCCCGTATTTACATATCTGCCACTGTGCAGGAGAATCCGTATAGGTGTTCGAGTGTTCGAACCGTATTGCGCAAGAAATGGTATGTAAACCCCGTATTTACATATCTGCCACTTTGCAGGAGAATCCGTATAGGTGTTCGAGTGTTCGAACCGTATTGCCCAAGAAATGGTTTGTAAACCCCGTATTTACATATCTGCCACTGTGCAGGAGAATCCGTATAGGTGTTCGAGTGTTCGAACCATAATGCGCAAGAAATGGTGTGTAAACCCCGTATTTACATATCTGCCACCGTGCAGGAGAATCCGTATAGGTGTTCGAGTGTTCGAACCGTATTGCGCAAGAAATGGTATGTAAACCCCGTATTTACATATCTGCCACTTTGCAGGAGAATCCGTATAGGTGTTCGAGTGTTCGAACCGTATTGCCCAAGAAATGGTTTGTAAACCCCGTATTTACATATCTGCCACTGTGCAGGAGAATCCGTATAGGTGTTCGAGTGTTCGAACCATATTGCGCAAGAAATGGTATGTAAACCCCGTATTTACAGATCTGCCACTGTGCAGGAGAATCCGTATAGGTGTTCGAGTGTTCGAACCGTAATGCGCAAGAAATGGTATGTAAACCCCGTATTTACATATCTGCCACTGTGCAGGGAATCCGTATAGGTGTTCGAGTGTTCGAACCGTATTGCGCAAGAAATGATATGTAAACCCCGCATTTACATATCTGCCACTGTGCAGGAGAATCCGTATAGGTGTTCGAGTGTTCGAACCGTAATGCGCAAGAAATGGTGTGTAAACCCCGTATTTACATATCTGCCACTGTGCAGGAGAATCCGTATAGGTGTTCGAGTGTTCGAACCGTAATGCGCAAGAAATGGTACGGAAATCCCGTATTTACAAATCTGCCACTGTGCAGGAGAATCCGTATAGGTGTTCGAGTGTTCGAACCGTAATGCGCAAGAAATGGTATGTAAACCCCGAATTTCCATATCTGCCACTGTGCAGGAGAATCCGTATAGGTGTTCGATTGTTCGAACCGTATTGCCCAAGAAATTGTTTGTAAACGCCGTATTTACATATCTGCCACTGTGTAGGAGAATCCGTATAGGTGTTCGAGTGTTCGAACCGTAATGCGCAAGAAATGGTATGTAAACCCCGTATTTACATATCAGCTACTGTGCAGCAGAATCCGTATAAGTGTTCGAGTGTTCGAATCGTATTGCGCAAGAATTGGTATGTAAACCCCGTATTTACATATCTGCCACTGTACAGTAGAATCCGTATAGGTGTTCGAGTGTTCGAACCGTATTGCGCAAGAAATGGTATGTAAACCCCGTATTTACATATCTGCCACTGTGCAGGAGAATCCGTATAGGTGTTCGAGTGTTCGAACCGTAATGCGCAAGAAATGGTGTGTAAACCCCGTATTTACATATCTGCCACTGTGCAGTAGAATCCGTATAGGTGTTCGAGTGTTCGAACCATATTGCGCAAGAAATGGTTTGTAAACCCCGTATTTACATATCTGCCACTGTGCAGGAGAATCCGTATAGGTGTTCGAGTGTTCGAACCGTATTGCGCAAGAAATGGTATGTAAACCCCGTATTTACAGATCTGCCACTGTGCAGGAGAATCCGTATAGGTGTTCGAGTGTTCGAACCGTAATGCGCAAGAAATGGTATGTAAACCCCGAATTTACATATCTGCCACCGTGCAGGAGAATCCGTATAGGTGTTCGATTGTTCGAACCGTATTGCCCAAGAAATGGTTTGTAAACGCCGTATTTACATATCTGCCACTGTGTAGGAGAATCCGTATAGGTGTTCGAGTGTTCGAACCGTAATGCGCAAGAAATGGTATGTAAACCGCGTATTTACATATCTGCCACTGTGCAGGAGAATCCGTATAAGTGTTCGAGTGTTCGAATCGTATTGCGCAAGAATTGGTATGTAAACCCCGTATTTACATATCTGCCACTGTACAGGAGAATCCGTATAGGTGTTCGAGTGTTCGAACCGTATTGCGCAAGAAATGGTATGTAAACCCCGTATTTACATATCTGCCACTGTGTAGGAGAATCCGTATAGGTGTTCGAGTGTTCGAACCGTAATGCGCAAGAAATGGAATGTAAACCCCGTATTTACATATTAGCCACTGTGTAGGAGAATCCGTATAGGTGTTCGAGTGTTCGAACCGTATTGCGCAAGAAATGGTTTGTAAACCCCGTATTTACATATATGCCACTGTGCAGGAGAATCCGTATAGGTGTTCGAGTGTTCGAACCGTATTGCCCAAGAAATGGTTTGTAAACCCCGCATTTACATATCTGCCACTGTGCAGGAGAATCCGTATAGGTGTTCGAGTGTTCGAACCGTATTGCGCAAGAAATGGTATGTAAACCCCGTATTTACATATATGCCACTTTGCAGGAGAATCCGTATAGGTGTTCGAGTGTTCGAACCGTATTGCCCAAGAAATGGTTTGTAAACCCCGTATTTACATATCTGCCACTGTGCAGGAGAATCCGTATAGGTGTTCGAGTGTTCGAACCGTATTGCCCAAGAAATGGTTTGTAAACCCCGTATTTACATATCTGCCACTGTGCCGGAGAATCCGTATAGGTGTTCGAGTGTTCGAACCGTATTGCGCTAGAAATGGTATGTAAACCCCGTATTTACATATCTGCCACTTTGCAGGAGAATCCGTATAGGTGTTCGAGTGTTCGAACCGTATTGCCCAAGAAATGGTTTGTAAACCCCGTATTTACAGAACTGCCACTGTGCAGGAGAATCCGTATAGGTGTTCGAGTGTTCGAACCGTAATGCGCAAGAAATGGTATTTAAACCCCGTATTTACATATCTGCCACTGTGCAGGAGAATCCGTATAAGTGTTCGAGTGTTCGAATCGTATTGCGCAAGAATTGGTATGTAAACCCCGTATTTACATATCTGCCACTGTACAGGAGAATCCGTATAAGTGTTCGAGTGCTCGAATCGTATTGCGCAAGAATTGGTATGTAAACCCCGTATTTACATATCTGCCACTGTACAGGAGAATCCGTATAGGTGTTCGAGTGTTCAAACCGTATTGCGCAAGAAATGGTATGTAAACCCCGTATTTACATATCTGCCACTGTGCAGGAGAATCCGTATAGGTGTTCGAGTGTTCGAACCGTAATGCGCAAGAAATGGTGTGTAAACCCCGTATTTACATATCTGCCACTGTGCAGGAGAATCCGTATAGGTGTTCGAGTGTTCGAACCGTATTGCGCAAGAAATGATTTGTAAACCCCGTATTTACATATCTGCCACTGTGCAGGAGAATCCGTATAGGTGTTCGAGTGTTCGAACCGTAATGCGCAAGAAATGGTATGTAAACCCCGTATTTACATATCTGCCACTGTGCAGGATAATCCGTATAGGTGTTCGAGTGTTCGAACCGTAATGCGCAAGAAATGGTACTGAAATCCCGTATTTACAAATCTGCCACTGTGCAGGAGAATCCGTATAGGTGTTCGAGTGTTCGAACCGTAATGCGCAAGAAATGGTATGTAAACCCCGAATTTACATATCTGCCACCGTGCAGGAGAATCCGTATAGGTGTTCGATTGTTCGAACCGTATTGCCCAAGAAATGGTTTGTAAACGCCGTATTTACATATCTGCCACTGTGTAGGAGAATCCGTATAGGTGTTCGAGTGTTCGAACCGTAATGCGCAAGAAATGGTATGTAAACACCGTATTTACATATCTGCCACTGTGCAGGAGAATCCGTATAAGTGTTCGAGTGTTCGAATCGTATTGCGCAAGAATTGGTATGTAAACCCCGTATTTACATATCTGCCACTGTACAGGAGAATCCGTATAAGTGTTCGAGTGTTCGAACCGTATTGCGCAAGAAATGGTATGTAAACCCCGTATTTACATATCTGCCACTGTACAGGAGAATCCGTATAGGTGTTCGATTGTTCGAACCGTATTGCCCAAGAAATGGTTTGTAAACGCCGTATTTACATATCTGCCACTGTGTAGGAGAATCCGTATAGTTGTTCGAGTGTTCGAATCGTAATGCGCAAGAAATGGTATGTAAACCCCGTATTTACATATCGGCCACTGTGCAGGAGAATCCGTATAAGTGTTTGAGTGTTCGAATCGTATTGCGCAAGAATTGGTATGTAAACCCCGTATTTACATATCTGCCACTGTACAGGAGAATCCGTATAAGTGTTCGAGTGTTCGAATCGTATTGCGCAAGAATTGGTATGTAAACCCCGTATTTACATATCTGCCACTGTACAGGAGAATCCGTATAGGTGTTCGAGTGTTCAAACCGTATTGCGCAAGAAATGGTATGTAAACCCCGTATTTACATATCTGCCACTGTGCAGGAGAATCCGTATAGGTGTTCGAGTGTTCGAACCGTAATGCGCAAGAAATGGTGTGTAAACCCCGTATTTACATATCTGCCACTGTGCAGGAGAATCCGTATAGGTGTTCGCGTGTTCGAACCGTATTGCGCTAGAAATGGTATGTAAACCCCGTATTTACATATCTGCCACTTTGTAGGAGAATCCGTATAGATGTTCGAGTGTTCGAACCGTACTGCCCAAGAAATGGTTTGTAAACCCCGTATTTACAGATCTGCCACTGTGCAGGAGAATCCGTATAGGTGTTCGAGTGTTCGAACCGTAATGCGCAAGAAATGGTATGTAAACCCCGTATTTACATATCTGCCACTGTGCAGGAGAATCCGTATAAGTGTTCGAGTGTTCGAATCGTATTGCGCAAGAATTGGTATGTAAAACCCGTATTTACATATCTGCCACTGTACAGGAGAATCCGTATAAGTGTTCGAGTGTTCGAATCGTATTGCGCAAGAATTGGTATGTAAACCCCGTATTTACATATCTGCCACTGTACAGGAGAATCCGTATAGGTGTTCGAGTGTTCAAACCGTATTGCGCAAGAAATGGTATGTAAACCCCGTATTTACATATCTGCCACTGTGCAGGAGAATCCGTATAGGTGTTCGAGTGTTCGAACCGTAATGCGCAAGAAATGGTGTGTAAACCCCGTATTTACATATCTGCCACTGTGCAGGAGAATCCGTATAGGTGTTCGAGTGTTCGAACCGTATTGCGCAAGAAATGGTATGTAAACCCCGTATTTACAAATCTGCCACTTTGCAGGAGAATCCGTATAGGTGTTCGAGTGTTCGAACCGTATTGCCCAAGAAATGGTTTGTAAACCCCGTATTTACATATCTGCCACTGTGCAGGAGAATCCGTATAGGTGTTCGAGTGTTCGAACCATAACGCGCAAAAAATGGTGTGTAAACCCCGTATTTACATATCTGCCACTGTGCAGGAGAATCCGTATAGTTGTTCGAGTGTTCGAACCGTATTGCGCATGAAATGGTATGTAAACCCCGTATTTACATATATGCCACTTTGCAGGAGAATCCGTATAGGTGTTCGAGTGTTTGAACCGTATTGCCCAAGAAATGGTTTGTAAACCCCGTATTTACATATCTGCCACTGTGCAGGAGAATCCGTATAGGTGTTCGAGTGTTCGAACCGTATTGCGCAAGAAATGGTATGTAAACCCCGTATTTACAGATCTGCCACTGTGCAGGAGAATCCGTATAGGTGTTCGAGTGTTCGAACCGTAGTGCGCAAGAAATGGTATGTAAACCCCGTATTTACATATCTGCCACTGTGCAGGAGAATCCGTATAGGTGTTCGAGTGTTCGAACCGTATTGCGCAAGAAATGGTACTGAAATCCCGTATTTACAAATCTGCCACTGTGCAGGAGAATCCGTATAGGTGTTCGAGTGTTCGAACCGTAATGCGCAAGAAATGGTATGTAAACCCCGAATTTACATATCTGCCACCGTGCAGGAGAATCCGTATAGGTGTTCGATTGTTCGAACCGTATTGCCCAAGAAATGGTTTGTAAACGCCGTATTTACATATCTGCCACTGTGTAGGAGAATCCGTATAGGTGTTCGAGTGTTCGAACCGTAATGCGCAAGAAATGGTATGTAAACTGCGTATTTACATATCTGCCACTGTGCAGGAGAATCCGTATAAGTGTTCGAGTGTTCGAATCGTATTGCGCAAGAATTGGTATGTAAACCCCGTATTTACATATCTGCCACTGTACAGGAGAATCCGTATAGGTGTTCGAGTGTTCGAACCGTATTGCGCAAGAAATGGTATGTAAACCCCGTATTTACATATCTGCCACTGTACAGGAGAATCCGTATAGGTGTTCGATTGTTCGAACCGTATTGCCCAAGAAATGGTTTGTAAACGCCGTATTTACATATCTGCCACTGTGTAGGAGAATCCGTATAGATGTTCGAGTGTTCGAACCGTAATGCGCAAGAAATGGTATGTAAACCCCGTATTTACATATCTGCCACTGTGCAGGAGAATCCGTATAAGTGTTTGAGTGTTCGAATCGTATTGCGCAAGAATTGGTATGTAAACCCCGTATTTACATATCTGCCACTGTACAGGAGAATCCGTATAAGTGTTCGAGTGTTCGAATCGTATTGCGCAAGAATTGGTATGTAAACCCCGTATTTACATATCTGCCACTGTACAGGAGAATCCGTATAGGTGTTCGAGTGTTCAAACCGTATTGCGCAAGAAATGGTATGTAAACCCCGTATTTACATATCTGCCACTGTGCAGGAGAATCCGTATAGGTGTTCGAGTGTTCGAACCGTAATGCGCAAGAAATGGTATGTAAACCCCGTATTTACATATCTACCACTGTGCAGGAGAATCCGTATAGGTGTTCGAGTGTTCGAACCGTATTGCGCTAGAAATGGTATGTAAACCCCGTATTTACATATCTGCCACTTTGCAGGAGAATCCGTATAGGTGTTCGAGTGTTCGAACCGTATTGCCCAAGAAATGGTTTGTAAACCCCGTATTTACAGATCTGCCACTGTGCAAGAGAATCCGTATAGGTGTTCGAGTGTTCGAACCGTAATGCGCAAGAAATGGTATTTAAACCCCGTATTTACATATCTGCCACTGTGCAGGAGAATCCGTATAAGTGTTCGAGTGTTCGAATCGTATTGCGCAAGAATTGGTATGTAAACCCCGTATTTACATATCTGCCACTGTACAGGAGAATCCGTATAAGTGTTCGAGTGTTCGAATCGTATTGCGCAAGAATTGGTATGTAAACCCCGTATTTACATATCTGCCACTGTACAGGAGAATCCGTATAGGTGTTCGAGTGTTCAAACCGTATTGCGCAAGAAATGGTATGTAAACCCCGTATTTACATATCTGCCACTGTGCAGGAGAATCCGTATAGGTGTTCGAGTGTTCGAACCGTAATGCGCAAGAAATGGTGTGTAAACCCCGTATTTACATATCTGCCACTGTGCGGGAGAATCCGTATAGGTGTTCGAGTGTTCGAACCGTATTGCGCAAGAAATGGTATGTAAACCCCGTATTTACAAATCTGCCACTTTGCAGGAGAATCCGTATAGGTGTTCGAGTGTTCGAACCGTATTGCCCAAGAAATGGTTTGTAAACCCCGTATTTACATATCTGCCACTGTGCAGGAGAATCCGTATAGGTGTTCGAGTGTTCGAACCATAATGCGCAAGAAATGGTGTGTAAACCCCGTATTTACATATCTGCCACTGTGCAGGAGAATCCGTATAGTTGTTCGAGTGTTCGAACCGTATTGCGCATGAAATGGTATGTAAACCCCGTATTTACATATATGCCACTTTGCAGGAGAATCCGTATAGGTGTTCGAGTGTTCGAACCGTATTGCCCAAGAAATGGTTTGTAAACCCCGTATTTACATATCTGCCACTGTGCAGGAGAATCCGTATAGGTGTTCGAGTGTTCGAACCGTATTGCGCAAGAAATGGTATGTAAACCCCGTATTTACAGATCTGCCACTGTGCAGGAGAATCCGTATAGGTGTTCGAGTGTTCGAACCGTAGTGCGCAAGAAATGGTATGTAAACCCCGTATTTACATATCTGCCACTGTGCAGGAGAATCCGTATAGGTGTTCGAGTGTTCGAACCGTATTGCGCAAGAAATGGTACTGAAATCCCGTATTTACAAATCTGCCACTGTGCAGGAGAATCCGTATAGGTGTTCGGGTGTTCGAACCGTAATGCGCAAGAAATGGTATGTAAACCCCGAATTTACATATCTGCCACCGTGCAGCAGAATCCGTATAGGTGTTCGATTGTTCGAACCGTATTGCCCAAGAAATGGTTTGTAAACGCCGTATTTACATATCTGCCACTGTGTAGGAGAATCCGTATAGGTGTTCGAGTGTTCGAACCGTAATGCGCAAGAAATGGTATGTAAACCGCGTATTTACATATCTGCCACTGTGCAGGAGAATCCGTATAAGTGTTCGAGTGTTCGAATCGTATTGCGCAAGAATTGGTATGCAAACCCCGTATTTACATATCTGCCACTGTACAGGAGAATCCGTATAGGTGTTCGAGTGTTCGAACCGTATTGCGCAAGAAATGGTATGTAAACCCCGTATTTACATATCTGCCACTGTGTAGGAGAATCCGTATAGGTGTTCGAGTGTTCGAACCGTAATGCGCAAGAAATGGAATGTAAACCCCGTATTTACATATTAGCCACTGTGTAGGAGAATCCGTATAGGTGTTCGAGTGTTCGAACCGTATTGCGCAAGAAATGGTTTGTAAACCCCGTATTTACATATATGCCACTGTGCAGGAGAATCCGTATAGGTGTTCGAGTGTTCGAACCGTATTGCCCAAGAAATGGTTTGTAAACCCCGCATTTACATATCTGCCACTGTGCAGGAGAATCCGTATAGGTGTTCGAGTGTTCGAACCGTATTGCGCAAGAAATGGTATGTAAACCCCGTATTTACATATATGCCACTTTGCAGGAGAATCCGTATAGGTGTTCGAGTGTTCGAACCGTATTGCCCAAGAAATGGTTTGTAAACCCCGTATTTACATATCTGCCACTGTGCAGGAGAATCCGTATAGGTGTTCGAGTGTTCGAACCGTATTGCCCAAGAAATGGTTTGTAAACCCCGTATTTACATATCTGCCACTGTGCCGGAGAATCCGTATAGGTGTTCGAGTGTTCGAACCGTATTGCGCTAGAAATGGTATGTAAACCCCGTATTTACATATCTGCCACTTTGCAGGAGAATCCGTATAAGTGTTCGAGTGTTCGAACCGTATTGCCCAAGAAATGGTTTGTAAACCCCGTATTTACAGATCTGCCACTGTGCGGGAGAATCCGTATAGGTGTTCGAGTGTTCGAACCGTAATGCGCAAGAAATGGTATTTAAACCCCGTATTTACATATCTGCCACTGTGCAGGAGAATCCGTATAAGTGTTCGAGTGTTCGAATCGTATTGCGCAAGAATTGGTATGTAAACCCCGTATTTACATATCTGCCACTGTACAGGAGAATCCGTATAAGTGTTCAAGTGCTCGAATCGTATTGCGCAAGAATTGGTATGTAAACCCCGTATTTACATATCTGCCACTGTACAGGAGAATCCGTATAGGTGTTCGAGTGTTCAAACCGTATTGCGCAAGAAATGGTATGTAAACCCCGTATTTACATATCTGCCACTGTGCAGGAGAATCCGTATAGGTGTTCGAGTGTTCGAACCGTAATGCGCAAGAAATGGTGTGTAAACCCCGTATTTACATATCTGCCACTGTGCAGGAGAATCCGTATAGGTGTTCGAGTGTTCGAACCGTATTGCGCAAGAAATGGTATGTAAACCCCGTATTTACAAATCTGCCACTTTGCAGGAGAATCCGTATAGGTGTTCGAGTGTTCGAACCGTATTGCCCAAGAAATGGTTTGTAAACCCCGTATTTACATATCCGCCACTGTGCAGGAGAATCCGTATAGGTGTTCGAGTGTTCGAACCATAATGCGCAAGAAATGGTGTGTAAACCCCGTATTTACATATCTGCCACTGTGCAGGAGAATCCGTATAGTTGTTCGAGTGTTCGAACCGTATTGCGCATGAAATGGTATGTAAACCCCGTATTTACATATATGCCACTTTGCAGGAGAATCCGTATAGGTGTTCGAGTGTTCGAACCGTATTGCCCAAGAAATGGTTTGTAAACCCCGTATTTACATATCTGCCACTGTGCAGGAGAATCCGTATAGGTGTTCGAGTGTTCGAACCGTATTGCGCAAGAAATGGTATGTAAACCCCGTATTTACAGATCTGCCACTGTGCAGGAGAATCCGTATAGGTGTTCGAGTGTTCGAACCGTAGTGCGCAAGAAATGGTATGTAAACCCCGTATTTACATATCTGCCACTGTGCAGGAGAATCCGTATAGGTGTTCGAGTGTTCGAACCGTATTGCGCAAGAAATGGTACTGAAATCCCGTATTTACAAATCTGCCACTGTGCAGGAGAATCCGTATAGGTGTTCGAGTGTTCGAACCGTAATGCGCAAGAAATGGTATGTAAACCCCGAATTTACATATCTGCCACCGTGCAGGAGAATCCGTATAGGTGTTCGATTGTTCGAACCGTATTGCCCAAGAAATGGTTTGTAAACGCCGTATTTACATATCTGCCACTGTGTAGGAGAATCCGTATAGGTGTTCGAGTGTTCGAACCGTAATGCGCAAGAAATGGTATGTAAACCGCGTATTTACATATCTGCCACTGTGCAGGAGAATCCGTATAAGTGTTCGAGTGTTCGAATCGTATTGCGCAAGAATTGGTATGTAAACCCCGTATTTACATATCTGCCACTGTACAGGAGAATCCGTATAGGTGTTCGAGTGTTCGAACCGTATTGCGCAAGAAATGGTAGGTAAACCCCGTATTTACATATCTGCCACTGTACAGGAGAATCCGTATAGGTGTTCGATTGTTCGAACCGTATTGCCCAAGAAATGGTTTGTAAACGCCGTATTTACATATCTACCACTGTGTAGGAGAATCCGTATAGATGTTCGAGTGTTCGAACCGTAATGCGCAAGAAATGGTATGTAAACCCCGTATTTACATATCTGCCACTGTGCAGGAGAATCCGTATAAGTGTTTGAGTGTTCGAATCGTATTGCGCAAGAATTGGTATGTAAACCCCGTATTTACATATCTGCCACTTTGCAGGAGAATCCGTATAGGTGTTCGAGTGTTCGAACCGTATTGCCCAAGAAATGGTTTGTAAACCCCGTATTTACATATCTGCCACTGTGCAGGAGAATCCGTATAGGTGTTCGAGTGTTCGAACCATAATGCGCAAGAAATGGTGTGTAAACCCCGTATTTACATATCTGCCACTGTGCAGGGGAATCCGTATAGTTGTTCGAGTGTTCGAACCGTATTGCGCATGAAATGGTATGTAAACCCCGTATTTACATATATGCCACTTTGCAGGAGAATCCGTATAGGTGTTCGAGTGTTCGAACCGTATTGCCCAAGAAATGGTTTGTAAACCCCGTATTTACATATCTGCCACTGTGCAGGAGAATCCGTATAGGTGTTCGAGTGTTCGAACCGTATTGCGCAAGAAATGGTATGTAAACCCCGTATTTACAGATCTGCCACTGTGCAGGAGAATCCGTATAGGTGTTCGAGTGTTCAAACCGTATTGCGCAAGAAATGGTATGTAAACCCCGTATTTACATATCTGCCACTGTGCAGGAGAATCCGTATAGGTGTTCGAGTGTTCGAACCGTAATGCGCAAGAAATGGTGTGTAAACCACGTATTTACATATCTGCCACTGTGCAGGAGAATCCGTATAGGTGTTCGAGTGTTCGAACCGTATTGCGCAAGAAATGGTATGTAAACCCCGTATTTACAAATCTGCCACTTTGCAGGAGAAACCGTATAGGTGTTCGAGTGTTCGAACCGTATTGCCCAAGAAATGGTTTGTAAACCCCGTATTTACATATCTGCCACTGTGCAGGAGAATCCGTATAGGTGTTCGAGTGTTCGAACCATAATGCGCAAGAAATGGTGCGTAAACCCCGTATTTACATATCTGCCACTGTGCAGGAGAATCCGTATAGTTGTTCGAGTGTTCGAACCGTATTGCGCAAGAAATGGTATGTAAACCCCGTATTTACATATATGCCACTTTGCAGGAGAATCCGTATAGGTGTTCGAGTGTTCGAACCGTAATGCGCAAGAAATGGTATGTAAACCCCGTATTTACATATCTGCCACTGTGCAGGAGAATCCGTATAGGTGTTCGAGTGTTCGAACCGTATTGCGCAAGAAATGGTATGTAAACCCCGTATTTACATATCTGCCACTGTGTAGGAGAATCCGTATAGGTGTTCGAGTGTTCGAACCGTAATGCGCAAGAAATGGAATGTAAACCCCGTATTTACATATTAGCCACTGTGTAGGAGAATCCGTATAGGTGTTCGAGTGTTCGAACCGTATTGCGCAAGAAATGGTTTGTAAACCCCGTATTTACATATATGCCACTGTGCAGGAGAATCCGTATAGGTGTTCGAGTGTTCGAACCGTATTGCGCAAGAAATGGTATGTAAACCCCGTATTTACATATCTGCCACTGTGCAGGAGAATCCGTATAGGTGTTCGAGTGTTCGAACCGTAATGCGCAAGAAATGGTGTGTAAACCCCGTATTTACATATCTGCCACTGTGCAGGAGAATCCGTATAGGTGTTCGAGTGTTCGAACCGTAATGCGCAAGAAATGGTACGGAAATCCCGTATTTACAAATCTGCCACTGTGCAGGAGAATCCGTATAGGTGTTCGAGTGTTCGAACCGTAATGCGCAAGAAATGGTATGTAAACCCCGTATTTACATATCTGCCACTGTGCAGGAGAATCCGTATAGGTGTTCGAGTGTTCGAATCGTATTGCGCAAGAAATGGTATGTAAACCCCGTATTTACAGATCTGCCACTGTGCAGGAGAATCCGTATAGGTGTTCGAGTGTTCGAACCGTAATGCGCAAGAAATGGTATGTAAACCCCGTATTTACATATCTGCCACTGTGCAGGAGAATCCGTATAGGTGTTCGAGTGTTCGAACCGTATTGCGCAAGAAATGGTATGTAAACCCCGTATTTACATATCTGCCACTGTGTAGGAGAATCCGTATAGGTGTTCGAGTGTTCGAACCGTAATGCGCAAGAAATGGAATGTAAACCCCGTATTTACATATCTGCCACTGTGTAGGAGAATCCGTATAGGTGTTCGAGTGTTCGAACCGTATTGCGCAAGAAATGGTTTGTAAACCCCGTATTTACATATCTGCCACTGTGTAGGAGAATCCGTATAGGTGTTCGAGTGTTCGAACCGTATTGCGCAAGAAATGGTTTGTAAACCCCGTATTTACATATATGCCACTGTGCAGGAGAATCCGTATAGGTGTTCGAGTGTTCGAACCGTATTGCGCAAGAAATGGTATGTAAACCCCGTATTTACATATCTGCCACTGTACAGGAGAATCCGTATAGGTGTTCGAGTGTTCGAACCGTAATGCGCAAGAAATGGTGTGTAAACCCCGTATTTACAGATCTGCCACTGTGCAGGAGAATCCGTATAGGTGTTCGAGTGTTCGAACCGTAATGCGCAAGAAATGGTATGTAAACCCCGAATTTCCATATCTGCCACTGTGCAGGAGAATCCGTATAGGTGTTCGATTGTTCGAACCGTATTGCCCAAGAAATGGTTTGTAAACGCCGTATTTACATATCTGCAACTGTGTAGGAGAATCCGTACAGGTGTTCGAGTGTTCGAACCGTAATGCGCAAGAAATGGTATGTAAACCCCGTATTTACATATCTGCCACTGTGCAGGAGAATCCGTATAGGTGTTCGAGTGTTCGAACCGTATTGCGCAAGAAATGGTATGTAAACCCCGTATTTATAGATCTGCCACTGTGCAGGAGAATCCGTATAGGTGTTCGAGTGTTCGAACCGTAATGCGCAAGAAATGGTATGTAAACCCCGTATTTACATATCTGCCACTGTGCAGGAGAATCCGTATAGGTGTTTGAGTGTTCGAACCGTATTGCGCAAGAAATGGTATGTAAACCCCGTATTTACATATCTGCCACTGTGTAGGAGAATCCGTATAGGTGTTCGAGTGTTCGAACCGTAATGCGCAAGAAATGGAATGTAAACCCCGTATTTACATATTAGCCACTGTGTAGGAGAATCCGTATAGGTGTTCGAGTGTTCGAACCGTATTGCGCAAGAAATGGTTTGTAAACCCCGTATTTACATATATGCCACTGTGCAGGAGAATCCGTATAGGTGTTCGAGTGTTCGAACCGTATTGCCCAAGAAATGGTTTGTAAACCCCGTATTTACATATCTGCCACTGTGCCGGAGAATCCGTATAGGTGTTCGAGTGTTCGAACCGTATTGCGCTAGAAATGGTATGTAAACCCCGTATTTACATATCTGCCACTTTGCAGGAGAATCCGTATAAGTGTTCGAGTGTTCGAACCGTATTGCCCAAGAAATGGTTTGTAAACCCCGTATTTACAGATCTGCCACTGTGCGGGAGAATCCGTATAGGTGTTCGAGTGTTCGAACCGTAATGCGCAAGAAATGGTATTTAAACCCCGTATTTACATATCTGCCACTGTGCAGGAGAATCCGTATAAGTGTTCGAGTGTTCGAATCGTATTGCGCAAGAATTGGTATGTAAACCCCGTATTTACATATCTGCCACTGTACAGGAGAATCCGTATAAGTGTTCGAGTGCTCGAATCGTATTGCGCAAGAATTGGTATGTAAACCCCGTATTTACATATCTGCCACTGTACAGGAGAATCCGTATAGGTGTTCGAGTGTTCAAACCGTATTGCGCAAGAAATGGTATGTAAACCCCGTATTTACATATCTGCCACTGTGCAGGAGAATCCGTATAGGTGTTCGAGTGTTCGAACCGTAATGCGCAAGAAATGGTGTGTAAACCCCGTATTTACATATCTGCCACTGTGCAGGAGAATCCGTATAGGTGTTCGAGTGTTCGAACCGTATTGCGCAAGAAATGGTATGTAAACCCCGTATTTACAAATCTGCCACTTTGCAGGAGAATCCGTATAGGTGTTCGAGTGTTCGAACCGTATTGCCCAAGAAATGGTTTGTAAACCCCGTATTTACATATCTGCCACTGTGCAGGAGAATCCGTATAGGTGTTCGAGTGTTCGAACCATAATGCGCAAGAAATGGTGTGTAAACCCCGTATTTACATATCTGCCACTGTGCAGGAGAATCCGTATAGTTGTTCGAGTGTTCGAACCGTATTGCGCATGAAATGGTATGTAAACCCCGTATTTACATATATGCCACTTTGCAGGAGAATCCGTATAGGTGTTCGAGTGTTCGAACCGTATTGCCCAAGAAATGGTTTGTAAACCCCGTATTTACATATCTGCCACTGTGCAGGAGAATCCGTATAGGTGTTCGAGTGTTCGAACCGTATTGCGCAAGAAATGGTATGTAAACCCCGTATTTACAGATCTGCCACTGTGCAGGAGAATCCGTATAGGTGTTCGAGTGTTCGAACCGTAGTGCGCAAGAAATGGTATGTAAACCCCGTATTTACATATCTGCCACTGTGCAGGAGAATCCGTATAGGTGTTCGAGTGTTCGAACCGTATTGCGCAAGAAATGGTACTGAAATCCCGTATTTACAAATCTGCCACTGTGCAGGAGAATCCGTATAGGTGTTCGAGTGTTCGAACCGTAATGCGCAAGAAATGGTATGTAAACCCCGAATTTACATATCTGCCACCGTGCAGGAGAATCCGTATAGGTGTTCGATTGTTCGAACCGTATTGCCCAAGAAATGGTTTGTAAACGCCGTATTTACATATCTGCCACTGTGTAGGAGAATCCGTATAGGTGTTCGAGTGTTCGAACCGTAATGCGCAAGAAATGGTATGTAAACCGCGTATTTACATATCTGCCACTGTGCAGGAGAATCCGTATAAGTGTTCGAGTGTTCGAATCGTATTGCGCAAGAATTGGTATGTAAACCCCGTATTTACATATCTGCCACTGTACAGGAGAATCCGTATAGGTGTTCGAGTGTTCGAACCGTATTGCGCAAGAAATGGTAGGTAAACCCCGTATTTACATATCTGCCACTGTACAGGAGAATCCGTATAGGTGTTCGATTGTTCGAACCGTATTGCCCAAGAAATGGTTTGTAAACGCCGTATTTACATATCTACCACTGTGTAGGAGAATCCGTATAGATGTTCGAGTGTTCGAACCGTAATGCGCAAGAAATGGTATGTAAACCCCGTATTTACATATCTGCCACTGTGCAGGAGAATCCGTATAAGTGTTTGAGTGTTCGAATCGTATTGCGCAAGAATTGGTATGTAAACCCCGTATTTACATATCTGCCACTTTGCAGGAGAATCCGTATAGGTGTTCGAGTGTTCGAACCGTATTGCCCAAGAAATGGTTTGTAAACCCCGTATTTACATATCTGCCACTGTGCAGGAGAATCCGTATAGGTGTTCGAGTGTTCGAACCATAATGCGCAAGAAATGGTGTGTAAACCCCGTATTTACATATCTGCCACTGTGCAGGGGAATCCGTATAGTTGTTCGAGTGTTCGAACCGTATTGCGCATGAAATGGTATGTAAACCCCGTATTTACATATATGCCACTTTGCAGGAGAATCCGTATAGGTGTTCGAGTGTTCGAACCGTATTGCCCAAGAAATGGTTTGTAAACCCCGTATTTACATATCTGCCACTGTGCAGGAGAATCCGTATAGGTGTTCGAGTGTTCGAACCGTATTGCGCAAGAAATGGTATGTAAACCCCGTATTTACAGATCTGCCACTGTGCAGGAGAATCCGTATAGGTGTTCGAGTGTTCAAACCGTATTGCGCAAGAAATGGTATGTAAACCCCGTATTTACATATCTGCCACTGTGCAGGAGAATCCGTATAGGTGTTCGAGTGTTCGAACCGTAATGCGCAAGAAATGGTGTGTAAACCACGTATTTACATATCTGCCACTGTGCAGGAGAATCCGTATAGGTGTTCGAGTGTTCGAACCGTATTGCGCAAGAAATGGTATGTAAACCCCGTATTTACAAATCTGCCACTTTGCAGGAGAAACCGTATAGGTGTTCGAGTGTTCGAACCGTATTGCCCAAGAAATGGTTTGTAAACCCCGTATTTACATATCTGCCACTGTGCAGGAGAATCCGTATAGGTGTTCGAGTGTTCGAACCATAATGCGCAAGAAATGGTGCGTAAACCCCGTATTTACATATCTGCCACTGTGCAGGAGAATCCGTATAGTTGTTCGAGTGTTCGAACCGTATTGCGCAAGAAATGGTATGTAAACCCCGTATTTACATATATGCCACTTTGCAGGAGAATCCGTATAGGTGTTCGAGTGTTCGAACCGTAATGCGCAAGAAATGGTATGTAAACCCCGTATTTACATATCTGCCACTGTGCAGGAGAATCCGTATAGGTGTTCGAGTGTTCGAACCGTATTGCGCAAGAAATGGTATGTAAACCCCGTATTTACATATCTGCCACTGTGTAGGAGAATCCGTATAGGTGTTCGAGTGTTCGAACCGTAATGCGCAAGAAATGGAATGTAAACCCCGTATTTACATATTAGCCACTGTGTAGGAGAATCCGTATAGGTGTTCGAGTGTTCGAACCGTATTGCGCAAGAAATGGTTTGTAAACCCCGTATTTACATATATGCCACTGTGCAGGAGAATCCGTATAGGTGTTCGAGTGTTCGAACCGTATTGCGCAAGAAATGGTATGTAAACCCCGTATTTACATATCTGCCACTGTGCAGGAGAATCCGTATAGGTGTTCGAGTGTTCGAACCGTAATGCGCAAGAAATGGTGTGTAAACCCCGTATTTACATATCTGCCACTGTGCAGGAGAATCCGTATAGGTGTTCGAGTGTTCGAACCGTAATGCGCAAGAAATGGTACGGAAATCCCGTATTTACAAATCTGCCACTGTGCAGGAGAATCCGTATAGGTGTTCGAGTGTTCGAACCGTAATGCGCAAGAAATGGTATGTAAACCCCGTATTTACATATCTGCCACTGTGCAGGAGAATCCGTATAGGTGTTCGAGTGTTCGAATCGTATTGCGCAAGAAATGGTATGTAAACCCCGTATTTACAGATCTGCCACTGTGCAGGAGAATCCGTATAGGTGTTCGAGTGTTCGAACCGTAATGCGCAAGAAATGGTATGTAAACCCCGTATTTACATATCTGCCACTGTGCAGGAGAATCCGTATAGGTGTTCGAGTGTTCGAACCGTATTGCGCAAGAAATGGTATGTAAACCCCGTATTTACAGATCTGCCACTGTGCAGGAGAATCCGTATAGGTGTTCGAGTGTTCGAACCGTAGTGCGCAAGAAATGGTATGTAAACCCCGTATTTACATATCTGCCACTGTGCAGGAGAATCCGTATAGGTGTTCGAGTGTTCGAACCGTATTGCGCAAGAAATGGTACTGAAATCCCGTATTTACAAATCTGCCACTGTGCAGGAGAATCCGTATAGGTGTTCGAGTGTTCGAACCGTAATGCGCAAGAAATGGTATGTAAACCCCGAATTTACATATCTGCCACCGTGCAGGAGAATCCGTATAGGTGTTCGATTGTTCGAACCGTATTGCCCAAGAAATGGTTTGTAAACGCCGTATTTACATATCTGCCACTGTGTAGGAGAATCCGTATAGGTGTTCGAGTGTTCGAACCGTAATGCGCAAGAAATGGTATGTAAACCGCGTATTTACATATCTGCCACTGTGCAGGAGAATCCGTATAAGTGTTCGAGTGTTCGAATCGTATTGCGCAAGAATTGGTATGTAAACCCCGTATTTACATATCTGCCACTGTACAGGAGAATCCGTATAGGTGTTCGAGTGTTCGAACCGTATTGCGCAAGAAATGGTAGGTAAACCCCGTATTTACATATCTGCCACTGTACAGGAGAATCCGTATAGGTGTTCGATTGTTCGAACCGTATTGCCCAAGAAATGGTTTGTAAACGCCGTATTTACATATCTACCACTGTGTAGGAGAATCCGTATAGATGTTCGAGTGTTCGAACCGTAATGCGCAAGAAATGGTATGTAAACCCCGTATTTACATATCTGCCACTGTGCAGGAGAATCCGTATAAGTGTTTGAGTGTTCGAATCGTATTGCGCAAGAATTGGTATGTAAACCCCGTATTTACATATCTGCCACTTTGCAGGAGAATCCGTATAGGTGTTCGAGTGTTCGAACCGTATTGCCCAAGAAATGGTTTGTAAACCCCGTATTTACATATCTGCCACTGTGCAGGAGAATCCGTATAGGTGTTCGAGTGTTCGAACCATAATGCGCAAGAAATGGTGTGTAAACCCCGTATTTACATATCTGCCACTGTGCAGGGGAATCCGTATAGTTGTTCGAGTGTTCGAACCGTATTGCGCATGAAATGGTATGTAAACCCCGTATTTACATATATGCCACTTTGCAGGAGAATCCGTATAGGTGTTCGAGTGTTCGAACCGTATTGCCCAAGAAATGGTTTGTAAACCCCGTATTTACATATCTGCCACTGTGCAGGAGAATCCGTATAGGTGTTCGAGTGTTCGAACCGTATTGCGCAAGAAATGGTATGTAAACCCCGTATTTACAGATCTGCCACTGTGCAGGAGAATCCGTATAGGTGTTCGAGTGTTCAAACCGTATTGCGCAAGAAATGGTATGTAAACCCCGTATTTACATATCTGCCACTGTGCAGGAGAATCCGTATAGGTGTTCGAGTGTTCGAACCGTAATGCGCAAGAAATGGTGTGTAAACCACGTATTTACATATCTGCCACTGTGCAGGAGAATCCGTATAGGTGTTCGAGTGTTCGAACCGTATTGCGCAAGAAATGGTATGTAAACCCCGTATTTACAAATCTGCCACTTTGCAGGAGAAACCGTATAGGTGTTCGAGTGTTCGAACCGTATTGCCCAAGAAATGGTTTGTAAACCCCGTATTTACATATCTGCCACTGTGCAGGAGAATCCGTATAGGTGTTCGAGTGTTCGAACCATAATGCGCAAGAAATGGTGCGTAAACCCCGTATTTACATATCTGCCACTGTGCAGGAGAATCCGTATAGTTGTTCGAGTGTTCGAACCGTATTGCGCAAGAAATGGTATGTAAACCCCGTATTTACATATATGCCACTTTGCAGGAGAATCCGTATAGGTGTTCGAGTGTTCGAACCGTAATGCGCAAGAAATGGTATGTAAACCCCGTATTTACATATCTGCCACTGTGCAGGAGAATCCGTATAGGTGTTCGAGTGTTCGAACCGTATTGCGCAAGAAATGGTATGTAAACCCCGTATTTACATATCTGCCACTGTGTAGGAGAATCCGTATAGGTGTTCGAGTGTTCGAACCGTAATGCGCAAGAAATGGAATGTAAACCCCGTATTTACATATTAGCCACTGTGTAGGAGAATCCGTATAGGTGTTCGAGTGTTCGAACCGTATTGCGCAAGAAATGGTTTGTAAACCCCGTATTTACATATATGCCACTGTGCAGGAGAATCCGTATAGGTGTTCGAGTGTTCGAACCGTATTGCGCAAGAAATGGTATGTAAACCCCGTATTTACATATCTGCCACTGTGCAGGAGAATCCGTATAGGTGTTCGAGTGTTCGAACCGTAATGCGCAAGAAATGGTGTGTAAACCCCGTATTTACATATCTGCCACTGTGCAGGAGAATCCGTATAGGTGTTCGAGTGTTCGAACCGTAATGCGCAAGAAATGGTACGGAAATCCCGTATTTACAAATCTGCCACTGTGCAGGAGAATCCGTATAGGTGTTCGAGTGTTCGAACCGTAATGCGCAAGAAATGGTATGTAAACCCCGTATTTACATATCTGCCACTGTGCAGGAGAATCCGTATAGGTGTTCGAGTGTTCGAATCGTATTGCGCAAGAAATGGTATGTAAACCCCGTATTTACAGATCTGCCACTGTGCAGGAGAATCCGTATAGGTGTTCGAGTGTTCGAACCGTAATGCGCAAGAAATGGTATGTAAACCCCGTATTTACATATCTGCCACTGTGCAGGAGAATCCGTATAGGTGTTCGAGTGTTCGAACCGTATTGCGCAAGAAATGGTATGTAAACCCCGTATTTACATATCTGCCACTGTGTAGGAGAATCCGTATAGGTGTTCGAGTGTTCGAACCGTAATGCGCAAGAAATGGAATGTAAACCCCGTATTTACATATCTGCCACTGTGTAGGAGAATCCGTATAGGTGTTCGAGTGTTCGAACCGTATTGCGCAAGAAATGGTTTGTAAACCCCGTATTTACATATCTGCCACTGTGTAGGAGAATCCGTATAGGTGTTCGAGTGTTCGAACCGTATTGCGCAAGAAATGGTTTGTAAACCCCGTATTTACATATATGCCACTGTGCAGGAGAATCCGTATAGGTGTTCGAGTGTTCGAACCGTATTGCGCAAGAAATGGTATGTAAACCCCGTATTTACATATCTGCCACTGTACAGGAGAATCCGTATAGGTGTTCGAGTGTTCGAACCGTAATGCGCAAGAAATGGTGTGTAAACCCCGTATTTACAGATCTGCCACTGTGCAGGAGAATCCGTATAGGTGTTCGAGTGTTCGAACCGTAATGCGCAAGAAATGGTATGTAAACCCCGAATTTCCATATCTGCCACTGTGCAGGAGAATCCGTATAGGTGTTCGATTGTTCGAACCGTATTGCCCAAGAAATGGTTTGTAAACGCCGTATTTACATATCTGCAACTGTGTAGGAGAATCCGTACAGGTGTTCGAGTGTTCGAACCGTAATGCGCAAGAAATGGTATGTAAACCCCGTATTTACATATCTGCCACTGTGCAGGAGAATCCGTATAGGTGTTCGAGTGTTCGAACCGTATTGCGCAAGAAATGGTATGTAAACCCCGTATTTATAGATCTGCCACTGTGCAGGAGAATCCGTATAGGTGTTCGAGTGTTCGAACCGTAATGCGCAAGAAATGGTATGTAAACCCCGTATTTACATATCTGCCACTGTGCAGGAGAATCCGTATAGGTGTTTGAGTGTTCGAACCGTATTGCGCAAGAAATGGTATGTAAACCCCGTATTTACATATCTGCCACTGTGTAGGAGAATCCGTATAGGTGTTCGAGTGTTCGAACCGTAATGCGCAAGAAATGGAATGTAAACCCCGTATTTACATATTAGCCACTGTGTAGGAGAATCCGTATAGGTGTTCGAGTGTTCGAACCGTATTGCGCAAGAAATGGTTTGTAAACCCCGTATTTACATATATGCCACTGTGCAGGAGAATCCGTATAGGTGTTCGAGTGTTCGAACCGTATTGCCCAAGAAATGGTTTGTAAACCCCGCATTTACATATCTGCCACTGTGCAGGAGAATCCGTATAGGTGTTCGAGTGTTCGAACCGTATTGCGCAAGAAATGGTATGTAAACCCCGTATTTACATATATGCCACTTTGCAGGAGAATCCGTATAGGTGTTCGAGTGTTCGAACCGTATTGCCCAAGAAATGGTTTGTAAACCCCGTATTTACATATCTGCCACTGTGCAGGAGAATCCGTATAGGTGTTCGAGTGTTCGAACCGTATTGCCCAAGAAATGGTTTGTAAACCCCGTATTTACATATCTGCCACTGTGCCGGAGAATCCGTATAGGTGTTCGAGTGTTCGAACCGTATTGCGCAAGAAATGGTATGTAAACCCCGTATTTACAGATCTGCCGCTGTGCAGGAGAATCCGTATAGGTGTTCGAGTGTTCGAACCGTAATGCACAAGAAATGGTATGTAAACCCCGTATTTACATATCTGCCACTGTGCAGGAGAATCCGTATAGGTGTTCGAGTGTTCGAACCGTATTGCGCAAGAAATGGTATGTAAACCCCGTATTTACATATCTGCCACTGTGCAGGAGAATCCGTATAGGTGTTCGAGTGTTCGAACCGTAATGCGCAAGAAATGGTATGTAAACCCCGTATTTACATATCTGCCACTGTGTAGGAGAATCCGTATAGGTGTTCGAGTGTTCGAACCGTATTGCGCAAGAAATGGTTTGTAAACCCCGTATTTACATATATGCCACTATGCAGGAGAATCCGTATAGGTGTTCGAGTGTTCGAACCGTATTGCGCAAGAAATGGTATGTAAACCCCGTATTTACATATCTGCCACTGTGCAGGAGAATCCGTATAGGTGTTCGAGTGTTCGAACCGTAATGCGCAAGAAATGGAATGTAAACCCCGTATTTACATATCTGCCACTGTGTAGGAGAATCCGTATAGGTGTTCGAGTGTTCGAACCGTATTGCGCAAGAAATGGTTTGTAAACCCCGTATTTACATATATGCCACTGTGCAGGAGAATCCGTATAGGTGTTCGAGTGTTCGAACCGTATTGCGCAAGAAATGGTATGTAAACCCCGTATTTACATATCTGCCACTGTACAGGAGAATCCGTATAGGTGTTCGAGTGTTCGAACCGTAATGCGCAAGAAATGGTGTGTAAACCCCGTATTTACATATCTGCCACTGTGCAGGAGAATCCGTATAGGTGTTCGAGTGTTCGAACCGTAATGCGCTAGAAATGGTACGGAAATCCCGTATTTACAAATCTGCCACTGTGCAGGAGAATCCGTATAGGTGTTCGAGTGTTCGAACCGTAATGCGCAAGAAATGGTATGTAAACCCCGAATTTCCATATCTGCCACTGTGCAGGAGAATCCGTATAGGTGTTCGATTGTTCGAACCGTATTGCCCAAGAAATGGTTTGTAAACGCCGTATTTACATATCTGCCACTGTGTAGGAGAATCCGTACAGGTGTTCGAGTGTTCGAACCGTAATGCGCAAGAAATGGTATGTAAACCCCATATTTACATATCTGCCACTGTGCAGGAGAATCCGTATAGGTGTTCGAGTGTTCGAACCGTATTGCGCAAGAAATGGTATGTAAACCCCGTATTTACAGATCTGCCACTGTGCAGGAGAATCCGTATAGGTGTTCGAGTGTTCGAACCGTAATGCGCAAGAAATGGTATGTAAACCCCGTATTTACATATCTGCCACTGTGCAGGAGAATCCGTATAGGTGTTCGAGTGTTCGAACCGTATTGCGCAAGAAATGGTATGTAAACCCCGTATTTACATATCTGCCACTGTGTAGGAGAATCCGTATAGGTGTTCGAGTGTTCGAACCGTAATGCGCAAGAAATGGAATGTAAACCCCGTATTTACATATCTGCCACTGTGTAGGAGAATCCGTATAGGTGTTCGAGTGTTCGAACCGTATTGCGCAAGAAATGGTTTGTAAACCCCGTATTTACATATATGCCACTGTGCAGGAGAATCCGTATAGGTGTTCGAGTGTTCGAACCGTATTGCGCAAGAAATGGTATGTAAACCCCGTATTTACATATCTGCCACTGTGCAGGAGAATCCGTATAGGTGTTCGAGTGTTCGAACCGTAATGCGCAAGAAATGGTGTGTAAACCCCGTATTTACATATCTGCCACTGTGCAGGAGAATCCGTATAGGTGTTCGAGTGTTCGAACCGTAATGCGCAAGAAATGGTACGGAAATCCCGTATTTACAAATCTGCCACTGTGCAGGAGAATCCGTATTGGTGTTCGAGTGTTCGAACCGTAATGCGCAAGAAATGGTATGTAAACCCCGAATTTCCATATCTGCCACTGTGCAGGAGAATCTGTATAGGTGTTCGATTGTTCGAACCGTATTGCCCAAGAAATGGTTTGTAAACGCCGTATTTACATATCTGCCACTGTGTAGGAGAATCCGTACAGGTGTTCGAGTGTTCGAACCGTAATGCGCAAGAAATGGTATGTAAACCCCGTATTTACATATCTGCCACTGTGCAGGAGAATCCGTATAGTTGTTCGAGTGTTCGAACCGTATTGCGCAAGAAATGGTATGTAAACCCCGTATTTACATATATGCCACTTTGCAGGAGAATCCGTATAGGTGTTCGAGTGTTCGAACCGTATTGCCCAAGAAATGGTTTGTAAACCCCGCATTTACATATCTGCCACTGTGCAGGAGAATCCGTATAGGTGTTCGAGTGTTCGAACCGTATTGCGCAAGAAATGGTATGTAAACCCCGTATTTACAGATCTGCCACTGTGCAGGAGAATCCGTATAGGTGTTCGAGTGTTCGAACCGTAATGCGCAAGAAATGGTATGTAAACCCCGTATTTACATATCTGCCACTGTGCAGGAGAATCCGTATAGGTGTTCGAGTGTTCGAACCGTATTGCGCAAGAAATGGTATGTAAACCCCGTATTTACATATCTGCCACTGTGCAGGAGAATCCGTATAGGTGTTCGAGTGTTCGAACCGTAATGCGCAAGAAATGGTATGTAAACCCCGTATTTACATATCTGCCACTGTGCAGGAGAATCCGTATAGTTGTTCGAGTGTTCGAACCGTATTGCGCAAGAAATGGTATGTAAACCCCGTATTTACATATATGCCACTTTGCAGGAGAATCCGTATAGGTGTTCGAGTGTTCGAACCGTATTGCCCAAGAAATGGTTTGTAAACCCCGTATTTACATATCTGCCACTGTGCAGGAGAATCCGTATAGGTGTTCGAGTGTTCGAACCGTATTGCCCAAGAAATGGTTTGTAAACCCCGTATTTACATATCTGCCACTGTGCCGGAGAATCCGTATAGGTGTTCGAGTGTTCGAACCGTATTGCGCAAGAAATGGTATGTAAACCCCGTATTTACAGATCTGCCGCTGTGCAGGAGAATCCGTATAGGTGTTCGAGTGTTCGAACCGTAATGCGCAAGAAATGGTATGTAAACCCCGTATTTACATATCTGCCACTGTGTAGGAGAATCCGTATAGGTGTTCGAGTGTTCGAACCGTATTGCGCAAGAAATGGTATGTAAACCCCGTATTTACATATCTGCCACTGTGCAGGAGAATCCGTATAGGTGTTCGAGTGTTCGAACCGTAATGCGCAAGAAATGGTATGTAAACCCCGTATTTACATATCAGCCACTGTGTAGGAGAATCCGTATAGGTGTTCGAGTGTTCGAACCGTATTGCGCAAGAAATGGTTTGTAAACCCCGTATTTACATATATGCCACTGTGCAGGAGAATCCGTATAGGTGTTCGAGTGTTCGAACCGTATTGCGCAAGAAATGGTATGTAAACCCCGTATTTACATATCTGCCACTGTGCAGGAGAATCCGTATAGGTGTTTGAGTGTTCGAACCGTAATGCGCAAGAAATGGTGTGTAAACCCCGTATTTACATATCTGCCACTGTGCAGGAGAATCCGTATAGGTGTTCGAGTGTTCGAACCGTAATGCGCAAGAAATGGTACGGAAATCCCGTATTTACAAATCTGCCACTGTGCAGGAGAATCCGTATAGGTGTTCGAGTGTTCGAACCGTAATGCGCAAGAAATGGTATGTAAACCCCGAATTTCCATATCTGCCACTGTGCAGGAGAATCCGTATAGGTGTTCGATTGTTCGAACCGTATTGCCCTAGAAATGGTTTGTAAACGCCGTATTTACATATCTGCCACTGTGTAGGAGAATCCGTATAGGTGTTCGAGTGTTCGAACCGTAATGCGCAAGAAATGGTATGTAAACCCCGTATTTACATATCTGCCACTGTGCAGGAGAATCCGTATAAGTGTTCGAGTGTTCGAATCGTATTGCGCAAGAATTGGTATGTAAACCCCGTATTTACATATCTGCCACTGTACAGGAGAATCCGTATAGGTGTTCGAGTGTTCGAACCGTATTGCGCAAGAAATGGTATGTAAACCCCGTATTTACATATCTGCCACTGTGCAGGAGAATCCGTATAGGTGTTCGAGTGTTCGAACCGAAATGCGCAAGAAATGGTGTGTAAACCCCGTATTTACATATCTGCCACTGTGCAAGAGAATCCGTATAGGTGTTCGAGTGTTCGAACCGTATTGCGCAAGAAATGGTATGTAAACCCCGTATTTACATATCTGCCACTTTGCAGGAGAATCCGTATAGGTGTTCGAGTGTTCGAACCGTATTGCCCAAGAAATGGTTTGTAAACCCCGTATTTACATATCTGCCACTGTGCAGGAGAATCCGTATAGGTGTTCGGGTGTTCGAACCATAATGCGCAAGAAATGGTGTGTAAACCCCGTATTTACATATCTGCCACTGTGCAGGAGAATCCGTATAGGTGTTCGAGTGTTCGAACCGTATTGCGCAAGAAATGGTATGTAAACCCCGTATTTACATATCTGCCACTTTGCAGGAGAATCCATATAGGTGTTCGAGTGTTCGAACCGTATTGCCCAAGAAATGGTTTGTAAACCCCGTATTTACATATCTGCCACTGTGCAGGAGAATCCGTATAGGTGTTCGAGTGTTCGAACCATATTGCGCAAGAAATGGTATGTAAACCCCGTATTTATAGATCTGCCACTGTGCAGGAGAATCCGTATAGGTGTTCGAGTGTTCGAACCGTAACGCGCAAGAAATGGTATGTAAACCCCGTATTTACATATCTGCCACTGTGCAGGGAATCCGTATAGGTGTTCGAGTGTTCGAACCGTATTGCGCAAGAAATGATATGTAAACCCCGTATTTACATATCTGCCACTGTGCAGGAGAATCCGTATAGGTGTTCGAGTGTTCGAACCGTAATGCGCAAGAAATGGTATGTAAACCCCGTATTTACATATCTGCCACTGTGCCGGAGAATCCGTATAGGTGTTCGAGTGTTCGAACCGTAATGCGCAAGAAATGGTACTGAAATCCCGTATTTACAAATCTGCCACTGTGCAGGAGAATCCGTATAGGTGTTCGAGTGTTCGAACCGTAATGCGCAAGAAATGGTATGTAAACCCCGAATTTACATATCTGCCACCGTGCAGGAGAATCCGTATAGGTGTTCGATTGTTCGAACCGTATTGCCCAAGAAATGGTTTGTAAACGCCGTATTTACATATCTGCCACTGTGTAGGAGAATCCGTACAGGTGTTCGAGTGTTCGAACCGTAATGCGCAAGAAATGGTATGTAAACCCCGTATTTACATATCTGCCACTGTGCAGGAGAATCCGTATAAGTGTTCGTGTGTTCGAATCGTATTGCGCAAGAATGGGTATGTAAACCCCGTATTTACATATCTGCCACTGTACAGGAGAATCCGTATAGGTGTTCGAGTGTTCGAACCGTATTGCGCAAGAAATGGTATGTAAACCCCGTATTTACATATCTGCCACTGTACAGGAGAATCCGTATAGGTGTTCGATTGTTCGAACCGTATTGCCCAAGAAATGGTTTGTAAACGCCGTATTTACATATCTGCCACTGTGTAGGAGAATCCGTATAGGTGTTCGAGTGTTCGAACCGTAATGCGCAAGAAATGGTATGTAAACCCCGTATTTACATATCTGCCACTGTGCAGGAGAATCCGTATAAGTGTTTGAGTGTTCGAATCGTATTGCGCAAGAATTGGTATGTAAACCCCGTATTTACATATCTGCCACTGTACAGGAGAATTCGTATAAGTGTTCGAGTGTTCGAATTGTATTGCGCAAGAATTGGTATGTAAACCCCGTATTTACATATCTGCCACTGTACAGGAGAATCCGTATAGGTGTTCGAGTGTTCAAACCGTATTGCGCAAGAAATGGTATGTAAACCCCGTATTTACATATGTGCCACTGTGCAGGAGAATCCGTATAGGTGTTCGAGTGTTCGAACCGTAATGCGCAAGAAATGGTGTGTAAACCCCGTATTTACATATCTGCCACTGTGCAGGAGAATCCGTATAGGTGTTCGAGTGTTCGAACCGTATTGCGCTAGAAATGGTATGTAAACCCCGTATTTACATATCTGCCACTTTGCAGGAGAATCCGTATAGGTGTTCGAGTGTTCGAACCGTATTGCCCAAGAAATGGTTTGTAAACCCCGTATTTACGTATCTGCCGCTGTGCAGGAGAATCCGTATAGGTGTTCGAGTGTTTGAACCATAATGCGCAAGAAATGGTGTGTAAACCCCGTATTTACATATCTGCCACTGTGCAGGAGAATCCGTATAGGTGTTCGAGTGTTCGAACCGTATTGCGCAAGAAATGGTATGTAAACCCCGTATTTACATATATGCCACTTTGCAGGAGAATCCGTATAGGTGTTCGAGTGTTCGAACCGTATTGCCAAAGAAATGGTTTGTAAACCCCGTATTTACATATCTGCCACTGTGCAGGAGAATCCGTATAGGTGTTCGACTGTTCGAACCGTATTGCGCAAGAAATGGTATGTAAACCCCGTATTTACATATCTGCCACTGTGCAGGGAATCCGTATAGGTGTTCGAGTGTTCGAACCGTAATGCGCAAGAAATGGTATGTAAACCCCGTATTTACATATCTGCCACTGTGCAGGAGAATCCGTATAAGTGTTCGAGTGTTCGAATCGTATTGCGCAAGAATTGGTATGTAAACCCCGTATTTACATATCTGCCACTGTACAGGAGAATCCGTATAGGTGTTCGAGTGTTCGAACCGTATTGCGCAAGAAATGGTATGTAAACCCCGTATTTACATATCTGCCACTGTGCAGGAGAATCCGTATAGGTGTTCGAGTGTTCGAACCGAAATGCGCAAGAAATGGTGTGTAAACCCCGTATTTACATATCTGCCACTGTGCAGGAGAATCCGTATAGGTGTTCGAGTGTTCGAACCGTATTGCGCAAGAAATGGTATGTAAACCCCGTATTTACATATCTGCCACTTTGCAGGAGAATCCGGATAGGTGTTCGAGTGTTCGAACCGTATTGCCCAAGAAATGGTATGTAAACCCCGTATTTACATATCTGCCACTGTGCAGGAGAATCCGTATAGGTGTTCGAGTGTTCGAACCGTAATGCGCAAGAAATGGTACTGAAATCCCGTATTTACAAATCTGCCACTGTGCAGGAGAATCCGTATAGGTGTTCGAGTGTTCGAACCGTAATGCGCAAGAAATGGTATGTAAACCCCGAATTTACATATCTGCCACTGTGCAGGAGAATCCGTATAGGTGTTCGATTGTTCGAACCGTATTGCCCAAGAAATGGTTTGTAAACGCCGTATTTACATATCTGCCACTGTGTAGGAGAATCCGTATAGGTGTTCGAGTGTTCGAACCGTAATGCGCAAGAAATGGTATGTAAACCCCGTATTTACATATCTGCCACTGTGCAGGAGAATCCGTATAAGTGTTCGAGTGTTCGAATTGTATTGCGCAAGAATTGGTCTGTAAACCCCGTATTTACATATCTGCCACTGTACAGGAGAATCCGTATAGGTGTTCGAGTGTTCGAACCGTATTGCGCAAGAAATGGTATGTAAACCCCGTATTTACATATCTGCCACTGTACAGGAGAATCCGTATAGGTGTTCGATTGTTCGAACCGTATTGCCCAAGAAATGGTTTGTAAACGCCGTATTTACATATCTGCCACTGTGTAGGAGAATCCGTATCGGTGTTCGAGTGTTCGAACCGTAATGCGCAAGAAATGGAATGTAAACCCCGTATTTACATATCTGCCACTGTGCAGGAGAATCCGTATAAGTGTTTGATTGTTCGAATCGTATTGCGCAAGAATTGGTATGTAAACCCCGTATTTACATATCTGCCACTGTACAGGAGAATCCGTATAAGTGTTCGAGTGTTCGAATCGTATTGCGCAAGAATTGGTATGTAAATCCCGTATTTACATATCTGCCACTGTACAGGAGAATCCGTATAGGTGTTCGAGTGTTCAAACCGTATTGCGCAAGAAATGGTATGTAAACCCCGTATTTACATATCTGCCACTGTGCAGGAGAATCCGTATAGGTGTTCGAGTGTTCGAACCGTAATGCGCAAGAAATGGTGTGTAAACCCCGTATTTACATATCTGCCACTGTGCAGGAGAATCCGTATAGGTGTTCGAGTGTTCGAACCGTATTGCGCTAGAAATGGTATGTAAACCCCGTATTTACATATCTGCCACTTTGCAGGAGAATCCGTATAGGTGTTCGAGTGTTCGAACCGTATTGCCCAAGAAATGGTTTGTAAACCCCGTATTTACATATCTGCCACTGTGCAGGAGAATCCGTATAGGTGTTCGAGTGTTTGAACCATAATGCGCAAGAAATGGTGTGTAAACCCCGTATTTACATATCTGCCACTGTGCAGGAGAATCCGTATAGGTGTTCGAGTGTTCGAACCGTATTGCGGAAGAAATGGTATGTAAACCCCGTATTTACATATATGCCACTTTGCAGGAGAA
This sequence comes from Camellia sinensis, assembly GCF_055761805.1. Classification (NCBI taxonomy): domain Eukaryota; kingdom Viridiplantae; phylum Streptophyta; class Magnoliopsida; order Ericales; family Theaceae; genus Camellia; species Camellia sinensis. Next base: position 119,537,906 of record NC_138974.1, read on the forward strand.
TCCGTATAGGTGTTCGAGTGTTCGAACCGTATTGCCAAAGAAATGGTTTGTAAACCCCGTATTTACATATCTGCCACTGTGCAGGAGAATCCGTATAGGTGTTCGACTGTTCGAACCGTATTGCGCAAGAAATGGTATGTAAACCCCGTATTTACATATCTGCCACTATGCAGGGAATCCGTATAGGTGTTCGAGTGTTCGAACCGTAATGCGCAAGAAATGGTATGTAAACCCCGTATTTACATATCTGCCACTGTGCAGGAGAATCCGTATAAGTGTTCGAGTGTTCGAATCGTATTGCGCAAGAATTGGTATGTAAACCCCGTATTTACATATCTGCCACTGTACAGGAGAATCCGTATAGGTGTTCGAGTGTTCGAACCGTATTGCGCAAGAAATGGTATGTAAACCCCGTATTTACATATCTGCCACTGTGCAGGAGAATCCGTATAGGTGTTCGAGTGTTCGAACCGAAATGCGCAAGAAATGGTGTGTAAACCCCGTATTTACATATCTGCCACTGTGCAGGAGAATCCGTATAGGTGTTCGAGTGTTCGAACCGTATTGCGCAAGAAATGGTATGTAAACCCCGTATTTACATATCTGCCACTTTGCAGGAGAATCCGTATAGGTGTTCGAGTGTTCGAACCGTATTGCCCAAGAAATGGTATGTAAACCCCGTATTTACATATCTGCCACTGTGCAGGAGAATCCGTATAGGTGTTCGAGTGTTCGAACCGTAATGCGCAAGAAATGGTACTGAAATCCCGTATTTACAAATCTGCCACTGTGCAGGAGAATCCGTATAGGTGTTCGAGTGTTCGAACCGTAATGCGCAAGAAATGGTATGTAAACCCCGAATTTACATATCTGCCACTGTGCAGGAGAATCCGTATAGGTGTTCGATTGTTCGAACCGTATTGCCCAAGAAATGGTTTGTAAACGCCGTATTTACATATCTGCCACTGTGTAGGAGAATCCGTATAGGTGTTCGAGTGTTCGAACCGTAATGCGCAAGAAATGGTATGTAAACCCCGTATTTACATATCTGCCACTGTGCAGGAGAATCCGTATAAGTGTTCGAGTGTTCGAATCGTATTGCGCAAGAATTGGTCTGTAAACCCCGTATTTACATATCTGCCACTGTACAGGAGAATCCGTATAGGTGTTCGAGTGTTCGAACCGTATTGCGCAAGAAATGGTATGTAAACCCCGTATTTACATATCTGCCACTGTACAGGAGAATCCGTATAGGTGTTCGATTGTTCGAACCGTATTGCCCAAGAAATGGTTTGTAAACGCCGTATTTACATATCTGCCACTGTGTAGGAGAATCCGTATCGGTGTTCGAGTGTTCAAACCGTAATGCGCAAGAAATGGAATGTAAACCCCGTATTTACATATCTGCCACTGTGCAGGAGAATCCGTATAAGTGTTTGATTGTTCGAATCGTATTGCGCAAGAATTGGTATGTAAACCCCGTATTTACATATCTGCCACTGTACAGGAGAATCCGTATAAGTGTTCGAGTGTTCGAATCGTATTGCGCAAGAATTGGTATGTAAATCCCGTATTTACATATCTGCCACTGTACAGGAGAATCCGTATAGGTGTTCGAGTGTTCAAACCGTATTGCGCAAGAAATGGTATGTAAACCCCGTATTTACATATCTGCCACTGTGCAGGAGAATCCGTATAGGTGTTCGAGTGTTCGAACCGTAATGCGCAAGAAATGGTGTGTAAACCCCGTATTTACATATCTGCCACTGTGCAGGAGAATCCGTATAGGTGTTCGAGTGTTCGAACCGTATTGCGCTAGAAATGGTATGTAAACCCCGTATTTACATATCTGCCACTTTGCAGGAGAATCCGTATAGGTGTTCGAGTGTTCGAACCGTATTGCCCAAGAAATGGTTTGTAAACCCCATATTTACATATCTGCCACTGTGCAGGAGAATCCGTATAGGTGTTCGAGTGTTCGAACCATAATGCGCAAGAAATGGTGTGTAAACCCCGTATTTACATATCTGCCACTGTGCAGGAGAATCCGTATAGGTGTTCGAGTGGTCGAACCGTATTGCGCAAGAAAAGGTATGTAAACCCCGTATTTACATATATGCCACTTTGCAGGAGAATCCGTATAGGTGTTCGAGTGTTCGAACCGTATTGCCCAAGAAATGGTTTGTAAACCCCGTATTTACATATCTGCCACTGTGCAGGAGAATCCGTATAGGTGTTCGAGTGTTCGAACCGTATTGCGCAAGAAATGGTATGTAAACCCCGTATTTACAGATCTGCCACTGTGCAGGAGAATCCGTATAGGTGTTCGAGTGTTCGAACCGTAATGCGCAAGAAATGGTATGTAAACCCCGTATTTACATATCTGCCACTGTGCAGGAGAATCCGTATAGGTGTTCGAGTGTTCGAACCGTATTGCGCAAGAAATGGTATGTAAACCCCGTATTTACATATCTGCCACTGTGCAGGACAATCCGTATAGGTGTTCGAGTGTTCGAACCGTAATGCGCAAGAAATGGTATGTAAACCCCGTATTTACATATCTGCCACTGTGCAGGAGCATCCGTATAGGTGTTCGAGTGTTCGAACCGTAATGCGCAAGAAATGATATGTAAACCCCGTATTTACATATCTGCCACTGTGCAGGAGAATCCGTATAGGTGTTCGAGTGTTCGAACCGTATTGCGCAAGAAATGGTATGTAAACCCCGTATTTACATATTTGCCACTGTGCAGGAGAATCCGTATAGGTGTTCGAGTGTTCGAACCGTATTGCCCAAGAAATGGTTTGTAAACCCCGTATTTACATATCTGCCACTGTGCAGGAGAATCCGTATAGGTGTTCGAGTGTTCGAACCGTATTGCGCAAGAAATGGTATGTAAACCCCGTATTTACAGATCTGCCACTGTGCAGGAGAATCCGTATAGGTGTTCGAGTGTTCGAACCGTAATGCGCAAGAAATGGTATGTAAACCCCGTATTTACATATCTGCCACTGTGCAGGAGAATCCGTATAGGTGTTCGAGTGTTCGAACCGTATTGCGCAAGAAATGGTATGTAAACCCCGTATTTACATATCTGCCACTGTGCAGGAGAATCCGTATAGGTGTTCGAGTGTTCGAACCGTAATGCGCAAGAAATGGTATGTAAACCCCGTATTTACATATCTGCCACTGTGTAGGAGAATCCGTATAGGTGTTCGAGTGTTCGAACCGTATTGCGTAAGAAATGGTTTGTAAACCCCGTATTTACATATATGTCACTGTGCAGGAGAATCCGTATAGGTGTTCGAGTGTTCGAACTGTATTGCGCAAGAAATGGTATGTAAACCCCGTATTTACATATCTGCCACTGTGCAGGAGAATCCGTATAGGTGTTCGAGTGTTCGAACCGTAATGCGCAAGAAATGGTGTGTAAACCCCGTATTTACATATCTGCCACTGTGCAGGAGAATCCGTATAGGTGTTCGAGTGTTCGAACCGTAATGCGGAAGAAATGGTACGGAAATCCCGTATTTACAAATCTGCCACTGTGCAGGAGAATCCGTATAGGCGTTGGAGTGTTCGAACCGTAATGCGCAAGAAATGGTATGTAAACCCCGAATTTCCATATCTGCCACTGTGCAGAAGAATCCGTATAGGTGTTCGATTGTTCGAACCGTACTGCCCAAGAAATGGTTTGTAAACGCCGTATTTACATATCTGCCACTGTGTAGGAGAATCCGTATAGGTGTTCGAGTGTTCGAACCCTAATGCACAAGAAATGGTATGTAAACCCCGTATTTACATATCTGCCACTGTGCAGCAGAATCCGTATAAGTGTTCGAGTGTTCGAATCGTATTGCGCAAGAATTGGTATGTAAACCCCGTATTTACATATCTGCCACTGTACAGGAGAATCCGTATAGGTGTTCGAGTGTTCGAACCGTATTGCGCAAGAAATGGTATGTAAACCCCGTATTTACATATCTGCCACTGTGCAGGAGAATCCGTATAGGTGTTCGAGTGTTCGAACCGTATTGCGCAAGAAATGGTATGTAAACCCCGTACTTACATATCTGCCACTTTGCAGGAGAATCCGTATAGGTGTTCGAGTGTTCGAACCGTATTGCCCAAGAAATGGTTTGTAAACCCCGTATTTACATATCTGCCACTGTGCAGGAGAATCCGTGTAGGTGTTCGAGTGTTCGAACCATAATGCGCAAGAAATGGTGTGTAAACCCCGTGTTTACATATCTGCCGCTGTGCAGGAGAATCCGTATAGGTGTTCGAGTGTTCGAACCGTATTGCGCAAGAAATGGTATGTAAACCCCGTATTTACATATCTGCCACTTTGCAGGAGAATCCGTATTGGTGTTCGAGTGTTCGAACCGTATTGCCCAAGAAATGGTTTGTAAACCCCGTATTTACATATCTGCCACTGTGCAGGAGAATCCGTATAGGTGTTCGAGTGTTCGAACCATAATGCGCAAGAAATGGTGTGTAAACCCCGTATTTACATATCTGCCACTGTGCAGGAGAATCCGTATAGGTGTTCGAGTGGTCGAACCGTATTGCGCAAGAAAAGGTATGTAAACCCCGTATTTACATATATGCCACTTTGCAGGAGAATCCGTATAGGTGTTCGAGTGTTCGAACCGTATTGCCCAAGAAATGGTTTGTAAACCCCGTATTTACATATCTGCCACTGTGCAGGAGAATCCGTATAGGTGTTCGAGTGTTCGAACCGTATTGCGCAAGAAATGGTATGTAAACCCCGTATTTACAGATCTGCCACTGTGCAGGAGAATCCGTATAGGTGTTCGAGTGTTCGAACCGTAATGCGCAAGAAATGGTATGTAAACCCCGTATTTACATATCTGCCACTGTGCAGGAGAATCCGTATAGGTGTTCGAGTGTTCGAACCGTATTGCGCAAGAAATGGTATGCAAACCCCGTATTTACATATCTGCCACTGTGCAGGAGAATCCGTATAGGTGTTCGAGTGTTCGAACCGTAATGCGCAAGAAATGGTATGTAAACCCCGTATTTACATATCTGCCACTGTGCAGGAGAATCCGTATAGGTGTTCGAGTGTTCGAACCGTAATGCGCAAGAAATGATATGTAAACCCCGTATTTACATATCTGCCACTGTGCAGGAGAATCCGTATAGGTGTTCGAGTGTTCGAACCGTATTGCGCAAGAAATGGTATGTAAACCCCGTATTTACATATCTGCCACTGTGCAGGAGAATCCGTATAGGTGTTCGAGTGTTCGAACCGTATTGCCCAAGAAATGGTTTGTAAACCCCGTATTTACATATCTGCCACTGTGCAGGAGAATCCGTATAGGTGTTCGAGTGTTCGAACCGTATTGCGCAAGAAATGGTATGTAAACCCCGTATTTACAGATCTGCCACTGTGCAGGAGAATCCGTATAGGTGTTCGAGTGTTCGAACCGTAATGCGCAAGAAATGGTATGTAAACCCCGTATTTATATATCTGCCACTGTGCAGGAGAATCCGTATAGGTGTTCGAGTGTTCGAACCGTATTGCGCAAGAAATGGTATGTAAACCCCGTATTTACATATCTGCCACTGTGCAGGAGAATCCGTATAGGTGTTCGAGTGTTCGAACCGTAATGCGCAAGAAATGGTATGTAAACTCCGTATTTACATATCTGCCACTGTGTAGGAGAATCCGTATAGGTGTTCGAGTGTTCGAACCGTATTGCGCAAGAAATGGTTTGTAAACCCCGTATTTACATATATGTCACTGTGCAGGAGAATCCGTATAGGTGTTCGAGTGTTCGAACTGTATTGCGCAAGAAATGGTATGTAAACCCCGTATTTACATATCTGCCACTGTGCAGGAGAATCCGTATAGGTGTTCGAGTGTTCGAACCGTAATGCGCAAGAAATGGTGTGTAAACCCCGTATTTACATATCTGCCACTGTGCAGGAGAATCCGTATAGGTGTTCGAGTGTTCGAACCGTAATGCGGAAGAAATGGTACGGAAATCCCGTATTTACAAATCTGCCACTGTGCAGGAGAATCCGTATAGGCGTTGGAGTGTTCGAACCGTAATGCGCAAGAAATGGTATGTAAACCCCGAATTTCCATATCTGCCACTGTGCAGGAGAATCCGTATAGGTGTTCGATTGTTCGAACCGTACTGCCCAAGAAATGGTTTGTAAACGCCGTATTTACATATCTGCCACTGTGTAGGAGAATCCGTATAGGTGTTCGAGTGTTCGAACCGTAATGCGCAAGAAATGGTATGTAAACCCCGTATTTACATATCTGCCACTGTGCAGCAGAATCCGTATAAGTGTTCGAGTGTTCGAATCGTATTGCGCAAGAATTGGTATGTAAACCCCGTATTTACATATCTGCCACTGTACAGGAGAATCCGTATAGGTGTTCGAGTGTTCGAACCGTATTGCGCAAGAAATGGTATGTAAACCCCGTATTTACATATCTGCCACTGTGGAGGAGAATCCGTATAGGTGTTCGAGTGTTCGAACCGTAATGCGCAAGAAATGGTGTGTAAACCCCGTATTTACATATCTGCCACTGTGCAGGAGAATCCGTATAGGTGTTCGAGTGTTCGAACCGTATTGCGCAAGAAATGGTATGTAAACCCCGTACTTACATATCTGCCACTTTGCAGGAGAATCCGTATAGGTGTTCGAGTGTTCGAACCGTATTGCCCGAGAAATGGTTTGTAAACCCCGTATTTACATATCTGCCACTGTGCAGGAGAATCCGTGTAGGTGTTCGAGTGTTCGAACCATAATGCGCAAGAAATGGTGTGTAAACCCCGTGTTTACATATCTGCCGCTGTGCAGGAGAATCCGTATAGGTGTTCGAGTGTTCGAACCGTATTGCGCAAGAAATGGTATGTAAACCCCGTATTTACATATCTGCCACTTTGCAGGAGAATCCGTATTGGTGTTCGAGTGTTCGAACCGTATTGCCCAAGAAATGGTTTGTAAACCCCGTATTTACATATCTGCCACTGTGCAGGAGAATCCGTATAGGTGTTCGAGTGTTCGAACCGTATTGCGCAAGAAATGGTATGTAAACCCCGTATTTACAGATCTGCCACTGTGCAGGAGAATCCATATAGGTGTTCGAGTGTTCGAACCGTAATGCGCAAGAAATGGTATGTAAACCCCGTATTTACATATCTGCCACTGTTCAGGGAATCCGTATAGGTGTTCGAGTGTTCGAACCGTATTGCGCAAGAAATGGTATGTAAACCCCGTATTTACATATCTGCCACTGTGCAGGAGAATCCGTATAGGTGTTCGAGTGTTCGAACCGTAATGCGCAAGAAATGGTATGTAAACCCCGAATTTACATATCTTCCACTGTGCAGGAGAATCCGTATAGGTGTTCGATTGTTCGAACCGTATTGCCCAAGAAATGGTTTGTAAATGCCGTATTTACATATCTGCCACTGTGTAGGAGAATCCGTATAGGTGTTCGAGTGTTCGAACCGTAATGCGCAAGAAATGGTATGTAAACCCCGTATTTACATATCTGCCACTGTGCAGGAGAATCCGTATAAGTGTTCGAGTGTTCGAATCGTATTGCGAAAGAATTGGTATGTAAACCCCGTATTTACATATCTGCCACTGTACAGGAGAATCCGTATAGGTGTTCGAGTGCTCGAACCGCATTGCGCAAGAAATGGTATGTAAACCACGTATTTACATATCTGCCACTGTGCAGGAGAATCCGTATAGGTGTTCGAGTGTTCGAACCGTAATGCGCAAGAAATGGTGTGTAAACCCCGTATTTACATATCTGCCACTGTGCTGGAGAATCCGTATAGGTGTTCGAGTGTTCGAACCGTATTGCGCAAGAAATGGTATGTAAACCCCGTATTTACATATCTGCCACTTTGCAGGAGAATCCGTATAGGTGTTCGAGTGTTCGAACCGTATTGCCCAAGAAATGGTTTGTAAACCCCGTATTTACATATCTGCCACTGTGCAGGAGAATCCGTATAGGTGTTCGAGTGTTCGAACCATAATGCGCAAGAAATGGTGTGTAAACCCCGTATTTACATATCTGCCACTGTGCAGGAGAATCCGTATAGGTGTTCGAGTGTTCGAACCGTAATGCGCAAGAAATGGTATGTAAACCCCGAATTTACATATCTGCCACTGTGCAGGAGAATCCGTATAGGTGTTCGATTGTTCGAACCGTATTGCCCAAGAAATGGTTTGTAAACGCCGTATTTACATATCTGCCACTGTGTAGGAGAATCCGTATAGGTGTTCGAGTGTTCAAACCGTAATGCGCAAGAAATGGTATGTAAACCCCGTATTTACATATCTGCCACTGTGCAGGAGAATCCGTATAAGTGTTCGAGTGTTCGAATCGTATTGCGCAAGAATTGGTATGTAAACCCCGTATTTACATATCTGCCACTGTACAGGAGAATCTGTATAGGTGTTCGAGTGTTCGAACCGTATTGCGCAAGAAATGGTATGTAAACCCCGTATTTACATATCTGCCACTGTGCAGGAGAATCCGTATAGGTGTTCGAGTGTTCGAACCGTAATGCGCAAGAAATGGTGTGTAAACCCCGTATTTACATATCTGCCACTGTGCAGGAGAATCCGTATAGGTGTTCGAGTGTTCGAACCGTATTGCGCAAGAAATGGTATGTAAACCCCGTATTTACATATCTGCCACTTTGCAGGAGAATCCGTATAGGTGTTCGAGTGTTCGAACGGTATTGCCCAAGAAATGGTTTGTAAACCCCGTATTTACATATCTGCCACTGTGCAGGAGAATCCGTATAGGTGTTGGAGTGTTCGAACCATAATGCGCAAGAAATGGTGTGTGAACCCCGTATTTACATATCTGCCACTGTGCAGCAGAATCCGTATAGGTGTTCGAGTGTTCGAACCGTATTGCGCAACAAATGGTATGTAAACCCCGTATTTACATATCTGCCACTTTGCAGGAGAATCCGTATAGGTGTTCGAGTGTTCGAACCGTATTGCCCAAGAAATGGTATGTAAACCCCGTATTTACATATCTGCCACTGTGCAGGAGAATCCGTATAGGTGTTCGAGTGTTCGAACCGTATTGCGCAAGAAATGGTATGTAAACCCCGTATTTACAGATCTGCCACTGTGCAGGAGAATCCGCATAGGTGTTCGAGTGTTCGAACCGTAATGCGCAAGAAATGGTATGTAAACCCCGTATTTACATATCTGCCACTGTGCAGGGAATCCGTATAGGTGTTCGAGTGTTCGACCCGTATTGCGCAAGCAATGGTATGTAAACCCCGTATTTACATATCTGCCGCTGTGCAGGAGAATCCGTATAGGTGTTCGAGTGTTCGAACCGTAAAGCGCAAGAAATGGTATGTAAACCCCGTATTTACATATCTGCCACTGTGCAGGAGAATCCGTATAGCTGTTCGAGTGTTCGAACCGTAATGCGCAAGAAATGGTATGTAAACCCCGTATTTACATATCTGCCACTGTGCAGGAGAATCCGTATAGGGGTTCGAGTGTTCGAACCGTATTGCGCAAGAAATGGTATGTAAACCCCGTATTTACATATCTGACACTGTGCAGGAGAATCCGTATAGGTGTTCGAGTGTTCGAACCGTATTGCCCAAGAAATGGTTTGTAAACCCCGTATTTACATATCTGCCACTGTGCAGGAGAATCCGTATAGGTGTTCGAGTGTTCGAACCGTAATGCGCAAGAAATGGTATGTAAACCCCGAATTTGCATATCTGCCACTGTGCAGGAGAATCCGTATAGGTGTTCGATTGTTCGAACCGTATTGCCCAAGAAATGGTTTGTAAACGCCGTATTTACATATCTGCCACTGTGTAGGAGAATCCGTATAGGTGTTCGAGTGTTCGAACCGTAATGCGCAAGAAATGGTATGTAAACCCCGTATTTACATATCTGCCACTGTGGAGGAGAATCCGTATAAGTGTTCGAGTGTTCGAATCGTATTGCGCAAGAATTGGTATGTAAACCCCGTATTTACATATCTGCCACTGTACAGGAGAATCCGTATAGGTGTTCGAGTGTTCGAACCGTATTGCGCAAGAAATGGTATGTAAACCCCGTATTTACATATCTGCCACTGTGCAGGAGAATCCGTATAGGTGTTCGAGTGTTCGAACCGTAATGCGCAAGAAATGGTATGTAAACCCCGTATTTACATATCTGCCACTGTGCAGGAGAATCCGTATAGGTGTTCGAGTGTTCGAACCGTATTGCGCAAGAAATGGTATGTAAACCCCGTATTTACATATCTGCCACTGTGCAGGAGAATCCGTATAGGTGTTCGAGTGTTCGAACCGTAATGCGCAAGAAATGGTATGTAAACCCCGTATTTACATATCTGCCACTGTGCAGGAGAATCCGTATAGGTGTTCGAGTGTTCGAACCGTATTGCGCAAGAAATGGTTTGTAAACCCCGTATTTACATATATGCCACTGTGCAGGAGAATCCGTATAGGTGTTCGATTGTTCGAACCGTATTGCGCAAGAAATGGTATGTAAACCCCGTATTTACATATCTGCCACTGTGCAGGAGAATCCGTATAGGTGTTCGAGTGTTCGAACCGTAATGCGCAAGAAATGGTGTGTAAACCCCGTATTTACATATCTGCCACTGTGCAGGAGAATCCGTATAGGTGTTCGAGTGTTCGAACCGTAATGCGCAAGAAATGGTACGGAAATCCCGTATTTACAAATCTGCCACTGTGCAGGAGAATCCGTATAGGTGTTCGAGTGTTCGAACCGTAATGCGCAAGAAATGGTATATAAACCCCGAATTTACATATCTGCCACTGTGCAGGAGAATCCGTATAGGTGTTCGATTGTTCGAACCGTATTGCCCAAGAAATGGTTTGTAAACGCCGTATTTACATATCTGCCACTGTGTAGGAGAATCCGTATAGGTGTTCGAGTGTTCGAACCGTATTGCCCAAGAAATGGTTTGTAAACCCCGTATTTACATATCTGCCACTGTGCAGGAGAATCCGTATAGGTGTTCGAGTGTTCGAACCGTATTGCGCAAGAAATGTTATGTAAACCCCGTATTTACAGATCTGCCACTGTGCAGGAGAATCCGTATAGGTGTTCGAGTGTTCGAACCGTAATGCGCAAGAAATGGTATGTAAACCCCGTATTTACATATCTGCCACTGTGCAGGGAATCCGTATATGTGTTCGAGTGTTCGAACCGTATTGCGCAAGAAATGGTATGCAAACCCCGTATTTACATATCTGCCGCTGTGCAGGAGAATCCGTATAGGTGTTCGAGTGTTCGAACCGTAATGCGCAAGAAATGGTATGTAAACCCCGAATTTACGTATCTGCCACTGTGCAGGAGAATCCGTATAGGTGTTCGATTGTTCGAACCGTATTGCCCAAGAAATGGTTTGTAAACGCCGTATTTACATATCTGCCACTGTGTAGGTGAATCCGTGTAGGTGTTCGAGTGTTCGAACCGTAATGCGCAAGAAAGGGTATGTAAACCCCGTATTTACATATCTGCCACTGTGCAGGAGAATCCGTATAAGTGTTCGAGTGTTCGAATCGTATTGCGCAAGAATTGGTATGTAAACCCCGTATTTACATATCTGCCACTGTACAGGAGAATCCGTATAGGTGTTCGAGTGTTCGAACCGTATTGCGCAAGAAATGGTATGTAAACCCCGTATTTACATATCTGCCACTGTGCAGGAGAATCCGTATAGGTGTTCGAGTGTTCGAACCGTAATGCGCAAGAAATGGTGTGTAAACCCTGTATTTACATATCTGCCACTGTGCAGGAGAATCCGTATAGGTGTTCGAGTGTTCGAACCGTATTGCGTAAGAAATGGTATGTAAACCCCGTATTTACATATCTGCCACTTTGCAGGAGAATCCGTATAGGTGTTCGAGTGTTCGAACCGTATTGCCCAAAAATGGTTTGTAAACCCCGTATTTACATATCTGCCACTGTGCAGGAGAATCCGTATAGGTGTTCGAGTGTTCGAACCATAATGCGCCAGAAATGGTGTGTAAACCCCGTATTTACATATCTGCCACTGTGCAGGAGAATCCGTTTAGGTGTTCGAGTGTTCGAACCGTATTGCGCAAGAAATGGTATGTAAACCCTGTATTTACATATCTGCCACTTTGCAGGAGAATCCGTATATGTGTTCGAGTGTTCGAACCGTATTGCCCAAGAAATGGTTTGTAAACCCCGTATTTACATATCTGCCACTGTGCAGGAGAATCCGTATAGGTGTTCGAGTGTTCGAACCGTATTGCGCAAGAAATGGTATGTAAACCCCGTATTTACATATCTGCCACTGTGCAGGAGAATCCGTATAGGTGTTCGAGTGTTCGAACCGTAACGCGCAAGAAATGGTATGTAAACCCCGTATTTACATATCTGCCACTGTGCAGGAGAATCCGTATAGCTGTTCGAGTGTTCGAACCGTAATGCGCAAGAAATGGTATGTAAACCCCGTATTTACATATCTGCCACTGTGCAGGAGAATCCGTATAGGTGTTCGAGTGTTCGAACCGTATTGCGCAAGAAATGGTATGTAAACCCCGTATTTACAGATCTGCCACTGTGCAGGAGAATCCGCATAGGTGTTCGAGTGTTCGAACCGTAATGCGCAAGAAATGGTATGTAAACCCCGTATTTACATATCTGCCACTGTGCAGGGAATCCGTATAGGTGTTCGAGTGTTCGACCCGTATTGCGCAAGCAATGGTATGTAAACCCCGTATTTACATATCTGCCGCTGTGCAGGAGAATCCGTATAGGTGTTCGAGTGTTCGAACCGTAAAGCGCAAGAAATGGTATGTAAACCCCGTATTTACATATCTGCCACTGTGCAGGAGAATCCGTATAGCTGTTCGAGTGTTCGAACCGTAATGCGCAAGAAATGGTATGTAAACCCCGTATTTACATATCTGCCACTGTGCAGGAGAATCCGTATAGGGGTTCGAGTGTTCGAACCGTATTGCGCAAGAAATGGTATGTAAACCCCGTATTTACATATCTGACACTGTGCAGGAGAATCCGTATAGGTGTTCGAGTGTTCGAACCGTATTGCCCAAGAAATGGTTTGTAAACCCCGTATTTACATATCTGCCACTGTGCAGGAGAATCCGTATAGGTGTTCGAGTGTTCGAACCGTAATGCGCAAGAAATGGTATGTAAACCCCGAATTTGCATATCTGCCACTGTGCAGGAGAATCCGTATAGGTGTTCGATTGTTCGAACCGTATTGCCCAAGAAATGGTTTGTAAACGCCGTATTTACATATCTGCCACTGTGTAGGAGAATCCGTATAGGTGTTCGAGTGTTCGAACCGTAATGCGCAAGAAATGGTATGTAAACCCCGTATTTACATATCTGCCACTGTGGAGGAGAATCCGTATAAGTGTTCGAGTGTTCGAATCGTATTGCGCAAGAATTGGTATGTAAACCCCGTATTTACATATCTGCCACTGTACAGGAGAATCCGTATAGGTGTTCGAGTGTTCGAACCGTATTGCGCAAGAAATGGTATGTAAACCCCGTATTTACATATCTGCCACTGTGCAGGAGAATCCGTATAGGTGTTCGAGTGTTCGAACCGTAATGCGCAAGAAATGGTATGTAAACCCCGTATTTACATATCTGCCACTGTGCAGGAGAATCCGTATAGGTGTTCGAGTGTTCGAACCGTATTGCGCAAGAAATGGTATGTAAACCCCGTATTTACATATCTGCCACTGTGCAGGAGAATCCGTATAGGTGTTCGAGTGTTCGAACCGTAATGCGCAAGAAATGGTATGTAAACCCCGTATTTACATATCTGCCACTGTGCAGGAGAATCCGTATAGGTGTTCGAGTGTTCGAACCGTATTGCGCAAGAAATGGTTTGTAAACCCCGTATTTACATATATGCCACTGTGCAGGAGAATCCGTATAGGTGTTCGATTGTTCGAACCGTATTGCGCAAGAAATGGTATGTAAACCCCGTATTTACATATCTGCCACTGTGCAGGAGAATCCGTATAGGTGTTCGAGTGTTCGAACCGTAATGCGCAAGAAATGGTGTGTAAACCCCGTATTTACATATCTGCCACTGTGCAGGAGAATCCGTATAGGTGTTCGAGTGTTCGAACCGTAATGCGCAAGAAATGGTACGGAAATCTCGTATTTACAAATCTGCCACTGTGCAGGAGAATCCGTATAGGTGTTCGAGTGTTCGAACCGTAATGCGCAAGAAATGGTATATAAACCCCGAATTTACATATCTGCCACTGTGCAGGAGAATCCGTATAGGTGTTCGATTGTTCGAACCGTATTGCCCAAGAAATGGTTTGTAAACGCCGTATTTACATATCTGCCACTGTGTAGGAGAATCCGTATAGGTGTTCGAGTGTTCGAACCGTATTGCCCAAGAAATGGTTTGTAAACCCCGTATTTACATATCTGCCACTGTGCAGGAGAATCCGTATAGGTGTTCGAGTGTTCGAACCGTATTGCGCAAGAAATGTTATGTAAACCCCGTATTTACAGATCTGCCACTGTGCAGGAGAATCCGTATAGGTGTTCGAGTGTTCGAACCGTAATGCGCAAGAAATGGTATGTAAACCCCGTATTTACATATCTGCCACTGTGCAGGGAATCCGTATATGTGTTCGAGTGTTCGAACCGTATTGCGCAAGAAATGGTATGCAAACCCCGTATTTACATATCTGCCGCTGTGCAGGAGAATCCGTATAGGTGTTCGAGTGTTCGAACCGTAATGCGCAAGAAATGGTATGTAAACCCCGAATTTACGTATCTGCCACTGTGCAGGAGAATCCGTATAGGTGTTCGATTGTTCGAACCGTATTGCCCAAGAAATGGTTTGTAAACGCCGTATTTACATATCTGCCACTGTGTAGGTGAATCCGTGTAGGTGTTCGAGTGTTCGAACCGTAATGCGCAAGAAAGGGTATGTAAACCCCGTATTTACATATCTGCCACTGTGCAGGAGAATCCGTATAAGTGTTCGAGTGTTCGAATCGTATTGCGCAAGAATTGGTATGTAAACCCCGTATTTACATATCTGCCACTGTACAGGAGAATCCGTATAGGTGTTCGAGTGTTCGAACCGTATTGCGCAAGAAATGGTATGTAAACCCCGTATTTACATATCTGCCACTGTGCAGGAGAATCCGTATAGGTGTTCGAGTGTTCGAACCGTAATGCGCAAGAAATGGTGTGTAAACACTGTATTTACATATCTGCCACTGTGCAGGAGAATCCGTATAGGTGTTCGAGTGTTCGAACCGTATTGCGTAAGAAATGGTATGTAAACCCCGTATTTACATATCTGCCACTTTGCAGGAGAATCCGTATAGGTGTTCGAGTGTTCGAACCGTATTGCCCAAAAATGGTTTGTAAACCCCGTATTTACATATCTGCCACTGTGCAGGAGAATCCGTATAGGTGTTCGAGTGTTCGAACCATAATGCGCCAGAAATGGTGTGTAAACCCCGTATTTACATATCTGCCACTGTGCAGGAGAATCCGTTTAGGTGTTCGAGTGTTCGAACCGTATTGCGCAAGAAATGGTATGTAAACCCTGTATTTACATATCTGCCACTTTGCAGGAGAATCCGTATATGTGTTCGAGTGTTCGAACCGTATTGCCCAAGAAATGGTTTGTAAACCCCGTATTTACATATCTGCCACTGTGCAGGAGAATCCGTATAGGTGTTCGAGTGTTCGAACCGTATTGCGCAAGAAATGGTATGTAAACCCCGTATTTACATATCTGCCACTGTGCAGGAGAATCCGTATAGGTGTTCGAGTGTTCGAACCGTAACGCGCAAGAAATGGTATGTAAACCCCGTATTTACATATCTGCCACTGTGCAGGAGAATCCGTATAGCTGTTCGAGTGTTCGAACCGTAATGCGCAAGAAATGGTATGTAAACCCCGTATTTACATATCTGCCACTGTGCAGGAGAATCCGTATAGGTGTTCGAGTGTTCGAACCGTATTGCGCAAGAAATGGTATGTAAACCCCATATTTACATATCTGCCACTGTGCAGGAGAATCCGTACAGGTGTTCGAGTGTTCGAACCGTATTGCCCAAGAAATGGTTTGTAAACCCCGTATTTACATATCTGCCACTGTGCAGGAGAATCCGTATAGGTGTTCGAGTGTTCGAACCGTAATGCGCAAGAAATGGTATGTAAACCCCGAATTTACATATCTGCCACTGTGCAGGAGAATCCGTATAGGTGTTCGATTGTTCGAACCGTATTGCCCAAGAAATGGTTTGTAAACGCCGTATTTACATATCTGCCACTGTGTAGGAGAATCCGTATAGGTGTTCGAGTGTTCGAACCGTAATGCGCAAGAAATGGTATGTAAACCCCGTATTTACATATCTGCCACTGTGGAGGAGAATCCGTATAAGTGTTCGAGTGTTCGAATCGTATTGCGCAAGAATTGGTATGTAAACCCCGTATTTACATATCTGCCACTGTACAGGAGAATCAGTATAGGTGTTCGAGTGTTCGAACCGTATTGCGCAAGAAATGGTATGTAAACCCCGTATTTACATATCTGCCACTGTGCAGGAGAATCCGTATAGGTGTTCGAGTGTTCGAACCGTAATGCGCAAGAAATGGTATGTAAACCCCGTATTTACATATCTGCCACTGTGCAGGAGAATCCGTATAGGTGTTCGAGTGTTCGAACCGTAATGCGCAAGAAATGGTATGTAAACCCCGAATTTGCATATCTGCCACTGTGCAGGAGAATCCGTATAGGTGTTCGATTGTTCGAACCGTATTGCCCAAGAAATGGTTTGTAAACGCCGTATTTACATATCTGCCACTGTGTAGGAGAATCCGTATAGGTGTTCGAGTGTTCGAACCGTAATGCGCAAGAAATGGTATGTAAACCCCGTATTTACATATCTGCCACTGTGGAGGAGAATCCGTATAAGTGTTCGAGTGTTCGAATCGTATTGCGCAAGAATTGGTATGTAAACCCCGTATTTACATATCTGCCACTGTACAGGAGAATCCGTATAGGTGTTCGAGTGTTCGAACCGTATTGCGCAAGAAATGGTATGTAAACCCCGTATTTACATATCTGCCACTGTGCAGGAGAATCCGTATAGGTGTTCGAGTGTTCGAACCGTAATGCGCAAGAAATGGTATGTAAACCCCGTATTTACATATCTGCCACTGTGCAGGAGAATCCGTATAGGTGTTCGAGTGTTCGAACCGTATTGCGCAAGAAATGGTATGTAAACCCCGTATTTACATATCTGCCACTGTGCAGGAGAATCCGTATAGGTGTTCGAGTGTTCGAACCGTAATGCGCAAGAAATGGTATGTAAACCCCGTATTTACATATCTGCCACTGTGCAGGAGAATCCGTATAGGTGTTCGAGTGTTCGAACCGTATTGCGCAAGAAATGGTTTGTAAACCCCGTATTTACATATATGCCACTGTGCAGGAGAATCCGTATAGGTGTTCGATTGTTCGAACCGTATTGCGCAAGAAATGGTATGTAAACCCCGTATTTACATATCTGCCACTGTGCAGGAGAATCCGTATAGGTGTTCGAGTGTTCGAACCGTAATGCGCAAGAAATGGTGTGTAAACCCCGTATTTACATATCTGCCACTGTGCAGGAGAATCCGTATAGGTGTTCGAGTGTTCGAACCGTAATGCGCAAGAAATGGTACGGAAATCCCGTATTTACAAATCTGCCACTGTGCAGGAGAATCCGTATAGGTGTTCGAGTGTTCGAACCGTAATGCGCAAGAAATGGTATATAAACCCCGAATTTACATATCTGCCACTGTGCAGGAGAATCCGTATAGGTGTTCGATTGTTCGAACCGTATTGCCCAAGAAATGGTTTGTAAACGCCGTATTTACATATCTGCCACTGTGTAGGAGAATCCGTATAGGTGTTCGAGTGTTCGAACCGTATTGCCCAAGAAATGGTTTGTAAACCCCGTATTTACATATCTGCCACTGTGCAGGAGAATCCGTATAGGTGTTCGAGTGTTCGAACCGTATTGCGCAAGAAATGTTATGTAAACCCCGTATTTACAGATCTGCCACTGTGCAGGAGAATCCGTATAGGTGTTCGAGTGTTCGAACCGTAATGCGCAAGAAATGGTATGTAAACCCCGTATTTACATATCTGCCACTGTGCAGGGAATCCGTATATGTGTTCGAGTGTTCGAACCGTATTGCGCAAGAAATGGTATGCAAACCCCGTATTTACATATCTGCCGCTGTGCAGGAGAATCCGTATAGGTGTTCGAGTGTTCGAACCGTAATGCGCAAGAAATGGTATGTAAACCCCGAATTTACGTATCTGCCACTGTGCAGGAGAATCCGTATAGGTGTTCGATTGTTCGAACCGTATTGCCCAAGAAATGGTTTGTAAACGCCGTATTTACATATCTGCCACTGTGTAGGTGAATCCGTGTAGGTGTTCGAGTGTTCGAACCGTAATGCGCAAGAAAGGGTATGTAAACCCCGTATTTACATATCTGCCACTGTGCAGGAGAATCCGTATAAGTGTTCGAGTGTTCGAATCGTATTGCGCAAGAATTGGTATGTAAACCCCGTATTTACATATCTGCCACTGTACAGGAGAATCCGTATAGGTGTTCGAGTGTTCGAACCGTATTGCGCAAGAAATGGTATGTAAACCCCGTATTTACATATCTGCCACTGTGCAGGAGAATCCGTATAGGTGTTCGAGTGTTCGAACCGTAATGCGCAAGAAATGGTGTGTAAACCCTGTATTTACATATCTGCCACTGTGCAGGAGAATCCGTATAGGTGTTCGAGTGTTCGAACCGTATTGCGTAAGAAATGGTATGTAAACCCCGTATTTACATATCTGCCACTTTGCAGGAGAATCCGTATAGGTGTTCGAGTGTTCGAACCGTATTGCCCAAAAATGGTTTGTAAACCCCGTATTTACATATCTGCCACTGTGCAGGAGAATCCGTATAGGTGTTCGAGTGTTCGAACCATAATGCGCCAGAAATGGTGTGTAAACCCCGTATTTACATATCTGCCACTGTGCAGGAGAATCCGTTTAGGTGTTCGAGTGTTCGAACCGTATTGCGCAAGAAATGGTATGTAAACCCTGTATTTACATATCTGCCACTTTGCAGGAGAATCCGTATATGTGTTCGAGTGTTCGAACCGTATTGCCCAAGAAATGGTTTGTAAACCCCGTATTTACATATCTGCCACTGTGCAGGAGAATCCGTATAGGTGTTCGAGTGTTCGAACCGTATTGCGCAAGAAATGGTATGTAAACCCCGTATTTACATATCTGCCACTGTGCAGGAGAATCCGTATAGGTGTTCGAGTGTTCGAACCGTAACGCGCAAGAAATGGTATGTAAACCCCGTATTTACATATCTGCCACTGTGCAGGAGAATCCGTATAGCTGTTCGAGTGTTCGAACCGTAATGCGCAAGAAATGGTATGTAAACCCCGTATTTACATATCTGCCACTGTGCAGGAGAATCCGTATAGGTGTTCGAGTGTTCGAACCGTATTGCGCAAGAAATGGTATGTAAACCCCATATTTACATATCTGCCACTGTGCAGGAGAATCCGTACAGGTGTTCGAGTGTTCGAACCGTATTGCCCAAGAAATGGTTTGTAAACCCCGTATTTACATATCTGCCACTGTGCAGGAGAATCCGTATAGGTGTTCGAGTGTTCGAACCGTAATGCGCAAGAAATGGTATGTAAACCCCGAATTTACATATCTGCCACTGTGCAGGAGAATCCGTATAGGTGTTCGATTGTTCGAACCGTATTGCCCAAGAAATGGTTTGTAAACGCCGTATTTACATATCTGCCACTGTGTAGGAGAATCCGTATAGGTGTTCGAGTGTTCGAACCGTAATGCGCAAGAAATGGTATGTAAACCCCGTATTTACATATCTGCCACTGTGGAGGAGAATCCGTATAAGTGTTCGAGTGTTCGAATCGTATTGCGCAAGAATTGGTATGTAAACCCCGTATTTACATATCTGCCACTGTACAGGAGAATCAGTATAGGTGTTCGAGTGTTCGAACCGTATTGCGCAAGAAATGGTATGTAAACCCCGTATTTACATATCTGCCACTGTGCAGGAGAATCCGTATAGGTGTTCGAGTGTTCGAACCGTAATGCGCAAGAAATGGTATGTAAACCCCGTATTTACATATCTGCCACTGTGCAGGAGAATCCGTATAGGTGTTCGAGTGTTCGAACCGTATTGCGCAAGAAATGGTATGTAAACCCCGTATTTACATATCTGCCACTGTGCAGGAGAATCCGTATAGGTGTTCGAGTGTTCGAACCGCAATGCGCAAGAAATGGTATGTAAACCCCGTATTTACATATCTGCCACTGTGCAGGAGAATCCGTATAGGTGTTCGAGTGTTCGAACCGTATTGCGCAAGAAATGGTTTGTAAACCCCGTATTTACATATATGCCACTGTGCAGGAGAATCCGTATAGGTGTTCGAGTGTTCGAACCGTATTGCGCAAGAAATGGTATGTAAACCCCGTATTTACATATCTGCCACTGTGCAGGAGAATCCGTATAGGTGTTCGAGTGTTCGAACCGTAATGCGCAAGAAATGGTGTGTAAACCCCGTATTTACATATCTGCCACTGTGCAGGAGAATCCGTATAGGTGTTCGAGTGTTCGAACCGTAATGCACAAGATATGGTACGGAAATCCCGTATTTACAAATCTGCCACTGTGCAGGGGAATCCGTATAGGTGTTCGAGTGTTCGAACCGTAATGCGCATGAAATGGTATGTAAACCCCGAATTTACATATCTGCCACTGTGCAGGAGAATCCGTATAGGTGTTCGATTGTTCGAACCGTATTGCCCAAGAAATGGTTTGTAAACGCCGTATTTACATATCTGCCGCTGTGTAGGAGAATCTGTATAGGTGTTCGAGTGTTCGAACCGTAATGCGCAAGAAATGGTATGTAAACCCCGTATTTACATATCTGCCACTCTGCAGGAGAATTCGTATAAGTGTTCGAGTGTTCGAATCGTATTGCGCAAGAATTGGTATGTAAACCCCGTATTTACATATCTGCCACTGTACAGGAGAATCCGTATAGGTGTTCGAGTGTTCGAACCGTATTGCGCAAGAAATGGTATGTAAACCCCGTATTTACATATCTGCCACTGTGCAGGAGAATCCGTATAGGTGTTCGAGTGTTCGAACCGTAATGCGCAAGAAATGGTGTGTAAACCCCGTATTTACATATCTGTCACTGTGCAGGAGAATCCGTATAGGTGTTCGAGTGTTCGAACCGTATTACGCAAGAAATGGTAGGTAAACCCCGTATTTACATATCTGCCACTTTGCAGGAGAATCCGTATAGGTGTTCGAGTGTTCGAACCGTATTGCCCAAGAAATGGTTTGTAAACCCCGTATTTACATATCTGCCACTGTGCAGGAGAATCCGTATAGGTGTTCGAGTGTTCGAACCATAATGCGCAAGAAATGGTGTGTAAACCCCGTATTTACATATCTGCCACTGTGTAGGAGAATCCGTATAGGTGTTCGAGTGTTCGAACCGTATTGCGCAAGAAATGGTATGTAAACCCTGTATTTACATATCTGCCACTTTGCAGGAGAATCCGTATAGGTGTTCGAGTGTTCGAACCGTATTGCCCAAGAAATGGTTTGTAAACCCCGTATTTACATATCTGCCACTGTGCAGGAGAATCCGTATAGGTGTTCGAGTGTTCGAACCGTATTGCGTAAGAAATGGTATGTAAACCCCGTGTTTATAGATCTGCCACTGTGCAGGAGAATCCGTATAGATGTTCGAGTGTTCGAACCGTAATGCGCAAGAAATGGTATGTAAACCCCGTATTTACATATCTGCCACTGTGCAGGGAATCCGTATAGGTGTTCGAGTGTTCGAACCGTATTGCGCAAGAAATGGTATGTAAACCCCGTATTTACATATCTGCCACTGTGCAGGAGAATCCGTATAGGTGTTCGAGTGTTCGAACCGTAATGCGCAAGAAATGGTATGTAAACCCCGTATTTACATATCTGCCACTGTGCAGGAGAATCCGTATAGGTGTTCGAGTGTTCGAACCGTAATGCGCAAGAAATGGTATGTAAACCCCGTATTTACATATCTGCCACTGTGCAGGAGAATCCGTATAGGTGTTCGAGTGTTCGAACCGTATTGCGCAAGAAATGGTATGTAAACCCCGTATTTACATATCTGCCACTGTGCAGGAGAATCCGTATAGGTGTTCGAGTGTTCGAACCGTATTGCCCAAGAAATGGTTTGTAAACCCCGTATTTACATATCTGCCACTGTGCAGGAGAATCCGTATAGGTGTTCGAGTGTTCGAACCGTAATGCGCAAGAAATGGTATGTAAACCCCGAATTTACATAACTGCCACTGTGCAGGAGAATCCGTATAGGTGTTCGATTGTTCGAACCGTATTGCCCAAGAAATGGTTTGTAAACGCCGTATTTACATATCTGCCACTGTGTAGGAGAATCCGTATAGGTGTTCGAGTGTTCGAACCGTAATGCGCAAGAAATGGTATGTAAACCCCGTATTTACATATCTGCCACTGTGCAGGAGAATCCGTATAAGTGTTCGAGTGTTCGAATCGTATTGCGCAAGAATTGGTATGTAAACCCCGTATTTACATATCTGCCACTGTACAGGAGAATCCGTATAGGTGTTCGAGTGTTCGAACCGTATTGCGCAAGAAATGGTATGTAAACCCCGTATTTACATATCTGCCACTGTGCAGGAGAATCCGTATAGGTGTTCGAGTGTTCGAACCGTAATGCGCAAGAAATGGTGTGTAAACCCCGTATTTACATATCTGCCACTGTGCAGGAGAATCCGTATAAGTGTTCGAGTGTTCGAACCGTATTGCGCAAGAAATGGTATGTAAACCCCGTATTTACATATCTGCCACTGTGCAGGAGAATCCGTATAGGTGTTCGAGTGTTCGAACCGTAATGCGCAAGAAATGGTGTGTAAACCCCGTATTTACATATCTGCCACTGTGCAGGAGAATCCGTATAGGTGTTCGAGTGTTCGAACCGTATTGAGCAAGAAATGGTAGGTAAACCCCGTATTTACATATCTGCCACTGTGCAGGAGAATCCGTATAGGTGTTCGAGTGTTCGAACCGTAATGCGCAAGAAATGGTGTGTAAACCCCGTATTTACATATCTGCCACTGTGCAGGAGAATCCGTATAGGTGTTCGAGTGTTCGAACCGTAATGCACAAGATATGGTACGGAAATCCCGTATTTACAAATCTGCCACTGTGCAGGGGAATCCGTATAGGTGTTCGAGTGTTCGAACCGTAATGCGCAAGAAATGGTATGTAAACCCCGAATTTACATATCTGCCACTGTGCAGGAGAATCCGTATAGGTGTTCGATTGTTCGAACCGTATTGCGCAAGAAATGGTATGTAAACCCTGTATTTACATATCTGCCACTGTGCAGGAGAATCCGTATAGGTGTTCGAGTCTTCGAACCGTAATGCGCAAGAAATGGTACGGAAACCCCGTATTTACAAATCTGCCACTGTGCAGGAGAATCCGTATACGTGTTCGAGTGTTCGAACCGTAATGCGCAAGAAATGGTATGTAAACCCCGAATTTACATATCTGCCACTGTGCAGGAGAATCCGTATAGGTGTTCGATTGTTCGAACCGTATTGCCCAAGAAATGGTTTGTAAACGCCGTATTTACATATCGGCCACTGTGTAGGAGAATCCGTATAGGTGTTCGAGTGTTCGAACCGTAATGCGCAAGAAATGGTATGTAAACCCTGTATTTACATATTTGCCACTGTGCAGGAGAATCCGTATAAGTGTTCGAGTGTTCGAATCGTATTGCGCAAGAAATGGTATGTAAACCCCGTATTTACATATCTGCCACTGTGCAAGAGAATCCGTATAGGTGTTCGAGTGTTCGAACCGTAATGCGCAAGAAATGGTGTGTAAACCCCGTATTTACATATCTGCCACTGTGCAGGAGAATCCGTGTAGGTGTTCGAGTGTTCGAACTGTATTGCGCAAGAAATGGTATGTAAACCCCGTATTTACATATCTGCCACTTTGCAGGAGAATCCGTATAGGTGTTCGAGTGTTCGAACCGTATTGCCCAAGAAATGGTTTGTAAACCCCGTATTTACATATCTGCCACTGTGCAGGAGAATCCGTAAAGGTGTTCGAGTGTTCGAACCGTATTGCGCAAGAAATGGTATGTAAACCCCGTATTTACAGATCTGCCACTGTGCAGGAGAATCCGTATAGGTGTTCGAGTGTTGGAACCGTAATGCGCAAGAAATGGTATGTAAACCCCGTATTTACATATCTGCCACTGTGCAGGAGAATCCGTATAGGTGTTCGAGTGTTCGAACCGTATTGCGCAAGAAATGGTATGTAAACCCCGTATTTACATATCTGCCACTGTGCAGGAGAATCCGTATAGGTGTTCGAGTGTTCGAACCGTAATGCGCAAGAAATGGTATGTAAACCCCGTATTTACATATCTGCCACTGTGCAGGAGAATCCGTATAGGTGTTCGAGTGTTCGAATCGTATTGCGCAAGAAATGGTTTGTAAACCCCGTATTTACATATATGCCACTGTGCAGGAGAATCCGTATAGGTGTTCGTGTGTTCGAACCGTATTGCGCAAGAAATGGAATGTAAACCCCGTATTTACATATCTGCCACTGTGCAGGAGAATCCGTATAGGTGTTCGAGTGTTCGAATCGTATTGCGCAACAATTGGTATGTAAGCCCCGTATTTAAATATCTGCCACTGTGTAGGAGAATCCGTATAGGTGTTCGAGTGTTCGAACCGTAATGCGCAAGAAATGGTACGGAAACCCCGAATTTACATATCTGCCACTGTGCAGGAGAATCCGTATAGGTGTTCGATTGTTCGAACCGTATTGCCCAAGAAATGGTTTGTAAACGCCGTATTTACATATCTGCCACTGTGTAGGAGAATCCGTATAGGTGTTCGAGTGTTCGAACCGTAGTGCGCAAGAAATGGTATGTAAACCCCGTATTTACATATCTGCCACTGTGCAGGAGAATCCGTATAAGTGTTCGAGTGTTCGAATCGTATTGTGCAAGAATTGGTATGTAAACCCCGTATTTACATATCTGGCACTGTACAGGAGAATCCGTATAGGTGTTCGAGTGTTCGAACCGTAATGCGCAAGAAATGGTATGTAAACCCCGAATTTACATATCTGCCACTGTGCAGGAGAATCCGTATAGGTGTTCGATTGTTCGAACCGTATTGCGCAAGAAATGGTATGTAAACCCTGTATTTACATATCTGCCACTGTGCAGGAGAATCCGTATAGGTGTTCGAGTCTTCGAACCGTAATGCGCAAGAAATGGTACGGAAACCCCGTATTTACAAATCTGCCACTGTGCAGGAGAATCCGTATACGTGTTCGAGTGTTCGAACCGTAATGCGCAAGAAATGGTATGTAAACCCCGAATTTACATATCTGCCACTGTGCAGGAGAATCCGTATAGGTGTTCGATTGTTCGAACCGTATTGCCCAAGAAATGGTTTGTAAACGCCGTATTTACATATCGGCCACTGTGTAGGAGAATCCGTATAGGTGTTCGAGTGTTCGAACCGTAATGCGCAAGAAATGGTATGTAAACCCTGTATTTACATATTTGCCACTGTGCAGGAGAATCCGTATAAGTGTTCGAGTGTTCGAATCGTATTGCGCAAGAAATGGTATGTAAACCCCGTATTTACATATCTGCCACTGTGCAAGAGAATCCGTATAGGTGTTCGAGTGTTCGAACCGTAATGCGCAAGAAATGGTGTGTAAACCCCGTATTTACATATCTGCCACTGTGCAGGAGAATCCGTGTAGGTGTTCGAGTGTTCGAACTGTATTGCGCAAGAAATGGTATGTAAACCCCGTATTTACATATCTGCCACTTTGCAGGAGAATCCGTATAGGTGTTCGAGTGTTCGAACCGTATTGCCCAAGAAATGGTTTGTAAACCCCGTATTTACATATCTGCCACTGTGCAGGAGAATCCGTAAAGGTGTTCGAGTGTTCGAACCGTATTGCGCAAGAAATGGTATGTAAACCCCGTATTTACAGATCTGCCACTGTGCAGGAGAATCCGTATAGGTGTTCGAGTGTTGGAACCGTAATGCGCAAGAAATGGTATGTAAACCCCGTATTTACATATCTGCCACTGTGCAGGAGAATCCGTATAGGTGTTCGAGTGTTCGAACCGTATTGCGCAAGAAATGGTATGTAAACCCCGTATTTACATATCTGCCACTGTGCAGGAGAATCCGTATAAGTGTTCGAGTGTTCGAATCGTATTGTGCAAGAATTGGTATGTAAACCCCGTATTTACATATCTGGCACTGTACAGGAGAATCCGTATAGGTGTTCGAGTGTTCGAACCGTATTGCGCAAAAATGGTATGTAAACGCCGTATTTACATATCTACCACTGTGCAGGAGAATCCTTATAGGTGTTCGAGTGTTCGAACCGTAATTCGACCGAAATGGTATGTAAAACTCGTATTTACATATCGGCCACTGTGCAGGAGAATCCGTATAGGTGTTCGAGTGTTCGAACCGTATTGCGCAAGAAATGGTATGTAAACCCCGTATTTACATATCTGCCACTGTGCAGGAGAATCCGTATAGGTGTTCGAGTGTTCGAACCGTAATGCGCAAGAAATGGTACGGAAACCCCGCATTTACATATCTGCCACTGTGCAGGAGAATCCGTATAGGTGTTCGAGTCTTCGAACCGTAATGCGCAAGAAATGGTATGTAAACCCCGTATTTACATATCTGCCACTATGCAGGAGAATCCGTATAGGTGTTCGAGTGTTCGAACCGTATTGCCCAAGAAATGGTTTGTAAACGCCGTATTTACATATCTGCCACTGTGCAGGAGAATCCGTATAGGTGTTCGAGTGTCCGAACCGTAATGCGCAAGAAATGGTATGCAAATCCCGTATTTACATATCTGCCACTGTGCAGGAGAATCCGTATAGGTGTTCGAGTGTTCGAATCGTATTGCGCAAGAATTGGTATGTAAGCCCCGTATTTACATATCTGCCACTGTGCAGGAGAATCCGTATAGGTGTTCGAGTGTTCGAACCGTATTGCGCAACTAATGATATGTAAACCCCGTATTTACATATCTACCACTGTGCAGGAGAATCCGTATAGGTGTTCGAGTGTTCGAACCGTAATTCGCCCGAAATGGTTTGTAAAACCCGTATTTACATATCTGCCACTGTGCAGGAGAATCCGTATGGGTGTTCGAGTGTTCAAACCCTAATGCATGAGAAATGGTAAGTAAACGCCGTATTTACATATCTGCCACTGTGCAGGAGAATCCGTATAGGTGTTCGAGTGTTCGACCCGTATTGCGCAAGAAATGGTATGTAAACCCCGTATTTACATATCTGTCACTGTGCAGGAGAATCCGTATAGGTGTTCGAGTGTTCGAACCGTAATGCGCAAGAAATGGTATGTAAACCCCGTATTTACATATCTGCCACTGTGCAGGAGAATCCGTATAGGTGTTCGAGTGTTCGAACCGTATTGCGCAAGAAATGGTATGTAAACCCCGTATTTACATATCTGCCACTGTGCAGGAGAATCCGTATAGGTGTTCGAGTGTTCGAACCGTAATGCGCAAGAAATGGTATGTAAACCCCGTATTTACATATCTGCCACTGTGCAGGAGAATCCGTATAGGTGTTCGAGTGTTCGAACCGTATTGCGCGAGAAATGGTTTGTAAACCCCGTATTTACATATATGCCACTGTGCAGGAGAATCCGTATAGGTGTTCGAGTGTTCGAACCGTATTGCGCAAGAAATGGTATGTAAACCCCGTATTTACATATCTGCCACTGTGCGGGAGAATCCGTATAGGTGTTCGAGTGTTCGAACCGTAATGCGCAAGAAATGGTATGTAAACCCCGTATTTACATATCTGCCACTGTGTAGGAGAATCCGTATAGGTGTTCGAGTGTTCGAACCGTAATGCGTAACAAATGGTACGGAAACCCCGTATTTACAAATCTGCCACTGTGCAGGAGAATCCGTATAGGTGTTCGAATGTTCGAACCGTAATGCGCAAGAAATGGAATGTAAACCCCGAATTTACATATCTGCCACTGTGTAGGAGAATCCGTATAGGTGTTCGATTGTTCGAACTGTATTGCCCAAGAAATGGTTTGTAAACGCCGTATTTACATATCTGCCACTATGTAGGAGAATCCGTATAGGTGTTCGAGTGTTCGAACCGTAATGCGCAAGAAATGGTATGTAAACCCCGTATTTACATATCTGCCACTGTGCAGGAGAATCCGTATAGGTGTTCGAGTGTTCGAACCGTAATGCGCAAGAAATGGTACGGAAGCCCCATATTTACAAATCTGCCACTGTGCAGGAGAATCCGTATAAGTGTTCGAGTGTTCGAACCGTAATGCGCAAGAAATGGTATGTAAACCCCGAATTTACATATCTGCCACTGTGCAGGAGAATCCGTATAGGTGTTCGATTGTTCGAACCGTATTGCCCAAGAAATGGTTTGTAAACGCAGTATTTACATATCTGCCACTGTGTAGGAGAATCCGTATAGGTGTTCGAGTGTTCGAACCGTAATGCGCAAGAAATGGTATGTAAACCCCGTATTTACATATCTGCCACTGTGCAGGAGAATCCGTATAGGTGTTCGAGTGTTCGAACCGTATTGCGCAAGAAATGGTACGGAAACCCCGTATTTACATATCTGCCACTGTGCAGGAGAATCCGTATAGGTGTTCGAGTGTTCGAACCGTAATGCGCAAGAAATGGTATGTAAACCCCGTATTTACATATCTGCCACTGTGCAGGAGAATCCGTATAGGTGTTCGAGTGTTCGAACCGTAATGCGCAAGAAATGGTACGGAAGCCCCATATTTACAAATCTGCCACTGTGCAGGAGAATCCGTATAGGTGTTCGAGTGTTCGAACCGTAATGCGCATGAAATGGTATGTAAACCCCGAATTTACATATCTGCCACTGTGCAGGAGAATCCGTATAGGTGTTCGATTGTTCGAACCGTATTGCCCAAGAAATGGTTTGTAAACGCAGTATTTACATATCTGCCACTGTGTAGGAGAATCCGTATAGGTGTTCGAGTGTTCGAACCGTAATGCGCAAGAAATGGTATGTAAACCCCGTATTTACATATCTGCCACTATGCAGCAGAATCCGTATAAGTGTTCGAGTGTTCGAATCGTATTGCGCAAGAATTGGTATGTAAACCCCGTATTTACATATCTGGCACTGTACAGGAGAATCCGTATAGGTGTTCGAGTGTTCGAACCGTATTGCGCAAGAAATGGTATGTAAACCCCGTATTTACATATCTGCCACTGTGCAGGAGAATCCGTATAGGTGTTGGAGTGTTCGAACCGTAATGCGCAAGAAATGGTACGGAAACCCCGTATATACATATCTGCCACTGTGCAGGAGAATCCGTATAGGTGTTCGAGTCTTCGAACCGTAATGCGCATAATATGGTATGTAAACCCCGTATTTACATATCTGCCACTATGCAGGAGAATCCGTATAGGTGTTCGAGTGTTCGAACCGTATTGCCCAAGAAATGGTTTGTAAACGCCGTATTTACATATCTGCCACTGTGCAGGAGAATCCGTATAGGTGTTCGAGTGTTCGAACCGTAATGCGCAAGAAATGGTATGCAAACCCCGTATTTACATATCTGCCACTGTGCAGGAGAATCCGTATAGGTGTTGGAGTGTTCGAATCGTATTGCGCAAGAATTGGTATGTAAGCCCCCCGTATTTACATATCTGCCACTGTGCAGGAGAATCCGTATAGGTGTTCGAGTGTTCGAACCGTATTGCGCAACTAATGATATGTAAACCCCGTATTTACATATCTACCACTATGCAGGAGAATCCGTATAGGTGTTCGAGTGTTCGAACCGTAATTCGCCCGAAATGGTATGTAAACCCCGTATTTACATATCTGCCACTGTGCAGGAGAATCCTTATGGGTGTTCGAGTGTTCAAGCCCTAATGCATGAGAAATGGTAAGTAAACCCCGTATTTACATATCTGCCACTGTGCAGGAGAATCCGTATAGGTGTTCGAGTGTTCGAACCGTATTGCGCAAGAAATGGTATGTAAACCCCGTATTTACATATCTGCCGCTGTGCAGGAGAATCCGTATAGGTGTTCGAGTGTTCGAACCGTAATGCGCAAGAAATGGTATGTAAACCCCGTATTTACATATCTGCCACTGTGCAGGAGAATCCGTATAGGTGTTCGAGTGTTCGAACCGTATTGCGCAAGAAATGGTATGTAAACCCCGTATTTACATATCTGCCACTGTGCAGGAGAATCCGTATAGGTGTTCGAGTGTTCGAACCGTAATGCGCAAGAAATGGTATGTAAACCCCGTATTTACATATCTGCCACTGTGCAGGAGAATCCGAATAGGTGTTCGAGTGTTTGAACCGTATTGCGCAAGAAATGGTTTGAAAACCCCGTATTTACATATATGCCACTGTGCAGGAGAATCCGTATAGGTGTTCGAGTGTTCGAACCGTATTGCGCAAGAAATGGTATGTAAACCCCGTATTTACATATCTGCCACTGTGCAGGAGAATCCGAATAGGTGTTCGAGTGTTCGAACCGTAATGCGCAAGAAATGGGATGTAAACCCCGTATTTACATATCTGCCACTGTGTAGGAGAATCCGTATAGGTGTTCGAGTGTTCGAACCGTAATGCGCAACAAATGGTACGGAAACCCCGTATTTACAAATCTGCCACTGTGCAGGAGAATCCGTATAGGTGTTCGAATGTTCGAACCGTAATGCGCAAGAAATGGTATGTAAACCCCGAATTTACATATCTGCCACTGTGCAGGGGAATCCGTATAGGTGTTCGATTGTTCAAACCGTATTGCCCAGGAAATGGTTTGTAAACGCCGTATTTACATATCTGCCACTGTGTAGGAGAAACCGTATAGGTGTTCGAGTGTTCGAACCGTAATGCGCCAGAAATGGTTTGTAAACCGCGTATTTACATATCTGCCACTGAGCAGGAGAATCCGTATAAGTGTTCGAGTGTTCGAATAGTATTGCGCAAGAATTGGTATGTAAACCCCGTATTTACATATCTGCCACTGTACAGGAGAATCCGTATAGGTGTTCGAGTGTTCGAACCGTAATGCGCAAGAAATGGTATGTGAACCCCGTATTTACATATCGGCCACTGTGCAGGAGAATCCGTATAGGTGTTCGAGTGTTCGAACCGTATTGCGCAAGAAATGGTATGTAAACCCCGTATTTACATATCTGCCACTGTGCAGGAGAATCCGTATAGGTGTTCGAGTGTTCGAACCGTAATGCGCAAGAAATGGTACGGAAACCCCGTATTTACATATCTGCCACTGTGCAGGAGAATCCGTATAGGTGTTCGAGTCTTCGAACCGTAATGCGCAAGAAATGGTATGTAAACCCCGTATTTACATATCTGCCACTATGCAGGAGAATCCGTATAGGTGTTCGAGTGTTCGAACCGTATTGCCCAAGAAATGGTTTGTAAACGCCGTATTTACATATCTGCCACTGTGCAGGAGAATCCGTATAGGTGTTCGAGTGTTCGAATCGTATTGCGCAAGAATTGGTATGTAAGCCCCGTATTTACATATCTGCCACTGTGCAGGAGAATCCGTATAGGTGTTCGAGTGTTCGAACCGTATTGCGCAACTAATGATATGTAAACCCCGTATTTACATTTCTACCACTGTGCAGGAGAATCCGTATAGGTGTTCGAGTGTTCGAACCGTAATTCGCCCGAAATGGTATGTAAAACCCGTATTTACATATCGGCCACTGTGCAGGAGAATCCGTATAGGTGTTCGAGTGTTCGAACCGTATTGCGCAAGAAATGGTATGTAAACCCCGTATTTACATATCTGCCACTATGCAGGAGAATCCGTATAGGTGTTCGAGTGTTCGAACCGTATTGCCCAAGAAATGGTTTGTAAACGCCGTATTTACATATCTGCCACTGTGCAGGAGAATCCGTATAGGTGTTCGAGTGTCCGAACCGTAATGCGCAAGAAATGGTATGCAAACCTCGTATTTACATATCTGCCACTGTGCAGGAGAATCCGTATAGGTGTTCGAGTGTTCGAATCGTATTGCGCAAGAATTGGTATGTAAGCCCCGTATTTACATATCTGCCACTGTGCAGGAGAATCCGTATAGGTGTTCGAGTGTTCGAACCGTATTGCGCAACTAATGATATGTAAACCCCGTATTTACATATCTACCACTGTGCAGGAGAATCCGTATAGGTGTTCGAGTGTTCGAACCGTAATTCGCCCGAAATGGTATGTAAAACCCGTATTTACATATCGGCCACTGTGCAGGAGAATCCGTATAGGTGTTCGAGTGTTCGAACCGTATTGCGCAAGAAATGGTATGTAAACCCCGTATTTACATATCTGCCACTGTGCAGGAGAATCCGTATAGGTGTTCGAGTGTTCGAACCGTAATGCGCAAGAAATGGTACGGAAACCCCGTATTTACATATCTGCCACTGTGCAGGAGAATCCGTATAGGTGTTCGAGTCTTCGAACCGTAATGCGCAAGAAATGGTATGTAAACCCCGTATTTACATATCTGCCACTATGCAGGAGAATCCGTATAGGTGTTCGAGTGTTCGAACCGTATTGCCCAAGAAATGGTTTGTAAACGCCGTATTTACATATCTGCCACTGTGCAGGAGAATCCGTATAGGTGTTCGAGTGTCCGAACCGTAATGCGCAAGAAATGGTATGCAAACCCCGTATTTACATATCTGCCACTGTGCAGGAGAATCCGTATAGGTGTTCGAGTGTTCGAATCGTATTGCGCAAGAATTGGTATGTAAGCCCCGTATTTACATATCTGCCACTGTGCAGGAGAATCCGTATAGGTGTTCGAGTGTTCGAACCGTATTGCGCAACTAATGATATGTAAACCCCGTATTTACATTTCTACCACTGTGCAGGACAATCCGTATAGGTGTTCGAGTGTTCGAACCGTAATTCGCCCGAAATGGTATGTAAAACCCGTATTTACATATCGGCCACTGTGCAGGAGAATCCGTATAGGTGTTCGAGTGTTCGAACCGTATTGCGCAAGAAATGGTATGTAAACCCCGTATTTACATATCTGCCACTGTGCAGGAGAATCCGTATAGGTGTTCGAGTGCTCGAACCGTAATGCGCAAGAAATGGTACGGAAACCCCGTATTTACATATCTGCCACTGTGCAGGAGAATCCGTATAGGTGTTCGAGTCTTCGAACCGTAATGCGCAAGAAATGGTATGTAAACCCCGTATTTACATATCTGCCACTATGCAGGAGAATCCGTATAGGTGTTCGAGTGTTCGAACCGTATTGCCCAAGAAATGGTTTGTAAACGCCGTATTTACATATCTGCCACTGTGCAGGAGAATCCGTATAGTTGTTCGAGTGTCCGAACCGTAATGCGCAAGAAATGGTATGCAAACCCCGTATTTACATATCTGCCACTGTGCAGGAGAATCCGTATAGGTGTTCGAGTGTTCGAATCGTATTGCGCAAGAATTGGTATGTAAGCCCCGTATTTACATATCTGCCACTGTGCAGGAGAATCCGTATAGGTGTTCGAGTGTTCGAACCGTATTGCGCAACTAATGATATGTAAACCCCGTATTTACATATCTACCACTGTGCAGGAGAATCCGTATAGGTGTTCGAGTGTTCGAACCGTAATTCGCCCGAAATGGTATGTAAAACCCGTATTTACATATCGGCCACTGTGCAGGAGAATCCGTATAGGTGTTCGAGTGTTTGAACCGTATTGCGCAAGAAATGGTATGTAAACCCCGTATTTACATATCTGCCACTGTGCAGGAGAATCCGTATAGGTGTTCGAGTGTTCGAACCGTAATGCGCAAGAAATGGTACGGAAACCCCGTATTTACATATCTGCCACTGTGTAGGAGAATCCGTATAGGTGTTCGAGTGTTCGAACCGTAATACGCAAGAAAAGGTACGTAAACCCCGTATTTACATATCTGCCACTGTGCAGGAGAATCCGTATAGGTGTTCGAGTGTTCGAACCGTATTGCCCAAGAAATGGTTTGTAAACGCTGTATTTACATATCTGCCACTGTGCAGGAGAATCCGTATAGGTGTTCGAGTGTTCGAACCGTAATGCGCAAGAAATGGTATGCAAACCCCGTATTCACATATCTGCCACTGTGCAGGAGAATCCGTATAGGTGTTCGAGTGTTCGAATCGTATTGCGGAAGAATTGGTATGTAAGCCCCGTATTTACATATCTGCCACTGTGCAGGACAATCTGTATAGGTGTTCGAGTGTTCGAACCGTATTGCGCAAGAAATGATATGTAAACCCCGTATTTACATATCTACCACTGTGCAGGAGAATCCGTATAGGTGTTCGAGTGTTCGAACCGTAATTCGCCCGAAATGGTATGTAAAACCCGTATTTACATATCTGCCACTGTGCAGGAGAATCCGTATGGGTGTTCGAGAGTTCGAACCCTAATGCATGAGAAATGGTATGTAAACGCCGTATTTACATATCTGCCACTGTGCAGGAGAATCCGTATAGGTGTTCGGCTGTTCGAACCGTATTGCGCAAGAAATAGTATGTAAACCCCGTATTTACATATCTGCCACTGTGCAGGAGAATCCGTATAGGTGTTCGAGTGTTCGAACCGTAAAGCGCAAGAAATGGTATGTAAACCCCGTATTTACATATCTGCCACTGTGCAGGAGAATCCGTATAGGTGTTTGAGTGTTCGAACCGTATTGCGCAAGAAATGGTATGTAAATCCCGTATTTACATATCTGCCACTGTGCAGGAGAATCCGTATAGGTGTTCGAGTGTTCGAACCGTATTGCCCAAGAAATGGTTTGTAAACGCTGTATTTACATATCTGCCACTGTGCAGGAGAATCCGTATAGGTGTTCGAGTGTTCGAACCGTAATGCGCAAGAAATGGTATGCAAACCCCGTATTTACATATCTGCCACTGTGCAGGAGAATCCGTATAGGTGTTCGAGTGTTCGAATCGTATTGCGCAAGAATTGGTATGTAAACCCCGTATTTACATATCTGCCACTGTGCAGGAGAATCCGTATAGGTATTCGAGTGTTCGAACCGTATTGCGCAAGAAATGATATGTAAACCCCGTATTTACATATCTACCACTGTGCAGGAGAATCCGTATAGGTGTTCGAGTGTTCGAACCGTAATTCGGCCGAAATGGTATGTAAAACCCGTATTTACATATCTGCCACTGTGCAGGAGAATCTGTATGGGTGTTCGAGTGTTCGAACCCTAATGCATGAGAAATGGTAAGTAAACGCCGTATTTACATATCTGCCACTGTGCAGGAGAATCCGTATAGGTGTTCGACTGTTCGAACCGTATTGCGCAAGAAATGGTATGTAAACCCCGTATTTACATATCTGCCACTGTGCAGGAGAATCCGTATAGGTGTTCGAGTGTTCGAACCGTAATGCGCAAGAAATGGTATGTAAACCCCGTATTTACATATCTGCCACTGTGCAGGAGAATCCGTATAGGTGTTCGAGTGTTCGAACCGTATTGCGCAAGAAATGGTATGTAAATCCCGTATTTACATATCTGCCACTGTGCAGGAGAATCCGTATAGGTGTTCGAGTGTTCGAACCGTAATGCGCAAGAAATGGTATGTGAACCCCGTATTTACATATCTGCCACTGTGCAGGAGAATCCGTATAGGTGTTCGAGTGTTCGAACCGTATTGCGCAAGAATTGGTATGTAAACCCCGTATTTACATATCTGCCACTGTGCAGGAGAATCCGTATAGGTGTTCTAGTGTTCGAACCGTATTGCGCAAGAAATGGTATGTAAACCCCGTATTTACATATCTACCACTGTGCAGCAGAATCCGTATAGGTGTTCGAGTGTTCGAACCGTAATTCGCCCGAAATGGTATGTAAAACCCGTATTTACATATCTGCCACTATGCAGGAGAATCCGTATAGGTGTTCGAGTGTTCGAACCCTAATGCATGAGAAATGGTAAGTAAGCGCCGTATTTACATATCTGCCACTGTGCAGGAGAATCCGTATAGGTGTTCGAGTGTTCGAACCGTAATGCGCAAGAAATGGTATGTAAACCCCGTATTTACATATCTGTCACTGTGCAGGAGAATCCGTATAGGTGTTCGAGTGTTCGAACCCTATTGCGCAAGAAATGGTATGTAAACTCCGTATTTACATATCTGCCACTGTGCAGGAGAATCCGTATAAGTGTTCGAGTGTTCGAATCGTATTGCGCAAGAATTGGTATGTAAACCCCGTATTTACATATCTGCCACTGTGCAGAAGAATCCGTATAGGTGTTCGAGAGTTCGAACCCTAATGCATGAGAAATGGTAAGTAAGCGCCGTATTTACATATCTGCCACTGTGCAGGAGAATCCGTATAGGTGTTCGAGTGTTCGAACCGTATTGCGCAAGAATTGGTATGTATACCCCGTATTTACGTATCTGCCACTGTGCAGGAGAATCCGTATAGGTGTTCTAGTGTTCGAACCGTATTGCGCAAGAAATGGTATGTAAACCCCGTATTTACATATCTACCACTGTGCAGGAGAATCCGTATAGGTGTTCGAGTGTTCGAACCGTAATTCGCCCGAAATGGTATGTAAAACCCGTATTTACATATCTGCCACTGTGCAGGAGAATCCGTATAGGTGTTCGAGTGTTCGAACCCTAATGCATGAGAAATGGTAAGTAAGCGCCGTATTTACATATCTGCCACTGTGCAGGAGAATCCGTATAGGTGTTCGAGTGTTCGAACCGTATTGCGCAAGAAATGGTATGTAAACCGCGTATTTACATATCTGCCACTGTGCAGGAGAATCCGTATAGGTGTACGAGTGTTCGAACCGTAATGCGCAAGAAATGGTATGTAAACCCCGTATTTACATATCTGCCACTGTGCAGGAGAATCCGTATAGGTGTTCGAGTGTTCGAACTGTATTGCCCAAGAAATGGTTTGTAAACGCCGTATTTACATATCTGCCACTCTGCAGGAGAATCCGTATTGGTGTTCGAGTGTTCGAACCGTAATGCGCAAGAAATGGTATGTAAATCCCGTATTTACATATCTGCCACTGTGCAGGAGAATCCGTATAGGTGTTCGAGTGTTCGAACCGTATTGCGCAAGAAATGGTTTGTAAACCCCGTATTTACATATCTGCCACTGTGCAGGAGAATCCGTATAGGTGTTTGAGTGTTCGAACCGTATTGCGCAAGAAATGGTATGTAAACCCCGTATTTACATATCTGCCACTGTGCAGGAGAATCCGTATAGGTGTTCGAGTGTTCGAACCGTATTGCGCAAGAAATGGTATGTAAACCCCGTATTTACATATCTGCCACTGTGCAGGAGAATCCGTATAGGTGTTCTAGTGTTCGAACCGTATTGCGCAAGAAATGGTATGTAAACCCCGTATTTACATATCTACCACTGTGCAGCAGAATCCGTATAGGTGTTCGAGTGTTCGAACCGTAATTCGCCCGAAATGGTATGTAAAACCCGTATTTACATATCTGCCACTATGCAGGAGAATCCGTATAGGTGTTCGAGTGTTCGAACCCTAATGCATGAGAAATGGTAAGTAAGCGCCGTATTTACATATCTGCCACTGTGCAGGAGAATCCGTATAGGTGTTCGAGTGTTCGAACCGTAATGCGCAAGAAATGGTATGTAAACCCCGTATTTACATATCTGTCACTGTGCAGGAGAATCCGTATAGGTGTTCGAGTGTTCGAACCCTATTGCGCAAGAAATGGTATGTAAACTCCGTATTTACATATCTGCCACTGTGCAGGAGAATCCGTATAAGTGTTCGAGTGTTCGAATCGTATTGCGCAAGAATTGGTATGTAAACCCCGTATTTACATATCTGCCACTGTGCAGAAGAATCCGTATAGGTGTTCGAGAGTTCGAACCCTAATGCATGAGAAATGGTAAGTAAGCGCCGTATTTACATATCTGCCACTGTGCAGGAGAATCCGTATAGGTGTTCGAGTGTTCGAACCGTATTGCGCAAGAATTGGTATGTATACCCCGTATTTACGTATCTGCCACTGTGCAGGAGAATCCGTATAGGTGTTCTAGTGTTCGAACCGTATTGCGCAAGAAATGGTATGTAAACCCCGTATTTACATATCTACCACTGTGCAGGAGAATCCGTATAGGTGTTCGAGTGTTCGAACCGTAATTCGCCCGAAATGGTATGTAAAACCCGTATTTACATATCTGCCACTGTGCAGGAGAATCCGTATAGGTGTTCGAGTGTTCGAACCCTAATGCATGAGAAATGGTAAGTAAGCGCCGTATTTACATATCTGCCACTGTGCAGGAGAATCCGTATAGGTGTTCGAGTGTTCGAACCGTATTGCGCAAGAAATGGTATGTAAACCGCGTATTTACATATCTGCCACTGTGCAGGAGAATCCGTATAGGTGTACGAGTGTTCGAACCGTAATGCGCAAGAAATGGTATGTAAACCCCGTATTTACATATCTGCCACTGTGCAGGAGAATCCGTATAGGTGTTCGAGTGTTCGAACTGTATTGCCCAAGAAATGGTTTGTAAACGCCGTATTTACATATCTGCCACTCTGCAGGAGAATCCGTATTGGTGTTCGAGTGTTCGAACCGTAATGCGCAAGAAATGGTATGTAAATCCCGTATTTACATATCTGCCACTGTGCAGGAGAATCCGTATAGGTGTTCGAGTGTTCGAACCGTATTGCGCAAGAAATGGTTTGTAAACCCCGTATTTACATATCTGCCACTGTGCAGGAGAATCCGTATAGGTGTTTGAGTGTTCGAACCGTATTGCGCAAGAAATGGTATGTAAACCCCGTATTTACATATCTGCCACTGTGCAGGAGAATCCGTATAGGTGTTCGAGTGTTCGAACCGTATTGCGCAAGAAATGGTATGTAAACCCCGTATTTACATATCTGCCACTGTGCAGGAGAATCCGTATAGGTGTTCGAGTGTTCGAACCGTATTGCGCAACTAATGATATGT
Organism: Camellia sinensis; assembly: GCF_055761805.1. Lineage (NCBI taxonomy): Eukaryota > Viridiplantae > Streptophyta > Magnoliopsida > Ericales > Theaceae > Camellia > Camellia sinensis. The sequence goes on from NC_138974.1 coordinate 119,577,196, forward strand.
AAACCCCGTATTTACATATCTACCACTGTGCAGGAGAATCCGTATAGGTGTTCGAGTGTTCGAACCGTAATTCGCCCGAAATGGTATGTAAAACCCGTATTTACATATCGGCCACTGTGCAGGAGAATCCGTATAGGTGTTCGAGTGTTCGAACCGTATTGCGCAAGAAATGGTATGTAAACCCCGTATTTACATATCTGCCACTGTGCAGGAGAATCCGTATAGGTGTTCGAGTGTTCGAACCGTAATGCGCAAGAAATGGTACGGAAACCCCGTATTTACATATCTGCCACTGTGTAGGAGAATCCGTATAGGTGTTCGAGTGTTCGAACCGTAATACGCAAGAAAAGGTACGTAAACCCCGTATTTACATATCTGCCACTGTGCAGGAGAATCCGTATAGGTGTTCGAGTGTTCGAACCGTATTGCCCAAGAAATGGTTTGTAAACGCTGTATTTACATATCTGCCACTGTGCAGGAGAATCCGTATAGGTGTTCGAGTGTTCGAACCGTAATGCGCAAGAAATGGTATGCAAACCCCGTATTCACATATCTGCCACTGTGCAGGAGAATCCGTATAGGTGTTCGAGTGTTCGAATCGTATTGCGGAAGAATTGGTATGTAAGCCCCGTATTTACATATCTGCCACTGTGCAGGACAATCCGTATAGGTGTTCGAGTGTTCGAACCGTATTGCGCAAGAAATGATATGTAAACCCCGTATTTACATATCTACCACTGTGCAGGAGAATCCGTATAGGTGTTCGAGTGTTCGAACCGTAATTCGCCCGAAATGGTATGTAAAACCCGTATTTACATATCTGCCACTGTGCAGGAGAATCCGTATGGGTGTTCGAGAGTTCGAACCCTAATGCATGAGAAATGGTAAGTAAACGCCGTATTTACATATCTGCCACTGTGCAGGAGAATCCGTATAGGTGTTCGGCTGTTCGAACCGTATTGCGCAAGAAATAGTATGTAAACCCCGTATTTACATATCTGCCACTGTGCAGGAGAATCCGTATAGGTGTTCGAGTGTTCGAACCGTAAAGCGCAAGAAATGGTATGTAAACCCCGTATTTACATATCTGCCACTGTGCAGGAGAATCCGTATAGGTGTTTGAGTGTTCGAACCGTATTGCGCAAGAAATGGTATGTAAATCCCGTATTTACATATCTGCCACTGTGCAGGAGAATCCGTATAGGTGTTCGAGTGTTCGAACCGTATTGCCCAAGAAATGGTTTGTAAACGCTGTATTTACATATCTGCCACTGTGCAGGAGAATCCGTATAGGTGTTCGAGTGTTCGAACCGTAATGCGCAAGAAATGGTATGCAAACCCCGTATTTACATATCTGCCACTGTGCAGGAGAATCCGTATAGGTGTTCGAGTGTTCGAATCGTATTGCGCAAGAATTGGTATGTAAACCCCGTATTTACATATCTGCCACTGTGCAGGAGAATCCGTATAGGTGTTCGAGTGTTCGAACCGTATTGCGCAAGAAATGATATGTAAACCCCGTATTTACATATCTACCACTGTGCAGGAGAATCCGTATAGGTGTTCGAGTGTTCGAACCGTAATTCGGCCGAAATGGTATGTAAAACCCGTATTTACATATCTGCCACTGTGCAGGAGAATCCGTATGGGTGTTCGAGTGTTCGAACCCTAATGCATGAGAAATGGTAAGTAAACGCCGTATTTACATATCTGCCACTGTGCAGGAGAATCCGTATAGGTGTTCGACTGTTCGAACCGTATTGCGCAAGAAATGGTATGTAAACCCCGTATTTACAAATCTGCCACTGTGCAGGAGAATCCGTATAGGTGTTCGAGTGTTCGAACCGTAATGCGCAAGAAATGGTATGTAAACCCCGTATTTACATATCTGCCACTGTGCAGGAGAATCCGTATAGGTGTTCGAGTGTTCGAACCGTATTGCGCAAGAAATGGTATGTAAATCCCGTATTTACATATCTGCCACTGTGCAGGAGAATCCGTATAGGTGTTCGAGTGTTCGAACCGTAATGCGCAAGAAATGGTATGTGAACCCCGTATTTACATATCTGCCACTGTGCAGGAGAATCCGTATAGGTGTTCGAGTGTTCGAACCGTATTGCGCAAGAATTGGTATGTAAACCCCGTATTTACATATCTGCCACTGTGCAGGAGAATCCGTATAGGTGTTCTAGTGTTCGAACCGTATTGCGCAAGAAATGGTATGTAAACCCCGTATTTACATATCTACCACTGTGCAGGAGAATCCGTATAGGTGTTCGAGTGTTCGAACCGTAATTCGCCCGAAATGGAATGTAAAACCCGTATTTACATATCTGCCACTGTGCAGGAGAATCCGTATAGGTGTTCGAGTGTTCGAACCCTAATGCATGAGAAATGGTAAGTAAGCGCCGTATTTACATATCTGCCACTGTGCAGGAGAATCCGTATAGGTGTTCGAGTGTTCGAACCGTATTGCGCAAGAAATGGTATGTAAACCGCGTATTTACATATCTGCCACTGTGCAGGAGAATCCGTATAGGTGTACGAGTGTTCGAACCGTAATGCGCAAGAAATGGTATGTAAACCCCGTATTTACATATCTGCCACTGTGCAGGAGAATCCGTATAGGTGTTCGAGTGTTCGAACTGTATTGCCCAAGAAATGGTTTGTAAACGCCGTATTTACATATCTGCCACTCTGCAGGAGAATCCGTATTGGTGTTCGAGTGTTCGAACCGTAATGCGCAAGAAATGGTATGTAAATCCCGTATTTACAAATCTGCCACTGTGCAGGAGAATCCGTATAGGTGTTCGAGTGTTCGAACCGTATTGCGCAAGAAATGGTTTGTAAACCCCGTATTTACATATCTGCCACTGTGCAGGAGAATCCGTATAGGTGTTTGAGTGTTCGAACCGTATTGCGCAAGAAATGGTATGTAAACCCCGTATTTACAAATCTGCCACTGTGCAGGAGAATCCGTATAGGTGTTCGAGTGTTCGAACCGTATTGCGCAAGAAATGGTTTGTAAACCCCGTATTTACATATCTGCCACTGTGCAGGAGAATCCGTATAGGTGTTCGAGTGTTCGAACCGTAATGCGCAGGAAATGGTATGTAAACCCCGTATTTACATATCTGCCACTGTGCAGGAGAATCCGTATAGGTGTTCGAGTGTTCGAACCGTATTGCGCAAGAAATGGTATGTAAACCCCGTATTTACATATCTACCACTGTGCAGCAGAATCCGTATAGGTGTTCGAGTGTTCGAACCGTAATTCGCCCGAAATGGTATGTAAAACCCGTATTTACATATCTGCCACTGTGCAGGAGAATCCGTATAGGTGTTCGAGTGTTCGAACCCTAATGCATGAGAAATGGTAAGTAAGCGCCGTATTTACATATCTGCCACTGTGCAGGAGAATCCGTATAGGTGTTCGAGTGTTCGAACCGTAATGCGCAAGAAATGGTATGTAAACCCCGTATTTACATATCTGTCACTGTGCAGGAGAATCCGTATAGGTGTTCGAGTGTTCGAACCCTATTGCGCAAGAAATGGTATGTAAACTCCGTATTTACATATCTGCCACTGTGCAGGAGAATCCGTATAAGTGTTCGAGTGTTCGAATCGTATTGCGCAAGAATTGGTATGTAAACCCCGTATTTACATATCTGCCACTGTGCAGAAGAATCCGTATAGGTGTTCGAGTGTTCGAACCCTAATGCATGAGAAATGGTAAGTAAGCGCCGTATTTACATATCTGCCACTGTGCAGGAGAATCCGTATAGGTGTTCGAGTGTTCGAACCGTATTGCGCAAGAATTGGTATGTATACCCCGTATTTACGTATCTGCCACTGTGCAGGAGAATCCGTATAGGTGTTCTAGTGTTCGAACCGTATTGCGCAAGAAATGGTATGTAAACCCCGTATTTACATATCTACCACTGTGCAGGAGAATCCGTATAGGTGTTCGAGTGTTCGAACCGTAATTCGCCCGAAATGGTATGTAAAACCCGTATTTACATATCTGCCACTGTGCAGGAGAATCCGTATAGGTGTTCGAGTGTTCGAACCCTAATGCATGAGAAATGGTAAGTAAGCGCCGTATTTACATATCTGCCACTGTGCAGGAGAATCCGTATAGGTGTTCGAGTGTTCGAACCGTATTGCGCAAGAAATGGTATGTAAACCGCGTATTTACATATCTGCCACTGTGCAGGAGAATCCGTATAGGTGTACGAGTGTTCGAACCGTAATGCGCAAGAAATGGTATGTAAACCCCGTATTTACATATCTGCCACTGTGCAGGAGAATCCGTATAGGTGTTCGAGTGTTCGAACTGTATTGCCCAAGATATGGTTTGTAAACGCCGTATTTACATATCTGCCACTCTGCAGGAGAATCCGTATTGGTGTTCGAGTGTTCGAACCGTAATGCGCAAGAAATGGTATGTAAATCCCGTATTTACATATCTGCCACTGTGCAGGAGAATCCGTATAGGTGTTCGAGTGTTCGAACCGTATTGCGCAAGAAATGGTTTGTAAACCCCGTATTTACATATCTGCGACTGTGCAGGAGAATCCGTATAGGTGTTTGAGTGTTCGAACCGTATTGCGCAAGAAATGGTATGTAAACCCCGTATTTACATATCTGCCACTGTGCAGGAGAATCCGTATAGGTGTTCGAGTGTTCGAACCGTATTGCGCAAGAAATGGTATGTAAACCCCGTATTTACATATCTGCCACTGTGCAGGAGAATCCGTATAGGTGTTCGAGTGTTCGAACCGTATTGCCCAAGAAATGGTTTGTAAACCCCGTATTTACATATCTGCCACTGTGCAGGAGAATCCGTATAGGTGTTCGAGTGTTCGAACCGTATTGCCCAAGAAATGGTATGTAAACCCCGTATTTATATATCTGCCACTGTGCAGGAGAATCCGTATAGGTGTTCGAGTGTTCGAACCGTAATGCGCAAGAAATGGTATGTAAACCCCGTATTTACGTATCTGCCACTGTGCAGGAGAATCCGTATAGGTGTTCGAGTGTTCGAACCGTATTGCCCAAGAAATGGTTTGTAAACGCTGTATTTACATATCTGCCACTGTGCAGGAGAATCCGTATAGGTGTTCGAGTGTTCGAACCGTAATGCGCAAGAAATGGTATGCAAACCCCGTATTTACATATCTGCCACTGTGCAGGAGAATCCGTATAGGTGTTCGAGTGTTCGAATCGTATTGCGCAAGAATTGGTATGTAAACCCCGTATTTACATATCTGCCACTGTGCAGGAGAATCCGTATAGGTGTTCGAGTGTTCGAACCGTATTGCGCAAGAAATGATATGTAAACCCCGTATTTACATATCTACCACTGTGCAGGAGAATCCGTATAGGTGTTCGAGTGTTCGAACCGTAATTCGCCCGAAATGGTATGTAAAACCCGTATTTACATATCTGCCACTGTGCAGGAGAATCCGTATGGGTGTTCGAGTGTTCGAACCCTAATGCATGAGAAATGGTAAGTAAACGCCGTATTTACATATCTGCCACTGTGCAGGAGAATCCGTATAGGTGTTCGACTGTTCGAACCGTATTGCGCAAGAAATGGTATGTAAACCCCGTATTTACATATCTGCCACTGTGCAGGAGAATCCGTATAGGTGTTCGAGTGTTCGAACCGTAATGCGCAAGAAATGGTATGTAAACCCCGTATTTACATATCTGTCACTGTGCAGGAGAATCCGTATAGGTGTTCGAGTGTTCGAACCGTATTGCGCAAGAAATGGTATGTAAATCCCGTATTTACATATCTGCCACTGTGCAGGAGAATCCGTATAGGTGTTCGAGTGTTCGAACCGTAATGCGCAAGAAATGGTATGTGAACCCCGTATTTACATATCTGCCACTGTGCAGGAGAATCCGTATAGGTGTTCGAGTGTTCGAACCGTATTGCGCAAGAATTGGTATGTAAACCCCGTATTTACATATCTGCCACTATGCAGGAGAATCCGTATAGGTGTTCTAGTGTTCGAACCGTATTGCGCAAGAAATGGTATGTAAACCCCGTATTTACATATCTACCACTGTGCAGCAGAATCCGTATAGGTGTTCAAGTGTTCGAACCGTAATTCGCCCGAAATGGTATGTAAAACCCGTATTTACATATCTGCCACTGTGCAGGAGAATCCGTATAGGTGTTCGAGTGTTCGAACCGTATTGCGCAAGAAATGGTATGTAAACCCCGTATTTACATATCTACCACTGTGCAGCAGAATCCGTATAGGTGTTCGAGTGTTCGAACCGTAATTCGCCCGAAATGGTATGTAAAACCCGTATTTACATATCTGCCACTGTGCAGGAGAATCCGTATAGGTGTTGGAGTGTTCGAACCCTAACGCATGAGAAATGGTAAGTAAGCGCCGTATTTACATATCTGCCACTGTGCAGGAGAATCCGTATAGGTGTTCGAGTGTTCGAACCGTAATGTGCAAGAAATGGTATGTAAACCCCGTATTTACATATCTGTCACTGTGCAGGAGAATCCGTATAGGTGTTCGAGTGTTCGAACCCTATTGCGCAAGAAATGGTATGTAAACTCCGTATTTACATATCTGCCACTGTGCAGGAGAATCCGTATAAGTGTTCGAGTGTTCGAATCGTATTGCGCAAGAATTGGTATGTAAACCCCGTATTTACATATCTGCCACTGTGCAGAAGAATCCGTATAGGTGTTCGAGTGTTCGAACCCTAATGCATGAGAAATGGTAAGTAAGCGCCGTATTTACGTATCTGCCACTGTGCAGGAGAATCCGTATAGGTGTTCGAGTGTTCGAACCGTATTGCGCAAGAATTGGTATGTAAACCCCGTATTTACGTATCTGCCACTGTGCAGGAGAATCCGTATAGGTGTTCTAGTGTTCGAACCGTATTGCGCAAGAAATGGTATGTAAACCTCGTATTTACATATCTACCACTGTGCAGGAGAATCCGTATAGGTGTTCGAGTGTTCGAACCGTAATTCGCCCGAAATGGTATGTAAAACCCGTATTTACATATCTGCCACTGTGCAGGAGAATCCGTATAGGTGTTCGAGTGTTCGAACCCTAATGCATGAGAAATGGTAAGTAAGCGCCGTATTTACATATCTGCCACTGTGCAGGAGAATCCGTATAGGTGTTCGAGTGTTCGAACCGTATTGCGCAAGAAATGGTATGTAAACCGCGTATTTACATATCTGCCACTGTGCAGGAGAATCCGTATAGGTGTACGAGTGTTCGAACCGTAGTGCGCAAGAAATGGTATGTAAACCCCGTATTTACATATCTGCCACTGTGCAGGAGAATCCGTATAGGTTTTCGAGTGTTCGAACTGTATTGCCCAAGAAATGGTTTGTAAACGCCGTATTTACATATCTGCCACTCTGCAGGAGAATCCGTATTGGTGTTCGAGTGTTCGAACCGTAATGCGCAAGAAATGGTATGTAAATCCCGTATTTAAATATCTGCCACTGTGCAGGAGAATCCGTATAGGTGTTTGAGTGTTCGAACCGTATTGCGCAAGAAATGGTATGTAAATCCCGTATTTACATATCTGCCACTGTGCAGGAGAATCCGTATAGGTGTTCGAGTGTTCGAACCGTATTGCCCAAGAAATGGTTTGTAAACGCTGTATTTACATATCTGCCACTGTGCAGGAGAATCCGTATAGGTGTTCGAGTGTTCGAACCGTAATGCGCAAGAAATGGTATGCAAACCCCGTATTTACATATCTGCCACTGTGCAGGAGAATCCGTATAGGTGTTCGAGTGTTCGAATCGTATTGCGCAAGAATTGGTATGTAAACCCCGTATTTACATATCTGCCACTGTGCAGGAGAATCCGTATAGGTATTCGAGTGTTCGAACCGTATTGCGCAAGAAATGATATGTAAACCCCGTATTTACATATCTACCACTGTGCAGGAGAATCCGTATAGGTGTTCGAGTGTTCGAACCGTAATTCGGCCGAAATGGTATGTAAAACCCGTATTTACATATCTGCCACTGTGCAGGAGAATCTGTATGGGTGTTCGAGTGTTCGAACCCTAATGCATGAGAAATGGTAAGTAAACGCCGTATTTACATATCTGCCACTGTGCAGGAGAATCCGTATAGGTGTTCGACTGTTCGAACCGTATTGCGCAAGAAATGGTATGTAAACCCCGTATTTACATATCTGCCACTGTGCAGGAGAATCCGTATAGGTGTTCGAGTGTTCGAACCGTAATGCGCAAGAAATGGTATGTAAACCCCGTATTTACATATCTGCCACTGTGCAGGAGAATCCGTATAGGTGTTCGAGTGTTCGAACCGTATTGCGCAAGAAATGGTATGTAAATCCCGTATTTACATATCTGCCACTGTGCAGGAGAATCCGTATAGGTGTTCGAGTGTTCGAACCGTAATGCGCAAGAAATGGTATGTGAACCCCGTATTTACATATCTGCCACTGTGCAGGAGAATCCGTATAGGTGTTCGAGTGTTCGAACCGTATTGCGCAAGAATTGGTATGTAAACCCCGTATTTACATATCTGCCACTGTGCAGGAGAATCCGTATAGGTGTTCTAGTGTTCGAACCGTATTGCGCAAGAAATGGTATGTAAACCCCGTATTTACATATCTACCACTGTGCAGCAGAATCCGTATAGGTGTTCGAGTGTTCGAACCGTAATTCGCCCGAAATGGTATGTAAAACCCGTATTTACATATCTGCCACTATGCAGGAGAATCCGTATAGGTGTTCGAGTGTTCGAACCCTAATGCATGAGAAATGGTAAGTAAGCGCCGTATTTACATATCTGCCACTGTGCAGGAGAATCCGTATAGGTGTTCGAGTGTTCGAACCGTAATGCGCAAGAAATGGTATGTAAACCCCGTATTTACATATCTGTCACTGTGCAGGAGAATCCGTATAGGTGTTCGAGTGTTCGAACCCTATTGCGCAAGAAATGGTATGTAAACTCCGTATTTACATATCTGCCACTGTGCAGGAGAATCCGTATAAGTGTTCGAGTGTTCGAATCGTATTGCGCAAGAATTGGTATGTAAACCCCGTATTTACATATCTGCCACTGTGCAGAAGAATCCGTATAGGTGTTCGAGAGTTCGAACCCTAATGCATGAGAAATGGTAAGTAAGCGCCGTATTTACATATCTGCCACTGTGCAGGAGAATCCGTATAGGTGTTCGAGTGTTCGAACCGTATTGCGCAAGAATTGGTATGTATACCCCGTATTTACGTATCTGCCACTGTGCAGGAGAATCCGTATAGGTGTTCTAGTGCTCGAACCGTATTGCGCAAGAAATGGTATGTAAACCCCGTATTTACATATCTACCACTGTGCAGGAGAATCCGTATAGGTGTTCGAGTGTTCGAACCGTAATTCGCCCGAAATGGTATGTAAAACCCGTATTTACATATCTGCCACTGTGCAGGAGAATCCGTATAGGTGTTCGAGTGTTCGAACCCTAATGCATGAGAAATGGTAAGTAAGCGCCGTATTTACATATCTGCCACTGTGCAGGAGAATCCGTATAGGTGTTCGAGTGTTCGAACCGTATTGCGCAAGAAATGGTATGTAAACCGCGTATTTACATATCTGCCACTGTGCAGGAGAATCCGTATAGGTGTACGAGTGTTCGAACCGTAATGCGCAAGAAATGGTATGTAAACCCCGTATTTACATATCTGCCACTGTGCAGGAGAATCCGTATAGGTGTTCGAGTGTTCGAACTGTATTGCCCAAGAAATGGTTTGTAAACGCCGTATTTACATATCTGCCACTCTGCAGGAGAATCCGTATTGGTGTTCGAGTGTTCGAACCGTAATGCGCAAGAAATGGTATGTAAATCCCGTATTTACATATCTGCCACTGTGCAGGAGAATCCGTATAGGTGTTCGAGTGTTCGAACCGTATTGCGCAAGAAATGGTTTGTAAACCCCGTATTTACATATCTGCCACTGTGCAGGAGAATCCGTATAGGTGTTTGAGTGTTCGAACCGTATTGCGCAAGAAATGGTATGTAAACCCCGTATTTACATATCTGCCACTGTGCAGGAGAATCCGTATAGGTGTTCGAGTGTTCGAACCGTATTGCGCAAGAAATGGTATGTAAACCCCGTATTTACATATCTGCCACTGTGCAGGAGAATCCGTATAGGTGTTCTAGTGTTCGAACCGTATTGCGCAAGAAATGGTATGTAAACCCCGTATTTACATATCTACCACTGTGCAGCAGAATCCGTATAGGTGTTCGAGTGTTCGAACCGTAATTCGCCCGAAATGGTATGTAAAACCCGTATTTACATATCTGCCACTATGCAGGAGAATCCGTATAGGTGTTCGAGTGTTCGAACCCTAATGCATGAGAAATGGTAAGTAAGCGCCGTATTTACATATCTGCCACTGTGCAGGAGAATCCGTATAGGTGTTCGAGTGTTCGAACCGTAATGCGCAAGAAATGGTATGTAAACCCCGTATTTACATATCTGTCACTGTGCAGGAGAATCCGTATAGGTGTTCGAGTGTTCGAACCCTATTGCGCAAGAAATGGTATGTAAACTCCGTATTTACATATCTGCCACTGTGCAGGAGAATCCGTATAAGTGTTCGAGTGTTCGAATCGTATTGCGCAAGAATTGGTATGTAAACCCCGTATTTACATATCTGCCACTGTGCAGAAGAATCCGTATAGGTGTTCGAGAGTTCGAACCCTAATGCATGAGAAATGGTAAGTAAGCGCCGTATTTACATATCTGCCACTGTGCAGGAGAATCCGTATAGGTGTTCGAGTGTTCGAACCGTATTGCGCAAGAATTGGTATGTATACCCCGTATTTACGTATCTGCCACTGTGCAGGAGAATCCGTATAGGTGTTCTAGTGTTCGAACCGTATTGCGCAAGAAATGGTATGTAAACCCCGTATTTACATATCTACCACTGTGCAGGAGAATCCGTATAGGTGTTCGAGTGTTCGAACCGTAATTCGCCCGAAATGGTATGTAAAACCCGTATTTACATATCTGCCACTGTGCAGGAGAATCCGTATAGGTGTTCGAGTGTTCGAACCCTAATGCATGAGAAATGGTAAGTAAGCGCCGTATTTACATATCTGCCACTGTGCAGGAGAATCCGTATAGGTGTTCGAGTGTTCGAACCGTATTGCGCAAGAAATGGTATGTAAACCGCGTATTTACATATCTGCCACTGTGCAGGAGAATCCGTATAGGTGTACGAGTGTTCGAACCGTAATGCGCAAGAAATGGTATGTAAACCCCGTATTTACATATCTGCCACTGTGCAGGAGAATCCGTATAGGTGTTCGAGTGTTCGAACTGTATTGCCCAAGAAATGGTTTGTAAACGCCGTATTTACATATCTGCCACTCTGCAGGAGAATCCGTATTGGTGTTCGAGTGTTCGAACCGTAATGCGCAAGAAATGGTATGTAAATCCCGTATTTACATATCTGCCACTGTGCAGGAGAATCCGTATAGGTGTTCGAGTGTTCGAACCGTATTGCGCAAGAAATGGTTTGTAAACCCCGTATTTACATATCTGCCACTGTGCAGGAGAATCCGTATAGGTGTTTGAGTGTTCGAACCGTATTGCGCAAGAAATGGTATGTAAACCCCGTATTTACATATCTGCCACTGTGCAGGAGAATCCGTATAGGTGTTCGAGTGTTCGAACCGTATTGCGCAAGAAATGGTATGTAAACCCCGTATTTACATATCTGCCACTGTGCAGGAGAATCCGTATAGGTGTTCTAGTGTTCGAACCGTATTGCGCAAGAAATGGTATGTAAACCCCGTATTTACATATCTACCACTGTGCAGCAGAATCCGTATAGGTGTTCGAGTGTTCGAACCGTAATTCGCCCGAAATGGTATGTAAAACCCGTATTTACATATCTGCCACTATGCAGGAGAATCCGTATAGGTGTTCGAGTGTTCGAACCCTAATGCATGAGAAATGGTAAGTAAGCGCCGTATTTACATATCTGCCACTGTGCAGGAGAATCCGTATAGGTGTTCGAGTGTTCGAACCGTAATGCGCAAGAAATGGTATGTAAACCCCGTATTTACATATCTGTCACTGTGCAGGAGAATCCGTATAGGTGTTCGAGTGTTCGAACCCTATTGCGCAAGAAATGGTATGTAAACTCCGTATTTACATATCTGCCACTGTGCAGGAGAATCCGTATAAGTGTTCGAGTGTTCGAATCGTATTGCGCAAGAATTGGTATGTAAACCCCGTATTTACATATCTGCCACTGTGCAGAAGAATCCGTATAGGTGTTCGAGAGTTCGAACCCTAATGCATGAGAAATGGTAAGTAAGCGCCGTATTTACATATCTGCCACTGTGCAGGAGAATCCGTATAGGTGTTCGAGTGTTCGAACCGTATTGCGCAAGAATTGGTATGTATACCCCGTATTTACGTATCTGCCACTGTGCAGGAGAATCCGTATAGGTGTTCTAGTGTTCGAACCGTATTGCGCAAGAAATGGTATGTAAACCCCGTATTTACATATCTACCACTGTGCAGGAGAATCCGTATAGGTGTTCGAGTGTTCGAACCGTAATTCGCCCGAAATGGTATGTAAAACCCGTATTTACATATCTGCCACTGTGCAGGAGAATCCGTATAGGTGTTCGAGTGTTCGAACCCTAATGCATGAGAAATGGTAAGTAAGCGCCGTATTTACATATCTGCCACTGTGCAGGAGAATCCGTATAGGTGTTCGAGTGTTCGAACCGTATTGCGCAAGAAATGGTATGTAAACCGCGTATTTACATATCTGCCACTGTGCAGGAGAATCCGTATAGGTGTACGAGTGTTCGAACCGTAATGCGCAAGAAATGGTATGTAAACCCCGTATTTACATATCTGCCACTGTGCAGGAGAATCCGTATAGGTGTTCGAGTGTTCGAACTGTATTGCCCAAGAAATGGTTTGTAAACGCCGTATTTACATATCTGCCACTCTGCAGGAGAATCCGTATTGGTGTTCGAGTGTTCGAACCGTAATGCGCAAGAAATGGTATGTAAATCCCGTATTTACATATCTGCCACTGTGCAGGAGAATCCGTATAGGTGTTCGAGTGTTCGAACCGTATTGCGCAAGAAATGGTTTGTAAACCCCGTATTTACATATCTGCCACTGTGCAGGAGAATCCGTATAGGTGTTTGAGTGTTCGAACCGTATTGCGCAAGAAATGGTATGTAAACCCCGTATTTACATATCTGCCACTGTGCAGGAGAATCCGTATAGGTGTTCGAGTGTTCGAACCGTATTGCGCAAGAAATGGTATGTAAACCCCGTATTTACATATCTGCCACTGTGCAGGAGAATCCGTATAGGTGTTCGAGTGTTCGAACCGTATTGCGCAACTAATGATATGTAAACCCCGTATTTACATATCTACCACTGTGCAGGAGAATCCGTATAGGTGTTCGAGTGTTCGAACCGTAATTCGCCCGAAATGGTATGTAAAACCCGTATTTACATATCGGCCACTGTGCAGGAGAATCCGTATAGGTGTTCGAGTGTTCGAACCGTATTGCGCAAGAAATGGTATGTAAACCCCGTATTTACATATCTGCCACTGTGCAGGAGAATCCGTATAGGTGTTCGAGTGTTCGAACCGTAATGCGCAAGAAATGGTACGGAAACCCCGTATTTACATATCTGCCACTGTGTAGGAGAATCCGTATAGGTGTTCGAGTGTTCGAACCGTAATACGCAAGAAAAGGTACGTAAACCCCGTATTTACATATCTGCCACTGTGCAGGAGAATCCGTATAGGTGTTCGAGTGTTCGAACCGTATTGCCCAAGAAATGGTTTGTAAACGCTGTATTTACATATCTGCCACTGTGCAGGAGAATCCGTATAGGTGTTCGAGTGTTCGAACCGTAATGCGCAAGAAATGGTATGCAAACCCCGTATTCACATATCTGCCACTGTGCAGGAGAATCCGTATAGGTGTTCGAGTGTTCGAATCGTATTGCGGAAGAATTGGTATGTAAGCCCCGTATTTACATATCTGCCACTGTGCAGGACAATCCGTATAGGTGTTCGAGTGTTCGAACCGTATTGCGCAAGAAATGATATGTAAACCCCGTATTTACATATCTACCACTGTGCAGGAGAATCCGTATAGGTGTTCGAGTGTTCGAACCGTAATTCGCCCGAAATGGTATGTAAAACCCGTATTTACATATCTGCCACTGTGCAGGAGAATCCGTATGGGTGTTCGAGAGTTCGAACCCTAATGCATGAGAAATGGTAAGTAAACGCCGTATTTACATATCTGCCACTGTGCAGGAGAATCCGTATAGGTGTTCGGCTGTTCGAACCGTATTGCGCAAGAAATAGTATGTAAACCCCGTATTTACATATCTGCCACTGTGCAGGAGAATCCGTATAGGTGTTCGAGTGTTCGAACCGTAAAGCGCAAGAAATGGTATGTAAACCCCGTATTTACATATCTGCCACTGTGCAGGAGAATCCGTATAGGTGTTTGAGTGTTCGAACCGTATTGCGCAAGAAATGGTATGTAAATCCCGTATTTACATATCTGCCACTGTGCAGGAGAATCCGTATAGGTGTTCGAGTGTTCGAACCGTATTGCCCAAGAAATGGTTTGTAAACGCTGTATTTACATATCTGCCACTGTGCAGGAGAATCCGTATAGGTGTTCGAGTGTTCGAACCGTAATGCGCAAGAAATGGTATGCAAACCCCGTATTTACATATCTGCCACTGTGCAGGAGAATCCGTATAGGTGTTCGAGTGTTCGAATCGTATTGCGCAAGAATTGGTATGTAAACCCCGTATTTACATATCTGCCACTGTGCAGGAGAATCCGTATAGGTGTTCGAGTGTTCGAACCGTATTGCGCAAGAAATGATATGTAAACCCCGTATTTACATATCTACCACTGTGCAGGAGAATCCGTATAGGTGTTCGAGTGTTCGAACCGTAATTCGGCCGAAATGGTATGTAAAACCCGTATTTACATATCTGCCACTGTGCAGGAGAATCCGTATGGGTGTTCGAGTGTTCGAACCCTAATGCATGAGAAATGGTAAGTAAACGCCGTATTTACATATCTGCCACTGTGCAGGAGAATCCGTATAGGTGTTCGACTGTTCGAACCGTATTGCGCAAGAAATGGTATGTAAACCCCGTATTTACAAATCTGCCACTGTGCAGGAGAATCCGTATAGGTGTTCGAGTGTTCGAACCGTAATGCGCAAGAAATGGTATGTAAACCCCGTATTTACATATCTGCCACTGTGCAGGAGAATCCGTATAGGTGTTCGAGTGTTCGAACCGTATTGCGCAAGAAATGGTATGTAAATCCCGTATTTACATATCTGCCACTGTGCAGGAGAATCCGTATAGGTGTTCGAGTGTTCGAACCGTAATGCGCAAGAAATGGTATGTGAACCCCGTATTTACATATCTGCCACTGTGCAGGAGAATCCGTATAGGTGTTCGAGTGTTCGAACCGTATTGCGCAAGAATTGGTATGTAAACCCCGTATTTACATATCTGCCACTGTGCAGGAGAATCCGTATAGGTGTTCTAGTGTTCGAACCGTATTGCGCAAGAAATGGTATGTAAACCCCGTATTTACATATCTACCACTGTGCAGGAGAATCCGTATAGGTGTTCGAGTGTTCGAACCGTAATTCGCCCGAAATGGAATGTAAAACCCGTATTTACATATCTGCCACTGTGCAGGAGAATCCGTATAGGTGTTCGAGTGTTCGAACCCTAATGCATGAGAAATGGTAAGTAAGCGCCGTATTTACATATCTGCCACTGTGCAGGAGAATCCGTATAGGTGTTCGAGTGTTCGAACCGTATTGCGCAAGAAATGGTATGTAAACCGCGTATTTACATATCTGCCACTGTGCAGGAGAATCCGTATAGGTGTACGAGTGTTCGAACCGTAATGCGCAAGAAATGGTATGTAAACCCCGTATTTACATATCTGCCACTGTGCAGGAGAATCCGTATAGGTGTTCGAGTGTTCGAACTGTATTGCCCAAGAAATGGTTTGTAAACGCCGTATTTACATATCTGCCACTCTGCAGGAGAATCCGTATTGGTGTTCGAGTGTTCGAACCGTAATGCGCAAGAAATGGTATGTAAATCCCGTATTTACATATCTGCCACTGTGCAGGAGAATCCGTATAGGTGTTCGAGTGTTCGAACCGTATTGCGCAAGAAATGGTTTGTAAACCCCGTATTTACATATCTGCCACTGTGCAGGAGAATCCGTATAGGTGTTTGAGTGTTCGAACCGTATTGCGCAAGAAATGGTATGTAAACCCCGTATTTACAAATCTGCCACTGTGCAGGAGAATCCGTATAGGTGTTCGAGTGTTCGAACCGTATTGCGCAAGAAATGGTATGTAAACCCCGTATTTACATATCTGCCACTGTGCAGGAGAATCCGTATAGGTGTTCGAGTGTTCGAACCGTAATGCGCAGGAAATGGTATGTAAACCCCGTATTTACATATCTGCCACTGTGCAGGAGAATCCGTATAGGTGTTCGAGTGTTCGAACCGTATTGCGCAAGAAATGGTATGTAAACCCCGTATTTACATATCTACCACTGTGCAGCAGAATCCGTATAGGTGTTCGAGTGTTCGAACCGTAATTCGCCCGAAATGGTATGTAAAACCCGTATTTACATATCTGCCACTGTGCAGGAGAATCCGTATAGGTGTTCGAGTGTTCGAACCCTAATGCATGAGAAATGGTAAGTAAGCGCCGTATTTACATATCTGCCACTGTGCAGGAGAATCCGTATAGGTGTTCGAGTGTTCGAACCGTAATGCGCAAGAAATGGTATGTAAACCCCGTATTTACATATCTGTCACTGTGCAGGAGAATCCGTATAGGTGTTCGAGTGTTCGAACCCTATTGCGCAAGAAATGGTATGTAAACTCCGTATTTACATATCTGCCACTGTGCAGGAGAATCCGTATAAGTGTTCGAGTGTTCGAATCGTATTGCGCAAGAATTGGTATGTAAACCCCGTATTTACATATCTGCCACTGTGCAGAAGAATCCGTATAGGTGTTCGAGTGTTCGAACCCTAATGCATGAGAAATGGTAAGTAAGCGCCGTATTTACATATCTGCCACTGTGCAGGAGAATCCGTATAGGTGTTCGAGTGTTCGAACCGTATTGCGCAAGAATTGGTATGTATACCCCGTATTTACGTATCTGCCACTGTGCAGGAGAATCCGTATAGGTGTTCTAGTGTTCGAACCGTATTGCGCAAGAAATGGTATGTAAACCCCGTATTTACATATCTACCACTGTGCAGGAGAATCCGTATAGGTGTTCGAGTGTTCGAACCGTAATTCGCCCGAAATGGTATGTAAAACCCGTATTTACATATCTGCCACTGTGCAGGAGAATCCGTATAGGTGTTCGAGTGTTCGAACCCTAATGCATGAGAAATGGTAAGTAAGCGCCGTATTTACATATCTGCCACTGTGCAGGAGAATCCGTATAGGTGTTCGAGTGTTCGAACCGTATTGCGCAAGAAATGGTATGTAAACCGCGTATTTACATATCTGCCACTGTGCAGGAGAATCCGTATAGGTGTACGAGTGTTCGAACCGTAATGCGCAAGAAATGGTATGTAAACCCCGTATTTACATATCTGCCACTGTGCAGGAGAATCCGTATAGGTGTTCGAGTGTTCGAACTGTATTGCCCAAGATATGGTTTGTAAACGCCGTATTTACATATCTGCCACTCTGCAGGAGAATCCGTATTGGTGTTCGAGTGTTCGAACCGTAATGCGCAAGAAATGGTATGTAAATCCCGTATTTACATATCTGCCACTGTGCAGGAGAATCCGTATAGGTGTTCGAGTGTTCGAACCGTATTGCGCAAGAAATGGTTTGTAAACCCCGTATTTACATATCTGCGACTGTGCAGGAGAATCCGTATAGGTGTTTGAGTGTTCGAACCGTATTGCGCAAGAAATGGTATGTAAACCCCGTATTTACATATCTGCCACTGTGCAGGAGAATCCGTATAGGTGTTCGAGTGTTCGAACCGTATTGCGCAAGAAATGGTATGTAAACCCCGTATTTACATATCTGCCACTGTGCAGGAGAATCCGTATAGGTGTTCGAGTGTTCGAACCGTATTGCCCAAGAAATGGTTTGTAAACCCCGTATTTACATATCTGCCACTGTGCAGGAGAATCCGTATAGGTGTTCGAGTGTTCGAACCGTATTGCCCAAGAAATGGTATGTAAACCCCGTATTTATATATCTGCCACTGTGCAGGAGAATCCGTATAGGTGTTCGAGTGTTCGAACCGTAATGCGCAAGAAATGGTATGTAAACCCCGTATTTACGTATCTGCCACTGTGCAGGAGAATCCGTATAGGTGTTCGAGTGTTCGAACCGTATTGCCCAAGAAATGGTTTGTAAACGCTGTATTTACATATCTGCCACTGTGCAGGAGAATCCGTATAGGTGTTCGAGTGTTCGAACCGTAATGCGCAAGAAATGGTATGCAAACCCCGTATTTACATATCTGCCACTGTGCAGGAGAATCCGTATAGGTGTTCGAGTGTTCGAATCGTATTGCGCAAGAATTGGTATGTAAACCCCGTATTTACATATCTGCCACTGTGCAGGAGAATCCGTATAGGTGTTCGAGTGTTCGAACCGTATTGCGCAAGAAATGATATGTAAACCCCGTATTTACATATCTACCACTGTGCAGGAGAATCCGTATAGGTGTTCGAGTGTTCGAACCGTAATTCGCCCGAAATGGTATGTAAAACCCGTATTTACATATCTGCCACTGTGCAGGAGAATCCGTATGGGTGTTCGAGTGTTCGAACCCTAATGCATGAGAAATGGTAAGTAAACGCCGTATTTACATATCTGCCACTGTGCAGGAGAATCCGTATAGGTGTTCGACTGTTCGAACCGTATTGCGCAAGAAATGGTATGTAAACCCCGTATTTACATATCTGCCACTGTGCAGGAGAATCCGTATAGGTGTTCGAGTGTTCGAACCGTAATGCGCAAGAAATGGTATGTAAACCCCGTATTTACATATCTGTCACTGTGCAGGAGAATCCGTATAGGTGTTCGAGTGTTCGAACCGTATTGCGCAAGAAATGGTATGTAAATCCCGTATTTACATATCTGCCACTGTGCAGGAGAATCCGTATAGGTGTTCGAGTGTTCGAACCGTAATGCGCAAGAAATGGTATGTGAACCCCGTATTTACATATCTGCCACTGTGCAGGAGAATCCGTATAGGTGTTCGAGTGTTCGAACCGTATTGCGCAAGAATTGGTATGTAAACCCCGTATTTACATATCTGCCACTATGCAGGAGAATCCGTATAGGTGTTCTAGTGTTCGAACCGTATTGCGCAAGAAATGGTATGTAAACCCCGTATTTACATATCTACCACTGTGCAGCAGAATCCGTATAGGTGTTCAAGTGTTCGAACCGTAATTCGCCCGAAATGGTATGTAAAACCCGTATTTACATATCTGCCACTGTGCAGGAGAATCCGTATAGGTGTTCGAGTGTTCGAACCGTATTGCGCAAGAAATGGTATGTAAACCCCGTATTTACATATCTACCACTGTGCAGCAGAATCCGTATAGGTGTTCGAGTGTTCGAACCGTAATTCACCCGAAATGGTATGTAAAACCCGTATTTACATATCTGCCACTGTGCAGGAGAATCCGTATAGGTGTTGGAGTGTTCGAACCCTAACGCATGAGAAATGGTAAGTAAGCGCCGTATTTACATATCTGCCACTGTGCAGGAGAATCCGTATAGGTGTTCGAGTGTTCGAACCGTAATGTGCAAGAAATGGTATGTAAACCCCGTATTTACATATCTGTCACTGTGCAGGAGAATCCGTATAGGTGTTCGAGTGTTCGAACCCTATTGCGCAAGAAATGGTATGTAAACTCCGTATTTACATATCTGCCACTGTGCAGGAGAATCCGTATAAGTGTTCGAGTGTTCGAATCGTATTGCGCAAGAATTGGTATGTAAACCCCGTATTTACATATCTGCCACTGTGCAGAAGAATCCGTATAGGTGTTCGAGTGTTCGAACCCTAATGCATGAGAAATGGTAAGTAAGCGCCGTATTTACGTATCTGCCACTGTGCAGGAGAATCCGTATAGGTGTTCGAGTGTTCGAACCGTATTGCGCAAGAATTGGTATGTAAACCCCGTATTTACGTATCTGCCACTGTGCAGGAGAATCCGTATAGGTGTTCTAGTGTTCGAACCGTATTGCGCAAGAAATGGTATGTAAACCTCGTATTTACATATCTACCACTGTGCAGGAGAATCCGTATAGGTGTTCGAGTGTTCGAACCGTAATTCGCCCGAAATGGTATGTAAAACCCGTATTTACATATCTGCCACTGTGCAGGAGAATCCGTATAGGTGTTCGAGTGTTCGAACCCTAATGCATGAGAAATGGTAAGTAAGCGCCGTATTTACATATCTGCCACTGTGCAGGAGAATCCGTATAGGTGTTCGAGTGTTCGAACCGTATTGCGCAAGAAATGGTATGTAAACCGCGTATTTACATATCTGCCACTGTGCAGGAGAATCCGTATAGGTGTACGAGTGTTCGAACCGTAGTGCGCAAGAAATGGTATGTAAACCCCGTATTTACATATCTGCCACTGTGCAGGAGAATCCGTATAGGTTTTCGAGTGTTCGAACTGTATTGCCCAAGAAATGGTTTGTAAACGCCGTATTTACATATCTGCCACTCTGCAGGAGAATCCGTATTGGTGTTCGAGTGTTCGAACCGTAATGCGCAAGAAATGGTATGTAAATCCCGTATTTAAATATCTGCCACTGTGCAGGAGAATCCGTATAGGTGTTCGAGTGTTCGAACCGTATTGCGCAAGAAATGGTTTGTAAACCCCGTATTTACATATCTGCCACTGTGCAGGAGAATCCGTATAGGTGTTTGAGTGTTCGAACCGTATTGCGCAAGAAATGGTATGTAAACCCCGTATTTACATATCTGCCACTGTGCAGGAGAATCCGTATAGGTGTTCGAGTGTTCGAACCGTATTGCGCAAGAAATGGTATGTAAACCCCGTATTTACATATCTGCCACTGTGCAGGAGAATCCGTATAGGTGTTCGAGTGTTCGAACCGTAATGCGCAGGAAATGGTATGTAAACCCCGTATTTACATATCTGCCACTGTGCAGGAGAATCCGTATAGGTGTTCGAGTGTTCGAACCGTATTGCGCAAGAAATGGTTTGTAAACCCCGTATTTACATATCTGACACTGTGCAGGAGAATCTGTATAGGTGTTCGAGTGTTCGATCCGTATTGCGCAAGAAATGGAATGTAAACCCCGTATTTACATATCTGCCACTGTGCAGGAGAATCCGTATAGGTGTTCGAGTGTTCGAACCGTATTGCGCAAGAAATGGTTTGTAAACCCCGTATTTACATATCTGACACTGTGCAGGAGAATCTGTATAGGTGTTCGAGTGTTCGATCCGTATTGCGCAAGAAATGGTATGTAAACCCCGTATTTACATATCTGCCACTGTGCTGGAGAATCCGTATAGGTGTTCGACTGTTCGAACCGTATTGCGCAAGAAATGGTACGTAAACCCCGTATTTACATATCTGCCACTGTGCAACCCTAATGCATGAGAAATGGTAAGTAAACGCCGTATTTACATATCTGCCACTGTGGAGGAGAATCCGTATAAGTGTTCGAGTGTTCGAACTGTATTGCGCAAGAAATGGTATGTAAACCCCGTATTTACATATCTGCCACTGTGCAGGAGAATCCGTATAGGTGTTCTAGTGTTCGAACCGTATTGCGCAAGAAATGGTATGTAAACCCTGTATTTACATATGTGCCACTGTGCAGGAGAATCCGTATAGGTGTTCGAGTGTTCGAACCGTATTGCCCAAGAAATGGTTTGTAAACCCCGTATTTATATATCTGCCACTGTGCAGGAGAATCCGTATAGGTGTTCGAGTGTTCGAACCGTAATGCGCAAGAAATGGTATGTAAACCCCGTATTTACGTATCTGCCATTGTGCAGGAGAATCCGTATAGGTGTTCGAGTGTTCGAACCGTATTGCGCAAGAAATGGTATGTAAACCCCGTATTTACATATCTGCCACTGTGCAGGAGAATCCGTATAGGTGTTCGAGTGTTCGAACCGTAATGCGCAGGAAATGGTATGTAAACCCCGTATTTACATATCTGCCACTGTGCAGGAGAATCCGTATAGGTGTTCGAGTGTTCGAACCGTATTGCGCAAGAAATGGTTTGTAAACCCCGTATTTACATATCTGCCACTGTGCAGGAGAATCCGTATAGGTGTTCGAGTGTTCGAACCGTATTGCCCAAGAAATGGTATGTAAACCCCGTATTTATATATCAGCCACTGTGCAGGAGAATCCGTATAGGTGTTCGAGTGTTCGAACCGTAATGCGCAAGAAATGGTATGTAAACCCCGTATTTACGTATCTGCCACTGTGCAGGAGAATCCGTATAGGTGTTCGAGTGTTCGAACCGTATTGCGCAAGAAATGGTATGTAAACCCCGTATTTACATATCTGCCATTGTGCAGGAGAATCCGTATAGGTGTTCGAGTGTTCGAACGAAATGCGCAGGAAATGGTATGTAAACCCCGTATTTACATATCTGCCACTGTGCAGGAGAATACGTATAGGTGTTCGAGTGTTCGAACCGTATTGCGCAAGAAATGGTTTGTAAACCCCGTATTTACATATCTGACACTGTGCAGGAGAATCTGTATAGGTGTTCGAGTGTTCGATCCGTATTGCGCAAGAAATGGTATGTAAACCCCGTATTTACATATCTTCCACTGTGCAGGAGAATCCGTATAGGTGTTCGAGTGTTCGAACCGTAATGCGCAAGAAATGGTATGTAAACCCCGTATTTACATATCTGCCACTGTGCAGGAGAATCCGTATAGGTGTTCGAGTGTTCGAACCGTAATGCGCAAGAAATGGTATGTAAACCCCGAATTTACATATCTGCCACTGTGCAGGAGAATCCGTATAGGTGTTCGATTGTTCGAACCGTATTGCCCAAGAAATGGTTTGTAAACGCCGTATTTACATATCTGCAACTATGCAGGAGAATCCGTATAGGTGTTCGAGTGTTCGAACCGTAATGCGCAAGAAATGGTATGTAAACCCCGTATTTACATATCTGCCACTGTGCAGGAGAATCCGTATAAGTGTTCGAGTGTTCGAATCGTATTGCGCAAGAATTGGTATGTAAACCCCGTATTTACATATCTGCCACTGTACAGGAGAATCCGTATAGGTGTTCGAGTGTTCGAACCGTATTGCGCAAGAAATGGTATGTAAACCCCGTATTTACATATCTACCACTGTGCAGGAGAATCCGTATAGGTGTTCGAGTGTTCGAACCGTAATTCGCCCGAAATGGTATGTAAAACCCGTATTTACATATCTGCCACTGTGCTGGAGAATCCGTATAGGTGTTCGAGTGTTCGAACCGTATTGCGCAAGAAATGGTACGTAAACCCCGTATTTACATATCTGCCACTGTGCAACCCTAATGCATGAGAAATGGTAAGTAAACGCCGTATTTACATATCTGCCACTGTGGAGGAGAATCCGTATAAGTGTTCGAGTGTTCGAACTGTATTGCGCAAGAAATGGAATGTAAACCCCGTATTTACATATCTGCCACTGTGCAGGAGAATCCGTATAGGTGTTCGAGTGTTCGAACCGTAATGCGCAAGAAATGGTATGTAAACCCCGTATTTACGTATCTGCCACCGTGCAGGAGAATCCGTATAGGTGTTCGAGTGTTCGAACCGTATTGCGCAAGAAATGGTATGTAAACCCCGTATTTACATATCTGCCATTGTGCAGGAGAATCCGTATAGGTGTTCGAGTGTTCGAACGAAATGCGCAGGAAATGGTATGTAAACCCCGTATTTACATATCAGCCACAGTGCAGGAGAATACGTATAGGTGTTCGAGTGTTCGAACCGTATTGCGCAAGAAATGGTTTGTAAACCCCGTATTTACATATCTGACACTGTGCAGGAGAATCTGTATAGGTGTTCGAGTGTTCGATCCGTATTGCGCAAGAAATGGTATGTAAACCCCGTATTTACATATCTGCCACTGTGCAGGAGAATCCGTATAGGTGTTCGAGTGTTCGAACCGTAATGCGCAAGAAATGGTATGTAAACCCCGTATTTACATATCTGCCACTGTGCTGGAGAATCCGTATAGGTGTTCGAGTGTTCGAACCGTAATGCGCAAGAAATGGTATGTAAACCCCGAATTTACATATCTGCCACTGTGCAGGAGAATCCGTATAGGTGTTCGATTGTTCGAACCGTATTGCCCAAGAAATGGTTTGTAAACGCCGTATTTACATATCTGCCACTATGCAGGAGAATCCGTATAGGTGTTCGAGTTTTCGAACCGTAATGCGCAAGAAATGGTATGTAAACCCTGTATTTACATATCTGCCACTGTGCAGGAGAATCCGTATAAGTGTTCGAGTGTTCGAATCGTATTGCGCAAGAATTGGTATGTAAACCCCGTATTTACATATCTGCCACTGTACAGGAGAATCCGTATAGGTGTTCGAGTGTTCGAACCGTATTGCGCAAGAAATGGTATGTAAACCCCGTATTTACATATCTACCACTGTGCAGGAGAATCCGTATAGGTGTTCGAGTGTTCGAACCGTAATTCGCCCGAAATGGTATGTAAAACCCGTATTTACATATCTGCCACTGTGCAGGAGAATCCGTATAGGTGTTCGAGTGTTCGAACCGTATTGCGCAAGAAATGGTATGTAAACCCCGTATTTACATATCTGCCACTGTGCAATCCTAATGCATGAGAAATGGTAAGTAAACGCCGTATTTACATATCTGCCAC
Organism: Camellia sinensis; assembly: GCF_055761805.1. Taxonomy (NCBI): domain Eukaryota; kingdom Viridiplantae; phylum Streptophyta; class Magnoliopsida; order Ericales; family Theaceae; genus Camellia; species Camellia sinensis. Next base: position 119,602,225 of record NC_138974.1, read on the forward strand.
TGTGGAGGAGAATCCGTATAAGTGTTCGAGTGTTCGAACTGTATTGCGCAAGAAATGGTATGTAAACCCCGTATTTAAATATCTGCCACTGTGCAGGAGAATCCGTATAGGTGTTCTAGTGTTCGAACCGTATTGCGCAAGAAATGGTATGTAAACCCTGTATTTACATATGTGCCACTGTGCAGGAGAATCCGTATAGGTGTTCGAGTGTTCGAACCGTAATTCGCCCGAAATGGTATGTAATACCCGTATTTACATATCTGCCACTCGGCAGGAGAATCCGTATAGGTGTTCGAGTGTTCGAACCCTAATGCATGAGAAATGGTAAGTAAACGCCGTATTTACATATCTGCGGCTGTGCAGGAGAATCCGTATAGGTGTTCGAGTGTTCGAACCGTATTGCTCAAGAAATGGTATGTAAACCCCGTATTTACATATCTGCCACTGTGCAGGAGAATCCGTATAGGTGTTCAAGTGTTCGAACCGTATTGCGCAAGAAATGGTTTCTAAACCTCGTATTTACATATCTGCCACTGTGCAGGAGAATCCGTATCGGTGTTCGAGTGTTCGAACCGCAACGCGCAAGAAATGGTACGGAAACCCCGTATTTACATATCTGCCACTGTGCAGGAGAATCCGTATAGGTGTTCGAGTTTTCGAACCGTAATGCGCAAGAAATGGTACGTAAACCCCGTATTTACATATCTGCCACTGTGCAGGAGAATCCGTATTGGTGTTCGAGTGTTCGAACCGTATTGCGCAAGAAATGGTATGTAAACCCCGTATTTACATATCTACCACTGTGCAGGAGAATCCGTATAGGTGTTCGAGTGTTCGAACCGTATTGCGCAAGAAATGGTATGTAAACCCCGTATTTACATATCTGCCACTGTGCAGGAGAATCCGTATAGGTGTTCGAGTGTTCGAACCGTATTGCCCAAGAAATGGTTTGTAAACCCCGTATTTACATATCTGCCACTGTGCAGGAGAATCCGTATAGGTGTTCGAGTGTTCGAACCGTATTGCCCAAGAAATGGTATGTAAACCCCGTATTTACATATTTGCCACTGTGCAGGAGAATCCGTATAGGTGTTCAAGTGTTCGAACCGTAATGCGCAAGAAATGGTATGTAAACCCCGTATTTACATATCTGCCAGTGTGCAGGAGAATCCGTATAGGTGTTCGAGTGTTCGAACCGTATTGCGCAAGAAATGGTATGTAAACCCCGTATTTACATATCTGCCACTGTGTAGGAGAATCCGTGTAGGTGTTTGAGTGTTCGAACCGTAATGCGCAGGAAATGGTATGTAAACCCCGTATTTACATATCTGCCACTGTGCAGGAGAATCCGTACAGGTGTTCGAGTGTTCGAACCGTAATGCGCAGGAAATGGTATGTAAACCCCGTATTTACATATCTGCCACTGTGCAGGAGAATCCGTACAGGTGTTCGAGTGTTCGAATCGTATTGCGCAAGAAATGGTTTGTAAACCCCGTATTTACATATCTGCCACTGTGCAGGAGAATCCGTATAGGTGTTCGAGTGTTCGAACCGTAATGCGCAAGAAATGGTATGTAAACCCCGTATTTACATATCTGCCACTGTGCAGGAGAATCCGTATAGGTGTTCGAGTGCTCGAACCGTAATGCGCAAGAAATGGTATGTAAACCCCGAATTTACATATCTGCCACTGTGCAGGAGAATCCGTATAGGTGTTCGATTGTTCGAACCGTATTGCCCAAGAAATGGTTTGTAAACGCCGTATTTACATATCTGCCACTGTGCAGGAGAATCCGTATAGGTGTTCGAGTGTTCGAACCGTAATGCGCAGGAAATGGTATGTAAACCCCGTATTTACATATCTGCCACTGTGCAGGAGAATCCGTATAAGTGTTCGAGTGTTCGAATCTTATTGCGCAAGAATTGGTATGTAAACCCCGTATTTACATATCTGCCACTGTACAGGAGAATCCGTATAGGTGTTCGAGTGTTCGAACCGTATTGCGCAAGAAATGGTATGTAAACCCCGTATTTACATATCTACCACTGTGCACGAGAATCCGTATAGGTGTTCGAGTGTTCGAACCGTAATTCGCCCGAAATGGTATGTAAAACCCGTATTTACATATCTGCCACTGTGCAGGAGAATCCGTATAGGTGTTCGAGTGTTCGAACCCTAATGCATGAGAAATGGCAAGTAAACGCCCTATTTACATATCTGCCACTGTGCAGGAGAATCCATATAGGTGTTCGAGTGTTCGAACCGTAATGCGCAAGAAATGGTATGTAAACCCCGTATTTACATATCTGCCACTGTGCAGGAGAATCCGTATAGGTGTTCGAGTGTTCGAACCGTATTGCGCAAGAAATGGTTTGTAAACCCCGTATTTACATATCTGCCACTGTGCAGGAGAATCCGTATAAGTGTTCGAGTGTTCGAACCGTATTGCCCAAGAAATGGTATGTAAACCCCGTATTTACATATCTGCCACTGTGCAGGAGAATCCGTATAGGTGTTCGAGTGTTCGAACCCTAATGCATGAGAAATGGCAAGTAAACGCCGTATTTACATATCTGCCACTGTGCAGGAGAATCCATATAGGTGTTCGAGTGTTCGAACCGTAATGCGCAAGAAATGGTATGTAAACCCCGTATTTACATATCTGCCACTGTGCAGGAGAATCCGTATAGGTGTTCGAGTGTTCGAACCGTATTGCGCAAGAAATGGTATGTAAACCCTGTATTTACATATCTGCCACTGTGCAGGAGAATACGTATAGGTGTTCGAGTGTTCGAACCGTATTGCGCAAGAAATGGTTTGTAAACCCCGTATTTACATATCTGACACTGTGCAGGAGAATCTGTATAGGTGTTCGAGTGTTCGATCCGTATTGCGCAAGAAATGGTATGTAAACCCCGTATTTACATATCTGCCACTGTGCAGGAGAATCCGTATAGGTGTTCGAGTGTTCGAACCGTAATGCGCAAGAAGTGGTATGTAAACCCCGTATTTACATATCTGCCACTGTGCAGGAGAATCCGTATAGGTGTTCGAGTGTTCGAACCGTAATGCGCAAGAAATGGTATGTAAACCCCGAATTTACATATCTGCCACTGTGCAGGAGAATCCGTATAGGTGTTCGATTGTTCGAACCGTATTGCCCAAGAAATGGTTTGTAAACGCCGTATTTACATATCTGCCACTATGCAGGAGAATCCGTATAGGTGTTCGAGTGTTCGAACCGTAATGCGCAAGAAATGGTATGTAAACCCCGTATTTACATATCTGCCACTGTGCAGGAGAATCCGTATAAGTGTTCGAGTGTTCGAATCGTATTGCGCAAGAATTGGTATGTAAACCCCGTATTTACATATCTGCCACTGTACAGGAGAATCCGTATAGGTGTTCGAGTGTTCGAACCGTATTGCGCAAGAAATGGTATGTAAACCCCGTATTTACATATCTACCACTGTGCAGAAGAATCCGTATAGGTGTTCGAGTGTTCGAACCGTAATTCGCCCGAAATGGTATGTAAAACCCGTATTTACATATCTGCCACTGTGCAGGAGAATCCGTATAGGTGTTCGAGTGTTCGAACCGTATTGCGCAAGAAATGGTATGTAAACCCCGTATTTACATATCTGCCACTGTGCAACCCTAATGCATGAGAAATGGTAAGTAAACGCCGTATTTACATATCTGCCACTGTGGAGGAGAATCCGTATAAGTGTTCGAGTGTTCGAACTGTATTGCGCAAGAAATGGTATGTAAACCCCGTATTTAAATATCTGCCACTGTGCAGGAGAATCCGTATAGGTGTTCTAGTGTTCGAACCGTATTGCGCAAGAAATGGTATGTAAACCCTGTATTTACATATGTGCCACTGTGCAGGAGAATCCGTATAGGTGTTCGAGTGTTCGAACCGTAATTCGCCCGAAATGGTATGTAATACCCGTATTTACATATCTGCCACTCTGCAGGAGAATCCGTATAGGTGTTCGAGTGTTCGAACCCTAATGCATGAGAAATGGTAAGTAAACGCCGTATTTACATATCTGCGGCTGTGCAGGAGAATTCGTATAGGTGTTCGAGTGTTCGAACCGTATTGCTCAAGAAATGGTATGTAAACCCCGTATTTACATATCTGCCACTGTGCAGGAGAATCCGTATAGGTGTTCAAGTGTTCGAACCGTATTGCGCAAGAAATGGTTTCTAAACCTCGTATTTACATATCTGCCACTGTGCAGGAGAATCCGTATCGGTGTTCGAGTGTTCGAACCGCAACGCGCAAGAAATGGTACGGAAACCCCGTATTTACATATCTGCCACTGTGCAGGAGAATCCGTATAGGTGTTCGAGTTTTCGAACCGTAATGCGCAAGAAATGGTACGTAAACCCCGTATTTACATATCTGCCACTGTGCAGGAGAATCCGTATTGGTGTTCGAGTGTTCGAACCGTATTGCGCAAGAAATGGTATGTAAACCCCGTATTTACATATCTACCACTGTGCAGGAGAATCCGTATAGGTGTTCGAGTGTTCGAACCGTATTGCGCAAGAAATGGTATGTAAACCCCGTATTTACATATCTGCCACTGTGCAGGAGAATCCGTATAGGTGTTCGAGTGTTCGAACCGTATTGCCCAAGAAATGGTTTGTAAACCCCGTATTTACATATCTGCCACTGTGCAGGAGAATCCGTATAGGTGTTCGAGTGTTCGAACCGTATTGCTCAAGAAATGGTATGTAAACCCCGTATTTACATATTTGCCACTGTGCAGGAGAATCCGTATAGGTGTTCGAGTGTTCGAACCGTAATGCGCAAGAAATGGTATGTAAACCCCGTATTTACATATCTGCCACTGTGCAGGAGAATCCGTATAGGTGTTCGAGTGTTCGAACCGTATTGCGCAAGAAATGGTATGTAAACCCCGTATTTACATATCAGCCACTGTGTAGGAGAATCCGTGTAGGTGTTCGAGTGTTCGAACCGTAATGCGCAGGAAATGGTATGTAAACCCCGTATTTACATATCTGCCACTGTGCAGGAGAATCCGTACAGGTGTTCGAGTGTTCGAACCGTAATGCGCAGGAAATGGTATGTAAACCCCGTATTTACATATCTGCCACTGTGCAGGAGAATCCGTACAGGTGTTCGAGTGTTCGAATCGTATTGCGCAAGAAATGGTTTGTAAACCCCGTATTTACATATCTGCCACTGTGCAGGAGAATCCGTATAGGTGTTCGAGTGTTCGAACCGTAATGCGCAAGAAATGGTATGTAAACCCCGTATTTACATATCTGCCACTGTGCAGGAGAATCCGTATAGGTGTTCGAGTGCTCGAACCGTAATGCGCAAGAAATGGTATGTAAACCCCGAATTTACATATCTGCCACTGTGCAGGAGAATCCGTATAGGTGTTCGATTGTTCGAACCGTATTGCCCAAGAAATGGTTTGTAAACGCCGTATTTACATATCTGCCACTGTGCAGGAGAATCCGTATAGGTGTTCGAGTGTTCGAACCGTAATGCGCAGGAAATGGTATGTAAACCCCGTATTTACATATCTGCCACTGTGCAGGAGAATCCGTATAAGTGTTCGAGTGTTCGAATCGTATTGCGCAAGAATTTGTATGTAAACCCCGTATTTACATATCTGCCACTGTACAGGAGAATCCGTATAGGTGTTCGAGTGTTCGAACCGTATTGCGCAAGAAATGGTATGTAAACCCCGTATTTACATATCTACCACTGTGCAGGAGAATCCGTATAGGTGTTCGAGTGTTCGAACCGTAATTCGCCCGAAATGGTATGTAAAACCCGTATTTACATATCTGCCACTGTGCAGGAGAATCCGTATAGGTGTTCGAGTGTTCGAACCCTAATGCATGAGAAATGGCAAGTAAACGCCGTATTTACATATCTGCCACTGTGCAGGAGAATCCATATAGGTGTTCGAGTGTTCGAACCGTAATGCGCAAGAAATGGTATGTAAACCCCGTATTTACATATCTGCCACTGTGCAGGAGAATCCGTATAGGTGTTCGAGTGTTCGAACCGTATTGCGCAAGAAATGGTTTGTAAACCCCGTATTTACATATCTTCCACTGTGCAGGAGAATCAGTATAAGTGTTCGAGTGTTCGAACCGTATTGCCCAAGAAATGGTATGTAAACCCCGTATTTACATATCTGCCACTGTGCAGGAGAATCCGTATAGGTGTTCGAGTGTTCGAACCGTAATGCATGAGAAATGGCAAGTAAACGCCGTATTTACATATCTGCCACTGTGCAGGAGAATCCATATAGGTGTTCGAGTGTTCGAACCGTAATGCGCAAGAAATGGTATGTAAACCCCGTATTTACATATCTGCCACTGTGCAGGAGAATCCGTATAGGTGTTCGAGTGTTCGAACCGTATTGCGCAGGAAATGGTATGTAAACCCCGTATTTACATATCTGCCACTGTGCAGGAGAATCCGTATAGGTGTTCGAGTGTTCGAACCGTATTGCCCAAGAAATGGTTTGTAAACCCCGTATTTACATATCTGCCACTGTGCAGGAGAATCCGTATAGGTGTTCGAGTGTTCGAACCGTATTGCCCAAGAAATGGTATGTAAACCCCGTATTTACATATTTGCCACTGTGCAGGAGAATCCGTATAGGTGTTCGAGTGTTCGAACCGTAATGCGCAAGAAATGGTATGTAAACCCCGTATTTACATATCTGCCACTGTGCAGGAGAATCCGTATAGGTGTTCGAGTGTTCGAACCGTATTGCGCAAGAAATGGTATGTAAACCCCGTATTTACATATCTGCCACTGTGCAGGAGAATCCGTGTAGGTGTTCGAGTGTTCGAACCGTAATGCGCAGGAAATGGTATGTAAACCCCGTATTTACATATCTGCCACTGTGCAGGAGAATCCGTACAGGTGTTCGAGTGTTCGAACCGTAATGCGCAGGAAATGGTATGTAAACCCCGTATTTACATATCTGCCACTGTGCAGGAGAATCCGTACAGGTGTTCGAGTGTTCGAATCGTATTGCGCAAGAAATGGTTTGTAAACCCCGTATTTGCATATCTGCCACTGTACAGGAGAATCCGTATAGGTGTTCGAGTGTTCGAACCGTAATGCGCAAGATATGGTATGTAAACCCCGTATTTACATATCTGCCACTGTGCAGGAGAATCCGTATAGGTGTTCGAGTGCTCGAACCGTAATGCGCAAGAAATGGTATGTAAACCCCGAATTTACATATCTGCCACTGTGCAGGAGAATCCGTATAGGTGTTCGATTGTTCGAACCGTATTGCCCAAGAAATGGTTTGTAAACGCCGTATTTACATATCTGCCACTGTGCAGGAGAATCCGTATAGGTGTTCGAGTGTTCGAACCGTAATGCGCAGGAAATGGTATGTAAACCCCGTATTTACATATCTGCCACTGTGCAGGAGAATCCGTATAAGTGTTCGAGTGTTCGAATCGTATTGCGCAAGAATTGGTATGTAAACCCCGTATTTACATATCTGCCACTGTACAGGAGAATCCGTATAGGTGTTCGAGTGTTCGAACCGTATTGCGCAAGAAATGGTATGTAAACCTCGTATTTACATATCTACCACTGTGCAGGAGAATCCGTATAGGTGTTCGAGTGTTCGAACCGTAATTCGCCCGAAATGGTATGTAAAACCCGTATTTACATATCTGCCACTGTGCAGGAGAATCCGTATAGGTGTTCGAGTGTTCGAACCCTAATGCATGAGAAATGGCATGTAAACGCCGTATTTACATATCTGCCACTGTGCAGGAGAATCCATATAGGTGTTCGAGTGTTCGAACCGTAATGCGCAAGAAATGGTATGTAAACCCCGTATTTACATATCTGCCACTGTGCAGGAGAATCCGTATAGGTGTTCGAGTGTTCGAACCGTATTGTGCAAGAAATGGTTTGTAAACCCCGTATTTACATATCTGCCACTGTGCAGGAGAATCCGTATAGGTGTTCGAGTGTTCGAACCGTATTGCCCAAGAAATGGTATGTAAACCCCGTATTTACATATCTGCACTGTGCAGGAGAATCCGTATAGGTGTTCGAGTGTTCGAACCGTAATGCGCAAGAAATGGTATGTAAACCCCGTATTTACATATCTGCCACTGTGCAGGAGAATCCGTATAGGTGTTCGAGTGTTCGAACCGTATTGCGCAAGAAATGGTATGTAAACCCCGTATTTACATATCTGCCACTGTGCAGGAGAATCCGTATACGTGTTCAAGTGTTCGAACCGTATTGCGCAAGAAATGGTTTCTAAACCTCGTATTTACATATCTGCCACTGTGCAGGAGAATCTGTATCGGTGTTCGAGTGTTCGATCCGCAATGCGCAAGAAATGGTACGGAAACCCCGTATTTACATATCTGCCACTGTGCAAGAGAATCCGTATAGGTGTTCGAGTTTTCGAACCGTAATGCGCAAGAAATGGTACGTAAACCCCGTATTTACATATCTGCCACTGTGCAGGAGAATCCGTATTGGTGTTCGAGTGTTCGAACCGTATTGCGCAAGAAATGGTATGTAAACCCCGTATTTACATATCTGCCACTGTGCAGGAGAATCCGTATAGGTGTTCGAGTGTTCGAACCGTATTGCGTAAGAAATGGTATGTAAACCCCGTATTTACATATCTGCCACTGTGCAGGAGAATACGTATAGGTGTTCGAGTGTTCGAACCGTATTGCCCAAGAAATGGTTTGTAAACCCCGTATTTACATATCTGCCACTGTGCAGGAGAATCCGTATAGGTGTTCGAGTGTTCGAACCGTATTGCGAAAGAAATGGTTTGTAAACCCTGTATTTACATATCTGCCACTGTGCAGGAGAATCCGTATAGGTGTTCGAGTTTTCGAACCGTAATGCGCCAGAAATGGTATGTAAACCCCGTATTTACATATCTGCCACTGTGCAGGAGAATCCGTATTGGTGTTCGAGTGTTCGAACCGTATTGCGCAAGAAATGGTATGTAAACACCGTATTTACATATCTGCCACTGTGCAGGAGAATCCGTATAGGTGTTCGAGTGTTCGAACCGTAATGCGCAAGAAATGGTATGTAAACCCCGTATTTACATATCTGCCACTGTGCAGGAGAATCCGTGTAGGTGTTCGAGTGTTCGAACCGTATTGCCCAAGAAATGGTTTGTAAACGCCGTATTTACATATCTGCCACTGTGCAGGAGAATCCGTATAGGTGTTCGAGTGTTCGAACCGTAATGCGCAAGAAATGGTATGTAAACCCCGTATTTACATATCTGCCACTGTGCAGGAGAATCCGTATAGATGTTCGAGTGTTCGAACCGTATTGCGCAAGAAATGGTTTGTAAACCCCGAATTTACATATCTGCCACTGTGCAGGAGAATCCGTATAGGTGTTCGAGTGTTCGAACCGTATTGCGCAAGAAATGGTATGTAAACCCCGTATTTACATATCTGCCACTGTGCAGGAGAATCCGTATAGGTGTTCGAGTGTTCGAACCGTAATGCGCAAGAAATGGTATGTAAACCCCGAATTTACATATCTGCCACTGTGCAGGAGAATCCGTATAGGTGTTCGATTTTTCGAACCGTACTGCTTAAGAAATGGTTTGTAAACGCCGTATTTACATATCTGCCACTGTGCAGGAGAATCCGTATAGGTGTTCGAGTGTTCGAACCGTAATGCGCAAGAAATGGTAAGTAAACCCCGTATTTACATATCTGCCACTGTGCAGGAGAATCCGTATAAGTGTTCGAGTGTTCGAATCGTATTGCGCAAGAATTCGTATGTAAACCCCGTATTTACCTATCTGCCACTGTACAGGAGAATCCGTATAGGTGTTCGAGTGTTCGAACCGTATTGCGCAAGAAATGGTATGTAAACCCCGTATTTACATATCTACCACTGTGCAGGAGAATCCGTATAGGTGTTCGAGTGTTCGAACCGTAATTCGCCCGAAATGGTATGTAAAACCCGTATTTACATATCTGCCACTGTGCAGGAGAATCCGTATAGGTGTTCGAGTGTTCGAACCGTATTGCGCAAGAAATGGTATGTAAACCCCGTATTTACATATCTGCCACTGTGCAGGAGAATCCGTATAGGTGTTCTAGTGTTCGAACCGTATTGCGCAAGAAATGGTATGTAAACCCCGTATTTACATATCTGCCTCTGTGCAGGAGAATCCGTATAGGTGTTCGAGTTTTCGAACCGTAATGCATGAGAAATGGTAAGTAAACGCCGTATTTACATATCTGCCATTGTGCAGGAGAATCCGTATAGGTGTTCGAGTGTTCGAACCGTATTGCGCAAGAAATGGTATGTAAACCCCGTATTTACATATCTGCCACTGTGCAGGAGAATCCGTATAGGTGTTCTAGTGTTCGAACCGTATTGCGCAAGAAATGGTATGTAAACCCCGTATTTACATATGTGCCACTGTGCAGCAGAATCCGTATAGGTGTTCGAGTGTTCGAACCGTAATTCGCCCGAAATGGTATGTAAAACCCGTATTTACATATCTGCCACTGTGCAGGAGAATCCGTATAGGTGTTCGAGTGTTCGAACCCTAATGCATGAGAAATGGTAAGTAAACGCCGTATTTACATATCTGCCACTGTGCAGGAGAATCCGTATAGGTGTTCGAGTGTTCGAACCGTATTGCGCAAGAAATGGTATGTAAACCCCGTATTTACATATCTGCCACTGTGCAGGAGAATCCGTATAGGTGTTCGAGTGTTCGAACCGTATTGCGCAAGAAATGGTTTCTAAACCTCGTATTTACATATCTGCCACTGTGCAGGAGAATCCGTATCGTGTTCGAGTGTTCGAACCGCAATGCGCAAGAAATGGTACGGAAACCCCGTATTTACATATCTGCCACTGTGCAGGAGAATCCGTATAGGTGTTCGAGTTTTCGAACCGTATTGCGCAAGAAATGGTTTGTAAACCCCGTATTTACATATCTGCCACTGTGCAGGAGAATCCGTATTGGTGTTCGAGTGTTCGAACCGTAATGCACAAGAAATGCTATGTAAACCCCGTATTTACATATCTGCCACTGTGCAGGAGAATCCGTATAGGTGTTCGAGTGTTCGAACCGTATTGCCCAAGAAATGGTTTGTAAACGCCGTATTTACATATCTGCCACCGTGCAGGAGAATCCGTATAGGTGTTCGAGTGTTCGAACCGTAATGCGCAAGAAATGGTATGTAAACTCCGTATTTACATATCTGCCACTGTGCAGGAGAATCCGTATAGGTGTTCGAGTGTTCGAACCGTATTGCGCAAGAAATGGTATGTAAACCCCGTATTTACATATCTGCCACTGTGCAGGAGAATCCGTATAGGTGTTCGAGTGTTCGAACCGTATTGCCCAAGAAATGGTTTGTAAACCCCGTATTTACATATCTGCCACTGTGCAGGAGAATCCGTATAGGTGTTCGAGTGTTCGAACCGTATTGCCCAAGAAATGGTATGTAAACCCCGTATTTACATATCGGCCACTGTGCAGAAGAATCCGTATAGGTGTTCGAGTGTTCGAACCGTAATGCGCAAGAAATGGTATGTAAACCCCGTATTTACATATCTGCCACTATGCAGGAGAATCCGTATAGGTGTTCGAGTGTTCGAACCGTATTGCGCAAGAAATGGTATGTAAACCCCGTATTTACATATCTGCCACTGTGCAGGAGAATCCGTGTAGGTGTTCGAGTGTTCGAACCGTAATGCGCAGGAAATGGTATGTAAACCCCGTATTTACATATCTGCCACTGTGCAGGAGAATCCGTATAGGTGTTCGAGTGTTCGAATCGTATTGTGTGCAAGAAATGGTTTGTAAACCCCGTATTTACATATCTGCCACTGTGTAGGAGAATCCGTATAGGTGTTCGAGTGTTCGATCCGCATTGCGCAAGAAATGGTATGTAAACCCCGTATTTACATATCTGCCACTGTGCAGGAGAATCCGTATAGGTGTTCGAGTGTTCGAACCGCAATGCGCAAGAAATGGTATGTAAACCCCGTATTTACATATCTGCCACTGTGCAGGAGAATCCGTATAGGTGTTCGAGTGTTCGAACCGTAATGCGCAAGAAATGGTATGTAAACCCCGAATTTACATATCTGCCACTGTGCAGGAGAATCCGTATAGGTGTTCGATTGTTCGAACCGTACTGCCCAAGAAATGGTTTGTAAACGCCGTATTTACATATCTGCCACTGTGCAGGAGAATCCGTATAGGTGTTCGAGTGTTCGAACCGTAATGCGCAAGAAATGGTAAGTAAACCCCGTATTTACATATCTGCCACTGTGCAGGAGAATCCGTATAAGTGTTCGAGTGTTCGAATCGTATTGCGCAAGAATTCGTATGTAAACCCCGTATTTACCTATCTGCCACTGTACAGGAGAATCCGTATAGGTGTTCGAGTGTTCGAACCGTATTGCGCAAGAAATGGTATGTAAACCCCGTATTTACATATCTACCACTGTGCAGGAGAATCCGTATAGGTGTTCGAGTGTTCGAACCGTAATTCGCCCGAAATGGTATGTAAAACCCGTATTTACATATCTGCCACTGTGCAGGAGAATCCGTATAGGTGTTCGAGTGTTCGAACCGTATTGCGCAAGAAATGGTATGTAAACCCCGTATTTACATATCTGCCACTGTGCAGGAGAATCCGTATAGGTGTTCTAGTGTTCGAACCGTATTGCGCAAGAAATGGTATGTAAACCCCGTATTTACATATGTGCCACTGTGCAGCAGAATCCGTATAGGTGTTCGAGTGTTCGAACCGTAATTCGCCCAAAATGGTATGTAAAACCCGTATTTACATATCTGCCACTGTGCAGGAGAATCCGTATAGGTGTTCGAGTGTTCGAACCCTAATGCATGAGAAATGGTAAGTAAACGCCGTATTTACATATCTGCCACTGTGCAGGAGAATCCGTATAGGTGTTCGAGTGTTCGAACCGTATTGCGCAAGAAATGGTACGTAAACCCCGTATTTACATATCTGCCACAGTGCAGGAGAATCCGTATAGGTGTTCGAGTGTTCGAACCGTATTGCGCAAGAAATGGTTTCTAAACCTCGTATTTACATATCTGCCACTGTGCAGGAGAATCCGTATCGGTGTTCGAGTGTTCGAACCGCAATGCGCAAGAAATGGTACGGAAACCCCGTATTTACATATCTGCCACTGTGCAGGAGAATCCGTATAGGTGTTCGAGTTTTCGAACCGTAATGCGCAAGAAATGGTTTGTAAACCCCGTATTTACATATCTGCCACTGTGCAGGAGAATCCGTATTGGTGTTCGAGTGTTCGAACCGTATTGCGCATGAAATGGTATGTAAACCCCGTATATACATATCTGCCACTGTGCAGGAGAATCCGTATAAGTTTTCGAGTATTCGAACCGTAATGCACAAGAAATGGTATGTAAACCCCGTATTTACATATCTGCCACTGTGCAGGAGAATCCGTATAGGTGTTCGAGTGTTCGAACCGTATTGCCCAAGAAATGGTTTGTAAACGCCGTATTTACATATCTGCCACTGTGCAGGAGAATCCGTATAGGTGTTCGAGTGTTCGAACCGTAATGCGCAAGAAATGGTATGTAAACCCCGTATTTACATATCTGCCACTATGCAGGAGAATCCGTATAGGTGTTCGAGTGTTCAAACCGTATTGCGCAAGAAATGGTATGTAAACCTCGTATTTACATATCTGCCACTGTGCAGGAGAATCCGTATAGGTGTTCGAGTGTTCGAACCGTATTGCCCAAGAAATGGTATGTAAATCCCGTATTTACATATCTGCCACTGTGCAGGAGAATCCGTATAGGGGTTCGAGTGTTCGAACCGTAATGCGCAAGAAATGGTATGTAAACCCCGTATTTACATATCTGCCACTGTGCAGGAGAATCCGTATAGGTGTTCGAGTGTTCGAACCGTATTGCGCAAGAAATGGTATGTAAACCCCGTATTTACATATCTGCCACTTTGCAGGAGAATCCGTATAGGTGTTCGAGTGTTCGAACCGTAATGCGCAGGAAATGGTATGTAAACCCCGTATTTACATATCTGCCACTGTGCAGGAGAATCCGTATAGGTGCTCGAGTGTTCGAACCGTATTGCGAAAGAAATGGTTTGTAAACCCCGTATTTACATATTTGCCACTGTGCAGGAGAATCCGTATAGGTGTTCGAGTGTTCGATCCGTATTGCGCAAGAAATGGTATGTAAACCCGTATTTACATATCTGCCACTGTGCAGGAGAATCCGTATAGGTGTTCGAGTGTTCGAACCGTAATGCGCAAGAAATGGTATGTAAACCCCGTATTTACATATCTGCCACTGTGCAGGAGATTCCGTATAGGTGTTCGAGTGTTCGAACCGTAATGCGCAAGAAATGGTATGTAAACCCCGAATTTACATATCTGCCACTGTGCAGGAGAATCCGAATAGGTGTTCGATTGTTCGAACCGTATTGCCCAAGAAATGGTTGTAAACGCCGTATTTACATATCTGCCACTGTGTAGGAGAATCCGTATAGGTGTTCGAGTGTTCGAACCGTAATGCGCAAGAAATGGTATGTAAACCCCGTATTTACATATCTGCCACTGTGCAGGAGAATCCGTATAAGTGTTCGAGTGTTCGAATCGTATTGCGCAAGAATTGGTATGTAAACCCCGTATTCACATATCTGCCACTGTACAGGAGAATCCGTATAGGTGTTCGAGTGTTCGAACCGTATTGCGCAAGAAATGGTATGTAAACCCCGTATTTACATATCTACCACTGTGCAAGAGAATCCGTACAGGTGTTCGAGTGTTCGAACCGTAATTCGCCCGAAATGGTATGTAAAACCCGTATTTACATATCTGCAACTGTGCAGGAGAATCCGTATAGGTGTTCGAGTGTTCGAACCGGATTGCGCAAGAAATGGTATGTAAACCACGTATTTACATATCTGCCACTGTGCAGGAGAATCCGTATAGGTGTTCGAGTGTTCGAACCGTATTGCCCAAGAAATGGTTTGTAAACCCCGTATTTACATATCTGCCACTGTGTAGGAGAATCCGTATAGGTGTTCGAGTGTTCGAACCGTATTGCCCAAGAAATGATATGTAAAACCCGTATTTACATATCTGCCACTGTGCAGGAGAATCCGTATAGGTGTTCGAGTGTTCGAACCGTATTGCGCAAGAAATGGTATGTAAACCCCGTATTTACATATCTGCCACTGTGCAGGAGAATCCGTATAGGTGTTCGAGTGTTCGAACCGTATTGCGCAAGAAATGGTATGTAAACCCCGTATTTACATATCTGCCACTGTGCAGGAGAATCCGTATAGGTGTTCGAGTGTTCGAACCGTATTGCGCAAGAAATGGTTTCTAAACCTCGTATTTACATATCTGCCACTGTGCAGGAGAATCCGTATCGGTGTTCGAGTGTTCGAACCGCAATGCGCAAGAAATGGTACGGAAACCCCGTATTTACATATCTGCCACTGTGCAGGAGAATCCGTATAGGTGTTCGAGTTTTCGAACCGTAATGCGCAAGAAATGGTTTGTAAACCCCGTATTTAAATATCTGCCACTGTGCAGGAGAATCCGTATTGGTGTTCGAGTGTTCGAACCGTATTGCGCAAGAAATGGTATGTAAACCCCGTATTTACATATCTGCCACTGTGCAGGAGAATCCGTATAAGTGTTCGAGTATTCGAACCGTAATGCACAAGAAATGGTATGTAAACCCCGTATTTACATATCTGCCACTGTGCAGGAGAATCCGTATAGGTGTTCGAGTGTTCGAACCGTATTGCCCAAGAAATGGTTTGTAAACGCCGTATTTACATATCTGCCACTGTGCAGGAGAATCCGTATAGGTGTTCGAGTGTTCGAACCGTAATGCGCAAGAAATGGTATGTAAACCCCGTATTTACATATCTGCCACTGTGCAGGAGAATCCGTATAGGTGTTCGAGTGTTCGAACCGTATTGCGCAAGAAATGGTATGTAAACCCCGTATTTACATATCTGCCACTGTGCAGGAGAATCCGTATAGGTGTTCGAGTGTTCGAACCGTATTGCCCAAGAAATGGTATGTAAATCCCGTATTTAAATATCTGCCACTGTGCAGGAGAATCCGTATAGGGGTTCGAGTGTTCGAACCGTAATGCGCAAGAAATGGTATGTAAACCCCGTATTTACATATCTGCCACTGTGCAGGAGAATCCGTATAGGTGTTCGAGTGTTCGAACCGTATTGCGCAAGAAATGGTATGTAAACCCCGTATTTACATATCTGCCACTGTGCAGGAGAATCCGTATAGGTGTTCGAGTGTTCGAACCGTAATGCGCAGGAAATGGTATGTAAACCCCGTATTTACATATCTGCCACTGTGCCGGAGAATCCGTATAGGTGCTCGAGTGTTCGAACCGTATTGCGAAAGAAATGGTTTGTAAACCCCGTATTTACATATTTGCCACTGTGCAGGAGAATCCGTATAGGTGTTCGAGTGTTCGATCCGTATTGCGCAAGAAATGGTATCTAAACCCGTATTTACATATCTGCCACTGTGCAGGAGAATCCGTATAGGTGTTCGAGTGTTCGAACCGTAATGCGCAAGAAATGGTTTGTAAACCCCGTATTTACATATCTGCCACTGTGCAGGAGAATCCGTATAGGTGTTCGAGTGTTCGAACCGTAATGCGCAAGAAATGGTATGTAAACCCCGAATTTACATATCTGCCACTGTGCAGGAGAATCCGTATAGGTGTTCGATTGTTCGAACCGTATTGCCCAAGAAATGGTTGTAAACGCCGTATTTACATATCTGCCACTGTGTAGGAGAATCCGTATAGGTGTTCGAGTGTTCGAACCGTAATGCGCAAGAAATGGTATGTAAACCCCGTATTTACATATCTGCCACTGTGCAGGAGAATCCGTATAAGTGTTCGAGTGTTCGAATCGTATTGCGCAAGAATTGGTATGTAAACCCCGTATTTACATATCTGCCACTGTACAGGAGAATCCGTATAGGTGTTCGAGTGTTCGAACCGTATTGCGCAAGAAATGGTATGTAAACCCCGTATTTACATATCTACCACTGTGCAAGAGAATCCGTATAGGTGTTCGAGTGTTCGAACCGTAATTCGCCCGAAATGGTATGTAAAACCCGTATTTACATATCTGCAACTGTGCAGGAGAATCCGTATAGGTGTTCGAGTGTTCGAACCGGATTGCGCAAGAAATGGTATGTAAACCACGTATTTACATATCTGCCACTGTGCAGGAGAATCCGTATAGGTGTTCGAGTGTTCGAACCGTATTGCCCAAGAAATGGTTTGTAAACCCCGTATTTACATATCTGCCACTGTGCAGGAGAATCCGTATAGGTGTTCGAGTGTTCGAACCGTATTGCCCAAGAAATGATATGTAAAACCCGTATTTACATATCTGCCACTGTGCAGGAGAATCCGTATAGGTGTTCGAGTGTTCGAACCGTATTGCGCAAGAAATGGTATGTAAACCCCGTATTTACATATCTGCCACTGTGCAGGAGAATCCGTATAGGTGTTCGAGTGTTCGAACCGTATTGCGCAAGAAATGGTTTCTAAACCTCGTATTTACATATCTGCCACTGTGCAGGAGAATCCGTATCGGTGTTCGAGTGTTCGAACCGCAATGCGCAAGAAATGGTACGGAAACCCCGTATTTACATATCTGCCACTGTGCAAGAGAATCCGTATAGGTGTTCGAGTTTTCGAACCGTAATGCGCAAGAAATGGTATGTAAACCCCGTATTTACATATCTGCCACTGTGGAGGAGAATCCGTATTGGTGTTTGAGTGTTCGAATCGTATTGCGCAAGAAATGGTATGTAAACCCCGTATTTACATATCTGCCACTGTGCAGGAGAATCCGTATAGGTGTTCGAGTGTTCGAACCGTAATGCGCAAGAAATGGTATGTAAACCCCGTATTTACATATCTGCCACTGTGCAGGAGAATCCGTATAGGTGTTCGAGTGTTCGAACCGTAATGCGCAGGAAATGGTATGTAAACCCCGTATTTACATATCTGCCACTGTGTCGGAGAATCCGTATAGGTGCTCGAGTGTTCGAACCGTATTGCGAAAGAAATGGTTTGTAAACCCCGTATTTACATATTTGCCACTGTGCAGGAGAATCCGTATAGGTGTTCGAGTGTTCGATCCGTATTGCGCAAGAAATGGTATCTAAACCCGTATTTACATATCTGCCACTGTGCAGGAGAATCCGTATAGGTGTTCGAGTGTTCGAACCGTAATGCGCAAGAAATGGTTTGTAAACCCCGTATTTACATATCTGCCACTGTGCAGGAGAATCCGTATAGGTGTTCGAGTGTTCGAACCGTAATGCGCAAGAAATGGTATGTAAACCCCGAATTTACATATCTGCCACTGTGCAGGAGAATCCGTATAGGTGTTCGATTGTTCGAACCGTATTGCCCAAGAAATGGTTGTAAACGCCGTATTTACATATCTGCCACTGTGTAGGAGAATCCGTATAGGTGTTCGAGTGTTCGAACCGTAATGCGCAAGAAATGGTATGTAAACCCCGTATTTACATATCTGCCACTGTGCAGGAGAATCCGTATAAGTGTTCGAGTGTTCGAATCGTATTGCGCAAGAATTGGTATGTAAACCCCGTATTTACATATCTGCCACTGTACAGGAGAATCCGTATAGGTGTTCGAGTGTTCGAACCGTATTGCGCAAGAAATGGTATGTAAACCCCGTATTTACATATCTACCACTGTGCAAGAGAATCCGTATAGGTGTTCGAGTGTTCGAACCGTAATTCGCCCGAAATGGTATGTAAAACCCGTATTTACATATCTGCAACTGTGCAGGAGAATCCGTATAGGTGTTCGAGTGTTCGAACCGGATTGCGCAAGAAATGGTATGTAAACCACGTATTTACATATCTGCCACTGTGCAGGAGAATCCGTATAGGTGTTCGAGTGTTCGAACCGTATTGCCCAAGAAATGGTTTGTAAACCCCGTATTTACATATCTGCCACTGTGCAGGAGAATCCGTATAGGTGTTCGAGTGTTCGAACCGTATTGCCCAAGAAATGGTATGTAAAACCCGTATTTACATATCTGCCACTGTGCAGGAGAATCCGTATAGGTGTTCGAGTGTTCGAACCGTATTGCGCAAGAAATGGTATGTAAACCCCGTATTTACATATCTGCCACTGTGCAGGAGAATCCGTATAGGTGTTCGAGTGTTCGAACCGTATTGCGCAAGAAATGGTTTCTAAACCTCGTATTTACATATCTGCCACTGTGCAGGAGAATCCGTATCGGTGTTCGAGTGTTCGAACCGCAATGCGCAAGAAATGGTACGGAAACCCCGTATTTACATATCTGCCACTGTGCAAGAGAATCCGTATAGGTGTTCGAGTTTTCGAACCGTAATGCGCAAGAAATGGTATGTAAACCCCGTATTTACATATCTGCCACTGTGGAGGAGAATCCGTATTGGTGTTTGAGTGTTCGAATCGTATTGCGCAAGAAATGGTATGTAAACCCCGTATTTACATATCTGCCACTGTGCAGGAGAATCCGTATAGGTGTTCGAGTGTTCGAACCGTATTGCCCTAGAAATGGTTTGTAAACGCCGTATTTACATATCTGCCACTGTGCAGGAGAATCCGTATAGGTGTTCGAGTGTTCGAACCGTAATGCGCAAGAAATGGTATGTAAACCCCGTATTTACATATCTGCCACTGTGCAGGAGAATCCGTATAGGTGTTCGAGTGTTCGAACCGTATTGCGCAAGAAATGGATTGTAAACCCCGTATTTACATATCTGCCACTGTGCAGGAGAATCCGTATAGGTGTTCGAGTGTTCGAACCGTATTGCCCAAGAAATGGTTTGTAAACCCCGTATTTACATATCTGCCACTGTGCAGGAGAATCCGTATAGGTGTTCGAGTGTTCGAACCGTATTGCCCAAGAAATGGTATGTAAACCCCGTATTTACATATCTGCACTGTGCAGGAGAATCCGTATAGGTGTTCGAGTGTTCGAACCGTAATGCGCAAGAAATGGTATGTAAACCCCGTATTTACATATCTGCCACTGTGCAGGAGAATCCGTATAGGTGTTCGAGTGTTCGAACCGTATTGCGCAAGAAA
Source organism: Camellia sinensis (assembly GCF_055761805.1). Taxonomy (NCBI): domain Eukaryota; kingdom Viridiplantae; phylum Streptophyta; class Magnoliopsida; order Ericales; family Theaceae; genus Camellia; species Camellia sinensis. Next base: position 119,622,445 of record NC_138974.1, read on the forward strand.
TGGTATGTAAACCCCGTATTTACATATCTGCCACTGTGCAGGAGAATCCGTATAGGTGTTCGACTGTTCGAACCGTAATGCGCAGGAAATGGTATGTAAACCCCGTATTTACATATCTGCCACTGTGCAGGAGAATCCGTATAGGTGTTCGAGTGTTCGAACCGTATTGCGAAAGAAATGGTTTGTAAACCCCGTATTTACATATCTGCCACTGTGCAGGAGAATCCGTATAGGTGTTCGAGTGTTCGATCCGTATTGCGCAAGAAATGGTATGTAAACCGCGTATTTACATATCTGCCACTGTGCAGGAGAATCCGTATAGGTGTTCGAGTGTTCGAACCATAATGCGCAAGAAATGGTATGTAAACCCCGTATTTACATATCTGCCACTGCGCAGGAGAATCCGTATAGGTGTTCGAGTGTTCGAACCGTAATGCGCAAGAAATGGTATGTAAACCCCGAATTTACATATCTGCCATTGTGCAGGAGAATACGTATAGGTGTTCGATTGTTCGAACCGTATTGCCCAAGAAATGGTTTGTAAACGCCGTATTTACATATCTGCCACTGTGTAGGAGAATCCGTATAGGTGTTCGAGTGTTCGAACCGTAATGCGCAAGAAATGGTATGTAAACCCCGTATTTACATATCTGCCACTGTGCAGGAGAATCCGTATAAGTGTTCGAGTGTTCGAATCGTATTGCGCAAGAATTGGTATGTAAACCCCGTATTTACATATCTGCCCCTGTACAGGAGAATCCGTATAGGTGTTCGAGTGTTCGAACCGTATTGCGCAAGAAATGGTATGTAAACCCCGTATTTACATATCTACCACTGTGCAGGAGAATCCGTATAGGTGTTCGAGTGTTCGAACCGTAATTCGCCCGAAATGGTATGTAAAACCCGTATTTACATATCTGCCACTGTGCAGGAGAATCCGTATAGGTGTTCGAGTGTTCGAACCGGATTGCGCAAGAAATGGTATGTAAACCACGTATTTACATATCTGCCACTGTGCAGGAGAATCCGTATAGGTGTTCGAGTGTTCGAACCGTATTGCCCAAGAAATGGTTTGTAAACCCCGTATTTACATATCTGCCACTGTGCAGGAGAATCCGTATAGGTGTTCGAGTGTTCGAACCGTATTGCCCAAGAAATGGTATGTAAAACCCGTATTTACATATCTGCCACTGTGCAGGAGAATCCGTATAGGTGTTCGAGTGTTCGAACCGTATTGCGCAAGAAATGGTATGTAAACCCCGTATTTACATATCTGCCACTGTGCAGGAGAATCCGTATAGGTGTTCGAGTGTTCGAACCGTATTGCGCAAGAAATGGTTTCTAAACCTCGTATTTACATATCTGCCATTGTGCAGGAGAATCCGTATAGGTGTTCTAGTGTTCGAACCGTATTGCGCAAGAAATGGTATGTAAACCCCGTATTTACATATGTGCCACTGTGCAGGAGAATCCGTATAGGTGTTCGAGTGCTCGAACCGTAATTCGCCCGAAATGGTATGTAAAACCCGTATTTACATATCTGCCACTGTGCAGGAGAATCCGTATAGGTGTTCGAGTGTTCGAACCCTAATGCATGAGAAATGGTAAGTAAACGCCGTATTTACATATCTGCCACTGTGCAGGAGAATCCGTATAGGTGTTCGAGTGTTCGAACCGTATTGCGCAAGAAATGGTATGTAAACCCCGTATTTACATATCTGCCACTGTGCAGGAGAATCCGTATAGGTGTTCGAGTGTTCGAACCGTATTGCGCAAGAAATGGTTTCTAAACCTCGTATTTACATATCTGCCACTGTGCTGGAGAATCCGTATCGATGTTCGAGTGTTCGAACCGCAATGCGCAAGAAATGGTACGGAAACCCCGTATTTACATATCTGCCACTGTGCAGGAGAATCCGTATAGGTGTTCGAGTTTTCGAACCGTAATGCGCAAGAAATGGTATGTAAACCCCGTATTTACATATCTGCCACTGTGCAGGAGAATCCGTATTGGTGTTCGAGTGTTCGAATCGTATTGCGCAAGAAATGGTATGTAAACCCCGTATTTACATATCTGCCACTGTGCAGGAGAATCCGTATAGGTGTTCGAGTGTTCGAACCGTAATGCGCAAGAAATGGTATGTAAACCCCGTATTTACATATCTGCCACTGTGCAGGAGAATCCGTATAGGTGTTCGAGTGTTCGAACCGTATTGCCCAAGAAATGGTTTGTAAACGCCGTATTTACATATCTGCCACTGTGCAGGAGAATCCGTATAGGTGTTCGAGTGTTCGAACCGTAATGCGCAAGAAATGGTATGTAAACCCCGTATTTACATATCTGCCACTGTGCAGGAGAATCCGTATAGGTGTTCGAGTGTTCGAACCGTAATGCGCAAGAAATGGTATGTAAACCCCGAATTTACATATCTGCCACTGTGCAGGAGAATCCGTATAGGTGTTCGATTGTTCGAACCGTATTGCCCAAGAAATGGTTTGTAAACGCCGTATTTACATATCTGCCACTGTGTAGGAGAATCCTTATAGGTGTTCGAGTGTTCGAACCGTAATGCGGCAAGAAATGGTATGTAAACCCCGTATTTACATATCTGCCACTGTGCAGGAGAATCCGTATAAGTGTTCGAGTGTTCGAATCGTATTGCGCAAGAATTGGTATGTAAACCCCGTATTTACATATCTGCCACTGTACAGGAGAATCCGTATAGGTGTTCGAGTGTTCGAACCGTATTGCCCAAGAAATGGTTTGTAAACCCCGTATTTACATATCTGCCACTGTGCAGGAGAATCCGTATAGGTGTTCGAGTGTTCGAACCGTAATTCGCCCGAAATGGTATGTAAAACCCGTATTTACATATCTGCCACTGTGCAGGAGAATCCGTATAGGTGTTCGAGTGTTCGAACCGGATTGCGCAAGAAATGGTATGTAAACCACGTATTTACATATCTGCCACTGTGCAGGAGAATCCGTATAGGTGTTCGAGTGTTCGAACCGTATTGCCCAAGAAATGGTTTGTAAACCCCGTATTTACATATCTGCCACTGTGCAGGAGAATCCGTATAGGTGTTCGAGTGTTCGAACCGTATTGCGCAAGAAATGGTATGTAAACCCCGTATTTACATATCTACCACTGTGCAAGAGAATCCGTATAGGTGTTCGAGTGTTCGAACCGTAATTCGCCCGAAATGGTATGTAAAACCCGTATTTACATATCTGCAACTGTGCAGGAGAATCCGTATAGGTGTTCGAGTGTTCGAACCGGATTGCGCAAGAAATGGTATGTAAACCACGTATTTACATATCTGCCACTGTGCAGGAGAATCCGTATAGGTGTTCGAGTGTTCGAACCGTATTGCCCAAGAAATGGTTTGTAAACCCCGTATTTACATATCTGCCACTGTGCAGGAGAATCCGTATAGGTGTTCGAGTGTTCGAACCGTATTGCCCAAGAAATGATATGTAAAACCCGTATTTACATATCTGCCACTGTGCAGGAGAATCCGTATAGGTGTTCGAGTGTTCGAACCGTATTGCGCAAGAAATGGTATGTAAACCCCGTATTTACATATCTGCCACTGTGCAGGAGAATCCGTATAGGTGTTCGAGTGTTCGAACCGTATTGCGCAAGAAATGGTTTCTAAACCTCGTATTTACATATCTGCCACTGTGCAGGAGAATCCGTATCGGTGTTCGAGTGTTCGAACCGCAATGCGCAAGAAATGGTACGGAAACCCCGTATTTACATATCTGCCACTGTGCAAGAGAATCCGTATAGGTGTTCGAGTTTTCGAACCGTAATGCGCAAGAAATGGTATGTAAACCCCGTATTTACATATCTGCCACTGTGGAGGAGAATCCGTATTGGTGTTTGAGTGTTCGAATCGTATTGCGCAAGAAATGGTATGTAAACCCCGTATTTACATATCTGCCACTGTGCAGGAGAATCCGTATAGGTGTTCGAGTGTTCGAACCGTAATGCGCAAGAAATGGTATGTAAACCCCGTATTTACATATCTGCCACTGTGCAGGAGAATCCGTATAGGTGTTCGAGTGTTCGAACCGTAATGCGCAGGAAATGGTATGTAAACCCCGTATTTACATATCTGCCACTGTGTCGGAGAATCCGTATAGGTGCTCGAGTGTTCGAACCGTATTGCGAAAGAAATGGTTTGTAAACCCCGTATTTACATATTTGCCACTGTGCAGGAGAATCCGTATAGGTGTTCGAGTGTTCGATCCGTATTGCGCAAGAAATGGTATCTAAACCCGTATTTACATATCTGCCACTGTGCAGGAGAATCCGTATAGGTGTTCGAGTGTTCGAACCGTAATGCGCAAGAAATGGTTTGTAAACCCCGTATTTACATATCTGCCACTGTGCAGGAGAATCCGTATAGGTGTTCGAGTGTTCGAACCGTAATGCGCAAGAAATGGTATGTAAACCCCGAATTTACATATCTGCCACTGTGCAGGAGAATCCGTATAGGTGTTCGATTGTTCGAACCGTATTGCCCAAGAAATGGTTGTAAACGCCGTATTTACATATCTGCCACTGTGTAGGAGAATCCGTATAGGTGTTCGAGTGTTCGAACCGTAATGCGCAAGAAATGGTATGTAAACCCCGTATTTACATATCTGCCACTGTGCAGGAGAATCCGTATAAGTGTTCGAGTGTTCGAATCGTATTGCGCAAGAATTGGTATGTAAACCCCGTATTTACATATCTGCCACTGTACAGGAGAATCCGTATAGGTGTTCGAGTGTTCGAACCGTATTGCGCAAGAAATGGTATGTAAACCCCGTATTTACATATCTACCACTGTGCAAGAGAATCCGTATAGGTGTTCGAGTGTTCGAACCGTAATTCGCCCGAAATGGTATGTAAAACCCGTATTTACATATCTGCAACTGTGCAGGAGAATCCGTATAGGTGTTCGAGTGTTCGAACCGGATTGCGCAAGAAATGGTATGTAAACCACGTATTTACATATCTGCCACTGTGCAGGAGAATCCGTATAGGTGTTCGAGTGTTCGAACCGTATTGCCCAAGAAATGGTTTGTAAACCCCGTATTTACATATCTGCCACTGTGCAGGAGAATCCGTATAGGTGTTCGAGTGTTCGAACCGTATTGCCCAAGAAATGGTATGTAAAACCCGTATTTACATATCTGCCACTGTGCAGGAGAATCCGTATAGGTGTTCGAGTGTTCGAACCGTATTGCGCAAGAAATGGTATGTAAACCCCGTATTTACATATCTGCCACTGTGCAGGAGAATCCGTATAGGTGTTCGAGTGTTCGAACCGTATTGCGCAAGAAATGGTTTCTAAACCTCGTATTTACATATCTGCCACTGTGCAGGAGAATCCGTATCGGTGTTCGAGTGTTCGAACCGCAATGCGCAAGAAATGGTACGGAAACCCCGTATTTACATATCTGCCACTGTGCAAGAGAATCCGTATAGGTGTTCGAGTTTTCGAACCGTAATGCGCAAGAAATGGTATGTAAACCCCGTATTTACATATCTGCCACTGTGGAGGAGAATCCGTATTGGTGTTTGAGTGTTCGAATCGTATTGCGCAAGAAATGGTATGTAAACCCCGTATTTACATATCTGCCACTGTGCAGGAGAATCCGTATAGGTGTTCGAGTGTTCGAACCGTATTGCCCTAGAAATGGTTTGTAAACGCCGTATTTACATATCTGCCACTGTGCAGGAGAATCCGTATAGGTGTTCGAGTGTTCGAACCGTAATGCGCAAGAAATGGTATGTAAACCCCGTATTTACATATCTGCCACTGTGCAGGAGAATCCGTATAGGTGTTCGAGTGTTCGAACCGTATTGCGCAAGAAATGGATTGTAAACCCCGTATTTACATATCTGCCACTGTGCAGGAGAATCCGTATAGGTGTTCGAGTGTTCGAACCGTATTGCCCAAGAAATGGTTTGTAAACCCCGTATTTACATATCTGCCACTGTGCAGGAGAATCCGTATAGGTGTTCGAGTGTTCGAACCGTATTGCCCAAGAAATGGTATGTAAACCCCGTATTTACATATCTGCACTGTGCAGGAGAATCCGTATAGGTGTTCGAGTGTTCGAACCGTAATGCGCAAGAAATGGTATGTAAACCCCGTATTTACATATCTGCCACTGTGCAGGAGAATCCGTATAGGTGTTCGAGTGTTCGAACCGTATTGCGCAAGAAATGGTATGTAAACCCCGTATTTACATATCTGCCACTGTGCAGGAGAATCCGTATAGGTGTTCGACTGTTCGAACCGTAATGCGCAGGAAATGGTATGTAAACCCCGTATTTACATATCTGCCACTGTGCAGGAGAATCCGTATAGGTGTTCGAGTGTTCGAACCGTATTGCGAAAGAAATGGTTTGTAAACCCCGTATTTACATATCTGCCACTGTGCAGGAGAATCCGTATAGGTGTTCGAGTGTTCGATCCGTATTGCGCAAGAAATGGTATGTAAACCGCGTATTTACATATCTGCCACTGTGCAGGAGAATCCGTATAGGTGTTCGAGTGTTCGAACCATAATGCGCAAGAAATGGTATGTAAACCCCGTATTTACATATCTGCCACTGCGCAGGAGAATCCGTATAGGTGTTCGAGTGTTCGAACCGTAATGCGCAAGAAATGGTATGTAAACCCCGAATTTACATATCTGCCATTGTGCAGGAGAATACGTATAGGTGTTCGATTGTTCGAACCGTATTGCCCAAGAAATGGTTTGTAAACGCCGTATTTACATATCTGCCACTGTGTAGGAGAATCCGTATAGGTGTTCGAGTGTTCGAACCGTAATGCGCAAGAAATGGTATGTAAACCCCGTATTTACATATCTGCCACTGTGCAGGAGAATCCGTATAAGTGTTCGAGTGTTCGAATCGTATTGCGCAAGAATTGGTATGTAAACCCCGTATTTACATATCTGCCCCTGTACAGGAGAATCCGTATAGGTGTTCGAGTGTTCGAACCGTATTGCGCAAGAAATGGTATGTAAACCCCGTATTTACATATCTACCACTGTGCAGGAGAATCCGTATAGGTGTTCGAGTGTTCGAACCGTAATTCGCCCGAAATGGTATGTAAAACCCGTATTTACATATCTGCCACTGTGCAGGAGAATCCGTATAGGTGTTCGAGTGTTCGAACCGGATTGCGCAAGAAATGGTATGTAAACCACGTATTTACATATCTGCCACTGTGCAGGAGAATCCGTATAGGTGTTCGAGTGTTCGAACCGTATTGCCCAAGAAATGGTTTGTAAACCCCGTATTTACATATCTGCCACTGTGCAGGAGAATCCGTATAGGTGTTCGAGTGTTCGAACCGTATTGCCCAAGAAATGGTATGTAAAACCCGTATTTACATATCTGCCACTGTGCAGGAGAATCCGTATAGGTGTTCGAGTGTTCGAACCGTATTGCGCAAGAAATGGTATGTAAACCCCGTATTTACATATCTGCCACTGTGCAGGAGAATCCGTATAGGTGTTCGAGTGTTCGAACCGTATTGCGCAAGAAATGGTTTCTAAACCTCGTATTTACATATCTGCCATTGTGCAGGAGAATCCGTATAGGTGTTCTAGTGTTCGAACCGTATTGCGCAAGAAATGGTATGTAAACCCCGTATTTACATATGTGCCACTGTGCAGGAGAATCCGTATAGGTGTTCGAGTGCTCGAACCGTAATTCGCCCGAAATGGTATGTAAAACCCGTATTTACATATCTGCCACTGTGCAGGAGAATCCGTATAGGTGTTCGAGTGTTCGAACCCTAATGCATGAGAAATGGTAAGTAAACGCCGTATTTACATATCTGCCACTGTGCAGGAGAATCCGTATAGGTGTTCGAGTGTTCGAACCGTATTGCGCAAGAAATGGTATGTAAACCCCGTATTTACATATCTGCCACTGTGCAGGAGAATCCGTATAGGTGTTCGAGTGTTCGAACCGTATTGCGCAAGAAATGGTTTCTAAACCTCGTATTTACATATCTGCCACTGTGCTGGAGAATCCGTATCGATGTTCGAGTGTTCGAACCGCAATGCGCAAGAAATGGTACGGAAACCCCGTATTTACATATCTGCCACTGTGCAGGAGAATCCGTATAGGTGTTCGAGTTTTCGAACCGTAATGCGCAAGAAATGGTATGTAAACCCCGTATTTACATATCTGCCACTGTGCAGGAGAATCCGTATTGGTGTTCGAGTGTTCGAATCGTATTGCGCAAGAAATGGTATGTAAACCCCGTATTTACATATCTGCCACTGTGCAGGAGAATCCGTATAGGTGTTCGAGTGTTCGAACCGTAATGCGCAAGAAATGGTATGTAAACCCCGTATTTACATATCTGCCACTGTGCAGGAGAATCCGTATAGGTGTTCGAGTGTTCGAACCGTATTGCCCAAGAAATGGTTTGTAAACGCCGTATTTACATATCTGCCACTGTGCAGGAGAATCCGTATAGGTGTTCGAGTGTTCGAACCGTAATGCGCAAGAAATGGTATGTAAACCCCGTATTTACATATCTGCCACTGTGCAGGAGAATCCGTATAGGTGTTCGAGTGTTCGAACCGTAATGCGCAAGAAATGGTATGTAAACCCCGAATTTACATATCTGCCACTGTGCAGGAGAATCCGTATAGGTGTTCGATTGTTCGAACCGTATTGCCCAAGAAATGGTTTGTAAACGCCGTATTTACATATCTGCCACTGTGTAGGAGAATCCTTATAGGTGTTCGAGTGTTCGAACCGTAATGCGGCAAGAAATGGTATGTAAACCCCGTATTTACATATCTGCCACTGTGCAGGAGAATCCGTATAAGTGTTCGAGTGTTCGAATCGTATTGCGCAAGAATTGGTATGTAAACCCCGTATTTACATATCTGCCACTGTACAGGAGAATCCGTATAGGTGTTCGAGTGTTCGAACCGTATTGCCCAAGAAATGGTTTGTAAACCCCGTATTTACATATCTGCCACTGTGCAGGAGAATCCGTATAGGTGTTCGAGTGTTCGAACCGTAATTCGCCCGAAATGGTATGTAAAACCCGTATTTACATATCTGCCACTGTGCAGGAGAATCCGTATAGGTGTTCGAGTGTTCGAACCGGATTGCGCAAGAAATGGTATGTAAACCACGTATTTACATATCTGCCACTGTGCAGGAGAATCCGTATAGGTGTTCGAGTGTTCGAACCGTATTGCCCAAGAAATGGTTTGTAAACCCCGTATTTACATATCTGCCACTGTGCAGGAGAATCCGTATAGGTGTTCGAGTGTTCGAACCGTATTGCCCAAGAAATGGTATGTAAAACCCGTATTTACATATCTGCCACTGTGCAGGAGAATCCGTATAGGTGTTCGAGTGTTCGAACCGTATTGCGCAAGAAATGGTATGTAAACCCCGTATTTACATATCTGCCACTGTGCAGGAGAATCCGTATAGGTGTTCGAGTGTTCGAACCGTAATGCGCAAGAAATGGTATGTAAACCCCGTATTTACATATCTGCCACTGTGCAGGAGAATCCGTATAGGTGTTCGAGTGTTCGAACCGTATTGCGCAAGAAATGGATTGTAAACCCCGTATTTACATATCTGCCACTGTGCAGGAGAATCCGTATAGGTGTTCGAGTGTTCGAACCGTATTGCCCAAGAAATGGTTTGTAAACCCCGTATTTACATATCTGCCACTGTGCAGGAGAATCCGTATAGGTGTTCGAGTGTTCGAACCGTATTGCCCAAGAAATGGTATGTAAACCCCGTATTTACATATCTGCACTGTGCAGGAGAATCCGTATAGGTGTTCGAGTGTTCGAACCGTAATGCGCAAGAAATGGTATGTAAACCCCGTATTTACATATCTGCCACTGTGCAGGAGAATCCGTATAGGTGTTCGACTGTTCGAACCGTATTGCGCAAGAAATGGTATGTAAACCCCGTATTTACATATCTGCCACTGTGCAGGAGAATCCGTATAGGTGTTCGACTGTTCGAACCGTAATGCGCAGGAAATGGTATGTAAACCCCGTATTTACATATCTGCCACTGTGCAGGAGAATCCGTATAGGTGTTCGAGTGTTCGAACCGTATTGCGAAAGAAATGGTTTGTAAACCCCGTATTTACATATCTGCCACTGTGCAGGAGAATCCGTATAGGTGTTCGAGTGTTCGATCCGTATTGCGCAAGAAATGGTATGTAAACCGCGTATTTACATATCTGCCACTGTGCAGGAGAATCCGTATAGGTGTTCGAGTGTTCGAACCGTAATGCGCAAGAAATGGTATGTAAACCCCGTATTTACATATCTGCCACTGCGCAGGAGAATCCGTATAGGTGTTCGAGTGTTCGAACCGTAATGCGCAAGAAATGGTATGTAAACCCCGAATTTACATATCTGCCATTGTGCAGGAGAATACGTATAGGTGTTCGATTGTTCGAACCGTATTGCCCAAGAAATGGTTTGTAAACGCCGTATTTACATATCTGCCACTGTGTAGGAGAATCCGTATAGGTGTTCGAGTGTTCGAACCGTAATGCGCAAGAAATGGTATGTAAACCCCGTATTTACATATCTGCCACTGTGCAGGAGAATCCGTATAAGTGTTCGAGTGTTCGAATCGTATTGCGCAAGAATTGGTATGTAAACCCCGTATTTACATATCTGCCCCTGTACAGGAGAATCCGTATAGGTGTTCGAGTGTTCGAACCGTATTGCGCAAGAAATGGTATGTAAACCCCGTATTTACATATCTACCACTGTGCAGGAGAATCCGTATAGGTGTTCGAGTGTTCGAACCGTAATTCGCCCGAAATGGTATGTAAAACCCGTATTTACATATCTGCCACTGTGCAGGAGAATCCGTATAGGTGTTCGAGTGTTCGAACCGGATTGCGCAAGAAATGGTATGTAAACCACGTATTTACATATCTGCCACTGTGCAGGAGAATCCGTATAGGTGTTCGAGTGTTCGAACCGTATTGCCCAAGAAATTGTTTGTAAACCCCGTATTTACATATCTGCCACTGTGCAGGAGAATCCGTATAGGTGTTCGAGTGTTCGAACCGTATTGCCCAAGAAATGGTATGTAAAACCCGTATTTACATATCTGCCACTGTGCAGGAGAATCCGTATAGGTGTTCGAGTGTTCGAACCGTATTGCGCAAGAAATGGTATGTAAACCCCGTATTTACATATCTGCCACTGTGCAGGAGAATCCGTATAGGTGTTCGAGTGTTCGAACCGTATTGCGCAAGAAATGGTTTCTAAACCTCGTATTTACATATCTGCCATTGTGCAGGAGAATCCGTATAGGTGTTCTAGTGTTCGAACCGTATTGCGCAAGAAATGGTATGTAAACCCCGTATTTACATATGTGCCACTGTGCAGGAGAATCCGTATAGGTATTCGAGTGCTCGAACCGTAATTCGCCCGAAATGGTATGTAAAACCCGTATTTACATATCTGCCACTGTGCAGGAGAATCCGTATAGGTGTTCGAGTGTTCGAACCCTAATGCATGAGAAATGGTAAGTAAACGCCGTATTTACATATCTGCCACTGTGCAGGAGAATCCGTATAGGTGTTCGAGTGTTCGAACCGTATTGCGCAAGAAATGGTATGTAAACCCCGTATTTACATATCTGCCACTGTGCAGGAGAATCCGTATAGGTGTTCGAGTGTTCGAACCGTATTGCGCAAGAAATGGTTTCTAAACCTCGTATTTACATATCTGCCACTGTGCTGGAGAATCCGTATCGATGTTCGAGTGTTCGAACCGCAATGCGCAAGAAATGGTACGGAAACCCCGTATTTACATATCTGCCACTGTGCAGGAGAATCCGTATAGGTGTTCGAGTTTTCGAACCGTAATGCGCAAGAAATGGTATGTAAACCCCGTATTTACATATCTGCCACTGTGCAGGAGAATCCGTATTGGTGTTCGAGTGTTCGAATCGTATTGCGCAAGAAATGGTATGTAAACCCCGTATTTACATATCTGCCACTGTGCAGGAGAATCCGTATAGGTGTTCGAGTGTTCGAACCGTAATGCGCAAGAAATGGTATGTAAACCCCGTATTTACATATCTGCCACTGTGCAGGAGAATCCGTATAGGTGTTCGAGTGTTCGAACCGTATTGCCCAAGAAATGGTTTGTAAACGCCGTATTTACATATCTGCCACTGTGCAGGAGAATCCGTATAGGTGTTCGAGTGTTCGAACCGTAATGCGCAAGAAATGGTATGTAAACCCCGTATTTACATATCTGCCACTGTGCAGGAGAATCCGTATAGGTGTTCGAGTGTTCGAACCGTAATGCGCAAGAAATGGTATGTAAACCCCGAATTTACATATCTGCCACTGTGCAGGAGAATCCGTATAGGTGTTCGATTGTTCGAACCGTATTGCCCAAGAAATGGTTTGTAAACGCCGTATTTACATATCTGCCACTGTGTAGGAGAATCCGTATAGGTGTTCGAGTGTTCGAACCGTAATGCGGCAAGAAATGGTATGTAAACCCCGTATTTACATATCTGCCACTGTGCAGGAGAATCCGTATAAGTGTTCGAGTGTTCGAATCGTATTGCGCAAGAATTGGTATGTAAACCCCGTATTTACATATCTGCCACTGTACAGGAGAATCCGTATAGGTGTTCGAGTGTTCGAACCGTATTGCGCAAGAAATGGTATGTAAACCCCGTATTCACATATCTACCACTGTGCAGGAGAATCCGTATAGGTGTTCGAGTGTTCGAACCGTAATTCGCCCGAAATGGTATGTAAAACCCGTATTTACATATCTGCCACTGTGCAGGAGAATCCGTATAGGTGTTCGAGTGTTCGAACCGGATTGCGCAAGAAATGGTATGTAAACCACGTATTTACATATCTGCCACTGTGCAGGAGAATCCGTATAGGTGTTCGAGTGTTCGAACCGTATTGCCCAAGAAATGGTTTGTAAACCCCGTATTTACATATCTGCCACTGTGCAGGAGAATCCGTATAGGTGTTCGAGTGTTCGAACCGTATTGCCCAAGAAATGGTATGTAAAACCCGTATTTACATATCTGCCACTGTGCAGGAGAATCCGTATAGGTGTTCGAGTGTTCGAACCGTATTGCGCAAGAAATGGTATGTAAACCCCGTATTTACATATCTGCCACTGTGCAGGAGAATCCGTATAGGTGTTCGAGTGTTCGAACCGTATTGCGCAAGAAATGGTTTCTAAACCTCGTATTTACATATCTGCCATTGTGCAGGAGAATCCGTATAGGTGTTCTAGTGTTCGAACCGTATTGCGCAAGAAATGGTATGTAAACCCCGTATTTACATATGTGCCACTGTGCAGGAGAATCCGTATAGGTGTTCGAGTGCTCGAACCGTAATTCGCCCGAAATGGTATGTAAAACCCGTATTTACATATCTGCCACTGTGCAGGAGAATCCGTATAGGTGTTCGAGTGTTCGAACCCTAATGCGTGAGAAATGGTAAGTAAACGCCGTATTTACATATCTGCCACTGTGCAGGAGAATCCGTATAGGTGTTCGAGTGTTCGAACCGTATTGCGCAAGAAATGGTATGTAAACCCCGTATTTACATATCTGCCACTGTGCAGGAGAATCCGTATAGGTGTTCGAGTGTTCGAACCGTATTGCGCAAGAAATGGTTTCTAAACCTCGTATTTACATATCTGCCACTGTGCTGGAGAATCCGTATCGATGTTCGAGTGTTCGAACCGCAATGCGCAAGAAATGGTACGGAAACCCCGTATTTACATATCTGCCACTGTGTAGGAGAATCCGTATAGGTGTTCGAGTTTTCGAACCGTAATGCGCAAGAAATGGTATGTAAACCCCGTATTTACATATCTGCCACTGTGCAGGAGAATCCGTATTGGTGTTCGAGTGTTCGAATCGTATTGCGCAAGAAATGGTATGTAAACCCCGTATTTACATATCTGCCACTGTGCAGGAGAATCCGTATAGGTGTTCGAGTGTTCGAACCGTAATGCGCAAGAAATGGTATGTAAACCCCGTATTTACATATCTGCCACTGTGCAGGAGAATCCGTATAGGTGTTCGAGTGTTCGAACCGTATTGCCCAAGAAATGGTTTGTAAACGCCGTATTTACATATCTGCCACTGTGCAGGAGAATCCGTATAGGTGTTCGAGTGGTCGAACCGTAATGCGCAAGAAATGGTATGTAAACCCCGTATTTACATATCTGCCACTGTGCAGGAGAATCCGTATAGGTGTTCGAGTGTTCGAACCGTAATGCGCAAGAAATGGTATGTAAACCCCGAATTTACATATCTGCCACTGTGCAGGAGAATCCGTATAGGTGTTCGATTGTTCGAACCGTATTGCCCAAGAAATGGTTTGTAAACGCCGTATTTACATATCTGCCACTGTGTAGGAGAATCCGTATAGGTGTTCGAGTGTTCGAACCGTAATGCGGCAAGAAATGGTATGTAAACCCCGTATTTACATATCTGCCACTGTGCAGGAGAATCCGTATAAGTGTTCGAGTGTTCGAATCGTATTGCGCAAGAATTGGTATGTAAACCCCGTATTTACATATCTGCCACTGTACAGGAGAATCCGTATAGGTGTTCGAGTGTTCGAACCGTATTGCGCAAGAAATGGTATGTAAACCCCGTATTCACATATCTACCACTGTGCAGGAGAATCCGTATAGGTGTTCGAGTGTTCGAACCGTAATTCGCCCGAAATGGTATGTAAAACCCGTATTTACATATCTGCCACTGTGCAGGAGAATCCGTATAGGTGTTCGAGTGTTCGAACCGGATTGCGCAAGAAATGGTATGTAAACCACGTATTTACATATCTGCCACTGTGCAGGAGAATCCGTATAGGTGTTCGAGTGTTCGAACCGTATTGCCCAAGAAATGGTTTGTAAACCCCGTATTTACATATCTGCCACTGTGCAGGAGAATCCGTATAGGTGTTCGAGTGTTCGAACCGTATTGCCCAAGAAATGGTATGTAAAACCCGTATTTACATATCTGCCACTGTGCAGGAGAATCCGTATAGGTGTTCGAGTGTTCGAACCGTATTGCGCAAGAAATGGTATGTAAACCCCGTATTTACATATCTGCCACTGTGCAGGAGAATCCGTATAGGTGTTCGAGTGTTCGAACCGTATTGCGCAAGAAATGGTTTCTAAACCTCGTATTTACATATCTGCCATTGTGCAGGAGAATCCGTATCGGTGTTCGAGTGTTCGAACCGCAATGCGCAAGAAATGGTACGGAAACCCCGTATTTACATATCTGCCACTGTGCAGGAGAATCCGTATAGGTGTTCGAGTTTTCGAACCGTAATGCGCAAGAAATGGTATGTAAACCCCGTATTTACATATCTGCCACTGTGCAGGAGAATCCGTATTGGTGTTCGAGTGTTCGAATCGTATTGCGCAAGAAATGGTATGTAAACCCCGTATTTACATATCTGCCACTGTGCAGGAGAATCCGTATAGGTGTTCGAGTGTTCGAACCGTATTGCGCAAGAAATGGTATGTAAACCCCGTATTTCCATATCTGCCACTGTGCAGGAGAATCCGTATAGGTGTTCGAGTGTTCGAACCCTAATGCATGAGAAATGGTAAGTAAACGCCGTATTTACATATCTGCCACTGTGCAGGAGAATCCGTATAGGTGTTCGAGTGTTCGAACCGTTTTGCGCAAGAAATGGTATGTAAACCCCGTATTTACATATCTGCCACTGTGCAGGAGAATCCGTATAGGTGTTCTAGTGTTCGAACAGTATTGCGCAAGAAATGGTATGTAAACCCCGTATTTACATATGTGCCACTGTGCAAGAGAATCCGTATAGGTGTTCGAGTGTTCGAACCGTAATTCGCCCGAAATGGTGTGTAAAACCCGTATTTACATATCTGCCACTGTGCAGGACAATCCGTATAGGTGTTCGAGTGTTCGAACCCTAATGCATGAGAAATGGTAAGTAAACGCCGTATTTACATATCTGCCACTGTGCAGGAGAATCCGTATAGGTGTTCGAGTGTTCGAACCGTATTGCGCAAGAAATGGTATGTAAACCCCGTATTTACATATCTGCCACTGTGCAGGAGAATCCGTATAGGTGTTCGAGTGTTCGAACCGTATTGCGCAAGAAATGGTTTCTAAACCTCGTATTTACATATCTGCCACTGTGCAGGAGAATCCGTATCGATGTTCGAGTGTTCGAACCGCAATGCGCAAGAAATGGTACGGAAACCCCGTATTTACATATCTGCCACTGTGCAGGAGAATCCGTATAGGTGTTCGAGTTTTCGAACCGTAATGCGCAAGAAATGGTATGTAAACCCCGTATTTACATATCTGCCACTGTGCAGGAGAATCCGTATTGGTGTTCGAGTGTTCGAATCGTATTGCGCAAGAAATGGTATGTAAACCCCGTATTTACATATCTGCCACTGTGCAGGAGAATCCGTATAGGTGTTCGAGTGTTCGAACCGTAATGCGCAAGAAATGGTATGTAAACCCCGTATTTACATATCTGCCACTGTGCAGGAGAATCCGTATAGGTGTTCGAGTGTTCGAACCGTATTGCCCAAGAAATGGTTTGTAAACGCCGTATTTACATATCTGCCACTCTGCAGGAGAATCCGTATAGGTGTTCGAGTGTTCGAACCGTAATGCGCAAGAAATGGTATGTAAACCCCGTATTTACATATCTGCCACTGTGCAGGAGAATCCGTATAGGTGTTCTAGTGTTCGAACAGTATTGCGCAGGAAATGGTATGTAAACCCCGTATTTACATATGTGCCACTATGCAGGAGAATCCGTATAGGTGTTCGAGTGTTCGAACCGTAATTCGCCCGAAATGGTGTGTAAAACCCGTATTTACATATCTGCCACTGTGCAGGAGAATCCGTATAGGTGTTCGAGTGTTCGAACCCTAATGCATGAGAAATGGTAAGTAAACGCCGTATTTACATATCTGCCACTGTGCAGGAGAATCCGTATAGGTGTTCGAGTGTTCGAACCGTATTGCGCAAGAAATGGTATGTAAACCCCGTATTTACATATCTGCCACTGTGCAGGAGAATCCGTATAGGTGTTCGAGTGTTCGAACCGTATTGCGCAAGAAATGGTTTCTAAACCTCGTATTTACATATCTGCCACTGTGCAGGAGAATCCGTATCGATGTTCGAGTGTTCGAACCGCAATGCGCAAGAAATGGTACGGAAACCCCGTATTTACATATCTGCCACTGTGCAGGAGAATCCGTATAGGTGTTCGAGTTTTCGAACCGTAATGCGCAAGAAATGGTATGTAAACCCCGTATTTACATATCTGCCACTGTGCAGGAGAATCCGTATTGGTGTTCGAGTGTTCGAATCGTATTGCGCAAGAAATGGTATGTAAACCCCGTATTTACATATCTGCCACTGTGCAGGAGAATCCGTATAGGTGTTCGAGTGTTCGAACCGTAATGCGCAAGAAATGGTATGTAAACCCCGTATTTACATATCTGCCACTGTGCAGGAGAATCCGTATAGGTGTTCGAGTGTTCGAACCGTATTGCCCAAGAAATGGTTTGTAAACGCCGTATTTACATATCTGCCACTCTGCAGGAGAATCCGTATAGGTGTTCGAGTGTTCGAACCGTAATGCGCAAGAAATGGTATGTAAACCCCGTATTTACATATCTGCCACTGTGCAGGAGAATCCGTATAGGTGTTCGAGTGTTCGAACCGTAATGCGCAAGAAATGGTATGTAAACCCCGAATTTACATATCTGCCACTGTGCAGGAGAATCCGTATAGGTGTTCGATTGTTCGAACCGTATTGCCCAAGAAATGGTTTGTAAACGCCGTATTTACATATCTGCCACGGTGTAGGAGAATCCGTATAGGTGTTCAAGTGTTCGAACCGTAATGCGCAAGAAATGGTATGTAAGCCCCGTATTTACATATCTGCCACTGTGCAGGAGAATCCGTATAAGTGTTCGAGTGTTCGAATCGTATTGCGCAAGAATTGGTATGTAAACCCCGTATTTACATATCTGCCACTGTACAGGAGAATCCGTATAGGTGTTCGAGTGTTCGAACCGTATTGCGCAAGAAATGGTATGTAAACCCCGTATTTACATATCTACCACTGTGCAGGAGAATCCGTATAGGTGTTCGAGTGTTCGAACCGTAATTCGCCCGAAATGGTATGTAAAATCCGTATTTACATATCTGCCACTGTGCAGGAGAATCCGTATAGGTGTTCGAGTGTTCGAACCGGATTGCGCAAAAAATGGTATGTAAACCACGTATTTACATATCTGCCACTGTGCAGGAGAATCCGTATAGGTGTTCGAGTGTTCGAACCGTAATGCGCAAGAAATGGTATGTAAACCCCGTATTTACATATCTGCCACTGTGCAGGAGAATCCGTATAGGTGTTCTAGTGTTCGAACCGTATTGCGCAAGAAATGGTATGTAAACCCCGTATTTACATATGTGCCACTGTGCAGGAGAATCCGTATAGGTGTTCGAGTGTTCGAACCGTAATTCGCCCGAAATGGTATGTAAAACCCGTATTTACATATCTGCCACTGTGCAGGAGAATCCGTATAGGTGTTCGAGTGTTCGAACCCTAATGCATGAGAAATGGTAAGTAAACGCCGTATTTACATATCTGCCACTGTGCAGGAGAATCCGTATAGGTGTTCGAGTGTTCGAACCGTATTGCGCAAGAAATGGTATGTAAACCCCGTATTTACATATCTGCCACTGTGCAGGAGAATCCGTATAGGTGTTCGAGTGTTCGAACCGTATTGCGCAAGAAATGGTTTCTAAACCTCGTATTTACATATCTGCCACTGTGCAGGAGAATCCGTATAGGTGTTCGAGTGTTCGAACCGCAATGCGCAAGAAATGGTACGGAAATCCCGTATTTACATATCTGCCACTGTGCAGGAGAATCCGTATAGGTGTTCGAGTTTTCGAACCGTAATGCGCAAGAAATGGTATGTAAACCCCGTATTTACATATCTGCCACTGTGCAGGAGAATCCGTATTGGTGTTCGAGTGTTCGAATCGTATTGCGCAAGAAATGGTATGTAAACCCCGTATTTACATATCTGCCACTGCGCAGGAGAATCCGTATAGGTGTTCGAGTGTTCGAACCGTAATGCGCAAGAAATGGTATGTAAACCCCGTATTTACATATCTGCCACTGTGCAGGAGAATCCGTATAGGTGTTCGAGTGTTCGAACCGTATTGCCCAAGAAATGGTTTGTAAACGCCGTATTTACATATCTGCCACTGTGCAGGAGAATCCATATAGGTGTTCGAGTGTTCGAACCGTAACGCGCAAGAAATGGTATGTAAACCCCGTATTTACATATCTGCCACTGTGCAGGAGAATTCGTATAGGTGTTCGAGTGTTCGAACCGTACTGCGCAAGAATTGGTTTGTAAACCCCGTATTTACATATCTGCCACTGTGCAGGAGAATCCATATAGGTGTTCGAGTGTTCGAACCGTATTGCGCAAGAAATGGTAAGTAAACCTCGTATTTACATATCTGCCACTACGCAGGAGAATCCGTATAGGTGTTCGAGTGTTCGAACCGTAATGCGCAAGAAATGGTATGTAAACCCCGTATTTACATATCTGCCACTGTGCAGGAGAATCCGTATAGGTGTTCGAGTGTTCGAACCGTATTGCCCAAGAAATGGTTTGTAAACCCCGTATTTACATATCTGCCACTGTGCAGGAGAATCCGTATAGGTGTTCGAGTTTTCGAACCGTAATGCGCAAGAAATGGTATGTAAACCCCGTATTTACATATCTGCCACTGTGCAGGAGAATCCGTATTGGTGTTCGAGTGTTCGAATCGTATTGCGCAAGAAATGGTATGTAAACCCCGTATTTACATATCTGCCACTGTGCAGGAGAATCCGTATAGGTGTTCGAGTGTTCGAACCGTATTGCGCAAGAAATGGTATGTAAACCCCGTATTTCCATATCTGCCACTGTGCAGGAGAATCCGTATAGGTGTTCGAGTGTTCGAACCCTAATGCATGAGAAATGGTAAGTAAACGCCGTATTTACATATCTGCCACTGTGCAGGAGAATCCGTATAGGTGTTCGAGTGTTCGAACCGTTTTGCGCAAGAAATGGTATGTAAACCCCGTATTTACATATCTGCCACTGTGCAGGAGAATCCGTATAGGTGTTCTAGTGTTCGAACAGTATTGCGCAAGAAATGGTATGTAAACCCCGTATTTACATATGTGCCACTGTGCAGGAGAATCCGTATAGGTGTTCGAGTGTTCGAACCGTAATTCGCCCGAAATGGTGTGTAAAACCCGTATTTACATATCTGCCACTGTGCAGGAGAATCCGTATAGGTGTTCGAGTGTTCGAACCCTAATGCATGAGAAATGGTAAGTAAACGCCGTATTTACATATCTGCCACTGTGCAGGAGAATCCGTATAGGTGTTCGAGTGTTCGAACCGTATTGCGCAAGAAATGGTATGTAAACCCCGTATTTACATATCTACCACTGTGCAGGAGAATCCGTATAGGTGTTCGAGTGTTCGAACCGTATTGCGCAAGAAATGGTTTCTAAACCTCGTATTTACATATCTGCCACTGTGCAGGAGAATCCGTATCGATGTTCGAGTGTTCGAACCGCAATGCGCAAGAAATGGTACGGAAACCCCGTATTTACATATCTGCCACTGTGCAGGAGAATCCGTATAGGTGTTCGAGTTTTCGAACCGTAATGCGCAAGAAATGGTATGTAAACCCCGTATTTACATATCTGCCACTGTGCAGGAGAATCCGTATTGGTGTTCGAGTGTTCGAATCGTATTGCGCAAGAAATGGTATGTAAACCCCGTATTTACATATCTGCCACTGTGCAGGAGAATCCGTATAGGTGTTCGAGTGTTCGAACCGTAATGCGCAAGAAATGGTATGTAAACCCCGTATTTACATATCTGCCACTGTGCAGGAGAATCCGTATAGGTGTTCGAGTGTTCGAACCGTATTGCCCAAGAAATGGTTTGTAAACGCCGTATTTACATATCTGCCACTCTGCAGGAGAATCCGTATAGGTGTTCGAGTGTTCGAACCGTAATGCGCAAGAAATGGTATGTAAACCCCGTATTTACATATCTGCCACTGTGCAGGAGAATCCGTATAGGTGTTCGAGTGTTCGAACCGTAATGCGCAAGAAATGGTATGTAAACCCCGAATTTACATATCTGCCACTGTGCAGGAGAATCCGCATAGGTGTTCGATTGTTCGAACCGTATTGCCCAAGAAATGGTTTGTAAACCCCGTATTTACATATCTGCCACGGTGTAGGAGAATCCGTATAGGTGTTCAAGTGTTCGAACCGTAATGCGCAAGAAATGGTATGTAAACCCCGTATTTACATATCTGCCACTGTGCAGGAGAATCCGTATAAGTGTTCGAGTGTTCGAATCGTATTGCGCAAGAATTGGTATGTAAACCCCGTATTTACATATCTGCCACTGTACAGGAGAATCCGTATAGGTGTTCGAGTGTTCGAACCGTATTGCGCAAGAAATGGTATGTAAACCCCGTATTTACATATCTACCACTGTGCAGGAGAATCCGTATAGGTGTTCGAGTGTTCGAACCGTAATTCGCCCGAAATGGTATGTAAAATCCGTATTTACATATCTGCCACTGTGCAGGAGAATCCGTATAGGTGTTCGAGTGTTCGAACCGGATTGCGCAAGAAATGGTATGTAAACCACGTATTTACATATCTGCCACTGTGCAGGAGAATCCGTATAGGTGTTCGAGTGTTCGAACCGTAATGCGCAAGAAATGGTATGTAAACCCCGTATTTACATATCTGCCACTGTGCAGGAGAATCCGTATAGGTGTTCTAGTGTTCGAACCGTATTGCGCAAGAAATGGTATGTAAACCCCGTATTTACATATGTGCCACTGTGCAGGAGAATCCGTATAGGTGTTCGAGTGTTCGAACCGTAATTCGCCCGAAATGGTATGTAAAACCCGTATTTACATATCTGCCACTGTGCAGGAGAATCCGTATAGGTGTTCGAGTGTTCGAACCCTAATGCATGAGGAATGGTAAGTAAACGCCGTATTTACATATCTGCCACTGTGCAGGAGAATCCGTATAGGTGTTCGAGTGTTCGAACCGTATTGCGCAAGAAATGGTATGTAAACCCCGTATTTACATATCTGCCACTGTGCAGGAGAATCCGTATAGGTGTTCGAGTGTTCGAACCGTATTGCGCAAGAAATGGTTTCTAAACCTCGTATTTACATATCTGCCACTGTGCAGGAGAATCCGTATCGGTGTTCGAGTGTTCGAACCGCAATGCGCAAGAAATGGTACGGAAATCCCGTATTTACATATCTGCCACTGTGCAGGAGAATCCGTATAGGTGTTCGAGTTTTCGAACCGTAATGCGCAAGAAATGGTATGTAAACCCCGTATTTACATATCTGCCACTGTGCAGGAGAATCCGTATTGGTGTTCGAGTGTTCGAATCGTATTGCGCAAGAAATGGTATGTAAACCCCGTACTTACATATCTGCCACTGCGCAGGAGAATCAGTATAGGTGTTCGAGTGTTCGAACCGTAATGCGCAAGAAATGGTATGTAAACCCCGTATTTACATATCTGCCACTGTGCAGGAGAATCCGTATAGGTGTTCGAGTGTTCGAACCGTATTGCCCAAGAAATGGTTTGTAAACGCCGTATTTACATATCTGCCACTGTGCAGGAGAATCCATATAGGTGTTCGAGTGTTCGAACCGTAACGCGCAAGAAATGGTATGTAAACCCCGTATTTACATATCTGCCACTGTGCAGGAGAATTCGTATAGGTGTTCGAGTGTTCGAACCGTACTGCGCAAGAAATGGTTTGTAAACCCCGTATTTACATATCTGCCACTGTGCAGGAGAATCCGTATAGGTGTTCGAGTGTTCGAACCGTATTGCGCAAGAAATGGTAAGTAAACCTCGTATTTACATATCTGCCACTACGCAGGAGAATCCGTATAGGTGTTCGAGTGTTCTAACCGTAATGCGCAAGAAATGGTATGTAAACCCCGTATTTACATATCTGCCACTGTGCAGGAGAATCCGTATAGGTGTTCGAGTGTTCGAACCGTATTGCCCAAGAAATGGTTTGTAAACCCCGTATTTACATATCTGCCACTGTGCAGGAGAATCCGTATAGGTGTTCGAGTGTTCGAACCGTATTGCGCAAGAAATGGTTTGTAAACCCCGTATTTACATATCTGCCACTGTGCAGGAGAATCCGTATAGGTGTTCGAGTGTTCGAACCGTATTGCCCAAGAAATGGTATGTAAACCCCGTATTTACATATCTGCCACTGTGCAGGAGAATCCGTATAGGTGTTCGAGTGTTCGAACCGTATTGCGTAATAAATGGTATGTAAACCCCGTATTTACATATCTGCCACTGTGCAGGAGAATCCGTATAGGTGTTCGAGTGTTCGATCCGTATTGCGCAAGAAATGGTATGTAAACCTCGTATTTACATATCTGCCACTGTGCAGGAGAATTCGTATAGGTGTTCGAGTGTTCGAACCGTAATGCGCAAGAAATGGTATGTAAACCCCGTATTTACATATCTGCCACTGTGCAGGAGAATCCGTATAGGTGTTCGAGTGTTCGAACCGTAATGCGCACGAAATGGTATGTAAACCCCGAATTTACATATCTGCCACTGTGCAGGAGAATCCGTATAGGTGTTCGATTGTTCGAACCGTATTGCCCAAGAAATGGTTTGTAAACGCCGTATTTACATATCTGCCACTCTGTAGGAGAATCCGTATAGGTGTTCGAGTGTTCGAACCGTAATGCGCAAGAAATGGTATGTAAACCCCGTATTTATATATCTGCCACTGTGCAGGAGAATCCGTATAGGTGTTCGAGTGTTCGAACCGTAATGCGCAGGAAATGGTATGTAAACCCCGTATTTACATATTTGCCACTGTGCAGGAGAATCCGTATAGGTGTTCGAGTGTTCGAACCGTATTGCCCAAGAAATGGTTTGTAAACGCCGTATTTACATATCTGCCACTGTGCAGGAGAATCCGTATAGGTGTTCGAGTGTTCGAACCGTAATGCGCAAGAAATGGTATGTAAACCCCGTATTTACATATCTGCCACTGTGCAGGAGAATCCGTATAGGTGTTCGAGTGTTCGAACCGTATTGCGCAAGAAATGGTTTGTAAACCCCGTATTTACATATCTGCCACTGTGTAGGAGAATCCGTATAGGTGTTCGAGTGTTCGAACCGTATTGCGCAAGAAATGGTAAGTAAACCTCGTATTTACATATCTGCCACTGCGCAGGAGAATCCGTATAGGTGTTCGAGTGTTCGAACCGTAATGCGCAAGAAATGGTATGTAAACCCCGTATTTACATATCTGCCACTGTGCAGGAGAATCCGTATAGGTGTTCGAGTGTTCGAACCGTATTGCCCAAGAAATGGTTTGTAAACCCCGTATTTACATATCTGCCACTGTGCAGGAGAATCCGTATAGGTGTTCGAGTGTTCGAACCGTATTGCGCAAGAAATGGTTTGTAAACCCCGTATTTACATATCTGCCACTGTGCAGGAGAATCCGTATAGGTGTTCGAGTGTTCGAACCATATTGCCCAAGAAATGGTATGTAAACCCCGTATTTACATATCTGCCACTGTGCAGGAGAATCCGTATAGGTGTTCGAGTGTTCGAACCCTAATGCATGAGAAATGGTAAGTAAACGCCGTATTTACATATTGCCACTGTGCAGGAGAATCCGTATAGGTGTTCGAGTGTTCGAACCGTATTGCGCAAGAAATGGTATGTAAACCCCGTATTTACATATCTGCCACTGTGCAGGAGAATCCGTATAGGTGTTCTAGTGTTCGAACCGTATTGCGCAAGAAATGGTATGTAAACCCCGTATTTACATATGTGCCACTGTGCAGGAGAATCCGTATAGGTGTTCGAGTGTTCGAACCGTAATTCGCCCGAAATGGTATGTAAAACCCGTATTTACATATCTGCCACTGTGCAGGAGAATCCGTATAGGTGTTCGAGTGTTCGAACCCTAATGCATGAGAAATGGTAAGTAAACGCCGTATTTACATATCTGCCACTGTGCAGGAGAATCCGTATAGGTGTTCGAGTGTTCGAACCGTATTGTGCAAGAAATGGTATGTAAACCCCGTATTTACATATCTGCCACTGTGCAGGAGAATCCGTATAGGTGTTCGAGTGTTCGAACCGTATTGCGCAAGAAATGGTTTCTAAACCTCATATTTACATATCTGCCACTGTGCAGGAGAATCCGTATCGGTGTTCGAGTGTTCGAACCGCAATGCGCAAGAAATGGTACGGAAATCCCGTATTTACATATCTGCCACTGTGCAGGAGAATCCGTATAGGTGTTCGAGTTTTGGAACCGTAATGCGCAAGAAATGGTATGTAAACCCCGTATTTACATATCTGCCACTGTGCAGGAGAATCCGTATTGGTGTTCGAGTGTTCGAATCGTATTGCGCAAGAAATGGTATGTAAACCCCGTATTTACATATCTGCCACTGTGCAGGAGAATCCGTATAGGTGTTCGAGTGTTCGAACCGTAATGCGCAAGAAATGGTATGTAAACCCCGTATTTACATATCTGCCACTGTGCAGGAGAATCCGTATAGGTGTTCGAGTGTTCGAACCGTATTGCCCAAGAAATGGTTTGTAAACGCCGTATTTACATATCTGCCACTGTGCAGGATAATCCGTATAGGTGTTCGAGTGTTCGAACTGTAATGCGCAAGAAATGGTATGTAAACCCCGTATTTACATATCTGCCACTGTGCAGGAGAATCCGTATAGGTGTTCGAGTGTTCGAACCGTATTGCGCAAGAAATGGTTTGTAAACCCCGTATTTACATATCTGCCACTGTGCAGGAGAATCCGTATAGGTGTTCGAGTGTTCGAACCGTATTGCGCAAGAAATGGTAAGTAAACCTCGTATTTACATATCTGCCACTGCGCAGGAGAATCCGTATAGGTGTTCGAGTGTTCGAACCGTAATGCGCAAGAAATGGTATGTAAACCCCGTATTTACATATCTGCCACTGTGCAGGAGAATCCGTATAGGTGTTCGAGTGTTCGAACCGTATTGCCCAAGAAATGGTTTGTAAACCCCGTATTTACATATCTGCCACTGTGCAGGAGAATCCGTATAGGTGTTCGAGTGTTCGAACCGTATTGCGCAAGAAATGGTTTGTAAACCCCGTATTTACATATCTGCCACTGTGCAGGAGAATCCGTATAGGTGTTCGAGTGTTCGAACCCTAATGCATGAGAAATGGTAAGTAAACGCCGTATTTACATATCTGCCACTGTGCCGGAGAATCCGTATAGGTGTTCGAGTGTTCGAACCGTATTGCGCAAGAAATGGTATGTAAACCCCGTATTTACATATCTGCCACTGTGCAGGAGAATCCGTATAGGTGTTCTAGTGTTCGAACCGTATTGCGCAAGAAATGGTATGTAAACCCCGTATTTACATATGTGCCACTGTGCAGGAGAATCCGTATAGGTGTTCAAGTGTTCGAACCGTAATTCGCCCGAAATGGTATGTAAAACCCGTATTTACATATCTGCCACTGTGCAGGAGAATCCGTATAGGTGTTCGAGTGTTCGAACCCTAATGCATGAGAAATGGTAAGTAAACGCCGTATTTACATATCTGCCACTGTGCAGGAGAATCCGTATAGGTGTTCGAGTGTTCGAACCGTATTGTGCAAGAAATGGTATGTAAACCCCGTATTTACATATCTGCCACTGTGCAGGAGAATCCGTATAGGTGTTCGAGTGTTCGAACCGTATTGCGCAAGAAATGGTTTCTAAACCTCATATTTACATATCTGCCACTGTGCAGGAGAATCCGTATCGGTGTTCGAGTGTTCGAACCGCAATGCGCAAGAAATGGTACGGAAATCCCGTATTTACATATCTGCCACTGTGCAGGAGAATCCGTATAGGTGTTCGAGTTTTGGAACCGTAATGCGCAAGAAATGGTATGTAAACCCCGTATTTACATATCTGCCACTGTGCAGGAGAATCCGTATTGGTGTTCGATTGTTCGAATCGTATTGCGCAAGAAATGGTATGTAAACCCCGTATTTACATATCTGCCACTGTGCAGGAGAATCCGTATAGGTGTTCGAGTGTTCGAACCGTTATGCGCAAGAAATGGTATGTAAACCCCGTATTTACATATCTGCCACTGTGCAGGAGAATCCGTATAGATGTTCGAGTGTTCGAACCGTATTGCCCAAGAAATGGTTTGTAAACGCCGTATTTACATATCTGCCACTGTGCAGGATAATCCGTATAGGTGTTCGAGTGTTCGAACTGTAATGCGCAAGAAATGGTATGTAAACCCCGTATTTACATATCTGCCACTGTGCAGGAGAATCCGTATAGGTGTTCGAGTGTTCGAACCGTATTGCGCAAGAAATGGTTTGTAAACCCCGTATTTACATATCTGCCATTGTGCAGGAGAATCCGTATAGGTGTTCGAGTGTTCGAACCGTAATGCGCAAGAAATGGTATGTAAACCCCGTATTTACATATCTGCCACTGTGCAGGAGAATCCGTATAGGTGTTCGAGTGTTCGAACCGTATTGCCCAAGAAATGGTTTGTAAACGCCGTATTTACATATCTGCCACTGTGCAGGAGAATCCGTATAGGTGTTCGAGTGTTCGAACCGTAATGCGCAAGAAATGGTATGTAAACCCCGTATTTACATATCTGCCACTGTGCAGGAGAATCCGTATAGGTGTTCGAGTGTTCGAACCGTATTGCGCAAGAAATGGTTTGTAAACCCCGTATTTACATATCTGCCACTGCGCAGGAGAATCCGTATAGGTGTTCGAGGGTTCGAACCGTATTGCCCAAGAAATGGTATGTAAACCCCGTATTTACATATCTGCCACTGTGCAGCAGAATCCGTATAGGTGTTCGAGTGTTCGAACCGTATTGCGCAATAAATGGTATGTAAACCCCGTATTTACATATCTGCCACTGTGCAGCAGAATCCGTATAGGTGTTCGAGTGTTCGATCCGTATTGCGCAAGAAATGGTATGTAAACCTCGTATTTACATATCTGCCACTGTGCAGGAGAATCCGTATAGGTGTTCGAGTGTTCGAACCGTAATGCGCAAGAAATGGTATGTAAACCCCGTATTTACATATCTGCCACTGTGCAGGAGAATCCGTATAGGTGTTCGAGTGTTCGAACCGTAATGCGCACGAAATGGTATGTAAACCCCGAATTTACATATCTGCCACTGTGCAGGAGAATCCGTATAGGTGTTCGAGTGTTCGAACCGTATTGCGCAAGAAATGGTTTGTAAACCCCGTATTTACATATCTGCCACTGTGCAGGAGAATCCGTATAGGTGTTCGAGTGTTCGAACCGTATTGCGCAAGAAATGGTAAGTAAACCTCGTATTTACATATCTGCCACTGCGCAGGAGAATCCGTATAGGTGTTCGAGTGTTCGAACCGTAATGCGCAAGAAATGGTATGTAAACCCCGTATTTACATATCTGCCACTGTGCAGGAGAATCCGTATAGGTGTTCGAGTGTTCGAACCGTATTGCCCAAGAAATGGTTTGTAAACGCCGTATTTACATATCTGCCACTGTGCAGGAGAATCCGTATAGGTGTTCGAGTGTTCGAACCGTAATGCGCAAGAAATGGTATGTAAACCCCGTATTTACATATCTGCCACTGTGCAGGAGAATCCGTATAGGTGTTCGAGTGTTCGAACCGTATTGCCCAAGAAATGGTATGTAAACCCCGTATTTACATATCTGCCACTGTGCAGGAGAATCCGTATAGGTGTTCGAGTGTTCGAACCGTATTGCGTAATAAATGGTATGTAAACCCCGTATTTACATATCTGCCACTGTGCAGGAGAATCCGTATAGGTGTTCGAGTGTTCGATCCGTATTGCGCAAGAAATGGTACGTAAACCCCGTATTTACATATCTGCCACTGTGCAGGAGAATCCGTATAGGTGTTCGAGTGTTCAAACCGTATTGCCCAAGAAATGGTTTGTAAACCCCGTATTTACATATCTGCCACTGTGCAGGAGAATCCGTATAGGTGTTCGAGTGTTCGAACCGTATTGCGCAAGAAATGGTTTGTAAACCCCGTATTTACATATCTGCCACTGTGCAGGAGAATCCGTATAGGTGTTCGAGTGTTCGAACCGTATTGCCCAAGAAATGGTATATAAACCCCGTATTTACATATCTGCCACTGTGCAGGAGAATCCGTATAGGTGTTCGAGTGTTCGAACCCTAATGCATGAGAAATGGTAAGTAAACGCCGTATTTACATATCTGCCACTGTGCAGGAGAATCCGTATAGGTGTTCGAGTGTTCGAACCGTATTGTGCAAGAAATGGTATGTAAACCCCGTATTTACATATCTGCCACTGTGCAGGAGAATCCGTATAGGTGTTCGAGTGTTCGAACCGTATTGCGCAAGAAATGGTTTCTAAACCTCGTATTTACATATCTGCCACTGTGCAGGAGAATCCGTATCGGTGTTCGAGTGTTCGAACCGCAATGCGCAAGAAATGGTACGGAAATCCCGTATTTACATATCTGCCACTGTGCAGGAGAATCCGTATAGGTGTTCGAGTTTTGGAACCGTAATGCGCAAGAAATGGTATGTAAACCCCGTATTTACATATCTGCCACTGTGCAGGAGAATCCGTATTGGTGTTCGAGTGTTCGAATCGTATTGCGCAAGAAATGGTATGTAAACCCCGTATTTACATATCTGCCACTGTGCAGGAGAATCCGTATAGGTGTTCGAGTGTTCGAACCGTAATGCGCAAGAAATGGTATGTAAACCCCGTATTTACATATCTGCCACTGTGCAGGAGAATCCGTATAGGTGTTCGAGTGTTCGAACCGTATTGCCCAAGAAATGGTTTGTAAACGCCGTATTTACATATCTGCCACTGTGCAAGAGAATCCGTATAGGTGTTCGAGTGTTCGAACTGTAATGCGCAAGAAATGGTATGTAAACCCCGTATTTACATATCTGCCACTGTGCAGGAGAATCCGTATAGGTGTTCGAGTGTTCGAACCGTATTGCGCAAGAAATGGTTTGTAAACCCCGTATTTACATATCTGCCACTGTGCAGGAGAATCCGTATAGGTGTTCGAGTGTTCGAACCGTATTGCGCAAGAAATGGTAAGTAAACCTCGTATTTACATATCTGCCACTGCGCAGGAGAATCCGTATAGGTGTTCGAGTGTTCGAACCGTAATGCGCAAGAAATGGTATGTAAACCCCGTATTTACATATCTGCCACTGTGCAGGAGAATCCGTATAGGTGTTCGAGTGTTCGAACCGTATTGCCCAAGAAATGGTTTGTAAACCCCGTATTTACATATCTGCCACTGTGCAGGAGAATCCGTATAGGTGTTCGAGTGTTCGAACCGTATTGCGCAAGAAATGGTTTGTAAACCCCGTATTTACATATCCGCCACTGTGCAGGAGAATCCGTATAGGTGTTCGAGTGTTCGAACCGTATTGCCCAAGAAATGGTATGTAAACCCCGTATTTACATATCTGCCACTGTGCAGCAGAATCCGTATAGGTGTTCGAGTGTTCGAACCGTATTGCGCAATAAATGGTATGTAAACCCCGTATTTACATAACTGCCACTGTGCAGCAGAATCCGTATAGGTGTTCGAGTGTTCGATCCGTATTACGCAAGAAATGGTATGTAAACCTCGTATTTACATATCTGCCACTGTGCAGGAGAATCCGTATAGGTGTTCGAGTGTTCGAACCGTAATGCGCAAGAAATGGTATGTAAACCCCGTATTTACATATCTGCCACTGTGCAGGAGAATCCGTATAGGTGTTCGAGTGTTCGAACCGTAATGCGCACGAAATGGTATGTAAACCCCGAATTTACATATCTGCCACTGTGTAGGAGAATCCGTATAGGTGTTCGATTGTTCGAACCGTATTGCCCAAGAAATGGTTTGTAAACGCCGTATTTACATATCTGCCACTGTGTAGGAGAATCCGTATAGGTGTTCGAGTGTTCGAACCGTAATGCGCAAGAAATGGTATGTAAACCCCGTATTTACATATCTGCCACTGTGCAGGAGAATCCGTATAGGTGTTCGAGTGTTCGAACCGTAATGCGCAAGAAATGGTATGTAAACCCCGTATTTACATATCTGCCACTGTGCAGGAGAATCCGTATAGGTGTTCGAGTGTTCGAACCGTATTGCCCAAGAAATGGTTTGTAAACGCCGTATTTACATATCTGCCACTGTGCAGGAGAATCCGTATAGGTGTTCGAGTGTTCGAACCGTAATGCGCAAGAAATGGTATGTAAACCCCGTATTTACATATCTGCCACTGTGCAGGAGAATCCGTATAGGTGTTCGAGTGTTCGAACCGTATTGCGCAAGAAATGGTTTGTAAACCCCGTATTTACATATCTGCCACTGTGCAGGAGAATCCGTATAGGTGTTCGAGTGTTCGAACCGTATTGCGCAAGAAATGGTAAGTAAACCTCGTATTTACATATCTGCCACTGCGCAGGAGAATCCGTATAGGTGTTCGAGTGTTCGAACCTTAATGCGCAAGAAATGGTATGTAAACCCCGTATTTACATATCTGCCACTGTGCAGGAGAATCCGTATAGGTGTTCGAGTGTTCGAACCGTATTGCCCAAGAAATGGTTTGTAAACCCCGTATTTACATATCTGCCACTGTGCAGGAGAATCCGTATAGGTGTTCGAGTGTTCGAAACGTATTGCGCAAGAAATGGTTTGTAAACCCCGTATTTACATATCTGCCACTGTGCAGGAGAATCCGTATAGGTGTTCGAGTGTTCGAACCGTATTGCCCAAGAAATGGTATGTAAACCCCGTATTTACATATCTGCCACTGTGCCGGAGAATCCGTATAGGTGTTCGAGTGTTCGAACCGTATTACGCAATAAATGGTATGTAAACCCCGTATTTACATATCTGCCACTGTGCAGGAGAATCCGTATAGGTGTTCGAGTGTTCGATCCGTATTGCGCAAGAAATGGTATGTAAACCTCGTATTTACATATCTGCCACTGTGCAGGAGAATCCGTATAGGTGTTCGAGTGTTCGAACCGTAATGCGCAAGAAATGGTATGTAAACCCCGTATTTACATATCTGCCACTGTGCAGGAGAATCCGTATAGGTGTTCGAGTGTTCGAACCGTAATGCGCACGAAATGGTATGTAAACCCCGAATTTACATATCTGCCACTGTGCAGGAGAATCCGTATAGGTGTTCGATTGTTCGAACCGTATTGCCCAAGAAATGGTTTGTAAACGCCGTATTTACATATCTGCCACTGTGTAGGAGAATCCGTATAGTTGTTCGAGTGTTCGAACCGTAATGCGCAAGAAATGGTATGTAAACCCCGTATTTACATATCTGCCACTGTGCAGGAGAATCCGTATAGGTGTTCGAGTGTTCGAACCGTAATGCGCAAGAAATGGTACGGAAACCCCGTATTTACATATCTGCCACTGTGCAGGAGAATCCGTATAGGTGTTCGAGTGTTCGAACCATAATGCGCAAGAAATGGTATGTAAACCCCGTATTTACATATCTGCCACTGTGCAGGAGAATCCGTATAGGTGTTCGATTGTTCGAACCGTATTGCCCAAGAAATGGTTTGTAAACGCCGTATTTACATATCTGCCACTGTGCAGGAGAATCCGTATAGGTGTTCGAGTGTTCGAACCGTATTGCGCAAGAAATGGTTTGTAAACCCCGTATTTACATATCTGCCACTGTGCAGGAGAATCCGTATAGGTGTTCGAGTGTTCGAACCGTATTGCCCAAGAAATGGTATGTAAACCCCGTATTTACATATCTGCCACTGTGCAGGAGAATCCGTATAGGTGTTCGAGTGTTCGAACCGTATTGCGCAATAAATGGTATGTAAACCCCGTATTTACATATCTGCCACTGTGCAGCAGAATCCGTATAGGTGTTCGAGTGTTCGATCCGTATTGCGCAAGAAATGGTATGTAAACCCCGTATTTACATATCGGCCACTGTGCAGGAG
Source organism: Camellia sinensis (assembly GCF_055761805.1). NCBI lineage: Eukaryota > Viridiplantae > Streptophyta > Magnoliopsida > Ericales > Theaceae > Camellia > Camellia sinensis. The sequence goes on from NC_138974.1 coordinate 119,655,685, forward strand.
AATCCGTATAGGTGTTCGAGTGTTCGAACCGTAATGCGCAAGAAATGGTATGTAAACCCCGTATTTACATATCTGCCACTGTGCAGGAGAATCCGTATAGGTGTTCGAGTGTTCGAACCGTAATGCGCACGAAATGGTATGTAAATCCCGAATTTACATATCTGCCACTGTGCAGGAGAATCCGTATAGGTGTTCGATTGTTCGAACCGTATTGCCCAAGAAATGGTTTGTAAACGCCGTATTTACATATCTGCCACTGTGTAGGAGAATCCGTATAGGTGTTCGAGTGCTCGAACCGTAATGCGCAAGAAATGGTATGTAAACCCCGTATTTACATATCTGCCACTGTGCAGGAGAATCCGTATAGGTGTTCGAGTGTTCGAACCGTAATGCGCAAGAAATGGTTTGTAAACCCCGTATTTACATATCTGCCACTGTGCAGGAGAATCCGTATAGGTGTTCGAGTGTTCGAACCGTATTGCCCAAGAAATGGTTTGTAAACTCCGTATTTACATATCTGCCACTGTGCAGGAGAATCCGTATAGGTGTTCGAGTGTTCGAACCGTAATGCGCAAGAAATGGTATGTAAACCCCGTATTTACATATCTGCCACTGTGCAGGAGAATCCGTATAGGTGTTCGAGTGTTCGAACCGTATTGCGCAAGAAATGGTTTGTAAACCCCGTATTTACATATCTGCCACTGTGCAGGAGAATCCGTATAGGTGTTCGAGTGTTCGAACCGTATTGTGCAAGAAATGGTAAGTAAACCTCGTATTTACATATCTGCCACTGCGCAGGAGAATCCGTATAGGTGTTCGAGTGTTCGAACCGTAATGCGCAAGAAATGGTATGTAAACCCCGTATTTACATATCTGCCACTGTGCAGGAGAATCCGTATAGGTGTTCGAGTGTTCGAACCGTATTGCCCAAGAAATGGTTTGTAAACCCCGTATTTACATATCTGCCACTGTGCAGGAGAATCCGTATAGGTGTTCGAGTGTTCGAACCGTATTGCGCAAGAAATGGTTTGTAAACCCCGTATTTACATATCTGCCACTGTGCAGGAGAATCCGTATAGGTGTTCGAGTGTTCGAACCGTATTGCCCAAGAAATGGTATGTAAACCCCGTATTTACATATCTGCCACTGTGCAGGAGAATCCGTATATGTGTTCGAGTGTTCGAACCGTATTGCGCAATAAATGGTATGTAAACCCCGTATTTACATATCTGCCACTGTGCAGGAGAATCCGTATAGGTGTTCGAGTGTTCGATCCGTATTGCGCAAGAAATGGTATGTAAACCTCGTATTTACATATCTGCCACTGTGCAGGAGAATCCGTATAGGTGTTCGAGTGTTCGAACCGTAATGCGCAAGAAATGGTATGTAAACCCCGTATTTACATATCTGCCACTGTGCAGGAGAATCCGTATAGGTGTTCGAGTGTTCGAACCGTAATGCGCACGAAATGGTATGTAAACCCCGAATTTACATATCTGCCACTGTGCAGGAGAATCCGTATAGGTGTTCGATTGTTCGAACCGTATTGCCCAAGAAATGGTTTGTAAACGCCGTATTTACATATCTGCCACTGTGTAGGAGAATCTGTATAGGTGTTCGAGTGTTCGAACCGTAATGCGCAAGAAATGGTATGTAAACCCCGTATTTACATATCTGCCATTGTGCAGGAGAATCCGTATAGGTGTTCGAGTGTTCGAACCGTAATGCGCAAGAAATGGTACGGAAACAACGTATTTACATATCTGCCACTGTGCAGGAGAATCCGTATAGGTGTTCGAGTGTTCGAACCATAATGCGCAAGAAATGGTATGTAAACCCCGTATTTACATATCTGCCACTGTGCAGGAGAATCCGTATAGGTGTTCGAGTGTTCGAACCGTATTGCGCAAGAAATGGTATGTAAACCCCGTATTTACATATCTGCCACTGTGCAGGAGAATCCGTATAGGTGTTCTAGTGTTCGAACCGTATTGCGCAAGAAATGGTATGTAAACCCCGTATTTACATATGTGCCACTGTGCAGGAGAATCCGTATAGGTGTTCGAGTGTTCGAACCGTAATTCGCCCGAAATGGTATGTAAAACCCGTATTTACATATCTGCCACTGTGCAGGAGAATCCGTATAGGTGTTCGAGTGTTCGAACCCTAATGCATGAGAAATTGTAAGTAAACGCCGTATTTACATATCTGCCACTGTGCAGGAGAATCCGTATAGGTGTTCGAGTGTTCGAACCGTATTGCGCAAGAAATGGTATGTAAACCCCGTATTTACATATCTGCCACTGTGCAGGAGAATCCGTATAGGTGTTCGAGTGTTCGAACCGTATTGCGCAAGAAATGGTTTCTAAACCTCGTATTTACATATCTGCCACTGTGCAGGAGAATCCGTATCGGTGTTCGACTGTTCGTACCGCAATGCGCAAGAAATGGTACAGAAACCCCGTATTTACATATCTGCCACTGTGCAGGAGAATCCGTATAGGTGTTCGAGTTTTCAAACCGTAATGCGCAAGAAATGGTATGTAAACCCCGTATTTACATATCTGCCACTGTGCAGGAGAATCCGTATTGGTGTTCGAGTGTTCGAATCGTATTGCGCAAGAAATGGTATGTAAACCCCGTATTTACATATCTGCCACTGTGCAGGAGAATCCGTATAGGTGTTCGAGTGTTCGAACCGTAATGCGCAAGAAATGGTATGTAAACCCCGTATTTACATATCTGCCACTGTGCAGGAGAATCCGTATAGGTGTTCGAGTGTTCGAACCGTATTGCCCAAGAAATGGTTTGTAAACGCCGTATTTACATATCTGCCACTGTTCAGGAGAATCCGTATAGGTGTTCGAGTGTTCGAACCGTAATGCGCAAGAAATGGTATGTAAACCCCGTATTTACATATCTGCCACTGTGCAGGAGAATCCGTATAGGTGTTCGAGTGTTCGAACCGTATTGCGCAAGAAATGATTTGTAAACCCCGTATTTACATATCTGCCACTGTGCAGGAGAATCCGTATAGGTGTTCGAGTGTTCGAACCGTATTGCGCAAGAAATGGTAAGTAAACCTCGTATTTATATATCTGCCACTGCGCAGGAGAATCCGTATAGGTGTTCGAGTGTTCGAACCGTAATGCGCAAGAAATGGTATGTAAACCCCGTATTTACATATCTGCCACTGTGCAGGAGAATCCGTATAGGTGTTCGAGTGTTCGAACCGTATTGCCCAAGAAATGGTTTGTAAACCCCGTATTTACATATCTGCCACTGTGCAGCAGAATCCGTATAGGTGTTCGAGTGTTCGAACCGTATTGCGCAAGAAATGGTTTGTAAACCCCGTATTTACATATCTGCCACTGTGCAGGAGAATCCGTATAGGTGTTCGAGTGTTCGAACCGTATTGCCCAAGAAATGGTATGTAAACCCCGTATTTACATATCTGCCACTGTGCAGGAGAATCCGTATAGGTGTTCGAGTGTTCGAACCGTATTGCGCAATAAATGGTATGTAAACCCCGTATTTACATATCTGCCACTGTGCAGGAGAATCCGTATAGGTGTTCGAGTGTTCGATCCGTATTGCGCAAGAAATGGTATGTAAACCTCGTATTTACATATCTGCCACTGTGCAGGAGAATCCGTATAGGTGTTCGAGTGCTCGAACCGTAATGCGCAAGAAATGGTATGTAAACCCCGTATTTACATATCTGCCACTGTGCAGGAGAATCCGTATAGGTGTTCGAGTGTTCGAACCGTAATGCGCACGAAATGGTATGTAAACCCCGAATTTACATATCTGCCACTGTGCAGGAGAATCCGTATAGGTGTTCGATTGTTCGAACCGTATTGCCCAAGAAATGGTTTGTAAACGCCGTATTTACATATCTGCCACTGTGTAGGAGAATCCGTATAGGTGTTCGAGTGTTCGAACCGTAATGCGCAAGAAATGGTATGTAAACCCCGTATTTACATATCTGCCACTGTGCAGGAGAATCCGTATAGGTGTTCAAGTGTTCGAACCGTAATGCGCAAGAAATGGTACGGAAACCCCGTATTTACATATCTGCCACTGTGCAGGAGAATCCGTATAGGTGTTCGAGTGTTCGAACCATAATGCGCAAGAAATGGTATGTAAACCCCGTATTTACATATCTGCCACTGTGCAGGAGAATCCGTATAGGTGTTCGATTGTTCGAACCGTATTGCCCAAGAAATGGTTTGTAAACGCCGTATTTACATATCTGCCACTGTGCAGGAGAATCCGTATAGGTGTTCGAGTGTTCGAACCGTAATGCGCAAGAAATGGTATGTAAACCCCGTATTTACATATCTGCCACTGTGCAGGAGAATCCGTATAAGTGTTCGAGTGTTCGAATCGTATTGCGCAAGAATTGGTATGTAAACCCCGTATTTACATATCTGCCCCTGTACAGGAGAATCCGTATAGGTGTTCGAGTGTTCGAACCGTATTGCGCAAGAAATGGTATGTAAACCCCGTATTTACATATCTACCACTGTGCAGGAGAATCCGTATAGGTGTTCGAGTGTTCGAACCGTAATTCGCCCGAAATGGTATGTAAAACCCGTATTTACATATCTGCCACTGTGCAGGAGAATCCGTATAGGTGTTCGAGTGTTCGAACCGTATTGCCCAAGAAATGGTTTGTAAACGCCGTATTTACATATCTGCCACTGTTCAGGAGAATCCGTATAGGTGTTCGAGTGTTCGAACCGTAATGCGCAAGAAATGGTATGTAAACCCCGTATTTACATATCTGCCACTGTGCAGGAGAATCCGTATAGGTGTTCGAGTGTTCGAACCGTATTGCGCAAGAAATGGTTTGTAAACCCCGTATTTACATATCTGCCACTGTGCAGGAGAATCCGTATAGGTGTTCGAGTGTTCGAACCGTATTGCGCAAGAAATGGTAAGTAAACCTCGTATTTACATATCTGCCACTGCGCAGGAGAATCCGTATAGGTGTTCGAGTGTTCGAACCGTAATGCGCAAGAAATGGTATGTAAACCCCGTATTTACATATCTGCCACTGTGCAGGAGAATCCGTATAGGTGTTCGAGTGTTCGAACCGTATTGCCCAAGAAATGGTTTGTAAACCCCGTATTTACATATCTGCCACTGTGCAGCAGAATCCGTATAGGTGTTCGAGTGTTCGAACCGTATTGCGCAAGAAATGGTTTGTAAACCCCGTATTTACATATCTGCCACTGTGCAGGAGAATCCGTATAGGTGTTCGAGTGTTCGAACCGTATTGCCCAAGAAATGGTATGTAAACCCCGTATTTACATATCTGCCACTGTGCAGGAGAATCCGTATAGGTGTTCGAGTGTTCGAACCGTATTGCGCAATAAATGGTATGTAAACCCCGTATTTACATATCTGCCACTGTGCAGGAGAATCCGTATAGGTGTTCGAGTGTTCGATCCGTATTGCGCAAGAAATGGTATGTAAACCTCGTATTTACATATCTGCCACTGTGCAGGAGAATCCGTATAGGTGTTCGAGTGCTCGAACCGTAATGCGCAAGAAATGGTATGTAAACCCCGTATTTACATATCTGCCACTGTGCAGGAGAATCCGTATAGGTGTTCGAGTGTTCGAACCGTAATGCGCACGAAATGGTATGTAAACCCCGAATTTACATATCTGCCACTGTGCAGGAGAATCCGTATAGGTGTTCGATTGTTCGAACCGTATTGCCCAAGAAATGGTTTGTAAACGCCGTATTTACATATCTGCCACTGTGTAGGAGAATCCGTATAGGTGTTCGAGTGTTCGAACCGTAATGCGCAAGAAATGGTATGTAAACCCCGTATTTACATATCTGCCACTGTGCAGGAGAATCCGTATAGGTGTTCAAGTGTTCGAACCGTAATGCGCAAGAAATGGTACGGAAACCCCGTATTTACATATCTGCCACTGTGCAGGAGAATCCGTATAGGTGTTCGAGTGTTCGAACCATAATGCGCAAGAAATGGTATGTAAACCCCGTATTTACATATCTGCCACTGTGCAGGAGAATCCGTATAGGTGTTCGATTGTTCGAACCGTATTGCCCAAGAAATGGTTTGTAAACGCCGTATTTACATATCTGCCACTGTGCAGGAGAATCCGTATAGGTGTTCGAGTGTTCGAACCGTAATGCGCAAGAAATGGTATGTAAACCCCGTATTTACATATCTGCCACTGTGCAGGAGAATCCGTATAAGTGTTCGAGTGTTCGAATCGTATTGCGCAAGAATTGGTATGTAAACCCCGTATTTACATATCTGCCCCTGTACAGGAGAATCCGTATAGGTGTTCGAGTGTTCGAACCGTATTGCGCAAGAAATGGTATGTAAACCCCGTATTTACATATCTACCACTGTGCAGGAGAATCCGTATAGGTGTTCGAGTGTTCGAACCGTAATTCGCCCGAAATGGTATGTAAAACCCGTATTTACATATCTGCCACTGTGCAGGAGAATCCGTATAGGTGTTCGAGTGTTCGAACCGTATTGCGCAAGAAATGGTATGTAAACCCCGTATTTACATATCTGCCACTGTGCAGGAGAATCCGTATAGGTGTTCGAGTGTTCGAACCGTAATGCGCACGAAATGGTATGTAAACCCCGAATTTACATATCTGCCACTGTGCAGGAGAATCCGTATAGGTGTTCGATTGTTCAAACCGTATTGCCCAAGAAATGGTTTGTAAACGCCGTATTTACATATCTGCCACTGTGTAGGAGAATCCGTATAGGTGTTCGAGTGTTCGAACCGTAATGCGCAAGAAATGGTATGTAAACCCCGTATTTACATATCTGCCACTGTGCAGGAGAATCCGTATAGGTGTTCGAGTGTTCGAACCGTAATGCGCAAGAAATGGTACGGAAACCCCGTATTTACATATCTGCCACTGTGCAGGAGAATCCGTATAGGTGTTCGAGTGTTCGAACCATAATGCGCAAGAAATGGTATGTAAACCCCGTATTTACATATCTGCCACTGTGCAGGAGAATCCGTATAGGTGTTCGATTGTTCGAACCGTATTGCCCAAGAAATGGTTTGTAAACGCCGTATTTACATATCTGCCACTGTGCAGGAGAATCCGTATAGGTGTTCGAGTGTTCGAACCGTAATGCGCAAGAAATGGTATGTAAACCCCGTATTTACATATCTGCCACTATGCAGGAGAATCCGTATAAGTGTTCGAGTGTTCGAATCGTATTGCGCAAGAATTGGTATGTAAACCCCGTATTTACATATCTGCCCCTGTATAGGAGAATCCGTATAGGTGTTCGAGTGTTCGAACCGTATTGCGCAAGAAATGGTATGTAAACCCCGTATTTACATATCTACCACTGTGCAGGAGAATCCGTATAGGTGTTCGAGTGTTCGAACCGTAATTCGCCCGAAATGGTATGTAAAACCCGTATTTACATATCTGCCACTGTGCAGGAGAATCCGTATAGGTGTTCGAGTGTTCGAACCGTATTGCGCAAGAAATGGTATGTAAACCCCGTATTTCCATATCTGCCACTGTGCAGGAGAATCCGTATACGTGTTCGAGTGTTCGAACCCTAATGCATGAGAAATGGTAAGTAAACGCCGTATTTACATATATGCCACTGTGCAGGAGAATCCGTATAGGTGTTCGAGCGTTCGAACCGTATTGCGCAAGAAATGGTATGTAAACCCCGTATTTACATATCTGCCACTGTGCAGGAGAATCCGTATAGGTGTTCTAGTGTTCGAACCGTATTGCGCAAGAAATGGTATGTAAACCCCGTATTTACATATGTGCCACTGTGCAGGAGAATCCGTATAGGTGTTCGAGTGTTCGAACCGTAATTCGCCCGAAATGGTATGTAAAACCCGTATTTACATATCTGCCACTGTGCAGGAGAATCCGTATAGGTGTTCGAGTGTTCGAACCCTAATGCATGAGAAATGGTAACTAAACGCCGTATTTACATATCTGCCACTGTGCAGGAGAATCCGTATAGGTGTTCGAGTGTTCGAACCGTATTGCGCAAGAAATGGTATGTAAACCCCGTATTTACATATCTGCCACTGTGCAGGAGAATCCGTATAGGTGTTCGAGTGTTCGAACTGTATTGCGCAAGAAATGGTTTCTAAACCTCGTATTTACATATCTGCCACTGTGCAGGAGAATCCGTATCGGTGTTCGACTGTTCGAACCGCAATGCGCAAGAAATGGTACGGAAACCCCGTATTTACATATCTGCCACTGTGCAGGAGAATCCGTATAGGTGTTCGAGTTTTCAAACCGTAATGCGCAAGAAATGGTATGTAAACCCCGTATTTACATATCTGCCACTGTGCAGGAGAATCCGTATTGGTGTTCGAGTGTTCGAATCGTATTGCGCAAGAAATGGTATGTAAACCCCGTATTTACATATCTGCCACTGTGTAGGAGAATCCGTATAGGTGTTCGAGTGTTCGAACCGTAATGCGCAAGAAATGGTATGTAAACCCCGTATTTACATATCTGCCACTGTGCAGGAGAATCCGTATAGGTGTTCGTGTGTTCGAACCGTATTGCCCAAGAAATGGTTTGTAAACGCCGTATTTACATATCTGCCACTGTGCAGGAGATTCCGTATAGGTGTTCGAGTGTTCGAACCGTAATGCGCAGGAAATGGTATGTAAACCCCGTATTTACATATCTGCCACTGTGCAGGAGAATCCGTATAGGTGTTCGAGTGTTCGAACCGTATTGCGCAAGAAATGGTTTGTAAACCCCGTATTTACATATCTGCCACTGTGCTGGAGAATCCGTATAGGTGTTCGAGTGTTCGAACCGTATTGCGCAAGAAATGGTAAGTAAACCTCGTATTTACAAATCTGCCACTGTGCAGGAGAATCCGTATAGGTGTTCGAGTGTTCGAACCGTAATGCGCAAGAAATGGTATGTAAACCCCGTATTTACATATCTGCCACTGTGCAGGAGAATCCGTATAGGTGTTCGAGTGTTCGAACCGTAATGCGCAAGAAATGGTACGGAAACCCCGTATTTACATATCTGCCACTGTGCAGGAGAATCCGTATAGGTGTTCGATTGTTCGAACCATAATGCGCAAGAAATGGTATGTAAACCCCGTATTTACATATCTGCCACTGTGCAGGAGAATTCGTATAGGTGTTCGATTGTTCGAACCGTATTGCCCAAGAAATGGTTTGTAAACGCCGTATTTACATATCTGCCACTGTGCAGGAGAATCCGTATAGGTGTTCGAGTGTTCGAACCGTAATGCGCAAGAAATGGTATGTAAACCCCGTATTTACATATCTGGCACTGTGCAGGAGAATCCGTATAAGTGTTCGAGTGTTCGAACCGTAATGCGCAAGAAATGGTATGTAAACCCCGTATTTACATATCTGCCACTGTGCAGGAGAATCCGTATAGGTGTTCGGGTGTTCGAACCGTATTGCCCAATAAATGGTATGTAAACCCCGTATTTACATATCTGCCACTGTGCAGGAGAATCCGTATAGGTGTTCGAGTGTTCGAACCGTAATGCGCAGGAAATGGTATGTAAATCCCGTATTTACATATCTGCCACTGTGCAGGAGAATCCGTATAGGTGTTCGAGTGTTCGAACCGTATTGCGAAAGAAATGGTTTGTAAACCCCGTATTTACATATCTGGCACTGTGCAGGAGAATCCGTATAGGTGTTCGAGTATTCGATCCGTATTGCGCAAGAAATGGTATGTAAACCTCGTATTTACATATCTGCCACTGTGCAGGAGAATCCGTATAGGTGTTCGAGTGTTCGAACCGTAATGCGCAAGAAATGGTATGTAAACCCCGTATTTACATATCTGCCACTGTGCAGGAGAATCCGTATAGGTGTTCGAGTGTTCGAACCGTAATGCGCACGAAATGGTATGTAAACCCCGAATTTACATATCTGCCACTGTGCAGGAGAATCCGTATAGGTGTTCGATTGTTCGAACCGTATTGCCAAAGAAATGGTTTGTAAACGCCGTATTTATATATCTGCCACTGTGTAGGAGAATCCGTATAGGTGTTCGAGTGTTCGAACCGTAATGCGCAAGAAAGGGTATGTAAACCCCGTATTTACATATCTGCCACTGTCCAGGAGAATCCGTATAAGTGTTCGAGTGTTCGAATCGTATTGCGCAAGAATTGGTATGTAAACCCCGTATTTACATATCTGCCCCTGTACAGGAGAATCCGTATAGGTGTTCGAGTGTTCGAACCGTATTGCGCAAGAAATGGTATGTAAACCCCGTATTTACATATCTACCACTGTGCAGGAGAATCCGTATAGGTGTTCGAGTGTTCGAACCGTAATTCGCCCGAAATGGTATGTAAAACCCGTATTTACATATCTGCCACTGTGCAGGAGAATCCGTATAGGTGTTCGGGTGTTCGAACCGTATTGCGCAAGAAATGGTATGTAAACCCCGTATTTCCATATCTGCCACTGTGCAGGAGAATCCGTATAGGTGTTCGAGTGTTCGAACCCTAATGCATGAGAAATGGTAAGTAAACGCCGTATTTACATATCTGCAACTGTGCAGGAGAATCCGTATAGGTGTTCGAGTGTTCGAACCGTATTGCGCAAGAAATGGTATGTAAACCCCGTATTTACATATCTGCCACTGTGCAGGAGAATCCGTATAGGTGTTCTAGTGTTCGAACCGTATTGCGCAAGAAATGGAATGTAAACCCCGTATTTACATATGTGCCACTGTGCAGGAGAATCCGTATAGGTGTTCGAGTGTTCGAACCGTAATTCGCCCGAAATGGTATGTAAAACCCGTATTTACATATCTGCCACGGTGCAGGAGAATCCGTATAGGTGTTCGAGTGTTCGAACCCTAATGCATGAGAAATGGTAAGTAAACGCCGTATTTACATATCTGCCACTGTGCAGGAGAATCCGTATAGGTGTTCGAGTGTTCGAACCGTATTGCGCAAGAAATGGTATGTAAACCCCGTATTTACATATCTGCCACTGTGCAGGAGAATCCGTATAGGTGTTCGAGTGTTCGAACCGTAATGCGCAAGAAATGGTACGGAAACCCCGTATTTACATATCTGCCACTGTGCAGGAGAATCCGTATAGGTGTTCGAGTGTTCGAACCATAATGCGCAAGAAATGGTATGTAAACCCCGTATTTACATATCTGCCACTGTGCAGGAGAATCCGTATAGGTGTTCGATTGTTCGAACCGTATTGCCCAAGAAATGGTTTGTAAACGCCGTATTTACATATCTGCCACTGTGCAGGAGAATCCGTATAGGTGTTCGAGTGTTCGAACCGTAATGCGCAAGAAATGGTATGTAAACCCCGTATTTACATATCTGCCACTGTGCAGGAGAATCCGTATAAGTGTTCGAGTGTTCGAATCGTATTGCGCAAGAATTGGTATGTAAACCCCGTATTTACATATCTGCCCCTGTACAGGAGAATCCGTATAGTTGTTCGAGTGTTCGAACCGTATTGCGCAAGAAATGGTATGTAAACCCCGTATTTACATATCTACCACTGTGTAGGAGAATCCGTATAGGTGTTCGAGTGTTCGAACCGTAATTCGCCCGAAATGGTATGTAAAACCCGTATTTACATATCTGCCACTGTGCAGGAGAATCCGTATAGGTGTTCGAGTGTTCGAACCGTATTGCGCAAGAAATGGTATGTAAACCCCGTATTTACATATCTGCCACTGTGCAGGAGAATCCGTATAGGTGTTCGAGTGTTCAGACCGTAATGCGCACGAAATGGTATGTAAACCCCGAATTTACATATCTGCCACTGTGCAGGAGAATCCGTATAGGTGTTCGATTGTTCGAACCGTATTGCCCAAGAAATGGTTTGTAAACGCCGTATTTACATATCTGCCACTGTGTAGGAGAATCCGTATAGGTGTTCGAGTGTTCGAACCGTAATGCGCAAGAAATGGTATGTAAACCCCGTATTTACATATCTGCCACTGTGCAGGAGAATCCGTATAGGTGTTCGAGTGTTCGAACCGTAATGCGCAAGAAATGGTACGGAAACCCCGTATTTACATATCTGCCACTGTGCAGGAGAATCCGTATAGGTGTTCGAGTGTTCGAACCGTAATGCGCAAGAAATGGTATGTAAACCCCGTATTTACATATCTGCCACTGTGCAGGAGAATCCGTATAGGTGTTCGAGTGTTCGAACCGTAATGCGCAAGAAATGGTACGGAAACCCCGTATTTACATATCTGCCACTGTGCAGGAGAATCCGTATAGGTGTTCGAGTGTTCGAACCGTAATGCGCCAGAAATGATATGTAAACCCCGTATTTACACATCTGCCACTATGCAGGAGAATCCGTATAGGTGTTCGATTGTTCGAACCGTATTGCCCAAGAATTGGTTTGTAAACGCCGTATTTACATATCTGCCACTGTGCAGGAGAATCCGTATAGGTGTTCGAGTGTTCGAACCGTAATGCGCAAGAAATGGTATGTAAACCCCGTATTTACATATCTGCCACTGTGCAGGAGAATCCGTATAGGTGTTCGAGTGTTCGAATCGTATTGCGCAAGAATTGGTATGTAAACCCCGTATTTACATATCTGCCACTGTACAGGAGAATCCGTATAGGTGTTCGAGTGTCCGAACCGTAATTCGCCCGAAATGGTATGTAAAACCCGTATTTACATATCTGCCACTGTGCAGGAGAATCCGTATAGGTGTTCGAGTGTTCGAACCCTAATGCATGAGAAATGGTAACTAAACGCCGTATTTACATATCTGCCACTGTGCAGGAGAATCCGTATAGGTGTTCGAGTGTTCGAACCGTATTGCGCAAGAAATGGTATGTAAACCCCGTATTTACATATCTGCCACTGTGCAGGAGAATCCGTATAGGTGTTCGAGTGTTCGAACTGTATTGCGCAAGAAATGGTTTCTAAACATCGTATTTACATATCTGCCACTGTGCAGGAGAATCCGTATCGGTGTTCGACTGTTCGAACCGCAATGCGCAAGAAATGGTACGGAAACCCCGTATTTACATATCTGCCACTGTGCAGGAGAATCCGTATAGGTGTTCGAGTTTTCAAACCGTAATGCGCAAGAAATGGTATGTAAACCCCGTATTTACATATCTACCACTGTGCAGGAGAATCCGTATTGGTGTTCGAGTGTTCGAATCGTATTGCGCAAGAAATGGTATGTAAACCCCGTATTTACATATCTGCCACTGTGTAGGAGAATCCGTATAGGTGTTCGAGTGTTCGAACCGTAATGCGCAAGAAATGGTATGTAAACCCCGTATTTACATATCTGCCACTGTGCAGGAGAATCCGTATAGGTGTTCGTGTGTTCGAACCGTATTGCCCAAGAAATGGTTTGTAAACGCCGTATTTACATATCTGCCACTGTGCAGGAGATTCCATATAGGTGTTCGAGTGTTCGAACCGTAATGCGCAAGAAATGGTATGTAAACCCCGTATTTACATATCTGCCACTGTGCAGGAGAATCCGTATAGGTGTTCGAGTGTTCGAACCGTATTGCGCAAGAAATGGTTTGTAAACCCCGTATTTACATATCTGCCACTGTGCTGGAGAATCCGTAGAGGTGTTCGAGTGTTCGAACCGTATTGCGCAAGAAATGGTAAGTAAACCTCGTATTTACAAATCTGCCACTGTGCAGGAGAATCCGTATAGGTGTTCGAGTGTTCGAACCGTAATGCGCAAGAAATGGTATGTAAACCCCGTATTTACATATCTGCCACTGTGCAGGAGAATCCGTATAGGTGTTCGAGTGTTCGAACCGTAATGCGCAAGAAATGGTACGGAAACCCCGTATTTACATATCTGCCACTGTGCAGGAGAATCCGTATAGGTGTTCGATTGTTCGAACCATAATGCGCAAGAAATGGTATGTAAACCCCGTATTTACATATCTGCCACTGTGCAGGAGAATTCGTATAGGTGTTCGATTGTTCGAACCGTATTGCCCCAGAAATGGTTTGTAAACGCCATATTTACATATCTGCCACTGTGCAGGAGAATCCGTATAGGTGTTCGAGTGTTCGAACCGTAATGCGCAAGAAATGGTATGTAAACCCCGTATTTACATATCTGGCACTGTGCAGGAGAATCCGTATAAGTGTTCGAGTGTTCGAACCGTAATGCGCAAGAAATGGTATGTAAACCCCGTATTTACATATCTGCCACTGTGCAGGAGAATCCGTATAGGTGTTCGGGTGTTCGAACCGTATTGCCCAATAAATGGTATGTAAACCCCGTATTTACATATTTGCCACTGTGCAGGAGAATCCGTATAGGTGTTCGAGTGTTCGAACCGTAATGCGCAGGAAATGGTATGTAAATCCCGTATTTACATATCTGCCACTGTGCAGGAGAATCCGTATAGGTGTTCGAGTGTTCGAACCGTATTGCGAAAGAAATGGTTTGTAAACCCCGTATTTACATATCTGGCACTGTGCAGGAGAATCCGTATAGGTGTTCGAGTGTTCGATCCGTATTGCGCAAGAAATGGTATGTAAACCTCGTATTTACATATCTGCCACTGTGCAGGAGAATCCGTATAGGTGTTCGAGTGTTCGAACCGTAATGCGCAAGAAATGGTATGTAAACCCCGTATTTACATATCTGCCACTGTGCAGGAGAATCCGTATAGGTGTTCGAGTGTTCGAACCGTAATGCGCACGAAATGGTATGTAAACCCCGAATTTACATATCTGCCACTGTGCAGGAGAATCCGTATAGGTGTTCGATTGTTCGAACCGTATTGCCCAAGAAATGGTTTGTAAACGCCGTATTTACATATCTGCCACTGTGTAGGAGAATCCGTATAGGTGTTCGAGTGTTCGAACCGTAATGCGCAAGAAAGGGTATGTAAACCCCGTATTTACATATCTGCCACTGTCCAGGAGAATCCGTATAAGTGTTCGAGTGTTCGAATCGTATTGCGCAAGAATTGGTATGTAAACCCCGTATTTACATATCTGCCCCTGTACAGGAGAATCCGTATAGGTGTTCGAGTGTTCGAACCGTAATGCGCAAGAAATGGTATGTAAACCCCGTATTTACATATCTGCCACTGTGCAGGAGAATCCGTATAGGTGTTCGATTGTTCGAACCGTATTGCCCAAGAAATGGTTTGTAAACGCCGTATTTACATATCTGCCACTGTGCAGGAGAATCCGTATAGGTGTTCGGGTGTTCGAACCGTAATGCGCTAGAAATGGTATGTAAACCCCGTATTTACATATCTGCCACTGTTCAGGAGAATCCGTATAGGTGTTCGAGTGTTCGAACCGTATTGCGCAAGAAATGGTATGTAAACCCCGTATTTACATATCTGCCACTGTGCAGGAGAATCCGTATAGGTGTACGAGTGTTCGAACCGTATTGCGCAAGAAATGGTTTGTAAACCCCGTATTTACATATCTGCCACTGTGCAGGAGAATCCGTATAGGTGTTCGAGTGTTCGAACCGTATTGCGCAAGAAATGGTATGTAATCCCCGTAATTACATATCTGCCACTGTGCAGGAGAATCCGTATAGGTGTTCGAGTGTTCGAACCGTAATGCGCAAGAAATGGTATGTAAACCCCGTATTTACATATCTGCCACTGTGCAGGAGAATCCGTATAGGTGTTCGAGTGTTCGAACCGTAATGCGCAAGAAATGGTATGTAAACCCCGTATTTACATATCTGCCACTGTGCAGGAGAATCCGTATAGGTGTTCGATTGTTCGAACCGTATTGCCCAAGAAATGGTTTGTAAATGCCGTATTTACATAACTGCCACTGTGCAGGAGAATCCGTATAGGTGTTCGAGTGTTCTAACCGTAATGCGCAAGAAATGGTATGTAAACCCCATATTTACATATCTGCCACTGTGCAGGAGAATCCGTATAGGTGTTCGAGTGTTCGAACCGCAATGCGCAAGAAATGGTACGGAAACCCCGTATTTACATATCTGCCACTGTGCAGGAGAATCCGTATAGGTGTTCGAGTGTTCGAACCGTATTGCGCAAGAAATGGTTTGTAAACCCCGTATTTACATATCTGCCACTGTGCAGGAGAATCCGTATAGGTGCTCGAGTGTTCGAACCGTATTGCGCAAGAAATGGTATGTAAACCCCGTATTTACATATCTGCCACTGTGCAGGAGAATCCGTATAGGTGTTCGAGTGTTCGAGCCGTAATGCGCAAGAAATGGTATGTAAACCCCGTATTTACATATCTGCCACTGTGCAGGAGAATCCGTATAGGTGTTCGAGTGTTCGAACCGTAATGCGCAAGAAATGGTACGGAAACCCCGTATTTACATATCTGCCACTGTGCAGGAGAATCCGTATAGGTGTTCGAGTGTTCGAACCGTAATGCGCCAGAAATGGTATGTAAACCCCGTATTTACATATCTGCCACTGTGCAGGAGAATCCGTATAGGTGTTCGAGTGTTCGAACCGTATTGCGCAAGAAATGGTTTGTAAACCCCGTATTTACATATCTGCCACTGTGCAGGAGAATCCGTATAGGTGTTCGAGTGTTCGAACCGTATTGCGCAAGAAATGGTATGTAAACCCCGTATTTACATATCTGCCACTGTGCAGGAGAATCCGTATAGGTGTTCGAGTGTTCGAACCGTAATGCGCAAGGAATGGTATGTTAACCCCGTATTTACATATCTGCCACTGTGCAGGAGAATCCGTATAGGTGTTCGAGTGTTCGAACCGTAATGCGCAAGAAATGGTACGGAAACCCCGTATTTACATATCTGCCACTGTGCAGGAGAATCCGTATAGGTGTTCGAGTGTTCGAACCGTAATGCGCCAGAAATGGTATGTAAACCCCGTATTTACATATCTGCCACTATGCAGGAGAATCCGTATAGGTGTTCGATTGTTCGAACCGTATTGCCCAAGAATTGGTTTGTAAACGCCGTATTTACATATCTGCCACTGTGCAGGAGAATCCGTATAGGTGTTCGAGTGTTCGAACCGTAATGCGCAAGAAATGGTATGTAAACCCCGTATTTACATATCTGCCACTGTGCAGGAGAATCCGTATAGGTGTTCGAGTGTTCGAATCGTATTGCGCAAGAATTGGTATGTAAACCCCGTATTTACATATCTTCCACTGTACAGGAGAATCCGTATAGGTGTTCGAGTGTTCGAACCGCAATGCGCAAGAAATGGTACGGAAACCCCGTATTTACATATCTGCCACTGTGTAGGAGAATCCGTATAGGTGTTCGAGTGTTCGAACCGTATTGCGCAAGAAATGGTATGTAATCCCCGTAATTACATATCTGCCACTGTGCAGGAGAATCCGTATAGGTGTTCGAGTGTTCGAACCGTAATGCGCAAGAAATGGTATGTAAACCCCGTATTTACATATCTGCCACTGTGCAGGAGAATCCGTATAGGTGTTCGAGTGTTCGAACCGTAATGCGCAAGAAATGGTATGTAAACCCCGTATTTACATATCTGCCACTGTGCAGGAGAATCCGTATAGGTGTTCGAGTGTTCGAATCGTATTGCGCAAGAATTGGTATGTAAACCCCGTATTTACATATCTGCCACTGTACAGGAGAATCCGTATAGGTGTTCGAGTGTCCGAACCGTAATTCGCCCGAAATGGTATGTAAAACCCGTATTTACATATCTGCCACTGTGCAGGAGAATCCGTATAGGTGTTCGAGTGTTCGAACCCTAATGCATGAGAAATGGTAACTAAACGCCGTATTTACATATCTGCCACTGTGCAGGAGAATCCGTATAGGTGTTCGAGTGTTCGAACCGTATTGCGCAAGAAATGGTATGTAAACCCCGTATTTACATATCTGCCACTGTGCAGGAGAATCCGTATAGGTGTTCGAGTGTTCGAACTGTATTGCGCAAGAAATGGTTTCTAAACATCGTATTTACATATCTGCCACTGTGCAGGAGAATCCGTATCGGTGTTCGATTGTTCGAACCGTATTGCCCAAGAAATGGTTTGTAAATGCCGTATTTACATAACTGCCACTGTGCAGGAGAATCCGTATAGGTGTTCGAGTGTTCTAACCGTAATGCGCAAGAAATGGTATGTAAACCCCATATTTACATATCTGCCACTGTGCAGGAGAATCCGTATAGGTGTTCGAGTGTTCGAATCGTATTGCGCAAGAATTGGTATGTAAACCCCGTATTTACATATCTGCCACTGTACAGGAGAATCCGTATAGGTGTTCGAGTGTTCGAACCGTAATTCGCCCGAAATGGTATGTAAAATCCGTATTTACATATCTGCCACTGTGCAGGAGAATCCGTATAGGTGTTCGAGTGTTCGAACCGTATTTCGCAAGAAATGGTATGTAAACCCCGTATTTACATATCTGCCACTGTGCAGGAGAATCCGTATAGGTATTCGAGTGTTCGAACCGTAATGCGCAAGAAATGGTATGTAAACACCGTATTTACATATCTGCCACTGTGCAGGAGAATCCGTATAGGTGTACGAGTGTTCGAACCGTATTGCGCAAGAAATGGTTTGTAAACCCCGTATTTACATATCTGCCACTGTGCAGGAGAATCCGTATAGGTGTTCGAGTGTTCGAACCGCAATGCGCAAGAAATGGTACGGAAACCCCGTATTTACATATCTGCCACTGTGCAGGAGAATCCGTATAGGTGTTCGAGTGTTCGAACCGTATTGCGCAAGAAATGGTTTGTAAACCCCGTATTTACATATCTGCCACTGTGCAGGAGAATCCGTATAGGTGTTCGAGTGTTCGAACCGTATTGCGCAAGAAATGGTATGTAAACCCCGTATTTACATATCTGCCACTGTGCAGGAGAATCCGTATAGGTGTTCGAGTGTTCGAACCGTAATGCGCAAGAAATGGTATGTAAACCCCGTATTTACATATCTGCCACTGTGCAGGAGAATCCGTATAGGTGTTCGAGTGTTCGAACCGTAATGCGCAAGAAATGGTACGGAAACCCCGTATTTACATATCTGCCACTGTGCAGGAGAATCCGTATAGGTGTTCGAGTGTTCGAACCGTAATGCGCCAGAAATGATATGTAAACCCCGTATTTACACATCTGCCACTATGCAGGAGAATCCGTATAGGTGTTCGATTGTTCGAACCGTATTGCCCAAGAATTGGTTTGTAAACGCCGTATTTACATATCTGCCACTGTGCAGGAGAATCCGTATAGGTGTTCGAGTGTTCGAACCGTAATGCGCAAGAAATGGTATGTAAACCCCGTATTTACATATCTGCCACTGTGCAGGAGAATCCGTATAGGTGTTCGAGTGTTCGAATCGTATTGCGCAAGAATTGGTATGTAAACCCCGTATTTACATATCTGCCACTGTACAGGAGAATCCGTATAGGTGTTCGAGTGTCCGAACCGTAATTCGCCCGAAATGGTATGTAAAACCCGTATTTACATATCTGCCACTGTGCAGGAGAATCCGTATAGGTGTTCGAGTGTTCGAACCCTAATGCATGAGAAATGGTAACTAAACGCCGTATTTACATATCTGCCACTGTGCAGGAGAATCCGTATAGGTGTTCGAGTGTTCGAACCGTATTGCGCAAGAAATGGTATGTAAACCCCGTATTTACATATCTGCCACTGTGCAGGAGAATCCGTATAGGTGTTCGAGTGTTCGAACTGTATTGCGCAAGAAATGGTTTCTAAACATCGTATTTACATATCTGCCACTGTGCAGGAGAATCCGTATCGGTGTTCGACTGTTCGAACCGCAATGCGCAAGAAATGGTACGGAAACCCCGTATTTACATATCTGCCACTGTGCAGGAGAATCCGTATAGGTGTTCGAGTTTTCAAACCGTAATGCGCAAGAAATGGTATGTAAACCCCGTATTTACATATCTACCACTGTGCAGGAGAATCCGTATTGGTGTTCGAGTGTTCGAATCGTATTGCGCAAGAAATGGTATGTAAACCCCGTATTTACATATCTGCCACTGTGTAGGAGAATCCGTATAGGTGTTCGAGTGTTCGAACCGTAATGCGCAAGAAATGGTATGTAAACCCCGTATTTACATATCTGCCACTGTGCAGGAGAATCCGTATAGGTGTTCGTGTGTTCGAACCGTATTGCCCAAGAAATGGTTTGTAAACGCCGTATTTACATATCTGCCACTGTGCAGGAGATTCCATATAGGTGTTCGAGTGTTCGAACCGTAATGCGCAAGAAATGGTATGTAAACCCCGTATTTACATATCTGCCACTGTGCAGGAGAATCCGTATAGGTGTTCGAGTGTTCGAACCGTATTGCGCAAGAAATGGTTTGTAAACCCCGTATTTACATATCTGCCACTGTGCTGGAGAATCCGTAGAGGTGTTCGAGTGTTCGAACCGTATTGCGCAAGAAATGGTAAGTAAACCTCGTATTTACAAATCTGCCACTGTGCAGGAGAATCCGTATAGGTGTTCGAGTGTTCGAACCGTAATGCGCAAGAAATGGTATGTAAACCCCGTATTTACATATCTGCCACTGTGCAGGAGAATCCGTATAGGTGTTCGAGTGTTCGAACCGTAATGCGCAAGAAATGGTACGGAAACCCCGTATTTACATATCTGCCACTGTGCAGGAGAATCCGTATAGGTGTTCGATTGTTCGAACCATAATGCGCAAGAAATGGTATGTAAACCCCGTATTTACATATCTGCCACTGTGCAGGAGAATTCGTATAGGTGTTCGATTGTTCGAACCGTATTGCCCCAGAAATGGTTTGTAAACGCCGTATTTACATATCTGCCACTGTGCAGGAGAATCCGTATAGGTGTTCGAGTGTTCGAACCGTAATGCGCAAGAAATGGTATGTAAACCCCGTATTTACATATCTGGCACTGTGCAGGAGAATCCGTATAAGTGTTCGAGTGTTCGAACCGTAATGCGCAAGAAATGGTATGTAAACCCCGTATTTACATATCTGCCACTGTGCAGGAGAATCCGTATAGGTGTTCGGGTGTTCGAACCGTATTGCCCAATAAATGGTATGTAAACCCCGTATTTACATATTTGCCACTGTGCAGGAGAATCCGTATAGGTGTTCGAGTGTTCGAACCGTAATGCGCAGGAAATGGTATGTAAATCCCGTATTTACATATCTGCCACTGTGCAGGAGAATCCGTATAGGTGTTCGAGTGTTCGAACCGTATTGCGAAAGAAATGGTTTGTAAACCCCGTATTTACATATCTGGCACTGTGCAGGAGAATCCGTATAGGTGTTCGAGTGTTCGATCCGTATTGCGCAAGAAATGGTATGTAAACCTCGTATTTACATATCTGCCACTGTGCAGGAGAATCCGTATAGGTGTTCGAGTGTTCGAACCGTAATGCGCAAGAAATGGTATGTAAACCCCGTATTTACATATCTGCCACTGTGCAGGAGAATCCGTATAGGTGTTCGAGTGTTCGAACCGTAATGCGCACGAAATGGTATGTAAACCCCGAATTTACATATCTGCCACTGTGCAGGAGAATCCGTATAGGTGTTCGATTGTTCGAACCGTATTGCCCAAGAAATGGTTTGTAAACGCCGTATTTACATATCTGCCACTGTGTAGGAGAATCCGTATAGGTGTTCGAGTGTTCGAACCGTAATGCGCAAGAAAGGGTATGTAAACCCCGTATTTACATATCTGCCACTGTCCAGGAGAATCCGTATAAGTGTTCGAGTGTTCGAATCGTATTGCGCAAGAATTGGTATGTAAACCCCGTATTTACATATCTGCCCCTGTACAGGAGAATCCGTATAGGTGTTCGAGTGTTCGAACCGTATTGCGCAAGAAATGGTATGTAAACCCCGTATTTACATATCTACCACTGTGCAGGAGAATCCGTATAGGTGTTCGAGTGTTCGAACCGTAATTCGCCCGAAATGGTATGTAAAACCCGTATTTACATATCTGCCACTGTGCAGGAGAATCCGTATAGGTGTTCGGGTGTTCGAACCGTATTGCGCAAGAAATGGTATGTAAACCCCGTATTTCCATATCTGCCACTGTGCAGGAGAATCCGTATAGGTGTTCGAGTGTTCGAACCCTAATGCATGAGAAATGGTAAGTAAACGCCGTATTTACATATCTGCAACTGTGCAGGAGAATCCGTATAGGTGTTCGAGTGTTCGAACCGTATTGCGCAAGAAATGGTATGTAAACCCCGTATTTACGTATCTGCCACTGTGCAGGAGAATCCGTATAGGTGTTCTAGTGTTCGAACCGTATTGCGCAAGAAATGGAATGTAAACCCCGTATTTACATATGTGCCACTGTGCAGGAGAATCCGTATAGGTGTTCGAGTGTTCGAACCGTAATTCGCCCGAAATGGTATGTAAAACCCGTATTTACATATCTGCCACGGTGCAGGAGAATCCGTATAGGTGTTCGAGTGTTCGAACCCTAATGCATGAGAAATGGTAAGTAAACGCCGTATTTACATATCTGCCACTGTGCAGGAGAATCCGTATAGGTGTTCGAGTGTTCGAACCGTATTGCGCAAGAAATGGTATGTAAACCCCGTATTTACATATCTGCCACTGTGCAGGAGAATCCGTATAGGTGTTCGAGTGTTCGAACCGTAATGCGCAAGAAATGGTACGGAAACCCCGTATTTACATATCTGCCACTGTGCAGGAGAATCCGTATAGGTGTTCGAGTGTTCGAACCATAATGCGCAAGAAATGGTATGTAAACCCCGTATTTACATATCTGCCATTGTGCAGGAGAATCCGTATAGGTGTTCGATTGTTCGAACCGTATTGCCCAAGAAATGGTTTGTAAACGCCGTATTTACATATCTGCCACTGTGCAGGAGAATCCGTATAGGTGTTCGAGTGTTCGAACCGTAATGCGCAAGAAATGGTATGTAAACCCCGTATTTACATATCTGCCACTGTGCAGGAGAATCCGTATAGGTGTTCGAGTGTTCGAACCGTAATGCGCAAGAAATGGTACGGAAACCCCGTATTTACATATCTACCACTGTGCAGGAGAATCCGTATAGGTGTTCGAGTGTTCGAACCATAATGCGCAAGAAATGGTATGTAAACCCCGTATTTACATATCTGCCCCTGTACAGGAGAATCCGTATAGTTGTTCGAGTGTTCGAACCGTATTGCGCAAGAAATGGTATGTAAACCCCGTATTTACATATCTACCACTGTGCAGGAGAATCCGTATAGGTGTTCGAGTGTTCGAACCGTAATTCGCCCGAAATGGTATGTAAAACCCGTATTTACATATCTGCCACTGTGCAGGAGAATCCGTATAGGTGTTCGAGTGTTCGAACCGTATTGCGCAAGAAATGGTATGTAAACCCCGTATTTACATATCTGCCACTGTGCAGGAGAATCCGTATAGGTGTTCGAGTGTTCAGACCGTAATGCGCACGAAATGGTATGTAAACCCCGAATTTACATATCTGCCACTGTGCAGGAGAATCCGTATAGGTGTTCGATTGTTCGAACCGTATTGCCCAAGAAATGGTTTGTAAACGCCGTATTTACATATCTGCCACTGTGTAGGAGAATCCGTATAGGTGTTCGAGTGTTCGAACCGTAATGCGCAAGAAATGGTATGTAAACCCCGTATTTACATATCTGCCACTGTGCAGGAGAATCCGTATAGGTGTTCGAGTGTTCGAACCGTAATGCGCAAGAAATGGTACGGAAACCCCGTATTTACATATCTACCACTGTGCAGGAGAATCCGTATAGGTGTTCGAGTGTTCGAACCATAATGCGCAAGAAATGGTATGTAAACCCCGTATTTACATATCTGCCACTGTGCAGGAAAATCCGTATAGGTGTTCGATTGTTCGAACCGTATTGCCCAAGAAATGGTTTGTAAACGCCGTATTTACATATCTGCCACTGTGCAGGAGAATCCGTATAGGTGTTCGAGTGTTCGAACCGTAATGCGCAAGAAATGGTATGTAAACCCCGTATTTACATATCTGCCACTGTGCAGGAGAATCCGTATAAGTGTTCGAGTGTTCGAATCGTATTGCGCAAGAATTGGTATGTAAACCCCGTATTTACATATCTGCCCCTGTATACGAGAATCCGTATAGGTGTTCGAGTGTTCGAACCGTATTGCGCAAGAAATGGTATGTAAACCCCGTATTTACATATCTACCACTGTGCAGGAGAATCCGTATAGGTGTTCGAGTGTTCGAACCGTAAATCGCCCGAAATGGTATGTAAAACCCGTATTTACATATCTGCCACTGTGCAGGAGAATCCGTATAGGTGTTCGAGTGTTCGAACCGTATTGCGCAAGAAATGGTATGTAAACCCCGTATTTACATATCGGCCACTGTGCAGGAGAATCCGTATAGGTGTTCGAGTGTTCGAACCCTAATGCATGAGAAATGGTAAGTAAACGCCGTATTTACATATCTGCCACTGTGCAGGAGAATCCGTATAGGTGTTCGAGTGTTCGAACCGTATTGCGCAAGAAATGGTATGTAAACCCCGTATTTACATATCTGCCACTGTGCAGGAGAATCCGTATAGGTGTTCTAGTGTTCGAACCGTATTGCGCAAGAAATGGTATGTAAACCCCGTATTTACATATGTGCCACTGTGCAGGAGAATCCGTATAGGTGTTCGAGTGTTCGAACCGTAATTCGCCCGAAATGGTATGTAAAACCCGTATTTACATATCTGCCACTGTGCAGGAGAATCCGTATAGGTGTTCGAGTGTTCGAACCCTAATGCATGAGAAATGGTAACTAAACGCCGTATTTACATATCTGCCACTGTGCAGGAGAATCCGTATAGGTGTTCGAGTGTTCGAACCGTATTGCGCAAGAAATGGTATGTAAACCCCGTATTTACATATCTGCCACTGTGCAGGAGAATCCGTATAGGTGTTCGAGTGTTCGAACCGTATTGCGCAAGAAATGGTTTCTAAACCTCGTATTTACATATCTGCCACTGTGCAGGAGAATCCGTATCGGTGTTCGACTGTTCGAACCGCAATGCGCAAGAAATGGTACGGAAACCCCGTATTTACATATCTGCCACTGTGCAGGAGAATCCGTATAGGTGTTCGAGTTTTCAAACCGTAATGCGCAAGAAATGGTATGTAAACCCCGTATTTACATATCTGCCACTGTGCAGGAGAATCCGTATTGGTGTTCGAGTGTTCGAATCGTATTGCGCAAGAAATTATATGTAAACCCCGTATTTACATATCTGCCACTGTGTAGGAGAATCCGTATAGGTGTTCGAGTGTTCGAACCGTAATGCGCAAGAAATGGCATGTAAACCCCGTATTTACATATCTGCCACTGTGCAGGAGAATCCGTATAGGTGTTCGAGTGTTCGAACCGTATTGCCCAAGAAATGGTTTGTAAACGCCGTATTTACATATCTACCACTGTGCAGGAGATTCCGTATAGGTGTTCGAGTGTTCGAACCGTAATGCGCAAGAAATGGTATGTAAACCCCGTATTTACATATCTGCCACTGTGCAGGAGAATCCGTATAGGTGTTCGAGTGTTCGAACCGTATTGCGCAAGAAATGGTTTGTAAACCCCGTATTTACATATCTGCCACTGTGCTGGAGAATCCGTATAGGTGTTCGAGTGTTCGAACCGTATTGCGCAAGAAATGGTAAGTAAACCTCGTATTTACATATCTGCCACTGTGCAGGAGAATCCGTATAGGTGTTCGAGTGTTCGAACCGTAATGCGCAAGAAATGGTATGTAAACCCCGTATTTACATATCTGCCACTGTGCAGGAGAATCCGTATAGGTGTTCGAGTGTTCGAACCGTAATGCGCAAGAAATGGTACGGAAACCCCGTATTTACATATCTGCCACTGTGCAGGAGAATCCGTATAGGTGTACGATTGTTCGAACCATAATGCGCAAGAAATGGTATGTAAACCCCGTATTAACATATCTGCCACTGTGCAGGAGAATCCGTATAGGTGTTCGATTGTTCGAACCGTATTGCCCAAGAAATGGTATGTAAACCCCGTATTTACATATCAGCCACTGTGCAGGAGAATCCGTATAGGTGTTCGAGTGTTCGAACCGTAATGCGCAAGAAATGGTATGTAAACCCCGTATTTACATATCTGCCACTGTGCAGGAGAATCCGTATAGGTGTTCGAGTGTTCGAACCGTAATGCGCAAGAAATGGTAGGTAAACCCCGTATTTACAAATCTGCCACTGTGCAGGAGAATCCGTATAGGTGTTCGAGTGTTCGAACCGTAATGCGCAAGAAATGGTACGGAAACCCCGTATTTACATATCTGCCACTGTGCAGGAGAATCCGTATAGGTGTTCGAGTGTTCGAATCGTAATGCGCAAGAAATGGTATGTAAACCCCGTATTTACATATCTGCCACTGCGCAGGAGAATCCGTATAGGTGTTCGATTGTTCGAACCGTATTGCCCAAGAAATGGTTTGTAAACGCCGTATTTACATATCTGCCACTGTGTAGGAGAATCCGTATAGGTGTTCGAGTGTTCGAACCGTAATGCGCAAGAAATGGTATGTAAACCCCGTATTTACATATCTGCCATTGTGTAGGAGAATCCGTATAGGTGTTCAAGTGTTCGAACCGTAATGCGCAAGAAATGGTACGGAAACCCCGTATTTACATATCTGCCACTGTGCTGGAGAATCCGTATAGGTGTTCGAGTGTTCGAACCGTAATGCGCAAGAAATGGTATGTAAACCCCGTATTTACATATCTGCCACTGTGCAGGAGAATCCGTATAGGTGTTCGATTGTTCGAACCGTATTGCCCAAGAAATGGTTTGTAAACGCCGTATTTACATATCTGCCACTGTGCAGGAGAATCCGTATAGGTGTTCGGGTGTTCGAACCGTAATGCGCAAGAAATGGTATGTAAACCCCGTATTTACATATCTGCCACTGTTCAGGAGAATCCGTATAGGTGTTCGAGTGTTCGAACCGTATTGCGCAAGAAATGGTATGTAAACCCCGTATTTACATATCTGCCACTGTGCAGGAGAATCCGTATAGGTGTACGAGTGTTCGAACCGTATTGCGCAAGAAATGGTTTGTAAACCCCGTATTTACATATCTGCCACTGTGCAGGAGAATCCGTATAGGTGTTCGAGTGTTCGAACCGCAATGCGCAAGAAATGGTACGGAAACCCCGTATTTACATATCTGCCACTGTGCAGGAGAATCCGTATAGGTGTTCGAGTGTTCGAACCGTATTGCGCAAGAAATGGTATGTAATCCCCGTAATTACATATCTGCCACTGTGCAGGAGAATCCGTATAGGTGTTCGAGTGTTCGAACCGTAATGCGCAAGAAATGGTATGTAAACCCCGTATTTACATATCTGCCACTGTGCAGGAGAATCCGTATAGGTGTTCGAGTGTTCGAACCGTAATGCGCAAGAAATGGTATGTAAACCCCGTATTTACATATCTGCCACTGTGCAGGAGAATCCGTATAGGTGTTCGATTGTTCGAACCGTATTGCCCAAGAAATGGTTTGTAAATGCCGTATTTACATAACTGCCACTGTGCAGGAGAATCCGTATAGGTGTTCGAGTGTTCTAACCGTAATGCGCAAGAAATGGTATGTAAACCCCATATTTACATATCTGCCACTGTGCAGGAGAATCCGTATAGGTGTTCGAGTGTTCGAACCGCAATGCGCAAGAAATGGTACGGAAACCCCGTATTTACATATCTGCCACTGTGCAGGAGAATCCGTGTAGGTGTTCGAGTGTTCGAACCGTATTGCGCAAGAAATGGTTTGTAAACCCCGTATTTACATATCTGCCACTGTGCAGGAGAATCCGTATAGGTGTTCGAGTGTTCGAACCGTATTGCGCAAGAAATGGTATGTAAACCCCGTATTTACATATCTGCCACTGTGCAGGAGAATCCGTATAGGTGTTCGAGTGTTCGAGCCGTAATGCGCAAGAAATGGTATGTAAACCCCGTATTTACATATCTGCCACTGTGCAGGAGAATCCGTATAGGTGTTCGAGTGTTCGAACCGTAATGCGCAAGAAATGGTACGGAAACCCCGTATTTACATATCTGCCACTGTGCAGGAGAATCCGTATAGGTGTTCGAGTGTTCGAACCGTAATGCGCCAGAAATGGTATGTAAACCCCGTATTTACATATCTGCCACTGTGCAGGAGAATCCGTATAGGTGTTCGAGTGTTCGAACCGTATTGCGCAAGAAATGGTTTGTAAACCCCGTATTTACATATCTGCCACTGTGCAGGAGAATCCGTATAGGTGTTCGAGTGTTCGAACCGTATTGCGCAAGAAATGGTATGTAAACCCCGTATTTACATATCTGCCACTGTGCAGGAGAATCCGTATAGGTGTTCGAGTGTTCGAACCGTAATGCGCAAGGAATGGTATGTAAACCCCGTATTTACATATCTGCCACTGTGCAGGAGAATCCGTATAGGTGTTCGAGTGTTCGAACCGTAATGCGCAAGAAATGGTACGGAAACCCCGTATTTACATATCTGCCACTGTGCAGGAGAATCCGTATAGGTGTTCGAGTGTTCGAACCGTAATGCGCCAGAAATGGTATGTAAACCCCGTATTTACATATCTGCCACTATGCAGGAGAATCCGTATAGGTGTTCGATTGTTCGAACCGTATTGCCCAAGAAATGGTATGTAAACCCCGTATTTACATATCTGCCACTGTGCAGGAGAATCCGTATAGGTGTTCGAGTGTTCGAACCGTATTGCGCAAGAAATGGTTTCTAAACCTCGTATTTACATATCTGCCACTGTGCAGGAGAATCCGTATCGGTGTTCGACTGTTCGAACCGCAATGCGCAAGAAATGGTACGGAAACCCCGTATTTACATATCTGCCACTGTGCAGGAGAATCCGTATAGGTGTTCGAGTTTTCAAACCGTAATGCGCAAGAAATGGTATGTAAACCCCGTATTTACATATCTGCCACTGTGCAGGAGAATCCGTATTGGTGTTCGAGTGTTCGAATCGTATTGCGCAAGAAATTATATGTAAACCCCGTATTTACATATCTGCCACTGTGTAGGAGAATCCGTATAGGTGTTCGAGTGTTCGAACCGTAATGCGCAAGAAATGGCATGTAAACCCCGTATTTACATATCTGCCACTGTGCAGGAGAATCCGTATAGGTGTTCGAGTGTTCGAACCGTATTGCCCAAGAAATGGTTTGTAAACGCCGTATTTACATATCTACCACTGTGCAGGAGATTCCGTATAGGTGTTCGAGTGTTCGAACCGTAATGCGCAAGAAATGGTATGTAAACCCCGTATTTACATATCTGCCACTGTGCAGGAGAATCCGTATAGGTGTTCGAGTGTTCGAACCGTATTGCGCAAGAAATGGTTTGTAAACCCCGTATTTACATATCTGCCACTGTGCTGGAGAATCCGTATAGGTGTTCGAGTGTTCGAACCGTATTGCGCAAGAAATGGTAAGTAAACCTCGTATTTACATATCTGCCACTGTGCAGGAGAATCCGTATAGGTGTTCGAGTGTTCGAACCGTAATGCGCAAGAAATGGTATGTAAACCCCGTATTTACATATCTGCCACTGTGCAGGAGAATCCGTATAGGTGTTCGAGTGTTCGAACCGTAATGCGCAAGAAATGGTACGGAAACCCCGTATTTACATATCTGCCACTGTGCAGGAGAATCCGTATAGGTGTACGATTGTTCGAACCATAATGCGCAAGAAATGGTATGTAAACCCCGTATTAACATATCTGCCACTGTGCAGGAGAATCCGTATAGGTGTTCGATTGTTCGAACCGTATTGCCCAAGAAATGGTATGTAAACCCCGTATTTACATATCAGCCACTGTGCAGGAGAATCCGTATAGGTGTTCGAGTGTTCGAACCGTAATGCGCAAGAAATGGTATGTAAACCCCGTATTTACATATCTGCCACTGTGCAGGAGAATCCGTATAGGTGTTCGAGTGTTCGAACCGTAATGCGCAAGAAATGGTAGGTAAACCCCGTATTTACAAATCTGCCACTGTGCAGGAGAATCCGTATAGGTGTTCGAGTGTTCGAACCGTAATGCGCAAGAAATGGTACGGAAACCCCGTATTTACATATCTGCCACTGTGCAGGAGAATCCGTATAGGTGTTCGAGTGTTCGAATCGTAATGCGCAAGAAATGGTATGTAAACCCCGTATTTACATATCTGCCACTGCGCAGGAGAATCCGTATAGGTGTTCGATTGTTCGAACCGTATTGCCCAAGAAATGGTTTGTAAACGCCGTATTTACATATCTGCCACTGTGTAGGAGAATCCGTATAGGTGTTCGAGTGTTCGAACCGTAATGCGCAAGAAATGGTATGTAAACCCCGTATTTACATATCTGCCATTGTGTAGGAGAATCCGTATAGGTGTTCGAGTGTTCGAACCGTAATGCGCAAGAAATGGTACGGAAACCCCGTATTTACATATCTGCCACTGTGCTGGAGAATCCGTATAGGTGTTCGAGTGTTCGAACCGTAATGCGCAAGAAATGGTATGTAAACCCCGTATTTACATATCTGCCACTGTGCAGGAGAATCCGTATAGGTGTTCGATTGTTCGAACCGTATTGCCCAAGAAATGGTTTGTAAACGCCGTATTTACATATCTGCCACTGTGCAGGAGAATCCGTATAGGTGTTCGGGTGTTCGAACCGTAATGCGCAAGAAATGGTATGTAAACCCCGTATTTACATATCTGCCACTGTTCAGGAGAATCCGTATAGGTGTTCGAGTGTTCGAACCGTATTGCGCAAGAAATGGTATGTAAACCCCGTATTTACATATCTGCCACTGTGCAGGAGAATCCGTATAGGTGTACGAGTGTTCGAACCGTATTGCGCAAGAAATGGTTTGTAAACCCCGTATTTACATATCTGCCACTGTGCAGGAGAATCCGTATAGGTGTTCGAGTGTTCGAACCGCAATGCGCAAGAAATGGTACGGAAACCCCGTATTTACATATCTGCCACTGTGCAGGAGAATCCGTATAGGTGTTCGAGTGTTCGAACCGTATTGCGCAAGAAATGGTATGTAATCCCCGTAATTACATATCTGCCACTGTGCAGGAGAATCCGTATAGGTGTTCGAGTGTTCGAACCGTAATTCGCAAGAAATGGTATGTAAACCCCGTATTTACATATCTGCCACTGTGCAGGAGAATCCGTATAGGTGTTCGAGTGTTCGAACCGTAATGCGCAAGAAATGGTATGTAAACCCCGTATTTACATATCTGCCACTGTGCAGGAGAATCCGTATAGGTGTTCGATTGTTCGAACCGTATTGCCCAAGAAATGGTTTGTAAATGCCGTATTTACATAACTGCCACTGTGCAGGAGAATCCGTATAGGTGTTCGAGTGTTCTAACCGTAATGCGCAAGAAATGGTATGTAAACCCCATATTTACATATCTGCCACTGTGCAGGAGAATCCGTATAGGTGTTCGAGTGTTCGAACCGCAATGCGCAAGAAATGGTACGGAAACCCCGTATTTACATATCTGCCACTGTGCAGGAGAATCCGTGTAGGTGTTCGAGTGTTCGAACCGTATTGCGCAAGAAATGGTTTGTAAACCCCGTATTTACATATCTGCCACTGTGCAGGAGAATCCGTATAGGTGTTCGAGTGTTCGAACCGTATTGCGCAAGAAATGGTATGTAAACCCCGTATTTACATATCTGCCACTGTGCAGGAGAATCCGTATAGGTGTTCGAGTGTTCGAGCCGTAATGCGCAAGAAATGGTATGTAAACCCCGTATTTACATATCTGCCACTGTGCAGGAGAATCCGTATAGGTGTTCGAGTGTTCGAACCGTAATGCGCAAGAAATGGTACGGAAACCCCGTATTTACATATCTGCCACTGTGCAGGAGAATCCGTATAGGTGTTCGAGTGTTCGAACCGTAATGCGCCAGAAATGGTATGTAAACCCCGTATTTACATATCTGCCACTGTGCAGGAGAATCCGTATAGGTGTTCGAGTGTTCGAACCGTATTGCGCAAGAAATGGTTTGTAAACCCCGTATTTACATATCTGCCACTGTGCAGGAGAATCCGTATAGGTGTTCGAGTGTTCGAACCGTATTGCGCAAGAAATGGTATGTAAACCCCGTATTTACATATCTGCCACTGTGCAGGAGAATCCGTATAGGTGTTCGAGTGTTCGAACCGTAATGCGCAAGGAATGGTATGTAAACCCCGTATTTACATATCTGCCACTGTGCAGGAGAATCCGTATAGGTGTTCGAGTGTTCGAACCGTAATGCGCAAGAAATGGTACGGAAACCCCGTATTTACATATCTGCCACTGTGCAGGAGAATCCGTATAGGTGTTCGAGTGTTCGAACCGTAATGCGCCAGAAATGGTATGTAAACCCCGTATTTACATATCTGCCACTATGCAGGAGAATCCGTATAGGTGTTCGATTGTTCGAACCGTATTGCCCAAGAAATGGTATGTAAACCCCGTATTTACATATCTGCCACTGTGCAGGAGAATCCGTATAGGTGTTCGAGTGTTCGAACCGTATTGCGCAAGAAATGGTTTCTAAACCTCGTATTTACATATCTGCCACTGTGCAGGAGAATCCGTATCGGTGTTCGACTGTTCGAACCGCAATGCGCAAGAAATGGTACGGAAACCCCGTATTTACATATCTGCCACTGTGCAGGAGAATCCGTATAGGTGTTCGAGTTTTCAAACCGTAATGCGCAAGAAATGGTATGTAAACCCCGTATTTACATATCTGCCACTGTGCAGGAGAATCCGTATTGGTGTTCGAGTGTTCGAATCGTATTGCGCAAGAAATTATATGTAAACCCCGTATTTACATATCTGCCACTGTGTAGGAGAATCCGTATAGGTGTTCGAGTGTTCGAACCGTAATGCGCAAGAAATGGCATGTAAAACCCGTATTTACATATCTGCCACTGTGCAGGAGAATCCGTATAGGTGTTCGAGTGTTCGAACCGTATTGCCCAAGAAATGGTTTGTAAACGCCGTATTTACATATCTACCACTGTGCAGGAGATTCCGTATAGGTGTTCGAGTGTTCGAACCGTAATGCGCAAGAAATGGTATGTAAACCCCGTATTTACATATCTGCCACTGTGCAGGAGAATCCGTATAGGTGTTCGAGTGTTCGAACCGTATTGCGCAAGAAATGGTTTGTAAACCCCGTATTTACATATCTGCCACTGTGCTGGAGAATCCGTATAGGTGTTCGAGTGTTCGAACCGTATTGCGCAAGAAATGGTAAGTAAACCTCGTATTTACATATCTGCCACTGTGCAGGAGAATCCGTATAGGTGTTCGAGTGTTCGAACCGTAATGCGCAAGAAATGGTATGTAAACCCCGTATTTACATATCTGCCACTGTGCAGGAGAATCCGTATAGGTGTTCGAGTGTTCGAACCGTAATGCGCAAGAAATGGTACGGAAACCCCGTATTTACATATCTGCCACTGTGCAGGAGAATCCGTATAGGTGTACGATTGTTCGAACCATAATGCGCAAGAAATGGTATGTAAACCCCGTATTAACATATCTGCCACTGTGCAGGAGAATCCGTATAGGTGTTCGATTGTTCGAACCGTATTGCCCAAGAAATGGTATGTAAACCCCGTATTTACATATCAGCCACTGTGCAGGAGAATCCGTATAGGTGTTCGAGTGTTCGAACCGTAATGCGCAAGAAATGGTATGTAAACCCCGTATTTACAAATCTGCCACTGTGCAGGAGAATCCGTATAGGTGTTCGAGTGTTCGAACCGTAATGCGCAAGAAATGGTAGGTAAACCCCGTATTTACAAATCTGCCACTGTGCAGGAGAATCCGTATAGGTGTTCGAGTGTTCGAACCGTAATGCGCAAGAAATGGTACGGAAACCCCGTATTTACATATCTGCCACTGTGCAGGAGAATCCGTATAGGTGTTCGAGTGTTCGAATCGTAATGCGCAAGAAATGGTATGTAAACCCCGTATTTACATATCTGCCACTGCGCAGGAGAATCCGTATAGGTGTTCGATTGTTCGAACCGTATTGCCCAAGAAATGGTTTGTAAACGCCGTATTTACATATCTGCCACTGTGTAGGAGAATCCGTATAGGTGTTCGAGTGTTCGAACCGTAATGCGCAAGAAATGGTATGTAAACCCCGTATTTACATATCTGCCATTGTGTAGGAGAATCCGTATAGGTGTTCGAGTGTTCGAACCGTAATGCGCAAGAAATGGTACGGAAACCCCGTATTTACATATCTGCCACTGTGCTGGAGAATCCGTATAGGTGTTCGAGTGTTCGAACCGTAATGCGCAAGAAATGGTATGTAAACCCCGTATTTACATATCTGCCACTGTGCAGGAGAATCCGTATAGGTGTTCGATTGTTCGAACCGTATTGCCCAAGAAATGGTTTGTAAACGCCGTATTTACATATCTGCCACTGTGCAGGAGAATCCGTATAGGTGTTCGGGTGTTCGAACCGTAATGCGCAAGAAATGGTATGTAAACCCCGTATTTACATATCTGCCACTGTTCAGGAGAATCCGTATAGGTGTTCGAGTGTTCGAACCGTATTGCGCAAGAAATGGTATGTAAACCCCGTATTTACATATCTGCCACTGTGCAGGAGAATCCGTATAGGTGTACGAGTGTTCGAACCGTATTGCGCAAGAAATGGTTTGTAAACCCCGTATTTACATATCTGCCACTGTGCAGGAGAATCCGTATAGGTGTTCGAGTGTTCGAACCGCAATGCGCAAGAAATGGTACGGAAACCCCGTATTTACATATCTGCCACTGTGCAGGAGAATCCGTATAGGTGTTCGAGTGTTCGAACCGTATTGCGCAAGAAATGGTATGTAATCCCCGTAATTACATATCTGCCACTGTGCAGGAGAATCCGTATAGGTGTTCGAGTGTTCGAACCGTAATGCGCAAGAAATGGTATGTAAACCCCGTATTTACATATCTGCCACTGTGCAGGAGAATCCGTATAGGTGTTCGAGTGTTCGAACCGTAATGCGCAAGAAATGGTATGTAAACCCCGTATTTACATATCTGCCACTGTGCAGGAGAATCCGTATAGGTGTTCGATTGTTCGAACCGTATTGCCCAAGAAATGGTTTGTAAATGCCGTATTTACATAACTGCCACTGTGCAGGAGAATCCGTATAGGTGTTCGAGTGTTCTAACCGTAATGCGCAAGAAATGGTATGTAAACCCCATATTTACATATCTGCCACTGTGCAGGAGAATCCGTATAGGTGTTCGAGTGTTCGAACCGCAATGCGCAAGAAATGGTACGGAAACCCCGTATTTACATATCTGCCACTGTGCAGGAGAATCCGTGTAGGTGTTCGAGTGTTCGAACCGTATTGCGCAAGAAATGGTTTGTAAACCCCGTATTTACATATCTGCCACTGTGCAGGAGAATCCGTATAGGTGTTCGAGTGTTCGAACCGTATTGCGCAAGAAATGGTATGTAAACCCCGTATTTACATATCTGCCACTGTGCAGGAGAATCCGTATAGGTGTTCGAGTGTTCGAGCCGTAATGCGCAAGAAATGGTATGTAAACCCCGTATTTACATATCTGCCACTGTGCAGGAGAATCCGTATAGGTGTTCGAGTGTTCGAACCGTAATGCGCAAGAAATGGTACGGAAACCCCGTATTTACATATCTGCCACTGTGCAGGAGAATCCGTATAGGTGTTCGAGTGTTCGAACCGTAATGCGCCAGAAATGGTATGTAAACCCCGTATTTACATATCTGCCACTGTGCAGGAGAATCCGTATAGGTGTTCGAGTGTTCGAACCGTATTGCGCAAGAAATGGTTTGTAAACCCCGTATTTACATATCTGCCACTGTGCAGGAGAATCCGTATAGGTGTTCGAGTGTTCGAACCGTATTGCGCAAGAAATGGTATGTAAACCCCGTATTTACATATCTGCCACTGTGCAGGAGAATCCGTATAGGTGTTCGAGTGTTCGAACCGTAATGCGCAAGGAATGGTATGTAAACCCCGTATTTACATATCTGCCACTGTGCAGGAGAATCCGTATAGGTGTTCGAGTGTTCGAACCGTAATGCGCAAGAAATGGTACGGAAACCCCGTATTTACATATCTGCCACTGTGCAGGAGAATCCGTATAGGTGTTCGAGTGTTCGAACCGTAATGCGCCAGAAATGGTATGTAAACCCCGTATTTACATATCTGCCACTATGCAGGAGAATCCGTATAGGTGTTCGATTGTTCGAACCGTATTGCCCAAGAATTGGTTTGTAAACGCCGTATTTACATATCTGCCACTGTGCAGGAGAATCCGTATAGGTGTTCGAGTGTTCGAACCGTAATGCGCAAGAAATGGTATGTAAACCCCGTATTTACATATCTGCCACTGTGCAGGAGAATCCGTATAGGTGTTCGAGTGTTCGAATCGTATTGCGCAAGAATTGGTATGTAAACCCCGTATTTACATATCTTCCACTGTACAGGAGAATCCGTATAGGTGTTCGAGTGTTCGAACCGCAATGCGCAAGAAATGGTACGGAAATCCCGTATTTACATATCTGCCACTGTGCAGGAGAATCCGTATAGGTGTTCGAGTGTTCGAACCGTATTGCGCAAGAAATGGTATGTAATCCCCGTAATTACATATCTGCCACTGTGCAGGAGAATCCGTATAGGTGTTCGAGTGTTCGAACCGTAATGCGCAAGAAATGGTATGTAAACCCCGTATTTACATATCTGCCACTGTGCAGGAGAATCCGTATAGGTGTTCGAGTGTTCGAACCGTAATGCGCAAGAAATGGTATGTAAACCCCGTATTTACATATCTGCCACTGTGCAGGAGAATCCGTATAGGTGTTCGATTGTTCGAACCGTATTGCCCAAGAAATGGTTTGTAAATGCCGTATTTACATAACTGCCACTGTGCAGGAGAATCCGTATAGGTGTTCGAGTGTTCTAACCGTAATGCGCAAGAAATGGTATGTAAACCCCATATTTACATATCTGTCACTGTGCAGGAGAATCCGTATAGGTGTTCGAGTGTTCGAATCGTATTGCGCAAGAATTGGTATGTAAACCCCGTATTTACATATCTGCCACTGTACAGGAGAATCCGTATAGGTGTTCGAGTGTTCGAACCGTAATTCGCCCGAAATGGTATGTAAAATCCGTATTTACATATCTGCCACTGTGCAGGAGAATCCGTATAGGTGTTCGAGTGTTCGAACCGTATTTCGCAAGAAATGGTATGTAAACCCCGTATTTACATATCTGCCACTGTGCAGGAGAATCCGTATAGGTATTCGAGTGTTCGAACCGTAATGCGCAAGAAATGGTATGTAAACACCGTATTTACATATCTGCCACTGTGCAGGAGAATCCGTATAGGTGTTCGAGTGTTCGAACCGCAATGCGCAAGAAATGGTACGGAAACCCCGTATTTACATATCTGCCACTGTGCAGGAGAATCCGTATAGGTGTTCGAGTGTTCGAACCGTATTGCGCAAGAAATGGTTTGTAAACCCCGTATTTACATATCTGCCACTGTGCAGGAGAATCCGTATAGGTGTTCGAGTGTTCGAACCGCAATGCGCAAGAAATGGTACGGAAACCCCGTATTTACATATCTGCCACTGTGCAGGAGAATCCGTATAGGTGTTCGAGTGTTCGAACCGTATTGCGCAAGAAATGGTTTGTAAACCCCGTATTTACATATCTGCCACTGTGCAGGAGAATCCGTATAGGTGTTCGAGTGTTCGAACCGTATTGCGCAAGAAATGGTATGTAAACCCCGTATTTACATATCTGCCACTGTGCAGGAGAATCCGTATAGGTGTTCGAGTGTTCGAACCGTAATGCGCAAGAAATGGTATGTAAACCCCGTATTTACATATCTGCCACTGTGCAGGAGAATCCGTATAGGTGTTCGAGTGTTCGAACCGTAATGCGCAAGAAATGGTACGGAAACCCCGTATTTACATATCTGCCACTGTGCAGGAGAATCCGTATAGGTGTTCGAGTGTTCGAACCGTAATGCGCCAGAAATGGTATGTAAACCCCGTATTTACATATCTGCCACTATGCAGGAGAATCCGTATAGG
Organism: Camellia sinensis; assembly: GCF_055761805.1. Classification (NCBI taxonomy): domain Eukaryota; kingdom Viridiplantae; phylum Streptophyta; class Magnoliopsida; order Ericales; family Theaceae; genus Camellia; species Camellia sinensis. The sequence goes on from NC_138974.1 coordinate 119,693,878, forward strand.
TGTTCGATTGTTCGAACCGTATTGCCCAAGAATTGGTTTGTAAACGCCGTATTTACATATCTGCCACTGTGCAGGAGAATCCGTATAGGTGTTCGAGTGTTCGAACCGTAATGCGCAAGAAATGGTATGTAAACCCCGTATTTACATATCTGCCACTGTGCAGGAGAATCCGTATAGGTGTTCGAGTGTTCGAATCGTAATGCGCAAGAAATGGTATGTAAACCCCGTATTTACATATCTGCCACTGTGCAGGAGAATCCGTATAGGTGTTCGAGTGTTCGAACCGTAATGCGCAAGAAATGGTACGGAAACCCCGTATTTACATATCTGCCACTGTGCAGGAGAATCCGTATAGGTGTACGATTGTTCGAACCATAAAGCGCAAGAAATGGTATGTAAACCCCGTATTAACATATCTGCCACTGTGCAGGAGAATCCGTATAGGTGTTCGATTGTTCGAACCGTATTGCCCAAGAAATGGTATGTAAACCCCGTATTTACATATCAGCCACTGTGCAGGAGAATCCGTATAGGTGTTCGAGTGTTCGAACCGTAATGCGCAAGAAATGGTATGTAAACCCCGTATTTACATATCTGCCACTGTGCAGGAGAATCCGTATAGGTGTTCGAGTGTTCGAACCGTAATGCGCAAGAAATGGTAGGTAAACCCCGTATTTACAAATCTGCCACTGTGCAGGAGAATCCGTATAAGTGTTCGAGTGTTCGAACCGTAATGCGCAAGAAATGGTACGGAAACCCCGTATTTACATATCTGCCACTGTGCAGGAGAATCCGTATAGGTGTTCGAGTGTTCGAATCGTAATGCGCAAGAAATGGTATGTAAACCCCGTATTTACATATCTGCCACTGTGCAGGAGAATCCATATAGGTGTTCGATTGTTCGAACCGTATTGCCCAAGAAATGGTTTGTAAACGCCGTATTTACATATCTGCCACTGTGTAGGAGAATCCGTATAGGTGTTCGAGTGTTCGAACCGTAATGCGCAAGAAATGGTATGTAAACCCCGTATTTACATATCTGCCATTGTGTAGGAGAATCCGTATAGGTGTTCGAGTGTTCGAACCGTAATGCGCAAGAAATGGTACGGAAACCCCGTATTTACATATCTGCCACTGTGCTGGAGAATCCGTATAGGTGTTCGAGTGTTCGAACCGTAATGCGCAAGAAATGGTATGTAAACCCCGTATTTACATATCTGCCACTGTGCAGGAGAATCCGTATAGGTGTTCGATTGTTCGAACCGTATTGCCCAAGAAATGGTTTGCAAACGCCGTATTTACATATCTGCCACTGTGCAGGAGAATCCGTATAGGTGTTCGGGTGTTCGAACCGTAATGCGCAAGAAATGGTATGTAAACCCCGTATTTACATATCTGCCACTGTTCAGGAGAATCCGTATAGGTGTTCGAGTGTTCGAACCGTATTGCGCAAGAAATGGTATGTAAACCCCGTATTTACATATCTGCCACTGTGCAGGAGAATCCGTATAGGTGTACGAGTGTTCGAACCGTATTGCGCAAGAAATGGTTTGTAAACCCCGTATTTACATATCTGCCACTGTGCAGGAGAATCCGTATAGGTGTTCGAGTGTTCGAACCGCAATGCGCAAGAAATGGTACGGAAACCCCGTATTTACATATCTGCCACTGTGCAGGAGAATCTGTATAGGTGTTCGAGTGTTCGAACCGTATTGCGCAAGAAATGGTATGTAATCCCCGTAATTACATATCTGCCACTGTGCAGGAGAATCCGTATAGGTGTTCGAGTGTTCGAACCGTAATGCGCAGGAAATGGTATGTAAACCCCGTATTTACATATCTGCCACTGTGCAGGAGAATCCGTATAGGTGTTCGAGTGTTCGAACCGTAATGCGCAAGAAATGGTATGTAAACCCCGTATTTACATATCTGCCACTGTGCAGGAGAATCCGTATAGGTGTTCGATTGTTCGAACCGTATTGCCCAAGAAATGGTTTGTAAATGCCGTATTTACATAACTGCCACTGTGCAGGAGAATCCGTATAGGTGTTCGAGTGTTCTAACCGTAATGCGCAAGAAATGGTATGTAAACCCCATATTTACATATCTGCCACTGTGCAGGAGAATCCGTATAGGTGTTCGAGTGTTCGAACCGCAATGCGCAAGAAATGGTACGGAAACCCCGTATTTACATATCTGCCACTGTGCAGGAGAATCCGTGTAGGTGTTCGAGTGTTCGAACCGTATTGTGCAAGAAATGGTTTGTAAACCCCGTATTTACATATCTGCCACTGTGCAGGAGAATCCGTATAGGTGTTCGAGTGTTCGAACCGTATTGCGCAAGAAATGGTATGTAAACCCCGTATTTACATATCTGCCACTGTGCAGGAGAATCCGTATAGGTGTTCGAGTGTTCGAGCCGTAATGCGCAAGAAATGGTATGTAAACCCCGTATTTACATATCTGCCACTGTGCAGGAGAATCCGTATAGGTGTTCGAGTGTTCGAACCGTAATGCGCAAGAAATGGTACGGAAACCCCGTATTTACATATCTGCCACTGTGCAGGAGAATCCGTATAGGTGTTCGAGTGTTCGAACCGTAATGCGCCAGAAATGGTATGTAAACCCCGTATTTACATATCTGCCACTGTGCAGGAGAATCCGTATAGGTGTTCGAGTGTTCGAACCGTATTGCGCAAGAAATGGTTTGTAAACCCCGTATTTACATATCTGCCACTGTGCAGGAGAATCCGTATAGGTGTTCGAGTGTTCGAACCGTATTGCGCAAGAAATGGTATGTAAACCCCGTATTTACATATCTGCCACTGTGCAGGAGAATCCGTATAGGTGTTCGAGTGTTCGAACCGTAATGCGCAAGGAATGGTATGTAAACCCCGTATTTACATATCTGCCACTGTGCAGGAGAATCCGTATAGGTGTTCGAGTGTTCGAACCGTAATGCGCAAGAAATGGTACGGAAACCCCGTATTTACATATCTGCCACTGTGCAGGAGAATCCGTATAGGTGTTCGAGTGTTCGAACCGTAATGCGCCAGAAATGGTATGTAAACCCCGTATTTACATATCTGCCACTATGCAGGAGAATCCGTATAGGTGTTCGATTGTTCGAACCGTATTGCCCAAGAATTGGTTTGTAAACGCCGTATTTACATATCTGCCACTGTGCAGGAGAATCCGTATAGGTGTTCGAGTGTTCGAACCGTAATGCGCAAGAAATGGTATGTAAACCCCGTATTTACATATCTGCCACTGTGCAGGAGAATCCGTATAGGTGTTCGAGTGTTCGAATCGTATTGCGCAAGAATTGGTATGTAAACCCCGTATTTACATATCTTCCACTGTACAGGAGAATCCGTATAGGTGTTCGAGTGTTCGAACCGCAATGCGCAAGAAATGGTACGGAAACCCCGTATTTACATATCTGCCACTGTGCAGGAGAATCCGTATAGGTGTTCGAGTGTTCGAACCGTATTGCGCAAGAAATGGTATGTAATCCCCGTAATTACATATCTGCCACTGTGCAGGAGAATCCGTATAGGTGTTCGAGTGTTCGAACCGTAATGCGCAAGAAATGGTATGTAAACCCCGTATTTACATATCTGCCACTGTGCAGGAGAATCCGTATAGGTGTTCGAGTGTTCGAACCGTAATGCGCAAGAAATGGTATGTAAACCCCGTATTTACATATCTGCCACTGTGCAGGAGAATCCGTATAGGTGTTCGATTGTTCGAACCGTATTGCCCAAGAAATGGTTTGTAAATGCCGTATTTACATAACTGCCACTGTGCAGGAGAATCCGTATAGGTGTTCGAGTGTTCTAACCGTAATGCGCAAGAAATGGTATGTAAACCCCATATTTACATATCTGCCACTGTGCAGGAGAATCCGTATAGGTGTTCGAGTGTTCGAATCGTATTGCGCAAGAATTGGTATGTAAACCCCGTATTTACATATCTGCCACTGTACAGGAGAATCCGTATAGGTGTTCGAGTGTTCGAACCGTAATTCGCCCGAAATGGTATGTAAAATCCGTATTTACATATCTGCCACTGTGCAGGAGAATCCGTATAGGTGTTCGAGTGTTCGAACCGTATTTCGCAAGAAATGGTATGTAAACCCCGTATTTACATATCTGCCACTGTGCAGGAGAATCCGTATAGGTATTCGAGTGTTCGAACCGTAATGCGCAAGAAATGGTATGTAAACACCGTATTTACATATCTGCCACTGTGCAGGAGAATCCGTATAGGTGTACGAGTGTTCGAACCGTATTGCGCAAGAAATGGTTTGTAAACCCCGTATTTACATATCTGCCACTGTGCAGGAGAATCCGTATAGGTGTTCGAGTGTTCGAACCGCAATGCGCAAGAAATGGTACGGAAACCCCGTATTTACATATCTGCCACTGTGCAGGAGAATCCGTATAGGTGTTCGAGTGTTCGAACCGTATTGCGCAAGAAATGGTTTGTAAATCCCGTATTTACATATCTGCCACTGTGCAGGAGAATCCGTATAGGTGTTCGAGTGTTCGAACCGTATTGCGCAAGAAATGGTATGTAAACCCCGTATTTACATATCTGCCACTGTGCAGGAGAATCCGTATAGGTGTTCGAGTGTTCGAACCGTAATGCGCAAGAAATGGTATGTAAACCCCGTATTTACATATCTGCCACTGTGCAGGAGAATCCGTATAGGTGTTCGAGTGTTCGAACCGTAATGCGCAAGAAATGGTACGGAAACCCCGTATTTACATATCTGCCACTGTGCAGGAGAATCCGTATAGGTGTTCGAGTGTTCGAACCGTAATGCGCCAGAAATGGTATGTAAACCCCGTATTTACATATCTGCCACTATGCAGGAGAATCCGTATAGGTGTTCGATTGTTCGAACCGTATTGCCCAAGAATTGGTTTGTAAACGCCGTATTTACATATCTGCCACTGTGCAGGAGAATCCGTATAGGTGTTCGAGTGTTCGAACCGTAATGCGCAAGAAATGGTATGTAAACCCCGTATTTACATATCTGCCACTGTGCAGGAGAATCCGTATAGGTGTTCGAGTGTTCGAATCGTATTGCGCAAGAATTGGTATGTAAACCCCGTATTTACATATCTGCCACTGTACAGGAGAATCCGTATAGGTGTTCGAGTGTTCGAACCTTAATTCGCCCGAAATGGTATGTAAAACCCGTATTTACATATCTGCCACTGTGCAGGAGAATCCGTATAGGTGTTCGAGTGTTCGAACCCTAATGCATGAGAAATGGTAAGTAAACGCCGTATTTACATATCTGCCACTGTGCAGGAGAATCCGTATAGGTGTTCGAGTGTTCGAACCGTATTGCGCAAGAAATGGTATGTAAATCCCGTATTTACATATCTGCCACTGTGCAGGAGAATCCGTATAGGTATTCGAGTATTCGAACCGTAATGCGCAAGAAATGGTAAGTAAACCCTGTATTTACATATCTGCCACTGTGCAGGAGAATCCGTATAGGTGTACGAGTGTTCGAACCGTATTGCGCAAGAAATGGTTTGTAAACCCCGTATTTACATATTTGCCACTGTGCAGGAGAATCCGTATAGGTGTTCGATTGTTCGAACCGCAATGCGCAAGAAATGGTACGGAAACCCCGTATTTACATATCTGCCACTGTGCAGGAGAATCCGTATAGGTGTTCGAGTGTTCGAACCATAATGCGCAAGAAATGGTATGTAAACCCCGTATTTACATATCTGCCACTGTGCAGGAGAATCCGTATAGGTATTCGAGTGTTCGCACCTTATTGCGCAAGAAATGGTATGTAAACCCCGTATTTACATATCAGCCACTGTGCAGGAGAATCCGTATAGGTGTTCGAGTGTTCGAACCGTAATGCGCAAGAAATGGTATGTAAACCCCGTATTTACATATCTGCCACTATGCAGGAGAATCCGTATAGGTGTTCGAGTGTTCGAACCGTAATGCGCAAGAAATGGTAGGTAAACCCCGTATTTACATATCTGCCACTGTGCAGGAGAATCCGTATAGGTGTTCGAGTGTTCGAACCGTAATGCGCAAGAAATGGTACGGAAACCCCGTATTTACATATCTGCCACTGTGCAGGAGAATCCGTATAGGTGTTCGAGTGTTCGAACCGTAATGCGCAAGAAATGGTATGTAAACCCCGTATTTACATATCTGCCACTGTGCAGGAAAATCCGTATAGGTGTTCGATTGTTCGAACCGTATTGCCCAAGAAATGGTTTGTAAACGCCGTATTTACATATCTGCCACTGTGCAGGAGAATCCGTATAGGTGTTCGAGTGTTCGAACCGTAATGCGCAAGAAATGGTATGTAAACCCCGTATTTACATATCTGCCATTGTGCAGGAGAATCCGTATAGGTGTTCGAGTGTTCGAACCGTAATTCGCAAGAAATGGTACGGAAACCCCGTATTTACATATCTGCCACTGTGCTGGAGAATCCGTATAGGTGTTCGAGTGTTCGAACCGTAATGCGCAAGAAATGGTATGTAAACCCCGTATTTACATATCTGCCACTGTGCAGGAGAATCCGTATAGGTGTTCGATTGTTCGAACCGTATTGCCCAAGAAATGGTTTGTAAACGCCGTATTTACATATCTGCCACTGTGCAGGAGAATCCGTATAAGTGTTCGAGTGTTCGAACCGTAATGCGCAAGAAATGGTATGTAAACCCCGTATTTACATATCTGCCACTGTGCAGGAGAATCCGTATAGGTGTTCGAGTGTTCGAATCGTATTGCGCAAGAACTGGTATGTAAACCCCGTATTTACATATCTGCCACTGTTCAGGAGAATCCGTATAGGTGTTCGAGTGTTCGAACCGTATTGCGCAAGAAATGGTATGTAAACCCCGTATTTACATATCTACCACTGTGCAGGAGAATCCGTATAGGTGTTCGAGTGTTCGAACCGTAATTCGCCCGAAATGGTATGTAAAACCCGTATTTACATATCTGCCACTGTGCAGGAGAATCCGTATAGGTGTTCGTGTGTTCGAACCCCAATGCATGAGAAATGGTAAGTAAACGCCGTATTTACATATCTGCCACTGTGCAGGAAAATCCGTATAGGTGTTCGAGTGTTCGAACCGTATTGCGCAAGAAATGGTATGTAAACCCCGTATTTACATATCTGCCACTGTGCAGGAGAATCCGTATAGGTATTCGAGTGTTCGAACCGTAATGCGCAAGAAATGGTATGTAAACCCCGTATTTACATATCTGCCACTGTGCAGGAGAATCCGTATAGGTGTTCGAGTGTTCGAACCGTAATGCGCAAGAAATGGTATGTAAACCCCGTATTTACATATCTGCCACTGTGCAGGAGAATCCGTATAGGTGTTCGATTGTTCCAACCGGATTGCCCAAGAAATGGTTTGCAAATGCCGTATTTACATATCTGCCACTGTGCAGGAGAATCCGTATAGGTGTTCGAGTGTTCTAACCGTAATGCGCAAGAAATGGTATGTAAATCCCATATTTACATATCTGCCACTGTGCAGGAGAATCCGTATAGGTGTTCGAGTGTTCGAATCGTATTGCGCAAGAATTGGTATGTAAACCCCGTATTTACATATCTGCCACTGTACAGGAGAATCCGTATAGGTGTTCGAGTGTTCGAACCGTAATTCGCCCGAAATGGTATGTAAAATCCGTATTTACATATCTGCCACTGTGCAGGAGAATCCGTATAGGTGTTCGAGTGTTCGAACCGTAATGCGCAAGAAATGGTATGTAAACCCCATATTTACATATCTGCCACTGTGCAGGAGAATCCGTATAGGTGTTCGAGTGTTCGAATCGTATTGCGCAAGAATTGGTATGTAAACCCCGTATTTACATATCTGCCACTGTACAGGAGAATCCGTATAGGTGTTCGAGTGTTCGAACCGTAATTCGCCCGAAAAGGTATGTAAAACCCGCATTTACATATCTGCCACTGTGCAGGAGAATCCGTATAGGTGTTCGAGTGTTCGAACCCTAATGCATGAGAAATGGTAAGTAAACGCCGTATTTACATATCTGCCACTGTGTAGGAGAATCCGTATAGGTGTTCGAGTGTTCGAACCGTATTGCGCAAGAAATTGTATGTAAACCACGTATTTACATATCTGCCACTGTGCAGGAGAATCCGTATAGGTATTCGAGTGTTCGAACCGTAATGCGCAAGAAATGGTATGTAAACCCCGTATTCACATATCTGCCACTGTGCAGGAGAATCCGTATAGGTGTACGAGTGTTCGAACCGTATTGCGCAAGAAATGGTTCGTAAACCCCGTTTTTACATATCTGCCACTGTGCAGGAGAATCCGTATAGGTGTTCGAGTGTTCGAACCGCAATGCGCAAGAAATGGTACGGAAACCCCGTATTTACATATCTGCCACTGTGCAGGAGAATCCGTATAGGTGTTCGAGTGTTCGAACCCTAATGCATGAGAAATGGTAAGTAAACGCCGTATTTACATATCTGCCACTGTGTAGGAGAATCCGTATAGGTGTTCGAGTGTTCGCACCGTATTGCGCAAGAAATGGTATGTAAACCCCGTATTTACATATCTGCCACTGTGCAGGAGAATCCGTATAGGTGTTCGAGTGTTCGAACTGTAATGCGCAAGAAATGGTATGTAAACCCTGTATTTACATATCTGCCACTGTGCAGGAGAATCCGTATAGGTGTTCGAGTGTTCGAACCGTAATGCGCAAGAAATGGTATGTAAACCCCGTATTTACATATCTGCCACTGTGCAGGAGAATCCGTATAGGTGTTCGATTGTTCGAACCGTATTGCCCAAGAAATGGTTTGTAAACGCCGTATTTACATATCTGCCACTGTGCAGGAGAATCCGTATAAGTGTTCGAGTGTTCGAACCGTAATGCGCAAGAAATGGTATGTAAACCCCGTATTTACATATCTGCCACTGTGCAGGAGAATCCGTATAGGTGTTCGAGTGTTCGAATCGTATTGCGCAAGAACTGGTATGTAAACCCCGTATTTACATATCTGCCACTGTTCAGGAGAATCCGTATAGGTGTTCGAGTGTTCGCACCGTATTGCGCAAGAAATGGTATGTAAACCCCGTATTTACATATCTGCCACTGTGCAGGAGAATCCGTATAGGTGTTCGATTGTTCGAACCGTATTGCCCAAGAAATGGTTTGTAAACGCCGTATTTACATATCTGCCACTGTGCAGGAGAATCCGTATAAGTGTTCGAGTGTTCGAACCGTAATGCGCAAGAAATGGTATGTAAACCCCGTATTTACATATCTGCCACTGTGCAGGAGAATCCGTATAGGTGTTCGAGTGTTCGAATCGTATTGCGCAAGAACTGGTATGTAAACCCCGTATTTACATATCTGCCACTGTTCAGGAGAATCCGTATAGGTGTTCGAGTGTTCGAACCGTATTGCGCAAGAAATGGTATGTAAACCCCGTATTTACATATCTACCACTGTGCAGGAGAATCCGTATAGGTGTTCGAGTGTTCGAACCGTAATTCGCCCGAAATGGTATGTAAAACCCGTATTTACATATCTGCCACTGTGCAGGAGAATCCGTATAGGTGTTCGTGTGTTCGAACCCCAATGCATGAGAAATGGTAAGTAAACGCCGTATTTACATATCTGCCACTGTGCAGGAAAATCCGTATAGGTGTTCGAGTGTTCGAACCGTATTGCGCAAGAAATGGTATGTAAACCCCGTATTTACATATCTGCCACTGTGCAGGAGAATCCGTATAGGTATTCGAGTGTTCGAACCGTAATGCGCAAGAAATGGTATGTAAACCCCGTATTTACATATCTGCCACTGTGCAGGAGAATCCGTATAGGTGTTCGAGTGTTCGAACCGTAATGCGCAAGAAATGGTATGTAAACCCCGTATTTACATATCTGCCACTGTGCAGGAGAATCCGTATAGGTGTTCGATTGTTCCAACCGGATTGCCCAAGAAATGGTTTGCAAATGCCGTATTTACATATCTGCCACTGTGCAGGAGAATCCGTATAGGTGTTCGAGTGTTCTAACCGTAATGCGCAAGAAATGGTATGTAAATCCCATATTTACATATCTGCCACTGTGCAGGAGAATCCGTATAGGTGTTCGAGTGTTCGAATCGTATTGCGCAAGAATTGGTATGTAAACCCCGTATTTACATATCTGCCACTGTACAGGAGAATCCGTATAGGTGTTCGAGTGTTCGAACCGTAATTCGCCCGAAATGGTATGTAAAATCCGTATTTACATATCTGCCACTGTGCAGGAGAATCCGTATAGGTGTTCGAGTGTTCGAACCGTAATGCGCAAGAAATGGTATGTAAACCCCATATTTACATATCTGCCACTGTGCAGGAGAATCCGTATAGGTGTTCGAGTGTTCGAATCGTATTGCGCAAGAATTGGTATGTAAACCCCGTATTTACATATCTGCCACTGTACAGGAGAATCCGTATAGGTGTTCGAGTGTTCGAACCGTAATTCGCCCGAAAAGGTATGTAAAACCCGCATTTACATATCTGCCACTGTGCAGGAGAATCCGTATAGGTGTTCGAGTGTTCGAACCCTAATGCATGAGAAATGGTAAGTAAACGCCGTATTTACATATCTGCCACTGTGTAGGAGAATCCGTATAGGTGTTCGAGTGTTCGAACCGTATTGCGCAAGAAATTGTATGTAAACCACGTATTTACATATCTGCCACTGTGCAGGAGAATCCGTATAGGTATTCGAGTGTTCGAACCGTAATGCGCAAGAAATGGTATGTAAACCCCGTATTCACATATCTGCCACTGTGCAGGAGAATCCGTATAGGTGTACGAGTGTTCGAACCGTATTGCGCAAGAAATGGTTCGTAAACCCCGTTTTTACATATCTGCCACTGTGCAGGAGAATCCGTATAGGTGTTCGAGTGTTCGAACCGCAATGCGCAAGAAATGGTACGGAAACCCCGTATTTACATATCTGCCACTGTGCAGGAGAATCCGTATAGGTGTTCGAGTGTTCGAACCCTAATGCATGAGAAATGGTAAGTAAACGCCGTATTTACATATCTGCCACTGTGTAGGAGAATCCGTATAGGTGTTCGAGTGTTCGCACCGTATTGCGCAAGAAATGGTATGTAAACCCCGTATTTACATATCTGCCACTGTGCAGGAGAATCCGTATAGGTGTTCGAGTGTTCGAACTGTAATGCGCAAGAAATGGTATGTAAACCCTGTATTTACATATCTGCCACTGTGCAGGAGAATCCGTATAGGTGTTCGAGTGTTCGAACCGTAATGCGCAAGAAATGGTATGTAAACCCCGTATTTACATATCTGCCACTGTGCAGGAGAATCCGTATAGGTGTTCGAGTGTTCGAACCGTAATGCACAAGAAATGGTACGGAAACCCCGTATTTACATATCTGCCACTGTGCAGGAGAATCCGTATAGGTGTTCGAGTGTTCGAACCGTAATGCGCAAGAAATGGTATGTAAACACCGTATCTACATATCTGCCACTGTGCAGGAGAATCCGTATAGGTGTTCGATTGTTCGAACCGTATTGCCCAAGAAATGGTTTGTAAACGCCGTATTTACATGTTTGCCACTGTGCAGGAGAATCCGTATAGGTGTTCGAGTGTTCGAACCGTAATGCGCAAGAAATGGTATGTAAACCCCGTATTTACATATCTGCCACTGTGCAGGAGAATCCGTATAGTTGTTCGAGTGTTCGAATCGTATTGCGTAAGAATTGGTATGTAGACTCCGTATTTACATATCTGCCACTGTACAGGAGAATCCGTATAGGTGTTCGAGTGTTCGAACCGTATTGCGCAAGAAATGGTATGTAAACCCCGTATTTACATATCTACCACTGTGCAGGAGAATCCGTATAGGTGTTCAAGTGTTCGAACCGTAATTCGCCCGAAATGGTATGTAAAACCCGTATTTACATATCTGCCACTATGCAGGAGAACCCGTATAGGTGTTCGAGTGTTCGAACCCTAATGCGTGAGAAATGGTAAGTAAACGCCGTATTTACATATCTGCCACTGTGCAGGAGAATCCGTACAGGTGTTCGAGTGTTCGAACCGTATTGCGCAAGAAATGGTATGTAAACCCCGTATTTACATATCCGCCACTGTACAGGAGAATCCATATTGGTATTCGAGTGTTCGAACCGTATTGCGCAAGAAATGGTATGTAAACCCCGTATTTACATATCTGCCACTGTGCAGGAGAATCCGTATAGGTGTTCGAGTGTTCGAACCGTAATGCGCAAGAAATGGTACGGAAACCCCGTATTTACATATCTGCCACTGTGCAGGAGAATCCGTATAGGTGTTCGAGTGTTCGAACCGTAATGCGCAAGAAATGGTATGTAAACACCGTATTTACATATCTGCCACTGTGCAGGAGAATCCGTATAGGTGTTCGATTGTTCGAACCGTATTGCCCAAGAAATGGTTTGTAAACGCTGTATTTACATGTCTGCCACTGTGCAGGAGAATCCGTATAGGTGTTCGAGTGTTCGAACCGTAATGCGCAAGAAATGGTATGTAAACCCCGTATTTACATCTCAGCCACTGTGCAGGAGAATCCGTATAGGTGTTCGAGTGTTCGAATCGTATTGCGTAAGAATTGGTATGTAGACCCCGTATTTACATATCTGCCACTGTACAGGAGAATCCGTATAGGTGTTCGAGTGTTCGAACCGTATTGCGCAAGAAATGGTATGTAAACCCCGTATTTACATATCTACCACTGTGCAGGAGAATCCGTATAGGTGTTCGAGTGTTCGAACCGTAATTCGCCTGAAATGGTATGTAAAACCCATATTTACATATCTACCACTATGCAGGAGAATCCGTATAGGTGTTCGAGTGTTCGAACACTAATGCGTGAGAAATGGTAAGTAAACGCCGTATTTACATATCTGCCGCTGTGCAGGAGAATCCGTACAGGTGTTCGAGTGTTCGAACCGTATTGCGCAAGAAATGGTATGTAAACCACGTATTTACATATCTGCCACTGTGCAGGAGAATCCGTATAGGTGTTCGAGTGTTCGAATCGTATTGCGCAAGAATTGGTATGTAGGCCCCGTATTTACATATCTGCCACTGTACAGGAGAATCCGTATAGGTGTTTGAGTGTTCGAACCGTATGGCGCAAGAAATGGTATGTAAACCCCATATTTACATATCTACCACTGTGCAGGAGAATACGTATAGGTGTTCGACTGTTCGAACAGTAATTCGCCCGAAATGGTATGTAAAACCCGTATTTACATATCTGCCACTGTGCAGGAGAATCCGTATAGGTGTTCGAGTGTTCGAACCCTAATGCGTGAGAAATGGTAAGTAAACGCCGTATTTACATATCTGCCACAGTGCAGGAGAATCCGTATAGGTGTTCGAGTGTTCGAACCGTATTGCGCAAGAAATGGTATGTAAACCCCGTATTTACATATCTGCCACTGTGCAGGAGAATCCGTATAGGTGTTCGATTGTTTGAACCGTATTGCCCAAGAAATGGTTTGTAAACGCCGTATTTACATGTCTGCCACTGTGCAAGAGAATCCGTATAGGTGTTCGAGTGTTCGAACCGTAATGCGCAAGATATGGTATGTAAACCCCGTATTTACATATCTGCCACTGTGCAGGAGAATCCGTATAGGTGTTCGAGTGTTCGAATCGTATTGCGCAAGAACTAGTATGTAAACCCCGTATTTACATATCTGCCACTGTGCAGGAGAATCCGTATAGGTGTTCGAGTGTTCGAATCGTATTGCGCAAGAACTGGTATGTAAACCCCGTATTTACATATCTGCCACTGTTCGGGAGAATCCGTATTGGTGTTCGAGTGTTCGAACCGTAATGCGCAAGAAATGGTATGTAAACCCCGTATTTACATATCTGCCACTGTGCAGGAGAATCCGTATAGGTGTTCGAGTGTTCGAATCGTAGTGCGCAAGAACTGGTATGTAAACCCCGTATTTACATATCTGCCACTGTTCAGGAGAATCCGTATAGGTGTACGAGTGTTCGAACCGTATTGCGCAAGAAATGGTATGTAAACCCCGTATTTACATATCTGCCACTGTGCAGGAGAATCCGTATAGGTGTTCGAGTGTTCGAACCGTAATGCGCAAGAAATGGTACGGAAACCCCGTATTTACATATCTGCCACTGTGCAGGAGAATCCGTATAGGTGTTCGAGTGTTCGAACCGTAATGCGCAAGAAATGGTATGTAAACACCGTATTTACATATCTGCCACTGTGCAGGAGAATCCGTATAGGTGTTCGATTGTTCGAACCGTATTGCCCAAGAAATGGTTTGTAAACGCTGTATTTACATGTCTGCCACTGTGCAGGAGAATCCGTATAGGTGTTCGAGTGTTCGAACCGTAATGCGCAAGAAATGGTATGTAAACCCCGTATTTACATCTCAGCCACTGTGCAGGAGAATCCGTATAGGTGTTCGAGTGTTCGAATCGTATTGCGCAAGAATTGGTATGTAGGCCCCGTATTTACATATCTGCCACTGTACAGGAGAATCCGTATAGGTGTTTGAGTGTTCGAACCGTATGGCGCAAGAAATGGTATGTAAACCCCATATTTACATATCTACCACTGTGCAGGAGAATACGTATAGGTGTTCGACTGTTCGAACAGTAATTCGCCCGAAATGGTATGTAAAACCCGTATTTACATATCTGCCACTGTGCAGGAGAATCCGTATAGGTGTTCGAGTGTTCGAACCCTAATGCGTGAGAAATGGTAAGTAAACGCCGTATTTACATATCTGCCACAGTGCAGGAGAATCCGTATAGGTGTTCGAGTGTTCGAACCGTATTGCGCAAGAAATGGTATGTGAACCCCGTATTTACATATCTGCCACTGTGCAGGAGAATCCCTATAGGTATTCGAGTGTTCGAACCGTAATGCGCAAGAAATGGTATGTAAACCCCGTATTTACATATCTGCCACTGTGCAGGAGAATCCGTATAGGTGTACGAGTGTTCGAACCGTATTGCGCAAGAAATGGTTTGTAAACCCCGTATTTACATATCTGCCACTGTGCAGGAGAATCCGTATAGGTGTTCGAGTGTTCGAACCGCAATGCGCAAGAAATGGTACGGAAACCCCATATTTACATATCTGCCACTGTGCAGGAGAATCCGTATAGGTGTTCGAGTGTTCGAACCGTAATGCGCAAGAAATGGTATGTAAACCCCGTATTTACATATCTGCCACTGTGCAGGAGAATCCGTATAGGTGTTCGATTGTTTGAACCGTATTGCCCAAGAAATGGTTTGTAAACGCCGTATTTACATGTCTGCCACTGTGCAAGAGAATCCGTATAGGTGTTCGAGTGTTCGAACCGTAATGCGCAAGATATGGTATGTAAACCCCGTATTTACATATCTGCCACTGTGCAGGAGAATCCGTATAGGTGTTCGTGTGTTCGAATCGTATTGCGCAAGAACTAGTATGTAAACCCCGTATTTACATATCTGCCACTGTGCAGGAGAATCCGTATAGGTGTTCGAGTGTTCGAATCGTATTGCGCAAGAACTGGTATGTAAACCCCGTATTTACATATCTGCCACTGTTCGGGAGAATCCGTATTGGTGTTCGAGTGTTCGAACCGTAATGCGCAAGAAATGGTATGTAAACCCCGTATTTACATATCTGCCACTGTGCAGGAGAATCCGTATAGGTGTTCGAGTGTTCGAATCGTAGTGCGCAAGAACTGGTATGTAAACCCCGTATTTACATATCTGCCACTGTTCAGGAGAATCCGTATAGGTGTACGAGTGTTCGAACCGTATTGCGCAAGAAATGGTTTGTAAACCCCGTATTTACATATCTGCCACTGTGTAGGAGAATCCGTATAGGTGTTCGAGTGTTCGAACCGCATTGCGCAAGAAATGGTACGGAAACCCCGTATTTACATATCTGCCACTGTGCAGGAGAATCCGTACAGGTGTTCGAGTGTTCGAACCGTAATGCGCAAGAAATGGTATGTAAACACCGTATTTACATATCAGCCACTGTGCAGGAGAATCCATATAGGTGTTCGATTGTTCGAACCGTATTGCCGAAGAAATGGTTTGTAAACGCCGTATTTACATGTCTGCCACTGTGCAGGAGAATCCGTATAGGTGTTCGAGTGTTCGAACCGTAATGCGCAAGAAATGGTATGTAAACCCCGTATTTACATATCTGCCACTGTGCAGGAGAATCCGTACAGGTGTTCGAGTGTTCGAATCGTATTGCGCAAGAACTGGTATGTAAACCCCGTATTTACATATCTGCCACTGTGCAGGAGAATCCGTATAGGTGTTCGAGTGTTCGAATCGTATTGCGCAAGAACTGGTATGTAAACCCCGTATTTACATATCTGCCACTGTTCAGGAGAATCCGTATAGGTGTTCGAGTGTTCGAACCGTAATGCGCAAGAAATGGTATGTAAACCCCGTATTTACATATCTGCCACTGTGCAGGAGAATCCGTATAGGTGTTCGAGTGTTCGAACCGTATTGCGCAAGAAATGGTATGTAAACCCCGTATTTACATATCTAGCACTGTGCAGGAGAATCCGTATAGGTGTTCGAGTGTTCGAACCGTAATTCGCCCGAAATGGTATGTAAAACCCGTATTTACATATCTGCCACTGTGCAGGAGAATCCGTATAGGTGTTCGAGTGTTCGAACCCTAATGCATGAGAAATGGTAAGTAAACGCCGTATTTACATATCTGCCACTGTGCAGGAGAATCCGTATAGGTGTTCGAGTGTTCGAACCGTATTGCGCAAGAAATGGTATGTAAACCCCGTATTTACATATCTGCCACTATGCAGGAGAATCCGTATACGTATTCGAGTGTTCGAACCGTAATGCGCAAGAAATGGTATGTAAACCCCGTATTTACATATCTGGCACTGTGCAGGAAAATCCGTATAGGTGTACGAGTGTTCGAACCGTATTGCGCAAGAAATGGTTTGTAAACCCCGTATTTACATATCTGCCACTGTGCAGGAGAATCCGTATAGGTGTTCGAGTGTTCGAACCGCAATGCGGAAGAAATGGTACGGAAACCCCGTATTTACATATCTGCCACTGTGCAGGAGAATCCGTATAGGTGTTCGAGTGTTCGAACCATAATGCGCAAGAAATGGTATGTAAACCCCGTATTTACAAATCTGCCACTGTGCAGGAGAATCCGTATAGGTGTTCGAGTGTTCGAACCGTATTGCGCAAGAAATGGTATGTAAACCCCGTATTTACATATCTGCCACTGTGCAGGAGAATCCCTATAGGTGTTCGAGTGTTCGAACCGTAATGCGCAAGAAATGGTATGTAAACCCCGTATTTACATATCTGCCACTGTGCAGGAGAATCCGTATAGGTGTTCGAGTGTTCGAACCGTAATGCGCAAGAAATGGTATGTAAACCCCGTATTTACATATCTGCCACTGTGCAGGAGAATCCGTACAGGTGTTCGAGTGTTCGAACCGTAATGCGCAAGAAATGGTACGGAAACCCCGTATTTACATATCTGTCACTGTACAGGAGAATCCGTATAGGTGTTCGAGTGTTCGAACCGTAATGCGCAAGAAATGGTATGTAAACCCCGTATTTACATATCTGCCACTGTGCAGGAGAATCCGTATAGGTGTTCGAGTGTTCGAATCGTATTGCGTAAGAATTGGTATGTAGACCCCGTATTTACATATCTGCCACTGTACAGGAGAATCCGTATAGGTGTTCGAGTGTTCGAACCGTATTGCGCAAGAAATGGTATGTAAACCCCGTATTTACATATCTACCACTGTGCAGGAGAATCCGTATAGGTGTTCGAGTGTTCGAACCGTAATTCGCCTGAAATGGTATGTAAAACCCGTATTTACATATCTGCCACTATGCAGGAGAATCCGTATAGGTGGTCGAGTGTTCGAACGCTAATGCGTGAGAAATGGTAAGTAAACGCCGTATTTACATATCTGCCACTGTGCAGGAGAATCCGTACAGGTGTTCGAGTGTTCGAACCGTATTGCGCAAGAAATGGTATGCAAACCCCGTATTTACATATCTGCCACTGTGCAGGAGAATCCGTATAGGTATTCAAGTGTTCGAACCGTAATGCGCAAGAAATGGTATGTAAACCCCGTATTTACATATCTGCCACTGTGCAGGAGAATCCGTATAGGTGTACGAGTGTTCGAACCGTATTGCGCAAGAAATGGTTTGTAAACCCCGTATTTACATATCTGCCACTGTGCAGGAGAATCCGTATAGGTGTTCGAGTGTTCGAACCGCAATGCGCAAGAAATGGTACGGAAACCCCGTATTTACATATCTGCCACTGTGCAGGAGAATCCGTATAGGTGTTCGAGTGTTCGAACCGTAATGCGCAAGAAATGGTATGTAAACCCCGTATTTACATATCTGCCACTGTGCAGGAGAATCCGTATAGGTCTTCGAGTGTTCGAACCGTATTGCTCAAGAAATGGTATGTAAACCCCGTATTCACATATCTGCCACTGTGCAGGAGAATCCCTATAGGTGTTCGAGTGTTCGAACCGTAATGCGCAAGAAATGGTATGTGAACCCCGTATTTACATATCTGCCACTGTGCAGGAGAATCCGTATAGGTGTTCGAGTGTTCGAACCGTATTGCCCAAGAAATGGTTTGTAAACGCCGTATTTACATATCTGCCACTGTGCAGGAGAATCCGTATAGGTGTTCGAGTGTTCGAATCGTAATGGGCAAGAAATGGTATGTAAACCCCGTATTTACATATCTGCCACTGTGCAGGAGAATCCGTATAGGTGTTCGAGTGTTCGAACCGTATTGCGCAAGAAATGGTATGTAAACCCCGTATTTACATATCTACCACTGTGCAGGAGAATCCGTATAGGTGTTCGAGTGTTCGAACCGTAATTCGCCCGAAATGGTATGTAAAACCCGTATTTACATATCTGCCACTGTGCAGGAGAATCCGTATAGGTGTTCGAGTGTTCGAACCCTAATGCATGAGAAATGGTAATTAAACGCCGTATTTACATATCTGCCACTGTGCAGGAGAATCCGTATAGGTGTTCGAGTGTTCGAACCGTATTGCGCAAGAAATGGTATGTAAACCCCGTATTTACATATCTGCCACTGTGCAGGAGAATCTGTATAGGTATTCGAGTGTTCGAACCGTAATGCGCAAGAAATGGTATGTAAACCCCGTATTTACATATCTGCCACTGTGCAGGAGAATCCGTATAGGTGTACGAGTGTTCGAACCGTATTGCGCAAGAAATGGTTTGTAAACCCCATATTTACATATCTGCCACTGTGCAGGAGAATCCGTATAGGTGTTCGAGTGTTCGAACCGCAATGCGCAAGAAATGGTACGGAAACCCCGTATTTACATATCTGCCACTGTGCAGTAGAATCCGTATAGGTGTTCGAGTGTTCGAACCGTAATGTGCAAGAAATGATATGTAAACCCCGTATTTACATATCTGCCACTGTGCAGGAGAATCCGTATAGGTGTTCGAGTGTTCGAACCGTATTGCGCAAGAAATGGTATGTAAACCCCGTATTTACATATCTGCCACTGTGCAGGAGAATCCATATAGGTGTTCGAGTGTTCGAACCGTAATGCGCAAGAAATGGTATGTAAACCCCGTATTTACATATCTGCCACTGTGCAGGAGAATCCGTGTAGGTGTTCGAGTGTTCGAACCGTAATGCGCAAGAAATGGTAGGTAAACCCTGTATTTACATATCTGCCACTGTGCAGGAGAATCCGTATAGGTGTTCGAGTGTTCGAACCGTAATGCGCAAGAAATGGTACGGAAACCCCGTATTTACATATCTGCCACTGTGTAGGAGAATCCGTATAGGTGTTCGAGTGTTCGAACCGTATTGCGCAAGAAATGGTATGTAAACCCCGTATTTACATATCTGCCACTGTGTAGGAGAATCCGTATAGGTGTTCGATTGTTCGAACCGTATTGCCCAAGAAATGGTTTGTAAACGCCGTATTTACATATCTGCCACTATGCAGGAGAATCCGTATAGGTGTTCGAGTGTTCGAACCGTAATGCGCAAGAAATGGTATGTAAACCACGTATTTACATATCTGCCACTATGCAGGAGAATCCGTATAGGTGTTCGAGTGTTCGAATCGTATTGCGCAAGAATTGGTATGTAGACCCCGTATTTACATATCTGCCACTGTACAGGAGAATCCGTATAGGTGTTCGAGTGTTCGAACCGTATTGCGCAAGAAATGGTATATAAACCCCGTATTTACATATCTACCACTGTGCAGGAGAATCCGTATAGGTGTTCGTGTGTTCGAACAGTAATTCGCCCGAAATGGTATTTAAAACCCGTATTTACATATCTGCCACTATGCAGGAGAATCCGTATAGGTGTTCTAGTGTTCGAACCCTAATGCGTGAGAAATGGTAAGTAAACGCCGTATTTACATATCTGCCACTGTGCAGGAGAATCCGTATAGGTGTTCGAGTGTTCGATCCGTAATGCGCAAGAAATGGTTTGTAAACCCCATATTTACATATCTGCCACTGTGCAGGAGAATCCGTATAGGTGTTCGAGTGTTCGAACCGCAATGCGCAAGAAATGGTACGGAAACCCCGTATTTACATATCTGCCACTGTGCAGTAGAATCCGTATAGGTGTTCGAGTGTTCGAATCGTAGTGCGCAAGAACTGGTATGTAAACCCCGTATTTACATATCTGCCACTGTTCAGGAGAATCCGTATAGGTGTACGAGTGTTCGAACCGTATTGCGCAAGAAATGGTTTGTAAACCCCGTATTTACATATCTGCCACTGTGTAGGAGAATCCGTATAGGTGTTCGAGTGTTCGAACCGCATTGCGCAAGAAATGGTACGGAAACCCCGTATTTACATATCTGCCACTGTGCAGGAGAATCCGTACAGGTGTTCGAGTGTTCGAACCGTAATGCGCAAGAAATGGTATGTAAACACCGTATTTACATATCAGCCACTGTGCAGGAGAATCCATATAGGTGTTCGATTGTTCGAACCGTATTGCCGAAGAAATGGTTTGTAAACGCCGTATTTACATGTCTGCCACTGTGCAGGAGAATCCGTATAGGTGTTCGAGTGTTCGAACCGTAATGCGCAAGAAATGGTATGTAAACCCCGTATTTACATATCTGCCACTGTGCAGGAGAATCCGTACAGGTGTTCGAGTGTTCGAATCGTATTGCGCAAGAACTGGTATGTAAACCCCGTATTTACATATCTGCCACTGTGCAGGAGAATCCGTATAGGTGTTCGAGTGTTCGAATCGTATTGCGCAAGAACTGGTATGTAAACCCCGTATTTACATATCTGCCACTGTTCAGGAGAATCCGTATAGGTGTTCGAGTGTTCGAACCGTAATGCGCAAGAAATGGTATGTAAACCCCGTATTTACATATCTGCCACTGTGCAGGAGAATCCGTATAGGTGTTCGAGTGTTCGAACCGTATTGCGCAAGAAATGGTATGTAAACCCCGTATTTACATATCTAGCACTGTGCAGGAGAATCCGTATAGGTGTTCGAGTGTTCGAACCGTAATTCGCCCGAAATGGTATGTAAAACCCGTATTTACATATCTGCCACTGTGCAGGAGAATCCGTATAGGTGTTCGAGTGTTCGAACCCTAATGCATGAGAAATGGTAAGTAAACGCCGTATTTACATATCTGCCACTGTGCAGGAGAATCCGTATAGGTGTTCGAGTGTTCGAACCGTATTGCGCAAGAAATGGTATGTAAACCCCGTATTTACATATCTGCCACTATGCAGGAGAATCCGTATACGTATTCGAGTGTTCGAACCGTAATGCGCAAGAAATGGTATGTAAACCCCGTATTTACATATCTGGCACTGTGCAGGAAAATCCGTATAGGTGTACGAGTGTTCGAACCGTATTGCGCAAGAAATGGTTTGTAAACCCCGTATTTACATATCTGCCACTGTGCAGGAGAATCCGTATAGGTGTTCGAGTGTTCGAACCGCAATGCGGAAGAAATGGTACGGAAACCCCGTATTTACATATCTGCCACTGTGCAGGAGAATCCGTATAGGTGTTCGAGTGTTCGAACCATAATGCGCAAGAAATGGTATGTAAACCCCGTATTTACAAATCTGCCACTGTGCAGGAGAATCCGTATAGGTGTTCGAGTGTTCGAACCGTATTGCGCAAGAAATGGTATGTAAACCCCGTATTTACATATCTGCCACTGTGCAGGAGAATCCCTATAGGTGTTCGAGTGTTCGAACCGTAATGCGCAAGAAATGGTATGTAAACCCCGTATTTACATATCTGCCACTGTGCAGGAGAATCCGTATAGGTGTTCGAGTGTTCGAACCGTAATGCGCAAGAAATGGTATGTAAACCCCGTATTTACATATCTGCCACTGTGCAGGAGAATCCGTACAGGTGTTCGAGTGTTCGAACCGTAATGCGCAAGAAATGGTACGGAAACCCCGTATTTACATATCTGTCACTGTACAGGAGAATCCGTATAGGTGTTCGAGTGTTCGAACCGTAATGCGCAAGAAATGGTATGTAAACCCCGTATTTACATATCTGCCACTGTGCAGGAGAATCCGTATAGGTGTTCGAGTGTTCGAATCGTATTGCGTAAGAATTGGTATGTAGACCCCGTATTTACATATCTGCCACTGTACAGGAGAATCCGTATAGGTGTTCGAGTGTTCGAACCGTATTGCGCAAGAAATGGTATGTAAACCCCGTATTTACATATCTACCACTGTGCAGGAGAATCCGTATAGGTGTTCGAGTGTTCGAACCGTAATTCGCCTGAAATGGTATGTAAAACCCGTATTTACATATCTGCCACTATGCAGGAGAATCCGTATAGGTGGTCGAGTGTTCGAACGCTAATGCGTGAGAAATGGTAAGTAAACGCCGTATTTACATATCTGCCACTGTGCAGGAGAATCCGTACAGGTGTTCGAGTGTTCGAACCGTATTGCGCAAGAAATGGTATGCAAACCCCGTATTTACATATCTGCCACTGTGCAGGAGAATCCGTATAGGTATTCAAGTGTTCGAACCGTAATGCGCAAGAAATGGTATGTAAACCCCGTATTTACATATCTGCCACTGTGCAGGAGAATCCGTATAGGTGTACGAGTGTTCGAACCGTATTGCGCAAGAAATGGTTTGTAAACCCCGTATTTACATATCTGCCACTGTGCAGGAGAATCCGTATAGGTGTTCGAGTGTTCGAACCGCAATGCGCAAGAAATGGTACGGAAACCCCGTATTTACATATCTGCCACTGTGCAGGAGAATCCGTATAGGTGTTCGAGTGTTCGAACCGTAATGCGCAAGAAATGGTATGTAAACCCCGTATTTACATATCTGCCACTGTGCAGGAGAATCCGTATAGGTCTTCGAGTGTTCGAACCGTATTGCTCAAGAAATGGTATGTAAACCCCGTATTCACATATCTGCCACTGTGCAGGAGAATCCCTATAGGTGTTCGAGTGTTCGAACCGTAATGCGCAAGAAATGGTATGTGAACCCCGTATTTACATATCTGCCACTGTGCAGGAGAATCCGTATAGGTGTTCGAGTGTTCGAACCGTATTGCCCAAGAAATGGTTTGTAAACGCCGTATTTACATATCTGCCACTGTGCAGGAGAATCCGTATAGGTGTTCGAGTGTTCGAATCGTAATGGGCAAGAAATGGTATGTAAACCCCGTATTTACATATCTGCCACTGTGCAGGAGAATCCGTATAGGTGTTCGAGTGTTCGAACCGTATTGCGCAAGAAATGGTATGTAAACCCCGTATTTACATATCTACCACTGTGCAGGAGAATCCGTATAGGTGTTCGAGTGTTCGAACCGTAATTCGCCCGAAATGGTATGTAAAACCCGTATTTACATATCTGCCACTGTGCAGGAGAATCCGTATAGGTGTTCGAGTGTTCGAACCCTAATGCATGAGAAATGGTAATTAAACGCCGTATTTACATATCTGCCACTGTGCAGGAGAATCCGTATAGGTGTTCGAGTGTTCGAACCGTATTGCGCAAGAAATGGTATGTAAACCCCGTATTTACATATCTGCCACTGTGCAGGAGAATCTGTATAGGTATTCGAGTGTTCGAACCGTAATGCGCAAGAAATGGTATGTAAACCCCGTATTTACATATCTGCCACTGTGCAGGAGAATCCGTATAGGTGTACGAGTGTTCGAACCGTATTGCGCAAGAAATGGTTTGTAAACCCCATATTTACATATCTGCCACTGTGCAGGAGAATCCGTATAGGTGTTCGAGTGTTCGAACCGCAATGCGCAAGAAATGGTACGGAAACCCCGTATTTACATATCTGCCACTGTGCAGTAGAATCCGTATAGGTGTTCGAGTGTTCGAACCGTAATGTGCAAGAAATGATATGTAAACCCCGTATTTACATATCTGCCACTGTGCAGGAGAATCCGTATAGGTGTTCGAGTGTTCGAACCGTATTGCGCAAGAAATGGTATGTAAACCCCGTATTTACATATCTGCCACTGTGCAGGAGAATCCATATAGGTGTTCGAGTGTTCGAACCGTAATGCGCAAGAAATGGTATGTAAACCCCGTATTTACATATCTGCCACTGTGCAGGAGAATCCGTGTAGGTGTTCGAGTGTTCGAACCGTAATGCGCAAGAAATGGTAGGTAAACCCTGTATTTACATATCTGCCACTGTGCAGGAGAATCCGTATAGGTGTTCGAGTGTTCGAACCGTAATGCGCAAGAAATGGTACGGAAACCCCGTATTTACATATCTGCCACTGTGTAGGAGAATCCGTATAGGTGTTCGAGTGTTCGAACCGTATTGCGCAAGAAATGGTATGTAAACCCCGTATTTACATATCTGCCACTGTGTAGGAGAATCCGTATAGGTGTTCGATTGTTCGAACCGTATTGCCCAAGAAATGGTTTGTAAACGCCGTATTTACATATCTGCCACTATGCAGGAGAATCCGTATAGGTGTTCGAGTGTTCGAACCGTAATGCGCAAGAAATGGTATGTAAACCACGTATTTACATATCTGCCACTATGCAGGAGAATCCGTATAGGTGTTCGAGTGTTCGAATCGTATTGCGCAAGAATTGGTATGTAGACCCCGTATTTACATATCTGCCACTGTACAGGAGAATCCGTATAGGTGTTCGAGTGTTCGAACCGTATTGCGCAAGAAATGGTATATAAACCCCGTATTTACATATCTACCACTGTGCAGGAGAATCCGTATAGGTGTTCGTGTGTTCGAACAGTAATTCGCCCGAAATGGTATTTAAAACCCGTATTTACATATCTGCCACTATGCAGGAGAATCCGTATAGGTGTTCTAGTGTTCGAACCCTAATGCGTGAGAAATGGTAAGTAAACGCCGTATTTACATATCTGCCACTGTGCAGGAGAATCCGTATAGGTGTTCGAGTGTTCGATCCGTAATGCGCAAGAAATGGTATGTAAACCCCGTATTTACATATCTGCCACTGTGCAGGAGAATCCGTATTGGTGTTCGAGTGTTCGAACTGTAGTGCGCAAGAAATGGTACGGAAACCCCGTATTTACATATCTGCCACTGTGCAGGAGAATCCGTATAGGTGTACGAGTGTTCGAACCGTATTGCGCAAGAAATGGTTTGTAAACCCCGTATTTACATATCTGCCACTGTGCAGGAGAATCCGTATAGGTGTTCGAGTGTTCGAACCGCAATGCGCAAGAAATGGTACGGAAACCCCGTATTTACATATCTGCCACTGTGCAGGGGAATCCGTATAGGTGTTCGAGTGTTCGAACCGTAATGCGCAAGAAATGGAATGTAAACCCCGTATTTACATATCTGCCACTGTGCAGGAGAATCCGTATAGGTGTTCGAGTGTTCGAACCGTATTGCCCAAGAAATGGTTTGTAAACGCCGTATTTACATATCTGCCACTGTGCAGGAGAATCCGTATAGGTGTTCGAGTGGTCGAATCCTAATGCGCAAGAAATGGTATGTAAACCCCGTATTTACATATCTGCCACTGTGCAGGAGAATCCGTATAGGTGTTCGAGTGTTCGAACCGTATTGCGCAAGAAATGGTAGGTAAACCCCGTATTTACATATCTACCACTGTGCAGGAGAATCCGTATAGGTGTTCGAGTGTTCGAACCGTAATGCGCAAGAAATGGTACGGAAATCACGTATTTACATATCTGCCACTGTGCAGGAGAATCCGTATAGGTGTTCGAGTGTTCGAACCGTATTGCGCAAGAAATGGTATGTAAACCACGTATTTACATATCTGCCACTGTGCAGGAGAATCTGTATAGGTATTCGAGTGTTCGAACCGTAATGCGCAAGAAATGGTATGTAAACCCCGTATTTACATATCTGCCACTGTGCAGGAGAATCCATATAGGTGTACGAGTGTTCGAACCGTATTGCGCAAGAAATGGTTTGTAAACCCCGTATTTACATATCTGCCACTGTGCAGGAGAATCCGTATAGGTGTTCGAGGGTTCGAACCGCAATGCGGAAGAAATGGTACGGAAACCACGTATTTACATATCTGCCACTGTGCAGGAGAATCCGTATAGGTGGTCGAGTGTTCGAACCGTATTGCGCAAGAAATGGTATGTAAACCCCGTATTTACATATCTGCCACTGTGCAGGAGAATCTGTATAGGTATTCGAGTGTTCGAACCGTAATGCGCAAGAAATGGTATGTAAACCCCGTATTCACATATCTGCCACTGTGCAGGAGAATCCGTATAGGTGTACGAGTGTTCGAACCGTATTGCGCAAGAAATGGTTTGTAAACCCCGTATTTTCATATCTGCCACTGTGCAGGAGAATCCGTATAGGTGTTCGAGTGTTCGAACCGCAATGCGCAGGAAATGGTACGGAAACCCCGTATTTACATATCTGCCACTGTGCAGGAGAATCCGTATAGGTGTTCGAGTGTTCGAACCGTAATGCGCAAGAAATGGTATGTAAACCCCGTATTTACATATCTGCCACTGTGCAGGAGAATCCGTATAGGTGTTCGAGTGTTCGAACCGTAATGCGCAAGAAATGGTATGTAAACCCCGTATTTACATATCTGCCACTGTGCAGGAGAATCCGTATAGGTGTTCGAGTGTTCGGTGCAGGAGAATCCGTATAGGTGTTCGAGTGTTCGAACCGTAATGCGCAAGAAATGGTATGTAAACCCCGTATTTACATATCTGCCACTGTGCAGGAGAATCCGTATAGGTGTACGAGTGTTCGAACCGTATTGCGCATGAAATGGTTTGTAAACCCCGTATTTACATATTTGCCACTGTGCAGGAGAATCCGTATAGGTGTTCGAGTGTTCGAACCGCAATGCGCAAGAAATGGTACGGAAACCCCGTATTTACATATCTGCCACTGTGCAGGGGAATCCGTATAGGTGTTCGAGTGTTCGAACCGTAATGCGCAAGAAATGGTATGTAAACCCCGTATTTACATATCTGCCACTGTGCAGGAGAATCCGTATAGGTGTTCGAGTGTTCGAACCGTATTGCGCAAGAAATGGTATGTAAACCCCGTATTTACATATCTGCCACTGTGCAGGAGAATCCGTATAGGTGTTCGAGTGTTCGAACCGTAATGCGCAAGAAATGGTAGGTAAACCCCGTATTTACATATCTGCCACTGTGCAGGAGAATCCGTATAGGTGTTCGAGTGTTCGAACCGTAATGCGCAAGAAATGGTACGGAAACCCCGTATTTACATATCTGCCACTGTGCAGGAGAATCCGTATAGGTGTTCGAGTGTTCGAACCGTAATGCGCAAGAAATGGTACGGAAACCACGTATTTACATATCTGCCACTGTGCAGGAGAATCCGTATAGGTGTTCGAGTGTTCGAACCGTATTGCGCAAGAAATGGTATGTAAACCCCGTATTTACATATCTGCCACTGTGCAGGAGAATCTGAATAGGTATTCGAGTGTTCGAACCGTAATGCGCAAGAAATGGTATGTAAACCCCGTATTTACATATCTGCCACTGTGCTGGAGAATCCATATAGGTGTACGAGTGTTCGAACCGTATTGCGCAAGAAATGGTTTGTAAACCCCGTATTTACATATCTGCCACTGTGCAGGAGAATCCGTATAGGTGTTCGAGTGTTCGAACCGCAATGCGCAAGAAATGGTACGGAAACCACGTATTTACATATCTGCCACTGTGCAGGAGAATCCGTATAGGTGTTCGAGTGTTCGAACCGTATTGCGCAAGAAATGGTATGTAAACCCCGTATTTACATATCTGCCACTGTGCAGGAGAATCTGTATAGGTATTCGAGTGTTCGAACCGTAATGCGCAAGAAATGGTATGTAAACCCCGTATTCACATATCTGCCACTGTGCAGGAGAATCCGTATAGGTGTACGAGTGTTCGAACCGTATTGCGCAAGAAATGGTTTGTAAACCCCGTATTTACATATCTGCCACTGTGCAGGAGAATCCGTATAGGTGTTCGAGTGTTCGAACCGCAATGCGCAAGAAACGGTACGGAAACCCCGTATTCACATATCTGCCACTGTGCAGGAGAATCCGTATAGGTGTTCGAGTGTTCGAACCGTAATGCGCAAGAAATGGTATGTAAACCCCGTATTTACATATCTGCCACTGTGCAGGAGAATCCGTATAGGTGTTCGAGTGTTCGAACCGTACTGCCCAAGAAATGGTTTGTAAACGCCGTATTTACATATCTGCCACTGTGCAGGAGAATCCGTATAGGTGTTCCAGTGTTCGAACCGTAATGCGCAAGAAATGGTATGTAAACCCCGTATTTACATATCTGCCACTGTGCAGGAGAATCCGTATAGGTGTTCGAGTGTTCGAACCGTATTGCGCAAGAAATGGTATGTAAACCCTGTATTTACATATCTACCACTGTGCAGGAGAATCCGTATAGGTGTTCGAGTGTTCGAACCGTAATTCGCCCGAAATGGTATGTAAAACCCGTATTTACATATCTGCCACTGTGCAGGAGAATCCGTATAGGTGTTCGAGTGTTCGAACCCTAATGCATGAGAAATGGTAAGTAAACGCCGTATTTACATATCTGCCACTGTGCAGGAGAATCCGTATAAGTGTTCGAGTGTTCGAACCGTATTGCGCAAGAAATGGTATGTAAACCCCGTATTTACATATCTGCCACTGTGTAGGAGAATCTGTATAGGTATTCGAGTGTTCGAACCGTAATGCGCAAGAAATGGTATGTAAACCCCGTATTTACATATCTGCCACTGTTCAGGAGAATCCGTATAGGTGTACGAGTGTTCGAACCGTATTGCGCAAGAAATGGTTTGTAAACCCCGTATTTTCATATCTGCCACTGTGCAGGAGAATCCGTATAGGTGTTCGAGTGTTCGAACCGCAATGCGCAAGAAATGGTACGGAAACCCCGTATTTACATATCTGCCACTGTGCAGGAGAATCCGTATAGGTGTTCGAGTGTTCGAACCGTAATGCGCAAGAAATGGTATGTAAACCCCGTATTTACATATCTGCCACTGTGCAGGAGAATCCGTATAGGTGTTCGAGTGTTCGAACCGTAATGCGCAAGAAATGGTATGTAAACCCCGTATTTACATATCTGCCACTGTGCAGGAGAATCCGTATAGGTGTTCGAGTGTTCGAACCGTAATGCGCAAGAAATGGTATGTAAACCCCGTATTTACATATCTGCCACTGTGCAGGAGAATCCGTATAGGTGTTCGAGTGTTCGAACCGTAATGCGCAAGAAATGGTATGTAAACCCCGTATTTACATATCTGCCACTGTGCAGGAGAATCCGTATAGGTGTTCGAGTGTTCGGTGCAGGAGAATCCGTATAGGTGTTCGAGTGTTCGAACCGTAATGCGCAAGAAATGGTATGTAAACCCCGTATTTACATATCTGCCACTGTGCAGGAGAATCCGTATAGGTGTACGAGTGTTCGAACCGTATTGCGCAAGAAATGGTTTGTAAACCCCGTATTTACATATCTGCCACTGTGCAGGAGAATCCGTATAGGTGTTCGAGTGTTCGAACCGCAATGCGCAAGAAATGGTACGGAAACCCCGTATTTACATATCTGCCACTGCGCAGGGGAATCCGTATAGGTGTTCGAGTGTTCGAACCGTAATGCGCAAGAAATGGTATGTAAACCCCGTATTTACATATCTGCCACTGTGCAGGAGAATCCGTATAGGTGTTCGAGTGTTCGAACCGTATTGCGCAAGAAATGGTATGTAAACCCCATATTCACATATCTGCCACTGTGCTGGAGAATCCGTATAGGTGTTCGAGTGTTCGAACCGTAATGCGCAAGAAATGGTATGTAAATCACGTATTTACATATCTGCCACTGTGCAGGAGAATCCGTATAGGTGTTCGAGTGTTCGAACCGTATTGCCCAAGAAATGGTTTGTAAACGCCGTATTTACATATCTGCCACTGTGCAGGAGAATCCGTATAGGTGTTCGAGTGGTCGAATCCTAATGCGCAAGAAATGGTATGTAAACCCCGTATTTACATATCTGCCACTGTGCAGGAGAATTCGTATAGGTGTTCGAGTGTTCGAACCGTATTGCGCAAGAAATGGTATGGAAACCCCGTATTTACATATCTACCACTGTGCAGGAGAATCCGTATAGGTGTTCGAGTGTTTGAACCGTAATGCGCAAGAAATGGTACGGAAACCACGTATTTACATATCTGCCACTGTGCAGGAGAATCCGTATATGTGTTCGAGTGTTCGAACCGTATTGCGCAAGAAATGGTATGTAAACCCCGTATTTACATATCTGCCACTGTGCAGGAGAATCTGTATAGGTATTCGAGTGTTCGAACCGTAATGCGCAAGAAATGGTATGTAAACCCCGTATTTACATATCTGCCACTGTGCAGGAGAATCCATATAGGTGTACGAGTGTTCGAACCGTATTGCGCAAGAAATGGTTTGTAAACCCCGTATTTACATATCTGCCACTGTGCAGGAGAATCCGTATAGGTGTTCGAGTGTTCGAACCGCAATGCGCAAGAAATGGTACGGAAACCACGTATTTACATATCTGCCACTGTGCAGGAGAATCCGTATAGGTGTTCGAGTGTTCGAACCGTATTGCGCAAGAAATGGTATGTAAACCCCGTATTTACATATCTGCCACTGTGCAGGAGAATCTGTATAGGTATTCGAGTGTTCGAACCGTAATGCGCAAGAAATGGTATGTAAACCCCGTATTCACATATCTGCCACTGTGCAGGAGAATCCGTATAGGTGTACGAGTGTTCGAACCGTATTGCGCAAGAAATGGTTTGTAAACCCCGTATTTACATATCTGCCACTGTGCAGGAGAATCCGTATAGGTGTTCGAGTGTTCGAACCGCAATGCGCAAGAAACGGTACGGAAACCCCGTATTCACATATCTGCCACTGTGCAGGAGAATCCGTATAGGTGTTCGAGTGTTCGAACCGTAATGCGCAAGAAATGGTATGTAAACCCCGTATTTACATATCTGCCACTGTGCAGGAGAATCCGTATAGGTGTTCGAGTGTTCGAACCGTACTGCCCAAGAAATGGTTTGTAAACGCCGTATTTACATATCTGCCACTGTGCAGGAGAATCCGTATAGGTGTTCGAGTGTTCGAACCGTAATGCGCAAGAAATGGTATGTAAACCCCGTATTTACATATCTGCCACTGTGCAGGAGAATCCGTATAGGTGTTCGAGTGTTCGAACCGTATTGCGCAAGAAATGGTATGTAAACCCTGTATTTACATATCTACCACTGTGCAGGAGAATCCGTATAGGTGTTCGAGTGTTCGAACCGTAATTCGCCCGAAATGGTATGTAAAACCCGTATTTACATATCTGCCACTGTGCAGGAGAATCCGTATAGGTGTTCGAGTGTTCGAACCCTAATGCATGAGAAATGGTAAGTAAACGCCGTATTTACATATCTGCCACTGTGCAGGAGAATCCGTATAAGTGTTCGAGTGTTTGAACCGTATTGCGCAAGAAATGGTATGTAAACCCCGTATTTACATATCTGCCACTGTGTAGGAGAATCTGTATAGGTAATCGAGTGTTCGAACCGTAATGCGCAAGAAATGGTATGTAAACCCCGTATTTACATATCTGCCACTGTGCAGGAGAATCCGTATAGGTGTACGAGTGTTCGAACCGTATTGCGCAAGAAATGGTTTGTAAACCCCGTATTTTCATATCTGCCACTGTGCTGGAGAATCCGTATAGGTGTTCGAGTGTTCGAACCGCAATGCGCAAGAAATGGTACGGAAACCCCGTATTTACATATCTGCCACTGTGCAGGAGAATCCGTATAGGTGTTCGAGTGTTCGAACCGTAATGCGCAAGAAATGGTATGTAAACCCCGTATTTACATATCTGCCACTGTGCAGGAGAATCCGTATAGGTGTTCGAGTGTTCGAACCGTAATGCGCAAGAAATGGTATGTAAACCCCGTATTTACATATCTGCCACTGTGCAGGAGAATCCGTATAGGTGTTCGAGTGTTCGGTGCAGGAGAATCCGTATAGGTGTTCGAGTGTTCGAACCGTAATGCGCAAGAAATGGTATGTAAACCCCGTATTTACATATCTGCCACTGCGCAGGAGAATCCGTATAGGTGTACGAGTGTTCGAACCGTATTGCGCAAGAAATGGTTTGTAAACCCCGTATTTACATATCTGCCACTGTGCAGCAGAATCCGTATAGTTGTTCGAGTGTTCGAACCGCAATGCGCAAGAAATGGTACGGAAACCCCGTATTTACATATCTGCCACTGTGCAGGGGAATCCGTATAGGTGTTCGAGTGTTCGAACCGTAATGCGCAAGAAATGGTATGTAAACCCCGTATTTACATATCTGCCACTGTGCAGGAGAATCCGTATAGGTGTTCGAGTGTTCGAACCGTATTGCGCAAGAAATGGTATGTAAACCCCATATTCACATATCTGCCACTGTGCTGGAGAATCCGTATAGGTGTTCGAGTGTTCGAACCGTAATGCGCAAGAAATGGTATGTAAACCCCGTATTTACATATCTGCCACTGTGCAGGAGAATCCGTATAGGTGTTCGAGTGTTCGAACCGTATTGCCCAAGAAATGGTTTGTAAACGCCGTATTTACATATCTGCCACTGTGCAGGAGAATACGTATAGGTGTTCGAGTCTTCGAACCGTATTGCGCAAGAAATGGTATGTAAACCCCGTATTTACATATCTACCACTGTGCAGGAGAATCCGTATAGGTGTTCGAGTGTTCGAACCGTAATGCGCAAGAAATGGTACGGAAACCACGTATTTACATATCTGCCACTTTGCAGGAGAATCCGTATAGGTGTTCGAGTGTTCGAACCGTATTGCGCAAGAAATGGTATGTAAACCCCGTATTTACATATCTGCCACTGTGCAGGAGAATCTGTATAGGTATTCGAGTGTTCGAACCGTAATGCGCAAGAAATGGTATGTAAACCCCGTATTTACATATCTGCCACTGTGCAGGAGAATCCATATAGGTGTACGAGTGTTCGAACCGTATTGCGCAAGAAATGGTTTGTAAACCCCGTATTTACATATCTGCCACTGTGCAGGAGAATCCGTATAGGTGTTCGAGTGTTCGAACCGCAATGCGCAAGAAATGGTACGGAAACCACGTATTTACATATCTGCCACTGTGCAGGAGAATCCGTATAGGTGTTCGAGTGTTCGAGCCGTATTGCGCAAGAAATGGTATGTAAACCCCGTATTTACATATCTGCCACTGTGCAGGAGAATCTGTATAGGTATTCGAGTGTTCGAACCGTAATGCGCAAGAAATGGTATGTAAACCCCGTATTCACATATCTGCCACTGTGCAGGAGAATCCGTATAGGTGTACGAGTGTTCGAACCGTATTGCGCAAGAAATGGTTTGTAAACCCCGTATTTACATATCTGCCACTGTGTAGGAGAATCCGTATAGGTGTTCGAGTGTTCGAACCGCAATGCGCAAGAAACGGTACGGAAACCCCGTATTCACATATCTGCCATTGTGCAGGAGAATCCGTATAGGTGTTCGAGTGTTCGAACCGTAA
The DNA here is from genome assembly GCF_055761805.1 of Camellia sinensis. Classification (NCBI taxonomy): domain Eukaryota; kingdom Viridiplantae; phylum Streptophyta; class Magnoliopsida; order Ericales; family Theaceae; genus Camellia; species Camellia sinensis. Next base: position 119,728,092 of record NC_138974.1, read on the forward strand.
TCCGCAAGAAATGGTAAGTAAACCCCGTATTTACATATCTGCCACTGTGCAGGAGAATCCGTATAGGTGTTCGAGTGTTCGAACCGTATTGCCCAAGAAATGGTTTGTAAACGCCGTATTTACATATCTGCCACTGTGCAGGAGAATCCGTATAGGTGTTCGAGTGTTCGAACCGTAATGCGTAAGAAATGGTATGTAAACCCCGTATTTACATATCTGCCACAGTGCAGGAAAATCCGTATAGGTGTTCGAGTGTTCGAACCGTATTGCGCAAGAAATGGTTTGTAAACCCCGTATTTACATATCTGCCACTGTGCAGCAGAATCCGTATAGTTGTTCGAGTGTTCGAACCGCAATGCGCAAGAAATGGTACGGAAACCCCGTATTTACATATCTGCCACTGTGCAGGGGAATCCGTATAGGTGTTCGAGTGTTCGAACCGTAATGCGCAAGAAATGGTATGTAAACCCCGTATTTACATATCTGCCACTGTGCAGGAGAATCCGTATAGGTGTTCGAGTGTTCGAACCGTATTGCGCAAGAAATGGTATGTAAACCCCATATTCACATATCTGCCACTGTGCTGGAGAATCCGTATAGGTGTTCGAGTGTTCGAACCGTAATGCGCAAGAAATGGTATGTAAACCCCGTATTTACATATCTGCCACTGTGCAGGAGAATCCGTATAGGTGTTCGAGTGTTCGAACCGTATTGCCCAAGAAATGGTTTGTAAACGCCGTATTTACATATCTGCCACTGTGCAGGAGAATACGTATAGGTGTTCGAGTCTTCGAACCGTATTGCGCAAGAAATGGTATGTAAACCCCGTATTTACATATCTACCACTGTGCAGGAGAATCCGTATAGGTGTTCGAGTGTTCGAACCGTAATGCGCAAGAAATGGTACGGAAACCACGTATTTACATATCTGCCACTTTGCAGGAGAATCCGTATAGGTGTTCGAGTGTTCGAACCGTATTGCGCAAGAAATGGTATGTAAACCCCGTATTTACATATCTGCCACTGTGCAGGAGAATCTGTATAGGTATTCGAGTGTTCGAACCGTAATGCGCAAGAAATGGTATGTAAACCCCGTATTTACATATCTGCCACTGTGCAGGAGAATCCATATAGGTGTACGAGTGTTCGAACCGTATTGCGCAAGAAATGGTTTGTAAACCCCGTATTTACATATCTGCCACTGTGCAGGAGAATCCGTATAGGTGTTCGAGTGTTCGAACCGCAATGCGCAAGAAATGGTACGGAAACCACGTATTTACATATCTGCCACTGTGCAGGAGAATCCGTATAGGTGTTCGAGTGTTCGAGCCGTATTGCGCAAGAAATGGTATGTAAACCCCGTATTTACATATCTGCCACTGTGCAGGAGAATCTGTATAGGTATTCGAGTGTTCGAACCGTAATGCGCAAGAAATGGTATGTAAACCCCGTATTCACATATCTGCCACTGTGCAGGAGAATCCGTATAGGTGTACGAGTGTTCGAACCGTATTGCGCAAGAAATGGTTTGTAAACCCCGTATTTACATATCTGCCACTGTGTAGGAGAATCCGTATAGGTGTTCGAGTGTTCGAACCGCAATGCGCAAGAAACGGTACGGAAACCCCGTATTCACATATCTGCCATTGTGCAGGAGAATCCGTATAGGTGTTCGAGTGTTCGAACCGTAATCCGCAAGAAATGGTAAGTAAACCCCGTATTTACATATCTGCCACTGTGCAGGAGAATCCGTATAGGTGTTCGAGTGTTCGAACCGTATTGCCCAAGAAATGGTTTGTAAACGCCGTATTTACATATCTGCCACTGTGCAGGAGAATCCGTATAGGTGTTCGAGTGTTCGAACCGTAATGCGTAAGAAATGGTATGTAAACCCCGTATTTACATATCTGCCACAGTGCAGGAAAATCCGTATAGGTGTTCGAGTGTTCGAACCGTATTGCGCAAGAAATGGTATGTAAACCCCGTATTTACATATCTACCACTGTGCAGCAGAATCCGTATAGGTGTTCGAGTGTTCGAACCGTAATTCGCCCGAAATGGTATGTAAAACCCGTATTTACATATCTGCCACTGTGCAGGAGAATCCGTATAGGTGTTCGAGTGTTCGAACCCTAATGCATGAGAAATGGTAAGTAAACGCCGTATTTACATATCTGCCACTCTGCAGGAGAATCCGTATAAGTGTTCGAGTGTTCGAACCGTATTGCGCAAGAAATGGTATGTAAACCCCGTATTTACATATCTGCCACTGTGTAGGAGAATCTGTATAGGTATTCGAGTGTTCGAACCGTAATGCGCAAGAAATGGTATGTAAACCACGTATTTACATATCTGCCACTGTGCAGGAGAATCCGTATAGGTGAACGAGTGTTCGAACCGTATTGCGCAAGAAATGGTATGTAAACCCCGTATTTACATATCTGCCACTGTGTAGGAGAATCTGTATAGGTATTCGAGTGTTCGAACCGTAATGCGCAAGAAATGGTATGTAAACCCCGTATTTACATATCTGCCACTGTGCAGGAGAATCCGTATAGGTGTTCGAGTGTTCGAACCGTAATGCGCAAGAAATGGTATGTAAACCCCGTATTTACATATCTGCCACTGTGCAGGAGAATCCGTGTAGGTGTTCGAGTGTTCGAACCGTATTGCGCAAGAAATGGTTTGTAAACCCCGTATTTTCATATCTGCCACTGTGCAGGAGAATCCGTAAAGGTGTTCGAGTGTTCGAACCGCAATGCGCAAGAAATGGTACGGAAACCCCGTATTTACATATCTGCCACTGTGCAGGAGAATCCGTATAGGTGTTCGAGTGTTCGAACCGTAATGCGCAAGAAATGGTATGTAAACCCCGTATTTACATATCTGCCACTGTGCAGGAGAATCCGTATAGGTGTTCGAGTGTTCGAACCGTAATGCGCAAGAAATGGTATGTAAACCCCGTATTTACATATCTGCCACTGTGCAAGAGAATCCGTATAGGTGTTCGAGTGTTCGAACCGTAATGCGCAAGAAATGGTACGGAAACCCCGTATTTACATATCTGCCACTGTGCAGGAGAATCCGTATAGGTGTTCGAGTGTTCGAACCGTATTGCGCAAGAAATGGTATGTAGACCCCGTATTTACATATCTGCCACTGTGCAGGAGAATCCGTATAGGTGTTCGAGTGTTCGAACCGTAATGCGCAAGAAATGGTATGTAAACCCCGTATTTACATATCTGCCACTTTGCAGGAGAATCCGTATAGGTGTTCGAGTGTTCGAACCGTAATGCGCAAGAAATGGTATGTAAACCCCGTATTTACATATCTGCCACTGTGCAGGAGAATCCGTATAGGTGTTCGAGTGTTCGAACCGTAATGCGCAAGAAATGGTACGGAAACCCCGTATTTACATATCTGCCACTGTGGAGGAGAATCCGTATAGGTGTTCGAGTGTTCGAACCGTAATGCGCAAGAAATGGTATGTAAACCCCGTATTTACATATCTGCCACTGTGCAGGAGAATCCGTATACGTATTCGAGTGTTCGAACCGTAATGCGCAAGAAATGGTACGGAAACCCCGTATTTACATATCTGCCACTGTGCAGGAGAATCTGTATAGGTGTTCGAGTGTTCGAACCGTAATGCGCAAGAAATGGTATGTAAACCCCGTATTTACATATCTGCCACTGTGCAGGAGAATCCGTATAGGTGTTCGAGTGTTCGAACAGTAATGCGCAAGAAATGGTACGGAAACCCCGTATTTACATATCTGCCACTGTGCAGGAGAATCCGTATAGGTGTTCGAGTGTTCGAACCGTAATGCGCAATAAATGGTATGTACACCCCGTATTTACATATCTGCCACTGTGCAGGAGAATCCGTATAGGTGTTCGATTGTTCGAACCGTATTGCCCAAGAAATGGTTTGTAAACGCCGTATTTACATATCTGCCACTGTGCAGGAGAATCCGTATAGGTGTTCGAGTGTTCGAACCGTAATGCGCAAGAAATGGTATGTAAACCCCGTATTTACATATCTGCCACTTTGCAGGAGAATCCGTATAGGTGTTCGAGTGTTCGAACCGTAATGCGCAAGAAATGGTATGTAAACCCCGTATTTACATATCTGCCACTGTGCAGGAGAATCCGTATAGGTGTTCGAGTGTTCGAACCGTATTGCCCAAGAAATGGTTTGTAAACGCCGTATTTACATATCTGCCACTGTGCAGGAGAATCCGTATAGGTGTTCGAGTGTTCGAACCGTAATGCGTAAGAAATGGTATGTAAACCCCGTATTTACATATCTGCCACAGTGCAGGAAAATCCGTATAGGTGTTCGAGTGTTCGAACCGTATTGCGCAAGAAATGGTATGTAAACCCCGTATTTACATATTTACCACTGTGCAGGAGAATCCGTATAGGTGTTCGAGTGTTCGAACCGTAATTCGCCCGAAATGGTATGTAAAACTCGTATTTACATATCTGCCACTGTGCAGGAGAATCCGTATAGGTGTTCGAGTGTTCGAACCCTAATGCATGAGAAATGGTAAGTAAACGCCGTATTTACATATCTGCCACTCTGCAGGAGAATCCGTATAAGTGTTCGAGTGTTCGAACCGTATTGCGCAAGAAATGGTATGTAAACCCCGTATTTACATATCTGCCACTGTGTAGGAGAATCTGTATAGGTATTCGAGTGTTCGAACCGTAATGCGCAAGAAATGGTATGTAAACCACGTATTTACATATCTGCCACTGTGCAGGAGAATCCGTATAGGTGTACGAGTGTTCGAACCGTATTGCGCAAGAAATGGTATGTAAACCCCGTATTTACATATCTGCCACTGTGTAGGAGAATCTGTATAGGTATTCGAGTGTTCGAACCGTAATGCGCAAGAAATGGTATGTAAACCCCGTATTTACATATCTGCCACTGTGCAGGAGAATCCGTATAGGTGTTCGAGTGTTCGAACCGTAATGCGCAAGAAATGGTATGTAAACCCCGTATTTACATATCTGCCACTGTGCAGGAGAATCCGTGTAGGTGTTCGAGTGTTCGAACCGTATTGCGCAAGAAATGGTTTGTAAACCCCGTATTTTCATATCTGCCACTGTGCAGGAGAATCCGTAAAGGTGTTCGAGTGTTCGAACCGCAATGCGCAAGAAATGGTACGGAAACCCCGTATTTACATATCTGCCACTGTGCAGGAGAATCCGTATAGGTGTTCGAGTGTTCGAACCGTAATGCGCAAGAAATGGTATGTAAACCCCGTATTTACATATCTGCCACTGTGCAGGAGAATCCGTATAGGTGTTCGAGTGTTCGAACCGTAATGCGCAAGAAATGGTATGTAAATCCCGTATTTACATATCTGCCACTGTGCAAGAGAATCCGTATAGGTGTTCGAGTGTTCGAACCGTAATGCGCAAGAAATGGTACGGAAACCCCGTATTTACATATCTGCCACTGTGCAGGAGAATCCGTATAGGTGTTCGAGTGTTCGAACCGTATTGCGCAAGAAATGGTATGTAGATCCCGTATTTACATATCTGCCACTGTGCAGGAGAATCCGTATAGGTGTTCGAGTGTTCGAACCGTAATGCGCAAGAAATGGTATGTAAACCCCGTATTTACATATCTGCCACTTTGCAGGAGAATCCGTATAGGTGTTCGAGTGTTCGAACCGTAATGCGCAAGAAATGGTATGTAAACCCCGTATTTACATATCTGCCACTGTGCAGGAGAATCCGTATAGGTGTTCGAGTGTTCGAACCGTAATGCGCAAGAAATGGTACGGAAACCCCGTATTTACATATCTGCCACTGTGGAGGAGAATCCGTATAGGTGTTCGAGTGTTCGAACCGTAATGCGCAAGAAATGGTATGTAAACCCCGTATTTACATATCTGCCACTGTGCAGGAGAATCCGTATACGTATTCGAGTGTTCGAACCGTAATGCGCAAGAAATGGTACGGAAACCCCGTATTTACATATCTGCCACTGTGCAGGAGAATCTGTATAGGTGTTCGAGTGTTCGAACCGTAATGCGCAAGAAATGGTATGTAAACCCCGTATTTACATATCTGCCACTGTGCAGGAGAATCCGTATAGGTGTTCGAGTGTTCGAACAGTAATGCGCAAGAAATGGTACGGAAACCCCGTATTTACATATCTGCCACTGTGCAGGAGAATCCGTATAGGTGTTCGAGTGTTCGAACCGTAATGCGCAATAAATGGTATGTAAACCCCGTATTTACATATCTGCCACTGTGCAGGAGAATCCGTATAGGTGTTCGATTGTTCGAACCGTATTGCCCAAGAAATGGTTTGTAAACGCCGTATTTACATATCTGCCACTGTGCAGGAGAATCCGTATAGGTGTTCGAGTGTTCGAACCGTAATGCGCAAGAAATGGTATGTAAACCCCGTATTTACATATCTGCCACTTTGCAGGAGAATCCGTATAGGTGTTCGAGTGTTCGAACCGTAATGCGCAAGAAATGGTATGTAAACCCCGTATTTACATATCTGCCACTGTGCAGGAGAATCCGTATAGGTGTTCGAGTGTTCGAACCGTAATGCGCAAGAAATGGTACGGAAACCCCGTATTTACATATCTGCCACTGTGTAGGAGAATCCGTATAGGTGTTCGAGTGTTCGAACCGTAATGCGCAAGAAATGGTATGTAAACCCCGTATTTACATATCTGCCACTGTGCAGGAGAATCCGTATACGTATTCGAGTGTTCGAACCGTAACGCGCAAGAAATGGTACGGAAACCCCGTATTTACATATCTGCCACTGTGCAGGAGAATCTGTATAGGTGTTCGAGTGTTCGAACCGTAATGCGCAAGAAATGGTATGTAAACCCCGTATTTACATATCTGCCACTGTGCAGGAGAATCCGTATAGGTGTTCGAGTGTTCGAACAGTAATGCGCAAGAAATGGTACGGAAACCCCGTATTTACATATCTGCCACTGTGCAGGAGAATCCGTATAGGTGTTCGAGTGTTCGAACCGTAATGCGCAATAAATGGTATGTAAACCCCGTATTTACATATCTGCCACTGTGCAGGAGAATCCGTATAGGTGTTCGATTGTTCGAACCGTATTGCCCAAGAAATGGTTTGTAAACGCCGTATTTACATATCTGCCACTGTGCAGGAGAATCCGTATAGGTGTTCGAGTGTTCGAACCGTAATGCGCAAGAAATGGTATGTAAACCCCGTATTTACATATCTGCCACTGTGCAGGAGAATCCGTATAGGTGTTCGAGTGTTCGAACCGTAATGCGCAAGAAATGGTACGGAAACCCCGTATTTACATATCTGCCACTGTGTAGGAGAATCCGTATAGGTGTTCGAGTGTTCGAACCGTAATGCGCAAGAAATGGTATGTAAACCCCGTATTTATATATCTGCCACTGTGCAGAAGAATCCGTATACGTATTCGAGTGTTCGAACCGTAATGCGCAAGAAATGGTACGGAAACCCCGTATTTACATATCTGCCACTGTGCAGGAGAATCCGTATAGGTGTTCGAGTGTTTGAACCGTAATGCGCAAGAAATGGTTTGTAAACCCCGTATTTACATATCTGCCACTGTGCAGGAGAATCCGTATAGGTGTTCGAGTGTTCGAACAGTAATGCGCAAGAAATGGTACGGAAACCCCGTATTTACATATCTGCCACTGTGCAGGAGAATCCGTATAGGTGTTCGAGTGTTCGAACCGTAATGCGCAAGAAATGGTATGTAAACCCCGTATTTACATATCTGCCACTGTGCAGGAGAATCCGTATAGGTGTTCGATTGTTCGAACCGTATTGCCCAAGAAATGGTTTGTAAACGCCGTATTTACATATCTGCCACTGTGCAGGAGAATCCGTATAGGTGTTCGAGTGTTCGAACCGTAATGCGCAAGAAATGGTATGTAAACCCCGTCTTTACATATCTGCCACTGTGGAGGAGAATCCGTATAGGTGTTCGAGTGTACGAACCGTAATGCGCAAGAAATGGTACGGAAACCCCGTATTTACATATCTGCCACTGTGCAGGAGAATCCGTATAGGTGTTCGAGTGTTCGAACCGTAATGCGCAAGAAATGATATGTAAACTCCGTATTTACATATCTGCCACTGTGCAGGAGAATCCGTTTAGGTGATCGATTGTTCGAACCGTATTGCCCAAGAAATGGTTTGTAAACGCCGTATTTACATATCTGCCACTGTGCAGGAGAATCCGTATAGGTGTTCGAGTGTTCGAACCGTAATGCGCAAGAAATGGTATGTAAACCCCGTATTTACATATCTGCCACTGTACAGGAGAATCCGTATAGGTGTTCGAGTGTTCGAACCGTAATGCGCAAGAAATGGTACGGAAACCTCGTATTTACATATCTGCCACTGTGCAGGAGAATCCGTATAGGTGTTCGAGTGTTCGAACCGTAATGCGCAAGAAATGGTATGTAAAGCCCGTATTTACATATCTGCCACTGTGCAGGAGAATCCGTATAGGTGTTCGATTGTTCGAACCGTATTGCCCAAGAAATGGTTTGTAAACGCCGTATTTACATATCTGCCACTGTGCAGGAGAATCCGTATAGGTGTTCGAGTGTTCGAACCGTAATGCGCAAGAAATGCTATGTAAACCCCGTATTTACATATCTGCCACTGTGCAGGAGAATCCGTATAGGTGTTCGATTGTTTGAACCGTATTGCCCAAGAAATGGTTTGTAAGCGCCGTATTTACATATCTGCCACTGTGCAGGAGAATCCATATAGGTGTTCGAGTGTTCGAACCGTAATGCGCAAGAAATGGTATGTAAACCCCGTATTTACATATCTGCCACTGTGCAGGAGAATCCGTATAGGTGTTCGAGTGTTCGAACCGTAATGCGCAAGAAATGGGACGGAAACCCCGTATTTACATATCTGCCACTGTGCAGGAGAATCCGTATAGGTGTTCGAGTGTTCGAACCGTAATGCGCAAGAAATGGTATGTAAACCCCGTATTTACATATCTGCCACTGTGCAGGAGAATCCGTATAGGTGTTCGATTGTTCGAACCGTATTGCCCAAGAAATGGTTTGTAAACGCCGTATTTACATATCTGCCACTGTGCAGGAGAATCCGTATAGGTGTTCGAGTGTTCGATCCGTAATGCGGAAGAAATGGTATGTAAACCCCGTATTTACATATCTGCCACTGTGCAGGAGAATCCGTATTGGTGTTCGAGGGTTCGAACCGTAGTGCGCAAGAAATGGTACGGAAACCCCGTATTTACATATCTGCCACTGTGCAGGAGAATCCGTATAGGTGTTCGAGTGTTCGAACCGTAATGCGCAAGAAATGGTATGTAAAGCCCGTATTTACATATCTGCCACTGTGCAGGAGAATCCGTATAGGTGTTCGATTGTTCGAACCGTATTGCCCAAGAAATGGTTTGTAAACGCCGTATTTACATATCTGCCACTGTGCAGGAGAATCCGTATAGGTGTTCGAGTGTTCGAACCGTAATGCGCAAGAAATGCTATGTAAACCCCGTATTTACATATCTGCCACTGTGCAGGAGAATCCGTATAGGTGTTCGATTGTTTGAACCGTATTGCCCAAGAAATGGTTTGTAAACGCCGTATTTACATATCTGCCACTGTGCAGGAGAATCCATATAGGTGTTCGAGTGTTCGAACCGTAATGCGCAAGAAATGGTATGTAAACCCCGTATTTACATATCTGCCACTGTACAGGAGAATCCGTATAGGTGTTCGAGTGTTCGATCCGTAATGCGCAAGAAATGGTATGTAAACCCCGTATTTACATATCTGCCACTGTGCAGGAGAATCCGTATTGGTGTTCGAGGGCTCGAACCGTAGTGCGCAAGAAATGGTACGGAAACCCCGTATTTACATATCTGCCACTGTGCAGGAGAATCCGTATAGGTGTTCGAGTGTTCGAACCGTAATGCGCAAGAAATGGTATGTAAACCCCGTATTTACATATCTGCCACTGTGCAGGAGAATCCGTATAGGTGTTCGAGTGTTCGAACCGTAATGCGCAAGAAATGGTACGGAAACCCCGTATTTACATATCTGCCACTGTGTAGGAGAATCCGTATAGGTGTTCGAGTGTTCGAACCGTAATGCGCAAGAAATGGTATGTAAACCCCGTATTTACATATCTGCCACTGTGCAGGCGAATCCGTATAGGTGTTCGATTGTTCGAACCGTATTGCCCAAGAAATGGTTTGTAAACGCCGTATTTACATATCTGCCACTATGCAGGAGAATCCGTATAGGTGTTCGAGTGTTCGAACCGTAATGCGCAAGAAATGGTATGTAAACCACGTATTTACATATCTGCCACTGTGCAGGAGAATCCGTATAGGTGTTCGAGTGTTCGAATCGTATTGCGCAAGAATTGGTATGTAGACCCCGTATTTACATATCTGCCACTGTACAGGAGAATCCGTATAGGTGTTCGAGTGTCCGAACCGTATTGCGCAAGAAATGGTATGTAAACCCCGTATTTACTTATCTACCACTGTGCTGGAGAATCCGCATAGGTGTTCGAGTGTTCGAACAGTAATTCGCCCGAAATGGTATGTAAAACCCGTATTTACATATCTGCTACTGTGCAGGAGAATCCGTATAGGTGTTCGAGTGTTCGAACCCTAATGCATGAGAAATGGTAAGTAAACGCCGTATTTACATATCTGCCACTGTGCAGGAGAATCCGTATAGGTGTTCGAGTGTTCGAACCGTATTGTGCTAGAAATGGTATGTAAACCCCGTATTTACATATCTGCCACTGTGCAGGAGAATCCGTATAGGTATTCGAGTGTTCGAACCGTAATGCGCAAGAAATGGTATGTAAACCCCGTATTTACATATCAGCCACTGTGCAGGAGAATCCGTATAGGTGTACGAGTGTTCGAACCGTATTGCGCAAGAAATGGTTTGTAAACCCCGTATTTACATATCTGCCACTGTGCAGGAGAATCCGTATAGGTGTTCGAGTGTTCGAACCGCAATGCGCAAGAAATGGTACGGAAACCCCGTATTCACATATCTGCCACTGTGCAGGAGAATCCGTATAGGTGTTCGAGTGTTCGAACCGTAATGCGCAAGAAATGGTATGTAAAGCCCGTATTTACATATCTGCCACTGTGCAGGAGAATCCGTATAGGTGTTCGATTGTTCGAACCGTATTGCCCAAGAAATGGTTTGTAAACGCCGTATTTACATATCTGCCACTGTGCAGGAGAATCCGTATAGGTGTTCGAGTGTTCGAACCGTAATGCGCAAGAAATGCTATGTAAACCCCGTATTTACATATCTGCCACTGTGCAGGAGAATCCGTATAGGTGTTCGATTGTTTGAACCGTATTGCCAAGAAATGGTTTGTAAACGCCGTATTTACATATATGCCACTGTGCAGGAGAATCCATATAGGTGTTCGAGTGTTCGAACCGTAATGCGCAAGAAATGGTATGTAAACCCCGTATTTACATATCTGCCACTGTGCAGGAGAATCCGTATAGGTGTTCGAGTGTTCGAACCGTAATGCGCAAGAAATGGGACGGAAACCCCGTATTTACATATCTGCCACTGTGCAGGAGAATCCGTATAGGTGTTCGAGTGTTCGAACCGTAATGCGCAAGAAATGGTATGTAAACCCCGTATTTACATATCTGCCACTGTGCAGGAGAATCCGTATAGGTGTTCGATTGTTCGAACCGTATTGCCCAAGAAATGGTTTGTAAACGCCGTATTTACATATCTGCCACTGTGCAGGAGAATCCGTATAGGTGTTCGAGTGTTCGATCCGTAATGCGCAAGAAATGGTATGTAAACCCCGTATTTACATATCTGCCACTGTGCAGGAGAATCCGTATTGGTGTTCGAGGGTTCGAACCGTAGTGCGCAAGAAATGGTACGGAAACCCCATATTTACATATCTGCCACTGTGCAGGAGAATCCGTATAGGTGTTCGAGTGTTCGAACCGTAATGCGCAAGAATTGGTATGTAGACCCCGTATTTACATATCTGCCACTGTACAGGAGAATCCGTATAGGTGTTCGAGTGTCCGAACCGTATTGCGCAAGAAATGGTATGTAAACCCCGTATTTACATATCTACCACTGTGCTGGAGAATCCGCATGGGTGTTCGAGTGTTCGAACAGTAATTCGCCCGAAATGGTATGTAAAACCCGTATTTACATATCTGCTACTGTGCAGGAGAATCTGTATAGGTGTTCGAGTGTTCGAACCCTAATGCATGAGAAATGGTAAGTAAACGCCGTATTTACATATCTGCCACTGTGCAGGAGAATCCGTATAGGTGTTCGAGTGTTCGAACCGTATTGTGCTAGAAATGGTATGTAAACCCCGTATTTACATATCTGCCACTGTGCAGGAGAATCCGTATAGGTATTCGAGTGTTCGAACCGTAATGCGCAAGAAATGGTATGTAAACCCCGTATTTACATATCTGCCACTGTGCAGGAGAATCCGTATAGGTGTACGAGTGTTCGAACCGTATTGCGCAAGAAATGGTTTGTAAACCCCGTATTTACATATCTGCCACTGTGTAGGAGAATCCGTATAGGTGTTCGAGTGTTCGAACCGCAATGCGCAAGAAACGGTACGGAAACCCCGTATTCACATATCTGCCACTGTGCAGGAGAATCCGTATAGGTGTTCGAGTGTTCGAACCGTAATGCGCAAGAAATGGTATGTAAACCCCGTATTTACATATCTGCCACTGTGCAGGAGAATCCGTATAGGTGTTCGAGTGTTCGAACCGTAATGCGCAAGAAATGGGACGAAAACCCCGTATTTACATATCTGCCACTGTGCTGGAGAATCCGTATAGGTGTTCGAGTGTTCGAACCGTAATGCGCAAGAAATGCTATGTAAACCCCGTATTTACATATCTGCCACTGTGCAGGAGAATCCGTATAGTTGTTCGATTGTTTGAACCGTATTGCCAAGAAATGGTTTGTAAACGCCGTATTTACATATATGCCACTGTGCAGGAGAATCCATATAGGTGTTCGAGTGTTCGAACCGTAATGCGCAAGAAATGGTATGTAAACCCCGTATTTACATATCTGCCACTGTGCAGGAGAATCCGTATAGGTGTTCGAGTGTTCGAACCGTAATGCGCAAGAAATGGGACGGAAACCCCGTATTTACATATCTGCCACTGTGCAGGAGAATCCGTATAGGTGTTCGAGTGTTCGAACCGTAATGCGCAAGAAATGGTATGTAAACCCCGTATTTACATATCTGCCACTGTGCAGGAGAATCCGTATAGGTGTTCGATTGTTCGAACCGTATTGCCCAAGAAATGGTTTGTAAACGCCGTATTTACATATCTGCCACTGTGCAGGAGAATCCGTATAGGTGTTCGAGTGTTCGATCCGTAATGCGCAAGAAATGGTATGTAAACCCCGTATTTACATATCTGCCACTGTGCAGGAGAATCCGTATTGGTGTTCGAGTGTTCGAACTGTAGTGCGCAAGAAATGGTACGGAAACCCCGTATTTACATATCTGCCACTGTGCAGGAGAATCCGTATAGGTGTTCGAGTGTTCGAACCGTAATGCGCAAGAAATGGTATGTAAACCCCGTATTTACATATCTGCCACTGTGCAGGAGAATCCGTATAGGTGTTCGACTGTTCGAACCGTAATGCGCAAGAAATGGTACGGAAACCCCGTATTTACATATCTGCCACTGTGTAGGAGAATCCGTATAGGTGTTCGAGTGTTCGAACCGTAATGCGCAAGAAATGGTATGTAAACCCCGTATTTACATATCTGCCACTGTGCAGGCGAATCCGTATAGGTGTTCGATTGTTCGAACCGTATTGCCCAAGAAATGGTTTGTAAACGCCGTATTTACATATCTGCCACTATGCAGGAGAATCCGTATAGGTGTTCGAGTGTTCGAACCGTAATGCGCAGGAAATGGTATGTAAACCACGTATTTACATATCTGCCACTGTGCAGGAGAATCCGTATAGGTGTTCGAATGTTCGAATCGTATTGCGCAAGAATTGGTATGTAGACCCCGTATTTACATATCTGCCACTGTACAGGAGAATCCGTATAGGTGTTCGAGTGTCCGAACCGTATTGCGCAAGAAATGGTATGTAAACCCCGTATTTACATATCTACCACTGTGCTGGAGAATCCGCATAGGTGTTCGAGTGTTCGAACAGTAATTCGCCCGAAATGGTATGTAAAACCCGTATTTACATATCTGCCACTGTGCAGGAGAATCCGTATAGGTGTTCGAGTGTTCGAACCCTAATGCATGAGAAATGGTAAGTAAACGCCGTATTTACATATCTGCCACTGTGCAGGAGAATCCGTATAGGTGTTCGAGTGTTCGAACCGTATTGTGCAAGAAATGGTATGTAAACCCCGTATTTACATATCTGCCACTGTGCAGGAGAATCCGTATAGGTATTCGAGTGTTCGAACCGTAATGCGCAAGAAATAGTATGTAAACCCCGTATTTACATATCTGCCACTGTGCAGGAGAATCCGTATAGGTGTACGAGTGTTCGAACCGTATTGCGCAAGAAATGGTTTGTAAACCCCGTATTTACATATCTGCCACTGTGCAGGAGAATCCGTATAGGTGTTCGAGTGTTCGAACCGCAATGCGCAAGAAACGGTACGGAAACCCCGTATTCACATATCTGCCACTGTGCAGGAGAATCCGTATAGGTGTTCGAGTGTTCGAACCGTAATGCGCAAGAAATGGTATGTAGACCCCGTATTTACATATCTGCCACTGTGCAGGAGAATCCGTATAGGTGTTCGAGTGTTCGAACCGTATTGCCCAAGAAATGGTATGTAAACCCCGTATTTACATATCTGCCACTGTGCAGGAGAATCCGTATAGGTGTTCGAGTGTTCGAACAGTAATGCGCAAGAAATGGTACGGAAACCCCGTATTTACACATCTGCCACTGTGCAGGAGAATCCGTATAGGTGTTCGAGTGTTCGAACCGTATTGTGCAAGAAATGGTATGTAAACCCCGTATTTACATATCTGCCACTGTGCAGGAGAATCCGTATAGGTGTTTGAGTGTTCGAACCGTAATGCGCAAGAAATGGTATGTAAACCCCGTATTTACATATCTTCCACTGTGCAGGAGAATCCGTATAGGTGTTCGAGTGTTCGAACCGTATTGCGCAAGAAATGGTATGTAAACCCCGTATTTACATATCTACCACTATGCAGGAGAATCCGTATAGGTGTTCAAGTGTTCGAACCGTAATTCGCCCGAAATGGTATGTAAAACCCGTATTTACATATCTGCCACTGTGCAGGAGAATCCGTATAGGTGTTCGAGTGTTCGAACCCTAATGCATGAGAAATGGTAAGTAAACGCCGTATTTACATTTCTGCCACTGTGCAGGAGAATCCGTATAAGTGTTCGAGTGTTCGAACCGTATTGCGCAAGAAATGGTATGTAAACCCCGTATTTACATATCTGCCACTGTGTAGGAGAATCTGTATAGGTATTCGAGTGTTCGAACCGTAATGCGCAAGAAATGGTATGTAAACCCCGTATTTACATATCTGCCACTGTGCAGGAGAATCCGTATAGGTGTACGAGTGTTCGAACCGTATTACGCAAGAAATGGTATGTAAACCCCGTATTTACATATCTGCCACTGTGCAGGAGAATCTGTATAGGTATTCGAGTGTTCGAATCGTAATGCGCAAGAAATGGTATGTAAACCCCGTATTTACATATCTGCCACTGTGCAGGAGAATCCATATAGGTGTACGAGTGTTCGAACCGTATTGCGCAAGAAATGGTTTGTAAACCCCGTATTTACATATCTGCCACTGTGCAGGAGAAGCCGTATAGGTGTTCGAGTGTTCGAACCGCAATGCGGAAGAAATGGTACGGAAACCCCGTATTTACATATCTGCCACTGTGCAGGAGAATCCGTACAGGTGTTCGAGTGTTCGAACCGTAATGCGCAAGAAATGGTATGTAAACCCCGTATTTACATATCTGCCACTGTGCAGGAGAATCCGTATAGGTGTTCGAGTGTTCGAACCGTATTGCGCAAGAAATGGTATGTAAACCCCGTATTCACATATCTGCCACTGTGCAGGAGAATCCGTATAGGTGTTCGAGTGTTCGAACCGTATTGCGCGAGAAATGGTATGTAAACCCCGTATTTACATATCTGCCACTGTGCAGGAGAATCCGTACAGGTGTTCGAGGGTTCGAACCGTAATGCGCAAGAAATGGTATGTAAACCCCGTATTTACATATCTGCCACTGTGCAGGAGAATCCGTATAGTTGTTCGAGTGTTCGAACCGTAATGCGCAAGAAATGGTACGGAAACCCCGTATTTACATATCTGCCACTGTGCAGGAGAATCCGTATAGGTGTTCGAGTGTTCGAACCGTAATGCGCAAGAAATGGTACGGAAACCCCGTATTTACATATCTGCCACTGTGTAGGAGAATCCGTATAGGTGTTCGAGTGTTCGAACCGTAATGCGCAAGAAATGGTATGTAAACCCCGTATTTACATATCTGCCACTGTGCAGGAGAATCCGTATACGTATTCGAGTGTTCGAACCGTAATGCGCAAGAAATGGTACGGAAACCCCGTATTTACATATCTGCCACTGTGCAGGAGAATCTGTATAGGTGTTCGAGTGTTCGAACCGTAATGCGCAAGAAATGGTATGTAAACCCCGTATTTACATATCTGCCACTGTGCAGGAGAATCCGTATAGGTGTTCGAGTGTTCGAACAGTAATGCGCAAGAAATGGTACGGAAACCCCGTATTTACATATCTGCCACTGTGCAGGAGAATCCGTATAGGTGTTCGAGTGTTCGAACCGTAATGCGCAATAAATGGTATGTAAACCCCGTATTTACATATCTGCCACTGTGCAGGAGAATCCGTATAGGTGTTCGATTGTTCGAACCGTATTGCCCAAGAAATGGTTTGTAAACGCCGTATTTACATATCTGCCACTGTGCAGGAGAATCCGTATAGGTGTTCGAGTGTTCGAACCGTAATGCGCAAGAAATGGTATGTAAACCCCGTATTTACATATCTGCCACTGTGCAGGAGAATCCGTATAGGTGTTCGAGTGTTCGAACCGTAATGCGCAAGAAATGGTACGGAAACCCCGTATTTACATATCTGCCACTGTGTAGGAGAATCCGTATAGGTGTTCGAGTGTTCGAACCGTAATGCGCAAGAAATGGTATGTAAACCCCGTATTTATATATCTGCCACTGTGCAGAAGAATCCGTATACGTATTCGAGTGTTCGAACCGTAATGCGCAAGAAATGGTACGGAAACCCCGTATTTACATATCTGCCACTGTGCAGGAGAATCCGTATAGGTGTTCGAGTGTTCGAACCGTAATGCGCAAGAAATGGTTTGTAAACCCCGTATTTACATATCTGCCACTGTGCAGGAGAATCCGTATAGGTGTTCGAGTGTTCGAACAGTAATGCGCAAGAAATGGTACGGAAACCCCGTATTTACATATCTGCCACTGTGCAGGAGAATCCGTATAGGTGTTCGAGTGTTCGAACCGTAATGCGCAAGAAATGGTATGTAAACCCCGTATTTACATATCTGCCACTGTGCAGGAGAATCCGTATAGGTGTTCGATTGTTCGAACCGTATTGCCCAAGAAATGGTTTGTAAACGCCGTATTTACATATCTGCCACTGTGCAGGAGAATCCGTATAGGTGTTCGAGTGTTCGAACCGTAATGCGCAAGAAATGGTATGTAAACCCCGTCTTTACATATCTGCCACTGTGCAGGAGAATCCGTATAGGTGTTCGAGTGTACGAACCGTAATGCGCAAGAAATGGTACGGAAACCCCGTATTTACATATCTGCCACTGTGCAGGAGAATCCGTATAGGTGTTCGAGTGTTCGAACCGTAATGCGCAAGAAATGATATGTAAACTCCGTATTTACATATCTGCCACTGTGCAGGAGAATCCGTTTAGGTGATCGATTGTTCGAACCGTATTGCCCAAGAAATGGTTTGTAAACGCCGTATTTACATATCTGCCACTGTGCAGGAGAATCCTTATAGGTGTTCGAGTGTTCGAACCGTAATGCGCAAGAAATGGTATGTAAACCCCGTATTTACATATCTGCCACTGTACAGGAGAATCCGTATAGGTGTTCGAGTGTTCGAACCGTAATGCGCAAGAAATGGTACGGAAACCTCGTATTTACATATCTGCCACTGTGCAGGAGAAGCCGTATAGGTGTTCGAGTGTTCGAACCGTAATGCGCAAGAAATGGTATGTAAAGCCCGTATTTACATATCTGCCACTGTGCAGGAGAATCCGTATAGGTGTTCGATTGTTCGAACCGTATTGCCCAAGAAATGGTTTGTAAACGCCGTATTTACATATCTGCCACTGTGCAGGAGAATCCGTATAGGTGTTCGAGTGTTCGAACCGTAATGCGCAAGAAATGCTATGTAAACCCCGTATTTACATATCTGCCACTGTGCAGGAGAATCCGTATAGGTGTTCGATTGTTTGAACCGTATTGCCCAAGAAATGGTTTGTAAACGCCGTATTTACATATCTGCCACTGTGCAGGAGAATCCATATAGGTGTTCGAGTGTTCGAACCGTAATGCGCAAGAAATGGTATGTAAACCCCGTATTTACATATCTGCCACTGTGCAGGAGAATCCGTATAGGTGTTCGAGTGTTCGAACCGTAATGCGCAAGAAATGGGACGGAAACCCCGTATTTACATATCTGCCACTGTGCAGGAGAATCCGTATAGGTGGTCGAGTGTTCGAACCGTAATGCGCAAGAAATGGTATGTAAACCCCGTATTTACATATCTGCCACTGTGCAGGAGAATCCGTATAGGTGTTCGATTGTTCGAACCGTATTGCCCAAGAAATGGTTTGTAAACGCCGTATTTACATATCTGCCACTGTGCAGGAGAATCCGTATAGGTGTTCGAGTGTTCGATCCGTAATGCGCAAGAAATGGTATGTAAACCCCGTATTTACATATCTGCCACTGTGCAGGAGAATCCGTATTGGTGTTCGAGGGTTCGAACCGTAGTGCGCAAGAAATGGTACGGAAACCCCGTATTTACATATCTGCCACTGTGCAGGAGAATCCGTATAGGTGTTCGAGTGTTCGAACCGTAATGCGCAAGAAATGGTATGTAAAGCCCGTATTTACATATCTGCCACTGTGCAGGAGAATCCGTATAGGTGTTCGATTGTTCGAACCGTATTGCCCAAGAAATGGTTTGTAAACGCCGTATTTACATATCTGCCACTGTGCAGGAGAATCCGTATAGGTGTTCGAGTGTTCGAACCGTAATGCGCAAGAAATGCTATGTAAACCCCGTATTTACATATCTGCCACTGTGCAGGAGAATCCGTATAGGTGTTCGATTGTTTGAACCGTATTGCCCAAGAAATGGTTTGTAAACGCCGTATTTACATATCTGCCACTGTGCAGGAGAATCCATATAGGTGTTCGAGTGTTCGAACCGTAATGCGCAAGAAATGGTATGTAAACCCCGTATTTACATATCTGCCACTGTACAGGAGAATCCGTATAGGTGTTCGAGTGTTCGATCCGTAATGCGCAAGAAATGGTATGTAAACCCCGTATTTACATATCTGCCACTGTGCAGGAGAATCCGTATTGGTGTTCGAGGGTTCGAACCGTAGTGCGCAAGAAATGGTACGGAAACCCCGTATTTACATATCTGCCACTGTGCAGGAGAATCCGTATAGGTGTTCGAGTGTTCGAACCGTAATGCGCAAGAAATGGTATGTAAACCCCGTATTTACATATCTGCCACTGTGCAGGAGAATCCGTATAGGTGTTCGAGTGTTCGAACCGTAATGCGCAAGAAATGGTACGGAAAACCCGTATTTACATATCTGCCACTGTGTAGGAGAATCCGTATAGGTGTTCGAGTGTTCAAACCGTAATGCGCAAGAAATGGTATGTAAACCCCGTATTTACATATCTGCCACTGTGCAGGCGAATCCGTATAGGTGTTCGATTGTTCGAACCGTATTGCCCAAGAAATGGTTTGTAAACGCCGTATTTACATATCTGCCACTATGCAGGAGAATCCGTATAGGTGCTCGAGTGTTCGAACCGTAATGCGCAGGAAATGGTATGTAAACCACGTATTTACATATCTGCCACTGTGCAGGACAATCCGTATAGGTGTTCGAGTGTTCGAATCGTATTGCGCAAGAATTGGTATGTAGACCCCGTATTTACATATCTGCCACTGTACAGGAGAATCCGTATAGGTGTTCGAGTGTCCAAACCGTATTGCGCAAGAAATGGTATGTAAACCCCGTATTTACTTATCTACCACTGTGCTGGAGAATCCGCATAGGTGTTCGAGTGTTCGAACAGTAATTCGCCCGAAATGGTATGTAAAACCCGTATTTACATATCTGCTACTGTGCAGGAGAATCCGTATAGGTGTTCGAGTGTTCGAACCCTAATGCATGAGAAATGGTAAGTAAACGCCGTATTTACATATCTGCCACTGTGCAGGAGAATCCGTATAGGTGTTCGAGTGTTCGAACCGTATTGTGCTAGAAATGGTATGTAAACCCCGTATTTACATATCTGCCACTGTGCAGGAGAATCCGTATAGGTATTCGAGTGTTCGAACCGTAATGCGCAAGAAATGGTATGTAAACCCCGTATTTACATATCAGCCACTGTGCAGGAGAATCCGTATAGGTGTACGAGTGTTCGAACCGTATTGCGCAAGAAATGGTTTGTAAACCCCGTATTTACATATCTGCCACTGTGCAGGAGAATCCGTATAGGTGTTCGAGTGTTCGAACCGCAATGCGCAAGAAATGGTACGGAAACCCCGTATTCACATATCTGCCACTGTGCAGGAGAATCCGTATAGGTGTTCGAGTGTTCGAACCGTAATGCGCAAGAAATGGTATGTAAAGCCCGTATTTACATATCTGCCACTGTGCAGGAGAATCCGTATAGGTGTTCGATTGTTCGAACCGTATTGCCCAAGAAATGGTTTGTAAACGCCGTATTTACATATCTGCCACTGTGCAGGAGAATCCGTATAGGTGTTCGAGTGTTCGAACCGTAATGCGCAAGAAATGCTATGTAAACCCCGTATTTACATATCTGCCACTGTGCAGGAGAATCCGTATAGGTGTTCGATTGTTTGAACCGTATTGCCAAGAAATGGTTTGTAAACGCCGTATTTACATATATGCCACTGTGCAGGAGAATCCATATAGGTGTTCGAGTGTTCGAACCGTAATGCGCAAGAAATGGTATGTAAACCCCGTATTTACATATCTGCCACTGTGCAGGAGAATCCGTATAGGTGTTCGAGTGTTCGAACCGTAATGCGCAAGAAATGGGACGGAAACCCCGTATTTACATATCTGCCACTGTGCAGGAGAATCCGTATAGGTGTTCGAGTGTTCGAACCGTAATGCGCAAGAAATGGTATGTAAACCCCGTATTTACATATCTGCCACTGTACAGGAGAATCCGTATAGGTGTTCGATTGTTCGAACCGTATTGCGCAAGAAATGGTATGTAAACCCCGTATTTACATATCTGCCACTGTGCAGGAGAATCCGTATTGGTGTTCGAGGGTTCGATCCGTAATGCGCAAGAAATGGTACGGAAACCCCGTATTTACATATCTGCCACTGTGCAGGAGAATCCGTATAGGTGTTCGAGTGTTCGAACCGTAATGCGCAAGAAATGGTATGTAAACCCCGTATTTACATATCTGCCACTGTGCAGGAGAATCCGTATAGGTGTTCGAGTGTTCGAACCGTAATGCGCAAGAAATGGTATGTAAACCCGTATTTACATATCTGCCACTGTGCAGGAGAATCCGTATAGGTGTTCGAGTGTTCAAACCGTAATGCGCAAGAAATGGTATGTAAACCCCGTATTTACATATCTGCCACTGTGCAGGCGAATCCGTATAGGTGTTCGAGTGTTCGAACCGTATTGCCCAAGAAATGGTTTGTAAACGCCGTATTTACATATCTGCCACTATGCAGGAGAATCCGTATAGGTGCTCGAGTGTTCGAACCGTAATGCGCAGGAAATGGTATGTAAACCACGTATTTACATATCTGCCACTGTGCTGGAGAATCCGTATAGGTGTTCGAGTGTTCGAACCGTAATGCGCAAGAAATGGTATGTAAACCCCGTATTTACATATCTGCCACTGTACAGGAGAATCCGTATAGGTGTTCGAGTGTTCGAACCCTAATGCATGAGAAATGGTAAGTAAACGCCGTATTTACATATCTGCCACTGTGCAGGAGAATCCGTATAGGTGTTCGAGTGTTCGAACCGTATTGTGCTAGAAATGTTATGTAAACCCCGTATTTACATATCTGCCACTGTGCAGGAGAATCCGTATAGGTATTCGAGTGTTCGAACCGTAATGCGCAAGAAATGGTATGTAAACCCCGTATTTACATATCAGCCACTGTGCAGGAGAATCCGTATAGGTGTACGAGTGTTCGAACCGTATTGCGCAAGAAATGGTTTGTAAACCCCGTATTTACATATCTGCCACTGTGCAGGAGAATCCGTATAGGTGTTCGAGTGTTCGAACCGCAATGCGCAAGAAATGGTACGGAAACCCCGTATTCACATATCTGCCACTGTGCAGGAGAATCCGTATAGGTGTTCGAGTGTTCGAACCGTAATGCGCAAGAAATGGTATGTAAAGCCCGTATTTACATATCTGCCACTGTGCAGGAGAATCCGTATAGGTGTTCGATTGTTCGAACCGTATTGCCCAAGAAATGGTTTGTAAACGCCGTATTTACATATCTGCCACTGTGCAGGAGAATCCGTATAGGTGTTCGAGTGTTCGAACCGTAATGCGCAAGAAATGCTATGTAAACCCCGTATTTACATATCTGCCACTGTGCAGGAGAATCCGTATAGGTGTTCGATTGTTTGAACCGTATTGCCAAGAAATGGTTTGTAAACGCCGTATTTACATATATGCCACTGTGCAGGAGAATCCATATAGGTGTTCGAGTGTTCGAACCGTAATGCGCAAGAAATGGTATGTAAACCCCGTATTTACATATCTGCCACTGTGCAGGAGAATCCGTATAGGTGTTCGAGTGTTCGAACCGTAATGCGCAAGAAATGGGACGGAAACCCCGTATTTACATATCTGCCACTGTGCAGGAGAATCCGTATAGGTGTTCGAGTGTTCGAACCGTAATGCGCAAGAAATGGTATGTAAACCCCGTATTTACATATCTGCCACTGTGCAGGAGAATCCGTATAGGTGTTCGATTGTTCGAACCGTATTGCCCAAGAAATGGTTTGTAAACGCCGTATTTACATATCTGCCACTGTGTAGGAGAATCCGTATAGGTGTTCGAGTGTTCGATCCGTAATGCGCAAGAAATGGTATGTAAACCCCGTATTTACATATCTGCCACTGTGCAGGAGAATCCATATAGGTGTTCGAGTGTTCGAACCGTAGTGTGCAAGAAATGGTACGGAAACCCCGTATTTACATATCTGCCACTGTGCAAGAGAATCCGTATAGGTGTTCGAGTGTTCGAACCGTAATGCGCAAGAAATGGTATGTAAACCCCGTATTTACATATCTGCCACTGTGCAGGAGAATCCGTATAGGTGTTCGAGTGTTCGAACCGTAATGCGCAAGAAATGGTACGGAAACCCCGTATTTACATATCTGCCACTGTGTAGGAGAATCCGTATAGGTGTTCGAGTGTTCGAACCGTAATGCGCAAGAAATGGTATGTAAACCCCGTATTTACATATCTGCCACTGTGCAGGCGAATCCGTATAGGTGTTCGATTGTTCGAACCGTATTGCCCAAGAAATGGTTTGTAAACGCCGTATTTACATATCTGCCACTATGCAGAAGAATCCGTATAGGTGTTCGAGTGTTCGAACCGTAATGCGCAAGAAATGGTATGTAAACCACGTATTTACATATCTGCCACTGTGCAGGAGAATCCGTATAGGTGTTCGAGTGTTCGAATCGTATTGCGCAAGAATTGGTATGTAGACCCCGTATTTACATATCTGCCACTGTACAGGAGAATCCGTATAGGTGTTCGAGTGTCCGAACCGTATTGCGCAAGAAATGGTATGTAAACCCCGTATTTACATATCTACCACTGTGCTGGAGAATCCGCATAGGTGTTCGAGTGTTCAAACAGTAATTCGCCCGAAATGGTATGTAAAACCCGTATTTACATATCTGCTACTGTGCAGGAGAATCTGTATAGGTGTTCGAGTGTTCGAACCCTAATGCATGAGAAATGGTAAGTAAACGCCGTATTTACATATCTGCCACTGTGCAGGAGAATCCGTATAGGTGTTCGAGTGTTCGAACCGTATTGTGCTAGAAATGGTATGTAAACCCCGTATTTACATATCTGCCACTGTGCAGGAGAATCCGTATAGGTATTCGAGTGTTCGAACCGTAATGCGCAAGAAATGGTATGTAAACCCCGTATTTACATATCTGCCACTGTGCAGGAGAATCCGTATAGGTGTACGAGTGTTCGAACCGTATTGCGCAAGAAATGGTTTGTAAACCCCGTATTTACATATCTGCCACTGTGCAGGAGAATCCGTATAGGTGTTCGAGTGTTCGAACCGCAATGCGCAAGAAACGGTACGGAAACCCCGTATTCACATATCTGCCACTGTGCAGGAGAATCCGTATAGGTGTTCGAGTGTTCGAACCGTAATGCGCAAGAAATGGTATGTAAAGCCCGTATTTACATATCTGCCACTGTGTAGGAGAATCCGTATAGGTGTTCGATTGTTCGAACCGTATTGCCCAAGAAATGGTTTGTATACGCCGTATTTACATATCTGCCACTGTGCAGGAGAATCCGTATAGGTGTTCGAGTGTTCGAACCGTAATGCGCAAGAAATGCTATGTAAACCCCGTATTTACATATCTGCCACTGTGCAGGAGAATCCGTATAGGTGTTCGATTGTTTGAACCGTATTGCCAAGAAATGGTTTGTAAACGCCGTATTTACATATATGCCACTGTGCAGGAGAATCCATATAGGTGTTCGAGTGTTCGAACCGTAATGCGCAAGAAATGGTATGTAAACCCCGTATTTACATATCTGCCACTGTGCAGGAGAATCCGTATAGGTGTTCGAGTGTTCGAACCGTAATGCGCAAGAAATGGGACGGAAACCCCGTATTTACATATCTGCCACTGTGCAGGAGAATCCGTATAGGTGTTCGAGTGTTCGAACCGTAATGCGCAAGAAATGGTATGTAAACCCCGTATTTACATATCTGCCACTGTGCAGGAGAATCCGTATAGGTGTTCGATTGTTCGAACCGTATTGCCCAAGAAATGGTTTGTAAACGCCGTATTTACATATCTGCCACTGTGCAGGAGAATCCGTATAGGTGTTCGAGTGTTCGATCCGTAATGCGCAAGAAATGGTATGTAAACCCCGTATTTACATATCTGCCACTGTGCAGGAGAATCCGTATTGGTGTTCGAGTGTTCGAACTGTAGTGCGCAAGAAATGGTACGGAAACCCCGTATTTACATATCTGCCACTGTGCAGGAGAATCCGTATAGGTGTTCGAGTGTTTGAACCGTAATGCGCAAGAAATGGTATGTAAACCCCGTATTTACATATCTGCCACTGTGCAGGAGAATCCGTATAGGTGTTCGACTGTTCGAACCGTAATGCGCAAGAAATGGTACGGAAACCCCATATTTACATATCTGCCACTGTGTAGGAGAATCCGTATAGGTGTTCGAGTGTTCGAACCGTAATGCGCAAGAAATGGTATGTAAACCCCGTATTTACATATCTGCCACTGTGCAGGCGAATCCGTATAGGTGTTCGATTGTTCGAACCGTATTGCCCAAGAAATGGTTTGTAAACGCCGTATTTACATATCTGCCACTATGCAGGAGAATCCGTATAGGTGTTCGAGTGTTCGAACCGTAATGCGCAAGAAATGGTATGTAAACCACGTATTTACATATCTGCCACTGTGCAGGAGAATCCGTATAAGTGTTCGAGTGTTCGAATCGTATTGCGCAAGAATTGGTATGTAGACCCCGTATTTACATATCTGCCACTGTACAGGAGAATCCGTATAGGTGTTCGAGTGTCCGAACCGTATTGCGCAAGAAATGGTATGTAAACCCCGTATTTACATATCTACCACTGTGCTGGAGAATCCGCATAGGTGTTCGAGTGTTCGAACAGTAATTCGCCCGAAATGGTATGTAAAACCCGTATTTACATATCTGCCACTGTGCAGGAGAATCCGTATAGGTGTTCGAGTGTTCGAACCCTAATGCATGAGAAATGGTAAGTAAACGCCGTATTTACATATCTGCCACTGTGCAGGAGAATCCGTATAGGTGTTCGAGTGTTCGAACCGTATTGTGCAAGAAATGGTATGTAAACCCCGTATTTACATATCTGCCACTGTGCAGGAGAATCCGTATAGGTATTCGAGTGTTCGAACCGTAATGCGCAAGAAATAGTATGTAAACCCCGTATTTACATATCTGCCACTGTGCAGGAGAATCCGTATAGGTGTACGAGTGTTCGAACCGTATTGCGCAAGAAATGGTTTGTAAACCCCGTATTTACATATCTGCCACTGTGCAGGAGAATCCGTATAGGTGTTCGAGTGTTCGAACCGCAATGCGCAAGAAACGGTACGGAAACCCCGTATTCACATATCTGCCACTGTGCAGGAGAATCCGTATAGGTGTTCGAGTGTTCGAACCGTAATGCGCAAGAAATGGTATGTAGACCCCGTATTTACATATCTGCCACTGTGCAGGAGAATCCGTATAGGTGTTCGAGTGTTCGAACCGTATTGCCCAAGAAATGGTTTGTAAACGCCGTATTTACATATCTGCCACTGTGCAGGAGAATCCGTATAGGTGTTCGAGTGTTCGAACCGTAATGCGCAAGAAATGGTATGTAAACCCCGTATTTACATATCTTCCACTGTGCAGGAGAATCCGTATAGGTGTTCGAGTGTTCGAACCGTATTGCGCAAGAAATGGTATGTAAACCCCGTATTTACATATCTACCACTGTGCAGGAGAATCCGTATAGGTGTTCAAGTGTTCGAACCGTAATTCGCCCGAAATGGTATGTAAAACCCGTATTTACATATCTGCCACTGTGCAGGAGAATCCGTATAGGTGTTCGAGTGTTCGAACCCTAATGCATGAGAAATGGTAAGTAAACGCCGTATTTACATTTCTGCCACTGTGCAGGAGAATCCGTATAAGTGTTCGAGTGTTCGAACCGTATTGCGCAAGAAATGGTATGTAAACCCCGTATTTACATATCTGCCACTGTGTAGGAGAATCTGTATAGGTATTCGAGTGTTCGAACCGTAATGCGCAAGAAATGGTATGTAAACCCCGTATTTACATATCTGCCACTGTGCAGGAGAATCCGTATAGGTGTACGAGTGTTCGAACCGTATTACGCAAGAAATGGTATGTAAACCCCGTATTTACATATCTGCCACTGTGCAGGAGAATCTGTATAGGTATTCGAGTGTTCGAACCGTAATGCGCAAGAAATGGTATGTAAACCCCGTATTTACATATCTGCCACTGTGCAGGAGAATCCATATAGGTGTACGAGTGTTCGAACCGTATTGCGCAAGAAATGGTTTGTAAACCCCGTATTTACATATCTGCCACTGTGCAGGAGAAGCCGTATAGGTGTTCGAGTGTTCGAACCGCAATGCGGAAGAAATGGTACGGAAACCCCGTATTTACATATCTGCCACTGTGCAGGAGAATCCGTACAGGTGTTCGAGTGTTCGAACCGTAATGCGCAAGAAATGGTATGTAAACCCCGTATTTACATATCTGCCACTGTGCAGGAGAATCCGTATAGGTGTTCGAGTGTTCGAACCGTATTGCGCAAGAAATGGTATGTAAACCCCGTATTCACATATCCGCCACTGTGCAGGAGAATCCGTATAGGTGTTCGAGTGTTCGAACCGTATTGCGCGAGAAATGGTATGTAAACCCCGTATTTACATATCTGCCACTGTGCAGGAGAATCCGTACAGGTGTTCGAGGGTTCGAACCGTAATGCGCAAGAAATGGTATGTAAACCCCGTATTTACATATCTGCCACTGTGCAGGAGAATCTGTATAGTTGTTCGAGTGTTCGAACCGTAATGCGCAAGAAATGGTACGGAAACCCCGTATTTACATATCTGCCACTGTGCAGGAGAATCCGTATAGGTGTTCGAGTGTTCGAACCGTAATGCGCAAGAAATGGTACGGAAACCCCGTATTTACATATCTGCCACTGTGTAGGAGAATCCGTATAGGTGTTCGAGTGTTCGAACCGTAATGCGCAAGAAATGGTATGTAATCCCCGTATTTACATATCTGCCACTGTGCAGGCGAATCCGTATAGGTGTTCGATTGTTCGAACCGTATTGCCCAAGAAATGGTTTGTAAACGCCGTATTTACATATCTGCCACTATGTAGGAGAATCCGTATAGGTGTTCGAGTGTTCGAACCGTAATGCGCAAGAAATGATATGTAAACCACGTATTTACATATCTGCCACTGTGCAGGAGAATCCGTATAGGTGTTCGAGTGTTCGAATCGTATTGCGCAAGAATTGGTATGTAGACCCCGTATTTACATATCTGCCACTGTACAGGAGAATCCGTATAGGTGTTCGAGTGTCCGAACCGTATTGCGCAAGAAATGGTATGTAAACCCCGTATTTACATATCTACCACTGTGCAGGAGAATCCGCATAGGTGTTCGAGTGTTCGAACAGTAATTCGCCCGAAATGGTATGTAAAACCCGTATTTACATATCTGCCACTGTGCAGGAGAATCCGTATAGGTGTTCGAGTGTTCGAACCCTAATGCATGAGAAACGGTAAGTAAACGCCGTATTTACATATCTGCCACTGTGCAGGAGAATCCGTATAGGTGTTCGAGTGTTCGAACCGTATTGCGCAAGAAATGGTATGTAAACCCCGTATTTACATATCTGCCACTATGCAGGAGAATCCGTATAGGTATTCGAGTGTTCGAACCGTAATGCGCAAGAAATGGTATGTAAACCCCGTATTTACATATCTGCCACTGTGCAGGAGAATCCGTATAGGTGTACGAGTGTTCGAACCGTATTGCGCAAGAAATCGTTTGTAAACCCCGTATTTACATATCTGCCACTGTGCAGGAGAATCCGTATAGGTGTTCGAGTGTTCGAACCGCAATGCGCAAGAAACGGTACGGAAACCCCGTATTCACATATCTGCCACTGTGCAGGAGAATCCGTATAGGTGTTCGAGTGTTCGAACCGTAATGCGCAAGAAATGGTATGTAAACCCCGTATTTACATATCTGCCACTGTGCAGGAGAATCCGTATAGGTGTTCGAGTGTTCGAACCGTATTGCCCAAGAAATGGTTTGTAAACGCCGTATTTACATATCTGCCACTGTGCAAGAGAATCCGTATAGGTGTTCGAGTGTTCGAACCGTAATGCGCAAGAAATGGTATGTAAACCCCGTATTTACATATCTGCCACTATGCAGGAGAATCCGTATAGGTGTTCGAGTGTTCGAACCGTATTGCGCAAGAAATGGTATGTAAACCCCGTATTTACATATCTACCACTGTGCAGGAGAATCCGTATAGGTGTTCGAGTGTTCGAACTGTAATTCGCCCGAAATGGTATGTAAAACCCGTATTTACATATCTGCCACTGTGCAGGAGAATCCGTATAGGTGTTCGAGTGTTCGAACCCTAATGCATGAGAAATGGTAAGTAAACGCCGTATTTACATATCTGCCACTGTGCAGGAGAATCCGTATAAGTGTTCGAGTGTTCGAACCGTATTGCGCAAGAAATGGTATGTAAACCCCGTATTTACATATCTGCCACTGTGTAGGAGAATCTGTATAGGTATTCGAGTGTTCGAACCGTAATGCGCAAGAAATGGTATGTAAACCCCGTATTTACATATCTGCCACTGTGCAGGAGAATCCGTATAGGTGTACGAGTGTTCGAACCGTATTGCGCAAGAAATGGTTTGTAAACCCCGTATTTTCATATCTGCCACTGTGCAGGAGAATCCGTATAGGTGTTCGAGTGTTCGAACCGCAATGCGCAAGAAATGGTACGGAAACCCCGTATTTACATATCTGCCACTGTGCAGGAGAATCCGTATAGGTGTTCGAGTGTTCGAACCGTAATGCGCAAGAAATGGTATGTAAACCCCGTATTTACATATCTGCCACTGTGCAGGAGAATCCGTATAGGTGTTCGAGTGTTCGAACCGTAATGCGCAAGAAATGGTATGTAAACCCCGTATTTACATATCTGCCACTGTGCAGGAGAATCCGTATAGGTGTTCGAGTGTTCGGTGCAGGAGAATCCGTATAGGTGTTCGAGTGTTCGAACCGTAATGCGCAAGAAATGGTATGTAAACCCCGTATTTACATATCTGCCACTGTGCGGGAGAATCCGTATAGGTGTTCGATTGTTTCAACCGTATTGCCCAAGAAATGGTTTGTAAACGCCGTATTTACATATCTGCCACTGTGCAGGAGAATCCGTATAGGTGTTCGAGTGTTCGAACCGTAATGCGCAAGAAATGGTATGTAAACCCCGTATTTACATATCTGCCACTGTGCAGGAGAATCCGTAAAGGTGTTCGAGTGTTCGAACCGTAATGCGCAAGAAATGGAACGGAAACCCCGTATTTACATATCTGCCACTGTGCAGGAGAATCCGTATAGGTGTTCGAGTGTTCGAACCGTAATGCGCAAGAAATGGTATGTAAACCCCGTATTTACATATCTGCCACTGTGCAGGAGAATCCGTATAGGTGTTCGATTGTTCGAACCGTATTGCCCAAGAAATGGTTTGTAAACGCCGTATTTACATATCTGCCACTGTGCAGGAGAATCCGTATAGGTGTTCGAGTGTTCGATCCGTAATGCGCAAGAAATGGTATGTAAACCCCGTATTTACATATCTGCCACTGTGCAGGAGAATCCATATAGGTGTTCGAGTGTTCGAACCGTAGTGTGCAAGAAATGGTACGGAAACCCCGTATTTACATATCTGCCACTGTGCAGGAGAATCCGTATAGGTGTTCGAGTGTTCGAACCGTAATGCGCAAGAAATGGTATGTAAACCCCGTATTTACATATCTGCCACTGTGCAGGAGAATCCGTATAGGTGTTCGAGTGTTCGAACCGTAATGCGCAAGAAATGGTACGGAAATCCCGTATTTACATATCTGCCACTGTGTAGGAGAATCCGTATAGGTGTTCGAGTGTTCGAACCGTAATGCGCAAGAAATGGTATGTAAACCCCGTATTTACATATCTGCCACTGTGCAGGCGAATCCGTATAGGTGTTCGATTGTTCGAACCGTGTTGCCCAAGAAATGGTTTGTAAACGTCGTCTTTACATATCTTCCACTGTGCAGGAGAATCCGTATAGGTGTTCGAGTGTTCGAACCGTAATGCGCAAGAAATGGTATGTAAACTCCGTATTTACATATCTGCCACTGTGCAGGAGAATCCGTATAGGTGTCCGAGTGTTCGAACCGAATTGCCCAAGAAATGGTTTGTAAACGCCGTATTTACATATCTGCCACTGTGCAGGAGAATCCGTATAGGTGTTCGAGTGTTCGAGCCGTATTGCCCAACAAATGGTTTGTAAACTCCGTATTTACATATCTGCCACTGTGCAGGAGAATCCGTACAGGTGTTCGAGTGTTCGAGCCGTAATGCGGAAGAAATGGTATGTAAACCCCGTATTTACATATCTGCCACTGTGCAGGAGAATCCGTATAGGTGTTTGAGTGTTCGAACCGTATTGCGCAAGAAATGGTATGTAAACCCCGTATTTACATATCTGCCACTGTGCAGGAGAATCCGTGTAGGTGTCCGAGTGTTCGAACCGAATTACCCAAGAAATGGTTTGTAAACGCCGTATTTACATATCTGCCACTGTGCAGGAGAATCCGTATAGGTGTTCGAGTGTTCGAACCGTAATGCGCAAGAAATGGTATGTAAACCCCGTATTTACATATCTGCCACTGTGCGGGAGAATCCGTATAGGTGTTCGATTGTTTCAACCGTATTGCCCAAGAAATGGTTTGTAAACGCCGTATTTACATATCTGCCACTGTGCAGGAGAATCCGTATAGGTGTTCGAGTGTTCGAACCGTAATGCGCAAGAAATGGTATGTAAACCCCGTATTTACATATCTGCCACTGTGCAGGAGAATCCGTAAAGGTGTTCGAGTGTTCGAACCGTAATGCGCAAGAAATGGAACGGAAACCCCGTATTTACATATCTGCCACTGTGCAGGAGAATCCGTATAGGTGTTCAAGTGTTCGAACCGTAATGCGCAAGAAATGGTATGTAAACCCCGTATTTACATATCTGCCACTGTGCAGGAGAATCCGTATAGGTGTTCGATTGTTCGAACCGTATTGCCCAAGAAATGGTTTGTAAACGCCGTATTTACATATCTGCCACTGTGCAGGAGAATCCGTATAGGTGTTCGAGTGTTCGATCCGTAATGCGCAAGAAATGGTATGTAAACCCCGTATTTACATATCTGCCACTGTGCAGGAGAATCCATATAGGTGTTCGAGTGTTCGAACCGTAGTGTGCAAGAAATGGTACGGAAACCCCGTATTTACATATCTGCCACTGTGCAGGAGAATCCGTATAGGTGTTCGAGTGTTCGAACCGTAATGCGCAAGAAATGGTATGTAAACCCCGTATTTACATATCTGCCACTGTGCAGGAGAATCCGTATAGGTGTTCGAGTGTTCGAACCGTAATGCGCAAGAAATGGTACGGAAATCCCGTATTTACATATCTGCCACTGTGTAGG
This sequence comes from Camellia sinensis, assembly GCF_055761805.1. Taxonomy (NCBI): domain Eukaryota; kingdom Viridiplantae; phylum Streptophyta; class Magnoliopsida; order Ericales; family Theaceae; genus Camellia; species Camellia sinensis. The sequence continues at coordinate 119,761,104 of NC_138974.1, forward strand.
AGAATCCGTATAGGTGTTCGAGTGTTCGAACCGTAATGCGCAAGAAATGGTATGTAAACCCCGTATTTACATATCTGCCACTGTGCAGGCGAATCCGTATAGGTGTTCGATTGTTCGAACCGTGTTGCCCAAGAAATGGTTTGTAAACGTCGTCTTTACATATCTTCCACTGTGCAGGAGAATCCGTATAGGTGTTCGAGTGTTCGAACCGTAATGCGCAAGAAATGGTATTTAAATCCCGTATTTACATATCTGCCACTTTGCAGGAGAATCCGTATAGGTGTTCGATTGTTCGAACCGTATTGCCCAAGAAATGGTTTGTAAACGCCGTATTTACATATCTGCCACTGTGCAGGAGAATCCGTACAGGTGTTCGAGTGTTCGAACCGTAATGCGCAAGAAATGGTATGTAAACGCCGTATTTACATATCTGCCACTGTGCAGGAGAATCCGTATAGGTGTTCGAGTGTTCGAACCGTAATGCGCAAGAAATGGTACGGAAACCCCGTATTTACATATCTGCCACTGTGCAGGAGAATCCGTATAGGTGTTCGAGTGTTCGAACCGTAATGCGCAAGAAATGGTATGTAAACCCCGTATTTACATATCTGCCACTGTGTAGGAGAATCCGTATAGGTGTTCGAGTGTTCGAACCGTAATGCGCAAGAAATGGTATGTAAACCCCGTATTTACATATCTGCCACTGTGCAGGAGAATCCGTATACGTATTCGAGTGTTCGAACCGTAATGCGCAAGAAATGGTACGGAAACCCCGTATTTACATATCTGCCACTGTGCAGGAGAATCCGTATAGGTGTTCGAGTGTTCGAACCGTAATGCGCAAGAAATGGTACGGAAACCCCGTATTTACATATCTTCCACTGTGCAGGAGAATCCGTATAGGTGTTCGAGTGTTCGAACCGTAATGCGCAAGAAATGGTATGTAAACCCCGTATTTACATATCTGCCACTGTGTAGGAGAATCCGTATAGGTGTTCGAGTGTTCGAACCGTAATGCGCAAGAAATGGTATGTAAACCCCGTATTTACATATCTGCCACTGTGCAGGAGAATCCGTATACGTATTCGAGTGTTCGAACCGTAATGCGCAAGAAATGGTACGGAAACCCCGTATTTACATATCTGCCACTGTGCAGGAGAATCCGTATAGGTGTTCGAGTGTTCGAACCGTAATGCGCAAGAAATGGTATGTAAACCCCGTATTTACATATCTGCCACTGTGCAGGAGAATCCGTATAGGTGTTCGATTGTTCGAACCGTATTGCCCAAGAAATGGTTTGTAAACGCCGTATTTACATATCTGCCACTGTGCAGGAGAATCCGTATAGGTGTTCGAGTGTTCGAACCGTAATGCGCAAGAAATGGTATGTAAACCCCGTCTTTACATATCTGCCACTGTGCAGAAGAATCCGTATAGGTGTTCGAGTGTACGAACCGTAATGCGCAAGAAATGGTACGGAAACCCCGTATTTACATATCTGCCACTGTGCAGGAGAATCCGTATAGGTGTTCGAGTGTTCGAACCGTAATGCGCAAGAAATGGTATGTAAACCCCGTATTTACATATCTGCCACTGTGCAGGAGAATCCGTATAGGTGTTCGATTGTTCGAACCGTATTGCCCAAGAAATGGTTTGTAAACGCCGTATTTACATATCTGCCACTGTGCAGGAGAATCCGTATAGGTGTTCGAGTGTTCGAACCGTAATGCGCAAGAAATGGTATGCAAACCCCGTATTTACATATCTGCCACTGTGCAGGAGAATCCGTATAGGTGTTCGAGTGTTCGAACCGTAATGCGCAAGAAATGGTACGGAAACCTCGTATTTACATATCTGCCACTGTGCAGGAGAATCCGTATAGGTGTTCGAGTGTTCGAACCGTAATGCGCAAGAAATGGTATGTAAAGCCCGTATTTACATATCCGCCACTGTGCAGGAGAATCCGTATAGGTGTTCGATTGTTCGAACCGTATTGCCCAAGAAATGGTTTGTAAACGCCGTATTTACATATCTGCCACTGTGCAGGAGAATCCGTATAGGTGTTCGAGTGTTCGAACCGTAATGTGCAAGAAATGGTATGTAAACCCCGTATTTACATATCTGCCACTGTGCAGGAGAATCCGTATAGGTGTTCGATTGTTTGAACCGTATTGCCCAAGAAATGGTTTGTAAACGCCGTATTTACATATCTGCCACTGTGCAGGAGAATCCGTATAGGTGTTCGAGTGTTCGAACCGTAATGCGCAAGAAATGGTATGTAAACCCCGTATTTACATATCTGCCACTGTGCAGGAGAATCCGTATAGGTGTTCGAGTGTTCGAACCATAATGCGCAAGAAATGGAACGGAAACCCCGTATTTACATATCTGCCACTGTGCAGGAGAATCCGTATAGGTGTTCGAGTGTTCGAACCGTAATGCGCAAGAAATGGTATGTAAACCCCGTATTTACATATCTGCCACTGTGCAGGAGAATCCGTATAGGTGTTCGATTGTTCGAACCGTATTGCCCAAGAAATGGTTTGTAAACGCCGTATTTACATATCTGCCACTGTGCAGGAGAATCCGTATAGGTGTTCGAGTGTTCGATCCGTAATGCGCAAGAAATGGTATGTAAACCCCGTATTTACATATCTGCCACTGTGCAGGAGAATCCGTATAGGTGTTCGAGTGTTCGAACCGTAGTGCGCAAGAAATGGTACGGAAACCCTGTATTTACATATCTGCCACTGTGCAGGAGAATCCGTATAGGTGTTCGAGTGTTCGAACCGTAATGCGCAGGAAATGGTATGTAAACCCCGTATTTACATATCTGCCACTGTGCAGGAGAATCCGTATAGGTGTTCGAGTGTTCGAACCGTAATGCGCAAGAAATGGTACGGAAACCCCGTATTTACATATCTGCCACTGTATAGGAGAATCCGTATAGGTGTTCGAGTGTTCGAACCGTAATGCGCAAGAAATGGTATGTAAACCCCGTATTTACATATCTGCCACTGTGCAGGCGAATCCGTATAGGTGTTCGATTGTTCGAACCGTATTGCCCAAGAAATGGTTTGTAAAGGCCGTATTTACATAACTGCCACTATGCAGGAGAATCCGTATAGGTGTTCGAGTGTTCGAACCGTAATGCGCAAGAAATGGTATGTAAACCACGTATTTACATATCTGCCACTGTGCAGGAGAATCCGTATAGGTGTTCGAGTGTTCGAATCGTATTGCGCAAGAATTGGTATGTAGACCCCGTATTTACATATCTGCCACTGTACAGGAGAATCCGTATAGGTGTTCGAGTGTCCGAACCGTATTGCGCAAGAAATGGTATGTTAACCCCGTACTTACATATCTACCACTGTGCTGGAGAATCCGCATAGGTGTTCGAGTGTTCGAACAGTAATTCGCCCGAAATGGTATGTAAAACCCGTATTTACATATCTGCCACTGTGCTGGAGAATCCGTATAGGTGTTCGAGTGTTCGAACCCTAATGCATGAGAAATGGTAAGTAAACGCCGTATTTACATATCTGCCACTGTGCAGGAGAATCCGTGTAGGTGTTCGAGTGTTCGAACCGTATTGCGCAAGAAATGGTATGTAAACCCCGTATTTACATATCTGCCACTGTGCAGGAGAATCCGTATAGGTATTCGAGTGTTCGAACCGTAATGCGCAAGAAATGGTATGTAAACCCCGTATTTACATATCTGCCACTGTGCAGGAGAATCCGTATAGGTGTACGAGTGTTCGAACCGTATTGCGCAAGAAATGGTTTGTAAACCCCGTATTTACATATCTGCCACTGTGCAGGATAATCCGTATAGGTGTTCGAGTGTTCGAACCGCAATGCGCAAGAAACGGTACAGAAACCCCGTATTCACATATCTGCCACTGTGCAGGAGAATCCGTATAGGTGTTCGAGTGTTCGAACCGTAATGCGCAAGAAATGGTATGTAAACCCCGTATTTACATATCTGCCACTGTGCAGGAGAATCCGTATAGGTGTTCGAGTGTTCGAACCGTATTGCCCAAGAAATGGTTTGTAAACGCCGTATTTACATATCTGCCACTGTGCAGGAGAATCCGTATAGGTGTTTGAGTGTTCGAACCGTAATGCGCAAAAAATGGTATGTAAACCCCGTATTTACATATCTTGCACTGTGCAGGAGAATCCGTATAGGTGTTCGAGTGTTCGATCCGTAATGCGCAAGAAATGGTATGTAAACCCCGTATTTACATATCTGCCACTGTGCAGGGGAATCCATATAGGTGTTCGAGTGTTCGAACCGTAGTGTGCAAGAAATGGTACGGAAACCCCGTATTTACATATCTGCCACTGTGCAGGAGAATCCGTATAGGTGTTCGAGTGTTCGAACCCTAATGCATGAGAAATGGTAAGTAAACGCCGTATTTACATTTCTGCCACTGTGCAGGAGAATCCGTATAAGTGTTCGATTGTTCGAACCGTATTGCGCAAGAAATGGTATGTAAACCCCGTATTTACATATCTGCCACTGTGTAGGAGAATCTGTATAGGTATTCGAGTGTTCGAACCGTAATACGCAAGAAATGGTATGTAAACCCCGTATTTACATATCTGCCATTGTGCAGGAGAATCCGTATAGGTGTACGAGTGTTCGAACCGTATTGCGCAAGAAATGGTTTGTAAACCCCGTATTTTCATATCTGCCACTGTGCAGGAGAATCCGTATAGGTGTTCGAGTGTACGAACCGTAATGCGCAAGAAATGGTACGGAAACCCCGTATTTACATATCTGCCACTGTGCCGGAGAATCCGTATAGGTGTTCGAGTGTTCGAACCGTAATGCGCAAGAAATGGTATGTAAACCCCGTATTTACATATCTGCCACTGTGCAGGAGAATCCGTATAGGTGTTCGATTGTTCGAACCGTTTTGCCCAAGAAATGGTTTGTAAACGCCGTATTTACATATCTGCCACTGTGCAGGAGAATCCGTATAGGTGTTCGAGTGTTCGAACCGTAATGCGCAAGAAATGGTATGTAAACCCCGTATTTACATATCTGCCACTGTGCAGGAGAATCCGTATAGGTGTTCGAGTGTTCGAACCGTAGTGCGCAAGAAATGGTACGGAAACCCTGTATTTACATATCTGCCACTGTGCAGGAGAATCCGTATAGGTGTTCGAGTGTTCGAACCGTAATGCGCAGGAAATGGTATGTAAACCCCGTATTTACATATCTGCCACTGTGCAGGAGAATCCGTATAGGTGTTCGAGTGTTCGAACCGTAATGCGCAAGAAATGGTACGGAAACCCCGTATTTACATATCTGCCACTGTATAGGAGAATCCGTATAGGTGTTCGAGTGTTCGAACCGTAATGCGCAAGAAATGGTATGTAAACCCCGTATTTACATATCTGCCACTGTGCAGGCGAATCCGTATAGGTGTTCGATTGTTCGAACCGTATTGCCCAAGAAATGGTTTGTAAAGGCCGTATTTACATAACTGCCACTATGCAGGAGAATCCGTATAGGTGTTCGAGTGTTCGAACCGTAATGCGCAAGAAATGGTATGTAAACCACGTATTTACATATCTGCCACTGTGCAGGAGAATCCGTATAGGTGTTCGAGTGTTCGAATCGTATTGCGCAAGAATTGGTATGTAGACCCCGTATTTACATATCTGCCACTGTACAGGAGAATCCGTATAGGTGTTCGAGTGTCCGAACCGTATTGCGCAAGAAATGGTATGTAAACCCCGTACTTACATATCTACCACTGTGCTGGAGAATCCGCATAGGTGTTCGAGTGTTCGAACAGTAATTCGCCCGAAATGGTATGTAAAACCGGTATTTACATATCTGCCACTGTGCTGGAGAATCCGTATAGGTGTTCGAGTGTTCGAACCCTAATGCATGAGAAATGGTAAGTAAACGCCGTATTTACATATCTGCCACTGTGCAGGAGAATCCGTGTAGGTGTTCGAGTGTTCGAACCGTATTGCGCAAGAAATGGTATGTAAACCCCGTATTTACATATCTGCCACTGTGCAGGAGAATCCGTATAGGTATTCGAGTGTTCGAACCGTAATGCGCAAGAAATGGTATGTAAACCCCGTATTTACATATCTGCCACTGTGCAGGAGAATCCGTATAGGTGTACGAGTGTTCGAACCGTATTGCGCAAGAAATGGTTTGTAAACCCCGTATTTACATATCTGCCACTGTGCAGGATAATCCGTATAGGTGTTCGAGTGTTCGAACCGCAATGCGCAAGAAACGGTACGGAAACCCCGTATTCACATATCTGCCACTGTGCAGGAGAATCCGTATAGGTGTTCGAGTGTTCGAACCGTAATGCGCAAGAAATGGTATGTAAACCCCGTATTTACATATCTGCCACTGTGCAGGAGAATCCGTATAGGTGTTCGAGTGTTCGAACCGTATTGCCCAAGAAATGGTTTGTAAACGCCGTATTTACATATCTGCCACTGTGCAGGAGAATCCGTATAGGTGTTTGAGTGTTCGAACCGTAATGCGCAAAAAATGGTATGTAAACCCCGTATTTACATATCTTGCACTGTGCAGGAGAATCCGTATAGGTGTTCGAGTGTTCGATCCGTAATGCGCAAGAAATGGTATGTAAACCCCGTATTTACATATCTGCCACTGTGCAGGGGAATCCATATAGGTGTTCGAGTGTTCGAACCGTAGTGTGCAAGAAATGGTACGGAAACCCCGTATTTACATATCTGCCACTGTGCAGGAGAATCCGTATAGGTGTTCGAGTGTTCGAACCCTAATGCATGAGAAATGGTAAGTAAACGCCGTATTTACATTTCTGCCACTGTGCAGGAGAATCCGTATAAGTGTTCGATTGTTCGAACCGTATTGCGCAAGAAATGGTATGTAAACCCCGTATTTACATATCTGCCACTGTGTAGGAGAATCTGTATAGGTATTCGAGTGTTCGAACCGTAATACGCAAGAAATGGTATGTAAACCCCGTATTTACATATCTGCCACTGTGCAGGAGAATCCGTATAGGTGTACGAGTGTTCGAACCGTATTGCGCAAGAAATGGTTTGTAAACCCCGTATTTTCATATCTGCCACTGTGCAGGAGAATCCGTATAGGTGTTCGAGTGTACGAACCGTAATGCGCAAGAAATGGTACGGAAACCCCGTATTTACATATCTGCCACTGTGCAGGAGAATCCGTGTAGGTGTTCGATTGTTTGAACCGTATTGCCCAAGAAATGGTTTGTAAACGCCGTATTTGCATATCTGCCACTGTGCAGGAGAATCCGTATAGGTGTTCGAGTGTTCGAACCGTAATGCGCAAGAAATGGTATGTAAACCCCGTATTTACATATCTGCCACTGTGCAGGAGAATCCGTATAGGTGTTCGAGTGTTCGAACCGTAATGCGCAAGAAATGGAACGGAAACCCCGTATTTACATATCTGCCACTGTGCAGGAGAATCCGTATAGGTGTTCGAGTGTTCGAACCGTAATGCGCAAGAAATGGTATGTAAACCCCGTATTTACATATCTGCCACTGTGCAGGAGAATCCGTATAGGTGTTCGACTGTTCGAACCGTATTGCCCAAGAAATGGTTTGAAAACGCCGTATTTACATATCTGCCACTGTGCAGGAGAATCCGTATAGGTGTTCGAGTGTTCGATCCGTAATGCGCAAGAAATGGTATGTAAACCCCGTATTTACATATCTGCCACTGTGCAGGAGAATCCGTATAGGTGTTCGAGTGTTCGAACCGTAGTGCGCAAGAAATGGTACGGAAACCCCGTATTTACATATCTGCCACTGTGCAGGAGAATCCGTATAGGGGTTCGAGTGTTCGAACCGTAATGCGCAAGAAATGGTATGTAAACCCCGTATTTACATATCTGCCACTGTGCAGGAGAATCCGTATAGGTGTTCGAGTGTTCGAACCGTAATGCGCAAGAAATGGTACGGAAACCCCGTATTTACATATCTGCCACTGTGTAGGAGAATCCGTATAGGTGTTCGAGTGTTCGAACCGTAATGCGCAGGAAATGGTATGTAAACCCCGTATTTACATATCTGCCACTGTGTAGGAGAATCTGTATAGGTATTCGAGTGTTCGAACCGTAATACGCAAGAAATGGTATGTAAACCCCGTATTTACATATCTGCCACTGTGCAGGAGAATCCGTATAGGTGTTCGAGTGTTCGAACCGTATTGCCCAAGAAATGGTTTGTAAACGCCGTATTTACATATCTGCCACTGTGCAGGAGAATCCGTATAGGTGTTTGAGTGTTCGAACCGTAATGCGCAAAAAATGGTATGTAAACCCCGTATTTACATATCTTGCACTGTGCAGGAGAATCCGTATAGGTGTTCGAGTGTTCGATCCGTAATGCGCAAGAAATGGTATGTAAACCCCGTATTTACATATCTGCCACTGTGCAGGGGAATCCATATAGGTGTTCGAGTGTTCGAACCGTAGTGTGCAAGAAATGGTACGGAAACCCCGTATTTACATATCTGCCACTGTGCAGGAGAATCCGTATAGGTGTTCGAGTGTTCGAACCCTAATGCATGAGAAATGGTAAGTAAACGCCGTATTTACATTTCTGCCACTGTGCAGGAGAATCCGTATAAGTGTTCGATTGTTCGAACCGTATTGCGCAAGAAATGGTATGTAAACCCCGTATTTACATATCTGCCACTGTGTAGGAGAATCTGTATAGGTATTCGAGTGTTCGAACCGTAATACGCAAGAAATGGTATGTAAACCCCGTATTTACATATCTGCCACTGTGCAGGAGAATCCGTATAGGTGTACGAGTGTTCGAACCGTATTGCGCAAGAAATGGTTTGTAAACCCCGTATTTTCATATCTGCCACTGTGCAGGAGAATCCGTATAGGTGTTCGAGTGTACGAACCGTAATGCGCAAGAAATGGTACGGAAACCCCGTATTTACATATCTGCCACTGTGCCGGAGAATCCGTATAGGTGTTCGAGTGTTCGAACCGTAATGCGCAAGAAATGGTATGTAAACCCCGTATTTACATATCTGCCACTGTGCAGGAGAATCCGTATAGGTGTTCGATTGTTCGAACCGTTTTGCCCAAGAAATGGTTTGTAAACGCCGTATTTACATATCTGCCACTGTGCAGGAGAATCCGTATAGGTGTTCGAGTGTTCGAACCGTAATGCGCAAGAAATGGTATGTAAACCCCGTATTTACATATCTGCCACTATGCAGGAGAATCCGTATAGGTGTTCGAGTGTTCGAACCGTAATGCGCAAGAAATGGTACGGAAACCTCGTATTTACATATCAGCCACTGTGCAGGAGAATCCGTATAGGTGTTCGAGTGTCCGAACCGTAATGCGCAAGAAATGGTATGTAAAGCCCGTATTTACATATCTGCCACTGTGCAGGAGAATCCGTATAGGTGTTCGATTGTTCGAACCGTATTGCCCAAGAAATGGTTTGTAAACGCCGTATTTACATATCTTCCACTGTGCAGGAGAATCCGTATAGGTGTTCGAGTGTTCGAACCGTAATGCGCAAGAAATGGTCTGTAAACCCCGTATTTACATATCTGCCACTGTGCAGGAGAATCCGTGTAGGTGTTCGATTGTTTGAACCGTATTGCCCAAGAAATGGTTTGTAAACGCCGTATTTGCATATCTGCCACTGTGCAGGAGAATCCGTATAGGTGTTCGAGTGTTCGAACCGTAATGCGGAAGAAATGGTATGTAAACCCCGTATTTACATATCTGCCACTGTGCAGGAGAATCCGTATAGGTGTTCGAGTGTTCGAACCGTAATGCGCAAGAAATGGAACGGAAACCCCGTATTTACATATCTGCCACTGTGCAGGAGAATCCGTATAGGTGTTCGAGTGTTCGAACCGTAATGCGCAAGAAATGGTATGTAAACCCCGTATTTACATATCTGCCACTGTGCAGGAGAATCCGTATAGGTGTTCGACTGTTCGAACCGTATTGCCCAAGAAATGGTTTGAAAACGCCGTATTTACATATCTGCCACTGTGCAGGAGAATCCGTATAGGTGTTCGAGTGTTCGATCCGTAATGCGCAAGAAATGGTATGTAAACCCCGTATTTACATATCTGCCACTGTGCAGGAGAATCCGTATAGGTGTTCGAGTGTTCGAACCGTAGTGCGCAAGAAATGGTACGGAAACCCCGTATTTACATATCTGCCACTGTGCAGGAGAATCCGTATAGGGGTTCGAGTGTTCGAACCGTAATGCGCAAGAAATGGTATGTAAACCCCGTATTTACATATCTGCCACTGTGCAGGAGAATCCGTATAGGTGTTCGAGTGTTCGAACCGTAATGCGCAAGAAATGGTACGGAAACCCCGTATTTACATATCTGCCACTGTGTAGGAGAATCCGTATAGGTGTTCGAGTGTTCGAACCGTAATGCGCAAGAAATGGTATGTAAACCCCGTATTTACATATCTGCCACTGTGCAGGCGAATCCGTATAGGTGTTCGATTGTTCGAACCGTATTGCCCAAGAAATGGTTCGTAAACGCCGTATTTACATATCTGCCACTATGCTGGAGAATCCGTATAGGTGTTCGAGTGTTCGAACCGTAATGCGCAAGAAATGGTATGTAAACCACGTATTTACATATCTGCCACTGTGCAGGAGAATCCGTATAGGTGTTCGAGTGTTCGAATCGTATTGCGCAAGAATTGGTATGTAGACCCCGTATTTACATATCTGCCACTGTACAGGAGAATCCGTATAGGTGTTCGAGTGTCCGAACCGTATTGCGCAAGAAATGGTATGTAAACCCCGTATTTACATATCAACCACTGTGCTGGAGAATCCGCATAGGTGTTCGAGTGTTCGAACAGTAATTCGCCCGAAATGGTATGTAAAACCCGTATTTGCATATCTGCCACTGTGCAGGAGAAACCGTATAGGTGTTCGAGTGTTCGAACCGTAATGCGCAAGAAATGGTGCGGAAACCCCGTATTTACATATCTGCCACTGTGCAGGAGAATCCGTATAGGTGTTCGAGTGTTCGAACCGTATTGCGCAAGAAATGGTATGTAAACCCCGTATTTACATATCTGCCACTGTGCAGGAGAATCTGTATAGGTATTCGAGTGCTCGAACCGTAATGCGCAAGAAATGGTATGTAAACCCCGTATTTACATATCTGCCACTGTGCAGGAGAATCCGTATAGGTGTACGAGTGTTCGAACCGTATTGCGCAAGAAATGGTTTGTAAACCCCGTATTTACATATCTGCCACTGTGCAGGAGAATCCGTATAGGTGTTCGAGTGTTCGAACCGCAATGCGCAAGAAACGGTACGGAAACCCCGTATTCACATATCTGCCACTGTGCAGGAGAATCCGTATAGGTGTTCGAGTGTTCGAACCGTAATGCGCAAGAAATGGTATGTAAACCCCGTATTTACATATCTGCCACTGTGCAGGAGAATCCGTATAGGTGTTCGAGTGTTCGAACCGTATTGCCCAAGAAATGGTTTGTAAACGCCGTATTTACATATCTGCCACTGTGCAGGAGAATCCGTATAGGTGTTTGAGTGTTCGAACCGTAATGCGCAAAAAATGGTATGTAAACCCCGTATTTACATATCTTGCACTGTGCAGGAGAATCCGTATAGGTGTTCGAGTGTTCGAACCGTATTGCGCAAGAAATGGTATGTAAACCCCGTATTTACATATCTCCAACTGTGCAGGAGAATCCGTATAGGTGTTCGAGTGTTCGAACCGTAATTCGCCCGAAATGGTATGTAAAACCCGTATTTACATATCTGCCACTGTGCAGGAGAATCCGTATAGGTGTTCGAGTGTTCGAACCCTAATGCATGAGAAATGGTAAGTAAACGCCGTATTTACATTTCTGCCACTGTGCAGGAGAATCCGTATAAGTGTTCGATTGTTCGAACCGTATTGCGCAAGAAATGGTATGTGAACCCCGTATTTACATATCTGCCACTGTGTAGGAGAATCTGTATAGGTATTCGAGTGTTCGAACCGTAATACGCATGAAATGGTATGTAAACCCCGTATTTACATATCTGCCACTGTGCAGGAGAATCCGTATAGGTGTACGAGTGTTCGAACCGTATTGCGCAAGAAATGGTTTGTAAACCCCGTATTTTCATATCTGCCACTGTGTAGGAGAATCCGTATAGGTGTTCGAGTGTACGAACCGTAATGCGCAAGAAATGGTACGGAAACCCCGTATTTACATATCTGCCACTGTGCCGGAGAATCCGTATAGGTGTTCGAGTGTTCGAACCGTAATGCGCAAGAAATGGTATGTAAACCCCGTATTTACATATCTGCCACTGTGCAGGAGAATCCGTATAGGTGTTCGATTGTTCGAACCGTATTGCCCAAGAAATGGTTTGTAAACGCCGTATTTACATATCTGCCACTGTGCAGGAGAATCCGTATAGGTGTTCGAGTGTTCGAACCGTAATGCGCAAGAAATGGTATGTAAACCCCGTATTTACATATCTGCCACTATGCAGGAGAATCCGTATAGGTGTTCGAGTGTTCGAACCGTAATGCGCAAGAAATGGTACGGAAACCTCGTATTTACATATCTGCCACTGTGCAGGAGAATCCGTATAGGTGTTCGAGTGTTCGAACCGTAATGCGCAAGAAATGGTATGTAAAGCCCGTATTTACATATCTGCCACTGTGCAGGAGAATCCGTATAGGTGTTCGATTGTTCGAACCGTATTGCCCAAGAAATGGTTTGTAAACGCCGTATTTACATATCTGCCACTGTGCAGGAGAATCCGTATAGGTGTTCTAGTGTTCGAACCGTAATGCGCAAGAAATGGTCTGTAAACCCCGTATTTACATATCTGCCACTGTGCAGGAGAATCCGTGTAGGTGTTCGATTGTTTGAACCGTATTGCCCAAGAAATGGTTTGTAAACGCCGTATTTGCATATCTGCCACTGTGCAGGAGAATCCGTATAGGTGTTCGAGTGTTCGAACCGTAATGCGCAAGAAATGGTATGTAAACCCCGTATTTACATATCTGCCACTGTGCAGGAGAATCCGTATAGGTGTTCGAGTGTTCGAACCGTAATGCGCAAGAAATGGAACGGAAACCCCGTATTTACATATCTGCCACTGTGCAGGAGAATCCGTATAGGTGTTCGAGTGTTCGAACCGTAATGCGCAAGAAATGGTATGTAAACCCCGTATTTACATATCTGCCACTGTGCAGGAGAATCCGTATAGGTGTTCGACTGTTCGAACCGTATTGCCCAAGAAATGGTTTGAAAACGCCGTATTTACATATCTGCCACTGTGCAGGAGAATCCGTATAGGTGTTCGAGTGTTCGATCCGTAATGCGCAAGAAATGGTATGTAAACCCCGTATTTACATATCTGCCACTGTGCAGGAGAATCCGTATAGGTGTTCGAGTGTTCGAACCGTAGTGCGCAAGAAATGGTACGGAAACCCCGTATTTACATATCTGCCACTGTGCAGGAGAATCCGTATAGGTGTTCGAGTGTTCGAACCGTAATGCGCAAGAAATGGTATGTAAACCCCGTATTTACATATCTGCCACTGTGCAGGGAGAATCCGTATAGGTGTTCGAGTGTTCGAACCGTAATGCGCAAGAAATGGTATGGAAACCCCGTATTTACATATCTGCCACTGTGTAGGAGAATCCGTATAGGTGTTCGAGTGTTCGAACCGTAATGCGCAAGAAATGGTATGTAAACCCCGTATTTACATATCTGCCACTGTGTAGGAGAATCTGTATAGGTATTCGAGTGTTCGAACCGTAATACGCAAGAAATGGTATGTAAACCCCGTATTTACATATCTGCCACTGTGCAGGAGAATCCGTATAGGTGTACGAGTGTTCGAACCGTATTGCGCAAGAAATGGTATGTAAACCCCGTATTTACATATCTGCCACTGTGTAGGAGAATCTGTATAGGTATTCGAGTGTTCGAACCGTAATACGCAAGAAATGGTAAGTAAACCCCGTATTTACATATCTGCCACTGTGCAGGAGAATCCGTATAGGTGTACGAGTGTTCGAACCGTATTGCGCAAGAAATGGTTTGTAAACCCCGTATTTTCATATCTGCCACTGTGCAGGAGAATCCGTATAGGTGTTCGAGTGTACGAACCGTAATGCGCAAGAAATGGTACGGAAACCCCGTATTTACATATCTGCCACTGTGCCGGAGAATCCGTATAGGTGTTCGAGTGTTCGAACCGTAATGCGCAAGAAATGGTATGTAAACCCCGTATTTACATATCTGCCACTGTGCAGGAGAATCCGTATAGGTGTTCGATTGTTCGAACCGTTTTGCCCAAGAAATGGTTTGTAAACGCCGTATTTACATATCTGCCACTGTGCAGGAGAATCCGTATAGGTGTTCGAGGGTTCGAACCGTAATGCGCAAGAAATGGTATGTAAACCCCGTATTTACATATCTGCCACTATGCAGGAGAATCCGTATAGGTGTTCGAGTGTTCGAACCGTAATGCGCAAGAAATGGTACGGAAACCTCGTATTTACATATCTGCCACTGTGCAGGAGAATCCGTATAGGTGTTCGAGTGTTCGAACCGTAATGCGCAAGAAATGGTATGTAAACCCCGTATTTACATATCTGCCACTGTGCAGGAGAATCCGTATAGGTGTTCGATTGTTCGAACCGTATTGCCCAAGAAATGGTTTGTAAACGCCGTATTTACATATCTGCCACTGTGCAGGAGAATCCGTATAGGTGTTCGAGTGTTCGAACCGTAATGCGCAAGAAATGGTCTGTAAACCCCGTATTTACATATCTGCCACTGTGCAGGAGAATCCGTGTAGGTGTTCGATTGTTTGAACCGTATTGCCCAAGAAATGGTTTGTAAACGCCGTATTTGCATATCTGCCACTGTGCAGGAGAATCCGTATAGGTGTTCGAGTGTTCGAACCGTAATGCGCAAGAAATGGTATGTAAACCCCGTATTTACATATCTGCCACTGTGCAGGAGAATCCGTATAGGTGTTCGAGTGTTCGAACCGTAATGCGCAAGAAATGGAACGGAAACCCCGTATTTACATATCTGCCACTGTGCAGGAGAATCCGTATAGGTGTTCGAGTGTTCGAACCGTAATGCGCAAGAAATGGTATGTAAACCCCGTATTTACATATCTGCCACTGTGCAGGAGAATCCGTATAGGTGTTCGACTGTTCGAACCGTATTGCCCAAGAAATGGTTTGAAAACGCCGTATTTACATATCTGCCACTGTGCAGGAGAATCCGTATAGGTGTTCGAGTGTTCGATCCGTAATGCGCAAGAAATGGTATGTAAACCCCGTATTTACATATCTGCCACTGTGCAGGAGAATCCGTATAGGTGTTCGAGTGTTCGAACCGTAGTGCGCAAGAAATGGTACGGAAACCCCGTATTTACATATCTGCCACTGTGCAGGAGAATCCGTATAGGGGTTCGAGTGTTCGAACCGTAATGCGCAAGAAATGGTATGTAAACCCCGTATTTACATATCTGCCACTGTGCAGGAGAATCCGTATAGGTGTTCGAGTGTTCGAACCGTAATGCGCAAGAAATGGTACGGAAACCCCGTATTTACATATCTGCCACTGTGTAGGAGAATCCGTATAGGTGTTCGAGTGTTCGAACCGTAATGCGCAAGAAATGGTATGTAAACCCCGTATTTACATATCTGCCACTGTGCAGGCGAATCCGTATAGGTGTTCGATTGTTCGAACCGTATTGCCCAAGAAATGGTTTGTAAACGCCGTATTTACATATCTGCCACTATGCTGGAGAATCCGTATAGGTGTTCGAGTGTTCGAACCGTAATGCGCAAGAAATGGTATGTAAACCACGTATTTATATATCTGCCACTGTGCAGGAGAATCCGTATAGGTGTTCGAGTGTTCGAATCGTATTGCGCAAGAATTGGTATGTAGACCCCGTATTTACAAATCTGCCACTGTAAAGGAGAATCCGTATAGGTGTTCGAGTGTCCGAACCGTATTGCGCAAGAAATGGTATGTAAACCCCGTATTTACATATCAACCACTGTGCTGGAGAATCCGCATAGGTGTTCGAGTGTTCGAACAGTAATTCGCCCGAAATGGTATGTAAAACCCGTATTTGCATATCTGCCACTGTGCAGGAGAATCCGTATAGGTGTTCGAGTGTTCGAACCGTAATGCGCAAGAAATGGTGCGGAAACCCCGTATTTACATATCTGCCACTGTGCAGGAGAATCCGTATAGGTGTTCGAGTGTTCGAACCGTATTGCGCAAGAAATGGTATGTAAACCCCGTATTTACATATCTGCCACTGTGCAGGAGAATCCGTATAGGTATTCGAGTGTTCGAACCGTAATGCGCAAGAAATGGTATGTAAACCCCGTATTTACATATCTGCCACTGTGCAGGAGAATCCGTATAGGTGTACGAGTGTTCGAACCGTATTGCGCAAGAAATGGTTTGTAAACCCCGTATTTTCATATCTGCCACTGTGCAGGAGAATCCGTATAGGTGTTCGAGTGTTCGAACCGCAATGCGCAAGAAACGGTACGGAAACCCGTATTCACATATCTGCCACTGTGCAGGAGAATCCGTATAGGTGTTCGAGTGTTCGAACCGTAATGCGCAAGAAATGGTATGTAAACCCCGTATTTACATATCTGCCACTGTGCAGGAGAATCCGTATAGGTGTTCGAGTGTTCGAACCGTATTGCCCAAGAAATGGTTTGTAAACGCCGTATTTACATATCTGCCACTGTGCAGGAGAATCCGTATAGGTGTTTGAGTGTTCGAACCGTAATGCGCAAAAAATGGTATGTAAACCCCGTATTTACATATCTTGCACTGTGCAGGAGAATCCGTATAGGTGTTCGAGTGTTCGAACCGTATTGCGCAAGAAATGGTATGTAAACCCCGTATTTACATATCTCCAACTGTGCAGGAGAATCCGTATAGGTGTTCGAGTGTTCGAACCGTAATTCGCCCGAAATGGTATGTAAAACCCGTATTTACATATCTGCCACTGTGCAGGAGAATCCGTATAGGTGTTCGAGTGTTCGAACCCTAATGCATGAGAAATGGTAAGTAAACGCCGTATTTACATTTCTGCCACTATGCAGGAGAATCCGTATAAGTGTTCGATTGTTCGAACCGTATTGCGCAAGAAATGGTATGTAAACCCCGTATTTACATATCTGCCACTGTGTAGGAGAATCTGTATAGGTATTCGAGTGTTCGAACCGTAATACGCATGAAATGGTATGTAAACCCCGTATTTACATATCTGCCACTGTGCAGAAGAATCCGTATAGGTGTACGAGTGTTCGAACCGTATTGCGCAAGAAATGGTTTGTAAACCCCGTATTTTCATATCTGCCACTGTGCAGGAGAATCCGTATAGGTGTTCGAGTGTACGAACCGTAATGCGCAAGAAATGGTACGGAAACCCCGTATTTACATATCTGCCACTGTGCCGGAGAATCCGTATAGGTGTTCGAGTGTTCGAACCGTAATGCGCAAGAAATGGTATGTAAACCCCGTATTTACATATCTGCCACTGTGCAGGAGAATCCGTATAGGTGTTCGATTGTTCGAACCGTATTGCCCAAGAAATGGTTTGTAAACGCCGTATTTACATATCTGCCACTGTGCAGGAGAATCCGTATAGGTGTTCGAGTGTTCGAACCGTAATGCGCAAGAAATGGTATGTAAACCCCGTATTTACATATCTGCCACTATGCAGGAGAATCCGTATAGGTGTTCGAGTGTTCGAACCGTAATGCGCAAGAAATGGTACGGAAACCTCGTATTTACATATCTGCCACTGTGCAGGAGAATCCGTATAGGTGTTCGAGTGTTCGAACCGTAATGCGCAAGAAATGGTATGTAAAGCCCGTATTTACATATCTGCCACTGTGCAGGAGAATCCGTATAGGTGTTCGATTGTTCGAACCGTATTGCCCAAGAAATGGTTTGTAAACGCCGTATTTACATATCTGCCACTGTGCAGGAGAATCCGTATAGGTGTTCGAGTGTTCGAACCGTAATGCGCAAGAAATGGTCTGTAAACCCCGTATTTACATATCTGCCACTGTGCAGGAGAATCCGTGTAGGTGTTCGATTGTTTGAACCGTATTGCCCAAGAAATGGTTTGTAAACGCCGTATTTGCATATCTGCCACTGTGCAGGAGAATCCGTATAGGTGTTCGAGTGTTCGAACCGTAATGCGCAAGAAATGGTATGTAAACCCCGTATTTACATATCTGCCACTGTGCAGGAGAATCCGTATAGGTGTTCGAGTGTTCGAACCGTAATGCGCAAGAAATGGAACGGAAACCCCGTATTTACATATCTGCCACTGTGCAGGAGAATCCGTATAGGTGTTCGAGTGTTCGAACCGTAATGCGCAAGAAATGGTATGTAAACCCCGTATTTACATATCTGCCACTGTGCAGGAGAATCCGTATAGGTGTTCGACTGTTCGAACCGTATTGCCCAAGAAATCGTTTGAAAACGCCGTATTTACATATCTGCCACTGTGCAGGAGAATCCGTATAGGTGTTCGAGTGTTCGATCCGTAATGCGCAAGAAATGGTATGTAAACCCCGTATTTACATATCTGCCACTGTGCAGGAGAATCCGTATAGGTGTTCGAGTGTTCGAACCGTAGTGCGCAAGAAATGGTACGGAAACCCCGTATTTACATATCTGCCACTGTGCAGGAGAATCCGTATAGGTGTTCGAGTGTTCGAACCGTAATGCGCAAGAAATGGTATGTAAACCCCGTATTTACATATCTGCCACTGTGCAGGGAGAATCCGTATAGGTGTTCGAGTGTTCGAACCGTAATGCGCAAGAAATGGTATGTAAACCACGTATTTACATATCTGCCACTGTGCAGGAGAATCTGTATAGGTGTTCGAGTGTTCGAATCGTATTGCGCAAGAATTGGTATGTAGACCCCGTATTTACATATCTGCCACTGTACAGGAGAATCCGTATAGGTGTTCGAGTGTCCGAACCGTATTGCGCAAGAAATGGTATGTAAACCCCGTATTTACATATCAACCACTGTGCTGGAGAATCCGCATAGGTGTTCGAGTGTTTGAACAGTAATTCGCCCGAAATGGTATGTAAAACCCGTATTTACATATCTGCCACTGTGCAGGAGAATCCGTATAGGTGTTCGAGTGTTCGAACCCTAATGCATGAGAAGTGGTAAGTAAACGCCGTATTTGCATATCTGCCACTGTGCAGGAGAATCCGTATAGGTGTTCAAGTGTTCGAACCGTATTGCGCAAGAAATGGTATGTAAACCCCGTATTTACATATCTGCCACTGTGCAGGAGAATCCGTATAGGTATTCGAGTGTTCGAACCGTAATGCGCAAGAAATGGTATGTAAACCCCGTATTTACATATCTACCACTGTGTAGGAGAATCCGTATAGGTGTTCGAGTGTTCGAACCGTAATTCGCCCGAAATGGTATGTAAAACCCGTATTTACATATCTGCCACTGTGCAGGAGAATCCGTATAGGTGTTCGAGTGTTCGAACCCTAATGCGCAAGAAATGGTATGTAAACCCTGTATTTACATATCTGCCACTGTGCAGGAGAATCCGTATAGGTGTTCGAGTGTTCGAACCGTATTGCGCAAGAAATGGTATGTAAACCCCGTATTTACATATCTGCCACTGTGCAGGAGAATCCGTATAGGTGTTCGATTGTTCGAACCGTATTGCGCAAGAAATGGTATGTAAACCCCGTATTTACATATCTGCCACTGTGCAGGAGAATCCGTATAGGTGTTCGAGTGTTCGAACCGTAATGCGCAACATATGGTATGTAAACCCCGTATTTACATATCTGCCACTGTGCAGGAGAATCCGTATAGGTGTTCGAGTGTTCGAACCGTAATGCGCAAGAAATGGTATGTAAACCCCGTATTTACATATCTGCCACTGTGCAGGAGAATCCGTATAGGTGTTCGAGTGTTCGAACTGTAATGCGCAAGAAATGGTACGGAAACCCCGTATTTACATATCTGCCACTGTGCTGGAGAATCCGTATAGGTGTTCGAGTGTTCGAACCGTATTGCGCAAGAAATGGTATGTAAACCCCGTATTTACATATCTGCCACTGTGCAGGAGAATCCGTATAGGTGTTCGATTGTTCGAACCGTATTGCGCAAGAAATGGTATGTAAACCCCGTATTTACATATCTGCCACTGTGCAGGAGAATCCGTATAGGTGTTCGAGTGTTCGAACCGTAATGCGCAAGAAATGGTATGTAAACCCCGTATTTACATATCTGCCACTGTGCAGGAGAATCCGTATAGGTGTTCGAGTGTTCGAACCGTAATGCGCAAGAAATGGTATGTAAACCCCGTATTTACATATCTGCCACTGTGCAGGAGAATCCGTATAGGTGTTCGAGTGTTCGAACTGTAATGCGCAAGAAATGGTACGGAAACCCCGTATTTACATATCTGCCACTGTGCTGGAGAATCCGTATAGGTGTTCGAGTGTTCGAACCGTATTGCGCAAGAAATGGTATGTAAACCCCGTATTTACATATCTGCCACTGTGCAGGAGAATCCGTATAGGTGTTCGAGTGTTCGAACCGTAATGCGCAAGAAATGGTATGTAAAACCCGTATTTACATATCCGCCACTGTGCAGGAGAATCCGTATAGGTGTTCGAGTGTTCGAACCGTAATGCGCAAGAAATGGTACGGAAACCCCGTATTTACATATCTGCCACTGTGTAGGAGAATCCGTATAGGTGTTCGAGTGTTCGAACCGTAATGCGCAAGAAATGGTTTGTAAACCCCGTATTTACATATCTGCCACTGTGCGGGAGAATCCGTATACGAATTCGAGTGTTCGAACCGTAATGCGCAAGAAATGGTACGAAAATCCCGTATTTACATATCTGCCACTGTGCAGGAGAATCCGTATAGGTGTTCGAGTGTTCGAACCGTAATGCGCAAGAAATGGTATGTAAACCCCGTATTTACATATCTGCCACTGTGCAGGAGAATCCGTATAGGTGTTCGAGTGTTCGAACAGTAATGCGCAAGAAATGGTACGGAAACCCCGTATTTACATATCTGCCACTGTGCAGGAGAATCCGTATAGGTGTTCGAGTGTTCGAACCGTAATGCGCAAGAAATGGTACGGAAACCCCGTATTTACATATCTGCCACTGTGCAGGAGAATCCGTATAGGTGTTCGAGTGTTCGAACCGTATTGCGCAAGAAATGGTATGTAAACCCCGTATTTACATATCTGCCACTGTGCAGGAGAATCCGTATAGGTGTTCGAGTGTTCGAACCGTATTGCGCAAGAAATGGTATGTAAACCCCGTATTTACATATCTGCCACTGTGCAGGAGAATCCGTATAGGTATTCGAGTGTTCGAACCGTAATGCGCAAGAAATGGTATGTAAACCCCGTATTTACATATCTGCCACTGTGCAGGAGAATCCGTATAGGTGTACGAGTGTTCGAACCGTACTGCGCAAGAAATGGTTTGTAAACCCCGTATTTACATATCTGCCACTGTGCAGGAGAATCCGTATAGGTTTTCGAGTGTTCGAACCGCAATGCGCGAGAAACGGTACGGAAACCCCGTATTCACATATCTGCCACTGTGCAGGAGAATCCGTATAGGTGTTCGAGTGTTCTAACCGTAATGCGCAAGAAATGGTATGTAAACCCCGTATTTACATATCTGCCACTGTGCAGGAGAATCCGTATAGGTGTTCGAGTGTTCGAACCGTATTGCCCAAGAAATGGTTTGTAAACGCCGTATTTACATATCTGCCACTGTGCAGGAGAATCCGTATAGGTGTTTGAGTGTTCGAACCGTAATGCGCAAGAAATGGTATGTAAACCCCGTATTTACATATGTTCCACTATGCAGGAGAATCCGTATAGGTGTTCGAGTGTTCGAACCGTATTGCGCAAGAAATGGTATGTAAACCCCGTATTTACATATCTACCACTGTGCAGGAGAATCCGTATAGGTGTTCGAGTGTTCGAACCGTAATTCGCCCGAAATGGTATGTAAAACCCGTATTTACATATCTGCCACTGTGCAGGAGAATCCGTATAGGTGTTCGAGTGTTCGAACCCTAATGCGCAAGAAATGGTATGTAAACCCTGTATTTACATATCTGCCACTGTGCAGGAAAATCCGTATAGGTGTTCGAGTGTTCGAACCGTATTGCGCAAGAAATGGTATGTAAACCCCGTATTTACATATCTGCCACTGTGCAGGAGAATCCGTATAGGTGTTCGATTGTTCGAACCGTATTGCGCAAGAAATGGTATGTAAACCCCGTATTTACATATCTGCCACTGTGCAGGAGAATCCGTATAGGTGTTCGAGTGTTCGAACCGTAATGCGCAAGAAATGGTATGTAAACCCCGTATTTACATATCTGCCACTGTGCAGGAGAATCCGTATAGGTGTTCGAGTGTTCGAACTGTAATGCGCAAGAAATGGTACGGAAACCCCATATTTACATATCTGCCACTGTGCTGGAGAATCCGTATAGGTGTTCGAGTGTTCGAACCGTATTGCGCAAGAAATGGTATGTAAACCCCGTATTTACATATCTGCCACTGTGCAGGAGAATCCGTATAGGTGTTCGAGTGTTCGAACCGTAATGCGCAAGAAATGGTATGCAAACCCCGTATTTACATATCTGCCACTGTGCAGGAGAATCCGTATAGGTGTTCGAGTGTTCGAACCGTAATGCGCAAGAAATGGTATGTAAACCCCGTATTTACATATCCGCCACTGTGCAGGAGAATCCGTATAGGTGTTCGAGTGTTCGAACCGTAATGCGCAAGAAATGGTACGGAAACCCCGTATTTACATATCTGCCACTGTGTAGGAGAATCCGTATAGGTGTTCGAGTGTTCGAACCGTAATGCGCAAGAAATGGTTTGTAAACCCCGTATTTACATATCTGCCACTGTGCGGGAGAATCCGTATACGAATTCGAGTGTTCGAACCGTAATGCGCAAGAAATGGTACGGAAATCCCGTATTTACATATCTGCCACTGTGCAGGAGAATCCGTATAGGTGTTCGAGTGTTCGAACCGTAATGCGCAAGAAATGGTATGTAAACCCCGTATTTACATATCTGCCACTGTGCAGGAGAATCCGTATAGGTGTTCGAGTGTTCGAACAGTAATGCGCAAGAAATGGTATGGAAACCCCGTATTTACATATCTGCCACTGTGCAGGAGAATCCGTATAGGTGTTCGAGTGTTCGAACCGTAATGCGCAAGAAATGGTACGGAAACCCCGTATTTACATATCTGCCACTGTGCAGGAGAATCCGTATAGGTGTTCGAGTGTTCGAACCGTATTGCGCAAGAAATGGTATGTAAACCCCGTATTTACATATCTGCCACTGTGCAGGAGAATCCGTATAGGTGTTCGAGTGTTCGAACCGTATTGCGCAAGAAATGGTATGTAAACCCCGTATTTACATATCTGCCACTGTGCAGGAGAATCCGTATAGGTATTCGAGTGTTCGAACCGTAATGCGCAAGAAATGGTATGTAAACCCCGTATTTACATATCTGCCACTGTGCAGGAGAATCCGTATAGGTGTACGAGTGTTCGAACCGTACTGCGCAAGAAATGGTTTGTAAACCCCGTATTTACATATCTGCCACTGTGCAGGAGAATCCGTATAGGTTTTCGAGTGTTCGAACCGCAATGCGCGAGAAACGGTACGGAAACCCCGTATTCACATATCTGCCACTGTGCAGGAGAATCCGTATAGGTGTTCGAGTGTTCTAACCGTAATGCGCAAGAAATGGTATGTAAACCCCGTATTTACATATCTGCCACTGTGCAGGAGAATCCGTATAGGTGTTCGAGTGTTCGAACCGTATTGCCCAAGAAATGGTTTGTAAACGCTGTATTTACATATCTGCCACTGTGCAGGAGAATCCGTATAGGTGTTTGAGTGTTCGAACCGTAATGCGCAAGAAATGGTATGTAAACCCCGTATTTACATATGTTCCACTATGCAGGAGAATCCGTATAGGTGTTCGAGTGTTCGAACCGTATTGCGCAAGAAATGGTATGTAAACCCCGTATTTACATATCTACCACTGTGCAGGAGAATCCGTATAGGTGTTCGAGTGTTCGAACCGTAATTCGCCCGAAATGGTATGTAAAACCCGTATTTACATATCTGCCACTGTGCAGGAGAATCCGTATAGGTGTTCGAGTGTTCGAACCCTAATGCGCAAGAAATGGTATGTAAACCCTGTATTTACATATCTGCCACTGTGCAGGAGAATCCGTATAGGTGTTCGAGTGTTCGAACCGTATTGCGCAAGAAATGGTATGTAAACCCCGTATTTACATATCTGCCACTGTGCAGGAGAATCCGTATAGGTGTTCGAGTGTTCGAACTGTAATGCGCAAGAAATGGTACGGAAACCCCGTATTTACATATCTGCCACTGTGCTGGAGAATCCGTATAGGTGTTCGAGTGTTCGAACCGTATTGCGCAAGAAATGGTATGTAAACCCCGTATTTACATATCTGCCACTGTGCAGGAGAATCCGTATAGGTGTTCGAGTGTTCGAACCGTAATGCGCAAGAAATGGTATGCAAACCCCGTATTTACATATCTGCCACTGTGCAGGAGAATCCGTATAGGTGTTCGAGTGTTCGAACCGTAATGCGCAAGAAATGGTATGTAAACCCCGTATTTACATATCCGCCACTGTGCAGGAGAATCCGTATAGGTGTTCGAGTGTTCGAACCGTAATGCGCAAGAAATGGTACGGAAACCCCGTATTTACATATCTGCCACTGTGTAGGAGAATCCGTATAGGTGTTCGAGTGTTCGAACCGTAATGCGCAAGAAATGGTTTGTAAACCCCGTATTTACATATCTGCAACTGTGCGGGAGAATCCGTATACGAATTCGAGTGTTCGAACCGTAATGCGCAAGAAATGGTACGGAAATCCCGTATTTACATATCTGCCACTGTGCAGGAGAATCCGTATAGGTGTTCGAGTGTTCGAACCGTAATGCGCAAGAAATGGTATGTAAACCCCGTATTTACATATCTGCCACTGTGCAGGAGAATCCGTATAGGTGTTCGAGTGTTCGAACAGTAATGCGCAAGAAATGGTACGGAAACCCCGTATTTACATATCTGCCACTGTGCAGGAGAATCCGTATAGGTGTTCGAGTGTTCGAACCGTAATGCGCAAGAAATGGTACGGAAACCCCGTATTTACATATCTGCCACTGTGCAGGAGAATCCGTATAGGTGTTCGAGTGTTCGAACCGTATTGCGCAAGAAATGGTATGTAAACCCCGTATTTACATATCTGCCACTGTGCAGGAGAATCCGTATAGGTGTTCGAGTGTTCGAACCGTATTGCGCAAGAAATGGTATGTAAACCCCGTATTTACATATCTGCCACTGTGCAGGAGAATCCGTATAGGTATTCGAGTGTTCGAACCGTAATGCGCAAGAAATGGTAAGTAAACCCCGTATTTACATATCTGCCACTGTGCAGGAGAATCCGTATAGGTGTACGAGTGTTCGAACCGTACTGCGCAAGAAATGGTTTGTAAACCCCGTATTTACATATCTGCCACTGTGCAGGAGAATCCGTATAGGTTTTCGAGTGTTCGAACCGCAATGCGCGAGAAACGGTACGGAAACCCCGTATTCACATATCTGCCACTGTGCAGGAGAATCCGTATAGGTGTTCGAGTGTTCTAACCGTAATGCGCAAGAAATGGTATGTAAAGCCCGTATTTACATATCTGCCACTGTGCAGGAGAATCCGTATAGGTGTTCGAGTGTTCGAACCGTATTGCCCAAGAAATGGTTTGTAAACGCCATATTTACGTATCTGCCACTGTGCAGGAGAATCCGTATAGGTGTTTGAGTGTTCGAACCGTAATGCGCAAGAAATGGTATGTAAACCCCGTATTTACATATGTTCCACTATGCAGGAGAATCCGTATAGGTGTTCGAGTGTTCGAACCGTATTGCGCAAGAAATGGTATGTAAACCCCGTATTTACATATCTACCACTGTGCAGGAGAATCCGTATAGGTGTTCGAGTGTTCGAACCGTAATTCGCCCGAAATGGTATGTAAAACCCGTATTTACATATCTGCCACTGTGCAGGAGAATCCGTATAGGTGTTCGAGTGTTCGAACCCTAATGCGCAAGAAATGGTATGTAAACCCTGTATTTACATATCTGCCACTGTGCAGGAGAATCCGTATAGGTGTTCGAGTGTTCGAACCGTATTGCGCAAGAAATGGTATGTAAACCCCGTATTTACATATCTGCCACTGTGCAGGAGAATCCGTATAGGTGTTCGATTGTTCGAACCGTATTGCGCAAGAAATGGTATGTAAACCCCGTATTTACATATCTGCCACTGTGCAGGAGAATCCGTATAGGTGTTCGAGTGTTCGAACCGTAATGCGCAAGAAATGGTATGTAAACCCCGTATTTACATATCTGCCACTGTGCAGGAGAATCCGTATAGGTGTTCGAGTGTTCGAACCGTAATGCGCAAGAAATGGTATGTAAACCCCGTATTTACATATCTGCCACTGTGCAGGAGAATCCGTATAGGTGTTCGAGTGTTCGAACTGTAATGCGCAAGAAATGGTACGGAAACCCCGTATTTACATATCTGCCACTGTGCTGGAGAATCCGTATAGGTGTTCGAGTGTTCGAACCGTATTGCGCAAGAAATGGTATGTAAACCCCGTATTTACATATCTGCCACTGTGCAGGAGAATCCGTATAGGTGTTCGATTGTTCGAACCGTATTGCGCAAGAAATGGTATGTAAACCCCGTATTTACATATCTGCCACTGTGCAGGAGAATCCGTATAGGTGTTCGAGTGTTCGAACCGTAATGCGCAAGAAATGGTATGTAAACCCCGTATTTACATATCTGCCACTGTGCAGGAGAATCCGTATAGGTGTTCGAGTGTTCGAACCGTAATGCGCAAGAAATGGTATGTAAACCCCGTATTTACATATCTGCCACTGTGCAGGAGAATCCGTATAGGTGTTCGAGTGTTCGAACTGTAATGCGCAAGAAATGGTACGGAAACCCCGTATTTACATATCTGCCACTGTGCTGGAGAATCCGTATAGGTGTTCGAGTGTTCGAACCGTATTGCGCAAGAAATGGTATGTAAACCCCGTATTTACATATCTGCCACTGTGCAGGAGAATCCGTATAGGTGTTCGAGTGTTCGAACCGTAATGCGCAAGAAATGGTATGCAAACCCCGTATTTACATATCTGCCACTGTGCAGGAGAATCCGTATAGGTGTTCGAGTGTTCGAACCGTAATGCGCAAGAAATGGTATGTAAAACCCGTATTTACATATCCGCCACTGTGCAGGAGAATCCGTATAGGTGTTCGAGTGTTCGAACCGTAATGCGCAAGAAATGGTACGGAAACCCCGTATTTACATATCTGCCACTGTGTAGGAGAATCCGTATAGGTGTTCGAGTGTTCGAACCGTAATGCGCAAGAAATGGTTTGTAAACCCCGTATTTACATATCTGCCACTGTGCGGGAGAATCCGTATACGAATTCGAGTGTTCGAACCGTAATGCGCAAGAAATGGTACGGAAATCCCGTATTTACATATCTGCCACTGTGCAGGAGAATCCGTATAGGTGTTCGAGTGTTCGAACCGTAATGCGCAAGAAATGGTATGTAAACCCCGTATTTACATATCTGCCACTGTGCAGGAGAATCCGTATTGGTGTTCGAGTGTTCGAACAGTAATGCGCAAGAAATGGTACGGAAACCCCGTATTTACATATCTGCCACTGTGCAGGAGAATCCGTATAGGTGTTCGAGTGTTCGAACCGTATTGCGCAAGAAATGGTATGTAAACCCCGTATTTACATATCTGCCACTGTGCAGGAGAATCCGTATAGGTGTTCGAGTGTTCGAACCGTATTGCGCAAGAAATGGTATGTAAACCCCGTATTTACATATCTGCCACTGTGCAGGAGAATCCGTATAGGTATTCGAGTGTTCGAACCGTAATGCGCAAGAAATGGTATGTAAACCCCGTATTTACATATCTGCCACTGTGCAGGAGAATCCGTATAGGTGTACGAGTGTTCGAACCGTACTGCGCAAGAAATGGTTTGTAAACCCCGTATTTACATATCTGCCACTGTGCAGGAGAATCCGTATAGGTTTTCGAGTGTTCGAACCGCAATGCGCGAGAAACGGTACGGAAACCCCGTATTCACATATCTGCCACTGTGCAGGAGAATCCGTATAGGTGTTCGAGTGTTCTAACCGTAATGCGCAAGAAATGGTATGTAAACCCCGTATTTACATATCTGCCACTGTGCAGGAGAATCCGTATAGGTGTTCGAGTGTTCGAACCGTATTGCCCAAGAAATGGTTTGTAAACGCTGTATTTACATATCTGCCACTGTGCAGGAGAATCCGTATAGGTGTTTGAGTGTTCGAACCGTAATGCGCAAGAAATGGTATGTAAACCCCGTATTTACATATGTTCCACTATGCAGGAGAATCCGTATAGGTGTTCGAGTGTTCGAACCGTATTGCGCAAGAAATGGTATGTAAACCCCGTATTTACATATCTACCACTGTGCAGGAGAATCCGTATAGGTGTTCGAGTGTTCGAACCGTAATTCGCCCGAAATGGTATGTAAAACCCGTATTTACATATCTGCCACTGTGCAGGAGAATCCGTATAGGTGTTCGAGTGTTCGAACCCTAATGCGCAAGAAATGGTATGTAAACCCTGTATTTACATATCTGCCACTGTGCAGGAGAATCCGTATAGGTGTTCGAGTGTTCGAACCGTATTGCGCAAGAAATGGTATGTAAACCCCGTATTTACATATCTGCCACTGTGCAGGAGAATCCGTATAGGTGTTCGAGTGTTCGAACTGTAATGCGCAAGAAATGGTACGGAAACCCCGTATTTACATATCTGCCACTGTGCTGGAGAATCCGTATAGGTGTTCGAGTGTTCGAACCGTATTGCGCAAGAAATGGTATGTAAACCCCGTATTTACATATCTGCCACTGTGCAGGAGAATCCGTATAGGTGTTCGAGTGTTCGAACCGTAATGCGCAAGAAATGGTATGCAAACCCCGTATTTACATATCTGCCACTGTGCAGGAGAATCCGTATAGGTGTTCGAGTGTTCGAACCGTAATGCGCAAGAAATGGTATGTAAACCCCGTATTTACATATCCGCCACTGTGCAGGAGAATCCGTATAGGTGTTCGAGTGTTCGAACCGTAATGCGCAAGAAATGGTACGGAAACCCCGTATTTACATATCTGCCACTGTGTAGGAGAATCCGTATAGGTGTTCGAGTGTTCGAACCGTAATGCGCAAGAAATGGTTTGTAAACCCCGTATTTACATATCTGCCACTGTGCGGGAGAATCCGTATACGAATTCGAGTGTTCGAACCGTAATGCGCAAGAAATGGTACGGAAATCCCGTATTTACATATCTGCCACTGTGCAGGAGAATCCGTATAGGTGTTCGAGTGTTCGAACCGTAATGCGCAAGAAATGGTATGTAAACCCCGTATTTACATATCTGCCACTGTGCAGGAGAATCCGTATAGGTGTTCGAGTGTTCGAACAGTAATGCGCAAGAAATGGTACGGAAACCCCGTATTTACATATCTGCCACTGTGCAGGAGAATCCGTATAGGTGTTCGAGTGTTCGAACCGTAATGCGCAAGAAATGGTACGGAAACCCCGTATTTACATATCTGCCACTGTGCAGGAGAATCCGTATAGGTGTTCGAGTGTTCGAACCGTATTGCGCAAGAAATGGTATGTAAACCCCGTATTTACATATCTGCCACTGTGCAGGAGAATCCGTATAGGTGTTCGAGTGTTCGAACCGTATTGCGCAAGAAATGGTATGTAAACCCCGTATTTACATATCTGCCACTGTGCAGGAGAATCCGTATAGGTATTCGAGTGTTCGAACCGTAATGCGCAAGAAATGGTATGTAAACCCCGTATTTACATATCTGCCACTGTGCAGGAGAATCCGTATAGGTGTACGAGTGTTCGAACCGTACTGCGCAAGAAATGGTTTGTAAACCCCGTATTTACATATCTGCCACTGTGCAGGAGAATCCGTATAGGTTTTCGAGTGTTCGAACCGCAATGCGCGAGAAACGGTACGGAAACCCCGTATTCACATATCTGCCACTGTGCAGGAGAATCCGTATAGGTGTTCGAGTGTTCTAACCGTAATGCGCAAGAAATGGTATGTAAACCCCGTATTTACATATCTGCCACTGTGCAGGAGAATCCGTATAGGTGTTCGAGTGTTCGAACCGTATTGCCCAAGAAATGGTTTGTAAACGCCGTATTTACATATCTGCCACTGTGCAGGAGAATCCGTATAGGTGTTTGAGTGTTCGAACCGTAATGCACAAGAAATGGTATGTAAACCCCGTATTTACATATGTTCCACTATGCAGGAGAATCCGTATAGGTGTTCGAGTGTTCGAACCGTATTGCGCAAGAAATGGTATGTAAACCCCGTATTTACATATCTACCACTGTGCAGGAGAATCCGTATAGGTGTTCGAGTGTTCGAACCGTAATTCGCCCGAAATGGTATGTAAAACCCGTATTTACATATCTGCCACTGTGCAGGAGAATCCGTATAGGTGTTCGAGTGTTCGAACCCTAATGCGCAAGAAATGGTATGTAAACCCTGTATTTACATATCTGCCACTGTGCAGGAGAATCCGTATAGGTGTTCGAGTGTTCGAACCGTATTGCGCAAGAAATGGTATGTAAACCCCGTATTTACATATCTGCCACTGTGCAGGAGAATCCGTATAGGTGTTCGATTGTTCGAACCGTATTGCGCAAGAAATGGTATGTAAACCCCGTATTTACATATCTGCCACTGTGCAGGAGAATCCGTATAGGTGTTCGAGTGTTCGAACCGTAATGCGCAAGAAATGGTATGTAAACCCCGTATTTACATATCTGCCACTGTGCAGGAGAATCCGTATAGGTGTTCGAGTGTTCGAACCGTAATGCGCAAGAAATGGTATGTAAACCCCGTATTTACATATCTGCCACTGTGCAGGAGAATCCGTATAGGTGTTCGAGTGTTCGAACTGTAATGCGCAAGAAATGGTACGGAAACCCCGTATTTACATATCTGCCACTGTGCTGGAGAATCCGTATAGGTGTTCGAGTGTTCGAACCGTATTGCGCAAGAAATGGTATGTAAACCCCGTATTTACATATCTGCCACTGTGCAGGAGAATCCGTATAGGTGTTCGATTGTTCGAACCGTATTGCGCAAGAAATGGTATGTAAACCCCGTATTTACATATCTGCCACTGTGCAGGAGAATCCGTATAGGTGTTCGAGTGTTCGAACCGTAATGCGCAAGAAATGGTATGTAAACCCCGTATTTACATATCTGCCACTGTGCAGGAGAATCCGAATAGGTGTTCGAGTGTTCGAACCGTAATGCGCAAGAAATGGTATGTAAACCCCGTATTTACATATCTGCCACTGTGCAGGAGAATCCGTATAGGTGTTCGAGTGTTCGAACTGTAATGCGCAAGAAATGGTACGGAAACCCCGTATTTACATATCTGCCACTGTGCTGGAGAATCCGTATAGGTGTTCGAGTGTTCGAACCGTATTGCGCAAGAAATGGTATGTAAACCCCGTATTTACATATCTGCCACTGTGCAAGAGAATCCGTATAGGTGTTCGAGTGTTCGAACCGTAATGCGCAAGAAATGGTATGCAAACCCCGTATTTACATATCTGCCACTGTGCAGGAGAATCCGTATAGGTGTTCGAGTGTTCGAACCGTAATGCGCAAGAAATGGTATGTAAAACCCGTATTTACATATCCGCCACTGTGCAGGAGAATCCGTATAGGTGTTCGAGTGTTCGAACCGTAATGCGCAAGAAATGGTACGGAAACCCCGTATTTACATATCTGCCACTGTGTAGGAGAATCCGTATAGGTGTTCGAGTGTTCGAACCGTAATGCGCAAGAAATGGTTTGTAAACCCCGTATTTACATATCTGCCACTGTGCGGGAGAATCCGTATACGAATTCGAGTGTTCGAACCGTAATGCGCAAGAAATGGTACGGAAATCCCGTATTTACATATCTGCCACTATGCAGGAGAATCCGTATAGGTGTTCGAGTGTTCGAACCGTAATGCGCAAGAAATGGTATGTAAACCCCGTATTTACATATCTGCCACTGTGCAGGAGAATCCGTATAGGTGTTCGAGTGTTCGAACAGTAATGCGCAAGAAATGGTACGGAAACCCCGTATTTACATATCTGCCACTGTGCAGGAGAATCCGTATAGGTGTTCGAGTGTTCGAACCGTAATGCGCAAGAAATGGTACGGAAACCCCGTATTTACATATCTGCCACTGTGCAGGAGAATCCGTATAGGTGTTCGAGTGTTCGAACCGTATTGCGCAAGAAATGGTATGTAAACCCCGTATTTACATATCTGCCACTGTGCAGGAGAATCCGTATAGGTGTTCGAGTGTTCGAACCGTATTGCGCAAGAAATGGTATGTAAACCCCGTATTTACATATCTGCCACTGTGCAGGAGAATCCGTATAGGTATTCGAGTGTTCGAACCGTAATGCGCAAGAAATGGTATGTAAACCCCGTATTTACATATCTGCCACTGTGCAGGAGAATCCGTATAGGTGTACGAGTGTTCGAACCGTACTGCGCAAGAAATGGTTTGTAAACCCCGTATTTACATATCTGCCACTGTGCAGGAGAATCCGTATAGGTTTCCGAGTGTTCGAACCGCAATGCGCGAGAAACGGTACGGAAACCCCGTATTCACATATCTGCCACTGTGCAGGAGAATCCGTATAGGTGTTCGAGTGTTCTAACCGTAATGCGCAAGAAATGGTATGTAAACCCCGTATTTACATATCTGCCACTGTGCAGGAGAATCCGTATAGGTGTTCGAGTGTTCGAACCGTATTGCCCAAGAAATGGTTTGTAAACGCCGTATTTACATATCTGCCACTGTGCAGGAGAATCCGTATAGGTGTTTGAGTGTTCGAACCGTAATGCGCAAGAAATGGTATGTAAACCCCGTATTTACATATGTTCCACTATGCAGGAGAATCCGTATAGGTGTTCGAGTGTTCGAACCGTATTGCGCAAGAAATGGTATGTAAACCCCGTATTTACATATCTACCACTGTGCAGGAGAATCCGTATAGGTGTTCGAGTGTTCGAACCGTAATTCGCCCGAAATGGTATGTAAAACCCGTATTTACATATCTGCCACTGTGCAGGAGAATCCGTATAGGTGTTCGAGTGTTCGAACCCTAATGCGCAAGAAATGGTATGTAAACCCTGTATTTACATATCTGCCACTGTGCAGGAGAATCCGTATAGGTGTTCGAGTGTTCGAACCGTATTGCGCAAGAAATGGTATGTAAACCCCGTATTTACATATCTGCCACTGTGCAGGAGAATCCGTATAGGTGTTCGATTGTTCGAACCGTATTGCGCAAGAAATGGTATGTAAACCCCGTATTTACATATCTGCCACTGTGCAGGAGAATCCGTATAGGTGTTCGAGTGTTCGAACCGTAATGCGCAAGAAATGGTATGTAAACCCCGTATTTACATATCTGCCACTGTGCAGGAGAATCCGTATAGGTGTTCGAGTGTTCGAACCGTAATGCGCAAGAAATGGTATGTAAACCCCGTATTTACATATCTGCCACTGTGCAGGAGAATCCGTATAGGTGTTCGAGTGTTCGAACTGTAATGCGCAAGAAATGGTACGGAAACCCCGTATTTACATATCTGCCACTGTGCTGGAGAATCCGTATAGGTGTTCGAGTGTTCGAACCGTATTGCGCAAGAAATGGTATGTAAACCCCGTATTTACATATATGCCACTGTGCAGGAGAATCCGTATAGGTGTTCGATTGTTCGAACCGTATTGCGCAAGAAATGGTATGTAAACCCCGTATTTACATATCTGCCACTGTGCAGGAGAATCCGTATAGGTGTTCGAGTGTTCGAACCGTAATGCGCAAGAAATGGTATGTAAACCCCGTATTTACATATCTGCCACTGTGCAGGAGAATCCGTATAGGTGTTCGAGTGTTCGAACCGTAATGCGCAAGAAATGGTATGTAAACCCCGTATTTACATATCTGCCACTGTGCAGGAGAATCCGTATAGGTGTTCGAGTGTTCGAACTGTAATGCGCAAGAAATGGTACGGAAACCCCGTATTTACATATCTGCCACTGTGCAGGAGAATCCGTATAGGTGTTCGAGTGTTCGAACCGTATTGCGCAAGAATTGTATGTAAACCCCGTATTTACATATCTGCCACTGTGCAGGAGAATCCGTATAGGTGTTCGAGTGTTCGAACCGTAATGCGCAAGAAATGGTATGCAAACCCCGTATTTACATATCTGCCACTGTGCAGGAGAATCCGTATAGGTGTTCG
This sequence comes from Camellia sinensis, assembly GCF_055761805.1. Lineage (NCBI taxonomy): Eukaryota > Viridiplantae > Streptophyta > Magnoliopsida > Ericales > Theaceae > Camellia > Camellia sinensis. The sequence continues at coordinate 119,795,745 of NC_138974.1, forward strand.
AGTGTTCGAACCGTAATGCGCAAGAAATGGTATGTAAACCCCGTATTTACATATCCGCCACTGTGCAGGAGAATCCGTATAGGTGTTCGAGTGTTCGAACCGTAATGCGCAAGAAATGGTACGGAAACCCCGTATTTACATATCTGCCACTGTGTAGGAGAATCCGTATAGGTGTTCGAGTGTTCGAACCGTAATGCGCAAGAAATGGTTTGTAAACCCCGTATTTACATATCTGCCACTGTGCGGGAGAATCCGTATACGAATTCGAGTGTTCGAACCGTAATGCGCAAGAAATGGTACGGAAATCCCGTATTTACATATCTGCCACTGTGCAGGAGAATCCGTATAGGTGTTCGAGTGTTCGAACCGTAATGCGCAAGAAATGGTATGTAAACCCCGTATTTACATATCTGCCACTGTGCAGGAGAATCCGTATAGGTGTTCGAGTGTTCGAACAGTAATGCGCAAGAAATGGTACGGAAACCCCGTATTTACATATCTGCCACTGTGCAGGAGAATCCGTATAGGTGTTCGAGTGTTCGAACCGTAATGCGCAAGAAATGGTACGGAAACCCCGTATTTACATATCTGCCACTGTGCAGGAGAATCCGTATAGGTGTTCGAGTGTTCGAACCGTATTGCGCAAGAAATGGTATGTAAACCCCGTATTTACATATCTGCCACTGTGCAGGAGAATCCGTATAGGTGTTCGAGTGTTCGAACCGTATTGCGCAAGAAATGGTATGTAAACCCCGTATTTACATATCTGCCACTGTGCAGGAGAATCCGTATAGGTATTCGAGTGTTCGAACCGTAATGCGCAAGAAATGGTATGTAAACCCCGTATTTACATATCTGCCACTGTGCAGGAGAATCCGTATAGGTGTACGAGTGTTCGAACCGTACTGCGCAAGAAATGGTTTGTAAACCCCGTATTTACATATCTGCCACTGTGCAGGAGAATCCGTATAGGTTTTCGAGTGTTCGAACCGCAATGCGCGAGAAACGGTACGGAAACCCCGTATTCACATATCTGCCACTGTGCAGGAGAATCCGTATAGGTGTTCGAGTGTTCTAACCGTAATGCGCAAGAAATGGTATGTAAACCCCGTATTTACATATCTGCCACTGTGCAGGAGAATCCGTATAGGTGTTCGAGTGTTCGAACCGTATTGCCCAAGAAATGGTTTGTAAACGTCGTATTTACATATCTGCCACTGTGCAGGAGAATCCGTATAGGTGTTTGAGTGTTCGAACCGTAATGCGCAAGAAATGGTATGTAAACCCCGTATTTACATATGTTCCACTATGCAGGAGAATCCGTATAGGTGTTCGAGTGTTCGAACCGTATTGCGCAAGAAATGGTATGTAAACCCCGTATTTACATATCTACCACTGTGCAGGAGAATCCGTATAGGTGTTCGAGTGTTCGAACCGTAATTCGCCCGAAATGGTATGTAAAACCCGTATTTACATATCTGCCACTGTGCAGGAGAATCCGTATAGGTGTTCGAGTGTTCGAACCCTAATGCGCAAGAAATGGTATGTAAACCCTGTATTTACATATCTGCCACTGTGCAGGAGAATCCGTATAGGTGTTCGAGTGTTCGAACCGTATTGCGCAAGAAATGGTATGTAAACCCCGTATTTACATATCTGCCACTGTGCAGGAGAATCCGTATAGGTGTTCGATTGTTCGAACCGTATTGCGCAAGAAATGGTATGTAAACCCCGTATTTACATATCTGCCACTGTGCAGGAGAATCCGTATAGGTGTTCGAGTGTTCGAACCGTAATGCGCAAGAAATGGTATGTAAACCCCGTATTTACATATCTGCCACTGTGCAGGAGAATCCGTATAGGTGTTCGAGTGTTCGAACCGTAATGCGCAAGAAATGGTATGTAAACCCCGTATTTACATATCTGCCACTGTGCAGGAGAATCCGTATAGGTGTTCGAGTGTTCGAACTGTAATGCGCAAGAAATGGTACGGAAACCCCGTATTTACATATCTGCCACTGTGCTGGAGAATCCGTATAGGTGTTCGAGTGTTCGAACCGTATTGCGCAAGAAATGGTATGTAAACCCCGTATTTACATATATGCCACTGTGCAGGAGAATCCGTATAGGTGTTCGATTGTTCGAACCGTTTTGCGCAAGAAATGGTATGTAAACCCCGTATTTACATATCTGCCACTGTGCAGGAGAATCCGTATAGGTGTTCGAGTGTTCGAACCGTAATGCGCAAGAAATGGTATGTAAACCCCGTATTTACATATCTGCCACTGTGCAGGAGAATCCGTATAGGTGTTCGAGTGTTCGAACCGTAATGCGCAAGAAATGGTATGTAAACCCCGTATTTACATATCTGCCACTGTGCAGGAGAATCCGTATAGGTGTTCGAGTGTTCGAACTGTAATGCGCAAGAAATGGTACGGAAACCCCGTATTTACATATCTGCCACTGTGCAGGAGAATCCGTATAGGTGTTCGAGTGTTCGAACCGTATTGCGCAAGAATTGTATGTAAACCCCGTATTTACATATCTGCCACTGTGCAGGAGAATCCGTATAGGTGTTCGAGTGTTCGAACCGTAATGCGCAAGAAATGGTATGCAAACCCCGTATTTACATATCTGCCACTGTGCAGGAGAATCCGTATAGGTGTTCGAGTGTTCGAACCGTAATGCGCAAGAAATGGTATGTAAACCCCGTATTTACATATCCGCCACTGTGCAGGAGAATCCGTATAGGTGTTCGAGTGTTCGAACCGTAATGCGCAAGAAATGGTACGGAAACCCCGTATTTACATATCTGCCACTGTGTAGGAGAATCCGTATAGGTGTTCGAGTGTTCGAACCGTAATGCGCAAGAAATGGTTTGTAAACCCCGTATTTACATATCTGCCACTGTGCGGGAGAATCCGTATACGAATTCGAGTGTTCGAACCGTAATGCGCAAGAAATGGTACGGAAATCCCGTATTTACATATCTGCCACTGTGCAGGAGAATCCGTATAGGTGTTCGAGTGTTCGAACCGTAATGCGCAAGAAATGGTATGTAAACCCCGTATTTACATATCTGCCACTGTGCAGGAGAATCCGTATAGGTGTTCGAGTGTTCGAACAGTAATGCGCAAGAAATGGTACGGAAACCCCGTATTTACATATCTGCCACTGTGCAGGAGAATCCGTATAGGTGTTCGAGTGTTCGAACCGTAATGCGCAAGAAATGGTACGGAAACCCCGTATTTACATATCTGCCACTGTGCAGGAGAATCCGTATAGGTGTTCGAGTGTTCGAACCGTATTGCGCAAGAAATGGTATGTAAACCCCGTATTTACATATCTGCCACTGTGCAGGAGAATCCGTATAGGTGTTCGAGTGTTCGAACCGTATTGCGCAAGAAATGGTATGTAAACCCCGTATTTACATATCTGCCACTGTGCAGGAGAATCCGTATAGGTATTCGAGTGTTCGAACCGTAATGCGCAAGAAATGGTATGTAAACCCCGTATTTACATATCTGCCACTGTGCAGGAGAATCCGTATAGGTGTACGAGTGTTCGAACCGTACTGCGCAAGAAATGGTTTGTAAACCCCGTATTTACATATCTGCCACTGTGCAGGAGAATCCGTATAGGTTTTCGAGTGTTCGAACCGCAATGCGCGAGAAACGGTACGGAAACCCCGTATTCACATATCTGCCACTGTGCAGGAGAATCCGTATAGGTGTTCGAGTGTTCTAACCGTAATGCGCAAGAAATGGTATGTAAACCCCGTATTTACATATCTGCCACTGTGCAGGAGAATCCGTATAGGTGTTCGAGTGTTCGAACCGTATTGCCCAAGAAATGGTTTGTAAACGTCGTATTTACATATCTGCCACTGTGCAGGAGAATCCGTATAGGTGTTTGAGTGTTCGAACCGTAATGCGCAAGAAATGGTATGTAAACCCCGTATTTACATATGTTCCACTATGCAGGAGAATCCGTATAGGTGTTCGAGTGTTCGAACCGTATTGCGCAAGAAATGGTATGTAAACCCCGTATTTACATATCTACCACTGTGCAGGAGAATCCGTATAGGTGTTCGAGTGTTCGAACCGTAATTCGCCCGAAATGGTATGTAAAACCCGTATTTACATATCTGCCACTGTGCAGGAGAATCCGTATAGGTGTTCGAGTGTTCGAACCCTAATGCGCAAGAAATGGTATGTAAACCCTGTATTTACATATCTGCCACTGTGCAGGAGAATCCGTATAGGTGTTCGAGTGTTCGAACCGTATTGCGCAAGAAATGGTATGTAAACCCCGTATTTACATATCTGCCACTGTGCAGGAGAATCCGTATAGGTGTTCGATTGTTCGAACCGTATTGCGCAAGAAATGGTATGTAAACCCCGTATTTACATATCTGCCACTGTGCAGGAGAATCCGTATAGGTGTTCGAGTGTTCGAACCGTAATGCGCAAGAAATGGTATGTAAACCCCGTATTTACATATCTGCCACTGTGCAGGAGAATCCGTATAGGTGTTCGAGTGTTCGAACCGTAATGCGCAAGAAATGGTATGTAAACCCCGTATTTACATATCTGCCACTGTGCAGGAGAATCCGTATAGGTGTTCGAGTGTTCGAACTGTAATGCGCAAGAAATGGTACGGAAACCCCGTATTTACATATCTGCCACTGTGCTGGAGAATCCGTATAGGTGTTCGAGTGTTCGAACCGTATTGCGCAAGAAATGGTATGTAAACCCCGTATTTACATATATGCCACTGTGCAGGAGAATCCGTATAGGTGTTCGATTGTTCGAACCGTTTTGCGCAAGAAATGGTATGTAAACCCCGTATTTACATATCTGCCACTGTGCAGGAGAATCCGTATAGGTGTTCGAGTGTTCGAACCGTAATGCGCAAGAAATGGTATGTAAACCCCGTATTTACATATCTGCCACTGTGCAGGAGAATCCGTATAGGTGTTCGAGTGTTCGAACCGTAATGCGCAAGAAATGGTATGTAAACCCCGTATTTACATATCTGCCACTGTGCAGGAGAATCCGTATAGGTGTTCGAGTGTTCGAACTGTAATGCGCAAGAAATGGTACGGAAACCCCGTATTTACATATCTGCCACTGTGCAGGAGAATCCGTATAGGTGTTCGAGTGTTCGAACCGTATTGCGCAAGAATTGTATGTAAACCCCGTATTTACATATCTGCCACTGTGCAGGAGAATCCGTATAGGTGTTCGAGTGTTCGAACCGTAATGCGCAAGAAATGGTATGCAAACCCCGTATTTACATATCTGCCACTGTGCAGGAGAATCCGTATAGGTGTTCGAGTGTTCGAACCGTAATGCGCAAGAAATGGTATGTAAACCCCGTATTTACATATCCGCCACTGTGCAGGAGAATCCGTATAGGTGTTCGAGTGTTCGAACCGTAATGCGCAAGAAATGGTACGGAAACCCCGTATTTACATATCTGCCACTGTGTAGGAGAATCCGTATAGGTGTTCGAGTGTTCGAACCGTAATGCGCAAGAAATGGTTTGTAAACCCCGTATTTACATATCTGCCACTGTGCGGGAGAATCCGTATACGAATTCGAGTGTTCGAACCGTAATGCGCAAGAAATGGTACGGAAATCCCGTATTTACATATCTGCCACTGTGCAGGAGAATCCGTATAGGTGTTCGAGTGTTCGAACCGTAATGCGCAAGAAATGGTATGTAAACCCCGTATTTACATATCTGCCACTGTGCAGGAGAATCCGTATAGGTGTTCGAGTGTTCGAACAGTAATGCGCAAGAAATGGTACGGAAACCCCGTATTTACATATCTGCCACTGTGCAGGAGAATCCGTATAGGTGTTCGAGTGTTCGAACCGTAATGCGCAAGAAATGGTACGGAAACCCCGTATTTACATATCTGCCACTGTGCAGGAGAATCCGTATAGGTGTTCGAGTGTTCGAACCGTATTGCGCAAGAAATGGTATGTAAACCCCGTATTTACATATCTGCCACTGTGCAGGAGAATCCGTATAGGTGTTCGAGTGTTCGAACCGTATTGCGCAAGAAATGGTATGTAAACCCCGTATTTACATATCTGCCACTGTGCAGGAGAATCCGTATAGGTATTCGAGTGTTCGAACCGTAATGCGCAAGAAATGGTATGTAAACCCCGTATTTACATATCTGCCACTGTGCAGGAGAATCCGTATAGGTGTACGAGTGTTCGAACCGTACTGCGCAAGAAATGGTTTGTAAACCCCGTATTTACATATCTGCCACTGTGCAGGAGAATCCGTATAGGTTTTCGAGTGTTCGAACCGCAATGCGCGAGAAACGGTACGGAAACCCCGTATTCACATATCTGCCACTGTGCAGGAGAATCCGTATAGGTGTTCGAGTGTTCTAACCGTAATGCGCAAGAAATGGTATGTAAACCCCGTATTTACATATCTGCCACTGTGCAGGAGAATCCGTATAGGTGTTCGAGTGTTCGAACCGTATTGCCCAAGAAATGGTTTGTAAACGTCGTATTTACATATCTGCCACTGTGCAGGAGAATCCGTATAGGTGTTTGAGTGTTCGAACCGTAATGCGCAAGAAATGGTATGTAAACCCCGTATTTACATATGTTCCACTATGCAGGAGAATCCGTATAGGTGTTCGAGTGTTCGAACCGTATTGCGCAAGAAATGGTATGTAAACCCCGTATTTACATATCTACCACTGTGCAGGAGAATCCGTATAGGTGTTCGAGTGTTCGAACCGTAATTCGCCCGAAATGGTATGTAAAACCCGTATTTACATATCTGCCACTGTGCAGGAGAATCCGTATAGGTGTTCGAGTGTTCGAACCCTAATGCGCAAGAAATGGTATGTAAACCCCGTATTTACATATCTGCCACTGTGCAGGAGAATCCGTATAGGTGTTCGAGTGTTCGAACCGTATTGCGCAAGAAATGGTATGTAAACCCCGTATTTACATATCTGCCACTGTGCAGGAGAATCCGTATAGGTGTTCGATTGTTCGAACCGTATTGCGCAAGAAATGGTATGTAAACCCCGTATTTACATATCTGCCACTGTGCAGGAGAATCCGTATAGGTGTTCGAGTGTTCGAACCGTAATGCGCAAGAAATGGTTTGTAAACCCCGTTTTTACATATCTGCCACTGTGCAGGAGAATCCGTATAGGTGTTCGAGTGTTCGAACCGTAATGCGCAAGAAATGGTATGTAAACCCCGTATTTACATATCTGCCACTGTGCAGGAGAATCCGTATAGGTGTTCGAGTGTTCGAACTGTAATGCGCAAGAAATGGTACGGAAACCCCGTATTTACATATCTGCCACTGTGCTGGAGAATCCGTATAGGTGTTCGAGTGTTCGAACCGTATTGCGCAAGAAATGGTATGTAAACCCCGTATTTACATATCTGCCACTGTGCAGGAGAATCCGTATAGGTGTTCGAGTGTTCGAACCGTAACGCGCAAGAAATGGTATGTAAACCCCGTATTTACATATCTGCCACTGTGCAGGAGAATCCGTATAGGTGTTCGAGTGTTCGAACCGTAATGCGCAAGAAATGGTATGTAAACCCCGTATTTACATATCCGCCACTGTGCAGGAGAATCCGTATAGGTGTTCGAGTGTTCGAACCGTAATGCGCAAGAAATGGTACGGAAACCCCGTATTTACATATCTGCCACTGTGTAGGAGAATCCGTATAGGTGTTCGAGTGTTCGAACCGTAATGCGCAAGAAATGGTTTGTAAACCCCGTATTTACATATCTGCCACTGTGCAGGAGAATCCGTATACGAATTCGAGTGTTCGAACCGTAATGCGCAAGAAATGGTACGGAAATCCCGTATTTACATATCTGCCACTGTGCAGGAGAATCCGTATAGGTGTTCGAGTGTTCGAACCGTAATGCGCAAGAAATGGTATGTAAACCCCGTATTTACATATCTGCCACTGTGCAGGAGAATCCGTATAGGTGTTCGAGTGTTCGAACAGTAATGCGCAAGAAATGGTACGGAAACCCCGTATTTACATATCTGCCACTGTGCAGGAGAATCCGTATAGGTGTTCGAGTGTTCAAACCGTAATGCGCAAGAAATGGTACGGAAACCCCGTATTTACATATCTGCCACTGTGCAGGAGAATCTGTATAGGTGTTCGAGTGTTCGAACCGTATTGCGCAAGAAATGGTATGTAAACCCCGTATTTACATATCTGCCACTGTGCAGGAGAATCCGTATAGGTGTTCGAGTGTTCGAACCGTAATGCGCAAGAAATGGTATGTAAACCCCGTATTTACATATCTGCCACTGTGCAGGAGAATCCGTATAGGTGCTCGAGTGTTCGAACCGTAATGCGCAAGAAATGGTATGTAAACCCCGTATTTACATATCTGCCACTGTGCAGGAGAATCCGTATAGGTGTTCGAGTGTTCGAACCGTAATGCGCAAGAAATGGTGCGGAAACCCCGTATTTACATATCTGCCACTGTGCAGGAGAATCCGTATAGGTGTTCGAGTGTTCGAACCGTATTGCGCAAGAAATGGTATGTAAACCCCGTATTTACATATCTGCCACTGTGCAGGAGAATCCGTATTGGTGTTCGAGTGTTCGAACCGTAATGCGCAAGAAATGGTATGTAAACCCCATACTTACATATCTGCCACTGTGCAGGAGAATCCGTATAGGTGTTCGAGTGTTCGAACCGTAATGCGCAAGAAATGGTATGTAAACCCCGTATTTACATATCTGCCACTGTGCAGGAGAATCCGTATAGGTGTTCGAGTGTTCGAACCGTATTGCGCAAGAAATGGTATGTAAACCCCGTATTTACATATCTGCCACTGTGCAGGAGAATCCGTATAGGTGTTCGAGTGTTCGAACCGTAATGCGCAAGAAATGGTACGGAAACCCCGTATTTACATATCTGCCACTGTGTAGGAGAATCCGTATAGGTGTTCGAGTGTTCGAACCGTAATGCGCAAGAAATGGTTTGTAAACCCCGTATTTACATATCTGCCACTGTGCAGGAGAATCCGTATACGAATTCGAGTGTTCGAACCGTAATGCGCAAGAAATGGTACGGAAATCCCGTATTTACATATCTGCCACTGTGCAGGAGAATCCGTATAGGTGTTCGAGTGTTCGAACCGTAATGCGCAAGAAATGGTATGTAAACCCCGTATTTACATATCTGCCACTGTGCAGGAGAATCCGTATAGGTGTTCGAGTGTTCGAACAGTAATGCGCAAGAAATGGTACGGAAACCCCGTATTTACATATCTGCCACTGTGCAGGAGAATCCGTATAGGTGTTCGAGTGTTCAAACCGTAATGCGCAAGAAATGGTACGGAAACCCCGTATTTACATATCTGCCACTGTGCAGGAGAATCTGTATAGGTGTTCGAGTGTTCGAACCGTATTGCGCAAGAAATGGTATGTAAACCCCGTATTTACATATCTGCCACTGTGCAGGAGAATCCGTATAGGTGTTCGAGTGTTCGAACCGTAATGCGCAAGAAATGGTATGTAAACCCCGTATTTACATATCTGCCACTGTGCAGGAGAATCCGTATAGGTGCTCGAGTGTTCGAACCGTAATGCGCAAGAAATGGTATGTAAACCCCGTATTTACATATCTGCCACTGTGCAGGAGAATCCGTATAGGTGTTCGAGTGTTCGAACCGTAATGCGCAAGAAATGGTGCGGAAACCCCGTATTTACATATCTGCCACTGTGCAGGAGAATCCGTATAGGTGTTCGAGTGTTCGAACCGTATTGCGCAAGAAATGGTATGTAAACCCCGTATTTACATATCTGCCACTGTGCAGGAGAATCCGTATAGGTGTTCGAGTGTTCGAACCGTAATGCGCAAGAAATGGTATGTAAACCCCATACTTACATATCTGCCACTGTGCAGGAGAATCCGTATAGGTGTTCGAGTGTTCGAACCGTAATGCGCAAGAAATGGTATGTAAACCCCGTATTTACATATCTGCCACTGTGCAGGAGAATCCGTATAGGTGTTCGAGTGTTCGAACCGTATTGCGCAAGAAATGGTATGTAAACCCCGTATTTACATATCTGCCACTGTGCAGGAGAATCCGTATAGGTGTTCGAGTGTTCGAACCGTAATGCGCAAGAAATGGTATGTAAACCCCATACTTACATATCTGCCACTGTGCAGGAGAATCCGTATAGGTGTTCGAGTGTTCGAACCGTAATGCGCAAGAAATGGTATGTAAACCCCGTATTTACATATCTGTCACTGTGCAGGAGAATCCGTATAGGTGTTCGAGTGTTCGAACCGTAATGCGCAAGAAATGGTATGTAAAGCCCGTATTTACATATCTGCCACTGTACAGTAGAATCCGTATAGGTGTTCGATTGTTCGAACCGTATTGCCCAAGAAATGGTTTGTAAACGCCGTATTTATATATCTACCACTGTGCAGGAGAATCCGTATAGGTGTTCGAGTGTTCGAACCGTAATGCGCAAGAAATGGTATGTAAACCCCGTATTTACATATCTGCCACTGTGCAGGAGAATCCGTATAGGTGTTCGATTGTTTGAACCGTATTGCCCAAGAAATGGTTTGTAAACGCCGTATTTATATATCTGCCACTGTGCAGGAGAATCCGTATAGGTGTTCGAGTGTTCGAACCGTAATGCGCAAGAAATGGTATGTAAACCCCGTATTTACATATCTGCCACTGTGCAGGAGAATCCGTATAGGTGTTCGAGTGTTCGAACAGTAATGCGCAAGAAATGGTACGGAAACCCCGTATTTACATATCTGCCACTGTGCAGGAGAATCCGTATAGGTGTTCGAGTGTTCGAACCGTAATGCGCAAGAAATGGTACGGAAACCCCGTATTTACATATCTGCCACTGTGCAGGAGAATCTGTATAGGTGTTCGAGTGTTCGAACCGTATTGCGCAAGAAATGGTATGTAAACCCCGTATTTACATATCTGCCACTGTGCAGGAGAATCCGTATAGGTGTTCGAGTGTTCGAACCGTAATGCGCAAGAAATGGTATGTAAACCCCGTATTTACATATCTGCCACTGTGCAGGAGAATCCGTATAGGTGCTCGAGTGTTCGAACCGTAATGCGCAAGAAATGGTATGTAAACCCCGTATTTACATATCTGCCACTGTGCAGGAGAATCCGTATAGGTGTTCGAGTGTTCGAACCGTAATGCGCAAGAAATGGTGCGGAAACCCCGTATTTACATATCTGCCACTGTGCAGGAGAACCCGTATAGGTGTTCGAGTGTTCGAACCGTATTGCGCAAGAAATGGTATGTAAACCCCGTAGTTACATATCTGCCACTGTGCAGGAGAATCCGTATAGGTGTTCGAGTGTTCGAACCGTAATGCGCAAGAAATGGTATGTAAACCCCATACTTACATATCTGCCACTGTGCAGGAGAATCCGTATAGGTGTTCGAGTGTTCGAACCGTAATGCGCAAGAAATGGTATGTAAACCCCGTATTTACATATCTGCCACTGTGCAGGAGAATCCGTATAGGTGTTCGAGTGTTCGAACCGTATTGCGCAAGAAATGGTATGTAAACCCCGTATTTACATATCTGCCACTGTGCAGGAGAATCCGTATAGGTGTTCGAGTGTTCGAACCGTAATGCGCAAGAAATGGTATGTAAACCCCATACTTACATATCTGCCACTGTGCAGGAGAATCCGTATAGGTGTTCGAGTGTTCGAACCGTAATGCGCAAGAAATGGTATGTAAACCCCGTATTTACATATCTGCCACTGTGCAGGAGAATCCGTATAGGTGTTCGAGTGTTCGAACCGTAATGCGCAAGAAATGGTATGTAAAGCCCGTATTTACATATCTGCCACTGTACAGTAGAATCCGTATAGGTGTTCGATTGTTCGAACCGTATTGCCCAAGAAATGGTTTGTAAACGCCGTATTTATATATCTGCCACTGTGCAGGAGAATCCGTATAGGTGTTCGAGTGTTCGAACCGTAATGCGCAAGAAATGGTATGTAAACCCCGTATTTACATATCTGCCACTGTGCAGGAGAATCCGTATAGGTGTTCGATTGTTTGAACCGTATTGCCCAAGAAATGGTTTGTAAACGCCGTATGTACATATCTGCCACTGTGCAGGAGAATCCGTATAGGTGTTCGAGTGTTCGAACCGTAATCCGCAAGAAATGGTATGTAAACCCCGTATTTACATATCTACCACTGTGCAGGAGAATCCGTATAGGTGTTCGAGTGTTCGAACCGTAATGCGCAAGAAATGGAACGGAAACCCCGTATTTACATATCTGCCACTGTGCAGGAGAATCCGTATAGGTGTTCGAGTGTTCGAACCGTAATGCGCAAGAAATGGTATGTAAACCCCGTATTTACATATCTGCCACTGTGCAGGAGAATCCGTATAGGTGTTCGATTGTTCGAACCGTATTGCCCAAGAAATGGTTTGTAAACGCCGTATTTACATATCTGCCACTGTGCAGGAGAATCCGTATAGGTGTTCGAGTGTTCGAACCGTAATGCGCAAGAAATGGTATGTAAACCCCGTATTTACATATCTGCCACTGTGCAGGAGAATCCGTATAGGTGTTCGAGTGTTCGAACCGTAATGCGCAAGAAATGGTACGGAAACCCCGTATTTACATATCTGCCACTATGCAGGAGAATCCGTATAGGTGTTCGAGTGTTCGAACCGTATTGCGCAAGAAATGGTATGTAAACCCCGTATTTACATATCTGCCACTGTGCAGGAGAATCCGTATAGGTGTTCGAGTGTTCGAACCGTAATGCGCAAGAAATGGTATGTAAACCCCGTATTTACATATCTGCCACTGTGCAGGAGAATCCGTATAGGTGTTCGAGTGTTCGAATCTTATTGCGTAAGAATTGGTATGTAGACCCCGTATTTACATATCTGCCACTGTACAGGAGAATCCGTATAGGTGTTCGAGTGTTCGAATCTTATTACATAAGAATTGGTATGTAGACCCCGTATTTACATATCTGCCACTGTGCAGGAGAATCCGTATACGTATTAGAGTGTTCGAACCGTAATGCGCAAGAAATGGTTCGGAAACCCCGTATTTACATATCTGCCACTGTGCAGGAGAATCCGTATAGGTGTTCGAGTGTTCGAACCGTAATGCGCAAGAAATGGTATGTAAACCCCGTATTTACATATCTGCCACTGTGCAGGAGAATCCGTATAGTTGTTCGAGTGTTCGAACAGTAATGCGCAAGAAATGGTACGGAAACCCCGTATTTACATATCTGCCACTGTGCAGGAGAATCCGTATAGGTGTTCGAGTGTTCGAACCGTAATGCGCATGAAATGCTATGTAAACCCCGTATTTACATATCTGCCACTGTGCAGGAGAATCCGTATAGGTGTTCGATTGTTCGAACCGTATTGCCCAAGAAATGGTTTGTAAACGCCGTATTTACATATCTGCCACTGTGCAGGAGAATCCGTATAGGTGTTCGAGTGTTCGAACCGTAATGCGCAAGAAATGGTATGTAAACCCCGTATTTACATATTTGCCACTGTGCAGGAGAATCCGTATAGGTGTTCGAGTGTTCGAACCGTAATGCGCAAGAAATGGTACGGAAACCTCGTATTTACATATCTGCCACTGTGCAGGAGAATCCGTATAGGTGTTCGAGTGTTCGAACCGTAATGCGCAAGAAATGGTATGTAAAGCCCGTATTTACATATCTGCCACTGTACAGGAGAATCCGTATAGGTGTTCGATTGTTCGAACCGTATTGCCCAAGAAATGGTTTGTAAACGCCGTATTTACATATCTGCCACTGTGCAGGAGAATCCGTATAGGTGTTCGAGTGTTCGAACCGTAATGCGCAAGAAATGGTATGTAAACCCCGTATTTACATATCTGCCACTGTGCAGGAGAATCCGTATAGGTGTTCGATTGTTTGAACCGTATTGCCCAAGAAATGGTTTGTAAACGCCGTATGTACATATCTGCCACTGTGCAGGAGAATCCGTATAGGTGTTCGAGTGTTCGAACCGTAATCCGCAAGAAATGGTATGTAAACCCCGTATTTACATATCTACCACTGTGCAGGAGAATCCGTATAGGTGTTCGAGTGTTCGAACCGTAATGCGCAAGAAATGGAACGGAAACCCCGTATTTACATATCTGCCACTGTGCAGGAGAATCTGTATAGGTGTTCGAGTGTTCGAACCGTAATGCGCAAGAAATGGTATGTAAACCCCGTATTTACATATCTGCCACTGTGCAGGAGAATCCGTATAGGTGTTCGATTGTTCGAACCGTATTGCCCAAGAAATGGTTTGTAAACGCCGTATTTACATATCTGCCACAGTGCAGGAGAATCCGTATAGGTGTTCGAGTGTTCGATCCGTAATGCGCAAGAAATGGAATGTAAACCCCGTATTTACATATCTGCCACTGTGCAGGAGAATCCGTATAGGTGTTCGAGTGTTCGAACCGTAGTGCGCAAGAAATGGTACGGAAACCCCGTATTTACATATCTGCCACTGTGCAGGAGAATCCGTATAGGTGTTCGAGTGTTCGAACCGTAATGCGCAAGAAATGGTATGTAAACCCCGTATTTACATATCTGCCACTGTGCAGGAGAATCCGTATAGGTGTTCGAGTGTTCGAACCGTAGTGCGCAAGAAATGGTACGGAAACCCCGTATTTACATATCTGCCACTGTGCAGGAGAATCCGTATAGGTGTTCGAGTGTTCGATCTGTAATGCGCAAGAAATGGTATGTAAACCCCGTATTTACATATCTGCCACTGTACAGGAGAATCCGTATAGGTGTTCGATTGTTCGAACCGTATTGCCCAAGAAATGGTTTGTAAACGCCGTATTTACATATCTGCCACTGTGCAGGAGAATCCGTATAGGTGTTCGAGTGTTCGAACTGTAATGCGCAAGAAATGGTACGGAAACCCCGTATTTACATATCTGCCACTGTGCTGGAGAATCCGTATAGGTGTTCGAGTGTTCGAACCGTATTGCGCAAGAAATGGTATGTAAACCCCGTATTTACATATCTGCCACTGTGCAGGAGAATCCGTATAGGTGTTCGAGTGTTCGAACCGTAACGCGCAAGAAATGGTATGTAAACCCCGTATTTACATATCTGCCACTGTGCAGGAGAATCCGTATAGGTGTTCGAGTGTTCGAACCGTAATGCGCAAGAAATGGTATGTAAACCCCGTATTTACATGTCCGCCACTGTGCAGGAGAATCCGTATAGGTGTTCGAGTGTTCGAACCGTAATGCGCAAGAAATGGTACGGAAACCCCGTATTTACATATCTGCCACTGTGCAGGAGAATCCGTATAGGTGTTCGAGTGTTCGAACCGTAATGCGCAAGAAATGGTTTGTAAACCCCGTATTTACATATCTGCCACTGTGCAGGAGAATCCGTATACGAATTCGAGTGTTCGAACCGTAATGCGCAAGAAATGGTACGGAAATCCCGTATTTACAAATCTGCCACTGTGCACGAGAATCCGTATAGGTGTTCGAGTGTTCGAACCGTAATGCGCAAGAAATGGTATGTAAACTCCGTATTTACATATCTGCCACTGTGCAGGAGAATCCGTATAGGTGTTCGAGTGTTCGAACAGTAATGCGCAAGAAATGGTACGGAAACCCCGTATTTACATATCTGCCACTGTGCAGGAGAATCCGTATAGGTGTTCGAGTGTTCGAACCGTAATGCGCAAGAAATGGTACGGAAACCCCGTATTTACATATCTGCCACTGTGCAGGAGAATCCGTATAGGTGTTCGAGTGTTCGAACCGTATTGCGCAAGAAATGGTATGTAAACCCCGTATTTACATATCTGCCACTGTGCAGGAGAATCCGTATAGGTGTTCGAGTGTTCGAACCGTAATGCGCAAGAAATGGTATGTAAACCCCGTATTTACATATCTGCCACTGTGCAGGAGAATCCGTATAGGTGCTCGAGTGTTCGAACCGTAATGCGCAAGAAATGGTATGTAAACCCCGTATTTACATATCTGCCACTGTGCAGGAGAATCCGTATAGGTGTTCGAGTGTTCGAACCGTAATGCGCAAGAAATGGTGCGGAAACCCCGTATTTACATATCTGCCACTGTGCAGGAGAATCCGTATAGGTGTTCGAGTGTTCGAACCGTATTGCGCAAGAAATGGTATGTAAACCCCGTATTTACATATCTGCCACTGTGCAGGAGAATCCGTATAGGTGTTCGAGTGTTCGAACCGTAATGCGCAAGAAATGGTATGTAAACCCCATATTTACATATCTGCCACTGTGCAGGAGAATCCGTATAGGTGTTCGAGTGTTCGAACCGTAATGCGCAAGAAATGGTATGTAAACCCCGTTTTTACATATCTGCCACTGTGCAGGAGAATCCGTATAGGTGTTCGAGTGTTCGAACCGTAATGCGCAAGAAATGGTATGTAAAGCCCGTATTTACATATCTGCCACTGTACAGGAGAATCCGTATAGGTGTTCGATTGTTCGAACCGTATTGCCCAAGAAATGGTTTGTAAACGCCGTATTTACATATCTGCCACTGTGTAGGAGAATCCGTATAGGTGTTCGAGTGTTCGAACCGTAATGCGCAAGAAATGGTATGTAAACCCCGTATTTACATATCTGCCACTGTGCAGGAGAATCCGTATAGGTGTTCGATTGTTTGAACCGTATTGCCCAAGAAATGGTCTGTAAACGCCGTATGTACATATCTGCCACTGTGCAGGAGAATCCGTATAGGTGTTCGAGTGTTCGAACCGTAATCCCCAAGAAATGGTATGTAAACCCCGTATTTACATATCTACCACTGTGCAGGAGAATCCGTATAGGTGTTCGAGTGTTCGAACCGTAATGCGCAAGAAATGGAACGGAAACCCCGTATTTACATATCTGCCACTGTGCAGGAGAATCCGTATAGGTGTTCGAGTGTTCGAACCGTAATGCGCAAGAAATGGTATGTATACCCCGTATTTACATATCTGCCACTGTGCAGGAGAATCCGTATAGGTGTTCGATTGTTCGAACCGTATTGCCCAAGAAATGGTTTGTAAACGCCGTATTTACATATCTGCCACTGTGCAGGAGAATCCGTATAGGTGTTCGAGTGTTCGAACCGTAATGCGCAAGAAATGGTATGTAAACCCCGTATTTACATATTTGCCACTGTGCAGGAGAATCCGTATAGGTGTTCGAGTGTTCGAACCGTAATGCGCAAGAAATGGTACGGAAACCTCGTATTTACATATCTGCCACTGTGCAGGAGAATCCGTATAGGTGTTCGAGTGTTCGAACCGTAATGCGCAAGAAATGGTATGTAAAGCCCGTATTTACATATCTGCCACTGTACAGGAGAATCCGTATAGGTGTTCGATTGTTCGAACCGTATTGCCCAAGAAATGGTTTGTAAACGCCGTATTTACATATCTGCCACTGTGCAGGAGAATCCGTATAGGTGTTCGAGTGTTCGAACCGTAATGCGCAAGAAATGGTATGTAAACCCCGTATTTACATATCTGCCACTGTGCAGGAGAATCCGTATAGGTGTTCGATTGTTTGAACCGTATTGCCCAAGAAATGGTTTGTAAACGCCGTATGTACATATCTGCCACTGTGCAGGAGAATCCGTATAGGTGTTCGAGTGTTCGAACCGTAATCCGCAAGAAATGGTATGTAAACCCCGTATTTACATATCTACCACTGTGCAGGAGAATCCGTATAGGTGTTCGAGTGTTCGAACCGTAATGCGCAAGAAATGGAACGGAAACCCCGTATTTACATATCTGCCACTGTGCAGGAGAATCTGTATAGGTGTTCGAGTGTTCGAACCGTAATGCGCAAGAAATGGTATGTAAACCCCGTATTTACATATCTGCCACTGTGCAGGAGAATCCGTATAGGTGTTCGATTGTTCGAACCGTATTGCCCAAGAAATGGTTTGTAAACGCCGTATTTACATATCTGCCACAGTGCAGGAGAATCCGTATAGGTGTTCGAGTGTTCGATCCGTAATGCGCAAGAAATGGAATGTAAACCCCGTATTTACATATCTGCCACTGTGCAGGAGAATCCGTATAGGTGTTCGAGTGTTCGAACCGTAGTGCGCAAGAAATGGTACGGAAACCCCGTATTTACATATCTGCCACTGTGCAGGAGAATCCGTATAGGTGTTCGAGTGTTCGAACCGTAATGCGCAAGAAATGGTATGTAAACCCCGTATTTACATATCTGCCACTGTGCAGGAGAATCCGTATAGGTGTTCGAGTGTTCGAACCGTAGTGCGCAAGAAATGGTACGGAAACCCCGTATTTACATATCTGCCACTGTGCAGGAGAATCCGTATAGGTGTTCGAGTGTTCGATCTGTAATGCGCAAGAAATGGTATGTAAACCCCGTATTTACATATCTGCCACTGTACAGGAGAATCCGTATAGGTGTTCGATTGTTCGAACCGTATTGCCCAAGAAATGGTTTGTAAACGCCGTATTTACATATCTGCCACTGTGCAGGAGAATCCGTATAGGTGTTCGAGTGTTCGAACTGTAATGCGCAAGAAATGGTACGGAAACCCCGTATTTACATATCTGCCACTGTGCTGGAGAATCCGTATAGGTGTTCGAGTGTTCGAACCGTATTGCGCAAGAAATGGTATGTAAACCCCGTATTTACATATCTGCCACTGTGCAGGAGAATCCGTATAGGTGTTCGAGTGTTCGAACCGTAACGCGCAAGAAATGGTATGTAAACCCCGTATTTACATATCTGCCACTGTGCAGGAGAATCCGTATAGGTGTTCGAGTGTTCGAACCGTAATGCGCAAGAAATGGTATGTAAACCCCGTATTTACATGTCCGCCACTGTGCAGGAGAATCCGTATAGGTGTTCGAGTGTTCGAACCGTAATGCGCAAGAAATGGTACGGAAACCCCGTATTTACATATCTGCCACTGTGCAGGAGAATCCGTATAGGTGTTCGAGTGTTCGAACCGTAATGCGCAAGAAATGGTTTGTAAACCCCGTATTTACATATCTGCCACTGTGCAGGAGAATCCGTATACGAATTCGAGTGTTCGAACCGTAATGCGCAAGAAATGGTACGGAAATCCCGTATTTACAAATCTGCCACTGTGCACGAGAATCCGTATAGGTGTTCGAGTGTTCGAACCGTAATGCGCAAGAAATGGTATGTAAACTCCGTATTTACATATCTGCCACTGTGCAGGAGAATCCGTATAGGTGTTCGAGTGTTCGAACAGTAATGCGCAAGAAATGGTACGGAAACCCCGTATTTACATATCTGCCACTGTGCAGGAGAATCCGTATAGGTGTTCGAGTGTTCGAACCGTAATGCGCAAGAAATGGTACGGAAACCCCGTATTTACATATCTGCCACTGTGCAGGAGAATCCGTATAGGTGTTCGAGTGTTCGAACCGTATTGCGCAAGAAATGGTATGTAAACCCCGTATTTACATATCTGCCACTGTGCAGGAGAATCCGTATAGGTGTTCGAGTGTTCGAACCGTAATGCGCAAGAAATGGTATGTAAACCCCGTATTTACATATCTGCCACTGTGCAGGAGAATCCGTATAGGTGCTCGAGTGTTCGAACCGTAATGCGCAAGAAATGGTATGTAAACCCCGTATTTACATATCTGCCACTGTGCAGGAGAATCCGTATAGGTGTTCGAGTGTTCGAACCGTAATGCGCAAGAAATGGTGCGGAAACCCCGTATTTACATATCTGCCACTGTGCAGGAGAATCCGTATAGGTGTTCGAGTGTTCGAACCGTATTGCGCAAGAAATGGTATGTAAACCCCGTATTTACATATCTGCCACTGTGCAGGAGAATCCGTATAGGTGTTCGAGTGTTCGAACCGTAATGCGCAAGAAATGGTATGTAAACCCCATATTTACATATCTGCCACTGTGCAGGAGAATCCGTATAGGTGTTCGAGTGTTCGAACCGTAATGCGCAAGAAATGGTATGTAAACCCCGTTTTTACATATCTGCCACTGTGCAGGAGAATCCGTATAGGTGTTCGAGTGTTCGAACCGTAATGCGCAAGAAATGGTATGTAAAGCCCGTATTTACATATCTGCCACTGTACAGGAGAATCCGTATAGGTGTTCGATTGTTCGAACCGTATTGCCCAAGAAATGGTTTGTAAACGCCGTATTTACATATCTGCCACTGTGTAGGAGAATCCGTATAGGTGTTCGAGTGTTCGAACCGTAATGCGCAAGAAATGGTATGTAAACCCCGTATTTACATATCTGCCACTGTGCAGGAGAATCCGTATAGGTGTTCGATTGTTTGAACCGTATTGCCCAAGAAATGGTCTGTAAACGCCGTATGTACATATCTGCCACTGTGCAGGAGAATCCGTATAGGTGTTCGAGTGTTCGAACCGTAATCCCCAAGAAATGGTATGTAAACCCCGTATTTACATATCTACCACTGTGCAGGAGAATCCGTATAGGTGTTCGAGTGTTCGAACCGTAATGCGCAAGAAATGGAACGGAAACCCCGTATTTACATATCTGCCACTGTGCAGGAGAATCCGTATAGGTGTTCGAGTGTTCGAACCGTAATGCGCAAGAAATGGTATGTATACCCCGTATTTACATATCTGCCACTGTGCAGGAGAATCCGTATAGGTGTTCGATTGTTCGAACCGTATTGCCCAAGAAATGGTTTGTAAACGCCGTATTTACATATCTGCCACTGTGCAGGAGAATCCGTATAGGTGTTCGAGTGTTCGAACCGTAATGCGCAAGAAATGGTATGTAAACCCCGTATTTACATATCTGCCACTGTGCAGGAGAATCCGTATAGGTGTTCGAGTGTTCGAACCGTAATGCGCAAGAAATGGTATGTAAACCCCGTATTTACATATCTGCCACTGTGCAGGAGAATCCGTATAGGTGTTCGAGTGTTCGAATCTTATTGCGTAAGAATTGGTATGTAGACCCCGTATTTACATATCTGCCACTGTACAGGAGAATCCGTATAGGTGTTCGAGTGTTCGAATCTTATTGCATAAGAATTGGTATGTAGACCCCGTATTTACATATCTGCCACTGTGCAGGAGAATCCGTATACGTATTCGAGTGTTCGAACCGTAATGCGCAAGAAATGGTTCGGAAACCCCGTATTTACATATCTGCCACTGTGCAGGAGAATCCGTATAGGTGTTCGAGTGTTCGAACCGTAATGCGCAAGAAATGGTATGTAAACCCCGTATTTACATATCTGCCACTGTGCAGGAGAATCCGTATAGTTGTTCGAGTGTTCGAACAGTAATGCGCAAGAAATGGTACGGAAACCCGTATTTACATATCTGCCACTGTGCAGGAGAATCCGTATAGGTGTTCGAGTGTTCGAACCGTAATGCGCATGAAATGCTATGTAAACCCCGTATTTACATATCTGCCACTGTGCAGGAGAATCCGTATAGGTGTTCGATTGTTCGAACCGTATTGCCCAAGAAATGGTTTGTAAACGCCGTATTTACATATCTGCCACTGTGCAGGAGAATCCGTATAGGTGTTCGAGTGTTCGAACCGTAATGCGCAAGAAATGGTATGTAAACCCCGTATTTACATATCTGCCACTGTGCAGGAGAATCCGTATAGGTGTTCGAGTGTTCGAACCGTAATGCGCAAGAAATGGTACGGAAACCTCGTATTTACATATCTGCCACTGTGCAGGAGAATCCGTATAGGTGTTCGAGTGTTCGAACCGTAATGCGCAAGAAATGGTATGTAAAGCCCGTATTTACATATCTGCCACTGTACAGGAGAATCCGTATAGGTGTTCGATTGTTCGAACCGTATTGCCCAAGAAATGGTTTGTAAACGCCGCATTTACATATCTGCCACTGTGCAGGAGAATCCGTATAGGTGTTCGAGTGTTCGAACCGTAATGCGCAAGAAATGGTATGTAAACCCCGTATTTACATATCTGCCACTGTGCAGGAGAATCCGTATAGGTGTTCGATTGTTTGAACCGTATTGCCCAAGAAATGGTTTGTAAACGCCGTATGTACATATCTGCCACTGTGCAGGAGAATCCGTATAGGTGTTCGAGTGTTCGAACCGTAATCCGCAAGAAATGGTATGTAAACCCCGTATTTACATATCTACCACTGTGCAGGAGAATCCGTATAGGTGTTCGAGTGTTCGAACCGTAATGCGCAAGAAATGGAACGGAAACCCCGTATTTACATATCTGCCACTGTGCAGGAGAATCCGTATAGGTGTTTGAGTGTTCGAACCGTAATGCGCAAGAAATGGTATGTAAACCCCGTATTTACATATCTGCCACTGTGCAGGAGAATCCGTATAGGTGTTCGATTGTTCGAACCGTATTGCCCAAGAAATGGTTTGTAAACGCCGTATTTACATATCTGCCACTGTGCAGGAGAATCCGTATAGGTGTTCGAGTGTTCGATCCGTAATGCGCAAGAAATGGAATGTAAACCCCGTATTTACATATCTGCCACTGTGCAGGAGAATCCGTATAGGTGTTCGAGTGTTCGAACCGTAGTGCGCAAGAAATGGTACGGAAACCCCGTATTTACATATCTGCCACTGTGCAGGAGAATCCGTATAGGTGTTCGAGTGTTCGAACCGTAATGCGCAAGAAATGGTATGTAAACCCCGTATTTACATATCTGCCACTGTGCAGGAGAATCCGTATAGGTGTTCGAGTGTTCGAACCGTAGTGCGCAAGAAATGGTACGGAAACCCCGTATTTACATATCTGCCACTGTGCAGGAGAATCCGTATAGGTGTTCGAGTGTTCGAACCGTATTGCGCAAGAAATGGTATGTGAACCCCGTATTTACATATCTGCCACTGTGCAGGAGAATCCGTATAGGTGTTCGAGTGTTCGAACCGTAATGCGCAAGAAATGGTATGTAAACCCCGTATTTACATATCTGCCACTGTGCAGGAGAATCCGTATAGGTGTTCGAGTGTTCGAATCTTATTGCGTAAGAATTGGTATGTAGACCCCGTATTTACATATCTGCCACTGTACAGGAGAATCTGTATAGGTGTTCGAGTGTTCGAATCTTATTGCGTAAGAATTGGTATGTAGACCCCGTATTTACATATCTGCCACTGTGCAGGAGAATCCGTATACGTATTCGAGTGGTCGAACCGTAATGCGCAAGGAATGGTACGGAAACCCCGTATTTACATATCTGCCACTGTGCAGGAGAATCCGTATAGGTGTTCGAGTGTTCGAACCGTAATGCGCAAGAAATGGTATGTAAACCCCGTATTTACATATCTGCCACTGTGCAGGAGAATCCGTATAGTTGTTCGAGTGTTCGAACAGTAATGCGCAAGAAATGGTACGGAAACCCCGTATTTACATATCTGCCACTGTGCAGGAGAATCCGTATAGGAGTTCGAGTATTCGAACCGTAATGCGCAAGAAATGCTATGTAAACCCCGTATTTACATATCTGCCACTGTGCAGGAGAATCCGTATAGGTGTTCGATTGTTCGAACCGTATTGCCCAAGAAACGGTTTGTAAACGCCGTATTTACATATCTGCCACTGTGCAGGAGAATCCGTATAGGTGTTCGAGTGTTCGAACCGTAATGCGCAAGAAATGGTATGTAAACCCCGTATTTACATATCTGCCACTGTGCAGGAGAATCCGTATAGGTGTTCGAGTGTTCGAACCGTAATGCGCAAGAAATGGTACGGAAACCTCGTATTTACATATCTGCCACTGTGCAGGAGAATCCGTATAGGTGTTCGAGTGTTCGAACCGTAATGCGCAAGAAATGGTATGTAAACCCCGTATTTACATATCTGCCACTGTGCAGGAGAATCCGTATAGGTGTTCGAGTGTTCGAACCGTAATGCGCAAGAAATGGAACGGAAACCCCGTATTTACATATCTGCCACTGTGCAGGAGAATCCGTATAGGTGTTCGAGTGTTCGAACCGTAATGCGCAAGAAATGGTATGTAAACCCCGTATTTACATATCTGCCACTGTGCAGGAGAATCCGTATAGGTGTTCGATTGTTCGAACCGTATTGCCCAAGAAATGGTTTGTAAACGCCGTATTTACATATCTGCCACTGTGCAGGAGAATCCGTATAGGTGTTCGAGTGTTCGATCCGTAATGCGCAAGAAATGGAATGTAAACCCCGTATTTACATATCTGCCACTGTGCTGGAGAATCCGTATAGGTGTTCGAGTGTTCGAACCGTAGTGCGCAAGAAATGGAACGGAAACCCCGTATTTACATATCTGCCACTGTGCAGGAGAATCCGTATAGGTGTTCGAGTGTTCGAACCGTAATGCGCAAGAAATGGTATCTAAACCCCGTATTTACATATCTGCCACTGTGCAGGAGAATCCGTATAGGTGTTCGAGTGTTCGAACCGTAATTCGCCCGAAATGGTATGTAAAACCCGTATTTACATATCTGCCACTGTGCAGGAGAATCCGTATAGGTGTTCGAGTGTTCGAACCGTAATGCGCAAGAAATGGTAAGTAAACCCCGTATTTACATATCTGCCACTGTGCAGGAGAATCCGTTTAGGTGTTCGAGTGTTCGAACCGTAATGCGCAAGAAATGGTATGTAGACCCCGTATTTACATATCTGCCACTGTGCAGGAGAATCCGTATAGGTGTTCGATTGTTCGAACCGTATTGCCCAAGAAATGGTTTGTAAACGCCGTATTTACATATCTGCCACTGTGCAGGAGAATCCGTATAGGTGTTCGAGTGTTCGATCCGTAATGCGCAAGAAATGGAATGTAAACCCCGTATTTACATATCTGCCACTGTGCAGGAGAATCCGTATAGGTGTTCGAGTGTTCGAACCGTAGTGCGCAAGAAATGGAACGGAAACCCCGTATTTACATATCTGCCACTGTGCAGGAGAAACCGTATAGGTGTTCGAGTGTTCGAACCGTAATGCGCAAGAAATGGTATGTAAACCCCGTATTTACATATCTGCCACTGTGCAGGAGAATCCGTATAGGTGTTCGAGTGTTCGAACCGTAATTCGCCCGAAATGGTATGTAAAACCCGTATTTACATATCTGCCACTGTGCAGGAGAATCCGTATAGGTGTTCGAGTGTTCGAACCGTAATGCGCAAGAAATGGTAAGTAAACCCCGTATTTATATATCTGCCACTGTGCAGGAGAATCCGTTTAGGTGTTCGAGTGTTCGAACCGTAATGCGCAAGAAATGGTATGTAGACCCCGTATTTACATATCTGCCACTGTGCAGGAGAATCCGTATAGGTGTTCGATTGTTCGAACCGTATTGCCCAAGAAATGGTTTGTAAACGCCGTATTTACATATCTGCCACTGTGCAGGAGAATCCGTATAGGTGTTCGATTGTTCGAACCGTAATTCGCCCGAAATGGTATGTAAAACCTGTATTTACATATCTGCCACTGTGCAGGAGAATCCGTATAGGTGTTCGAGTGTTCGAACCCTAATGCATGAGAAATGGTAAGTAAACCCCGTATTTACATATCTGCCACTGTGCAGGAGAATCCGTATAGGTGTTCGAGTGTTCGAACCGTAATGCGCAAGAAATGGTATGTAGACCCCGTATTTACATATCTGCCACTGTGCAGGAGAATCCGTATAGGTGTTCGATTGTTCGAACCGTAATTCGCCCGAAATGGTATGTAAAACCCGTATTTACATATCTGCCACTGTGCAGGAGAATCCGTATAGGTGTTCGAGTGTTCGAACCGTAATGCGCAAGAAATGGTAAGTAAACCCCGTATTTATATATCTGCCACTGTGCAGGAGAATCCGTTTAGGTGTTCGAGTGTTCGAACCGTAATGCGCAAGAAATGGTATGTAGACCCCGTATTTACATATCTGCCACTGTGCAGGAGAATCCGTATAGGTGTTCGATTGTTCGAACCGTATTGCCCAAGAAATGGTTTGTAAACGCCGTATTTACATATCTGCCACTGTGCAGGAGAATCCGTATAGGTGTTCGATTGTTCGAACCGTAATTCGCCCGAAATGGTATGTAAAACCTGTATTTACATATCTGCCACTGTGCAGGAGAATCCGTATAGGTGTTCGAGTGTTCGAACCCTAATGCATGAGAAATGGTAAGTAAACCCCGTATTTACATATCTGCCACTGTGCAGGAGAATCCGTATAGGTGTTCGAGTGTTCGAACCGTAATGCGCAAGAAATGGTATGTAGACCCCGTATTTACATATCTGCCACTGTGCAGGAGAATCCGTATAGGTGTTCGATTGTTCGAACCGTATTGCCCAAGAAATGGTTTGTAAACGCCGTATTTACATATCTGCCGCTGTGCAGGAAAATCCGTATAGGTGTTCGAGTGTTCGAACCGTAATGCGCAAGAAATGGTATGTAAACCCCGTATTTACATATCTGCCACTATGCAGGAGAATCCGTATAGGTGTTCGAGTGTTCGAACCGTAATGCGCAAGAAATGGTACGGAAACCCCGTATTTACATATCTGCCACTGTGCAGGAGAATCCGTATAGGTGTTCGAGTGTTCGAACCGTAATGCGCAAGAAATGGTTTGTAAACCCCGTATTTACATATCTGCCACTGTGCAGGAGAATCCGTATAGGTGTTCGATTGTTCGAACCGTATTGCCCAAGAAATGGTTTGTAAACGCCGTATTTACATATCTGCCACTGTGCAGGAGAATCCGTATAGGCGTTCGAGTGTTCGAACCGTAATGCGCAAGAAATGGTATGTAAACCCCGTATTTACATATCTGCCACTGTGCAGGAGAATCCGTATAGGTGTTCGAGTGTTCGAACCGTAATGCGCAAGAAATGGTACGGAAACCCCGTATTTACATATCTGCCACTGTGCAGGAGAATCCGTATAGGTGTTCGAGTGTTCGAACCGTAATGCGCAAGAAATGGTATGTAAACCCCGTATTTACATATCTGCCACTGTGCAGGAGAATCCGTATAGGTGTTCGAGTGTTCGAACCGTAATGCGCAAGAAATGGAACGGAAACCCCGTATTTACATATCTCCCACTGTGCAGGAGAATCCGTATAGGTGTTCGAGTGTTCGAACCGTAATGCGCAAGAAATGGTATGTAAACCCCGTATTTACATATCTGCCACTGTGCAGGAGAATCCGTATAGGTGTTCGAGTGTTCGAACCGTAATGCGCAAGAAATGGAACGGAAATCCCGTATTTACATATCTGCCACTGTGCAGGAGAATTCGTATAGGTGTTCGAGTGTTCGATCCGTAATGTGCAAGAAATGGTATGTAAACCCCGTATTTACATATCTGCCACTGTGCAGGAGAATCCGTATAGGTGTTCGAGTGTTCGAACCGTAGTGCGCAAGAAATGGTACGGAAACCCCGTATTTACATATCTGCCACTGTGCAGGAGAATCCGTATAGGTGTTCGAGTGTTCGAACCGTAATGCGCAAGAAATGGTATGTAAACCCCGTATTTACATATCTGCCACTGTGCAGGAGAATCCGTATAGGTGTTCGAGTGTTCGAACCGTAATTCGCCCGAAAAGGTATGTAAAACCCGTATGTACATATCTGCCACTGTGCAGGAGAATCCGTATAGGTGTTCGAGTGTTCGAACCGTAATGCGCAAGAAATGGTAAGTAAACCCCGTATTTACATATCTGCCACTGTGCAGGAGAATCCGTTTAGGTGTTCGAGTGTTCGAACCGTAATGCGCAAGAAATGGTATGTAGACCCCGTATTTACATATCTGCCACTGTGTAGGAGAATCCGTATAGGTGTTCGATTGTTCGAACCGTATTGCCCAAGAAATGGTTTGTAAACGCCGTATTTACATATCTGCCACTGTGCAAGAGAATCCGTATAGGTGTTCGATTGTTCGAACCGTAATTCGCCCGAAATGGTATGTAAAACCCGTATTTACATATCTGCCACTGTGCAGGAGAATCCGTATAGGTGTTCGAGTATTCGAACCCTAATGCATGAGAAATGGTAAGTAAACCCCGTATTTACATATCTGCCACTGTGCAGGAGAATCCGTATAGGTGTTCGAGTGTTCGAACCGTAATGTGCAAGAAATGGTATGTAGACCCCGTATTTACATATCTGCCACTGTGCAGGAGAATCCGTATAGGTGTTCGATTGTTCGAACCGTATTGCCCAAGAAATGGTTTGTAAACGCCGTATTTACATATCTGCCACTGTGCAGGAGAATCCGTATAGGTGTTCGAGTGTTCGAACCGTAATGCGCAAGAAATGGTATGTAAACCCCGTATTTACATATCTGCCACTGTGCAGGAGAATCCGTATAGGTGTTCGAGTGTTCGAACCGTAATGCGCAAGAAATGGTACGGAAACCCCGTATTTACATATCTGCCACTGTGCAGGAGAATCCGTATAGGTGTTCGAGTGTTCGAACCGTAATGCGCAAGAAATGGTATGTAAACCCCGTATTTACATATCTGCCACTGTGCAGGAGAATCCGTATAGGTGTTCGATTGTTCGAACCGTATTGCCCAAGAAATGGTTTGTAAACGCCGTATTTACATATCTGCCACTGTGCAGGAGAATCCGTATAGGCGTTCGAGTGTTCGAACCGTAATGCGCAAGAAATGGTATGTAAACCCCGTATTTACATATCTGCCACTGTGCAGGAGAATCCGTATAGGTGTTCGAGTGTTCGAACCGTAATGCGCAAGAAATGGTACGGAAACCCCGTATTTACATATCTGCCACTGTGCAGGAGAATCCGTATAGGTGTTCGAGTGTTCGAACCGTAATGCGCAAGAAATGGTATGTAAACCCCGTATTTACATATCTGCCACTGTGCAGGAGAATCCGTATAGGTGTTCGAGTGTTCGAACCGTAATGCGCAAGAAATGGAACGGAAACCCCGTATTTACATATCTCCCACTGTGCAGGAGAATCCGTATAGGTGTTCGAGTGTTCGAACCGTAATGCGCAAGAAATGGCATGTAAACCCCGTATTTACATATCTGCCACTGTGCAGGAGAATCCGTATAGGTGTTCGAGTGTTCGAACCGTAATGCGCAAGAAATGGAACGGAAATCCCGTATTTACATATCTGCCACTGTGCAGGAGAATTCGTATAGGTGTTCGAGTGTTCGATCCGTAATGCGCAAGAAATGGTATGTAAACCCCGTATTTACATATCTGCCACTGTGCAGGAGAATCCGTATAGGTGTTCGAGTGTTCGAACCGTAGTGCGCAAGAAATGGTACGGAAACCCAGTATTTACATATCTGCCACTGTGCAGGAGAATCCGTATAGGTGTTCGAGTGTTCGAACCGTAATGCGCAAGAAATGGTATGTAAACCCCGTATTTACATATCTGCCACTGTGCAGGAGAATCCGTATAGGTGTTCGAGTGTTCGAACCGTAATTCGCCCGAAATGGTATGTAAAACCCGTATTTACATATCTGCCACTGTGCAGGAGAATCCGTATAGGTGTTCGAGTGTTCGAACCGTAATGCGCAAGAAATGGTAAGTAAACCCCGTATTTACATATCTGCCACTGTGCAGGAGAATCCGTTTAGGTGTTCGAGTGTTCGAACCGTAATGCGCAAGAAATGGTATGTAGACCCCGTATTTACATATCTGCCACTGTGTAGGAGAATCCGTATAGGTGTTCGATTGTTCGAACCGTATTGCCCAAGAAATGGTTTGTAAACGCCGTATTTACATATCTGCCACTGTGCAAGAGAATCCGTATAGGTGTTCGATTGTTCGAACCGTAATTCGCCCGAAATGGTATGTAAAACCCGTATTTACATTTCTGCCACTGTGCAGGAGAATCCGGATAGGTGTTCGAGTATTCGAACCCTAATGCATGAGAAATGGTAAGTAAACCCCGTATTTACATATCTGCCACTGTGCAGGAGAATCCGTATAGGTGTTCGAGTGTTCGAACCGTAATGCGCAAGAAATGGTATGTAGACCCCGTATTTACATATCTGCCACTGTGCAGGAGAATCCGTATAGGTGTTCGATTGTTCGAACCGTATTGCCCAAGAAATGGTTTGTAAACGCCGTATTTACATATCTGCCACTATGCAGGAGAATCCGTATAGGTGTTCGAGTGTTCGAACCGTAATGCGCAAGAAATGGTATGTAAACCCCGTATTTACATATCTGCCACTGTGTAGGAGAATCCGTATAGGTGTTCGAGTGTTCGAACCGTAATGCGCAAGAAATGGTACGGAAACCCCGTATTTACATATCTCCCACTGTGCAGGAGAATCCGTATTGGTGTTCGAGTGTTCGAACCGTAATGCGCAAGAAATGGTATGTAAACCCCGTATTTACATATCTGCCACTGTGCAGGAGAATCCGTATAGGTGTTCGAGTGTTCGAACCGTAATGCGCAAGAAATGGAACGGAAATCCCGTATTTACATATCTGCCACTGTGCAGGAGAATTCGTATAGGTGTTCGAGTGTTCGATCCGTAATGCGCAAGAAATGGTATGTAAACCCCGTATTTACATATCTGCCACTGTGCAGGAGAATCCGTATAGGTGTTCGAGTGTTCGAACCGTAGTGCGCAAGAAATGGTACGGAAACCCCGTATTTACATATCTGCCACTGTGCAGGAGAATCCGTATAGGTGTTCGAGTGTTCGAACCGTAATGCGCAAGAAATGGTATGTAAAACCCGTATTT
Organism: Camellia sinensis; assembly: GCF_055761805.1. Taxonomy (NCBI): domain Eukaryota; kingdom Viridiplantae; phylum Streptophyta; class Magnoliopsida; order Ericales; family Theaceae; genus Camellia; species Camellia sinensis. Next base: position 119,826,495 of record NC_138974.1, read on the forward strand.
ACATATCTGCCACTGTGCAGGAGAATCCGTATAGGTGTTCGAGTGTTCGAACCGTAATGCGCAAGAAATGGTAAGTAAACCCCGTATTTACATATCTGCCACTGTGCAGGAGAATCCGTTTAGGTGTTCGAGTGTTCGAACCGTAATGCGCAAGAAATGGTATGTAGACCCCGTATTTACATATCTGCCACTGTGTAGGAGAATCCGTATAGGTGTTCGATTGTTCGAACCGTATTGCCCAAGAAATGGTTTGTAAACGCCGTATTTACATATCTGCCACTGTGCAAGAGAATCCGTATAGGTGTTCGATTGTTCGAACCGTAATTCGCCCGAAATGGTATGTAAAACCCGTATTTACATATCTGCCACTGTGCAGGAGAATCCGTATAGGTGTTCGAGTATTCGAACCCTAATGCATGAGAAATGGTAAGTAAACCCCGTATTTACATATCTGCCACTGTGCAGGAGAATCCGTATAGGTGTTCGAGTGTTCGAACCGTAATGCGCAAGAAATGGTATGTAGACCCCGTATTTACATATCTGCCACTGTGCAGGAGAATCCGTATAGGTGTTCGATTGTTCGAACCGTATTGCCCAAGAAATGGTTTGTAAACGCCGTATTTACATATCTGCCACTGTGCAGGAGAATCCGTATAGGTGTTCGAGTGTTCGAACCGTAATGCGCAAGAAATGGTATGTAAACCCCGTATTTACATATCTGCCACTGTGCAGGAGAATCCGTATAGGTGTTCGAGTGTTCGAACCGTAATGCGCAAGAAATGGAACGGAAACCCCGTATTTACATATCTCCCACTGTGCAGGAGAATCCGTATAGGTGTTCGAGTGTTCGAACCGTAATGCGCAAGAAATGGTATGTAAACCCCGTATTTACATATCTGCCACTGTGCAGGAGAATCCGTATAGGGGTTCGATTGTTCGAACCGTATTGCCCTAGAAATGGTTTGTAAACGCCGTATTTACATATCTGCCACTGTGCAGGAGAATCCGTATAGGTGTTCGAGTGTTCGATCCGTAATGCGCAAGAAATGGTATGTAAACCCCGTATTTACATATCTGCCACTGTGCAGGAGAATACGTATAGGTGTTCAAGTGTTCGAACCGTAGTGCGCAAGAAATGGTACGGAAACCCCGTATTTACATATCTGCCACTGTGCAGGAGAATCCGTGTAGGTGTTCGAGTGTTCGAACCGTAATGCGCAAGAAATGGTATGTAAACCCCGTATTTACATATCTGCCACTGTGCAGGAGAATCCGTATAGGTGTTCGAGTGTTCGAACCGTAATTCGCCCGAAATGGTATGTAAAACCCGTATTTACATATCTGCCACTGTGCAGGAGAATCCGTATAGGTGTTCGAGTGTTCGAACCGTAATGCGCAAGAAATGGTAAGTAAACCCCGTATTTACATATCTGCCACTGTGCAGGAGAATCCGTTTAGGTGTTCGAGTGTTCGAACCGTAATGCACAAGAAATGGTATGTAGACCCCGTATTTACATATCTGCCACTGTGCAAGAGAATCCGTATAGGTGTTCGATTGTTCGAACCGTATTGCCCAAGAAATGGTTTGTAAACGCCGTATTTACATATCTGCCACTGTGCAGGAGAATCCGTATAGGTGTTCGATTGTTCGAACCGTCATTCGCCCGAAATGGTATGTAAAACCCGTATTTACATATCTGCCACTGTGCAGGAGAATCCGTATAGGTGTTCGAGAGTTCGAACCCTAATGCATGAGAAATGGTAAGTAAATCCCGTATTTACATATCTGCCACTGTGCAGGAGAATCCGTATAGGTGTTCGAGTGTTCGAACCGTAATGCGCAAGAAATGGTATGTAGACCCCGTATTTACATATCTGCCACTGTGCAGGAGAATCCGTATAGGTGTTCGATTGTTCGAACCGTATTGCCCAAGAAATGGTTTGAAAACGCCGTATTTACATATCTGCCACTGTGCAGGAGAATCCGTATAGGTGTTCGAGTGTTCGAACCGTAATGCGCAAGAAATGGTATGTAAACCCCGTATTTACATATCTGCCACTGTGCAGGAGAATCCGTATAGGTGTTCGAGTGTTCGAACCGTAATGCGCAAGAAATGGTACGGAAACCCCGTATTTACATATCTGCCACTGTGCAGGAGAATCCGTATAGGTGTTCGAGTGTTCGAACCGTAATGCGCAAGAAATGGTATGTAAACCCCGTATTTACATATCTGCCACTGTGCAAGAGAATCCGTATAGGTGTTCGATTGTTCGAACCGTATTGCCCAAGAAATGGTTTGTAAACGCCGTATTTACATATCTGCCACTGTGCAGGAGAATCCGTATAGGTGTTCGATTGTTCGAACCGTCATTCGCCCGAAATGGTATGTAAAACCCGTATTTACATATCTGCCACTGTGCAGGAGAATCCGTATAGGTGTTCGAGAGTTCGAACCCTAATGCATGAGAAATGGTAAGTAAATCCCGTATTTACATATCTGCCACTGTGCAGGAGAATCCGTATAGGTGTTCGAGTGTTCGAACCGTAATGCGCAAGAAATGGTATGTAGACCCCGTATTTACATATCTGCCACTGTGCAGGAGAATCCGTATAGGTGTTCGATTGTTCGAACCGTATTGCCCAAGAAATGGTTTGTAAACGCCGTATTTACATATCTGCCACTGTGCAGGAGAATCCGTATAGGTGTTCGATTGTTCGAACCGTCATTCGCCCGAAATGGTATGTAAAACCCGTATTTACATATCTGCCACTGTGCAGGAGAATCCGTATAGGTGTTCGAGAGTTCGAACCCTAATGCATGAGAAATGGTAAGTAAATCCCGTATTTACATATCTGCCACTGTGCAGGAGAATCCGTATAGGTGTTCGAGTGTTCGAACCGTAACGCGCAAGAAATGGTATGTAGACCCCGTATTTACATATCTGCCACTGTGCAGGAGAATCCGTATAGGTGTTCGATTGTTCGAACCGTATTGCCCAAGAAATGGTTTGAAAACGCCGTATTTACATATCTGCCACTGTGCAGGAGAATCCGTATAGGTGTTCGAGTGTTCGAACCGTAATGCGCAAGAAATGGTATGTAAACCCCGTATTTACATATCTGCCACTGTGCAGGAGAATCCGTATAGGTGTTCGAGTGTTCGAACCGTAATGCGCAAGAAATGGTACGGAAACCCCGTATTTACATATCTGCCACTGTGCAGGAGAATCCGTATAGGTGTACGAGTGTTCGAACCGTAATGCGCAAGAAATGGTATGTAAACCCCGTATTTACATATCTGCCACTGTGCAGGAGAATCCGTATAGGTGTTCGATTGTTCGAACCGTATTGCCCAAGAAATGGTTTGTAAACGCCGTATTTACATATCTGCCACTGTGCAGGAGAATCCGTATAGGTGTTCGAGTGTTCGAACCGTAATGCGCAAGAAATGGTATGTAAACCCCGTATTTACATATCTGCCACTGTGCAGGAGAATCCGTATAGGTGTTCGAGTGTTCGAACCGTAATGCGCAAGAAATGGAACGGAAACCCCGTATTTACATATCTCCCACTGTGCAGGAGAATCCGTATAGGTGTTCGAGTGTTCGAACCGTAATGCGCAAGAAATGGTATGTAAACCCCGTATTTACATATCTGCCACTGTGCAGGAGAATCCGTATAGGGGTTCGATTGTTCGAACCGTATTGCCCTAGAAATGGTTTGTAAACGCCGTATTTACATATCTGCCACTGTGCAGGAGAATCCGTATAGGTGTTCGAGTGTTCGATCCGTAATGCGCAAGAAATGGTATGTAAACCCCGTATTTACATATCTGCCACTGTGCAGGAGAATACGTATAGGTGTTCGAGTGTTCGAACCGTAGTGCGCAAGAAATGGTACGGAAACCCCGTATTTACATATCTGCCACTGTGCAGGAGAATCCGTGTAGGTGTTCCAGTGTTCGAACCGTAATGCGCAAGAAATGGTATGTAAACCCCGTATTTACATATCTGCCACTGTGCAGGAGAATCCGTATAGGTGTTCGATTGTTCGAACCGTATTGCCCAAGAAATGGTTTGTAAACGCCGTATTTACATATCTGCCACTGTGCAGGAGAATCCGTATAGGTGTTCGATTGTTCGAACCGTAATTCGCCCGAAATGGTATGTAAAACCTGTATTTACATATCTGCCACTGTGCAGGAGAATCCGTATAGGTGTTCGAGTGTTCGAACCCTAATGCATGAGAAATGGTAAGTAAACCCCGTATTTACATATCTGCCACTGTGCAGGAGAATCCGTATAGGTGTTCGAGTGTTCGAACCGTAATGCGCAAGAAATGGTATGTAGACCCCGTATTTACATATCTGCCACTGTGCAGGAGAATCCGTATAGGTGTTCGATTGTTCGAACCGTATTGCCCAAGAAATGGTTTGTAAACGCCGTATTTACATATCTGCCACTGTGCAGGAGAATCCGTATAGGTGTTCGAGTGTTCGAACCGTAATGCGCAAGAAATGGTATGTAAACCCCGTATTTACATATCTGCCACTATGCAGGAGAATCCGTATAGGTGTTCGAGTGTTCGAACCGTAATGCGCAAGAAATGGTACGGAAACCCCGTATTTACATATCTGCCACTGTGCAGGAGAATCCGTATAGGTGTTCGAGTGTTCGAACCGTAATGCGCAAGAAATGGTTTGTAAACCCCGTATTTACATATCTGCCACTGTGCAGGAGAATCCGTATAGGTGTTCGATTGTTCGAACCGTATTGCCCAAGAAATGGTTTGTAAACGCCGTATTTACATATCTGCCACTGTGCAGGAGAATCCGTATAGGCGTTCGAGTGTTCGAACCGTAATGCGCAAGAAATGGTATGTAAACCCCGTATTTACATATCTGCCACTGTGCAGGAGAATCCGTATGGGTGTTCGAGTGTTCGGACCGTAATGCGCAAGAAATGGTACGGAAACCCCGTATTTACATATCTGCCACTGTGCAGGAGAATCCGTATAGGTGTTCGAGTGTTCGAACCGTAATGCGCAAGAAATGGTATGTAAACCCCGTATTTACATATCTGCCACTGTGCAGGAGAATCCGTATAGGTGTTCGAGTGTTCGAACCGTAATGCGCAAGAAATGGAACGGAAACCCCGTATTTAAATATCTCCCACTGTGCAGGAGAATTCGTATAGGTGTTCGAGTGTTCGATCCGTAATGCGCAGGAAATGGTATGTAAACCCCGTATTTACATATCTGCCACTGTGCAGGAGAATCCGTATAGGTGTTCGAGTGTTCGAACCGTAGTGCGCAAGAAATGGTACGGAAACCCCGTATTTACATATCTGCCACTGTACAGGAGAATCCGTATAGGTGTTCGAGTGTTCGAACAGTAATGCGCAAGAAATGGTATGTAAACCCCGTATTTACATATCTGCCACTGTGCAGGAGAATCCGTATAGGTGTTCGAGTGTTCGAACCGTAATTCGCCCGAAATGGTATGTAAAACCCGTATTTACATATCTGCCACTGTGCAGGAGAATCCGTATAGGTGTTCGAGTATTCGAACCCTAATGCATGAGAAATGGTAAGTAAACCCCGTATTTACATATCTGCCACTGTGCTGGAGAATCCGTATAGGTGTTCGAGTGTTCGAACCGTAATGCGCAAGAAATGGTATGTAGACCCCGTATTTACATATCTGCCACTGTGCAGGAGAATCCGTATAGGTGTTCGATTGTTCGAACCGTATTGCCCAAGAAATGGTTTGTAAACGCCGTATTTACATATCTGCCACTGTGCAGGAGAATCCGTATAGGTGTTCGAGTGTTCGAATCGTAATGCGCAAGAAATGGTATGTAAACCCCATATTTACATATCTGCCACTGTACAGGAGAATCCGTATAGGTGTTCGAGTGTTCGAACCGTAATGCGCAAGAAATGGTACAGAAACCCCGTATTTACATATCTGCCACTGTGCAGGAGAATCCGTATAGGTGTTCGAGTGTTCGAACCGTAATGCGCAAGAAATGGTATGTAAACCCCGTATTTACATATCTGCCACTGTGCAGGAGAATCCGTATAGGTGTTCGATTGTTCGAACCGTATTGCCCAAGAAATGGTTTGTAAACGCCGTATTTACATATCTGCCACTGTGCAGGAGAATCCGTATAGGTGTTCGAGTGTTCGAACCGTAATGCGCAAGAAATGGTATGTAAACCCCGTATTTACATATCTGCCACTGTGCAGGAGAATCCGTATAGGTGTTCGATTGTTCGAACCGTATTGCCCAAGAAATGGTTTGTAAACGCCGTATTTACATATCTGCCACTGTGCAGGAGAATCCGTATAGGTGTTCGAGTGTTCGAACCGTAATGCGCAAGAAATGGTACGGAAACCCCGTATTTACATATCTGCCACTGTGCAGGAGAATCCGTATAGGTGTTCGAGTGTTCGAACCGTAATGCGCAAGAAATGGTTTGTAAACCCCGTATTTACATATCTGCCACTGTGCAGGAGAATCCGTATAAGTGTTCGATTGTTCGAACCGTATTGCCCAAGAAATGGTTTGTAAACGCCGTATTTACATATCTGCCACTGTGCAGGAGAATCCGTATAGGCGTTCGAGTGTTCGAACCGTAATGCGCAAGAAATGGTATGTAAACCCCGTATTTACATATCTGCCACTGTGCAGGAGAATCCGTATAGGTGTTCGAGTGTTCGAACCGTAATGCGCAAGAAATGGTACGGAAACCCCGTATTTACATATCTGCCACTGTGCAGGAGAATCCGTATAGGTGTTCGAGTGTTCGAACCGTAATGCGCAAGAAATGGTATGTAAACCCCGTATTTACATATCAGCCACTGTGCAGGAGAATCCGTATAGGTGTTCGAGTGTTCGAACCGTAATGCGCAAGAAATGGAACGGAAACCCCGTATTTACATATCTCCCACTGTGCAGGAGAATCCGTATAGGTGTTCGAGTGTTCGAACCGTAATGCGCAAGAAATGGCATGTAAACCCCGTATTTACATATCTGCCACTGTGCAGGAGAATCCGTATAGGTGTTCGAGTGTTCGAACCGTAATGCGCAAGAAATGGAACGGAAATCCCGTATTTACATATCTGCCACTGTGCAGGAGAATTCGTATAGGTGTTCGAGTGTTCGATCCGTAATGCGCAAGAAATGGTATGTAAACCCCGTATTTACATATCTGCCACTGTGCAGGAGAATCCGTATAGGTGTTCGAGTGTTCGAACCGTAGTGCGCAAGAAATGGTACGGAAACCCAGTATTTACATATCTGCCACTGTGCAGGAGAATCCGTATAGGTGTTCGAGTGTTCGACCCGTAATGCGCAAGAAATGGTATGTAAACCCCGTATTTACATATCTGCCACTGTGCAGGAGAATCCGTATAGGTGTTCGAGTGTTCGAACCGTAATTCGCCCGAAATGGTATGTAAAACCCGTATTTACATATCTGCCACTGTGCAGGAGAATCCGTATAGGTGTTCGAGTGTTCGAACCGTAATGCGCAAGAAATGGTAAGTAAACCCCGTATTTACATATCTGCCACTGTGCAGGAGAATCCGTTTAGGTGTTCGAGTGTTCGAACCGTAATGCGCAAGAAATGGTATGTAGACCCCGTATTTACATATCTGCCACTGTGTAGGAGAATCCGTATAGGTGTTCGATTGTTCGAACCGTATTGCCCAAGAAATGGTTTGTAAACGCCGTATTTACATATCTGCCACTGTGCAAGAGAATCCGTATAGGTGTTCGATTGTTCGAACCGTAATTCGCCCGAAATGGTATGTAAAACCCGTATTTACATATCTGCCACTGTGCAGGAGAATCCGTATAGGTGTTCGAGTATTCGAACCCTAATGCATGAGAAATGGTAAGTAAACCCCGTATTTACATATCTGCCACTGTGCAGGAGAATCCGTATAGGTGTTCGAGTGTTCGAACCGTAATGCGCAAGAAATGGTATGTAGACCCCGTATTTACATATCTGCCACTGTGCAGGAGAATCCGTATAGGTGTTCGATTGTTCGAACCGTATTGCCCAAGAAATGGTTTGTAAACGCCGTATTTACATATCTGCCACTGTGCAGGAGAATCCGTATAGGTGTTCGAGTGTTCGAACCGTAATGCGCAAGAAATGGTATGTAAACCCCGTATTTACATATCTGCCACTGTGCAGGAGAATCCGTATAGGTGTTCGAGTGTTCGAACCGTAATGCGCAAGAAATGGTACGGAAACCCCGTATTTACATATCTCCCACTGTGCAGGAGAATCCGTATAGGTGTTCGAGTGTTCGAACCGTAATGCGCAAGAAATGGTATGTAAACCCCGTATTTACATATCTGCCACTGTGCAGGAGAATCCGTATAGGTGTTCGAGTGTTCGAACCGTAATGCGCAAGAAATGGAACGGAAATCCCGTATTTACATATCTGCCACTGTGCAGGAGAATTCGTATAGGTGTTCGAGTGTTCGATCCGTAATGCGCAAGAAATGGTATGTAAACCCCGTATTTACATATCTGCCACTGTGCAGGAGAATCCGTATAGGTGTTCGAGTGTTCGAACCGTAGTGCGCAAGAAATGGTACGGAAACCCCGTATTTACATATCTGCCACTGTGCAGGAGAATCCGTATAGGTGTTCGAGTGTTCGAACCGTAATGCGCAAGAAATGGTATGTAGACCCCGTATTTACATATCTGCCACTGTGCAGGAGAATCCGTATAGGTGTTCGAGTGTTCGAACCGTAATTCGCCCGAAATGGTATGTAAAACCCGTATTTACATATCTGCCACTGTGCAGGAGAATCCGTATAGGTGTTCGAGTGTTCGAACCGTAATGCGCAAGAAATGGTAAGTAAACCCCGTATTTACATATCTGCCACTGTGCAGGAGAATCCGTTTAGGTGTTCGAGTGTTCGAACCGTAATGCGCAAGAAATGGTATGTAGACCCCGTATTTACATATCTGCCACTGTGTAGGAGAATCCGTATAGGTGTTCGATTGTTCGAACCGTATTGCCCAAGAAATGGTTTGTAAACGCCGTATTTACATATCTGCCACTGTGCAAGAGAATCCGTATAGGTGTTCGATTGTTCGAACCGTAATTCGCCCGAAATGGTATGTAAAACCCGTATTTACATATCTGCCACTGTGCAGGAGAATCCGTATAGGTGTTCGAGTATTCGAACCCTAATGCATGAGAAATGGTAAGTAAACCCCGTATTTACATATCTGCCACTGTGCAGGAGAATCCGTATAGGTGTTCGAGTGTTCGAACCGTAATGCGCAAGAAATGGTATGTAGACCCCGTATTTACATATCTGCCACTGTGCAGGAGAATCCGTATAGGTGTTCGATTGTTCGAACCGTATTGCCCAAGAAATGGTTTGTAAACGCCGTATTTACATATCTGCCACTGTGCAGGAGAATCCGTATAGGTGTTCGAGTGTTCGAACCGTAATGCGCAAGAAATGGTATGTAAACCCCGTATTTACATATCTGCCACTGTGCAGGAGAATCCGTATAGGTGTTCGAGTGTTCGAACCGTAATGCGCAAGAAATGGAACGGAAACCCCGTATTTACATATCTCCCACTGTGCAGGAGAATCCGTATAGGTGTTCGAGTGTTCGAACCGTAATGCGCAAGAAATGGTATGTAAACCCCGTATTTACATATCTGCCACTGTGCAGGAGAATCCGTATAGGGGTTCGATTGTTCGAACCGTATTGCCCTAGAAATGGTTTGTAAACGCCGTATTTACATATCTGCCACTGTGCAGGAGAATCCGTATAGGTGTTCGAGTGTTCGATCCGTAATGCGCAAGAAATGGTATGTAAACCCCGTATTTACATATCTGCCACTGTGCAGGAGAATACGTATAGGTGTTCGAGTGTTCGAACCGTAGTGCGCAAGAAATGGTACGGAAACCCCGTATTTACATATCTGCCACTGTGCAGGAGAATCCGTGTAGGTGTTCGAGTGTTCGAACCGTAATGCGCAAGAAATGGTATGTAAACCCCGTATTTACATATCTGCCACTGTGCAGGAGAATCCGTATAGGTGTTCGAGTGTTCGAACCGTAATTCGCCCGAAATGGTATGTAAAACCCGTATTTACATATCTGCCACTGTGCAGGAGAATCCGTATAGGTGTTCGAGTGTTCGAACCGTAATGCGCAAGAAATGGTAAGTAAACCCCGTATTTACATATCTGCCACTGTGCAGGAGAATCCGTTTAGGTGTTCGAGTGTTCGAACCGTAATGCACAAGAAATGGTATGTAGACCCCGTATTTACATATCTGCCACTGTGCAAGAGAATCCGTATAGGTGTTCGATTGTTCGAACCGTATTGCCCAAGAAATGGTTTGTAAACGCCGTATTTACATATCTGCCACTGTGCAGGAGAATCCGTATAAGTGTTCGATTGTTCGAACCGTCATTCGCCCGAAATGGTATGTAAAACCCGTATTTACATATCTGCCACTGTGCAGGAGAATCCGTATAGGTGTTCGAGAGTTCGAACCCTAATGCATGAGAAATGGTAAGTAAATCCCGTATTTACATATCTGCCACTGTGCAGGAGAATCCGTATAGGTGTTCGAGTGTTCGAACCGTAATGCGCAAGAAATGGTATGTAGACCCCGTATTTACATATCTGCCACTGTGCAGGAGAATCCGTATAGGTGTTCGATTGTTCGAACCGTATTGCCCAAGAAATGGTTTGAAAACGCCGTATTTACATATCTGCCACTGTGCAGGAGAATCCGTATAGGTGTTCGAGTGTTCGAACCGTAATGCGCAAGAAATGGTATGTAAACCCCGTATTTACATATCTGCCACTGTGCAGGAGAATCCGTATAGGTGTTCGAGTGTTCGAACCGTAATGCGCAAGAAATGGTACGGAAACCCCGTATTTACATATCTGCCACTGTGCAGGAGAATCCGTATAGGTGTTCGAGTGTTCGAACCGTAATGCGCAAGAAATGGTATGTAAACCCCGTATTTACATATCTGCCACTGTGCAAGAGAATCCGTATAGGTGTTCGATTGTTCGAACCGTATTGCGCAAGAAATGGTTTGTAAACGCCGTATTTACATATCTGCCACTGTGCAGGAGAATCCGTATAGGTGTTCGATTGTTCGAACCGTCATTCGCCCGAAATGGTATGTAAAACCCGTATTTACATATCTGCCACTGTGCAGGAGAATCCGTATAGGTGTTCGAGAGTTCGAACCCTAATGCATGAGAAATGGTAAGTAAATCCCGTATTTACATATCTGCCACTGTGCAGGAGAATCCGTATAGGTGTTCGAGTGTTCGAACCGTAATGCGCAAGAAATGGTATGTAGACCCCGTATTTACATATCTGCCACTGTGCAGGAGAATCCGTATAGGTGTTCGATTGTTCGAACCGTATTGCCCAAGAAATGGTTTGTAAACGCCGTATTTACATATCTGCCACTGTGCAGGAGAATCCGTATAGGTGTTCGATTGTTCGAACCGTCATTCGCCCGAAATGGTATGTAAAACCCGTATTTACATATCTGCCACTGTGCAGGAGAATCCGTATAGGTGTTCGAGAGTTCGAACCCTAATGCATGAGAAATGGTAAGTAAATCCCGTATTTACATATCTGCCACTGTGCAGGAGAATCCGTATAGGTGTTCGAGTGTTCGAACCGTAATGCGCAAGAAATGGTATGTAGACCCCGTATTTACATATCTGCCACTGTGCAGGAGAATCCGTATAGGTGTTCGATTGTTCGAACCGTATTGCCCAAGAAATGGTTTGAAAACGCCGTATTTACATATCTGCCACTGTGCAGGAGAATCCGTATAGGTGTTCGAGTGTTCGAACCGTAATGCGCAAGAAATGGTATGTAAACCCCGTATTTACATATCTGCCACTGTGCCGGAGAATCCGTATAGGTGTTCGAGTGTTCGAACCGTAATGCGCAAGAAATGGTACGGAAACCCCGTATTTACATATCTGCCACTGTGCAGGAGAATCCGTATAGGTGTACGAGTGTTCGAACCGTAATGCGCAAGAAATGGTATGTAAACCCCGTATTTACATATCTGCCACTGTGCAGGAGAATCCGTATAGGTGTTCGATTGTTCGAACCGTATTGCCCAAGAAATGGTTTGTAAACGCCGTATTTACATATCTGCCACTGTGCAGGAGAATCCGTATAGGTGTTCGAGTGTTCGAACCGTAATGCGCAAGAAATGGTATGTAAACCCCGTATTTACATATCTGCCACTGTGCAGGAGAATCCGTATAGGTGTTCGAGTGTTCGAACCGTAATGCGCAAGAAATGGAACGGAAACCCCGTATTTACATATCTCCCACTGTGCAGGAGAATCCGTATAGGTGTTCGAGTGTTCGAACCGTAATGCGCAAGAAATGGTATGTAAACCCCGTATTTACATATCTGCCACTGTGCAGGAGAATCCGTATAGGGGTTCGATTGTTCGAACCGTATTGCCCTAGAAATGGTTTGTAAACGCCGTATTTACATATCTGCCACTGTGCAGGAGAATCCGTATAGGTGTTCGAGTGTTCGATCCGTAATGCGCAAGAAATGGTATGTAAACCCCGTATTTACATATCTGCCACTGTGCAGGAGAATACGTATAGGTGTTCGAGTGTTCGAACCGTAGTGCGCAAGAAATGGTACGGAAACCCCGTATTTACATATCTGCCACTGTGCAGGAGAATCCGTGTAGGTGTTCGAGTGTTCGAACCGTAATGCGCAAGAAATGGTATGTAAACCCCGTATTTACATATCTGCCACTGTGCAGGAGAATCCGTATAGGTGTTCGATTGTTCGAACCGTATTGCCCAAGAAATGGTTTGTAAACGCCGTATTTACATATCTGCCACTGTGCAGGAGAATCCGTATAGGTGTTCGATTGTTCGAACCGTAATTCGCCCGAAATGGTATGTAAAACCTGTATTTACATATCTGCCACTGTGCAGGAGAATCCGTATAGGTGTTCGAGTGTTCGAACCCTAATGCATGAGAAATGGTAAGTAAACCCCGTATTTACATATCTGCCACTGTGCAGGAGAATCCGTATAGGTGTTCGAGTGTTCGAACCGTAATGCGCAAGAAATGGTATGTAGACCCCGTATTTACATATCTGCCACTGTGCAGGAGAATCCGTATAGGTGTTCGATTGTTCGAACCGTATTGCCCAAGAAATGGTTTGTAAACGCCGTATTTACATATCTGCCACTGTGCAGGAGAATCCGTATAGGTGTTCGAGTGTTCGAACCGTAATGCGCAAGAAATGGTATGTAAACCCCGTATTTACATATCTGCCACTATGCAGGAGAATCCGTATAGGTGTTCGAGTGTTCGAACCGTAATGCGCAAGAAATGGTACGGAAACCCCGTATTTACATATCTGCCACTGTGCAGGAGAATCCGTATAGGTGTTCGAGTGTTCGAACCGTAATGCGCAAGAAATGGTTTGTAAACCCCGTATTTACATATCTGCCACTGTGCAGGAGAATCCGTATAGGTGTTCGATTGTTCGAACCGTATTGCCCAAGAAATGGTTTGTAAACGCCGTATTTACATATCTGCCACTGTGCAGGAGAATCCGTATAGGCGTTCGAGTGTTCGAACCGTAATGCGCAAGAAATGGTATGTAAACCCCGTATTTACATATCTGCCACTGTGCAGGAGAATCCGTATAGGTGTTCGAGTGTTCGGACCGTAATGCGCAAGAAATGGTACGGAAACCCCGTATTTACATATCTGTCACTGTGCAGGAGAATCCGTATAGGTGTTCGAGTGTTCGAACCGTAATGCGCAAGAAATGGTATGTAAACCCCGTATTTACATATCTGCCACTGTGCAGGAGAATCCGTATAGGTGTTCGAGTGTTCGAACCGTAATGCGCAAGAAATGGAACGGAAACCCCGTATTTACATATCTCCCACTGTGCAGGAGAATTCGTATAGGTGTTCGAGTGTTCGATCCGTAATGCGCAGGAAATGGTATGTAAACCCCGTATTTACATATCTGCCACTGTGCAGGAGAATCCGTATAGGTGTTCGAGTGTTCGAACCGTAGTGCGCAAGAAATGGTACGGAAACCCCGTATTTACATATCTGCCACTGTGCAGGAGAATCCGTATAGGTGTTCGAGTGTTCGAACAGTAATGCGCAAGAAATGGTATGTAAACCCCGTATTTACATATCTGCCACTGTGCAGGAGAATCCGTATAGGTGTTCGAGTGTTCGAACCGTAATTCGCCCGAAATGGTATGTAAAACCCGTATTTACATATCTGCCACTGTGCAGGAGAATCCGTATAGGTGTTCGAGTATTCGAACCCTAAAGCATGAGAAATGGTAAGTAAACCCCGTATTTACATATCTGCCACTGTGCTGGAGAATCCGTATAGGTGTTCGAGTGTTCGAACCGTAATGCGCAAGAAATGGTATGTAGACCCCGTATTTACATATCTGCCACTGTGCAGGAGAATCCGTATAGGTGTTCGATTGTTCGAACCGTATTGCCCAAGAAATGGTTTGTAAACGCCGTATTTACATATCTGCCACTGTGCAGGAGAATCCGTATAGGTGTTCGAGTGTTCGAACCGTAATGCGCAAGAAATGGTATGTAAACCCCATATTTACATATCTGCCACTGTACAGGAGAATCCGTATAGGTGTTCGAGTGTTCGAACCGTAATGCGCAAGAAATGGTACGGAAACCCCGTATTTACATATCTGCCACTGTGCAGGAGAATCCGTATAGGTGTTCGAGTGTTCGAACCGTAATGCGCAAGAAATGGTATGTAAACCCCGTATTTACATATCTGCCACTGTGCAGGAGAATCCGTATAGGTGTTCGATTGTTCGAACCGTATTGCCCAAGAAATGGTTTGTAAACGCCGTATTTACATATCTGCCACTGTGCAGGAGAATCCGTATAGGTGTTCGAGTGTTCGAACCGTAATGCGCAAGAAATGGTATGTAAACCCCGTATTTACATATCTGCCACTTTGCAGGAGAATCCGTATAGGTGTTCGATTGTTCGAACCGTATTGCCCAAGAAATGGTTTGTAAACGCCGTATTTACATATCTGCCACTGTGCAGGAGAATCCGTATAGGTGTTCGAGTGTTCGAACCGTATTGCGCAAGAAATGGTATGTAAACCCCGTATTTACATATCTGCCACTGTGCAGGAGAATCCGTATATGTGTTCGAGTGTTCGAACCGTAATGCGCAAGAAATGGTACGGAAACCCCGTATTTACATATCTGCCACTGTGCAGGAGAATCCGTATAGGTGTTCGAGTGTTCGAACCGTAATGCGCAAGAAATGGTACGGAAACCCCGTATTTACATATCTGCCACTGTGCAGGAGAATCCGTATAGGTGTTCGAGTGTTCGAACCGTAATGCGCAAGAAATGGTATGTAAACCCCGTATTTACATATCTGCCACTGTGCAGGAGAATCCGTATAGGTGTTCAATTGTTTGAACCGTATTGCCCAAGAAATGGTTTGTAAACGCCGTATTTACATATCTGCCACTGTGCAGGAGAATCCGTATAGGTGTTCGAGTGTTCGAACCGTAATGCGCAAGAAATGGTATGTAATCCCCGTATTTACATATCTGCCACTGTGCAGGTGAATCCGTATAGGTGTTCGAGTGTTCGAACCGTAATGCGCAAGAAATGGTACGGAAACCCCGTATTTACATATCTACCACTGTGCAGGAGAATCCGTATAGGTGTTCGAGTGTTCGAACCGTAATGCGCAAGAAATGGTATGTAAACCCCGTATTTACATATCTGCCACTGTGTAGGAGAATCCGTATAGGTGTTCGATTGTTCGAACCGTATTGCCCAAGAAATGGTTTGTAAACGCCGTATTTACATATCTGCCACTGTGCAGGAGAATCCGTATAGGTGTTCGAGTGTTCGATCCGTAATGCGCAAGAAATGGTATGTAAACCCCGTATTTACATATCTGTCGCTGTGCAGGAGAATCCGTATAGGTGTTCGAGTGTTCGAACCGTAATGCGCAAGAAATGGTACGGAAACCCCGTATTTACATATCTGCCACTGTGCAGGAGAATCCGTATAGGTGTTCGAGTGTTCGAACCGTAATGCGCAAGAAATGGTATGTAAACCCCGTATTTACATATCTGCCACTGTGCAGGAGAATCCGTATAGGTGTTCGATTGTTCGAACCGTATTGCCCAAGAAATGGTTTGTAAACGCCATATTTACATATCTGCCACTGTGCAGGAGAATCCGTAAAGGTGTTCGAGTGTTCGAACCGTATTGCGCAAGAAATGGTATGTAAACCCCGTATTTACATATCTGCCACTGTGCAGGAGAATCCGTATAGGTGTTCGAGTGTTCGAACCGTAATGCGCAAGAAATGGTACGGAAACCCCGTATTTACATATCTGCCACTGTGCTGGAGAATCCGTATAGGTGTTCGAGTATTCGAACCGTAATGCGCAAGAAATGGTATGTAAACCCCGTATTTACATATCTGCCACTGTGCAGGAGGATCCGTATAGGTGTTCGATTGTTCGAACCGTATTGCCCAAGAAATGGTTTGTAAACGCCGTATTTACATATCTGCCACTGTGCAGGAGAATCCGTATAGGTGTTCGAGTGTTCGAACCGTAATGCGCAAGAAATTGTATGTAAACCCTGTATTTACATATCTGCCACTGTACAGGAGAATCCGTATAGGTGTTCGAGTGTTCGAATCGTATTGCGCAAGAATTGGTATGTAAACCCCGTATTTACATATCTGCCACTGTTCAGGAGAATCCGTATAGGTGTTCGAGTGTTCGAACCGTATTGCGCAAGAAAGGGTATATAAACCCCGTATTTACATATATACCACTGTGCAGGAGAACCCGTATAGGTGTTCGAGTGTTCGAACCGTAATTCGCCCGAAATGGTATGTAAAACCCGTATTTACATATCTGCCACTGTGCAGGAGAATCCCTATAGGTGTTCGAGTGTTCGAACCCTAATGCATGAGAAATGGTAAGTACACCCCGTATTTACATATCTGCCACTATGTAGGAGAATCCGTTTAGGTGTTCGAGTGTTCGAACCGTAATGCGCAAGAAATGGTATGTAAACCCCGTATTTACATATCTGCCACTGTGCAGGAGAATCCGTATAGGTGTTCGATTGTTCGAACCGTATTGCCCAAGAAATGGTTTGTAAACGCCGTATTTACATATCTGCCACTGTGCAGGAGAATCCGTATAGGTGTTCGAGTGTTCGATCCGTAATGCGCAAGAAATGGTATGTAAACCCCGTATTTACATATCTGCCACTGTGCAGGAGAATCCGTATAGGTGTTCGAGTGTTCGAACCGTTATGCGCAAGAAATGGTACGGAAACCCCGTATTTACATATCTGCCACTGTGCAGGAGAATCCGTATAGGTGTTCGAGTGTTCGAACCGTAATGCGCAAGAAATGGTATGTAAACCCCGTATTTACATATCTGCCACTGTGCAGGAGAATCCGTATAGGTGTTCGAGTGTTCGAACCGTATTGCGCAAGAAATGGTATGTAAACCCCGTATTTACATATCTGCCACTGTGCAGGAGAATCCGTATAGGTGTTCGAGTGTTCGAACCGTAATGCGCAAGAAATGGTACGGAAACCCCGTATTTACATATCTGCCACTGTGCAGGAGAATCCGTATAGGTGTTCGATTGTTCGAACCGTATTGCCCAAGAAATGGTTTGTAAACGCCGTATTTACATATCTGCCACTGTGCAGGAGAATCCGTATAGGTGTTCGAGTGTTCGAACCGTATTGCGCAAGAAATGGTATGTAAACCCCGTATTTACATATCTGCCACTGTGCAGGAGAATCCGTATAGGTGTTCGATTGTTCGAACCGTAATGCGCAAGAAATGGTTTGTAAACGCCGTATTTACATATCTGCCACTGTGCAGGAGAATCCGTATAGGTGTTCGAGTGTTCGAACCGTAATGCGCAAGAAATGGTATGTAAACCCTGTATTTACATATCTGCCACTGTGCAGGAGAATCCGTATAGGTGTTCGAGTGTTCGAACCGTAATGCGCATGAAATGGTACGGAAACCCCGTATTTACATATCTGCTACTGTGCAAGAGAATCCGTATAGGTGTTCGAGTGTTCGAACCGTAATGCGCAAGAAATGGTATGTAAACCCCGTATTTACATATCTGCCACTGTGCAGGAGAATCCGTATAGGTGTTCGAGTGTTCGAACCGTATTGCGCAAGAAATGGTATGTAAACCCCGTATTTACATATCTGCCACTGTGCAGGAGAATCCGTATAGGTGTTCGAGTGTTCGAACCGTAATGCGCAAGAAATGGTACGGAAACCCCGTATTTACATATCTGCCACTGTGCTGGAGAATCCGTATAGGTGTTCGAGTATTCGAACCGTAATGCGCAAGAAATGGTATGTAAACCCCGTATTTACATATCTGCCACTGTGCAGGAGAATCCGTATAGGTGTTCGATTGTTCGAACCGTATTGCCCAAGAAATGGTTTGTAAACGCCGTATTTACATATCTGCCACTGTGCAGGAGAATCCGTATAGGTGTTCGAGTGTTCGAACCGTAATGCGCAAGAAATTGTATGTAAACCCTGTATTTGCATATCTGCCACTGTATAGGAGAATCCGTATAGGTGTTCGAGTGTTCGAATCGTATTGCGCAAGAATTGGTATGTAAACCCCGTATTTACATATCTGCCACTGTTCAGGAGAATCCGTATAGGTGTTCGAGTGTTCGAACCGTATTGCGCAAGAAAGGGTATATAAACCCCGTATTTACATATATACCACTGTGCAGGAGAATCCGTATAGGTGTTCGAGTGTTCGAACCGTAATTCGCCCGAAATGGTATGTAAAACCCGTATTTACATATCTGCCACTGTGCAGGAGAATCCCTATAGGTGTTCGAGTGTTCGAACCCTAATGCATGAGAAATGGTAAGTACACCCCGTATTTACATATCTGCCACTATGTAGGAGAATCCGTTTAGGTGTTCGAGTGTTCGAACCGTAATGCGCAAGAAATGGTATGTAAACCCCGTATTTACATATCTGCCACTGTGCAGGAGAATCCGTATAGGTGTTCGATTGTTCGAACCGTATTGCCCAAGAAATGGTTTGTAAACGCCGTATTTACATATCTGCCACTGTGCAGGAGAATCCGTATAGGTGTTCGAGTGTTCGATCCGTAATGCGCAAGAAATGGTATGTAAACCCCGTATTTACATATCTGCCACTGTGCAGGAGAATCCGTATAGGTGTTCGAGTGTTCGAACCGTTATGCGCAAGAAATGGTACGGAAACCCCGTATTTACATATCTGCCACTGTGCAGGAGAATCCGTATAGGTGTTCGAGTGTTCGAACCGTAATGCGCAAGAAATGGTATGTAAACCCCGTATTTACATATCTGCCACTGTGCAGGAGAATCCGTATAGGTGCTCGATTGTTCGAACCGTATTGCCCAAGAAATGGTTTGTAAACGCCGTATTTACATATCAGCCACTGTGCAGGAGAATCCGTATAGGTGCTCGAGTGTTCGAACCGTAATGCGCAAGAAATGGTATGTAAACCCCGTATTTACATATCTGCCACTGTGCAGGAGAATCCGTATATGTGTTCGATTGTTCGAACCGTATTGCCCAAGAAATGGTTTGTAAACGCCGTATTTACATATCTGCCACTGTGCAGGAGAATCCGTATAGGTGTTCGAGTGTTCGAACCGTATTGCGCAAGAAATGGTATGTAAACCCCGTATTTACATATCTGCCACTGTGCATGAGAATCCGTATAGGTGTTCGAGTGTTCGAACCGTAATGCGCAAGAAATGGTACGGAAACCCCGTATTTACATATCTGCCACTGTGCAGGAGAATCCGTATAGGTGTTCGAGTGTTCGAACCGTAATGCGCAAGAAATGGTATGTAAACCCCGTATTTACATATCTGCCACTGTGCAGGAGAATCCGTATAGGTGTTCGATTGTTCGAACCGTATTGCCCAAGAAATGGTTTGTAAACGCCGTATTTACATATCTGCCACTGTGCAGGAGAATCCGTATAGGTGTTCGAGTGTTCGAACCGTAATGCGCAAGAAATGGTATGTAAACCCCGTATTTACATATCTGCCACTGTGCAGGAGAATCCGTATAGGTGTTCGATTGTTCGAACCGTAATGCGCAAGAAATGGTTTGTAAACGCCGTATTTACATATCTGCCACTGTGCAGGAGAATCCGTATAGGTGTTCGAGTGTTCGAACCGTAATGCGCAAGAAATGGTATGTAAACCCTGTATTTACATATCTGCCACTGTGCAGGAGAATCCGTATAGGTGTTCGAGTGTTCGAACCGTAATGCGCAAGAAATGGTACGGAAACCCCGTATTTACATATCTGCTACTGTGCAAGAGAATCCGTATAGGTGTTCGAGTGTTCGAACCGTAATGCGCAAGAAATGGTATGTAAACCCCGTATTTACATATCTGCCACTGTGCAGGAGAATCCGTATAGGTGTTCGAGTGTTCGAACCGTATTGCGCAAGAAATGGTATGTAAACCCCGTATTTACATATCTGCCACTGTGCAGGAGAATCCGTATAGGTGTTCGAGTGTTCGAACCGTAATGCGCAAGAAATGGTACGGAAACCCCGTATTTACATATCTGCCACTGTGCAGGAGAATCCGTATAGGTGTTCGAGTATTCGAACCGTAATGCGCAAGAAATGGTATGTAAACCCCGTATTTACATATCTGCCACTGTGCAGGAGAATCCGTATAGGTGTTCGATTGTTCGAACCGTATTGCCCAAGAAATGGTTTGTAAACGCCGTATTTACATATCTGCCACTGTGCAGGAGAATCCGTATAGGTGTTCGAGTGTTCGAACCGTAATGCGCAAGAAATTGTATGTAAACCCTGTATTTGCATATCTGCCACTGTATAGGAGAATCCGTATAGCTGTTCGAGTGTTCGAATCGTATTGCGCAAGAATTGGTATGTAAACCCCGTATTTACATATCTGCCACTGTTCAGGAGAATCCGTATAGGTGTTCGAGTGTTCGAACCGTATTGCGCAAGAAAGGGTATATAAACCCCGTATTTACATATATACCACTGTGCAGGAGAATCCGTATAGGTGTTCGAGTGTTCGAACCGTAATTCGCCCGAAATGGTATGTAAAACCCGTATTTACATATCTGCCACTGTGCAGGAGAATCCCTATAGGTGTTCGAGTGTTCGAACCCTAATGCATGAGAAATGGTAAGTACACCCCGTATTTACATATCTGCCACTATGTAGGAGAATCCGTTTAGGTGTTCGAGTGTTCGAACCGTAATGCGCAAGAAATGGTATGTAAACCCCGTATTTACATATCTGCCACTGTGCAGGAGAATCCGTATAGGTGTTCGATTGTTCGAACCGTATTGCCCAAGAAATGGTTTGTAAACGCCGTATTTACATATCTGCCACTGTGCAGGAGAATCCGTATAGGTGTTCGAGTGTTCGATCCGTAATGCGCAAGAAATGGTATGTAAACCCCGTATTTACATATCTGCCACTGTGCAGGAGAATCCGTATAGGTGTTCGAGTGTTCGAACCGTTATGCGCAAGAAATGGTACGGAAACCCCGTATTTACATATCTGCCACTGTGCAGGAGAATCCGTATAGGTGTTCGAGTGTTCGAACCGTAATGCGCAAGAAATGGTATGTAAACCCCGTATTTACATATCTGCCACTGTGCAGGAGAATCCGTATAGGTGCTCGATTGTTCGAACCGTATTGCCCAAGAAATGGTTTGTAAACGCCGTATTTACATATCAGCCACTGTGCAGGAGAATCCGTATAGGTGTTCGAGTGTTCGAACCGTAATGCGCAAGAAATGGTATGTAAACCCCGTATTTACATATCTGCCACTGTGCAGGAGAATCCGTATATGTGTTCGATTGTTCGAACCGTATTGCCCAAGAAATGGTTTGTAAACGCCGTATTTACATATCTGCCACTGTGCAGGAGAATCCGTATAGGTGTTCGAGTGTTCGAACCGTATTGCGCAAGAAATGGTATGTAAACCCCGTATTTACATATCTGCCACTGTGCATGAGAATCCGTATAGGTGTTCGAGTGTTCGAACCGTAATGCGCAAGAAATGGTACGGAAACCCCGTATTTACATATCTGCCACTGTGCAGGAGAATCCGTATAGGTGTTCGAGTGTTCGAACCGTAATGCGCAAGAAATGGTATGTAAACCCCGTATTTACATATCTGCCACTGTGCAGGAGAATCCGTATAGGTGTTCGATTGTTCGAACCGTATTGCCCAAGAAATGGTTTGTAAACGCCGTATTTACATATCTGCCACTGTGCAGGAGAATCCGTATAGGTGTTCGAGTGTTCGAACCGTAATGCGCAAGAAATGGTATGTAAACCCCGTATTTACATATCTGCCACTGTGCAGGAGAATCCGTATAGGTGTTCGATTGTTCGAACCGTAATGCGCAAGAAATGGTTTGTAAACGCCGTATTTACATATCTGCCACTGTGCAGGAGAATCCGTATAGGTGTTCGAGTGTTCGAACCGTAATGCGCAAGAAATGGTATGTAAACCCCGTATTTACATATCTGCCACTGTGCAGGAGAATCCGTATAGGTGTTCGATTGTTCGAACCGTAATGCGCAAGAAATGGTTTGTAAACGCCGTATTTACATATCTGCCACTGTGCAGGAGAATCCGTATAGGTGTTCGAGTGTTCGAACCGTAATGCGCAAGAAATGGTATGTAAACCCCGTATTTACATATCTGCCACTGTGCAGGAGAATCCGTATAGGTGTTCGAGTGTTCGAACCGTAATGCGCAAGAAATGGTACGGAAACCCCGTATTTACATATCTGCTACTGTGCAAGAGAATCCGTATAGGTGTTCGAGTGTTCGAACCGTAATGCGCAAGAAATGGTATGTAAACCCCGTATTTACATATCTGCCACTGTGCAGGAGAATCCGTATAGGTGTTCGAGTGTTCGAACCGTATTGCGCAAGAAATGGTATGTAAACCCCGTATTTACATATCTGCCACTGTGCGGGAGAATCCGTATAGGTGTTCGAGTGTTCGAACCGTAATGCGCAAGAAATGGTACGGAAACCCCGTATTTACATATCTGCCACTGTGCTGGAGAATCCGTATAGGTGTTCGAGTATTCGAACCGTAATGCGCAAGAAATGGTATGTAAACCCCGTATTTACATATCTGCCACTGTGCAGGAGAATCCGTATAGGTGTTCGATTGTTCGAACCGTATTGCCCAAGAAATGGTTTGTAAACGCCGTATTTACATATCTGCCACTGTGCAGGAGAATCCGTATAGGTGTTCGAGTGTTCGAACCGTAATGCGCAAGAAATTGTATGTAAACCCTGTATTTGCATATCTGCCACTGTACAGGAGAATCCGTATAGGTGTTCGAGTGTTCGAATCGTATTGCGCAAGAATTGGTATGTAAACCCCGTATTTACATATCTGCCACTGTTCAGGAGAATCCGTATAGGTGTTCGAGTGTTCGAACCGTATTGCGCAAGAAAGGGTATATAAACCCCGTATTTACATATATACCACTGTGCAGGAGAATCCGTATAGGTGTTCGAGTGTTCGAACCGTAATTCGCCCGAAATGGTATGTAAAACCCGTATTTACATATCTGCCACTGTGCAGGAGAATCCCTATAGGTGTTCGAGTGTTCGAACCCTAATGCATGAGAAATGGTAAGTACACCCCGTATTTACATATCTGCCACTATGTAGGAGAATCCGTTTAGGTGTTCGAGTGTTCGAACCGTAATGCGCAAGAAATGGTATGTAAACCCCGTATTTACATATCTGCCACTGTGCAGGAGAATCCGTATAGGTGTTCGATTGTTCGAACCGTATTGCCCAAGAAATGGTTTGTAAACGCCGTATTTACATATCTGCCACTGTGCAGGAGAATCCGTATAGGTGTTCGAGTGTTCGATCCGTAATGCGCAAGAAATGGTATGTAAACCCCGTATTTACATATCTGCCACTGTGCAGGAGAATCCGTATAGGTGTTCGAGTGTTCGAACCGTTATGCGCAAGAAATGGTACGGAAACCCCGTATTTACATATCTGCCACTGTGCAGGAGAATCCGTATAGGTGTTCGAGTGTTCGAACCGTAATGCGCAAGAAATGGTATGTAAACCCCGTATTTACATATCTGCCACTGTGCAGGAGAATCCGTATAGGTGCTCGATTGTTCGAACCGTATTGCCCAAGAAATGGTTTGTAAACGCCGTATTTACATATCAGCCACTGTGCAGGAGAATCCGTATAGGTGTTCGAGTGTTCGAACCGTAATGCGCAAGAAATGGTATGTAAACCCCGTATTTACATATCTGCCACTGTGCAGGAGAATCCGTATATGTGTTCGATTGTTCGAACCGTATTGCCCAAGAAATGGTTTGTAAACGCCGTATTTACATATCTGCCACTGTGCAGGAGAATCCGTATAGGTGTTCGAGTGTTCGAACCGTATTGCGCAAGAAATGGTATGTAAACCCCGTATTTACATATCTGCCACTGTGCATGAGAATCCGTATAGGTGTTCGAGTGTTCGAACCGTAATGCGCAAGAAATGGCACGGAAACCCCGTATTTACATATCTGCCACTGTGCAGGAGAATCCGTATAGGTGTTCGAGTGTTCGAACCGTAATGCGCAAGAAATGGTATGTAAACCCCGTATTTACATATCTGCCACTGTGCAGGAGAATCCGTATAGGTGTTCGATTGTTCGAACCGTATTGCCCAAGAAATGGTTTGTAAACGCCGTATTTACATATCTGCCACTGTGCAGGAGAATCCGTATAGGTGTTCGAGTGTTCGAACCGTAATGCGCAAGAAATGGTATGTAAACCCCGTATTTACATATCTGCCACTGTGCAGGAGAATCCGTATAGGTGTTCGATTGTTCGAACCGTAATGCGCAAGAAATGGTTTGTAAACGCCGTATTTACATATCTGCCACTGTGCAGGAGAATCCGTATAGGTGTTCGAGTGTTCGAACCGTAATGCGCAAGAAATGGTATGTAAACCCTGTATTTACATATCTGCCACTGTGCAGGAGAATCCGTATAGGTGTTCGAGTGTTCGAACCGTAATGCGCAAGAAATGGTACGGAAACCCCGTATTTACATATCTGCTACTGTGCAAGAGAATCCGTATAGGTGTTCGAGTGTTCGAACCGTAATGCGCAAGAAATGGTATGTAAACCCCGTATTTACATATCTGCCACTGTGCAGGAGAATCCGTATAGGTGTTCGAGTGTTCGAACCGTATTGCGCAAGAAATGGTATGTAAACCCCGTATTTACATATCTGCCACTGTGCAGGAGAATCCGTATAGGTGTTCGAGTGTTCGAACCGTAATGCGCAAGAAATGGTACGGAAACCCCGTATTTACATATCTGCTACTGTGCAAGAGAATCCGTATAGGTGTTCGAGTGTTCGAACCGTAATGCGCAAGAAATGGTATGTAAACCCCGTATTTACATATCTGCCACTGTGCAGGAGAATCCGTATAGGTGTTCGAGTGTTCGAACCGTATTGCGCAAGAAATGGTATGTAAACCCCGTATTTACATATCTGCCACTGTGCAGGAGAATCCGTATAGGTGTTCGAGTGTTCGAACCGTAATGCGCAAGAAATGGTACGGAAACCCCGTATTTACATATCTGCCACTGTGCTGGAGAATCCGTATAGGTGTTCGAGTATTCGAACCGTAATGCGCAAGAAATGGTATGTAAACCCCGTATTTACATATCTGCCACTGTGCAGGAGAATCCGTATAGGTGTTCGATTGTTCGAACCGTATTGCCCAAGAAATGGTTTGTAAACGCCGTATTTACATATCTGCCACTGTGCAGGAGAATCCGTATAGGTGTTCGAGTGTTCGAACCGTAATGCGCAAGAAATTGTATGTAAACCCTGTATTTGCATATCTGCCACTGTATAGGAGAATCCGTATAGGTGTTCGAGTGTTCGAATCGTATTGCGCAAGAATTGGTATGTAAACCCCGTATTTACATATCTGCCACTGTTCAGGAGAATCCGTATAGGTGTTCGAGTGTTCGAACCGTATTGCGCAAGAAAGGGTATATAAACCCCGTATTTACATATATACCACTGTGCAGGAGAATCCGTATAGGTGTTCGAGTGTTCGAACCGTAATTCGCCCGAAATGGTATGTAAAACCCGTATTTACATATCTGCCACTGTGCAGGAGAATCCCTATAGGTGTTCGAGTGTTCGAACCCTAATGCATGAGAAATGGTAAGTACACCCCGTATTTACATATCTGCCACTATGTAGGAGAATCCGTTTAGGTGTTCGAGTGTTCGAACCGTAATGCGCAAGAAATGGTATGTAAACCCCGTATTTACATATCTGCCACTGTGCAGGAGAATCCGTATAGGTGTTCGATTGTTCGAACCGTATTGCCCAAGAAATGGTTTGTAAACGCCGTATTTACATATCTGCCACTGTGCAGGAGAATCCGTATAGGTGTTCGAGTGTTCGATCCGTAATGCGCAAGAAATGGTATGTAAACCCCGTATTTACATATCTGCCACTGTGCAGGAGAATCCGTATAGGTGTTCGAGTGTTCGAACCGTTATGCGCAAGAAATGGTACGGAAACCCCGTATTTACATATCTGCCACTGTGCAGGAGAATCCGTATAGGTGTTCGAGTGTTCGAACCGTAATGCGCAAGAAATGGTATGTAAACCCCGTATTTACATATCTGCCACTGTGCAGGAGAATCCGTATAGGTGCTCGATTGTTCGAACCGTATTGCCCAAGAAATGGTTTGTAAACGCCGTATTTACATATCAGCCACTGTGCAGGAGAATCCGTATAGGTGTTCGAGTGTTCGAACCGTAATGCGCAAGAAATGGTATGTAAACCCCGTATTTACATATCTGCCACTGTGCAGGAGAATCCGTATATGTGTTCGATTGTTCGAACCGTATTGCCCAAGAAATGGTTTGTAAACGCCGTATTTACATATCTGCCACTGTGCAGGAGAATCCGTATAGGTGTTCGAGTGTTCGAACCGTATTGCGCAAGAAATGGTATGTAAACCCCGTATTTACATATCTGCCACTGTGCATGAGAATCCGTATAGGTGTTCGAGTGTTCGAACCGTAATGCGCAAGAAATGGCACGGAAACCCCGTATTTACATATCTGCCACTGTGCAGGAGAATCCGTATAGGTGTTCGAGTGTTCGAACCGTAATGCGCAAGAAATGGTATGTAAACCCCGTATTTACATATCTGCCACTGTGCAGGAGAATCCGTATAGGTGTTCGATTGTTCGAACCGTATTGCCCAAGAAATGGTTTGTAAACGCCGTATTTACATATCTGCCACTGTGCAGGAGAATCCGTATAGGTGTTCGAGTGTTCGAACCGTAATGCGCAAGAAATGGTATGTAAACCCCGTATTTACATATCTGCCACTGTGCAGGAGAATCCGTATAGGTGTTCGATTGTTCGAACCGTAATGCGCAAGAAATGGTTTGTAAACGCCGTATTTACATATCTGCCACTGTGCAGGAGAATCCGTATAGGTGTTCGAGTGTTCGAACCGTAATGCGCAAGAAATGGTATGTAAACCCTGTATTTACATATCTGCCACTGTGCAGGAGAATCCGTATAGGTGTTCGAGTGTTCGAACCGTAATGCGCAAGAAATGGTACGGAAACCCCGTATTTACATATCTGCTACTGTGCAAGAGAATCCGTATAGGTGTTCGAGTGTTCGAACCGTAATGCGCAAGAAATGGTATGTAAACCCCGTATTTACATATCTGCCACTGTGCAGGAGAATCCGTATAGGTGTTCGAGTGTTCGAACCGTATTGCGCAAGAAATGGTATGTAAACCCCGTATTTACATATCTGCCACTGTGCAGGAGAATCCGTATAGGTGTTCGAGTGTTCGAACCGTAATGCGCAAGAAATGGTACGGAAACCCCGTATTTACATATCTGCTACTGTGCAAGAGAATCCGTATAGGTGTTCGAGTGTTCGAACCGTAATGCGCAAGAAATGGTATGTAAACCCCGTATTTACATATCTGCCACTGTGCAGGAGAATCCGTATAGGTGTTCGAGTGTTCGAACCGTATTGCGCAAGAAATGGTATGTAAACCCCGTATTTACATATCTGCCACTGTGCAGGAGAATCCGTATAGGTGTTCGAGTGTTCGAACCGTAATGCGCAAGAAATGGTACGGAAACCCCGTATTTACATATCTGCCACTGTGCTGGAGAATCCGTATAGGTGTTCGAGTATTCGAACCGTAATGCGCAAGAAATGGTATGTAAACCCCGTATTTACATATCTGCCACTGTGCAGGAGAATCCGTATAGGTGTTCGATTGTTCGAACCGTATTGCCCAAGAAATGGTTTGTAAACGCCGTATTTACATATCTGCCACTGTGCAGGAGAATCCGTATAGGTGTTCGAGTGTTCGAACCGTAATGCGCAAGAAATTGTATGTAAACCCTGTATTTGCATATCTGCCACTGTATAGGAGAATCCGTATAGGTGTTCGAGTGTTCGAATCGTATTGCGCAAGAATTGGTATGTAAACCCCGTATTTACATATCTGCCACTGTTCAGGAGAATCCGTATAGGTGTTCGAGTGTTCGAACCGTATTGCGCAAGAAAGGGTATATAAACCCCGTATTTACATATATACCACTGTGCAGGAGAATCCGTATAGGTGTTCGAGTGTTCGAACCGTAATTCGCCCGAAATGGTATGTAAAACCCGTATTTACATATCTGCCACTGTGCAGGAGAATCCCTATAGGTGTTCGAGTGTTCGAACCCTAATGCATGAGAAATGGTAAGTACACCCCGTATTTACATATCTGCCACTATGTAGGAGAATCCGTTTAGGTGTTCGAGTGTTCGAACCGTAATGCGCAAGAAATGGTATGTAAACCCCGTATTTACATATCTGCCACTGTGCAGGAGAATCCGTATAGGTGTTCGATTGTTCGAACCGTATTGCCCAAGAAATGGTTTGTAAACGCCGTATTTACATATCTGCCACTGTGCAGGAGAATCCGTATAGGTGTTCGAGTGTTCGATCCGTAATGCGCAAGAAATGGTATGTAAACCCCGTATTTACATATCTGCCACTGTGCAGGAGAATCCGTATAGGTGTTCGAGTGTTCGAACCGTTATGCGCAAGAAATGGTACGGAAACCCCGTATTTACATATCTGCCACTGTGCAGGAGAATCCGTATAGGTGTTCGAGTGTTCGAACCGTAATGCGCAAGAAATGGTATGTAAACCCCGTATTTACATATCTGCCACTGTGCAGGAGAATCCGTATAGGTGCTCGATTGTTCGAACCGTATTGCCCAAGAAATGGTTTGTAAACGCCGTATTTACATATCAGCCACTGTGCAGGAGAATCCGTATAGGTGTTCGAGTGTTCGAACCGTAATGCGCAAGAAATGGTATGTAAACCCCGTATTTACATATCTGCCACTGTGCAGGAGAATCCGTATATGTGTTCGATTGTTCGAACCGTATTGCCCAAGAAATGGTTTGTAAACGCCGTATTTACATATCTGCCACTGTGCAGGAGAATCCGTATAGGTGTTCGAGTGTTCGAACCGTATTGCGCAAGAAATGGTATGTAAACCCCGTATTTACATATCTGCCACTGTGCATGAGAATCCGTATAGGTGTTCGAGTGTTCGAACCGTAATGCGCAAGAAATGGTACGGAAACCCCGTATTTACATATCTGCCACTGTGCAGGAGAATCCGTATAGGTGTTCGAGTGTTCGAACCGTAATGCGCAAGAAATGGTATGTAAACCCCGTATTTACATATCTGCCACTGTGCAGGAGAATCCGTATAGGTGTTCGATTGTTCGAACCGTATTGCCCAAGAAATGGTTTGTAAACGCCGTATTTACATATCTGCCACTGTGCAGGAGAATCCGTATAGGTGTTCGAGTGTTCGAACCGTAATGCGCAAGAAATGGTATGTAAACCCCGTATTTACATATCTGCCACTGTGCAGGAGAATCCGTATAGGTGTTCGATTGTTCGAACCGTAATGCGCAAGAAATGGTTTGTAAACGCCGTATTTACATATCTGCCACTGTGCAGGAGAATCCGTATAGGTGTTCGAGTGTTCGAACCGTAATGCGCAAGAAATGGTATGTAAACCCCGTATTTACATATCTGCCACTGTGCAGGAGAATCCGTATAGGTGTTCGATTGTTCGAACCGTAATGCGCAAGAAATGGTTTGTAAACGCCGTATTTACATATCTGCCACTGTGCAGGAGAATCCGTATAGGTGTTCGAGTGTTCGAACCGTAATGCGCAAGAAATGGTATGTAAACCCCGTATTTACATATCTGCCACTGTGCAGGAGAATCCGTATAGGTGTTCGATTGTTCGAACCGTAATGCGCAAGAAATGGTTTGTAAACGCCGTATTTACATATCTGCCACTGTGCAGGAGAATCCGTATAGGTGTTCGAGTGTTCGAACCGTAATGCGCAAGAAATGGTATGTAAACCCCGTATTTACATATCTGCCACTGTGCAGGAGAATCCGTATAGGTGTTCGAGTGTTCGAACCGTAATGCGCAAGAAATGGTACGGAAACCCCGTATTTACATATCTGCTACTGTGCAAGAGAATCCGTATAGGTGTTCGAGTGTTCGAACCGTAATGCGCAAGAAATGGTATGTAAACCCCGTATTTACATATCTGCCACTGTGCAGGAGAATCCGTATAGGTGTTCGAGTGTTCGAACCGTATTGCGCAAGAAATGGTATGTAAACCCCGTATTTACATATCTGCCACTGTGCAGGAGAATCCGTATAGGTGTTCGAGTGTTCGAACCGTAATGCGCAAGAAATGGTACGGAAACCCCGTATTTACATATCTGCCACTGTGCTGGAGAATCCGTATAGGTGTTCGAGTATTCGAACCGTAATGCGCAAGAAATGGTATGTAAACCCCGTATTTACATATCTGCCACTGTGCAGGAGAATCCGTATAGGTGTTCGATTGTTCGAACCGTATTGCCCAAGAAATGGTTTGTAAACGCCGTATTTACATATCTGCCACTGTGCAGGAGAATCCGTATAGGTGTTCGAGTGTTCGAACCGTAATGCGCAAGAAATGGTATGTAAACCCCGTATTTACATATCTGCCACTGTGCAGGAGAATCCGTATAGGTGTTCGAGTGTTCGAACCGTAATGCGCAAGAAATGGTACGGAAACCCCGTATTTACATATCTGCTACTGTGCAAGAGAATCCGTATAGGTGTTCGAGTGTTCGAACCGTAATGCGCAAGAAATGGTATGTAAACCCCGTATTTACATATCTGCCACTGTGCAGGAGAATCCGTATAGGTGTTCGAGTGTTCGAACCGTATTGCGCAAGAAATGGTATGTAAACCCCGTATTTACATATCTGCCACTGTGCAGGAGAATCCGTATAGGTGTT
This sequence comes from Camellia sinensis, assembly GCF_055761805.1. NCBI lineage: Eukaryota > Viridiplantae > Streptophyta > Magnoliopsida > Ericales > Theaceae > Camellia > Camellia sinensis. The sequence continues at coordinate 119,858,129 of NC_138974.1, forward strand.
CGAGTGTTCGAACCGTAATGCGCAAGAAATGGTACGGAAACCCCGTATTTACATATCTGCCACTGTGCTGGAGAATCCGTATAGGTGTTCGAGTATTCGAACCGTAATGCGCAAGAAATGGTATGTAAACCCCGTATTTACATATCTGCCACTGTGCAGGAGAATCCGTATAGGTGTTCGATTGTTCGAACCGTATTGCCCAAGAAATGGTTTGTAAACGCCGTATTTACATATCTGCCACTGTGCAGGAGAATCCGTATAGGTGTTCGAGTGTTCGAACCGTAATGCGCAAGAAATTGTATGTAAACCCTGTATTTGCATATCTGCCACTGTACAGGAGAATCCGTATAGGTGTTCGAGTGTTCGAATCGTATTGCGCAAGAATTGGTATGTAAACCCCGTATTTACATATCTGCCACTGTTCAGGAGAATCCGTATAGGTGTTCGAGTGTTCGAACCGTATTGCGCAAGAAAGGGTATATAAACCCCGTATTTACATATATACCACTGTGCAGGAGAATCCGTATAGGTGTTCGAGTGTTCGAACCGTAATTCGCCCGAAATGGTATGTAAAACCCGTATTTACATATCTGCCACTGTGCAGGAGAATCCCTATAGGTGTTCGAGTGTTCGAACCCTAATGCATGAGAAATGGTAAGTACACCCCGTATTTACATATCTGCCACTATGTAGGAGAATCCGTTTAGGTGTTCGAGTGTTCGAACCGTAATGCGCAAGAAATGGTATGTAAACCCCGTATTTACATATCTGCCACTGTGCAGGAGAATCCGTATAGGTGTTCGATTGTTCGAACCGTATTGCCCAAGAAATGGTTTGTAAACGCCGTATTTACATATCTGCCACTGTGCAGGAGAATCCGTATAGGTGTTCGAGTGTTCGATCCGTAATGCGCAAGAAATGGTATGTAAACCCCGTATTTACATATCTGCCACTGTGCAGGAGAATCCGTATAGGTGTTCGAGTGTTCGAACCGTTATGCGCAAGAAATGGTACGGAAACCCCGTATTTACATATCTGCCACTGTGCAGGAGAATCCGTATAGGTGTTCGAGTGTTCGAACCGTAATGCGCAAGAAATGGTATGTAAACCCCGTATTTACATATCTGCCACTGTGCAGGAGAATCCGTATAGGTGCTCGATTGTTCGAACCGTATTGCCCAAGAAATGGTTTGTAAACGCCGTATTTACATATCTGCCACTGTGCAGGAGAATCCGTATAGGTGTTCGAGTGTTCGAACCGTAATGCGCAAGAAATGGTATGTAAACCCCGTATTTACATATCTGCCACTGTGCAGGAGAATCCGTATAGGTGTTCGATTGTTCGAACCGTATTGCCCAAGAAATGGTTTGTAAACGCCGTATTTACATATCTGCCACTGTGCAGGAGAATCCGTATAGGTGTTCGAGTGTTCGAACCGTATTGCGCAAGAAATGGTATGTAAACCCCGTATTTACATATCTGCCACTGTGCAGGAGAATCCGTATAGGTGTTCGAGTGTTCGAACCGTAATGCGCAAGAAATGGTACGGAAACCCCGTATTTACATATCTGCCACAGTGCAGGAGAATCCGTATAGGTGTTCGAGTGTTCGAACCGTAATGCGCAAGAAATGGTATGTAAACCCCGTATTTACATATCTGCCACTGTGCAGGAGAATCCGTATAGGTGTTCGATTGTTCGAACCGTATTGCCCAAGAAATGGTTTGTAAACGCCGTATTTACATATCTGCCACTGTGCAGGAGAATCCGTATAGGTGTTCGAGTGTTCGAACCGTAATGCGCAAGAAATGGTATGTAAACCCCGTATTTACATATCTGCCACTGTGCAGGAGAATCCGTATAGGTGTTCGATTGTTCGAACCGTAATGCGCAAGAAATGGTTTGTAAACGCCGTATTTACATATCTGCCACTGTGCAGGAGAATCCGTATAGGTGTCCGAGTGTTCGAACCGTAATGCGCAAGAAATGGTATGTAAACCCCGTATTTACATATCTGCCACTGTGCAGGAGAATCCGTATAGGTGTTCGAGTGTTCGAACCGTAATGCGCAAGAAATGGTACGGAAACCCCGTATTTACATATCTGCTACTGTGCAAGAGAATCCGTATAGGTGTTCGAGTGTTCGAACCGTAATGCGCAAGAAATGGTATGTAAACCCCGTATTTACATATCTGCCACTGTGCAAGAGAATCCGTATAGGTGTTCGAGTGTTCGAACCGTATTGCGCAAGAAATGGTATGTAAACCCCGTATTTAAATATTTGCCACTGTGCAGGAGAATCCGTATAGGTTTTCGAGTGTTCGAACCGTAATGCGCAAGAAATGGTATGTAAACCCCGTATTTACATATCTGCCACTGTGCAGGAGAATCCGTATAGGTGTTCGAGTGTTCGAACCGTAATGCGCAAGAAATGGTATGTAAACCCCGTATTTACATATCTGCCACTGTGCAGAAGAATCCGTATAGGTGTTCGATTGTTCGAACCGTAATGCGCAAGAAATGGTACGGAAACCCCGTATTTACATATCTGCAACTGTGTAGGAGAATCCGTATAGGTGTTCGAGTGTTCGAACCGTAATGCGCAAGAAATGGTATGTAAACCCGTATTTACATATCTGCCACTGTGCAGGAGAATCCGTATAGGTGTTCGAGTGTTCGAACCGTAATGCGCAAGAAATGGTATGTAAACCCCGTATTTACATATCTGCCACTGTGCAGGAGAATCCGTATAGGTGTTCGAGTGTTCGAACCGTAACGCGCAAGAAATGGTACGGAAACCACGTATTTACATATCTGCCACTGTGCAGGAGAATCCGTATAGGTGTTCGAGTGTTCGAACCGTTATGCGCAAGAAATGGTACGGAAACCCCGTATTTACATATCTGCCACTGTGCAGGAGAATCCGTATAGGTGTTCGAGTGTTCGAACCGTAATGCGCAAGAAATGGTATGTAAACCCCGTATTTACATATCTGCCACTGTGCAGGAGAATCCGTATAGGTGTTCGATTGTTCGAAACGTATTGCCCAAGAAATGGTTTGTAAACGCCGTATTTACATATCTGCCACTGTGCAGGAGAATCCGTATAGGTGTTCGAGTGTTCGAACCGTAATGCGCAAGAAATGGTATGTAAACCCCGTATTTACATATCTGCCACTGTGCAGGAGAATCCGTATAGGTGTTCGATTGTTCGAACCGTATTGCCCAAGAAATGGTTTGTAAACGCCGTATTTACATATCTGCCACTGTGCAGGAGAATCCGTATAGGTGTTCGAGTGTTCGAACCGTAATGCGCAAGAAATGGTATGTAAACCCCGTATTTACATATCTGCCACTGTGCAGGAGAATCCGTATAGGTGTTCGATTGTTCGAACCGTATTGCCCAAGAAATGGTTTGTAAACGCCGTATTTACATATCTGCCACTGTGCAGGAGAATCCGTATAGGTGTTCGAGTGTTCGAACCGTAATGCGCAAGAAATGGTATGTAAACCCCGTATTTACATATCTGCCACAGTGCAGGAGAATCCGTATAGGTTTTCGAGTGTTCGAACCGTAATGCGCAAGAAATGGTATGTAAACCCCGTATTTACATATCTGCCACTGTGCAGGAGAATCCGTATAGGTGTTCGAGTGTTCGAACCGTAATGCGCAAGAAATGGTATGTAAACCCCGTATTTACATATCTGCCACTGTGCAGAAGAATCCGTATAGGTGTTCGATTGTTCGAACCGTAATGCACAAGAAATGGTACGGAAACCCCGTATTTACATATCTGCAACTGTGTAGGAGAATCCGTATAGGTGTTCGAGTGTTCGAACCGTAATGCGCAAGAAATGGTATGTAAACCCGTATTTACATATCTGCCACTGTGCAGGAGAATCCGTATAGGTGTTCGAGTGTTCGAACCGTAATGCGCAAGAAATGGTATGTAAACCCCGTATTTACATATCTGCCACTGTGCAGGAGAATCCGTATAGGTGTTCGAGTGTTCGAACCGTAATGCGCAAGAAATGGTACGGAAACCACGTATTTACATATCTGCCACTGTGCAGGAGAATCCGTATAGGTGTTCGAGTGTTCGAACCGTTATGCGCAAGAAATGGTACGGAAACCCCGTATTTACATATCTGCCACTGTGCAGGAGAATCCGTATAGGTGTTCGAGTGTTCGAACCGTAATGCGCAAGAAATGGTATGTAAACCCCGTATTTACATATCTGCCACTGTGCAGGAGAATCCGTATAGGTGTTCGATTGTTCGAACCGTATTGCCCAAGAAATGGTTTGTAAACGCCGTATTTACATATCTGCCACTGTGCAGGAGAATCCGTATAGGTGTTCGAGTGTTCGAACCGTAATGCGCAAGAAATGGTATGTAAACCCCGTATTTACATATCTGCCACTGTGCAGGAGAATCCGTATAGGTGTTCGATTGTTCGAACCGTATTGCCCAAGAAATGGTTTGTAAACGCCGTATTTACATATCTGCCACTGTGCAGGAGAATCCGTATAGGTGTTCGAGTGTTCGAACCGTATTGCGCAAGAAATGGTATGTAAACCCCGTATTTAAATATCTGCCACTGTGCAGGAGAATCCGTATAGGTTTTCGAGTGTTCGAACCGTAATGCGCAAGAAATGGTATGTAAACCCCGTATTTACATATCTGCCACTGTGCAGGAGAATCCGTATAGGTGTTCGAGTGTTCGAACCGTAATGCGCAAGAAATGGTATGTAAACCCCGTATTTACATATCTGCCACTGTGCAGAAGAATCCGTATAGGTGTTCGATTGTTCGAACCGTAATGCGCAAGAAATGGTACGGAAACCCCGTATTTACATATCTGCAACTGTGTAGGAGAATCCGTATAGGTGTTCGAGTGTTCGAACCGTAATGCGCAAGAAATGGTATGTAAACCCGTATTTACATATCTGCCACTGTGCAGGAGAATCCGTATAGGTGTTCGAGTGTTCGAACCGTAATGCGCAAGAAATGGTATGTAAACCCCGTATTTACATATCTGCCACTGTGCAGGAGAATCCGTATAGGTGTTCGAGTGTTCGAACCGTAATGCGCAAGAAATGGTACGGAAACCACGTATTTACATATCTGCCACTGTGCAGGAGAATCCGTATAGGTGTTCGAGTGTTCGAACCGTTATGCGCAAGAAATGGTACGGAAACCCCGTATTTACATATCTGCCACTGTGCAGGAGAATCCGTATAGGTGTTCGAGTGTTCGAACCGTAATGCGCAAGAAATGGTATGTAAACCCCGTATTTACATATCTGCCACTGTGCAGGAGAATCCGTATAGGTGTTCGATTGTTCGAACCGTATTGCCCAAGAAATGGTTTGTAAACGCCGTATTTACATATCTGCCACTGTGCAGGAGAATCCGTATAGGTGTTCGAGTGTTCGAACCGTAATGCGCAAGAAATGGTATGTAAACCCCGTATTTACATATCTGCCACTGTGCAGGAGAATCCGTATAGGTGTTCGATTGTTCGAACCGTATTGCCCAAGAAATGGTTTGTAAACGCCGTATTTACATATCTGCCACTGTGCAGGAGAATCCGTATAGGTGTTCGAGTGTTCGAACCGTATTGCGCAAGAAATGGTATGTAAACCCCGTATTTAAATATCTGCCACTGTGCAGGAGAATCCGTATAGGTTTTCGAGTGTTCGAACCGTAATGCGCAAGAAATGGTATGTAAACCCCGTATTTACATATCTGCCACTGTGCAGGAGAATCCGTATAGGTGTTCGAGTGTTCGAACCGTAATGCGCAAGAAATGGTATGTAAACCCCGTATTTACATATCTGCCACTGTGCAGAAGAATCCGTATAGGTGTTCGATTGTTCGAACCGTAATGCGCAAGAAATGGTACGGAAACCCCGTATTTACATATCTGCAACTGTGTAGGAGAATCCGTATAGGTGTTCGAGTGTTCGAACCGTAATGCGCAAGAAATGGTATGTAAACCCGTATTTACATATCTGCCACTGTGCAGGAGAATCCGTATAGGTGTTCGAGTGTTCGAACCGTAATGCGCAAGAAATGGTATGTAAACCCCGTATTTACATATCTGCCACTGTGCAGGAGAATCCGTATAGGTGTTCGAGTGTTCGATCCGTAATGCGCAAGAAATGGTACGGAAACCACGTATTTACATATCTGCCACTGTGCAGGAGAATCCGTATAGGTGTTCGAGTGTTCGAACCGTTATGCGCAAGAAATGGTACGGAAACCCCGTATTTACATATCTGCCACTGTGCAGGAGAATCCGTATAGGTGTTCGAGTGTTCGAACCGTAATGCGCAAGAAATGGTATGTAAACCCCGTATTTACATATCTGCCACTGTGCAGGAGAATCCGTATAGGTGTTCGATTGTTCGAACCGTATTGCCCAAGAAATGGTTTGTAAACGCCGTATTTACATATCTGCCACTGTGCAGGAGAATCCGTATAGGTGTTCGAGTGTTCGAACCGTAATGCGCAAGAAATGGTATGTAAACCCCGTATTTACATATCTGCCACTGTGCAGGAGAATCCGTATAGGTGTTCGATTGTTCGAACCGTATTGCCCAAGAAATGGTTTGTAAACGCCGTATTTACATATCTGCCACTGTGCAGGAGAATCCGTATAGGTGTTCGAGTGTTCGAACCGTAATGCGCAAGAAATGGTATGTAAACCCCGTATTTACATATCTGCCACTGTGCAGGAGAATCCGTATAGGTGTTCGATTGTTCGAACCGTATTGCCCAAGAAATGGTTTGTAAACGCCGTATTTACATATCTGCCACTGTGCAGGAGAATCCGTATAGGTGTTCGAGTGTTCGAACCGTAATGCGCAAGAAATGGTATGTAAACCCCGTATTTACATATCTGCCACTGTGCAGGAGAATCCGTATAGGTTTTCGAGTGTTCGAACCGTAATGCGCAAGAAATGGTATGTAAACCCCGTATTTACATATCTGCCACTGTGCAGGAGAATCCGTATAGGTGTTCGAGTGTTCGAACCGTAATGCGCAAGAAATGGTATGTAAACCCCGTATTTACATATCTGCCACTGTGCAGAAGAATCCGTATAGGTGTTCGATTGTTCGAACCGTAATGCGCAAGAAATGGTACGGAAACCCCGTATTTACATATCTGCAACTGTGTAGGAGAATCCGTATAGGTGTTCGAGTGTTCGAACCGTAATGCGCAAGAAATGGTATGTAAACCCGTATTTACATATCTGCCACTGTGCAGGAGAATCCGTATAGGTGTTCGAGTGTTCGAACCGTAATGCGCAAGAAATGGTATGTAAACCCCGTATTTACATATCTGCCACTGTGCTGGAGAATCCGTATAGGTGTTCGAGTGTTCGAACCGTAATGCGCAAGAAATGGTACGGAAACCACGTATTTACATATCTGCCACTGTGCAGGAGAATCCGTATAGGTGTTCGAGTGTTCGAACCGTTATGCGCAAGAAATGGTACGGAAACCCCGTATTTACATATCTGCCACTGTGCAGGAGAATCCGTATAGGTGTTCGAGTGTTCGAACCGTAATGCGCAAGAAATGGTATGTAAACCCCGTATTTACATATCTGCCACTGTGCAGGAGAATCCGTATAGGTGTTCGATTGTTCGAACCGTATTGCCCAAGAAATGGTTTGTAAACGCCGTATTTACATATCTGCCACTGTGCAGGAGAATCCGTATAGGTGTTCGAGTGTTCGAACCGTAATGCGCAAGAAATGGTATGTAAACCCCGTATTTACATATCTGCCACTGTGCAGGAGAATCCGTATAGGTTTTCGATTTTTCGAACCGTATTGCCCAAGAAATGGTTTGTAAACGCCGTATTTACATATCTGCCACTGTGCAGGAGAATCCGTATAGGTGTTCGAGTGTTCGAACCGTATTGCGCAAGAAATGGTATGTAAACCCCGTATTTACATATCTGCCACTGTGCAGGAGAATCCGTATAGGTGTTCGAGTGTTCGAACCGTAATGCGCAAGAAATGGTACGGAAACCCCGTATTTACATATCTGCCACTGTGCAGGAGAATCCGTATAGGTGTTCGAGTGTTCGAACCGTAATGCGCAAGAAATGGTATGTAAACCCCGTATTTACATATCTGCCACTGTGCAGGAGAATCCGTATAGGTGTTCGATTGTTCGAACCGTATTGCCCAAGAAATGGTTTGTAAACGCCGTATTTACATATCTGCCACTGTGTAGGAGAATCCGTATAGGTGTTCGAGTGTTCGAACCGTAATGCGCAAGAAATGGTATGTAAACCCCGTATTTACATATCTGCCACTGTGCAGGAGAATCCGTATAGGTGTTCGATTGTTCGAACCGTAATGCGCAAGAAATGGTTTGTAAACGCCGTATTTACATATCTGCCACTGTGCAGGAGAATCCGTATAGGTGTTCGAGTGTTCGAACCGTAATGCGCAAGAAATGGTATGTAAACCCCGTATTTACATATCTGCCACTGTGCAGGAGAATCCGTATAGGTGTTCGAGTGTTCGAACCGTAATGCGCAAGAAATGGTACGAGAATCCGTATAGGTGTTCGAGTGTTCGAACCGTAATGCGCAAGAAATGGTATGTAAACCCCGTATTTACATATCTGCCACTGTGCAGGAGAATCCGTATAGGTGTTCGAGTGTTCGAACCGTATTGCGCAAGAAATGGTATGTAAACCCCGTATTTAAATATCTGCCACTGTGCAGGAGAATCCGTATAGGTTTTCGAGTGTTCGAACCGTAATGCGCAAGAAATGGTATGTAAACCCCGTATTTACATATCTGCCACTGTGCAGGAGAATCCGTATAGGTGTTCGAGTGTTCGAACCGTAATGCGCAAGAAATGGTATGTAAACCCCGTATTTACATATCTGCCACTGTGCAGAAGAATCCGTATAGGTGTTCGATTGTTCGAACCGTAATGCGCAAGAAATGGTACGGAAACCCCGTATTTACATATCTGCAACTGTGTAGGAGAATCCGTATAGGTGTTCGAGTGTTCGAACCGTAATGCGCAAGAAATGGTATGTAAACCCGTATTTACATATCTGCCACTGTGCAGGAGAATCCGTATAGGTGTTCGAGTGTTCGAACCGTAATGCGCAAGAAATGGTATGTAAACCCCGTATTTACATATCTGCCACTGTGCAGGAGAATCCGTATAGGTGTTCGAGTGTTCGAACCGTAATGCGCAAGAAATGGTACGGAAACCACGTATTTACATATCTGCCACTGTGCAGGAGAATCCGTATAGGTGTTCGAGTGTTCGAACCGTTATGCGCAAGAAATGGTACGGAAACCCCGTATTTACATATCTGCCACTGTGCAGGAGAATCCGTATAGGTGTTCGAGTGTTCGAACCGTAATGCGCAAGAAATGGTATGTAAACCCCGTATTTACATATCTGCCACTGTGCAGGAGAATCCGTATAGGTGTTCGATTGTTCGAACCGTATTGCCCAAGAAATGGTTTGTAAACGCCGTATTTACATATCTGCCACTGTGCAGGAGAATCCGTATAGGTGTTCGAGTGTTCGAACCGTAATGCGCAAGAAATGGTATGTAAACCCCGTATTTACATATCTGCCACTGTGCAGGAGAATCCGTATAGGTTTTCGATTTTTCGAACCGTATTGCCCAAGAAATGGTTTGTAAACGCCGTATTTACATATCTGCCACTGTGCAGGAGAATCCGTATAGGTGTTCGAGTGTTTGAACCGTATTGCGCAAGAAATGGTATGTAAACCCCGTATTTACAAATCTGCCACTGTGCAGGAGAATCCGTATAGGTGTTCGAGTGTTCGAACCGTAATGCGCAAGAAATGGTTTGTAAACGCCGTATTTACATATCTGCCACTGTGCAGGAGAATCCGTATAGGTGTTCGAGTGTTCGAACCGTAATGCGCAAGAAATGGTATGTAAACCCCGTATTTACATATCTGCCACTGTGCAGGAGAATCCGTATAGTTGTTCGAGTGTTCGAACAGTAATGCGCAAGAAATGGTACGGAAACCCCGTATTTACATATCTGCCACTGTGCAGGAGAATCCGTATAGGTGTTCGAGTGTTCGAACCGTAATGCGCAAGAAATGGTATGTAAACCCCGTATTTACATATCTGCCACTGTGCAGGAGAATCCGTATAGGTGTTCGATTGTTCGAACCGTAATGCGCAAGAAATGGTTTGTAAACGCCGTATTTACATATCTGCCACTGTGCAGGAGAATCCGTATAGGTGTTCGAGTGTTCGAACCGTAATGCGCAAGAAATGGTATGTAAACCCCGTATTTACATATCTGCCACTGTGCAGGAGAATCCGTATAGGTGTTCGAGTGTTCGAACCGTAATGCGCAAGAAATTGTACGGAAACCCCGTATTTACATATCTGCTACTGTGCAAGAGAATCCGTATAGGTGTTCGAGTGTTCGAACCGTAATGCGCAAGAAATGGTATGTAAACCCCGTATTTACATATCTGCCACTGTGCAGGAGAATCCGTATAGGTGTTCGAGTGTTCGAACCGTATTGCGCAAGAAATGGTATGTAAACCCCGTATTTAAATATCTGCCACTGTGCAGGAGAATCCGTATAGGTTTTCGAGTGTTCGAACCGTAATGCGCAAGAAATGGTATGTAAACCCCGTATTTACATATCTGCCACTGTGCAGGAGAATCCGTATAGGTGTTCGAGTGTTCGAACCGTAATGCGCATGAAATGGTATGTAAACCCCGTATTTACATATCTGCCACTGTGCAGAAGAATCCGTATAGGTGTTCGATTGTTCGAACCGTAATGCGCAAGAAATGGTACGGAAACCCCGTATTTACATATCTGCCACTGTGTAGGAGAATCCGTATAGGTGTTCGAGTGTTCGAACCGTAATGCGCAAGAAATGGTATGTAAACCCGTATTTACATATCTGCCACTGTGCAGGAGAATCCGTATAGGTGTTCGAGTGTTCGAACCGTAATGCGCAAGAAATGGTATGTAAACCCCGTATTTACATATCTGCCACTGTGCAGGAGAATCCGTATAGGTGTTCGAGTGTTCGAACCGTAATGCGCAAGAAATGGTACGGAAACCACGTATTTACATATCTGCCACTGTGCAGGAGAATCCGTATAGGTGTTTGAGTGTTCGAACCGTAATGCGCAAGAAATGGTATGTAAACCCCGTATTTACATATCTGCCACTGTGCAGGAGAATCCGTATAGGTGTTCGAGTGTTCGAACCGTAATGCGCAAGAAATGGTACGGAAACCCCGTATTTACATATCTACCACTGTGCAGGAGAATCCATATAGGTGTTCGAGTGTTCGAACCGTAATGCGCAAGAAATGGTATGTAAACCCCGTATTTACATATCTGCCACTGTGCAGGAGAATCCGTATAGGTGTTCGATTGTTCGAACCGTATTGCCCAAGAAATGGTTTGTAAACGCCGTATTTACATATCTGCCACTGTGCAGGAGAATCCGTATAGGTGTTCGAGTGTTCGAACCGTAATGCGCAAGAAATGGTATGTAAACCCCGTATTTACATATCTGCCACTGTGCAGGAGAATCCGTATAGGTGTTCGATTGTTCGAACCGTAATGCGCAAGAAATGGTTTGTAAACGCCGTATTTACATATCTGCCACTGTGCAGGGGAATCCGTATAGGTGTTCGAGTGTTCGAACCGTAATGCGCAAGAAATGGTATGTAAACCCCGAATTTACATATCTGCCACTGTGCAGGGGAATCCGTATAGGTATTCGAGTGTTCGAACCATAATGCGCAAGAAATGGTACGGAAACCCCGTATTTACATATCTGCTACTGTGCAGGAGAATCCGTAGAGGTGTTCGAGTGTTCGAACCGTAATGCGCAAGAAATGGTATGTAAATCCCGTATTTACATATCTGACACTGTGCAGGAGAATCCGTATAGGTGTTCGAGTGTTCGAACCGTATTGCGCAAGAAATGGTATGTAAACCCCGTATTTAAATATCTGCCACGGTGCAGGAGAATCCGTATAGGTGTTCGAGTGTTCGAACCGTAATGCGCAAGAAATGGTATGTAAACCCCGTATTTACATATCTGCCACTGTGCAGGAGAATCCGTATAGGTGTTCGAGTGTTCGAACCGTAATGCGCAAGAAATGGTATGTAAACCCCGTATTTACATATCTGCCACTGTGCAGAAGAATCCGTATAGGTGTTCGATTGTTCGAACCGTAATGCGCAAGAAATGGTACGGAAACCCCGTATTTACATATCTGCCACTGTGCAGGAGAATCCGTATAGGTGTTCGAGTGTTCGAACCGTAATGCGCAAGAAATGGTATGTAAACACCGTATTTACATATCTGCCACTGTGCAGGAGAATCCGTATAGGTGTTCGAGTGTTCGAATCTTATTGCGTAAGAATTGGTATGTAGACCCCGTATTTACATATCTGCCACTGTACAGGAGAATCCGTATAGGTGTTCGAGTGTTCGAATCTTATTGCGTAAGAATTGGTATGTAGACCCCGTATTTACATATCTGCCACTGTGCAGGAGAATCCGTATACGTATTCGAGTGTTCGAACCGTAATGCGCAAGAAATGGTACGGAAACCCCGTATTTACATATCTGCCACTGTGCAGGAGAATCCGTATAGGTGTTCGAGTGTTCGAACCGTAATGCGCCAGAAATGGTATGTAAACCCCGTATTTACATATCTGCCACTGTGCAGGAGAATCCGTATAGTTGTTCGAGTGTTCGAACAGTAATGCGCAAGAAATGGTACGGAAACCCCGTATTTACATATCTGCCACAGTGCAGGAGAATCCGTATAGGTGTTCGAGTGTTCGAACCGTAATGCGCAAGAAATGCTATGTAAACCCCGTATTTACATATCTGCCACTGTGCAGGAGAATCCGTATAGGTGTTCGATTGTTCGAACCGTATTGCCCAAGAAATGGTTTGTAAACGCCGTATTTACATATCTGCCACTGTGCAGGAGAATCCGTATAGGTGTTCGAGTGTTCGAACCGTAATGCGCAAGAAATGGTATGTAAACCCCGTATTTACATATCTGCCACTGTGCAGGAGAATCCGTATAGGTGTTCGAGTGTTCGAACCGTAATGCGCAAGAAATGGTACGGAAACCTCGTATTTACACATCTGCCACTGTACAGGAGAATCCGTATAGGTGTTCGAGTGTTCGAACCGTAATGCGCAAGAAATGGTATGTAAAGCCCGTATTTACATATCTGCCACTGTGCAGGAGAATCCGTATAGGTGTTCGATTGTTCGAACCGTATTGCCCAAGAAATGGTTTGTAAACGCCGTATTTACATATCTGCCACTGTGCAGGAGAATCCGTATAGGTGTTCGAGTGTTCGAACCGTAATGCGCAAGAAATGGTATGTAAACCCCGTATTTACATATCTGCCACTGTGCAGGAGAATCCGTATAGGTGTTCGATTGTTTGAACCGTATTGCCCAAGAAATGGTTTGTAAACGCCGTATGTACATATCTGCCACTGTGCAGGAGAATCCGTATAGGTGTTCGAGTGTTCGAACCGTAATGCGCAAGAAATGGTATGTAAACCCCGTATTTACATATCTGCCACTGTGCAGGAGAATCCGTATAGGTGTTCGAGTGTTCGAACCGTAATGCGCAAGAAATGGAACGGAAACCCCGTATTTACATATCTGCCACTGTGCAGGAGAATCCGTATAGGTGTTCGAGTGTTCGAACCGTAATGCGCAAGAAATGGTACGGAAACCCCGTATTTACATATCTGCCACTGTGCAGGAGAATCCGTATAGGTGTTCGAGTGTTCGAACCGTAATGCGCAAGAAATGGTATGTAAACCCCGTATTTACATATCTGCCACTGTGCAGGAGAATCCGTATAGGTGTTCGATTGTTCGAACCGTATTGCCCAAGAAATGGTTTGTAAACGCCGTATTTACATATCTGCCACTGTGCAGGAGAATCCGTATAGGTGTTCGAGTGTTCGAACCGTAATGCGCAAGAAATGGTATGTAAACCCCGTATTTACATATCTGCCACTGTGCAGGAGAATCCGTATAGGTGTTCGATTGTTTGAACCGTATTGCCCAAGAAATGGTTTGTAAACGCCGTATGTACATATCTGCCACTGTGCAGGAGAATCCGTATAGGTGTTCGAGTGTTCGAACCGTAATGCGCAAGAAATGGTATGTAAACCCCGTATTTACATATCTGCCACTGTGCAGGAGAATCCGTATAGGTGTTCGATTGTTTGAACCGTATTGCCCAAGAAATGGTTTGTAAACGCCGTATGTACATATCTGCCACTGTGCAGGAGAATCCGTATAGGTGTTCGAGTGTTCGAACCGTAATGCGCAAGAAATGGTATGTAAACCCCGTATTTACATATCTGCCACTGTGCAGGAGAATCCGTATAGGTGTTCGAGTGTTCGAACCGTAATGCGCAAGAAATGGAACGGAAACCCCGTATTTACATATCTGCCACTGTGCAGGAGAATCCGTATAGGTGTTCGAGTGTTCGAACCGTAATGCGCAAGAAATGGTACGGAAACCCCGTATTTAAATATCTGCCACTGTGCAGGAGAATCCGTATAGGTGTTCGAGTGTTCGAACCGTAATGCGCAAGAAATGGTATGTAAACCCCGTATTTACATATCTGCCACTGTGCAGGAGAATCCGTATAGGTGTTCGATTGTTCGAACCGTATTGCCCAAGAAATGGTTTGTAAACGCCGTATTTACATATCTGCCACTGTGTAGGAGAATCCGTATAGGTGTTCGAGTGTTCGAACCGTAATGCGCAAGAAATGGTATGTAAACCCCGTATTTACATATCTGCCACTGTGCAGGAGAATCCGTATAGGTGTTCGATTGTTCGAACCGTAATGCGCAAGAAATGGTTTGTAAACGCCGTATTTACATATCTGCCACTGTGCAGGTGAATCCGTATAGGTGTTCGAGTGTTCGAACCGTAATGCGCAAGAAATGGTATGTAAACCCCGTATTTACATATCTGCCACTGTGCAGGAGAATCCGTATAGGTGTTCGAGTGTTCGAACCGTAATGCGCAAGAAATGGTACGGAAACCCCGTATTTACATATCTGCTACTGTGCAAGAGAATCCGTATAGGTGTTCGAGTGTTCGAACCGTAATGCGCAAGAAATGGTATGTAAACCCCGTATTTACATATCTGCCACTGTGCAGGAGAATCCGTATAGGTGTTCGAGTGTTCGAACCGTATTGCGCAAGAAATGGTATGTAAACCCCGGATTTAAATATCTGCCACTGTGCAGGAGAATCCGTATAGGTTTTCGAGTGTTCGAACCGTAATGCGCAAGAAATGGTATGTAAACCCCGTATTTACATATCTGCCACTGTGCAGGAGAATCCGTATAGGTGTTCGAGTGTTCGAACCGTAATGCGCAAGAAATGGTATGTAAACCCCGTATTTACATATCTGCCACTGTGCAGAAGAATCCGTATAGGTGTTCGATTGTTCGAACCGTAATGCGCAAGAAATGGTACGGAAACCCCGTATTTACATATCTGCAACTGTGTAGGAGAATCCGTATAGGTGTTCGAGTGTTCGAACCGTAATGCGCAAGAAATGGTATGTAAACCCGTATTTACATATCTGCCACTGTGCAGGAGAATCCGTATAGGTGTTCGAGTGTTCGAACCGTAATGCGCAAGAAATGGTATGTAAACCCCGTATTTACATATCTGCCACTGTGCAGAAGAATCCGTATAGGTGTTCGATTGTTCGAACCGTAATGCGCAAGAAATGGTACGGAAACCCCGTATTTACATATCTGCAACTGTGTAGGAGAATCCGTATAGGTGTTCGAGTGTTCGAACCGTAATGCGCAAGAAATGGTATGTAAACCCGTATTTACATATCTGCCACTGTGCAGGAGAATCCGTATAGGTGTTCGAGTGTTCGAACCGTAATGCGCAAGAAATGGTACGGAAACCACGTATTTACATATCTGCCACTGTGCAGGAGAATCCGTATAGGTGTTCGAGTGTTCGAACCGTTATGCGCAAGAAATGGTACGGAAACCCCGTATTTACATATCTGCCACTGTGCAGGAGAATCCGTATAGGTGTTCGAGTGTTCGAACCGTAATGCGCAAGAAATGGTATGTAAACCCCGTATTTACATATCTGCCACTGTGCAGGAGAATCCGTATAGGTGTTCGATTGTTCGAACCGTATTGCCCAAGAAATGGTTTGTAAACGCCGTATTTACATATCTGCCACTGTGCAGGAGAATCCGTATAGGTGTTCGAGTGTTCGAACCGTAATGCGCAAGAAATGGTATGTAAACCCCGTATTTACATATCTGCCACTGTGCAGGAGAATCCGTATAGGTGTTCGATTGTTCGAACCGTATTGCCCAAGAAATGGTTTGTAAACGCCGTATTTACATATCTGCCACTGTGCAGGAGAATCCGTATAGGTGTTCGAGTGTTCGAACCGTATTGCGCAAGAAATGGTATGTAAACCCCGTATTTACATATCTGCCACTGTGCAGGAGAATCCGTATAGGTGTTCGAGTGTTCGAACCGTAATGCGCAAGAAATGGTACGGAAACCCCGTATTTACATATCTGCCACTGTGCAGGAGAATCCGTATAGGTGTTCGAGTGTTCGAACCGTAATGCGCAAGAAATGGTATGTAAACCCCGTATTTACATATCTGCCACTGTGCAGGAGAATCCGTATAGGTGTTCGATTGTTCGAACCGTATTGCCCAAGAAATGGTTTGTAAACGCCGTATTTACATATCTGCCACTCTGCAGGAGAATCCGTATAGGTGTTCGAGTGTTCGAACCGTAATGCGCAAGAAATGGTATGTAAACCCCGTATTTACATATCTGCCACTGTGCAGGAGAATCCGTATAGGTGTTCGATTGTTCGAACCGTAATGCGCAAGAAATGGTTTGTAAACGCCGTATTTACATATCTGCCACTGTGCAGGAGAATCCGTATAGGTGTTCGAGTGTTCGAACCGTAATGCGCAAGAAATGGTATGTAAACCTCGTATTTACATATCTGCCACTGTGCAGGAGAATCCGTATAGGTGTTCGAGTGTTCGAACCGTAATGCGCAAGAAATGGTACGGAAACCCCGTATTTACATATCTGCTACTGTGCAAGAGAATCCGTATAGGTGTTCGACTGTTCAAACCGTAATGCGCAAGAAATGGTATGTAAACCCCGTATTTACATATCTGCCACTGTGCAGGAGAATCCGTATAGGTGTTCGAGTGTTCGAACCGTATTGCGCAAGAAATGGTATGTAAACCCCGTATTTAAATATCTGCCACTGTGCAGGAGAATCCGTATAGGTTTTCGAGTGTTCGAACCGTAATGCGCAAGAAATGGTATGTAAACCCCGTATTTACATATCTGCCACTGTGCAGGAGAATCCGTATAGGTGTTCGAGTGTTCGAACCGTAATGCGCATGAAATGGTATGTAAACCCCGTATTTACATATCTGCCACTGTGCAGAAGAATCCGTATAGGTGTTCGATTGTTCGAACCGTAATGCGCAAGAAATGGTACGGAAACCCCGTATTTACATATCTGCCACTGTGTAGGAGAATCCGTATAGGTGTTCGAGTGTTCGAACCGTAATGCGCAAGAAATGGTATGTAAACCCGTATTTACATATCTGCCACTGTGCAGGAGAATCCGTATAGGTGTTCGAGTGTTCGAACCGTAATGCGCAAGAAATGGTATGTAAACCCCGTATTTACATATCTGCCACTGTGCAGGAGAATCCGTATAGGTGTTCGAGTGTTCGAACCGTAATGCGCAAGAAATGGTACGGAAACCACGTATTTACATATCTGCCACTGTGCAGGAGAATCCGTATAGGTGTTTGAGTGTTCGAACCGTAATGCGCAAGAAATGGTATGTAAACCCCGTATTTACATATCTGCCACTGTGCAGGAGAATCCGTATAGGTGTTCGAGTGTTCGAACCGTAATGCGCAAGAAATGGTACAGAAACCCCGTATTTACATATCTACCACTGTGCAGGAGAATCCGTATAGGTGTTCGAGTGTTCGAACCGTAATGCGCAAGAAATGGTATGTAAACCCCGTATTTACATATCTGCCACTGTGCAGGAGAATCCGTATAGGTGTTCGATTGTTCGAACCGTATTGCCCAAGAAATGGTTTGTAAACGCCGTATTTACATATCTGCCACTGTGCAGGAGAATCCGTATAGGTGTTCGAGTGTTCGAACCGTAATGCGCAAGAAATGGTATGTAAACCCCGTATTTACATATCTGCCACTGTGCAGGAGAATCCGTATAGGTGTTCGATTGTTCGAACCGTAATGCGCAAGAAATGGTTTGTAAACGCCGTATTTACATATCTGCCACTGTGCAGGAGAATCCGTATAGGTGTTCGAGTGTTCGAACCGTAATGCGCAAGAAATGGTATGTAAACCCCGAATTTACATATCTGCCACTGTGCAGGGGAATCCGTATAGGTATTCGAGTGTTCGAACCATAATGCGCAAGAAATGGTACGGAAACCCCGTATTTACATATCTGCTACTGTGCAGGAGAATCCGTATAGGTGTTCGAGTGTTCGAACCGTAATGCGCAAGAAATGGTATGTAAACCCCGTATTTACATATCTGACACTGTGCAGGAGAATCCGTATAGGTGTTCGAGTGTTCGAACCGTATTGCGCAAGAAATGGTATGTAAACCCCGTATTTAAATATCTGCCACGGTGCAGGAGAATCCGTATAGGTGTTCGATTGTTCGAACCGTAATGCGCAAGAAATGGTATGTAAACCCCGTATTTACATATCTGCCACTGTGCAGGAGAATCCGTATAGGTGTTCGAGTGTTCGAACCGTAATGCGCAAGAAATGGTATGTAAACCCCGTATTTACATATCTGCCACTGTGCAGGAGAATCCGTATAGGTGTTCGATTGTTCGAACCGTAATGCGCAAGAAATGGTACGGAAACCCCGTATTTACATATCTGCCACTGTGCAGGAGAATCCGTATAGGTGTTCGAGTGTTCGAACCGTAATGCGCAAGAAATGGTATGTAAACACCGTATTTACATATCTGCCACTGTGCAGGAGAATCCGTATAGGTGTTCGAGTGTTCGAATCTTATTGCGTAAGAATTGGTATGTAGACCCCGTATTTACATATCTGCCACTGTACAGGAGAATCCGTATAGGTGTTCGAGTGTTCGAATCTTATTGCGTAAGAATTGGTATGTAGACCCCGTATTTAGATATCTGCCACTGTGCAGGAGAATCCGTATACGTATTCGAGTGTTCGAACCGTAATGCGCAAGAAATGGTACGGAAACCCCGTATTTACATATCTGCCACTGTGCAGGAGAATCCGTATAGGTGTTCGAGTGTTCGAACCGTAATGCGCAAGAAATGGTATGTAAACCCCGTATTTACATATCTGCCACTGTGCAGGAGAATCCGTATAGTTGTTCGAGTGTTCGAACAGTAATGCGCAAGAAATGGTACGGAAACCCCGTATTTACATATCTGCCACTGTGCAGGAGAATCCGTATAGGTGTTCGAGTGTTCGAACCGTAATGCGCAAGAAATGCTATGTAAACCCCGTATTTACATATCTGCCACTGTGCAGGAGAATCCGTATAGGTGTTCGATTGTTCGAACCGTATTGCCCAAGAAATGGTTTGTAAACGCCGTATTTACATATCTGCCACTGTGCAGGAGAATCCGTATAGGTGTTCGAGTGTTCGAACCGTAATGCGCAAGAAATGGTATGTAAACCCCGTATTTACATATCTGCCACTGTGCAGGAGAATCCGTATAGGTGTTCGAGTGTTCGAACCGTAATGCGCAAGAAATGGTACGGAAACCTCGTATTTACACATCTGCCACTGTACAGGAGAATCCGTATAGGTGTTCGAGTGTTCGAACCGTAATGCGCAAGAAATGGTATGTAAAGCCCGTATTTACATATCTGCCACTGTGCAGGAGAATCCGTATAGGTGTTCGATTGTTCGAACCGTATTGCCCAAGAAATGGTTTGTAAACGCCGTATTTACATATCTGCCACTGTGCAGGAGAATCCGTATAGGTGTTCGAGTGTTCGAACCGTAATGCGCAAGAAATGGTATGTAAACCCCGTATTTACATATCTGCCACTGTGCAGGAGAATCCGTATAGGTGTTCGATTGTTTGAACCGTATTGCCCAAGAAATGGTTTGTAAACGCCGTATGTACATATCTGCCACTGTGCAGGAGAATCCGTATAGGTGTTCGAGTGTTCGAACCGTAATGCGCAAGAAATGTTATGTAAACCCCGTATTTACATATCTGCCACTGTGCAGGAGAATCCGTATAGGTGTTCGAGTGTTCGAACCGTAATGCGCAAGAAATGGAACGGAAACCCCGTATTTACATATCTGCCACTGTGCAGGAGAATCCGTATAGGTGTTCGAGTGTTCGAACCGTAATGCGCAAGAAATGGTACGGAAACCCCGTATTTACATATCTGCCACTGTGCAGGAGAATCCGTATAGGTGTTCGAGTGTTCGAACCGTAATGCGCAAGAAATGGTATGTAAACCCCGTATTTACATATCTGCCACTGTGCAGGAGAATCCGTATAGGTGTTCGATTGTTCGAACCGTATTGCCCAAGAAATGGTTTGTAAACGCCGTATTTACATATCTGCCACTGTGCAGGAGAATCCGTATAGGTGTTCGAGTGTTCGAACCGTAATGCGCAAGAAATGGTATGTAAACCCCGTATTTACATATCTGCCACTGTGCAGGAGAATCCGTATAGGTGTTCGAGTGTTCGAACCGTAATGCGCAAGAAATGGTATGTAAACCCCGTATTTACATATCTGCCACTGTGCAGGAGAATCCGTATAGGTGTTCGATTGTTCGAACCGTATTGCCCAAGAAATGGTTTGTAAACGCCGTATTTACATATCTGCCACTGTGCAGGAGAATCCGTATAGGTGTTCGAGTGTTCGAACCGTAATGCGCAAGAAATGGTATGTAAACCCCGTATTTACATATCTGCCACTGTGCAGGAGAATCCGTATAGGTGTTCGAGTGTTCGAACCGTAATGCGCAAGAAATGGAACGGAAACCCCGTATTTACATATCTCCCACTGTGCAGGAGAATCCGTATAGGTGTTCGAGTGTTCGAACCGTAATGCGCAAGAAATGGTATGTAAACCCCGTATTTACATATCTGCCACTGTGCAGGAGAATCCGTATAGGTGTTCGATTGTTCGAACCGTATTGCCCAAGAAATGGTTTGTAAACGCCGTATTTACATATCTGCCACTGTGCAGGAGAATCCGTATAGGTGTTCGAGTGTTCGATCCGTAATGCGCAAGAAATGGTATGTAAACCCCGTATTTACATATCTGCCACTGTGCAGGAGAATCCGTATAGGTGTTCGAGTGTTCGAACCGTAGTGCGCAAGAAATGGTACGGAAACCCCGTATTTACATATCTGCCACTGTGCAGGAGAATCCGTATAGGTGTTCGAGTGTTCGAACCGTAATGCGCAAGAAATGGTATGTAAACCCCGTATTTACATATCTGCCACTGTGCAGGAGAATCCGTATAGGTGTTCGAGTGTTCGAACCGTAATTCGCCCGAAATGGTATGTAAAACCCGTATTTACATATCTGCCACTGTGCAGGAGAATCCGTATAGGTGTTCGAGTGTTCGAACCGTAATGCGCAAGAAATGGTAAGTAAACCCCGTATTTGCATATCTGCCACTGTGCAGGAGAATCCGTTTAGGTGTTCGAGTGTTCGAACCGTAATGCGCAAGAAATGGTATGTAGACCCCGTATTTACATATCTGCCACTGTGTAGGAGAATCCGTATAGGTGTTCGATTGTTCGAACCGTATTGCCCAAGAAATGGTTTCTAAACGCCGTATTTACATATCTGCCACTGTGCAGGAGAATCCGTATAGGTGTTCGATTGTTCGAACCGTAATTCGCCCGAAATGGTATGTAAAACCCGTATTTACATATCTGCCACTGTGCAGGAGAATCCGTATAGGTGTTCGAGTATTCGAACCCTAATGCATGAGAAATGGTAAGTAAACCCCGTATTTACATATCTGCCACTGTGCAGGAGAATCCGTATAGGTGTTCGAGTGTTCGAACCGTAATGCGCAAGAAATGGTATGTAGACCCCGTATTTACATATCTGCCACTGTGCAGGAGAATCCGTATAGGTGTTCGATTGTTCGAACCGTATTGCCCAAGAAATGGTTTGTAAACGCCGTATTTACATATCTGCCACTGTGCAGGAGAATCCGTATAGGTGTTCGAGTGTTCGAACCGTAATGCGCAAGAAATGGTATGTAAACCCCGTATTTACATATCTGCCACTGTGCAGGAGAATCCGTATAGGTGTTCGAGTGTTCGAACCGTAATGCGCAAGAAATGGTACGGAAACCCCGTATTTACATATCTGCCACTGTGCAGGAGAATCCGTATAGGTGTTCGAGTGTTCGAACCGTAATGCGCAAGAAATGGTATGTAAACCCCGTATTTACATATCTGCCACTGTGCAGGAGAATCCGTATAGGTGTTCGATTGTTCGAACCGTATTGCCCATGAAATGGTTTGTAAACGCCGTATTTACATATCTGCCACTGTGCAGGAGAATCCGTATAGGTGTTCGAGTGTTCGAACCGTAATGCGCAAAAATGGTATGTAAACCCCGTATTTACATATCTGCCACTGTGCAGGAGAATCCGTATAGGTGTTCGAGTGTTCGAACCGTAATGCGCAAGAAATGGAACGGAAACCCCGTATTTACATATCTTCCACTGTGCAGGAGAATCCGTATAGGTGTTCGAGTGTTCGAACCGTAATGCGCAAGAAATGGTATGTAAACCCCGTATTTACATATCTGCCACTGTGCAGGAGAATCCGTATAGGTGTTCGATTGTTCGAACCGTATTGCCCAAGAAATGGTTTGTAAACGCCGTATTTACATATCTGCCACTGTGCAGGAGAATCCGTATAGGTGTTCGAGTGTTCGATCCGTAATGCGCAAGAAATGGTATGTAAACCCCGTATTTACATATCTGCCACTGTGCAGGAGAATCCGTATAGGTGTTCGAGTGTTCGAACCGTAGTGCGCAAGAAATGGTACGGAAACCTCGTATTTACATATCTGCCACTGTGCAGGAGAATCCGTGTAGGTGTTCGAGTGTTCGAACCGTAATGCGCAAGAAATGGTATGTAAACCCCGTATTTACATATCTGCCACTGTGCAGGAGAATCCGTATAGGTGTTCGAGTGTTCGAACCGTAATTCGCCCGAAATGGTATGTAAAACCCGTATTTACATATCTGCCACTGTGCAGGAGAATCCGTATAGGTGTTCGAGTGTTCGAACCGTAATGCGCAAGAAATGGTAAGTAAACCCCGTATTTACATATTTGCCACTGTGCAGGAGAATCCGTTTAGGTGTTCGAGTGTTCGAACCGTAATGCGCAAGAAATGGTATGTAGACCCCGTATTTACATATCTGCCACTGTGCAGGAGAATCCGTATAGGTGTTCGATTGTTCGAACCGTATTGCCCAAGAAATGGTTTGTAAACGCCGTATTTACATATCTGCCACTGTGCAGGAGAATCCGTATAGGTGTTCGATTGTTCGAACCGTAATTCGCCCGAAATGGTATGTAAAACCCGTATTTACATATCTGCCACTGTGTAGGAGAATCCGTATAGGTGTTCGAGAGTTCGAACCCTAATGCATGAGAAATGGTAAGTAAACCCCGTATTTACATATCTGCCACTGTGCAGGAGAATCCGTATAGGTGTTCGAGTGTTCGAACCGTAATGCGCAAGAAATGGTATATAGACCCCGTATTTACATATCTGCCACTGTGCAGGAGAATCCGTATAGGTGTTCGATTGTTCGAACCGTATTGCCCAAGAAATGGTTTGTAAACGCCGTATTTACATATCTGCCACTGTGCAGGAGAATCCGTATAGGTGTTCGAGTGTTCGAACCGTAATGCGCAAGAAATGGTACGGAAACCCCGTATTTACATATCTGCCACTGTGCAGGAGAATCCGTATAGGTGTTCGAGTGTTCGAACCGTAATGCGCAAGAAATGGTATGTAAACCCCGTATTTACATATCTGCCACTGTGCAGGAGAATCCGTATAGGTGTTCGATTGTTCGAACCGTATTGCCCAAGAAATGGTTTGTAAACGCCGTATTTACATATCTGCCACTGTGCAGGAGAATCCGTATAGGTGTTCGAGTGTTCGAACCGTAATGCGCAAGAAATGGTATGTAAACCCCGTATTTACATATCTGCCACTGTGCAGGAGAATCCGTATAGGTGTTCGAGTGTTCGAACCGTAATGCGCAAGAAATGGTACGGAAACCCCGTATTTACATATATGCCACTGTGCAGGAGAATCCGTATAGGTGTTCGAGTGTTCGAACCGTAATGCGCAAGAAATGGTAAGTAAACCCCGTATTTACATATCTGCCACTGTGCAGGAGAATCCGTTTAGGTGTTCGAGTGTTCGAACCGTAATGCGCAAGAAATGGTATGTAGACCCCGTATTTACATATCTGCCACTGTGCAGGAGAATCCGTATAGGTGTTCGATTGTTCGAACCGTATTGCCCAAGAAATGGTTTGTAAACGCCGTATTTACATATCTGCCACTGTGCAGGAGAATCCGTATAGGTGTTCGATTGTTCGAACCGTAATTCGCCCGAAATGGTATGTAAAACCCGTATTTACATATCTGCCACTGTGCAGGAGAATCCGTATAGGTGTTCGAGTGTTCGAACCGTAATGCATGAGAAATGGTAAGTAAACCCCGTATTTACATATCTGCCACTGTGCAGGAGAATCCGTATAGGTGTTCGAGTGTTCGAACCGTAATGCGCAAGAAATGGTATGTAGACCCCGTATTTACATATCTGCCACTGTGCAGGAGAATCCGTATAGGTGTTCGATTGTTCGAACCGTATTGCCCAAGAAATGGTTTGTAAACGCCGTATTTACATATCTGCCACTGTGCAGGAGAATCCGTATAGGTGTTCGAGTGTTCGAACCGTAATGCGCAAGAAATGGTATGTAAACCCCGTATTTACATATCTGCCACTGTGCAGGAGAATCCGTATAGGTGTTCGAGTGTTCGAACCGTAATGCGCAAGAAATGGTACGGAAACCCCGTATTTACATATCTGCCACTGTGCAGGAGAATCCGTATAGGTGTTCGAGTGTTCGAACCGTAATGCGCAAGAAATGGTATGTAAACCCCGTATTTACATATCTGCCACTGTGCAGGAGAATCCGTATAGGTGTTCGATTGTTCGAACCGTATTGCCCAAGAAATGGTTTGTAAACGCCGTATTTACATATCTGCCACTGTGTAGGAGAATCCGTATAGGTGTTCGAGTGTTCGAACCGTAATGCGCAAGAAATGGTATGTAAACCCCGTATTTACATATCTGCCACTGTGCAGGAGAATCCGTATAGGTGTTCGAGTGTTCGAACCGTAATGCGCAAGAAATGGTACGGAAACCCCGTATTTACATATCTGCCACTGTGCAGGAGAATCCGTATAGGTGTTCGAGTGTTCGAACCGTAATGCGCAAGAAATGGTATGTAAACCCCGTATTTACATATCTGCCACTGTGCAGGAGAATCCGTATAGGTGTTCGAGTGTTCGAATCGTATTGCGCAAGAATTGGTATGTAAACCCCGTATTTACATATCTGCCACTGTGCAGGAGAATCCGTATAGGTGTTCGAGTGTTCGAACCGTAATTCGCCCGAAATGGTATGTAAAACCCGTATTTACATATCTGCCACTGTGCCGGAGAATCCGTATAGGAGTTCGAGTGTTCGAACCCTAATGCATGAGAAATGGTAAGTAAACCCCGTATTTACATATCTGCCACTGTGTAGGAGAATCCGTTTAGGTGTTCGAGTGTTCGAACCGTAATGCGCAAGAAATGGTATGTAGACCCCTTATTTACATATCTGCCACTGTGCAGGAGAATCCGTATAGGTGTTCGATTGTTCGAACCGTATTGCCCAAGAAATGGTTTGTAAACGCCGTATTTACATATCTGCCACTGTGCAGGAGAATCCGTATAGGTGTTCGATTGTTCGAACCGTAATGCGCAAGAAATGGTATGTAAACCCCGTATTTACATATCTGCCACTGTGCAGGAGAATCCGTATAGGTGTTCGAGTGTTCGAACCATAATGCGCAAGAAATGGTACGGAAACCCCGTATTTACATATCTGCCACTGTGCAGGAGAATCCGTATAGGTGTTCGAGTGTTCGAACCGTAATGCGCAAGAAATGGTATGTAAACCCGTATTTACATATCTGCCACTGTGCAGGAGAATCCGTATAGGTGTTCGATTGTTCGAACCGTATTGCCCAAGAAATGGTTTGTAAACGCCGTATTTACATATCTGCCACTGTGCAGGAGAATCCGTATAGGTGTTCGAGTGTTCGAACCGTAATGCGCAAGAAATGGTATGTAAACCCCGTATTTACATATCTGCCACTGTGCAGGAGAATCCGTATAGGTGTTCGATTGTTCGAACCGTATTGCCCAAGAAATGGTTTGTAAACGCCGTATTTACATATCTGCCACTGTGCAGGAGAATCCGTATAGGTGTTCGAGTGTTCGAACAGTATTGCGCAAGAAATGGTATGTAAACCCCGTATTTACATATCTGCCACTGTGCAGGAGAATCCGTATAGGTGTTCGAGTGTTCGAACCGTAATGCGCAAGAAATGGTACGAAAACCCCGTATTTACATATCTGCCACTGTGCAGGAGAATCCGTATAGGTGTTCGAGTGTTCGAACCGTAATGCGCAAGAAATGGTACGGAAACCCCGTATTTACATATCTGCCACTGTGCAGGAGAATCCGTATAGGTGTTCGAGTTTTCGAACCGTAATGCGCAAGAAATGGTATGTAAACCCCGTATTTACATATCTGCCACTGTGCAGGAGAATCCGTATAGGTGTTCAATTGTTTGAACCGTATTGCCCAAGAAATGGTTTGTAAACGCCGTATTTACATATCTGCCACTGTGCAGGAGAATCCGTATAGGTGTTCGAGTGTTCGAACCGTAATGCGCAAGAAATGGTATGTAATCCCCGTATTTACATATCTGCCACTGTGCAGTTGAATCCGTATAGGTGTTCGAGTGTTCGAACCGTAATGCGCAAGAAATGGTACGGAAACCCCGTATTTACATATCTGCCACTGTGCAGGAGAATCCGTATAGGTGTTCGAGTGTTCGAACCGTAATGCGCAAGAAATGGTATGTAAACCCCGTATTTACATATCTGCCACTGTGCAGGAGAATCCGTATAGGTGTTCGATTGTTCGAACTGTATTGCCCAAGAAATGGTTTGTAAACGCCGTATTTACATATCTGCCACTGTGCAGGAGAATCCGTATAGGTGTTCGAGTGTTCGATCCGTAATGCGCAAGAAATGGTCTGTAAACCCCGTATTTACATATCTGCCGCTGTGCAGGAGAATCCGTATAGGTGTTCGAGTGTTCGAACCGTAATGCGCAAGAAATGGTACGGAAACCCCGTATTTACATATCTGCCACTGTGCAGGAGAATCCGTATAGGTGTTCGAGTGTTCGAACCGTAATGCGCAAGAAATGGTATGTAAACCCCGTATTTACATATCTGCCACTTTGCAGGAGAATCCGTATAGGTGTTCGATTGTTCGAACCGTATTGCCCAAGAAATGGTTTGTAAACGCCGTATTTACATATCTGCCACTGTGCAGGAGAATCCGTATAGGTGTTCGAGTGTTCGAACCGTAATGCGCAAGAAATGGTATGTAAACCCCGTATTTACATATCTGCCACTGTGCTGGAGAATCCGTATAGGTGTTCGATTGTTCGAACCGTATTGCCTAAGAAATGGTTTGTAAACGCCGTATTTACATATCTGCCACTGTGCAGGAGAATCCGTATAGGTGTTCGAGTGTTCGAACCGTATTGCGCAAGAAATGGTATGTAAACCCCGTATTTACATATCTGCCACTGTGCAGGAGAATCCGTATAGGTGTTCGAGTGTTCGAACCGTAATGCGCAAGAAATGTTACGGAAACCCCGTATTTACATATCTGCCACTGTGCAGGAGAATCCGTATAGGTGTTCGAGTATTCGAACCGTAATGCGCAAGAAATGGTATGTAAACCCCGTATTTACATATCTGCCACTGTGCAGGAGAATCCGTATAGGTGTTCGATTGTTCGAACCGTATTGCCCAAGAAATGGTTTGTAAACGCCGTATTTACATATCTGCCACTGTGCAGGAGAATCCGTATAGGTGTTCGAGTGTTCGAACCGTAATGCGCAAGAAATTGTATGTAAACCCCGTATTTACATATCTGCCACTGTACAGGAGAATCCGTATAGGTGTTCGAGTGTTCGAATCGTATTGCGCAAGAATTGGTATGTAAACCCCGTATTTACATATCTGCCACTGTTCAGGAGAATCCGTATAGGTGTTCGAGTGTTCGAACCGTATTGCGCAAGAAAGGGTATGTAAACCCCGTATTTACATATATACCACTGTGCAGGAGAATCCGTATAGGTGTTCGAGTGTTCGAACCGTAATTCGCCCGAAATGGTATGTAAAACCCGTATTTACATATCTGCCACTGTGCAGGAGAATCCGTATAGGTGTTCGAGTGTTCGAACCGTAATGCATGAGAAATGGTAAGTACACCCCGTATTTACATATCTGCCACTGTGTAGGAGAATCCGTTTAGGTGTTTGATTGTTCGAACCGTAATGCGCAAGAAATGGTATGTAAACCCCGTATTTACATATCTGCCACTGTGCAGGAGAATCCGTATAGGTGTTCGATTGTTTGAACCGTATTGCCCAAGAAATGGTTTGTAAACGCCGTATTTACATATCTGCCACTGTGCAGGAGAATCCGTATAGGTGTTCGAGTGTTCGATCCGTAATGCGCAAGAAATGGTATGTAAACCCCGTATTTACATATCTGCCACTGTGCAGGAGAATCCGTATAGGTGTTCGAGTGTTCGAACCGTAATGCGCAAGAAATGGTACGGAAACCCCGTATTTACATATCTGCCACTGTGCAGGAGAATCCGTATAGGTGTTCGAGTGTTCGAACCGTAATGCGCAAGAAATGGTATGTAAACCCCGTATTTACATATCTGCCACTGTGCAGGAGAATCCGTATAGGTGTTCGATTGTTCGAACCGTATAGCCCAAGAAATGGTTTGTAAACGCCGTATTTACATATCTGCCACTGTGCTGGAGAATCCGTTTAGGTGTTCGAGTGTTCGAACCGTAATGCGCAAGAAATGGTATGTAAACCCCGTATTTACATATCTGCCACTGTGCAGGAGAATCCGTATAGGTGTTCGATTGTTCAAACCGTATTGCCCAAGAAATGGTTTGTAAACGCCGTATTTACATATCTGCCACTGTGCAGGAGAATCCGTATAGGTGTTCGAGTGTTCGAACCGTATTGCGCAAGAAATGGTATGTAAACCCCGTATTTACATATCTGCCACTGTGCAGGAGAATCCGTATAGGTGTTCGAGTGTTCGAACCGTAATGCGCAAGAAATGGTACGGAAACCCCGTATTTACATATCTGCCACTGTGCAGGAGAATCCGTATAGGTGTTCGAGTGTTCGAACCGTAATGCGCAAGAAATGGTATGTAAACCCCGTATTTACATATCTGCCACTGTGCAGGAGAATCCGTATAGGTGTTCGATTGTTCGAACCGTATTGCCCAAGAAATGGTTTGTAAACGCCGTATTTACATATCTGCCACTGTGCAGGAGAATCCGTATAGGTGTTCGAGTGTTCGAACCGTAATGCGCAAGAAATGGTATGTAAACCCCG
This sequence comes from Camellia sinensis, assembly GCF_055761805.1. Taxonomy (NCBI): domain Eukaryota; kingdom Viridiplantae; phylum Streptophyta; class Magnoliopsida; order Ericales; family Theaceae; genus Camellia; species Camellia sinensis. The sequence continues at coordinate 119,888,120 of NC_138974.1, forward strand.
TATTTACATATCTGCCACTGTGCCGGAGAATCCGTATAGGTGTTCGATTGTTCGAACCGTAATGCGCAAGAAATGGTTTGTAAACGCCGTATTTACATATCTGCCACTGTGCAGGAGAATCCGTATAGGTGTTCGAGTGTTCGAACCGTAATGCGCAAGAAATGGTATGTAAACCCCGTATTTACATATCTGCCACTGTGCAGGAGAATCCGTATAGGTGTTCGATTGTTCGAACCGTAATGCGCAAGAAATGGTTTGTAAACGCCGTATTTACATATCTGCCACTGTGCAGGAGAATCCGTATAGGTGTTCGAGTGTTCGAACCGTAATGCGCAAGAATTGGTATGTAAACCCCGAATTTACATATCTGCCACTGTGCAGGAGAATCCGTATAGGTGTTCGATTGTTCGAACCGTAATGCGCAAGAAATGGTACGGAAACCCCGTAATTACATATCTGCTACTGTGCAGGAGAATCCGTATAGGTGTTCGAGTGTTCGAACCGTAATGCGCAAGAAATGGTATGTAAACCCCGTATTTACATATCTGCCACTGTGCAGGAGAATCCGTATAGGTGTTCGAGTGTTCGAACCGTATTGCGCAAGAAATGGTATGTAAACCCCGTATTTAAATATCTGCCACGGTGCAGGAGAATCCGTATAGGTGTTCGAGTGTTCGAACCGTAATGCGCAAGAAATGGTATGTAAACCCCGTATTTACATATCTGCCACTGTCCAGGAGAATCCGTATAGGTGTTCGATTGTTCGAACCGTAATGCGCAAGAAATAGTATGTAAACCCCGTATTTACATATCTGCCACTGTGCAGAAGAATCCGTATAGGTGTTCAATTGTTCGAACCGTAATGCGCAAGAAATGGTACGGAAACCCCGTATTTACATATCTGCCACTGTGTAGGAGAATCCGTATAGGTGTTCGAGTGTTCGAACCGTATTGCGCAAGAAATGGTATGTAAACCCCGTATTTACATATCTGCCACTGTACAGGAGAATCCGTATAGGTGTTCGAGTGTTCGAACCGTAATGCGCAAGAAATGGTACGGAAACCCCGTATTTACATATCTGCCACTGTGCAGGAGAATCCGTATAGGTGTTCGAGTGTTCGAACCGTAATGCGCAAGAAATGGTATGTAAACCCCGTATTTACATATCTGCCACTGTGCAGGAGAATCCGTATAGGTGTTCGATTGTTCGAACCGTATTGCCCAAGAAATGGTTTGTAAACGCCGTATTTACATATCTGCCACTGTGCAGGAGAATCCGTATAGGTGTTCGAGTGTTCGAACCGTAATGCGCAAGAAATGGTATGTAAACCCCGTATTTACATATCTGCCACTGTGCAGGAGAATCCGTATAGGTGTTCGATTGTTCGAACCGTAATGCGCAAGAAATGGTTTGTAAACGCCGTATTTACATATCTGCCACTGTGCAGGAGAATCCGTATAGGTGTTCGAGTGTTCGAACCGTAATGCGCAAGAAATGGTATGTAAACCCCGTATTTACATATCTGCCACTGTGCAGGAGAATCCGTATAGGTGTTCGATTGTTCGAACCGTAATGCGCAAGAAATGGTTTGTAAACGCCGTATTTACATATCTGCCACTGTGCAGGAGAATCCGTATAGGTGTTCGAGTGTTCGAACCGTAATGCGCAAGAATTGGTATGTAAACCCCGAATTTACATATCTGCCACTGTGCAGGAGAATCCGTATAGGTGTTCGAGTGTTCGAACCGTAATGCGCAAGAAATGGTACGGAAACCCCGTATTTACATATCTGCTACTGTGCAGGAGAATCCGTATAGGTGTTCGAGTGTTCGAACCGTAATGCGCAAGAAATGGTATGTAAACCCCGTATTGACATATCTGCCACTGTGCAGGAGAATCCGTATAGGTGTTCGAGTGTTCGAACCGTATTGCGCAAGAAATGGTATGTAAACCCCGTATTTAAATATCTGCCACGGTGCAGGAGAATCCGTATAGGTGTTCGAGTGTTCGAACCGTAATGCGCAAGAAATGGTATGTAAACCCCGTATTTACATATCTGCCACTGTCCAGGAGAATCCGTATAGGTGTTCGAGTGTTCGAACCGTAATGCGCAAGAAATAGTATGTAAACCCCGTATTTACATATCTGCCACTGTGCAGAAGAATCCGTATAGGTGTTCAATTGTTCGAACCGTAATGCGCAAGAAATGGTACGGAAACCCCGTATTTACATATCTGCCACTGTGTAGGAGAATCCGTATAGGTGTTCGAGTGTTCGAACCGTAATGCGCAAGAAATGGTATGTAAACCCCGTATTTACATATCTGCCACTGTGCAGGAGAATCCGTATAGGTGTTCGAGTGTTCGAACCGTAATGCGTAAGAAATGGTATGTAAACCCCGTATTTACATATCTGCCACTGTGCAGGAGAATCCGTATAGGTGTTCGAGTGTTCGAACCGTAATGCGCAAGAAATGGTATGTAAACCCCGTATTTACATATCTGCCACTGTGCAGGAGAATCCGTATAGGTGTTCGAGTGTTCGAACCGTAATGCGCAAGAAATGGTACGGAAACCACGCATTTACAAATCTGCCACTGTGCAGGAGAATTCGTATAGGTGTTTGAGTGTTCGAACCGTAATGCGCTAGAAATGGTATGTAAACCCCGTATTTACATATCTGCCACTGTGCAGGAGAATCCGTATAGGTGTTCGATTGTTCGAACCGTATTGCCCAAGAAATGATTTGTAAACGCCGTATTTACATATCTGCCACTGTGCAGGAGAATCCGTATAGGTGTTCGAGTGTTCGAACCGTAATGTGCAAGAAATGGTACGTAAACCCCGTATTTACATATCTGCCACTGTGCAGGAGAATCCGTATAGGTGTTCGATTGTTCGAACCGTAATGCGCAAGAAATGGTTTGTAAACGCCGTATTTACATATCTGCCACTGTGCAGGAGAATCCGTATAGGTGTTCGAGTGTTCGAACCGTAATGCGCAAGAATTGGTATGTAAACCCCGAATTTACATATCTGCCACTGTGCAGGAGAATCCGTATAGGTGTTCGATTGTTCGAACCGTATTGCCCAAGAAATGGTTTGTAAACGCCGTATTTACATATCTGCCACTGTGCAGGAGAATCCGTATAGGTGTTCGAGTGTTCGAACCGTAATGCGCAAGAAATGGTATGTAAACCCCGTATTTACATATCTGCCACTGTGCAGGAGAATCCGTATAGGTGTTCGATTGTTCGAACCGTAATGCGCAAGAAATGGTTTGTAAACGCCGTATTTACATATCTGCCACTGTGCAGGAGAATCCGTATAGGTGTTCGAGTGTTCGAACCGTAATGCGCAAGAATTGGTATGTAAACCCCGAATTTACATATCTGCCACTGTGCAGGAGAATCCGTATAGGTGTTCGAGTGTTCGAACCGTAATGCGCAAGAAATGGTACGGAAACCCCGTATTTACATATCTGCTACTGTGCAGGAGAATCCGTATAGGTGTTCGAGTGTTCGAACCGTAATGCGCAAGAAATGGTATGTAAACCCCGTATTTACATATCTGCCACTGTGCAGGAGAATCCGTATAGGTGTTCGAGTGTTCGAACCGTAATGCGCAAGAAATGGTATGTAAACCCCGTATTTACATATCTGCCACTGTGCAGGAGAATCCGTATAGGTGTTCGAGTGTTCGAACCGTAATGCGCAAGAAATGGTACGGAAACCACGCATTTACAAATCTGCCACTGTGCAGGAGAATTCGTATAGGTGTTTGAGTGTTCGAACCGTAATGCGCTAGAAATGGTATGTAAACCCCGTATTTACATATCTGCCACTGTGCAGGAGAATCCGTATAGGTGTTCGATTGTTCGAACCGTATTGCCCAAGAAATGATTTGTAAACGCCGTATTTACATATCTGCCACTGTGCAGGAGAATCCGTATAGGTGTTCGAGTGTTCGAACCGTAATGTGCAAGAAATGGTACGTAAACCCCGTATTTACATATCTGCCACTGTGCAGGAGAATCCGTATAGGTGTTCGATTGTTCGAACCGTAATGCGCAAGAAATGGTTTGTAAACGCCGTATTTACATATCTGCCACTGTGCAGGAGAATCCGTATAGGTGTTCGAGTGTTCGAACCGTAATGCGCAAGAATTGGTATGTAAACCCCGAATTTACATATCTGCCACTGTGCAGGAGAATCCGTATAGGTGTTCGAGTGTTCGAACCGTAATGCGCAAGAAATGGTACGGAAACCCCGTATTTACATATCTGCTACTGTGCAGGAGAATCCGTATAGGTGTTCGAGTGTTCGAACCGTAATGCGCAAGAAATGGTATGTAAACCCCGTATTTACATATCTGCCACTGTGCAGGAGAATCCGTATAGGTGTTCGATTGTTCGAACCGTAATGCGCAAGAAATGGTTTGTAAACGCCGTATTTACATATCTGCCACTGTGCAGGAGAATCCGTATAGGTGTTCGAGTGTTCGAACCGTAATGCGCAAGAATTGGTATGTAAACCCCGAATTTACATATCTGCCACTGTGCAGGAGAATCCGTATAGGTGTTCGAGTGTTCGAACCGTAATGCGCAAGAAATGGTACGGAAACCCCGTATTTACATATCTGCTACTGTGCAGGAGAATCCGTATAGGTGTTCGAGTGTTCGAACCGTAATGCGCAAGAAATGGTATGTAAACCCCGTATTTACATATCTGCCACTGTGCAGGAGAATCCGTATAGGTGTTCGAGTGTTCGAACCGTATTGCGCAAGAAATGGTATGTAAACCCCGTATTTAAATTTCTGCCACGGTGCAGGAGAATCCGTATAGGTGTTCGAGTGTTCGAACCGTAATGCGCAAGAAATGGTATGTAAACCCCGTATTTACATATCTGCCACTGTCCAGGAGAATCCGTATAGGTGTTCGAGTGTTCGAACCGTAATGCGCAAGAAATAGTATGTAAACCCCGTATTTACATATCTGCCACTGTGCAGAAGAATCCGTATAGGTGTTCAATTGTTCGAACCGTAATGCGCAAGAAATGGTACGGAAACCCCGTATTTACATATCTGCCACTGTGTAGGAGAATCCGTATAGGTGTTCGAGTGTTCGAACCGTAATGCGCAAGAAATGGTATGTAAACCCCGTATTTACATATCTGCCACTGTGCAGGAGAATCCGTATAGGTGTTCGAGTGTTCGAACCGTAATGCGTAAGAAATGGTATGTAAACCCCGTATTTACATATCTGCCACTGTGCAGGAGAATCCGTATAGGTGTTCGAGTGTTCGAACCGTAATGCGCAAGAAATGGTATGTAAACCCCGTATTTACATATCTGCCACTGTGCAGGAGAATCCGTATAGGTGTTCGAGTGTTCGAACCGTAATGCGCAAGAAATGGTACGGAAACCACGCATTTACAAATCTGCCACTGTGCAGGAGAATTCGTATAGGTGTTTGAGTGTTCGAACCGTAATGCGCTAGAAATGGTATGTAAACCCCGTATTTACATATCTGCCACTGTGCAGGAGAATCCGTACAGGTGTTCGATTGTTCGAACCGTATTGCCCAAGAAATGATTTGTAAACGCCGTATTTACATATCTGCCACTGTGCAGGAGAATCCGTATAGGTGTTCGAGTGTTCGAACCGTAATGTGCAAGAAATGGTACGTAAACCCCGTATTTACATATCTGCCACTGTGCAGGAGAATCCGTATAGGTGTTCGATTGTTCGAACCGTAATGCGCAAGAAATGGTTTGCAAACGCCGTATTTACATATCTGCCACTGTGCAGGAGAATCCGTATAGGTGTTCGAGTGTTCGAACCGTAATGCGCAAGAATTGGTATGTAAACCCCGAATTTACATATCTGCCACTGTGCAGGAGAATCCGTATAGGTGTTCGAGTGTTCGAACCGTAATGCGCAAGAAATGGTACGGAAACCCCGTATTTACATATCTGCTACTGTGCAGGAGAATCCGTATAGGTGTTCGAGTGTTCGAACCGTAATGCGCAAGAAATGGTATGTAAACCCCGTATTTACATATCTGCCACTGTGCAGGAGAATCCGTATAGGTGTTCGAGTGTTCGAACCGTATTGCGCAAGAAATGGTATGTAAACCCCGTATTTAAATATCTGCCACGGTGCCGGAGAATCCGTATAGGTGTTCGAGTGTTCGAACCGTAATGCGCAAGAAATGGTATGTAAACCCCGTATTTACATATCTGCCACTGTCCAGGAGAATCCGTATAGGTGTTCGAGTGTTCGAACCGTAATGCGCAAGAAATAGTATGTAAACCCCGTATTTACATATCTGCCACTGTGCAGAAGAATCCGTATAGGTGTTCAATTGTTCGAACCGTAATGCGCAAGAAATGGTACGGAAACCCCGTATTTACATATCTGCCACTGTGTAGGAGAATCCGTATAGGTGTTCGAGTGTTCGAACCGTAATGCGCAAGAAATGGTATGTAAACCCCGTATTTACATATCTGCCACTGTGCAGGAGAATCCGTATAGGTGTTCGAGTGTTCGAACTGTAATGCGTAAGAAATGGTATGTAAACCCCGTATTTACATATCTGCAACTGTGCAGGAGAATCCGTATAGGTGTTCGAGTGTTCGAACCGTAATGCGCAAGAAATGGTATGTAAACTCCGTATTTACATATCTGCCACTGTGCAGGAGAATCCGTATAGGTGTTCGAGTGTTCGAACCGTAATGCGCAAGAAATGGTACGGAAACCACGCATTTACAAATCTGCCACTGTGCAGGAGAATTCGTATAGGTGTTTGAGTGTTCGAACCGTAATGCGCTAGAAATGGTATGTAAACCCCGTATTTACATATCTGCCACTGTGCAGGAGAATCCGTATAGGTGTTCGATTGTTCGAACCGTATTGCCCAAGAAATGGTTTGTAAACGCCGTATTTACATATCTGCCACTGTGCAGGAGAATCCGTATAGGTGTTCGAGTGTTCGAACCGTAATGTGCAAGAAATGGTACGTAAACCCCGTATTTACATATCTGCCACTGTGCAGGAGAATCCGTATAGGTGTTCGAGTGTTCGAACCGTAATGCGCAAGAAATGGTACGGAAACCCCGTATTTACATATCTGCCACTGTGCAGGAGAATCCGTATAGGTGTTCGAGTGTTCGAACCGTAATGCGCAAGAAATGGTATGTAAACCCCGTATTTACATATCTGCCACTGTGCAGGAGAATCCGTATAGGTGTTTGATTGTTCGAACCGTATTGCCCAAGAAATGGTTTGTAAACGCCGTATTTACATATCTGCCACTGTGCAGGAGAATCCGTATAGGTGTTCGAGTGTTCGATCCGTAATGCGCAAGAAATGGTATGTAAACCCCGTATTTACATATCTGCCGCTGTGCAGGAGAATCCGTATAGGTGTTCGAGTGTTCGAACCGTAATGGGCAAGAAATGGTACGGAAACCCCGTATTTACATATCTGCCACTGTGCAGGAGAATCCGTATAGGTGTTCGAGTGTTCGAACCGTAATGCGCAAGAAATGGTATGTAAACCCCGTATTTACATATCTGCCACTGTGGAGGAGAATCCGTATAGGTGTTCGATTGTTCGAACCGTATTGCCCAAGAAATGGTTTGTAAACGCCGTATTTACATATCTGCCACTGTGCAGGAGAATCCGTATAGGTGTTCGAGTGTTCGAACCGTAATGCGCAAGAAATGGTATGTAAACCCCGTATTTACATATCTGCCACTGTGCTGGAGAATCCGTATAGGTGTTCGATTGTTCGAACCGTATTGCCCAAGAAATGGTTTGTAAACGCCGTATTTACATATCTGCCACTGTGCAGGAGAATCCGTATAGGTGTTCGAGTGTTCGAACCGTATTGCGCAAGAAGTGGTATGTAAACCCCGTATTTACATATCTGCCACTGTGCAGGAGAATCCGTATAGGTGTTCGAGTGTTCGAACCGTAATGCGCAAGAAATGTTACGGAAACCCCGTATTTACATATCTGCCACTGTGCAGGAGAATCCGTATAGGTGTTCGAGTATTCGAACCGTAATGCGCAAGAAATGGTATGTAAACCCCGTATTTACATATCTGCCACTGTGCAGGAGAATCCGTATAGGTGTTCGATTGTTCGAACCGTATTGCCCAAGAAATGGTTTGTAAACGCCGTATTTACATATCTGCCACTGTGCAGGAGAATCCGTATAGGTGTTCGAGTGTTCGAACCGTAATGCGCAAGAAATTGTATGTAAACCCCGTATTTACATATCTGCCACTGTACAGGAGAATCCGTATAGGTGTTCGAGTGTTCGAATCGTATTGCGCAAGAATTGGTATGTAAACCCCGTATTTACATATCTGCCACTGTTCAGGAGAATCCGTATAGGTGTTCGAGTGTTCGAACCGTATTGCGCAAGAAAGGGTATGTAAACCCCGTATTTACATATATACCACTGTGCAGGAGAATCCGTATAGGTGTTCGAGTGTTCGAACCGTAATTCGCCCGAAATGGTATGTAAAACCCGTATTTACATATCTGCCACTGTGCAGGAGAATCCGTATAGGTGTTCGAGTGTTCGAACCCTAATGCATGAGAAATGGTAAGTACACCCCGTATTTACATATCTGCCACTGTGTAGGAGAATCCGTTTAGGTGTTCGAGTGTTCGAACCGTAATGCGCAAGAAATGGTATGTAAACCCCGTATTTACATATCTGCCACTGTGCAGGAGAATCCGTATAGGTGTTCGATTGTTCGAACCGTATTGCCCAAGAAATGGTTTGTAAACGCCGTATTTACATATCTCCCACTGTGCAGGAGAATCCGTATAGGTGTTCGAGTGTTCGATCCGTAATGCGCAAGAAATGGTATGTAAACCCCGTATTTACATATCTGCCACTGTGCAGGAGAATCCGTATAGGTGTTCGAGTGTTCGAACCGTAATGCGCAAGAAATGGTACGGAAACCCCGTATTTACATATCTGCCACTGTGCAGGAGAATCCGTATAGGTGTTCGAGTGTTCGAACCGTAATGCGCAAGAAATGGTATGTAAACCCCGTATTTACATATCTGCCACTGTGCAGGAGAATCCGTATAGGTGTTCGATTGTTCGAACCGTATTGCCCAAGAAATGGTTTGTAAACGCCGTATTTACATATCTGCCACTGTGCTGGAGAATCCGTATAGGTGTTCGAGTGTTCGAACCGTAATGCGCAAGAAATGGTATGTAAACCCTGTATTTACATATCTGCCACTGTGCAGGAGAATCCGTATAGGTGTTCGATTGTTCGAACCGTATTGCCCAAGAAATGGTTTGTAAACGCCGTATTTACATATCTGCCACTGTGCAGGAGAATCCGTATAGGTGTTCGAGTGTTCGAACCGTATTGCGCAAGAAATGGTATGTAAACCCCGTATTTACATATCTGCCACTGTGCAGGAGAATCCGTATAGGTGTTCGAGTGTTCGAACCGTAATGCGCAAGAAATGGTACGGAAACCCCGTATTTACATATCTGCCACTGTGCAGGAGAATCCGTATAGGTGTTCGAGTGCTCAAACCGTAATGCGCAAGAAATGGTATGTAAACCCCGTATTTACATATCTGCCACTGTGCAGGAGAATCCGTATAGGTGTTCGATTGTTCGAACCGTATTGCCCAAGAAATGGTTTGTAAACGCCGTATTTACATATCTGCCACTGTGCAGGAGAATCCGTATAGGTGTTCGAGTGTTCGAACCGTAATGCGCAAGAAATGGTATGTAAACCCCGTATTTACATATCTGCCACTGTGCAGGAGAATCCGTATAGGTGTTCGATTGTTCGAACCGTAATGCGCAAGAAATGGTTTGTAAACGCCGTATTTACATATCTGCCACTGTGCAGGAGAATCCGTATAGGTGTTCGAGTGTTCGAACCGTAATGCGCAAGAAATGGTATGTAAACCCCGTATTTACATATCTGCCACTGTGCAAGAGAATCCGTATAGGTGTTCGATTGTTCGAACCGTAATGCGCAAGAAATGGTTTGTAAACGCCGTATTTACATATCTGCCACTGTGCAGGAGAATCCGTATAGGTGTTCGAGTGTTCGAACCGTAATGCGCAAGAAATGGTATGTAAACCCCGAATTTACATATCTGCCACTGTGCAGGAGAATCCGTATAGGTGTTCGAGTGTTCGAACCGTAATGCGCAAGAAATGGTACGGAAACCCCGTATTTACATATCTGCTACTGTGCAGGAGAATCCGTATAGGTGTTCGAGTGCTCGAACCGTAATGCACAAGAAATGGTATGTAAACCCCGTATTTACATATCTGCCACTGTGCAGGAGAATCCGTATAGGTGTTCGAGTGTTCGAACCGTATTGCGCAAGAAATGGTATGTAAACCCCGTATTTAAATATCTGCCACGGTGCAGGAGAATCCGTATAGGTGTTCGAGTGTTCGAACCGTAATGCGCAAGAAATGGTATGTAAACCCCGTATTTACATATCTGCCACTGTCCAGGAGAATCCGTATAGGTGTTCGAGTGTTCGAACCGTAATGCGCAAGAAATGGTATGTAAACCCCGTATTTACATATCTGCCACTGTGCAGAAGAATCCGTATAGGTGTTCGATTGTTCGAACCGTAATGCGCAAGAAATGGTACGGAAACCCCGTATTTACATATCTGCCACTGTGTAGGAGAATCCGTATAGGTGTTCGAGTGTTCGAACCGTAATGCACAAGAAATGGTATGTAAACCCCGTATTTACATATCTGCCACTGTGCAGGAGAATCCGTATAGGTGTTCGAGTGTTCGAACCGTAATGCGTAAGAAAATGGTATGTAAATCCCGTATTTACATATCTGCCACTGTGCAGGAGAATCCGTATAGGTGTTCGAGTGTTCGAACCGTAATGCGCAAGAAATGGTATGTAAACCCCGTATTTACATATCTGCCACTGTGCAGGAGAATCCGTATAGGTGTTCGAGTGTTCGAACCGTAATGCGCAAGAAATGGTACGGAAACCACGTATTTACAAATCTGCCACTGTGCAGGAGAATTCGTATAGGTGTTTGAGTGTTCGAACCGTAATGCGCAAGAAATGGTATGTAAACCCCGTATTTACATATCTGCCACTGTGCAGGAGAATCCGTATAGGTGTTCGATTGTTCGAACCGTATTGCCCAAGAAATGGTTTGTAAACGCCGTATTTACATATCTGCCACTGTGCAGGAGAATCCGTATAGGTGTTCGAGTGTTCGAACCGTAATGTGCAAGAAATGGTACGTAAACCCCGTATTTACATATCTGCCACTGTGCAGGAGAATCCGTATAGGTGTTCGAGTGTTCGAACCGTAATGCGCAAGAAATGGTACGGAAACCCCGTATTTACATATCTGCCACTGTGCAGGAGAATCCGTATAGGTGTTCGAGTGTTCGAACCGTAATGCGCAAGAAATGGTATGTAAACCCCGTATTTACATATCTGCCACTGTGCAGGAGAATCCGTATAGGTGTTCGAGTGTTCGAACCGTAATGCGCAAGAAATGGTATGTAAACCCCGTATTTACATATCTGCCACTGTGCAGGAGAATCCGTATAGGTGTTCGAGTGTTCGAACCGTAATGCGCAAGAAATGGTACGGAAACCACGTATTTACATATCTGCCACTGTGCAGGAGAATCCGTATAGGTGTTTGAGTGTTCGAACCGTAATGCGCAAGAAATGGTATGTAAACCCCGTATTTACATATCTGCCACTGTGCAGGAGAATCCGTATATGTGTTCGATTGTTCGAACCGTATTGCCCAAGAAATGGTTTGTAAACGCCGTATTTACATATCTGCCACTGTGCAGGAGAATCCGTATAGGTGTTCGAGTGTTCGATCCGTAATGCGCAAGAAATGGTATGTAAACCCCGTATTTACATATCTGCCACTGTGCAGGAGAATCCGTATAGGTGTTCGAGTGTTCGAACCGTAATGCGCAAGAAATGGTACGGAAACCCCGTATTTACATATCTGCCACTGTGCAGGAGAATCCGTATAGGTGTTCGAGTGTTCGAACCGTAATGCGCAAGAAATGGTATGTAAACCCCGTATTTACCTATCTGCCACTGTGCAGGAGAATCCGTATAGGTGTTCGATTGTTCGAACCGTATTGCCCAAGAAATGGTTTGTAAACGCCGTATTTACATATCTGCCACTGTGCTGGAGAATCCGTATAGGTGTTCGAGTGTTCGAACCGTAATGCGCAAGAAATGGTATGTAAACCCCGTATTTACATATCTGCCACTGTGCAGGAGAATCCGTATAGGTGTTCGATTGTTCGAACCGAATTGCCCAAGAAATGGTTTGTAAACGCCGTATTTACATATCTGCCACTGTGCAGGAGAATCCGTATAGGTGTTCGAGTGTTCGAACCGTAATGCGCAAGAAATGGTACGGAAACCCCGTATTTACATATCTGCCACTGTGCAGGAGAATCCGTATAGGTGTTCGAGTGTTCGAACCGTAATGCGCAAGAAATGGTATGTAAACCCCATATTTACATATCTGCCACTGTGCAGGAGAATCCGTATAGGTGTTCGATTGTTCGAACCGTATTGCCCAAGAAATGGTTTGTAAACGCCGTATTTACATATCTGCCACTGTGCAGGAGAATCCGTATAGGTGTTCGAGTGTTCGAACCGTAATGCGCAAGAAATGGTATGTAAACCCCGTATTTACATATCTGCCACTGTGCAGGAGAATCCGTATAGGTGTTCGATTGTTCGAACCGTAATGCGCAAGAAAAATGGTTTGTAAACGCCGTATTTACATATCTGCCACTGTGCAGGAGAATCCGTATAGGTGTTCGAGTCTTCGAACCGTAATGCGCAAGAAATGGTATGTAAACCCCGTATTTACATATCTGCCACTGTGCAGGAGAATCCGTATAGGTGTTCGAGTGTTCGAACCGTAATGCGCAAGAAATGGTACGGAAACCCCGTATTTACATATCTGCTACTGTGCAGGAGAATCCGTATAGGTGTTCGAGTGTTCGAACCGTAATGCGCAAGAAATGGTATGTAAACCCCGTATTTACATATCTGCCACTGTGCAGGAGAATCCGTATAGGTGTTTGAGTGTTCGAACCGTATTGCGCAAGAAATGGTATGTAAACCCTGTATTTAAATATCTGCCACTGTGCAGGAGAATCCGTATAGGTGTTCGAGTGTTCGAACCGTAATGCGCAAGAAATGGTATGTAAACCCCGTATTTACATATCTGCCACTGTGCAGGAGAATCCGTATAGGTGTTCGAGTGTTCGAACCGTAATGCGCAAGAAATGGTATGTAAACCCCGTATTTACATATCTGCCACTGTGCAGAAGAATCCGTATAGGTGTTCGATTGTTCGAACCGTAATGCGCAAGAAATGGTACGGAAACCCCGTATTTACATATCTGCCACTGTGTAGGAGAATCCGTATAGGTGTTCGAGTGTTCGAACCGTAATGCGCAAGAAATGGTACGGAAACCACGTATTTACATATCTGCCACTGTGCAGGAGAATCCGTATAGGTGTTTGAGTGTTCGAACCGTAATGCGCAACAAATGGTATGTAAACCCCGTTTTTACATATCTGCCACTGTGCAGGAGAATCCGTATAGGTGTTCGAGTGTTCGAACCGTAATGCGCAAGAAATGGTACGGAAACCCCGTATTTACATATCTGCCACTGTGCAGGAGAATCCGTATAGGTGTTCGAGTGTTCGAACCGTAATGCGCAAGAAATGGTATGTAAACCCCGTATTTACCTATCTGCCACTGTGCAGGAGAATCCGTATAGGTGTTCGATTGTTCGAACCGTATTGCCCAAGAAATGGTTTGTAAACGCCGTATTTACATATCTGCCACTGTGCTGGAGAATCCGTATAGGTGTTCGAGTGTTCGAACCGTAATGCGCAAGAAATGGTATGTAAACCCCGTATTTACATATCTGCCACTGTGCAGGAGAATCCGTATAGGTGTTCGATTGTTCGAACCGAATTGCCCAAGAAATGGTTTGTAAACGCCGTATTTACATATCTGCCACTGTGCAGGAGAATCCGTATAGGTGTTCGAGTGTTCGAACCGTAATGCGCAAGAAATGGTACGGAAACCCCGTATTTACATATCTGCCACTGTGCAGGAGAATCCGTATAGGTGTTCGAGTGTTCGAACCGTAATGCGCAAGAAATGGTATGTAAACCCCATATTTACATATCTGCCACTGTGCAGGAGAATCCGTATAGGTGTTCGATTGTTCGAACCGTATTGCCCAAGAAATGGTTTGTAAACGCCGTATTTACATATCTGCCACTGTGCAGGAGAATCCGTATAGGTGTTCGAGTGTTCGAACCGTAATGCGCAAGAAATGGTATGTAAACCCCGTATTTACATATCTGCCACTGTGCAGGAGAATCCGTATAGGTGTTCGATTGTTCGAACCGTAATGCGCAAGAAAAATGGTTTGTAAACGCCGTATTTACATATCTGCCACTGTGCAGGAGAATCCGTATAGGTGTTCGAGTCTTCGAACCGTAATGCGCAAGAAATGGTATGTAAACCCCGTATTTACATATCTGCCACTGTGCAGGAGAATCCGTATAGGTGTTCGAGTGTTCGAACCGTAATGCGCAAGAAATGGTACGGAAACCCCGTATTTACATATCTGCTACTGTGCAGGAGAATCCGTATAGGTGTTCGAGTGTTCGAACCGTAATGCGCAAGAAATGGTATGTAAACCCCGTATTTACATATCTGCCACTGTGCAGGAGAATCCGTATAGGTGTTTGAGTGTTCGAACCGTATTGCGCAAGAAATGGTATGTAAACCCTGTATTTAAATATCTGCCACTGTGCAGGAGAATCCGTATAGGTGTTCGAGTGTTCGAACCGTAATGCGCAAGAAATGGTATGTAAACCCCGTATTTACATATCTGCCACTGTGCAGGAGAATCCGTATAGGTGTTCGAGTGTTCGAACCGTAATGCGCAAGAAATGGTATGTAAACCCCGTATTTACATATCTGCCACTGTGCAGAAGAATCCGTATAGGTGTTCGATTGTTCGAACCGTAATGCGCAAGAAATGGTACGGAAACCCCGTATTTACATATCTGCCACTGTGTAGGAGAATCCGTATAGGTGTTCGAGTGTTCGAACCGTAATGCGCAAGAAATGGTACGGAAACCACGTATTTACATATCTGCCACTGTGCAGGAGAATCCGTATAGGTGTTTGAGTGTTCGAACCGTAATGCGCAACAAATGGTATGTAAACCCCGTTTTTACATATCTGCCACTGTGCAGGAGAATCCGTATAGGTGTTCGAGTGTTCGAACCGTAATGCGCAAGAAATGGTACGGAAACCCCGTATTTACATATCTGCCACTGTGCAGGAGAATCCGTATAGGTGTTCGAGTGTTCGAACCGTAATGCGCAAGAAATGGTATGTAAACCCCGTATTTACCTATCTGCCACTGTGCAGGAGAATCCGTATAGGTGTTCGATTGTTCGAACCGTATTGCCCAAGAAATGGTTTGTAAACGCCGTATTTACATATCTGCCACTGTGCTGGAGAATCCGTATAGGTGTTCGAGTGTTCGAACCGTAATGCGCAAGAAATGGTATGTAAACCCCGTATTTACATATCTGCCACTGTGCAGGAGAATCCGTATAGGTGTTCGATTGTTCGAACCGTAATGCGCAAGAAATGGTTTGTAAACGCCGTATTTACATATCTGCCACTGTGCAGGAGAATCCGTATAGGTGTTCGAGTGTTCGAACCGTAATGCGCAAGAAATGGTACGTAAACCCCGTATTTACATATCTGCCACTGTGCAGGAGAATCCGTATAGGTGTTCGAGTGTTCGAACCGTAATGCGCAAGAAATGGTATGTAAACCCCATATTTACATATCTGCCACTGTGCAGGAGAATCCGTATAGGTGTTCGATTGTTCGAACCGTATTGCCCAAGAAATGGTTTGTAAACGCCGTATTTACATATCTGCCACTGTGCAGGAGAATCCGTATAGGTGTTCGAGTGTTCGAACCGTAATGCGCAAGAAATGGTATGTAAACCCCGTATTTACATATCTGCCACTGTGCAGGAGAATCCGTATAGGTGTTCGATTGTTCGAACCGTAATGCGCAAGAAAAATGGTTTGTAAACGCCGTATTTACATATCTGCCACTGTGCAGGAGAATCCGTATAGGTGTTCGAGTGTTCGAACCGTAATGCGCAAGAAATGGTATGTAAACCCCGTATTTACATATCTGCCACTGTGCAGGAGAATCCGTATAGGTGTTCGAGTGTTCGAACCGTAATGCGCAAGAAATGGTACGGAAACCCCGTATTTACATATCTGCTACTGTGCAGGAGAATCCGTATAGGTGTTCGAGTGTTCGAACCGTAATGCGCAAGAAATGGTATGTAAACCCCGTATTTACATATCTGCCACTGTGCAGGAGAATCCGTATAGGTGTTCGAGTGTTCGAACCGTATTGCGCAAGAAATGGTATGTAAACCCTGTATTTAAATATCTGCCACTGTGCAGGAGAATCCGTATAGGTGTTCGAGTGTTCGAACCGTAATGCGCAAGAAATGGTATGTAAACCCCGTATTTACATATCTGCCACTGTGCAGGAGAATCCGTATAGGTGTTCGAGTGTTCGAACCGTAATGCGCAAGAAATGGTATGTAAACCCCGTATTTACATATCTGCCACTGTGCAGAAGAATCCGTATAGGTGTTCGATTGTTCGAACCGTAATGCGCAAGAAATGGTACGGAAACCCCGTATTTACATATCTGCCACTGTGTAGGAGAATCCGTATAGGTGTTCGAGTGTTCGAACCGTAATGCGCAAGAAATGGTACGGAAACCACGTATTTACATATCTGCCACTGTGCAGGAGAATCCGTATAGGTGTTTGAGTGTTCGAACCGTAATGCGCAACAAATGGTATGTAAACCCCGTTTTTACATATCTGCCACTGTGCAGGAGAATCCGTATAGGTGTTCGAGTGTTCGAACCGTAATGCGCAAGAAATGGTACGGAAACCCCGTATTTACATATCTGCCACTGTGCAGGAGAATCCGTATAGGTGTTCGAGTGTTCGAACCGTAATGCGCAAGAAATGGTATGTAAACCCCGTATTTACATATCTGCCACTGTGCAGGAGAATCCGTATAGGTGTTCGATTGTTCGAACCGTATTGCCCAAGAAATGGTTTGTAAACGCCGTATTTACATATCTGCCACTGTGCAGGAGAATCCGTATAGGTGTTCGAGTGTTCGAACCATAATGCGCAAGAAATGGTATGTAAACCCCGTATTTACATATCTGCCACTGTGCAGGAGAATCCGTATAGGTGTTCGATTGTTCGAACCGTAATGCGCAAGAAATGGTTTCTAAACGCCGTATTTACATATCTGCCACTGTGCAGGAGAATCCGTATAGGTGTTCGAGTGTTCGAACCGTAATGCGCAAGAAATGGTATGTAAACCCCGAATTTACATATCTGCCACTGTGCAGGAGAATCCGTATAGGTGTTCGAGTGTTCGAACCGTAATGCGCAAGAAATGGTACGGAAACCCCGTATTTACATATCTGCTACTGTGCAGGAGAATCCGTATAGGTGTTCGAGTGTTCGAACCGTAATGCGCAAGAAATGGTATGTAAACCCCGTATTTACATATCTGCCACTGTGCAGGACAATCCGTATAGGTGTTCGAGTGTTCGAACCGTATTGCGCAAGAAATGGTACGGAAACCCCGTATTTAAATATCTGCCACGGTGCAGGAGAATCCGTATAGGTGTTCGAGTGTTCGAACCGTAATGCGCAAGAAATGGTATGTAAACCCCGTATTTACATATCTGCCACTGTGCAGGAGAATCCGTATAGGTGTTCGATTGTTCGAACCGTATTGCCCAAGAAATGGTTTGTAAACGCCGTATTTACATATCTGCCACTGTGTAGGAGAATCCGTATAGGTGTTCGAGTGTTCGAACCGTAATGCGCAAGAAATGGTATGTAAACCCCGTATTTACATATCTGCCACTGTGCAGGAGAATCCGTATAGGTGTTCGAGTGTTCGAACCGTAATGCGCAAGAAATGGTACGGAAACCCCGTATTTACATATCTGCCACTGTGCAGGAGAATCCGTATAGGTGTTCGAGTGTTCGAACCGTAATGCGCAAGAAATGGTATGTAAACCCCGTATTTACATATCTGCCACTGTGCAGGAGAATCCGTATAGGTGTTCGATTGTTCGAACCGTATTGCCCAAGAAATGGTTTGTAAACGCCGTATTTACATATCTGCCACTGTGCAGGAGAATCCGTATAGGTGTTCGAGTGTTCGAACCATAATGCGCAAGAAATGGTATGTAAACCCCGTATTTACATATCTGCCACTGTGCAGGAGAATCCGTATAGGTGTTCGATTGTTCGAACCGTAATGCGCAAGAAATGGTTTCTAAACGCCGTATTTACATATCTGCCACTGTGCAGGAGAATCCGTATAGGTGTTCGAGTGTTCGAACCGTAATGCGCAAGAAATGGTATGTAAACCCCGAATTTACATATCTGCCACTGTGCAGGAGAATCCGTATAGGTGTTCGACTGTTCGAACCGTAATGCGCAAGAAATGGTACGGAAACCCCGTATTTACATATCTGCTACTGTGCAGGAGAATCCGTATAGGTGTTCGAGTGTTCGAACCGTAATGCGCAAGAAATGGTATGTAAACCCCGTATTTACATATCTGCCACTGTGCAGGAGAATCCGTATAGGTGTTCGAGTGTTCGAACCGTATTGCGCAAGAAATGGTATGTAAACCCCGTATTTAAATATCTGCCACGGTGCAGGAGAATCCGTATAGGTGTTCGAGTGTTCGAACCGTAATGCGCAAGAAATGGTATGTAAACCCCGTATTTACATATCTGCCACTGTGCAGGAGAATCCGTATAGGTGTTCGATTGTTCGAACCGTATTGCCCAAGAAATGGTTTGTAAACGCCGTATTTACATATCTGCCACTGTGCAGGAGAATCCGTATAGGTGTTCGAGTGTTCGAACCGTAATGCGCAAGAAATGGTATGTAAACCCCGTATTTACATATCTGCCACTGTGCAGGAGAATCCGTATAGGTGTTCGATTGTTCGAACCGTAATGCGCAAGAAATGGTTTGTAAACGCCGTATTTACATATCTGCCACTGTGCAGGAGAATCCGTATAGGTGTTCGAGTGTTCGAACCGTAATGCGCAAGAAATGGTATGTAAACCCCGTATTTACATATCTGCCACTGTGCAGGAGAATCCGTATAGGTGTTCGAGTGTTCGAACCGTAATGCGCAAGAAATGGTACGGAAACCCCGTATTTACATATCTGCTACTGTGCAGGAGAATCCGTATAGGTGTTCGAGTGTTCGAACCGTAATGCGCAAGAAATGGTATGTAAACCCCGTATTTACATATCTGCCACTGTGCAGGAGAATCCGTATAGGTGTTTGAGTGTTCGAACCGTATTGCGCAAGAAATGGTATGTAAACCCCGTATTTAAATATCTGCCACTGTGCAGGAGAATCCGTATAGGTGTTCGAGTGTTCGAACCGTAATGCGCAAGAAATGGTATGTAAACCCCGTATTTACATATCTGCCACTGTGCAGGAGAATCCGTATAGGTGTTCGAGTGTTCGAACCGTAATGCGCAAGAAATGGTATGTAAACCCCGTATTTACATATCTGCCACTGTGCAGAAGAATCCGTATAGGTGTTCGATTGTTCGAACCGTAATGCGCAAGAAATGGTACGGAAACCCCGTATTTACATATCTGCCACTGTGTAGGAGAATCCGTATAGGTGTTCGAGTGTTCGAACCGTAATGTGCAAGAAATGGTATGTAAACCCGTATTTACATATCTGCCACTGTGCAGGAGAATCCGTATAGGTGTTCGAGTGTTCGAACCGTAATGCGCAAGAAATGGTATGTAAACCCCGTATTTACATATCTCCCACTGTGCAGGAGAATCCGTATAGGTGTTCGAGTGTTCGAACCGTAATGCGCAAGAAATGGTACGGAAACCACGTATTTACATATCTGCCACTGTGCAGGAGAATCCGTATAGGTGTTTGAGTGTTCGAACCGTAATGCGCAACAAATGGTATGTAAACCCCGTTTTTACATATCTGCCACTGTGCAGGAGAATCCGTATAGGTGTTCGAGTGTTCGAACCGTAATGCGCAAGAAATGGTACGGAAACCCCGTATTTACATATCTGCCACTGTGCAGGAGAATCCGTATAGGTGTTCGAGTGTTCGAACCGTAATGCGCAAGAAATGGTATGTAAACCCCGTATTTACATATCTGCCACTGTGCAGGAGAATCCGTATAGGTGTTCGATTGTTCGAACCGTATTGCCCAAGAAATGGTTTGTAAACGCCGTATTTACATATCTGCCACTGTGCAGGAGAATCCGTATAGGTGTTCGAGTGTTCGAACCGTAATGCGCAAGAAATGGTATGTAAACCCCGTATTTACATATCTGCCACTGTGCAGGAGAATCCGTATAGGTGTTCGATTGTTCGAACCGTAATGCGCAAGAAATGGTTTCTAAACGCCGTATTTACATATCTGCCACTGTGCAGGAGAATCCGTATAGGTGTTCGAGTGTTCGAACCGTAATGCGCAAGAAATGGTATGTAAACCCCGAATTTACATATCTGCCACTGTGCAGGAGAATCCGTATAGGTGTTCGAGTGTTCGAACCGTAATGCGCAAGAAATGGTACGGAAACCCCGTATTTACATATCTGCTACTGTGCAGGAGAATCCGTATAGGTGTTCGAGTGTTCGAACCGTAATGCGCACGAAATGGTATGTAAACCCCGTATTTACATATCTGCCACTGTGCAGGAGAATCCGTATAGGTGTTCGAGTGTTCGAACCGTATTGCGCAAGAAATGGTATGTAAACCCCGTATTTAAATATCTGCCACGGTGCAGGAGAATCCGTATAGGTGTTCGAGTGTACGAACCGTAATGCGCAAGAAATGGTATGTAAACCCCGTATTTACATATCTGCCACTGTGCAGGAGAATCCGTATAGGTGTTCGAGTGTTCGAACCGTAATGCGCCAGAAATGGTATGTAAACCCCGTATTTACATATCTGCCACTGTGCAGAAGAATCCGTATAGGTGTTCGATTGTTCGAACCGTAATGCGCAAGAAATGGTACGGAAACCCCGTATTTACATATCTGCCACTGTGTAGGAGAATCCGTATAGGTGTTCGAGTGTTCGAACCGTAATGCGCAAGAAATGGTATGTAAACCCCGTATTTACATATCTGCCACTGTGCAGGAGAATCCGTATAGGTGTTCGAGTGTTCGAACCGTAATGCGCAAGAAATGGTATGTAAACCCCGTATTTACATATCTGCCACTGTGCAGGAGAATCCGTATAGGTGTTCGAGTGTTCGAACCGTAATGCGCAAGAAATGGTATGTAAACCCCGTATTTACATATCTGCCACTGTGCAGGAGAATCCGTATAGGTGTTCGAGTGTTCGAACCGTAATGCGCAAGAAATGGTACGGAAACCACGTATTTACATATCTGCCACTGTGCAGGAGAATTCGTATAGGTGTTTGAGTGTTCGAACCGTAATGCGCAAGAAATGGTATGTAAACCCCGTATTTACATATCTGCCACTGTGCAGGAGAATCCGTATAGGTGTTCGATTGTTCGAACCGTATTGCCCAAGAAATGGTTTGTAAACGCCGTATTTACATATCTGCCACTGTGCAGGAGAATCCGTACAGGTGTTCGAGTGTTCGAACCGTAATGTGCAAGAAATGGTACGTAAACCCCGTATTTACATATCTGCCACTGTGCAGGAGAATCCGTATAGGTGTTCGAGTGTTCGAACCGTAATGCGCAAGAAATGGTATGGAAACCCCGTATTTACATATCTGCCACTGTGCAGGAGAATCCGTATAGGTGTTCGAGTGTTCGAACCGTAATGCGCAAGAAATGGTATGTAAACCCCGTATTTACATATCTGCCACTGTGCAGGAGAATCCGTATAGGTGTTCGAGTGTTCGAACCGTAATGCGCAAGAAATGGTATGTAAACCCCGTATTTACATATCTGCCACTGTGCAGGAGAATCCGTATAGGTGTTCGAGTGTTCGAACCGTAATGTGCAAGAAATGGTACGTAAACCCCGTATTTACATATCTGCCACTGTGCAGGAGAATCCGTATAGGTGTTCGAGTATTCGAACCGTAATGCGCAAGAAATGGTACGGAAACCCCGTATTTACATATCTGCCACTGTGCAGGAGAATCCGTATAGGTGTTCGACTGTTCGAACCGTAATGCGCAAGAAATGGTATGTAAACCCCGTATTTACATATCTGCCACTGTGCAGGAGAATCCGTATAGGTGTTCGAGTGTTCGAACCGTAATGCGCAAGAAATGGTACGGAAACCACGTATTTACATATCTGCCACTGTGCAGGAGAATTCGTATAGGTGTTTGAGTGTTCGAACCGTAATGCGCAAGAAATGGTATGTAAACCCCGTATTTACATATCTGCCACTGTGCAGGAGAATCCGTATAGGTGTTCGATTGTTCGAACCGTATTGCCCAAGAAATGGTTTGTAAACGCCGTATTTACATATCTGCCACTGTGCAGGAGAATCCGTACAGGTGTTCGAGTGTTCGAACCGTAATGTGCAAGAAATGGTACGTAAACCCCGTATTTACATATCTGCCACTGTGCAGGAGAATCCGTATAGGTGTTCGAGTGTTCGAACCGTAATGCGCAAGAAATGGTATGGAAACCCCGTATTTACATATCTGCCACTGTGCAGGAGAATCCGTATAGGTGTTCGAGTGTTCGAACCGTAATGCGCAAGAAATGGTATGTAAACCCCGTATTTACATATCTGCCACTGTGCAGGAGAATCCGTATAGGTGTTCGAGTGTTCGAACCGTAATGCGCAAGAAATGGTATGTAAACCCCGTATTTACATATCTGCCACTGTGCAGGAGAATCCGTATAGGTGTTCGAGTGTTCGAACCGTAATGCGCAAAAATGGTATGTAAACCCCGTATTTACATATCTGCCACTGTGCAGGAGAATCCGTATAGGTGTTCGAGTGTTCGAACCGTAATGCGCAAGAAATGGTACGGAAACCCCGTATTTACATATCTGCCACTGTGCAGGAGAATCCGTATAGGTGTTCGAGTGTTCGAACCGTAATGCGCAAGAAATGGTATGTAAACCCCGCATTTACATATCTGCCACTGTGCAGGAGAATCCGTATAGGTGTTCGATTGTTCGAACCGTATTGCCCAAGAAATGGTTTGTAAACGCCGTATTTACATATCTGCCACTGTGCAGGAGAATCCGTATAGGTGTTCGAGTGTTCGAACCGTAATGCGCAAGAAATGGTATGTAAACCCCGTATTTACATATCTGCCACTGTGCAGGAGAATCCGTATAGGTGTTCGAGTGTTCGAACCGTAATGCGCAAGAAATGGTACGGAAACCCCGTATTTACATATCTGCCACTGTGCAGGAGAATCCGTATAGGTGTTCGAGTGTTCGAACCGTAATGCGCAAGAAATGGTACGGAAACCCCGTATTTACATATCTGCCACTGTGCAGGAGAATCCGTATAGGTGTTCGAGTGTTCGAACCGTAATGCGCAAGAAATGGTATGTAAACCCCGCATTTACATATCTGCCACTGTGCAGGAGAATCCGTATAGGTGTTCGATTGTTCGAACCGTATTGCCCAAGAAATGGTTTGTAAACGCCGTATTTACATATCTGCCACTGTGCAGGAGAATCCGTATAGGTGTTCGAGTGTTCGAACCGTAATGCGCAAGAAATGGTATGTAAACCCCGTATTTACATATCTGCCACTGTGCAGGAGAATCCGTATAGGTGTTCGAGTGTTCGAACCGTAATGCGCAAGAAATGGTACGGAAACCCCGTATTTACATATCTGCCACTGTGCAGGAGAATCCGTATAGGTGTTCGAGTGTTCGAACCGTAATGCGCAAGAAATGGTATGTAAACCCCGCATTTACATATCTGCCACTGTGCAGGAGAATCCGTATAGGTGTTCGATTGTTCGAACCGTATTGCCCAAGAAATGGTTTGTAAACGCCGTATTTACATATCTGCCACTGTGCAGGAGAATCCGTATAGGTGTTCGAGTGTTCGAACCGTAATGCGCAAGAAATGGTATGTAAACCCCGTATTTACATATCTGCCACTGTACAGGAGAATCCGTATAGGTGTTCGAGTGTTCGAATCGTATTGCGCAAGAATTGGTATATAAACCCCGTATTTACATATCTGCCACTGTTCAGGAGAATCCGTATAGGTGTTCGAGTGTTCGAACCGTATTGCGCAAGAAAGGGTATGTAAACCCCGTATTTACATATCTACCACTGTGCAGGAGAATCCGTATAGGTGTTCGAGTGTTCGAACCGTAATTCGCCCGAAATGGTATGTAAAACCCGTATTTACATATCTGCCACTGTGCAGGAGAATCCGTATAGGTGTTCGAGTGTTCGAACCCTAATGCGTGAGAAATGGTAAGTAAACGCCGTATTTACATATCTGCCACTGTGCAGGAGAATCCGTACAGGTGTTCGAGTGTTCGAACCGTATTGCGCAAGAAATGGTATGTAAACCCCGTATTTACATATCTGCCACTGTGCAGGAGAATCCGTATAGGTATTCGAGTGTTCGAACCGTAATGCCCAAGAAATGGTATGTAAACCCCGTATTTACATATCTGCCACTGTGCAGGAGAATCCGTATAGGTGTTCGAGTGTTCGAATCGTATTGCGCAAGAAATGGTTTGTAAACCCCGTATTTACATATCTGCCACTGTGCAGGAGAATCCGTATAGGTGTTCAAGTGTTCGAACCGCAATGCGCAAGAAATGGTACGGAAACCCCGTATTTACATATCTGCCACTGTGCAGGAGAATCCATATAGGTATTCGAGTGTTCGAACCGTAATTCGCCCGAAATGGTATGTAAACCCCGTATTTACATATCTGCCACTGTGCAGGAGAATCCGTATAGGTGTTCGAGTGTTCGAACCGTATTGCGCAAGAAATGGTATGTAAACCCCGTATTTACATATCTGCCACTGTGCAGGAGAATCCGTATAGGTGTTCGAGTGTTCGAACCGTAATGCGCAAGAAATGGTATGGAAACCCCGTATTTACATATCTGCCACTGTGCAAGAGAATCCGTATAGGTGTTCGAGTGTTCGAACCGTAATGCGCAAGAAATGGTATGTAAACCCCGTATTTACATATCTGCCACTGTGCAGGAGAATCCGTATAGGTGTACGAGTGTTCGAACCGTAATGCGCAAGAAATGGTTTGTAAACCCCGTATTTACATATCTGCCACTGTGCAGGAGAATCCGTATAGGTGTTCGATTGTTCGAACCGTAATGCGCAAGAAATGGTATGTAAACCCCGTATTTACATATCTGCCACTGTGCAGGAGAATCCGTATAGGTGTTCGAGTGTTCGAACCGTATTGCGCAAGAAATGGTATGTAAACCCCGTATTCACATATCTGCCACTGTGCAGGAGAATCCGTATAGGTGTTCGATTGTTCGAACCGTATTGCCCAAGAAATGGTTTGTAAACCCCGTATTTACATATCTGCCACTGTGCAGGAGAATCCGTATAGGTGTTCGAGTGTTCGAACCGTAATGCCCAAGAAATGGTATGTAAACCCCGTATTTACATATCTGCCACTGTGCAGGAGAATCCGTATAGGTGTTCGAGTGTTCGAACCGTAATGCGCAAGAAATGGTATGTAAACCCCGTATTTACATATCTGCCACTGTGCAGGAGAATCCGTATAGGTGTTCGAGTGTTCGAACCGTAATGCGCAAGAAATGGTACGGAAACCCCGTATTTACATATCTGCCACTGTGCAGGAGAATCCGAATAGGTGTTCGATTGTTCGAACCGTAATGCGCAAGAAATGGTATGTAAACCCCGTATTTACATATCTGCCACTGTGCAGGAGAATCCGTATAGGTGTTCGAGTGTTCGAACCGTATTGCGCAAGAAATGGTATGTAAACCCCGTATTCACATATCTGCCACTGTGCAGGAGAATCCGTATAGGTGTTCGATTGTTCGAACCGTATTGCCCAAGAAATGGTTTGTAAACGCCGTATTTACATATCTGCCACTGTGCAGGAGAATCCGTATAGGTGTTCGAGTGTTCGAACCGTAATGCCCAAGAAATGGTATGTAAACCCCGTATTTACATATCTGTCACTGTGCAGGAGAATCCGTATAGGTGTTCGAGTGTTCGAATCTTATTGCGTAAGAATTGGTATGTAGACCCCGAATTTACATATCTGCCACTGTACAGGAGAATCCGTATAGGTGTTCGAGTGTTCGAACCGTATTGCGCAAGAAATGGTATGTAAACCCCGTATTTACATATCTACCACTGTGCAGGAGAATCCGTATAGGTGTTCGAGTGTTCGAACCGTAATTCGCCCGAAATGGTATGTAAAACCCGTATTTAAATATCTGCCACTGTGCAGGAGAATCCGTATAGGTGTTCGAGTGTTCGAACCCTAATGCGTGAGAAATGGTAAGTAAACGCCGTATTTACATATCTGCCACTGTGCAGGAGAATCCGTACAGGTGTTCGAGTGTTCGAACCGTATTGCCCAAGAAATGGTATGTAAACTCCGTATTTACATATCTGCCACTGTGCAGGAGAATCCGTATAGGTATTCGAGTGTTCGAACCGTAATGCGCAAGAAATGGTATGTAAACCCCGTATTTACATATCTGCCACTGTGCAGGAGAATCCGTATAGGTGTTCGAGTGTTCGAACCGTAATGCGCAAGAAATGGTATGGAAACCCGGTATTTACATATCTGCCACTGTGCAAGAGAATCCGTATAGGTGTTCGAGTGTTCGAACCGTAATGCGCAAGAAATGGTATGTAAACCCCGTATTTACATATCTGCCACTGTGCAGGAGAATCCGTATAGGTGTACGAGTGTTCGAACCGTAATGCGCAAGAAATGGTTTGTAAACCCCGTATTTACATATCTGCCACTGTGCAGGAGAATCCGTATAGGTGTTCGATTGTTCGAACCGTAATGCGCAAGAAATGGTATGTAAACCCCGTATTTACATATCTGCCACTGTGCAGGAGAATCCGTATAGGTGTTCGAGTGTTCGAACCGTATTGCGCAAGAAATGGTATGTAAACCCCGTATTCACATATCTGCCA
Source organism: Camellia sinensis (assembly GCF_055761805.1). Lineage (NCBI taxonomy): Eukaryota > Viridiplantae > Streptophyta > Magnoliopsida > Ericales > Theaceae > Camellia > Camellia sinensis. The sequence continues at coordinate 119,915,465 of NC_138974.1, forward strand.
CTATGCAGGAGAATCCGTATAGGTGTTCGATTGTTCGAACCGTATTGCCCAAGAAATGGTTTGTAAACCCCGTATTTACATATCTGCCACTGTGCAGGAGAATCCGTATAGGTGTTCGAGTGTTCGAACCGTAATGCCCAAGAAATGGTATGTAAACCCCGTATTTACATATCTGCCACTGTGCAGGAGAATCCATATAGGTGTTCGAGTGTTCGAACCGTAATGCGCAAGAAATGGTATGTAAACCCCGTATTTACATATCTGCCACTGTGCAGGAGAATCCGTATAGGTGTTCGAGTGTTCGAACCGTAATGCGCAAGAAATGGTACGGAAACCCCGTATTTACATATCTGCCACTGTGCAGGAGAATCCGAATAGGTGTTCGATTGTTCGAACCGTAATGCGCAAGAAATGGTATGTAAACCCCGTATTTACATATCTGCCACTGTGCAGGAGAATCCGTATAGGTGTTCGAGTGTTCGAACCGTATTGCGCAAGAAATGGTATGTAAACCCCGTATTCACATATCTGCCACTGTGCAGGAGAATCCGTATAGGTGTTCGATTGTTCGAACCGTATTGCCCAAGAAATGGTTTGTAAACGCCGTATTTACATATCTGCCACTGTGCAGGAGAATCCGTATAGGTGTTCGAGTGTTCGAACCGTAATGCCCAAGAAATGGTATGTAAACCCCGTATTTACATATCTGTCACTGTGCAGGAGAATCCGTATAGGTGTTCGAGTGTTCGAATCTTATTGCGTAAGAATTGGTATGTAGACCCCGAATTTACATATCTGCCACTGTACAGGAGAATCCGTATAGGTGTTCGAGTGTTCGAACCGTATTGCGCAAGAAATGGTATGTAAACCCCGTATTTACATATCTACCACTGTGCAGGAGAATCCGTATAGGTGTTCGAGTGTTCGAACCGTAATTCGCCCGAAATGGTATGTAAAACCCGTATTTAAATATCTGCCACTGTGCAGGAGAATCCGTATAGGTGTTCGAGTGTTCGAACCCTAATGCGTGAGAAATGGTAAGTAAACGCCGTATTTACATATCTGCCACTGTGCAGGAGAATCCGTACAGGTGTTCGAGTGTTCGAACCGTATTGCCCAAGAAATGGTATGTAAACTCCGTATTTACATATCTGCCACTGTGCAGGAGAATCCGTATAGGTATTCGAGTGTTCGAACCGTAATGCGCAAGAAATGGTATGTAAACCCCGTATTTACATATCTGCCACTGTGCAGGAGAATCCGTATAGGTGTTCGAGTGTTCGAATCGTATTGCGCAAGAAATGGTTTGTAAACCCCGTATTTACATATCTGCCACTGTGCAGGAGAATCCGTATAGGTGTTCGAGTGTTCGAACCGCAATGCGCAAGAAATGGTACGGAAACCCCGTATTTACATATCTGCCACTGTGCAGGAGAATCCATATAGGTGTTCGAGTGTTCGAACCGTAATTCGCCCGAAATGGTATGTAAACCCCGTATTTACATATCTGCCACTGTGCAGGAGAATCCGTATAGGTGTTCGAGTGTTCGAACCGTATTGCGCAAGAAATGGTACGGAAACCCCGTATTTACATATCTGCCACTGTGCAGGAGAATCCGAATAGGTGTTCGATTGTTCGAACCGTAATGCGCAAGAAATGGTATGTAAACCACGTATTTACATATCTGCCACTGTGCAGGAGAATCCGTATAGGTGTTCGAGTGTTCGAACCGTATTGCGCAAGAAATGGTATGTAAACCCCGTATTCACATATCTGCCACTGTGCAGGAGAATCCGTATAGGTGTTCGATTGTTCGAACCGTATTGCCCAAGAAATGGTTTGTAAACGCCGTATTTACATATCTGCCACTGTGCAGGAGAATCCGTATAGGTGTTCGAGTGTTCGAACCGTAATGCCCAAGAAATGGTATGTAAACCCCGTATTTACATATCTGTCACTGTGCAGGAGAATCCGTATAGGTGTTCGAGTGTTCGAATCTTATTGCGTAAGAATTGGTATGTAGACCCCGAATTTACATATCTGCCACTGTACAGGAGAATCCGTATAGGTGTTCGAGTGTTCGAACCGTATTGCGCAAGAAATGGTATGTAAACCCCGTATTTACATATCTACCACTGTGCAGGAGAATCCGTATAGGTGTTCGAGTGTTCGAACCGTAATTCGCCCGAAATGGTATGTAAAACCCGTATTTAAATATCTGCCACTGTGCAGGAGAATCCGTATAGGTGTTCGAGTGTTCGAACCCTAATGCGTGAGAAATGGTAAGTAAACGCCGTATTTACATATCTGCCACTGTGCAGGAGAATCCGTACAGGTGTTCGAGTGTTCGAACCGTATTGCCCAAGAAATGGTATGTAAACTCCGTATTTACATATCTGCCACTGTGCAGGAGAATCCGTATAGGTATTCGAGTGTTCGAACCGTAATGCGCAAGAAATGGTATGTAAACCCCGTATTTACATATCTGCCACTGTGCAGGAGAATCCGTATAGGTGTTCGAGTGTTCGAATCATATTGCGCAAGAAATGGTTTGTAAACCCCGTATTTACATATCTGCCACTGTGCAGGAGAATCCGTATAGGTGTTCGATTGTTCGAACCGTATTGCCCAAGAAATGGTTTGTAAACGCCGTATTTACATATCTGCCACTGTGCAGGAGAATCCGTATAGGTGTTCGAGTGTTCGAACCGTAATGCCCAAGAAATGGTATGTAAACCCCGTATTTACATATCTGTCACTGTGCAGGAGAATCCGTATAGGTGTTCGAGTGTTCGAATCTTATTGCGTAAGAATTGGTATGTAGACCCCGAATTTACATATCTGCCACTGTACAGGAGAATCCGTATAGGTGTTCGAGTGTTCGAACCGTATTGCGCAAGAAATGGTATGTAAACCCCGTATTTACATATCTACCACTGTGCAGGAGAATCCGTATAGGTGTTCGAGTGTTCGAACCGTAATTCGCCCGAAATGGTATGTAAAACCCGTATTTAAATATCTGCCACTGTGCAGGAGAATCCGTATAGGTGTTCGAGTGTTCGAACCCTAATGCGTGAGAAATGGTAAGTAAACGCCGTATTTACATATCTGCCACTGTGCAGGAGAATCCGTACAGGTGTTCGAGTGTTCGAACCGTATTGCCCAAGAAATGGTATGTAAACTCCGTATTTACATATCTGCCACTGTGCAGGAGAATCCGTATAGGTATTCGAGTGTTCGAACCGTAATGCGCAAGAAATGGTATGTAAACCCCGTATTTACATATCTGCCACTGTGCAGGAGAATCCGTATAGGTGTTCGAGTGTTCGAACCGTAATGCGCAAGAAATGGTATGGAAACCCCGTATTTACATATCTGCCACTGTGCAAGAGAATCCGTATAGGTGTTCGAGTGTTCGAACCGTAATGCGCAAGAAATGGTATGTAAACCCCGTATTTACATATCTGCCACTGTGCAGGAGAATCCGTATAGGTGTACGAGTGTTCGAACCGTAATGCGCAAGAAATGGTTTGTAAACCCCGTATTTACATATCTGCCACTGTGCAGGAGAATCCGTATAGGTGTTCGATTGTTCGAACCGTAATGCGCAAGAAATGGTATGTAAACCCCGTATTTACATATCTGCCACTGTGCAGGAGAATCCGTATAGGTGTTCGAGTGTTCGAACCGTATTGCGCAAGAAATGGTATGTAAACCCCGTATTCACATATCTGCCACTATGCAGGAGAATCCGTATAGGTGTTCGATTGTTCGAACCGTATTGCCCAAGAAATGGTTTGTAAACCCCGTATTTACATATCTGCCACTGTGCAGGAGAATCCGTATAGGTGTTCGAGTGTTCGAACCGTAATGCCCAAGAAATGGTATGTAAACCCCGTATTTACATATCTGCCACTGTGCAGGAGAATCCATATAGGTGTTCGAGTGTTCGAACCGTAATGCGCAAGAAATGGTATGTAAACCCCGTATTTACATATCTGCCACTGTGCAGGAGAATCCGTATAGGTGTTCGAGTGTTCGAACCGTAATGCGCAAGAAATGGTACGGAAACCCCGTATTTACATATCTGCCACTGTGCAGGAGAATCCGAATAGGTGTTCGATTGTTCGAACCGTAATGCGCAAGAAATGGTATGTAAACCCCGTATTTACATATCTGCCACTGTGCAGGAGAATCCGTATAGGTGTTCGAGTGTTCGAACCGTATTGCGCAAGAAATGGTATGTAAACCCCGTATTCACATATCTGCCACTGTGCAGGAGAATCCGTATAGGTGTTCGATTGTTCGAACCGTATTGCCCAAGAAATGGTTTATAAACGCCGTATTTACATATCTGCCACTGTGCAGGAGAATCCGTATAGGTGTTCGAGTGTTCGAACCGTAATGCCCAAGAAATGGTATGTAAACCCCGTATTTACATATCTGTCACTGTGCAGGAGAATCCGTATAGGTGTTCGAGTGTTCGAATCTTATTGCGTAAGAATTGGTATGTAGACCCCGAATTTACATATCTGCCACTGTACAGGAGAATCCGTATAGGTGTTCGAGTGTTCGAACCGTATTGCGCAAGAAATGGTATGTAAACCCCGTATTTACATATCTACCACTGTGCAGGAGAATCCGTATAGGTGTTCGAGTGTTCGAACCGTAATTCGCCCGAAATGGTATGTAAAACCCGTATTTAAATATCTGCCACTGTGCAGGAGAATCCGTATAGGTGTTCGAGTGTTCGAACCCTAATGCGTGAGAAATGGTAAGTAAACGCCGTATTTACATATCTGCCACTGTGCAGGAGAATCCGTACAGGTGTTCGAGTGTTCGAACCGTATTGCCCAAGAAATGGTATGTAAACTCCGTATTTACATATCTGCCACTGTGCAGGAGAATCCGTATAGGTATTCGAGTGTTCGAACCGTAATGCGCAAGAAATGGTATGTAAACCCCGTATTTACATATCTGCCACTGTGCAGGAGAATCCGTATAGGTGTTCGAGTGTTCGAATCGTATTGCGCAAGAAATGGTTTGTAAACCCCGTATTTACATATCTGCCACTGTGCAGGAGAATCCGTATAGGTGTTCGAGTGTTCGAACCGCAATGCGCAAGAAAGGGTACGGAAACCCCGTATTTACATATCTGCCACTGTGCAGGAGAATCCATATAGGTGTTCGAGTGTTCGAACCGTAATTCGCCCGAAATGGTATGTAAACCCCGTATTTACATATCTGCCACTGTGCAGGAGAATCCGTATAGGTGTTCGAGTGTTCGAACCGTATTGCGCAAGAAATGGTACGGAAACCCCGTATTTACATATCTGCCACTGTGCAGGAGAATCCGAATAGGTGTTCGATTGTTCGAACCGTAATGCGCAAGAAATGGTATGTAAACCCCGTATTTACATATCTGCCACTGTGCAGAAGAATCCGTATAGGTGTTCGAGTGTTCGAACCGTATTGCGCAAGAAATGGTATGTAAACCCCGTATTCACATATCTGCCACTGTGCAGGAGAATCCGTATAGGTGTTCGATTGTTCGAACCGTATTGCCCAAGAAATGGTTTGTAAACGCCGTATTTACATATCTGCCACTGTGCAGGAGAATCCGTATAGGTGTTCGAGTGTTCGAACCGTAATGCCCAAGAAATGGTATGTAAACCCCGTATTTACATATCTGTCACTGTGCAGGAGAATCCGTATAGGTGTTCGAGTGTTCGAATCTTATTGCGTAAGAATTGGTATGTAGACCCCGAATTTACATATCTGCCACTGTACAGGAGAATCCGTATAGGTGTTCGAGTGTTCGAACCGTATTGCGCAAGAAATGGTATGTAAACCCCGTATTTACATATCTACCACTGTGCAGGAGAATCCGTATAGGTGTTCGAGTGTTCGAACCGTAATTCGCCCGAAATGGTATGTAAAACCCGTATTTAAATATCTGCCACTGTGCAGGAGAATCCGTATAGGTGTTCGAGTGTTCGAACCCTAATGCGTGAGAAATGGTAAGTAAACGCCGTATTTACATATCTGCCACTGTGCAGGAGAATCCGTACAGGTGTTCGAGTGTTCGAACCGTATTGCCCAAGAAATGGTATGTAAACTCCGTATTTACATATCTGCCACTGTGCAGGAGAATCCGTATAGGTATTCGAGTGTTCGAACCGTAATGCGCAAGAAATGGTATGTAAACCCCGTATTTACATATCTGCCACTGTGCAGGAGAATCCGTATAGGTGTTCGAGTGTTCGAATCATATTGCGCAAGAAATGGTTTGTAAACCCCGTATTTACATATCTGCCACTGTGCAGGAGAATCCGTATAGGTGTTCGAGTGTTCGAACCGCAATGCGCAAGAAATGGTACGGAAACCCCGTATTTACATATCTGCCACTGTGCAGGAGAATCCAAATAGGTGTTCGAGTGTTCGAACCGTAATTCGCCCGAAATGGTATGTAAACCCCGTATTTACATATCTGCCACTGTGCAGGAGAATCCGTATAGGTGTTCGAGTGTTCGAACCGTATTGCGCAAGAAATGGTATGTAAACCCCGTATTTACATATCTGCCACTGTGCAGGAGAATCCGTATAGGTGTTCGAGTGTTCGAACCGTAATGCGCAAGAAATGGTATGGAAACCCCGTATTTACATATCTGCCATTGTGCAAGAGAATCCGTATAGGTGTTCGAGTGTTCGAACCGTAATGCGCAAGAAATGGTATGTAAACCCCGTATTTACATATCTGCCACTGTGCAGGAGAATCCGTATAGGTGTACGAGTGTTCGAACCGTAATGCGCAAGAAATGGTTTGTAAACCCCGTATTTACATATCTGCCACTGTGCAGGAGAATCCGTATAGGTGTTCGATTGTTCGAACCGTAATGCGCAAGAAATGGTATGTAAACCCCGTATTTACATATCTGCCACTGTGCAGGAGAATCCGTATAGGTGTTCGAGTGTTCGAACCGTATTGCGCAAGAAATGGTATGTAAACCCCGTATTCACATATCTGCCACTGTGCAGGAGAATCCGTATAGGTGTTCGATTGTTCGAACCGTATTGCCCAAGAAATGGTTTGTAAACCCCGTATTTACATATCTGCCACTGTGCAGGAGAATCCGTATAGGTGTTCGAGTGTTCGAACCGTAATGCCCAAGAAATGGTATGTAAACCCCGTATTTACATATCTGCCACTGTGCAGGAGAATCCGTATAGGTGTTCGAGTGTTCGAACCGTAATGCGCAAGAAATGGTATGTAAACCCCGTATTTACATATCTGCCACTGTGCAGGAGAATCCGTATAGGTGTTCGAGTGTTCGAACCGTAATGCGCAAGAAATGGTACGGAAACCCCGTATTTACATATCTGCCACTGTGCAGGAGAATCCGTATAGGTGTTCGATTGTTCGAACCGTAATGCGCAAGAAATGGTATGTAAACCCCGTATTTACATATCTGCCACTGTGCAGGAGAATCCGTATAGGTGTTCGAGTGTTCGAACCGTATTGCGCAAGAAATGGTATGTAAACCCCGTATTCACATATCTGCCACTGTGCAGGAGAATCCGTATAGGTGTTCGATTGTTCGAACCGTATTGCCCAAGAAATGGTTTGTAAACGCCGTATTTACATATCTGCCACTGTGCAGGAGAATCCGTATAGGTGTTCGAGTGTTCGAACCGTAATGCCCAAGAAATGGTATGTAAACCACGTATTTACATATCTGTCACTGTGCTGGAGAATCCGTATAGGTGTTCGAGTGTTCGAATCTTATTGCGTAAGAATTGGTATGTAGACCCTGTATTTACATATCTGCCACTGTACAGGAGAATCCGTATAGGTGTTCGAGTGTTCGAACCGTATTGCGCAAGAAATGGTATGTAAACCCCGTATTTACATATCTACCACTGTGCAGGAGAATCCGTATAGGTGTTCGAGTGTTCGAACCGTAATTCGCCCGAAATGGTATGTAAAACCCGTATTAAAATATCTGCCACTGTGCAGGAGAATCCGTATAGGTGTTCGAGTGTTCGAACCCTAATGCGTGAGAAATGGTAAGTAAACGCCGTATTTACATATCTGCCACTGTGCAGGAGAATCCGTACAGGTGTTCTAGTGTTCGAACCGTATTGCGCATGAAATGGTATGTAAACCCCGTATTTACATATCTGCCACTGTGCAGGACAATCCGTATAGGTATTCGAGTGTTCGAACCGTAATGCGCAAGAAATGGTATGTAAACCCCGTATTTACATATCTGCCACTGTGCAGGAGAATCCGTATAGGTGTACGAGTGTTCGAACCGTATTGCGCAAGAAATGGTTTGTAAACCCCGTATTTACATATCTGCCACTGTGCAGGAGAATCCGTATAGGTGTTCGAGTGTTCGAACCGCAATGCGCAAGAAATGGTACGGAAACCCCGTATTTACATATCTGCCACTGTGCAGGAGAATCCGTATAGGTGTTCGATTGTTCGAACCGTAATGCGCAAGAAATGGTATGTAAACCCCGTATTTACATATCTGCCACTGTGCAGGAGAATCCCTATAGGTGTTCGAGTGTTCGAACCGTATTGCGCAAGAAATGGTATGTAAACCCCGTATTCACATATCTGCCACTGTGCAGGAGAATCCGTATAGGTGCTCGAGTGTTCGAACCGTAATGCGCAAGAAATGGTATGTAAACCCCGTATTTACATATCTGCCACTGTGCAGGAGAATCCGTATAGGTGTTTGAGTGTTCGAACCGTATTGCCCAAGAAATGGTTTGTAAACGCCGTATTTACATATCTGCCACAGTGCAGGAGAATCCGTATAGGTGTTCGAGTGTTCGAATCGTAATGCGCAAGAAATGGTATGTAAACCACGTATTTACATATCTGCCACTGTGCAGGAGAATCCGTATAGGTGTTCGAGTGTTCGAACCGTAATGCGCAAGAAATGGTACGGAAACCCCGTATTTACATATCTGCCACTGTGCAGGAGAATCCGTATAGGTGTTCGAGTATTCGAACCGTAATGCGCAAGAAATGGTATGTAAACCCCGTATTTACATATCTGCCACTGTGCAGGAGAATCCGTATAGGTGTTCGATTGTTCGAACCGTATTGCCCAAGAAATGGTTTGTAAACGCCGTATTTACATATCTGCCACTGTGCAGGAGAATCCGTATGGGTGTTCGAGTGTTCGAACCGTAATGCGCAAGAAATGGTATGTAAACCCCGTATTTACATATCTGCCACTGTGCAGGAGAATCCGTATAGGTGTTCGAGTGTTCGAACCGTAATGCGCAAGAAATGGTACGGAAACCCCGTATTTACATATCTGCCACTGTGCAGGAGAATCCGTATAGGTGTTCGAGTGTTCGAACCGTAATGCGCAAGAAATGGTATGTAAACCCCGCATTTACATATCTGCCACTGTGCAGGAGAATCCGTATAGGTGTTCGATTGTTCGAACCGTATTGCCCAAGAAATGGTTTGTAAACGCCGTATTTACATATCTGCCACTGTGCAGGAGAATCCGTATAGGTGTTCGAGTGTTCGAACCGTAATGCGCAAGAAATGGTATGTAAACCCCGTATTTACATATCTGCCACTGTACAGGAGAATCCGTATAGGTGTTCGAGTGTTCGAATCGTATTGCGCAAGAATTGGTATATAAACCCCGTATTTACATATCTGCCACTGTTCAGGAGAATCCGTATAGGTGTTCGAGTGTTCGAACCGTATTGCGCAAGAAAGGGTATGTAAACCCCGTATTTACATATCTACCACTGTGCAGGAGAATCCGTATAGGTGTTCGAGTGTTCGAACCGTAATTCGCCCGAAATGGTATGTAAAACCCGTATTTACATATCTGCCACTGTGCAGGAGAATCCGTATAGGTGTTCGAGTGTTCGAACCCTAATGCATGAGAAATGGTAAGTAAACCCCGTATTTACATATCTGCCACTGTGTAGGAGAATCCGTTTAGGTGTTCGAGTGTTCGAACCGTAATGCGCAAGAAATGGTATGTAGACCCCGTATTTACATATCTGCCACTGTGCAGGAGAATCCGTATAGGTGTTCCATTGTTCGAACTGTATTGCCCAAGAAATGGTTTGTAAACGCCGTATTTACATATCTGCCACTGTGCAGGAGAATCCGTATAGGTGTTCGAGTGTTCGAACCGTAATGCGCAAGAAATGGTATGTAAACCCCGTATTTACATATCTGCCACTGTGCAGGAGAATCCGTATATGTGTTTGGGTGTTCGAACCGTAATGCGCAAGAAATGGTACGGAAACCCCGTATTTACATATCTGCCACTGTGCAGGAGAATCCGTATAGGTGTTCGAGTGTTCGAACCGTAATGCGCAAGAAATGGTATGTAAACCCCGTATTTACATATCTGCCACTGTGCAGGAGAATCCGTATAGGTGTTCGATTGTTCGAACCGTATTGCCCAAGAAATGGTTTGTAAACGCCGTATTTACATATCTGCCACTGTGCAGGAGAATCCGTAGAGGTGTTCGAGTGTTCGAACCGTAGTGCGCAAGAAATGGTATGTAAATCCCGTATTTACATATCTGCCACTGTGCAGGAGAATCCGTATAGGTGTTCGAGTGTTCGAACCGTAATGCGCAAGAAATGGTACGGAAACCCCGTATTTACATATCTGCCACTGTGCAGGAGAATCCGTATAGGTGTTCGAGTGTACGAACCGTAATGCGTAAGAAATGATATGTAAACCCCGTATTTACATATCTGCCACTGTGCAGTAGAATCCGTATAGGTGTTCGATTATTCGAACCGTAATGCGCAAGAAATGGTATGTAAACCCCGTATTTACATATCTGCCACTGTGCAGGAGAATCCGTATAGGTGTTCGAGTGTTCGAACCGTATTGCGCAAGAAATGGTATGTAAACCCCGTATTCACATATCTGCCACTGTGCAGGAGAATCCGTATAGGTGTTCGATTGTTCGAACCGTATTGCCCAAGAAATGGTTTGTAAACCCCGTATTTACATATCTGCCACTGTGCAGGAGAATCCGTATAGGTGTTCGAGTGTTCGAACCGTAATGCCCAAGAAATGGTATGTAAACCCCGTATTTACATATCTGCCACTGTGCAGGAGAATCCGTATAGGTGTTCGAGTGTTCGAATCTTATTGCGTAAGAATTGGTATGTAGACCCCGTATTTACATATCTGCCACTGTACAGGAGAATCCGTATAGGTGTTCGAGTGTTCGAACCGTATTGCGCAAGAAATGGTATGTAAACCCCGTATTTACATATCTACCACTGTGCAGGAGAATCCGTATAGGTGTTCGAGTGTTCGAACCGTAATTCGCCCGAAATGGTATGTAAAACCCGTATTTAAATATCTGCTACTGTGCAGGAGAATCCGTATAGGTGTTCGAGTGTTCGAACCCTAATGCGTGAGAAATGGTAAGTAAACGCCGTATTTACATATCTGCCACTGTGCAGGAGAATCCGTACAGGTGTTCGAGTGTTCGAACCGTATTGCGCAAGAAATGGTATGTAAACCCCGTATTTACATATCTGCCACTGTGCAGGAGAATCCGTATAGGTATTCGAGTGTTCGAACCGTAATGCGCAAGAAATGGTATGTAAACCCCGTATTTACATATCTGCCACTGTGCAGGAGAATCCGTATAGGTGTTCGAGTGTTCGAATCGTATTGCGCAAGAAATGGTTTGTAAACCCCGTATTTACATATCTGCCACTGTGCAGGAGAATCCGTATAGGTGTTCGAGTGTTCGAACCGCAATGCGCAAGAAATGGTACGGAAACCCCGTATTTACATATCTGCCACTGTGCAGGAGAATCCATATAGGTGTTCGAGTGTTCGAACCGTAATTCGCCCGAAATGGTATGTAAACCCCGTATTTACATATCTGCCACTGTGCAGGAGAATCCGTATAGGTGTTCGAGTGTTCGAACCGTATTGCGCAAGAAATGGTATGTAAACCCCGTATTTACATATCTGCCACTGTGCAGGAGAATCCGTATAGGTGTTCGAGTGTTCGAACCGTAATGCGCAAGAAATGGTATGGAAACCCCGTATTTACATATCTGCCACTGTGCAAGAGAATCCGTATAGGTGTTCGAGTGTTCGAACCGTAATGCGCAAGAAATGGTATGTAAACCCCGTATTTACATATCTGCCACTGTGCAGGAGAATCCGTATAGGTGTACGAGTGTTCGAACCGTAATGCGCAAGAAATGGTTTGTAAACCCCGTATTTACATATCTGCCACTGTGCAGGAGAATCCGTATAGGTGTTCGATTGTTCGAACCGTAATGCGCAAGAAATGGTATGTAAACCCCGTATTTACATATCTGCCACTGTGCACGAGAATCCGTATAGGTGTTCGAGTGTTCGAACCGTATTGCGCAAGAAATGGTATGTAAACCCCGTATTCACATATCTGCCACTGTGCAGGAGAATCCGTATAGGTGTTCGATTGTTCGAACCGTATTGCCCAAGAAATGGTTTGTAAACGCCGTATTTACATATCTGCCACTGTGCAGGAGAATCCGTATAGGTGTTCGAGTGTTCGAACCGTAATGCCCAAGAAATGGTATGTAAACCCCGTATTTACATATCTGCCACTGTGCAGGAGAATCCGTATAGGTGTTCGAGTGTTCGAATCTTATTGCGTAAGAATTGGTATGTAGACCCCGTATTTACATATCTGCCACTGTACAGGAGAATCCGTATAGGTGTTCGAGTGTTCGAACCGTATTGCGCAAGAAATGGTATGTAAACCCCGTATTTACATATCTACCACTGTGCAGGAGAATCCGTATAGGTGTTCGAGTGTTCGATCCGTAATTCGCCCGAAATGGTATGTAAAACCCGTATTTAAATAGCTGCCACTGTGCAGGAGAATCCGTATAGGTGTTCGAGTGTTCGAACCCTAATGCGTGAGAAATGGTAAGTAAACGCCGTATTTACATATCTGCCACTGTGCAGGAGAATCCGTACAGGTGTTCGAGTGTTCGAACCGTATTGCGCATGAAATGGTATGTAAACCCCGTATTTACATATCTGCCACTGTGCAGGACAATCCGTATAGGTATTCGAGTGTTCGAACCGTAATGCGCAAGAAATGGTATGTAAACCCCGTATTTACATATCTGCCACTGTGCAGGAGAATCCGTATAGGTGTACGAGTGTTCGAACCGTATTGCGCAAGAAATGGTTTGTAAACCCCGTATTTACATATCTGCCACTGTGCAGGAGAATCCGTATAGGTGTACGAGTGTTCGAACCGTAATGCGCAAGAAATGGTTTGTAAACCCCGTATTTACATATCTGCCACTGTGCAGGAGAATCCGTATAGGTGTTCGAGTGTTCGAACCGTATTGCGCAAGAAATGGTATGTAAACCCCGTATTTACATATCTACCACTGTGCAGGAGAATCCGTATAGGTGTTCGAGTGTTCGAACCGTAATTCGCCCGAAATGGTATGTAAAACCCGTATTTAAATATCTGCCACTGTGCAGGAGAATCCGTATAGGTGTTCGAGTGTTCGAACCCTAATGCGTGAGAAATGGTAAGTAAACGCCGTATTTGCATATCTGCCACTGTGCAGGAGAATCCGTACAGGTGTTCGAGTGTTCGAACCGTATTGCGCAAGAAATGGTATGTAAACCCCGTATTTACATATCTGCCACTGTGCAGGAGAATCCGTATAGGTATTCGAGTGTTCGAACCGTAATGCGCAAGAATTGGTATGTAAACCCCGTATTTACATATCTGCCACTGTGCAGGAGAATCCGTATAGGTGTTCGAGTGTTCGAATCGTATTGCGCAAGAAATGGTTTGTAAACCCCGTATTTACATATCTGCCACTGTGCAGGAGAATCCGTATAGGTGTTCGAGTGTTCGAACCGCAATGCGCAAGAAATGGTACGGAAACCCCGTATTTACATATCTGCCACTGTGCAGGAGAATCCATATAGGTGTTCGAGTGTTCGAACCGTAATTCGCCCGAAATGGTATGTAAACCCCGTATTTACATATCTGCCACTGTGCAGGAGAATCCGTATAGGTGTTCGAGTGTTCGAACCGTATTGCGCAAGAAATGGTATGTAAACCCCGTATTTACATATCTGCCGCTGTGCAGGAGAATCCGTATAGGTGTTCGAGTGTTCGAACCGTAATGCGCAAGAAATGGTATGGAAACCCCGTATTTACATATCTGCCACTGTGCAAGAGAATCCGTATAGGTGTTCGAGTGTTCGAACCGTAATGCGCAAGAAATGGTATGTAAACCCCGTATTTACATATCTGCCACTGTGCAGGAGAATCCGTATAGGTGTACGAGTGTTCGAACCGTAATGCGCAAGAAATGGTTTGTAAACCCCGTATTTACATATCTGCCACTGTGCAGGAGAATCCGTATAGGTGTTCGATTGTTCGAACCGTAATGCGCAAGAAATGGTATGTAAACCCCGTATTTACATATCTGCCACTGTGCAGGAGAATCCGTATAGGTGTTCGAGTGTTCGAACCGTATTGCGCAAGAAATGGTATGTAAACCCCGTATTCACATATCTGCCACTGTGCAGGAGAATCCGTATAGGTGTTCGATTGTTCGAACCGTATTGCCCAAGAAATGGTTTGTAAACGCCGTATTTACATATCTGCCACTGTGCAGGAGAATCCGTATAGGTGTTCGAGTGTTCGAACCGTAATGCCCAAGAAATGGTATGTAAACCCCGTATTTACATATCTGCCACTGTGCAGGAGAATCCGTATAGGTGTTCGAGTGTTCGAATCTTATTGCGTAAGAATTGGTATGTAGACCCCGTATTTACATATCTGCCACTGTACAGGAGAATCCGTATAGGTGTTCGAGTGTTCGAACCGTATTGCGCAAGAAATGGTATGTAAACCCCGTATTTACATATCTACCACTGTGCAGGAGAATCCGTATAGGTGTTCGAGTGTTCGAACCGTAATTCGCCCGAAATGTTATGTAAAACCCGTATTTAAATATCTGCCACTGTGCAGGAGAATCCGTATAGGTGTTCGAGTGTTCGAACCCTAATGCGTGAGAAATGGTAAGTAAACGCCGTATTTACATATCTGCCACTGTGCAGGAGAATCCGTACAGGTGTTCGAGTGTTCGAACCGTATTGCGCATGAAATGGTATGTAAACCCCGTATTTACATATCTGCCACTGTGCAGGACAATCCGTATAGGTATTCGAGTGTTCGAACCGTAATGCGCAAGAAATGGTATGTAAACCCCGCATTTACATATCTGCCACTGTGCAGGAGAATCCGTATAGGTGTACGAGTGTTCGAACCGTATTGCGCAAGAAATGGTTTGTAAACCCCGTATTTACATATCTGCCACTGTGCAGGAGAATCCGTATAGGTGTTCGAGTGTTCGAACCGCAATGCGCAAGAAATGGTACGGAAACCCCGTATTTACATATCTGCCACTGTGCAGGAGAATCCGTATAGGTGTTCGATTGTTCGAACCGTAATGCGCAAGAAATGGTATGTAAACCCCGTATTTACATATCTGCCACTGTGCAGGAGAATCCCTATAGGTGTTCGAGTGTTCGAACCGTATTGCGCAAGAAATGGTATGTAAACCCCGTATTCACATATCTGCCACTGTGCAGGAGAATCCGTATAGGTGCTCGAGTGTTCGAACCGTAATGCGCAAGAAATGGTATGTAAACCCCGTATTTACATATCTGCCACTGTGCAGGAGAATCCGTATAGGTGTTTGAGTGTTCGAACCGTATTGCCCAAGAAATGGTTTGTAAACGCCGTATTTACATATCTGCCACAGTGCAGGAGAATCCGTATAGGTGTTCGAGTGTTCGAATCGTAATGCGCAAGAAATGGTATGTAAACCACGTATTTACATATCTGCCACTGTGCAGGAGAATCCGTATAGGTGTTCGAGTGTTCGAACCGTAATGCGCAAGAAATGGTACGGAAACCCCGTATTTACAAATCTGCCACTGTGCAGGAGAATCCGTATAGGTGTTCGAGTATTCGAACCGTAATGCGCAAGAAATGGTATGTAAACCCCGTATTTACATATCTGCCACTGTGCAGGAGAATCCGTATAGGTGTTCGATTGATCGAACCGTATTGCCCAAGAAATGGTTTGTAAACGCCGTATTTACATATCTGCCACTGTGCAGGAGAATCCGTATAGGTGTTCGAGTGTTCGAACCGTAATGCGCAAGAAATGGTATGTAAACCCCGTATTTACATATCTGCCACTGTGCAGGAGAATCCGTATAGGTGTTCGAGTGTTCGAACCGTAATGCGCAAGAAATGGTACGGAAACCCCGTATTTACATATCTGCCACTGTGCAGGAGAATCCGTATAGGTGTTCGAGTGTTCGAACCGTAATGCGCAAGAAATGGTATGTAAACCCCGCATTTACATATCTGCCACTGTGCAGGAGAATCCGTATAGGTGTTCGATTGTTCGAACCGTATTGCCCAAGAAATGTTTTGTAAACGCCGTATTTACATATCTGCCACTGTGCAGGAGAATCCGTATAGGTGTTCGAGTGTTCGAACCGTAATGCGCAAGAAATGGTATGTAAACCCCGTATTTACATATCTGCCACTGTACAGGAGAATCCGTATAGGTGTTCGAGTGTTCGAATCGTATTGTGCAAGAATTGGTATATAAACCCCGTATTTACATATCTGCCACTGTTCAGGAGAATCCGTATAGGTGTTCGAGTGTTCGAACCGTATTGTGCAAGAAAGGGTATGTAAACCCCGTATTTACATATCTACCACTGTGCAGGAGAATCCGTATAGGTGTTCGAGTGTTCGAACCGTAATTCGCCCGAAATGGTATGTAAAACCCGTATTTACATATCTGCCACTGTGCAGGAGAATCCGTATAGGTGTTCGAGCGTTCGAACCCTAATGCATGAGAAATGGTAAGTAAACCCCGTATTTACATATCTGCCACTGTGTAGGAGAATCCGTTTAGGTGTTCGAGTGTTCGAACCGTAATGCGCAACAAATGGTATGTAGACCCCGTATTTACATATCTGCCACTGTGCAGGAGAATCCGTATAGGTGTTCCATTGTTCGAACTGTATTGCCCAAGAAATGGTTTGTAAACGCCGTATTTACATATCTGCCACTGTGCAGGAGAATCCGTATAGGTGTTCGAGTGTTCGAACCGTAATGCGCAAGAAATGGTATGTAAACCCCGTATTTACATATCTGCCACTGTGCAGGAGAATCCGTATATGTGTTTGGGTGTTCGAACCGTAATGCGCAAGAAATGGTACGGAAACCCCGTATTTACATATCTGCCACTGTGCAGGAGAATCCGTATAGGTGTTCGAGTGTTCGAACCGTAATGCGCAAGAAATGGTATGTAAACCCCGTATTTACATATCTGCCACTGTGCAGGAGAATCCGTATAGGTGTTCGATTGTTCGAACCGTATTGCCCAAGAAATGGTTTGTAAACGCCGTATTTACATATCTGCCACTGTGCAGGAGAATCCGTATAGGTGTTCGAGTGTTCGAACCGTAGTGCGCAAGAAATGGTATGTAAATCCCGTATTTACATATCTGCCACTGTGCAGGAGAATCCGTATAGGTGTTCGAGTGTTCGAACCGTAATGCGCAAGAAATGGTACGGAAACCCCGTATTTACATATCTGCCACTGTGCAGGAGAATCCGTATAGGTGTTCGAGTGTACGAACCGTAATGCGCAAGAAATGATATGTAAACCCCGTATTTACATATCTGCCACTGTGCAGTAGAATCCGTATAGGTGTTCGATTGTTCGAACCGTAATGCGCAAGAAATGGTATGTAAACCCCGTATTTACATATCTGCCACTGTGCAGGAGAATCCGTATAGGTGTTCGAGTGTTCGAACCGTATTGCGCAAGAAATGGTATGTAAACCCCGTATTCACATATCTGCCACTGTGCAGGAGAATCCGTATAGGTGTTCGATTGTTCGAACCATATTGCCCAAGAAATGGTTTGTAAACGCCGTATTTACATATCTGCCACTGTGCAGGAGAATCCGTATAGGTGTTCGAGTGTTCGAACCGTAATGCCCAAGAAATGGTATGTAAACCCCGTATTTACATATCTGCCACTGTGCAGGAGAATCCGTATAGGTGTTCGAGTGTTCGAATCTTATTGCGTAAGAATTGGTATGTAGACCCCGTATTTACATATCTGCCACTGTACAGGAGAATCCGTATAGGTGTTCGAGTGTTCGAACCGTATTGCGCAAGAAATGGTATGTAAACCCCGTATTTACATATCTACCACTGTGCAGGAGAATCCGTATAGGTGTTCGAGTGTTCGAACCGTAATTCGCCCGAAATGGTATGTAAAACCCGTATTTAAATATCTGCCACTGTGCAGGAGAATCCGTATAGGTGTTCGAGTGTTCGAACCCTAATGCGTGAGAAATGGTAAGTAAACGCCGTATTTACATATCTGCCACTGTGCAGGAGAATCCGTACAGGTGTTCGAGTGTTCGAACCGTATTGCGCATGAAATGGTATGTAAACCCCGTATTTACATATCTGCCACTGTGCAGGACAATCCGTATAGGTATTCGAGTGTTCGAACCGTAATGCGCAAGAAATGGTATGTAAACCCCGCATTTACATATCTGCCACTGTGCAGGAGAATCCGTATAGGTGTACGAGTGTTCGAACCGTATTGCGCAAGAAATGGTTTGTAAACCCCGTATTTACATATCTGCCACTGTGCAGGAGAATCCGTATAGGTGTTCGAGTGTTCGAACCGCAATGCGCAAGAAATGGTACGGAAACCCCGTATTTACATATCTGCCACTGTGCAGGAGAATCCGTATAGGTGTTCGAGTGTTCGAACCGTAATGCGCAAGAAATGGTATGTAAACCCCGCATTTACATATCTGCCACTGTGCAGGAGAATCCGTATAGGTGTTCGATTGTTCGAACCGTATTGCCCAAGAAATGTTTTGTAAACGCCGTATTTACATATCTGCCACTGTGCAGGAGAATCCGTATAGGTGTTCGAGTGTTCGAACCGTAATGCGCAAGAAATGGTATGTAAACCCCGTATTTACATATCTGCCACTGTACAGGAGAATCCGTATAGGTGTTCGAGTGTTCGAATCGTATTGTGCAAGAATTGGTATATAAACCCCGTATTTACATATCTGCCACTGTTCAGGAGAATCCGTATAGGTGTTCGAGTGTTCGAACCGTATTGTGCAAGAAAGGGTATGTAAACCCCGTATTTACATATCTACCACTGTGCAGGAGAATCCGTATAGGTGTTCGAGTGTTCGAACCGTAATTCGCCCGAAATGGTATGTAAAACCCGTATTTACATATCTGCCACTGTGCAGGAGAATCCGTATAGGTGTTCGAGTGTTCGAACCCTAATGCATGAGAAATGGTAAGTAAACCCCGTATTTACATATCTGCCACTGTGTAGGAGAATCCGTTTAGGTGTTCGAGTGTTCGAACCGTAATGCGCAACAAATGGTATGTAGACCCCGTATTTACATATCTGCCACTGTGCAGGAGAATCCGTATAGGTGTTCCATTGTTCGAACTGTATTGCCCAAGAAATGGTTTGTAAACGCCGTATTTACATATCTGCCACTGTGCAGGAGAATCCGTATAGGTGTTCGAGTGTTCGAACCGTAATGCGCAAGAAATGGTATGTAAACCCCGTATTTACATATCTGCCACTGTGCAGGAGAATCCGTATATGTGTTTGGGTGTTCGAACCGTAATGCGCAAGAAATGGTACGGAAACCCCGTATTTACATATCTGCCACTGTGCAGGAGAATCCGTATAGGTGTTCGAGTGTTCGAACCGTAATGCGCAAGAAATGGTATGTAAACCCCGTATTTACATATCTGCCACTGTGCAGGAGAATCCGTATAGGTGTTCGATTGTTCGAACCGTATTGCCCAAGAAATGGTTTGTAAACGCCGTATTTACATATCTGCCACTGTGCAGGAGAATCCGTATAGGTGTTCGAGTGTTCGAACCGTAGTGCGCAAGAAATGGTATGTAAATCCCGTATTTACATATCTGCCACTGTGCAGGAGAATCCGTATAGGTGTTCGAGTGTTCGAACCGTAATGCGCAAGAAATGGTACGGAAACCCCGTATTTACATATCTGCCACTGTGCAGGAGAATCCGTATAGGTGTTCGAGTGTACGAACCGTAATGCGCAAGAAATGATATGTAAACCCCGTATTTACATATCTGCCACTGTGCAGTAGAATCCGTATAGGTGTTCGATTGTTCGAACCGTAATGCGCAAGAAATGGTATGTAAACCCCGTATTTACATATCTGCCACTGTGCAGGAGAATCCGTATAGGTGTTCGAGTGTTCGAACCGTATTGCGCAAGAAATGGTATGTAAACCCCGTATTCACATATCTGCCACTGTGCAGGAGAATCCGTATAGGTGTTCGATTGTTCGAACCATATTGCCCAAGAAATGGTTTGTAAACGCCGTATTTACATATCTGCCACTGTGCAGGAGAATCCGTATAGGTGTTCGAGTGTTCGAACCGTAATGCCCAAGAAATGGTATGTAAACCCCGTATTTACATATCTGCCACTGTGCAGGAGAATCCGTATAGGTGTTCGAGTGTTCGAATCTTATTGCGTAAGAATTGGTATGTAGACCCCGTATTTACATATCTGCCACTGTACAGGAGAATCCGTATAGGTGTTCGAGTGTTCGAACCGTATTGCGCAAGAAATGGTATGTAAACCCCGTATTTACATATCTACCACTGTGCAGGAGAATCCGTATAGGTGTTCGAGTGTTCGAACCGTAATTCGCCCGAAATGGTATGTAAAACCCGTATTTAAATATCTGCCACTGTGCAGGAGAATCCGTATAGGTGTTCGAGTGTTCGAACCCTAATGCGTGAGAAATGGTAAGTAAACGCCGTATTTACATATCTGCCACTGTGCAGGAGAATCCGTACAGGTGTTCGAGTGTTCGAACCGTATTGCGCATGAAATGGTATGTAAACCCCGTATTTACATATCTGCCACTGTGCAGGACTATCCGTATAGGTATTCGAGTGTTCGAACCGTAATGCGCAAGAAATGGTATGTAAACCCCGCATTTACATATCTGCCACTGTGCAGGAGAATCCGTATAGGTGTACGAGTGTTCGAACCGTATTGCGCAAGAAAATGGTTCGTAAACCCCGTATTTACATATCTGCCACTGTGCAGGAGAATCCGTATAGGTGTTCGAGTGTTCGAACCGCAATGCGCAAGAAATGGTACGGAAACCCCGTATTTACATATCTGCCACTGTGCAGGAGAATCCGTATAGGTGTTCGATTGTTCGAACCGTAATGCGCAAGAAATGGTATGTAAACCCCGTATTTACATATCTGCCACTGTGCAGGAGAATCCCTATAGGTGTTCGAGTGTTCGAACCGTATTGCGCAAGAAATGGTATGTAAACCCCGTATTCACATATCTGCCACTGTGCAGGAGAATCCGTATAGGTGCTCGAGTGTTCGAACCGTAATGCGCAAGCAATGGTATGTAAACCCCGTATTTACATATCTGCCACTGTGCAGGAGAATCCGTATAGGTGTTTGAGTGTTCAAACCGTATTGCCCAAGAAATGGTTTGTAAACGCCGTATTTACATATCTGCCACAGTGCAGGAGAATCCGTATAGGTGTTCGAGTGTTCGAACCGTAATGCGCAAGAAATGGTATGTAAACCACGTATTTACATATCTGCCACTGTGCAGGAGAATCCGTATAGGTGTTCGAGTGTTCGAACCGTAATGCGCAAGAAATGGTACGGAAACCCCGTATTTACATATCTGCCACTGTGCAGGAGAATCCGTATAGGTGTTCGAGTATTCGAACCGTAATGCGCAAGAAATGGTATGTAAACCCCGTATTTACATATCTGCCACTGTGCAGGAGAATCCGTATAGGTGTTCGATTGTTCGAACCGTATTGCCCAAGAAATGGTTTGTAAACGCTGTATTTACATATCTGCCACTGTGCAGGAGAATCCGTATAGGTGTTCGAGTGTTCGAACCGTAATGCGCAAGAAATGGTATGTAAACCCCGTATTTACATATCTGCCACTGTGCAGGAGAATCCGTATAGGTGTTCGAGTGTTCGAACCGTAATGCGCAAGAAATGGTACGGAAACCCCGTATTTACATATCTGCCACTGTGCAGGAGAATCCGTATAGGTGTTCGAGTGTTCGAACCGTAATGCGCAAGAAATGGTATGTAAACCCCGCATTTACATATCTGCCACTGTGCAGGAGAATCCGTATAGGTGTTCAATTGTTCGAACCGTATTGCCCAAGAAATGGTTTGTAAACGCCGTATTTACATATCTGCCACTGTGCAGGAGAATCCGTATAGGTGTTCGAGTGTTCGAACCGTAATGCACAAGAAATGGTATGTAAACCCCGTATTTACATATCTGCCACTGTACAGGAGAATCCGTATAGGTGTTCGAGTGTTCGAATCGTATTGTGCAAGAATTGGTATATAAACCCCGTATTTACATATCTGCCACTGTTCAGGAGAATCCGTATAGGTGTTCGAGTGTTCGAACCGTATTGTGCAAGAAAGGGTATGTAAACCCCGTATTTACATATCTACCACTGTGCAGGAGAATCCGTATAGGTGTTCGAGTGTTCGAACCGTAATTCGCCCGAAATGGTATGTAAAACCCGTATTTACATATCTGCCACTGTGCAGGAGAATCCGTATAGGTGTTCGAGTGTTCGAACCCTAATGCATGAGAAATGGTAAGTAAACCCCGTATTTACATATCTGCCACTGTGTAGGGGAATCCGTTTAGGTGTTCGAGTGTTCGAACCGTAATGCGCAACAAATGGTATGTAGACCCCGTATTTACATATCTGCCACTGTGCAGGAGAATCCGTATAGGTGTTCCATTGTTCGAACAGTATTGCCCAAGAAATGGTTTGTAAACGCCGTATTTACATATCTGCCACTGTGCAGGAGAATCCGTATAGGTGTTCGAGTGTTCGAACCGTAATGCGCAAGAAATGGTATGTAAACCCCGTATTTACATATCTGCCACTGTGCAGGAGAATCCGTATATGTGTTTGGGTGTTCGAACCGTAATGCGCAAGAAATGGTACGGAAACCCCGTATTTACATATCTGCCACTGTGCAGGAGAATCCGTATAGGTGTTCGAGTGTTCGAACCGTAATGCGCAAGAAATGGTATGTAAACCCCGTATTTACATATCTGCAACTGTGCAGGAGAATCCGTATAGGTGTTCGATTGTTCGAACCGTATTGCCCAAGAAATGGTTTGTAAACGCCGTATTTACATATCTGCCACTGTGCAGGAGAATCCGTATAGGTGTTCGAGTGTTCGAACCGTAGTGCGCAAGAAATGGTATGTAAATCCCGTATTTACATATCTGCCACTGTGCAGGAGAATCCGTATAGGTGTTCGAGTGTTCGAACCGTAATGCGCAAGAAATGGTACGGAAACCCCGTATTTACATATCTGCCACTGTGCAGGAGAATCCGTATAGGTGTTCGAGTGTACGAACCGTAATGCGCAAGAAATGATATGTAAACCCCGTATTTACATATCTGCCACTGTGCAGTAGAATCCGTATAGGTGTTCGATTGTTCGAACCGTAATGCGCAAGAAATGGTATGTAAACCCCGTATTTACATATCTGCCACTGTGCAGGAGAATCCGTGTAGGTGTTCGAGTGTTCGAACCGTATTGCGCAAGAAATGGTATGTAAACCCCGTATTCACATATCTGCCACTGTGCAGGAGAATCCGTATAGGTGTTCGATTGTTCGAACCGTATTGCCCAAGAAATGGTTTGTAAACGCCGTATTTACATATCTGCCACTATGCAGGAGAATCCGTATAGGTGTTCGAGTGTTCGAACCGTAATGCCCAAGAAATGGTATGTAAACCCCGTATTTACATATCTGCCACTGTGCAGGAGAATCCGTATAGGTGTTCGAGTGTTCGAATCTTATTGCGTAAGAATTGGTATGTAGACCCCGTATTTACATATCTGCCACTGTACAGGAGAATCCGTATAGGTGTTCGAGTGTTCGAACCGTATTGCGCAAGAAATGGTATGTAAACCCCGTATTTACATATCTACCACTGTGCAGGAGAATCCGTATAGGTGTTCGAGTGTTCGAGCCGTAATTCGCCCGAAATGGTATGTAAAACCCGTATTTAAATATCTGCCACTGTGCAGGAGAATCCGTATAGGTGTTCGAGTGTTCGAACCCTAATGCGTGAGAAATGGTAAGTAAACGCCGTATTTACATATCTGCCACTGTGCAGGAGATTCCGTACAGGTGTTCGAGTGTTCGAACCGTATTGCGCAAGAAATGGTATGTAAACCCCGTATTTACATATCTGCCACTGTGCAGGAGAATCCGTATAGGTATTCGAGTGTTCGAACCGTAATGCGCAAGAAATGGTATGTAAACCCCGTATTTACATATCTGCCACTGTGCAGGAGAATCCGTATAGGTGTTCGAGTGATCGAATCGTATTGCGCAAGAAATGGTTTGTAAACCCCGTATTTACATATCTGCCACTGTGCAGGAGAATCCGTATAGGTGTTCTATTGTTCGAACCGTAATGCGCAACAAATGGTATGTAAACCCCGTCTTTACATATCTGCCACTGTGCAGGAGAATCCGTATAGGTGTTCGAGTGTTCAAACCGTATTGCGCAAGAAATGGTATGTAAACCCCGTATTCACATATCTGCCACTGTGCAGGAGAATCCGTATAGGTGTTCGATTGTTCGAACCGTATTGCCCAAGAAATGGTTTGTAAACGCCGTATTTACATATCTGCCACTGTGCAGGAGAATCCGTATAGGTGTTCGAGTGTTCGAACCGTAATGCCCAAGAAATGGTATGTAAACCCCGTATTTACATATCTGCCACTGTGCAGGAGAATCCGTATAGGTGTTCGAGTGTTCGAATCGTATTGTGCAAGAATTGGTATATAAACCCCGTATTTACATATCTGCCACTGTTCAGGAGAATCCGTATAGGTGTTCGAGTGTTCGAACCGTATTGTGCAAGAAAGGGTATGTAAACCCCGTATTTACATATCTACCACTGTGCAGGAGAATCTGTATAGGTGTTCGAGTGTTCGAACCGTAATTCGCCCGAAATGGTATGTAAAACCCGTATTTACATATCTGCCACTGTGCAGGAGAATCCGTATAGGTGTTCGAGTGTTCGAACCCTAATGCATGAGAAATGGTAAGTAAACCCCGTATTTACATATCTGCCACTGTGTAGGAGAATCCGTTTAGGTGTTCGAGTGTTCGAACCGTAATGCGCAACAAATGGTATGTAGACCCCGTATTTACATATCTGCCACTGTGCAGGAGA
Organism: Camellia sinensis; assembly: GCF_055761805.1. Taxonomy (NCBI): domain Eukaryota; kingdom Viridiplantae; phylum Streptophyta; class Magnoliopsida; order Ericales; family Theaceae; genus Camellia; species Camellia sinensis. Next base: position 119,940,932 of record NC_138974.1, read on the forward strand.
ATCCGTATAGGTGTTCCATTGTTCGAACTGTATTGCCCACGAAATGGTTTGTAAACGCCGTATTTACATATCTGCCACTGTGCAGGAGAATCCGTATAGGTGTTCGAGTGTTCGAACCGTAATGCGCAAGAAATGGTATGTAAACCCCGTATTTACATATCTGCCACTGTGCAGGAGAATCCGTATATGTGTTTGGGTGTTCGAACCGTAATGCGCAAGAAATGGTACGGAAACCCCGTATTTACATATCTGCCACTGTGCAGGAGAATCCGTATAGGTGTTCGAGTGTTCGAACCGTAATGCGCAAGAAATGGTATGTAAACCCCGTATTTACATATCTGCCACTGTGCAGGAGAATCCGTATAGGTGTTCGATTGTTCGAACCGTATTGCCCAAGAAATGGTTTGTAAACGCCGTATTTACATATCTGCCACTGTGCAGGAGAATCCGTATAGGTGTTCGAGTGTTCGAACCGTAGTGCGCAAGAAATGGTATGTAAATCCCGTATTTACATATCTGCCACTGTGCAGGAGAATCCGTATAGGTGTTCGAGTGTTCGAACCGTAATGCGCAAGAAATGGTACGGAAACCCCGTATTTACATATCTGCCACTGTGCAGGAGAATCCGTATAGGTGTTCGAGTGTACGAACCGTAATGCGCAAGAAATGATATGTAAACCCCGTATTTACATATCTGCCACTGTGCAGTAGAATCCGTATAGGTGTTCGATTGTTCGAACCGTAATGCGCAAGAAATGGTATGTAAACCCCGTATTTACATATCTGCCACTGTGCAGGAGAATCCGTATAGGTGTTCGAGTGTTCGAACCGTATTGCGCAAGAAATGGTATGTAAACCCCGTATTCACATATCTGCCACTGTGCAGGAGAATCCGTATAGGTGTTCGATTGTTCGAACCGTATTGCCCAAGAAATGGTTTGTAAACGCCGTATTTACATATCTACCACTGTGCAGGAGAATCCGTATAGGTGTTCGAGTGTTCGAACCGTAATGCCCAAGAAATGGTATGTAAACCCCGTATTTACATATCTGCCACTGTGCAGGAGAATCCGTATAGGTGTTCGAGTGTTCGAATCTTATTGCGTAAGAATTGGTATGTAGACCCCGTATTTACATATCTGCCACTGTACAGGAGAATCCGTATAGGTGTTCGAGTGTTCGAACCGTATTGCGCAAGAAATGGTATGTAAACCCCGTATTTACATATCTACCACTGTGCAGGAGAATCCGTATAGGTGTTCGAGTGTTCGAACCGTAATTCGCCCGAAATGGTATGTAAAACCCGTATTTAAATATCTGCCACTGTGCAGGAGAATCCGTATAGGTGTTCGAGTGTTCGAACCCTAATGCGTGAGAAATGGTAAGTAAACGCCGTATTTACATATCTGCCACTGTGCAGGAGAATCCGTACAGGTGTTCGAGTGTTCGAACCGTATTGCGCATGAAATGGTATGTAAACCCCGTATTTACATATCTGCCACTGTGCAGGACAATCCGTATAGGTATTCGAGTGTTCGAACCGTAATGCGGAAGAAATGGTATGTAAACCCCGCATTTACATATCTGCCACTGTGCAGGAGAATCCGTATAGGTGTACGAGTGTTCGAACCGTATTGCGCAAGAAATGGTTTGTAAACCCCGTATTTACATATCTGCCACTGTGCAGGAGAATCCGTATAGGTGTTCGAGTGTTCGAACCGCAATGCGCAAGAAATGGTACGGAAACCCCGTATTTACATATCTGCCACTGTGCAGGAGAATCCGTATAGGTGTTCGATTGTTCAAACCGTAATGCGCAAGAAATGGTATGTAAACCCCGTATTTACATATCTGCCACTGTGCAGGAGAATCCCTATAGGTGTTCGAGTGTTCGAACCGTATTGCGCAAGAAATGGTATGTAAACCCCGTATTCACATATCTGCCACTGTGCAGGAGAATCCGTATAGGTGCTCGAGTGTTCGAACCGTAATGCGCAAGCAATGGTATGTAAACCCCGTATTTACATATCTGCCACTGTGCAGGAGAATCCGTATAGGTGTTTGAGTGTTCGAACCGTATTGCCCAAGAAATGGTTTGTAAACGCCGTATTTACATATCTGCCACAGTGCAGGAGAATCCGTATAGGTGTTCGAGTGTTCGAATCGTAATGCGCAAGAAATGGTATGTAAACCACGTATTTACATATCTGCCACTGTGCAGGAGAATCCGTATAGGTGTTCGAGTGTTCGAACCGTAATGCGCAAGAAATGGTACGGAAACCCCGTATTTACATATCTGCCACTGTGCAGGAGAATCCGTATAGGTGTTCGAGTATTCGAACCGTAATGCGCAAGAAATGGTATGTAAACCCCGTATTTACATATCTGCCACTGTGCAGGAGAATCCGTATAGGTGTTCGATTGTTCGAACCGTATTGCCCAAGAAATGGTTTGTAAACGCCGTATTTACATATCTGCCACTGTGCAGGAGAATCCGTATAGGTGTTCGAGTGTTCGAACCGTAATGCGCAAGAAATGGTATGTAAACCCCGTATTTACATATCTGCCACTGTGCAGGAGAATCCGTATAGGTGTTCGAGTGTTCGAACCGTAATGCGCAAGAAATGGTACGGAAACCCCGTATTTACATATCTGCCACTGTGCAGGAGAATCCGTATAGGTGTTCGAGTGTTCGAACCGTAATGCGCAAGAAATGGTATGTAAACCCCGCATTTACATATCTGCCACTGTGCAGGAGAATCCGTATAGGGGTTCGATTGTTCGAACCGTATTGCCCAAGAAATGGTTTGTAAACGCCGTATTTACATATCTGCCACTGTGCAGGAGAATCCGTATAGGTGTTCGAGTGTTCGAACCGTAATGCGCAAGAAATGGTATGTAAACCCCGTATTTACATATCTGCCACTGTACAGGAGAATCCGTATAGGTGTTCGAGTGTTCGAATCGTATTGTGCAAGAATTGGTATATAAACCCCGTATTTACATATCTGCCACTGTTCAGGAGAATCCGTATAGGTGTTCGAGTGTTCGAACCGTATTGTGCAAGAAAGGGTATGTAAACCCCGTATTTACATATCTACCACTGTGCAGGAGAATCCGTATAGGTGTTCGAGTGTTCGAACCGTAATTCGCCCGAAATGGTATGTAAAACCCGTATTTACATATCTGCCACTGTGCAGGAGAATCCGTATAGGTGTTCGAGTGTTCGAACCCTAATGCATGAGAAATGGTAAGTAAACCCCGTATTTACATATCTGCCACTGTGTAGGAGAATCCGTTTAGGTGTTCGAGTGTTCGAACCGTAATGCGCAACAAATGGTATGTAGACCCCGTATTTACATATCTGCCACTGTGCAGGAGAATCCGTATAGGTGTTCCATTGTTCGAACTGTATTGCCCAAGAAATGGTTTGTAAACGCCGTATTTACATATCTGCCACTGTGCAGGAGAATCCGTATAGGTGTTCGAGTGTTCGAACCGTAATGCGCAAGAAATGGTATGTAAACCCCGTATTTACATATCTGCCACTGTGCAGGAGAATCCGTATATGTGTTTGGGTGTTCGAACCGTAATGCGCAAGAAATGGTACGGAAACCCCGTATTTACATATCTGCCACTGTGCAGGAGAATCCGTATAGGTGTTCGAGTGTTCGAACCGTAATGCGCAAGAAATGGTATGTAAACCCCGTATTTACATATCTGCCACTGTGCAGGAGAATCCGTATAGGTGTTCGATTGTTCGAACCGTATTGCCCAAGAAATGGTTTGTAAACGCCGTATTTACATATCTGCCACTGTGCAGGAGAATCCGTATAGGTGTTCGAGTGTTCGAACCGTAGTGCGCAAGAAATGGTATGTAAATCCCGTATTTACATATCTGCCACTGTGCAGGAGAATCCGTATAGGTGTTCGAGTGTTCGAACCGTAATGCGCAAGAAATGGTACGGAAACCCCGTATTTACATATCTGCCACTGTGCAGGAGAATCCGTATAGGTGTTCGAGTGTACGAACCGTAATGCGCAAGAAATGATATGTAAACCCCGTATTTACATATCTGCCACTGTGCAGTAGAATCCGTATAGGTGTTCGATTGTTCGAACCGTAATGCGCAAGAAATGGTATGTAAACCCCGTATTTACATATCTGCCACTGTGCAGGAGAATCCGTGTAGGTGTTCGAGTGTTCGAACCGTATTGCGCAAGAAATGGTATGTAAACCCCGTATTCACATATCTGCCACTGTGCAGGAGAATCCGTATAGGTGTTCGATTGTTCGAACCGTATTGCCCAAGAAATGGTTTGTAAACGCCGTATTTACATATCTGCCACTGTGCAGGAGAATCCGTATAGGTGTTCGAGTGTTCGAACCGTAATGCCCAAGAAATGGTATGTAAACCCCGTATTTACATATCTGCCACTGTGCAGGAGAATCCGTATATGTGTTTGGGTGTTCGAACCGTAATGCGCAAGAAATGGTACGGAAACCCCGTATTTACATATCTGCCACTGTGCAGGAGAATCCGTATAGGTGTTCGAGTGTTCGAACCGTAATGCGCAAGAAATGGTATGTAAACCCCGTATTTACATATCTGCCACTGTGCAGGAGAATCCGTATAGGTGTTCGATTGTTCGAACCGTATTGCCCAAGAAATGGTTTGTAAACGCCGTATTTACATATCTGCCACTGTGCAGGAGAATCCGTATAGGTGTTCGAGTGTTCGAACCGTAGTGCGCAAGAAATGGTATGTAAATCCCGTATTTACATATCTGCCACTGTGCAGGAGAATCCGTATAGGTGTTCGAGTGTTCGAACCGTAATGCGCAAGAAATGGTACGGAAACCCCGTATTTACATATCTGCCACTGTGCAGGAGAATCCGTATAGGTGTTCGAGTGTACGAACCGTAATGCGCAAGAAATGATATGTAAACCCCGTATTTACATATCTGCCACTGTGCAGTAGAATCCGTATAGGTGTTCGATTGTTCGAACCGTAATGCGCAAGAAATGGTATGTAAACCCCGTATTTACATATCTGCCACTGTGCAGGAGAATCCGTATAGGTGTTCGAGTGTTCGAACCGTATTGCGCAAGAAATGGTATGTAAACCCCGTATTCACATATCTGCCACTGTGCAGGAGAATCCGTATAGGTGTTCGATTGTTCGAACCGTATTGCCCAAGAAATGGTTTGTAAACGCCGTATTTACATATCTACCACTGTGCAGGAGAATCCGTATAGGTGTTCGAGTGTTCGAACCGTAATGCCCAAGAAATGGTATGTAAACCCCGTATTTACATATCTGCCACTGTGCAGGAGAATCCGTATAGGTGTTCGAGTGTTCGAATCTTATTGCGTAAGAATTGGTATGTAGACCCCGTATTTACATATCTGCCACTGTACAGGAGAATCCGTATAGGTGTTCGAGTGTTCGAACCGTATTGCGCAAGAAATGGTATGTAAACCCCGTATTTACATATCTACCACTGTGCAGGAGAATCCGTATAGGTGTTCGAGTGTTCGAACCGTAATTCGCCCGAAATGGTATGTAAAACCCGTATTTAAATATCTGCCACTGTGCAGGAGAATCCGTATAGGTGTTCGAGTGTTCGAACCCTAATGCGTGAGAAATGGTAAGTAAACGCCGTATTTACATATCTGCCACTGTGCAGGAGAATCCGTACAGGTGTTCGAGTGTTCGAACCGTATTGCGCATGAAATGGTATGTAAACCCCGTATTTACATATCTGCCACTGTGCAGGACAATCCGTATAGGTATTCGAGTGTTCGAACCGTAATGCGCAAGAAATGGTATGTAAACCCCGCATTTACATATCTGCCACTGTGCAGGAGAATCCGTATAGGTGTACGAGTGTTCGAACCGTATTGCGCAAGAAATGGTTTGTAAACCCCGTATTTACATATCTGCCACTGTGCAGGAGAATCCGTATAGGTGTTCGAGTGTTCGAACCGCAATGCGCAAGAAATGGTACGGAAACCCCGTATTTACATATCTGCCACTGTGCAGGAGAATCCGTATAGGTGTTCGATTGTTCGAACCGTAATGCGCAAGAAATGGTATGTAAACCCCGTATTTACATATCTGCCACTGTGCAGGAGAATCCCTATAGGTGTTCGAGTGTTCGAACCGTATTGCGCAAGAAATGGTATGTAAACCCCGTATTCACATATCTGCCACTGTGCAGGAGAATCCGTATAGGTGCTCGAGTGTTCGAACCGTAATGCGCAAGCAATGGTATGTAAACCCCGTATTTACATATCTGCCACTGTGCAGGAGAATCCGTATAGGTGTTTGAGTGTTCGAACCGTATTGCCCAAGAAATGGTTTGTAAACGCCGTATTTACATATCTGCCACAGTGCAGGAGAATCCGTATAGGTGTTCGAGTGTTCGAATCGTAATGCGCAAGAAATGGTATGTAAACCACGTATTTACATATCTGCCACTGTGCAGGAGAATCCGTATAGGTGTTCGAGTGTTCGAACCGTAATGCGCAAGAAATGGTACGGAAACCCCGTATTTACATATCTGCCACTGTGCAGGAGAATCCGTATAGGTGTTCGAGTATTCGAACCGTAATGCGCAAGAAATGGTATGTAAACCCCGTATTTACATATCTGCCACTGTGCAGGAGAATCCGTATAGGTGTTCGATTGTTCGAACCGTATTGCCCAAGAAATGGTTTGTAAACGCCGTATTTACATATCTGCCACTGTGCAGGAGAATCCGTATAGGTGTTCGAGTGTTCGAACCGTAATGCGCAAGAAATGGTATGTAAACCCCGTATTTACATATCTGCCACTGTGCAGGAGAATCCGTATAGGTGTTCGAGTGTTCGAACCGTAATGCGCAAGAAATGGTACGGAAACCCCGTATTTACATATCTGCCACTGTGCAGGAGAATCCGTATAGGTGTTCGAGTGTTCGAACCGTAATGCGCAAGAAATGGTATGTAAACCCCGCATTTACATATCTGCCACTGTGCAGGAGAATCCGTATAGGTGTTCGATTGTTCGAACCGTATTGCCCAAGAAATGGTTTGTAAACGCCGTATTTACATATCTGCCACTGTGCAGGAGAATCCGTATAGGTGTTCGAGTGTTCGAACCGTAATGCGCAAGAAATGGTATGTAAACCCCGTATTTACATATCTGCCACTGTACAGGAGAATCCGTATAGGTGTTCGAGTGTTCGAATCGTATTGTGCAAGAATTGGTATATAAACCCCGTATTTACATATCTGCCACTGTTCAGGAGAATCCGTATAGGTGTTCGAGTGTTCGAACCGTATTGTGCAAGAAAGGGTATGTAAACCCCGTATTTACATATCTACCACTGTGCAGGAGAATCCGTATAGGTGTTCGAGTGTTCGAACCGTAATTCGCCCGAAATGGTATGTAAAACCCGTATTTACATATCTGCCACTGTGCAGGAGAATCCGTATAGGTGTTCGAGTGTTCGAACCCTAATGCATGAGAAATGGTAAGTAAACCCCGTATTTACATATCTGCCACTGTGTAGGAGAATCCGTTTAGGTGTTCGAGTGTTCGAACCGTAATGCGCAACAAATGGTATGTAGACCCCGTATTTACATATCTGCCACTGTGCAGGAGAATCCGTATAGGTGTTCCATTGTTCGAACTGTATTGCCCAAGAAATGGTTTGTAAACGCCGTATTTACATATCTGCCACTGTGCAGGAGAATCCGTATAGGTGTTCGAGTGTTCGAACCGTAATGCGCAAGAAATGGTATGTAAACCCCGTATTTACATATCTGCCACTGTGCAGGAGAATCCGTATATGTGTTTGGGTGTTCGAACCGTAATGCGCAAGAAATGGTACGGAAACCCCGTATTTACATATCTGCCACTGTGCAGGAGAATCCGTATAGGTGTTCGAGTGTTCGAACCGTAATGCGCAAGAAATGGTATGTAAACCCCGTATTTACATATCTGCCACTGTGCAGGAGAATCCGTATAGGTGTTCGATTGTTCGAACCGTATTGCCCAAGAAATGGTTTGTAAACGCCGTATTTACATATCTGCCACTGTGCAGGAGAATCCGTATAGGTGTTCGAGTGTTCGAACCGTAGTGCGCAAGAAATGGTATGTAAATCCCGTATTTACATATCTGCCACTGTGCAGGAGAATCCGTATAGGTGTTCGAGTGTTCGAACCGTAATGCGCAAGAAATGGTACGGAAACCCCGTATTTACATATCTGCCACTGTGCAGGAGAATCCGTATAGGTGTTCGAGTGTACGAACCGTAATGCGCAAGAAATGATATGTAAACCCCGTATTTACATATCTGCCACTGTGCAGTAGAATCCGTATAGGTGTTCGATTGTTCGAACCGTAATGCGCAAGAAATGGTATGTAAACCCCGTATTTACATATCTGCCACTGTGCAGGAGAATCCGTGTAGGTGTTCGAGTGTTCGAACCGTATTGCGCAAGAAATGGTATGTAAACCCCGTATTCACATATCTGCCACTGTGCAGGAGAATCCGTATAGGTGTTCGATTGTTCGAACCGTATTGCCCAAGAAATGGTTTGTAAACGCCGTATTTACATATCTGCCACTGTGCAGGAGAATCCGTATAGGTGTTCGAGTGTTCGAACCGTAATGCCCAAGAAATGGTATGTAAACCCCGTATTTACATATCTGCCACTGTGCAGGAGAATCCGTATAGGTGTTCGAGTGTTCGAATCTTATTGCGTAAGAATTGGTATGTAGACCCCGTATTTACATATCTGCCACTGTACAGGAGAATCCGTATAGGTGTTCGAGTGTTCGAACCGTATTGCGCAAGAAATGGTATGTAAACCCCGTATTTACATATCTACCACTGTGCAGGAGACTCCGTATAGGTGTTCGAGTGTTCGAGCCGTAATTCGCCCGAAATGGTATGTAAAACCCGTATTTAAATATCTGCCACTGTGCAGGAGAATCCGTATAGGTGTTCGAGTGTTCGAACCCTAATGCGTGAGAAATGGTAAGTAAACGCCGTATTTACATATCTGCCACTGTGCAGGAGATTCCGTACAGGTGTTCGAGTGTTCGAACCGTATTACGCAAGAAATGGTATGTAAACCCCGTATTTACATATCTGCCACTGTGCAGGAGAATCCGTATAGGTATTCGTGTGTTCGAACCGTAATGCGCAAAAAATGGTATGTAAACCCCGTATTTACATATCTGCCACTGTGCAGGAGAATCCGTATAGGTGTTCGAGTGTTCGAATCGTATTGCGCAAGAAATGGTTTGTAAACCCCGTATTTACATATCTGCCACTGTGCAGGAGAATCCGTATAGGTGTTCTATTGTTCGAACCGTAATGCGCAACAAATGGTATGTAAACCCCGTATTTACATATCTGCCACTGTGCAGGAGAATCCGTATAGGTGTTCGAGTGTTCAAACCGTATTGCGCAAGAAATGGTAGGTAAACCCCGTATTCACATATCTGCCACTGTGCAGGAGAATCCGTATAGGTGTTCGATTGTTCGAACCGTATTGCCCAAGAAATGGTTTGTAAACGCCGTATTTACATATCTGCCACTGTGCAGGAGAATCCGTATAGGTGTTCGAGTGTTCGAACCGTAATGCCCAAGAAATGGTATGTAAACCCCGTATTTACATATCTGCCACTGTGCAGGAGAATCCGTATAGGTGTTCGAGTGTTCGAATCTTATTGCGTAAGAATTGGTATGTAGACCCCGTATTTACATATCTGCCACTGTACAGGAGAATCCGTATAGGTGTTCGAGTGTTCGAACCGTATTGCGCAAGAAATGGTATGTAAACCCCGTATTTACATATCTACCACTGTGCAGGAGAATCCGTATAGGTGTTCGAGTGTTCGAACCGTAATTCGCCCGAAATGGTATGTAAAACCCGTATTTAAATATCTGCCACTGTGCAGGAGAATCCGTATTGGTGTTCGAGTGTTCGAACCCTAATGCGTGAGAAATGGTAAGTAAACGCCGTATTTACATATCTGCCACTGTGCAGGAGAATCCGTACAGGTGTTCGAGTGTTCGAACCGTATTGCGCATGAAATGGTATGTAAACCCCGTATTTACATATCTGCCACTGTGCAGGACAATCCGTATAGGTATTCGAGTGTTCGAACCGTAATGCGCAAGAAATGGTATGTAAACCCCGTATTTACGTATCTGCCACTGTGCAGGAGAATCCGTATAGGTGTACGAGTGTTCGAACCGTATTGCGCAAGAAATGGTTTGTAAACCCCGTATTTACATATCTGCCACTGTGCAGGAGAATCCGTATAGGTGTTCGAGTGTTCGAACCGCAATGCGCAAGAAATGGTACGGAAACCCCGTATTTACATATCTGCCACTGTGCAGGAGAATCCGTATAGGTGTTCGATTGTTCGAACCGTAATGCGCAAGAAATGGTATGTAAACCCCGTATTTACATATCTGCCACTGTGCAGGAGAATCCGTATAGGTGTTCGAGTGTTCGAACCATAATGCGCAAGAAATGGTACGGAAACCCCGTATTTACATATCTGCCACTGTGCAGGAGAATCCGTATAGGTGTTCGAGTGTTCGAACCGTAATGCGCAAGAAATGGTATGTAAACCCCGTATTTACATATCTGTCACTGTGCAGGAGAATCCGTATAGGTGTTCTATTGTTCGAACCGTAATGCGCAACAAATGGTATGTAAACCCCGTATTTACATATCTGCCACTATGCAGGAGAATCCGTATAGGTGTTCGAGTGTTCGAACCGTATTGCGCAAGAAATGGTATGTAAACCCCGTATTCACATATCTGCCACTGTGCAGGAGAATCCGTATAGGTGTTCGATTGTTCGAACCGTATTGCCCAAGAAATGGTTTGTAAACGCCGTATTTACATATCTGCCACTGTGCAGGAGAATCCGTATAGGTGTTCGAGTGTTCGAACCGTAATGCCCAAGAAATGGTTTGTAAACGCCGTATTTACATATCTGCCACTGTGCAGGAGAATCCGTATAGGTGTTCGAGTGTTCGAACCGTAATGCGCAAGAAATGGTATGTAAACCCCGTATTTACATATCTGCCACTGTGCAGGAGAATCCGTATATGTGTTTGGGTGTTCGAACCGTAATGCGCAAGAAATGGTACGGAAACCCCGTATTTACATATCTGCCACTGTGCAGGAGAATCCGTATAGGTGTTCGAGTGTTCGAACCGTAATGCGCAAGAAATGGTATGTAAACCCCGTATTTACATATCTGCCACTGTGCAGGAGAATCCGTATAGGTGTTCGATTGTTCGAACCGTATTGCCCAAGAAATGGTTTGTAAACGCCGTATTTACATATCTGCCACTGTGCAGGAGAATCCGTATAGGTGTTCGAGTGTTCGAACCGTAGTGCGCAAGAAATGGTATGTAAATCCCGTATTTACATATCTGCCACTGTGCAGGAGAATCCGTATAGGTGTTCGAGTGTTCGAACCGTAATGCGCAAGAAATGGTACGGAAACCCCGTATTTACATATCTGCCACTGTGCAGGAGAATCCGTATAGGTGTTCGAGTGTACGAACCGTAATGCGCAAGAAATGATATGTAAACCCCGTATTTACATATCTGCCACTGTGCAGTAGAATCCGTATAGGTGTTCGATTGTTCGAACCGTAATGCGCAAGAAATGGTATGTAAACCCCGTATTTACATATCTGCCACTGTGCAGGAGAATCCGTGTAGGTGTTCGAGTGTTCGAACCGTATTGCGCAAGAAATGGTATGTAAACCCCGTATTCACATATCTGCCACTGTGCAGGAGAATCCGTATAGGTGTTCGATTGTTCGAACCGTATTGCCCAAGAAATGGTTTGTAAACGCCGTATTTACATATCTGCCACTGTGCAGGAGAATCCGTATAGGTGTTCGAGTGTTCGAACCGTAATGCCCAAGAAATGGTATGTAAACCCCGTATTTACATATCTGCCACTGTGCAGGAGAATCCGTATAGGTGTTCGAGTGTTCGAATCTTATTGCGTAAGAATTGGTATGTAGACCCCGTATTTACATATCTGCCACTGTACAGGAGAATCCGTATAGGTGTTCGAGTGTTCGAACCGTATTGCGCAAGAAATGGTATGTAAACCCCGTATTTACATATCTACCACTGTGCAGGAGACTCCGTATAGGTGTTCGAGTGTTCGAGCCGTAATTCGCCCGAAATGGTATGTAAAACCCGTATTTAAATATCTGCCACTGTGCAGGAGAATCCGTATAGGTGTTCGAGTGTTCGAACCCTAATGCGTGAGAAATGGTAAGTAAACGCCGTATTTACATATCTGCCACTGTGCAGGAGATTCCGTACAGGTGTTCGAGTGTTCGAACCGTATTACGCAAGAAATGGTATGTAAACCCCGTATTTACATATCTGCCACTGTGCAGGAGAATCCGTATAGGTATTCGTGTGTTCGAACCGTAATGCGCAAAAAATGGTATGTAAACCCCGTATTTACATATCTGCCACTGTGCAGGAGAATCCGTATAGGTGTTCGAGTGTTCGAATCGTATTGCGCAAGAAATGGTTTGTAAACCCCGTATTTACATATCTGCCACTGTGCAGGAGAATCCGTATAGGTGTTCTATTGTTCGAACCGTAATGCGCAACAAATGGTATGTAAACCCCGTATTTACATATCTGCCACTGTGCAGGAGAATCCGTATAGGTGTTCGAGTGTTCAAACCGTATTGCGCAAGAAATGGTAGGTAAACCCCGTATTCACATATCTGCCACTGTGCAGGAGAATCCGTATAGGTGTTCGATTGTTCGAACCGTATTGCCCAAGAAATGGTTTGTAAACGCCGTATTTACATATCTGCCACTGTGCAGGAGAATCCGTATAGGTGTTCGAGTGTTCGAACCGTAATGCCCAAGAAATGGTATGTAAACCCCGTATTTACATATCTGCCACTGTGCAGGAGAATCCGTATAGGTGTTCGAGTGTTCGAATCTTATTGCGTAAGAATTGGTATGTAGACCCCGTATTTACATATCTGCCACTGTACAGGAGAATCCGTATAGGTGTTCGAGTGTTCGAACCGTATTGCGCAAGAAATGGTATGTAAACCCCGTATTTACATATCTACCACTGTGCAGGAGAATCCGTATAGGTGTTCGAGTGTTCGAACCGTAATTCGCCCGAAATGGTATGTAAAACCCGTATTTAAATATCTGCCACTGTGCAGGAGAATCCGTATTGGTGTTCGAGTGTTCGAACCCTAATGCGTGAGAAATGGTAAGTAAACGCCGTATTTACATATCTGCCACTGTGCAGGAGAATCCGTACAGGTGTTCGAGTGTTCGAACCGTATTGCGCATGAAATGGTATGTAAACCCCGTATTTACATATCTGCCACTGTGCAGGACAATCCGTATAGGTATTCGAGTGTTCGAACCGTAATGCGCAAGAAATGGTATGTAAACCCCGTATTTACGTATCTGCCACTGTGCAGGAGAATCCGTATAGGTGTACGAGTGTTCGAACCGTATTGCGCAAGAAATGGTTTGTAAACCCCGTATTTACATATCTGCCACTGTGCAGGAGAATCCGTATAGGTGTTCGAGTGTTCGAACCGCAATGCGCAAGAAATGGTACGGAAACCCCGTATTTACATATCTGCCACTGTGCAGGAGAATCCGTATAGGTGTTCGATTGTTCGAACCGTAATGCGCAAGAAATGGTATGTAAACCCCGTATTTACATATCTGCCACTGTGCAGGAGAATCCGTATAGGTGTTCGAGTGTTCGAACCGTAATGCGCAAGAAATGGTACGGAAACCCCGTATTTACATATCTGCCACTGTGCAGGAGAATCCGTATAGGTGTTCGAGTGTTCGAACCGTAATGCGCAAGAAATGGTATGTAAACCCCGTATTTACATATCTGTCACTGTGCAGGAGAATCCGTATAGGTGTTCTATTGTTCGAACCGTAATGCGCAACAAATGGTATGTAAACCCCGTATTTACATATCTGCCACTATGCAGGAGAATCCGTATAGGTGTTCGAGTGTTCGAACCGTATTGCGCAAGAAATGGTATGTAAACCCCGTATTCACATATCTGCCACTGTGCAGGAGAATCCGTATAGGTGTTCGATTGTTCGAACCGTATTGCCCAAGAAATGGTTTGTAAACGCCGTATTTACATATCTGCCACTGTGCAGGAGAATCCGTATAGGTGTTCGAGTGTTCGAACCGTAATGCCCAAGAAATGGTATGTAAACCCCGTATTTACATATCTGCCACTGTGCAGGAGAATCCGTATAGGTGTTCGAGTGTTCGAATCTTATTGCGTAAGAATTGGTATGTAGACCCCGTATTTACATATCTGCCACTGTACAGGAGAATCCGTATAGGTGTTCGAGTGTTCGAACCGTATTGCGCAAGAAATGGTATGTAAACCCCGTATTTACATATCTACCACTGTGCAGGAGAATCCGTATAGGTGTTCGAGTGTTCGAACCGTAATTCGCCCGAAATGGTATGTAAAACCCGTATTTAAATATCTGCCACTGTGCAGGAGAATCCGTATAGGTGTTCGAGTGTTCGAACCCTAATGCGTGAGAAATGGTAAGTAAACGCCGTATTTACATATCTGCCACTGTGCAGGAGAATCCGTACAGGTGTTCGAGTGTTCGAACCGTATTGCGCATGAAATGGTATGTAAACCCCGTATTTACATATCTGCCACTGTGCAGGACAATCCGTATAGGTATTCGAGTGTTCGAACCGTAATGCGCAAGAAATGGTATGTAAACCCCGTATTTACGTATCTGCCACTGTGCAGGAGAATCCGTATAGGTGTACGAGTGTTCGAACCGTATTGCGCAAGAAATGGTTTGTAAACCCCGTATTTACATATCTGCCACTGTGCAGGAGAATCCGTATAGGTGTTCGAGTGTTCGAACCGCAATGCGCAAGAAATGGTACGGAAACCCCGTATTTACATATCTGCCACTGTGCAGGAGAATCCGTATAGGTGTTCGATTGTTCGAACCGTAATGCGCAAGAAATGGTATGTAAACCCCGTATTTACATATCTGCCACTGTGCAGGAGAATCCGTATAGGTGTTCGAGTGTTCGAACCGTAATGCGCAAGAAATGGTACGGAAACCCCGTATTTACATATCTGCCACTGTGCAGGAGAATCCGTATAGGTGTTCGAGTGTTCGAACCGTAATGCGCAAGAAATGGTATGTAAACCCCGTATTTACATATCTGTCACTGTGCAGGAGAATCCGTATAGGTGTTCTATTGTTCGAACCGTA
This sequence comes from Camellia sinensis, assembly GCF_055761805.1. NCBI lineage: Eukaryota > Viridiplantae > Streptophyta > Magnoliopsida > Ericales > Theaceae > Camellia > Camellia sinensis. The sequence continues at coordinate 119,956,272 of NC_138974.1, forward strand.
ATGCGCAACAAATGGTATGTAAACCCCGTATTTACATATCTGCCACTATGCAGGAGAATCCGTATAGGTGTTCGAGTGTTCGAACCGTATTGCGCAAGAAATGGTATGTAAACCCCGTATTCACATATCTGCCACTGTGCAGGAGAATCCGTATAGGTGTTCGATTGTTCGAACCGTATTGCCCAAGAAATGGTTTGTAAACGCCGTATTTACATATCTGCCACTGTGCAGGAGAATCCGTATAGGTGTTCGAGTGTTCGAACCGTAATGCCCAAGAAATGGTATGTAAACCCCGTATTTACATATCTGCCACTGTGCAGGAGAATCCGTATAGGTGTTCGAGTGTTCGAATCTTATTGCGTAAGAATTGGTATGTAGACCCCGTATTTACATATCTGCCACTGTACAGGAGAATCCGTATAGGTGTTCGAGTGTTCGAACCGTATTGCGCAAGAAATGGTATGTAAACCCCGTATTTACATATCTACCACTGTGCAGGAGAATCCGTATAGGTGTTCGAGTGTTCGAACCGTAATTCGCCCGAAATGGTATGTAAAACCCGTATTTAAATATCTGCCACTGTGCAGGAGAATCCGTATAGGTGTTCGAGTGTTCGAACCCTAATGCGTGAGAAATGGTAAGTAAACGCCGTATTTACATATCTGCCACTGTGCAGGAGAATCCGTACAGGTGTTCGAGTGTTCGAACCGTATTGCGCATGAAATGGTATGTAAACCCCGTATTTACATATCTGCCACTGTGCAGGACAATCCGTATAGGTATTCGAGTGTTCGAACCGTAATGCGCAAGAAATGGTATGTAAACCCCGTATTTACATATCTGCCACTGTGCAGGAGAATCCGTATAGGTGTACGAGTGTTCGAACCGTATTGCGCAAGAAATGGTTTGTAAACCCCGTATTTACATATCTGCCACTGTGCAGGAGAATCCGTATAGGTGTTCGAGTGTTCGAACCGCAATGCGCAAGAAATGGTACGGAAACCCCGTATTTACATATCTGCCACTGTGCAGGAGAATCCGTATAGGTGTTCGATTGTTCGAACCGTAATGCGCAAGAAATGGTATGTAAACCCCGTATTTACATATCTGCCACTGTGCAGGAGAATCCGTATAGGTGTTCGAGTGTTCGAACCGTAATGCGCAAGAAATGGTACGGAAACCCCGTATTTACATATCTGCCACTGTGCAGGAGAATCCGTATAGGTGTTCGAGTGTTCGAACCGTAATGCGCAAGAAATGGTATGTAAACCCCGTATTTACATATCTGTCACTGTGCAGGAGAATCCGTATAGGTGTTCTATTGTTCGAACCGTAATGCGCAACAAATGGTATGTAAACCCCGTATTTACATATCTGCCACTGTGCAGGAGAATCCGTATAGGTGTTCGAGTGTTCGAACCGTATTGCGCAAGAAATGGTATGTAAACCCCGTATTCACATATCTGCCACTGTGCAGGAGAATCCGTATAGGTGTTCGATTGTTCGAACCGTATTGCCCAAGAAATGGTTTGTAAACGCCGTATTTACATATCTGCCACTGTGCAGGAGAATCCGTATAGGTGTTCGAGTGTTCGAACCGTAATGCCCAAGAAATGGTATGTAAACCCCGTATTTACATATCTGCCACTGTGCAGGAGAATCCGTATAGGTGTTCGAGTGTTCGAATCTTATTGCGTAAGAATTGGTATGTAGACCCCGTATTTACATATCTGCCACTGTACAGGAGAATCCGTATAGGTGTTCGAGTGTTCGAACCGTATTGCGCAAGAAATGGTATGTAAACCCCGTATTTACATATCTACCACTGTGCAGGAGAATCCGTATAGGTGTTCGAGTGTTCGAACCGTAATTCGCCCGAAATGGTATGTAAAACCCGTATTTAAATATCTGCCACTGTGCAGGAGAATCGGTATAGGTGTTCGAGTGTTCGAACCCTAATGCGTAAGAAATGGTAAGTAAACGCCGTATTTACATATCTGCCACTGTGCAGGAGAATCCGTACAGGTGTTCGAGTGTTCGAACCGTATTGCGCATGAAATGGTATGTAAACCCCGTATTTACATATCTGCCACTGTGCATTACAATCCGTATAGGTATTCGAGTGTTCGAACCGTAATGCGCAAGAAATGGTATGTAAACCCCGTATTTACATATCTGCCACTGTGCAAGAGAATCCGTATAGGTGTACGAGTGTTCGAACCGTATTGCGCAAGAAATGGTTTGTAAACCCCGTATTTACATATCTGCCACTGTGCAGGAGAATCCGTATAGGTGTTCGAGTGTTCGAACCGCAATGCGCAAGAAATGGTACGGAAACCCCGTATTTACATATCTGCCACTGTGCAGGAGAATCCGTATAGGTGTTCGATTGTTCGAACCGTAATGCGCAAGAAATAGTATGTAAACCCCGTATTTACATATCTGCCACTGTGCAGGAGAATCCGTATAGGTGTTCGAGTGTTCGAACCGTAATGCGCAAGAAATGGTACGGAAACCCCGTATTTACATATCTGCCACTGTGCAGGAGAATCCGTATAGGTTTTCGAGTGTTCGAACCGTAATGCGCAAGAAATGGTATGTAAACCCCGTATTTACATATCTGTCACTGTGCAGGAGAATCCGTATAGGTGTTCTATTGTTCGAACCGTAATGCGCAACAAATGGTATGTAAACCCCGTATTTACATATCTGCCACTGTGCAGGAGAATCCGTATAGGTGTTCGAGTGTTCGAACCGTATTGCGCAAGAAATGGTATGTAAACCCCGTATTCACATATCTGTCACTGTGCAGGAGAATCCGTATAGGTGTTCGATTGTTCGAACCGTATTGCCCAAGAAATGGTTTGTAAACGCCGTATTTACATATCTGCCACTGTGCAGGAGAATCCGTATAGGTGTTCGAGTGTTCGAACCGTAATGCCCAAGAAATGGTATGTAAACCCCGTATTTACATATCAGCCACTGTGCAGGAGAATCCGTATAGGTGTTCGAGTGTTCGAATCTTATTGCGTAAGAATTGGTATGTAGACCCCGTATTTACATATCTGCCACTGTACAGGAGAATCCGTATAGGTGTTCGAGTGTTCGAACCGTATTGCGCAAGAAATGGTATGTAAACCCCGTATTTACATATCTACCACTGTGCAGGAGAATCCGTATAGGTGTTCGAGTGTTCGAACCGTAATTCGCCCGAAATGGTATGTAAAACCCGTATTTAAATATCTGCCACTGTGCAGGAGAATCCGTATAGGTGTTCGAGTGTTCGAACCCTAATGCGTGAGAAATGGTAAGTAAACGCCGTATTTACATATCTGCCACTGTGCAGGAGAATCCGTACAGGTGTTCGAGTGTTCGAACCGTATTGCGCATGAAATGGTATGTAAACCCCGTATTTACATATCTGCCACTGTGCAGGACAATCCGTATAGGTATTCGAGTGTTCGAACCGTAATGCGGAAGAAATGGTATGTAAACCCCGTGTTTACATATCTGCCACTGTGCAGGAGAATCCGTATAGGTGTACGAGTGTTCGAACCGTATTGCGCAAGAAATGGTTTGTAAACCCCGTATTTACATATCTGCCACTGTGCAGGAGAATCCGTATAGGTGTTCGAGTGTTCGAACCGCAATGCGCAAGAAATGGTACGGAAACCCCGTATTTACATATCTGCCACTGTGCAGGAGAATCCGTATAGGTGTTCGATTGTTCGAACCGTAATGCGCAAGAAATGGTATGTAAACCCCGTATTTACATATTTGCCACTATGCAGGAGAATCCGTATAGGTGTTCGAGTGTTCGAACCGTATTGCGCAAGAAATGGTATGTAAACCCCGTATTCACATATCTGCCACTGTGCAGGAGAATCCGTATAGGTGCTCGAGTGTTCGAACCGTAATGCGCAAGAAATGGTATGTAAACCTCGTATTTACATATCTGCCACTGTGCAGGAGAATCCGTATAGGTGTTCGAGTGTTCGAACCGTATTGCCCAAGAAATGGTTTGTAAACGCCGTATTTACATATCTGCCACAGTGCAGGAGAATCCGTATAGGTGTTCGAGTGTTCGAATCGTAATGCGCAGGAAATGGTATGTAAACCCCGTATTTACATATCTGCCACTGTGCAGGAGAATCCGTATAGGTGTTCGAGTGTTCGAACCGTAATGCGCAAGAAATGGTACGGAAACCCCGTATTTACATATCTGCCACTGTGCAGGAGAATCCGTATAGGTGTTCGAGTGTTCGAACCGTAATGCGCAAGAAATGGCATGTAAACCCCGTATTTACATATCTGCCACTGTGCAGGAGAATCCGTATAGGTGTTCGATTGTTCGAACCGTATTGCCCAAGAAATGGTTTGTAAACGCCGTATTTACATATCTGCCACTGTGCAGGAGAATCCGTATAGGTGTTCGAGTGTTCGAACCGTAATGCGCAAGAAATGGTATGTAAACCCCGTATTTACATATCTACCACTGTGCAGGAGAATCCATATAGGAGTTCGAGTGTTTGAACCGTAATGCGCAAGAAATGGTACGGAAACCCCGTATTTACATATCTGCCACTGTGCTGGAGAATCCGTATAGGTGTTCGATTGTTCGAACCGTAATGCGCAAGAAATGGTATGTAAACCCCGTATTTACATATCTGCCACTGTGCAGGAGAATCCGTATAGGTGTTCGATTGTTCGAACCGTATTGCCCAAGAAATGGTTTGTAAACGCCGTATTTACATATCTGCCACTGTGCAGGAGAATCCGTATAGGTGTTCGAGTGTTCGAACCGTAATGCGCAAGAAATGGTATGTAAACCCCGTATTTACATATCTGCCACTGTGCAGGAGAATCCGTATAGGTGTTCGATTGTTCGAACCGTATTGCCCAAGAAATGGTTTGTAAACGCCGTATTTACATATCTGCCACTGTGCAGGAGAATCCGTATAGGTGTTCGAGTGTTCGAACCGTAATGCGCAAGAAATGGTATGTAAACCCCGTATTTACATATCTGCCACTGTGCAGGAGAATCCGTATAGGTGTTCGAGTGTTCGAACCGTAATGCGCAAGAAATGGTACGGAAACCCCGTATTTACATATCTGCCACTGTGTAGGAGAATCCGTATAGGTGTTCGAGTGTTCGAACCGTAATGCGCAAGAAATGGTATGTAAACCCCGTATTTACATATCTGCCACTGTGCAGGAGAATCCGTATAGGTGTTCGAGTGTTCGAACCGTATTGCCCAAGAAATGGTTTGTAAACGCCGTATTTACATATCTGCCACAGTGCAGGAGAATCCGTATAGGTGTTCGAGTGTTCGAATCGTAATGCGCAGGAAATGGTATGTAAACCCCGTATTTACATATCTGCCACTGTGCAGGAGAATCCGTATATGTGTTCGAGTGTTCGAACCGTAATGCGCAAGAAATGGTACGGAAACCCCGTATTTACATATCTGCCACTGTGCAGGAGAATCCGTATAGGTGTTCGAGTGTTCGAACCGTAATGCGCAAGAAATGGTATGTAAACCCCGTATTTACATATCTGCCACTGTGCAGGAGAATCCGTATAGGTGTTCGATTGTTCGAACCGTATTGCCCAAGAAATGGTTTGTAAACGCCGTATTTACATATCTGCCACTGTGCAGGAGAATCCGTATAGGTGTTCGAGTGTTCGAACCGTAATGCGCAAGAAATGGTATGTAAACCCCGTATTTACATATCTGTCACTGTGCAGGAGAATCCGTATAGGTGTTCTATTGTTCGAACCGTAATGCGCAACAAATGGTATGTAAACCCCGTATTTACATATCTGCCACTGTGCAGGAGAATCCGTATAGGTGTTCGAGTGTTCGAACCGTATTGCGCAAGAAATGGTATGTAAACCCCGTATTCACATATCTGCCACTGTGCAGGAGAATCCGTATAGGTGTTCGATTGTTCGAACCGTATTGCCCAAGAAATGGTTTGTAAACGCCGTATTTACATATCTGCCACTGTGCAGGAGAATCCGTATAGGTGTTCGAGTGTTCGAACCGTAATGCCCAAGAAATGGTATGTAAACCCCGTATTTACATATCTGCCACTGTGCAGGAGAATCCGTATAGGTGTTCGAGTGTTCGAATCTTATTGCGTAAGAATTGGTATGTAGACCCCGTATTTACATATCTGCCACTGTACAGGAGAATCCGTATAGGTGTTCGAGTGTTCGAACCGTATTGCGCAAGAAATGGTATGTAAACCCCGTATTTACATATCTACCACTGTGCAGGAGAATCCGTATAGGTGTTCGAGTGTTCGAACCGTAATTCGGCCGAAATGGTATGTAAAACCCGTATTTAAATATCTGCCACTGTGCAGGAGAATCCGTATAGGAGTTCGAGTGTTTGAACCGTAATGCGCAAGAAATGGTACGGAAACCCCGTATTTACATATCTGCCACTGTGCTGGAGAATCCGTATAGGTGTTCGAGTGTTCGAACCGTAATGCGCAAGAAATGGTATGTAAACCCCGTATTTACATATCTGCCACTGTGCAGGAGAATCCGTATAGGTGTTCGATTGTTCGAACCGTACTGCCCAAGAAATGGTTTGTAAACGCCGTATTTACATATCTGCCACTGTGCAGGAGAATCCGTATAGGTGTTCGAGTGTTCGAACCGTAATGCGCAAGAAATGGTGTGTAAACCCCGTATTTACATATCTGCCACTGTGCAGGAGAATCCGTATAGGTGTTCGATTGTTCGAACCGTATTGCCCAAGAAATGGTTTGTAAACGCCGTTTTTACATATCTGCCACTGTGCAGGAGAATCTGTATAGGTGTTCGAGTGTTCGAACCGTAATGCGCAAGAAATGGTATGTAAACCCCGTATTTACATATCTGCCACTGTGCAGGAGAATCCGTATAGGTGTTCGAGTGTTCGAACCGTAATGCGCAAGAAATGGTACGGAAACCCCGTATTTACATATCTGCCACTGTGTAGGAGAATCAATAGGTGTTCGAGTGTTCGAACCGTAATGCGCAAGAAATGGTATGTAAACCCCGTATTTACATATCTGCCACTGTGCAGGAGAATCCGTATAGGTGTTCGAGTGTTCGAACCGTATTGCCCAAGAAATGGTTTGTAAACGCCGTATTTACATATCTGCCACAGTGCAGGAGAATCCGTATAGGTGTTCGAGTGTTCGAATCGTAATGCGCAGGAAATGGTATGTAAACCCCGTATTTACATATCTGCCACTGTGCAGGAGAATCCGTATAGGTGTTCGAGTGTTCGAACCGTAATGCGCAAGAAATGGTACGGAAACCCCGTATTTACATATCTGCCACTGTGCAGGAGAATCCGTATAGGTGTTCGAGTGTTCGAACCGTAATGCGCAAGAAATGGTATGTAAACCCCGTATTTACATATCTGCCACTGTGCAGGAGAATCCGTATAGGTGTTCGATTGTTCGGACCGTATTGCCCAAGAAATGGTTTGTAAACGCCGTATTTACATATCTGCCACTGTGCAGGAGAATCCGTATAGGTGTTCGAGTGTTCGAACCGTAATGCGCAAGAAATGGTATGTAAACCCCGTATTTACATATCTGCCACTGTGCAGGAGAATCCGTATAGGAGTTCGAGTGTTTGAACCGTAATGCGCAAGAAATGGTACGGAAACCCCGTATTTACATATCTGCCACTGTGCTGGAGAATCCGTATAGGTGTTCGAGTGTTCGAACCGTAATGCGCAAGAAATGGTATGTAAACCCCGTATTTACATATCTGCCACTGTGCAGGAGAATCCGTATAGGTGTTCGATTGTTCGAACCGTATTGCCCAAGAAATGGTTTGTAAACGCCGTATTTACATATCTGCCACTGTGCAGGAGAATCCGTATAGGTGTTCGAGTGTTCGAACCGTAATGCGCAAGAAATGGTATGTAAACCCCGTATTTACATATCTGCCACTGTGCAGGAGAATCCGTATAGGTGTTCGATTGTTCGAACCGTATTGCCCAAGAAATGGTTTGTAAACGCCGTATTTACATATCTGCCACTGTGCAGGAGAATCCGTATAGGTGTTCGAGTGTTCGAACCGTAATGCGCAAGAAATGGTATGTAAACCCCGTATTTACATATCTGCCACTGTGCAGGAGAATCCGTATAGGAGTTCGAGTGTTTGAACCGTAATGCGCAAGAAATGGTACGGAAACCCCGTATTTACATATCTGCCACTGTGCTGGAGAATCCGTATAGGTGTTCGAGTGTTCGAACCGTAATGCGCAAGAAATGGTATGTAAACCCCGTATTTACATATCTGCCACTGTGCAGGAGAATCCGTATAGGTGTTCGATTGTTCGAACCGTACTGCCCAAGAAATGGTTTGTAAACGCCGTATTTACATATCTGCCACTGTGCAGGAGAATCCGTATAGGTGTTCGAGTGTTCGAACCGTAATGCGCAAGAAATGGTGTGTAAACCCCGTATTTACATATCTGCCACTGTGCAGGAGAATCCGTATAGGTGTTCGATTGTTCGAACCGTATTGCCCAAGAAATGGTTTGTAAACGCCGTTTTTACATATCTGCCACTGTGCAGGAGAATCTGTATAGGTGTTCGAGTGTTCGAACCGTAATGCGCAAGAAATGGTATGTAAACCCCGTATTTACATATCTGCCACTGTGCAGGAGAATCCGTATAGGTGTTCGAGTGTTCGAACCGTAATGCGCAAGAAATGGTACGGAAACCCCGTATTTACATATCTGCCACTGTGTAGGAGAATCAATAGGTGTTCGAGTGTTCGAACCGTAATGCGCAAGAAATGGTATGTAAACCCCGTATTTACATATCTGCCACTGTGCAGGAGAATCCGTATAGGTGTTCGAGTGTTCGAACCGTATTGCCCAAGAAATGGTTTGTAAACGCCGTATTTACATATCTGCCACAGTGCAGGAGAATCCGTATAGGTGTTCGAGTGTTCGAATCGTAATGCGCAGGAAATGGTATGTAAACCCCGTATTTACATATCTGCCACTGTGCAGGAGAATCCGTATAGGTGTTCGAGTGTTCGAACCGTAATGCGCAAGAAATGGTACGGAAACCCCGTATTTACATATCTGCCACTGTGCAGGAGAATCCGTATAGGTGTTCGAGTGTTCGAACCGTAATGCGCAAGAAATGGTATGTAAACCCCGTATTTACATATCTGCCACTGTGCAGGAGAATCCGTATAGGTGTTCGATTGTTCGGACCGTATTGCCCAAGAAATGGTTTGTAAACGCCGTATTTACATATCTGCCACTGTGCAGGAGAATCCGTATAGGTGTTCGAGTGTTCGAACCGTAATGCGCAAGAAATGGTATGTAAACCCCGTATTTACATATCTGCCACTGTGCAGGAGAATCCGTATAGGAGTTCGAGTGTTTGAACCGTAATGCGCAAGAAATGGTACGGAAACCCCGTATTTACATATCTGCCACTGTGCTGGAGAATCCGTATAGGTGTTCGAGTGTTCGAACCGTAATGCGCAAGAAATGGTATGTAAACCCCGTATTTACATATCTGCCACTGTGCAGGAGAATCCGTATAGGTGTTCGATTGTTCGAACCGTATTGCCCAAGAAATGGTTTGTAAACGCCGTATTTACATATCTGCCACTGTGCAGGAGAATCCGTATAGGTGTTCGAGTGTTCGAACCGTAATGCGCAAGAAATGGTATGTAAACCCCGTATTTACATATCTGCCACTGTGCAGGAGAATCCGTATAGGTGTTCGATTGTTCGAACCGTATTGCCCAAGAAATGGTTTGTAAACGCCGTATTTACATATCTGCCACTGTGCAGGAGAATCCGTATAGGTGTTCGAGTGTTCGAACCGTAATGCGCAAGAAATGGTATGTAAACCCCGTATTTACATATCTGCCACTGTGCAGGAGAATCCGTATAGGAGTTCGAGTGTTTGAACCGTAATGCGCAAGAAATGGTACGGAAACCCCGTATTTACATATCTGCCACTGTGCTGGAGAATCCGTATAGGTGTTCGAGTGTTCGAACCGTAATGCGCAAGAAATGGTATGTAAACCCCGTATTTACATATCTGCCACTGTGCAGGAGAATCCGTATAGGTGTTCGATTGTTCGAACCGTATTGCCCAAGAAATGGTTTGTAAACGCCGTATTTACATATCTGCCACTGTGCAGGAGAATCCGTATAGGTGTTCGAGTGTTCGAACCGTAATGCGCAAGAAATGGTATGTAAACCCCGTATTTACATATCTGCCACTGTGCAGGAGAATCCGTATAGGTGTTCGATTGTTCGAACCGTATTGCCCAAGAAATGGTTTGTAAACGCCGTATTTACATATCTGCCACTGTGCAGGAGAATCCGTATAGGTGTTCGAGTGTTCGAACCGTAATGCGCAAGAAATGGTATGTAAACCCCGTATTTACATATCTACCACTGTGCAGGAGAATCCATATAGGAGTTCGAGTGTTTGAACCGTAATGCGCAAGAAATGGTACGGAAACCCCGTATTTACATATCTGCCACTGTGCTGGAGAATCCGTATAGGTGTTCGAGTGTTCGAACCGTAATGCGCAAGAAATGGTATGTAAACCCCGTATTTACATATCTGCCACTGTGCAGGAGAATCCGTATAGGTGTTCGATTGTTCGAACCGTACTGCCCAAGAAATGGTTTGTAAACGCCGTATTTACATATCTGCCACTGTGCAGGACAATCCGTATAGGTGTTCGAGTGTTCGAACCGTAATGCGCAAGAAATGGTGTGTAAACCCCGTATTTACATATCTGCCACTGTGCAGGAGAATCCGTATAGGTGTTCGATTGTTCGAACCGTATTGCCCAAGAAATGGTTTGTAAACGCCGTTTTTACATATCTGCCACTGTGCAGGAGAATCTGTATAGGTGTTCGAGTGTTCGAACCGTAATGCGCAAGAAATGGTATGTAAACCCCGTATTTACATATCTGCCACTGTGCAGGAGAATCCGTATAGGTGTTCGAGTGTTCGAACCGTAATGCGCAAGAAATGGTACGGAAACCCCGTATTTACATATCTGCCACTGTGTAGGAGAATCAATAGGTGTTCGAGTGTTCGAACCGTAATGCGCAAGAAATGGTATGTAAACCCCGTATTTACATATCTGCCACTGTGCAGGAGAATCCGTATAGGTGTTCGAGTGTTCGAACCGTATTGCCCAAGAAATGGTTTGTAAACGCCGTATTTACATATCTGCCACAGTGCAGGAGAATCCGTATAGGTGTTCGAGTGTTCGAATCGTAATGCGCAGGAAATGGTATGTAAACCCCGTATTTACATATCTGCCACTGTGCAGGAGAATCCGTATAGGTGTTCGAGTGTTCGAACCGTAATGCGCAAGAAATGGTACGGAAACCCCGTATTTACATATCTGCCACTGTGCAGGAGAATCCGTATAGGTGTTCGAGTGTTCGAACCGTAATGCGCAAGAAATGGTATGTAAACCCCGTATTTACATATCTGCCACTGTGCAGGAGAATCCGTATAGGTGTTCGATTGTTCGGACCGTATTGCCCAAGAAATGGTTTGTAAACGCCGTATTTACATATCTGCCACTGTGCAGGAGAATCCGTATAGGTGTTCGAGTGTTCGAACCGTAATGCGCAAGAAATGGTATGTAAACCCCGTATTTACATATCTGCCACTGTGCAGGAGAATCCGTATAGGAGTTCGAGTGTTTGAACCGTAATGCGCAAGAAATGGTACGGAAACCCCGTATTTACATATCTGCCACTGTGCTGGAGAATCCGTATAGGTGTTCGAGTGTTCGAACCGTAATGCGCAAGAAATGGTATGTAAACCCCGTATTTACATATCTGCCACTGTGCAGGAGAATCCGTATAGGTGTTCGATTGTTCGAACCGTATTGCCCAAGAAATGGTTTGTAAACGCCGTATTTACATATCTGCCACTGTGCAGGAGAATCCGTATAGGTGTTCGAGTGTTCGAACCGTAATGCGCAAGAAATGGTATGTAAACCCCGTATTTACATATCTGCCACTGTGCAGGAGAATCCGTATAGGTGTTCGATTGTTCGAACCGTATTGCCCAAGAAATGGTTTGTAAACGCCGTATTTACATATCTGCCACTGTGCAGGAGAATCCGTATAGGTGTTCGAGTGTTCGAACCGTAATGCGCAAGAAATGGTATGTAAACCCCGTATTTACATATCTGCCACTGTGCAGGAGAATCCGTATAGGTGTTCGAGTGTTCGAACCGTAATGCGCAAGAAATGGTACGGAAACCCCGTATTTACATATCTGCCACTGTGTAGGAGAATCCGTATAGGTGTTCGAGTGTTCGAACCGTAATGCGCAAGAAATGGTATGTAAACCCCGTATTTACATATCTGCCACTGTGCAGGAGAATCCGTATAGGTGTTCGATTGTTTGAACCGTATTGCCCAAGAAATGGTTTGTAAACGCCGTATTTACATATCTGCCACTGTCCAGGAGAATCCGTATAGGTGTTCGAGTGTTCGAACCGTAATGCGCAAGAAATGGGATGTAATCCCCGTATTTACATATCCGCCACTGTGCAGGAGAATCCGTATAGGTGTTCGAGTGTTCGAACCGTAATGCGCAAGAAATGGTACGGAAACCCCGTATTTACATATCTGCCACTGTGCAGGAGAATCCGTATAGGTGTTCGAGTGTTCGAACCGTAATGCGCAAGAAATGGTATGTAAACCCCGTATTTACAAATCTGCCACTGTGCAGGAGAATCCGTATAGGTGTTCGATTGTTCGAACCGTATTGCCCAAGAAATGGTTTGTAAACGCCGTATTTACATGTCTGCCACTGTGCAGGAGAATCCGTATAGGTGTTCGAGTGTTCGATCCGTAATGCGCAAGAAATGGTATGTAAACCCCGTATTTACGTATCTGCCACTGTGCAGGAGAATCCGTATAGGTGTTCGAGTGTTCGAACCGTAATGCGCAAGAAATGGTACGGAAACCCCGTATTTACATATCTGCCACTGTGCAGGAGAATCCGTATAGGTGTTCGAGTGTTCGAACCGTAATGCGCAAGAAATGGTATGTAAACCCCGTATTTACATATCTGCCACTGTGCAGGAGAATCCGTATAGGTGTTCGATTGTTCGAACCGTATTGCCCAAGAAATGGTTTGTAAACGCCGTATTTACATATCTGCCACTGTGCAGGAGAATCCGTATAGGTGTTCGAGTGTTCGAACCGTAATGCGCAAGAAATGGTATGTAAACCCCGTATTTACATATCTGCCACTGTGCAGGAGAATCCGTATAGGTGTTCGATTGTTCGAACCGTATTGCCCAAGAAATGGTTTGTAAACGCCGTATTTACATATCTGCCACTGTGCAGGAGAATCCGTATAGGTGTTCGAGTGTTCGAACCGAAATGCGCAAGAAATGGTATGTAAACCCCGTATTTACATATCTGCCACTGTCCAGGAGAATCCGTATAGGTGTTCGAGTGTTCGAATCGTATTGCGCAAGAATTGGTATGTAAACCCCGTATTTACATATCTGCCACTGTTTAGGAGAATCCGTATAGGTGTTCGAGTGTTCGAACCGTATTGCGCAAGAAATGGTATGTAAACCCCGTATTTGCATATCTACCACTGTGCAGGAGAATCCGTATAGGTGTTCGAGTGTTCGAACCGTAATTCGCCCGAAATGGTATGTAAAACCCGTATTTACATATCTGCCACTGTGCAGGAGAATCCGTATAGGTGTTCGAGTGTTCGAACCCTAATGCATGAGAAATGGTAAGTAAACCCCGTATTTACATATCTGCCACTGTGTAGGAGAATCCGTTTAGGTGTTCGAGTGTTCGAACCGTAATGCGCTAGAAATGGTATGTAGACCCCGTATTTACATATCTGCCACTGTGCAGGAGAATCCGTATAGGTGTTCCATTGTTCGAACTGTATTGCCCAAGAAATGGTTTGTAAACGCCGTATTTACATATCTGCCACTGTGCAGGAGAATCCGTATAGGTGTTCGAGTGTTCGAACCGTAATGCGCAAGAAATGGTATGTAAACCCCGTATTTACATATCTGCCACTGTGCAGGAGAATCCGTATAGGTGTTCGAGTGTTCGAACCGTAATGCGCAAGAAATGGTACGGAAACCCCGTATTTACATATCTGCCACTGCGCAGGAGAATCCGTATAGGTGTTCGAGTGTTCGAACCGTAATGCGCAAGAAATGGTATGTAAACCCCGTATTTACATATCTGCCACTGTGCAGGAGAATCCGTATAGGTGTTCGATTGTTCGAACCGTATTGCCCAAGAAATGGTTTGTAAACGCCGTATTTACATATCTGCCACTGTGCAGGAGAATCCGTATAGGTGTTCGAGTGTTCGAACCGTAATGCGCAAGAAATGGTATGTAAATCCCGTATTTACATATCTGCCACTGTGCAGGAGAATCCGTATAGGTGTTTGAGTGTTCGAACCCTAATGCATGAGAAATGGTAAGTATACCCCGTATTTACATATCTGCCACTGTGTAGGAGAATCCGTTTAGGTGTTCGAGTGTTCGAACCGTAATGCGCAAGAAATGGTATGTAAACCCCGTATTTACATATCTGCCACTGTGCAGGAGAATCCGTATAGGTGTTCGATTGTTCGAACCGTATTGCCCAAGAAATGGTTTGTAAACGCCGTATTTACATATCAGCCACTGTGCAGGAGAATCCGTATAGGTGTTCGAGTGTTCGAACCGTAATGCGCAAGAAATGGTATGTAAACCCCGTATTTACATATCTGCCACTGTGCAGGAGAATCCGTATAGGTGTTCGATTGTTCGAACCGTATTGCCCAAGAAATGGTTTGTAAACGCCGTATTTACATATCTGCCACTGTGCAGGAGAATCTGTATAGGTGTTCGAGTGTTCGAACCGTATTGCGCAAGAAATGGTATGTAAACCCCGTATTTACATATCTGCCACTGTGCAGGAGAATCCGTATAGGTGTTCGAGTGTTCGAACCGTAATGCGCAAGAAATGGTACGGAAACCCCGCATTTACATATCTGCCACTGTGCAGGAGAATCCGTATAGGTGTTCGAGTGTTCGAACCGTAATGCGCAAGAAATGGAATGTAAACCCCGCATTTACATATCTGCCACTGTGCAGGAGAATCCGTATAGGTGTTCGATTGTTCGAACCGTATTGCCCAAGAAATGGTTTGTAAACGCCGTATTTACATATCTGCCACTGTGCAGGAGAATCCGTATAGGTGTTCGAGTGTTCGAATCTTATTGCGAAAGAATTGGTATGTAGACCCCGTATTTACATATCTGCCACTGTACAGGAGAATCCGTATAGGTGTTCGAGTGTTCGAACCGTATTGCGCAAGAAAGGGTATGTAAACCCCGTATTTACATATCTACCACTGTGCAGGAGAATCCGTATAGGTGTTCGAGTGTTCGAACCGTAATTCGCCCGAAATGGTATGTAAAACCCGTATTTACATATCTGCCACTGTGCAGGAGAATCCGTATAGGTGTTCGAGTGTTCGAACCCTAATGCATGAGAAATGGTAAGTAAACCCCGTATTTACATATCTGCCACTGTGTAGGAGAATCCGTTTAGGTGTTCGAGTGTTCGAACCGTAATGCGCTAGAAATGGTATGTAGACCCCGTATTTACATATCTGCCACTGTGCAGGAGAATCCGTATAGGTGTTCCATTGTTCGAACTGTATTGCCCAAGAAATGGTTTGTAAACGCCGTATTTACATATCTGCCACTGTGCAGGAGAATCCGTATAGGTGTTCGAGTGTTCGAACCGTAATGCGCAAGAAATGGTATGTAAACCCCGTATTTACATATCTGCCACTGTGCAGGAGAATCCGTATAGGTGTTCGAGTGTTCGAACCGTAATGCGCAAGAAATGGTACGGAAACCCCGTATTTACATATCTGCCACTGCGCAGGAGAATCCGTATAGGTGTTCGAGTGTTCGAACCGTAATGCGCAAGAAATGGTATGTAAACCCCGTATTTACATATCTGCCACTGTGCAGGAGAATCCGTATAGGTGTTCGAGTGTTCGAACCGTAATGCGCAAGAAATGGTATGTAAACCCCGTATTTACATATCTGCCACTGTGCAGGAGAATCCGTATAGGTGTTCGATTGTTCGAACCGTATTGCCCAAGAAATGGTTTGTAAACGCCGTATTTACATATCTGCCACTGTGCAGGAGAATCCGTATAGGTGTTCGAGTGTTCGAACCGTAATGCGCAAGAAATGGTATGTAAATCCCGTATTTACATATCTGCCACTGTGCAGGAGAATCCGTATAGGTGTTTGAGTGTTCGAACCCTAATGCATGAGAAATGGTAAGTATACCCCGTATTTACATATCTGCCACTGTGTAGGAGAATCCGTTTAGGTGTTCGAGTGTTCGAACCGTAATGCGCAAGAAATGGTATGTAAACCCCGTATTTACATATCTGCCACTGTGCAGGAGAATCCGTATAGGTGTTCGATTGTTCGAACCGTATTGCCCAAGAAATGGTTTGTAAACGCCGTATTTACATATCAGCCACTGTGCAGGAGAATCCGTATAGGTGTTCGAGTGTTCGAACCGTAATGCGCAAGAAATGGTATGTAAACCCCGTATTTACATATCTGCCACTGTGCAGGAGAATCCGTATAGGTGTTCGATTGTTCAAACCGTATTGCCCAAGAAATGGTTTGTAAACGCCGTATTTACATATCTGCCACTGTGCAGGAGAATCCGTATAGGTGTTCGAGTGTTCGAACCGTATCGCGCAAGAAATGGTATGTAAACCCCGTATTTACATATCTGCCACTGTGCAGGAGAATCCGTATAGGTGTTCGAGTGTTCGAACCGTAATGCGCAAGAAATGGTACGGAAACCCCGTATTTACATATCTGCCACTGTGCAGGAGAATCCGTATAGGTGTTCGAGTGTTCGAACCGTAATGCGCAAGAAATGGAATGTAAACCCCGCATTTACATATCTGCCACTGTGCAGGAGAATCCGTATAGGTGTTCGATTGTTCGAACCGTATTGCCCAAGAAATGGTTTGTAAACGCCGTATTTACATATCTGCCACTGTGCAGGAGAATCCGTATAGGTGTTCGAGTGTTCGAATCTTATTGCGTAAGAATTGGTATGTAGACCCCGTATTTACATATCTGCCACTGTACAGGAGAATCCGTATAGGTGTTCGAGTGTTCGAACCGTATTGCGCAAGAAAGGGTATGTAAACCCCGTATTTACATATCTACCACTGTGCAGGAGAATCCGTATAGGTGTTCGAGTGTTCGAACCGTAATTCGCCCGAAATGGTATGTAAAACCCGTATTTACATATCTGCCACTGTGCAGGAGAATCCGTATAGGTGTTCGAGTGTTCGAACCCTAATGCATGAGAAATGGTAAGTAAACCCCGTATTTACATATCTGCCACTGTGTAGGAGAATCCGTTTAGGTGTTCGAGTGTTCGAACCGTAATGCGCTACAAATGGTATGTAGACCCCGTATTTACATATCTGCCACTGTGCAGGAGAATCCGTATAGGTGTTCCATTGTTCGAACTGTATTGCCCAAGAAATGGTTTGTAAACGCCGTATTTACATATCTGCCACTGTGCAGGAGAATCCGTATAGGTGTTCGAGTGTTCGAACCGTAATGCGCAAGAAATGGTATGTAAACCCCGTATTTACATATCTGCCACTGTGCAGGAGAATCCGTATAGGTGTTCGAGTGTTCGAACCGTAATGCGCAAGAAATGGTACGGAAACCCCGTATTTACATATCTGCCACTGCGCAGGAGAATCCGTATAGGTGTTCGAGTGTTCGAACCGTAATGCGCAAGAAATGGTATGTAAACCCCGTATTTACATATCTGCCACTGTGCAGGAGAATCCGTATAGGTGTTCGATTGTTCGAACCGTATTGCCCAAGAAATGGTTTGTAAACGCCGTATTTACATATCTGCCACTGTGCAGGAGAATCCGTATAGGTGTTCGAGTGTTCGAACCGTAATGCGCAAGAAATGGTATGTAAATCCCGTATTTACATATCTGCCACTGTGCAGGAGAATCCGTATAGGTGTTTGAGTGTTCGAACCCTAATGCATGAGAAATGGTAAGTATACCCCGTATTTACATATCTGACACTGTGTAGGAGAATCCGTTTAGGTGTTCGAGTGTTTGAACCGTAATGCGCAAGAAATGGTATGTAAACCCCGTATTTACATATCTGCCACTGTGCAGGAGAATCCGTATAGGTGTTCGATTGTTCGAACCGTATTGCCCAAGAAATGGTTTGTAAACGCCGTATTTACATATCAGCCACTGTGCAGGAGAATCCGTATAGGTGTTCGAGTGTTCGAACCGTAATGCGCAAGAAATGGTATGTAAACCCCGTATTTACATATCTGCCACTGTGCAGGAGAATCCGTATAGGTGTTCGATTGTTCGAACCGTATTGCCCAAGAAATGGTTTGTAAACGCCGTATTTACATATCTGCCACTGTGCAGGAGAATCCGTATAGGTGTTCGAGTGTTCGAACCGTATTGCGCAAGAAATGGTATGTAAACCCCGTATTTGCATATCTGCCACTGTGCAGGAGAATCCGTATAGGTGTTCGAGTGTTCGAACCGTAATGCGCAAGAAATGGTACGGAAACCCCGTATTTACATATCTGCCACTGTGCAGGAGAATCCGTATAGGTGTTCGAGTGTTCGAACCGTAATGCGCAAGAAATGGAATGTAAACCCCGCATTTACATATCTGCCACTGTGCAGGAGAATCCGTATAGGTGTTCGATTGTTCGAACCGTATTGCCCAAGAAATGGTTTGTAAACGCCGTATTTACATATCTGCCACTGTGCAGGAGAATCCGTATAGGTGTTCGAGTGTTCGAATCTTATTGCGTAAGAATTGGTATGTAGACCCCGTATTTACATATCTGCCACTGTACAGGAGAATCCGTATAGGTGTTCGAGTGTTCGAACCGTATTGCGCAAGAAAGGGTATGTAAACCCCGTATTTACATATCTACCACTGTGCAGGAGAATCCGTATAGGTGTTCGAGTGTTCGAACCGTAATTCGCCCGAAATGGTATGTAAAACCCGTATTTACATATCTGCCACTGTGCAGGAGAATCCGTATAGGTGTTCGAGTGTTCGAACCCTAATGCATGAGAAATGGTAAGTAAACCCCGTATTTACATATCTGCCACTGTGTAGGAGAATCCGTTTAGGTGTTCGAGTGTTCGAACCGTAATGCGCAAGAAATGGTATGTAGACCCCGTATTTACATATCTGCCACTGTGCAGGAGAATCCGTATAGGTGTTCCATTGTTCGAACTGTATTGCCCAAGAAATGGTTTGTAAACGCCGTATTTACATATCTGCCACTGTGCAGGAGAATCCGTATAGGTGTTCGAGTGTTCGAACCGTAATGCGCAAGAAATGGTATGTAAACCCCGTATTTACATATCTGCCACTGTGTAGGAGAATCCGTATATGTGTTTGGGTGTTCGAACCGTAATGCGCAAGAAATGGTACGGAAACCCCGTATTTACATATCTGCCACTGTGCAGGAGAATCCGTATAGGTGTTCGAGTGTTCGAACCGTAATGCGCAAGAAATGGTATGTAAACCCCGTATTTACATATCTGCCACTGTGCAGGAGAATCCGTATAGGTGTTCGATTGTTCGAACCGTATTGCCCAAGAAATGGTTTGTAAACGCCGTATTTACATATCTGCCACTGTGCAGGAGAATCCGTATAGGTGTTCGAGTGTTCGAACCGTAGTGCGCAAGAAATGGTATGTAAATCCCGTATTTACATATCTGCCACTGTGCAGGAGAATCCGTATAGGTGTTCGAGTGTTCGAACCGTAATGCGCAAGAAATGGTACGGAAACCCCGTATTTACATATCTGCCACTGTGCAGGAGAATCCGTATAGGTGTTCGAGTGTACGAACCGTAATGCGCAAGAAATGATATGTAAACCCCATATTTACATATCTGCCACTGTGCAGGAGAATCCGTATAGGTGTTCGATTGTTCGAACCGTATTGCCCAAGAAATGGTTTGTAAACGCCGTATTTACATATCTGCCACTGTACAAGAGAATCCGTATAGGTGTTCGAGTGTTCGAACCGTAATGCGCAAGAAATGGTATGTAAACCCCGTATTTACATATCTGCCACTGTGCAGGAGAATCCGTATAGGTGTTCGATTGTTCGAACCGTATTGCCCAAGAAATGGTTTGTAAACGCCGTATCTACATATCTGCCACTGTGCAGGAGAATCCGTATAGGTGTTCGAGTGTTCGAACCGTAATGCGCTAGAAATGGTATATAAATCCCGTATTTACATATCTGCCACTGTGCAGGAGAATCCGTATAGGTGTTCGAGTGTTCGAACCGTAATGCGCAAGAAATGGTACGGAAACCCCGTATTTACATATCTGCCACTGTGCAGGAGAATCCGTATAGGTGTTCGAGTGTACGAACCGTAATGCGCAAGAAAGGGTAAGTAAACGCCGTATTTACATATCTGCCACTGTGCAGGAGAATCCGTATAGGTGTTCGATTGTTCGAACCGTATTGCCCAAGAAATGGTATGTAAACCCCGTATTTACATATCTGCCACTGTGCTGGAGAATCCGTATAGGTGTTCGATTGTTCGAACCGTATTGCCCAAGAAATGGTTTGTAAACGCCGTATTTACATATCTGCCACTGTGCAGGATAATCCGTATAGGTGTTCGAGTGTTCGAACCGTAATGCGCAAGAAATGGTATGTAAATCCCGTATTTACATATCTGCCACTGTGCAGGAGCATCCGTATAGGTGTTTGAGTGTTCGAACCCTAATGCATGAGAAATGGTAAGTATACCCCGTATTTACATATCTGCCACTGTGTAGGAGAATCCGTTTAGGTGTTCGAGTGTTCGAACCGTAATGCGCAAGAAATGGTATGTAAACCCCGTATTTACATATCTGCCACTGTGCAGGAGAATCCGTATAGGTGTTCGATTGTTCGAACCGTATTGCCCAAGAAATGGTTTGTAAACGCCGTATTTACATATCAGCCACTGTGCAGGAGAATCCGTATAGGTGTTCGAGTGTTCGAACCGTAATGCGCAAGAAATGGTATGTAAACCCCGTATTTACATATCTGCCACTGTGCAGGAGAATCCGTATAGGTGTTCGATTGTTCGAACCGTATTGCCCAAGAAATGGTTTGTAAACGCCGTATTTACATATCTGCCACTGTGCAGGAGAATCCGTATAGGTGTTCGAGTGTTCGAACCGTATTGCGCAAGAAATGGTATTTAAACCCCGTATTTACATATCTGCCACTGTGCAGGAGAATCCGTATAGGTGTTCGAGTGTTCGAACCGTAATGCGCAAGAAATGGTACGGAAACCCCGTATTTACATATCTGCCACTGTGCAGGAGAATCCGTATAGGTGTTCGAGTGTTCGAACCGTAATGCGCAAGAAATGGTATGTAAACCCCGCATTTACATATCTGCCACTGTGCAGGAGAATCCGTATAGGTGTTCGATTGTTCGAACCGTATTGCCCAAGAAATGGTTTGTAAACGCCGTATTTACATATCTGCCACTGTGCAGGAGAATCCGTATAGGTGTTCGAGTGTTCGAACCGTAATGCGCAAGAAATGGTATGTAAACCCCGTATTTACATATCTGCCACTGTACAGGAGAATCCGTATAGGTGTTCGAGTGTTCGAATCGTATTGCGCAAGAATTGGTATATAAACCCCGTATTTACATATCTGCCACTGTTCAGGAGAATCCGTATAGGTGTTCGAGTGTTCGAACCGTATTGCGCAAGAAAGGGTATGTAAACCCCGTATTTACATATCTACCACTGTGCAGGAGAATCCGTATAGGTGTTCGAGTGTTCGAACCGTAATTCGCCCGAAATGGTATGTAAAACCCGTATTTACATATCTGCCACTGTGCAGGAGAATCCGTATAGGTGTTCGAGTGTTCGAACCCTAATGCATGAGAAATGGTAAGTAAACCCCGTATTTACATATCTGCCACTGTGTAGGAGAATCCGTTTAGGTGTTCGAGTGTTCGAACCGTAATGCGCAAGAAATGGTATGTAGACCCCGTATTTACATATCTGCCACTGTGCAGGAGAATCCGTATAGGTGTTCCATTGTTCGAACTGTATTGCCCAAGAAATGGTTTGTAAACGCCGTATTTACATATCTGCCACTGTGCAGGAGAATCCGTATAGGTGTTCGAGTGTTCGAACCGTAATGCGCAAGAAATGGTATGTAAACCCCGTATTTACATATCTGCCACTGTGCTGGAGAATCCGTATATGTGTTTGGGTGTTCGAACCGTAATGCGCAAGAAATGGTACGGAAACCCCGTATTTACATATCTGCCACTGTGCAGGAGAATCCGTATAGGTGTTCGAGTG
Organism: Camellia sinensis; assembly: GCF_055761805.1. NCBI lineage: Eukaryota > Viridiplantae > Streptophyta > Magnoliopsida > Ericales > Theaceae > Camellia > Camellia sinensis. Next base: position 119,978,772 of record NC_138974.1, read on the forward strand.
TTCGAACCGTAATGCGCAAGAAATGGTATGTAAACCCCGTATTTACATATCTGCCACTGTGCAGGAGAATCCGTATAGGTGTTCGATTGTTCGAACCGTATTGCCCAAGAAATGGTTTGTAAACGCCGTATTTACATATCTGCCACTGTACAAGAGAATCCGTATAGGTGTTCGAGTGTTCGAACCGTAATGCGCAAGAAATGGTATGTAAACCCCGTATTTACATATCTGCCACTGTGCAGGAGAATCCGTATAGGTGTTCGATTGTTCGAACCGTATTGCCCAAGAAATGGTTTGTAAACGCCGTATCTACATATCTGCCACTGTGCAGGAGAATCCGTATAGGTGTTCGAGTGTTCGAACCGTAATGCGCTAGAAATGGTATATAAATCCCGTATTTACATATCTGCCACTGTGCAGGAGAATCCGTATAGGTGTTCGAGTGTTCGAACCGTAATGCGCAAGAAATGGTACGGAAACCCCGTATTTACATATCTGCCACTGTGCAGGAGAATCCGTATAGGTGTTCGAGTGTACGAACCGTAATGCGCAAGAAAGGGTAAGTAAACGCCGTATTTACATATCTGCCACTGTGCAGGAGAATCCGTATAGGTGTTCGATTGTTCGAACCGTATTGCCCAAGAAATGGTATGTAAACCCCGTATTTACATATCTGCCACTGTGCTGGAGAATCCGTATAGGTGTTCGATTGTTCGAACCGTATTGCCCAAGAAATGGTTTGTAAACGCCGTATTTACATATCTGCCACTGTGCAGGAGAATCCGTATAGGTGTTCGAGTGTTCGAACCGTAATGCGCAAGAAATGGTATGTAAATCCCGTATTTACATATCTGCCACTGTGCAGGAGCATCCGTATAGGTGTTTGAGTGTTCGAACCCTAATGCATGAGAAATGGTAAGTATACCCCGTATTTACATATCTGCCACTGTGTAGGAGAATCCGTTTAGGTGTTCGAGTGTTCGAACCGTAATGCGCAAGAAATGGTATGTAAACCCCGTATTTACATATCTGCCACTGTGCAGGAGAATCCGTATAGGTGTTCGATTGTTCGAACCGTATTGCCCAAGAAATGGTTTGTAAACGCCGTATTTACATATCAGCCACTGTGCAGGAGAATCCGTATAGGTGTTCGAGTGTTCGAACCGTAATGCGCAAGAAATGGTATGTAAACCCCGTATTTACATATCTGCCACTGTGCAGGAGAATCCGTATAGGTGTTCGATTGTTCGAACCGTATTGCCCAAGAAATGGTTTGTAAACGCCGTATTTACATATCTGCCACTGTGCAGGAGAATCCGTATAGGTGTTCGAGTGTTCGAACCGTATTGCGCAAGAAATGGTATTTAAACCCCGTATTTACATATCTGCCACTGTGCAGGAGAATCCGTATAGGTGTTCGAGTGTTCGAACCGTAATGCGCAAGAAATGGTACGGAAACCCCGTATTTACATATCTGCCACTGTGCAGGAGAATCCGTATAGGTGTTCGAGTGTTCGAACCGTAATGCGCAAGAAATGGTATGTAAACCCCGCATTTACATATCTGCCACTGTGCAGGAGAATCCGTATAGGTGTTCGATTGTTCGAACCGTATTGCCCAAGAAATGGTTTGTAAACGCCGTATTTACATATCTGCCACTGTGCAGGAGAATCCGTATAGGTGTTCGAGTGTTCGAACCGTAATGCGCAAGAAATGGTATGTAAACCCCGTATTTACATATCTGCCACTGTACAGGAGAATCCGTATAGGTGTTCGAGTGTTCGAATCGTATTGCGCAAGAATTGGTATATAAACCCCGTATTTACATATCTGCCACTGTTCAGGAGAATCCGTATAGGTGTTCGAGTGTTCGAACCGTATTGCGCAAGAAAGGGTATGTAAACCCCGTATTTACATATCTACCACTGTGCAGGAGAATCCGTATAGGTGTTCGAGTGTTCGAACCGTAATTCGCCCGAAATGGTATGTAAAACCCGTATTTACATATCTGCCACTGTGCAGGAGAATCCGTATAGGTGTTCGAGTGTTCGAACCCTAATGCATGAGAAATGGTAAGTAAACCCCGTATTTACATATCTGCCACTGTGTAGGAGAATCCGTTTAGGTGTTCGAGTGTTCGAACCGTAATGCGCAAGAAATGGTATGTAGACCCCGTATTTACATATCTGCCACTGTGCAGGAGAATCCGTATAGGTGTTCCATTGTTCGAACTGTATTGCCCAAGAAATGGTTTGTAAACGCCGTATTTACATATCTGCCACTGTGCAGGAGAATCCGTATAGGTGTTCGAGTGTTCGAACCGTAATGCGCAAGAAATGGTATGTAAACCCCGTATTTACATATCTGCCACTGTGCTGGAGAATCCGTATATGTGTTTGGGTGTTCGAACCGTAATGCGCAAGAAATGGTACGGAAACCCCGTATTTACATATCTGCCACTGTGCAGGAGAATCCGTATAGGTGTTCGAGTGTTCGAACCGTAATGCGCAAGAAATGGTATGTAAACCCCGTATTTACATATCTGCCACTGTGCAGGAGAATCCGTATAGGTGTTCGATTGTTCGAACCGTATTGCCCAAGAAATGGTTTGTAAACGCCGTATTTACATATCTGCCACCGTGCAGGAGAATCCGTATAGGTGTTCGAGTGTTCGAACCGTAATGCGCAAGAAATGGTATGTAAACCCCGTATTTACATATCTGCCACTGTGCAGGAGAATCCGTATAGGTGTTCGATTGTTCGAACCGTATTGCCCAAGAAATGGTTTGTAAACGCCGTATTTACATATCTGCCACTGTGCAGGAGAATCCGTATAGGTGTTCGAGTGTTCGAACCGTAATGCGCAAGAAATGGTATGTAAACCCCGTATTTACATATCTGCCACTGTGCAGGAGAATCCGTATAGGTGTTCGATTGTTCGAACCGTATTGCCCAAGAAATGGTTTGTAAACGCCGTATTTACATATCTGCCACTGTGCAGGAGAATCCGTATAGGTGTTCGAGTGTTCGAACCGTAATGCGCAAGAAATGGTATGTAAACACCGTATTTACATATCTGCCACTGTGCAGGAGAATCCGTATAGGTGTTCGAGTGTTCGAACCGTAATGCGCAAGAAATGGTACGGAAACCCCGTATTTACATATCTGCCACTGTGTAGGAGAATCCGTATAGGTGTTCGAGTGTTCGAACCGTAATGCGCAAGAAATGGTATGTAAACCCCGTATTTACATATCTGCCACTGTGCAGGAAAATCCGTATAGGTGTTCGAGTGTTCGAACCGTATTGCCCAAGAAATGGTTTGTAAACGCCGTATTTACATATCTGCCACAGTGCAGGAGAATCCGTATAGGTGTTCGAGTGTACGAACCGTAATGCGCAAGAAAGGGTAAGTAAACGCCGTATTTACATATCTGCCACTGTGCAGGAGAATCCGTATAGGTGTTCGATTGTTCGAACCGTATTGCCCAAGAAATGGTATGTAAACCCCGTATTTACATATCTGCCACTGTGCAGGAGAATCTGTATAGGTATTCGAGTGTTCGAACCGTAATGCGCAAGAAATGGTATGTAAACCCCGTATTTACATATCTGCCACTGTGCAGGAGAGTCCGTATAGGTGTTCGAGTGTTCGAATCGTATTGCGCAAGAAATGGTTTGTAAACCCCGTATTTACATATCTGCCACTGTGCAGGAGAATCCGTATAGGTGTTCGAGTGTTCGAACCGCAATGCGCAAGAAATGGTACGGAAACCCCGTATTTACATATCTGCCACTGTGCAGGAGAATCCATATAGGTGTTCGAGTGTTCGAACCGTAATTCGCCCGAAATGGTATGTAAACCCCGTATTTACATATCTGCCACTGTGCAGGAGAATCCGTATAGGTGTTCGAGGGTTCGAACCGTATTGCGCAAGAAATGGTATGTAAACCCCGTATTTACATATCTGCCACTGTGCAGGAGAACCGTATAGGTGTTCGAGTGTTCGAACCGTAATGCGCAAGAAATGGTATGTAAACCCCGTATTTACATATCTGCCACTGTGCAAGAGAATCCGTATAGGTGTTCGAATGTTCGAACCGTAATGCGCAAGAAATGGTATGTAAACCCCGTATTTACATATCTGCCACTGTGCAGGAGAATCCGTATAGGTGTATGAGTGTTCGAACCGTAATGCGCAAGAAATGGTTTGTAAACCCCGTATTTACATATCTGCCACTGTGCAGGAGAATCCGTATAGGTGTTCGATTGTTCGAACCGTAATGCGCAAGAAATGGTATGTAAACCCCGTATTTACATATCTGCCACTGTGCAGGAGAATCCGTATAGGTGTTCGAGTGTTCGAACCGTATTGCGCAAGAAATGGTATGTAAACCCCGTATTCACATATCTGCCACTGTGCAGGAGAATCCGTATAGGTGTTCGATTGTTCGAACCGTATTGCCCAAGAAGTGGTTTGTAAACCCCGTATTTACATATCTGCCACTGTGCAGGAGAATCTGTATAGGTGTTCGAGTGTTCGAACCGTAATGCCCAAGAAATGGTATGTAAACCCCGTATTTACATATCTGCCACTGTGCAGGAGAATCCGTATAGGTGTTCGAGTGTTCGAATCTTATTGCGTAAGAATTGGTATGTAGACCCCGTATTTACATATCTGCCACTGTACAGGAGAATCCGTATAGGTGTTCGAGTGTTCGAACCGTATTGCGCAAGAAATGGTATGTAAACCCCGTATTTACATATCTACCACTGTGCAGGAGAATCCGTATAGGTGTTCGAGTGTTCGAACCGTAATTCGCCCGAAATGGTATGTAAAACCCGTATTTAAATATCTGCCACTGTGCAGGAAAATCCGTATAGGTGTTCGAGTGTTCGAACCCTAATGCGTGAGAAATGGTAAGTAAACGCCGTATATACATATCTGCCACTGTGCAGGAGAATCCGTACAGGTGTTCGATTGTTCGAACCGTATTGCCCAAGAAATGGTTTGTAAACGCCGTATTTACATATCTGCCACAGTGCAGGAGAATCCGTATAGGTGTTCGAGTGTACGAACCGTAATGCGCAAGAAAGGGTAAGTAAACGCCGTATTTACATATCTGCCACTGTGCAGGAGAATCCGTATAGGTGTTCGATTGTTCGAACCGTATTGCCCAAGAAATGGTATGTAAACCCCGTATTTACATATCTGCCACTGTGCAGGAGAATCTGTATAGGTATTCGAGTGTTCGAACCGTAATGCGCAAGAAATGGTATGTAAACCCCGTATTTACATATCAGCCACTGTGCAGGAGAATCCGTATAGGTGTTCGAGTGTTCGAATCGTATTGCGCAAGAAATGGTTTGTAAACCCCGTATTTACATATCTGCCACTGTGCAGGAGAATCCGTATAGGTGTTCGAGTGTTCGAACCGCAATGCGCAAGAAATGGTACGGAAACCCCGTATTTACATATCTGCCACTGTGCAGGAGAATCCATATAGGTGTTCGAGTGTTCGAACCGTAATTCGCCCGAAATGGTATGTAAACCCCGTATTTACATATCTGCCACTGTGCAGGAGAATCCGTATAGGTGTTCGAGTGTTCGAACCGTATTGCGCAAGAAATGGTATGTAAACCCCGTATTTACATATCTGCCACTGTGCAGGAGAATCCGTATAGGTGTTCGAGTGTTCGAACCGTAATGCGCAAGAAATGGTATGTAAACCCCGTATATACATATCTGCCACTGTGCAGGAGAATCCGTATAGGTGTACGAGTGTTCGAACCGTAATGCGCAAGAAATGGTTTGTAAACCCCGTATTTACATATCTGCCACTGTACAGGAGAATCCGTATAGGTGTTCGAGTGTTCGAACCGTATTGCGCAAGAAATGGTATGTAAACCCCGTATTTACATATCTACCACTGTGCAGGAGAATCCGTATAGGTGTTCGAGTGTTCGAACCGTAATTCGCCCGAAATGGTATGTAAAACCCGTATTTAAATATCTGCCACTGTGCAGGAAAATCCGTATAGGTGTTCGAGTGTTCGAACCCTAATGCGTGAGAAATGGTAAGTAAACGCCGTATTTACATATCTGCCACTGTGCAGGAGAATCCGTACAGGTGTTCGAGTGTTCGAACCGTATTGCGCAAGAAATGGTATGTAAACCCCGTATTTACATATCTGCCACTGTGCAGGAGAATCCGTATAGGTATTCGAGTGTTCGAACCGTAATGCGCAAGAAATGGTATGTAAACCCCGTATTTACATATCAGCCACTGTGCAGGAGAATCCGTATAGGTGTTCGAGTGTTCGAATCGTATTGCGCAAGAAATGGTTTGTAAACCCCGTATTTACATATCTGCCACTGTGCAGGAGAATCCGTATAGGTGTTCGAGTGTTCGAACCGCAATGCGCAAGAAATGGTACGGAAACCCCGTATTTACATATCTGCCACTGTGCAGGAGAATCCATATAGGTGTTCGAGTGTTCGAACCGTAATTCGCCCGAAATGGTATGTAAACCCCGTATTTACATATCTGCCACTGTGCAGGAGAATCCGTATAGGTGTTCGAGTGTTCGAACCGTATTGCGCAAGAAATGGTATGTAAACCCCGTATTTACATATCTGCCACTGTGCAGGAGAATCCGTATAGGTGTTCGAGTGTTCGAACCGTAATGCGCAAGAAATGGTATGTAAACCCCGTATTTACATATCTGCCACTGTGCAGGAGAATCCGTATAGGTGTACGAGTGTTCGAACCGTAATGCGCAAGAAATGGTTTGTAAACCCCGTATTTACATATCTGCCACTGTGCAGGAGAATCCGTATAGGTGTTCGATTGTTCGAACCGTAATGCGCAAGAAATGGTATGTAAACCCCGTATTTACATATCTGCCACTGTGCAGGAGAATCCGTATAGGTGTTCGAGTGTTCGAACCGTATTGCGCAAGAAATGGTATGTAAACCCCGTATTCACATATCTGCCACTGTGCAGGAGAATCCGTATAGGTGTTCGATTGTTCGAACCGTATTGCCCAAGAAATGGTTTGTAAACCCCGTATTTACATATCTGCCACTGTGCAGGAGAATCCGTATAGGTGTTCGAGTGTTCGAACCGTAATGCCCAAGAAATGGTATGTAAACCCCGTATTTACATATCTGCCACTGTGCAGGAGAATCCGTATAGGTGTTCGAGTGTTCGAACCGTAATGCGCAAGAAATGGTATGTAAACCCGTATTTACATATCTGCCACTGTGCAGGAGAATCCGTATAGGTGTTCGAGTGTTCGAACCGTAATGCGCAAGAAATGGTACGGAAACCCCGTATTTACATATCTGCCACTGTGCAGGAGAATCCGTATAGGTGTTCGATTGTTCGAACCGTAATGCGCAAGAAATGGTATGTAAACCCCGTATTTACATATCTGCCACTGTGCAGGAGAATCCGTATAGGTGTTCGAGTGTTCGAACCGTATTGCGCAAGAAATGGTATGTAAACCCCGTATTCACATATCTGCCACTGTGCAGGAGAATCCGTATAGGTGTTCGATTGTTCGAACCGTATTGCCCAAGAAATGGTTTGTAAACGCCGTATTTACATATCTGCCACTGTGCAGGAGAATCCGTATAGGTGTTCGAGTGTTCGAATCTTATTGCGTAAGAATTGGTATGTAGACCCCGTATTTACATATCTGCCACTGTACAGGAGAATCCGTATAGGTGTTCGAGTGTTCGAATCTTATTGCGTAAGAATTGGTATGTAGACCCCGTATTTACATATCTGCCACTGTACAGGAGAATCCGTATAGGTGTTCGAGTGTTCGAACCGTATTGCGCAAGAAATGGTATGTAAACCCCGTATTTACATATCTACCACTGTGCAGGAGAATCCGTATAGGTGTTCGAGTGTTCGAACCGTAATTCGCCCGAAATGGTATGTAAAACCCGTATTTAAATATCTGCCACTGTGCAGGAAAATCCGTATAGGTGTTCGAGTGTTCGAACCCTAATGCGTGAGAAATGGTAAGTAAACGCCGTATTTACATATCTGCCACTGTGCAGGAGAATCCGTACAGGTGTTCGAGTGTTCGAACCGTATTGCGCAAGAAATGGTATGTAAACCCCGTATTTACATATCTGCCACTGTGCAGGAGAATCCGTATAGGTATTCGAGTGTTCGAACCGTAATGCGCAAGAAATGGTATGTAAACCCCGTATTTACATATCAGCCACTGTGCAGGAGAATCCGTATAGGTGTTCGAGTGTTCGAATCGTATTGCGCAAGAAATGGTTTGTAAACCCCGTATTTACATATCTGCCACTGTGCAGGAGAATCCGTATAGGTGTTCGAGTGTTCGAACCGCAATGCGCAAGAAATGGTACGGAAACCCCGTATTTACATATCTGCCACTGTGCAGGAGAATCCATATAGGTGTTCGAGTGTTCGAACCGTAATTCGCCCGAAATGGTATGTAAACCCCGTATTTACATATCTGCCACTGTGCAGGAGAATCCGTATAGGTGTTCGAGTGTTCGAACCGTATTGCGCAAGAAATGGTATGTAAACCCCGTATTTACATATCTGCCACTGTGCAGGAGAATCCGTATAGGTGTTCGAGTGTTCGAACCGTAATGCGCAAGAAATGGTATGTAAACCCCGTATTTACATATCTGCCACTGTGCAAGAGAATCCGTATAGGTGTTCGAGTGTTCGAACCGTAATGCGCAAGAAATGGTATGTAAACCCCGTATTTACATATCTGCCACTGTGCAGGAGAATCCGTATAGGTGTACGAGTGTTCGAACCGTAATGCGCAAGAAATGGTTTGTAAACCCCGTATTTACATATCTGCCACAGTGCAGGAGAATCCGTATAGGTGTTCGATTGTTCGAACCGTAATGCGCAAGAAATGGTATGTAAACCCCGTATTTACATATCTGCCACTGTGCAGGAGAATCCGTATAGGTGTTCGAGTGTTCGAACCGTATTGCGCAAGAAATGGTATGTAAACCCCGTATTCACATATCTGCCACTGTGCAGGAGAATCCGTATAGGTGTTCGATTGTTCGAACCGTATTGCCCAAGAAATGGTTTGTAAACCCCGTATTTACATATCTGCCACTGTGCAGGAGAATCCGTATAGGTGTTCGAGTGTTCGAACCGTAATGCCTAAGAAATGGTATGTAAACCCCGTATTTACATATCTGCCACTGTGCAGGAGAATCCGTATAGGTGTTCGAGTGTTCGAACCGTAATGCGCAAGAAATGGTAAGTAAACCCGTATTTACATATCTGCCACTGTGCAGGAGAATCCGTATAGGTGTTCGAGTGTTCGAACCGTAATGCGCAAGAAATGGTACGGAAACCCCGTATTTACATATCTGCCACTGTGCAGGAGAATCCGTATAGGTGTTCGATTGTTCGAACCGTAATGCGCAAGAAATGGTATGTAAACCCCGTATTTACATATCTGCCACTGTGCAGGAGAATCCGTATAGGTGTTCGAGTGTTCGAACCGTATTGCGCAAGAAATGGTATGTAAACCCCGTATTCACATATCTGCCACTGTGCAGGAGAATCCGTATAGGTGTTCGATTGTTCGAACCGTATTGCCCAAGAAATGGTTTGTAAACGCCGTATTTACATATCTGCCACTGTGCAGGAGAATCCGTATAGGTGTTCGAGTGTTCGAACCGTAATGCCCAAGAAATGGTATGTAAACCCCGTATTTACATATCTGCCACTGTGCAGGAGAATCCGTATAGGTGTTCGAGTGTTCGAACCGTATTGCGCAAGAAATGGTATGTAAACCCCGTATTCACATATCTGCCACTGTGCAGGAGAATCCGTATAGGTGTTCGATTGTTCGAACCGTATTGCCCAAGAAATGGTTTGTAAACCCCGTATTTACATATCTGCCACTGTGCAGGAGAATCCGTATAGGTGTTCGAGTGTTCGAACCGTAATGCCCAAGAAATGGTATGTAAACCCCGTATTTACATATCTGCCACTGTGCAGGAGAATCCGTATAGGTGTTCGAGTGTTCGAACCGTAATGCGCAAGAAATGGTATGTGAACCCCGTATTTACATATCTGCCACTGTGCAGGAGAATCCGTATAGGTGTTCGAGTGTTCGAACCGTAATGCGCAAGAAATGGTACGGAAACCCCGTATTTACATATCTGCCACTGTGCAGGAGAATCCGTATAGGTGTTCGATTGTTCGAACCGTAATGCGCAAGAAATGGTATGTAAACCCCGTATTTACATATCTGCCACTGTGCAGGAGAATCCGTATAGGTGTTCGAGTGTTCGAACCGTATTGCGCAAGAAATGGTATGTAAACCCCGTATTCACATATCTGCCACTGTGCAGGAGAATCCGTATAGGTGTTCGATTGTTCGAACCGTATTGCCCAAGAAATGGTTTGTAAACGCCGTATTTACATATCTGCCACTGTGCAGGAGAATCCGTATAGGTGTTCGAGTGTTCGAACCGTAATGCCCAAGAAATGGTATGTAAACCCCGTATTTACATATCTGCCACTGTGCAGGAGAATCCGTATAGGTGTTCGAGTGTTCGAACCGTATTGCGCAAGAAATGGTATGTAAACCCCGTATTCACATATCTGCCACTGTGCAGGAGAATCCGTATAGGTGTTCGATTGTTCGAACCGTATTGCCCAAGAAATGGTTTGTAAACCCCGTATTTACATATCTGCCACTGTGCAGGAGAATCCGTATAGGTGTTCGAGTGTTCGAACCGTAATGCCCAAGAAATGGTATGTAAACCCCGTATTTACATATCTGCCACTGTGCAGGAGAATCCGTATAGGTGTTCGAGTGTTCGAACCGTAATGCGCAAGAAATGGTATGTAAACCCCGTATTCACATATCTGCCACTGTGCAGGAGAATCCGTATAGGTGTTCGATTGTTCGAGCCGTAATGCGCAAGAAATGGTTTGTAAACCCCGTATTTACATATCTGCCACTGTGCAGGAGAATCCGTATAGGTGTTCGAGTGTTCGAACCGTATTGCGCAAGAAATGGTATGTAAACCCCGTATTCACATATCTGCCACTGTGCAGGAGAATCCGTATAGGTGTTCGATTGTTCGAGCCGTATTGCCCAAGAAATGGTTTGTAAACGCCGTATTTACATATCTGCCACTGTGCAGGAGAATCCGTATAGGTGTTCGAGTGTTCGAACCGTAATGCCCAAGAAATGGTATGTAAACCCCGTATTTACATATCTGCCACTGTGCAGGAGAATCCGTATAGGTGTTCGAGTGTTCGAATCTTATTGCGTAAGAATTGGTATGTAGACCCCGTATTTACATATCTGCCACTGTACAGGAGAATCCGTATAGGTGTTCGAGTGTTCGAACCGTATTGCGCAAGAAATGGTATGTAAACCCCGTATTTACATATCTACCACTGTGCAGGAGAATCCGTATAGGTGTTCGAGTGTTCGAACCGTAATTCGCCCGAAATGGTATGTAAAACCCGTATTTAAATATCTGCCACTGTGCAGGAAAATCCGTATAGGTGTTCGAGTGTTCGAACCCTAATGCGTGAGAAACGGTAAGTAAACGCCGTATTTACATATCTGCCACTGTGCAGGAGAATCCGTACAGGTGTTCGAGTGTTCGAACCGTATTGCGCAAGAAATGGTATGTAAACCCCGTATTTACATATCTGCCACTGTGCAGGAGAATCCGTATAGGTATTCGAGTGTTCGAACCGTAATGCGCAAGAAATGGTATGTAAACCCCGTATTTACATATCAGCCACTGTGCAGGAGAATCCGTATAGGTGTTCGAGTGTTCGGATCGTATTGCGCAAGAAATGGTTTGTAAACCCCGTATTTACATATCTGCCACTGTGCAGGAGAATCCGTATAGGTGTTCGAGTGTTCGAACCGCAATGCGCAAGAAATGGTACGGAAACCCCGTATTTACATATCTGCCACTGTGCAGGAGAATCCATATAGGTGTTCGAGTGTTCGAACCGTAATTCGCCCGAAATGGTATGTAAACCCCGTATTTACATATCTGCCACTGTGCAGGAGAATCCGTATAGGTGTTCGAGTGTTCGAACCGTATTGCGCAAGAAATGGTATGTAAACCCCGTATTTACATATCTGCCACTGTGCAGGAGAATCCGTATAGGTGTTCGAGTGTTCGAACCGTAATGCGCAAGAAATGGTATGTAAACCCCGTATTTACATATCTGCCACTGTGCAAGAGAATCCGTATAGGTGTTCGAGTGTTCGAACCGTAATGCGCAAGAAATGGTATGTAAACCCCGTATTTACATATCTGCCACTGTGCCGGAGAATCCGTATAGGTGTACGAGTGTTCGAACCGTAATGCGCAAGAAATGGTATGTAAACCCCGTATTTACATATCTGCCACTGTGCAGGAGAATCCGTATAGGTGTTCGATTGTTCGAACCGTAATGCGCAAGAAATGGTATGTAAACCCCGTATTTACATATCTGCCACTGTGCAGGAGAATCCGTATAGGTGTTCGAGTGTTCGAACCGTATTGCGCAAGAAATGGTATGTAAACCCCGTATTCACATATCTGCCACTGTGCCGGAGAATCCGTATAGGTGTTCGATTGTTCGAACCGTATTGCCCAAGAAATGGTTTGTAAACCCCGTATTTACATATCTGCCACTGTGCAGGAGAATCCGTATAGGTGTTCGAGTGTTCGAACCGTAATGCCCAAGAAATGGTATGTAAACCCCGTATTTACATATCTGCCACTGTGCAGGAGAATCCGTATAGGTGTTCGAGTGTTCGAACCGTAATGCGCAAGAAATGGTATGTAAACCCGTATTTACATATCTGCCACTGTGCAGGAGAATCCGTATAGGTGTTCGAGTGTTCGAACCGTAATGCGCAAGAAATGGTACGGAAACCCCGTATTTACATATCTGCCACTGTGCAGGAGAATCCGTATAGGTGTTCGATTGTTCGAACCGTAATGCGCAAGAAATGGTATGTAAACCCCGTATTTACATATCTGCCACTGTGCAGGAGAATCCGTATAGGTGTTCGAGTGTTCGAACCGTATTGCGCAAGAAATGGTATGTAAACCCCGTATTCACATATCTGCCACTGTGCAGGAGAATCCGTATAGGTGTTCGATTGTTCGAACCGTATTGCCCAAGAAATGGTTTGTAAACGCCGTATTTACATATCTGCCACTGTGCAGGAGAATCCGTATAGGTGTTCGAGTGTTCGAACCGTAATGCCCAAGAAATGGTATGTAAACCCCGTATTTACATATCTGCCACTGTGCAGGAGAATCCGTATAGGTGTTCGAGTGTTCGAATCTTATTGCGTAAGAATTGGTATGTAGACCCCGTATTTACATATCTGCCACTGTACAGGAGAATCCGTATCGGTGTTCGAGTGTTCGAACCGTATTGCGCAACAAATGGTATGTACACCCCGTATTTACATATCTACCACTGTGCAGGAGAATCCGTATAGGTGTTCGAGTGTTCGAACCGTAATTCGCCCGAAATGGTATGTAAAACCCGTATTTAAATATCTGCCACTGTGCAGGAGAATCCGTATAGGTGTTCGAGTGTTCGAACCCTAATGCGTGAGAAATGGTAAGTAAACGCCGTATTTACATATCTGCCACTGTGCAGGAGAATCCGTACAGGTGTTCGAGTGTTCGAACCGTATTGCGCATGAAATGGTATGTAAACCCCGTATTTACATATCTGCCACTGTGCAGGACAATCCGTATAGGTATTCGAGTGTTCGAACCGTAATGCGCAAGAAATGGTATGTAAACCCCGTATTTACATATCTGCCACTGTGCAGGAGAATCCGTATAGGTGTACGAGTGTTCGAACCGTATTGCGCAAGAAATGGTTTGTAAACCCCGTATTTACATATCTGCCACTGTGCAGGAGAATCCGTATAGGTGTTCGAGTGTTCGAACCGCAATGCGCAAGAAATGGTACGGAAACCCCGTATTTACATATCTGCCACTGTGCAGAAGAATCCGTATAGGTGTTCGATTGTTCGAACCGTAATGCGCAAGAAATGGTATGTAAACCCCGTATTTACATATCTGCCACTGTGCAGGAGAATCCCTATAGGTGTTCGAGTGTTCGAACCGTATTGCGCAAGAAATGGTATGTAAACCCCGTATTCACATATCTGCCACTGTGCAGGAGAATCCGTATAGGTGCTCGAGTGTTCGAACCGTAATGCGCAAGAAATGGTATGTAAACCCCGTATTTACATATCTGCCACTGTGCAGGAGAATCCGTATAGGTGTTTGAGTGTTCGAACCGTATTGCCCAAGAAATGGTTTGTAAACGCCGTATTTACATATCTGCCACAGTGGAGGAGAATCCGTATAGGTGTTCGATTGTTCGAATCGTAATGCGCAAGAAATGGTATGTAAACCACGTATTTACATATCTGCCACTGTGCAGGAGAATCCGTATAGGTGTTCGAGTGTTCGAACCGTAATGCGCAAGAAATGGTACGGAAACCCCGTATTTACATATCTGCCACTGTGCAGGAGAATCCGTATAGGTGTTCGAGTATTCGAACCGTAATGCGCAAGAAATGGTATGTAAACCCCGTATTTACATATCTGCCACTGTGCAGGAGAATCCGTATAGGTTTTCGATTGTTCGAACCGTATTGCCCAAGAAATGGTTTGTAAACGCCGTATTTACATATCTGCCACTGTGCAGGAGAATCCGTATAGGTGTTCGAGTGTTCGAACCGTAATGCGCAAGAAATGGTATGTAAACCCCGTATTTACATATCTGCCACTGTGCAGGAGAATCCGTATAGGTGTTCGAGTGTTCGAACCGTAATGCGCAAGAAATGGTACGGAAACCCCGTATTTACATATCTGCCACTGTGCAGGAGAATCCGTATAGGTGTTCGAGTGTTCGAACCGTAATGCGCAAGAAATGGTATGTAAACCCCGTATTTACATATCTGTCACTGTGCAGGAGAATCCGTACAGGTGTTCTATTGTTCGAACCGTAATGCGCAACAAATGGTATGTAAACCCCGTATTTACATATCTGCCACTGTGCAGGAGAATCCGTATAGGTGTTCGAGTGTTCGAACCGTATTGCGCAAGAAATGGTATGTAAACCCCGTATTCACATATCTGCCACTGTGCAGGAGAATCCGTATAGGTGTTCGATTGTTCGAACCGTATTGCCCAAGAAATGGTTTGTAAACGCCGTATTTACATATCTGCCACTGTGCAGGAGAATCCGTATAGGTGTTCGAGTGTTCGAACCGTAATGCCCAAGAAATGGTATGTAAACCCCGTATTTACATATCTGGCACTGTGCAGGAGAATCCGTATAGGTGTTCGAGTGTTCGAATCTTATTGCGTAAGAATTGGTATGTAGACCCCGTATTTACATATCTGCCACTGTACAGGAGAATCCGTATAGGTGTTCGAGTGTTCGAACCGTATTGCGCAAGAAATGGTATGTAAACCCCGTATTTACATATCTACCACTGTGCAGGAGAATCCGTATAGGTGTTCGAGTGTTCGAACCGTAATTCGCCCGAAATGGTATGTAAAACCCGTATTTAAATATCTGCCACTGTGCAGGAGAATCCGTATAGGTGTTCGAGTGTTCGAACCCTAATGCGTGAGAAATGGTAAGTAAACGCCGTATTTACATATCTGCCACTGTGCAGGAGAATCCGTACAGGTGTTCGAGTGTTCGAACCGTATTGCGCATGAAATGGTATGTAAACCCCGTATTTACATATCTGCCACTGTGCAGGACAATCCGTATAGGTATTCGAGTGTTCGAACCGTAATGCGCAAGAAATGGTATGTAAACCCCGTATTTACATATCTGCCACTGTGCAGGAGAATCCGTATAGGTGTACGAGTGTTCGAACCGTATTGCGCAAGAAATGGTTTGTAAACCCCGTATTTACATATCTGCCACTGTGCAGGAGAATCCGTATAGGTGTACGAGTGTTCGAACCGTATTGCGCAAGAAATGGTTTGTAAACCCCGTATTTACATATCTGCCACTGTGCAGGAGAATCCGTATAGGTGTTCGAGTGTTCGAACCGCAATGCGCAAGAAATGGTACGGAAACCCCGTATTTACATATCTGCCACTGTGCAGGAGAATCCGTATAGGTGTTCGATTGTTCGAACCGTAATGCGCAAGAAATGGTATGTAAACCCCGTATTTACATATCTGCCACTGTGCAGGAGAATCCGTATAGGTGTTCGAGTGTTCGAACCGTATTGCGCAAGAAATGGTATGTAAACCCCGTATTCACATATCTGCCACTGTGCAGGAGAATCCGTATAGGTGCTCGAGTGTTCGAACCGTAATGCGCAAGAAATGGTATGTAAACCCCGTATTTACATATCTGCCACTGTGCAGGAGAATCCGTATAGGTGTTCGAGTGTTCGAACCGTATTGCCCAAGAAATGGTTTGTAAACGCCGTATTTACATATCTGCCACAGTGCAGGAGAATCCGTATAGGTGTTCGAGTGTTCGAATCGTAATGCGCAGGAAATGGTATGTAAACCCCGTATTTACATATCTGCCACTGTGCAGGAGAATCCGTATAGGTGTTCGAGTGTTCGAACCGTAATGCGCAAGAAATGGTACGGAAACCCCGTATTTACATATCTGCCACTGTGCAGGATAATCCGTATAGGTGTTCGAGTGTTCGAACCGTAATGCGCAAGAAATGGTATCTAAACCCCGTATTTACATATCTGCCACTGTGCAGGAGAATCCGTATAGGTGTTCGATTGTTCGAACCGTATTGCCCAAGAAATGGTTTGTAAACGCCGTATTTACATATCTGCCACTGTGCAGGAGAATCCGTATAGGTGTTCGAGTGTTCGAACCGTAGTGCGCAAGAAATGGTATGTAAACCCCGTATTTACATATCTGCCACTGTGCAGGAGAATCCGTATAGGTGTTCAAGTGTTCGAACCGTAATGCGCAAGAAATGGTACGGAAACCCCGTATTTACATATCTGCCACTGTGTAGGAGAATCCGTATAGGTGTTCGAGTGTTCGAACCGTAATGCGCAAGAAATGGTATGTAAACCCCGTATTTACATATCTGCCACTATGCAGGAGAATCCGTATAGGTGTTCGATTGTTTGAACCGTATTGCCCAAGAAATGGCTTGTAAACGCCGTATTTACATATCTGTCACTGTCCAAGAGAATCCGTATGGGTGTTCGAGTGTTCGAACCGTAATCCGCAAGAAATGGGATGTAATCCCCGTATTTACATATCCGCCACTGTGCAGGAGAATCCGTATAGGTGTTCGAGTGTTCGAACCGTAATGCGCAAGAAATGGTACGGAAACCCCGTATTTACATATCTGCCACTGTGCAGGAGAATCCGTATAGGTGTTCGAGTGTTCGAACCGTAATGCGCAAGAAATGGTATGTAAACCCCGTATTTACAAATCTGCCACTGTGCAGGAGAATCCGTATAGGTGTTCGATTGTTCGAACCGTATTGCCCAAGAAATGGTTTGTAAACGCCGTATTTACATGTCTGCCACTGTGCAGGAGAATCCGTATAGGTGTTCGAGTGTTCGATCCGTAATGCGCAAGAAATGGTATGTAAACCCCGTATTTACGTATCTGCCACTGTGCAGGAGAATCCGTATAGGTGTTCGAGTGTTCGAACCGTAATGCGCAAGAAATGGTACGGAAACCCCGTATTTACATATCTGCCACTGTGCAGGAGAATCCGTATAGGTGTTCGAGTGTTCGAACCGTAATGCGCAAGAACTGGTATGTAAACCCCGTATTTACATATCTGCCACTGTGCAGGAGAATCCGTATAGGTGTTCGATTGTTCGAACCGTATTGCCCAAGAAATGGTTTGTAAACGCCGTATTTACATATCTGCCACTGTGCAGGAGAATCCGTATAGGTGTTCGAGTGTTCGAACCGTAATGCGCAAGAAATGGTATGTAAACCCCGTATTTACATATCTGCCACTGTGCAGGAGAATCCGTATAGGTGTTCGATTGTTCGAACCGTATTGCCCAAGAAATGGTTTGTAAACGCCGTATTTACATATCTGCCACTGTGCAGGAGAATCCGTATAGGTGTTCGAGTGTTCGAACCGTAATGCGCAAGAAATGGTATGTAAACCCCGTATTTACATATCTGCCACTGTGCAGGAGAATCCGTATAGGTGTTCGAGTGTTCGAACCGTATTGCCCAAGAAATGGTTTGTAAACGCCGTATTTACATATCTGTCACTGTGCAGGAGAATCCGTATAGGTGTTCGAGTGTTCGATCCGTAATGCGCAAGAAATGGTATGTAAACCCCGTATTTACGTATCTGCCACTGTGCAGGAGAATCCGTATAGGTGTTCGAGTGTTCGAACCGTAATGCGCAAGAAATGGTACGGAAACCCCGTATTTACATATCTGCCACTGTGCAGGAGAATCCGTATAGGTGTTCGAGTGTTCGAACCGTAATGCGCAAGAAATGGTATGTAAACCCCGTATTTACATATCTGCCACTGTGCAGGAGAATCCGTATAGGTGTTCGATTGTTCGAACCGTATTGCCCAAGAAATGGTTTGTAAACGCCGTATTTACATATCTGCCACTGTGCAGGAGAATCCGTATAGGTGTTCGAGTGTTCGAACCGAAATGCGCAAGAAATGGTATGTAAACCCCGTATTTACATATCTGCCACTGTCCAGGAGAATCCGTATAGGTGTTCGAGTGTTCGAATCGTATTGCGCAAGAATTGGTATGTAAACCCCGTATTTACATATCTGCCACTGTTCAGGAGAATCCGTATAGGTGTTCGAGTGTTCGAACCGTATTGCGCAAGAAATGGTATGTAAACCCCGTATTTGCATATCTACCACTGTGCAGGATAATCCGTATAGGTGTTCGAGTGTTCGAACCGTAATTCGCCCGAAATGGTATGTAAAACCCGTATTTACATATCTGCCACTGTGCAGGAGAATCCGTATAGGTGTTCGAGTGTTCGAACCCTAACGCATGAGAAATGGTAAGTAAACCCCGTATTTACATATCTGCCACTGTGTAGGAGAATCCGTTTAGGTGTTCGAGTGTTCGAACCGTAATGCGCTAGAAATGGTATGTAGACCCCGTATTTACATATCTGCCACTGTGCAGGAGAATCCGTATAGGTGTTCCATTGTTCGAACTGTATTGCCCAAGAAATGGTTTGTAAACGCCGTATTTACATATCTGCCACTGTGCAGGAGAATCCGTATAGGTGTTCGAGTGTTCGAACCGTAATGCGCAAGAAATGGTATGTAAACCCCGTATTTACATATCTGCCACTGTGCAGGAGAATCCGTATAGGTGTTCGAGTGTTCGAACCGTATTGCGCAAGAAATGGTATGTAAACCCCGTATTCACATATCTGCCACTGTGCAGGAGAATCCGTATAGGTGCTCGAGTGTTCGAACCGTAATGCGCAAGAAATGGTATGTAAACCCCGTATTTACATATCTGCCACTGTGCAGGAGAATCCGTATAGGTGTTCGAGTGTTCGAACCGTATTGCCCAACAAATGGTTTGTAAACGCCGTATTTACATATCTGCCACAGTGGGGGAGAATCCGTATAGGTGTTCGAGTGTTCGAATCGTAATGCGCAAGAAATGGTATGTAAACCACGTATTTACATATCTGCCACTGTGCAGGAGAATCCGTATAGGTGTTCGATTGTTCGAACCGTAATGTGCAAGAAATGGTACGGAAACCCCGTATTTACATATCTGCCACTGTGCAGGAGAATCCGTATAGGTGTTCGAGTGTTCGAACCGTAATGCGCAAGAAATGGTATGTAAACCCCGTATTTACATATCTGCCACTGTGCAGGAGAATCCGTATAGGTGTTCGATTGTTCGAACCGTATTGCCCAAGAAATGGTTTGTAAACGCCGTATTTACATATCTGCCACTGTGCAGGAGAATCCGTATAGGTGTTCGAGTGGTCGAACCGTAATGCGCAAGAAATGGTATGTAAACCCCGTATTTACATATCTGCCACTGTGCAGGAGAATCCGTATAGGTGTTCGAGTGTTCGAACCGTAATGCGCAAGAAATGGTATGTAAACCCCGTATTTACATATCTGCCACTGTGCAAGAGAATCCGTATAGGTGTTCGAGTGTTCGAACCGTATTGCGCAAGAAATGGTATGTAAACCCCGTATTCACATATCTGCCACTGTGCAGGAGAATCCGTATAGGTGCTCGAGTGTTCGAACCGTAATGCGCAAGAAATGGTATGTAAACCCCGTATTTACATATCTGCCACTGTGCAGGAGAATCCGTATAGGTGTTCGAGTGTTCGAACCGTATTGCCCAACAAATGGTTTGTAAACGCCGTATTTACATATCTGCCACAGTGGGGGAGAATCCGTATAGGTGTTCGAGTGTTCGAATCGTAATGCGCAAGAAATGGTATGTAAACCACGTATTTACATATCTGCCACTGTGCAGGAGAATCCGTATAGGTGTTCGATTGTTCGAACCGTAATGTGCAAGAAATGGTACGGAAACCCCGTATTTACATATCTGCCACTGTGCAGGAGAATCCGTATAGGTGTTCGAGTGTTCGAACCGTAATGCGCAAGAAATGGTATGTAAACCCCGTATTTACATATCTGCCACTGTGCAGGAGAATCCGTATAGGTGTTCGATTGTTCGAACCGTATTGCCCAAGAAATGGTTTGTAAACGCCGTATTTACATATCTGCCACTGTGCAGGAGAATCCGTATAGGTGTTCGAGTGGTCGAACCGTAATGCGCAAGAAATGGTATGTAAACCCCGTATTTACATATCTGCCACTGTGCAGGAGAATCCGTATAGGTGTTCGAGTGTTCGAACCGTATTGCGCAAGAAATGGTATGTAAACCCCGTATTTACATATCTGCCACTGTGCAGGAGAATCCGTATAGGTGTTCGAGTGTTCGAACCGTAATGCGCAAGAAATGGTATGTAAACCCCGTATTTACATATCTGCCACTGTGCAAGAGAATCCGTATAGGTGTTCGAGTGTTCGAACCGTAATGCGCAAGAAATGGTATGTAAACCCCGTATTTACATATCTGCCACTGTGCAGGAGAATCCGTATAGGTGTTCGAGTGTTCGAACCGTAATGCGCAACAAATGGTACGGAAACCCCGTATTTACATATCTGCCACTGTGTAGGACAATCCGTATAGGTGTTCGAGTGTTCGAACCGTAATGCGCAAGAAATGGTATGTAAACCCCGTATTTACATATCTGCCACTGTGCAGGAGAATCCGTATAGGTGTTCGATTGTTTGAACCGTATTGCCCAAGAAATGGTTTGTAAACGCCGTATTTACATATCTGCCACAGTGCAGGAGAATCCGTATAGGTGTTCGAGTGTTCGAATCGTAATGCGCAGGAAATGGTATGTAAACCCCGTATTTACATATCTGCCACTGTGCAGGAGAATCCGTATAGGTGTTCGAGTGTTCGAACCGTAATGCGCAAGAAATGGTACGGAAACCCCGTATTTACATATCTGCCACTGTGCAGGAGAATCCGTATAGGTGTTCGAGTGTTCGAACCGTAATGCGCAAGAAATGGTATGTAAACCCCGTATTTACATATCTGCCACTGTGCAGGAGAATCCGTATAGGTGTTCGATTGTTCGAACCGTATTGCCCAAGAAATGGTTTGTAAACGCCGTATTTACATAACTGCCACTGTGCAGGAGAATCCGTATAGGTGTTCGAGTGTTCGAACCGTAATGCGCAAGAAATGGTATGTAAACCCCGTATTTACATATCTGCCACTGTGCAGGAGAATCCGTATAGGTGTTCGAGTGTTCGAACCGTATTGCGCAAGAAATGGTATGTAAACCCCGTATTCACATATCTGCCACTGTGCAGGAGAATCCGTGTAGGTGCTCGAGTGTTCGAACCGTAATGCGCAAGAAATGGTATGTAAACCCCGTATTTACATATCTGCCACTGTGCAGGAGAATCCGTATAGGTGTTCGAGTGTTCGAACCGTATTGCCCAACAAATGGTTTGTAAACGCCGTATTTACATATCTGCCACTGTGCAGGAGAATCCGTATAGGTGTTCGAGTGTTCGAACCGTAATGCGCAAGAACTGGTATGTAAACCCCGTATTTACATATCTGCCACTGTGCAGGAGAATCCGTATAGGTGTTCGATTGTTCGAACCGTATTGCCCAAGAAATGGTTTGTAAACGCCGTATTTACATATCTGCCACTGTGCAGGAGAATCCGTATAGGTGTTCGAGTGTTCGAACCGTAATGCGCAAGAAATGGTATGTAAACCCCGTATTTACATATCTGCCACTGTGCAGGAGAATCCGTATAGGTGTTCGATTGTTCGAACCGTATTGCCCAAGAAATGGTTTGTAAACGCCGTATTTACATATCTGCCACTGTGCAGGAGAATCCGTATAGGTGTTCGAGTGTTCGAACCGTAATGCGCAAGAAATGGTATGTAAACCCCGTATTTACATATCTGCCACTGTGCAGGAGAATCCGTATAGGTGTTCGAGTGTTCGAACCGTATTGCCCAAGAAATGGTTTGTAAACGCCGTATTTACATATCTGCCACTGTGCAGGAGAATCCGTATAGGTGTTCGAGTGTTCGATCCGTAATGCGCAAGAAATGGTATGTAAACCCCGTATTTACGTATCTGCCACTGTGCAGGAGAATCCGTATAGGTGTTCGAGTGTTCGAACCGTAATGCGCAAGAAATGGTACGGAAACCCCGTATTTACATATCTGCCACTGTGCAGGAGAATCCGTATAGGTGTTCGAGTGTTCGAACCGTAATGCGCAAGAAATGGTATGTAAACCCCGTATTTACATATCTGCCACTGTGCAGGAGAATCCGTATAGGTGTTCGATTGTTCGAACCGTATTGCCCAAGAAATGGTTTGTAAACGCCGTATTTACATATCTGCCACTGTGCAGGAGAATCCGTATAGGTGTTCGAGTGTTCGAACCGAAATGCGCAAGAAATGGTATGTAAACCCCGTATTTACATATCTGCCACTGTCCAGGAGAATCCGTATAGGTGTTCGAGTGTTCGAATCGTATTGCGCAAGAATTGGTATGTAAACCCCGTATTTACATATCTGCCACTGTTCAGGAGAATCCGTATAGGTGTTCGAGTGTTCGAACCGTATTGCGCAAGAAATGGTATGTAAACCCCGTATTTGCATATCTACCACTGTGCAGGATAATCCGTATAGGTGTTCGAGTGTTCGAACCGTAATTCGCCCGAAATGGTATGTAAAACCCGTATTTACATATCTGCCACTGTGCAGGAGAATCCGTATAGGTGTTCGAGTGTTCGAACCCTAACGCATGAGAAATGGTAAGTAAACCCCGTATTTACATATCTGCCACTGTGTAGGAGAATCCGTTTAGGTGTTCGAGTGTTCGAACCGTAATGCGCTAGAAATGGTATGTAGACCCCGTATTTACATATCTGCCACTGTGCAGGAGAATCCGTATAGGTGTTCCATTGTTCGAACTGTATTGCCCAAGAAATGGTTTGTAAACGCCGTATTTACATATCTGCCACTGTGCAGGAGAATCCGTATAGGTGTTCGAGTGTTCGAACCGTAATGCGCAAGAAATGGTATGTAAACCCCGTATTTACATATCTGCCACTGTGCAGGAGAATCCGTATAGGTGTTCGAGTGTTCGAACCGTAATGCGCAAGAAATGGTACGGAAACCCCGTATTTACATATCTGCCACTGCGCAGGAGAATCCGTATAGGTGTTCGAGTGTTCGAACCGTAATGCGCAAGAAATGGTATGTAAACCCCGTATTTACATATCTGCCACTGTGCAGGAGAATCCGTATAGGTGTTCGATTGTTCGAACCGTATTGCCCAAGAAATGGTTTGTAAACGCCGTATTTACATATCTGCCACTGTGCAGGAGAATCCGTATAGGTGTTCGAGTGTTCGAACCGTAATGCACAAGAAATGGTATGTAAATCCCGTATTTACATATCTGCCACTGTGCAGGAGAATCCGTATCGGTGTTCGAGTGTTCGAACCGTAATGCGCAAGAAATGGTACGGAAACCCCGTATTTACATATCTGCCACTGTGCAGGAGAATCCGTATAGGTGTTCGAGTGTTCGAACCGTAATGCGCAAGAAATGGTATGTAAACCCCGTATTTACATATCTGCCACTGTGCAAGAGAATCCGTATAGGTGTTCGAGTGTTCGAACCGTAATGCGCAAGAAATGGTATGTAAACCCCGTATTTACATATCTGCCACTGTGCAGGGGAATCCGTATAGGTGTTCGAGTGTTCGAACCGCAATGCGCAAGAAATGGTACGGAAACCCCGTATTTACATATCTGCCACTGTGCAGGAGAATCCGTATAGGTGTTCGATTGTTCGAACCGTAATGCGCAAGAAATGGTATGTAAACCCCGTATTTACATATCTGCCACTGTGCAGGAGAATCCGTATAGGTGTTCGAGTGTTCGAACCGTATTGCGCAAGAAATGGTATGTAAACCCCGTATTCACATATCTGCCACTGTGCAGGAGAATCCGTATAGGTGCTCGAGTGTTCGAACCGTAATGCGCAAGAAATGGTATGTAAACCCCGTATTTACATATCTGCCACTGTGCAGGAGAATCCGTATAGGTGTTCGAGTGTTCGAACCGTATTGCCCAACAAATGGTTTGTAAACGCCGTATTTACATATCTGCCACAGTGGGGGAGAATCCGTATAGGTGTTCGAGTGTTCGAATCGTAATGCGCAAGAAATGGTATGTAAACCACGTATTTACATATCTGCCACTGTGCAGGAGAATCCGTATAGGTGTTCGATTGTTCGAACCGTAATGTGCAAGAAATGGTACGGAAACCCCGTATTTACATATCTGCCACTGTGCAGGAGAATCCGTATAGGTGTTCGAGTGTTCGAACCGTAATGCGCAAGAAATGGTATGTAAACCCCGTATTTACATATCTGCCACTGTGCAGGAGAATCCGTATAGGTGTTCGATTGTTCGAACCGTATTGCCCAAGAAATGGTTTGTAAACGCCGTATTTACATATCTGCCACTGTGCAGGAGAATCCGTATAGGTGTTCGAGTGGTCGAACCGTAATGCGCAAGAAATGGTATGTAAACCCCGTATTTACATATCTGCCACTGTGCAGGAGAATCCGTATAGGTGTTCGAGTGTTCGAACCGTATTGCGCAAGAAATGGTATGTAAACCCCGTATTTACATATCTGCCACTGTGCAGGAGAATCCGTATAGGTGTTCGAGTGTTCGAACCGTAATGCGCAAGAAATGGTATGTAAACCCCGTATTTACATATCTGCCACTGTGCAAGAGAATCCGTATAGGTGTTCGAGTGTTCGAACCGTAATGCGCAAGAAATGGTATGTAAACCCCGTATTTACATATCTGCCACTGTGCAGGAGAATCCGTATAGGTGTTCGAGTGTTCGAACCGTAATGCGCAAGAAATGGTACGGAAACCCCGTATTTACATATCTGCCACTGTGTAGGACAATCCGTATAGGTGTTCGAGTGTTCGAACCGTAATGCGCAAGAAATGGTATGTAAACCCCGTATTTACATATCTGCCACTGTGCAGGAGAATCCGTATAGGTGTTCGATTGTTTGAACCGTATTGCCCAAGAAATGGTTTGTAAACGCCGTATTTACATATCTGCCACAGTGCAGGAGAATCCGTATAGGTGTTCGAGTGTTCGAATCGTAATGCGCAGGAAATGGTATGTAAACCCCGTATTTACATATCTGCCACTGTGCAGGAGAATCCGTATAGGTGTTCGAGTGTTCGAACCGTAATGCGCAAGAAATGGTACGGAAACCCCGTATTTACATATCTGCCACTGTGCAGGAGAATCCGTATAGGTGTTCGAGTGTTCGAACCGTAATGCGCAAGAAATGGTATGTAAACCCCGTATTTACATATCTGCCACTGTGCAGGAGAATCCGTATAGGTGTTCGATTGTTCGAACCGTATTGCCCAAGAAATGGTTTGTAAACGCCGTATTTACATAACTGCCACTGTGCAGGAGAATCCGTATAGGTGTTCGAGTGTTCGAACCGTAATGCGCAAGAAATGGTATGTAAACCCCGTATTTACATATCTGCCACTGTGCAGGAGAATCCGTATAGCTGTTCGAGTGTTCGAACCGTATTGCGCAAGAAATGGTATGTAAACCCCGTATTCACATATCTGCCACTGTGCAGGAGAATCTGTATAGGTGCTCGAGTGTTCGAACCCTAATGCGCAAGAAATGGTTTGTAAACCCCGTATTTACATATCTGCCACTGTGCAGGAGAATCCGTATAGGTGTTCGAGTGTTCGAACCGTATTGCCCAAGAAATGGTTTGTAAACGCCGTATTTACATATCTGCCACAGTGCAGGAGAATCCGTATAGGTGTTCGAGTGTTCGAATCGTAATGCGTAAGAAATGGTATGTAAACCCCGTATTTACATATCTGCCACTGTGCAGGAGAATCCGTATAGGTGTTCGAGTGTTCGAACCGTAATGCGCAAGAAATGGTACGGAAACCCCGTATTTACATATCTGCCACTGTGCAGGAGAATCCGTATAGGTGTTCGAGTGTTCGAACCGTAATGCGCAAGAAATGGTATGTAAACCCCGTATTTACATATCTGCCACTGTGCAGGAGAATCCGTATAGGTGTTCGATTGTTCGAACCGTATTGCCCAAGAAATGGTTTGTAAACGCCGTATTTACATATCTGCCACTGTGCAGGAGAATCCGTATAGGTGTTCGAGTGTTCGAACTGTAATGCGCAAGAAATGGTATGTAAACCCCGTATTTACATTTCTGCCACTGTGCAGGAGAATCCGTATAGGTGTTCGAGTGTTCGAACCGTAATGCGCAAGAAATGGTACGGAAACCCCGTATTTACATATCTGCCACTGTGCAGGAGAATCCGTATAGGTGTTCGAGTGTTCGAACCGTAATGCGCAAGAAATGGTATGTAAACCCCGTATTTACATATCTGCCACTGTGCAGGAGAATCCGTATAGGTGTTCGATTGTTTTAACCGTATTGCCCAAGAAATGGTTTGTAAACGCCGTATTTACATATCTGCCACTGTGCAGGAGAATCCGTATAGGTGTTCGAGTGTTCGAACCGTAATGCGCAAAATATGGTATGTAAACCCCGTATTTACATATCTGCCACTGTGCAGGAGAATCCGTATAGGTGTTCGAGTGTTCGAACCGTAATGCGCAAGAAATGGTACGAAAACCCCGTATTTACATATCTGCCACTGTGCAGGAGAATCCGTATAGGTGTTCGAGTGTTCGAACCGTAATGCGCAAGAAATGGTATGTAAACCCCGTATTTTCATATCTGCCACTGTGCAGGAGAATCCGTATTGGTGTTCGATTGTTCGAACCGTATTGCCCAAGAAATGGTTTGTAAACGCCGTATTTACATATCTGCCACTGTGCAGGAGAATCCGTATAGGTGTTCGAGTGTTCAAACCGTAATGCGCAAGAAATGGTATGTAAACCCCGTATTTACATATCTGCCACTGTGCAGGAGAATCCGTATAGGTGTTCGAGTGTGCGAACCGTATTGCGCAAGAAATGGTATGTAAACCCCGTATTCACATATCTGCCACTGTGCAGGAGAATCCGTATAGGTGCTCGAGTGTTCGAACCCTAATGCGCAAGAAATAGTTTGTAAACCCCGTATTTACATATCTGCCACTGTGCAGGAGAATCCGTATAGGTGTTCGAGTGTTCGAACCGTATTGCCCAAGAAATGATTTGTAAACGCCGTATTTACATATCTGCCACAGTGTAGGAGAATCCGTATAGGTGTTCGAGTGTTCGAATCGTAATGCGCAAGAAATGGTATGTAAACCCCGTATTTACATATCTGCCACTGTGCAGGAGAATCCGTATAGGTGTTCGAGTGTTCGAACCGTAATGCGCAAGAAATGGTACGGAAACCCCGTATTTACATATCTGCCACTGTGCAGGAGAATCCGTATAGGTGTTCGAGTGTTCGAACCGTAATGCGCAAGAAATGGTATGTAAACCCCGTATTTACATATCTGCCACTGTGCAGGAGAATCCGTATAGGTGTTCGATTGTTCGAACCGTATTGCCCATGAAATGGTTTGTAAACGCCGTATTTACATATCTGCCACTGTGCAGGAGAATCCGTATAGGTGTTCGAGTGTTCGAACTGTAATGCGCAAGAAATGGTATGTAAACCCCGTATTTACATTTCTGCCACTGTGCAGGAGAATCCGTATAGGTGTTCGAGTGTTCGAACCGTAATGCGCAAGAAATGGTACGGAAACCCCGTATTTACATATCTGCCACTGTGCAGGAGAATCCGTATAGGTGTTCGAGTGTTCGAACCGTAATGCGCAAGAAATGGTATGTAAACCCCGTATTTACATATCTGCCACTGTGCAGGAGAATCCGTATAGGTGTTCGATTGTTCGAACCGTATTTCCCAAGAAATGGTTTGTAAACGCCGTATTTACATATCTGCCACTGTGCAGGAGAATCCGTATAGGTGTTCGAGTGTTCGATCCGTAATGCGCAAGAAATCGTATGTAAACCCCGTATTTACATATCTGCCACTGTGCAGGAGAATCCGTATAGGAGTTCGAGTGTTCGAACCGTAATGCGCAAGAAATGGTACGGAAACCCCGTATTTACATATCTGCCACTGTGCAGGAGAATCCGTATAGGTGTTCGAGTGTTCGAACCGTAATGCGCAAGAAATGGTATGTAAACCCCGTATTTACATATCTGCCACTGTGTAGGAGAATCCGTATAGGTGTTCGATTGTTCGATCCGTATTGCCCAAGAAATGGTTTGTAAACGCCGTATTTACATATCTGCCACTGTGCAGGAGAATCCGTATAGGTGTTCGAGTGTTCGAACCGTAATGCGCAAGAAATGGTATGTAAACCCCGTATTTACATACCTGCCACTGTGCAGGAGAATCCGTATAGGTGTTTGATTGTTCGAACCGTATTGCCCAAGAAATGGTTTGTAAACGCCGTATTTACATATCTGCCACTGTGCAGGAGAATCCGTATAGGTGTTCGAGTGTTCGAACCGAAATGCGCAAGAAATGGTATGTAAACCCCGTATTTACATATCTGCCACTGTCCAGGAGAATCCGTATAGGTGTTCGAGTGTTCGAATCGTATTGCGCAAGAATTGGTATGTAAACCCCGTATTTACATATCTGCCACTGTTCGGGAGAATCCGTATAGGTGTTCGAGTGTTCGAACCGTATTGCGCAAGAAATGGTATGTAAACCCCGTATTTACATATCTACCACTGTGCAGGAGAATCCGTATAGGTGTTCGAGTGTTCGAACCGTAATTCGCCCGAAATGGTATGTAAAACCCGTATTTACATATCTGCCACTGTGCAGGAGAATCCGTATAGGTGTTCGAGTGTTCGAACCCTAATGCATGAGAAATGGTAAGTAAACCCCGTATTTACATATCTGCCACTGTGTAGGAGAATCCGTTTAGGTGTTCGAGTGTTCGAACCGTAATGCGCAAGAAATGGTATGTAGACCCCGTATTTACATATCTGCCACTGTGCAGGAGAATCCGTATAGGTGTTCCATTGTTCGAACTGTATTGCCCAAGAAATGGTTTGTAAACGCCGTATTTACATATCTGCCACTGTGCAGGAGAATCCGTATAGGTGTTCGAGTGTTCGAACCGTAATGCGCAAGAAATGGTATGTAAACCCCGTATTTACATATCTGCCACTGTGCAGGAGAATCCGTATAGGTGTTCGAGTGTTCGAACCGTAATGCGCAAGAAATGGTACGGAAACCCCGTATTTACATATCTGCCACTGCGCAGGAGAATCCGTATAGGTGTTCGAGTGTTCGAACCGTAATGCGCAAGAAATGGTATGTAAACCCCGTATTTACATATCTACCACTGTGCAGGAGAATCCGTATAGGTGTTCGATTGTTCGAACCGTATTGCCCAAGAAATGGTTTGTAAATGCCGTATTTACATATCTGCCACTGTGCAGGAGAATCCGTATAGGTGTTCGAGTGTTCGAACCGTAATGCGCAAGAAATGGTATGTAAATCCCGTATTTACATATCTGCCACTGTGCAGGAGAATCCGTATAGGTGTTCGAGTGTTCGAACCGTAATGCGCAAGAAATGGTACGGAAACCCCGTATTTACATATCTGCCACTGTGCAGGAGAATCCGTATAGGTGTTCGAGTGTTCGAACCGTAATGCGCAAGAAATGATATGTAAACCCCGTATTTACATATCTGCCACTGTGCAGGAGAATCCGTATAGGTGTTCGATTGCTCGAACCGTATTGCCCAAGAAATGGTTTGTAAACGCCGTATTTACATATCTGCCACTGTACAGGAGAATCCGTATAGGTGTTCGTGTGTTCGAACCGTAATGCGCAAGAAATGGTATGTAAACCCCGTATTTATATATCTGCCACTGTGCAGGAGAATCCGTCTAGGTGTTCGAGTGTTCGAACCGTAATGCGCAAGAAATGGTACGGAAACCACGTATTTACATATCTGCCACTGTGCAGGAGAATCCGTATAGGTGTTCGAGTGTTCGAACCGTAATGCGCAAGAAATGGTATGTAAACCCCGTATTTACATATCTGCCACTGTGCAGGAGAATCCGTATAGGTGTTCGATTGTTCGAACCGTATTGCCCAAGAAATGGTTTGTAAACGCCGTATTTACGTATCTACCACTGTGCAGGAGAATCCGTATAGGTGTTCGAGTGTTCGAACCGTAATGCGCGAGAAATGGTATGTAAACCCCGTATTTACATATCTGCCACTGTGCAGGAGAATCCGTATAGGTGTTCGAGTGTTCGAACCGTAATGCGCAAGAAATGGTACGGAAACCCCGTATTTACATATCTGCCACTGTGCAGGAGAATCCGTATAGGTGTTCGAGTGTTCGAACCGTAATGCGCAAGAAATTGTATGTAAACCCCGTATTTACATATCTGCCACTGTGCAGGAGAATCCGTATAGGTGTTCGATTGTTCGAACCGTATTGCCCAGGAAATGGTTTGAAAACGTCGTATTTACATATCTGCCACTGTGCAGGAGAATCCGTATAGGTGTTCGAGTGTTCGAACCGTAATGCGCAAGAAATGGTATGTAAACCCCGTATTTACATTTCTGCCACTGTGCAGGAGAATCCGTATAGGTGTTCGAGTGTTCGAACCGTAATGCGCAAGAAATGGTACGGAAACCCCGTATTTACATATTTGCCACTGTGCAGGAGAATCCGTATAGGTGTTCGAGTGTTCGAACCGTAATGCGCAAGAAATGGTATGTAAACCCCGTATTTACATATCTGCCACTGTGCAGGAGAATCCGTATAGGTGTTCGAGTGTTCGAACCGTATTGCGCAAGAAATGTTATGTAAACCCCGTCTTCACATATCTGCCACTGTGCAGGAGAATCCGTATAGGTGTTCGATTGTTCGAACCGTAATGCGCAAGAAATGGTATGTAAACCCCGTATTTACATATCTGCCACTGTGCAGGAGAATCCGTATAGGTGTTCGAGTGTTCGAACCGTATTGCGCAAGAAATGGTATGTAAACCCCGTATTCACATATCTGCCACTGTGCTGGAGAATCCGTATAGGTGCTCGAGTGTTCGAACCGTAATGCGCAAGAAATGGTATGTAAACCCCGTATTTACATATCTGCCACTGTGCAAGAGAATCCGTATAGGTGTTCGAGTGTTCGAACCGTATTGCCCAAGAAATGGTTTGTAAACGCCGTATTTACATATTTGCCACAGTGCAGGAGAATCCGTATAGGTGTTCGAGTGTTCGACTCGTAATGCGCAAGAAATGGTATGTAAACCCCGTATTTACATATCTGCCACTGTGCAGGAGAATCCGTTTAGGTGTTCGAGTGTTCGAACCGTAATGCGCAAGAAATGGTACGGAAACCCCGTATTTACATATCTGCCACTGTTCAGGAGAATCCGTATAGGTGTTCGAGTGTTCGAACCGTAATGCGCAAGAAATGGTATGTAAACCCCGTATTTATATATCTGCCACTGTGCAGGAGAATCCGTATAGGTGTTCGATTGTTCGAACCGTATTGCCCAAGAAATGGTTTGTAAACGCCGTATTTACATATCTGCCACTGTGCAGGAGAATCCGTATAGGTGTTCGAGTGTTCGAACCGTAATGCGCAAGAAATGGTATGTAAACCCCGTATTTACATATCTGCCACTGTGCAGGAGAATCCGTATAGGTGTTCGAGTGTTCGAACCGTAATGCGCAAGAAATGGTACGGAAACCCCGTATTTACATATCTGCCACTGTGCAGGAGAATCCGTATAGGTGTTCGAGTGTTCGAACCGTAATGCGCGAGAAATGGTATGTAAACCCCGTATTTGCATATCTGCCACTGTGCAGGAGAATCCGTATAGGTGTTCGATTTTTCGAACCGTATTGCCCAAGAAATGGTTTGTAAACGCCGTATTTACATATCTGCCACTGTGCAGGAGAATCCGTATAGGTGTTCGAGTGTTCGAACCGTATTGCGCAAGAAATGGTATGTAAACCCCGTATTTACATATCTGCCACTGTGCAGGAGAATCCGTATAGGTATTCAAGTGTTCGAACCGTAATGCGCAAGAAATGGTATGTAAACGCCGTATTTACATATCTGCCACTGTGCAGGAGAATCCGTATAGGTGTTCGAGTGTTCGAACCGTAATGCGCAAGAAATGGTATGTAAACCCCGTATTTACATATCTGCCACTGTGCAGGAGAATCCGTATAGGTGTTCGAGTGTTCGAACCGTAATGCGCAAGAAATGGTACGGAAACCACGTATTTACATATCTGCCACTGTGCAGGAGAATCTGTATAGGTGTTCGAGTGTTCGAACCGTAATGCGCAAGAAATGGTATGTAAACCCCGTATTTACATATCTGCCACTGTGCAGGAGAATCCGTATAGGTGTTCGATTGTTCGAACCGTATTGCCCAAGAAATGGTTTGTAAACGCCGTATTTATATATCTGCCACTGTGCAGGAGAATCCGTATAGGTGTTCGATTGTTCGAACCGTAATGCGCAAGAAATGGTATGTAAACCCCGTATTTACATATCTGCCACTGTGCAGGAGAATCCGTACAGGTGTTCGAGTGTTCGAACCGTAATGCGCAAGAAATGGTACGGAAACCCCGTATTTACATATCTGCCACTGTGCAGGAGAATCCGTATAGGTGTTCGAGTGTTCGAACCGTAATACGCAAGAAATTGTATGTAAACCCCGTATTTACATATCTGCCACTGTGCAGGAGAATCCGTATAGGTGTTCGATTGTTCGAACCGTATTGCCCAGGAAATGGTTTGTAAACGTCGTATTTACATATCTGCCACTGTGCAGGAGAATCCGTATAGGTGTTCGAGTGTTCGAACCGTAATGCGCAAGAAATGGTATGTAAACCCCGTATTTACATTTCTGCCACTGTGCAGGAGAATCCGTATAGGTGTTCGAGTGTTCGAACCGTAATGCGCAAGAAATGGTATGGAAACCCCGTATTTACATATTTGCCACTGTGCAGGAGAATCCGTATAGGTGTTCGAGTGTTCGAACCGTAATGCGCAAGAAATGGTATGTAAACCCCGTATTTACATATCTGCCACTGTGCAGGAGAATCCGTATAGGTGTTCGAGTGTTCGAACCGTATTGCGCAAGAAATGGTATGTAAACCCCGTATTCACATATCTGCCACTGTGCAGGAGAATCCGTATAGGTGTTCGATTGTTCGAACCGCAATGCGCAAGAAATGGTATGTAAACCCCGTATTTACATATCTGCCACTGTGCAGGAGAATCCGTATAGGTGTTCGAGTGTTCGAACCGTATTGCGCAAGAAATGGTATGTAAACCCCGTATTCACATATCTGCCACTGTGCAGGAGAATCCGTATAGGTGCTCGAGTGTTCGAACCGTAATGCGCAAGAAATGGTATGTAAACCCCGTATTTACATATCTGCCACTGTGCAGGAGAATCCGTATAGGTGTTCGAGTGTTCGAACCGTATTGCCCAAGAAATGGTTTGTAAACGCCGTATTTACATATCAGCCACAGTGCAGGAGAATCCGTACAGGTGTTCGAGTGTTCGAATCGTAATGCGCAAGAAATGGTATGTAAACCCCGTATTTACATATCTGCCACTGTGCAGGAGAATCCGTTTAGGTGTTCGAGTGTTCGAACCGTAATGCGCAAGAAATGGTACGGAAACCCCGTATTTACATATCTGCCACTGTGCAGGAGAATCCGTATAGGTGTTCGAGTGTTCGAACCGTAATGCGCAAGAAATGGTATGTAAACCCCGTATTTATATATCTGCCACTGTGCAGGAGAATCCGTATAGGTGTTCGATTGTTCGAACCGTATTGCCCAAGAAATGGTTTGTAAACGCCGTATTTACATATCTGCCACTGTGGAGGAGAATCCGTATAGGTGTTCGGGTGTTCGAACCGTAATACGCAAGAAATTGTATGTAAACCCCGTATTTACATATCTGCCACTGTGCAGGAGAATCCGTATAGGTGTTCGATTGTTCGAACCGTAATGCGCAAGAAATGGTATGTAAACCCCGTATTTACATATCTGCCACTGTGCAGGAGAATCCGTATAGGTGTTCGATTGTTCGAACCGTATTGCCCAAGAAATGGTTTGTAAACGCCGTATTTACATATCTGCCACGATGCAGGAGAATCCGTATAGGTGTTCGAGTGTTTGAACCGTAATGCGCAAGAAATGGAATGTAAACCTCGTATTTACATATCTGCCACTGTGCAGGAGAATCCGTATAGGTGTTCGAGTGTTCGAACCGTAATGCGCAAGAAATGGTACGGAAACCCCGTATTTACATATCTGCCACTGTGCAGGAGAATCCGTATAGGTGTTCGAGTGTTCGAACCGTAATGCCCAAGAAATGGTACGGAAACCCCGTATTTACATATCTGCCACTGTGCAGGAGAATCCGCATAGGTGTTCGAGTGTTCGAACCATAATGCGCAAGAAATGGTATGTAAACCCCGTATTTACATATCTACCACTGTGCAGGAGAATCCGTATAGGTGTTCGATTGTTCGAACCGTATTGCCCAAGAAATAGTTTGTAAACGCCGTATTTACATATCTGCCACTGTGCAGGAGAATCCGTATAGGTGTTCGAGTGTTCGAACCGTAATGCGCAAGAAATGGTATGTAAACCCCGTATTTACATATCTGCCACTGTGCAGGAGAATCCGTATAGGTGTTCGATTGTTCGAACCGTATTGCCCAAGAAATGGTTTGTAAACGCCGTATTTACATATCTGCCACTGTGCAGGAGAATCCGTATAGGTGTTCGAGTGTTCGAACCGTAATGCCCAAGAAATGGTATGTAAACCCCGTATTTACATATCTGCCACTGTGCAGGAGAATCCGTATAGGTGTTCGAGTGTTCGAACCGTAATGCGCAAGAAATGGTACGGAAACCCCGTATTTACATATCTGCCACTGTGCAGGAGAATCCGTATAGGTGTTCGAGTGTTCGAACCGTAATGCGCAAGAAATGGTATGTAAACCCCGTATTTGCATATCTGCCACTGTGCAGGAGAATCCGTATAGGTGTTCGATTGTTCGAACCGTATTGCCCAAGAAATGGTTTGTAAACGTCGTATTTACATATCTGCCACGATGCAGGAGAATCCGTATAGGTGTTCGAGTGTTTGAACCGTAATGCGCAAGAAATGGTAGGTAAACCTCGTATTTACATATCTGCCACTATGCAGGAGAATCCGTATAGGTGTTCGAGTGTTCGAACCGTAATGCGCAAGAAATGGTACGGAAACCCCGTATTTACATATCTGCCACTGTGCAGGAGAATCCGCATAGGTGTTCGAGTGTTCGAACCATAATGCGCAAGAAATGGTATGTAAACCCCGTATTTACATATCTACCACTGTGCAGGAGAATCCGTATAGGTGTTCGATTGTTCGAACCGTATTGCCCAAGAAATGGTTTGTAAACGCCGTATTTACATATCTGCCACTGTGCAGGAGAATCCGTATAGGTGTTCGAGTGTTCGAACCGTAATGCGCAAGAAATGGTATGTAAACCCCGTATTTACATATCTGCCACTGTGCAGGAGAATCCGTATAGGTGTTCGATTGTTCGAACCGTATTGCCCAAGAAATGGTTTGTAAACGCCGTATTTACATATCTGCCACTGTGCAGGAGAATCCGTATAGGTGTTCGAGTGTTCGAACCGTAATGCCCAAGAAATGGTATGTAAACCCCGTATTTACATATCTGCCACTGTGCAGGAGAATCCGTATCGGTGTTCGAGTGTTCGAACCGTAATGCGCAAGAAATGGTACGGAAACCCCGTATTTACATATCTGCCACTGTGCAGGAGAATCCGTATAGGTGTTCGAGTGTTCGAACCGTAATGCGCAAGAAATGGTATGTAAACCCCGTATTTGCATATCTGCCACTGTGCAGGAGAATCCGTATAGGTGTTCGATTGTTCGAACCGTATTGCCCAAGAAATGGTTTGTAAACGTCGTATTTACATATCTGCCACGATGCAGGAGAATCCGTATAGGTGTTCGAGTGTTTGAACCGTAATGCGCAAGAAATGGTATGTAAACCTCGTATTTACATATCTGCCACTATGCAGGAGAATCCGTATAGGTGTTCGAGTGTTCGAACCGTAATGCGCAAGAAATGGTACGGAAACCCCGTATTTACATATCTGCCACTGTGCAGGAGAATCCGCATAGGTGTTCGAGTGTTCGAACCATAATGCGCAAGAAATGGTATGTAAACCCCGTATTTACATATCTACCACTGTGCAGGAGAATCCGTATAGGTGTTCGATTGTTCGAACCGTATTGCCCAAGAAATGGTTTGTAAACGCCGTATTTACATATCTGCCACTGTGCAGGAGAATCCGTATAGGTGTTCGAGTGTTCGAACCGTAATGCGCAAGAAATGGTATGTAAACCCCGTATTTAGATATCTGCCACTGTGCAGGAGAATCCGTAGAGGTGTTCGATTGTTCGAACCGTATTGCCCAAGAAATGGTTTGTAAACGCCGTATTTACATATCTGCCACTGTGCAGGAGAATCCGTATAGGTGTTCGAGTGTTCGAACCGTAATGCCCAAGAAATGGTATGTAAACCCCGTATTTACATATCTGCCACTGTGCAGGAGAATCCGTATAGGTGTTCGAGTGTTCGAATCGTATTGCGTAAGAATTGGTATGTAGACCCCGTATTTACATATCTGCCACTGTACAGGAGAATCCGTATAGGTGTTCGAGTGTTTGAACCGTATTGCGCAAGAAATGGTATGTAAACCCCGTATTTACATATCTACCACGGTGCAGGAGAATCCGTATAGGTGTTCGAGTGTTCGAACCGTAATTCGCCCGAAATGGTATGTAAAACCCGTATTTACATATCTGCCACTGTGCAGGAGAATCCGTATAGGTGTTCGAGTGTTCGAACCCTAATGCGTGAGAAATGGTAAGTAAACGGCGTATTTACATATCTGCCACTGTGCAGGAGAATCCGTACAGGTGTTCGAGTGTTCGAACCGTATTGCGCAAGAAATGGTATGTAAACCCCGTATTTACATATCTGCCACTGTGCAGGAGAATCCGTATAGGTATTCGAGTGTTCGAACCGTAATGCGCAAGAAATGGTATGTAAACCCCGTATTTACATATCTGCCACTGTGCAGGAGAATCCGTATAGGTGTACGAGTGTTCGAACCGTATTGCGCAAGAAATGGTTTGTAAACCCCGTATTTACATATCTGCCACTGTGCAGGAGAATCCGTATAGGTGTTCGAGTGTTCGAACCGCAATGCGCAAGAAATGGTACGGAAACCCCGTATTTACATATCTGCCACTGTGCAGGAGAATCCGTATAGGTGTTCGACTGTTCGAACCGTAATGCGCAAGAAATGGTATGTAAACCCCGTATTTACATATCTGCCACTGTGCAGGAGAATCCGTATAGGTGTTCGAGTGTTCGAACCGTATTGCGCAAGAAATGGTATGTAAACCCCGTATTCACATATCTGCCACTGTGCAGGAGAATCCGTATAGGTGCTCGAGTGTTCGAACCACAATGCGCAAGAAATGGTTTGTAAACCCCGTATTTACATATCTGCCACTGTGCAGGAGAATCCGTACAGGTGTTCGAGTGTTCGAACCGTATTGCCCAAGAAATGGTTTGTAAACGCCGTATTTACATATCTGCCACAGTGCAGGAGAATCCGTATAGGTGTTCGAGTGCTCGAATCGTAATGCGCAAGAAATGGTATGTAAACCCCGTATTTACATATCTGCCACTGTGCAGGAGAATCCGTATAGGTGTTCGAGTGTTCGAACCGTAATGCGCAAGAAATGGTACGGAAACCCCGTATTTACATATCTGCCACTGTGCAGGAGAATCCGTATAGGTGTTCGAGTGTTCGAACCGTAATGCGCAAGAAATGGTATGTAAACCCCGTATTTACATATCTGCCACTGTGCAGGAGAATCCGTATAGGTGTTCGATTGTTCGAACCGTATTGCCCAAGAAATGGTTTGTAAACGCCGTATTTACATATCTGCCACTGTGCAGGAGAATCCGTATAGGTGTTCGAGTGTTCGAACTGTAATGCTCAAGAAATGGTATGTAAACCCCGTATTTACATTTCTGCCACTGTGCAGGAGAATCCGTATAGGTGTTCGAGTGTTCGAACCGTAATGCGCAAGAAATGGTACGGAAACCCCGTATTTACATATCTGCCACTGTGCAGGAGAATCCGTATAGGTGTTCGAGTGTTCGAACCGTAATGCGCAAGAAATGGTATGTAAACCCCGTATTTACATATCTGCCACTGTGCAGGAGAATCCGTATAGGTGTTCGAGTGTTCGAACCGTATTGCGCAAGAAATGGTATGTAAACCCCGTATTCACATATCTGCCACGGTGCAGGAGAATCCGTATAGGTGTTCGATTGTTCGAACCGTAATGCGCAAGAAATGCTATGTAAAGCCCGTATTTACATATCTGCCACTGTGCAGGAGAATCCGTATACGTGTTCGAGTGTTCGAACCGTATTGCGCAAGAAACGGTATGTAAACCCCGTATTCACATATCTGCCACTGTGCAGGAGAATCCGTATAGGTGCTCGAGTGTTCGAACCGTAATGCGCAAGAAATGGTATGTAAACCCCGTATTTACATATCTGCCACTGTGCAGGAGAATCCGTATAGGTGTTCGAGTGTTCGAACCGTATTGCCCAAGAAATGATTTGTAAACGCCGTATTTACATATCTGCCACAGTGCAGGAGAATCCGTATAGGTGTTCGAGTGTTCGAATCGTAATGCGCAAGAAATGGTATGTAAACCCCGTATTTACATATCTGCCACTGTGCAAGAGAATCCGTTTAGGTGTTCGAGTGTTCGAACCGTAATGCGCAAGAAAAGGTACGGAAACCCCGTATTTACATATCTACCACTGTGCAGGAGAATCCGTATAGGTGTTCGAGTGTTCGAACCGTAATGCGCAAGAAATGGTATGTAAACCCCATATTTATATATCTGCCACTGTGCAGGAGAATCCGTATAGGTGTTCGATTGTTCGAACCGTATTGCCCAAGAAATGGTTTGTAAACGCCGTATTTACATATCTGCCACTGTGCAGGAGAATCCGTATAGGTGTTCGAGTGTTCGAACCGTAATGCGCAAGAAATGGTATGTAAACCCCGTATTTACATATCTGCCACTGTGCAGGAGAATCCGTATAGGTGTTCGAGTGTTCGAACCGTAATGCGCAAGAAATGGTACGGAAACCCCGTATTTACATATCTGCCACTGTGCAGGAGAATCCGCATAGGTGTTCGAGTGTTCGAACCGTAATGCGCAAGAAATGGTATGTAAATCCCGTATTTGCATATCTGCCACTGTGCAGGAGAATCCGTATAGGTGTTCGATTGTTCGAACCGTATTGCCCAAGAAATGGTTTGTAAACGCCGTATTTCCATATCTGCCACGATGCAGGAGAATCCGTATATGTGTTCGAGTGTTTGAACCGTAATGCGCAAGAAATGGAATGTAAACCTCGTATTTACATATCTGCCACTGTGCAGGAGAATCCGTATAGGTGTTCGAGTGTTCGAACCGTAATGCGCAAGAAATGGTACGGAAACCCCGTATTTACATATCTGCCACTGTGCAGGAGAATCCGCATAGGTGTTCGAGTGTTCGAACCGTAATGCGCAAGAAATGGTATGTAAACCCCGTATTTACATATCTACCCCTGTGCAGGAGAATCCGTATAGGTGTTCGATTGTTCGAACCGTATTGCCCAAGAAATGGTTTGTAAACGCCGTATTTACATATCTGCCACTGTGCAGGAGAATCCGTATAGGTGTTCGAGTGTTCGAACCGTAATGCGCAAGAAATGGTATGTAAACCCCGTATTTACATATCTGCCACTGTGCAGGAGAATCCGTATAGGTGTTCGATTGTTCGAACCGTATTGCCCAAGAAATGGTTTGTAAACGCCGTATTTACATATCTGCCACTGTGCAGGAGAATCCGTATAGGTATTCGAGTGTTCGAACCGTAATGCCCAAGAAATGGTATGTAAACCCCGTATTTACATATCTGTCACTGTGCAGGAGAATCCGTATAGGTGTTCGAGTGTTCGAATCGTATTGCGTAAGAATTGGTATGTAGACCCCGTATTTACATATCTGCCACTGTACAGGAGAATCCGTATAGGTGTTCGAGTGTTCGAACCGTATTGCGCAAGAAATGGTATGTAAACCCCGTATTTACATATCTACCACTGTGCAGGAGAATCCGTATAGGTGTTCGAGTGTTCGAACCGTAATTCGCCCGAAATGGTATGTAAAACCCGTATTTACATATCTGCCACTGTGCAGGGGAATCTGTATAGGTGTTCGAGTGTTCGAACCCTAATGCGTGAGAAATGGTAAGTAAACGCCGTATTTACATATCTGCCACTGTGCAGGAGAATCCGTACAGGTGTTCGAGTGTTCGAACCGTATTGCGCAAGAAATGGTATGTAAACCCCGTATTTACATATCTGCCACTGTGCAGGAGAATCCGTATAGGTATTCGAGTGTTCGAACCGTAATGCGCAATAAATGGTATGTAAACCCCGTATTTACATATCTGCCACTGTGCAGGAGAATCCGTATAGGTGTATGAGTGTTCGAACCGTATTGCGCAAGAAATGGTTTGTAAACCCCGTATTTACATATCTGCCACTGTGCAGGAGAATCCGTATAGGTGTTCGAGTGTTCGAACCGTATTGCGCAAGAAATGGTATGTAAACCCCGTATTCACATATCTGCCACGGTGCAGGAGAATCCGTATAGGTGTTCGATTGTTCGAACCGTAATGCGCAAGAAATGCTATGTAAACCCCGTATTTACATATCTGCCACTGTGCAGGAGAATCCGTATACGTGTTCGAGTGTTCGAACCGTATTGCGCAAGAAATGGTATGTAAACCCCGTATTCACATATCTGCCATTGTGCAGGAGAATCCGTATAGGTGCTCGAGTGTTCGAACCGTAATGCGCAAGAAATGGTATGTAAACCCCGTATTTACATATCTGCCACTGTGCAGGAGAATCCGTATAGGTGTTCGAGTGTTCGAACCGTATTGCCCAAGAAATGGTTTGTAAACGCCGTATTTACATATCTGCCACAGTGCAGGAGAATCCGTATAGGTGTTCGAGTGTTCGAATCGTAATGCGCAAGAAATGGTATGTAAACCCCGTATTTACATATCTGCCACTGTGCAAGAGAATCCGTTTAGGTGTTCGAGTGTTCGAACCGTAATGCGCAAGAAAAGGTACGGAAACCCCGTATTTACATATCTGCCACTGTGCAGGAGAATCCGTATAGGTGTTCGAGTGTTCGAACCGTAATGCACAAGAAATGGTATGTAAACCCCATATTTATATATCTGCCACTGTGCAGGAGAATCCGTATAGGTGTTCGATTGTTCGAACCGTATTGCCCAAGAAATGGTTTGTAAACGCCGTATTTACATATCTGCCACTGTGCAGGAGAATCCGTATAGGTGTTCGAGTGTTCGAACCGTAATGCGGAAGAAATGGTATGTAAACCCCGTATTTACATATCTGCCACTGTGCAGGAGAATCCGTATAGGTGTTCGAGTGTTCGAACCGTAATGCGCAAGAAATGGTACGGAAACCCCGTATTTACATATCTGCCACTGTGCAGGAGAATCCGCATAGGTGTTCGAGTGTTCGAACCGTAATGCGCAAGAAATGGTATGTAAACCCCGTATTTGCATATCTGCCACTGTGCAGGAGAATCCGTATAGGTGTTCGATTGTTCGAACCGTATTGCCCAAGAAATGGTTTGTAAACGCCGTATTTACATATCTGCCACGATGCAGGAGAATCCGTATATGTGTTCGAGTGTTTGAACCGTAATGCGCAAGAAATGGAATGTAAACCTCGTATTTACATATCTGCCACTGTGCAGGAGAATCCGTATAGGTGTTCGAGTGTTCGAACCGTAATGCGCAAGAAATGGTACGGAAACCCCGTATTTACATATCTGCCACTGTGCAGGAGAATCCGCATAGGTGTTCGAGTGTTCGAACCGTAATGCGCAAGAAATGGTATGTAAACCCCGTATTTACATATCTACCCCTGTGCAGGAGAATCCGTATAGGTGTTCGATTGTTCGAACCGTATTCCCCAAGAAATGGTTTGTAAACGCCGTATTTACATATCTGCCACTGTGCAGGAGAATCCGTATAGGTGTTCGAGTGTTCGAACCGTAATGCGCAAGAAATGGTATGTAAACCCCGTATTTACATATCTGCCACTGTGCAGGAGAATCCGTATAGGTGTTCGATTGTTCGAACCGTATTGCCCAAGAAATGGTTTGTAAACGCCGTATTTACATATCTGCCACTGTGCAGGAGAATCCGTATAGGTGTTCGAGTGTTCGAACCGTAATGCCCAAGAAATGGTATGTAAACCCCGTATTTACATATCTGTCACTGTGCAGGAGAATCCGTATAGGTGTTCGAGTGTTCGAATCGTATTGCGTAAGAATTGGTATGTAGATCCCGTATTTACATATCTGCCACTGTACAGGAGAATCCGTATAGGTGTTCGAGTGTTCGAACCGTATTGCGCAAGAAATGGTATGTAAACCCCGTATTTACATATCTACCACTGTGCAGGAGAATCCGTATAGGTGTTCGAGTGTTCGAACCGTAATTCGCCCGAAATGGTATGTAAAACCCGTATTTACATATCTGCCACTGTGCAGGAGAATCTGTATAGGTGTTCGAGTGTTCGAACCCTAATGCGTGAGAAATGGTAAGTAAACGCCGTATTTACATATATGCCACTGTGCAGGAGAATCCGTACAGGTGTTCGAGTGTTCGAACCGTATTGCGCAAGAAATGGTATGTAAACCCCGTATTTACATATCTGCCACTGTGCAGGAGAATCCGTATAGGTATTCGAGTGTTCGAACCGTAATGCGCAAGAAATGGTATGTAAACCCCGTATTTACATATCTGCCACTGTGCAGGAGAATCCGTATAGGTGTATGAGTGTTCGAACCGTATTGCGCAAGAAATGGTTTGTAAACCCCGTATTTACATATCTGCCACTGTGCAGGAGAATCCGTATAGGTGTTCGAGTGTTCGAACCGCAATGCGCAAGAAATGGTACGGAAACCCCGTATTTACATATCTGCCACTGTGCAGGAGAATCCGTATAGGTGTTCGACTGTTCGAACCGTAATGCGCAAGAAATGGTATGTAAACCCCGTATTTACATATCTGCCACTGTGCAGGAGAATCCGTATAGGTGTTCGAGTGTTCGAACCGTATTGCGCAAGAAATGGTATGTAAACCCCGTATTCACATATCTGCCACTGTGCAGGAGAATCCGTATAGGTGCTCGAGTGTTCGAACCACAATGCGCAAGAAATGGTTTGTAAACCCCGTATTTACATATCTGCCACTGTGCAGGAGAATCCGTACAGGTGTTCGAGTGTTCGAACCGTATTGCCCAAGAAATGGTTTGTAAACGCCGTATTTACATATCTGCCACAGTGCAGGAGAATCCGTATAGGTGTTCGAGTGTTCGAATCGTAATGCGCAAGAAATGGTATGTAAACCCCGTATTTACATATCTGCCACTGTGCAGGAGAATCCGTATAGGTGTTCGAGTGTTCGAACCGTAATGCGCAAGAAATGGTACGGAAACCCCGTATTTACATATCTGCCACTGTGCAGGAGAATCCGTATAGGTGTTCGAGTGTTCGAACCGTAATGCGCAAGAAATGGTATGTAAACCCCGTATTTACATATCTGCCACTGTGCAGGAGAATCCGTATATTTATTCGAGTGTTCGAACCGTAATGCGCAAGAAATGGTATGTAAACCCCGTATTTACATATCTGCCACTGTGCAGGAGAATCCGTATAGGTGTATGAGTGTTCGAACCGTATTGCGCAAGAAATGGTTTGTAAACCCCGTATTTACATATCTGCCACTGTGCAGGAGAATCCGTATAGGTGTTCGAGTGTTCGAACCGCAATGCGCAAGAAATGGTACGGAAACCCCGTATTTACATAT
Organism: Camellia sinensis; assembly: GCF_055761805.1. Lineage (NCBI taxonomy): Eukaryota > Viridiplantae > Streptophyta > Magnoliopsida > Ericales > Theaceae > Camellia > Camellia sinensis. Next base: position 120,023,585 of record NC_138974.1, read on the forward strand.
CTGCCACTGTGCAGGAGAATCCGTATAGGTGTTCGACTGTTCGAACCGTAATGCGCAAGAAATGGTATGTAAACCCCGTATTTACATATCTGCCACTGTGCAGGAGAATCCGTATAGGTGTTCGAGTGTTCGAACCGTATTGCGCAAGAAATGGTATGTAAACCCCGTATTCACATATCTGCCACTGTGCAGGAGAATCCGTATAGGTGCTCGAGTGTTCGAACCACAATGCGCAAGAAATGGTTTGTAAACCCCGTATTTACATATCTGCCACTGTGCAGGAGAATCCGTACAGGTGTTCTAGTGTTCGAACCGTATTGCCCAAGAAATGGTTTGTAAACGCCGTATTTACATATCTGCCACAGTGCAGGAGAATCCGTATAGGTGTTCGAGTGTTCGAATCGTAATGCGCAAGAAATGGTATGTAAACCCCGTATTTACATATCTGCCACTGTGCAGGAGAATCCGTATAGGTGTTCGAGTGTTCGAACCGTAATGCGCAAGAAATGGTACGGAAACCCCGTATTTACATATCTGCCACTGTGCAGGAGAATCCGTATAGGTGTTCGAGTGTTCGAACCGTAATGCGCAAGAAATGGTATGTAAACCCCGTATTTACATATCTGCCACTGTGCAGGAGAATCCGTATAGGTGTTCGATTGTTCGAACCGTATTGCCCAAGAAATGGTTTGTAAACGCCGTATTTACATATCTGCCACTGTGCAGGAGAATCCGTATAGGTGTTCGAGTGTTCGAACTGTAATGCGCAAGAAATGGTATGTAAACCCCGTATTTACATTTCTGCCACTGTGCAGGAGAATCCGTATAGGTGTTCGAGTGTTCGAACCGTAATGCGCAAGAAATGGTACGGAAACCCCGTATTTACATATTTGCCACTGTGCAGGAGAATCCGTATAGGTGTTCGAGTGTTCGAACCGTAATGCGCAAGAAATGGTATGTAAACCCCGTATTTACATATCTGCCACTGTGCAGGAGAATCCGTATAGGTGTTCGAGTGTTCGAACCGTATTGCGCAAGAAATGGTATGTAAACCCCGTATTTACATATCTGCCACGGTGCAGGAGAATCCGTATAGGTGTTCGATTGTTCGAACCGTAATGCGCAAGAAATGCTATGTAAACCCCGTATTTACATATCTGCCACTGTGCAGGAGAATCCGTATACGTGTTCGAGTGTTCGAACCGTATTGCGCAAGAAATGGTATGTAAACCCCGTATTTACATATCTGCCACTGTGCAGGAGAATCCGTATAGGTGCTCGAGTGTTCGAACCGTAATGCGTAAGAAATGGTATGTAAACCCCGTATTTACATATCTGCCACTGTGCAGGAGAATCCGTATAGGTGTTCGAGTGTTCGAACCGTATTGCCCAAGAAATGGTTTGTAAACGCCGTATTTACATATCTGCCACAGTGCAGGAGAATCCGTATAGGTGTTCGAGTGTTCGAATCGTAATGCGCAAGAAATGGTATGTAAACCCCGTATTTACATATCTGCCACTGTGCAGGAGAATCCGTATAGGTGTTCGAGTGTTCGAACCGTAATGCGCAAGAAATGGTACGGAAACCCCGTATTTACATATCTGCCACTGTGCAGGAGAATCCGCATAGGTGTTCGAGTGTTCGAACCGTAATGCGCAAGAAATGGTATGTAAACCCCGTATTTACATATCTACCACTGTGCAGGAGAATCCGTATAGGTGTTCGATTGTTCGAACCGTATTGCCGAAGAAATGGTTTGTAATCGCCGTATTTACATATCTGCCACTGTGCAGGAGAATCCGTATAGGTGTTCGAGTGTTCGAACCGTAATGCGCAAGAAATGGTATGTAAACCCCGTATTTACATATCTGCCACTGTGCAGGAGAATCCGTATAGGTGTTCGATTGTTCGAACCGTATTGCCCAAGAAATGGTTTGTAAACGCCGTATTTACATATCTGCCACTGTGCAGGAGAATCCGTATAAGTGTTCGAGTGTTCGAACCGTAATGCCCAAGAAATGGTATGTAAACCCCGTATTTACATATCTGCCACTGTGCAGGAGAATCCGTATAGGTGTTCGAGTGTTCGAATCGTATTGTGTAAGAATTGGTATGTAGACCCCGTATTTACATATCTGCCACTGTACAGGAGAATCCGTATAGGTGTTCGAGTGTTCGAACCGTATTGCGCAAGAAATGGCATGTAAACCCCGTATTTACATATCTACCACTGTGCAAGAGAATCCGTATAGGTGTTCGAGTGTTCGAACCGTAATTCGCCCGAAATGGTATGTAAAACCCGTATTTACATATCTGCCACTGTGCAGGAGAATCCGTATAGGTGTTCGAGTGTTCGAACCCTAATGCGTGAGAAATGGTAAGTAAACGTCGTATTTACATATCTGCCACTGTGCAGGAGAATCCGTACAGGTGTTCGAGTGTTCGAACTGTATTGCGCAAGAAATGGTATGTAAACCCCGTATTTAAATATCTGCCACTGTGCAGGAGAATCCGTATAGGTATTCAAGTGTTCGAACCGTAATGCGCAAGAAATGGTATGTAAACCCCGTATTTACATATCTGCCACTGTGCAGGAGAATCCGTATAGGTGTGCGAGTGTTCGAACCGTATTGCACAAGAAATGGTTTGTAAACCCCGTATTTACATATCTGCCACTGTGCTGGAGAATCCGTATAGGTGTTCGAGTGTTCGAACCGCAATGCGCAAGAAATGGTACAGAAACCCCGTATTTACATATCTGCCACTGTGCAGGAGAATCCGTATAGGTGTTCGAGTGTTCGAACCGTAATGCGCAAGAAATGGTATGTAAACCCTGTATTTACATATCTGCCACTGTGCAGAAGAATCCGTATAGGTGTTCGAGTGTTCGAACCGTATTGCGCCAGAAATGGTATGTAAACCCCGTATTCACATATCTGCCACTGTGCAGGAGAATCCGTATAGGTGTTCGAGTGTTCGAACCGTAATGCGCAAGAAATGGTATGTAAACCCCGTATTTACATATCTGCCACTGTGCAGGAGAATCCGTATAGGTGTTCGAGTGTTCGAACCGTATTGCCCAAGAAATGGTTTGTAAACGCCGTATTTACATATCAGCCACTGTGCAGGAGAATCCGTATAGGTGTTCGAGTGTTCGAATCGTAATGCGCAAGAAATGGTACGGAAACCCCGTATTTACATATCTGCCACTGTGCAGGAGAATCCGTATAGGTGTTCGAGGGTTCGAACTATAATGCGCAAGAAATGGTAAGTAAACCCCGTATTTACATATCTGCCACTGTGCAGGTGAATCCGTATAGGTGTTTGAGTGTTCGAACCGTAATGCGCAAGAAATGGTATGTAAACCCCGTATTTACATATCTGCCACTGTGCAGGAGAATCCGTATAGGTGTTCGAGTGTTCGAACCGTAATGCGCAAGAAATGGTATGTAAACCCCGTATTTACATATCTGCCACTGTGCAGGAGAATCCGTATAGGTGTTCGATTGTTCGAACCGTATTGACCAAGAAATGGTTTGTAAACGCCGTATTTACATATCTGCCACTGTGCAGGAGAATCCGTATAAGTGTTCGAGTGTTCGAACCGTAATGCCCAAGAAATGGTATGTAAACCCCGTATTTACATATCTGCCACTGTGCAGGAGAATCCGTATAGGTGTTCGAGTGTTCGAATCGTATTGCGTAAGAATTGGTATGTAGACCCCGTATTTACATATCTGCCACTGTACAGGAGAATCCGTATAGGTGTTCGAGTGTTCGAACCGTATTGCGCAAGAAATGGCATGTAAACCCCGTATTTACATATCTACCACTGTGCAGGAGAATCCGTATAGGTGTTCGAGTGTTCGAACCGTAATTCGCCCGAAATGTTATGTAAAACCCGTATTTACATATCTGCCACTGTGCAGGAGAATCCGTATAGGTGTTCGAGTGTTCGAACCCTAATGCGTGAGAAATGGTAAGTAAACGCCGTATTTACATATCTGCCACTGTGCAGGAGAATCCGTACAGGTGTTCGAGTGTTCGAACTGTATTGCGCAAGAAATGGTATGTAAACCCCGTATTTAAATATCTGCCACTGTGCAGGAGAATCCGTATAGGTATTCGAGTGTTCGAACCGTAATGCGCAAGAAATGGTATGTAAACCCCGTATTTACATATCTGCCACTGTGCAGGAGAATCCGTATAGGTGTGCGAGTGTTCGAACCGTATTGCACAAGAAATGGTTTGTAAACCCCGTATTTACATATCTGCCACTGTGCAGGAGAATCCGTATAGGTGTTCGAGTGTTCGAACCGCAATGCGCAAGAAATGGTACAGAAACCCCGTATTTACATATCTGCCACTGTGCAGGAGAATCCGTATAGGTGTTCGAGTGTTCGAACCGTAAAGCGCAAGAAATGGTATGTAAACCCTGTATTTACATATCTGCCACTGTGCAGGAGAATCCGTATAGGTGTTCGAGTGTTCGAACCGTATTGCGCAAGAAATGGTATGTAAACCCCGTATTCACATATCTGCCACTGTGCAGGAGAATCCGTATAGGTGTTCGAGTGTTCGAACCGTAATGCGCAAGAAATGGTATGTAAACCCCGTATTTACATATCTGCCACTGTGCAGGAGAATCCGTATAGGTGTTCGAGTGTTCGAACCGTATTGCCCAAGAAATGGTTTGTAAACGCCGTATTTACATATCAGCCACTGTGCAGGAGAATCCGTATAGGTGTTCGAGTGTTCGAATCGTAATGCGCAAGAAATGGTACGGAAACCCCGTATTTACATATCTGCCACTGTGCAGGAGAATCCGTATAGGTGTTCGAGGGTTCGAACTATAATGCGCAAGAAATGGTAAGTAAACCCCGTATTTACATATCTGCCACTGTGCAGGTGAATCCGTATAGGTGTTTGAGTGTTCGAACCGTAATGCGCAAGAAATGGTATGTAAACCCCGTATTTACATATCTGCCACTGTGCAGGAGAATCCGTATAGGTGTTCGAGTGTTCGAACCGTAATGCGCAAGAAATGGTACGGAATCCCCGTATTTACATATCTGCCACTGTGCAGGAGAATCCATATAGGTGTTCGAGTGTTCGAATCGTATTGCGTAAGAATTGGTATGTAGACCCCGTATTTACATATCTGCCACTGTACAGGAGAATCCGTATAGGTGTTCTAGTGTTCGAACCGTATTGCGCAAGAAATGGTATGTAAACCCCGTATTTACATATCTGCCACTGTGCAGGAGAATCCGTATAGGTGTTCGAGTGTTCGAACCGTAATGCGCAAGAAATGGTACGGAAACCCCGTATTTACATATCTGCCACTGTGCAGGAGAATCCGTATAGGTGTTCGAGTGTTCGAACCGTAATGCACAAGAAATGGTATGTAAACCCCGTATTTGCATATCTGCCACTGTGCAGGAGAATCCGTATAGGTGTTCGATTGTTCGAACCGTATTGCCCAAGAAATGGTTTGTAAACGCTGATTTACATATCTGCCACTGTGCAGGAGAATCCGTATAGGTGTTCGAGTGTTGGAACCGTAATGCGCAAGAAATGGTATGTAAACCTCGTATTTACATATCTGCCACTGTGCAGGAGAATCCGTATAGGTATTCGAGTGTTCGAACCGTAATGCGCAAGAAATGGTACGGAAACCCCGTATTTACATATCTGCCACTGTGCAGGAGAATCCGCATAGGTGTTCGAGTGTTCGAACCGTAATGCGCAAGAAATGGTATGTAAACCCCGTATTTACATATCTACCACTGTGCAGGAGAATCCGTATAGGTGTTCGATTGTTCGAACCGTATTGCCCAAGAAATGGTTTGTAAACGCCGTATTTACATATCTGCCACTGTGCAGGAGAATCCGTATAGGTGTTCGAGTGTTCGAACCGTAATGCGCAAGAAATGGTACGGAAACCCCGTATTTACATATCTGCCACTGTGCAGGAGAATCCGCATAGGTGTTCGAGTGTTCGAACCGTAATGCGCAAGAAATGGTATGTAAACCCCGTATTTACATATCTACCACTGTGCAGGAGAATCCGTATAGGTGTTCGATTGTTCGAACCGTATTGCCCAAGAAATGGTTTGTAAACGCCGTATTTACATATCTGCCACTGTGCAGGAGAATCCGTATAGGTGTTCGAGTGTTCGAACCGTAATGCCCAAGAAATGGTATGTAAACCCCGTATTTACATATCTGCCACTGTGCAGGAGAATCCGTATAGGTGTTCGAGTGTTCGAATCGTATTGCGTAAGAATTGGTATGTAGACCCCGTATTTACATATCTGCCACTGTACAGGAGAATCCGTATAGGTGTTCGAGTGTTCGAACCGTATTGCGCAAGAAATGGTATGTAAACCCCGTATTTACAGATTTACCACTGTGCAGGAGAATCCGTATAGGTGTTCGAGTGTTCGAACCGTAATTCGCCCGAAATGGTATGTAAAACCCGTATTTACATATCTGCCACTGTGCAGGAGAATCCGTATAGGTGTTCGAGTGTTCGAACCCTAACGCGTTCGAAATGGTAAGTAAACGCCGTATTTACATATCTGCCACTGTGCAGGAGAATCCGTACAGGTGTTCGAGTGTTCGAACCGTATTGCGCAAGAAATGGTATGTAAACCCCGTATTTACATATCTGCCACTCTGCAGGAGAATCCGTATAGGTATTCGAGTGTTCGAACCGTAATGCGCAAGAAATGGTATGTAAACCCCGTATTTACATATCTGCCACTGTGCAGGAGAATCCGTATAGGTGTACGAGTGTTCGAACCGTATTGCACAAGAAATGGTTTGTAAACCCCGTATTTACAAATCTGCCACTGTGCAGGAGAATCCGTATAGGTGTTCGAGTGTTCGAACCGCAATGCGCAAGAAATGGTACAGAAACCCCGTATTTACATATCTGCCACTGTGCAGGAGAATCCGTATAGGTGTTCGAGTGTTCGAATCGTAATGCGCAAGAAATGGTACGGAAACCCCGTATTTACATATCTGCCACTGTGCAGGAGAATCCGTATAGGTGTTCGAGTGTTCGAACCGCAATGCGCAAGAAATGGTACAGAAACCCCGTATTTACATATCTGCCACTGTGCAGGAGAATCCGTATAGGTGTTCGAGTGTTCGAACCGTAATTCGCCCGAAATGGTATGTAAAACCCGTATTTACATATCTGCCACTATACAGGAGAATCCGTATAGGTGTTCGAGTGTTCGAACCCTAATGCGTGAGAAATGGTAAGTAAACGCCGTATTTACATATCTGCCACTGTGCAGGAGAATCCGTACAGGTGTTCGAGTGTTCGAACCGTATTGCGCAAGAAATGGTATGTAAACCCCGTATTTACATATCTGCCACTGTGCAGGAGAATCCGTATAGGTATTCGAGTGTTCGAACCGTAATGCGCAAGAAATGGTATGTAAACCCCGTATTTACATATCTGCCACTGTGCAGGAGAATCCGTATAGGTGTACGAGTGTTCGAACCGTATTGCGCAAGAAATGGTTTGTAAACCCCGTATTTACATATCTGCCACTGCGCAGGAGAATCCGTATAGGTGTTCGAGTGTTCGAACCGCAATGCGCAAGAAATGGTACGGAAACCCCGTATTTACATATCTGCCACTGTGCAGGAGAATCCGTATAGGTGTTCGATTGTTCGAAACGTAATGCGCAAGAAATGGTATGTAAACCCCGTATTTACATATCTGCCACTATGCAGGAGAATCCGTATAGGTGTTCGAGTGTTCGAACCGTATTGCGCAAGAAATGGTATGTAAACCCCGTATTCACATATCTGCCACTGTGCAGGAGAATCCGTATAGGTGTTCGAGTGTTCGAACCGTAATGCGGAAGAAATGGTATGTAAACCCCGTATTTACATATCTGCCACTGTGCAGGAGAATCCGTATAGGTGTTCGAGTGTTCGAACCGTATTGCCCAAGAAATGGTTTGTAAACGCCGTATTTACATATCTGCCACAGTGCAGGAGAATCCGTATAGGTGTTCGAGTGTTCGAATCATAATGCGCAAGAAATGGTATGTAAACCCCGTATTTACATATCTGCCACTGTGCAGGAGAATCCGTATAGGTGTTCGACTGTTCGAACCGTAATGCGCAAGAAATGGGACGGAAACCCCGTATTTACATATCTGCCACTGTGCAGGAGAATCCGTATAGGTGTTCGAGTGTTCGAACCGTAATGCGCAAGAAATGGTATGTAAACCCCGTATTCACATATCTGCCACTGTGCAGGAGAATCCGTATAGGTGTTCGAGTGTTCGAACCGTAATGCGCAAGAAATGGTATGTAAACCCCGTATTTACATATCTGCCACTATGCAGTAGAATCCGTATAGGTGTTCGATTGTTCGAACAGTATTGCCCAAGAAATGGTTTGTAAACGCCGTATTTACATATCTGCCACTGTGCAGGAGAATCCGTATAGGTGTTCGAGTGTTCGAACCGTAATGCGCAAGAAATGGTATGTAAACCCCGTATTTACATATCTGCCACTGTGCAGGAGAATCCGTATAGGTGTTCGAGTGTTCAAACCGTAATGCGCAAGAAATGGTACGGAAACCCCGTATTTACATATCTGCCACTGTGCAGGAGAATCCGTATAGGTGTTCGAGTGTTCGAACCGTAATGCGCAAGAAATGGTATGTAAACCCCGTATTTGCATATCTGCCACTGTGCAGGGGAATCCGTATAGGTGTTCGATTGTTCGAACCGTATTGCCCAAGAAATGGTTTGTAAACGCCGTATTTACATATCTGCCACTGTGCAGGAGAATCCGTATAGGTGTTCGAGTGTTTGAACCGTAATGCGCAAGAAATGGTATGTAAACCTCGTATTTACATATCTGCCACTGTGCAGGAGAATCCGTATAGGTGTTCGAGTGTTCGAACCGTAATGCGCAAGAAATGGTACGGAAACCCCGTATTTACATATCTGTCACTGTGCAGGAGAATCCGTATAGGTGTTCGAGTGTTCGAACCGTAATGCGCAAGAAATGGTACGGAAACCCCGTATTTACATATCTGCCACTGTGCAGGAGAATCCGTATAGGTGTTCGAGTGTTCGAACCGTAATGCGCAAGAAATGGTATGTAAACCCCGTATTTACATATCTGCCACTGTGCAGGAGAATCCGTATAGGTGTTCGAGTGTTCGAACCGTAATGCGCAAGAAATGGTACGGAAACCCCGTATTTACATATCTGCCACTGTGCAGGAGAATCCGTATAGGTGTTCGATTGTTCGAACCGTATTGCCCAAGAAATGGTTTGTAAACGCCGTATTTACATATCTGCCACTGTGCAGGAGAATCCGTATAGGTGTTCGAGTGTTCGAACCGTATTGCGCAAGAAATGGTTTGTAAACCCCGTATTTACATATCTACCACTGTGCAGGAGAATCCGTATAGGTGTTCGAGTGTTCGAACCGTATTGCGCAAGAAATGGTATGGAAACCCCGTATTTACATATCTGCCACTGTGCAGGAGAATCCGTATAGGTGTTCGATTGTTCGAACCGTAATGCGCAAGAAATGGTATGTAAACCCCGTATTTACATATCTACCACTGTGCAGGAGAATCCGTATAGGTGTTCGAGTGTTCGAACCGTATTGCGCAAGAAATGGTTTGTAAACCCCGTATTTACATATCTGCCACTGTGCAGGAGAATCCGTATAGGTGTTCGAGTGTTCGAACCGTATTGCGCAAGAAATGGTTTGTAAACCCCGTATTTACATATCTGCCACTGTGCAGGAGAATCCGTATAGGTGTTCGAGTGTTCGAACCGCAATGCGCAAGAAATGGTACGGAAACCCCGTATTTACATATCTGCCACTGTGCAGGAGAATCCGTATAGGTATTCGATTGTTCGAACCGTAATGCGCAAGAAATGGTATGTAAACCCCGTATTTACATATCTGCCACTGTGCAGGAGAATCCGTATAGGTGTACGAGTGTTCGAACCGTATTGCGCAAGAAATGGTTTGTAAACCCCGTATTTACATATCTGCCACTGCGCAGGAGAATCCGTATAGGTGTTCGAGTGTTCGAACCGCAATGCGCAAGAAATGGTACGGAAACCCCGTATTTACATATCTGCCACTGTGCAGGAGAATCCGTATAGGTGTTCGATTGTTCGAAACGTAATGCGCAAGAAATGGTATGTAAACCCCGTATTTACATATCTGCCACTATGCAGGAGAATCCGTATAGGTGTTCGAGTGTTCGAACCGTATTGCGCAAGAAATGGTATGTAAACCCCGTATTCACATATCTGCCACTGTGCAGGAGAATCCGTATAGGTGTTCGAGTGTTCGAACCGTAATGCGGAAGAAATGGTATGTAAACCCCGTATTTACATATCCGCCACTGTGCAGGAGAATCCGTATAGGTGTTCGAGTGTTCGAACCGTATTGCCCAAGAAATGGTTTGTAAACGCCGTATTTACATATCTGCCACAGTGCAGGAGAATCCGTATAGGTGTTCGAGTGTTCGAATCATAATGCGCAAGAAATGGTATGTAAACCCCGTATTTACATATCTGCCACTGTGCAGGAGAATCCGTATAGGTGTTCGACTGTTCGAACCGTAATGCGCAAGAAATGGTACAGAAACCCCGTATTTACATATCTGCCACTGTGCAGGAGAATCCGTATAGGTGTTCGAGTGTTCGAACCGTAATGCGCAAGAAATGGTATGTAAACCCCGTATTTACATATCTGCCACTATGCAGTAGAATCCGTATAGGTGTTCGATTGTTCGAACAGTATTGCCCAAGAAATGGTTTGTAAACGCCGTATTTACATATCTGCCACTGTGCAGGAGAATCCGTATAGGTGTTCGAGTGTTCGAACCGTAATGCGCAAGAAATGGTATGTAAACCCCGTATTTACATATCTGCCACTGTGCAGGAGAATCCGTATAGGTGTTCGAGTGTTCAAACCGTAATGCGCAAGAAATGGTACGGAAACCCCGTATTTACATATCTGCCACTGTGCAGGAGAATCCGTATAGGTGTTCGAGTGTTCGAACCGTAATGCGCAAGAAATGGTATGTAAACCCCGTATTTGCATATCTGCCACTGTGCAGGAGAATCCGTATAGGTGTTCGATTGTTCGAACCGTATTGCCCAAGAAATGGTTTGTAAACGCCGTATTTACATATCTGCCACTGTGCAGGAGAATCCGTATAGGTGTTCGAGTGTTTGAACCGTAATGCGCAAGAAATGGTATGTAAACCTCGTATTTACATATCTGCCACTGTGCAGGAGAATCCGTATAGGTGTTCGAGTGTTCGAACCGTAATGCGCAAGAAATGGTACGGAAACCCCGTATTTACATATCTGTCACTGTGCAGGAGAATCCGTATAGGTGTTCGAGTGTTCGAACCGTAATGCGCAAGAAATGGTACGGAAACCCCGTATTTACATATCTGCCACTGTGCAGGAGAATCCGTATAGGTGTTCGAGTGTTCGAACCGTAATGCGCAAGAAATGGTATGTAAACCCCGTATTTACATATCTGCCACTGTGCAGGAGAATCCGTATAGGTGTTCGAGTGTTCGAACCGTAATGCGCAAGAAATGGTACGGAAACCCCGTATTTACATATCTGCCACTGTGCAGGAGAATCCGTATAGGTGTTCGAGTGTTCGAACCGTAATGCGCAAGAAATGGTATGTAAACCCCGCATTTGCATATCTGCCACTGTGCAGGAGAATCCGTATAGGTGTTCGATTGTTCGAACCGTATTGCCCAAGAAATGGTTTGTAAACGCCGTATTTACAAATCTGCCACTGTGCAGGAGAATCCGTATAGGTGTTCGAGTGTTTGAACCGTAATGCGCAAGAAATGGTATGTAAACCTCGTATTTACATATCTGCCACTGTGCAGGAGAATCCGCATAGGTGTTCGAGTGTTCGAACCGTAATGCGCAAGAAATGGTACGGAAACCCCGTATTTACATATCTGTCACTGTGCAGGAGAATCCGTATAGGTGTTCGAGTGTTCGAACCGTAATGCGCAAGAAATGGTACGGAAACCCCGTATTTACATATCTGCCACTGTGCAGGAGAATCCGTATAGGTGTTCGAGTGTTCGAACCGTAATGCGCAAGAAATGGTATGTAAACCCCGTATTTACATATCTGCCACTGTGCAGGAGAATCCGTATAGGTGTTCGAGTGTTCGAACCGTAATGCGCAAAAAATGGTACGGAAACCCCGTATTTACATATCTGCCACTGTGCAGGAGAATCCGTATAGGTGTTCGAGTGTTCGAACCGTAATGCGCAAGAAATGGTATGTAAACCCCGTATTTACATATCTGCCACAGTGCAGGAGAATCCGTATAGGTGTTCGAGTGTTCGAACCGTAATGCGGAAGAAATGGTATGTAAACCCCGTATTTACATATCTGCGACTGTGCAGGAGAATCCGTATAGGTGTTCGAGTGTTCGAACCGTATTGCCCAAGAAATGGTTTGTAAACGCCGTATTTACATATCTGCCACAGTGCAGGAGAATCCGTATAGGTGTTCGAGTGTTCGAATCGTAATGCGCAAGAAATGGTATGTAAACCCCGTATTTACATATCTGCCACTGTGCAGGAGAATCCGTATAGGTGTTCGACTGTTCGAACCGTAATGCGCAAGAAATGGTACGGAAACCCCGTATTTACATATCTGCCACTGTGCAGGAGAATCCGTATAGGTGTTCGAGTGTTCGAACCGTAATGCGCAAGAAATGGTATGTAAACCCCGTATTTACATATCTGCCACTGTGCAGTAGAATCCGTATAGGTGTTCGATTGTTCGAACAGTATTGCCCAAGAAATGGTTTGTAAACACCGTATTTACATATCTGCCACTGTGCAGGAGAATCCGTATAGGTGTTCGAGTGTTCGAACCGTAACGCGCAAGAAATGGTATGTAAACCCCGTATTTACATATCTGCCACTGTGCAGGAGAATCCGTATAGGTGTTCGTGTGTTCGAACCGTAATGCGCAAGAAATGGTACGGAAACCCCGTATTTACATATCTGCCACTGTGCAGGAGAATCCGTATAGGTGTTCGAGTGTTCGAACCGTAATGCGCAAGAAATGGTATGTAAACCCCGTATTTACATATCTGCCACTGTGCAGGAGAATCCGTATAGGTGTTCGAGTGTTCGAACCGTAATGCGCAAGAAATGGTACGGAAACCCCGTATTTACATATCTGCCACTGTGCAGGAGAATCCGTATAGGTGTTCGAGTGTTCGAACCGTAATGCGCAAGAAATGGTATGTAAACCCCGCATTTGCATATCTGCCACTGTGCAGGAGAATCCGTATAGGTGTTCGATTGTTCGAACCGTATTGCCCAAGAAATGGTTTGTAAACGCCGTATTTACAAATCTGCCACTGTGCAGGAGAATCCGTATAGGTGTTCGAGTGTTTGAACCGTAATGCGCAAGAAATGGTATGTAAACCTCGTATTTACATATCTGCCACTGTGCAGGAGAATCCGCATAGGTGTTCGAGTGTTCGAACCGTAATGCGCAAGAAATGGTACGGAAACCCCGTATTTACATATCTGTCACTGTGCAGGAGAATCCGTATAGGTGTTCGAGTGTTCGAACCGTAATGCGCAAGAAATGGTACGGAAACCCCGTATTTACATATCTGCCACTGTGCAGGAGAATCCGTATAGGTGTTCGAGTGTTCGAACCGTAATGCGCAAGAAATGGTATGTAAACCCCGTATTTACATATCTGCCACTGTGCAGGAGAATCCGTATAGGTGTTCGAGTGTTCGAACCGTAATGCGCAAAAAATGGTACGGAAACCCCGTATTTACATATCTGCCACTGTGCAGGAGAATCCGTATAGGTGTTCGAGTGTTCGAACCGTAATGCGCAAGAAATGGTATGTAAACCCCGTATTTACATATCTGCCACAGTGCAGGAGAATCCGTATAGGTGTTCGAGTGTTCGAACCGTAATGCGGAAGAAATGGTATGTAAACCCCGTATTTACATATCTGCGACTGTGCAGGAGAATCCGTATAGGTGTTCGAGTGTTCGAACCGTATTGCCCAAGAAATGGTTTGTAAACGCCGTATTTACATATCTGCCACAGTGCAGGAGAATCCGTATAGGTGTTCGAGTGTTCGAATCGTAATGCGCAAGAAATGGTATGTAAACCCCGTATTTACATATCTGCCACTGTGCAGGAGAATCCGTATAGGTGTTCGACTGTTCGAACCGTAATGCGCAAGAAATGGTACGGAAACCCCGTATTTACATATCTGCCACTGTGCAGGAGAATCCGTATAGGTGTTCGAGTGTTCGAACCGTAATGCGCAAGAAATGGTATGTAAACCCCGTATTTACATATCTGCCACTGTGCAGTAGAATCCGTATAGGTGTTCGATTGTTCGAACAGTATTGCCCAAGAAATGGTTTGTAAACACCGTATTTACATATCTGCCACTGTGCAGGAGAATCCGTATAGGTGTTCGAGTGTTCGAACCGTAACGCGCAAGAAATGGTATGTAAACCCCGTATTTACATATCTGCCACTGTGCAGGAGAATCCGTATAGGTGTTCGTGTGTTCGAACCGTAATGCGCAAGAAATGGTACGGAAACCCCGTATTTACATATCTGCCACTGTGCAGGAGAATCCGTATAGGTGTTCGAGTGTTCGAACCGTAATGCGCAAGAAATGGTATGTAAACCCCGTATTTACATATCTGCCACTGTGCAGGAGAATCCGTATAGGTGTTCGAGTGTTCGAATCGTATTGCGTAAGAATTGGTATGTAGACCCCGTATTTACATATCTACCACTGTGCAGGAGAATCCGTATAGGTGTTCGAGTGTTCGAACCGTATTGCGCAAGAAATGGTTTGTAAACCCCGTATTTACATATCTGCCACTGTGCAGGAGAATCCGTATAGGTGTTCGAGTGTTCGAACCGCAATGCGCAAGAAATGGTATGGAAACCCCGTATTTACATATCTGCCACTGTGCAGGAGAATCCGTATAGGTGTTCGATTGTTCGAACCGTAATGCGCAAGAAATGGTATGTAAACCCCGTATTTACATATCTACCACTGTGCAGGAGAATCCGTATAGGTGTTCGAGTGTTCGAACCGTATTGCGCAAGAAATGGTTTGTAAACCCCGTATTTACATATCTGCCACTGTGCAGGAGAATCCGTATTGGTGTTCGAGTGTTCGAACCGTATTGCGCAAGAAATGGTTTGTAAACCCCGTATTTACATATCTGCCACTGTGCAGGAGAATCCGTATAGGTGTTCGAGTGTTCGAACCGCAATGCGCAAGAAATGGTACGGAAACCCCGTATTTACATATCTGCCACTGTGCAGGAGAATCCGTATAGGTGTTCGATTGTTCGAACCGTAATGCGCAAGAAATGGTATGTAAACCCCGTATTTACATATCTGCCACTGTGCAGGAGAATCCGTATAGGTGTTCGAGTGTTCGAACCGTAATGCGCAAGAAATGGTATGTAAACCCCGTATTTACATATCTGCCACTGTGCAGGAGAATCCGTATAGGTGTTCGAGTGTTCGAACCGTAATGCGGAAGAAATGGTATGTAAACCCCGTATTTACATATCTGCGACTGTGCAGGAGAATCCGTATAGGTGTTCGAGTGTTCGAACCGTATTACCCAAGAAATGGTTTGTAAACGCCGTATTTACATATCTGCCACAGTGCAGGAGAATCCGTATAGGTGTTCGAGTGTTCGAATCGTAATGCGCAAGAAATGGTATGTAAACCCCGGATTTACATATCTGCCACTGTGCAGGAGAATCCGTATAGGTGTTCGACTGTTCGAACCGTAATGCGCAAGAAATGGTACGGAAACCCCGTATTTACATATCTGCCACTGTGCAGGAGAATCCGTATAGGTGTTCGAGTGTTCGAACCGTAATGCGCAAGAAATGGTATGTAAACCCCGTATTTACATATCTGCCACTGTGCAGTAGAATCCGTATAGGTGTTCGATTGTTCGAACAGTATTGCCCAAGAAATGGTTTGTAAACGCCGTATTTACATATCTGCCACTGTGCAGGAGAATCCGTATAGGTGTTCGAGTGTTCGAACCGTAACGCGCAAGAAATGGTATGTAAACCCCGTATTTACATATCTGCCACTATGCAGGAGAATCTGTATAGGTGTTCGAGTGTTCGAACCGTAATGCGCAAGAAATGGTACGGAAACCCCGTATTTACATATCTGCCACTGTGCAGGAGAATCCGTATCGGTGTTCGAGTGTTCGAACCGTAATGCGCAAGAAATGGTATCTAAACCCCATATTTGCATATCTGCCACTGTGCAGGAGAATCCGTATAGGTGTTCGATTGTTCGAACCGTATTGCCCAAGAAATGGTTTGTAAACGCCGTATTTACATATCTGCCACTGTGCAGGAGAATCCGTATAGGTGTTCGAGTGTTTGAACCGTAATGCGCAAGAAATGGTATGTAAACCTCGTATTTACATATCTGCCACTGTGCAGGAGAATCCGTATAGGTGTTCGAGTGTTCGAACCGTAATGCGCAAGAAATGGTACGGAAACCCCGTATTTACATATCTGTCACTGTGCAGGAGAATCCGTATAGGTGCTCGAGTGTTCGAACCGTAATGCGCAAGAAATGGTACGGAAACCCCGTATTTACATATCTGCCACTGTGTAGGAGAATCCGTATAGGTGTTCGAGTGTTCGAACCGTAATGCGCAAGAAATGGTATGTAAACCCCGTATTTACATATCTGCCACTATGCAGGAGAATCCGTATAGGTGTTCGAGTGTTCGAACCGTAATGCGCAAGAAATGGTACGGAAACCCCGTATTTACATATCTGCCACTGTGCAGGAGAATCCGTATAGGTGTTCGAGTGTTCGAACCGTAATGCGCAAGAAATGGTATGTAAACCCCGTATTTACATATCTGCCACTGTGCAGGAGAATCCGTATAGGTGTTCGAGTGTTCGAACCGTAATGCGGAAGAAATGGTATGTAAACCCCGTATTTACATATCTGCGACTGTGCAGGAGAATCCGTATAGGTGTTCGAGTGTTCGAACCGTATTGCCCAAGAAATGGTTTGTAAACGCCGTATTTACATATCTGCCACAGTGCAGGAGAATCCGTATAGGTGTTCGAGTGTTCGAATCGTAATGCGCAAGAAATGGTATGTAAACCCCGGATTTACATATCTGCCACTGTGCAGGAGAATCCGTATAGGTGTTCGACTGTTCGAACCATAATGCGCAAGAAATGGTACGGAAACCCCGTATTTACATATCTGCCACTGTGCAGGAGAATCCGTATAGGTGTTCGAGTGTTCGAACCGTAATGCGCAAGAAATGGTATGTAAACCCCGTATTTACATATCTGCCACTGTGCAGTAGAATCCGTATAGGTGTTCGATTGTTCGAACAGTATTGCCCAAGAAATGGTTTGTAAACGCCGTATTTACATATCTGCCACTGTGCAGGGGAATCCGTATAGGTGTTCGAGTCTTCGAACCGTAACGCGCAAGAAATGGTATGTAAACCCCGTATTTACATATCTGCCACTGTGCAGGAGAATCCGTATAGGTGTTCGAGTGTTCGAACCGTAATGCGCAAGAAATGGTACGGAAACCCCGTATTTACATATCTGCCACTGTGCAGGAGAATCCGTATAGGTGTTCGAGTGTTCGAACCGTAATGCGCAAGAAATGGTATGTAAACCCCGTATTTACATATCTGCCACTGTGCAGGAGAATCCGTATAGGTGTTCGATTGTTCGAACCGTATTGCCCAAGAAATGGTTTGTAAACGCCGTATTTACATATCTGCCACTGTGCAGGAGAATCCGTATAGGTGTTCGAGTGTTCGAACCGTAATGCCCAAGAAATGGTATGTAAACCCCGTATTTACATATCTGCCACTGTGCAGGAGAATCCGTATAGGTGTTCGAGTGTTCGAATCGTATTGCGTAAGAATTGGTATGTAAACCCCGGATTTACATATCTGCCACTGTGCAGGAGAATCCGTATAGGTGTTCGACTGTTCGAACCATAATGCGCAAGAAATGGTACGGAAACCCCGTATTTACATATCTGCCACTGTGCAGGAGAATCCGTATAGGTGTTCGAGTGTTCGAACCGTAATGCGCAAGAAATGGTATGTAAACCCCGTATTTACATATCTGCCACTGTGCAGTAGAATCCGTATAGGTGTTCGATTGTTCGAACAGTATTGCCCAAGAAATGGTTTGTAAACGCCGTATTTACATATCTGCCACTGTGCAGGAGAATCCGTATAGGTGTTCGAGTCTTCGAACCGTAACGCGCAAGAAATGGTATGTAAACCCCGTATTTACATATCTGCCACTGTGCAGGAGAATCCGTATAGGTGTTCGAGTGTTCGAACCGTAATGCGCAAGAAATGGTACGGAAACCCCGTATTTACATATCTGCCACTGTGCAGGAGAATCCGTATAGGTGTTCGAGTGTTCGAACCGTAATGCGCAAGAAATGGTATGTAAACCCCGTATTTACATATCTGCCACTGTGCAGGAGAATCCGTATAGGTGTTCGATTGTTCGAACCGTATTGCCCAAGAAATGGTTTGTAAACGCCGTATTTACATATCTGCCACTGTGCAGGAGAATCCGTATAGGTGTTCGAGTGTTCGAACCGTAATGCCCAAGAAATGGTATGTAAACCCCGTATTTACATATCTGCCACTGTGCAGGAGAATCCGTATAGGTGTTCGAGTGTTTGAACCGTAATGCGCAAGAAATGGTATGTAAACCTCGTATTTACATATCTGCCACTGTGCAGGAGAATCCGTATAGGTGTTCGAGTGTTCGAACCGTAATGCGCAAGAAATGGTACGGAAACCCCGTATTTACATATCTGTCACTGTGCAGGAGAATCCGTATAGGTGCTCGAGTGTTCGAACCGTAATGCGCAAGAAATGGTACGGAAACCCCGTATTTACATATCTGCCACTGTGTAGGAGAATCCGTATAGGTGTTCGAGTGTTCGAACCGTAATGCGCAAGAAATGGTATGTAAACCCCGTATTTACATATCTGCCACTATGCAGGAGAATCCGTATAGGTGTTCGAGTGTTCGAACCGTAATGCGCAAGAAATGGTACGGAAACCCCGTATTTACCTATCTGCCACTGTGCAGGAGAATCCGTATAGGTGTTCGAGTGTTCGAACCGTAATGCGCAAGAAATGGTATGTAAACCCCGTATTTACATATCTGCCACTGTGCAGGAGAATCCGTATAGGTGTTCGAGTGTTCGAACCGTAATGCGGAAGAAATGGTATGTAAACCCCGTATTTACATATCTGCGACTGTGCAGGAGAATCCGTATAGGTGTTCGAGTGTTCGAACCGTATTGCCCAAGAAATGGTTTGTAAACGCCGTATTTACATATCTGCCACAGTGCAGGAGAATCCGTATAGGTGTTCGAGTGTTCGAATCGTAATGCGCAAGAAATGGTATGTAAACCCCGGATTTACATATCTGCCACTGTGCAGGAGAATCCGTATAGGTGTTCGACTGTTCGAACCATAATGCGCAAGAAATGGTACGGAAACCCCGTATTTACATATCTGCCACTGTGCAGGAGAATCCGTATAGGTGTTCGAGTGTTCGAACCGTAATGCGCAAGAAATGGTATGTAAACCCCGTATTTACATATCTGCCACTGTGCAGTAGAATCCGTATAGGTGTTCGATTGTTCGAACAGTATTGCCCAAGAAATGGTTTGTAAACGCCGTATTTACATATCTGCCACTGTGCAGGAGAATCCGTATAGGTGTTCGAGTCTTCGAACCGTAACGCGCAAGAAATGGTATGTAAACCCCGTATTTACATATCTGCCACTGTGCAGGAGAATCCGTATAGGTGTTCGAGTGTTCGAACCGTAATGCGCAAGAAATGGTACGGAAACCCCGTATTTACATATCTGCCACTGTGCAGGAGAATCCGTATAGGTGTTCGAGTGTTCGAACCGTAATGCGCAAGAAATGGTATGTAAACCCCGTATTTACATATCTGCCACTGTGCAGGAGAATCCGTATAGGTGTTCGATTGTTCGAACCGTATTGCCCAAGAAATGGTTTGTAAACGCCGTATTTACATATCTGCCACTGTGCAGGAGAATCCGTATAGGTGTTCGAGTGTTCGAACCGTAATGCCCAAGAAATGGTATGTAAACCCCGTATTTACATATCTGCCACTGTGCAGGAGAATCCGTATAGGTGTTCGAGTGTTCGAATCGTATTGCGTAAGAATTGGTATGTAAACCCCGGATTTACATATCTGCCACTGTGCAGGAGAATCCGTATAGGTGTTCGACTGTTCGAACCATAATGCGCAAGAAATGGTACGGAAACCCCGTATTTACATATCTGCCACTGTGCAGGAGAATCCGTATAGGTGTTCGAGTGTTCGAACCGTAATGCGCAAGAAATGGTATGTAAACCCCGTATTTACATATCTGCCACTGTGCAGTAGAATCCGTATAGGTGTTCGATTGTTCGAACAGTATTGCCCAAGAAATGGTTTGTAAACGCCGTATTTACATATCTGCCACTGTGCAGGAGAATCCGTATAGGTGTTCGAGTCTTCGAACCGTAACGCGCAAGAAATGGTATGTAAACCCCGTATTTACATATCTGCCACTGTGCAGGAGAATCCGTATAGGTGTTCGAGTGTTCGAACCGTAATGCGCAAGAAATGGTACGGAAACCCCGTATTTACATATCTGCCACTGTGCAGGAGAATCCGTATAGGTGTTCGAGTGTTCGAACCGTAATGCGCAAGAAATGGTATGTAAACCCCGTATTTACATATCTGCCACTGTGCAGGAGAATCCGTATAGGTGTTCGATTGTTCGAACCGTATTGCCCAAGAAATGGTTTGTAAACGCCGTATTTACATATCTGCCACTGTGCAGGAGAATCCGTATAGGTGTTCGAGTGTTCGAACCGTAATGCCCAAGAAATGGTATGTAAACCCCGTATTTACATATCTGCCACTGTGCAGGAGAATCCGTATAGGTGTTCGAGTGTTTGAACCGTAATGCGCAAGAAATGGTATGTAAACCTCGTATTTACATATCTGCCACTGTGCAGGAGAATCCGTATAGGTGTTCGAGTGTTCGAACCGTAATGCGCAAGAAATGGTACGGAAACCCCGTATTTACATATCTGTCACTGTGCAGGAGAATCCGTATAGGTGCTCGAGTGTTCGAACCGTAATGCGCAAGAAATGGTACGGAAACCCCGTATTTACATATCTGCCACTGTGTAGGAGAATCCGTATAGGTGTTCGAGTGTTCGAACCGTAATGCGCAAGAAATGGTATGTAAACCCCGTATTTACATATCTGCCACTATGCAGGAGAATCCGTATAGGTGTTCGAGTGTTCGAACCGTAATGCGCAAGAAATGGTACGGAAACCCCGTATTTACATATCTGCCACTGTGCAGGAGAATCCGTATAGGTGTTCGAGTGTTCGAACCGTAATGCGCAAGAAATGGTATGTAAACCCCGTATTTACATATCTGCCACTGTGCAGGAGAATCCGTATAGGTGTTCGATTGTTCGAACCGTATTGCCCAAGAAATGGTTTGTAAACGCCGTATTTACATATCTGCCACTGTGCAGGAGAATCCGTATAGGTGTTCGAGTGTTCGAACCGTAATGCCCAAGAAATGGTATGTAAACCCCGTATTTACATATCTGCCACTGTGCAGGAGAATCCGTATAGGTGTTCTAGTGTTCGAATCGTATTGCGTAAGAATTGGTATGTAGACCCCGTATTTACATATCTGCCACTGTACAGGAGAATCCGTATAGGTGTTCGAGTGTTCGAACCGTATTGCGTAAGAAATGGTATGTAAACCCCGTATTTACATATCTACCACTGTGCAGGAGAATCCGTATAGGTGTTCGAGTGTTCGAACCGTATTGCGCAAGAAATGGTTTGTAAACCCCGTATTTACATATCTGCCACTATGCAGGAGAATCCGTATAGGTGTTCGAGTGTTCGAACCGTAACGCGCAAGAAATGGTATGTAAACCCCGTATTTACATATCTGCCACTGTGCAGGAGAATCCGTATAGGTGTTCGATTGTTCGAACCGTAATGGGCAAGAAATGGTATGTAAACCCCGTATTTACATATCTGCCACTGTGCAGGAGAATCCGTATAGGTGTTCGAGTGTTCGAACCGTAATGCGCAAGAAATGGTATGTAAACCCCGTATTTGCATATCTGCCACTGTGCAGGAGAATCCGTATAGGTGTTCGATTGTTCGAACCGTATTGCCCAAGAAATGGTTTGTAAACGCCGTATTTACATATCTGCCACTGTGCAGGAGAATCCGTATAGGTGTTCGAGTGTTTGAACCGTAATGCGCAAGAAATGGTATGTAAACCTCGTATTTACATATCTGCCACTGTGCAGGAGAATCCGCATAGGTGTTCGAGTGTTCGAACCGTAATGCGCAAGAAATGGTACGGAAACCCCGTATTTACATATCTGTCACTGTGCAGGAGAATCCGTATAGGTGTTCGAGTGTTCGAACCGTAATGCGCAAGAAATGGTACGGAAACCCCGTATTTACATATCTGCCACTGTGCAGGAGAATCCGTATAGGTGTTCGAGTGTTCGAACCGTAATGCGCAAGAAATGGTATGTAAACCCCGTATTTACATATCTGCCACTGTGCAGGAGAATCCGTATAGGTGTTCGAGTGTTCGAACCGTAATGCGCAAGAAATGGTACGGAAACCCCGTATTTACATATCTGCCACTGTGCAGGAGAATCCGTATAGGTGTTCGAGTGTTCGAACCGTAATGCGCAAGAAATGGTATGTAAACCCCGTATTTACATATCTGCCACTGTGCAGGAGAATCCGTATAGGTGTTCGAGTGTTCGAACCGTAATGCGGAAGAAATGGTATGTAAACCCCGTATTTACATATCTGCGACTGTGCAGGAGAATCCGTATAGGTGTTCGAGTGTTCGAACCGTATTGCCCAAGAAATGGTTTGTAAACGCCGTATTTACATATCTGCCACAGTGCAGGAGAATCCGTATAGGTGTTCGAGTGTTCGAATCGTAATGCGCAAGAAATGGTATGTAAACCCCGGATTTACATATCTGCCACTGTGCAGGAGAATCCGTATAGGTGTTCGACTGTTCGAACCATAATGCGCAAGAAATGGTACGGAAACCCCGTATTTACATATCTGCCACTGTGCAGGAGAATCCGTATAGGTGTTCGAGTGTTCGAACCGTAATGCGCAAGAAATGGTATGTAAACCCCGTATTTACATATCTGCCACTGTGCAGTAGAATCCGTATAGGTGTTCGATTGTTCGAACAGTATTGCCCAAGAAATGGTTTGTAAACGCCGTATTTACATATCTGCCACTGTGCAGGAGAATCCGTATAGGTGTTCGAGTCTTCGAACCGTAACGCGCAAGAAATGGTATGTAAACCCCGTATTTACATATCTGCCACTGTGCAGGAGAATCCGTATAGGTGTTCGAGTGTTCGAACCGTAATGCGCAAGAAATGGTACGGAAACCCCGTATTTACATATCTGCCACTGTGCAGGAGAATCCGTATAGGTGTTCGAGTGTTCGAACCGTAATGCGCAAGAAATGGTATGTAAACCCCGTATTTACATATCTGCCACTGTGCAGGAGAATCCGTATAGGTGTTCGATTGTTCGAACCGTATTGCCCAAGAAATGGTTTGTAAACGCCGTATTTACATATCTGCCACTGTGCAGGAGAATCCGTATAGGTGTTCGAGTGTTCGAACCGTATTGCGCAAGAAATGGTATGTAAACCCCGTATTTACATATCTGCCACTGTGCAGGAGAATCCGTATAGGTGTTCGAGTGTTCGAATCGTATTGCGTAAGAATTGGTATGTAGACCCCGTATTTACATATCTGCCACTGTACAGGAGAATCCGTATAGGTGTTCGAGTGTTCGAACCGTATTGCGTAAGAAATGGTATGTAAACCCCGTATTTACATATCTACCACTGTGCAGGAGAATCCGTATAGGTGTTCGAGTGTTCGAACCGTATTGCGCAAGAAATGGTTTGTAAACCCCGTATTTACATATCTGCCACTGTGCAGGAGAATCCGTATAGGTGTTCGAGTGTTCGAACCGCAATGCGCAAGAAATGGTACGGAAACCCCGTATTTACATATCTGCCACTGTGCAGGAGAATCCGTATAGGTGTTCGAGTGTTCGAACCGTAATGCGCAAGAAATGGTATGTAAACCCCGTATTTACATATCTGCCACTGTGCAGGAGAATCCGTATAGGTGTTCGATTGTTCGAACCGTATTGCCCAAGAAATGGTTTGTAAACGCCGTATTTACATATCTGCCACTGTGCAGGAGAATCCGTATAGGTGTTCGAGTGTTCGA
Organism: Camellia sinensis; assembly: GCF_055761805.1. Taxonomy (NCBI): domain Eukaryota; kingdom Viridiplantae; phylum Streptophyta; class Magnoliopsida; order Ericales; family Theaceae; genus Camellia; species Camellia sinensis. The sequence goes on from NC_138974.1 coordinate 120,048,103, forward strand.
ACCGTAATGCCCAAGAAATGGTATGTAAACCCCGTATTTACATATCTGCCACTGTGCAGGAGAATCCGTATAGGTGTTCGAGTGTTCGAATCGTATTGCGTAAGAATTGGTATGTAGACCCCGTATTTACATATCTGCCACTGTACAGGAGAATCCGTATAGGTGTTCGAGTGTTCGAACCGTATTGCGTAAGAAATGGTATGTAAACCCCGTATTTACATATCTACCACTGTGCAGGAGAATCCGTATAGGTGTTCGAGTGTTCGAACCGTATTGCCCAAGAAATGGTTTGTAAACGCCGTATTTACATATCTGCCACAGTGCAGGAGAATCCGTATAGGTGTTCGAGTGTTCGAATCGTAATGCGCAAGAAATGGTATGTAAACCCCGGATTTACATATCTGCCACTGTGCAGGAGAATCCGTATAGGTGTTCGACTGTTCGAACCGTAATGCGCAAGAAATGGTACGGAAACCCCGTATTTACATATCTGCCACTGTGCAGGAGAATCCGTATAGGTGTTCGAGTGTTCGAACCGTAATGCGCAAGAAATGGTATGTAAACCCCGTATTTACATATCTGCCACTGTGCAGTAGAATCCGTATAGGTGTTCGATTGTTCGAACAGTATTGCCCAAGAAATGGTTTGTAAACGCCGTATTTACATATCTGCCACTGTGCAGGAGAATCCGTATAGGTGTTCGAGTGTTCGAACCGTAACGCGCAAGAAATGGTATGTAAACCCCGTATTTACATATCTGCCACTGTGCAGGAGAATCCGTATAGGTGTTCGAGTGTTCGAACCGTAATGCGCAAGAAATGGTACAGAAACCCCGTATTTACATATCTGCCACTGTGCAGGAGAATCCGTATAGGTGTTCGAGTGTTCGAACCGTAATGCGCAAGAAATGGTATGTAAACCCCGTATTTACATATCTGCCACTGTGCAGGAGAATCCGTATAGGTGTTCGATTGTTCGAACCGTATTGCCCAAGAAATGGTTTGTAAACGCCGTATTTACATATCTGCCACTGTGCAGGAGAATCCGTATAGGTGTTCGAGTGTTCGAACCGTAATGCCCAAGAAATGGTATGTAAATCCCGTATTTACATATCTGCCACTGTGCAGGAGAATCCGTATAGGTGTTCGAGTGTTCGAATCGTATTACGTAAGAATTGGTATGTAGACCCCGTATTTACATATCTACCACTGTACAGGAGAATCCGTATAGGTGTTCGAGTGTTCGAACCGTATTGCGTAAGAAATGGTATGTAAACCCCGTATTTACATATCTACCACTGTGCAGGAGAATCCGTATAGGTGTTCGAGTGTTCGAACCGTATTGCGCAAGAAATGGTTTGTAAACCCCGTATTTACATATCTGCCACTGTGCAGGAGAATCCGTATAGGTGTTCGAGTGTTCGAACCGCAATGCGCAAGAAATGGTACGGAAACCCCGTATTTACATATCTGCCACTGTGCAGGAGAATCCGTATAGGTGTTCGAGTGTTCGAACCGTAATGCGCAAGAAATGGTATGTAAACCCCGTATTTACATATCTGCCACTGTGCAGGAGAATCCGTATAGGTGTTCGATTGTTCGAACCGTATTGCCCAAGAAATGGTTTGTAAACGCCGTATTTACATATCTGCCACTGTGCAGGAGAATCCGTATAGGTGTTCGAGTGTTCGAACCGTAATGCCCAAGAAATGGTATGTAAACCCCGTATTTACATATCTGCCACTGTGCAGGAGAATCCGTATAGGTGTTCGAGTGTTCGAATCGTATTGCGTAAGAATTGGTATGTAGACCCCGTATTTACATATCTGCCACTGTACAGGAGAATCCGTATAGGTGTTCGAGTGTTCGAACCGTATTGCGTAAGAAATGGTATGTAAACCCCGTATTTACATATCTACCACTGTGCAGGAGAATCCGTATAGGTGTTCGAGTGTTCGAACCGTATTGCGCAAGAAATGGTTTGTAAACCCCGTATTTACATATCTGCCACTGTGCAGGAGAATCCGTATAGGTGTTCGAGTGTTCGAACCGCAATGCGCAAGAAATGGTACGGAAACCCCGTATTTACATATCTGCCACTGTGCAGGAGAATCCGTATAGGTGTTCGATTGTTCGAACCGTAATGCGCAAGAAATGGTATGTAAACCCCGTATTTACATATCTACCACTGTGCAGGAGAATCCGTATAGGTGTTCGACTGTTCGAACCGTATTGCGCAAGAAATGGTTTGTAAACCCCGTATTTACATATCTGCCACTGTGCAGGAGAATCCGTATAGGTGTTCGAGTGTTCGAACCGTATTGCGCAAGAAATGGTTTGTAAACCCCGTATTTACATATCTGCCACTGTGCAGGAGAATCCGTATAGGTGTTCGAGTGTTCGAACCGCAATGCGCAAGAAATGGTACGGAAACCTCGTATTTACATATCTGCCACTGTGCAGGAGAATCCGTATAGGTGTTCGATTGTTCGAACCGTAATGCGCAAGAAATGGTATGTAAACCCCGTATTTACATATCTGCCACTGTGCAGGAGAATCCGTATAGGTGTTCGAGTGTTCGAACCGTAATGCGCAAGAAATGGTATGTAAACCCCGTATTTACATATCTGCCACTGTGCAGGAGAATCCGTATAGGTGTTCGAGTGTTCGAACCGTAATGCGGAAGAAATGGTATGTAAACCCCGTATTTACATATCTGCGACTGTGCAGGAGAATCCGTATAGGTGTTCGAGTGTTCGAACCGTATTGCCCAAGAAATGGTTTGTAAACGCCGTATTTACATATCTGCCACAGTGCAGGAGAATCCGTATAGGTGTTCGAGTGTTCGAATCGTAATGCGCAAGAAATGGTATGTAAACCCCGGATTTACATATCTGCCACTGTGCAGGAGAATCCGTATAGGTGTTCGACTGTTCGAACCGTAATGCGCAAGAAATGGTACGGAAACCCCGTATTTACATATCTGCCACTGTGCAGGAGAATCCGTATAGGTGTTCGAGTGTTCGAACCGTAATGCGCAAGAAATGGTATGTAAACCCCGTATTTACATATCTGCCACTGTGCAGTAGAATCCGTATAGGTGTTCGATTGTTCGAACAGTATTGCCCAAGAAATGGTTTGTAAACGCCGTATTTACATATCTGCCACTGTGCAGGAGAATCCGTATAGGTGTTCGAGTGTTCGAACCGTAACGCGCAAGAAATGGTATGTAAACCCCGTATTTACATATCTGCCACTGTGCAGGAGAATCTGTATAGGTGTTCGAGTGTTCGAACCGTAATGCGCAAGAAATGGTACGGAAACCCCGTATTTACATATCTGCCACTGTGCAGGAGAATCCGTATAGGTGTTCGAGTGTTCGAACCGTAATGCGCAAGAAATGGTATCTAAACCCCATATTTGCATATCTGCCACTGTGCAGGAGAATCCGTATAGGTGTTCGATTGTTCGAACCGTATTGCCCAAGAAATGGTTTGTAAATGCCGTATTTACATATCTGCCACTGTGCAGGAGAATCCGTATAGGTGTTCGAGTGTTTGAACCGTAATGCGCAAGAAATGGTATGTAAACCTCGTATTTACATATCTGCCACTGTGCAGGAGAATCCGTATAGGTGTTCGAGTGTTCGAACCGTAATGCGCAAGAAATGGTACGGAAACCCCGTATTTACATATCTGTCACTGTGCAGGAGAATCCGTATAGGTGTTCGAGTGTTCGAACCGTAATGCGCAAGAAATGGTACGGAAACCCCGTATTTACATATCTGCCACTGTGCAGGAGAATCCGTATAGGTGTTCGAGTGTTCGAACCGTAATGCGCAAGAAATGGTATGTAAACCCCGTATTTACATATCTGCCACTGTGCAGGAGAATCCGTATAGGTGTTCGAGTGTTCGAACCGTAATGCGCAAGAAATGGTACGGAAACCCCGTATTTACATATCTGCCACTGTGCAGGAGAATCCGTATAGGTGTTCGAGTGTTCGAACCGTAATGCGCAAGAAATGGTATGTAAACCCCGTATTTACATATCTGCCACTGTGCAGGAGAATCCGTATAGGTGTTCGATTGTTCGAACCGTATTGCCCAAGAAATGGTTTGTAAACGCCGTATTTACATATCTGCCACTGTGCAGGAGAATCCGTATAGGTGTTCGAGTGTTCGAACCGTAATGCCCAAGAAATGGTATGTAAACCCCGTATTTACATATCTGCCACTGTGCAGGAGAATCCGTATAGGTGTTCGAGTGTTCGAATCGTATTACGTAAGAATTGGTATGTAGACCCCGTATTTACATATCTACCACTGTACAGGAGAATCCGTATAGGTGTTCGAGTGTTCGAACCGTATTGCGTAAGAAATGGTATGTAAACCCCGTATTTACATATCTACCACTGTGCAGGAGAATCCGTATAGGTGTTCGAGTGTTCGAACCGTATTGCGCAAGAAATGGTTTGTAAACCCCGTATTTACATATCTGCCACTGTGCAGGAGAATCCGTATAGGTGTTCGAGTGTTCGAACCGCAATGCGCAAGAAATGGTACGGAAACCCCGTATTTACATATCTGCCACTGTGCAGGAGAATCCGTATAGGTGTTCGAGTGTTCGAACCGTAATGCGCAAGAAATGGTATGTAAACCCCGTATTTACATATCTGCCACTGTGCAGGAGAATCCGTATAGGTGTTCGATTGTTCGAACCGTATTGCCCAAGAAATGGTTTGTAAACGCCGTATTTACATATCTGCCACTGTGCAGGAGAATCCGTATAGGTGTTCGAGTGTTCGAACCGTAATGCCCAAGAAATGGTATGTAAACCCCGTATTTACATATCTGCCACTGTGCAGGAGAATCCGTATAGGTGTTCGAGTGTTCGAATCGTATTGCGTAAGAATTGGTATGTAGACCCCGTATTTACATATCTGCCACTGTACAGGAGAATCCGTATAGGTGTTCGAGTGTTCGAACCGTATTGCGTAAGAAATGGTATGTAAACCCCGTATTTACATATCTACCACTGTGCAGGAGAATCCGTATAGGTGTTCGAGTGTTCGAACCGTATTGCGCAAGAAATGGTTTGTAAACCCCGTATTTACATATCTGCCACTGTGCAGGAGAATCCGTATAGGTGTTCGAGTGTTCGAACCGCAATGCGCAAGAAATGGTACGGAAACCCCGTATTTACATATCTGCCACTGTGCAGGAGAATCCGTATAGGTGTTCGATTGTTCGAACCGTAATGCGCAAGAAATGGTATGTAAACCCCGTATTTACATATCTACCACTGTGCAGGAGAATCCGTATAGGTGTTCGAGTGTTCGAACCGTATTGCGCAAGAAATGGTTTGTAAACCCCGTATTTACATATCTGCCACTGTGCAGGAGAATCCGTATAGGTGTTCGAGTGTTCGAACCGTATTGCGCAAGAAATGGTTTGTAAACCCCGTATTTACATATCTGCCACTGTGCAGGAGAATCCGTATAGGTGTTCGAGTGTTCGAACCGCAATGCGCAAGAAATGGTACGGAAACCCCGTATTTACATATCTGCCACTGTGCAGGAGAATCCGTATAGGTGTTCGATTGTTCGAACCGTAATGCGCAAGAAATGGTATGTAATCCCCGTATTTACATATCTGCCACTGTGCAGGAGAATCCGTATAGGTGTTCGAGTGTTCGAACCGTAATGCGCAAGAAATGGTATGTAAACCCCGTATTTACATATCTGCCACTGTGCAGGAGAATCCGTATAGGTGTTCGATTGTTCGAACCGTAATGCGCAAGAAATGGTATGTAAACCCCGTATTTACATATCTGCCACTGTGCAGGAGAATCCGTATAGGTGTTCGAGTGTTCGAACCGTAATGCGCAAGAAATGGTATGTAAACCCCGTATTTACATATCTGCCACTGTGCAGGAGAATCCGTATAGGTGTTCGAGTGTTCGAACCGTAATGCGGAAGAAATGGTATGTAAACCCCGTATTTACATATCTGCGACTGTGCAGGAGAATCCGTATAGGTGTTCGAGTGTTCGAACCGTATTGCCCAAGAAATGGTTTGTAAACGCCGTATTTACATATCTGCCACAGTGCAGGAGAATCCGTATAGGTGTTCGAGTGTTCGAATCGTAATGCGCAAGAAATGGTATGTAAACCCCGGATTTACATATCTGCCACTGTGCAGGAGAATCCGTATAGGTGTTCGACTGTTCGAACCGTAATGCGCAAGAAATGGTACGGAAACCCCGTATTTACATATCTGCCACTGTGCAGGAGAATCCGTATAGGTGTTCGAGTGTTCGAACCGTAATGCGCAAGAAATGGTATGTAAACCCCGTATTTACATATCTGCCACTGTGCAGTAGAATCCGTATAGGTGTTCGATTGTTCGAACTGTATTGCCCAAGAAATGGTTTGTAAACGCCGTATTTACATATCTGCCACTGTGCAGGAGAATCCGTATAGGTGATCGAGTGTTCGAACCGTAACGCGCAAGAAATGGTATGTAAACCCCGTATTTACATATCTGCCACTGTGCAGGAGAATCTGTATAGGTGTTCGAGTGTTCGAACCGTAATGCGCAAGAAATGGTACGGAAACCCCGTATTTACATATCTGCCACTGTGCAGGAGAATCCGTATAGGTGTTCGAGTGTTCGAACCGTAATGCGCAAGAAATGGTATCTAAACCCCATATTTGCATATCTGCCACTGTGCAGGAGAATCCGTATAGGTGTTCGATTGTTCGAACCGTATTGCCCAAGAAATGGTTTGTAAACGCCGTATTTACATATCTGCCACTGTGCAGGAGAATCCGTATAGGTGTTCGAGTGTTTGAACCGTAATGCGCAAGAAATGGTATGTAAACCTCGTATTTACATATCTGCCACTGTGCAGGAGAATCCGTATAGGTGTTCGAGTGTTCGAACCGTAATGCGCAAGAAATGGTACGGAAACCCCGTATTTACATATCTGTCACTGTGCAGGAGAATCCGTATAGGTGTTCGAGTGTTCTAACCGTAATGCGCAAGAAATGGTACGGAAACCCCGTATTTACATATCTGCCACTGTGCAGGAGAATCCGTATAGGTGTTCGAGTGTTCGAACCGTAATGCGCAAGAAATGGTATGTAAACCCCGTATTTACATATCTGCCACTGTGCAGGAGAATCCGTATAGGTGTTCGAGTGTTCGAACCGTAATGCGCAAGAAATGGTACGGAAACCCCGTATTTACATATCTGCCACTGTGCAGGAGAATCCGTATAGGTGTTCGAGTGTTCGAACCGTAATGCGCAAGAAATGGTATGTAAACCCCGTATTTACATATCTGCCACTGTGCAGGAGAATCCGTATAGGTGTTCGATTGTTCGAACCGTATTGCCCAAGAAATGGTTTGTAAACGCCGTATTTACATATCTGCCACTGTGCAGGAGAATCCGTATAGGTGTTCGAGTGTTCGAACCGTAATGCCCAAGAAATGGTATGTAAACCCCGTATTTACATATCTGCCACTGTGCAGGAGAATCCGTATAGGTGTTCTAGTGTTCGAATCGTATTGCGTAAGAATTGGTATGTAGACCCCGTATTTACATATCTGCCACTGTACAGGAGAATCCGTATAGGTGTTCGAGTGTTCGAACCGTATTGCGTAAGAAATGGTATGTAAACCCCGTATTTACATATCTACCACTGTGCAGGAGAATCCGTATAGGTGTTCGAGTGTTCGAACCGTATTGCGCAAGAAATGGTTTGTAAACCCCGTATTTACATATCTGCCACTGTGCAGGAGAATCCGTATAGGTGTTCGAGTGTTCGAACCGCAATGCGCAAGAAATGGTACGGAAACCCCGTATTTACATATCTGCCACTGTGCAGGAGAATCCGTATAGGTGTTCGATTGTTCGAACCGTAATGCGCAAGAAATGGTATGTAAACCCCGTATTTACATATCTACCACTGTGCAGGAGAATCCGTATAGGTGTTCGAGTGTTCGAACCGTATTGCGCAAGAAATGGTTTGTAAACCCCGTATTTACATATCTGCCACTGTGCAGGAGAATCCGTATAGGTGTTCGAGTGTTCGAACCGTATTGCGCAAGAAATGGTTTGTAAACCCCGTATTTACATATCTGCCACTGTGCAGGAGAATCCGTATAGGTGTTCGATTGTTCGAACCGTATTGCCCAAGAAATGGTTTGCAAACGCCGTATTTACATATCTGCCACTGTGCAGGAGAATCCGTATAGGTGTTCGAGTGTTCGAACCGTAATGCCCAAGAAATGGTATGTAAACCCCGTATTTACATATCTGCCACTGTGCAGGAGAATCCGTATAGGTGTTCGAGTGTTCGAATCGTATTGCGTAAGAATTGGTATGTAGACCCCGTATTTACATATCTGCCACTGTACAGGAGAATCCGTATAGGTGTTCGAGTGTTCGAACCGTATTGCGTAAGAAATGGTATGTAAACCCCGTATTTACATATCTACCACTGTGCAGGAGAATCCGTATAGGTGTTCGAGTGTTCGAACCGTATTGCGCAAGAAATGGTTTGTAAACCCCGTATTTACATATCTGCCACTGTGCAGGAGAATCCGTATAGGTGTTCGAGTGTTCGAACCGCAATGCGCAAGAAATGGTACGGAAACCCCGTATTTACATATCTGCCACTGTGCAGGAGAATCCGTATAGGTGTTCGATTGTTCGAACCGTAATGCGCAAGAAATGGTATGTAAACCCCGTATTTACATATCTACCACTGTGCAGGAGAATCCGTATAGGTGTTCGAGTGTTCGAACCGTATTGCGCAAGAAATGGTTTGTAAACCCCGTATTTACATATCTGCCACTGTGCAGGAGAATCCGTATAGGTGTTCGAGTGTTCGAACCGTATTGCGCAAGAAATGGTTTGTAAACCCCGTATTTACATATCTGCCACTGTGCAGGAGAATCCGTATAGGTGTTCGAGTGTTCGAACCGCAATGCGCAAGAAATGGTACGGAAACCCCGTATTTACATATCTGCCACTGTGCAGGAGAATCCGTATAGGTGTTCGATTGTTCGAACCGTAATGCGCAAGAAATGGTATGTAAACCCCGTATTTACATATCTGCCACTGTGCAGGAGAATCCGTATAGGTGTTCGAGTGTTCGAACCGTAATGCGCAAGAAATGGTATGTAAACCCCGTATTTACATATCTGCCACTGTGCAGGAGAATCCGTATAGGTGTTCGAGTGTTCGAACCGTAATGCGGAAGAAATGGTATGTAAACCACGTATTTACATATCTGCGACTGTGCAGGAGAATCCGTATAGGTGTTCGAGTGTTCGAACCGTATTGCCCAAGAAATGGTTTGTAAACGCCGTATTTACATATCTGCCACAGTGCAGGAGAATCCGTATAGGTGTTCGAGTGTTCGAATCGTAATGCGCAAGAAATGGTATGTAAACCCCGGATTTACATATCTGCCACTGTGCAGGAGAATCCGTATAGGTGTTCGACTGTTCGAACCGTAATGCGCAAGAAATGGTACGGAAACCCCGTATTTACATATCTGCCACTGTGCAGGAGAATCCGTATAGGTGTTCGAGTGTTCGAACCGTAATGCGCAAGAAATGGTATGTAAACCCCGTATTTACATATCTGCCACTGTGCAGTAGAATCCGTATAGGTGTTCGATTGTTCGAACTGTATTGCCCAAGAAATGGTTTGTAAACGCCGTATTTACATATCTGCCACTGTGCAGGAGAATCCGTATAGGTGATCGAGTGTTCGAACCGTAACGCGCAAGAAATGGTATGTAAACCCCGTATTTACATATCTGCCACTGTGCAGGAGAATCTGTATAGGTGTTCGAGTGTTCGAACCGTAATGCGCAAGAAATGGTACGGAAACCCCGTATTTACATATCTGCCACTGTGCAGGAGAATCCGTATAGGTGTTCGAGTGTTCGAACCGTAATGCGCAAGAAATGGTATCTAAACCCCATATTTGCATATCTGCCACTGTGCAGGAGAATCCGTATAGGTGTTCGATTGTTCGAACCGTATTGCCCAAGAAATGGTTTGTAAACGCCGTATTTACATATCTGCCACTGTGCAGGAGAATCCGTATAGGTGTTCGAGTGTTTGAACCGTAATGCGCAAGAAATGGTATGTAAACCTCGTATTTACATATCTGCCACTGTGCAGGAGAATCCGTATAGGTGTTCGAGTGTTCGAACCGTAATGCGCAAGAAATGGTACGGAAACCCCGTATTTACATATCTGTCACTGTGCAGGAGAATCCGTATAGGTGTTCGAGTGTTCTAACCGTAATGCGCAAGAAATGGTACGGAAACCCCGTATTTACATATCTGCCACTGTGCAGGAGAATCCGTATAGGTGTTCGAGTGTTCGAACCGTAATGCGCAAGAAATGGTATGTAAACCCCGTATTTACATATCTGCCACTGTGCAGGAGAATCCGTATAGGTGTTCGAGTGTTCGAACCGTAATGCGCAAGAAATGGTACGGAAACCCCGTATTTACATATCTGCCACTGTGCAGGAGAATCCGTATAGGTGTTCGACTGTTCGAACCGTAATGCGCAAGAAATGGTATGTAAACCCCGTATTTACATATCTGCCACTGTGCAGGAGAATCCGTATAGGTGTTCGATTGTTCGAACCGTATTGCCCAAGAAATGGTTTGTAAACGCCGTATTTACATATCTGCCACTGTGCAGGAGAATCCGTATAGGTGTTCGAGTGTTCGAACCGTAATGCCCAAGAAATGGTATGTAAACCCCGTATTTACATATCTGCCACTGTGCAGGAGAATCCGTATAGGTGTTCTAGTGTTCGAATCGTATTGCGTAAGAATTGGTATGTAGACCCCGTATTTACATATCTGCCACTGTACAGGAGAATCCGTATAGGTGTTCGAGTGTTCGAACCGTATTGCGTAAGAAATGGTATGTAAACCCCGTATTTACATATCTACCACTGTGCAGGAGAATCCGTATAGGTGTTCGAGTGTTCGAACCGTATTGCGCAAGAAATGGTTTGTAAACCCCGTATTTACATATCTGCCACTGTGCAGGAGAATCCGTATAGGTGTTCGAGTGTTCGAACCGCAATGCGCAAGAAATGGTACGGAAACCCCGTATTTACATATCTGCCACTGTGCAGGAGAATCCGTATAGGTGTTCGATTGTTCGAACCGTAATGCGCAAGAAATGGTATGTAAACCCCGTATTTACATATCTACCACTGTGCAGGAGAATCCGTATAGGTGTTCGAGTGTTCGAACCGTATTGCGCAAGAAATGGTTTGTAAACCCCGTATTTACATATCTGCCACTGTGCAGGAGAATCCGTATAGGTGTTCGAGTGTTCGAACCGTATTGCGCAAGAAATGGTTTGTAAACCCCGTATTTACATATCTGCCACTGTGCAGGAGAATCCGTATAGGTGTTCGAGTGTTCGAACCGCAATGCGCAAGAAATGGTACGGAAACCCCGTATTTACATATCTGCCACTGTGCAGGAGAATCCGTATAGGTGTTCGATTGTTCGAACCGTAATGCGCAAGAAATGGTATGTAAACCCCGTATTTACATATCTGCCACTGTGCAGGAGAATCCGTATAGGTGTTCGAGTGTTCGAACCGTATTGCGCAAGAAATGGTATGTAAACCCCGTATTCACATATCTGCCACTGTGCAGGAGAATCCGTATAGGTGTTCGAGTGTTCGAACCGTAATGCGGAAGAAATGGTATGTAAACCCCGTATTTACATATCTGCCACTGTGCAGGAGAATCCGTATAGGTGTTCAGGTGTTCGAACCGTATTGCCCAAGAAATGGTTTGTAAACGCCGTATTTACATATCTGCCACAGTGCAGGAGAATCCGTATAGGTGTTCGAGTGTTCAAATCGTAATGCGCAAGAAATGGTATGTAAACCCCGTATTTACATATCTGCCACTGTGCAGGAGAATCCGTATAGGTGTTCGAGTGTTCGAACCGTAATGCGCAAGAAATGGTACGGAAACCCCGTATTTACATATCTGCCACTGTGCAGGAGAATCCGTATAGGTGTTCGAGTGTTCGAACCGTAATGCGCAAGAAATGGTATGTAAACCCCGTATTTACATATCTACCACCGTGCAGGAGAATCCGTATAGGTGTTCGAGTGTTCGAACCGTAATAAGAAAGAAATGGTATGTAAACCCCGTATTTACATATCTGCCACTGTGCAGGAGAATCCGTATAGGTGTTCGAGTGTTCGAACCGTAATGCGCAAGAAATGGTACGGAAACCCCGTATTTACATATCTGCCACTGTGCAGGAGAATCCGTATAGGTGTTCGACTGTTCGAACCGTAATGCGCAAGAAATGGTATGTAAACCCCGTATTTACATATCTGCCACTGTGCAGGAGAATCCGTATAGGTGTTCGATTGTTCGAACCGTATTGCCCAAGAAATGGTTTGTAAACGCCGTATTTACATATCTGCCACTGTGCAGGAGAATCCGTATAGGTGTTCGAGTGTTCGAACCGTAATGCCCAAGAAATGGTATGTAAACCCCGTACTTACATATCTGCCACTGTGCAGGAGAATCCGTATAGGTGTTCGAGTGTTCGAATCGTATTGCGTAAGAATTGGTATGTAGACCCCGTATTTACATATCTGCCACTGTACAGGAGAATCCGTATAGGTGTTCGAGTGTTCGAACCGTATTGCGCAAGAAATGGTATGTAAACCCCGTATTTACATATCTACCACTGTGCAGGAGAATCCGTATAGGTGTTCGAGTGTTCGAACCGTAAATCGCCCGAAATGGTATGTAAAACCCGTATTTACATATCTGCCACTGTGCAGGAGAATCCGTATAGGTGTTCGAGTGTTCGAACCCTAATGCGTGAGAAATGGTAAGTAAACGCCGTATTTACATATCTGCCACTGTGCAGGAGAATCCGTACAGGTGTTCGAGTGTTCGAACCGTATTGCGCAAGAAATGGTATGTAAACCCCGTATTTACATATCTGCCACTGTGCAGGAGAATCCGTATAGGTATTCGAGTGTTCGAACCGTAATGCGCAAGAAATGGTATGTAAACCCCGTATTTACATATCTGCCACTGTGCAGGAGAATCCGTATAGGTGTACGAGTGTTCGAACCGTATTGCGCAAGAAATGGTTTGTAAACCCCGTATTTACATATCTGCCACTGTGCAGGAGAATCCGTATAGGTGTTCGAGTGTTCGAACCGCAATGCGCAAGAAATGGTACGAAAACCCCGTATTTACATATCTGCCACTGTGCAGGAGAATCCGTATAGGTGTTCGATTGTTCGAACCGTAATGCGCAAGAAATGGTACGGAAACCCCGTATTTACATACCTGCCACTGTGCAGGAGAATCCGTATAGGTGTTCGAGTGTTCGAACCGTATTGCGCAAGAAATGGTATGTAAACCCCGTATTCACATTTCTGCCACTGTGCAGGAGAATCCGTATAGGTGTTCGAGTGTTCGAACCGTAATGCGGAAGAAATGGTATGTAAACCCCGTATTTACATATCTGCCACTGTGCAGGAGAATCCGTATAGGTGTTCGAGTGTTCGAACCGTATTGCCCAAGAAATGGTTTGTAAACGCCGTATTTACATATCTGCCACAGTGCAGGAGAATCCGTATAGGTGTTCGAGTGTTCGAATCGTAATGCGCAAGAAATGGTATGTAAACCCCGTATTTACATATCTGCCACTGTGCAGGAGAATCCGTATAGGTGTTCGAGTGTTCGAACCGTAATGCGCAAGAAATGGTACGGAAACCCCGTATTTACATATCTGCCACTGTGCAGGAGAATCCGTATAGGTGTTCGAGTGTTCGAACCGTAATGCGCATGAAATGGTATGTAAACCCCGTATTTACATATCTGCCACTGTGCAGGAGAATCCGTATAGGTGTTCGATTGTTTGAACCGTATTGCCCAAGAAATGGTTTGTAAACGCCGTATTTACATATCTGCCACTGTGCAGGAGAATCCGTATAGGTGTTCGAGTGTTCGAACCGTAATGCGCAAGAAATGGTATGTAAACCCCGTATTTACATATCTGCCACTGTGCAGGAGAATCCGTATAGGTGTTCGAGTGTTCGAACCGTAATGCGGAAGAAATGGTATGTAAACCCCGTATTTACATATCTGCGACTATGCAGGAGAATCCGTATAGGTGTTCGAGTGTTCGAACCGTATTGCCCAAGAAATGGTTTGTAAACGCCGTATTTACATATCTGCCACAGTGCAGGAGAATCCGTATAGGTGTTCGAGTGTTCGAATCGTAATGCGCAAGAAATGGTATGTAAACCCCGTATTTACATATCTGCCACTGTGCAGGAGAATCCGTATAGGTGTTCGACTGTTCGAACCGTAATGCGCAAGAAATGGTACGGAAACCCCGTATTTACATATCTGCCACTGTGCAGGAGAATCCGTATAGGTGTTCGAGTGTTCGAACCGTAATGCGCAAGAAATGGTATGTAAACCCCGTATTTACATATCTGCCACTGTGCAGTAGAATCCGTATAGGTGTTCGATTGTTCGAACAGTATTGCCCAAGAAATGGTTTGTAAACGCCGTATTTACATATCTGCCACTGTGCAGGAGAATCCGTATAGGTGTTCGTGTGTTCGAACCGTATTGCGCAAGAAATGGTATGTAAACCCCGTATTTACATATCTGCCACTGTGCAGGAGAATCCGTATAGGTGTTCGAGTGTTCGAACCGTAATGCGCAAGAAATGGTACGGAAACCCCGTATTTACATATCTGCCACTGTGCAGGAGAATCCGTATAGGTGTTCGAGTGTTCGAACCGTAATGCGCAAGAAATGGTATGTAAACCCCATATTTGCATATCTGCAACTGTGCAGGAGAATCCGTATAGGTGTTCGATTGTTCGAACCGTATTGCCCAAGAAATGGTTTGTAAACGCCGTATTTACATATCTGCCACTGTGCAGGAGAATCCGTATAGGTGTTCGAGTGTTTGAACCGTAATGCGCAAGAAATGGTATGTAAACCTCGTATTTACATATCTGCCACTGTGCAGGAGAATCCGTATAGGTGTTCGAGTGTTCGAACCGTAATGCGCCAGAAATGGTACGGAAACCCCGTATTTACATATCTGTCACTGTGCAGGAGAATCCGTATAGGTGTTCGAGTGTTCGAACCGTAATGCGCAAGAAATGGTACGGAAACCCCGTATTTACATATCTGCCACTGTGCAGGAGAATCCGTATAGGTGTTCGAGTGTTCGAACCGTAATGCGCAAGAAATGGTATGTAAACCCCATATTTGCATATCTGCTACTGTGCAGGAGAATCCGTATAGGTGTTCGATTGTTCGAACCGTATTGCCCAAGAAATGGTTTGTAAACGCCGTATTTACATATCTGCCACTGTGCAGGAGAATCCGTATAGGTGTTCGAGTGTTTGAACCGTAATGCGCAAGAAATGGTATGTAAACCTCGTATTTACATATCTGCCACTGTGCAGGAGAATCCGTATAGGTGTTCGAGTGTTCGAACCGTAATGCGCAAGAAATGGTACGGAAACCCCGTATTTACATATCTGTCACTGTGCAGGAGAATCCGTATAGGTGTTCGAGTGTTCGAACCGTAATGCGCAAGAAATGGTACGGAAACCCCGTATTTACATATCTGCCACTGTGCAGGAGAATCCGTATAGGTGTTCGAGTGTTCGAACCGTAATGCGCAAGAAATGGTATGTAAACCCCGTATTTACATATCTGCCACTGTGCAGGAGAATCCGTATAGGTGTTCGAGTGTTCGAACCGTAATGCGCAAGAAATGGTACGGAAACCCCGTATTTACATATCTGCCACTGTGCAGGAGAATCCGTATAGGTGTTCGAGTGTTCGAACCGTAATGCGCAAGAAATGGTATGTAAACCCCGTATTAACATATCTGCCACTGTGCAGGAGAATCCGTATAGGTGTTCGATTGTTCGAACCGTACTGCCCAAGAAATGGTTTGTAAACGCCGTATTTACATATCTGCCACTGTGCAGGAGAATCCGTATAGGTGTTCGAGTGTTCGAATCGTATTGCGTAAGAATTGGTATGTAGACCCCGTATTTACATATCTGCCACTGTACAGGAGAATCCGTATAGGTGTTCGAGTGTTCGAACCGTATTGCGTAAGAAATGGTATGTAAACCCCGTATTTACATATCTACCACTGTGCAGGAGAATCCGTATAGGTGTTCGAGTGTTCGAACCGTATTGCGCAAGAAATGGTTTGTAAACCCCGTATTTACATATCTGCCACTGTGCAGGAGAATCCGTATAGGTGTTCGAGTGTTCGAACCGTATTGCGCAAGAAATGGTTTGTAAACCCCGTATTTACATATCTGCCACTGTGCAGGAGAATCCGTATAGGTGTTCGAGTGTTCGAACCGCAATGCGCAAGAAATGGTACGGAAACCCCGTATTTACATATCTGCCACTGTGCAGGAGAATCCGTATAGGTGTTCGATTGTTCGAACCGTAATGCGCAAGAAATGGTATGTAAACCCCGTATTTACATATCTGCCACTTGCAGGAGAATCCGTATAGGTGTTCGAGTGTTCGAACCGTATTGCGCAAGAAATGGTATGTAAACCCCGTATTCACATATCTGTCACTGTGCAGGAGAATCCGTATAGGTGTTCGAGTGTTCGAACCGTAATGCGGAAGAAATGGTATGTAAACCCCGTATTTACATATCTGCCACTGTGCAGGAGAATCCGTATAGGTGTTCTAGTGTTCGAACCGTATTGCCCAAGAAATGGTTTGTAAACGCCGTATTTACATATCTGCCACAGTGCAGGAGAATCCGTATAGGTATTCGAGTGTTTAAATCGTAATGCGCAAGAAATGGTATGTAAACCCCGTATTTACATATCTGCCACTGTGCAGGAGAATCCGTATAGGTGTTCGAGTGTTCGAACCGTAATGCGCAAGAAATGGTACGGAAACCCCGTATTTACATATCTGCCACTGTGCAGGAGAATCCGTATAGGTGTTCGAGTGTTCGAACCGTAATGCGCAAGAAATGGTATGTAAACCCCGTATTTACATATCTACCACTGTGCAGGAGAATCCGTATAGGTGTTCGAGTGTTCGAACCGTAATGCGCAAGAAATGGTATGTAAACCCCGTATTTACATATCTGCCACTGTGCAGGAGAATCCGTATAGGTGTTCGAGTGTTCGAACCGTAATGCGCAAGAAATGGTACGGAAACCCCGTATTTACATATCTGCCACTGTGCAGGAGAATCCGTATAGGTGTTCGACTGTTCGAACCGTAATGCGCAAGAAATGGTATGTAAACCCCGTATTTACATATCTGCCACTGTGCAGGAGAATCCGTATAGGTGTTCGATTGTTCGAACCGTATTGCCCAAGAAATGGTTTGTAAACGCCGTATTTACATATCTGCCACTGTGCAGGAGAATCCGTATAGGTGTTCGAGTGTTCGAACCGTAATGCCCAAGAAATGGTATGTAAACCCCGTATTTACATATCTGCCACTGTGCAGGAGAATCCGTATAGGTGTTCGAGTGTTCGAATCGTATTGCGTAAGAATTGGTATGTAGACCCCGTATTTACATATCTGCCACTGTACAGGAGAATCCGTATAGGTGTTCGAGTGTTCGAACCGTATTGCGCAAGAAATGGTATGTAAACCCCGTATTTACATATCTACCACTGTGCAGGAGAATCCGTATAGGTGTTCGAGTGTTCGAACCGTAAATCGCCCGAAATGGTATGTAAAACCCGTATTTACATATCTGCCACTGTGCAGGAGAATCCGTATAGGTGTTCGAGTGTTCGAACCCTAATGCGTGAGAAATGGTAAGTAAACGCCGTATTTACATATCTGCCACTGTGCAGGAGAATCCGTACAGGTGTTCGAGTGTTCGAACCGTATTGCGCAAGAAATGGTATGTAAACCCCGTATTTACATATCTGCCACTGTGCAGGAGAATCCGTATAGGTATTCGAGTGTTCGAACCGTAATGCGCAAGAAATGGTATGTAAACCCCGTATTTACATATCTGCCACTGTGCAGGAGAATCCGTATAGGTGTACGAGTGTTCGAACCGTATTGCGCAAGAAATGGTTTGTAAACCCCGTATTTACATATCTGCCACTGTGCAGGAGAATCCGTATAGGTGTTCGAGTGTTCGAACCGCAATGCGCAAGAAATGGTACGAAAACCCCGTATTTACATATCTGCCACTGTGCAGGAGAATCCGTATAGGTGTTCGATTATTCGAACCGTAATGCGCAAGAAATGGTACGGAAACCCCGTATTTACATACCTGCCACTGTGCAGGAGAATCCGTATAGGTGTTCGAGTGTTCGAACCGTATTGCGCAAGAAATGGTATGTAAACCCCGTATTCACATATCTGCCACTGTGCAGGAGAATCCGTATAGGTGTTCGAGTGTTCGAACCGTAATGCGGAAGAAATGGTATGTAAACCCCGTATTTACATATCTGCCACTGTGCAGGAGAATCCGTATAGGTGTTCGAGTGTTCGAACCGTATTGCCCAAGAAATGGTTTGTAAACGCCGTATTTACATATCTGCCATAGTGCAGGAGAATCCGTATAGGTGTTCGAGTGTTTGAATCGTAATGCGCAAGAAATGGTATGTAAACCCCGTATTTACATATCTGCCACTGTGCAGGAGAATCCGTATAGGTGTTCGAGTGTTCGAACCGTAATGCGCAAGAAATGGTACGGAAACCCCGTATTTACATATCTGCCACTGTGCAGGAGAATCCGTATAGGTGTTCGAGTGTTCGAACCGTAATGCGCAAGAAATGGTATGTAAACCCCGTATTTACATATCTGCCACTGTGCAGGAGAATCCGTATAGGTGTTCGATTGTTCGAACCGTATTGCCCAAGAAATGGTTTGTAAACGCCGTATTTACATATCTGCCACTGTGCAGGAGAATCCGTATAGGTGTTCGAGTGTTCGAACCGTAATGCGCAAGAAATGGTATGTAAACCCCGTATTTACATATCTGCCACTGTGCAGGAGAATCCGTATAGGTGTTCGAGTGTTCGAACCGTAATGCGGAAGAAATGGTATATAAACCCCGTATTTACATATCTGCGACTGTGCAGGAGAATCCGTATAGGTGTTCGAGTGTTCGAACCGTATTGCCCAAGAAATGGTTTGTAAACGCCGTATTTACATATCTGCCACAGTGCAGGAGAATCCGTATAAGTGTTCGAGTGTTCGAATCGTAATGCGCAAGAAATGGTATGTAAACCCCGTACTTACATATCTGCCACTGTGCAGGAGAATCCGTATAGGTGTTCGACTGTTCGAACCGTAATGCGCAAGAAATGGTACGGAAACCCCGTATTTACATATCTGCCACTGTGCAGGAGAATCCGTATAGGTGTTCGAGTGTTCGAACCGTAATGCGCGACAAATGGTATGTAAACCCCGTATTTACATATCTGCCACTGTGCAGTAGAATCCGTATAGGTGTTCGATTGTTCGAACAGTATTGCCCAAGAAATGGTTTGTAAACGCCGTATTTACATATCTGCCACTGTGCAGGAGAATCCGTATAGGTGTTCGAGTGTTCGAACCGTAATGCGCAAGAAATGGTATGTAAACCCCGTATTTACATATCTGCCACTGTGCAGGAGAATCCGTATAGGTGTTCGAGTGTTCGAACCGTAATGCGCAAGAAATGGTACGGAAACCCCGTATTTACATATCTGCCACTGTGCAGGAGAATCCGTATAGGTGTTCGAGTGTTCGAACCGTAATGCGCAAGAAATGGTATGTAAACCCCATATTTGCAAATCTGCCACTGTGCAGGAGAATCCGTATAGGTGTTCGATTGTTCGAACCGTATTGCCCAAGAAATGGTTTGTAAACGCCGTATTTACATATCTGCCACTGTGCCGGAGAATCCGTATAGGTGTTCGAGTGTTTGAACCGTAATGCGCAAGAAATGGTATGTAAACCTCGTATTTACATATCTGCCACTGTGCAGGAGAATCCGTATAGGTGTTCGAGTGTTCGAACCGTAATGCGCAAGAAATGGTACGGAAACCCCGTATTTCCATATCTGTCACTGTGCAGGAGAATCCGTATAGGTGTTCGAGTGTTCGAACCGTAATGCGCAAGAAATGGTACGGAAACCCCGTATTTACATATCTGCCACTGTGCAGGAGAATCCGTATAGGTGTTCGAGTGTTCGAACCGTAATGCGCAAGAAATGGTATGTAAACCCCGTATTTACATATCTGCCACTGTGCAGGAGAATCCGTATAGGTGTTCGAGTGTTCGAACCGTAATGCGCAAGAAATGGTACGGAAACCCCGTATTTACATATCTGCCACTGTGCAGGAGAATCCGTATAGGTGTTCGAGTGTTCGAACCGTAATGCGCAAGAAATGGTATGTAAACCCCGTATTTACATATCTGCCACTGTGCAGGAGAATCCGTATAGGTGTTCGATTGTTCGAACCGTATTGCCCAAGAAATGGTTTGTAAACGCCGTATTTACATATCTGCCACTGTGCAGGAGAATCCGTATAGGTGTTCGAGTGTTCGAATCGTATTGCGTAAGAATTGGTATGTAGACCCCGTATTTACATATCTGCCACTGTACAGGAGAATCCGTATAGGTGTTCGAGTGTTCGAACCGTATTGCGTAAGAAATGGTATGTAAACCCCGTATTTACATATCTACCACTGTGCAGGAGAATCCGTATAGGTGTTCGAGTGTTCGAACCGTATTGCGCAAGAAATGGTTTGTAAACCCCGTATTTACATATCTGCCACTGTGCAGGAGAATCCGTATAGGTGTTCGAGTGTTCGAACCGTATTGCGCAAGAAATGGTTTGTAAACCCCGTATTTACATATCTGCCACTGTGCAGGAGAATCCGTATAGGTGTTCGAGTGTTCGAACCGCAATGCGCAAGAAATGGTACGGAAACCCCGTATTTACATATCTGCCACTGTGCAGGAGAATCCGTATAGGTGTTCGATTGTTCGAACCGTAATGCGCAAGAAATGGTATGTAAACCCCGTATTTACATATCTGCCACTTGCAGGAGAATCCGTATAGGTGTTCGAGTGTTCGAACCGTATTGCGCAAGAAATGGTATGTAAACCCCGTATTCACATATCTGCCACTGTGCAGGAGAATCCGTATAGGTGTTCGAGTGTTCGAACCGTAATGCGGAAGAAATGGTATGTAAACCCCGTATTTACATATCTGCCACTGTGCTGGAGAATCCGTATAGGTGTTCAAGTGTTCGAACCGTATTGCCCAAGAAATGGTTTGTAAACGCCGTATTTACATATCAGCCACAGTGCAGGAGAATCCGTATAGGTATTCGAGTGTTTAAATCGTAATGCGCAAGAAATGGTATGTAAACCCCGTATTTACATATCTGCCACTGTGCAGGAGAATCCGTATAGGTGTTCGAGTGTTCGAACCGTAATGCGCAAGAAATGGTATGTAAACCCCGTATTTACATATCTACCACTGTGCAGGAGAATCCGTATAGGTGTTCGAGTGTTCGAACCGTAATGCGCAAGAAATGGTATGTAAACCCCGTATTTACATATCTGCCACTGTGCAGGAGAATCCGTATAGGTGTTCGAGTGTTCGAACCGTAATGCGCAAGAAATGGTACGGAAACCCCGTATTTACATATCTGCCACTATGCAGGAGAATCCGTATAGGTGTTCGACTGTTCGAACCGTAATGCGCAAGAAATGGTATGTAAACCCCGTATTTACATATCTGCCACTGTGCAGGAGAATCCGTATAGGTGTTCGATTGTTCGAACCGTATTGCCCAAGAAATGGTTTGTAAACGCCGTATTTACATATCTGCCACTGTGCAGGAGAATCCGTATAGGTGTTCGAGTGTTCGAACCGTAATGCCCAAGAAATGGTATGTAAACCCCGTATTTACATATCTGCCACTGTGCAGGAGAATCCGTATAGGTGTTCGAGTGTTCGAATCGTATTGCGTAAGAATTGGTATGTAGACCCCGTATTTACATATCTGCCACTGTACAGGAGAATCCGTATAGGTGTTCGAGTGTTCGAACCGTATTGCGCAAGAAATGGTATGTAAACCCCGTATTTACATATCTGCCACTATGCAGGAGAATCCGTATAGGTATTCGAGTGTTCGAACCGTAATGCGCAAGAAATGGTATGTAAACCCCGTATTTACATATCTGCCACTGTGCAGGAGAATCCGTATAGGTGTACGAGTGTTCGAACCGTATTGCGCAAGAAATGGTTTGTAAACCCCGTATTTACATATCTGCCACTGTGCAGGAGAATCCGTATAGGTGTTCGAGTGTTCGAACCGTAATGCGCAAGAAATGGTACGGAAACCCCGTATTTACATATCTGCCACTGTGCAGGAGAATCCGTATAGGTGTTCGATTGTTCGAACCGTAATGCGCAAGAAATGGTACGGAAACCCTGTATTTACATACCTGCCACTGTGCAGGAGAATCCGTATAGGTGTTCGAGTGTTCGAACCGTATTGCGCAAGAAATGGTATGTAAACCCCGTATTCACATATCTGCCACTGTGCAGGAGAATCCGTATAGGTGTTCGAGTGTTCGAACCGTAATGCGCAAGAAATGGTATGTAAACCCCGTATTTACATATCTGCCACTGTGCAGGAGAATCCGTATAGGTGTTCGAGTGTTCGAACCGTATTGCCCAAGAAATGGTTTGTAAACGCCGTATTTACATATCTGCCACAGTGCAGGAGAATCCGTATAGGTGTTCGAGTGTTCGAATCGTAATGCGCAAGAAATGGTATGTAAACCCCGTATTTACATATCTGCCACTGTGCAGGAGAATCCGTATAGGTGTTCGAGTGTTCGAACCGTATTGCGCAAGAAATGGTTTGTAAACCCCGTATTTACATATCTGCCACTGTGCAGGAGAATCCGTATAGGTGTTCGAGTGTTCGAACCGCAATGCGCAAGAAATGGTACGAAAACCCCGTATTTACATATCTGCCACTGTGCAGGAGAATCCGTATAGGTGTTCGAGTGTTCGAACCGTAATGCGCAAGAAATGGTATGTAAACCCCGTATTTACATATCTGCCACTGTGCAGTAGAATCCGTGTAGGTGTTCGATTGTTCGAACAGTATTGCCCAAGAAATGGTTTGTAAACGCCGTATTTACATATCTGCCACTGTGCAGGAGAATCCGTATAGGTGTTCGAGTGTTCGAACCGTAATGCGCAAGAAATGGTATGTAAACCCCGTATTTACATATCTGCCACTGTGCAGGAGAATCCGTATAGGTGTTCGAGTGTTCGAACCGTAATGCGCAAAAAATGGTACGGCAACCCCGTATTTACATATCTGCCACTGTGCAGGAGAATCCGTATAGGTGTTCGAGTGTTCGAACCGTAATGCGCAAGAAATGGTATGTAAACCCCATATTTGCATATCTGCCACTGTGCAGGAGAATCCGTATAGGTGTTCGATTGTTCGAACCGTATTGCCCAAGAAATGGTTTGTAAACGCCGTATTTACATATCTGCCACTGTGCAGGAGAATCCGTATAGGTGTTCGAGTGTTTGAACCGTAATGCGCAAGAAATGGTATGTAAACCTCGTATTTACATATCTGCCACTGTGCAGGAGAATCCGTATAGGTGTTCGAGTGTTCGAACCGTAATGCGCAAGAAATGGTACGGAAACCCCGTATTTACATATCTGTCACTGTGCAGGAGAATCCGTATAGGTGTTCGAGTGTTCGAACCGTAATGCGCAAGAAATGGTACGGAAACCCCGTATTTACATATCTGCCACTGTGCAGGAGAATCCGTATAGGTGTTCGAGTGTTCGAACCGTAATGCGCAAGAAATGGTATGTAAACCCCGTATTTACATATCTGCCACTGTGCAGGAGAATCCGTATAGGTGTTCGAGTGTTCGAACCGTAATGCGCAAGAAATGGTACGGAAACCCCGTATTTACATATCTGCCACTGTGCAGGAGAATCCGTATAGGTGTTCGAGTGTTCGAACCGTAATGCGCAAGAAATGGTATGTAAACCCCGTATTTACATATCTGCCACTGTGCAGGAGAATCCGTATAGGTGTTCGATTGTTCGAGCCGTATTGCCCAAGAAATGGTTTGTAAACGCCGTATTTACATATCTGCCACTGTGCAGGAGAATCCGTATAGGTGTTCGAGTGTTCGAATCGTATTGCGTAAGAATTGGTATGTAGACCCCGTATTTACATATCTGCCACTGTACAGGAGAATCCGTATAGGTGTTCGAGTGTTCGAACCGTATTGCGCAAGAAATGGTATGTAAACCCCGTATTTACATATCTGCCACTATGCAGGAGAATCCGTATAGGTATTCGAGTGTTCGAACCGTAATGCGCAAGAAATGGTATGTAAACCCCGTATTTACATATCTGCCACTGTGCAGGAGAATCCGTATAGGTGTACGAGTGTTCGAACCGTATTGCGCAAGAAATGGTTTGTAAACCCCGTATTTACATATCTGCCACTGTGCAGGAGAATCCGTATAGGTGTTCGAGTGTTCGAACCGCAATGCGCAAGAAATGGTACGAAAACCCCGTATTTACATATCTGCCACTGTGCAGGAGAATCCGTATAGGTGTTCGATTGTTCGAACCGTAATGCGCAAGAAATGGTACGGAAACCCCGTATTTACATACCTGCCACTGTGCAGGAGAATCCGTATAGGTGTTCGAGTGTTCGAACCGTATTGCGCAAGAAATGGTATGTAAACCCCGTATTCACATATCTGCCACTGTGCAGGAGAATCCGTATAGGTGTTCGAGTGTTCGAACCGTAATGCGGAAGAAATGGTATGTAAACCCCGTATTTACATATCTGCCACTGTGCAGGAGAATCCGTATAGGTGTTCGAGTGTTCGAACCGTATTGCCCAAGAAATGGTTTGTAAACGCCGTATTTACATATCTGCCACAGTGTAGGAGAATCCGTATAGGTGTTCGAGTGTTCGAATCGTAATGCGCAAGAAATGGTATGTAAACCCCGTATTTACATATCTGGCACTGTGCAGGAGAATCCGTATAGGTGTTCGAGTGTTCGAACCGTATTGCGCAAGAAATGGTTTGTAAACCCCGTATTTACATATCTGCCACTGTGCAGGAGAATCCGTATAGGTGTTCGAGTGTTCGAACCGTAATGCGGAAGAAATGGTATGTAAACCCCGTATTTACATATCTGCCACTGTGCAGAAGAATCCGTATAGGTGTTCAAGTGTTCGAACCGTATTGCCCAAGAAATGGTTTGTAAACGCCGTATTTACATATCTGCCACAGTGCAGGAGAATCCGTATAGGTATTCGAGTGTTTAAATCGTAATGCGCAAGAAATGGTATGTAAACCCCGTATTTACATATCTGCCACTGTGCAGGAGAATCCGTATAGGTGTTCGAGTGTTCGAACCGTAATGCGCAAGAATTGGTACGGAAACCCCGTATTTACATATCTGTCACTGTGCAGGAGAATCCGTATAGGTGTTCGAGTGTTCGAACCGTAATGCGCAAGAAATGGTATGTAAACCCCGTATTTACATATCTACCACTGTGCAGGAGAATCCGTATAGGTGTTCGAGTGTTCGAACCGTAATGCGCAAGAAATGGTATGTAAACCCCGTATTTACATATCTGCCACTGTGCAGGAGAATCCGTATAGGTGTTCGAGTGTTCGAACCGTAATGCGCAAGAAATGGTACGGAAACCCCGTATTTACATATCTGCCACTGTGCAGGAGAATCCGTATAGGTGTTCGACTGTTCGAACCGTAATGCGCAAGAAATGGTATGTAAACCCCGTATTTACATATCTGCCACTGTGCAGGAGAATCCGTATAGGTGTTCGATTGTTCGAACCGTATTGCCCAAGAAATGGTTTGTAAACGCCGTATTTACATATCTGCCACTGTGCAGGAGAATCCGTATAGGTGTTCGAGTGTTCGAACCGTAATGCCCAAGAAATGGTATGTAAACCCCGTATTTACATATCTGCCACTGTGCAGGAGAATCCGTATAGGTGTTCGAGTGTTCGAATCGTATTGCGTAAGAATTGGTATGTAGACCCCGTATTTACATATCTGCCACTGTACAGGAGAATCCGTATAGGTGTTCGAGTGTTCGAACCGTAATGCGCAAGAAATGGTATGTAAACCCCGTATTTACATATCTGCCACTGTGCAGGAGAATCCGTATAGGTGTTCGATTGTTCGAACCGTATTGCCCAAGAAATGGTTTGTAAACGCCGTATTTACATATCTGCCACTGTGCAGGAGAATCCGTATAGGTGTTCGAGTGTTCGAACCGTAATGCCCAAGAAATGGTATGTAAACCCCGTATTTACATATCTGCCACTGTGCAGGAGAATCCGTATAGGTGTTCGAGTGTTCGAATCGTATTGCGTAAGAATTGGTATGTAGACCCCGTATTTACATATCTGCCACTGTACAGGAGAATCCGTATAGGTGTTCGAGTGTTCGAACCGTATTGCGCAAGAAATGGTATGTAAACCCCGTATTTACATATCTGCCACTATGCAGGAGAATCCGTATAGGTATTCGAGTGTTCGAACCGTAATGCGCAAGAAATGGTATGTAAACCCCGTATTTACATATCTGCCACTGTGCAGGAGAATCCGTATAGGTGTACGAGTGTTCGAACCGTATTGCGCAAGAAATGGTTTGTAAACCCCGTATTTACATATCTACCACTGTGCAGGAGAATCCGTATAGGTGTTCGAGTGTTCGAACCGCAATGCGCAAGAAATGGTACGAAAACCCCGTATTTACATATCTGCCACTGTGCAGGAGAATCCGTATAGGTGTTCGATTGTTCGAACCGTAATGCGCAAGAAATGGTACGGAAACCCCGTATTTACATACCTGCCACTGTGCAGGAGAATCCGTATAGGTGTTCGAGTGTTCGAACCGTATTGCGCAAGAAATGGTATGTAAACCCCGTATTCACATATCTGCCACTGTGCAGGAGAATCCGTATAGGTGTTCGAGTGTTCGAACCGTAATGCGGAAGAAATGGTATGTAAACCCCGTATTTACATATCTGCCACTGTGCAGGAGAATCCGTATAGGTGTTCGAGTGTTCGAACCGTATTGCCCAAGAAATGGTTTGTAAACGCCGTATTTACATATCTGCCACAGTGCAGGAGAATCCGTATAGGTGTTCGAGTGTTCGAATCGTAATGCGCAAGAAATGGTATGTAAACCCCGTATTTACATATCTGCCACTGTGCAGGAGAATCCGTATAGGTGTTCGAGTGTTCGAACCGTATTGCGCAAGAAATGGTTTGTAAACCCCGTATTTACATATCTGCCACTGTGCAGGAGAATCCGTATAGGTGTTCGAGTGTTCGAACCGCAATGCGCAAGAAATGGTACGAAAACCCCGTATTTACATATCTGCCACTGTGCAGGAGAATCCGTATAGGTGTTCGAGTGTTCGAACCGTAATGCGCAAGAAATGGTATGTAAACCCCGTATTTACATATCTGCCACTGTGCAGGAGAATACGTATAGGTGTTCGATTGTTCGAACCGTATTGCCCAAGAAATGGTTTGTAAACGCCGTATTTACATATCTGCCACTGTGCAGGAGAATCCGTATAGGTGTTCGAGTGTTCGAACCGTAATGCGCAAGAAATGGTATGTAAACCCCGTATTTACATATCTGCCACTGTGCAGGAGAATCCGTATAGGTGTTCGAGTGTTCGAACCGTAATGCGCAAGAAATGGTACGGAAACCCCGTATTTACATATCTGCCACTGTGCAGGAGAATCCGTATAGGTGTTCGAGTGTTCGAACCGTAATGCGCAAGAAATGGTATGTAAACCCCGTATTTACATATCTGCCACTGTGTAGGAGAATCCGTATAGGTGTTCGATTGTTCGAATCGTATTGCCCAAGAAATGGTTTGTAAACGCCGTATTTACATATCTGCCACTGTGCAGGAGAATCCGTATAGGTGTTCGAGTGTTCGAACCGTAATGCGCAAGAAATGGTATGTAAACCCCGTATTTACATATCTGCCACTATGCAGGAGAATCCGTATAGGTGTTCGAGTGTTCGAACCGTAATGCGCAAGAAATGGTACGGCAACCCCGTATTTACATATCTGCCACTGTGTAGGAGAATCCGTATAGGTGTTCGAGTGTTCGAACCGTAATGCGCAAGAAATGTTATGTAAACCCCGTATTTACATATCTACCACTGTGCAGGAGAATCCGTATAGGTGTTCGAGTGTTCGAACCGTAATGCGCAAGAAATGGTATGTAAACCCCGTATTTACATATCTGCCACTGTGCAGGAGAATCCGTATAGGTGTTCGAGTGTTCGAACCGTAATGCGCAAGAAATGGTACGGAAACCCCGTATTTACATATCTGCCACTGTGCAGGAGAATCCGTAGAGGTGTTCGACTGTTCGAACCGTAATGCGCAAGAAATGGTATGTAAACCCCGTATTTACATATCTGCCACTGTGCAGGATAATCCGTATAGGTGTTCGATTGTTCGAACCGTATTGCCCAAGAAATGGTTTGTAAACGCCGTATTTACATATCTGCCACTGTGCAGGAGAATCCGTATAGGTGTTCGAGTGTTCGAACCGTAATGCCCAAGAAATGGTATGTAAACCCCGTATTTACATATCTGCCACTGTGCAGGAGAATCCGTATAGGTGTTCGAGTGTTCGAATCGTATTGCGTAAGAATTGGTATGTAGACCCCGTATTTACATATCTGCCACTGTACAGGAGAATCCGTATAGGTGTTCGAGTGTTCGAACCGTATTGCGCAAGAAATGGTATGTAAACCCCGTATTTACATATCTGCCACTGTGCAGGAGAATCCGTATAGGTATTCGAGTGTTCGAACCGTAATGCGCAAGAAATGGTATGTAAACCCCGTATTTACATATCTGCCACTGTGCAGGAGAATCCGTATAGGTGTACGAGTGTTCGAACCGTATTGCCCAAGAAATGGTTTGTAAACGCCGTATTTACATATCTGCCACTGTGCAGGAGAATCCGTATAGGTGTTCGAGTGTTCGAACCGTAATGCGCAAGAAATGGTATGTAAACCCCGTATTTACATATCTGCCACTGTGCAGGAGAATCCGTATAGGTGTTCGAGTGTTCGAACCGTAATCCGCAAGAAATGGTACGGAAACCCCGTATTTACATATCTGCCACTGTGCAGGAGAATCCGTATAGGTGTTCAAGTGTTCGAACCGTATTGCCCAAGAAATGGTTTGAAAACGCCGTATTTACATATCTGCCACAGTGCAGGAGAATCCGTATAGGTATTCGAGTGTTTAAATCGTAATGCGCAAGAAATGGTATGTAAACCCCGTATTTACATATCTGCCACTGTGCAGGAGAATCCGTATAGGTGTTCGAGTGTTCGAACCGTAATGCGCAAGAATTGGTACGGAAACCCCGTATTTACATATCTGCCACTGTGCAGGAGAATCCGTATAGGTGTTCGAGTGTTCGAACCGTAATGCGCAAGAAATGGTATGTAAACCCCGTATTTACATATCTACCACTGTGCAGGAGAATCCGTATAGGTGTTCGAGTGTTCGAACCGTAATGCGCAAGAAATGGTATGTAAACCCCGTATTTACATATCTGCCACTGTGCAGGAGAATCCGTATAGGTGTTCGAGTGTTCGAACCGTAATGCGCAAGAAATGGTACGGAAACCCCGTATTTACATATCTGCCACTGTGCAGGAGAATCCGTATAGGTGTTCGACTGTTCGAACCGTAATGCGCAAGAAATGGTATGTAAACCCCGTATTTACATATCTGCCACTGTGCAGGAGAATCCGTATAGGTGTTCGATTGTTCGAACCGTATTGCCCAAGAAATGGTTTGTAAACGCCGTATTTACATATCTGCCACTGTGCAGGAGAATCCGTATAGGTGTTCGAGTGTTCGAACCGTAATGCCCAAGAAATGGTATGTAAACCCCGTATTTACATATCTGCCACTGTGCAGGAGAATCCGTATAGGTGTTCGAGTGTTCGAATCGTATTGCGTAAGAATTGGTATGTAGACCCCGTATTTACATATCTGCCACTGTACAGGAGAATCCGTATAGGTGTTCGAGTGTTCGAACCGTATTGCGCAAGAAATGGTATGTAAACCCCGTATTTACATATCTGCCACTATGCAGGAGAATCCGTATAGGTATTCGAGTGTTCGAACCGTAATGCGCAAGAAATGGTATGTAAACCCCGTATTTACATATCTGCCACTGTGCAGGAGAATCCGTATAGGTGTACGAGTGTTCGAACCGTATTGCGCAAGAAATGGTTTGTAAACCCCGTATTTACATATCTGCCACTGTGCAGGAGAATCCGTATAGGTGTTCGAGTGTTCGAACCGCAATGCGCAAGAAATGGTACGAAAACCCCGTATTTACATATCTGCCACTGTGCAGGAGAATCCGTATAGGTGTTCGATTGTTCGAACCGTAATGCGCAAGAAATGGTACGGAAACCCCGTATTTACATACCTGCCACTGTGCAGGAGAATCCGTATAGGTGTTCGAGTGTTCGAACCGTAATGCGCAAGAAATGGTACGGAAACCCCGTATTTACATATCTGCCACTGTGCAGGAGAATCCGTATAGGTGTTCGACTGTTCGAACCGTAATGCGCAAGAAATGGTATGTAAACCCCGTATTTACATATCTGCCACTGTGCAGGAGAATCCGTATAGGTGTTCGATTGTTCGAACCGTATTGCCCAAGAAATGGTTTGTAAACGCCGTATTTACATATCTGCCACTGTGCAGGAGAATCCGTATAGGTGTTCGAGTGTTCGAACCGTAATGCCCAAGAAATGGTATGTAAACCCCGTATTTACATATCTGCCACTGTGCAGGAGAATCCGTATAGGTGTTCGAGTGTTCGAATCGTATTGCGTAAGAATTGGTATGTAGACCCCGTATTTACATATCTGCCACTGTACAGGAGAATCCGTATAGGTGTTCGAGTGTTCGAACCGTATTGCGCAAGAAATGGTATGTAAACCCCGTATTTACATATCTGCCACTATGCAGGAGAATCCGTATAGGTATTCGAGTGTTCGAACCGTAATGCGCAAGAAATGGTATGTAAACCCCGTATTTACATATCTGCCACTGTGCAGGAGAATCCGTATAGGTGTACGAGTGTTCGAACCGTATTGCGCAAGAAATGGTTTGTAAACCCCGTATTTACATATCTGCCACTGTGCAGGAGAATCCGTATAGGTGTTCGAGTGTTCGAACCGCAATGCGCAAGAAATGGTACGAAAACCCCGTATTTACATATCTGCCACTGTGCAGGAGAATCCGTATAGGTGTTCGATTGTTCGAACCGTAATGCGCAAGAAATGGTACGGAAACCCCGTATTTACATACCTGCCACTGTGCAGGAGAATCCGTATAGGTGTTCGAGTGTTCGAACCGTATTGCGCAAGAAATGGTATGTAAACCCCGTATTCACATATCTGCCACTGTGCAGGAGAATCCGTATAGGTGTTCGAGTGTTCGAACCGTAATGCGGAAGAAATGGTATGTAAACCCCGTATTTACATATCTGCCACTGTGCAGGAGAATCCGTATAGGTGTTCGAGTGTTCGAACCGTATTGCCCAAGAAATGGTTTGTAAACGCCGTATTTACATATCTGCCACAGTGCAGGAGAATCCGTATAGGTGTTCGAGTGTTCGAATCGTAATGCGCAAGAAATGGTATGTAAACCCCGTATTTACATATCTGCCACTGTGCAGGAGAATCCGTATAGGTGTTCGAGTGTTCGAACCGTATTGCGCAAGAAATGGTTTGTAAACCCCGTATTTACATATCTGCCACTGTGCAGGAGAATCCGTATAGGTGTTCGAGTGTTCGAACCGCAATGCGCAAGAAATGGTACGAAAACCCCGTATTTACATATCTGCCACTGTGCAGGAGAATCCGTATAGGTGTTCGAGTGTTCGAACCGTAATGCGCAAGAAATGGTATGTAAACCCCGTATTTACATATCTGCCACTGTGCAGGAGAATCCGTATAGGTGTTCGATTGTTCGAACCGTATTGCCCAAGAAATGGTTTGTAAACGCCGTATTTACATATCTGCCACTGTGCAGGAGAATCCGTATAGGTGTTCGAGTGTTCGAACCGTAATGCGCAAGAAATGGTATGTAAACCCCGTATTTACATATCTGCCACTGTGCAGGAGAATCCGTATAGGTGTTCGAGTGTTCGAACCGTAATGCGCAAGAAATGGTACGGAAACCCCGTATTTACATATCTGCCACTGTGCAGGAGAATCCGTATAGGTGTTCGAGTGTTCGAACCGTAATGCGCAAGAAATGGTATGTAAACCCCGTATTTACATATCTGCCACTGTGTAGGAGAATCCGTATAGGTGTTCGATTGTTCGAATCGTATTGCCCAAGAAATGGTTTGTAAACGCCGTATTTACATATCTGCCACTGTGCAGGAGAATCCGTATAGGTGTTCGAGTGTTCGAACCGTAATGCGCAAGAAATGGTATGTAAACCCCGTATTTACATATCTGCCACTATGCAGGAGAATCCGTATAGGTGTTCGAGTGTTCGAACCGTAATGCGCAAGAAATGGTACGGCAACCCCGTATTTACATATCTGCCACTGTGTAGGAGAATCCGTATAGGTGTTCGAGTGTTCGAACCGTAATGCGCAAGAAATGTTATGTAAACCCCGTATTTACATATCTACCACTGTGCAGGAGAATCCGTATAGGTGTTCGAGTGTTCGAACCGTAATGCGCAAGAAATGGTATGTAAACCCCGTATTTACATATCTGCCACTGTGCAGGAGAATCCGTATAGGTGTTCGAGTGTTCGAACCGTAATGCGCAAGAAATGGTACGGAAACCCCGTATTTACATATCTGCCACTGTGCAGGAGAATCCGTAGAGGTGTTCGACTGTTCGAACCGTAATGCGCAAGAAATGGTATGTAAACCCCGTATTTACATATCTGCCACTGTGCAGGATAATCCGTATAGGTGTTCGATTGTTCGAACCGTATTGCCCAAGAAATGGTTTGTAAACGCCGTATTTACATATCTGCCACTGTGCAGGAGAATCCGTATAGGTGTTCGAGTGTTCGAACCGTAATGCCCAAGAAATGGTATGTAAACCCCGTATTTACATATCTGCCACTGTGCAGGAGAATCCGTATAGGTGTTCGAGTGTTCGAATCGTATTGCGTAAGAATTGGTATGTAGACCCCGTATTTACATATCTGCCACTGTACAGGAGAATCCGTATAGGTGTTCGAGTGTTCGAACCGTATTGCGCAAGAAATGGTATGTAAACCCCGTATTTACATATCTGCCACTGTGCAGGAGAATCCGTATAGGTATTCGAGTGTTCGAACCGTAATGCGCAAGAAATGGTATGTAAACCCCGTATTTACATATCTGCCACTGTGCAGGAGAATCCGTATAGGTGTACGAGTGTTCGAACCGTATTGCCCAAGAAATGGTTTGTAAACGCCGTATTTACATATCTGCCACTGTGCAGGAGAATCCGTATAGGTGTTCGAGTGTTCGAACCGTAATGCGCAAGAAATGGTATGTAAACCCCGTATTTACATATCTGCCACTGTGCAGGAGAATCCGTATAGGTGTTCGAGTGTTCGAACCGTAATCCGCAAGAAATGGTACGGAAACCCCGTATTTACATATCTGCCACTGTGCAGGAGAATCCGTATAGGTGTTCGAGTGTTCGA
The DNA here is from genome assembly GCF_055761805.1 of Camellia sinensis. Taxonomy (NCBI): domain Eukaryota; kingdom Viridiplantae; phylum Streptophyta; class Magnoliopsida; order Ericales; family Theaceae; genus Camellia; species Camellia sinensis. The sequence goes on from NC_138974.1 coordinate 120,082,010, forward strand.
ACCGTAATGCGCAAGAAATGGTATGTAAACCCCGTATTTACATATCTGCCACTGTGCAGGAGAATCCGTATAGGTGTTCGATTGTTCGAACCGTATTGCCCAAGAAATGGTTTGTAAACGCCGTATTTACATATCTGCCACTGTGCAGGAGAATCCGTATAGGTGTTCGAGTGTTCGAACCGTAATGCGCAAGAAATGGTATGTAAACCCCGTATTTACATATCTGCCACTGTGCAGGAGAATCCGTATAGGTGTTCGAGTGTTCGAACCGTAATGCGCAAGAAATGGTACGGAAACCCCGTATTTACATATCTGCCACTGTGCAGGAGAATCCGTATAGGTGTTCGAGTGTTCGAACCGTAATGCGCAAGAAATGGTATGTAAACCCCGTATTTACATATCTGCCACTGTGTAGGAGAATCCGTATAGGTGTTCGATTGTTCGAATCGTATTGCCCAAGAAATGGTTTGTAAACGCCGTATTTACATATCTGCCACTGTGCAGGAGAATCCGTATAGGTGTTCGAGTGTTCGAACCGTAATGCGCAAGAAATGGTATGTAAACCCCGTATTTACATATCTGCCACTGTGCAGGAGAATCCGTATAGGTGTTCGAGTGTTCGAACCGTAATGCGCAAGAAGTGGTACGGAAACCCCGTATTTACATATCTGCCACTGTGGAGGAGAATCCGTATAGGTGTTCGAGTGTTCGAACCGTAATGCGCAAGAAATGGTATGTAAACCCCGTATTTACATATCTACCACTGTGCAGGAGAATCCGTATAGGTGTTCGAGTGTTCGAACCGTAATGCGCAAGAAATGGTATGTAAACCCCGTATTTACATATCTGCCACTGTGCAGGAGAATCCGTATAGGTGTTCGAGTGTTCGAACCGTAATGCGCAAGAAATGGTACGGAAACCCCGTATTTACATATCTGCCACTGTGCAGGAGAATCCGTATAGGTGTTCGACTGTTCGAACCGTAATGCGCAAGAAATGGTATGTAAACCCCGTATTTACATATCTGCCACTGTGCAGGATAATCCGTATAGGTGTTCGATTGTTCGAACCGTATTGCCCAAGAAATGGTTTGTAAACGCCGTATTTACATATCTGCCACTGTGCAGGAGAATCCGTATAGGTGTTCGAGTGTTCGAACCGTAATACCCAAGAAATGGTATGTAAACCCCGTATTTACATATCTGCCACTGTGCAGGAGAATCCGTATAGGTGTTCGAGTGTTCGAATCGTATTGCGTAAGAATTGGTATGTAGACCCCGTATTTACATATCTGCCACTGTACAGGAGAATCCGTATAGGTGTTCGAGTGTTCGAACCGTATTGCGCAAGAAATGGTATGTAAACCCCGTATTTACATATCTGCCACTGTGTAGGAGAACCCGTATAGGTGTTCGATTGTTCGAATCGTATTGCACAAGAAATGGTTTGTAAACACCGTATTTACATATCTGCCACTGTGCAGGAGAATCCGTATAGGTGTTCGAGTGTTCGAACCGTAATGCGCAAGAAATGGTATGTAAACCCCGTATTTACATATCTGCCACTGTGCAGGAGAATCCGTATAGGTGTTCGAGTGTTCGAACCGTAATGCGCAAGAAATGGTACGGAAACCCCGTATTTACATATCTGCCACTGTGCAGGAGAATCCGTATAGGTATTCGAGTGTTCGAACCGTAATGCGCAAGAAATGGTATGTAAACCCCGTATTTACATATCTGCCACTGTGCAGGAGAATCCGTATAGGTGTACGAGTGTTCGAACCGTATTGCCCAAGAAATGGTTTGTAAACGCCGTATTTACATATCTGCCACTGTGCAGGAGAATCCGTATAGGTGTTCGAGTGTTCGAACCGTAATGCGCAAGAAATGGTATGTAAACCCCGTATTTACATATCTGCCACTGTGCAGGAGAATCCGTATAGGTGTTCGAGTGTTCGAACCGTAATGCGCAAGAAATGGTACGGAAACCCCGTATTTACATATCTGCCACTGTGCAGGAGAATCCGTATAGGTGTTCGAGTGTTCGAACCGTAATGCGCAAGAAATGGTATGTAAACCCCGTATTTACATATCTGCCACTGTGTAGGAGAACCCGTATAGGTGTTCGATTGTTCGAATCGTATTGCCCAAGAAATGGTTTGTAAACACCGTATTTACATATCTGCCACTGTGCAGGAGAATCCGTATAGGTGTTCGAGTGTTCGAACCGTAATGCGCAAGAAATGGTATGTAAACCCCGTATTTACATATCTGCCACTGTGCAGGAGAATCCGTATAGGTGTTCGAGTGTTCGAACCGTAATGCGCAAGAAATGGTACGGAAACCCCGTATTTACATATCTGCCACTGTGCAGGAGAATCCGTATAGGTGTTCGAGTGTTCGAACCGTAATGCGCAAGAAATGGTATGTAAACCCCGTATTTACATATCTACCACTGTGCAGGAGAATTCGTATAGGTGTTCGATTGTTCGAACCGTATGGCCCAAGAAATGGTTTGTAAACGCCGTATTTACATATCTGCCACTGTGCAGGAGAATCCGTATAGGTGTTCGAGTGTTCGAACCGTAATGCGCAAGAAATGGTATGTAAACCCCGTATTTACATATCTGCCACTGTGCAGGAGAATCCGTATAGGTGTTCGATTGTTCGAACCGTATTGCCCAAGAAATGGTTTGTAAACGCCGTATTTACATATCTGCCACTGTGCAGGAGAATCCGTATAGGTGTTCGAGTGTTCGAACCGTAATGCCCAAGAAATGGTATGTAAACCCCGTATTTACATATCTGCCACTGTGCAGGAGAATCCGTATAGGTGTTCGAGTGTTCTAATCGTATTGCGTAAGAATTGGTATGTAGACCCCGTATTTACATATCTGCCACTGTACAGGAGAATCCGTATAGGTGTTCGAGTGTTCGAACCGTATTGCGCAAGAAATGGTATGTAAACCCCGTATTTACATATCTACCACTGTGCAGGAGAATCCGTATAGGTGTTCGAGTGTTCGAACCGTAATTCGCCCGAAATGGTATGTAAAACCCGTATTTACATAACTGCCACTGTGCAGGAGAATCCGTATAGGTGTTCGAGTGTTCGAACCCTAATGCGTGAGAAATGGTAGGTAAACGCCGTATTTACATATCTGCCACTGTACAGGAGAATCCGTACAGGTGTTCGAGTGTTCGAACCGTATTGCGCAAGAAATGGTATGTAAACCCCGTATTTACATATCTGCCACTGTGCAGGAGAATCCGTATAGGTATTCGAGTGTTCGAACCGTAATGCGCAAGAAATGGTATGTAAACCCCGTATTTACATATCTGCCACTGTGCAGGAGAATCCGTATAGGTGTACGAGTGTTCGAACCGTATTGCACAAGAAATGGTTTGTAAACCCCGTATTTACATATCTGCCACTGTGCAGGAGAATCCGTATAGGTGTTCGAGTGTTCGAACCGCAATGCGCAAGAAATGGTACGGAAATCCCGTATTTACATATCTGCCACTGTGCAGGAGAATCCGTATAGGTGTTCGAGTGTTCGAACCGTAATGCGCAAGAAATGGTATGTAAACCCTGTATTTACATATCTGCCACTGTGCAGGAGAATCTGTATAGGTGTTCGAGTGTTCGAACCGTATTGCGCAAGAAATGGTATGTAAACCCCGTATTCACATATCTGCCACTGTGCAGGAGAATCCGTATAGGTGTTCGAGTGTTCGAACCGTAATGCGCAAGAAATGGTATGTAAACCCCGTATTTACATATCTGCCACTGTGCAGGAGAATCCGTATAGGTGTTCGAGTGTTCGAACCGTAATGCGCAAGAAATGGTATGTAAACCCCGTATTTACATATCTGCCACTGTGCAGGAGAATCCGTATAGGTGTTCGAGTGTTCGAACCGTAATGCGCAAGAAATGGTACGGAAACCCCGTATTTACATATCTGCCACTGTGCAGGAGAATCCGTATAGGTGTTCGAGTGTTCGAACCGTAATGCGTATGAAATGGTATGTAAACCCCGTATTTACATATCTACCACTGTGCAGGAGAATCCGTATAGGTGTTCGATTGTTCGAACCGTATTGCCCAAGAAATGGTTTGTAAATGCCGTATTTACATATCTGCCACTGTGCAGGAGAATCCGTATAGGTGTTCGAGTGTTCGAACTGTAATGCGCAAGAAATGGTATGTAAACCCCGTATTTACATATCTGCCACTGTGCAGGAGAATCCGTATAGGTGTTCGATTGTTCGAACCGTATTGCCCAAGAAATGGTTTGTAAACGCCGTATTTACATATCTGCCACTGTGCAGGAGAATCCGTATAGGTGTTCGAGTGTTCGAACCGTAATGCCCAAGAAATGGTATGTAAACCCCGTATTTACATATCTGCCACTGTGCAGGAGAATCCGTATAGGTGTTCGAGTGTTCTAATCGTATTGCGTAAGAATTGGTATGTAGACCCCGTATTTACATATCTGCCACTGTACAGGAGAATCCGTATAGGTGTTCGAGTGTTCGAACCGTATTGCGCAAGAAATGGTATGTAAACCCCGTATTTACATATCTACCACTGTGCAGGAGAATCCGTATAGATGTTCGAGTGTTCGAATCGTAATTCGCCCGAAATGGTATGTAAAACCCGTATTTACATATCTGCCACTGTGCAGGTGAATCCGTACAGGTGTTCGAGTGTTCGAACCCTAATGCGTGAGAAATGGTAAGTAAACGCCGTATTTACATATCTGCCACTGTGCAGGAGAATCCGTACAGGTGTTCGAGTGTTCGAACCGTATTGCGCAAGAAATGGTATGTAAACCCCGTATTTACATATCTGCCACTGTGCAGGAGAATCCGTATAGGTATTCGAGTGTTCGAACCGTAATGCGCAAGAAATGGTATGTAAACCCCGTATTTACATATCTGCCACTGTGCAGGAGAATCCGTATAGGTGTACGAGTGTTCGAACCGTATTGCACAAGAAATGGTTTGTAAACCCCGTATTTACATATCTGCCACTGTGCAGGAGAATCCGTATAGGTGTTCGAGTGTTCGAACCGCAATGCGCAAGAAATGGTACGGAAACCCCGTATTTACATATCTGCCACTGTGCAGGAGAATCCGTGTAGGTGTTCGAGTGTTCGAACCGTATTGCCCAAGAAATGGTTTGCAAACGCCGTATTTACATATCTGCCACTGTGCAGGAGAATCCGTATAGGTGTTCGAGTGTTCGAATCGTAATGCGCAAGAAATGGTATGTAAACCCCGTATTTACATATCTGCCACTGTGCAGGAGAATCCGTATAGGTGTTCGAGTGTTCGAACCGTAATGCGCAAGAAATGGTACGGAAACCCCGTATTTACATATCTGCCACTGTGCAGGAGAATCCGTATAGGTGTTCGAGTGTTCGAACCGTAATGCGCAAGAAATGGTATGTAAACCCCGTATTTACATATCTGCCACTGTGCAGGAGAATCCGTATAGGTGTTCGATTGTTCGAACCGTATTGCCCAAGAAATGGTTTGTAAACGCCGTATTTACATATCTGCCACTGTGCAGGAGAATCCGTATAGGTGTTCGAGTGTTCGAACCGTAATTCGCCCGAAATGGTATGTAAAACCCGTATTTACATATCTGCCACTGTGCAGGAGAATCCGTATAGGTGTTCGAGTGTTCGAACCCAAATGCGTGAGAAATGGTAAGTGAACGCCGTATTTACATATCTGCCACTGTGCAGGAGAATCCGTATAGGTGTTCGAGTGTTCGAACCGTATTGCGCAAGAAATGGTATGTAAACCCCGTATTTACATATCTGCCACTGTGCAGGAGAATCCGTATACGTATTCGAGTGTTCGAACCGTAATGCGCAAGATATGGTATGTAGACCCCGTATTTACATATCTGCCACTGTGCAGGAGAATCAGTATAGGTGTACGAATGTTCGAACCGTATTGCGCAAGAAATGGTTTGTAAACCCCGTATTTACATATCTGCCACTGTGCAGGAGAATCCGTAGAGGTGTTTGAGTGTTCGAACCGCAATGCGCAAAAAATGGTACGGAAACCCCGTATTTACATATCTGCCACTGTGCAGGAGAATCCGTATAGGTGTTCGAGTGTTCGAACCATAATGCGCAAGAAATGGTATGTAAACCCCGTATTTACATATCTGCCACTGTGCAGTAGAATCCGTATAGGTGTTCGAGTGTTCGAACCGTATTGCGCAAGAAATGGTATGTAAATCCCGTATTTACATATCTGCCACTGTGCAGGAGAATCCGTATAGGTGTTCGAGTGTTCGAACCGTAATGTGCAAGAAATGGTATGTAAACCCCGTATTTACATATCTGCCACTGTGCAGGAGAATCCGTATAGGTGTTCGAGGGTTCGAACCGTAATGCGCAAGAAATGGTATGTAAACCCCGCATTTACATATCTGCCACTGTGCAGGAGAATCCGTATAGGTGTTCTAGTGTTCGAACCGTATTGCCCAAGAAATGGTTTGTAAACGCCGTAATTACATATCTGCCACTGTGCAGGAGAATCCGTATAGGTGTTCGAGTGTTCGAATCGTAATGCGCAAGAAATGGTATGTAAACCCCGTATTTACATATCTGCCACTGTGCAGGAGAATCCGTATAGGTGTTCGAGTGTTCGAACCGCATTGCCCAAGAAATGGTATGTAAACCCCGTATTTACATATCTGCCACTGTGCAGGAGAATCTGTATAGGTATTCGAGTGTTCGAACCGTAATGCGCAAGAAATGGTATGTAAACCCCGTATTTACATATCTGCCACTGTGCAGGAGAATCCGTATAGGTGTTCGAGTGTTCGAACCGTAATGCGCAAGAAATGGTACGGAAACCCCGAATTTACATATCTGCCACTGTGCAGGAGAATCCGTATAGGTGTTCGAGTGTTCGAACCGTAATGCGCAAGAAATGGTATGTAAACCCCGTATTTACATATCTGCCACTGTGCAGGAGAATCCGTATAGGTGTTCGATTGTTCGAACCGTATTGCCCAAGAAATGGTTTGTAAACGCCGTATTTACATATCTGCCACTGTGCAGGAGAATCCGTATAGGTGTTCGAGTGTTCGAACCGTAATGCGCAAGAAATGGTATGTAAACCCCGTATTTACATATCTGCCACTGTGCAGGAGAATCCGTATAGGTGTTCGAGTGTTCGAACCGTAATGCGCAAGAAATGGTACGGAAACCCCGTATTTACATATCTGCCACTGTGCAGGAGAATCCGTATAGGTGTTCGATTGTTCGAACCGTAATGCGCAAGAAATGGTATGTAAACCCCGTATTTACATATCTGCCACTGTGCAGGAGAATCCGTATAGGTGTTCGATTGTTCGAACCGTATTGCCCAAGAAATGGTTTGTAAACGCCGTATTTACATATCTGCCACTGTGTAGGAGAATCCGTATAGGTGTTCGGGTGTTCGAACCGTAATGCGCAAGAAATGGTATGTAAACCCCGTATTTACATATCTGCCACTGTGCAGGAGAATCCGTATAGGTGTTCGAGTGTTCGAACCGTAATGCGCAAGAAATGGTACGGAAACCCCGTATTTACATATCTGCCACTGTGCAGGAGAATCCGTATAGGTGTTCGAGTGTTCGAACCGTAATGCGCAAGAAATGGTATGTAAACCCCGTATTTACATATCTGCCACTGTGCAGGAGAATCCGTATAGGTGTTCGATTGTTCGAACCGTATTGCCCAAGAAATGGTTTGTAAACGCCGTATTTACATATCTGCCACTGTGCAGGAGAATCCGTATAGGTGTTCGAGTGTTCGAACCGTAATGCGCAAGAAATGGTATGTAAACCCCGTATTTACATATCTGCCACTGTGCAGGAGAATCCGTATAGGTGTTCGAGTGTTCGAACCGTAATGCGCAAGAAATGGTACGGAAACCCCGTATTTACATATCTGCCACTGTGCAGGAGAATCCGTATAGGTGTTCGATTGTTCGAACCGTAATGCGCAAGAAATGGTATGTAAACCCCGTATTTACATATCTGCCACTGTGCAGGAGAATCCGTATAGGTGTTCGATTGTTCGAACCGTATTGCCCAAGAAATGGTTTGTAAACGCCGTATTTACATATCTGCCACTGTGCAGGAGAATCCGTATAGGTGTTCGGGTGTTCGAACCGTAATGCGCAAGAAATGGTATGTAAACCCCGTATTTACATATCTGCCACTGTGCAGGAGAATCCGTATAGGTGTTCGAGTGTTCGAACCGTAATGCGCAAGAAATGGTACGGAAACCCCGTATTTACATATCTGCCACTGTGCAGGAGAATCCGTATAGGTGTTCGAGTGTTCGAACCGTAATGCGCAAGAAATGGTATGTAAACCCCGTATTTACATATCTGCCACTGTGCAGGAGAATCCGTATAGGTGTTCGATTGTTCGAATCGTATTGCCCAAGAAATGGTTTGTAAACGCCGTATTTACATATCTGCCACTGTGCAGGAGAATCCGTATAGGTGTTCGAGTGTTCGAACCGTAATGCGCAAGAAATGGTATGTAAACCCCGTATTTACATATCTGCCACTGTGCAGGAGAATCCGTATAGGTGTTCGAGTGTTCGAACCGTATTGCCCAAGAAATGGTTTGTAAACGCCGTATTTACATATCTGCCACTGTGCAGGAGAATCCGTATAGGTGTTCGAGTGTTCGAATCGTAATGCGCAAGAAATGGTATGTAAACCCCGTATTTACATATCTGCCACTGTGCAGGAGAATCCGTATAGGTGTTCGAGTGTTCGAACCGTAATGCGCAAGAAATGGTACGGAAACCCCGTATTTACATATCTGCCACTGTGCAGGAGAATCCGTATAGGTGTTCGAGTGTTCGAACCGTAATGCGCAAGAAATGGTATGTAAACCCCGTATTTACATATCTGCCACTGTGCAGGAGAATCCGTATAGGTGTTCGATTGTTCAAACCGTATTGCCCAAGAAATGGTTTGTAAACGCCGTATTTACATATCTGCCACTGTGCAGGAGAATCCGTATAGGTGTTCGAGTGTTCGAACCGTAATTCGCCCGAAATGGTATGTAAAACCCGTATTTACATATCTGCCACTGTGCAAGAGAATCCGTATAGGTGTTCGAGTGTTCGAACCCAAATGCGTGAGAAATGGTAAGTAAACGCCGTATTTACATATCTGCCACTGTGCAGGAGAATCCGTATAGGTGTTCGAGTGTTCGAACCGTAATGCGCAAGAAATGGTATGTAAACCCCGTATTTACATATCTGCCACTGTGCAGGAGAATCCGTATAGGTGTTCGAGTGTTCGAACCGTAATGCGCAAGAAATGGTACGGAAACCCCGTATTTACATATCTGCCACTGTGCAGGAGAATCCGTATAGGTGTTCGAGTGTTCGAACCGTAATGCGCAAGAAATGGTATGTAAACCCCGTATTTACATATCTCCCACTGTGCAGGAGAATCCGTATAGGTGTTCAATTGTTCGAACCGTATTGCCCTAGAAATGGTTTCTAAACGCCGTATTTACATATCTGCCACTGTGCAGGAGAATCCGTATAGGTGTTCGAGTGTTCGAACCGTAATGCGCAAGAAATGGTATGTAAACCCCGTATTTACATATCTGCCACTGTGCAGGAGAATCCGTATAGGTGTTCGATTGTTCGAACCGTATTGCCCAAGAAATGGTTTGTAAACGCCGTATTTACATATCTGCCACTGTGCAGGAGAATCCGTATAGGTGTTCGAGTGTTCGAACCGTAATGCCCAAGAAATGGTATGTAAACCCCGTATTTACATATCTGCCACTGTGCAGGAGAATCCGTATAGGTGTTCGAGTGTTCGAATCGTATTGCATAAGAATTGGTATGTAGACCCCGTATTTACATATCTGCTACTGTACAGGAGAATCCGTATAGGTGTTCGAGTGTTCGAACCGTATTGCGCAAGAAATGGTATGTAAACCCCGTATTTACATATCTACCACTGTGCAGGAGAATCCGTATAGGTGTTCGAGTGTTCGAACCGTAATTCGCCCGAAATGGTATGTAAAACCCGTATTTACATATCTGCCACTGTGCAGGAGAATCCGTATAAGTGTTCGAGTGTTCGAACCCTAATGCGTGAGAAATGGTAAGTAAACGCCGTATTTACATATCTGCCACTGTGCAGGAGAATCCGTACAGGTGTTCGAGTGTTCGAACCGTATTGCGCAAGAAATGGTATGTAAACCCCGTATTTACATATCTGCCACTGTGCAGGAGAATCCGTATAGGTATTCGAGTGTTCGAACCGTAATGCGCAAGAAATGGTATGTAAACCCCGTATTTACATATATGCCACTGTGCAGGAGAATCCGTATAGGTGTACGAGTGTTCGAACCGTATTGCACAAGAAATGGTATGTAAACCCCGTATTTACATATCTGCCACTGTGCAGGAGAATCCGTATAGGTGTTCGAGTGTTCGAACCGCAATGAGCAAGAAATGGTACCGAAACCCCGTATTTACATATCTGCCACTGTGCAGGAGAATCCGTATAGGTGTTCGAGTGTTCGAACCGTAATGCGCAAGAAATGGTATGTAAACCCTGTATTTACATATCTGCCACTGTGCTGGAGAATCCGTATAGGTGTTCGAGTGTTCGAACCGTATTGCGCAAGAAATGGTATGTAAACCCCGTATTCACATATCTGCCACTGTGCAGGAGAATCCGTATAAGTGTTCGAGTGAACCGTAATGCGCAAGAAAAGGTATGTAAACCCCGTATTTACATATCTGCCACTGTGCAGGAGAATCCGTATAGGTGTTCGAGTGTTCGAACCGTAATGCGCAAGAAATGGTATGTAAACCCCGTATTTACATATCTGCCACTGTGCAGGAGAATCCGTATAGGTGTTCGATTGTTCGAATCGTATTGCCCAAGAAATGGTTTGTAAACGCCGTATTTACATATCTGCCACTGTGCAGGAGAATCCGTATAGGTGTTCGAGTGTTCGAACCGTAATGCGCAAGAAATGGTATGTAAACCCCGTATTTACATATCTGCCACTGTGCAGGAGAATCCGTATAGGTGTTCGAGTGTTCGAACCGTATTGCCCAAGAAATGGTTTGTAAACGCCGTATTTACATATCTGCCACTGTGCAGGAGAATCCGTATAGGTGTTCGAGTGTTCGAATCGTAATGCGCAAGAAATGGTATGTAAACCCCGTATTTACATATCTGCCACTGTGCAGGAGAATCCGTATAGGTGTTCGAGTGTTCGAACCGTAATGCGCAAGAAATGGTACGGAAACCCCGTATTTACATATCTGCCACTGTGCAGGAGAATCCGTATAGGTGTTCGAGTGTTCGAACCGTAATGCGCAAGAAATGGTATGTAAACCCCGTATTTACATATCTGCCACTGTGCAGGAGAATCCGTATAGGTGTTCGATTGTTCAAACCGTATTGCCCAAGAAATGGTTTGTAAACGCCGTATTTACATATCTGCCACTGTGCAGGAGAATCCGTATAGGTGTTCGAGTGTTCGAACCGTAATTCGCCCGAAATGGTATGTAAAACCCGTATTTACATATCTGCCACTGTGCAGGAGAATCCGTATAGGTGTTCGAGTGTTCGAACCCAAATGCGTGAGAAATGGTAAGTAAACGCCGTATTTACATATCTGCCACTGTGCAGGAGAATCCGTATAGGTGTTCGAGTGTTCGAACCGTAATGCGCAAGAAATGGTATGTAAACCCCGTATTTACATATCTGCCACTGTGCAGGAGAATCCGTATAGGTGTTCGAGTGTTCGAACCGTAATGCGCAAGAAATGGTACGGAAACCCCGTATTTACATATCTGCCACTGTGCAGGAGAATCCGTATAGGTGTTCGAGTGTTCGAACCGTAATGCGCAAGAAATGGTATGTAAACCCCGTATTTACATATCTCCCACTGTGCAGGAGAATCCGTATAGGTGTTCAATTGTTCGAACCGTATTGCCCTAGAAATGGTTTCTAAACGCCGTATTTACATATCTGCCACTGTGCAGGAGAATCCGTATAGGTGTTCGAGTGTTCGAACCGTAATGCGCAAGAAATGGTATGTAAACCCCGTATTTACATATCTGCCACTGTGCAGGAGAATCCGTATAGGTGTTCGATTGTTCGAACCGTATTGCCCAAGAAATGGTTTGTAAACGCCGTATTTACATATCTGCCACTGTGCAGGAGAATCCGTATAGGTGTTCGAGTGTTCGAACCGTAATGCCCAAGAAATGGTATGTAAACCCCGTATTTACATATCTGCCACTGTGCAGGAGAATCCGTATAGGTGTTCGAGTGTTCGAATCGTATTGCATAAGAATTGGTATGTAGACCCCGTATTTACATATCTGCTACTGTACAGGAGAATCCGTATAGGTGTTCGAGTGTTCGAACCGTATTGCGCAAGAAATGGTATGTAAACCCCGTATTTACATATCTACCACTGTGCAGGAGAATCCGTATAGGTGTTCGAGTGTTCGAACCGTAATTCGCCCGAAATGGTATGTAAAACCCGTATTTACATATCTGCCACTGTGCAGGAGAATCCGTATAAGTGTTCGAGTGTTCGAACCCTAATGCGTGAGAAATGGTAAGTAAACGCCGTATTTACATATCTGCCACTGTGCAGGAGAATCCGTACAGGTGTTCGAGTGTTCGAACCGTATTGCGCAAGAAATGGTATGTAAACCCCGTATTTACATATCTGCCACTGTGCAGGAGAATCCGTATAGGTATTCGAGTGTTCGAACCGTAATGCGCAAGAAATGGTATGTAAACCCCGTATTTACATATATGCCACTGTGCAGGAGAATCCGTATAGGTGTACGAGTGTTCGAACCGTATTGCACAAGAAATGGTATGTAAACCCCGTATTTACATATCTGCCACTGTGCAGGAGAATCCGTATAGGTGTTCGAGTGTTCGAACCGCAATGAGCAAGAAATGGTACCGAAACCCCGTATTTACATATCTGCCACTGTGCAGGAGAATCCGTATAGGTGTTCGAGTGTTCGAACCGTAATGCGCAAGAAATGGTATGTAAACCCTGTATTTACATATCTGCCACTGTGCTGGAGAATCCGTATAGGTGTTCGAGTGTTCGAACCGTATTGCGCAAGAAATGGTATGTAAACCCCGTATTCACATATCTGCCACTGTGCAGGAGAATCCGTATAAGTGTTCGAGTGAACCGTAATGCGCAAGAAAAGGTATGTAAACCCCGTATTTACATATCTGCCACTGTGCAGGAGAATCCGTATAGGTGTTCGAGTGTTCGAACCGTAATGCGCAAGAAATGGTATGTAAACCCCGTATTTACATATCTGCCACTGTGCGGGAGAATCCGTATAGGTGTTCGAGTGTTCGAACCGTAATGCGCAAGAAATGGTACGGAAACCCCGTATTTACATATCTGCCACTGTGCAGGAGAATCCGTATAGGTGTTCGAGTGTTCGAACCGTAATGCGCAAGAAATGGTATGTAAACCCCGTATTTACATATCTACCACTGTGCAGGAGAATCCGTATAGGTGTTCGATTGTTCGAACCGTATTGCCCAGGAAATGGTTTGTAAACGCCGTATTTACATATCTGCCACTGTGCAGGAGAATCCGTATAGGTGTTCGAGTGTTCGAACTGTAATGCGCAAGAAATGGTATGTAAACCCCGTATTTACATATCTGCCACTGTGCAGGAGAATCCGTATAGGTGTTCGATTGTTCGAACCGTATTGCCCAAGAAATGGTTTGTAAACGCCGTATTTACATATCTGCCACTGTGCAGGAGAATCCGTATAGGTGTTCGAGTGTTCGAACCGTAATGCCCAAGAAATGGTATGTAAACCCTGTATTTACATATCTGCCACTGTGCAGGAGAATCCGTATAGGTGTTCGAGTGTTCGAATCGTATTGCATAAGAATTGGTATGTAGACCCCGTATTTACATATCTGCCACTGTACAGGAGAATCCGTATAGGTGTTCGAGTGTTCGAACCGTATTGCGCAAGAAATGGTATGTAAACCCCGTATTTACATATCTACCACTGTGCTGGAGAATCCGTATAGGTGTTCGAGTGTTCGAACCGTAATTCGCCCGAAATGGTATGTAAAACCCGTATTTACATATCTGCCACTGTGCAGGAGAATCCGTATAGGTGTTCGAGTGTTCGAACCCTAATGCGTGAGAAATGGTAAGTAAACGCCGTATTTACATATCTGCCACTGTGCAGGAGAATCCGTACAGGTGTTCGAGTGTTCGAACCGTATTGCGCAAGAAATGGTATGTAAACCCCGTATTTACATATCTGCCACTGTGCAGGAGAATCCGTATAGGTATTCGAGTTTTCGAACCGTAATGCGCAAGAAATGGTATGTAAACCCCGTATTTACATATATGCCACTGTGCAGGAGAATCCGTATAGGTGTACGAGTGTTCGAACCGTATTGCACAAGAAATGGTTTGTAAACCCTGTATTTACATATCTGCCACTGTGCAGGAGAATCCGTATAGGTGTTCGAGTGTTCGAACCGCAATGCGCAAGAAATGGTACGGAAACCCCGTATTTACATATCTGCCACTGTGCAGGAGAATCCGTATAGGTGTTCGAGTGTTCGAACCGTAATGCGCAAGAAATGGTATGTAAACCCTGTATTTACATATCTGCCACTGTGCAGGAGAATCCGTATAGGTGTTCGAGTGTTCGAACCGTATTGCGCAAGAAATGGTATGTAAACCCCGTATTCACATATCTGCCACTGTGCAGGAGAATCCGTATAGGTGTTCGAGTGAACCGTAATGCGCAAGAAAAGGTATGTAAACCCCGTATTTACATATCTGCCACTGTGCAGGAGAATCCGTATAGGTGTTCGAGTGTTCGAACCGTAATGCGCAAGAAATGGTATGTAAACCCCGTATTTACATATCTGCCACTGTGCAGGAGAATCCGTATAGGTGTTCGAGTGTTCGAACCGTAATGCGCAAGAAATGGTACGGAAACCCCGTATTTACATATCTGCCACTGTGCAGGAGAATCCGTATAGGTGTTCGAGTGTTCGAACCGTAATGCGCAAGAAATGGTATGTAAACCCCGTATTTACATATCTACCACTGTGCAGGAGAATCCGTATAGGTGTTCGATTGTTCGAACCGTATTGCCCAGGAAATGGTTTGTAAACGCCGTATTTACATATCTGCCACTGTGCAGGAGAATCCGTATAGGTGTTCGAGTGTTCGAACTGTAATGCGCAAGAAATGGTATGTAAACCCCGTATTTACATATCTGCCACTGTGCAGGAGAATCCGTATAGGTGTTCGATTGTTCGAACCGTATTGCCCAAGAAATGGTTTGTAAACGCCGTATTTACATATCTGCCACTGTGCAGGAGAATCCGTATAGGTATTCGAGTGTTCGAACCGTAATGCCCAAGAAATGGTATGTAAACCCCGTATTTACATATCTGCCACTGTGCAGGAGAATCCGTATAGGTGTTCGAGTGTTCGAATCGTATTGCGTAAGAATTGGTATGTAGACCTCGTATTTACATATCTGCCACTGTACAGGAGAATCCGTATAGGTGTTCGAGTGTTCAAACCGTATTGCGCAAGAAATGGTATGTAAACCCCGTATTTACATATCTACCACTGTGCAGGAGAATCCGTATAGGTGTTCGAGTGTTCGAACCGTAATTCGCCCGAAATGGTATGTAAAACCCGTATTTACATATCTGCCACTGTGCAGGAGAATCCGTATAGGTGTTCGAGTGTTCGAACCCTAATGCGTGAGAAATGGTAAGTAAATGCCGTATTTACATATCTGCCACTGTGCAGGAGAATCCGTACAGGTGTTCGAGTGTTCGAACCGTATTGCGCAAGAAATGGTATGTAAACCCCGTATTTACATATCTGCCACTGTGCAGGAGAATCCGTATAGGTATTCGAGTGTTCGAACCGTAATGCGCAAGAAATGGTATGTAAACCCCGTATTTACATTTCTGCCACTGTGCAGGAGAATCCGTATAGGTGTACGAGTATTCGAACCGTATTGCACAGGAAATGGTTTGTAAACCCCGTATTTACATATCTGCCACTGTGCAAGAGAATCCGTATAGGTGTTCGAGTGTTCGAACCGCAATGCGCAAGAAATGGTACGGAAACCCCGTATTTACATATCTGCCACTGTGCAGGAGAATCCGTATAGGTGTTCGAGTGTTCGAACCGTAATGCGCAAGAAATGGTATGTAAACCCTGTATTTACATATCTTCCACTGTGTAGGAGAATCCGTATAGGTGTTCGAGTGTTCGAACCGTATTGCGCAAGAAATGGTATGTAAACCCCGTATTCACATATCTGCCACTGTGCAGGAGAATCCGTATAGGTGTTCGAGTGTTCGAACCGTAATGCGCAAGAAATGGTATGTAAACCCCGTATTTACATATCTGCCACTGTGCAGGAGAATCCGTATAGGTGTTCGAGTGTTCGAACCGTATTGCCCAAGAAATGGTTTGTAAACGCCGTATTTACATATCTGCCACTGTGCAGGAGAATCCGTATAGGTGTTCGAGTGTTCGAATCGTAATGCGCAAGAAATGGTATGTAAACCCTGTATTTACATATCTGCCACTGTGCAGGAGAATCCGTATAGGTGTTCGAGTGTTCGAACCGTAATGCGCAAGAAATGGTACGGAAACACCGTATTTACATATCTGCCACTGTGCAGGAGAATCCGTATAGGTGTTCGAGTGTTCGAACCGTAATGCGCAAGAAATGGTATGTAAACCCCGTATTTACATATCTGCCACTGTGCAGGAGAATCCGCATAGGTGTTCGATTGTTCGAACCGTATTGCCCAAGAAATGGTTTGTAAACGCTGTATTTACATATCTGCCACTGTGCAGGAGAATCCGTATAGGTGTTCGAGTGTTCGAACCGTAATGCGCAAGAAATGGTATGTAAACCCCGTATTTACATATCTGCCACTGTGCAGGAGAATCCGTATAGGTGTTCGAGTGTTCGAACCGTAATGCGCAAGAAATGGTACGGAAACCCCGTATTTACATATCTGCCACAGTGCAGGAGAATCCGTATAGGTGTTCGAGTGTTCGAACCGTAATGCGCAAGAAATGGTATGTAAACCCCGTATTTGCATATCTGTCACTGTGCAGGAGAATCCGTATAGGTGTTCGATTGTTCGAACCGTATTGCCCAAGAAATGGTTTGTAAACGCCGTATTTACATATCTGCCACTGTGCAGGAGAATCCGTATAGGTGTTCGAGTGTTCGAACCGTAATGCGCAAGAAATGGTATGTAAACCTCGTATTTACATATCTGCCACTGTGCAGGAGAATCCGTATAGGTGTTCGATTGTTCGAACCGTAATGCGCAAGAAATGGTACGGAAACCCCGTATTTACATATCTGCCACTGTGCAGGAGAATCCGTATAGGTGTTTGAGTGTTCGAACCGTAATGCGCAAGAAATGGTATGTAAACCCC
Source organism: Camellia sinensis (assembly GCF_055761805.1). Classification (NCBI taxonomy): domain Eukaryota; kingdom Viridiplantae; phylum Streptophyta; class Magnoliopsida; order Ericales; family Theaceae; genus Camellia; species Camellia sinensis. The sequence continues at coordinate 120,099,564 of NC_138974.1, forward strand.
GTATTTACATATCTGCCACTGTGCAGGAGAATCCGTATAGGTGTTCGATTGTTCGAACCGTATTGCCCAAGAAATGGTTTGTAAACGCCGTATTTACATATCTGCCACTGTGCAGGAGAATCCGTATAGGTGTTCGGGTGTTCGAACCGTAATGCGCAAGAAATGGTATGTAAACCCCGTATTTACATATCTGCCACTGTGCAGGAGAATCCGTATAGGTGTTCGAGTGTTCGAACCGTAATGCGCAAGAAATGGTACGGAAACCCCGTATTTACATATCTGCCACTGTGCAGGAGAATCCGTATAGGTGTTCGAGTGTTCGAACCGTAATGCGCAAGAAATGGTATGTAAACCCCGTATTTACATATCTGCCACTTTGCAGGAGAATCCGTATAGGTGTTCGATTGTTCGAATCGTATTGCCCAAGAAATGGTTTGTAAACGCCGTATTTACATATCTGCCACTGTGCAGGAGAATCCGTATAGGTGTTCGAGTGTTCGAACCGTAATGCGCAAGAAATGGTATGTAAACCCCGTATTTACATATCTGCCACTGTGCAGGAGAATCCGTATAGGTGTTCGAGTGTTCGAACCGTATTGCCCAAGAAATGGTTTGTAAACGCCGTATTTACATATCTGCCACTGTGCAGGAGAATCCGTATAGGTGTTCGAGTGTTCGAATCGTAATGCGCAAGAAATGGTATGTAAACCCCGTATTTACATATCTGCCACTGTGCAGGAGAATCCGTATAGGTGTTCGAATGTTCGAACCGTAATGCGCAAGAAATGGTACGGAAACCCCGTATTTACATATCTGCCACTGTGCAGGAGAATCCGTATAGGTGTTCGAGTGTTCGAACCGTAATGCGCAAGAAATGGTATGTAAACCCCGTATTTACATATCTGCCACTGTGCAGGAGAATCCGTATAGGTGTTCGATTGTTCAAACCGTATTGCCCAAGAAATGGTTTGTAAACGCCGTATTTACATATCTGCCACTGTGCAGGAGAATCCGTATAGGTGTTCGAGTGTTCGAACCGTAATTCGCCCGAAATGGTATGTAAAACCCGTATTTACATATCTGCCACTGTGCAGGAGAATCCGTATAGGTGTTCGAGTGTTCGAACCCAAATGCGTGAGAAATGGTAAGTAAACGCCGTATTTACATATCTGCCACTGTGCAGGAGAATCCGTATAGGTGTTCGAGTGTTCGAACCGTAATGCGCAAGAAATGGTATGTAAACCCCGTATTTACATATCTGCCACTGTGCAGGAGAATCCGTATAGGTGTTCGAGTGTTCGAACCGTAATGCGCAAGAAATGGTACGGAAACCCCGTATTTACATATCTGCCACTGTGCAGGAGAATCCGTATAGGTGTTCGAGTGTTCGAACCGTAATGCGCAAGAAATGGTATGTAAACCTCGTATTTACATATCTCCCACTGTGCAGGAGAATCCGTATAGGTGTTCAATTGTTCGAACCGTATTGCCCTAGAAATGGTTTCTAAACGCCGTATTTACATATCTGCCACTGTGCAGGAGAATCCGTATAGGTGTTCGAGTGTTCGAACCGTAATGCGCAAGAAATGGTATGTAAACCCCGTATTTACATATCTGCCACTGTGCAGGAGAATCCGTATAGGTGTTCGATTGTTCGAACCGTATTGCCCAAGAAATGGTTTGTAAACGCCGTATTTACATATCTGCCACTGTGCAGGAGAATCCGTATAGGTGTTCGAGTGTTCGAACCGTAATGCCCAAGAAATGGTATGTAAACGCCGTATTTACATATCTGCCACTGTGCAGGAGAATCCGTATAGGTGTTCGAGTGTTCGAATCGTATTGCATAAGAATTGGTATGTAGACCCCGTATTTACATATCTGCTACTGTACAGGAGAATCCGTATAGGTGTTCGAGTGTTCGAACCGTATTGCGCAAGAAATGGTATGTAAACCCCGTATTTACATATCTACCACTGTGCAGGAGAATCCGTATAGGTGTTCGAGTGTTCGAACCGTAATTCGCCCGAAATGGTATGTAAAACCCGTATTTACATATCTGCCACTGTGCAGGAGAATCCGTATAGGTGTTCGAGTGTTCGAACCCTAATGCGTGAGAAATGGTAAGTAAACGCCGTATTTACATATCTGCCACTGTGCAGGAGAATCCGTACAGGTGTACGAGTGTTCGAACCGTATTGCACAAGAAATGGTATGTAAACCCCGTATTTACATATCTGCCACTGTGCAGGAGAATCCGTATAGGTGTTCGAGTGTTCGAACCGCAATGAGCAAGAAATGGTACCGAAACCCCGTATTTACATATCTGCCACTGTGCAGGAGAATCCGTATAGGTGTTCGAGTGTTCGAACCGTAATGCGCAAGAAATGGTATGTAAACCCTGTATTTACATATCTGCCACTGTGCTGGAGAATCCGTATAGGTGTTCGAGTGTTCGAACCGTATTGCGCAAGAAATGGTATGTAAACCCCGTATTCACATATCTGCCACTGTGCAGGAGAATCCGTATAAGTGTTCGAGTGAACCGTAATGCGCAAGAAAAGGTATGTAAACCCCGTATTTACATATCTGCCACTGTGCAGGAGAATCCGTATAGGTGTTCGAGTGTTCGAACCGTAATGCGCAAGAAATGGTATGTAAACCCCGTATTTACATATCTGCCACTGTGCGGGAGAATCCGTATAGGTGTTCGAGTGTTCGAACCGTAATGCGCAAGAAATGGTACGGAAACCCTGTATTTACATATCTGCCACTGTGCAGGAGAATCCGTATAGGTGTTCGAGTGTTCGAACCGTAATGCGCAAGAAATGGTATGTAAACCCCGTATTTACATATCTACCACTGTGCAGGAGAATCCGTATAGGTGTTCGATTGTTCGAACCGTATTGCCCAGGAAATGGTTTGTAAACGCCGTATTTACATATCTGCCACTGTGCAGGAGAATCCGTATAGGTGTTCGAGTGTTCGAACTGTAATGCGCAAGAAATGGTATGTAAACCCCGTATTTACATATCTGCCACTGTGCAGGAGAATCCGTATAGGTGTTCGATTGTTCGAACCGTATTGCCCAAGAAATGGTTTGTAAACGCCGTATTTACATATCTGCCACTGTGCAGGAGAATCCGTATAGGTGTTCGAGTGTTCGAACCGTAATGCCCAAGAAATGGTATGTAAACCCTGTATTTACATATCTGCCACTGTGCAGGAGAATCCGTATAGGTGTTCGAGTGTTCGAATCGTATTGCATAAGAATTGGTATGTAGACCCCGTATTTACATATCTGCCACTGTACAGGAGAATCCGTATAGGTGTTCGAGTGTTCGAACCGTATTGCGCAAGAAATGGTATGTAAACCCCGTATTTACATATCTACCACTGTGCTGGAGAATCCGTATAGGTGTTCGAGTGTTCGAACCGTAATTCGCCCGAAATGGTATGTAAAACCCGTATTTACATATCTGCCACTGTGCAGGAGAATCCGTATAGGTGTTCGAGTGTTCGAACCCTAATGCGTGAGACATGGTAAGTAAACGCCGTATTTACATATCTGCCACTGTGCAGGAGAATCCGTACAGGTGTTCGAGTGTTCGAACCGTATTGCGCAAGAAATGGTATGTAAACCCCGTATTTACATATCTGCCACTGTGCAGGAGAATCCGTATAGGTATTCGAGTGTTCGAACCGTAATGCGCAAGAAATGGTATGTAAACCCCGTATTTACATATATGCCACTGTGCAGGAGAATCCGTATAGGTGTACGAGTGTTCGAACCGTATTGCACAAGAAATGGTTTGTAAACCCTGTATTTACATATGTGCCACTGTGCAGGAGAATCCGTATAGGTGTTCGAGTGTTCGAACCGCAATGCGCAAGAAATGGTACGGAAACCCCGTATTTACATATCTGCCACTGTGCAGGAGAATCCGTATAGGTGTTCGAGTGTTCGAACCGTAATGCGCAAGAAATGGTATGTAAACCCTGTATTTACATATCTGCCACTGTGCAGGAGAATCCGTATAGGTGTTCGAGTGTTCGAACCGTATTGCGCAAGAAATGGTATGTAAACCCCGTATTCACATATCTGCCACTGTGCAGGAGAATCCGTATAGGTGTTCGAGTGAACCGTAATGCGCAAGAAAAGGTATGTAAACCCCGTATTTACATATCTGCCACTGTGCAGGAGAATCCGTATAGGTGTTCGAGTGTTCGAACCGTAATGCGCAAGAAATGGTATGTAAACCCCGTATTTACATATCTGCCACTGTGCAGGAGAATCCGTATAGGTGTTCGAGTGTTCGAACCGTAATGCGCAAGAAATGGTACGGAAACCCCGTATTTACATATCTGCCACTGTGCAGGAGAATCCGTATAGGTGTTCGAGTGTTCGAACCGTAATGCGCAAGAAATGGTATGTAAACCCCGTATTTACATATCTACCACTGTGCAGGAGAATCCGTATAGGTGTTCGATTGTTCGAACCGTATTGCCCAGGAAATGGTTTGTAAACGCCGTATTTACATATCTGCCACTGTGCAGGAGAATCCGTATAGGTGTTCGAGTGTTCGAACTGTAATGCGCAAGAAATGGTATGTAAACCCCGTATTTACATATCTGCCACTGTGCAGGAGAATCCGTATAGGTGTTCGATTGTTCGAACCGTATTGCCCAAGAAATGGTTTGTAAACGCCGTATTTACATATCTGCCACTGTGCAGGAGAATCCGTATAGGTATTCGAGTGTTCGAACCGTAATGCCCAAGAAATGGTATGTAAACCCCGTATTTACATATCTGCCACTGTGCAGGAGAATCCGTATAGGTGTTCGAGTGTTCGAATCGTATTGCGTAAGAATTGGTATGTAGACCCCGTATTTACATATCTGCCACTGTACAGGAGAATCCGTATAGGTGTTCGAGTGTTCAAACCGTATTGCGCAAGAAATGGTATGTAAACCCCGTATTTACATATCTACCACTGTGCAGGAGAATCCGTATAGGTGTTCGAGTGTTCGAACCGTAATTCGCCCGAAATGGTATGTAAAACCCGTATTTACATATCTGCCACTGTGCAGGAGAATCCGTATAGGTGTTCGAGTGTTCGAACCCTAATGCGTGAGAAATGGTAAGTAAACGCCGTATTTACATATCTGCCACTGTGCAGGAGAATCCGTACAGGTGTTCGAGTGTTCGAACCGTATTGCGCAAGAAATGGTATGTAAACCCCGTATTTACATATCTGCCACTGTGCAGGAGAATCCGTATAGGTATTCGAGTGTTCGAACCGTAATGCGCAAGAAATGGTATGTAAACCCCGTATTTACATTTCTGCCACTGTGCAGGAGAATCCGTATAGGTGTACGAGTATTCGAACCGTATTGCACAAGAAATGGTTTGTAAACCCCGTATTTACATATCTGCCACTGTGCAAGAGAATCCGTATAGGTGTTCGAGTGTTCGAACCGCAATGCGCAAGAAATGGTACGGAAACCCCGTATTTACATATCTGCCACTGTGCAGGAGAATCCGTATAGGTGTTCGAGTTTTCGAACCGTAATGCGCAAGAAATGGTATGTAAACCCTGTATTTACATATCTTCCACTGTGTAGGAGAATCCGTATAGGTGTTCGAGTGTTCGAACCGTATTGCGCAAGAAATGGTATGTAAACCCCGTATTCACATATCTGCCACTGTGCAGGAGAATCCGTATAGGTGTTCGAGTGTTCGAACCGTAATGCGCAAGAAATGGTATGTAAACCCCGTATTTACATATCTGCCACTGTGCAGGAGAATCCGTATAGGTGTTCGAGTGTTCGAACCGTATTGCCCAAGAAATGGTTTGTAAACGCCGTATTTACATATCTGCCACTGTGCAGGAGAATCCGTATAGGTGTTCGAGTGTTCGAATCGTAATGCGCAAGAAATGGTATGTAAACCCCGTATTTACATATCTGCCACTGTGCAGGAGAATCCGTATAGGTGTTCGAGTGTTCGAACCGTAATGCGCAAGAAATGGTACGGAAACACCGTATTTACATATCTGCCACTGTGCAGGAGAATCCGTATAGGTGTTCGAGTGTTCGAACCGTAATGCGCAAGAAATGGTATGTAAACCCCGTATTTACATATCTGCCACTGTGCAGGAGAATCCGCATAGGTGTTCGATTGTTCGAACCGTATTGCCCAAGAAATGGTTTGTAAACGCTGTATTTACATATCTGCCACTGTGCAGGAGAATCCGTATAGGTGTTCGAGTGTTCGAACCGTAATGCGCAAGAAATGGTATGTAAACCCCGTATTTACATATCTGCCACTGTGCAGGAGAATCCGTATAGGTGTTCGAGTGTTCGAACCGTAATGCGCAAGAAATGGTACGGAAACCCCGTATTTACATATCTGCCACAGTGCAGGAGAATCCGTATAGGTGTTCGAGTGTTCGAACCGTAATGCGCAAGAAATGGTATGTAAACCCCGTATTTGCATATCTGTCACTGTGCAGGAGAATCCGTATAGGTGTTCGATTGTTCGAACCGTATTGCCCAAGAAATGGTTTGTAAACGCCGTATTTACATATCTGCCAATGTGCAGGAGAATCCGTATAGGTGTTCGAGTGTTCGAACCGTAATGCGTAAGAAATGGTATGTAAACCTCGTATTTACATATCTGCCACTGTGCAGGAGAATCCGTATAGGTGTTCGATTGTTCGAACCGTAATGCGCAAGAAATGGTACGGAAACCCCGTATTTACATATCTGCCACTGTGCAGGAGAATCCGTATAGGTGTTTGAGTGTTCGAACCGTAATGCGCAAGAAATGGTATGTAAACCCCGTATTTACATATCTGCCACTGTGCAGGAGAATCCGTATAGGTGTTCGATTGTTCGAACCGTATTGCCCAAGAAATGGTTTGTAAATGCCGTATTTACATATCTGCCACTGTGCAGGAGAATCCGTATAGGTGTTCGAGTGTTCGAACCGTAATGCGCAAGAAATGGTATGTAAACCCCGTATTTACATATCTGCCACTGTGCAGGAGAATCCGTATAGGTGTTCGAGTGTTCGAATCGTATTGCGCAAGAATTGGTATGTAAACCTCGTATTTACATATCTGCCACTGTTCAGGAGAATCCGTATAGGTGTTCGAGTGTTCGAACCGTATTGCGCAAGAAATGGTATGTAAACCCCGTATTTACATATCTACCACTGTGCAGGAGAATCCGTATAGGTGTTCGAGTGTTCGAACCGTAATTCGCCCGAAATGGTATGTAAAACCCGTATTTACATATCTGCCACGGTGCAGGAGAATCCGTATAGGTGTTCGAGTGTTCGAACCCTAATGCGTGAGAAATGGTAAGTAAACGCCGTATTTACATATCTGCCACTGTGCAGGAGAATCCGTACAGGTGTTCGAGTGTTCGAACCGTATTGCGCAAGAAATGGTATGTAAACCCCGTATTTACATATCTGCCACTGTGCAGGAGAATCCGTATAGGTATTCGAGTGTTCGAACCGTAATGCGCAAGAAATGGTATGTAAACCCCGTATTTACATTTCTGCCACTGTGCAGGAGAATCCGTATAGGTGTACGAGTGTTCGAACCGTATTGCACAAGAAATGGTTTGTAAACCCCGTATTCACATATCTGCCACTGTGCAGGAGAATCTGTATAGGTGTTCGAGTGTTCGAACCGCAATGCGCAAGAAATGGTACGGAAACCCCGTATTTACATATCTGCCACTGTGCAGGAGAATCCGTATAGGTGTTCGTGTGTTCGAACCGTATTGCGCAAGAAATGGTATGTAAACCCCGTATTCACATATCTGCCACTGTGCAGGAGAATCCGTATAGGTGTTCGAGTGTTCGAACCGTAATGCGCAAGAAATGGTATGTAAACCCCGTATTTACATATCTGCCACTGTGCAGGAGAATCCGTATAGGTGTTCGAGTGTTCGAACCGTATTGCCCAAGAAATGGTTTGTAAACGCCGTATTTACATATCTGCCACTGTGCAGGAGAATCCGTATAGGTGTTCGACTGTTCGAATCGTAATGCGCAAGAAATGGTTTGTAAACCCCGTATTTACATATCTGCCACTGTGCAGGAGAATCCGTATAGGTGTTCGAGTGTTCGAACCGTAATGCGCAAGAAATGGTACGGAAACCCCGTATTTACATATCTGCCACTGTGCAGGAGAATCCGTATAGGTGTTTGAGTGTTCGAACCGTAATGCGCAAGAAATGGTATGTAAACCCCGTATTTACATATCTGCCACTGTGCAGGAGAATCCGTATAGGTGTTCGATTGTTCGAACCGTGTTGCCCAAGAAATGGTTTGTAAACGCCGTATTTACATATCTGCCACTATGCAGGAGAATCCGTATAGGTGTTCGAGTGTTCGAACCGTAATGCGCAAGAAATGGTATGTAAACCCCGTATTTACATATCTGCCACTGTGCAGGAGAATCCGTATAGGTGTTGGAGTGTTCGAATCGTATTGCGCAAGAATTGGTATGTAAACCTCGTATTTACATATCTGCCACTGTTCAGGAGAATCCGTATAGGTGTTCGAGTGTTCGAACCGTATTGCGCAAGAAATGGTATGTAAACCCCGTATTTACATATCTACCACTGTGCAGGAGAATCCGTATAGGTGTTCGAGTGTTCGAACCGTAATTCGCCCGAAATGGTATGTAAAACCCGTATTTACATATCTGCCACGGTGCAGGAGAATCCGTATAGGTGTTCGAGTGTTCGAACCCTAATGCGTGAGAAATGGTAAGTAAACGCCGTATTTACATATCTGCCACTGTGCAGGAGAATCCGTACAGGTGTTCGAGTGTTCGAACCGTATTGCGCAAGAAATGGTATGTAAACCCCGTATTTACATATCTGCCACTGTGCAGGAGAATCCGTATAGGTATTCGAGTGTTCGAACCGTAATGCGCAAGAAATGGTATGTAAACCCCGTATTTACATTTCTGCCACTGTGCAGGAGAATCCGTATAGGTGTACGAGTGTTCGAACCGTATTGCACAAGAAATGGTTTGTACACCCCATATTTACATATCTGCCACTGTGCAGGAGAATCCGTATAGGTGTTCGAGTGTTCGAACCGCAATGCGCAAGAAATGGTACGGAAACCCCGTATTTACATATCTGCCACTGTGCAGGAGAATCCGTATAGGTGTTCGAGTGTTCGAACCGTAATGCGCAAGAAATGGTATGTAAACCCTGTATTTACATATCTTCCAATGTGTAGGAGAATCCGTATAGGTGTTCGAGTGTTCGAACCGTATTGCGCAAGAAATGGTATGTAAACCCCGTATTCACATATCTGCCACTGTACAGGAGAATCCGTATAGGTGTTCGAGTGTTCGAACCGTAATGCGCAAGAAATGGTATGTAAACCCCGTATTTACATATCTGCCACTGTGCAGGAGAATCCGTATAGGTGTTCGAGTGTTCGAACCGTATTGCCCAAGAAATGGTTTGTAAACGCCGTATTTACATATCTGCCACTGTGCAGGAGAATCCGTATAGGTGTTCGAGTGTTCGAATCGTAATGCGCAAGAAATGGTATGTAAACCCCGTATTTACATATCTGCCACTGTGCAGGAGAATCCGTATAGGTGTTCGAGTGTTCGAACCGTAATGCGCAAGAAATGGTATGTAAACCCCGTATTTACATATCTGCCACTGTGCAGGAGAATCCGTATAGGTGTTCAAGTGTTCGAACCGTAATGCGCAAGAAATGGTATGTAAACCCCGTATTTACATATCTGCCACTGTGCAGGAGAATCCGCATAGGTGTTCGATTGTTCGAACCGTATTGCCCAAGAAATGGTTTGTAAACGCCGTATTTACATATCTGCCACTGTGCAGGAGAATCCGTATAGGTGTTCGAGTGTTCGAACCGTAATGCGCAAGAAATGGTATGTAAACCCCGTATTTACATATCTGCCACTGTGCAGGAGAATCCGTATAGGTGTTCGAGTGTTCGAACCGTAATGCGCAAGAAATGGTACGGAAACCCCGTATTTACATATCTGCCACAGTGCAAGAGAATCCGTATAGGTGTTCGAGTGTTCGAACCGTAATGCGCAAGAAATGGTATGTAAACCCCGTATTTGCATATCTGCCACTGTGCAGGAGAATCCGTATAGGTGTTCGATTGTTCGAACCGTATTGCCCAAGAAATGGTTTGTAAACGCCGTATTTACATATCTGCCACTGTGCAGGAGAATCCGTATAGGTGTTCGAGTGTTCGAACCGTAATGCGCAAGAAATGGTATGTAAACCTCGTATTTACATATCTGCCACTGTGCAGGAGAATTCGTATAGGTGTTCGAGTGTTCGAACCGTAATGCGCAAGAAATGGTACGGAAACCCCGTATTTACATATCTGCCACTGTGCAGGAGAATCCGTATAGGTGTTTGAGTGTTCGAACCGTAATGCGCAAGAAATGGTATGTAAACCCCGTATTTACATATCTGCCACTGTGCAGGAGAATCCGTATAGGTGTTCGATTGTTCGAACCGTATTGCCCAAGAAATGGTTTGTAAACGCCGTATTTACATATCTGCCACTGTGCAGGAGAATCCGTATAGGTGTTCGAGTGTTCGAACCGTAATGCGCAAGAAATGGTATGTAAACCCCGTATTTACATATCTGCCACTGTGCAGGAGAATCCGTATAGGTGTTCGAGTGTTCGAATCGTATTGCGCAAGAATTGGTATGTAAACCTCGTATTTACATATCTGCCACGGTTCAGGAGAATCCGTATAGGTGTTCGAGTGTTCGAACCGTATTGCGCAAGAAATGGTATGTAAACCCCGTATTTACATATCTACCACTGTGCAGGAGAATCCGTATAGGTGTTCGAGTGTTCGAACCGTAATTCGCCCGAAATGGTATGTAAAACCCGTATTTACATATCTGCCACGGTGCAGGAGAATCCGTATAGGTGTTCGAGTGTTCGAACCCTAATGCATGAGAAATGGTAAGTAAACGCCGTATTTACATATCTGCCACTGTGCGGAAGAATCCGTATAGGTGTTCGAGTGTTCGAACCGTATTGCGCAAGAAATGGTATGTAAACCCCGTATTTACATATCTGCCACTGTGCAGGAGAATCCGTATACGTATTCGAGTGTTCGAACCGTAATGCGCAAGATATGGTATGTAGACCTCGTATTTACATATCTGCCACTGTGCAGGAGAATCCGTATAGGTGTTCGAGTGTTCGAATCGTAATGCGCAAGAAATGGTATGTAAACCCCGTATTTACATATCTGCCACTGTGCAGGAGAATCCGTATAGGTGTTCGAGTGTTCGAACCGTAATTCGCCCGAAATGGTATGTAAAACCCGTATTTACATATCTGCCACGGTGCAGGAGAATCCGTATAGGTGTTCGAGTGTTCGAACCCTAATGCATGAGAAATGGTAAGTAAACGCCGTATTTACATATCTGCCACAGTGCAGGAGAATCCGTATAGGTGTTCGAGTGTTCGAACCGTAATGCGCAAGAAATGGTATGTAAACCCCGTATTTGCATATCTGTCACTGTGCAGGAGAATCCGTATAGGTGTTCGATTGTTCGAACCGTATTGCCCAAGAAATGGTTTGTAAACGCCGTATTTACATATCTGCCAATGTGCAGGAGAATCCGTATAGGTGTTCGAGTGTTCGAACCGTAATGCGCAAGAAATGGTATGTAAACCTCGTATTTACATATCTGCCACTGTGCAGGAGAATCCGTATAGGTGTTCGATTGTTCGAACCGTAATGCGCAAGAAATGGTACGGAAACCCCGTATTTACATATCTACCACTGTGCAGGAGAATCCGTATAGGTGTTTGAGTGTTCGAACCGTAATGCGCAAGAAATGGTATGTAAACCCCGTATTTACATATCTGCCACTGTGCAGGAGAATCCGTATAGGTGTTCGATTGTTCGAACCGTATTGCCCAAGAAATGGTTTGTAAACGCCGTATTTACATATCTGCCACTGTGCAGGAGAATCCGTATAGGTGTTCGAGTGTTCGAACCGTAATGCGCAAGAAATGGTATGTAAACCCCGTATTTACATATCTGCCACTGTGCAGGAGAATCCGTATAGGTGTTCGAGTGTTCGAATCGTATTGCGCAAGAATTGGTATGTAAACCTCGTATTTACATATCTGCCACTGTTCAGGAGAATCCGTATAGGTGTTCGAGTGTTCGAACCGTATTGCGCAAGAAATGGTATGTAAACCCCGTATTTACATATCTACCACTGTGCAGGAGAATCCGTATAGGTGTTCGAGTGTTCGAACCGTAATTCGCCCGAAATGGTATGTAAAACCCGTATTTACATATCTGCCACGGTGCAGGAGAATCCGTATAGGTGTTCGAGTGTTCGAACCCTAATGCATGAGAAATGGTAAGTAAACGCCGTATTTACATATCTGCCACTGTGCGGAAGAATCCGTATAGGTGTTCGAGTGTTCGAACCGTATTGCGCAAGAAATGGTATGTAAACCCCGTATTTACATATCTGCCACTGTGCAGGAGAATCCGTATACGTATTCGAGTGTTCGAACCGTAATGCGCAAGATATGGTATGTAGACCTCGTATTTACATATCTGCCACTGTGCAGGAGAATCCGTATAGGTGTTCGAGTGTTCGAATCGTAATGCGCAAGAAATGGTATGTAAACCCCGTATTTACATATCTGCCACTGTGCAGGAGAATCCGTATAGGTGTTCGAGTGTTCGAACCGTAATTCGCCCGAAATGGTATGTAAAACCCGTATTTACATATCTGCCACGGTGCAGGAGAATCCGTATAGGTGTTCGAGTGTTCGAACCCTAATGCATGAGAAATGGTAAGTAAACGCCGTATTTACATATCTGCCACAGTGCAGGAGAATCCGTATAGGTGTTCGAGTGTTCGAACCGTAATGCGCAAGAAATGGTATGTAAACCCCGTATTTGCATATCTGTCACTGTGCAGGAGAATCCGTATAGGTGTTCGATTGTTCGAACCGTATTGCCCAAGAAATGGTTTGTAAACGCCGTATTTACATATCTGCCAATGTGCAGGAGAATCCGTATAGGTGTTCGAGTGTTCGAACCGTAATGCGCAAGAAATGGTATGTAAACCTCGTATTTACATATCTGCCACTGTGCAGGAGAATCCGTATAGGTGTTCGATTGTTCGAACCGTAATGCGCAAGAAATGGTACGGAAACCCCGTATTTACATATCTGCCACTGTGCAGGAGAATCCGTATAGGTGTTTGAGTGTTCGAACCGTAATGCGCAAGAAATGGTATGTAAACCCCGTATTTACATATCTGCCACTGTGCAGGAGAATCCGTATAGGTGTTTGATTGTTCGAACCGTATTGCCCAAGAAATGGTTTGTAAACGCCGTATTTACATATCTGCCACTGTGCAGGAGAATCCGTATAGGTGTTCGAGTGTTCGAACCGTAATGCGCAAGAAATGGTATGTAAACCCCGTATTTACATATCTGCCACTGTGCAGGAGAATCCGTATAGGTGTTCGAGTGTTCGAATCGTATTGCGCAAGAATTGGTATGTAAACCTCGTATTTACATATCTGCCACTGTTCAGGAGAATCCGTATAGGTGTTCGAGTGTTCGAACCGTATTGCGCAAGAAATGGTATGTAAACCCCGTATTTACATATCTACCACTGTGCAGGAGAATCCGTATAGGTGTTCGAGTGTTCGAACCGTAATTCGCCCGAAATGGTATGTAAAACCCGTATTTACATATCTGCCACGGTGCAGGAGAATCCGTATAGGTGTTCGAGTGTTCGAACCCTAATGCGTGAGAAATGGTAAGTAAACGCCGTATTTACATATCTGCCACTGTGCAGGAGAATCCGTACAGGTGTTCGAGTGTTCGAACCGTATTGCGCAAGAAATGGTATGTAAACCCCGTATTTACATATCTGCCACTGTGCAGGAGAATCCGTATAGGTATTCGAGTGTTCGAACCGTAATGCGCAAGAAATGGTATGTAAACCCCGTATTTACATTTCTGCCACTGTGCAGGAGAATCCGTATAGGTGTACGAGTGTTCGAACCGTATTGCACAAGAAATGGTTTGTAAACCCCGTATTCACATATCTGCCACTGTGCAGGAGAATCTGTATAGGTGTTCGAGTGTTCGAACCGCAATGCGCAAGAAATGGTACGGAAACCCCGTATTTACATATCTGCCACTGTGCAGGAGAATCCGTATAGGTGTTCGTGTGTTCGAACCGTATTGCGCAAGAAATGGTATGTAAACCCCGTATTCACATATCTGCCACTGTGCAGGAGAATCCGTATAGGTGTTCGAGTGTTCGAACCGTAATGCGCAAGAAATGGTATGTAAACCCCGTATTTACATATCTGCCACTGTGCAGGAGAATCCGTATAGGTGTTCGAGTGTTCGAACCGTATTGCCCAAGAAATGGTTTGTAAACGCCGTATTTACATATCTGCCACTGTGCAGGAGAATCCGTATAGGTGTTCGAGTGTTCGAATCGTAATGCGCAAGAAATGGTTTGTAAACCCCGTATTTACATATCTGCCACTGTGCAGGAGAATCCGTATAGGTGTTCGAGTGTTCGAACCGTAATGCGCAAGAAATGGTACGGAAACCCCGTATTTACATATCTGCCACTGTGCAGGAGAATCCGTATAGGTGTTTGAGTGTTCGAACCGTAATGCGCAAGAAATGGTATGTAAACCCCGTATTTACATATCTGCCACTGTGCAGGAGAATCCGTATAGGTGTTCGATTGTTCGAACCGTATTGCCCAAGAAATGGTTTGTAAACGCCGTATTTACATATCTGCCACTATGCAGGAGAATCCGTATAGGTGTTCGAGTGTTCGAACCGTAATGCGCAAGAAATGGTATGTAAACCCCGTATTTACATATCTGCCACTGTGCAGGAGAATCCGTATAGGTGTTCGAGTGTTCGAATCGTATTGCGCAAGAATTGGTATGTAAACCTCGTATTTACATATCTGCCACTGTTCAGGAGAATCCGTATAGGTGTTCGAGTGTTCGAACCGTATTGCGCAAGAAATGGTATGTAAACCCCGTATTTACAAATCTACCACTGTGCAGGAGAATCCGTATAGGTGTTCGAGTGTTCGAACCGTAATTCGCCCGAAATGGTATGTAAAACCCGTATTTACATATCTGCCACGGTGCAGGAGAATCCGTATAGGTGTTCGAGTGTTCGAACCCTAATGCGTGAGAAATGGTAAGTAAACGCCGTATTTACATATCTGCCACTGTGCAGGAGAATCCGTACAGGTGTTCGAGTGTTCGAACCGTATTGCGCAAGAAATGGTATGTAAACCCCGTATTTACATATCTACCACTGTGCAGGAGAATCCGTATAGGTATTCGAGTGTTCGAACCGTAATGCGCAAGAAATGGTATGTAAACCCCGTATTTACATTTCTGCCACTGTGCAGGAGAATCCGTATAGGTGTACGAGTGTTCGAACCGTATTGCACAAGAAATGGTTTGTACACCCCATATTTACATATCTGCCACTGTGCAGGAGAATCCGTATAGGTGTTCGAGTGTTCGAACCGCAATGCGCAAGAAATGGTACGGAAACCCCGTATTTACATATCTGCCACTGTGCAGGAGAATCCGTATACGTATTCGAGTGTTCGAACCGTAATGCGCAAGATATGGTATGTAGACCTCGTATTTACATATCTGCCACTGTGCAGGAGAATCCGTACAGGTGTTCGAGTGTTCGAACCGTATTGCGCAAGAAATGGTATGTAAACCCCGTATTTACATATCTGCCACTGTGCAGGAGAATCCGTATAGGTATTCGAGTGTTCGAACCGTAATGCGCAAGAAATGGTATGTAAACCCCGTATTTACATTTCTGCCACTGTGCAGGAGAATCGGTATAGGTGTACGAGTGTTCGAACCGTATTGCACAAGAAATGGTTTGTAAACCCCGTATTCACATATCTGCCACTGTGCAGGAGAATCTGTATAGGTGTTCGAGTGTTCGAACCGCAATGCGCAAGAAATGGTACGGAAACCCCGTATTTACATATCTGCCACTGTGCAGGAGAATCCGTATAGGTGTTCGTGTGTTCGAACCGTATTGCGCAAGAAATGGTATGTAAACCCCGTATTCACATATCTGCCACTGTGCAGGAGAATCCGTATAGGTGTTCGAGTGTTCGAACCGTAATGCGCAAGAAATGGTATGTAAACCCCGTATTTACATATCTGCCACTGTGCAGGAGAATCCGTATAGGTGTTCGAGTGTTCGAACCGTATTGCCCAAGAAATGGTTTGTAAACGCCGTATTTACATATCTGCCACTGTGCAGGAGAATCCGTATAGGTGTTCGAGTGTTCGAATCGTAATGCGCAAGAAATGGTTTGTAAACCCCGTATTTACATATCTGCCACTGTGCAGGAGAATCCGTATAGGTGTTCGAGTGTTCGAACCGTAATGCGCAAGAAATGGTACGGAAACCCCGTATTTACATATCTGCCACTGTGCAGGAGAATCCGTATAGGTGTTTGAGTGTTCGAACCGTAATGCGCAAGAAATGGTATGTAAACCCCGTATTTACATATCTGCCACTGTGCAGGAGAATCCGTATAGGTGTTCGATTGTTCGAACCGTATTGCCCAAGAAATGGTTTGTAAACGCCGTATTTACATATCTGCCACTATGCAGGAGAATCCGTATAGGTGTTCGAGTGTTCGAACCGTAATGCGCAAGAAATGGTATGTAAACCCCGTATTTACATATCTGCCACTGTGCAGGAGAATCCGTATAGGTGTTCGAGTGTTCGAATCGTATTGCGCAAGAATTGGTATGTAAACCTCGTATTTACATATCTGCCACTGTTCAGGAGAATCCGTATAGGTGTTCGAGTGTTCGAACCGTATTGCGCAAGAAATGGTATGTAAACCCCGTATTTACATATCTACCACTGTGCAGGAGAATCCGTATAGGTGTTCGAGTGTTCGAACCGTAATTCGCCCGAAATGGTATGTAAAACCCGTATTTACATATCTGCCACGGTGCAGGAGAATCCGTATAGGTGTTCGAGTGTTCGAACCCTAATGCATGAGAAATGGTAAGTAAACGCCGTATTTACATATCTGCCACTGTGCGGAAGAATCCGTATAGGTGTTCGAGTGTTCGAACCGTATTGCGCAAGAAATGGTATGTAAACCCCGTATTTACATATCTGCCACTGTGCAGGAGAATCCGTATACGTATTCGAGTGTTCGAACCGTAATGCGCAAGATATGGTATGTAGACCTCGTATTTACATATCTGCCACTGTGCAGGAGAATCCGTATAGGTGTTCGAGTGTTCGAATCGTAATGCGCAAGAAATGGTATGTAAACCCCGTATTTACATATCTGCCACTGTGCAGGAGAATCCGTATAGGTGTTCGAGTGTTCGAACCGTAATTCGCCCGAAATGGTATGTAAAACCCGTATTTACATATCTGCCACGGTGCAGGAGAATCCGTATAGGTGTTCGAGTGTTCGAACCCTAATGCATGAGAAATGGTAAGTAAACGCCGTATTTACATATCTGCCACAGTGCAGGAGAATCCGTATAGGTGTTCGAGTGTTCGAACCGTAATGCGCAAGAAATGGTATGTAAACCCCGTATTTGCATATCTGTCACTGTGCAGGAGAATCCGTATAGGTGTTCGATTGTTCGAACCGTATTGCCCAAGAAATGGTTTGTAAACGCCGTATTTACATATCTGCCAATGTGCAGGAGAATCCGTATAGGTGTTCGAGTGTTCGAACCGTAATGCGCAAGAAATGGTATGTAAACCTCGTATTTACATATCTGCCACTGTGCAGGAGAATCCGTATAGGTGTTCGATTGTTCGAACCGTAATGCGCAAGAAATGGTACGGAAACCCCGTATTTACATATCTGCCACTGTGCAGGAGAATCCGTATAGGTGTTTGAGTGTTCGAACCGTAATGCGCAAGAAATGGTATGTAAACCCCGTATTTACATATCTGCCACTGTGCAGGAGAATCCGTATAGGTGTTCGATTGTTCGAACCGTATTGCCCAAGAAATGGTTTGTAAACGCCGTATTTACATATCTGCCACTGTGCAGGAGAATCCGTATAGGTGTTCGAGTGTTCGAACCGTAATGCGCAAGAAATGGTATGTAAACCCCGTATTTACATATCTGCCACTGTGCAGGAGAATCCGTATAGGTGTTCGAGTGTTCGAATCGTATTGCGCAAGAATTGGTATGTAAACCTCGTATTTACATATCTGCCACTGTTCAGGAGAATCCGTATAGGTGTTCGAGTGTTCGAACCGTATTGCGCAAGAAATGGTATGTAAACCCCGTATTTACATATCTACCACTGTGCAGGAGAATCCGTATAGGTGTTCGAGTGTTCGAACCGTAATTCGCCCGAAATGGTATGTAAAACCCGTATTTACATATCTGCCACGGTGCAGGAGAATCCGTATAGGTGTTCGAGTGTTCGAACCCTAATGCGTGAGAAATGGTAAGTAAACGCCGTATTTACATATCTGCCACTGTGCAGGAGAATCCGTACAGGTGTTCGAGTGTTCGAACCGTATTGCGCAAGAAATGGTATGTAAACCCCGTATTTACATATCTGCCACTGTGCAGGAGAATCCGTATAGGTATTCGAGTGTTCGAACCGTAATGCGCAAGAAATGGTATGTAAACCCCGTATTTACATTTCTGCCACTGTGCAGGAGAATCGGTATAGGTGTACGAGTGTTCGAACCGTATTGCACAAGAAATGGTTTGTAAACCCCGTATTCACATATCTGCCACTGTGCAGGAGAATCTGTATAGGTGTTCGAGTGTTCGAACCGCAATGCGCAAGAAATGGTACGGAAACCCCGTATTTACATATCTGCCACTGTGCAGGAGAATCCGTATAGGTGTTCGTGTGTTCGAACCGTATTGCGCAAGAAATGGTATGTAAACCCCGTATTCACATATCTGCCACTGTGCAGGAGAATCCGTATAGGTGTTCGAGTGTTCGAACCGTAATGCGCAAGAAATGGTATGTAAACCCCGTATTTACATATCTGCCACTGTGCAGGAGAATCCGTATAGGTGTTCGAGTGTTCGAACCGTATTGCCCAAGAAATGGTTTGTAAACGCCGTATTTACATATCTGCCACTGTGCAGGAGAATCCGTATAGGTGTTCGAGTGTTCGAATCGTAATGCGCAAGAAATGGTTTGTAAACCCCGTATTTACATATCTGCCACTGTGCAGGAGAATCCGTATAGGTGTTCGAGTGTTCGAACCGTAATGCGCAAGAAATGGTACGGAAACCCCGTATTTACATATCTGCCACTGTGCAGGAGAATCCGTATAGGTGTTTGAGTGTTCGAACCGTAATGCGCAAGAAATGGTATGTAAACCCCGTATTTACATATCTGCCACTGTGCAGGAGAATCCGTATAGGTGTTCGATTGTTCGAGCCGTATTGCCCAAGAAATGGTTTGTAAACGCCGTATTTACATATCTGCCACTATGCAGGAGAATCCGTATAGGTGTTCGAGTGTTCGAACCGTAATGCGCAAGAAATGGTATGTAAACCCCGTATTTACATATCTGCCACTGTGCAGGAGAATCCGTATAGGTGTTCGAGTGTTCGAATCGTATTGCGCAAGAATTGGTATGTAAACCTCGTATTTACATATCTGCCACTGTTCAGGAGAATCCGTATAGGTGTTCGAGTGTTCGAACCGTATTGCGCAAGAAATGGTATGTAAACCCCGTATTTACATATCTACCACTGTGCAGGAGAATCCGTATAGGTGTTCGAGTGTTCGAACCGTAATTCGCCCGAAATGGTATGTAAAACCCGTATTTACATATCTGCCACGGTGCAGGAGAATCCGTATAGGTGTTCGAGTGTTCGAACCCTAATGCATGAGAAATGGTAAGTAAACGCCGTATTTACATATCTGCCACTGTGCGGAAGAATCCGTATAGGTGTTCGAGTGTTCGAACCGTATTGCGCAAGAAATGGTATGTAAACCCCGTATTTACATATCTGCCACTGTGCAGGAGAATCCGTATACGTATTCGAGTGTTCGAACCGTAATGCGCAAGATATGGTATGTAGACCTCGTATTTACATATCTGCCACTGTGCAGGAGAATCCGTATAGGTGTTCGAGTGTTCGAATCGTAATGCGCAAGAAATGGTATGTAAACCCCGTATTTACATATCTGCCACTGTGCAGGAGAATCCGTATAGGTGTTCGAGTGTTCGAACCGTAATTCGCCCGAAATGGTATGTAAAACCCGTATTTACATATCTGCCACGGTGCAGGAGAATCCGTATAGGTGTTCGAGTGTTCGAACCCTAATGCATGAGAAATGGTAAGTAAACGCCGTATTTACATATCTGCCACAGTGCAGGAGAATCCGTATAGGTGTTCGAGTGTTCGAACCGTAATGCGCAAGAAATGGTATGTAAACCCCGTATTTGCATATCTGTCACTGTGCAGGAGAATCCGTATAGGTGTTCGATTGTTCGAACCGTATTGCCCAAGAAATGGTTTGTAAACGCCGTATTTACATATCTGCCAATGTGCAGGAGAATCCGTATAGGTGTTCGAGTGTTCGAACCGTAATGCGCAAGAAATGGTATGTAAACCTCGTATTTACATATCTGCCACTGTGCAGGAGAATCCGTATAGGTGTTCGATTGTTCGAACCGTAATGCGCAAGAAATGGTACGGAAACCCCGTATTTACATATCTGCCACTGTGCAGGAGAATCCGTATAGGTGTTTGAGTGTTCGAACCGTAATGCGCAAGAAATGGTATGTAAACCCCGTATTTACATATCTGCCACTGTGCAGGAGAATCCGTATAGGTGTTCGATTGTTCGAACCGTATTGCCCAAGAAATGGTTTGTAAACGCCGTATTTACATATCTGCCACTGTGCAGGAGAATCCGTATAGGTGTTCGAGTGTTCGAACCGTAATGCGCAAGAAATGGTATGTAAACCCCGTATTTACATATCTGCCACTGTGCAGGAGAATCCGTATAGGTGTTCGAGTGTTCGAATCGTATTGCGCAAGAATTGGTATGTAAACCTCGTATTTACATATCTGCCACTGTTCAGGAGAATCCGTATAGGTGTTCGAGTGTTCGAACCGTATTGCGCAAGAAATGGTATGTAAACCCCGTATTTACATATCTACCACTGTGCAGGAGAATCCGTATAGGTGTTCGAGTGTTCGAACCGTAATTCGCCCGAAATGGTATGTAAAACCCGTATTTACATATCTGCCACGGTGCAGGAGAATCCGTATAGGTGTTCGAGTGTTCGAACCCTAATGCGTGAGAAATGGTAAGTAAACGCCGTATTTACATATCTGCCACTGTGCAGGAGAATCCGTACAGGTGTTCGAGTGTTCGAACCGTATTGCGCAAGAAATGGTATGTAAACCCCGTATTTACATATCTGCCACTGTGCAGGAGAATCCGTATAGGTATTCGAGTGTTCGAACCGTAATGCGCAAGAAATGGTATGTAAACCCCGTATTTACATTTCTGCCACTGTGCAGGAGAATCCGTATAGGTGTACGAGTGTTCGAACCGTATTGCACAAGAAATGGTTTGTAAACCCCGTATTCACATATCTGCCACTGTGAAGGAGAATCTGTATAGGTGTTCGAGTGTTCGAACCGCAATGCGCAAGAAATGGTACGGAAACCCCGTATTTACATATCTGCCACTGTGCAGGAGAATCCGTATAGGTGTTCGTGTGTTCGAACCGTATTGCGCAAGAAATGGTATGTAAACCCCGTATTCACATATCTGCCACTGTGCAGGAGAATCCGTATAGGTGTTCGAGTGTTCGAACCGTAATGCGCAAGAAATGGTATGTAAACCCCGTATTTACATATCTGCCACTGTGCAGGAGAATCCGTATAGGTGTTCGAGTGTTCGAACCGTATTGCCCAAGAAATGGTTTGTAAACGCCGTATTTACATATCTGCCACTGTGCAGGAGAATCCGTATAGGTGTTCGAGTGTTCGAATCGTAATGCGCAAGAAATGGTTTGTAAACCCCGTATTTACATATCTGCCACTGTGCAGGAGAATCCGTATAGGTGTTCGAGTGTTCGAACCGTAATGCGCAAGAAATGGTACGGAAACCCCGTATTTACATATCTGCCACTGTGCAGGAGAATCCGTATAGGTGTTTGAGTGTTCGAACCGTAATGCGCAAGAAATGGTATGTAAACCCCGTATTTACATATCTGCCACTGTGCAGGAGAATCCGTATAGGTGTTCGATTGTTCGAACCGTATTGCCCAAGAAATGGTTTGTAAACGCCGTATTTACATATCTGCCACTATGCAGGAGAATCCGTATAGGTGTTCGAGTGTTCGAACCGTAATGCGCAAGAAATGGTATGTAAACCCCGTATTTACATATCTGCCACTGTGCAGGAGAATCCGTATAGGTGTTCGAGTGTTCGAATCGTATTGCGCAAGAATTGGTATGTAAACCTCGTATTTACATATCTGCCACTGTTCAGGAGAATCCGTATAGGTGTTCGAGTGTTCGAACCGTATTGCGCAAGAAATGGTATGTAAACCCCGTATTTACAAATCTACCACTGTGCAGGAGAATCCGTATAGGTGTTCGAGTGTTCGAACCGTAATTCGCCCGAAATGGTATGTAAAACCCGTATTTACATATCTGCCACGGTGCAGGAGAATCCGTATAGGTGTTCGAGTGTTCGAACCCTAATGCGTGAGAAATGGTAAGTAAACGCCGTATTTACATATCTGCCACTGTGCAGGAGAATCCGTACAGGTGTTCGAGTGTTCGAACCGTATTGCGCAAGAAATGGTATGTAAACCCCGTATTTACATATCTGCCACTGTGCAGGAGAATCCGTATAGGTATTCGAGTGTTCGAACCGTAATGCGCAAGAAATGGTATGTAAACCCCGTATTTACATTTCTGCCACTGTGCAGGAGAATCCGTATAGGTGTACGAGTGTTCGAACCGTATTGCACAAGAAATGGTTTGTACACCCCATATTTACATATCTGCCACTGTGCAGGAGAATCCGTATAGGTGTTCGAGTGTTCGAACCGCAATGCGCAAGAAATGGTACGGAAACCCCGTATTTACATATCTGCCACTGTGCAGGAGAATCCGTATACGTATTCGAGTGTTCGAACCGTAATGCGCAAGATATGGTATGTAGACCTCGTATTTACATATCTGCCACTGTGCAGGAGAATCCGTACAGGTGTTCGAGTGTTCGAACCGTATTGCGCAAGAAATGGTATGTAAACCCCGTATTTACATATCTGCCACTGTGCAGGAGAATCCGTATAGGTATTCGAGTGTTCGAACCGTAATGCGCAAGAAATGGTATGTAAACCTCGTATTTACATTTCTGCCACTGTGCAGGAGAATCGGTATAGGTGTACGAGTGTTCGAACCGTATTGCACAAGAAATGGTTTGTAAACCCCGTATTCACATATCTGCCACTGTGCAGGAGAATCTGTATTGGTGTTCGAGTGTTCGAACCGCAATGCGCAAGAAATGGTACGGAAACCCCGTATTTACATATCTGCCACTGTGCAGGAGAATCCGTATAGGTGTTCGTGTGTTCGAACCGTATTGCGCAAGAAATGGTATGTAAACCCCGTATTCACATATCTGCCACTGTGCAGGAGAATCCGTATAGGTGTTCGAGTGTTCGAACCGTAATGCGCAAGAAATGGTATGTAAACCCCGTATTTACATATCTGCCACTGTGCAGGAGAATCCGTATAGGTGTTCGAGTGTTCGAACCGTATTGCCCAAGAAATGGTTTGTAAACGCCGTATTTACATATCTGCCACTGTGCAGGAGAATCCGTATAGGTGTTCGAGTGTTCGAATCGTAATGCGCAAGAAATGGTTTGTAAACCCCGTATTTACATATCTGCCACTGTGCAGGAGAATCCGTATAGGTGTTCGAGTGTTCGAACCGTAATGCGCAAGAAATGGTACGGAAACCCCGTATTTACATATCTGCCACTGTGCAGGAGAATCCGTATAGGTGTTTGAGTGTTCGAACCGTAATGCGCAAGAAATGGTATGTAAACCCCGTATTTACATATCTGCCACTGTGCAGGAGAATCCGTATAGGTGTTCGATTGTTCGAACCGTATTGCCCAAGAAATGGTTTGTAAACGCCGTATTTACATATCTGCCACTATGCAGGAGAATCCGTATAGGTGTTCGAGTGTTCGAACCGTAATGCGCAAGAAATGGTATGTAAACCCCGTATTTACATATCTGCCACTGTGCAGGAGAATCCGTATAGGTGTTCGAGTGTTCGAATCGTATTGCGCAAGAATTGGTATGTAAACCTCGTATTTACATATCTGCCACTGTTCAGGAGAATCCGTATAGGTGTTCGAGTGTTCGAACCGTATTGCGCAAGAAATGGTATGTAAACCCCGTATTTACATATCTACCACTGTGCAGGAGAATCCGTATAGGTGTTCGAGTGTTCGAACCGTAATTCGCCCGAAATGGTATGTAAAACCCGTATTTACATATCTGCCACGGTGCAGGAGAATCCGTATAGGTGTTCGAGTGTTCGAACCCTAATGCGTGAGAAATGGTAAGTAAACGCCGTATTTACATATCTGCCACTGTGCAGGAGAATCCGTACAGGTGTTCGAGTGTTCGAACCGTATTGCGCAAGAAATGGTATGTAAACCCCGTATTTACATATCTGCCACTGTGCAGGAGAATCCGTATAGGTATTCGAGTGTTCGAACCGTAATGCGCAAGAAATGGTATGTAAACCCCGTATTTACATTTCTGCCACTGTGCAGGAGAATCCGTATAGGTGTACGAGTGTTCGAACCGTATTGCACAAGAAATGGTTTGTACACCCCATATTTACATATCTGCCACTGTGCAGGAGAATCCGTATAGGTGTTCGAGTGTTCGAACCGCAATGCGCAAGAAATGGTACGGAAACCCCGTATTTACATATCTGCCACTGTGCAGGAGAATCCGTATAGGTGTTCGAGTGTTCGAACCGTAATGCGCAAGAAATGGTATGTAAACCCTGTATTTACATATCTTCCAATGTGTAGGAGAATCCGTATAGGTGTTCGAGTGTTCGAACCGTATTGCGCAAGAAATGGTATGTAAACCCCGTATTCACATATCTGCCACTGTACAGGAGAATCCGTATAGGTGTTCGAGTGTTCGAACCGTAATGCGCAAGAAATGGTATGTAAACCCCGTATTTACATATCTGCCACTGTGCAGGAGAATCCGTATAGGTGTTCGAGTGTTCGAACCGTATTGCCCAAGAAATGGTTTGTAAACGCCGTATTTACATATCTGCCACTGTGCAGGAGAATCCGTATAGGTGTTCGAGTGTTCGAATCGTAATGCGCAAGAAATGGTATGTAAACCCCGTATTTACATATCTGCCACTGTGCAGGAGAATCCGTATAGGTGTTCGAGTGTTCGAACCGTAATGCGCAAGAAATGGTATGTAAACCCCGTATTTACATATCTGCCACTGTGCAGGAGAATCCGTATAGGTGTTCGAGTGTTCGAACCGTAATGCGCAAGAAATGGTATGTAAACCCCGTATTTACATATCTGCCACTGTGCAGGAGAATCCGCATAGGTGTTCGATTGTTCGAACCGTATTGCCCAAGAAATGGTTTGTAAACGCCGTATTTACATATCTGCCACTGTGCAGGAGAATCCGTATAGGTGTTCGAGTGTTCGAACCGTAATGCGCAAGAAATGGTATGTAAACCCCGTATTTACATATCTGCCACTGTGCAGGAGAATCCGTATAGGTGTTCGAGTGTTCGAACCGTAATGCGCAAGAAATGGTACGGAAACCCCGTATTTACATATCTGCCACAGTGCAAGAGAATCCGTATAGGTGTTCGAGTGTTCGAACCGTAATGCGCAAGAAATGGTATGTAAACCCCGTATTTGCATATCTGCCACTGTGCAGGAGAATCCGTATAGGTGTTCGATTGTTCGAACCGTATTGCCCAAGAAATGGTTTGTAAACGCCGTATTTACATATCTGCCACTGTGCAGGAGAATCCGTATAGGTGTTCGAGTGTTCGAACCGTAATGCGCAAGAAATGGTATGTAAACCTCGTATTTACATATCTGCCACTGTGCAGGAGAATTCGTATAGGTGTTCGAGTGTTCGAACCGTAATGCGCAAGAAATGGTACGGAAACCCCGTATTTACATATCTGCCACTGTGCAGGAGAATCCGTATAGGTGTTTGAGTGTTCGAACCGTAATGCGCAAGAAATGGTATGTAAACCCCGTATTTACATATCTGCCACTGTGCAGGAGAATCCGTATAGGTGTTCGATTGTTCGAACCGTATTGCCCAAGAAATGGTTTGTAAACGCCGTATTTACATATCTGCCACTGTGCAGGAGAATCCGTATAGGTGTTCGAGTGTTCGAACCGTAATGCGCAAGAAATGGTATGTAAACCCCGTATTTACATATCTGCCACTGTGCAGGAGAATCCGTATAGGTGTTCGAGTGTTCGAATCGTATTGCGCAAGAATTGGTATGTAAACCTCGTATTTACATATCTGCCACTGTTCAGGAGAATCCGTATAGGTGTTCGAGTGTTCGAACCGTATTGCGCAAGAAATGGTATGTAAACCCCGTATTTACATATCTACCACTGTGCAGGAGAATCCGTATAGGTGTTCGAGTGTTCGAACCGTAATTCGCCCGAAATGGTATGTAAAACCCGTATTTACATATCTGCCACGGTGCAGGAGAATCCGTATAGGTGTTCGAGTGTTCGAACCCTAATGCATGAGAAATGGTAAGTAAACGCCGTATTTACATATCTGCCACTGTGCGGAAGAATCCGTATAGGTGTTCGAGTGTTCGAACCGTATTGCGCAAGAAATGGTATGTAAACCCCGTATTTACATATCTGCCACTGTGTAGGAGAATCCGTATACGTATTCGAGTGTTCGAACCGTAATGCGCAAGATATGGTATGTAGACCTCGTATTTACATATCTGCCACTGTGCAGGAGAATCCGTATAGGTGTTCGAGTGTTCGAATCGTAATGCGCAAGAAATGGTATGTAAACCCCGTATTTACATATCTGCCACTGTGCAGGAGAATCCGTATAGGTGTTCGAGTGTTCGAACCGTAATTCGCCCGAAATGGTATGTAAAACCCGTATTTACATATCTGCCACGGTGCAGGAGAATCCGTATAGGTGTTCGAGTGTTCGAACCCTAATGCATGAGAAATGGTAAGTAAACGCCGTATTTACATATCTGCCACTGTGCAGGAGAATCCGTATAGGTGTTCGAGTGTTCGAACCGTATTGCGCAAGAAATGGTATGCAAACCCCGTATTTACATATCTGCCACTGTGCAGGAGAATCCGTATATGTATTCGAGTGTTCGAACCGTAATGCGCAAGATATGGTATGTAGACCTCGTATTTACATATCTGCCACTGTGCAGGAGAATCCGTATAGGTGTACGAGTGTTCGAACCGTATTGCGCAAGAAATGGTTTGTAAACCCCGTATTTACATATCTGCCACTGTGCAGGAGAATCCGTATAGGTGTTCGAGTGTTCGAACCGCAATGCGCAAAAAATGGTACGGAAACCCCGTATTTACATATCTGCCACTGTGCAGGAGAATCCGTATAGGTGTTCGAGTGTTCGAACCATAATGCGCAAGAAATGGTATGTAAACCCCGTATTTACATATCTGCCACTGTGCAGGAGAATCCGTATAGGTGTTCGAGTGTTCGAATCGTATTGCGTAAGAATTGGTATGTAGACCCCGTATTTACATATCTGCCACTGTACAGGAGAATCCGTATAGGTGTTCGAGTGTTCGAACCGTATTGCGCAAGAAATGGTATGTAAACCCCGTATTTACATATCTACCACTGTGCAGGAGAATCCGTATAGGTGTTCGAGTGTTCGAACCGTAATTCGCCCGAAATGTTATGTAAAACCCGTATTTACATATCTGCCACTGTGCAGGAGAATCCGTATAGGTGTTCGAGTGTTCGAACCCTAATGCGTGAGAAATGGTAAGTAAACGCCGTATTTACATATCTGCCACTGTGCAGGAGAATCCGTACAGGTGTTCGTGTGTTCGAACCGTATTGCGCAAGAAATGGTATGTAAACCCCGTATTTACATATCAGCCACTGTGCAGGAGAATCCGTATAGGTATTCGTGTGTTCGAACCGTAATGCGCAAGAAATGGTATGTAAACCCCGTATTTACATTTCTGCCACTGTGCAGGAGAATCCGTATAGGTGTACGAGTGTTCGAACCGTATTGCACAAGAAATGGTTTGTAAACCCCGTATTTACATATCTGCCACTGTGCAGGAGAATCCGTATAGGTGTTCGAGTGTTCGAACCGCAATGCGCAAGAAATTGTACGGAAACCCCGTATTTACATATCTGCCACTATGCAGGAGAATCCGTATAGGTGTTCGAGTGTTCGAACCGTAATGCGCAAGAAATGGTATGTAAACCCTGTATTTACATATCTTCCACTGTGTAGGAGAATCCATATAGGTGTTCGAGTGTTCGAACCGTATTGCGCAAGAAATGGTATGTAAACCCCGTATTCACATATCTGCCACTGTGCAGGAGAATCCGTATAGGTGTTCGAGTGTTCGAACCGTAATGCGCAAGAAATGGTATGTAAACCCCGTATTTACATATCTGCCACTGTGCAGGAGAATCCGTATAGGTGATCGAGTGTTCGAACCGTATTGCCCAAGAAATGGTTTGTAAACGCCGTATTTACATATCTGCCACTGTGCAGGAGAATCCGTATAGGTGTTCGAGTGTTCGAATCGTAATGCGCAAGAAATGGTATGTAAATCCCGTATTTACATATCTGCCACTGTGCAGGAGAATCCGTATAGGTGTTCGAGTGTTCGAACCGTAATGCGCAAGAAATGGTATGTAAACCCCGTATTTACATATCTGCCACTGTGCAGGAGAATCCGCATAGGTGTTCGATTGTTCGAACCGTATTGCCCAAGAAATGGTTTGTAAACGCCGTATTTACATATCTGCCACTGTGCAGGAGAATCCGTATAGGTGTTCGAGTGTTCGAACCGTAATGCGCAAGAAATGGTATGTAAACCCCGTATTTACATATCTGCCACTGTGCAGGAGAATCCGTATAGGTGTTCGAGTGTTCGAACCGTAATGCGCAAGAAATGGTACGGAAACCCCGTATTTACATATCTGCCACAGTGCAGGAGAATCCGTATAGGTGTTCGAGTGTTCGAACCGTAATGCGCAAGAAATGGTATGTAAACCCCGTATTTGCATATCTACCACTGTGCAGGAGAATCCGTATAGGTGTTCGATTGTTCGAACCGTATTGCCCAAGAAATGGTTTGTAAACGCCGTATTTACATATCTGCCACTGTGCAGGAGAATCCGTATAGGTGTTCGAGTGTTCGAACCGTAATTCGCCCGAAATGGTATGTAAAACCCGTATTTACATATCTGCCACTGTGCAGGAGAATCCGTATAGGTGTTCGAGTGTTCGAACCCTAATGCGTGAGAAATGGTAAGTAAACGCCGTATTTACATATCTGCCACTGTGCAGGAGAATCCGTACAGGTGTTCGAGTGTTCCAACCGTATTGCGCAAGAAACGGTATGTAAACCCCGTATTTACATATCTGCCACTGTGCAGGAGAATCCGTATAGGTATTCGAGTGTTCGAACCGTAATGCGCAAGAAATGGTATGTAAACCCCGTATTTACATTTCTGCCACTGTGCAGGAGAATCCGTATAGGTGTACGAGTGTTCGAACCGTATTGCACAAGAAATGGTTTGTAAATCCCGTATTTACATATCTGCCACTGTGCAGGAGAATCCGTATAGGTGTTCGAGTGTTCGAACCGCAATGCGCAAGAAATGGTACGGAAATCCCGTATTTACATATCTGCCACTGTGCAGGAGAATCCGTATAGGTGTTCGAGTGTTCGAACCGTAATGCGCAAGAAATGGTATGTAAACCCTGTATTTACATATCTCCAACTGTGTAGGAGAATCCGTATAGGTGTTCGAGTGTTCGAACCGTATTGCGCAAGAAATGGTATGTAAACCCCGTATTCACATATCTGCCACTGTGCAGGAGAATCCGTATAGGTGTTCGAGTGTTCGAACCGTAATGCGCAAGAAATGGTATGTAAACCCCGTATTTACATATCTGCCACTGTGCAGGAGAATCCGTATAGGTGTTCGAGTGTTCGAACCGTATTGCCTAAGAAATGGTTTGTAAACGCCGTATTTAAATATCTGCCACTGTGCAGGAGAATCCGTATAGGTGTTCGAGTGTTCGAATCGTAATGCGCAAGAAATGGTATGTAAATCCCGTATTTACATATCTGCCACTATGCAGGAGAATCCGTATAGGTGTTCGAGTGTTCGAACCGTAATGCGCAAGAAATGGTACGGAAACACCGTATTTACATATCTGCCACTGTGCAGGAGAATCCGTATAGCTGTTCGAGTGTTCGAACCGTAATGCGCAAGAAATGGTATGTAAACCCCGTATTTACATATCTGCCACTGTGCAGGAGAATCCGCATAGGTGTTCGATTGTTCGAACCGTATTGCCCAAGAAATGGTTTGTAAACGCCGTATTTACATATCTGCCACTGTGCAGGAGAATCCGTATAGGTGTTCGAGAGTTCGAACCGTAATGCGCAAGAAATGGTATGTAAACCCCGTATTTACATATCTGCCACTGTGCAGGAGAATCCGTATAGGTGTTCGAGTGTTCGAACCGTAATGCGCAAGAAATGGTACGAAAACCCCGTATTTACATATCTGCCACAGTGCAGGAGAATCCGTATAGGTGTTCGAGTGTTTGAACCGTAATGCGCAAGAAATGGTATGTAAACCCCGTATTTGCATATCTACCACTGTGCAGGAGAATCCGTATAGGTGTTCGATTGTTCGAACCGTATTGCCCAAGAAATGGTTTGTAAACGCCGTATTTACATATCTGCCACTGTGCAGGAGAATCCGTATAGGTGTTCGAGTGTTCGAACCGTAATGCGCAAGAAATGGTATGTAAACCTCGTATTTACATATCTGCCACTGTGCAGGAGAATCCGTATAGGTGTTCGAGTGTTCGAACCGTAATGCGCAAGAAATGGTACGGAAACCCCGTATTTACATATCTGCCACTGTGCAGGAGAATCCGTATAGGTGTTTGAGTGTTTGAACCGTATTGCGCAAGAATTGGTATGTAAACCTCGTATTTACATATCTGCCACTGTTCAGGAGAATCCGTATAGGTGTTCGAGTGTTCGAACCGTATTGCGCAAGAAATGGTATGTAAACCCCGTATTTACATATCTACCACTGTGCAGGAGAATCCGTATAGGTGTTCGAGTGTTCGAACCGTAATTCGCCCGAAATGGTATGTAAAACCCGTATTTACATATCTGCCACGGTGCAGGAGAATCCGTATAGGTGTTCGAGTGTTCGAACCCTAATGCAAGAGAAATGGTAAGTAAACGCCGTATTTACATATCTGCCACTGTGCAGGAGAATCCGTATAGGTGTTCGAGTGTTCGAACCGTATTGCGCAAGAAATGGTATGTAAACCCCGTATTTACATATCTGCCACTGTGCAGGAGAATCCGTATACGTATTCGAGTGTTCGAACCGTAATGCGCAAGATATGGTATGTAGACCTCGTATTTACATATCTGCCACTGTGGAGGAGAATCCGTATAGGTGTACGAGTGTTCGAACCGTATTGCGCAAGAAATGGTTTGTAAACCCCGTATTTACATATCTGCCACTGTGCAGGAGAATCCGTAGAGGTGTTCGAGTGTTCGAACCGCAATGCGCAAAAAATGGTACGGAAACCCCGTATTTACATATCTGCCACTGTGCAGGAGAATCCGTATAGGTGTTCGAGTGTTCGAACCATAATGCGCAAGAAATGGTATGTAAACCCCGTATTTACATATCTGCCACTGTGCAGGAGAATCCGTATACGTGTTCGAGTGTTCGAACCGTATTGCGCAAGAAATGGTATGTAAACCCCGTATTTACATATCTGCCACTGTGCAGGAGAATCCGTATAGGTGTTCGAGTGTTCGAACCGTAATGCGCAAGAAATGGCATGTAAACCCCGTATTTACATATCTGCCACTGTGCAGGAGAATCCGTATAGGTGTTCGAGTGTTCGAACCGTAATGCGCAAGAAATGGTATGTAAACCCCGTATTTGCATATCTGCCACTGTGCAGGAGAATCCGTATAGGTGTTCTAGTGTTCGAACCGTATTGCCCAAGAAATGGTTTGTAAACGCCATATTTACATATCTGCCACTGTGCAGTAGAATCCGTATAGGTGTTCGAGTGTTCGAATCGTAATGCGCAAGAAATGGTATGTAAACCCCGTATTAACATATCTGCCACTTTGCAGGAGAATCCGTATAGGTGTTCGAGTGTTCGAACCGTATTGCGCAAGAAATGGTATGTAAACCCCGTATTCACATATCTGCCACTGTGCAGGAGAATCCGTATAGGTGTTCCAGTGTTCGAACCGTAGTGCGCAAGAAATGGTATGTAAACCCCGTATTTACATATCTGCCACTGTGCAGGTGAATCCGTATAGGTGTTCGAGTGTTCGAACCGTATTGCCCAAGAAATGGTTTGTAAACGCCGTATTTACATATCTGCCACTGTGCAGGAGAATCCGTATAGGTGTTCGAGTGTTCGAATCGTAATGCGCAAGAAATGGTATGTAAACCCCGTATTTACATATCTGCCACTGTGCAGGAGAATCCGTATAGGTGTTCGAGTGTTTGAACCGTATTGCGCAAGAAATGGTATGTAAACCTCGTATTTACATATCTTCCGCTGTGCAGGAGAATCCGTATAGGTGTTCGAGTGTTCGAACCGTAATTCGCCCGAAATGGTATGTAAAACCCGTATTTACATATCTGCCACTGTGCAGGAGAATCCGCATAGGTGTTCGAGTGTTCGAACCCTAATGCATGAGAAATGGTAAGTAAACGCCGTATTTACATATCTGCCACTGTGCAGGAGAATCCGTATAGGTGTTCGAGTGTTCGAACCGCATTGCCCAAGAAATGGTATGTAAACCCCGTATTTACATATCTGCCACTGTGCAGAAGAATCTGTATAGGTATTCGAGTGTTCGAACCGTAATGCGCAAGAAATGGTATGTAAACCCCGTATTTACATATCTGCCACTGTGCAGGAGAATCCGTATAGGTGTTCGAGTGTTCGAACCGTAATGCGCAAGAAATGGTATGTAAACCCCGTATTTACATATCTGCCACTGTGCAGGAGAATCCGTATAGGTGTTCGAGTGTTCGAACCGTATTGCCCAAGAAATGGTTTGTAAACGCCGTATTTACAAATCTGCCACTGTGCAGGAGAATCCGTATAGGTGTTCGAGTGTTCGAACCGTAATACGCAAGAAATGGTATGTAAACCCCGTATTTACATATCTGCCACTGTGCAGGAGAATCCGTATAGGTGTTCGAGTGTTCGAACCGTATTGCGCAAGAAATGGCATGTAAACCCCGTATTTACATATCTACCACTGTGCAGGAGAATCCGTATAGGTGTTTGAGTGTTCGAACCGTATTGCGCAAGAAATGGTATGTAAACCCCGTATTTACATATCTGCCACTGTGCAGGAGAATCCGTATAGGTGTTCGAGTGTTCGAACCGTAATGCGCAAGAAATGGTATGTAAACCCCGTATTTACATATCTGCCACTGTGCAGGAGAATCCGTATAGGTGTTCGAGTGTTCGAACCGTAATACGCAAGAAATGGTATGTAAACCCCGTATTTACATATCTGCCACTGTGTAGGAGAATCCGTATAGGTGTTCGATTATTCGAACCGTATTGCCCAAGAAATGGTTTGTAAACGCCGTATTTACATATCTGCCACTGTGCAGGAGAATCCGTATAGGTGTTCGATTGTTCGAACCGTATTGCCCAAGAAATGGTTTGTAAACGCCGTATTTACATATCTGCCACTGTGCAGGAGAATCCGTATAGGTGTTCGAGTGTTCGAACCGTAATGCGCAAGCAATGGTAGGTAAACCCCGTATTTACATATCTGCCACTGTGCAGGGGAATCCGTATAGGTGTTCGAGTGTTCGAACCGTAATGCGCAAGAAATGGTACGGAAACCCCGTATTTACATATCTGCCACTGTACAGGAGAATCCGTATAGGTATTCGAGTGTTCGAACCGTAATACGCATGAAATGGTATGTAAACCCCGTATTTACATATCTGCCACTGTGCAGGAGAATCCGTATAGGTGTTCGAGTGTTCGAACCGTATTGCGCAAGAAATGGCATGTAAACCCCGTATTTACATATCTACCACTGTGCAGGAGAATCCGTATAGGTGTTTGAGTGTTAAAACCGTATTGCGCAAGAAATGGTATGTAAACCCCGTATTTACATATCTGCCACTGTGCAGGAGAATCCGTATAGGTGTTCGAGTGTTCGAACCGTAATGCGCAAGAAATGGTATGTAAACCCCGTATTTACATATCTGCCACTGTGCAGGAGAATCCGTATAGGTGTTCGAGTGTTCGAACCGTAATACGCAAGAAATGGTATGTAAACCCCGTATTTACATATCTGCCACTGTGTAGGAGAATCCGTATAGGTGTTCGATTATTCGAACCGTATTGCCCAAGAAATGGTTTGTAAACGCCGTATTTACATATCTGCCACTGTGCAGGAGAATCCGTATAGGTGTTCGATTGTTCGAACCGTATTGCCCAAGAAATGGTTTGTAAACGCCGTATTTACATATCTGCCACTGTGCAGGAGAATCCGTATAGGTGTTCGAGTGTTCGAACCGTAATGCGCAAGCAATGGTAGGTAAACCCCGTATTTACATATCTGCCACTGTGCAGGGGAATCCGTATAGGTGTTCGAGTGTTCGAACCGTAATGCGCAAGAAATGGTACGGAAACCCCGTATTTACATATCTGCCACTGTGCAGGAGAATCCGTATAGGTATTCGAGTGTTCGAACCGTAATGCGCAAGAAATGGTATGTAAACCCCGTATTTACATATTTGCCATTGTGCAGCAGAATCCGTATAGGTGTTCGAGTGTTCGAACCGTAATGCGCAAGAAATGGTACGGAAACCCCGTATTTACATATCTGCCACTGTGTAGGAGAATCCGTACAGGTGTTCGAGTGTTCGAACCGTAATGCGCAAGAAATGGTATGTAAACCCCGTATTTACATATCTGCCACTGTGCAGGAGAATCCGTATAGGTGTTCGATTGTTCGAACCGTATTGCCCAAGAAATGGTTTGTAAACGCCGTATTTACATATCTGCCACTGTGCAGGAGAATCCGTATAGGTGTTCGAGTGTTCGAACCGTAATGCGCAAGAAATGGTATGTAAACCCCGTATTTACATATCTGCCACTGTGCAGGAGAATCCGTATAGGTGTTCGAGTGTTCGAACCGTAATGCGCAAGAAATGGTACGGAAACCCCGTATTTACATATCTGCCACTGTGTAGGAGAATCCGTATAAGTGTTCGAGTGTTCGAACCGTAATGCGCAAGAAATGGTATGTAAACCCCATATTTACATATCTGCCACTGTGCAGGAGAATCCGTATAGGTGTTCGATTGTTCGAACCGTATTGCCCAAGAAATGGTTTGTAAACGCCGTATTTACATATCTGCCACTGTGCAGGAGAATCCGTATAGGTGTACGAGTGTTCGAACCGTAATGCGCAAGAAATGGTATGTAAACCCCGTATTTACATATCTGCCACTGTGCAGGAGAATCCGTATAGGTGTTCGAGTGTTCGAACCGTAATGCGCAAGAAATGGTACGGAAACCCCGTATTTACATATCTGCCACTGTGCAGGAGAATCCGTATATGTGTTCGAGTGTTCGAACCGTAATGCGCAAGAAATGGTATGTAAACCCCGTATTTACATATCTGCCACTGTGCAGGAGAATCCGTATAGGTGTTCGAGTGTTCGAACCGTAATGCGCAAGAAATGGTACGGAAACCCCGTATTTACATATCTGCCACTGTGCAGGAGAATCCGTATAGGTGTTCGAGTGTTCGAACCGTAATGCGCAAGAAATGGTATGTAAACCCCGTATTTACATATCTGCCACTGTGCAGGAGAATCCGTATAGGTGTTCGATTGTTCGAACCGTATTGCCCAAGAAATGGTTTGTAAACGCCGTATTTACATATCTGCCACTGTGCAGGAGAATCCGTATAGGTGTTCGAGTGTTCGAACCGTAATGCGCAAGAAATGGTACGGAAACCCCGTATTTACATATCTGCCACTGTGCAGGAGAATCCGTATAGGTGTTCGAGTGTTCGAACCGTAATGCGCTAGAAATGGTATGTAAACCCGTATTTACATATCTGCCACTGTGCAGGAGAATCCGTATAGGTGTTCGAGTGTTCGAACCGTAATGCGCAAGAAATGGTACGGAAACCCCGTATTTACATATCTGCCACAGTGCAGGAGAATCCGTATAGGTGTTCGAGTGTTCGAACCGTAATGCACAAGAAATGGTATGTAAACCCCGTATTTACATATCTGCCACTGTGCAGGAGAATCCATATAGGTGTTCGAGTGTTCGAACCGTAATGCGCAAGATATGGTATGTAAACCCCGTATTTACATATCTGCCACTGTGCAGGAGAATCCGTATAGGTGTTCGAGTGTTCGAACCGTATTGCCCAAGAAATGGTTTGTAAACGCCGTATTTACATATCTGCCACTGTGCAGGAGAATCCGTATAGGTGTTCGAGTGTTCGAACCGTAATGCGCAAGAAATGGTATGTAAACCCCGTATTTACATATCTGCCACTGTGCAGGAGAATCCGTATAGGTGTTCGAGTGTTCGAACCGTATTGCGCAAGAAATGGCATGTAAACCCCGTATTTACATATCTACCACTGTGCAGGAGAATCCGTATAGGTGTTTGAGTGTTCGAACCGTATTGCGCAAGAAATGGTATGTAAACCCCGTATTTACATATCTGCCACTGTGCAGGAGAATCCGTATAGGTGTTCGAGTGTTCGAACCGTAATGAGCAAGAAATGGTATGTAAACCCCGTATTTACATATCTGCCACTGTGCAGGAGAATCCGTATAGGTGTTCGAGTGTTCGAACCGTATTGCCCAAGAAATGGTTTGTAAACGCCGTATTTACATATCTGCCACTGTGCAGGAGAATCCGTATAGGTGTTCGAGTGTTCGAACCGTAATGCGCAAGAAATGGTATGTAAACCCCGTATTTACATATCTGCCACTGTGCAGGAGAATCTGTATAGGTGTTCGAGTGTTCGAACCGTATTGCGCAAGAAATGGCATGTAAACCCCGTATTTACATATCTACCACTGTGCAGGAGAATCCGTATAGGTGTTTGAGTGTTCGAACCGTATTGCGCAAGAAATGGTATGTAAACCCCGTATTTACATATCTACAACTGTGCAGGAGAATCCGTATAGGTGTTTGAGTGTTCGAACCGTATTGCGCAAGAAATGGTATGTAAACCCCGTATTTACATATCTGCCACTGTGCAGGAGAATCTGTATAGGTGTTCGATTGTTCGAACCGTATTGCGCAAGAAATGGTATGTAAACCCCGTATTTACATATCTGCCACTGTGCAGGAGAATCCGTATAGGTGTTCGAGTGTTCGAACCGTAATGCGCAAGAAATGGTACGGAAACCCCGTATTTACATATCTGCCACTGTGTAGGAGAATCCGTATAGGTGTTCGAGTGTTCGAACCGTAATGCGCAAGAAATGGTATGTAAACCCCGTATTTACATATCTGCCGCTGTGCAGGAGAATCCGTATAGGTGTTCGATTGTTCGAACCGTATTGCCCAAGAAATGGTTTGTAAACGCCGTATTTACATATCTGCCACTGTGCAGGAGAATCCGTATAGGTGTTCGAGTGTTCGAACCGTAATGCGCAAGAAATGGTATGTAAACCCCGTATTTACATATCTGCCACTGTGCAGGAGAATCCGTATAGGTGTTCGAGTGTTCGAACCGTATTGCCCAAGAAATGGTTTGTAAACGCCGTATTTACATATCTGCCACTGTGCAGGAGAATCCTAATAGGTGTTCGAGTGTTCGAACCGTAATGCGCAAGAAATGGTATGTAAACCCCGTATTTACATATCTGCCACTGTGCAGGAGAATCCGTATAGGTGTTCGAGTGTTCGAACC
Source organism: Camellia sinensis (assembly GCF_055761805.1). NCBI lineage: Eukaryota > Viridiplantae > Streptophyta > Magnoliopsida > Ericales > Theaceae > Camellia > Camellia sinensis. The sequence continues at coordinate 120,137,973 of NC_138974.1, forward strand.
GTAATGCGCAAGAAATGGTATGTAAACCCCGTATTTACATATCTGCCACTGTGCAGGAGAATCCGTATAGGTGTTCGAGTGTTCGAACCGTATTGCGCAAGAAATGGCATGTAAACCCCGTATTTACATATCTACAACTGTGCAGGAGAATCCGTATAGGTGTTTGAGTGTTCGAACCGTATTGCGCAAGAAATGGTATGTAAACCCCGTATTTACATATCTGCCACTGTGCAGGAGAATCCGTATAGGTGTTCGAGTGTTCGAACCGTATTGCGCAAGAAATGGTATGTAAACCCCGTATTTACATATCTGCCACTGTGCAGGAGAATCCGTATAGGTGTTCGACTGTTCGAACCGTAATGCGCAAGAAATGGTATGTAAACCCCGTATTCACATATCTGCCACTGTGTAGGAGAATCCGTATAGGTGTTCGATTGTTCGAACCGTATTGCCCAAGAAATGGTTTGTAAACGCCGTATTTACATATCTGCCACTGTGCAGGAGAATCCGTATAGGTGTTCGATTGTTCGAACCGTATTGCCCAAGAAATGGTTTGTAAACGCCGTATTTACATATCTGCCACTGTGCAGGAGAATCCGTATAGGTGTTCGAGTGTTCGAACCGTAATGCGCAAGAAATGGTATGTAAACCCCGTATTTACATATCTGCCATTGTGCAGGAGAATCCGTATAGGTGTTCGAGTGTTCGAACCGTAATGCGCAAGAAATGGTACGGAAACCCCGTATTTACATATCTGCCACTGTGTAGGAGAATCCGTATAGGTGTTCGAGTGTTCGAACCGTAATGCGCAAGAAATGGTATGTAAACCCCGTATTTACATATCTGCCACTGTGCAGGAGAATCCGTATAGGTGTTCGATTGTTCGAACTGTATTGCCCAAGAAATGGTTTGGAAACGCCGTATTTACATATCTGCCACTGTGCAGGAGAATCCGTATAGGTGTTCGAGTGTTCGAACCGTAATGCGCAAGAAATGGTATGTAAACCCCGTATTTACATATCTGCCACTGTGCAGGAGAATCCGTATAGGTGTTCGAGTGTTCGAACCGTATTGCCCAAGAAATGGTTTGTAAACGCCGTATTTACATATCTGCCACTGTGCAGGAGAATCCGTATAGGTGTTCGAGTGTTCGAACAGTAATGCGCAAGAAATGGTATGTAAACCCCGTATTTACATATCTGCCATTGTGCAGGAGAATCCGTATAGGTGTTCGAGTGTTCGAACCGTAACGCGCAAGAAATGGTACGGAAACCCCGTATTTACATATCTGCCACTGTGTAGGAGAATCCGTATAGGTGTTCGAGTGTTCGAACCGTAATGCGCAAGAAATGGTATGTAAGCCCCGTATTTACATATCTGCCACTGTGCAGGAGAATCCGTATAGGTGTTCGATTGTTCGAACCGTATTGCCCAAGAAATGGTTTGTAAACGCCGTATTTACATATCTGCCACTGTGCAGGAGAATCCGGATAGGTGTTCGAGTGTTCGAACCGTAATGCGCAAGAAATGGTAAGTAAACCCCGTATTTACATATCTGCCACTGTGCAGGAGAATCCGTATAGGTGTTCGAGTGCTCGAACCGTATTGCCCAAGAAATGGTTTGTAAACGCCGTATTTACATATCTGCCACTGTGCAGGAGAATCCTAATAGGTGTTCGTGTGTTCGAACCGTAATGCGCAAGAAATGGTATGTAAACCCCGTATTTACGTATCTGCCACTGTGCAGGAGAATCCGTATAGGTGTTCGAGTGTTCGAACCGTAATGCGCAAGAAATGGTATGTAAACCCCGTATTTACATATCTGCCACTGTGCAGGAGAATCCGTATAGGTGTTCGAGTGTTCGAACCGTATTGCGCAAGAAATGGCATGTAAACCCCGTATTTACATATCTACAACTGTGCAGGAGAATCCGTATAGGTGTTTGAGTGTTCGAACCGTATTGCGCAAGAAATGGTATGTAAACCCCGTATTTACATATCTGCCACTGTGCAGGAGAATCTGTATAGGTGTTCGAGTGTTCGAACCGTATTGCGCAAGAAATGGTATGTAAACCCCGTATTTACATATCTGCCACTGTGCAGGAGAATCCGTATAGGTGTTCGACTGTTCGAACCGTAATGCGCAAGAAATGGTATGTAAACCCCGTATTCACATATCTGCCACTGTGTAGGAGAATCCGTATAGGTGTTCGATTGTTCGAACCGTATTGCCCAAGAAATGGTTTGTAAACGCCGTATTTACATATCTGCCACTGTGCAGGAGAATCCGTATAGGTGTTCGATTGTTCGAACCGTATTGCCCAAGAAATGGTTTGTAAACGCCGTATTTACATATCTGCCACTGTGCAGGAGAATTCGTATAGGTGTTCGAGTGTTCGAACCATAATGCGCAAGAAATGGTATGTAAACCCCGTATTTACATATCTGCCATTGTGCAGGAGAATCCGTATAGGTGTTCGAGTGTTCGAACCGTAATGCGCAAGAAATGGTACGGAAACCCCGTATTTACATATCTGCCACTGTGTAGGAGAATCCGTATATGTGTTCGAGTGTTCGAACCGTAATGCGCAAGAAATGGTATGTAAACCCCGTATTTACATATCTGCCACTGTGCAGGAGAATCCGTATAGGTGTTCGAGTGTTCGAACCGTAATGCGCAAGAAATGGTAAGTAAACCCCGTATTTACATATCTGCCACTGTGCAGGAGAATCCGTATAGGTGTTCGAGTGTTCGAACCGTATTGCCCAAGAAATGGTTTGTAAACGCCGTATTTACATATCTGCCACTGTGCAGGAGAATCCTAATAGGTGTTCGTGTGTTCGAACCGTAATGCGCAAGAAATGGTATGTAAACCCCGTATTTACATATCTGCCACTGTGCAGGAGAATCCGTATAGGTGTTCGAGTGTTCGAACCGTAATGCGCAAGAAATGGTATGTAAACCGCGTATTTACATATCTGCCACTGTGCAGGAGAATCCGTATAGGTGTTCGAGTGTTCGAACCGTATTGCGCAAGAAATGGCATGTAAACCCCGTATTTACATATCTACAACTGTGCAGGAGAATCCGTATAGGTGTTTGAGTGTTCGAACCGTATTGCGCAAGAAATGGTATGTAAACCCCGTATTTACATATCTGCCACTGTGCAGGAAAATCCGTATAGGTGTTCGAGTGTTCGAACCGTATTGCGCAAGAAATGGTATGTAAACCCCGTATTTACATATCTGCCACTGTGCAGGAGAATCCGTATAGGTGTTCGACTGTTCGAACCGTAATGCGCAAGAAATGGTATGTAAACCCCGTATTCACATATCTGCCACTGTGTAGGAGAATCCGTATAGGTGTTCGATTGTTCGAACCGTATTGCCCAAGAAATGGTTTGTAAACGCCGTATTTACATATCTGCCACTGTGCAGGAGAATCCGTATAGGTGTTCGATTGTTCGAACCGTATTGCCCAAGAAATGGTTTGTAAACGCCGTATTTACATATCTGCCACTGTGCAGGAGAATCCGTATAGGTGTTCGAGTGTTCGAACCGTAATGCGCAAGAAATGGTATGTAAACCCCGTATTTACATATCTGCCATTGTGCAGGAGAATCCGTATAGGTGTTCGAGTGTTCGAACCGTAATGCGCAAGAAATGGTACGGAAACCCCGTATTTACATATCTGCCACTGTGTAGGAGAATCCGTATATGTGTTCGAGTGTTCGAACCGTAATGCGCAAGAAATGGTATGTAAACCCCGTATTTACATATCTGCCACTGTGCAGGAGAATCCGTATAGGTGTTCGATTGTTCAAACTGTATTGCCCAAGAAATGGTTTGTAAACGCCGTATTTACATATCTGCCACTGTGCAGGAGAATTCGTATAGGAGTTCGAGTGTTCGAACCGTAATGCGCAAGAAATTCTATGTAAACCCCGTATTTACATATCTGCCACTGTGCAGGAGAATCCGTATAGGTGTTCGAGTGTTCGAACCGTATTGCCCAAGAAATGGTTTGTAAACGCCGTATTTACATATCTCCCACTGTGCAGGAGAATCCGTATAGGTGTTCGAGTGTTCGAACCGTAATGCGCAAGAAATGGTATGTAAACCCCGTATTTACATATCTGCCACTGTGCAGGAGAATCCGTATAGGTGTTCGAGTGTTCGAACCGTAATGCGCAAGAAATGGTATGTAAACCCCGTATTTACATATCTGCCACTGTGCAGGAGAATCCGTATTGGTGTTCGAGTGTTCGAACCGTAATGCGCAAGAAATGGTATGTAAACCCCGTATTCACATATCTGCCACTGTGTAGGAGAATCCGTATAGGTGTTCGATTGTTCGAACCGTATTGCCCAAGAAATGGTTTGTAAACGCCGTGTTTACATATCTGCCACTGTGCAGGAGAATCCGTATAGGTGTTCGATTGTTCGAACCGTATTGCCCAAGAAATGGTTTGTAAACGCCGTGTTTACATATCTGCCACTGTGCAGGAGAATCCGTATAGGTGTTCGATTGTTCGAACCGTATTGCCCAAGAAATGGTTTGTAAACGCCGTATTTACATATCTGCCACTGTGCAGGAGAATCCGTATAGGTGTTCGAGTGTTCGAACCGTAATGCGCAAGAAATGGTATGTAAACCCCGTATTTACATATCTGCCATTGTGCAGGAGAATCCGTATAGGTGTTCGAGTGTTCGAACCGTAATGCGCAAGAAATGGTACGGAAACCCCGTATTTACATATCTGCCACTGTGTAGGAGAATCCGTATAGGTGTTCGAGTGTTCGAACCGTAATGCGCAAGAAATGGTATGTAAACCCCGTATTTACATATCTGCCACTGTGCAGGAGAATTCGTATAGGTGTTCGATTGTTCGAACCGTATTGCCCAAGAAATGGTTTGTAAACGCCGTATTTACTTATCTGCCACTGTGCAGGAGAATCCGTATAGGTGTTCGAGTGTTCGAACCGTAATGCGCAAGAAATGGTATGTAAACCCTGTATTTACATATCTGCCACTGTGCAGGAGAATCCGTATAGGTGTTCGAGTGTTCGAACCGTATTGCCCAAGAAATGGTTTGTAAACGCCGTATTTACATATCTGCCACTGTGCAGGAGAATCCGTATAGGTGTTCGAGTGTTCGAACCGTAATGCGCAAGAAATGGTATGTAAACCCCGTATTTACATATCTGCCACTGTGCAGGAGAATCCGTACAGGTGTTCGAGTGTTCGAACCGTAATGCGCAAGAAATGGTATGTAAACCCCGTATTTACATATCTGCCACTGTGCAGGAGAATCCGTATAGGTGTTCGAGTGTTCGAACCGTATTGCGCAAGAAATGGCATGTAAACCCCGTATTTACATATCTACCACTGTGCAGGAGAATCCGTATAGGTGTTTGAGTGTTCGAACCGTATTGCGCAAGAAATGGTATGTAAACCCCGTATTTACATATCTGCCACTGTGCAGGAGAATCCGTATAGGTGTTCGAGTGTTCGAACCGTATTGCGCAAGAAATGGTATGTAAACCCCGTATTTACATATCTGCCACTGTGCAGGAGAATCCGTATAGGTGTTCGACTGTTCGAACCGTAATGCGCAAGAAATGGTTTGTAAACCCCGTATTTACATATCTGCCACTGTGTAGGAGAATCCGTATAGGTGTTCGATTGTTCGAACCGTATTGCCCAAGAAATGGTATGTAAACCCCGTATTTACATATCTGCCATTGTGCAGGAGAATCTGTATAGGTGTTCGAGTGTTCGAACCGTAATGCGCAAGAAATGGTACGGAAACCCCGTATTTACATATCTGCCACTGTGTAGGAGAATCCGTATAGGTGTTCGAGTGTTCGAACCGTAATGCGCAAGAAATGGTATGTAAACCCCGTATTTACATATCTGCCACTGTGCAGGAGAATCCGTATAGGTGTTCGATTGTTCGAACTGTATTGCCCAAGAAATGGTTTGGAAACGCCGTATTTACATATCTGCCACTGTGCAGGAGAATCTGTATAGGTGTTCGAGTGTTCGAACCGTAATGCGCAAGAAATGGTATGTAAACCCCGTATTTACATATCTGCCACTGTGCAGGAGAATCCGTATAGGTGTTCGAGTGTTCGAACCGTATTGCCCAAGAAATGGTTTGTAAACGCCGTATTTACATATCTGCCACTGTGCAGGAGAATCCGTATAGGTGTTCGAGTGTTCGAACCGTAATGCGCAAGAAATGGTATGTAAACCCCGTATTTACATATCTGCCATTGTGCAGGAGAATCCGTATAGGTGTTCGAGTGTTCGAACCGTAATGCGCAAGAAATGGTACGGAAACCCCGTATTTACATATCTGCCACTGTGTAGGAGAATCCGTATAGGTGTTCGAGTGTTCGAACCGTAATGCGCAAGAAATGGTATGTAAACCCCGTATTTACATATCTGCCACTGTGCAGGAGAATCCGTATAGGTGTTCGATTGTTCGAACCGTATTGCCCAAGAAATGGTTTGTAAACGCCGTATTTACATATCTGCCACTGTGCAGGAGAATCCGTATAGGTGTTCGAGTGTTCGAACCGTAATGCGCAAGAAATGGTAAGTAAACCCCGTATTTACATATCTGCCACTGTGCTGGAGAATCCGTATAGGTGTTCGAGTGTTCGAACCGTATTGCCCAAGAAATGGTTTGTAAACGCCGTATTTACATATCTGCCACTGTGCAGGAGAATCCTAATAGGTGTTCGTGTGTTCGAACCGTAATGCGCAAGAAATGGTATGTAAACCCCGTATTTACATATCTGCCACTGTGCAGGAGAATCCGTATAGGTGTTCGAGTGTTCGAACCGTAATGCGCAAGAAATGGTATGTAAACCCCGTATTTACATATCTGCCACTGTGCAGGAGAATCCGTATAGGTGTTCGAGTGTTCGAACCGTATTGCGCAAGAAATGGCATGTAAACCCCGTATTTACATATCTACAACTGTGCAGGAGAATCCGTATAGGTGTTTGAGTGTTCGAACCGTATTGCGCAAGAAATGGTATGTAAACCCCGTATTTACATATCTGCCACTGTGCAGGAGAATCTGTATAGGTGTTCGAGTGTTCGAACCGTATTGCGCAAGAAATGGTATGTAAACCCCGTATTTACATATCTGCCACTGTGCAGGAGAATCCGTATAGGTGTTCGACTGTTCGAACCGTAATGCGCAAGAAATGGTATGTAAACCCCGTATTCACATATCTGCCACTGTGTAGGAGAATCCGTATAGGTGTTCGATTGTTCGAACCGTATTGCCCAAGAAATGGTTTGTAAACGCCGTATTTACATATCTGCCACTGTGCAGGAGAATCCGTATAGGTGTTCGATTGTTCGAACCGTATTGCCCAAGAAAAGGTTTGTAAACGCCGTATTTACATATCTGCCACTGTGCAGGAGAATCCGTATAGGTGTTCGAGTGTTCGAACCGTAATGCGCAAGAAATGGTATGTAAACCCCGTATTTACATATCTGCCATTGTGCAGGAGAATCCGTATAGGTGTTCGAGTGTTCGAACCGTAATGCGCAAGAAATGGTACGAAAACCCCGTATTTACATATCTGCCACTGTGTAGGAGAATCCGTATAGGTGTTCGAGTGTTCGAACCGTAATGCGCAAGAAATGGTATGTAAACCCCGTATTTACATATCTGCCACTGTGCAGGAGAATCCGTATAGGTGTTCGAGTGTTCGAACCGTATTGCGCAAGAAATGGCATGTAAACCCCGTATTTACATATCTACAACTGTGCAAGAGAATCCGTATAGGTGTTTGAGTGTTCGAACCGTATTGCGCAAGAAATGGTATGTAAACCCCGTATTTACATATCTGCCACTGTGCAGGAGAATCCGTATAGGTGTTCGAGTGTTCGAACCGTATTGCGCAAGAAATGGTATGTAAACCCCGTATTTACATATCTGCCACTGTGCAGGAGAATCCGTATAGGTGTTCGACTGTTCGAACCGTAATGCGCAAGAAATGGTATGTAAACCCCGTATTCACATATCTGCCACTGTGTAGGAGAATCCGTATAGGTGTTCGATTGTTCGAACCGTATTGCCCAAGAAATGGTTTGTAAACGCCGTATTTACATATCTGCCACTGTGCAGGAGAATCCGTATAGGTGTTCGATTGTTCGAACCGTATTGCCCAAGAAATGGTTTGTAAACGCCGTATTTACATATCTGCCACTGTGCAGGAGAATCCGTATAGGTGTTCGAGTGTTCGAACCGTAATGCGCAAGAAATGGTATGTAAACCCCGTATTTACATATCTGCCATTGTGAAGGAGAATCCGTATAGGTGTTCGAGTGTTCGAACCGTAATGCGCAAGAAATGGTACGGAAACCCCGTATTTACATATCTGCCACTGTGTAGGAGAATCCGTATAGGTGTTCGAGTGTTCGAACCGTAATGCGCAAGAAATGGTATGTAAACCCCGTATTTACATATCTGCCACTGTGCAGGAGAATCCGTATAGGTGTTCGAGTGTTCGAACCGTATTGCGCAAGAAATGGCATGTAAACCCCGTATTTACATATCTACAACTGTGCAGAAGAATCCGTATAGGTGTTTGAGTGTTCGAACCGTATTGCGCAAGAAATGGTATGTAAACCCCGTATTTACATATCTGCCACTGTGCAGGAGAATCCGTATAGGTGTTCGAGTGTTCGAACCGTAATGCGCAAGAAATGGTATGTAAACCCCGTATTCACATATCTGCCACTGTGCAGGAGAATCCGTATAGGTGTTCGAGTGTTCGAACCGTAATGCGCAAGAAATGGTAAGTAAACCCTGTATTTACATATCTGCCACTGTGCAGGAGAATCCGTATAGGTGTTCGAGTGTTCGAACCGTATTGCCCAAGAAATGGTTTGTAAACGCCGTATTTACATATCTGCCACTGTGCAGGAGAATCCTAATAGGTGTTCGTGTGTTCGAACCGTAATGCGCAAGAAATGGTATGTAAACCCCGTATTTACATATCTGCCACTGTGCAGGAGAATCCGTATAGGTGTTCGAGTGTTCGAACCGTAATGCGCAAGAAATGGTATGTAAACCCCGTATTTACATATCTGCCACTGTGCAGGAGAATCCGTATAGGTGTTCGAGTGTTCGAACCGTATTGCGCAAGAAATGGCATGTAAACCCCGTATTTACATATCTACAACTGTGCAGGAGAATCCGTATAGGTGTTTGAGTGTTCGAACCGTATTGCGCAAGAAATGGTATGTAAACCCCGTATTTACATATCTGCCACTGTGCAGGAGAATTCGTATAGGTGTTCGAGTGTTCGAACCGTAATGCGCAAGAAATGGTATGTAAACCCCGTATTTACATATCTGCCACTGTGCAGGAGAATCCGTATAGGTGTTCGAGTGTTCGAACCGTATTGCCCAAGAAATGGTTTGTAAACGCCGTATTTACATATCTCCCACTGTGCAGGAGAATCCGTATAGGTGTTCGAGTGTTCGAACCGTAATGCGCAAGAAATGGTATGTAAACCCCGTATTTACATATCTGCCACTGTGCAGGAGAATCCGTATAGGTGTTCGAGTGTTCGAACCGTAATGCGCAAGAAATGGTATGTAAACCCCGTATTTACATATCTGACACTGTGCAGGAGAATCCGTATTGGTGTTCGAGTGTTCGAACCGTAATGCGCAAGAAATGGTATGTAAACCCCGTATTCACATATCTGCCACTGTGTAGGAGAATCCGTATAGGTGTTCGATTGTTCGAACCGTATTGCCCAAGAAATGGTTTGTAAACGCCGTGTTTACATATCTGCCACTGTGCAGGAGAATCCGTATAGGTGTTCGATTGTTCGAACCGTATTGCCCAAGAAATGGTTTGTAAACGCCGTGTTTACATATCTGCCACTGTGCAGGAGAATCCGTATAGGTGTTCGATTGTTCGAACCGTATTGCCCAAGAAATGGTTTGTAAACGCCGTATTTACATATCTGCCACTGTGCAGGAGAATCCGTATAGGTGTTCGAGTGTTCGAACCGTAATGCGCAAGAAATGGTATGTAAACCCCGTATTTACATATCTGCCATTGTGCAGGAGAATCCGTATAGGTGTTCGAGTGTTCGAACCGTAATGCGCAAGAAATGGTACGGAAACCCCGTATTTACATATCTGCCACTGTGTAGGAGAATCCGTATAGGTGTTCGAGTGTTCGAACCGTAATGCGCAAGAAATGGTATGTAAACCCCGTATTTACATATCTGCCACTGTGCAGGAGAATCCGTATAGGTGTTCGATTGTTCGAACCGTATTGCCCAAGAAATGGTTTGTAAACGCCGTATTTACATATCTGCCACTGTGCAGGAGAATCCGTATAGGTGTTCGAGTGTTCGAACCGTAATGCGCAAGAAATGGTATGTAAACCCCGTATTTACATATCTGCCACTGTGCAGGAGAATCCGTATAGGTGTTCGAGTGTTCGAACCGTATTGCCCAAGAAATGGTTTGTAAACGCCGTATTTACATATCTGCCACTGTGCAGGAGAATCCTAAGAGGTGTTCGAGTGTTCGAACCGTAATGCGCAAGAAATGGTATGTAAACCCCGTATTTACATATCTACAACTGTGCAGGAGAATCCGTATAGGTGTTTGAGTGTTCGAACCGTATTGCGCAAGAAATGGTATGTAAACCCCGTATTTACATATCTGCCACTGTGCAGGAGAATTCGTATAGGTGTTCGAGTGTTCGAACCGTAATGCGCAAGAAATGGTATGTAAACCCCGTATTTACATATCTGCCACTGTGCAGGAGAATCCGTATAGGTGTTCGAGTGTTCGAACCGTATTGCCCAAGAAATGGTTTGTAAACGCCGTATTTACATATCTCCCACTGTGCAGGAGAATCCGTATAGGTGTTCGAGTGTTCGAACCGTAATGCGCAAGAAATGGTATGTAAACCCCGTATTTACATATCTGCCACTGTGCAGGAGAATCCGTATAGGTGTTCGAGTGTTCGAACCGTAATGCGCAAGAAATGGTATGTAAACCCCGTATTTACATATCTGACACTGTGCAGGAGAATCCGTATTGGTGTTCGAGTGTTCGAACCGTAATGCGCAAGAAATGGTATGTAAACCCCGTATTCACATATCTGCCACTGTGTAGGAGAATCCGTATAGGTGTTCGATTGTTCGAACCGTATTGCCCAAGAAATGGTTTGTAAACGCCGTGTTTACATATCTGCCACTGTGCAGGAGAATCCGTATAGGTGTTCGATTGTTCGAACCGTATTGCCCAAGAAATGGTTTGTAAACGCCGTGTTTACATATCTGCCACTGTGCAGGAGAATCCGTATAGGTGTTCGATTGTTCGAACCGTATTGCCCAAGAAATGGTTTGTAAACGCCGTATTTACATATCTGCCACTGTGCAGGAGAATCCGTATAGGTGTTCGAGTGTTCGAACCGTAATGCGCAAGAAATGGTATGTAAACCCCGTATTTACATATCTGCCATTGTGCAGGAGAATCCGTATAGGTGTTCGAGTGTTCGAACCGTAATGCGCAAGAAATGGTACGGAAACCCCGTATTTACATATCTGCCACTGTGTAGGAGAATCCGTATAGGTGTTCGAGTGTTCGAACCGTAATGCGCAAGAAATGTTATGTAAACCCCGTATTTACATATCTGCCACTGTGCAGGAGAATCCGTATAGGTGTTCGATTGTTCGAACCGTATTGCCCAAGAAATGGTTTGTAAACGCCGTATTTACATATCTGCCACTGTGCAGGAGAATCCGTATAGGTGTTCGAGTGTTCGAACCGTAATGCGCAAGAAATGGTATGTAAACCCCGTATTTACATATCTGCCACTGTGCAGGAGAATCCGTATAGGTGTTCGAGTGTTCGAACCGTATTGCCCAAGAAATGGTTTGTAAACGCCGTATTTACATATCTGCCACTGTGCAGGAGAATCCTAAGAGGTGTTCGAGTGTTCGAACCGTAATGCGCAAGAAATGGTATGTAAACCCCGTATTTACATATCTACAACTGTGCAGGAGAATCCGTATAGGTGTTTGAGTGTTCGAACCGTATTGCGCAAGAAATGGTATGTAAACCCCGTATTTACATATCTGCCACTGTGCAGGAGAATTCGTATAGGTGTTCGAGTGTTCGAACCGTAATGCGCAAGAAATGGTATGTAAACCCCGTATTTACATATCTGCCACTGTGCAGGAGAATCCGTATAGGTGTTCGAGTGTTCGAACCGTATTGCCCAAGAAATGGTTTGTAAACGCCGTATTTACATATCTCCCACTGTGCAGGAGAATCCGTATAGGTGTTCGAGTGTTCGAACCGTAATGCGCAAGAAATGGTATGTAAACCCCGTATTTACATATCTGCCACTGTGCAGGAGAATCCGTATAGGTGTTCGAGTGTTCGAACCGTAATGCGCAAGAAATGGTATGTAAACCCCGTATTTACATATCTGACACTGTGCAGGAGAATCCGTATTGGTGTTCGAGTGTTCGAACCGTAATGCGCAAGAAATGGTATGTAAACCCCGTATTCACATATCTGCCACTGTGTAGGAGAATCCGTATAGGTGTTCGATTGTTCGAACCGTATTGCCCAAGAAATGGTTTGTAAACGCCGTGTTTACATATCTGCCACTGTGCAGGAGAATCCGTATAGGTGTTCGATTGTTCGAACCGTATTGCCCAAGAAATGGTTTGTAAACGCCGTGTTTACATATCTGCCACTGTGCAGGAGAATCCGTATAGGTGTTCGATTGTTCGAACCGTATTGCCCAAGAAATGGTTTGTAAACGCCGTATTTACATATCTGCCACTGTGCAGGAGAATCCGTATAGGTGTTCGAGTGTTCGAACCGTAATGCGCAAGAAATGGTATGTAAACCCCGTATTTACATATCTGCCATTGTGCAGGAGAATCCGTATAGGTGTTCGAGTGTTCGAACCGTAATGCGCAAGAAATGGTACGGAAACCCCGTATTTACATATCTGCCACTGTGTAGGAGAATCCGTATAGGTGTTCGAGTGTTCGAACCGTAATGCGCAAGAAATGTTATGTAAACCCCGTATTTACATATCTGCCACTGTGCAGGAGAATCCGTATAGGTGTTCGATTGTTCGAACCGTATTGCCCAAGAAATGGTCTGTAAACGCCGTATTTACATATCTGCCACTGTGCAGGAGAATCCGTATAGGTGTTCGAGTGTTCGAACCGTAATGCGCAAGAAATGGTATGTAAACCCCGTATTTACATATCTGCCACTGTGCAGGAGAATCCGTATAGGTGTTCGAGTGTTCGAACCGTATTGCCCAAGAAATGGTTTGTAAACGCCGTATTTACATATCTGCCACTGTGCAGGAGAATCCTAAGAGGTGTTCGATTGTTCGAACCGTAATGCGCAAGAAATGGTATGTAAACCCCGTATTTACATATCTGCCACTGTGCAGGAGAATCCGTACAGGTGTTCGAGTGTTCGAACCGTAATGCGCAAGAAATGGTATGTAAACCCCGTATTTACATATCTGCCACTGTGCAGGAGAATCCGTATAGGTGTTCGAGTGTTCGAACCGTATTGCGCAAGAAATGGCATGTAAACCCCGTATTTACATATCTACCACTGTGCAGGAGAATCCGTATAGGTGTTTGAGTGTTCGAACCGTATTGCGCAAGAAATGGTATGTAAACCCCGTATTTACATATCTGCCACTGTGCAGGAGAATCCGTATATGTGTTCGAGTGTTCGAACCGTATTGCGCAAGAAATGGTATGTAAACGCCGTATTTACATATCTGCCACTGTGCAGGAGAATCCGTATAGGTGTTCGACTGTTCGAACCGTAATGCGCAAGAAATGGTTTGTAAACCCCGTATTCACATATCTGCCACTGTGTAGGAGAATCCGTATAGGTGTTCGATTGTTCGAACCGTATTGCCCAAGAAATGGTTTGTAAACGCCGTATTTACATATCTGCCACTGTGCAGGAGAATCCGTATAGGTGTTCGATTGTTCGAACCGTATTGCCCAAGAAAAGGTTTGTAAACGCCGTATTTACATATCTGCCACTGTGCAGGAGAATCCGTATAGGTGTTCGAGTGTTCGAACCGTAATGCGCAAGAAATGGTATGTAAACCCCGTATTTACATATCTGCCATTGTGCAGGAGAATCCGTATAGGTGTTCGAGTGTTCGAACCGTAATGCGCAAGAAATGGTACGGAAACCCCGTATTTACATATCTGCCACTGTGTAGGAGAATCCGTATAGGTGTTCGAGTGTTCGAACCGTAAGGCGCAAGAAATGGTATGTAAACCCCGTATTTACATATCTGCCACTGTGCAGGAGAATCCGTATAGGTGTTCGAGTGTTCGAACCGTATTGCGCAAGAAATGGCATGTAAACCCCGTATTTACATATCTACAACTGTGCAAGAGAATCCGTATAGGTGTTTGAGTGTTCGAACCGTATTGCGCAAGAAATGGTATGTAAACCCCGTATTTACATATCTGCCACTGTGCAGGAGAATCCGTATAGGTGTTCGAGTGTTCGAACCGTATTGCGCAAGAAATGGTATGTAAACCCCGTATTTACATATCTGCCACTGTGCAGGAGAATCCGTATAGGTGTTCGACTGTTCGAACCGTAATGCGCAAGAAATGGTATGTAAACCCCGTATTCACATATCTGCCACTGTGTAGGAGAATCCGTATAGGTGTTCGATTGTTCGAACCGTATTGCCCAAGAAATGGTTTGTAAACGCCGTATTTACATATCTGCCACTGTGCAGGAGAATCCGTATAGGTGTTCGATTGTTCGAACCGTATTGCCCAAGAAATGGTTTGTAAACGCCGTATTTACATATCTGCCACTGTGCAGGAGAATCCGTATAGGTGTTCGAGTGTTCGAACCGTAATGCGCAAGAAATGGTATGTAAACCCCGTATTTACATATCTGCCATTGTGAAGGAGAATCCGTATAGGTGTTCGAGTGTTCGAACCGTAATGCGCAAGAAATGGTACGGAAACCCCGTATTTACATATCTGCCACTGTGTAGGAGAATCCGTATAGGTGTTCGAGTGTTCGAACCGTAATGCGCAAGAAATGGTATGTAAACCCCGTATTTACATATCTGCCACTGTGCAGGAGAATCCGTATAGGTGTTCGAGTGTTCGAACCGTATTGCGCAAGAAATGGCATGTAAACCCCGTATTTACATATCTACAACTGTGCAGAAGAATCCGTATAGGTGTTTGAGTGTTCGAACCGTATTGCGCAAGAAATGGTATGTAAACCCCGTATTTACATATCTGCCACTGTGCAGGAGAATCCGTATAGGTGTTCGAGTGTTCGAACCGTATTGCGCAAGAAATGGTATGTAAACCCCGTATTTACATATCTGCCACTGTGCAGGAGAATCCGTATAGGCGTTCGACTGTTCGAACCGTAATGCGCAAGAAATGGTATGTAAACCCCGTATTCACATATCTGCCACTGTGTAGGAGAATCCGTATAGGTGTTCGATTGTTCGAACCGTATTGCCCAAGAAATGGTTTGTAAACGCCGTATTTACATATCTGCCACTGTGCAGGAGAATCCGTATAGGTGTTCGATTGTTCGAACCGTATTGCCCAAGAAATGGTTTGTAAACGCCGTATTTACATATCTGCCACTGTGCAGGAGAATCCGTATAGGTGTTCGAGTGTTCGAACCGTAATGCGCAAGAAATGGTATGTAAACCCCGTATTTACATTTCTGCCATTGTGCAGGAGAATCCGTATAGGTGTTCGACTGTTCGAACCGTAATGCGCAAGAAATGGTACGGAAACCCCGTATTTACATATCTGCCACTGTGTAGGAGAATCCGTATAGGTGTTCGAGTGTTCGAACCGTAATGCGCAAGAAATGGTATGTAAACCCCGTATTTACATATCTGCCACTGTGCAGGAGAATCCGTATAGGTGTTCGATTGTTCGAACTGTATTGCCCAAGAAATGGTTTGGAAACGCCGTATTTACATATCTGCCACTGTGCAGGAGAATCCGTATAGGTGTTCGAGTGTTCGAACCGTAATGCGCAAGAAATGGTATGTAAACCCCGTATTTACATATCTGCCACTGTGCAGGAGAATCCGTATAGGTGTTCGAGTGTTCGAACCGTAATGCGCAAGAAATGGTATGTAAACCCCGTATTCACATATCTGCCACTGTGTAGGAGAATCCGTATAGGTGTTCGATTGTTCGAACCGTATTGCCCAAGAAATGGTTTGTAAACGCCGTATTTACATATCTGCCACTGTGCAGGAGAATCCGTATATGTGTTCGATTGTTCGAACCGTATTGCCCAAGAAATGGTTTGTAAACGCCGTATTTACATATCTGCCACTGTGCAGGAGAATCCGTATAGGTGTTCGAGTGTTCGAACCGTAATGCGCAAGAAATGGTATGTAAACCCCGTATTTACATATCTGCCATTGTGCAGGAGAATCCGTATAGGTGTTCGACTGTTCGAACCGTAATGCGCAAGAAATGGTACGGAAACCCCGTATTTACATATCTGCCACTGTGTAGGAGAATCCGTATAGGTGTTCGAGTGTTCGAACCGTAATGCGCAAGAAATGGTATGTAAACCCCGTATTTACATATCTGCCACTGTGCAGGAGAATCCGTATAGGTGTTCGATTGTTCGAACCGTATTGCCCAAGAAATGGTTTGTAAACGCCGTATTTACATATCTGCCACTGTGCTGGAGAATCCGTATAGGTGTTCGAGTGTTCGAACCGTAATGCGCAAGAAATGGTACGGAAACCCCGTATTTACATATCTGCCACTGTGTAGGAGAATCCGTATAGGTGTTCAAGTGTTCGAACCGTAATGCGCAAGAAATGGTATGTAAACCCCGTATTTACATATCTGCCACTGTAGAGGAGAATCCGTATAGGTGTTCGAGTGTTCGAACCGTAATGCGCAAGAAATGGTATGTAAACCCCGTATTTACATATCTGCCACTGTGCAGGAGAATCCGTATAGGTGTTCGAGTGTTCGAACCGTATTGCCCAAGAAATGGTTTGTAAACGCCGTATTTACATATCGGCCGCTGTGCAGGAGAATCCGTATAGGTGTTCGAGTGTTCGAACCGTAATGCGCAAGAAATGGTATGTAAACCCCGTATTTACATATCTGCCACTGTGTAGGAGAATCCGTATAGGTGTTCGAGTGTTCGAACCGTAATGCGCAAGAAATGGTATGTAAACCCCGTATTTACATATCTGCCACTGTGCAGGAGAATCCGTATAGGTGTTCGAGTGTTCGAACCGTATTGCGCAAGAAATGGCATGTAAACCCCGTATTTACATATCTACCACTGTGCAGGAGAATCCGTATAGGTGTTTGAGTGTTCGAACCGTATTGCGCAAGAAATGGTATGTAAACCCCGTATTTACATATCTGCCACTGTGCAGGAGAATCCGTATAGGTGTTCGAGTGTTCGAACCGTATTGCGCAAGAAATGGTATGTAAACCCCGTATTTACATATCTGCCACTGTGCAGGAGAATCCGTATAGGTGTTCGAGTGTTCGAACCGTAATGCGCAAGAAATGGTATGTAAACCCCGTATTCACATATCTGCCACTGTGTAGGAGAATCCGTATAGGTGTTCGATTGTTCGAACCGTATTGCCCAAGAAATGGTTTGTAAACGCCGTATTTACATATCTGCCACTGTGTAGGAGAATCCGTATATGTGTTCGATTGTTCGAACCGTATTGCCCAAGAAATGGTTTGTAAACGCCGTATTTACATATCTGCCACTGTGCAGGAGAATCCGTATAGGTGTTCGAGTGTTCGAACCGTAATGCGCAAGAAATGGTATGTAAACCCCGTATTTGCATATCTGCCATTGTGCAGGAGAATCCGTATAGGTGTTCGAGTGTTCGAACCGTAATGCGCAAGAAATGGTACGGAAACCCCGTATTTACATATCTGCCACTGTGTAGGAGAATCCGTATAGGTGTTCGAGTGTTCGAACCGTAATGCGCAAGAAATGGTATGTAAACCCCGTATTTACATATCTGCCACTGTGCAGGAGAATCCGTATAGGTGTTCGATTGTTCGAACCGTATTGCCCAAGAAATGGTTTGTAAACGCCGTATTTACATATCTGCCACTGTGCAGGAGAATCCGTATAGGTGTTCGAGTGTTTGAACCGTAATGCGCAAGAAATGGTACGGAAACCCCGTATTTACATATCTGCCACTGTGTAGGAGAATCCGTATAGGTGTTCAAGTGTTCGAACCGTAATGCGCAAGAAATGGTATGTAAACCCCGTATTTACATATCTGCCACTGTACAGGAGAATCCGTATAGGTCTTCGATTGTTCGAACCGTATTGCCCAAGAAATGGTTTGTAAACGCCGTATTTACATATCTGCCACTGTGCAGGAGAATCCGTATAGGTGTTCGAGTGTTCGAACCGTAATGCGCAAGAAATGGTATGTAAACCCGTATTTACATATCTGCCACTGTGCAGGAGAATCCGTATAGGTGTTCGAGTGTTCGAACCGTAATGCGCAAGAAATGGTACGGAAACCCCGTATTTACATATCTGCCACAGTGCAGGAGAATCCGTATAGGTGTTCGAGTGTTCGAACCGTAATGCGCAACAAATGGTATGTAAACCCCGTATTTACATATCTGCCACTGTGTAGGAGAATCCGTATAGGTGTTCGAGTGTTCGAACCGTAATGCGCAAGAAATGGTATGTAAACCACGTATTTACATATCTGCCACTGTGCAGGAGAATCCGTATAGGTGTTCGAGTGTTCGAACCGTATTGCCCAAGAAATGGTTTGTAAACGCCGTATTTACATATCTGCCACTGTGCAGGAGAATCCGTATAGGTGTTCGAGTGTTCGAACCGTAATGCGCAAGAAATGGTACGAAAACCCCGTATTTACATATCTGCCACTGTGCAGGAGAATCCGTATATGTGTTCGAGTGTTCGAACCGTAATGCGCAAGAAATGGTATGTAAACCCCGTATTTACATATCGGCCACTGTGCAGGAGAATCCGTATAGGTGTTCGACTGTTCGAACCGTAATGCGCAAGAAATGGTACGGAAACCCCGTATTTACATATCTGCCACTGTGCAGGAGAATCCGTATAGGTGTTCGAGTGTTCGAACCGTAATGCGCAAGAAATGGTATGTAAACCCCGTATTTACATATCTGCCACTGTGCAGGAGAATCCGTATAGGTGTTCGAGTGTTCGAACCGTATTGCCCAAGAAATGGTTTGTAAACGCCGTATTTACATATCTGCCACTGTGCAGGAGAATCCGTATAGGTGTTCGAGTGTTCGAACCGTAATGCGCAAGAAATGGTATGTAAACCCGTATTTACATATCTGCCACTGTGCAGGAGAATCCGTATAGGTGTTCGAGTGTTCGAACCGTAATGCGCAAGAAATGGTACGGAAACCCCGTATTTACATATCAGCCACAGTGCAGGAGAATCCGTATAGGTGTTCGAGTGTTCGAACAGTAATGCGCAAGAAATGGTATGTAAACCCCGTATTTACATATCTGCCACTGTGCAGGAGAATCCGTATAGATGTTCGAGTGTTCGAACCGTAATGCGCAAGAAATGGTATGTAAACCACGTATTTACATATCTGCCACTGTGCAGGAGAATCCGTATAGGTGTTCGAGTGTTCGAACCGTATTGCCCAAGAAATGGTTTGTAAACGCCGTATTTAGATATCTGCCACTGTGCAGGAGAATCCGTATAGGTGTTCGAGTGTTCGAACCGTAATGCGCAAGAAATGGTATGTAAACCCCGTATTTACATATCTGCCACTGTGCAGGAGAATCCGTATAGGTGTTCGAGTGTTCGAACCGTATTGCGCAAGAAATGGCATGTAAACCCCGTATTTACATATCTACGACTGTGCAGGAGAATCCGTATAGGTGTTTGAGTGTTCGAACCGTATTGCGCAAGAAATGGTATGTAAACCCCGTATTTACATATCTGCCACTGTGCAGGAGAATCCGTATAGGTGTTCGAGTGTTCGAACCGTATTGCGCAAGAAATGGTATGTAAACCCCGTATTTACATATCTGCCACTGTGCAGGAGAATCCGTATAGGTGTTCGAGTGTTCGAACCGTAATGCGCAAGAAATGGTATGTAAACCCCGTATTCACATATCTGCCACTATGTAGGAGAATCCGTATAGGTGTTCGATTGTTCGAACCGTATTGCCCAAGAAATGGTTTGTAAACGCCGTATTTACATATCTGCCACTGTGCAGGAGAATCCGTATATGTGTTCGATTGTTCGAACCGTATTGCCCAAGAAATGGTTTGTAAACGCCGTATTTACATATCTGCCACTGTGCAGGAGAATCCGTATAGGTGTTCGAGTGTTCGAACCGTAATGCGCAAGAAATGGTATGTAAACCCCGTATTTACATATCTGTCATTGTGCAGGAGAATCCGTATAGGTGTTCGAGTGTTCGAACCGTAATGCGCAAGAAATGGTACGGAAACCCCGTATTTACATATCTGCCACTGTGTAGGAGAATCCGTATAGGTGTTCGACTGTTCGAACCGTATTGCCCAAGAAATGGTTTGTAAACGCCGTATTTACATATCTGCCACTGTGCAGGAGAATCCTAATAGGTGTTCGAGTGTTCGAACCGTAATGCGCAAGAAATGGTGAGTAAACCCCGTATTTACATATCTGCCACTGTGCAGGAGAATCCGTATAGGTGTTCGAGTGTTCGAATCGTAATGCGCAAGAAATGGTATGTAAACCCCGTATTTACATATCTGCCACTGTGCAGGAGAATCCGTATAGGTGTTCGAGTGTTCGAACCGTAATGCGCAAGAAATGGTATGTAAACCACGTATTTACATATCTGCCACTGTGCAGGAGAATCCGTATAGGTGTTCGAGTGTTCGAACCGTATTGCCCAAGAAATGGTTTGTAAACGCCGTATTTACATATCTGCCACTGTGCAGGAGAATCCGTATAGGTGTTCGATTGTTCGAACCGTATTGCCCAAGAAATGGTTTGTAAACGCCGTATTTACATATCTGCCACTGTGCAGGAGAATCCGTATAGGTGTTCGATTGTTCGAACCGTATTGCCCAAGAAATGGTTTGTAAACGCCGTATTTACATATCTGCCACTGTGCAGGAGAATCCGTATAGGTGTTCGAGTGTTCGAACCGTAATGCGCAAGAAATGGTACGGAAACCCCGTATTTACATATCTGCCACTGTGCAGGAGAATCCGTATAGGTGTTCGAGTGTTCGAACCGTAATGCGCAAGAAATGGTATGTAAACCCGTATTTACATATCTGCCACTGTGCAGGAGAATCCGTATAGGTGTTCGAGTGTTCGAACCGTAATGCGCAAGAAATGGTACGGAAACCCCGTATTTACATATCTGCCACAGTGCAGGAGAATCCGTATAGGTGTTCGAGTGTTCGAACCGTAATGCACAAGAAATGGTATGTAAACCCCGTATTTACATATCTGCCACTGTGCAGGAGAATCCATATAGGTGTTCGAGTGTTCGAACCGTAATGCGCAAGATATGGTATGTAAACCCCGTATTTACATATCTACCACTGTGCAGGAGAATCCGTATAGGTGTTTGAGTGTTCGAACCGTATTGCGCAAGAAATGGTATGTAAACCCCGTATTTACATATCTGCCACTGTGCAGGAGAATCCGTATAGGTGTTCGAGTGTTCGAACCGTAATGCGCAAGAAATGGTATGTAAACCCCGTATTTACATATCTGCCACTGTGCAGGAGAATCCGTATAGGTGTTCGAGTGTTCGAACCGTATTGCCCAAGAAATGGTTTGTAAACGCCGTATTTACATATCTGCCACTGTGCAGGAGAATCCGTATAGGTGTTCGAGTGTTCGAACCGTAATGCGCAAGAAATGGTACGGAAACCTCGTATTTACATATCTGCCACTGTGCAGGAGAATCCGTATAGGTGTTCGAGTGTTCGAACCGTAATGCGCAAGAAATGGTATGTAAACCCGTATTTACATATCTGCCACTGTGCAGGAGAATCCGTATAGGTGTTCGAGTGTTCGAACCGTAATGCGCAAGAAATGGTACGGAAACCCCGTATTTACATATCTGCCACAGTGCAGGAGAATCCGTATAGGTGTTCGAGTGTTCGAACCGTAATGCACAAGAAATGGTATGTAAACCCCGTATTTACATATTGCCACTGTGCAGGAGAATCCATATAGGTGTTCGAGTGTTCGAACCGTAATGCGCAAGAAATGGTATGTAAACCACGTATTTACATATCTGCCACTGTGCAGGAGAATCCGTATAGGTGTTCGAGTGTTCGAACCGTATTGCCCAAGAAATGGTTTGTAAACGCCGTATTTACATATCTGCCACTGTGCAGGAGAATCCGTATAGGTGTTCGAGTGTTCGAACCGTAATGCGCAAGAAATGGTACGAAAACCCCGTATTTACATATCTGCCACTGTGCAGGAGAATCCGTATATGTGTTCGAGTGTTCGAACCGTAATGCGCAAGAAATGGTATGTAAACCCCGTATTTACATATCGGCCACTGTGCAGGAGAATCCGTATAGGTGTTCGACTGTTCGAACCGTAATGCGCAAGAAATGGTACGGAAATCCCGTATTTACATATCTGCCACTGTGCAGGAGAATCCGTATAGGTGTTCGAGTGTTCGAACCGTAATGCGCAAGAAATGGTATGTAAACCCCGTATTTACATATCTGCCACTGTGCAGGAGAATCCGTATAGGTGTTCGAGTGTTCGAACCGTATTGCCCAAGAAATGGTTTGTAAACGCCGTATTTACATATCTGCCACTGTGCAGGAGAATCCGTATAGGTGTTCGAGTGTTCGAACCGTAATGCGCAAGAAATGGTATGTAAACCCGTATTTACATATCTGCCACTGTGCAGGAGAATCCGTATAGGTGTTCGAGTGTTCGAACCGTAATGCGCAAGAAATGGTACGGAAACCCCGTATTTACATATCAGCCACAGTGCAGGAGAATCCGTATAGGTGTTCGAGTGTTCGAACAGTAATGCGCAAGAAATGGTATGTAAACCCCGTATTTACATATCTGCCACTGTGCAGGAGAATCCGTATAGATGTTCGAGTGTTCGAACCGTAATGCGCAAGAAATGGTATGTAAACCACGTATTTACATATCTGCCACTGTGCAGGAGAATCCGTATAGGTGTTCGAGTGTTCGAACCGTATTGCCCAAGAAATGGTTTGTAAACGCCGTATTTACATATCTGCCACTGTGCAGGAGAATCCGTATAGGTGTTCGAGTGTTCGAACCGTAATGCGCAAGAAATGGTATGTAAACCCCGTATTTACATATCTGCCACTGTGCAGGAGAATCCGTATAGGAGTTCGAGTGTTCGAACCGTATTGCGCAAGAAATGGTACGGAAATCCCGTATTTACATATCTGCCACTGTGTAGGAGAATCCGTATAGGTGTTCGAGTGTTCGAACCGTAATGCGCAAGAAATGGTATGTAAACCCCGTATTTACATATCTGTCATTGTGCAGGAGAATCCGTATAGGTGTTCGAGTGTTCGAACCGTAATGCGCAAGAAATGGTACGGAAACCCCGTATTTACATATCTGCCACTGTGTAGGAGAATCCGTATAGGTGTTCGACTGTTCGAACCGTATTGCCCAAGAAATGGTTTGTAAACGCCGTATTTACATATCTGCCACTGTGCAGGAGAATCCTAATAGGTGTTCGAGTGTTCGAACCGTAATGCGCAAGAAATGGTGAGTAAACCCCGTATTTACATATCTGCCACTGTGCAGGAGAATCCGTATAGGTGTTCGAGTGTTCGAACCGTAATGCGCAAGAAATGGTATGTAAACCCCGTATTTACATATCTGCCACTGTGCAGGAGAATCCGTATAGGTGTTCGAGTGTTCGAACCGTAATGCGCAAGAAATGGTATGTAAACCACGTATTTACATATCTGCCACTGTGCAGGAGAATCCGTATAGGTGTTCGAGTGTTCGAACCGTATTGCCCAAGAAATGGTTTGTAAACGCCGTATTTACATATCTGCCACTGTGCAGGAGAATCCGTATAGGTGTTCGATTGTTCGAACCGTATTGCCCAAGAAATGGTTTGTAAACGCCGTATTTACATATCTGCCACTGTGCAGGAGAATCCGTATAGGTGTTCGATTGTTCGAACCGTATTGCCCAAGAAATGGTTTGTAAACGCCGTATTTACATATCTGCCACTGTGCAGGAGAATCCGTATAGGTGTTCGAGTGTTCGAACCGTAATGCGCAAGAAATGGTACGGAAACCCCGTATTTACATATCTGCCACTGTGCAGGAGAATCCGTATAGGTGTTCGAGTGTTCGAACCGTAATGCGCCAGAAATGGTATGTAAACCCGTATTTACATATCTGCCACTGTGCAGGAGAATCCGTATAGGTGTTCGAGTGTTCGAACCGTAATGCGCAAGAAATGGTACGGAAACCCCGTATTTACATATCTGCCACAGTGCAGGAGAATCCGTATAGGTGTTCGAGTGTTCGAACCGTAATGCACAAGAAATGGTATGTAAACCCCGTATTTACATATCTGCCACTGTGCAGGAGAATCCATATAGGTGTTCGAGTGTTCGAACCGTAATGCGCAAGATATGGTATGTAAACCCCGTATTTACATATCTACCACTGTGCAGGAGAATCCGTATAGGTGTTTGAGTGTTCGAACCGTATTGCGCAAGAAATGGTATGTAAACCCCGTATTTACATATCTGCCACTGTGCAGGAGAATCCGTATAGGTGTTCGAGTGTTCGAACCGTAATGCGCAAGAAATGGTATGTAAACCCCGTATTTACATATCTGCCACTGTGCAGGAGAATCCGTATAGGTGTTCGAGTGTTCGAACCGTATTGCCCAAGAAATGGTTTGTAAACGCCGTATTTACATATCTGCCACTGTGCAGGAGAATCCGTATAGGTGTTCGAGTGTTCGAACCGTAATGCGCAAGAAATGGTACGGAAACCTCGTATTTACATATCTGCCACTGTGCAGGAGAATCCGTATAGGTGTTCGAGTGTTCGAACCGTAATGCGCAAGAAATGGTATGTAAACCCGTATTTACATATCTGCCACTGTGCAGGAGAATCCGTATAGGTGTTCGAGTGTTCGAACCGTAATGCGCAAGAAATGGTACGGAAACCCCGTATTTACATATCTGCCACAGTGCAGGAGAATCCGTATAGGTGTTCGAGTGTTCGAACCGTAATGCACAAGAAATGGTATGTAAACCCCGTATTTACATATCTGCCACTGTGCAGGAGAATCCATATAGGTGTTCGAGTGTTCGAACCGTAATGCGCAAGATATGGTATGTAAACCCCGTATTTACATATCTGCCACTGTGCAGGAGAATCCGTATAGGTGTTCGAGTGTTCGAACCGTATTGCCCAAGAAATGGTTTGTAAACGCCGTATTTACATATCTGCCACTGTGCAGGAGAATCCGTATAGGTGTTCGAGTGTTCGAACCGTAATGCGCAAGAAATGGTATGTAAACCACGTATTTACATATCTGCCACTGTGCAGGAGAATCCGTATAGGTGTTCGAGTGTTCGAACCGTATTGCCCAAGAAATGGTTTGTAAACGCCGTATTTACATATCTGCCACTGTGCAGGAGAATCCGTATAGGTGTTCGATTGTTCGAACCGTATTGCCCAAGAAATGGTTTGTAAACGCCGTATTTACATATCTGCCACTGTGCAGGAGAATCCGTATAGGTGTTCGATTGTTCGAACCGTATTGCCCAAGAAATGGTTTGTAAACGCCGTATTTACATATCTGCCACTGTGCAGGAGAATCCGTATAGGTGTTCGAGTGTTCGAACCGTAATGCGCAAGAAATGGTACGGAAACCCCGTATTTACATATCTGCCACTGTGCAGGAGAATCCGTATAGGTGTTCGAGTGTTCGAACCGTAATGCGCAAGAAATGGTATGTAAACCCGTATTTACATATTTGCCACTGTGCAGGAGAATCCGTATAGGTGTTCGAGTGTTCGAACCGTAATGCGCAAGAAATGGTACGGAAACCCCGTATTTACATATCTGCCACAGTGCAGGAGAATCCGTATAGGTGTTCGAGTGTTCGAACCGTAATGCACAAGAAATGGTATGTAAACCCCGTATTTACATATCTGCCACTGTGCAGGAGAATCCATATAGGTGTTCGAGTGTTCGAACCGTAATGCGCAAGATATGGTATGTAAACCCCGTATTTACATATCTGCCACTGTGCAGGAGAATCCGTATAGGTGTTCGAGTGTTCGAACCGTATTGCCCAAGAAATGGTTTGTAAACGCCGTATTTACATATCTGCCACTGTGCAGGAGAATCCGTATAGGTGTTCGAGTGTTCGAACCGTAATGCGCAAGAAATGGTATGTAAACCCCGTATTTACATATCTGCCACTGTGCAGGAGAATCCGTATAGGTGTTCGAGTGTTCGAACCGTATTGCGCAAGAAATGGCATGTAAACCCCGTATTTACATATCTACCACTGTGCAGGAGAATCCGTATAGGTGTTTGAGTGTTCGAACCGTATTGCGCAAGAAATGGTATGTAAACCCCGTATTTACATATCTGCCACTGTGCAGGAGAATCCGTATAGGTGTTCGAGTGTTCGAACCGTAATGCGCAAGAAATGGTATGTAAACCCCGTATTTACATATCTGCCACTGTGCAGGAGAATCCGTATAGGTGTTCGAGTGTTCGAACCGTATTGCCCAAGAAATGGTTTGTAAACGCCGTATTTACATATCTGCCACTGTGCAGGAGAATCCGTATAGGTGTTCGAGTGTTCGAACCGTAATGCGCAAGAAATGGTATGTAAACCCCGTATTTACATATCTGCCACTGTGCAGGAGAATCTGTATAGGTGTTCGAGTGTTCGAACCGTATTGCGCAAGAAATGGCATGTAAACCCCGTATTTACATATCTACCACTGTGCAGGAGAATCCGTATAGGTGTTTGAGTGTTCGAACCGTATTGCGCAAGAAATGGTATGTAAACCCCGTATTTACATATCTACAACTGTGCAGGAGAATCCGTATAGGTGTTTGAGTGTTCGAACCGTATTGCGCAAGAAATGGTATGTAAACCCCGTATTTACATATCTGCCACTGTGCAGGAGAATCTGTATAGGTGTTCGAGTGTTCGAACCGTATTGCGCAAGAAATGGTATGTAAACCCCGTATTTACATATCTGCCACTGTGCAGGAGAATCCGTATAGGTGTTCGAGTGTTCGAACCGTAATGCGCAAGAAATGGTACGGAAACCCCGTATTTACATATCTGCCACTGTGTAGGAGAATCCGTATAGGTGTTCGAGTGTTCGAACCGTAATGCGCAAGAAATGGTATGTAAACCCCGTATTTACATATCTGCCACTGTGCAGGAGAATCCGTATAGGTGTTCGATTGTTCGAACCGTATTGCCCAAGAAATGGTTTGTAAACGCCGTATTTACATATCTGCCACTGTGCAGGAGAATCCGTATAGGTGTTCGAGTGTTCGAACCGTAATGCGCAAGAAATGGTATGTAAACCCCGTATTTACATATCTGCCACTGTGCAGGAGAATCCGTATAGGTGTTCGAGTGTTCGAACCGTATTGCCCAAGAAATGGTTTGTAAACGCCGTATTTACATATCTGCCACTGTGCAGGAGAATCCTAATAGGTGTTCGAGTGTTCGAACCGTAATGCGCAAGAAATGGTATGTAAACCCCGTATTTACATATCTGCCACTGTGCAGGAGAATCCGTATAGGTGTTCGAGTGTTCGAACCGTAATGCGCAAGAAATGGTATGTAAACCCCGTATTTACATATCTGCCACTGTGCAGGAGAATCCGTATAGGTGTTCGAGTGTTCGAACCGTATTGCGCAAGAAATGGCATGTAAACCCCGTATTTACATATCTACAACTGTGCAGGAGAATCCGTATAGGTGTTTGAGTGTTCGAACCGTATTGCGCAAGAAATGGTATGTAAACCCCGTATTTACATATCTGCCACTGTGCAGGAGAATCCGTATAGGTGTTCGAGTGTTCGAGCCGTATTGCGCAAGAAATGGTATGTAAACCCCGTATTTACATATCTGCCACTGTGCAGGAGAATCCGTATAGGTGTTCGACTGTTCGAACCGTAATGCGCAAGAAATGGTATGTAAATCCCGTATTCACATATCTGCCACTGTGTAGGAGAATCCGTATAGGTGTTCGATTGTTCGAACCGTATTGCCCAAGAAATGGTTTGTAAACGCCGTATTTACATATCTGCCACTGTGCAGGAGAATCCGTATAGGTGTTCGATTGTTCGAACCGTATTGCCCAAGAAATGGTTTGTAAACGCCGTATTTACATATCGGCCGCTGTGCAGGAGAATCCGTATAGGTGTTCGAGTGTTCGAACCGTAATGCGCAAGAAATGGTATGTAAACCCCGTATTTACATATCTGCCACTGTGCAGGAGAATCCGTATAGGTGTTCGAGTGTTCGAACCGTAATGCGCAAGAAATGGTTTGTAAACGCCGTATTTACATATCTGCCACTGTGCAGGAGAATCCGTATAGGTGTTCGAGTGTTCGAACCGTATTGCGCAAGAAATGGTATGTAAACCCCGTATTTACATATCTGCCACTGTGCAGGAGAATCCGTATAGGTGTTCGACTGTTCGAACCGTAATGCGCAAGAAATGGTATGTAAACCCCGTATTCACATATCTGCCACTGTGTAGGAGAATCCGTATAGGTGTTCGATTGTTCGAACCGTATTGCCCAAGAAATGGTTTGTAAACGCCGTATTTACATATCTGCCACTGTGCAGGAGAATCCGTATAGGTGTTCGATTGTTCGAACCGTATTGCCCAAGAAATGGTTTGTAAACGCCGTATTTACATATCTGCCACTGTGCAGGAGAATCCGTATAGGTGTTCGAGTGTTCGAACCGTAATGCGCAAGAAATGGTATGTAAACCCCGTATTTACATATCTGCCATTGTGCAGGAGAATCCGTATAGGTGTTCGAGTGTTCGAACCGTAATGCGCAAGAAATGGTACGGAAACCCCGTATTTACATATCTGCCACTGTGTAGGAGAATCCGTATATGTGTTCGAGTGTTCGAACCGTAATGCGCAAGAAATGGTATGTAAACCCCGTATTTACATATCTGCCACTGTGCAGGAGAATCCGTATAGGTGTTCGATTGTTCGAACTGTATTGCCCAAGAAATGGTTTGTAAACGCCGTATTTACATATCTGCCACTGTGCAGGAGAATTCGTATAGGTGTTCGAGTGTTCGAACCGTAATGCGCAAGAAATGGTATGTAAACCCCGTATTTACATATCTGCCACTGTGCAGGAGAATCCGTATAGGTGTTCGAGTGTTCGAACCGTATTGCCCAAGAAATGGT
The DNA here is from genome assembly GCF_055761805.1 of Camellia sinensis. Lineage (NCBI taxonomy): Eukaryota > Viridiplantae > Streptophyta > Magnoliopsida > Ericales > Theaceae > Camellia > Camellia sinensis. The sequence continues at coordinate 120,167,531 of NC_138974.1, forward strand.
TTGTAAACGCCGTATTTACATATCTCCCACTGTGCAGGAGAATCCGTATAGGTGTTCGAGTGTTCGAACCGTAATGCGCAAGAAATGGTATGTAAACCCCGTATTTACATATCTGCCACTGTGCAGGAGAATCCGTATAGGTGTTCGAGTGTTCGAACCGTAATGCGCAAGAAATGGTATGTAAACCCCATATTTACATATCTGACACTGTGCAGGAGAATCCGTATTGGTGTTCGAGTGTTCGAACCGTAATGCGCAAGAAATGGTATGTAAATCCCGTATTCACATATCTGCCACTGTGTAGGAGAATCCGTATAGGTGTTCGATTGTTCGAACCGTATTGCCCAAGAAATGGTTTGTAAACGCCGTGTTTACATATCTGCCACTGTGCAGGAGAATCCGTATAGGTGTTCGATTGTTCGAACCGTATTGCCCAAGAAATGGTTTGTAAACGCCGTGTTTACATATCTGCCACTGTGCAGGAGAATCCGTATAGGTGTTCGATTGTTCGAACCGTATTGCCCAAGAAATGGTTTGTAAACGCCGTATTTACATATCTGCCACTGTGCAGGAGAATCCGTATAGGTGTTCGAGTGTTCGAACCGTAATGCGCAAGAAATGGTATGTAAACCCCGTATTTACATATCTGCCATTGTGCAGGAGAATCCGTATAGGTGTTCGAGTGTTCGAACCTTAATGCGCAAGAAATGGTACGGAAACCCCGTATTTACATATCTGCCACTGTATAGGAGAATCCGTATAGGTGTTCGAGTGTTCGAACCGTAATGCGCAAGAAATGGTATGTAAACCCCGTATTTACATATCTGCCACTGTGCAGGAGAATCCGTATAGGTGTTCGATTGTTCGAACCGTATTGCCCAAGAAATGGTTTGTAAACGCCGTATTTACATATCTGCCACTGTGCAGGAGAATCCGTATAGGTGTTCGAGTGTTCGAACCGTAATGCGCAAGAAATGGTATGTAAACCCCGTATTTACATTTCTGCCACTGTGCAGGAGAATCCGTATAGGTGTTCGAGTGTTCGAACCGTATTGCCCAAGAAATGGTTTGTAAACGCCGTATTTACATATCTGCCACTGTGCAGGAGAATCCTAAGAGGTGTTCGAGTGTTCGAACCGTAATGCGCAAGAAATGGTATGTAAACCCCGTATTTACATATCTGCCACTGTGCAGGAGAATCCGTACAGGTGTTCGAGTGTTCGAACCGTAATGCGCAAGAAATGGTATGTAAACCCCGTATTTACATATCTGCCACTGTGCAGGAGAATCCGTATAGGTGTTCGAGTGTTCGAACCGTATTGCGCAAGAAATGGCATGTAAACCCCGTATTTACATATCTACCACTGTGCAGGAGAATCCGTATAGGTGTTTGAGTGTTCGAACCGTATTGCGCAAGAAATGGTATGTAAACCCCGTATTTACATATCTGCCACTGTGCAGGAGAATCCGTATAGGTGTTCGAGTGTTCGAACCGTATTGCGCAAGAAATGGTATGTAAACCCCGTATTTACATATCTGCCACTGTGCAGGAGAATCCGTATAGGTGTTCGACTGTTCGAACCGTAATGCGCCAGAAATGGTTTGTAAACCCCGTATTCACATATCTGCCACTGTGTAGGAGAATCCGTATAGGTGTTCGATTGTTCGAACCGTATTGCCCAAGAAATGGTTTGTAAACGCCGTATTTACATATCTGCCACTGTGCAGCAGAATCCGTATAGGTGTTCGATTGTTCGAACCGTATTGCCCAAGAAAAGGTTTGTAAACGCCGTATTTACATATCTGCCACTGTGCAGGAGAATCCCTATAGGTGTTCGAGTGTTCGAACCGTAATGCGCAAGAAATGGTATGTAAACCCCGTATTTACATATCTGCCATTGTGCAGGAGAATCCGTATAGGTGTTCGAGTGTTCGAACCGTAATGCGCAAGAAATGGTACGGAAACCCCGTATTTACATATCTGCCACTGTGTAGGAGAATCCGTATAGGTGTTCGAGTGTTCGAACCGTAATGCGCAAGAAATGGTATGTAAACCCCGTATTTACATATCTGCCACTGTGCAGGAGAATCCGTATAGGTGTTCGAGTGTTCGAACCGTATTGCACAAGAAATGGCATGTAAACCCCGTATTTACATATCTACAACTGTGCAAGAGAATCCGTATAGGTGTTTGAGTGTTCGAACCGTATTGCGCAAGAAATGGTATGTAAACCCCGTATTTACATATCTGCCACTGTGCAGGAGAATCCGTATAGGTGTTCGAGTGTTCGAACCGTATTGCGCAAGAAATGGTATGTAAACCCCGTATTTACATATCTGCCACTGTGCAGGAGAATCCGTATAGGTGTTCGACTGTTCGAACCGTAATGCGCAAGAAATGGTATGTAAACCCCGTATTCACATATCTGCCACTGTGTAGGAGAATCCGTATAGGTGTTCGATTGTTCGAACCGTATTGCCCAAGAAATGGTTTGTAAACGCCGTATTTACATATCTGCCACTGTGCAGGAGAATCCGTATAGGTGTTCGATTGTTCGAACCGTATTGCCCAAGAAATGGTTTGTAAACGCCGTATTTACATATCTGCCACTGTGCAGGAGAATCCGTATAGGTGTTCGAGTGTTCGAACCGTAATGCGCAAGAAATGGTATGTAAACCCCGTATTTACATATCTGCCATTGTGAAGGAGAATCCGTATAGGTGTTCGAGTGTTCGAACCGTAATGCGCAAGAAATGGTACGGAAACCCCGTATTTATATATCTGCCACTGTGTAGGAGAATCCGTATAGGTGTTCGAGTGTTCGAACCGTAATGCGCAAGAAATGGTATGTAAACCCCGTATTTACATATCTGCCACTGTGCAGGAGAATCCGTATAGGTGTTCGAGTGTTCGAACCGTATTGCGCAAGAAATGGCATGTAAACCCCGTATTTACATATCTACAACTGTGCAGAAGAATCCGTATAGGTGTTTGAGTGTTCGAACCGTATTGCGCAAGAAATGGTATGTAAACCCCGTATTTACATATCTGCCACTGTGCAGGAGAATCCGTATAGGTGTTCGAGTGTTCGAACCGTATTGCGCAAGAAATGAAATGTAAACCCCGTATTTACATATCTGCCACTGTGCAGGAGAATCCGTATAGGCGTTCGACTGTTCGAACCGTAATGCGCAAGAAATGGTATGTAAACCCCGTATTCACATATCTGCCACTGTGTAGGAGAATCCGTATAGGTGTTCGATTGTTCGAACCGTATTGCCCAAGAAATGGTTTGTAAACGCCGTATTTACATATCTGCCACTGTGCAGGAGAATCCGTATAGGTGTTCGATTGTTCGAACCGTATTGCCCAAGAAATGGTTTGTAAACGCCGTATTTACATATCTGCCACTGTGCAGGAGAATCCGTATAGGTGTTCGAGTGTTCGAACCGTAATGCGCAAGAAATGGTATGTAAACCCCGTATTTACATATCTGCCATTGTGCAGGAGAATCCGTATAGGTGTTCGAGTGTTCGAACCGTAATGCGCAAGAAATGGTACGGAAACCCCGTATTTACATATCTGCCACTGTGTAGGAGAATCCGTATAGGTGTTCGAGTGTTCGAACCGTAATGCGCAAGAAATGGTATGTAAACCCCGTATTTACATATCTGCCACTGTGCAGGAGAATCCGTATAGGTGTTCGATTGTTCGAACTGTATTGCCCAAGAAATGGTTTGGAAACGCCGTATTTACATATCTGCCACTGTGCAGGAGAATCCGTATAGGTGTTCGAGTGTTCGAACCGTAATGCGCAAGAAATGGTATGTAAACCCCGTATTTACATATCTGCCACTGTGCAGGAGAATCCGTATAGGTGTTCGAGTGTTCGAACCGTAATGCGCAAGAAATGGTATGTAAACCCCGTATTCACATATCTGCCACTGTGTAGGAGAATCCGTATAGGTGTTCGATTGTTCGAACCGTATTGCCCAAGAAATGGTTTGTAAACGCCGTATTTACATATCTGCCACTGTGCAGGAGAATCCGTATATGTGTTCGATTGTTCGAACCGTATTGCCCAAGAAATGGTTTGTAAACGCCGTATTTACATATCTGCCACTGTGTAGGAGAATCCGTATAGGTGTTCGAGTGTTCGAACCGTAATGCGCAAGAAATGGTATGTAAACCCCGTATTTACATATCTGCCATTGTGCAGGAGAATCCGTATAGGTGTTCGAGTGTTCGAACCGTAATGCGCAAGAAATGGTACGGAAACCCCGTATTTACATATCTGCCACTGTGTAGGAGAATCCGTATAGGTGTTCGAGTGTTCGAACCGTAATGCGCAAGAAATGGTTTGTAAACCCCGTATTTACATATCTGCCACTGTGCAGGAGAATCCGTATAGGTGTTCGATTGTTCGAACCGTATTGCCCAAGAAATGGTTTGTAAACGCCGTATTTACATATCTGCCACTGTGCAGGAGAATCCGTATAGGTGTTCGAGTGTTCGAACCGTAATGCGCAAGAAATGGTACGGAAACCCCGTATTTACATATCTGCCACTGTGTAGGAGAATCCGTATAGGTGTTCCAGTGTTCGAACCGTAATGCGCAAGAAATGGTATGTAAACCCCGTATTTACATATCTGCCACTGTAGAGGAGAATCCGTATAGGTGTTCGAGTGTTCGAACCGTAATGCGCAAGAAATGGTATGTAAACCCCGTATTTACATATCTGCCACTATGCAGGAGAATCCGTATAGGTGTTCGAGTGTTCGAACCGTATTGCCCAAGAAATGGTTTGTAAACGCCGTATTTACATATCGGCCGCTGTGCAGGAGAATCCGTATAGGTGTTCGAGTGTTCGAACCGTAATGCGCAAGAAATGGTATGTAAACCCCGTATTTACATATCTGCCACTGTGCAGGAGAATCCGTATAGGTGTTCGATTGTTCGAACTGTATTGCCCAAGAAATGGTTTGGAAACGCCGTATTTACATATCTGCCACTGTGCAGGAGAATCCGTATAGGTGTTCGAGTGTTCGAACCGTAATGCGCAAGAAATGGTATGTAAACCCCGTATTTACATATCTGCCACTGTGCAGGAGAATCCGTATAGGTGTTCGAGTGTTCGAACCGTAATGCGCAAGAAATGGTATGTAAACCCCGTATTCACATATCTGCCACTGTGTAGGAGAATCCGTATAGGTGTTCGATTGTTCGAACCGTATTGCCCAAGAAATGGTTTGTAAACGCCGTATTTACATATCTGCCACTGTGCAGGAGAATCCGTATATGTGTTCGATTGTTCGAACCGTATTGCCCAAGAAATGGTTTGTAAACGCCGTATTTACATATCTGCCACTGTGCAGGAGAATCCGTATAGGTGTTCGAGTGTTCGAACCGTAATGCGCAAGAAATGGTATGTAAACCCCGTATTTACATATCTGCCATTGTGCAGGAGAATCCGTATAGGTGTTCGAGTGTTCGAACCGTAATGCGCAAGAAATGGTACGGAAACCCCGTATTTACATATCTGCCACTGTGTAGGAGAATCCGTATAGGTGTTCGAGTGTTCGAACCGTAATGCGCAAGAAATGGTATGTAAACCCCGTATTTACATATCTGCCACTGTGCAGGAGAATCCGTATAGGTGTTCGATTGTTCGAACCGTATTGCCCAAGAAATGGTTTGTAAACGCCGTATTTACATATCTGCCACTGTGCAGGAGAATCCGTATAGGTGTTCGAGTGTTCGAACCGTAATGCGCAAGAAATGGTACGGAAACCCCGTATTTACATATCTGCCACTGTGTAGGAGAATCCGTATAGGTGTTCAAGTGTTCGAACCGTAATGCGCAAGAAATGGTATGTAAACCCCGTATTTACATATCTGCCACTGTAGAGGAGAATCCGTATAGGTGTTCGAGTGTTCGAACCGTAATGCGCAAGAAATGGTATGTAAACCCCGTATTTACATATCTGCCACTATGCAGGAGAATCCGTATAGGTGTTCGAGTGTTCGAACCGTATTGCCCAAGAAATGGTTTGTAAACGCCGTATTTACATATCGGCCGCTGTGCAGGAGAATCCGTATAGGTGTTCGAGTGTTCGAACCGTAATGCGCAAGAAATGGTATGTAAACCCCGTATTTACATATCTGCCACTGTGCAGGAGAATCCGTATAGGTGTTCGAGTGTTCGAACCGTAATGCGCAAGAAATGGTATGTAAACCCCGTATTTACATATCTGCCACTGTGCAGGAGAATCCGTATAGGTGTTCGAGTGTTCGAACCGTATTGCGCAAGAAATGGCATGTAAACCCCGTATTTACATATCTACCACTGTGCAGGAGAATCCGTATAGGTGTTTGAGTGTTCGAACCGTATTGCGCAAGAAATGGTATGTAAACCCCGTATTTACATATCTGCCACTGTGCAGGAGAATCCGTATAGGTGTTCGAGTGTTCAAACCGTAATGCGCAAGAAATGGTACGGAAACCCCGTATTTACATATCTGCCACTGTGTAGGAGAATCCGTATAGGTGTTCGAGTGTTCGAACCGTAATGCGCAAGAAATGGTATGTAAACCCCGTATTTACATATCTGCCACTGTGCAAGAGAATCCGTATAGGTGTTCGATTGTTCGAACCGTATTGCCCAAGAAATGGTTTGTAAACGCCGTATTTACATATCTGCCACTGTGCAGGAGAATCCGTATAGGTGTTCGAGTGTTCGAACCGTAATGCGTAAGAAATGGTATGTAAACCCCGTATTTACATATCTGCCACTGTGCAGGAGAATCCGTATAGGTGTTCGAGTGTTCGAACCGTATTGCCCAAGAAATGGTTTGTAAACGCCGTATTTACATATCTGCCACTGTGCAGGAGAATCCTAATAGGTGTTCGAGTGTTCGAACCGTAATGCGCAAGAAATGGTATGTAAACCCCGTATTTACATATCTGCCACTGTGCAGGAGAATCCGTATAGGTGTTCGAGTGTTCGAACCGTAATGCGCAAGAAATGGTATGTAAACCCCGTATTTACATATCTGCCACTGTGCAGGAGAATCCGTATAGGTGTTCGAGTGTTCGAACCGTATTGCGCAAGAAATGGCATGTAAACCCCGTATTTACATATCTAAACTGTGCAGGAGAATCCGTATAGGTGTTTGAGTGTTCGAACCGTATTGCGCAAGAAATGGTATGTAAACCCCGTATTTACATATCTGCCACTGTGCAGGAGAATCCGTATAGGTGTTCGAGTGTTCGAACCGTATTGCGCAAGAAATGGTATGTAAACCCCGTATTTACATATCTGCCACTGTGCAGGAGAATCCGTATAGGTGTTCGACTGTTCGAACCGTAATGCGCAAGAAATGGTATGTAAACCCCGTATTCACATATCTGCCACTGTGTAGGAGAATCCGTATAGGTGTTCGATTGTTCGAACCGTATTGCCCAAGAAATGGTTTGTAAACGCCGTATTTACATATCTGCCACTGTGCAGGAGAATCCGTATAGGTGTTCGATTGTTCGAACCGTATTGCCCAATAAATGGTTTGTAAACGCCGTATTTACATATCTGCCACTGTGCAGGAGAATCCGTATAGGTGTTCGAGTGTTCGAACCGTAATGCGCAAGAAATGGTATGTAAACCCCGTATTTACATATCTGCCATTGTACAGGAGAATCCGTATAGGTGTTCGAGTGTTCGAACCGTAATGCGCAAGAAATGGTACGGAAACCCCGTATTTACATATCTGCCACTGTGTAGGAGAATCCGTATAGGTGTTCGAGTGTTCGAACCGTAATGCGCAAGAAATGGTATGTAAACCCCGTATTTACATATCTGCCACTGTGCAGGAGAATCCGTATAGGTGTTCGATTGTTCGAACTGTATTGCCCAAGAAATGGTTTGTAAACGCCGTATTTACATATCTGCCACTGTGCAGGAGAATCCGTATAGGTGTTCGAGTGTTCGAACCGTAATGCGCAAGAAATGGTATGTAAACCCCGTATTTACATATCTGCCACTGTACAGGAGAATCCGCATAGGTGTTCGAGTGTTCGAACCGTATTGCCCAAGAAATGGTTTGTAAACGCCGTATTTACATATCTGCCACTGTGCAGGAGAATCCGTATAGGTGTTCGAGTGTTCGAACCGTAATGCGCAAGAAATGGTATGTAAACCCCGTATTTACATATCTGCCACTGTGCAGGAGAATCCGTATAGGTGTTCGAGTGTTCGAACCGTAATGCGCAAGAAATGGTTTGTAAACGCCGTATTTACATATCTGCCACTGTGCAGGAGAATCCGTATAGGTGTTCGAGTGTTCGAACCGTAATGCGCAAGAAATGGTATGTAAACCCCGTATTTACATATCTGCCACTGTGCAAGAGAATCCGTATAGGTGTTCGATTGTTCGAACCGTATTGCCCAAGAAATGGTTTGTAAACGCCGTATTTACATATCTGCCACTGTGCAGGAGAATCCGTATAGGTGTTCGAGTGTTCGAACCGTAATGCGTAAGAAATGGTATGTAAACCCCGTATTTACATATCTGCCACTGTGCAGGAGAATCCGTATAGGTGTTCGAGTGTTCGAACCGTATTGCCCAAGAAATGGTTTGTAAACGCCGTATTTACATATCTGCCACTGTGCAGGAGAATCCTAATAGGTGTTCGAGTGTTCGAACCGTAATGCGCAAGAAATGGTATGTAAACCCCGTATTTACATATCTGCCACTGTGCAGGAGAATCCGTATAGGTGTTCGAGTGTTCGAACCGTAATGCGCAAGAAATGGTATGTAAACCCCGTATTTACATATCTGCCACTGTGCAGGAGAATCCGTATAGGTGTTCGAGTGTTCGAACCGTATTGCGCAAGAAATGGCATGTAAACCCCGTATTTACATATCTAAACTGTGCAGGAGAATCCGTATAGGTGTTTGAGTGTTCGAACCGTATTGCGCAAGAAATGGTATGTAAACCCCGTATTTACATATCTGCCACTGTGCAGGAGAATCCGTATAGGTGTTCGAGTGTTCGAACCGTATTGCGCAAGAAATGGTATGTAAACCCCGTATTTACATATCTGCCACTGTGCAGGAGAATCCGTATAGGTGTTCGACTGTTCGAACCGTAATGCGCAAGAAATGGTATGTAAACCCCGTATTCACATATCTGCCACTGTGTAAGAGAATCCGTATAGGTGTTCGATTGTTCGAACCGTATTGCCCAAGAAATGGTTTGAAAACGCCGTATTTACATATCTGGCACTGTGCAGGAGAATCCGTATAGGTGTTCGATTGTTCGAACCGTATTGCCCAATAAATGGTTTGTAAACGCCGTATTTACATATCTGCCACTGTGCAGGAGAATCCGTATAGGTGTTCGAGTGTTCGAACCGTAATGCGCAAGAAATGGTATGTAAACCCCGTATTTACATATCTGCCATTGTACAGGAGAATCCGTATAGGTGTTCGAGTGTTCGAACCGTAATGCGCAAGAAATGGTACGGAAACCCCGTATTTACATATCTGCCACTGTGTAGGAGAATCCGTATAGGTGTTCGAGTGTTCGAACCGTAATGCGCAAGAAATGGTATGTAAACCCCGTATTTACATATCTGCCACTGTGCAGGAGAATCCGTATAGGTGTTCGATTGTTCGAACTGTATTGCCCAAGAAATGGTTTGTAAACGCCGTATTTACATATCTGCCACTGTGCAGGAGAATCCGTATAGGTGTTCGAGTGTTCGAACCGTAATGCGCAAGAAATGGTATGTAAACCCCGTATTTACATATCTGCCACTGTGCAGGAGAATCCGTATAGGTGTTCGAGTGTTCGAACCGTATTTCCCAAGAAATGGTTTGTAAACGCCGTATTTACATATCTGCCACTGTGCAGGAGAATCCGTATAGGTGTTCGAGTGTTCGAACCGTAATGCGCAAGAAATGGTATGTAAACCCTGTATTTACATATCTGCCATTGTGCAGGAGAATCCGTATAGGTGTTCGAGTGTTCGAACCGTAATGCGCAAGAAATGGTACGGAAACCCCGTATTTACATATCTGCCACTGTGTAGGAGAATCCGTATAGGTGTTCGAGTGTTCGAACCGTAATGCGCAAGAAATGGTATGTAAACCCCGTATTTACATATCTGCCACTGTGCAGGAGAATCCGTATAGGTGTTCGATTGTTCGAACCGTATTGCCCAAGAAATGGTTTGTAAACGCCGTATTTACATATCTGCCACTGTGCAGGAGAATCCGTATAGGTGTTCGAGTGTTCGAACCGTAATGCGCAAGAAATGGTATGTAAACCCCGTATTTACATATCTGCCACTGTGCAGGAGAATCCGTATAGGTGTTCGAGTGTTCGAACCGTATTGCCCAAGAAATGGTTTGTAAACGCCGTATTTACATATCTGCCACTGTGCAGGAGAATCCTAATAGGTGTTCGAGTGTTCGAACCGTAATGCGCAAGAAATGGTATGTAAACCCCGTATTTACATATCTGCCACTGTGCAGGAGAATCCGTATAGGTGTTCGAGTGTTCGAACCGTAATGCGCAAGAAATGGTATGTAAACCCCGTATTTACATATCTGCCACTGTGCAGGAGAATCCGTATAGGTGTTCGAGTGTTCGAACCGTATTGCGCAAGAAATGGCATGTAAACCCCGTATTTACATATCTACAACTGTGCAGGAGAATCCGTATAGGTGTTTGAGTGTTCGAACCGTATTGCGCAAGAAATGGTATGTAAACCCCGTATTTACATATCTGCCACTGTGCAGGAGAATCCGTATAGGTGTTCGAGTGTTCGAACCGTATTGCGCAAGAAAGGGTATGTAAACCCCGTATTTACATATCTGCCACTGTGCAGGAGAATCCGTATAGGTGTTCGACTGTTCGAACCGTAATGCGCAAGAAATGGTATGTAAACCCCGTATTCACATATCTGCCACTGTGTAGGAGAATCCGTATAGGTGTTCGATTGTTCGAACCGTATTGCCCAAGAAATGGTTTGTAAACGCCGTATTTACATATCTGCCACTGTGCAGGAGAATCCGTATAGGTGTTCGATTGTTCGAACCGTATTGCCCAAGAAATGGTTTGTAAACGCCGTATTTACATATCTGCCACTGTGCAGGAGAATCCGTATAGGTGTTCGAGTGTTCGAACCGTAATGCGCAAGAAATGGTATGTAAACCCCGTATTTACATATCTGCCATTGTGCAGGAGAATCCGTATAGGTGTTCGAGTGTTCGAACCGTAATGCGCAAGAAATGGTACGGAAACCCCGTATTTACATATCTGCCACTGTGTAGGAGAATCCGTATAGGTGTTCGAGTGTTCGAACCGTAATGCGCAAGAAATGGTATGTAAACCCCGTATTTACATATCTGCCACTGTGCAGGAGAATCCGTATAGGTGTTCGATTGTTCGAACTGTATTGCCCAAGAAATGGTTTGTAAACGCCGTATTTACATATCTGCCACTGTGCAGGAGAATCCGTATAGGTGTTCGAGTGTTCGAACCGTAATGCGCAAGAAATGGTATGTAAACCCCGTATTTACATATCTGCCACTGTGCAGGAGAATCCGCATAGGTGTTCGAGTGTTCGAACCGTATTGCCCAAGAAATGGTTTGTAAACGCCGTATTTACATATCTGCCACTGTGCAGGAGAATCCGTATAGGTGTTCGAGTGTTCGAACCGTAATGCGCAAGAAATGGTATGTAAACCCCGTATTTACATATCTGCCACTGTGCAGGAGAATCCGTATAGGTGTTCGAACCGTAATGCGCAAGAAATGGTATGTAAACCCCGTATTTACATATCTGCCACTGTGCAGGAGAATCCGTATAGGTGTTCGAGTGTTCGAACCGTAATGCGCAAGAAATGGTATGTAAACCCCGTATTCACATATCTGCCACTGTGTAGGAGAATCCGTATAGGTGTTCGATTGTTCGAACCGTATTGCCCAAGAAATGGTTTGTAAACGCCGTGTTTACATATCTGCCACTGTGCAGGAGAATCCGTATAGGTGTTCGATTGTTCGAACCGTATTGCCCAAGAAATGGTTTGTAAACGCCGTGTTTTCATATCTGCCACTGTGCAGGAGAATCCGTATAGGTGTTCGATTGTTCGAACCGTATTGCCCAAGAAATGGTTTGTAAACGCCGTATTTACATATCTGCCACTGTGCAGGAGAATCCGTATAGGTGTTCGAGTGTTCGAACCGTAATGCGCAAGAAATGGTATGTAAACCCCGTATTTACATATCTGCCATTGTGCAGGAGAATCCGTATAGGTGTTCGAGTGTTCGAACCGTAATGCGCAAGAAATGGGTCGGAAACCCCGTATTTACATATCTGCCACTGTGTAGGAGAATCCGTATAGGTGTTCTAGTGTTCGAACCGTAATGCGCAAGAAATGGTATGTAAACCCCGTATTTACATATCTGCCACTGTGCAGGAGAATCCGTATAGGTGTTCGATTGTTCGAACCGTATTGCCCAAGAAATGGTTTGTAAACGCCGTATTTACATATCTGCCACTGTGCAGGAGAATCCGTATAGGTGTTCGAGTGTTCGAACCGTATTGCGCAAGAAATGGCACGTAAACCCCGTATTTACATATCTACCACTGTGCAGGAGAATCCGTATAGGTGTTTGAGTGTTCGAACCGTATTGCGCAAGAAATGGTATGTAAACCCCGTATTTACATATCTGCCACTGTGCAGGAGAATCCGTATAGGTGTTCGAGTGTTCGAACCGTATTGCGCAAGAAATGGTATGTAAACCCCGTATTTACATATCGGCCACTGTGCAGGAGAATCCGTATAGGTGTTCGACTGTTCGAACCGTAATGCGCAAGAAATGGTATGTAAACCCCGTATTCACATATCTGCCACTGTGTAGGAGAATCCGTATAGGTGTTCGATTGTTCGAACCGTATTGCCCAAGAAATGGTTTGTAAACGCCGTATTTACATATCTGCCACTGTGCAGGAGAATCCGTATAGGTGTTCGATTGTTCGAACCGTATTGCCCAAGAAAAGGTTTGTAAACGCCGTATTTACATATCTGCCACTGTGCAGGAGAATCCGTATAGGTGTTCGAGTGTTCGAACCGTAATGCGCAAGAAATGGTATGTAAACCCCGTATTTACATATCTGCCATTGTGCAGGAGAATCCGTATAGGTGTTCGAGTGTTCGAACCGTAATGCGCAAGAAATGGTACGGAAACCCCGTATTTACATATCTGCCACTGTGTAGGAGAATCCGTATAGGTGTTCGAGTGTTCGAACCGTAATGCGCAAGAAATGGTATGTAAACCCCGTATTTACATATCTGCCACTGTGCAGGAGAATCCGTATAGGTGTTCGATTGTTCGAACTGTATTGCCCAAGAAATGGTTTGTAAACGCCGTATTTACATATCTGCCACTGTGCAGGAGAATCCGTATTGGTGTTCGAGTGTTCGAACCGTAATGCGCAAGAAATGGTATGTGAACCCCGTATTTACGTATCTGCCACTGTGCAGGAGAATCCGTATAGGTGTTCGAGTGTTCGAACCGTATTGCCCAAGAAATGGTTTGTAAACGCCGTATTTACATATCTGCCACTGTGCAGGAGAATCCGTATAGGTGTTCGAGTGTTCGAACCGTAATGCGCAAGAAATGGTATGTAAACCCCGTATTTACATATCTGCCACTGTGCAGGAGAATCCGTATAGGTGTTCGAGTGTTCGAACCGTAATGCGCAAGAAATGGTATGTAAACCCCGTATTTACATATCTGCCACTGTGCAGGAGAATCCGTATAGGTGTTCGAGTGTTCGAACCGTATTGCGCAAGAAATGGCATGTAAACCCCGTATTTACATATCTACAACTGTGTAGGAGAATCCGTATAGGTGTTTGAGTGTTCGAACCGTATTGCGCAAGAAATGGTATGTAAACCCCGTATTTACATATCTGCCACTGTGCAGGAGAATCCGTATAGGTGTTCGAGTGTTCGAACCGTATTGCGCAAAAAATGGTATGTAAACCCCGTATTTACATATCTGCCACTGTGCAGGAGAATCCGTATAGGTGTTCGACTGTTCGAACCGTAATGCGCAAGAAATGGTATGTAAACCCCGTATTCACATATCTGCCACTGTGTAGGAGAATCCGTATAGGTGTTCGATTGTTCGAACCGTATTGCCCAAGAAATGGTTTGTAAACGCCGTATTTACATATCTGCCACTGTGCAGGAGAATCCGTATAGGTGTTCGATTGTTCGAACCGTATTGCCCAAGAAATGGTTTGTAAACGCCGTATTTACATATCTGCCACTGTGCAGGAGAATCAGTATAGGTGTTCGAGTGTTCGAACCGTAATGCGCAAGAAATGGTATGTAAACCCCGTATTTACATATCTGCCATTGTGCAGGAGAATCCGTATAGGTGTTCGAGTGTTCGAACCGTAATGCGCAAGAAATGGTACGGAAACCCCGTATTTACATATCTGCCACTGTGTAGGAGAATCCGTATAGGTGTTCGAGTGTTCGAACCGTAATGCGCAAGAAATGGTATGTAAACCCCGTATTTACGTATCTGCCACTGTGCAGGAGAATCCGTATAGGTGTTCGATTGTTCGAACTGTATTGCCCAAGAAATGGTTTGTAAACGCCGTATTTACATATCTGCCACTGTGTAGGAGAATCCGTATAGGTGTTCGAGTGTTCGAACCGTAATGCGCAAGAAATGGTATGTAAACCCCGTATTTACATATCTGCCACTGTGCAGGAGAATCCGTATAGGTGTTCGAGTGTTCGAACCGTATTGCCCAAGAAATGGTTTGTAAACGCCGTATTTACATATCTGCCACTGTGCAGGAGAATCCGTATAGGTGTTCGAGTGTTCGAACCGTAATGCGCAAGAAATGGTATGTAAACCCCGTATTTACATATCTGCCACTGTGCAGGAGAATCCGTATGGGTGTTCGAGTGTTCGAACCGTAATGCGCAAGAAATGGTTTGTAAACCCCGTATTTACATATCTGCCACTGTGCAGGAGAATCCGTATAGGTGTTCGAGTGTTCGAACCGTAATGCGCAAGAAATGGTATGTAAACCCCGTATTCACATATCTGCCACTGTGTAGGAGAATCCGTATAGGTGTTCGATTGTTCGAACCGTATTGCCCAAGAAATGGTTTGTAAACGCCGTGTTTACATATCTGCCACTGTGCAGGAGAATCCGTATAGGTGTTCGATTGTTCGAACCGTATTGCCCAAGAAATGGTTTGTAAACGCCGTGTTTTCATATCTGCCACTGTGCAGGAGAATCCGTATAGGTGTTCGATTGTTCGAACCGTATTGCCCAAGAAATGGTTTGTAAACGCCGTATTTACATATCTGCCACTGTGCAGGAGAATCCGTATAGGTGTTCGAGTGTTCGAACCGTAATGCGCAAGAAATGGTATGTAAACCCCGTATTTACATATCTGCCATTGTGCAGGAGAATCCGTATAGGTGTTCGAGTGTTCGAACCGTAATGCGCAAGAAATGGGTCGGAAACCCCGTATTTACATATCTGCCACTGTGTAGGAGAATCCGTATAGGTGTTCGAGTGTTCGAACCGTAATGCGCAAGAAATGGTATGTAAACCCCGTATTTACATATCTGCCACTGTGCAGGAGAATCCGTATAGGTGTTCGATTGTTCGAACCGTATTGCCCAAGAAATGGTTTGTAAACGCCGTATTTACATATCTGCCACTGTGCAGGAGAATCCGTATAGGTGTTCGAGTGTTCGAACCGTAATGCGCAAGAAATGGTATGTAAACCCCGTATTTACATATCTGCCACTGTGCAGGAGAATCCGTATAGGTGTTCGAGTGTTCGAACCATATTGCCCAAGAAATGGTTTGTAAACGCCGTATTTACATATCTGCCACTGTGCAGGAGAATCCTAATAGATGTTCGAGTGTTCGAACCGTAATGCGCAAGAAATGGTAAGTAAACCCCGTATTTACATATCTGCCACTGTGCAGGAGAATCCGTATAGGTGTTCGAGTGTTCGAACCGTAATGCGCAAGAAATGGTATGTAAACCCCGTATTTACATATCTGCCACTGTGCAGGAGAATCCGTATAGGTGTTCGAGTGTTCGAACCGTATTGCGCCAGAAATGGCACGTAAACCCCGTATTTACATATCTACCACTGTGCAGGAGAATCCGTATAGGTGTTTGAGTGTTCGAACCGTATTGCGCAAGAAATGGTATGTAAACCCCGTATTTACATATCTGCCACTGTGCAGGAGAATCCGTATAGGTGTTCGAGTGTTCGAACCGTATTGCGCAAGAAATGGTATGTAAACCCCGTATTTACATATCGGCCACTGTGCAGGAGAATCCGTATAGGTGTTCGACTGTTCGAACCGTAATGCGCAAGAAATGGTATGTAAACCCCGTATTCACATATCTGCCACTGTGTAGGAGAATCCGTATAGGTGTTCGATTGTTCGAACCGTATTGCCCAAGAAATGGTTTGTAAACGCCGTATTTACATATCTGCCACTGTGCAGGAGAATCCGTATAGGTGTTCGATTGTTCGAACCGTATTGCCCAAGAAAAGGTTTGTAAACGCCGTATTTACATATCTGCCACTGTGCAGGAGAATCCGTATAGGTGTTCGAGTGTTCGAACCGTAATGCGCAAGAAATGGTATGTAAACCCCGTATTTACATATCTGCCATTGTGCAGGAGAATCCGTATAGGTGTTCGATTGTTCGAACCGTAATGCGCAAGAAATGGTACGGAAACCCCGTATTTACATATCTGCCACTGTGTAGGAGAATCCGTATAGGTGTTCGAGTGTTCGAACCGTAATGCGCAAGAAATGGTATGTAAACCCCGTATTTACATATCTGCCACTGTGCAGGAGAATCCGTATAGGTGTTCGATTGTTCGAACTGTATTGCCCAAGAAATGGTTTGTAAACGCCGTATTTACATATCTGCCACTGTGCAGGAGAATCCGTATAGGTGTTCGAGTGTTCGAACCGTAATGCGCAAGAAATGGTATGTGAACCCCGTATTTACATATCTGCCACTGTGCAGGAGAATCCGTATAGGTGTTCGAGTGTTCGAACCGTATTGCCCAAGAAATGGTTTGTAAACGCCGTATTTACATATCTGCCACTGTGCAGGAGAATCCGTATAGGTGTTCGAGTGTTCGAACCGTAATGCGCAAGAAATGGTATGTAAACCCCGTATTTACATATCTGCCACTGTGCAGGAGAATCCGTATAGGTGTTCGAGTGTTCGAACCGTAATGCGCAAGAAATGGTATGTAAACCCCGTATTTACATATCTGCCACTGTGCAGGAGAATCCGTATAGGTGTTTGAATGTTCGAACCGTATTGCGCAAGAAATGGTATGTAAACCCCGTATTTACATATCTGCCACTGTGCAGGATAATCCGTATAGGTGTTCGAGTGTTCGAACCGAATTGCGCAAGAAATGGTATGTAAACCCCGTATTTACATATCTGCCACTGTGCAGGAGAATCCGTATAGGTGTTCGAGTGTTCGAACCGTAATGCGCAAGAAATGGTATGTAAACCCCGTATTCACATATCTGCCACTGTGTAGGAGAATCCGTATAGGTGTTCGAGTGTTCGAACCGTAATGCGCACGAAATGGTATGTAAACCCCGTATTTACATATCTGCCACTGTGCAGGAGAATCCGTATAGGTGTTCGAGTGTTCGAACCGTAATGCGCAAGAAATGGTATGTAAACCCCGTATTCACATATCTGCCACTGTGTAGGAGAATCCGTATAGGTGTTCGAGTGTTCGAACCGTAATGCGCACGAAATGGTATGTAAACCCCGTATTTACATATCTGCCACTTTGCAGGAGAATCCGTATAGGTGTTCGATTGTTCGAACCGTATTGCCCAAGAAATGGTTTGTAAACGCCGTATTTACATATCTGCCACTGTGCAGGAGAATCCGTATAGGTGTTCGAGTGTTCGAACCGAAATGCGCAAGAAATGGTATGTAAACCCCGTATTTACATATCTGCCACTGTGCAGGAGAATCCGTATAGGTGTTCGAGTGTTCGAACCGTAATGCGCAAGAAATGGCACGGAAACCCCGTATTTACATATCTGCCACTGTGCAGGAGAATCCGTATAGGTGTTCGAGTGTTCGAACCGTAATGCGCAAGAAATGGTATGTAAACCCCGTATTTACATATCTGCCACTGTGCAGGAGAATCCGTATAGGTGTTCGATTGTTCGAACCGTATTGCCCAAGAAATGGTTTGTAAACGCCGTATTTACATATCTGCCACTATGCAGGAGAATCCGTATAGGTGTTCGAGTGTTCGAACCGTAATGCGCAAGAAATGGTATGTAAACCCCGTATTTACATATCTGCCACTGTGCAGGAGAATCCATATAGGTGTTCGAGTGTTCGAACCGTAATGCGCAAGAAATGGTACGGAAACCCCGTATTTACATATCTGCCACTGTGCAGGAGAATCCGTATATGTGTTCGAGTGTTCGAACCGTAATGCGCAAGAAATGGTATGTAAACCCCGTATTTACATATCGGCCACTGTGCAGGAGAATCCGTATAGGTGTTCGACTGTTCGAACCGTAATGCGCAAGAAATGGTACGGAAACCCCGTATTTACATATCTGCCACTGTGCAGGAGAATCCGTATAGGTGTTCGAGTGTTCGAACCGTAATGCGCAAGAAATGGTATGTAAACCCCGTATTTACATATCTGCCACTGTGCAGGAGAATCCGTATAGGTGTTCGATTGTTCGAACCGTATTGCCCAAGAAATGGTTTGTAAACGCCGTATTTACATATCTGCCACTGTGCAGGAGAATCCGTATAGGTGTTCGAGTGTTCGAACCGTAATGCGCAAGAAATGGTATGTAAACCCGTATTTACATATCTGCCACTGTGCAGGAGAATCCGTATAGGTGTTCGAGTGTTCGAACCGTAATGCGCAAGAAATGGTACGGAAACCCCGTATTTACATATCTGCCACTGTGTAGGAGAATCCGTATATGTGTTCGAGTGTTCGAACCGTAATGCGCAAGAAATGGTTTGTAAACCCCGTATTTACATATCGGCCACTGTGCAGGAGAATCCGTATAGGTGTTCGACTGTTCGAACCGTAATGCGCAAGAAATGGTACGGAAACCCCGTATTTACATATCTGCCACTGTGCAGGAGAATCCGTATAGGTGTTCGAGTGTTCGAACCGTAATGCGCAAGAAATGGTATGTAAACCCCGTATTTACATATCTGCCACTGTGCAGGAGAATCCGTATAGGTGTTCGATTGTTCGAACCGTATTGCCCAAGAAATGGTTTGTAAACGCCGTATTTACATATCTGCCACTGTGCAGGAGAATCCGTATAGGTGTTCGAGTGTTCGAACCGTAATGCGCAAGAAATGGTATGTAAACCCGTATTTACATATCTGCCACTGTGCAGGAGAATCCGTATAGGTGTTCGAGTGTTCGAACCGTAATGGGCAAGAAATGGTACGGAAACCCCGTATTTACATATCAGCCACAGTGTAGGAGAATCCGTATAGGTGTTCGAGTGTTCGAACCGTAATGCGCAAGAAATGGTATGTAAACCCCGTATTTACATATCTGCCACTGTGCAGGAGAATCCGTATAGATGTTCGAGTGTTCGAACTGTAATGCGCAAGAAATGGTATGTAAACCACGTATTTACATATCTGCCACTGTGCAGGAGAATCCGTATAGGTGTTCGAGTGTTCGAACCGTATTGCCCAAGAAATGGTTTGTAAACGCCGTATTTACATATCTGCCACTGTGCAGGAGAATCCGTATAGGTGTTCGAGTGTTCGAACCGTAATGCGCAAGAAATGGTATGTAAACCCCGTATTTACATATCTGCCACTGTGCAGGAGAATCCGTATAGGTGTTCGAGTGTTCGAACCGTATTGCGCAAGAAATGGCATGTAAACCCCGTATTTACATATCTACCACTGTGCAGGAGAATCCGTATAGGTGTTTGAGTGTTCGAACCGTATTGCGCAAGAAATGGTATGTAAACCCCGTATTTACATATCTGCCACTGTGCAGGAGAATCCGTATAGGTGTTCGAGTGTTCGAACCGTATTGCGCAAGAAATGGTATGTAAACCCCGTATTTACATATCTGCCACTGTGCAGGAGAATCCGTATAGGTGTTCGAGTGTTCGAACCGTAATGCGCAAGAAATGGTATATAAACCCCGTATTCACATATCTACCACTGTGTAGGAGAATCCGTATAGGTGTTCGATTGTTCGAACCGTATTGCCCAAGAAATGGTTTGTAAACGCCGTATTTACATATCTGCCACTGTGCAGGAGAATCCGTATATGTGTTCGATTGTTCGAACCGTATTGCCCAAGAAATGGTTTGTAAACGCCGTATTTACATATCTGCCACTGTGCAGGAGAATCCGTATAGGTGTTCGAGTGTTCGAACCGTAATGCGCAAGAAATGGTATGTAAACCCCGTATTTACATATCTGCCATTGTGCAGGAGAATCCGTATAGGTGTTCGAGTGTTCGAACCGTAATGCGCAAGAAATGGTACGGAAACCCCGTATTTACATATCTGCCACTGTGTAGGAGAATCCGTATAGGTGTTCGAGTGTTCGAACCGTAATGCGCAAGAAATGGTATGTAAACCCCGTATTTACATATCTGCCACTGTGCAGGAGAATCCGTATAGGTGTTCGATTGTTCGAACCGTATCGCCCAAGAAATGGTTTGTAAACGCCGTATTTACATATCTGCCACTGTGCAGGAGAATCCGTATAGGTGTTCGAGTGTTCGAACCGTAATGCGCAAGAAATGGTATGTAAACCCGTATTTACATATATGCCACTGTGCAGGAGAATCCGTATAGGTGTTCGAGTGTTCGAACCGTAATGCGCAAGAAATGGTACGGAAACCCCGTATTTACATATCTGCCACAGTGCAGGAGAATCCGTATAGGTGTTCGAGTGTTCGAACCGTAATGCGCAAGAAATGGTATGTAAACCCCGTATTTACATATCTGCCACTGTGCAGGAGAATCCGTATAGGTGTTCGAGTGTTCGAACCGTAATGCGCAAGAAATGGTATGTAAACTACGTATTTACATATCTGCCACTGTGCAGGAGAATCCGTATAGGTGTTCGAGTGTTCGAACCGTATTGCCCAAGAAATGGTTTGTAAACGCCGTATTTACATATCTGCCACTGTGCAGGAGAATCCGTATAGGTGTTCGAGTGTTCGAACCGTAATGCGTAAGAAATGGTATGTAAACCCCGTATTTACATATCTGCCACTGTGCAGGAGAATCCGTATAGGTGTTCGAGTGTTCGAACCGTATTGCCCAAGAAATGGTTTGTAAACGCCGTATTTACATATCTGCCACTGTGCAGGAGAATCCGTATAGGTGTTCGAGTGTTCGAACCGTAATGCGCAAGAAATGGTATGTAAACCCCGTATTTACATATCTGCCACTGTGCAGGAGAATCCGTATAGGTGTTCGAGTGTTCGAACCGTAATGCGCAAGAAATGGTATGTAAACCCCGTATTCACATATCCGCCACTGTGTAGGAGAATCCGTATAGGTGTTCGATTGTTCGAACCGTATTGCCCAAGAAATGGTTTGTAAACGCCGCGTTTACATATCTGCCACTGTGCAGGAGAATCCGTATAGGTGTTCGAGTGTTCGAACCGTAATGCGCAAGAAATGGTATGTAAACCCCGTATTCACATATCTGCCACTGTGTAGGATAATCCGTATAGGTGTTCGATTGTTCGAACCGTATTGCCCAAGAAATGGTTTGTAAACGCCGTGTTTTCATATCTGCCACTGTGCAGGAGAATCCGTATAGGTGTTCGATTGTTCGAACCGTATTGCCCAAGAAATGGTTTGTAAACGCCGTCTTTACATATCTGCCACTGTGCAGGAGAATCCGTATAGGTGTTCGAGTGTTCGAACCGTAATGCGCAAGAAATGGTATGTAAACCCCGTATTTACATATCTGCCATTGTGCAGGAGAATCCGTATAGGTGTTCGAGTGTTCGAACCGTAATGCGCAAGAAATGGGTCGGAAACCCCGTATTTACATATCTGCCACTGTGTAGGAGAATCCGTATAGGTGTTCGAGTGTTCGAACCGTAATGCGCAAGAAATGGTATGTAAACCCCGTATTTACATATCTGCCACTGTGCAGGAGAATCCGTATAGGTGTTCGATTGTTCGAACCGTATTGCCCAAGAAATGGTTTGTAAACGCCGTATTTACATATTTGCCACTGTGCAGGAGAATCCGTATAGGTGTTCGAGTGTTCGAACCGTAATGCGCAAGAAATGGTATGTAAACCCCGTATTTACATATCTGCCACTGTGCAGGAGAATCCGTATAGGTGTTCGAGTGTTCGAACCGTATTGCCCAAGAAATGGTTTGTAAACGCCGTATTTACATATCTGCCACTGTGCAGGAGAATCCTAATAGGTGTTCGAGTGTTCGAACCGTAATGCGCAAGAAATGGTAAGTAAACCCCGTATTTACATATCTGCCACTGAGCAGGAGAATCCGTATAGGTGTTCGAGTGTTCGAACCGTAATGCGCAAGAAATGGTATGTAAACCCCGTATTTACATATCTGCCACTGTACAGGAGAATCCGTATAGGTGTTCGAGTGTTCGAACCGTATTGCGCAAGAAATGGCACGTAAACCACGTATTTACATATCTACCACTGTGCAGGAGAATCCGTATAGGTGTTTGAGTGTTCGAACCGTATTGCGCAAGAAATGGTATGTAAACCCCGTATTTACATATCTGCCACTGTGCAGGAGAATCCGTATAGGTGTTCGAGTGTTCGAACCGTATTGCGCAAGAAATGGTATGTAAACCCCGTATTTACATATCTGCTACTGTGCAGGAGAATCCGTATAGGTGTTCGACTGTTCGAACCGTAATGCGCAAGAAATGGTATGTAAACCCCGTATTCACATATCTGCCACTGTGTAGGAGAATCCGTATAGGTGTTCGATTGTTCGAACCGTATTGCCCAAGAAATGGTTTGTAAACGCCGTATTTACATATCTGCCACTGTGCAGGAGAATCCGTATAGGTGTTCGATTGTTCGAACCGTATTGCCCAAGAAAAGGTTTGTAAACGCCGTATTTACATATCTGCCACTGTGCAGGAGAATCCGTATAGGTGTTCGAGTGTTCGAACCGTAATGCGCAAGAAATGGTATGTAAACCCCGTATTTACATATCTGCCATTGTGCAGGAGAATCCGTATAGGTGTTCGAGTGTTCGAACCGTAATGCGCAAGAAATGGTACGGAAACCCCGTATTTACATATCTGCCACTGTGTAGGAGAATCCGTATAGGTGTTCGAGTGTTCGAACCGTAATGCGCAAGAAATGGTATGCAAACCCCGTATTTACATATCTGCCACTGTGCAGGAGAATCCGTATAGGTGTTCGATTGTTCGAACTGTATTGCCCAAGAAATGGTTTGTAAACGCCGTATTTACATATCTGCCACTGTGCAGGAGAATCCGTATAGGTGTTCGAGTGTTCGAACCGTAATGCGCAAGAAATGGTATGTGAACCCCGTATTTACGTATCTGCCACTGTGCAGGAGAATCCGTATAGGTGTTCGAGTGTTCGAACCGTATTGCCCAAGAAATGGTTTGTAAACGCCGTATTTACATATCTGCCACTGTGCAGGAGAATCCGTATAGGTGTTCGAGTGTTCGAACCGTAATGCGCAAGAAATGGTATGTAAACCCCGTATTTACATATCTGCCACTGTGTAGGAGAATCCGTATAGGTGTTCGAGTGTTCGAACCGTAATGCGCAAGAAATGGTATGTAAACCCCGTATTTACATATCTGCCACTGTGCAGGAGAATCCGTATAGGTGTTCGAGTGTTCGAACCGTATTGCGCAAGAAATGGCATGTAAACCCCGTATTTACATATCTACAACTGTGCAGGAGAATCCGTATAGGTGTTTGAGTGTTCGAACCGTATTGCGCAAGAAATGGTATGTAAACCCCGTATTTACATATCTGCCACTGTGCAGGAGAATCCGTATAGGTGTTCGAGTGTTCGAACCGTATTGCGCAAGAAATGGTATGTAAACCCCGTATTTACATATCTGCCACTGTGCAGGAGAATCCGTATAGGTGTTCGACTGTTCGAACCATAATGCGCAAGAAATGGTATGTAAACCCCGTATTCACATATCTGCCACTGTGTAGGAGAATCCGTATAGGTGTTCGATTGTTCGAACCGTATTGCCCAAGAAATGGTTTGTAAACGCCGTATTTACATATCTGCCACTGTGCAGGAGAATCCGTATAGGTGTTCGATTGTTCGAACCGTATTGCCCAAGAAATGGTTTGTAAACGCCGTATTTACATATCTGCCACTGTGCAGGAGAATCAGTATAGGTGTTCGAGTGTTCGAACCGTAATGCGCAAGAAATGGTATGTAAACCCCGTATTTACATATCTGCCATTGTGCAGGAGAATCCGTATAGGTGTTCGAGTGTTCGAACCGTAATGCGCAAGAAATGGTACGGAAACCCCGTATTTACATATCTGCCACTGTGTAGGAGAATCCGTATAGGTGTTCGAGTGTTCGAACCGTAATGCGCAAGAAATGGTATGTAAACCCCGTATTTACATATCTGCCACTGTGCAGGAGAATCCGTATAGGTGTTCGATTGTTCGAACTGTATTGCCCAAGAAATGGTTTGTAAACGCCGTATTTACATATCTGCCACTGTGTAGGAGAATCCGTATAGGTGTTCGAGTGTTCGAACCGTAATGCGCAAGAAATGGTATGTAAACCCCGTATTTACATATCTGCCACTGTGCAGGAGAATCCGTATAGGTGTTCGAGTGTTCGAACCGTATTGCCCAAGAAATGGTTTGTAAACGCCGTATTTACATATCTGCCACTGTGCAGGAGAATCCGTATAGGTGTTCGAGTGTTCGAACCGTAATGCGCAAGAAATGGTATGTAAACCCCGTATTTACATATCTACCACTGTGCAGGAGAATCCGTATGGGTGTTCGAGTGTTCGAACCGTAATGCGCAAGAAATGGTATGTAAACCCCGTATTTACATATCTGCCACTGTGCAGGAGAATCCGTATAGGTGTTCGACTGTTCGAACCGTAATGCGCAAGAAATGGTATGTAAACCCCGTATTCACATATCTGCCACTGTGTAGGAGAATCCGTATAGGTGTTCGATTGTTCGAACCGTATTGCCCAAGAAATGGTTTGTAAACGCCGTGTTTACATATCTGCCACTGTGCAGGAGAATCCGTATAGGTGTTCGATTGTTCGAACCGTATTGCCCAAGAAATGGTTTGTAAACGCCGTGTTTTCATATCTGCCACTGTGCAGGAGAATCCGTATAGGTGTTCGATTGTTCGAACCGTATTGCCCAAGAAATGGTTTGTAAACGCCGTATTTACATATCTGCCACTGTGCAGGAGAATCCGTATAGGTGTTCGAGTGTTCGAACCGTAATGCGCAAGAAATGGTATGTAAACCCCGTATTTACATATCTGCCATTGTGCAGGAGAATCCGTATAGGTGTTCGAGTGTTCGAACCGTAATGCGCAAGAAATGGGTCGGAAACCCCGTATTTACATATCTGCCACTGTGTAGGAGAATCCGTATAGGTGTTCGAGTGTTCGAACCGTAATGCGCAAGAAATGGTATGTAAACCCCGTATTTACATATCTGCCACTGTGCAGGAGAATCCGTATAGGTGTTCGATTGTTCGAACCGTATTGCCCAAGAAATGGTTTGTAAACGCCGTATTTACATATCTGCCACTGTGCAGGAGAATCCGTATAGGTGTTCGAGTGTTCGAACCGTAATGCGCAAGAAATGGTATGTAAACCCCGTATTTACATATCTGCCACTGTGCAGGAGAATCCGTATAGGTGTTCGAGTGTTCGAACCATATTGCCCAAGAAATGGTTTGTAAACGCCGTATTTACATATCTGCCACTGTGCAGGAGAATCCTAATAGATGTTCGAGTGTTCGAACCGTAATGCGCAAGAAATGGTAAGTAAACCCCGTATTTACATATCTGCCACTGTGCAGGAGAATCCGTATAGGTGTTCGAGTGTTCGAACCGTAATGCGCAAGAAATGGTATGTAAACCCCGTATTTACATATCTGCCACTGTGCAGGAGAATCCGTATAGGTGTTCGAGTGTTCGAACCGTATTGCGCCAGAAATGGCACGTAAACCCCGTATTTACATATCTACCACTGTGCAGGAGAATCCGTATAGGTGTTTGAGTGTTCGAACCGTATTGCGCAAGAAATGGTATGTAAACCCCGTATTTACATATCTGCCACTGTGCAGGAGAATCCGTATAGGTGTTCGAGTGTTCGAACCGTATTGCGCAAGAAATGGTATGTAAACCCCGTATTTACATATCGGCCACTGTGCAGGAGAATCCGTATAGGTGTTCGACTGTTCGAACCGTAATGCGCAAGAAATGGTATGTAAACCCCGTATTCACATATCTGCCACTGTGTAGGAGAATCCGTATAGGTGTTCGATTGTTCGAACCGTATTGCCCAAGAAATGGTTTGTAAACGCCGTATTTACATATCTGCCACTGTGCAGGAGAATCCGTATAGGTGTTCGATTGTTCGAACCGTATTGCCCAAGAAAAGGTTTGTAAACGCCGTATTTACATATCTGCCACTGTGCAGGAGAATCCGTATAGGTGTTCGAGTGTTCGAACCGTAATGCGCAAGAAATGGTACGGAAACCCCGTATTTACATATCTGCCACTGTGTTGGAGAATCCGTATAGGTGTTCGAGTGTTCGAACCGTAATGCGCAAGAAATGGTATGTAAACCCCGTATTTACATATCTGCCACTGTGCAGGAGAATCCGTATAGGTGTTCGATTGTTCGAACTGTATTGCCCAAGAAATGGTTTGTAAACGCCGTATTTACATATCTGCCACTGTGCAGGAGAATCCGTATAGGTGTTCGAGTGTTCGAACCGTAATGCGCAAGAAATGGTATGTGAACCCCGTATTTACATATCTGCCACTGTGCAGGAGAATCCGTATAGGTGTTCGAGTGTTCGAACCGTATTGCCCAAGAAATGGTTTGTAAACGCCGTATTTACATATCTGCCACTGTGCAGGAGAATCCGTATAGGTGTTCGAGTGTTCGAACCGTAATGCGCAAGAAATGGTATGTAAACCCCGTATTTACATATCTGCCACTGTGCAGGAGAATCCGTATAGGTGTTCGAGTGTTCGAACCGTAATGCGCAAGAAATGGTATGTAAACCCCGTATTTACATATCTGCCACTGTGCAGGAGAATCCGTATAGGTGTTCGAGTGTTCGAACCGTATTGCGCAAGAAATGGCATGTAAACCCCGTATTTACATATCTACCACTGTGCAGGAGAATCCGTATAGGTGTTTGAGTGTTCGAACCGTATTGCGCAAGAAATGGTATGTAAACCCCGTATTTACATATCTGCCACTGTGCAGGATAATCCGTATAGGTGTTCGAGTGTTCGAACCGAATTGCGCAAGAAATGGTATGTAAACCCCGTATTTACATATCTGCCACTGTGCAGGAGAATCCGTATAGGTGTTCGAGTGTTCGAACCGTAATGCGCAAGAAATGGTATGTAAACCCCGTATTCACATATCTGCCACTGTGTAGGAGAATCCGTATAGGTGTTCGATTGTTCGAACCGTATTGCCCAAGAAATGGTTTGTAAACGCCGTATTTACATATCTGCCACTGTGCAGGAGAATCCGTATATGTGTTCGATTGTTCGAACCGTATTGCCCAAGAAATGGTTTGTAAACGCCGTATTTACATATCTGCCACTGTGCAGGAGAATCCGTATAGGTGTTCGAGTGTTCGAACCGTATTGCGCAAGAAATGGTATGTAAACCCCGTATTTACATATCTGCCATTGTGTAGGAGAATCCGTATAGGTGTTCGAGTGTTCGAACCGTAATGCGCAAGAAATGGTACGGAAACCCCGTATTTACATATCTGCCACTGTGTAGGAGAATCCGTATAGGTGTTCGAGTGTTCGAACCGTAATGCGCACGAAATGGTATGTAAACCCCGTATTTACATATCTGCCACTGTGCAGGAGAATCCGTATAGGTGTTCGATTGTTCGAACCGTATTGCCCAAGAAATGGTTTGTAAACGCCGTATTTACATATCTGCCACTGTGCAGGAGAATCCGTATAGGTGTTCGAGTGTTCGAACCGAAATGCGCAAGAAATGGTATGTAAACCCCGTATTTACATATCTGCCACTGTGCAGGAGAATCCGTATAGGTGTTCGAGTGTTCGAACCGTAATGCGCAAGAAATGGTACGGAAACCCCGTATTTACATATCTGCCACTGTGCAGGAGAATCCGTATAGGTGTTCGAGTGTTCGAACCGTAATGCGCAAGAAATGGTATGTAAACCCCGTATTTACATATCTGCCACTGTGCAGGAGAATCCGTATAGGTGTTCGATTGTTCGAACCGTATTGCCCAAGAAATGGTTTGTAAACGCCGTATTTACATATCTGCCACTATGCAGGAGAATCCGTATAGGTGTTCGAGTGTTCGAACCGTAATGCGCAAGAAATGGTATGTAAACCCCGTATTTACATATCTGCCACTGTGCAGGAGAATCCATATAGGTGTTCGAGTGTTCGAACCGTAATGCGCAAGAAATGGTACGGAAACCCCGTATTTACATATCTGCCACTGTGTAGGAGAATCCGTATATGTGTTCGAGTGTTCGAACCGTAATGCGCAAGAAATGGTATGTAAACCCCGTATTTACATATCGGCCACTGTGCAGGAGAATCCGTATAGGTGTTCGACTGTTCGAACCGTAATGCGCAAGAAATGGTACGGAAACCCCGTATTTACATATCTGCCACTGTGCAGGAGAATCCGTATAGGTGTTCGAGTGTTCGAACCGTAATGCGCAAGAAATGGTATGTAAACCCCGTATTTACATATCTGCCACTGTGCAGGAGAATCCGTATAGGTGTTCGATTGTTCGAACCGTATTGCCCAAGAAATGGTTTGTAAACGCCGTATTTACATATCTGCCACTGTGCAGGAGAATCCGTATAGGTGTTCGAGTGTTCGAACCGTAATGCGCAAGAAATGGTATGTAAACCCGTATTTACATATCTGCCACTGTGCAGGAGAATCCGTATAGGTGTTCGAGTGTTCGAACCGTAATGCGCAAGAAATGGTACGGAAACCCCGTATTTACATATCTGCCACTGTGCAGGAGAATCCGTATATGTGTTCGAGTGTTCGAACCGTAATGCGCAAGAAATGGTTTGTAAACCCCGTATTTACATATCGGCCACTGTGCAGGAGAATCCGTATAGGTGTTCGACTGTTCGAACCGTAATGCGCAAGAAATGGTACGGAAACCCCGTATTTACATATCTGCCACTGTGCAGGAGAATCCGTATAGGTGTTCGAGTGTTCGAACCGTAATGCGCAAGAAATGGTATGTAAACCCCGTATTTACATATCTGCCACTGTGCAGGAGAATCCGTATAGGTGTTCGATTGTTCGAACCGTATTGCCCAAGAAATGGTTTGTAAACGCCGTATTTACATATCTGCCACTGTGCAGGAGAATCCGTATAGGTGTTCGAGTGTTCGAACCGTAATGCGCAAGAAATGGTATGTAAACCCGTATTTACATATCTGCCACTGTGCAGGAGAATCCGTATAGGTGTTCGAGTGTTCGAACCGTAATGCGCAAGAAATGGTACGGAAACCCCGTATTTACATATCAGCCACAGTGTAGGAGAATCCGTATAGGTGTTCGAGTGTTCGAACCGTAATGCGCAAGAAATGGTATGTAAACCCCGTATTTACATATCTGCCACTGTGCAGGAGAATCCGTATAGATGTTCGAGTGTTCGAACCGTAATGCGCAAGAAATGGTATGTAAACCACGTATTTACATATCTGCCACTGTGCAGGAGAATCCGTATAGGTGTTCGAGTGTTCGAACCGTATTGCCCAAGAAATGGTTTGTAAACGCCGTATTTACATATCTGCCACTGTGCAGGAGAATCCGTTTAGGTGTTCGAGTGTTCGAACCGTAATGCGCAAGAAATGGTATGTAAACCCCGTATTTACATATCTGCCACTGTGCAGGAGAATCCGTATAGGTGTTCGAGTGTTCGAACCGTATTGCGCAAGAAATGGCATGTAAACCCCGTATTTACATATCTACCACTGTGCAGGAGAATCCGTATAGGTGTTTGAGGGTTCGAACCGTATTGCGCAAGAAATGGTATGTAAACCCCGTATTTACATATCTGCCACTGTGCAGGAGAATCCGTATAGGTGTTCGAGTGTTCGAACCGTATTGCGCAAGAAATGGTATGTAAACCCCGTATTTACATATCTGCCACTGTGCAGGAGAATCCGTATAGGTGTTCGAGTGTTCGAACCGTAATGCGCAAGAAATGGTATATAAACCCCGTATTCACATATCTACCACTGTGTAGGAGAATCCGTATAGGTGTTCGATTGTTCGAACCGTATTGCCCAAGAAATGGTTTGTAAACGCCGTATTTACATATCTGCCACTGTGCAGGAGAATCCGTATATGTGTTCGATTGTTCGAACCGTATTGCCCAAGAAATGGTTTGTAAACGCCGTATTTACATATCTGCCACTGTGCAGGAGAATCCGTATAGGTGTTCGAGTGTTCGAACCGTAATGCGCAAGAAATGGTATGTAAACCCCGTATTTACATATCTGCCATTGTGCAGGAGAATCCGTATAGGTGTTCGAGTGTTCGAACCGTAATGCGCAAGAAATGGTACGGAAACCCCGTATTTACATATCTGCCACTGTGTAGGAGAATCCGTATAGGTGTTCGAGTGTTCGAACCGTAATGCGCAAGAAATGGTATGTAAACCCCGTATTTACATATCTGCCACTGTGCAGGAGAATCCGTATAGGTGTTCGATTGTTCGAACCGTATCGCCCAAGAAATGGTTTGTAAACGCCGTATTTACATATCTGCCACTGTGCAGGAGAATCCGTATAGGTGTTCGAGTGTTCGAACCGTAATGCGCAAGAAATGGTATGTAAACCCCGTATTTACATATCTGCCACTGTGCAGGAGAATCCGTATAGGTGTTCGAGTGTTCGAACCGTATTGCCCAAGAAATGGTTTGTAAACGCCGTATTTACATATCTGCCACTGTGCTGGAGAATCCGTATAGGTGTTCGAGTGTTCGAACCGTAATGCGCAAGAAATGGTATGTAAACCCCGTATTTACATATCTGCCACTGTGCAGGAGAATCCGTATAGGTGTTCGAGTGTTCGAACCGTAATGCGCAAGAAATGGTATGTAAACCCCGTATTTACATATCTGCCACTATGCAGGAGAATCCGTATAGGTGTTCGAGTGTTCGAACCGTAATGCGCAAGAAATGGTATGTAAACCACGTATTTACATATCTGCCACTGTGCAGGAGAATCCGTATAGGTGTTCGAGTGTTCGAACCGTATTGCCCAAGAAATGGTTCGTAAACGCCGTATTTACATATCTGCCACTGTGCAGGAGAATCCGTATATGTGTTCGAGTGTTCGAACCGTAACGCGCAAGAAATGGTACGGAAACCCCGTATTTACATATCGGCCACTGTGCAGGAGAATCCGTATAGGTGTTCGACTGTTCGAACCGTGATGCGCAAGAAATGGTACGGAAACCCCGTATTTACATATCTGCCACTGTGCAGGAGAATCCGTATAGGTGTTCGAGTGTTCGAACCGTAATGCGCAAGAAATGGTATGTAAACCCCGTATTTACATATCTGCCACTGTGCAGGAGAATCCGTATAGGTGTTCGAGTGTTCGAACCGTATTGCCCAAGAAATGGTTTGTAAACGCCGTATTTACATATCTGCCACTGTGCAGGAGAATCCGTATAGGTGTTCGAGTGTTCGAACCGTAATGCGCAAGAAATGGTATGTAAACCCGTATTTACATATCTGCCACTGTGCAGGAGAATCCGTATAGGTGTTCGAGTGTTCGAACCGTAATGCGCAAGAAATGGTACGGAAACCCCGTATTTACATATCAGCCACAGTGCAGGAGAATCCGTATAGGTGTTCGAGTGTTCGAACAGTAATGCGCAAGAAATGGTATGTAAACCCCGTATTTACATATCTGCCACTATGCAGGAGAATCCGTATAGATGTTCGAGTGTTCGAACCGTAATGCGCAAGAAATGGTATGTAAACCACGTATTTACATATCTGCCACTGTGCAGGAGAATCCGTATAGGTGTTCGAGTGTTCGAACCGTATTGCCCAAGAAATGGTTTGTAAACGCCGTATTTACATATCTACCACTGTGCAGGAGAATCCGTATAGGTGTTCGAGTGTTCGAACCGTAATGCGCAAGAAATGGTATGTAAACCCCGTATTTACATATCTGCCACTGTGCAGGAGAATCCGTATAGGTGTTCGAGTGTTCGAATCGTATTGCGCAAGAAATGGCATGTAAACCCCGTATTTACATATCTACCACTGTGCAGGAGAATCCGTATAGGTGTTTGAGTGTTCGAACCGTATTGCGCAAGAAATGGTATGTAAACCCCGTATTTACATATCTGCCACTGTGCAGGAGAATCCGTATAGGTGTTCGAGTGTTCGAACCGTATTGCGCAAGAAATGGTATGTAAACCCCGTATTTACATATCTGCCACTGTGCAGGAGAATCCGTATAGGTGTTCGAGTGTTCGAACCGTAATGCGCAAGAAATGGTATGTAAACCCCGTATTCACATATCTGCCACTGTGTAGGAGAATCCGTGTAGGTGTTCGAGTGTTCGAACCGTAATGCGCAAGAAATGGTATGTAAACCCCGTATTTACATATCTGCCACTGTGCAGGAGAATCCGTATAGGTGTTCGATTGTTCGAACTGTATTGCCCAAGAAATGGTTTGTAAACGCCGTATTTACATATCTGCCACTGTGCAGGAGAATCCGTATAGGTGTTCGAGTGTTCGAACCGTAATGCGCAAGAAATGGTATGTAAACCCCGTATTTACATATCTGCCACTGTGCAGGAGAATCCGTATAGGTGTTCGAGTGTTCGAACCGTATTGCCCAAGAAATGGTTTGTAAACGCCGTATTTACATATCTGCCACTGTGCTGGAGAATCCGTATAGGTGTTCGAGTGTTCGAACCGTAATGCGCAAGAAATGGTATGTAAACCCCGTATTTACATATCTGCCACTGTGCAGGAGAATCCGTATAGGTGTTCGAGTGTTCGAACCGTAATGCGCAAGAAATGGTATGTAAACCCCGTATTTACATATCTGCCACTGTGCAGGAGAATCCGTATAGGTGTTCGAGTGTTCGAACCGTAATGCGCAAGAAATGGTATGTAAACCACGTATTTACATATCTGCCACTGTGCAGGAGAATCCGTATAGGTGTTCGAGTGTTCGAACCGTATTGCCCAAGAAATGGTTTGTAAACGCCGTATTTACATATCTGCCACTGTGCAGGAGAATCCGTATAGGTGTTCGAGTGTTCGAACCGTAATGCGCAAGAAATGGTACGGAAACCACGTATTTACATATCTGCCACTGTGCAGGAGAATCCGTATATGTGTTCGAGTGTTCGAACCGTAATGCGCAAGAAATGGTATGTAAACCCCGTATTTACATATCGGCCACTGTGCAGGAGAATCCGTATAGGTGTTCGACTGTTCGAACCGTGATGCGCAAGAAATGGTACGGAAACCCCGTATTTACATATCTGCCACTGTGCAGGAGAATCCGTATAGGTGTTCGAGTGTTCGAACCGTAATGCGCAAGAAATGGTATGTAAACCCCGTATTTACATATCTGCCACTGTGCAGGAGAATCCGTATAGGTGTTCGAGTGTTCGAACCGTATTGCCCAAGAAATGGTTTGTAAACGCCGTATTTACATATCTGCCACTGTGCAGGAGAATCCGTATAGGTGTTCGAGTGTTCGAACCGTAATGCGCAAGAAATGGTATGTAAACCCGTATTTACATATCTGCCACTGTGCAGGAGAATCCGTATAGGTGTTCGAGTGTTCGAACCGTAATGCGCAAGAAATGGTACGGAAACCCCGTATTTACATATCAGCCGCAGTGCAGGAGAATCCGTATAGGTGTTCGAGTGTTCGAACAGTAATGCGCAAGAAATGGTATGTAAACCCCGTATTTACATATCTGCCACTGTGCAGGAGAATCCGTATAGATGTTCGAGTGTTCGAACCGTAATGCGCAAGAAATGGTATGTAAACCACGTATTTACATATCTGCCACTGTGCAGGAGAATCCGTATAGGTGTTCGAGTGTTCGAACCGTATTGCCCAAGAAATGGTTTGTAAACGCCGTATTTACATATCTACCACTGTGCAGGAGAATCCGTATAGGTGTTCGAGTGTTCGAACCGTAATGCGCAAGAAATGGTATGTAAACCCCGTATTTACATATCTGCCACTGTGCAGGAGAATCCGTATAGGTGTTCGAGTGTTCGAACCGTAATGCGCAAGAAATGGTACGGAAACCCCGTATTTACATATCAGCCGCAGTGCAGGAGAATCCGTATAGGTGTTCGAGTGTTCGAACAGTAATGCGCAAGAAATGGTATGTAAACCCCGTATTTACATATCTGCCACTGTGCAGGAGAATCCGTATAGATGTTCGAGTGTTCGAACCGTAATGCGCAAGAAATGGTATGTAAACCACGTATTTACATATCTGCCACTGTGCAGGAGAATCTGTATAGGTGTTCGAGTGTTCGAACCGTATTGCCCAAGAAATGGTTTGTAAACGCCGTATTTACATATCTACCACTGTGCAGGAGAATCCGTATAGGTGTTCGAGTGTTCGAACCGTAATGCGCAAGAAATGGTATGTAAACCCCGTATTTACATATCTGCCACTGTGCAGGAGAATCCGTATAGGTGTTCGAGTGTTCGAACCGTAATGCGCAAGAAATGGTATGTAAACCCCGTATTTACATATCTGCCACTGTGCAGGAGAATCCGTATAGGTGTTCGAGTGTTCGAACCGTAATGCGCAAGAAATGGTATGTAAACCACGTATTTACATATCTGCCACTGTGCAGGAGAATCCGTATAGGTGTTCGAGTGTTCGAACCGTATTGCCCAAGAAATGGTTCGTAAACGCCGTATTTACATATCTGCCACTGTGCAGGAGAATCCGTATATGTGTTCGAGTGTTCGAACCGTAATGCGCAAGAAATGGTACGGAAACCCCGTATTTACATATCGGCCACTGTGCAGGAGAATCCGTATAGGTGTTCGACTGTTCGAACCGTGATGCGCAAGAAATGGTACGGAAACCCCGTATTTACATATCTGCCACTGTGCAGGAGAATCCGTATAGGTGTTCGAGTGTTCGAACCGTAATGCGCAAGAAATGGTATGTAAACCGCGTATTTACATATCTGCCACTGTGCAGGAGAATCCGTATAGGTGTTCGAGTGTTCGAACCGTATTGCCCAAGAAATGGTTTGTAAACGCCGTATTTACATATCTGCTACTGTGCAGGAGAATCCGTATAGGTGTTCGAGTGTTCGAACCGTAATGCGCAAGAAATGGTATGTAAACCCGTATTTACATATCTGCCACTGTGCAGGAGAATCCGTATAGGTGTTCGAGTGTTCGAACCGTAATGCGCAAGAAATGGTACGGAAACCCCGTATTTACATATCAGCCACAGTGCAGGAGAATCCGTATTGGTGTTCGAGTGTTCGAACAGTAATGCGCAAGAAATGGTATGTAAACCCCGTATTTACATATCTGCCACTATGCAGGAGAATCCGTATAGATGTTCGAGTGTTCGAACCGTAATGCGCAAGAAATGGTATGTAAACCACGTATTTACATATCTGCCACTGTGCAGGAGAATCCGTATAGGTGTTCGAGTGTTCGAACCGTATTGCCCAAGAAATGGTTTGTAAACGCCGTATTTACATATCTACCACTGTGCAGGAGAATCCGTATAGGTGTTCGAGTGTTCGAACCGTAATGCGCAAGAAATGGTATGTAAACCCCGTATTTACATATCTGCCACTGTGCAGGAGAATCCGTATAGGTGTTCGAGTGTTCGAATCGTATTGCGCAAGAAATGGCATGTAAACCCCGTATTTACATATCTACCACTGTGCAGGAGAATCCGTATAGGTGTTTGAGTGTTCGAACCGTATTGCGCAAGAAATGGTATGTAAACCCCGTATTTACATATCTGCCACTGTGCAGGAGAATCCGTATAGGTGTTCGAGTGTTCGAACCGTATTGCGCAAGAAATGGTATGTAAACCCCGTATTTACATATCTGCCACTGTGCAGGAGAATCCGTATAGGTGTTCGAGTGTTCGAACCGTAATGCGCAAGAAATGGTATGTAAACCCCGTATTCACATATCTGCCACTGTGTAGGAGAATCCGTGTAGGTGTTCGAGTGTTCGAACCGTAATGCGCAAGAAATGGTATGTAAACCCCGTATTTACATATCTGCCACTGTGCAGGAGAATCCGTATAGGTGTTCGATTGTTCGAACTGTATTGCCCAAGAAATGGTTTGTAAACGCCGTATTTACATATCTGCCACTGTGCAGGAGAATCCGTATAGGTGTTCGAGTGTTCGAACCGTAATGCGCAAGAAATGGTATGTAAACCCCGTATTTACATATCTGCCACTGTGCAGGAGAATCCGTATAGGTGTTCGAGTGTTCGAACCGTATTGCCCAAGAAATGGTTTGTAAACGCCGTATTTACATATCTGCCACTGTGCTGGAGAATCCGTATAGGTGTTCGAGTGTTCGAACCGTAATGCGCAAGAAATGGTATGTAAACCCCGTATTTACATATCTGCCACTGTGCAGGAGAATCCGTATAGGTGTTCGAGTGTTCGAACCGTAATGCGCAAGAAATGGTATGTAAACCCCGTATTTACATATCTGCCACTGTGCAGGAGAATCCGTATAGGTGTTCGAGTGTTCGAACCGTAATGCGCAAGAAATGGTATGTAAACCACGTATTTACATATCTGCCACTGTGCAGGAGAATCCGTATAGGTGTTCGAGTGTTCGAACCGTATTGCCCAAGAAATGGTTTGTAAACGCCGTATTTACATATCTGCCACTGTGCCGGAGAATCCGTATAGGTGTTCGAGTGTTCGAACCGTAATGCGCAAGAAATGGTACGGAAACCACGTATTTACATATCTGCCACTGTGCAGGAGAATCCGTATATGTGTTCGAGTGTTCGAACCGTAATGCGCAAGAAATGGTATGTAAACCCCGTATTTACATATCGGCCACTGTGCAGGAGAATCCGTATAGGTGTTCGACTGTTCGAACCGTGATGCGCAAGAAATGGTACGGAAACCCCGTATTTACATATCTGCCACTGTGCAGGAGAATCCGTATAGGTGTTCGAGTGTTCGAACCGTAATGCGCAAGAAATGGTATGTAAACCCCGTATTTACATATCTGCCACTGTGCAGGAGAATCCGTATAGGTGTTCGAGTGTTCGAACCGTATTGCCCAAGAAATGGTTTGTAAACGCCGTATTTACATATCTGCCACTGTGCAGGAGAATCCGTATAGGTGTTCGAGTGTTCGAACCGTAATGCGCAAGAAATGGTATGTAAACCCGTATTTACATATCTGCCATTGTGCAGGAGAATCCGTATAGGTGTTCGAGTGTTCGAACCGTAATGCGCAAGAAATGGTACGGAAACCCCGTATTTACATATCAGCCGCAGTGCAGGAGAATCCGTATAGGTGTTCGAGTGTTCGAACAGTAATGCGCAAGAAATGGTATGTAAACCCCGTATTTACATATCTGCCACTGTGCAGGAGAATCCGTATAGATGTTCGAGTGTTCGAACCGTAATGCGCAAGAAATGGTATGTAAACCACGTATTTACATATCTGCCACTGTGCAGGAGAATCCGTATAGGTGTTCGAGTGTTCGAACCGTATTGCCCAAGAAATGGTTTGTAAACGCCGTATTTACATATCTACCACTGTGCAGGAGAATCCGTATAGGTGTTCGAGTGTTCGAACCGTAATGCGCAAGAAATGGTATGTAAACCCCGTATTTACATATCTGCCACTGTGCAGGAGAATCCGTATAGGTGTTCGAGTGTTCGAACCGTATTGCGCAAGAAATGGCATATAAACCCCGTATTTACATATCTACCACTGTGCAGGAGAATCCGTATAGGTGTTTGAGTGTTCGAACCGTATTGCGCAAGAAATGGTATGTAAACCCCGTATTTACATATCTGCCACTGTGCAGGAGAATCCGTATAGGTGTTCGAGTGTTCGAACCGTATTGCGCAAGAAATGGTATGTAAACCCCGTATTTACATATCTGCCACTGTGCAGGAGAATCCGTATAGGTGTTCGAGTGTTCGAACCGTAATGCGCAAGAAATGGTATGTAAACCCCGTATTCACATATCTGCCACTGTGTAGGAGAATCCGTGTAGGTGTTCGAGTGTTCGAACCGTAATGCGCAAGAAATGGTATGTAAACCCCGTATTTACATATCTGCCACTGTGCAGGAGAATCCGTATAGGTGTTCGATTGTTCGAACTGTATTGCCCAAGAAATTGTTTGTAAACGCCGTATTTACATATCTGCCACTGTGCAGGAGAATCCGTATAGGTGTTCGAGTGTTCGAACCGTAATGCGCAAGAAATGGTATGTAAACCCCGTATTTACATATCTGCCACTGTGCAGGAGAATCCGTATAGGTGTTCGAGTGTTCGAACCGTATTGCCCAAGAAATGGTTTGTAAACGCCGTATTTACATATTTGCCACTGTGCAGGAGAATCCGTATAGGTGTTCGAGTGTTCGAACCGTAATGCGCAAGAAATGGTATGTAAACCCCGTATTTACATATCTGCCACTGTGCAGGAGAATCCGTATAGGTGTTCGAGTGTTCGAACCGTAATGCGCAAGAAATGGTATGTAAACCCCGTATTTACATATCTGCCACTGTGCAGGAGAATCCGTATAGGTGTTCGAGTGTTCGAACCGTATTGCGCAAGAAATGGCATGTAAACCCCGTATTTACAAATCTACCACTGTGCAGGAGAATCCGTATAGGTGTTTGAGTGTTCGAACCGTATTGCGCAAGAAATGGTATGTAAACCCCGTATTTACATATCTGCCACTGTGCAGGAGAATCCGTATAGGTGTTCGAGTGTTCGAGTGTTCGAACCGTATTGCGCAAGAAATGGTATGTAAACCCCGTATTTACATATCTGCCACTGTGCAGGAGAATCCGTATAGGTGTTCGAGTGTTCGAACCGTAACGCGCAAGAAATGGTATGTAAACCCCGTATTCACATATCTGCCACTGTGTAGGAGAATCCGTATAGGTGTTCGATTGTTCGAACCGTATTGCCCAAGAAATGGTTTGTAAACGCCGTATTTACATATCTGCCACTGTGCTGGAGAATCCGTATATGTGTTCGATTGTTCGAACCGTATTGCCCAAGAAATGGTTTGTAAACGCCGTATTTACATATCTGCCACTGTGCAGGAGAATCCGTATAGGTGTTCGAGTGTTCGAACCGTAATGCGCAAGAAATGGTATGTAAACCCCGTATTTACATATCTGCCATTGTGCAGGAGAATCCGTATAGGTGTTCGAGTGTTCGAACCGTAATGCGCAAGAAATGGTACGGAAACCCCGTCTTTACATATCTGCCACTGTGTAGGAGAATCCGTATAGGTGTTCGAGTGTACGAACCGTAATGCGCAAGAAATGGTATGTAAACCCCGTATTTACATATCTGCCACTGTGCAGGAGAATCCGTATAGGTGTTCGATTGTTCGAACCGTATTGCCCAAGAAATGGTTTGTAAACGCCGTATTTACATATCTGCCACTGTGCAGGAGAATCCGTATAGGTGTTCGAGTGTTCGAACCGTAATGCGCAAGAAATGGTATGTAAACCCCGTATTTACATATCTGCCACTGTGCAGGAGAATCCGTATAGGTGTTCGAGTGTTCGAACCGTAATGCGCAAGAAATGGTACGAAAACCCCGTATTTACATATCTGCCACTGTGCAGGAGAATCCGTATAGGTGTTCGAGTGTTCGAACCGTAATGCGCAAGAAATGGTATGTAAACCCCGTATTTACATATCTGCCACTGTGCAGGAGAATCCGTATAGGTGTTCGATTGTTCGAACCGTATTGCCCAAGAAATGGTTTGTAAACGCCGTATTTACATATCTGCCACTATGCAGGAGAATCCGTATAGGTGTTCGAGTGTTCGAACCGTAATGCGCAAGCAATGGTATGTAAACCCCGTATTTACATATCTGCCACTGTGCAGGAGAATCCATATAGGTGTTCGAGTGTTCGAACCGTAATGCGCAAGAAATGGTACGGAAACCCCGTATTTACATATCTGCCACTGTGCAGGAGAATCCGTATATGTGTTCGAGTGTTCGAACCGTAATGCGCAAGAAATGGTATGTAAACCCCGTATTTACATATCGGCCACTGTGCAGGAGAATCCGTATAGGTGTTCGAGTGTTCGAACCGTAATGCGCAAGAAATGGTACGAAAACCCCGTATTTACATATCTGCCACTGTGCAGGAGAATCCGTATAGGTGTTCGAGTGTTCGAACCGTAATGCGCAAGAAATGGTATGTAAACCCCGTATTTACATATCTGCCACTGTGCAGGAGAATCCGTATAGGTGTTCGAGTGTTCGAACCGTATTGCGCAAGAAATGGCATGTAAACCCCGTATTTACATATCTACCACTGTGCAGGAGAATCCGTATAGGTGTTTGAGTGTTCGAACCGTATTGCGCAAGAAATGGTATGTAAACCCCGTATTTACATATCTGCCACTGTGCAGGAGAATCCGTATAGGTGTTCGAGTGTTCGAACCGTATTGCGCAAGAAATGGTATGTAAACCCCGTATTTACATATCTGCCACTGTGCAGGAGAATCCGTATAGGTGTTCGAGTGTTCGAACCATAATGCGCAAGAAATGGTATGTAAACCCCGTATTCACATATCTGCCACTGTGTAGGAGAATCCGTATAGGTGTTCGATTGTTCGAACCGTATTGCCCAAGAAATGGTTTGTAAACGCCGTATTTACATATCTGCCACTGTGCAGGAGAATCCGTATATGTGTTCGATTGTTCGAACCGTATTGCCCAAGAAATGGTTTGTAAACGCCGTATTTACATATCTGCCACTGTGCAGGAGAATCCGTATAGGTGTTCGAGTATTCGAACCATAATGCGCAAGAAATGGTATGTAAACCCCGTATTTACATATCTGCCATTGTGCAGGAGAATCCGTATAGGTGTTCGAGTGTTCGAACCGTAATGCGCAAGAAATGGTACGGAAACCCCGTATTTACATATCTGCCACTGTGCAGGAGAATCCGTATAGGTGTTCGAGTGTTCGAACCGTAATGCGCAAGAAATGGTATGTAAACCCCGTATTCACATATCTGCCACTGTGTAGGAGAATCCGTGTAGGTGTTCGAGTGTTCGAACCGTAATGCGCAAGAAATGGTATGTAAACCCCGTATTTACATATCTGCCACTGTGCAGGAGAATCCGTATAGGTGTTCGATTGTTCGAACTGTATTGCCCAAGAAATTGTTTGTAAACGCCGTATTTACATATCTGCCACTGTGCAGGAGAATCCGTATAGGTGTTCGAGTGTTCGAACCGTAATGCGCAAGAAATGGTATGTAAACCCCGTATTTACATATCTGCCACTGTGCAGGAGAATCCGTATAGGTGTTCGAGTGTTCGAACCGTATTGCCCAAGAAATGGTTTGTAAACGCCGTATTTACATATTTGCCACTGTGCAGGAGAATCCGTATAGGTGTTCGAGTGTTCGAACCGTAATGCGCAAGAAATGGTATGTAAACCCCGTATTTACATATCTGCCACTGTGCAGGAGAATCCGTATAGGTGTTCGAGTGTTCGAACCGTAATGCGCAAGAAATGGTATGTAAA
The DNA here is from genome assembly GCF_055761805.1 of Camellia sinensis. Classification (NCBI taxonomy): domain Eukaryota; kingdom Viridiplantae; phylum Streptophyta; class Magnoliopsida; order Ericales; family Theaceae; genus Camellia; species Camellia sinensis. The sequence continues at coordinate 120,209,713 of NC_138974.1, forward strand.
CCCCGTATTTACATATCTGCCACTGTGCAGGAGAATCCGTATAGGTGTTCGAGTGTTCGAACCGTATTGCGCAAGAAATGGCATGTAAACCCCGTATTTACAAATCTACCACTGTGCAGGAGAATCCGTATAGGTGTTTGAGTGTTCGAACCGTATTGCGCAAGAAATGGTATGTAAACCCCGTATTTACATATCTGCCACTGTGCAGGAGAATCCGTATAGGTGTTCGAGTGTTCGAGTGTTCGAACCGTATTGCGCAAGAAATGGTATGTAAACCCCGTATTTACATATCTGCCACTGTGCAGGAGAATCCGTATAGGTGTTCGAGTGTTCGAACCGTAACGCGCAAGAAATGGTATGTAAACCCCGTATTCACATATCTGCCACTGTGTAGGAGAATCCGTATAGGTGTTCGATTGTTCGAACCGTATTGCCCAAGAAATGGTTTGTAAACGCCGTATTTACATATCTGCCACTGTGCTGGAGAATCCGTATATGTGTTCGATTGTTCGAACCGTATTGCCCAAGAAATGGTTTGTAAACGCCGTATTTACATATCTGCCACTGTGCAGGAGAATCCGTATAGGTGTTCGAGTGTTCGAACCGTAATGCGCAAGAAATGGTATCTAAACCCCGTATTTACATATCTGCCATTGTGCAGGAGAATCCGTATAGGTGTTCGAGTGTTCGAACCGTAATGCGCAAGAAATGGTACGGAAACCCCGTCTTTACATATCTGCCACTGTGTAGGAGAATCCGTATAGGTGTTCGAGTGTACGAACCGTAATGCGCAAGAAATGGTATGTAAACCCCGTATTTACATATCTGCCACTGTGCAGGAGAATCCGTATAGGTGTTCGATTGTTCGAACCGTATTGCCCAAGAAATGGTTTGTAAACGCCGTATTTACATATCTGCCACTGTGCAGGAGAATCCGTATAGGTGTTCGAGTGTTCGAACCGTAATGCGCAAGAAATGGTATGTAAACCCCGTATTTACATATCTGCCACTGTGCAGGAGAATCCGTATAGGTGTTCGAGTGTTCGAACCGTAATGCGCAAGAAATGGTACGGAAACCCCGTATTTACATATCTGCCACTGTGCAGGAGAATCCGTATAGGTGTTCGAGTGTTCGAACCGTAATGCGCAAGAAATGGTATGTAAACCCCGTATTTACATATCTGCCACTGTGCAGGAGAATCCGTATAGGTGTTCGATTGTTCGAACCGTATTGCCCAAGAAATGGTTTGTAAACGCCGTATTTACATATCTGCCACTATGCAGGAGAATCCGTATAGGTGTTCGAGTGTTCGAACCGTAATGCGCAAGCAATGGTATGTAAACCCCGTATTTACATATCTGCCACTGTGCAGGAGAATCCATATAGGTGTTCGAGTGTTCGAACCGTAATGCGCAAGAAATGGTACGGAAACCCCGTATTTACATATCTGCCACTGTGCAGGAGAATCCGTATATGTGTTCGAGTGTTCGAACCGTAATGCGCAAGAAATGGTATGTAAACCCCGTATTTACATATCGGCCACTGTGCAGGAGAATCCGTATAGGTGTTCGAGTGTTCGAACCGTAATGCGCAAGAAATGGTACGAAAACCCCGTATTTACATATCTGCCACTGTGCAGGAGAATCCGTATAGGTGTTCGAGTGTTCGAACCGTAATGCGCAAGAAATGGTATGTAAACCCCGTATTTACATATCTGCCACTGTGCAGGAGAATCCGTATAGGTGTTCGAGTGTTCGAACCGTATTGCGCAAGAAATGGCATGTAAACCCCGTATTTACATATCTACCACTGTGCAGGAGAATCCGTATAGGTGTTTGAGTGTTCGAACCGTATTGCGCAAGAAATGGTATGTAAACCCCGTATTTACATATCTGCCACTGTGCAGGAGAATCCGTATAGGTGTTCGAGTGTTCGAACCGTATTGCGCAAGAAATGGTATGTAAACCCCGTATTTACATATCTGCCACTGTGCAGGAGAATCCGTATAGGTGTTCGAGTGTTCGAACCGTAATGCGCAAGAAATGGTATGTAAACCCCGTATTCACATATCTGCCACTGTGTAGGAGAATCCGTATAGGTGTTCGATTGTTCGAACCGTATTGCCCAAGAAATGGTTTGTAAACGCCGTATTTACATATCTGCCACTGTGCAGGAGAATCCGTATATGTGTTCGATTGTTCGAACCGTATTGCCCAAGAAATGGTTTGTAAACGCCGTATTTACATATCTGCCACTGTGCAGGAGAATCCGTATAGGTGTTCGAGTATTCGAACCATAATGCGCAAGAAATGGTATGTAAACCCCGTATTTACATATCTGCCATTGTGCAGGAGAATCCGTATAGGTGTTCGAGTGTTCGAACCGTAATGCGCAAGAAATGGTACGGAAACCCCGTATTTACATATCTGCCACTGTGTAGGAGAATCCGTATAGGTGTTCGAGTGTTCGAACCGTAATGCGCAAGAAATGGTATGTAAACCCCGTATTTTCATATCTGCCACTGTGCAGGAGAATCCGTATAGGTGTTCGATTGTTCGAACCGTATTGCCCAAGAAATGGTTTGTAAACGCCGTATTTACATATCTGCCACTGTGCAGGAGAATCCGTATAGGTGTTCGAGTGTTCGAACCGTAATGCGCAAGAAATGGTATGTAAACCCCGTATTTACATATCTGCCACTGTGCAGGAGAATCCGTATAGGTGTTCGAGTGTTCGAACCGTAATGCGCAAGAAATGGTACGGAAACCCCGTATTTACATATCTGCCACTGTGCAGGAGAATCCGTATAGGTGTTCGAGTGTTCGAACCGTAATGCGCAAGAAATGGTATGTAAACCCCGTATTTACATATCTGCCACTGTGCAGGAGAATCCGTATAGGTGTTCGATTGTTCGAGCCGTATTGCCCAAGAAATGGTTTGTAAACGCCGTATTTACATATCTGCCACTATGCAGGAGAATCCGTATAGGTGTTCGAGTGTTCGAACCGTAATGCGCAAGCAATGGTATGTAAACCCCGTATTTACATATCTGCCACTGTGCAGGAGAATCCATATAGGTGTTCGAGTGTTCGAACCGTAATGCGCAAGAAATGGTACGGAAACCCCGTATTTACATATCTGCCACTGTGCAGGAGAATCCGTATATGTGTTCGAGTGTTCGAACCGTAATGCGCAAGAAATGGTATGTAAACCCCGTATTTACATATCGGCCACTGTGCAGGAGAATCCGTATAGGTGTTCGAGTGTTCGAACCGTAATGCGCAAGAAATGGTACGAAAACCCCGTATTTACATATCTGCCACTGTGCAGGAGAATCCGTATAGGTGTTCGAGTGTTCGAACCGTAATGCGCAAGAAATGGTATGTAAACCCCGTATTTACATATCTGCCACTGTGCAGGAGAATCCGTATAGGTGTTCGAGTGTTCGAACCGTATTGCGCAAGAAATGGCATGTAAACCCCGTATTTACATATCTACCACTGTGCAGGAGAATCCGTATAGGTGTTTGAGTGTTCGAACCGTATTGCGCAAGAAATGGTATGTAAACCCCGTATTTACATATCTGCCACTGTGCAGGAGAATCCGTATAGGTGTTCGAGTGTTCGAACCGTATTGCGCAAGAAATGGTATGTAAACCCCGTATTTACATATCTGCCACTGTGCAGGAGAATCCGTATAGGTGTTCGAGTGTTCGAACCGTAATGCGCAAGAAATGGTATGTAAACCCCGTATTTACATATCTGCCATTGTGCAGGAGAATCCGTATAGGTGTTCGAGTGTTCGAACCGTAATGCGCAAGAAATGGTACGGAAACCCCATATTTACATATCTGCCACTGTGTAGGAGAATCCGTATAGGTGTTCGAGTGTTCGAACCGTAATGCGCAAGAAATGGTATGTAAACCCCGTATTTTCATATCTGCCACTGTGCAGGAGAATCCGTATAGGTGTTCGATTGTTCGAACCGTATTGCCCAAGAAATGGTTTGTAAACGCCGTATTTACATATCTGCCACTGTGCAGGAGAATCCGTATAGGTGTTCGAGTGTTCGAACCGTAATGCGCAAGAAATGGTATGTAAACCCCGTATTTACATATCTGCCACTGTGCAGGAGAATCCGTATAGGTGTTCGAGTGTTCGAACCGTAATGCGCAAGAAATGGTACGGAAACCCCGTATTTACATATCTGCCACTGTGCAGGAGAATCCGTATAGGTGTTCGAGTGTTCGAACCGTAATGCGCAAGAAATGGTATGTAAACCCCGTATTTACATATCTGCCACTGTGCAGGAGAATCCGTATAGGTGTTCGATTGTTCGAACCGTATTGCCCAAGAAATGGTTTGTAAACGCCGTATTTACATATCTGCCACTATGCAGGAGAATCCGTATAGGTGTTCGAGTGTTCGAACCGTAATGCGCAAGCAATGGTATGTAAACCCCGTATTTACATATCTGCCACTGTGCAGGAGAATCCATATAGGTGTTCGAGTGTTCGAACCGTAATGCGCAAGAAATGGTACGGAAACCCCGTATTTACATATCTGCCACTGTGCAGGAGAATCCGTATATGTGTTCGAGTGTTCGAACCGTAATGCGCAAGAAATGGTATGTAAACCCCGTATTTGCATATCGGCCACTGTGCAGGAGAATCCGTATAGGTGTTCGAGTGTTCGAACCGTAATGCGCAAGAAATGGTACGAAAACCCCGTATTTACATATCTGCCACTGTGCAGGAGAATCCGTATAGGTGTTCGAGTGTTCGAACCGTAATGCGCAAGAAATGGTATGTAAACCCCGTATTTACATATCTGCCACTGTGCAGGAGAATCCGTATAGGTGTTCGATTGTTCGAACCGTATTGCCCAAGAAATGGTTTGTAAACGCCGTATTTACATATCTGCCACTGTGCAGGAGAATCCGTATAGGTGTTCGAGTGTTCGAACCGTAATGCGCAAGAAATGGTATGTAAACCCGTATTTACATATCTGCCACTGTGCAGGAGAATCCGTATAGGTGTTCGAGTGTTCGAACCGTAATGCGCAAGAAATGGTACGGAAACCCCGTATTTACATATCAGCCACTGTGTAGGAGAATCCGTATAGGTGTTCGAGTGTTCGAACCGTAATGCGCAAGAAATGGTACGTAAACCCCGTATTTACATATCAGCCACTGTGCAGGAGAATCCGTATAGATGTTCGAGTGTTCGAACCGTAATGCGCAAGAAATGGTATGTAAACCACGTATTTACATATCTGCCACTGTGCAGGAGAATCCGTATAGGTGTTCGAGTGTTCGAACCGTATTGGCCAAGAAATGGTTTGTAAACGCCGTATTTACATATCTGCCACTGTGCAGGAGAATCCGTATAGGTGTTCGAGTGTTCGAACCGTAATGCGCAAGAAATGGTATGTAAACCCGTATTTACATATCTGCCACTGTGCAGGAGAATCCGTATAGGTGTTCGAGTGTTCGAACCGTAATGCGCAAGAAATGGTACGGAAACCCCGTATTTACATATCAGCCACTGTGTAGGAGAATCCGTATAGGTGTTCGAGTGTTCGAACCGTAATGCGCAAGAAATGGTACGTAAACCCCGTATTTACATATCAGCCACTGTGCAGGAGAATCCGTATAGATGTTCGAGTGTTCGAACCGTAATGCGCAAGAAATGGTATGTAAACCACGTATTTACATATCTGCCACTGTGCAGGAGAATCCGTATAGGTGTTCGAGTGTTCGAACCGTATTGGCCAAGAAATGGTTTGTAAACGCCGTATTTACATGTCTGCCACTGTGCAGGAGAATCCGTATAGGTGTTCGAGTGTTCGAACCGTAATGCGCAAGAAATGGTATGTAAACCCCGTATTTACATATCTGCCACTGTGCAGGAGAATCCGTATAGGTGTTCGAGTGTTCGAACCGTATTGCGCAAGAAATGGCATGTAAACCCCGTATTTACATATCTACCACTGTGCAGGAGAATCCGTATAGGTGTTTGAGTGTTCGAACCGTATTGCGCAAGAAATGGTATGTAAACCCCGTATTTACATATCTGCCACTGTGCAGGAGAATCCGTATAGGTGTTCGAGTGTTCGAACCGTATTGCGCAAGAAATGGTATGTAAACCCCGTATTTACATATCTACCACTGTGCAGGAGAATCCGTATAGGTGTTCGAGTGTTCGAACCGTAATGCGCAAGAAATGGTATATAAACCCCGTATTCACATATCTACCACTGTGTAGGAGAATCCGTATAGGTGTTCGATTGTTCGAACCGTATTGCCCAAGAAATGGTTTGTAAACGCCGTATTTACATATCTGCCACTGTGCAGGAGAATCCGTATATGTGTTCGATTGTTCGAACCGTATTGCCCAAGAAATGGTTTGTAAACGCCGTATTTACATATCTGCCACTGTGCAGGAGAATCCGTATAGGTGTTCGAGTGTTCGAACCGTAATGCGCAAGAAATGGTATGTAAACCCCGTATTTACATATCTGCCATTGTGCAGGAGAATCCGTATAGGTGTTCGAGTGTTCGAACCGTAATGCGCAAGAAATGGTACGGAAACCCCGTATTTACATATCTGCCACTGTGTAGGAGAATCCGTATAGGTGTTCGAGTGTTCGAACCGTAATGCGCAAGAAATGGTATGTAAACCCCGTATTTACATATCTGCCACTGTGCAGGAGAATCCGTATAGGTGTTCGATTGTTCGAACCGTATTGCCCAAGAAATGGTTTGTAAACGCCGTATTTACATATCTGCCACTGTGCAGCAGAATCCGTATAGGTGTTCGAGTGTTCGAACCGTAATGCGCAAGAAATGGTATGTAAACCCGTATTTACATATCTGCCACTGTGCAGGAGAATCCGTATAGGTGTTCGAGTGTTCGAACCGTAATGTGCAAGAAATGGTACGGAAACCCCGTATTTACATATCTGCCACAGTGCAGGAGAATCCGTATAGGTGTTCGAGTGTTCGAACCGTAATGCGCAAGAAATGGTATGTAAACCCCGTATTTACATATCTGCCACTGTGCAGGAGAATCCGTATAGGTGTTCGAGTGTTCGAACCGTAATGCGCAAGAAATGGTATGTAAACCACGTATTTACATATCTGCCACTGTGCAGGAGAATCCGTATAGGTGTTCGAGTGTTCGAACCGTATTGCCCAAGAAATGGTTTGTAAACGCCGTATTTACATATCTGCCACTGTGCAGGAGAATCCGTAATGGTGTTCGAGTGTTCGAACCGTAATGCGCAAGAAATGGTACGGAAACCCCGTATTTACATATCTGCCACTGTGCAGGAGAATCCGTATATGTGTTCGAGTGTTCGAACCGTAATGCGCAAGAAATGGTATGTAAACCCCGTATTTACATATCGGCCACTGTGCAGGAGAATCCGTATAGGTGTTCGACTGTTCGAACCGTAATGCGCAAGAAATGGTACGGAAACCCCGTATTTACATATCTGCCACTGTGCAGGAGAATCCGTATAGGTGTTCGAGTGTTCGAACCGTAATGCGCAAGAAATGGTATGTAAACCCCGTATTTACATATCTGCCACTGTGCAGGAGAATCCGTATAGGTGTTCGAGTGTTCGAACCGTATTGCCCAAGAAATGGTTTGTAAACGCCGTATTTACATATCTGCCACTGTGCAGGAGAATCCGTATAGGTGCTCGAGTGTTCGAACCGTAATGCGCAAGAAATGGTATGTAAACCCGTATTTACATATCTGCCACTGTGCAGGAGAATCCGTATAGGTGTTCGAGTGTTCGAACCGTAATGCGCAAGAAATGGTACGGAAACCCCGTATTTACATATCAGCCACAGTGCAGGAGAATCCGTATAGGTGTTCGAGTGTTCGAACAGTAATGCGCAAGAAATGGTATGTAAACCCCGTATTTACATATCTGCCACTGTGCAGGAGAATCCGTATAGATGTTCGAGTGTTCGAACCGTAATGCGCAAGAAATGGTATGTAAACCACGTATTTACATATCTGCCACTGTGCAGGAGAATCCGTATAGGTGTTCGAGTGTTCGAACCGTATTGCCCAAGAAATGGTTTGTAAACGCCGTATTTACATATCTGCCACTGTGCAGGAGAATCCGTATAGGTGTTCGAGTGTTCGAACCGTAATGCGCAAGAAATGGTATGTAAACCCCGTATTTACATATCTGCCACTGTGCAGGAGAATCCGTATAGGTGTTCGAGTGTTCGAACCGTATTGCGCAAGAAATGGCATGTAAACCCCGTATTTACATATCTACCACTGTGCAGGAGAATCCGTATAGGTGTTTGAGTGTTCGAACCGTATTGCGCAAGAAATGGTATGTAAACCCCGTATTTACATATCTACCACTGTGCAGGAGAATCCGTATAGGTGTTCGAGTGTTCGAACCGTATTGCGCAAGAAATGGTATGTAAACCCCGTATTTACATATCTGCCACTGTGCAGGAGAATCCGTATTGGTGTTCGAGTGTTCGAACCGTAATGCGCAAGAAATGGTATGTAAACCCCGTATTCACATATCTGCCACTGTGTAAGAGAATCCGTATAGGTGTTCGATTGTTCGAACCGTATTGCCCAAGAAATGGTTTGTAAACGCCGTATTTACATATCTGCCACTGTGCAGGAGAATCCGTATATGTGTTCGATTGTTCGAACCGTATTGCCCAAGAAATGGTTTGTAAACGCCGTATTTACATATCTGCCACTGTGCAGGAGAATCCGTATAGGTGTTCGAGTGTTCGAACCGTAATGCGCAAGAAATGGTATGTAAACCCCGTATTTACATATCTGCCATTGTGCAGGAGAATCCGTATAGGTGTTCGAGTGTTCGAACCGTAATGCGCAAGAAATGGTACGGAAACCCCGTATATACATATCTGCCACTGTGTAGGAGAATCCGTATAGGTGTTCGAGTGTTCGAACCGTAATGCGCAAGAAATGGTATGTAAACCCCGTATTTACATATCTGCCACTGTGCAGGAGAATCCGTATAGGTGTTCGATTGTTCGAACCGTATTGCCCAAGAAATGGTTTGTAAACGCCGTATTTACATATCTGCCACTGTGCAGGAGAATCCGTATAGGTGTTCGAGTGTTCGAACCGTAATGCGCAAGAAATGGTATGTAAACCCGTATTTACATATCTGCCACTGTGCAGGAGAATCCGTATAGGTGTTCGAGTGTTCGAACCGTAATGCGCAAGAAATGGTACGGAAACCCCGTATTTACATATCTGCCACAGTGCAGGAGAATCCGTATAGGTGTTCGAGTGTTCGAACCGTAATGCGCAAGAAATGGTATGTAAACCCCGTATTTACATATCTGCCACTGTGCAGGAGAATCCGTATAGGTGTTCGAGTGTTCGAACCGTAATGCGCAAGAAATGGTATGTAAACCACGTATTTACATATCTGCCACTGTGCAGGAGAATCCGTATAGGTGTTCGAGTGTTCGAACCGTATTGCCCAAGAAATGGTTTGTAAACGCCGTATTTACATATCTGCCACTGTGCAGGAGAATCCGTATAGGTGTTCGAGTGTTCGAACCGTAATGCGCAAGAAATGGTATGTAAACCCCGTATTTACATATCTGCCACTGTGCAGGAGAATCCGTATAGGTGTTCGAGTGTTCGAACCGTATTGCGCAAGAAATGGCATGTAAACCCCGTATTTACATATCTACCACTGTGCAGGAGAATCCGTATAGGTGTTTGAGTGTTCGAACCGTATTGCGCAAGAAATGGTATGTAAACCCCGTATTTACATATCTGCCACTGTGCAGGAGAATCCGTATAGGTGTTCGAGTGTTCGAACCGTAATGCGCAAGAAATGGTATGTAAACGCCGTATTTACATATCTGCCATTGTGCAGGAGAATCCGTATAGGTGTTCGAGTGTTCGAACCGTAATGCGCAAGAAATGGTACGGAAACCCCGTATTTACATATCTGCCACTGTGTAGGAGAATCCGTATAGGTGTTCGAGTGTTCGAACCGTAATGCGCAAGAAATGGTATGTAAACCCCGTATTTACATATCTGCCACTGTGCAGGAGAATCCGTATAGGTGTTCGATTGTTCGAACAGTATTGCCCAAGAAATGGTTTGTAAACGCTGTATTTACATATCTGCCACTGTGCAGGAGAATCCGTATAGGTGTTCGAGTGTTCGAACCGTAATGCGCAAGAAATGGTATGTAAACCCGTATTTACATATCTGCCACTGTGCAGGAGAATCCGTATAGGTGTTCGAGTGTTCGAACCGTAACGCGCAAGAAATGGTACGGAAACCCCGTATTTACATATCTGCCACTTTGCAGGAGAATCCGTATAGGTGTTCGAGTGTTCGAACCGTAATGCGCAAGAAATGGTATGTAAACCCCGTATTTACATATCTGCCACTGTGCAGGAGAATCCGTATAGGTGTTCGAGTGTTCGAACCGTAATGCGCAAGAAATGGTATGTAAACCACGTATTTACATATCTGCCACTGTGCAGGAGAATCCGTATAGGTGTTCGAGTGTTCGAACCGTATTGCCCAAGAAATGGTTTGTAAATGCCGTATTTACATATCTGCCACTGTGCAGGAGAATCCGTATAGGTGTTCGAGTGTTCGAACCGTAATGCGCAAGAAATGGTACGGAAACCCCGTATTTACATATCTGCCACTGTGCAGGAGAATCCGTATATGTGTTCGAGTGTTCGAACCGTAATGCCCAAGAAATGGTATGTAAACCCCGTATTTACATATCGGCCACTGTGCAGGAGAATCCGTATAGGTGTTCGACTGTTCGAACCGTAATGCGCAAGAAATGGTACGGAAACCCCGTATTTACATATCTGCCACTGTGCAAGAGAATCCGTATAGGTGTTCGAGTGTGCGAACCGTAATGCGCAAGAAATGGTATGTAAACCCCGTATTTACATATCTGCCACTGTGCAGGAGAATCCGTATAGGTGTTCGAGTGTTCGAACCGTATTGCCCAAGAAATGGTTTGTAAACGCCGTATTTACATATCTGCCACTGTGCAGGAGAATCCGTATAGGTGTTCGAGTGTTCGAACCGTAATGCGCAAGAAATGGTATGTAAACCCGTATTTACATATCTGCCACTGTGCAGGAGAATCCGTATAGGTGTTCGAGTGTTCGAACCGTAATGCGCAAGAAATGGTACGGAAACCCCGTATTTACATATCAGCCACAGTGCAGGAGAATCCGTATAGGTGTTCGAGTGTTCGAACCGTAATGCGCAAAAAATGGTATGTAAACCCCGTATTTACATATCTGCCACTGTGCAGGACAATCCGTATAGATGTTCGAGTGTTCGAACCGTAATGCGCAAGAAATGGTATGTAAACCACGTATTTACATATCTGCCACTGTGCAGGAGAATCCGTATAGGTGTTCGAGTGTTCGAACCGTATTGCCCAAGAAATGGTTTGTAAACGCCGTATTTACATATCTGCCACTGTGCAGGAGAATCCGTATAGGTGTTCGAGTGTTCGAACCGTAATGCGCAAGAAATGGTATGTAAACCCCGTATTTACATATCTGCCACTGTGCAGGAGAATCCGTATAGGTGTTCGAGTGTTCGAACCGTATTGCGCAAGAAATGGCATGTAAACCCCGTATTTACATATCTACCACTGTGCAGGAGAATCCGTATAGGTGTTTGAGTGTTCGAACCGTATTGCGCAAGAAATGGTATGTAAACCCCGTATTTACATATCTGCCACTGTGCAGGAGAATCCGTATAGGTGTTCGAGTGTTCGAACCGTATTGCGCAAGAAATGGTATGTAAACCCCGTATTTACATATCTGCCACTGTGCAGGAGAATCCGTATAGGTGTTCGAGTGTTCGAACCGTATTGCGCAAGAAATGGTATGTAAACCCCGTATTTACATATCTGCCACTGTGTAGGAGAATCCGTATAGGTGTTCGATTGTTCGAACCGTATTGCCCAAGAAATGGTTTGTAAACGCCATATTTACATATCTGCCACTGTGCAGGAGAATCCGTATATGTGTTCGATTGTTCGAACCGTATTGCCCAAGAAATGGTTTGTAAACGCCGTATTTACATATCTGCCACTGTGCAGGAGAATCCGTATAGGTGTTCGAGTGTTCGAACCGTAATGCGCAAGAAATGGTATGTAAACCCCGTATTTACATATCTGCCATTGTGCAGGAGAATCCGTATAGGTGTTCGAGTGTTCGAACCGTAATGCGCAAGAAATGGTACGGAAACCCCGTATTTACATATCTGCCACTGTGTAGGAGAATCCGTATAGGTGTTCGAGTGTTCGAACCGTAATGCGCAAGAAATGGTATGTAAACCCCGTATTTACATATCTGCCACTGTGCAGGAGAATCCGTATAGGTGTTCGATGGTTCGAACCGTATTGCCCAAGAAATGGTTTGTAAACGCCGTATTTACATATCTGCCACTGTGCAGGAGAATCCGTATAGGTGTTCGAGTGTTCGAACCGTAATGCGCAAGAAATGGTATGTAAACCCGTATTTACATATCTGCCACTGTGCAGGAGAATCCGTATAGGTGTTCGAGTGTTCGAACCGTAATGCGCAAGAAATGGTACGGAAACCCCGTATCTACATATCTGCCACAGTGCAGGAAAATCCGTATAGGTGTTCGAGTGTTCGAACCGTAATGCGCAAGAAATGGTATGTAAACCCCGTATTTACATATCTGCCACTGTGCAGGAGAATCCGTATAGGTGTTCGAGTGTTCGAACCGTAATGCGCAAGAAATGGTATGTAAACCACGTATTTACATATCTGCCACTGTGCAGGAGAATCCGTATAGGTGTTCGAGTGTTCGAACCGTATTGCCCAAGAAATGGTTTGTAAACGCCGTATTTACATATCTGCCACTGTGCAGGAGAATCCGTATAGGTGTTCGAGTGTTCGAACCGTAATGCGCAAGAAATGGTATGTAAACCCCGTATTTACATATCTGCCACTGTGCAGGAGAATCCGTATAGGTGCTCGAGTGTTCGAACCGTATTGCGCAAGAAATGGCATGTAAACCCCGTATTTACATATCTACCACTGTGCAGGAGAATCCGTATAGGTGTTTGAGTGTTCGAACCGTATTGCGCAAGAAATGGTATGTAAACCCCGTATTTACATATCTGCCACTGTGCAGGAGAATCCGTATAGGTGTTCGAGTGTTCGAACCGTAATGCGCAAGAAATGGTATGTAAACCCCGTATTTACATATCTGCCATTGTGCAGGAGAATCCGTATAGGTGTTCGAGTGTTCGAACCGTAATGCGCAAGAAATGGTACGGAAACCCCGTATTTACATATCTGCCACTGTGTAGGAGAATCCGTATAGGTGTTCGATTGTTCGAACCGTAATGCGCAAGAAATGGTATGTAAACCCCGTATTTACATATCTGCCACTGTGCAGGAGAATCCGTATAGGTGTTCGATTGTTCGAACCGTATTGCCCAAGAAATGGTTTGTAAACGCCGTATTTACATATCTGCCACTGTGCAGGAGAATCCGTATAGGTGTTCGAGTGTTCGAACCGTAATGCGCAAGAAATGGTATGTAAACCACGTATTTACATATCTGCCACTGTGCAGGAGAATCCGTATAGGTGTTCGAGTGTTCGAACCGTAATGCGCAAGAAATGGTACGGAAACCCCGTATTTACATATCTGCCACTGTGCAGGAGAATCCGTATAGGTTTTCGAGTGTTCGAACCGTAATGCGCAAGAAATGGTATGTAAACCCCGTATTTACATATCTGCCACTGTGCAGGAGAATCCGTATAGGTGTTCGAGTGTTCGAACCGTAATGCGCAAGAAATGGTATGTAAACCACGTATTTACATATCTGCCACTGTGCAGGAGAATCCGTATAGGTGTTCGAGTGTTCGAACCGTATTGCGCAAGAAATGGTATGTAAACCCCGTATTTACATATCTGCCACTGTGTAGGAGAATCCGTATAGGTGTTCGATTGTTCGAACCGTATTGCCCAAGAAATGGTTTGTAAACGCCGTATTTACATATCTGCCACTGTGCAGGAGAATCCGTATATGTGTTCGATTGTTCGAACCGTATTGCCCAAGAAATGGTTTGTAAACGCCGTATTTACATATCTGCCACTGTGCAGGAGAATCCGTATAGGTGTTCGAGTGTTCGAACCGTAATGCGCAAGAAATGGTATGTAAACCCCGTATTTACATATCTGCCATTGTGCAGGAGAATCCGTATAGGTGTTCGAGTGTTCGAACCGTAATGCGCAAGAAATGGTACGGAAACCCCGTATTTACATATCTGCCACTGTGTAGGAGAATCCGTATAGGTGTTCGAGTGTTCGAACCGTAATGCGCAAGAAATGGTATGTAAACCCCGTATTTACATATCTGCCACTGTGCAGGAGAATCCGTATAGGTGTTCGATGGTTCGAACCGTATTGCCCAAGAAATGGTTTGTAAACGCCGTATTTACATATCTGCCACTGTGCAGGAGAATCCGTATAGGTGTTCGAGTGTTCGAACCGTAATGCGCAAGAAATGGTATGTAAACCCGTATTTACATATCTGCCACTGTGCAGGAGAATCCGTATAGGTGTTCGAGTGTTCGAACCGTAATGCGCAAGAAATGGTACGGAAACCCCGTATCTACATATCTGCCACAGTGCAGGAAAATCCGTATAGGTGTTCGAGTGTTCGAACCGTAATGCGCAAGAAATGGTATGTAAACCCCGTATTTACATATCTGCCACTGTGCAGGAGAATCCGTATAGGTGTTCGAGTGTTCGAACCGTAATGCGCAAGAAATGGTATGTAAACCACGTATTTACATATCTGCCACTGTGCAGGAGAATCCGTATAGGTGTTCGAGTGTTCGAACCGTATTGCCCAAGAAATGGTTTGTAAACGCCGTATTTACATATCTGCCACTGTGCAGGAGAATCCGTATAGGTGTTCGAGTGTTCGAACCGTAATGCGCAAGAAATGGTATGTAAACCCCGTATTTACATATCTGCCACTGTGCAGGAGAATCCGTATAGGTGCTCGAGTGTTCGAACCGTATTGCGCAAGAAATGGCATGTAAACCCCGTATTTACATATCTACCACTGTGCAGGAGAATCCGTATAGGTGTTTGAGTGTTCGAACCGTATTGCGCAAGAAATGGTATGTAAACCCCGTATTTACATATCTGCCACTGTGCAGGAGAATCCGTATAGGTGTTCGAGTGTTCGAACCGTAATGCGCAAGAAATGGTATGTAAACCCCGTATTTACATATCTGCCATTGTGCAGGAGAATCCGTATAGGTGTTCGAGTGTTCGAACCGTAATGCGCAAGAAATGGTACGGAAACCCCGTATTTACATATCTGCCACTGTGTAGGAGAATCCGTATAGGTGTTCGATTGTTCGAACCGTAATGCGCAAGAAATGGTATGTAAACCCCGTATTTACATATCTGCCACTGTGCAGGAGAATCCGTATAGGTGTTCGATTGTTCGAACCGTATTGCCCAAGAAATGGTTTGTAAACGCCGTATTTACATATCTGCCACTGTGCAGGAGAATCCGTATAGGTGTTCGAGTGTTCGAACCGTAATGCGCAAGAAATGGTATGTAAACCACGTATTTACATATCTGCCACTGTGCAGGAGAATCCGTATAGGTGTTCGAGTGTTCGAACCGTAATGCGCAAGAAATGGTACGGAAACCCCGTATTTACATATCTGCCACTGTGCAGGAGAATCCGTATAGGTTTTCGAGTGTTCGAACCGTAATGCGCAAGAAATGGTATGTAAACCCCGTATTTACATATCTGCCACTGTGCAGGAGAATCCGTATAGGTGTTCGAGTGTTCGAACCGTAATGCGCAAGAAATGGTATGTAAACCACGTATTTACATATCTGCCACTGTGCAGGAGAATCCGTATAGGTGTTCGAGTGTTCGAACCGTATTGCCCAAGAAATGGTTTGTAAACGCCGTATTTACATATCTGCCACTGTGCAGGAGAATCCGTATAGGTGTTCGAGTGTTCGAACCGTAATGCGCAAGAAATGGTACGGAAACCCCGTATTTACATATCTGCCACTGTGCAGGAGAATCCGTATATGTGTTCGAGTGTTCGAACCGTAATGCGCAAGAAATGGTATGTAAACCCCGTATTTACATATCGGCCACTGTGCAGGAGAATCCGTATAGGTGTTCGACTGTTCGAACCGTAATGCGCAAGAAATGGTACGGAAACCCCGTATTTACATATCTGCCACTGTGCAGGAGAATCCGTATAGGTGTTCGAGTGTTCGAACCGTAATGCGCAAGAAATGGTATGTAAACCCCGTATTTACATATCTGCCACTGTGCAGGAGAATCCGTATAGGTGTTCGAGTGTTCGAACCGTATTGCCCAAGAAATGGTTTGTAAACGCCGTATTTACATATCTGCCACTGTGCAGGAGAATCCGTATAGGTGT
Organism: Camellia sinensis; assembly: GCF_055761805.1. Taxonomy (NCBI): domain Eukaryota; kingdom Viridiplantae; phylum Streptophyta; class Magnoliopsida; order Ericales; family Theaceae; genus Camellia; species Camellia sinensis. The sequence goes on from NC_138974.1 coordinate 120,226,225, forward strand.
TCGAGTGTTCGAACCGTAATGCGCAAGAAATGGTACGGAAACCCCGTATCTACATATCTGCCACAGTGCAGGAAAATCCGTATAGGTGTTCGAGTGTTCGAACCGTAATGCGCAAGAAATGGTATGTAAACCCCGTATTTACATATCTGCCACTGTGCAGGAGAATCCGTATAGGTGTTCGAGTGTTCGAACCGTAATGCGCAAGAAATGGTATGTAAACCACGTATTTACATATCTGCCAGTGTGCAGGAGAATCCGTATAGGTGTTCGAGTGTTCGAACCGTATTGCCCAAGAAATGGTTTGTAAACGCCGTATTTACATATCTGCCACTGTGCAGGAGAATCCGTATAGGTGTTCGAGTGTTCGAACCGTAATGCGCAAGAAATGGTATGTAAACCCCGTATTTACATATCTGCCACTGTGCAGGAGAATCCGTATAGGTGTTCAAGTGTTCGAACCGTAATGCGCAAGAAATGGTATGTAAACCCCGTATTTACATATCTGCCACTGTGCAGGAGAATCCGTATAGGTGTTCGAGTGTTCGAACCGTATTGCGCAAGAAATGGCATGTAAACCCCGTATTTACATATCTACCACTGTGCAGGAGAATCCGTATAGGTGTTCCAGTGTTCGAACCGTATTGCGCAAGAAATGGTATGTAAACCCCGTATTTACAAATCTGCCACTGTGCAGGAGAATCCGTATAGGTGTTCGAGTGTTCGAACCGTAATGCGCAAGAAATGGTATGTAAACCCCGTATTCACATATCTGCCACTGTGTAGGAGAATCCGCATAGGTGTTCGATTGTTCGAACCGTATTGCCCAAGAAATGGTTTGTAAACGCCGTATTTAAATATCTGCCACTGTGCAGGAGAATCCGTATAGGTGTTCGATTGTTCGAACCGTATTGCCCAAGAAATGGTTTGTAAATGCCGTATTCACATATCTGCCACTGTGCAGGAGAATCCGTATAGGTGTTCGAGTGTTCGAACCGTAATGCGCAAGAAATGGTATGTAAACCCCGTATTTACATATCTGCCAGTGTGCAGGAGAATCCGTATAGGTGTTCGAGTGTTCGAACCGTAATGCGCAAGAAATGGTACGGAAACCCCGTATTTACATATCTGCCACTGTGTAGGAGAATCCGTATAGGTGTTCGAGTGTTCGAACCGTAATGCGCAAGAAATGGTATGTAAACCCCGTATTTACATATCTGCCACTGTGCAGGAGAATCCGTATAGGTGTTCGATTGTTCGAACCGTATTGCCCAAGAAATGGTTTGTAAACGCCGTATTTACATATCTGCCACTGTGCAGGAGAATCCGTATAGGTGTTCGAGTGTTCGAACCGTAATGCGCAAGAAATGGTATGTAAACCCCGTATTTACATATCTGCCACTGTGCAGGAGAATCCGTATAGGTGTTCGAGTGTTCGAACCGTAATGCGCAAGAAATGGTACGGAAACCCCGTATTTACATATCTGCCACTGTGCAGGAGAATCCGTATAGGTGTTCGAGTGTTCGAACCGTAATGCGCAAGAAATGGTATGTAAACCCCGTATTTACATATCTGCCACTGTGCAGGAGAATCCGTATAGGTGTTCGAGTGTTCGAACCGTAATGCGCAAGAAATGGTATGTAAAGCCCGTATTTACATATCTGCCACTGTGCAGGAGAATCCGTATAGGTGTTCGAGTGTTCGAACCGTAATGCGCAAGAAATGGCATGTAAACCCCGTATTTACATATCTACCACTGTGCAGGAGAATCCGTATAGGTGTTTGAGTGTTCGAACCGTATTGCGCAAGAAATGGTATGTAAACCCCGTATTTACATATCAGCCACTGTGCAGGAGAATCCGTATAGGTGTTCGAGTGTTCGAACCGTATTGCGCAAGAAATGGTATGTAAACCCCGTATTTACATATCAGCCACGGTGCAGGAGAATCCGTATAGGTGTTCGAGTGTTCGAACCGTAATGCGCAAGAAATGGTATGTAAACCCCGTATTCACATATCTGCCACTGTGTAGGAGAATCCGTATAGGTGTTCGATTGTTCGAACCGTATTGCCCAAGAAATGGTTTGTAAACGCCGTATTTACATATCTGCCACTGTGCAGGAGAATCCGTATAGGTGTTCGATTGTTCGAACCGTATTGCCCAAGAAATGGTTTGTAAACGCCGTATTTACATATCTGCCACTGTGCAGGAGAATCCGTATAGGTGTTCGAGTGTTCGAACCGTAATGCGCAAGAAATGGTATGTAAACCCCGTATTTACATATCTGCCATTGTGCAGGAGAATCCGTATAGGTGTTCGAGTGTTCGAACCGTAATGCGCAAGAAATGGTACGGAAACCCCGTATTTACATATCTGCCACTGTGGAGGATAATCCGTATAGGTGTTCGAGTGTTCGAACCGTAATACGCAAGAAATGGTATGTAAACCCCGTATTTACATATCTGCCACTGTGTAGGAGAATCCGTATAGGTGTTCGATTGTTCGAACCGTATTGCCCAAGAAATGGTTTGTAAACGCCGTATTTACATATCTGCCACTGTGCAGGAGAATCCGTATAGGTGTTCGAGTGTTCGAACCGTAATGCGCAAGAAATGGTATGTAAACCCCGTATTTACATATCTGCCACTGTGCAGGAGAATCCATATAGGTGTTCGAGTATTCGAACCGTAATGCGCAAGAAATGGTACGGAAACCCCGTATTTACATATCTGCCACTGTGCAGGAGAATCCGTATATGTGTTCGAGTGTTCGAACCGTAATGCCCAAGAAATGGTATGTAAACCCCGTATTTACATATCTGCCACTGTGCAGGAGAATCCGTATAGGTGTTCGAGTGTTCGAACCGTAATGCGCAAGAAATGGTACGGAAACCCCGTATTTACATATCTGCCACTGTGCAGGAGAATCCGTATAGGTGCTCGAGTGTTCGAACCGTAATGCACAAGAAATGGTATGTAAACCCCGTATTTACATATCTGCCACTGTGCAGGAGAATCCGTATAGGTGTTCGATTGTTCGAACCGTATTGCCCAAGAAATGGTTTGTAAACGCCGTATTTACATATCTGCCACTGTGCAGGAGAATCCGTATAGGTGTTCGAGTGTTCGAACCGTAATGCGCAAGAAATGGTATGTAAACCCGTATTTACATATCTGCCACTGTGCAGGAGAATCCGTATAGGTGTTCGAGTGTTCGAACCGTAATGCGCAAGAAATGGTACGGAAACCCCGTATTTACATATCTGCCACAGTGCAGGAGAATCCGTATAGGTGTTCGAGTGTTCGAACCGTAATGCGCAAGAAATGGTATGTAAACCCCGTATTTACATATCTGCCACTGTGCAGGAGAATCCGTATAGGTGTTCGATTGTTCGAACCGTATTGCCCAAGAAATGGTTTGTAAACGCCGTATTTACATATCTACCACTGTGCAGGTGAATCCGTATAGGTGTTCGAGTGTTCGAACCGTAATGCGCAAGAAATGGTATGTAAACCCCGTATTTACATATCTGTCACTGTGCAGGAGAATCCGTATAGGTGTTCGAGTGTTCGAACCGTAATGCGCAAGAAATGGTACGGAAACCCCGTATTTACATATCTGCCACTGTGCAGGAGAATCCGTATAGGTGTTCGAGTGTTCGAACCGTAATGCGCAAGAAATGGTATGTAAACCCCGTATTTACATATCTGCCACTGTGCAGGAGAATCCGTATAGGTGTTCGATTGTTCGAACCGTATTGCCCAAGAAATGGTTTGTAAACGCCGTATTTACATATCTGCCACTGTGCAGGAGAATCCGTATAGGTGTTCGAGTGTTCGAACCGTAATGCGCAAGAAATGGTATGTAAACCCCGTATTTACATATCTGCCACTGTGCAGGAGAATCCGTATAGCTTTTCGAGTGTTCGAACCGTAATGCGCAAGAAATCGTACGGAAACCCCGTATTTACATATCTGCCACTGTGCAGGAGAATCCGTATAGGTGTTTGAGTGTTCTAACCGTAATGCGCAAGAAATGGTATGTAAACCCCGTAGTTACATATCTGCCACTGTGCAGGAGAATCCGTATAGGTGTTCGATTGTTCGAACCGTATTGCCCAAGAAATGGTTTGTAAACGCCGTATTTACATATCTGCCACTGTGCAGGAGAATCCGTATAGGTGTTCGAGTGTTCGAACCGTATTGCCCAAGAAATGGTTTGTAAACGCCGTATTTACATATCTGCCACTATGCAGGAGAATCCGTATAGGTGTTCGAGTGTTCGAACCGTAATGCGCAAGAAATGGTATGTAAACCCCGTATTTACATATCTGCCACTGTGCAGGAGAATCCGTATAGGTGTTCGAGTGTTCGAACCGTAATGCGCAAGAAATGGTACGGAAACCCCGTATTTACATATCTGCCACAGTGCAGGAGAATCCGTATAGGTGTTCGAGTGTTCGAACCGTAATGCGCAAGAAATGGTATGTAAACCCCGTATTTACATATCTGCCACTGTGCAGGAGAATCCGTATAGGTGTTCGATTGTTCGAACCGTATTGCCCAAGAAATGGTTTGTAAACGCCGTATTTACATATCTACCACTGTGCAGGTGAATCCGTATAGGTGTTCGAGTGTTCGAACCGTAATGCGCAAGAAATGGTATGTAAACCCCGTATTTACATATCTGCCACTGTGCAGGAGAATCCGTATAGGTGTTCGAGTGTTCGAACCGTAATGCGCAAGAAATGGTACGGAAACCCCGTATTTACATATCTGCCACTGTGCAGGAGAATCCGCATAGGTGTTCGAGTGTTCGAACCGTAATGCGCAAGAAATGGTATGTAAACCCCGTATTTACATATCTGCCACTGTGCAGGAGAATCCGTATAGGTGTTCGATTGTTCGAACCGTATTGCCCAAGAAATGGTTTGTAAACGCCGTATTTACATATCTGCCACTGTGCAGGAGAATCCGTATAGGTGTTCGAGTGTTCGAACCGTAATGCGCAAGAAATGGTATGTAAACCCCGTATTTACATATCTGCCACTGTGCAGGAGAATCCGTATAGGTGTTCGAGTGTTCGAACCGTAATGCGCAAGAAATCGTACGGAAACCCCGTATTTACATATCTGCCACTGTGCAGGAGAATCCGTATAGGTGTTTGAGTGTTCTAACCGTAATGCGCAAGAAATGGTATGTAAACCCCGTAGTTACATATCTGCCACTGTGCAGGAGAATCCGTATAGGTGTTCGATTGTTCGAACCGTATTGCGCAAGAAATGGTTTGTAAACGCCGTATTTACATATCTGCCACTGTGCAGGAGAATCCGTATAGGTGTTCCAGTGTTCGAACCGTATTGCCCAAGAAATGGTTTGTAAACGCCGTATTTACATATCTGCCACTATGCAGGAGAATCCGTATAGGTGTTCGAGTGTTCGAACCGTAATGCGCAAGAAATGGTATGTAAACCCCGTATTTACATATCTGCCACTGTGCAGGAGAATCCGTATAGGTGTTCGAGTGTTCGAACCGTAATGCGCAAGAAATTGTATGTAAACCCCGTATTTACATATCTGCCACTGTGCAGGAGAATCCGTATAGGTGTTCGAGTGTTCGAACCGTATTGCGCAAGAAATGGCATGTAAACCCCGTATTTACATATCTACCACTGTGCAGGAGAATCCGTATAGGTGTTTGAGTGTTCGAACCGTATTGCGCAAGAAATGGTATGTAAACCCCGTATTTACATATCTGCCACTGTGCAGGAGAATCCGTATAGGTGTTCGAGTGTTCGAACCGTATTGCGCAAGAAATGGTATGTAAACCCCGTATTTACATATCTGCCACTGTGCAGGAGAATCCGTATAGGTGTTCGAGTGTTCGAACCGTAATGCGCAAGAAATGGTATGTAAACCCCGTATTCACATATCTGCCACTGTGTAGGAGAATCCGTATAGGTGTTCGATTGTTCGAACCGTATTGCCCAAGAAATGGTTTGTAAACGCCGTATTTACATATCTGCCACTGTGCAGGAGAATCCGTATAGGTGTTCGAGTGTTCGAACCGTAATGCGCAAGATATGGTATGTAAACCCCGTAGTTACATATCTGCCACTGTGCAGGAGAATCCGTATAGGTGTTCGAGTGTTCGAACCGTAATGCGCAAGAAATGGTATGTAAACCCCGTATTTACATATCTGCCACTGTGCAGGAGAATCCGTATAGGTGTTCGATTGTTCGAACCGTATTGCCCAAGAAATGGTTTGTAAACGCCGTATTTACATATCTGCCACTGTGCAGGAGAATCCGTATAGGTGTTCGAGTGTTCGAACCGTAATGCGCAAGAAATGGTATGTAAACCCGTATTTACATATCTGCCACTGTGCAGGAGAATCCGTATAGGTGTTCGAGTGTTCGAACCGTAATGCGCAAGAAATGGTACGGAAACCCCGTATTTACATATCTGCCACAGTGCAGGAGAATCCGTATAGGTGTTCGAGTGTTCGAACCGTAATGCGCAAGAAATGGTATGTAAACCCCGTATTTACATATCTGCCACTGTGCAGGAGAATCCGTATAGGTGTTCGATTGTTCGAACCGTATTGCCCAAGAAATGGTTTGTAAACGCCGTATTTACATATCTACCACTGTGCAGGAGAATCCGTATAGGTGTTCGAGTGTTCGAACCGTAATGCGCAAGAAATGGTATGTAAACCCCGTATTTACATATCTGCCACTGTGCAGGAGAATCCGTATAGGTGTTCGAGTGTTCGAACCGTAATGCGCAAGAAATGGTACGGAAACCCCGTATTTACATATCTGCCACTGTGCAGGAGAATCCGTATAGGTGTTCGGGTGTTCGAACCGTAATGCGCAAGAAATGGTATGTAAACCCCGTATTTACATATCTGCCACTGTGCAGGAGAATCCGTATAGGTGTTCGATTGTTCGAACCGTATTGCCCAAGAAATGGTTTGTAAACGCCGTATTTACATATCTGCCACTGTGCAGGAGAATCCGTATAGGTGTTCGAGTGTTCGAACCGTAATGCGCAAGAAATGGTTTGTAAACGCCGTATTTACATATCTGCCACTGTGCAGGAGAATCCGTATAGCTGTTCGAGTGTTCGAACCGTAATGCGCAAAAAATCGTACGGAAACCCCGTATTTACATATCTGCCACTGTGCAGGAGAATCCGTATCGGTGTTGGAGTGTTCTAACCGTAATGCGCAAGAAATGGTATGTAAACCCCGTAGTTACATATCTGCCACTGTGCAGGAGAATCCGTATAGGTGTTCGATTGTTCGAACCGTATTGCCCAAGAAATGGTTTGTAAACGCCGTATTTACATATCTGCCACTGTGCAGGAGAATCCGTATAGGTGTTCGAGTGTTCGAACCGTATTGCCCAAGAAATGGTTTGTAAACGCCGTATTTACATATCTGCCACTGTGCAGGAGAATCCGTATAGGTGTTCGAGTGTTCGAACCGTAATGCGCAAGAAATGGTATGTAAACCCCGTATTTACATATCTGCCACTGTGCAGGAGAATCCGTATAGGTGTTCGAGTGTTCGAACCGTAACGCGCAAGAAATTGTATGTAAACCCCGTATTTACATATCTGCCACTGTGCAGGAGAATCCGTATAGGTGTTCGAGTGTTCGAACCGTATTGCGCAAGAAATGGCATGTAAACCCCGTATTTACATATCTACCACTGTGCAGGAGAATCCGTATAGGTGTTTGAGTGTTCGAACCGTATTGCGCAAGAAATGGTATGTAAACCCCGTATTTACATATCTGCCACTGTGCAGGAGAATCCGTATAGGTGTTCGAGTGTTCGAACCGTATTGCGCAAGAAATGGTATGTAAACCCCGTATTTACATATCTGCCACTGTGCAGGAGAATCCGTATAGGTGTTCGAGTGTTCGAACCGTAATGCGCAAGAAATGGTATGTAAACCCCGTATTCACATATCCGCCACTGTGGAGGAGAATCCGTATAGGTGTTCGATTGTTCGAACCGTATTGCCCAAGAAATGGTTTGTAAACGCCGTATTTACATATCTGCCACTGTGCAGGAGAATCCGTATAGGTGTTCGAGTGTTCGAACCGTAATGCGCAAGATATGGTATGTAAACCCCGTAGTTACATATCTGCCACTGTGCAGGAGAATCCGTATAGGTGTTCGAGTGTTCGAACCGTAATGCGCAAGAAATGGTATGTAAACCCCGTATTTACATATCTGCCACTGTGCAGGAGAATCCGTATAGGTGTTCGATTGTTCGAACCGTATTGCCCAAGAAATGGTTTGTAAACGCCGTATTTACATATCTGCCACTGTGCAGGAGAATCCGTATAGGTGTTCGAGTGTTCGAACCGTAATGCGCAAGAAATGGTATGTAAACCCGTATTTACATATCTGCCACTGTGCAGGAGAATCCGTATAGGTGTTCGAGTGTTCGAACCGTAATGCGCAAGAAATGGTACGGAAACCCCGTATTTACATATCTGCCACAGTGCAGGAGAATCCGTATAGGTGTTCGAGTGTTCGAACCGTAATGCGCAAGAAATGGTATGTAAACCCCGTATTTACATATCTGCCACTGTGCAGGAGAATCCGTATAGGTGTTCGATTGTTCGAACCGTATTGCCCAAGAAATGGTTTGTAAACGCCGTATTTACATATCTACCACTGTGCAGGAGAATCCGTATAGGTGTTCGAGTGTTCGAACCGTAATGCGCAAGAAATGGTATGTAAACCCCGTATTTACATATCTGCCACTGTGCAGGAGAATCCGTATAGGTGTTCGAGTGTTCGAACCGTAATGCGCAAGAAATGGTACGGAAACCCCGTATTTACATATCTGCCACTGTGCAGGAGAATCCGTATAGGTGTTCGAGTGTTCGAACCGTAATGCGCAAGAAATGGTTTGTAAACCCCGTATTTACATATCTGCCACTGTGCAGGAGAATCCGTATAGGTGTTCGATTGTTCGAACCGTATTGCCCAAGAAATGGTTTGTAAACGCCGTATTTGCATATCTGCCACTGTGCAGGTGAATCCGTATAGGTGTTCGAGTGTTCGAACCGTAATGCGCAAGAAATGGTATGTAAACCCGTATTTACATATCTGCCACTGTGCAGGAGAATCCGTATAGGTGTTCGAGTGTTCGAACCGTAATGCGCAAGAAATGGTACGGAAACCCCGTATTTACATATCTGCCACAGTGCAGGAGAATCCGTATAGGTGTTCGATTGTTCGAACCGTATTGCCCAAGAAATGGTTTGTAAACGCCGTATTTACATATCTGCCACTGTGCAGGAGAATCCGTATAGGTGTTCGATTGTTCGAACCGTATTGCCCAAGAAATGGTTTGTAAACGCCGTATTTACATATCTACCACTGTGCAGGAGAATCCGTATAGGTGTTCGAGTGTTCGAACCGTAATGCGCAAGAAATGGTATGTAAACCCCGTATTTACATATCTGCCACTGTGCAGGAGAATCCGTATAGGTGTTCGAGTGTTCGAACCGTAATGCGCAAGAAATGGTACGGAAACCCCGTATTTACATATCTGCCACTGTGCAGGAGAATCCGTATAGGTGTTCGAGTGTTCGAACCGTAATGCGCAAGAAATGGTATGTAAACCCCGTATTTACATATCTGCCACTGTGCAGGAGAATCCGTATAGGTGTTCGATTGTTCGAACCGTATTGCCCAAGAAATGGTTTGTAAACGCCGTATTTACATATCTGCCACTGTGCAGGAGAATCCGTATAGGTGTTCGAGTGTTCGAACCGTAATGCGCAAGAAATGGTATGTAAACCCCGTATTTACATATCTGCCACTGTGCAGGAGAATCCGTATAGGTGTTCGATTGTTCGAACCGTATTGCCCAAGAAATGGTTTGTAAACGCCGTATTTGCATATCTGCCACTGTGCAGGTGAATCCGTATAGGTGTTCGAGTGTTCGAACCGTAATGCGCAAGAAATGGTATGTAAACCCGTATTTACATATCTGCCACTGTGCAGGAGAATCCGTATAGGTGTTCGAGTGTTCGAACCGTAATGCGCAAGAAATGGTACGGAAACCCCGTATTTACATATCTGCCACAGTGCAGGAGAATCCGTATAGGTGTTCGATTGTTCGAACCGTATTGCCCAAGAAATGGTTTGTAAACGCCGTATTTACATATCTGCCACTGTGCAGGAGAATCCGTATAGGTGTTCGATTGTTCGAACCGTATTGCCCAAGAAATGGTTTGTAAACGCCGTATTTACATATTTGCCACTGTGCAGGAGAATCCGTATAGGTGTTCGAGTGTTCGAACCGTAATGCGCAAGAAATGGTATGTAAACCCCGTATTTACATATCTGCCACTGTGCAGGAGAATCCGTATAGGTGTTCGAGTGTTCGAACCGTAATGCGCAAGAAATGGTATGTAAACCCCGTATTTACATATCTGCCACTGTGCAGGAGAATCCGTATAGGTGTTCGAGTGTTCGAACCGTAATGCGCAAGAAATGGTACGGAAACCCCGTATTTACATATCTGCCACTGTGCAGGAGAATCCGTATAGGTGTTCGAGTGTTCGAACCGTAATGCGCAAGAAATGGTTTGTAAACCCCGTATTTACATATCTGCCACTGTGCAGGAGAATCCGTATAGGTGTTCGATTGTTCGAACCGTATTGCCCAAGAAATGGTTTGTAAACGCCGTATTTGCATATCTGCCACTGTGCAGGTGAATCCGTATAGGTGTTCGAGTGTTCGAACCGTAATGCGCAAGAAATGGTATGTAAACCCGTATTTACATATCTGCCACTGTGCAGGAGAATCCGTATAGGTGTTCGAGTGTTCGAACCGTAATGCGCAAGAAATGGTACGGAAACCCCGTATTTACATATCTGCCACAGTGCAGGAGAATCCGTATAGGTGTTCGATTGTTCGAACCGTATTGCCCAAGAAATGGTTTGTAAACGCCGTATTTACATATCTGCCACTGTGCAGGAGAATCCGTATAGGTGTTCGATTGTTCGAACCGTATTGCCCAAGAAATGGTTTGTAAACGCCGTATTTACATATCTACCACTGTGCAGGAGAATCCGTATAGGTGTTCGAGTGTTCGAACCGTAATGCGCAAGAAATGGTATGTAAACCCCGTATTTACATATCTGCCACTGTGCAGGAGAATCCGTATAGGTGTTCGAGTGTTCGAACCGTAATGCGCAAGAAATGGTACGGAAACCCCGTATTTACATATCTGCCACTGTGCAGGAGAATCCGTATAGGTGTTCGAGTGTTCGAACCGTAATGCGCAAGAAATGGTATGTAAACCCCGTATTTACATATCTGCCACTGTGCAGGAGAATCCGTATAGGTGTTCGATTGTTCGAACCGTATTGCCCAAGAAATGGTTTGTAAACGCCGTATTTACATATCTGCCACTGTGCAGGAGAATCCGTATAGGTGTTCGAGTGTTCGAACCGTAATGCGCAAGAAATGGTATGTAAACCCCGTATTTACATATCTGCCACTGTGCAGGAGAATCCGTATAGGTGTTCGAGTGTTCGAACCGTAATGCGCAAGAAATGGTACGGAAACCCCGTATTTACATATCTGCCACTGTGCAGGAGAATCCGTATAGGTGTTCGAGTGTTCGAACCGTAATGCGCAATAAATGGTATGTAAACCCCGTATTTACATATCTGCCACTGTGCAGGAGAATCCGTATAGGTGTTCGATTGTTCGAACCGTATTGCCCAAGAAATGGTTTGTAAACGCCGTATTTACATATCTGCCACTGTGCAGGAGAATCCGTATAGGTGTTCGAGTGTTCGAACCGTAATGCGCAAGAAATGGTATGTAAACCCCGTATTTACATATCTGCCACTGTGCAGGAGAATCCGTATAGGTGTTCGATTGTTCGAACCGTATTGCCCAAGAAATGGTTTGTAAACGCCGTATTTACATATCTGCCACTGTGCAGGAGAATCCGTATAGGTGTTCGAGTGTTCGAACCGTAATGCGCAAGAAATGGTATGTAAACCCCGTATTTACATATCTGCCACTGTGCAGGAGAATCCGTATAGGTGTTCGAGTGTTCGAACCGTAATGCGCAAGAAATGGTATGTAAACCCCGTATTTACATATCTGCCACTGTGCAGGAGAATCCGTATAGGTGTTCGATTGTTCGAACCGTATTGCCCAAGAAATGGTTTGTAAACGCCGTATTTACATATCTGCCACTGTGCAGGAGAATCCGTATAGGTGTTCGAGTGTTCGAACCGTAATGCGCAAGAAATGGTATGTAAACCCCGTATTTACATATCTGCCACTGTGCAGGAGAATCCGTATAGGTGTTCGATTGTTCGAACCGTATTGCCCAAGAAATGGTTTGTAAACGCCGTATTTACATATCTGCCACTGTGCAGGAGAATCCGTATAGGTGTTCGAGTGTTCGAACCGTAATGCGCAAGAAATGGTATGTAAACCCCGTATTTACATATCTGCCACTGTGCAGGAGAATCCGTATAGGTGTTCGATTGTTCGAACCGTATTGCCCAAGAAATGGTTTGTAAACGCCGTATTTACATATCTGCCACTGTGCAGGAGAATCCGTATAGGTGTTCGAGTGTTCGAACCGTAATGCGCAAGAAATGGTATGTAAACCCCGTATTTACATATCTGCCACTGTGCAGGAGAATCCGTATAGGTGTTCGATTGTTCGAACCGTATTGCCCAAGAAATGGTTTGTAAACGCCGTATTTACATATTTGCCACTGTGCAGGAGAATCCGTATAGGTGTTCGAGTGTTCGAACCGTAATGCGCAAGAAATGGTATGTAAACCCCGTATTTACATATCTGCCACTGTGCAGGAGAATCCGTATAGGTGTTCGAGTGTTCGAACCGTAATGCGCAAGAAATGGTATGTAAACCCCGTATTTACATATCTGCCACTGTGCAGGAGAATCCGTATAGGTGTTCGAGTGTTCGAACCGTAATGCGCAAGAAATGGTACGGAAACCCCGTATTTACATATCTGCCACTGTGCAGGAGAATCCGTATAGGTGTTCGAGTGTTCGAACCGTAATGCGCAAGAAATGGTTTGTAAACCCCGTATTTACATATCTGCCACTGTGCAGGAGAATCCGTATAGGTGTTCGATTGTTCGAACCATATTGCCCAAGAAATGGTTTGTAAACGCCGTATTTGCATATCTGCCACTGTGCAGGTGAATCCGTATAGGTGTTCGAGTGTTCGAACCGTAATGCGCAAGAAATGGTATGTAAACCCGTATTTACATATCTGCCACTGTGCAGGAGAATCCGTATAGGTGTTCGAGTGTTCGAACCGTAATGCGCAAGAAATGGTACGGAAACCCCGTATTTACATATCTGCCACAGTGCAGGAGAATCCGTATAGGTGTTCGATTGTTCGAACCGTATTGCCCAAGAAATGGTTTGTAAACGCCGTATTTACATATCTGCCACTGTGCAGGAGAATCCGTATAGGTGTTCGATTGTTCGAACCGTATTGCCCAAGAAATGGTTTGTAAACGCCGTATTTACATATCTACCACTGTGCAGGAGAATCCGTATAGGTGTTCGAGTGTTCGAACCGTAATGCGCAAGAAATGGTATGTAAACCCCGTATTTACATATCTGCCACTGTGCAGGAGAATCCGTATAGGTGTTCGAGTGTTCGAACCGTAATGCGCAAGAAATGGTACGGAAACCCCGTATTTACATATCTGCCACTGTGCAGGAGAATCCGTATAGGTGTTCGAGTGTTCGAACCGTAATGCGCAAGAAATGGTATGTAAACCCCGTATTTACATATCTGCCACTGTGCAGGAGAATCCGTATAGGTGTTCGATTGTTCGAACCGTATTGCCCAAGAAATGGTTTGTAAACGCCGTATTTACATATCTGCCACTGTGCAGGAGAATCCGTATAGGTGTTCGAGTGTTCGAACCGTAATGCGCAAGAAATGGTATGTAAACCCCGTATTTACATATCTGCCACTGTGCAGGAGAATCCGTATAGGTGTTCGAGTGTTCGAACCGTAATGCGCAAGAAATGGTACGGAAACCCCGTATTTACATATCTGCCACTGTGCAGGAGAATCCGTATAGGTGTTCGAGTGTTCGAACCGTAATGCGCAATAAATGGTATGTAAACCCCGTATTTACATATCTGCCACTGTGCAGGAGAATCCGTATAGGTGTTCGATTGTTCGAACCGTATTGCCCAAGAAATGGTTTGTAAACGCCGTATTTACATATCTGCCACTGTGCAGGAGAATCCGTATAGGTGTTCGAGTGTTCGAACCGTAATGCGCAAGAAATGGTATGTAAACCCCGTATTTACATATCTGCCACTGTGCAGGAGAATCCGTATAGGTGTTCGATTGTTCGAACCGTATTGCCCAAGAAATGGTTTGTAAACGCCGTATTTACATATCTGCCACTGTGCAGGAGAATCCGTATAGGTGTTCGAGTGTTCGAACCGTAATGCGCAAGAAATGGTATGTAAACCCCGTATTTACATATCTGCCACTGTGCAGGAGAATCCGTATAGGTGTTCGAGTGTTCGAACCGTAATGCGCAAGAAATGGTATGTAAACCCCGTATTTACATATCTGCCACTGTGCAGGAGAATCCGTATAGGTGTTCGATTGTTCGAACCGTATTGCCCAAGAAATGGTTTGTAAACGCCGTATTTACATATCTGCCACTGTGCAGGAGAATCCGTATAGGTGTTCGAGTGTTCGAACCGTAATGCGCAAGAAATGGTATGTAAACCCCGTATTTACATATCTGCCACTGTGCAGGAGAATCCGTATAGGTGTTCGAGTGTTCGAACCGTAATGCGCAAGAAATGGTATGTAAACCCCGTATTTACATATCTGCCACTGTGCAGGAGAATCCGTATAGGTGTTCGATTGTTCGAACCGTATTGCCCAAGAAATGGTTTGTAAACGCCGTATTTACATATCTACCACTGTGCAGGAGAATCCGTATAGGTGTTCGAGTGTTCGAACCGTAATGCGCAAGAAATGGTATGTAAACCCCGTATTTACATATCTGCCACTGTGCAGGAGAATCCGTATAGGTGTTCGAGTGTTCGAACCGTAATGCGCAAGAAATGGTACGGAAACCCCGTATTTACATATCTGCCACTGTGCAGGAGAATCCGTATAGGTGTTCGAGTGTTCGAACCGTAATGCGCAAGAAATGGTATGTAAACCCCGTATTTACATATCTGCCACTGTGCAGGAGAATCCGTATAGGTGTTCGATTGTTCGAACCGTATTGCCCAAGAAATGGTTTGTAAACGCCGTATTTACATATCTGCCACTGTGCAGGAGAATCCGTATAGGTGTTCGAGTGTTCGAACCGTAATGCGCAAGAAATGGTATGTAAACCCCGTATTTACATATCTGCCACTGTGCAGGAGAATCCGTATAGGTGTTCGAGTGTTCGAACCGTACTGCGCAAGAAATGGTACGGAAACCCCGTATTTACATATCTGCCACTGTGCAGGAGAATCCGTATAGGTGTTCGAGTGTTCGAACCGTAATGCGCAATAAATGGTATGTAAACCCCGTATTTACATATCTGCCACTGTGCAGGAGAATCCGTATAGGTGTTCGATTGTTCGAACCGTATTGCCCAAGAAATGGTTTGTAAACGCCGTATTTACATATCTGCCACTGTGCAGGAGAATCCGTATAGGTGTTCGAGTGTTCGAACCGTAATGCGCAAGAAATGGTATGTAAACCCCGTATTTACATATCTGCCACTGTGCAGGAGAATCCATATAGGTGTTCGAGTGTTCGAACCGTAATGCGCAAGAAATGGTACGGAAACCCCGTATTTACATATCTGCCACTGTGCAGGAGAATCCGTATATGTGTTCGAGTGTTCGAACCGTAATGCGCAAGAAATGGTATATAAACCCCGTATTTACATATCTGCCACTGTGCAGGAGAATCCGTATAGGTGTTCGAGTGTTCGAACCGTAATGCGCAAGAAATGGTACGGAAACCCCGTATTTACATATCTGCCACTGTGCAGGAGAATCCGTATAGGTGTTCGAGTGTTCGAACCGTAATGCGCAAGAAATGGTATGTAAACCCCGTATTTACATATCTGCCACTGTGCAGGAGAATCCGTATAGGTGTTCGATTGTTCGAACCGTATTGCCCAAGAAATGGTTTGTAAACGCCGTATTTGCATAGCTGCCACTGTGCAGGTGAATCCGTATAGGTGTTCGAGTGTTCGAACCGTAATGCGCAAGAAATGGTATGTAAACCCGTATTTACATATCTGCCACTGTGCAGGAGAATCCGTATAGGTGTTCGAGTGTTCGAACCGTAATGCGCAAGAAATGGTACGGAAACCCCGTATTTACATATCTGCCACAGTGCAGGAGAATCCGTATAGGTGTTCGAGTGTTCGAACCGTAATGCGCAAGAAATGGTATGTAAACCCCGTATTTACATATCTGCCACTGTGCAGGAGAATCCGTATAGGTGTTCGAGTGTTCGAACCGTAATGCGCAAGAAATGGTATGTAAACCCGTATTTACATATCTGCCACTGTGCAGGAGAATCCGTATAGGTGTTCGAGTGTTCGAACCGTAATGCGCAAGAAATGGTACGGAAACCCCGTATTTACATATCTGCCACAGTGCAGGAGAATCCGTATAGGTGTTCGAGTGTTCGAACCGTAATGCGCAAGAAATGGTATGTAAACCCCGTATTTACATATCTGCCACTGTGCTGGAGAATCCGTACAGGTGTTCGATTGTTCGAACCGTATTGCCCAAGAAATGGTTTCTAAACGCCGTATTTACATATCTACCACTGTGCAGGAGAATCCGTATAGGTGTTCGAGTGTTCGAACCGTAATGCGCAAGAAATGGTATGTAAACCCCGTATTTACATATCTGCCACTGTGCAGGAGAATCCGTATAGGTGTTCGAGTGTTCGAACCGTAATGCGCAAGAAATGGTACGGAAACCCCGTATTTACATATCTGCCACTGTGCAGGAGAATCCGTATAGGTGTTCGAGTGTTCGAACCGTAATGCGCAAGAAATGGTATGTAAACCCCGTATTTACATATCTGCCACTGTGCAGGAGAATCCGTATAGGTGTTCGATTGTTCGAACCGTATTGCCCAAAAATGGTTTGTAAACGCCGTATTTACATATCTGCCACTGTGCAGGAGAATCCGTATAGGTGTTCGAGTGTTCGAACCGTAATGCGCAAGAAATGGTATGTAAACCCCGTATTTACATATCTGCCACTGTGCAGGAGAATCCGTATAGGTGTTCGAGTGTTCGAACCGTAATGCGCAAGAAATGGTACGGAAACCCCGTATTTACATATCTGCCACTGTGCAGGAGAATCCGTATAGGTGTTCGAGTGTTCGAACCGTAATGCGCAATAAATGGTATGTAAACCCCGTATTTACATATCTGCCACTGTGCAGGAGAATCCGTATAGGTGTTCGATTGTTCGAACCGTATTGCCCAAGAAATGGTTTGTAAACGCCGTATTTACATATCTGCCACTGTGCAGGAGAATCCGTATAGGTGTTCGAGTGTTCGAACCGTAATGCGCAAGAAATGGTATGTAAACCCCGTATTTACATATCTGCCACTGTGCAGGAGAATCCATATAGGTGTTCGAGTGTTCGAACCGTAATGCGCAAGAAATGGTACGGAAACCCCGTATTTACATATCTGCCACTGTGCAGGAGAATCCGTATATGTGTTCGAGTGTTCGAACCGTAATGCGCAAGAAATGGTATGTAAACCCCGTATTTACATATCTGCCACTGTGCAGGAGAATCCGTATAGGTGTTCGAGTGTTCGAACCGTAATGCGCAAGAAATGGTATGTAAACCCCGTATTTACATATCTGCCACTGTGCAGGAGAATCCGTATAGGTGTTCGATTGTTCGAACCGTATTGCCCAAGAAATGGTTTGTAAACGCCGTATTTACATATCTGCCACTGTGCAGGTGAATCCGTATAGGTGTTCGAGTGTTCGAACCGTAATGCGCAAGAAATGGTATGTAAACCCGTATTTACATATCTGCCACTGTGCAGGAGAATCCGTATAGGTGTTCGAGTGTTCGAACCGTAATGCGCAAGAAATGGTACGGAAACCCCGTATTTACATATCTGCCACAGTGCAGGAGAATCCGTATAGGTGTTCGAGTGTTCGAACCGTAATGCGCAAGAAATGGTATGTAAACCCCGTATTTACATATCTGCCACTGTGCAGGAGAATCCGTATAGGTGTTCGAGTGTTCGAACCGTAATGCGCAAGAAATGGTATGTAAACCACGTATTTACATATCTGCCACTGTGCAGGAGAATCCGTATAGGTGTTCGAGTGTTCGAACCGTATTGCCCAAGAAATGGTTTGTAAACGCCGTATTTACATATCTGCCACTGTGCAGGAGAATCCGTATAGGTGTTCGAGTGTTCGAACCGTAATGCGCAAGAAATGGTATGTAAACCCCGTATTTACATATCTGCCACAGTGCAGGAGAATCCGTATAGGTGTTCGAGTGTTCGAACCGTATTGCGCAAGAAATGGCATGTAAACCCCGTATTTACATATCTACCACTGTGCAGGAGAATCCGTATAGGTGTTTGAGTGTTCGAACCGTATTGCGCAAGAAATGGTATGTAAACCCCGTATTTACATATCTGCCACTGTGCAGGAGAATCCGTATAGGTGTTCCAGTGTTCGAACCGTATTGCGCAAGAAATGGTATGTAAACCCCGTATTTACATATCTGCCACTGTGCAGGAGAATTCGTATAGGTGTTCGAGTGTTCGAACCGTAATGCGCAAGAAATGGTATGTAAACCCCGTATTCACATATCTGCCACTGTGTAGGAGAATCCGTATAGGTGTTCGATTGTTCGAACCGTATTGCCCAAGAAATGGTTTGTAAACGCCGTATTTACATATCTGCCACTGTGCAGGAGAATCCGTATAGGTGTTCGAGTGTTCGAACCGTAATGCGCAAGAAATGGTACGGAAACCCCGTATTTACATATCTGCCACTGTGCAGGAGAATCCGTATAGGTGTTCGATTGTTCGAACCGTATTGCCCAAGAAATGGTTTGTAAACGCCGTATTTACATATCTACCACTGTGCAGGAGAATCCGTATAGGTGTTCGAGTGTTCGAACCGTAATGCGCAAGAAATGGTATGTAAACCCCGTATTTACATATCTGCCACTGTGCAGGAGAATCCGTATAGGTGTTCGAGTGTTCGAACCGTAATGCGCAAGAAATGGTATGTAAACCCGTATTTACATATCTGCCACTGTGCAGGAGAATCCGTATAGGTGTTCGAGTGTTCGAACCGTAATGCGCAAGAAATGGTACGGAAACCCCGTATTTACATATCTGCCACAGTGCAGGAGAATCCGTATAGGTGTTCGAGTGTTCGAACCGTAATGCGCAAGAAATGGTATGTAAACCCCGTATTTACATATCTGCCACTGTGCTGGAGAATCCGTACAGGTGTTCGATTGTTCGAACCGTATTGCCCAAGAAATGGTTTCTAAACGCCGTATTTACATATCTACCACTGTGCAGGAGAATCCGTATAGGTGTTCGAGTGTTCGAACCGTAATGCGCAAGAAATGGTATGTAAACCCCGTATTTACATATCTGCCACTGTGCAGGAGAATCCGTATAGGTGTTCGAGTGTTCGAACCGTAATGCGCAAGAAATGGTACGGAAACCCCGTATTTACATATCTGCCACTGTGCAGGAGAATCCGTATAGGTGTTCGAGTGTTCGAACCGTAATGCGCAAGAAATGGTATGTAAACCCCGTATTTACATATCTGCCACTGTGCAGGAGAATCCGTATAGGTGTTCGATTGTTCGAACCGTATTGCCCAAAAATGGTTTGTAAACGCCGTATTTACATATCTGCCACTGTGCAGGAGAATCCGTATAGGTGTTCGAGTGTTCGAACCGTAATGCGCAAGAAATGGTATGTAAACCCCGTATTTACATATCTGCCACTGTGCAGGAGAATCCGTATAGGTGTTCGAGTGTTCGAACCGTAATGCGCAAGAAATGGTACGGAAACCCCGTATTTACATATCTGCCACTGTGCAGGAGAATCCGTATAGGTGTTCGAGTGTTCGAACCGTAATGCGCAATAAATGGTATGTAAACCCCGTATTTACATATCTGCCACTGTGCAGGAGAATCCGTATAGGTGTTCGATTGTTCGAACCGTATTGCCCAAGAAATGGTTTGTAAACGCCGTATTTACATATCTGCCACTGTGCAGGAGAATCCGTATAGGTGTTCGAGTGTTCGAACCGTAATGCGCAAGAAATGGTATGTAAACCCCGTATTTACATATCTGCCACTGTGCAGGAGAATCCATATAGGTGTTCGAGTGTTCGAACCGTAATGCGCAAGAAATGGTACGGAAACCCCGTATTTACATATCTGCCACTGTGCAGGAGAATCCGTATATGTGTTCGAGTGTTCGAACCGTAATGCGCAAGAAATGGTATGTAAACCCCGTATTTACATATCTGCCACTGTGCAGGAGAATCCGTATAGGTGTTCGAGTGTTCGAACCGTAATGCGCAAGAAATGGTATGTAAACCCCGTATTTACATATCTGCCACTGTGCAGGAGAATCCGTATAGGTGTTCGATTGTTCGAACCGTATTGCCCAAGAAATGGTTTGTAAACGCCGTATTTACATATCTGCCACTGTGCAGGTGAATCCGTATAGGTGTTCGAGTGTTCGAACCGTAATGCGCAAGAAATGGTATGTAAACCCGTATTTACATATCTGCCACTGTGCAGGAGAATCCGTATAGGTGTTCGAGTGTTCGAACCGTAATGCGCAAGAAATGGTACGGAAACCCCGTATTTACATATCTGCCACAGTGCAGGAGAATCCGTATAGGTGTTCGAGTGTTCGAACCGTAATGCGCAAGAAATGGTATGTAAACCCCGTATTTACATATCTGCCACTGTGCAGGAGAATCCGTATAGGTGTTCGAGTGTTCGAACCGTAATGCGCAAGAAATGGTATGTAAACCACGTATTTACATATCTGCCACTGTGCAGGAGAATCCGTATAGGTGTTCGAGTGTTCGAACCGTATTGCCCAAGAAATGGTTTGTAAACGCCGTATTTACATATCTGCCACTGTGCAGGAGAATCCGTATAGGTGTTCGAGTGTTCGAACCGTAATGCGCAAGAAATGGTATGTAAACCCCGTATTTACATATCTGCCACAGTGCAGGAGAATCCGTATAGGTGTTCGAGTGTTCGAACCGTATTGCGCAAGAAATGGCATGTAAACCCCGTATTTACATATCTACCACTGTGCAGGAGAATCCGTATAGGTGTTTGAGTGTTCGAACCGTATTGCGCAAGAAATGGTATGTAAACCCCGTATTTACATATCTGCCACTGTGCAGGAGAATCCGTATAGGTGTTCCAGTGTTCGAACCGTATTGCGCAAGAAATGGTATGTAAACCCCGTATTTACATATCTGCCACTGTGCAGGAGAATTCGTATAGGTGTTCGAGTGTTCGAACCGTAATGCGCAAGAAATGGTATGTAAACCCCGTATTCACATATCTGCCACTGTGTAGGAGAATCCGTATAGGTGTTCGATTGTTCGAACCGTATTGCCCAAGAAATGGTTTGTAAACGCCGTATTTACATATCTGCCACTGTGCAGGAGAATCCGTATAGGTGTTCGATTGTTCGAACCGTATTGCCCAAGAAATGGTTTGTAAATGCCGTATTTACATATCTGCCACTGTGCAGGAGAATCCGTATAGGTGTTCGAATGTTCGAACCGTAATGCGCAAGAAATGGTATGTAAACCCCGTATTTACATATCTGCCATTGTGCAGGAGAATCCGTATAGGTGTTCGAGTGTTCGAACCGTAATGCGCAAGAAATGGTACGGAAACCCCGTATTTACATATCTGCCACTGTGTAGGAGAATCCGTATAGGTGTTCGAGTGTTCGAACCGTAATGCGCAAGAAATGGTATGTAAACCCCGTATTTACATATCTGCCACTGTGCAGGAGAATCCGTATAGGTGTTCGATTGTTCGAACCGTATTGCCCAAGAAATGGTTTGTAAACGCCATATTTACATATCTGCCACTGTGCAGGAGAATCTGTGTAGGTGTTCGAGTGTTCGAACCGTAATGCGCAAGAAATGGTATGTAAACCCCGTATTTACATATCTGCCACTGTGCAGGAGAATCCGTATAGGTGTTCGAGTGTTCGAACCGTAATGCGCAAGAAATGGTACGGAAACCCCGTATTTACATATCTGCCACTGTGCAGGAGAATCCGTATAGGTGTTCGAGTGTTCGAACCGTAATGCGCAAGAAATGGTATGTAAACCCCGTATTTACATATCTGCCACTGTGCAGGAGAATCCGTATAGGTGTTCGAGTGTTCGAACCGTAATGCGCAAGAAATGGTATGTAAACCCCGTATTTACATATCTGCCACTGTGCAGGAGAATCCGTATAGGTGTTCGAGTGTTCGAACCGTATTGCGCAAGAAATGGCATGTAAACCCCGTATTTACATATCTACCACTGTGCAGGAGAATCCGTATAGGTGTTTGAGTGTTCGAACCGTATTGCGCAAGAAATGGTATGTAAACCCCGTATTTACATATCTGCCACTGTGCAGGAGAATCCGTATAGGTGTTCGAGTGTTTGAACCGTATTGCGCAAGAAATGGTATGTAAACCCCGTATTTACATATCTGCCACTGTGCAGGAGAATCCGTATAGGTGTTCGAGTGTTCGAACCGTAATGCGCAAGAAATGGTCTGTAAACCCCGTATTCACATATCTGCCACTGTGTAGGAGAATCCGTATAGGTGTTCGATTGTTCGAACCGTATTGCACAAGAAATGGTTTGTAAACGCCGTATTTACATATCAGCCACTGTACAGGAGAATCCGTATAGGTGTTCGATTGTTCGAACCGTATTGCCCAAGAAATGGTTTGTAAACGCCGTATTTACATATCTGCCACTGTGCAGGAGAATCCGTATAGGTGTTCGAGTGTTCGAACCGTAATGCGCAAGAAATGGTATGTAAACCCCGTATTTACATATCTGCCATTGTGCAGGAGAATCCGTATAGGTGTTCGAGTGTTCGAACCGTAATGCGCAAGAAATGGTACGGAAACCCCGTATTTACATATCTACCACTGTGTAGGAGAATCCGTATAGGTGTTCGAGTGTTCGAACCGTAATGCGCAAGAAATGGTATGTAAACCCCGTATTTACATATCTGCCACTGTGCAGGAGAATCCGTATAGGTGTTCGATTGTTCGAACCGTATTGCCCAAGAAATGGTTTGTAAACGCCGTATTTACATATCTGCCACTGTGCAGGAGAATCCGTATAGGTGTTCGAGTGTTCGAACCGTAATGCGCAAGAAATGGTATGTAAACCCCGTATTTACATATCTGCCACTGTGCAGGAGAATCCGTATAGGTGTTCGAGTGTTCGAACCGTAATGCGCAAGAAATGGTACGGAAACTCCGTATTTACATATCTGCCACTGTGCCGGAGAATCCGTATAGGTGTTCGAGTGTTCGAACCGTAATGCGCAAGAAATGGTATGTAAACCCCGTATTTACATATCTGCCACTGTGCAGGAGAATCCGTATAGGTGTTCGATTGTTCGAACCGTATTGCCCAAGAAATGGTTTGTAAACGCCGTATTTACATATCTGCCACTGTGCAGGAGAATCCGAATAGGTGTTCGAGTGTTCGAACCGTAATGCGCAAGAAATGGTATGTAAACCCCGTATTTACATATCTGCCACTGTGCAGGAGAATCCATATAGGTGTTCGAGTATTCGAACCGTAATGCGCAAGAAATGGTACGGAAACCCCGTATTTACATATCTGCCACTGTGCAGGAGAATCCGTATATGTGTTCGAGTGTTCGAACCGTAATGCGCAAGAAATGGTATGTAAACCCCGTATTTACATATCTGCCACTGTGCAGGAGAATCCGTATAGGTGTTCGAGTGTTCGAACCGTAATGCGCAAGAAATGGTACGGAAACCCCGTATTTACATATCTGCCACTGTGCAGGAGAATCCGTATAGGTGTTCGAGTGTTCGAACCGTAATGCGCAAGAAATGGTATGTAAACCCCGTATTTACATATCTGCCACTGTGCAGGAGAATCCGTATAGGTGTTCGATTGTTCGAACCGTATTGCCCAAGAAATGGTTTGTAAATGCCGTATTTACATATCTGCCACTGTGCAGGAGAATCCGTATAGGTGTTCGAATGTTCGAACCGTAATGCGCAAGAAATGGTATGTAAACCCCGTATTTACATATCTGCCATTGTGCAGGAGAATCCGTATAGGTGTTCGAGTGTTCGAACCGTAATGCGCAAGAAATGCTACGGAAACCCCGTATTTACATATCTGCCACTGTGTAGGAGAATCCGTATAGGTGTTCGAGTGTTCGAACCGTAATGCGCAAGAAATGGTATGTAAACCCCGTATTTACATATCTGCCACTGTGCAGGAGAATCCGTATAGGTGTTCGATTGTTCGAACCGTATTGCCCCAGAAATGGTTTGTAAACGCCATATTTACATATCTGCCACTGTGCAGGAGAATCTGTGTAGGTGTTCGAGTGTTCGAACCGTAATGCGCAAGAAATGGTATGTAAACCCCGTATTTACATATCTGCCACTGTGCAGGAGAATCCGTATAGGTGTTCGAGTGTTCGAACCGTAATGCGCAAGAAATGGTACGGAAACCCCGTATTTACATATCTGCCACTGTGCAGGAGAATCCGTATAGGTGTTCGAGTGTTCGAACCGTAATGCGCAAGAAATGGTATGTAAACCCCGTATTTACATATCTGCCACTGTGCAGGAGAATCCGTATAGGTGTTCGAGTGTTCGAACCGTAATGCGCAAGAAATGGTATGTAAACCCCGTATTTACATATCTGCCACTGTGCAGGAGAATCCGTATAGGTGTTCGAGTGTTCGAACCGTATTGCGCAAGAAATGGCATGTAAACCCCGTATTTACATATCTACCACTGTGCAGGAGAATCCGTATAGGTGTTTGAGTGTTCGAACCGTATTGCGCAAGAAATGGTATGTAAACCCCGTATTTACATATCTGCCACTGTGCAGGAGAATCCGTATAGGTGTTCGAGTGTTTGAACCGTATTGCGCAAGAAATGGTATGTAAACCCCGTATTTACATATCTGCCACTGTGCAGGAGAATCCGTATAGGTGTTCGAGTGTTCGAACCGTAATGCGCAAGAAATGGTATGTAAACCCCGTATTCACATATCTGCCACTGTGTAGGAGAATCCGTATAGGTGTTCGATTGTTCGAACCGTATTGCCCAAGAAATGGTTTGTAAACGCCGTATTTACATATCTGCCACTGTGCAGGAGAATCCGTATAGGTGTTCGAGTGTTCGAACCGTAATGCGCAAGAAATGGTATGTAAACCCCGTATTTACATATCTGCCACTGTGCAGGAGAATCCATATAGGTGTTCGAGTATTCGAACCGTAATGCGCAAGAAATGGTACGGAAACCCCGTATTTACATATCTGCCACTGTGCAGGAGAATCCGTATATGTGTTCGAGTGTTCGAACCGTAATGCGCAAGAAATGGTATGTAAACCCCGTATTTACATATCTGCCACTGTGCAGGAGAATCCGTATAGGTGTTCGAGTGTTCGAACCGTAATGCGCAAGAAATGGTACGGAAACCCCGTATTTACATATCTGCCACTGTGCAGGAGAATCCGTATAGGTGTTCGAGTGTTCGAACCGTAATGCGCAAGAAATGGTATGTAAACCCCGTATTTACATATCTGCCACTGTGCCGGAGAATCCGTATAGGTGTTCGAGTGTTCGAACCGTAATGCGCAAGAAATGGTATGTAAACCCCGTATTCACATATCTGCCACTGTGTAGGAGAATCCGTATAGGTGTTCGATTGTTCGAACCGTATTGCCCAAGAAATGGTTTGTAAACGCCGTATTTACATATCTGCCACTGTGCAGGAGAATCCGTATAGGTGTTCGATTGTTCGAACCGTATTGCCCAAGAAATGGTTTGTAAATGCCGTATTTACATATCTGCCACTGTGCAGGAGAATCCGTATAGGTGTTCGAATGTTCGAACCGTAATGCGCAAGAAATGGTATGTAAACCCCGTATTTACATATCTGCCATTGTGCAGGAGAATCCGTATAGGTGTTCGAGTGTTCGAACCGTAATGCGCAAGAAATGCTACGGAAACCCCGTATTTACATATCTGCCACTGTGTAGGAGAATCCGTATAGGTGTTCGAGTGTTCGAACCGTAATGCGCAAGAAATGGTATGTAAACCCCGTATTTACATATCTGCCACTGTGCAGGAGAATCCGTATAGGTGTTCGATTGTTCGAACCGTATTGCCCCAGAAATGGTTTGTAAACGCCATATTTACATATCTGCCACTGTGCAGGAGAATCTGTGTAGGTGTTCGAGTGTTCGAACCGTAATGCGCAAGAAATGGTATGTAAACCCCGTATTTACATATCTGCCACTGTGCAGGAGAATCCGTATAGGTGTTCGAGTGTTCGAACCGTAATGCGCAAGAAATGGTACGGAAACCCCGTATTTACATATCTGCCACTGTGCAGGAGAATCCGTATAGGTGTTCGAGTGTTCGAACCGTAATGCGCAAGAAATGGTATGTAAACCCCGTATTTACATATCTGCCACTGTGCAGGAGAATCCGTATAGGTGTTCGAGTGTTCGAACCGTAATGCGCAAGAAATGGTATGTAAACCCCGTATTTACATATCTGCCACTGTGCAGGAGAATCCGTATAGGTGTTCGAGTGTTCGAACCGTATTGCGCAAGAAATGGCATGTAAACCCCGTATTTACATATCTACCACTGTGCAGGAGAATCCGTATAGGTGTTTGAGTGTTCGAACCGTATTGCGCAAGAAATGGTATGTAAACCCCGTATTTACATATCTGCCACTGTGCAGGAGAATCCGTATAGGTGTTCGAGTGTTTGAACCGTATTGCGCAAGAAATGGTATGTAAACCCCGTATTTACATATCTGCCACTGTGCAGGAGAATCCGTATAGGTGTTCGAGTGTTCGAACCGTAATGCGCAAGAAATGGTATGTAAACCCCGTATTCACATATCTGCCACTGTGTAGGAGAATCCGTATAGGTGTTCGATTGTTCGAACCGTATTGCCCAAGAAATGGTTTGTAAACGCCGTATTTACATATCTGCCACTGTGCAGGAGAATCCGTATAGGTGTTCGAGTGTTCGAACCGTAATGCGCAAGAAATGGTATGTAAACCCCGTATTTACATATCTGCCACTGTGCAGGAGAATCCATATAGGTGTTCGAGTATTCGAACCGTAATGCGCAAGAAATGGTACGGAAACCCCGTATTTACATATCTGCCACTGTGCAGGAGAATCCGTATATGTGTTCGAGTGTTCGAACCGTAATGCGCAAGAAATGGTATGTAAACCCCGTATTTACATATCTGCCACTGTGCAGGAGAATCCGTATAGGTGTTCGAGTGTTCGAACCGTAATGCGCAAGAAATGGTACGGAAACCCCGTATTTACATATCTGCCACTGTGCAGGAGAATCCGTATAGGTGTTCGAGTGTTCGAACCGTAATGCGCAAGAAATGGTATGTAAACCCCGTATTTACATATCTGCCACTGTGCCGGAGAATCCGTATAGGTGTTCGAGTGTTCGAACCGTAATGCGCAAGAAATGGTATGTAAACCCCGTATTCACATATCTGCCACTGTGTAGGAGAATCCGTATAGGTGTTCGATTGTTCGAACCGTATTGCCCAAGAAATGGTTTGTAAACGCCGTATTTACATATCTGCCACTGTGCAGGAGAATCCGTATAGGTGTTCGATTGTTCGAACCGTATTGCCCAAGAAATGGTTTGTAAATGCCGTATTTACATATCTGCCACTGTGCAGGAGAATCCGTATAGGTGTTCGAATGTTCGAACCGTAATGCGCAAGAAATGGTATGTAAACCCCGTATTTACATATCTGCCATTGTGCAGGAGAATCCGTATAGGTGTTCGAGTGTTCGAACCGTAATGCGCAAGAAATGCTACGGAAACCCCGTATTTACATATCTGCCACTGTGTAGGAGAATCCGTATAGGTGTTCGAGTGTTCGAACCGTAATGCGCAAGAAATGGTATGTAAACCCCGTATTTACATATCTGCCACTGTGCAGGAGAATCCGTATAGGTGTTCGATTGTTCGAACCGTATTGCCCCAGAAATGGTTTGTAAACGCCATATTTACATATCTGCCACTGTGCAGGAGAATCTGTGTAGGTGTTCGAGTGTTCGAACCGTAATGCGCAAGAAATGGTATGTAAACCCCGTATTTACATATCTGCCACTGTGCAGGAGAATCCGTATAGGTGTTCGAGTGTTCGAACCGTAATGCGCAAGAAATGGTACGGAAACCCCGTATTTACATATCTGCCACTGTGCAGGAGAATCCGTATAGGTGTTCGAGTGTTCGAACCGTAATGCGCAAGAAATGGTATGTAAACCCCGTATTTACATATCTGCCACTGTGCAGGAGAATCCGTATAGGTGTTCGAGTGTTCGAACCGTAATGCGCAAGAAATGGTATGTAAACCCCGTATTTACATATCTGCCACTGTGCAGGAGAATCCGTATAGGTGTTCGAGTGTTCGAACCGTATTGCGCAAGAAATGGCATGTAAACCCCGTATTTACATATCTACCACTGTGCAGGAGAATCCGTATAGGTGTTTGAGTGTTCGAACCGTATTGCGCAAGAAATGGTATGTAAACCCCGTATTTACATATCTGCCACTGTGCAGGAGAATCCGTATAGGTGTTCGAGTGTTTGAACCGTATTGCGCAAGAAATGGTATGTAAACCCCGTATTTACATATCTGCCACTGTGCAGGAGAATCCGTATAGGTGTTCGAGTGTTCGAACCGTAATGCGCAAGAAATGGTATGTAAACCCCGTATTCACATATCTGCCACTGTGTAGGAGAATCCGTATAGGTGTTCGATTGTTCGAACCGTATTGCCCAAGAAATGGTTTGTAAACGCCGTATTTACATATCTGCCACTGTGCAGGAGAATCCGTATAGGTGTTCGAGTGTTCGAACCGTAATGCGCAAGAAATGGTATGTAAACCCCGTATTTACATATCTGCCACTGTGCAGGAGAATCCATATAGGTGTTCGAGTATTCGAACCGTAATGCGCAAGAAATGGTACGGAAACCCCGTATTTACATATCTGCCACTGTGCAGGAGAATCCGTATATGTGTTCGAGTGTTCGAACCGTAATGCGCAAGAAATGGTATGTAAACCCCGTATTTACATATCTGCCACTGTGCAGGAGAATCCGTATAGGTGTTCGAGTGTTCGAACCGTAATGCGCAAGAAATGGTACGAAAACCCCGTATTTACATATCTGCCACTGTGCAGGAGAATCCGTATAGGTGTTCGAGTGTTCGAACCGTAATGCGCATGAAATGGTATGTAAACCCCGTATTTACATATCTGCCACTGTGCCGGAGAATCCGTATAGGTGTTCGAGTGTTCGAACCGTAATGCGCAAGAAATGGTATGTAAACCCCGTATTCACATATCTGCCACTGTGTAGGAGAATCCGTACAGGTGTTCGATTGTTCGAACCGTATTGCCCAAGAAATGGTTTGTAAACGCCGTATTTACATATCTGCCACTGTGCAGGAGAATCCGTATAGGTGTTCGATTGTTCGAACCGTATTGCCCAAGAAATGGTTTGTAAATGCCGTATTTACATATCTGCCACTGTGCAGGAGAATCCGTATAGGTGTTCGAATGTTCGAACCGTAATGCGCAAGAAATGGTATGTAAACCCCGTATTTACATATCTGCCATTGTGCAGGAGAATCCGTATAGGTGTTCGAGTGTTCGAACCGTAATGCGCAAGAAATGCTACGGAAACCCCGTATTTACATATCTGCCACTGTGTAGGAGAATCCGTATAGGTGTTCGAGTGTTCGAACCGTAATGCGCAAGAAATGGTATGTAAACCCCGTATTCACATATCTGCCACTGTGTAGGAGAATCCGTATAGGTGTTCGATTGTTCGAACCGTATTGCCCAAGAAATGGTTTGTAAACGCCGTATTTACATATCTGCCACTGTGCAGGAGAATCCGTATAGGTGTTCGAGTGTTCGAACCGTAATGCGCAAGAAATGGTATGTAAACCCCGTATTTACATATCTGCCACTGTGCAGGAGAATCCGTATAGGTGTTCGAGTGTTCGAACCGTAATGCGCAAGAAATGGTACGAAAACCCCGTATTTACATATCTGCCACTGTGCAGGAGAATCCGTATAGGTGTTCGAGTGTTCGAACCGTAATGCGCATGAAATGGTATGTAAACCCCGTATTTACATATCTGCCACTGTGCCGGAGAATCCGTATAGGTGTTCGAGTGTTCGAACCGTAATGCGCAAGAAATGGTATGTAAACCCCGTATTCACATATCTGCCACTGTGTAGGAGAATCCGTACAGGTGTTCGATTGTTCGAACCGTATTGCCCAAGAAATGGTTTGTAAACGCCGTATTTACATATCTGCCACTGTGCAGGAGAATCCGTATAGGTGTTCGATTGTTCGAACCGTATTGCCCAAGAAATGGTTTGTAAATGCCGTATTTACATATCTGCCACTGTGCAGGAGAATCCGTATAGGTGTTCGAATGTTCGAACCGTAATGCGCAAGAAATGGTATGTAAACCCCGTATTTACATATCTGCCATTGTGCAGGAGAATCCGTATAGGTGTTCGAGTGTTCGAACCGTAATGCGCAAGAAATGCTACGGAAACCCCGTATTTACATATCTGCCACTGTGTAGGAGAATCCGTATAGGTGTTCGAGTGTTCGAACCGTAATGCGCAAGAAATGGTATGTAAACCCCGTATTCACATATCTGCCACTGTGTAGGAGAATCCGTATAGGTGTTCGATTGTTCGAACCGTATTGCCCAAGAAATGGTTTGTAAACGCCGTATTTACATATCTGCCACTGTGCAGGAGAATCCGTATAGGTGTTCGAGTGTTCGAACCGTAATGCGCAAGAAATGGTATGTAAACCCCGTATTTACATATCTGCCACTGTGCAGGAGAATCCATATAGGTGTTCGAGTATTCGAACCGTAATGCGCAAGAAATGGTACGGAAACCCCGTATTTACATATCTGCCACTGTGCAGGAGAATCCGTATATGTGTTCGAGTGTTCGAACCGTAATGCGCAAGAAATGGTATGTAAACCCCGTATTTACATATCTGCCACTGTGCAGGAGAATCCGTATAGGTGTTCGAGTGTTCGAACCGTAATGCGCAAGAAATGGTACGGAAACCCCGTATTTACATATCTGCCACTGTGCAGGAGAATCCGTATAGGTGTTCGAGTGTTCGAACCGTAATGCGCAAGAAATGGTATGTAAACCCCGTATTTACATATCTGCCACTGTGCCGGAGAATCCGTATAGGTGTTCGAGTGTTCGAACCGTAATGCGCAAGAAATGGTATGTAAACCCCGTATTCACATATCTGCCACTGTGTAGGAGAATCCGTATAGGTGTTCGATTGTTCGAACCGTATTGCCCAAGAAATGGTTTGTAAACGCCGTATTTACATATCTGCCACTGTGCAGGAGAATCCGTATAGGTGTTCGATTGTTCGAACCGTATTGCCCAAGAAATGGTTTGTAAATGCCGTATTTACATATCTGCCACTGTGCAGGAGAATCCGTATAGGTGTTCGAATGTTCGAACCGTAATACGCAAGAAATGGTATGTAAACCCCGTATTTACATATCTGCCATTGTGCAGGAGAATCCGTATAGGTGTTCGAGTGTTCGAACCGTAATGCGCAAGAAATGCTACGGAAACCCCGTATTTACATATCTGCCACTGTGTAGGAGAATCCGTATAGGTGTTCGAGTGTTCGAACCGTAATGCGCAAGAAATGGTATGTAAACCCCGTATTTACATATCTGCCACTGTGCAGGAGAATCCGTATAGGTGTTCGATTGTTCGAACCGTATTGCCCAAGAAATGGTTTGTAAACGCCATATTTACATATCTGCCACTGTGCAGGAGAATCTGTGTAGGTGTTCGAGTGTTCGAACCGTAATGCGCAAGAAATGGTATGTAAACCCCGTATTTACATATCTGCCACTGTGCAGGAGAATCCGTATAGGTGTTCGAGTGTTCGAACCGTAATGCGCAAGAAATGGTACGGAAACCCCGTATTTACATATCTGCCACTGTGCAGGAGAATCCGTATAGGTGTTCGATTGTTCGAACCGTATTGCCCAAGAAATGGTTTGTAAACGCCGTATTTACATATCTGCCACTGTGCAGGAGAATCCGTATAGGTGTTCGAGTGTTTGAACCGTATTGCGCAAGAAATGCTACGGAAACCCCGTATTTACATATCTGCCACTGTGCAGGAGAATCCGTATAGGTGTTCGATTGTTCGAACCGTATTGCCCAAGAAATGGTTTGTAAACGCCGTATTTACATATCTGCCACTGTGCAGGAGAATCCGTATAGGTGTTCGAGTGTTCGAACCGTAATGCGCAAGAAATGGTATGTAAACCCCGTATTTACATATCTGCCACTGTGCAGGAGAATCCGTATAGCTGTTCGAGTGTTCGAACCGTAATGCGCAAGAAATCGTACGGAAACCCCGTATTTACATATCTGCCACTGTGCAGGAGAATCCGTATAGGTGTTCGAGTGTTCGAACCGTAATGCGCAAGAAATGGTTTGTAAACCCCGTAGTTACATATCAGCCACTGTGCAGGAGAATCCGTATAGGTGTTCGATTGTTCGAACCGTATTGCCCAAGAAATGGTTTGTAAACGCCGTATTTACATATCTGGCACTGTGCAGGAGAATCCGTATAGGTGTTCGAGTGTTCGAACCGTATTGCCCAAGAAATGGTTTGTAAACGCCGTATTTACATATCTGCCACTATGCAGGAGAATCCGTATAGCTGTTCGAGTGTTCGAACCGTAATGCGCAAGAAATGGTATGTAAACCCCGTATTTACATATCTGCCACTGTGCAGGAGAATCCGTATAGGTGTTCGTGTGTTCGAACCGTAATGCGCAAGAAATGGTATGTAAACCCCGTATTTACATATCTGCCACTGTGCAGGAGAATCCGTATAGGTGTTCGAGTGTTCGAACCGTATTGCGCAAGAAATGGCATGTAAACCCCGTATTTACATATCTACCACTGTGCAGGAGAATCCGTATAGGTGTTTGAGTGTTCGAACCGTATTGCGCAAGAAATGGTATGTAAACCCCGTATTTACATATCTGCCACTGTGCAGGAGAATCCGTATAGGTGTTCGAGTGTTCGAACCGTAATGCGCAAGAAATGGTATGTAAACCCCGTATTCACATATCTGCCACTGTGTACGAGAATCCGTATAGGTGTTCGATTGTTCGAACCGTATTGCCCAAGAAATGGTTTGTAAACGCCGTATTTACATATCTGCCACTGTGCAGGAGAATCCGTATAGGTGTTCGATTGTTCGAACCGTATTGCCCAAGAAATGGTTTGTAAACGCCGTATTTACATATCTGCCACTGTGCAGGAGAATCCGCATAGGTGTTCGAGTGTTCGAACCGTAATGCGCAAGAAATGGTATGTAAACCCCGTATTTACATATCTGCCATTGTGCAGGAGAATCCGTATAGGTGTTCGAGTGTTCGAACCGTAATGCGCAAGAAATGGTACGGAAACCGCGTATTTACATATCTGCCACTGTGTAGGAGAATCCGTATAGGTGTTCGAGTGTTCGAACCGTAATGCGCAAGAAATTGTATGTAAACCCCGTATTTACATATCTGCCACTGTGCAGGAGAATCCGTATAGGTGTTCGATTGTTCGAACCGTATTGCCCAAGAAATGGTTTGTAAATGCCGTATTTACATATCTGCCACTGTGCAGGAGAATCCGTATAGGTGTTCGAGTGTTCGAACCGTAATGCGCAAGAAATGGTATGTAAACCCCGTATTTACATATCTGCCACTGTGCAGGAGAATCCGTATAGGTGTTCGAGTGTTCGAACCGTAATGCGCAAGAAATGGTACGGAAACCCCGTATTTACATATCTGCCACTGTGCAGGAGAATCCGTATAGGTGTTCGAGTGTTCGAACCGTAATGCGCAAGAAATGGTATGTAAACCCCGTATTTACATATCTGCCACTGTGCAGGAGAATCCGTATAGGTGTTCGATTGCTCGAACCGTATTGCCCAAGAAATGGTTTGTAAACGCCGTATTTACATATCTGCCACTGTGCCGGAGAATCCGTATAGGTGTTCGAGTGTTCGAACCGTAATGCGCAAGAAATGGTATGTAAACCCCGTATTTACATATCTGCCACTGTGCAGGAGAATCCATATAGGTGTTCGAGTGTTCGAACCGTAATGCGCAAGAAATGGTACGGAAACCCCGTATTTACATATCTGCCACTGTGCAGGAGAATCCGTATATGTGTTCGAGTGTTCGAACCGTAATGCGCAAGAAATGGTATGTAAACCCCGTATTTACATATCTGCCACTGTGCAGGAGAATCCGTATAGGTGTTCGAGTGTTCGAACCGTAATGCGCAAGAAATGGTACGGAAACCCCGTATTTACATATCTGCCACTGTGCAGGAGAATCCGTATAGGTGTTCGAGTGTTCGAACCGTAATGCGCAAGAAATGGTATGTAAACCCCGTATTTACATATCTGCCACTGTGCAGGAGAATCCGTATAGGTGTTCGATTGTTCGAACCGTATTGCCCAAGAAATGGTTTGTAAACGCCGTATTTACATATCTGCCACTGTGTAGGAGAATCCGTATAGGTGTTCGAGTGTTCGAACCGTAATGCGCAAGAAATGGTATGTAAACCCGTATTTACATATCTGCCACTGTGCAGGAGAATCCGTATAGGTGTTCGAGTGTTCGAACCGTAATGCGCAAGAAATGGTACGGAAACCCCGTATTTACATATCTGCCACAGTGCAGGAGAATCCGTATAGGTGTTCGAGTGTTCGAACCGTAATGCGCAAGAAATGGTATGTAAACCCCGTATCTACATATCTGCCACTGTGCAGGAGAATCCGTATAGGTGTTCGATTGTTCGAACCGTATTGCCCAAGAAATGGTTTGTAAACGCCGTATTTACATATCTACCACTGTGCAGGAGAATCCGTATAGGTGTTCGAGTGTTCGAACCGTAATGCGCAAGAAATGGTATGTAAACCCCGTATTTACATATCTGCCACTGTGCAGGAGAATCCGTATAGGTGTTCGAGTGTTCGAACCGTAATGCGCAAGAAATGGTACGGAAACCCCGTATTTACATATCTGCCACTGTGCAGGAGAATCCGTATAGCTGTTCGAGTGTTCGAACCGTAATGCGCAAGAAATGGTATGTAAACCCCGTATTTACATATCTGCCACTGTGCAGGAGAATCCGTATAGGTGTTCGATTGTTCGAACCGTATTGCCCAAGAAATGGTTTGTAAACGCCGTATTTACATATCTGCCACTGTGCAGGAGAATCCGTATAGGTGTTCGAGTGTTCGAACCGTAATGCGCAAGAAATGGTATGTAAACCCCGTATTTACATATCTGCCACTGTGCAGGAGAATCCGTATAGGTGTTCGGGTGTTCGAACCGTAATGCGCAAGAAATGGTACGGAAACCCCGTATTTACATATCTGCCACTGTGCAGGAGAATCCGTATAGGTGTTCGAGTGTTCGAACCGTAATGCGCAAGAAATGGTATGTAAACCCCGTATTTACATATCTGCCACTGTGCAGGAGAATCCGTATAGCTGTTCGAGTGTTCGAACCGTAATGCGCAAGAAATGGTACGGAAACCCCGTATTTACATATCTGCCACTGTGCAGGAGAATCCGTATAGGTATTCGAGTGTTCGAACCGTAATGCGCAAGAAATGGTATGTAAACCCCGTAGTTACATATCTGCCACTGTGCAGGAGAATCCGTATAGGTGTTCGATTGTTCGAACCGTATTGCCCAAGAAATGGTTTGTAAACGCCGTATTTACATATCTGCCACTGTGTAGGAGAATCCGTATAGGTGTTCGAGTGTTCGAACCGTAATGCGCAAGAAATGGTATGTAAACCACGTATTTATATATCTGCCACTGTGCAGGAGAATCCGTATAGGTGTTCGAGTGTTCGAATCGTATTGCGCAAGAATTGGTATGTAGACCCCGTATTTACATATCTGCCACTGTACAGGAGAATCCGTATAGGTGTTCGAGTGTTCGAACCGTATTGCGCAAGAAATGGTATGTAAACCCCGTATTTACATATCTACCACTGTGCAGGAGAATCCGTATAGGTGTTCGAGTGTTCGAACAGTAATTCGCCCGAAATGGTATGTAAAACCCGTATTTACATATCTGCCACTGTGCAGGAGAATCCGTATAGGTGTTCGAGTGTTCGAACCCTAATGCGTGAGAAATGGTAAGTAAACGCCGTATTTACATATCTGCCACTGTGCAGGAGAATCCGTATAGGTGTTTGAGTGTTCGAACCGTATTGCGCAAGAAATGGTATGTAAACCCCGTATTTACATATCTGCCACTGTGCAGGAGAATCCGTATAGGTATTCGAGTGTTCGAACCGTAATGCGCAAGAAATGGTATGTAAACCCCGTATTTACATATCTGCCACTGTGCAGGAGAATCCGTATAGGTGTACGAGTGTTCGAACCGTATTGCGCAAGAAATGGTTTGCAAACCCCGTATTTACATATCTGCCACTGTGCAGGAGAATCCGTATAGGTGTTCGAGTGTTCGAACCGCAATGCGCAAGAAATGGTACGGAAACCCCGTATTTACATATCTGCCACTGTGCAGGAGAATCCGTATAGGTGTTCGAGTGTTCGAACCGTAATGCGCAAGAAATGGTATGTAAACCCCGTATTTACATATCTGCCACTGTGCAGGAGAATCCGTATAGGTGTTCGAGTGTTCGAACCGTATTGCCCAAGAAATGGTTTGTAAACGCCGTATTTACATATCTGCCACTGTGCAGGAGAATCCGTATAGGTGTTCGAGTGTTCGAACCGTAATGCGCAAGAAATCGTACGGAAACCCCGTATTTACATATCTGCCACTGTGCAGGAGAATCCGTATAGGTGTTCGAGTGTTCGAACCGTAATGCGCAAGAAATGGTACGGAAACCCCGTATTTACATATCTGCCACTGTGCAGGAGAATCCGTATAGGTGTTCGAGTGTTCGAACCGTAATGCGCAAGAAATGGTATGTAAACCCCGTATTTACATATCTGCCACTGTGCAGGAGAATCCGTATAGCTGTTCGAGTGTTCGAACCGTAATGCGCAAGAAATGGTACGGAAACCCCGTATTTACATATCTGCCACTGTGCAGGAGAATCCGTATAGGTATTCGAGTGTTCGAACCGTAATGCGCAAGAAATGGTATGTAAACCCCGTAGTTACATATCTGCCACTGTGCTGGAGAATCCGTATAGGTGTTCGATTGTTCGAACCGTATTGCCCAAGAAATGGTTTGTAAACGCCGTATTTACATATCTGCCACTGTGTAGGAGAATCCGTATAGGTGTTCGAGTGTTCGAACCGTAATGCGCAAGAAATGGTATGTAAACCACGTATTTATATATCTGCCACTGTGCAGGAGAATCCGTATAGGTGTTCGAGTGTTCGAATCGTATTGCGCAAGAATTGGTATGTAGACCCCGTATTTACATATCTGCCACTGTACAGGAGAATCCGTGTAGGTGTTCGAGTGTTCGAACCGTATTGCGCAAGAAATGGTATGTAAACCCCGTATTTACATATCTACCACTGTGCAGGAGAATCCGTATAGGTGTTCGAGTGTTCGAACAGTAATTCGCCCGAAATGGTATGTAAAACCCGTATTTACATATCTGCCACTGTGCAGGAGAATCCGTATAGGTGTTCGAGTGTTCGAACCCTAATGCGTGAGAAATGGTAAGTAAACGCCGTATTTACATATCTGCCACTGTGCAGGAGAATCCGTATAGGTGTTTGAGTGTTCGAACCGTATTGCGCAAGAAATGGTATGTAAACCCCGTATTTACATATCTGCCACTGTGCAGGAGAATCCGTATAGGTATTCGAGTGTTCGAACCGTAATGCGCAAGAAATGGTATGTAAACCCCGTATTTACATATCTGCCACTGTGCAGGAGAATCCGTATAGGTGTACTAGTGTTCGAACCGTATTGCGCAAGAAATGGTTTGCAAACCCCGTATTTACATATCTGCCACTGTGCAGGAGAATCCGTATAGGTGTTCGAGTGTTCGAACCGCAATGCGCAAGAAATGGTACGGAAACCCCGTATTTACATATCTGCCACTGTGCAGGAGAATCCGTATAGGTGTTCGAGTGTTCGAACCGTAATGCGCAAGAAATGGTATGTAAACCCCGTATTTACATATCTGCCACTGTGCAGGAGAATCCGTATAGGTGTTCGAGTGTTCGAACCGTATTGCGCAAGAAATGGTATGTAAACCCCGTATTTACATATCTACCACTGTGCAGGAGAATCTGTATAGGTGTTCGAGTGTTCGAACCGTAATTCGCCCGAAATGGTATGTAAAACCCGTATTTACATATCTGCCACTGTGCCGGAGAATCCGTATAGGTGTTCGAGTGTTCTAACCCTAATGCATGAGAAATGGTAAGTAAACGCCGTATTTACATATCTGCCACTGTGCTGGAGAATCCGTATAGGTGTTCGAGTGTTCGAACCGTATTGCGCAAGAAATGGTATGTAAACCCCGTATTTACATATCTGCCACTGTGCAGGAGAATCTGTATAGGTATTCGAGTGTTCGAACCGTAATGCGCAAGAAATGGTATGTAAACCCCGTATTTACATATCTGCCACTGTGCAGGAGAATCCGTATAGGTGTACGAGTGTTCGAACCGTATTGCGCAAGAAATGGTTTGTAAACCCCGTATTTACATATCTGCCACTGTGCAGGAGAATCCGTATAGGTGTTCGAGTGTTCGAACCGCAATGCGCAAGAAATGGTACGGAAACCCCGTATTTACATATCTGCCACTGTGCAGGAGAATCCGTATAGGTGTTCGAGTGTTCGAACCGTAATGCGCAAGAAATGGTATGTAAACCCCGTATTTACATATCTGCCACTGTGCAGGAGAATCCGTATAGGTGTTCGAGTGTTCGAACCGTAATGCGCAAGAAATGCTATGTAAACCCCGTATTTACATATCTGCCACTGTGCAGGAGAATCCGTATAGGTGTTCGAGTGTTCGAACCGTATTGCCCAAGAAATGGTTTGTAAACGCCGTATTTACATATCTGCCACTGTGCAGGAGAATCCGTATAGGTGTTCGAGTGTTCGAACCGTAATGCGCAAGAAATGGTATGTAAACCCCGTATTTACATATCTGCCACTGTGCAGGAGAATCCGTATAGGTGTTCGAGTGTTCGAACCGTATTGCGCAAGAAATGGTATGTAAACCCCGTATTTACATATCTACCACTGTGCAGGAGAATCTGTATAGGTGTTCGAGTGTTCGAACCGTAATTCGCCCGAAATGGTATGTAAAACCCGTATTTACATATCTGCCACTGTGCCGGAGAATCCGTATAGGTGTTCGAGTGTTCTAACCCTAATGCATGAGAAATGGTAAGTAAACGTCGTATTTACATATCTGCCACTGTGCTGGAGAATCCGTATAGGTGTTCGAGTGTTCGAACCGTATTGCGCAAGAAATGGTATGTAAACCCCGTATTTACATATCTGCCACTGTGCAGGAGAATCTGTATAGGTATTCGAGTGTTCGAACCGTAATGCGCAAGAAATGGTATGTAAACCCCGTATTTACATATCTGCCACTGTGCAGGAGAATCCGTATAGGTGTACGAGTGTTCGAACCGTATTGCGCAAGAAATGGTTTGTAAACCCCGTATTTACATATCTGCCACTGTGCAGGAGAATCCGTATAGGTGTTCGAGTGTTCGAACCGCAATGCGCAAGAAATGGTACGGAAACCCCGTATTTACATATCTGCCACTGTGCAGGAGAATCCGTATAGGTGTTCGAGTGTTCGAACCGTAATGCGCAAGAAATGGTATGTAAACCCCGTATTTACATATCTGCCACTGTGCAGGAGAATCCGTATAGGTGTTCGAGTGTTCGAACCGTATTGCGCAAGAAATGGTATGTAAACCCCGTATTTACATATCTGCCACTGTGCAGGAGAATCCGTAAAGGTGTTCGAGTGTTCGAACCGTAATGCGCAAGAAATGGTATGTAAACCCCGTATTTACATATCTGCCACTGTGCAGGAGAATCCGTTTAGGTGTTCGATTGTTCGAACCGTATTGTCCAAGAAATGGTTTGCAAACGCCGTATTTACATATCTGCCACTGTGCAGGAGAATCCGTATAGGTGTTCGAGTGTACGAACCGTAATGCGCAAGAAATGGTATGTGAACCCCGTATTTACATATCTGCCACTGTGCAGGAGAATCCGTATAGGTGTTCGAGTGTTCGAACAGTAATTCGCCCGAAATGGTATGTAAAACCCGTATTTACATATATGCCACTGTGCAGGAGAATCCGTATAGGTGTTCGAGTGTTCGAACCCTAATGCGTGAGAAATGGTAGGTAAACGCCGTATTTACATATCTGCCACTGTGCAGGAGAATCCGTATAGGTGTTCGAGTGTTCGAACCGTATTGCGCAAGAAATGGTATGTAAACCCCGTATTTACATATCTGCCACTGTGCAGAAGAATCCGTATAGGTATTCGAGTGTTCGAACCGTAATGCGCAAGAAATGGTATGTAAACCCCGTATTTACATATCTGCCACTGTGCAGGAGAATCCGTATAGGTGTACGAGTGTTCGAACCGTATTGCGCAAGAAATGGTTTGTAAACCCCGTATTTACATATCTGCCACTGTGCAGGAGAATCCGTATAGGTGTTCGAGTGTTCGAACCGCAATGCGCAAGAAATGGTACGGAAACCCCGTATTTACATATCTGCCACTGTGCAGGAGAATCCGTATAGCTGTTCGAGTGTTCGAACCGTAATGCGCAAGAAATGGTATGTAAACCCCGTATTTACATATCTGCCACTGTGCAGGATAATCCGTATAGGTGTTCGAGTGTTCGAACCGTATTGCCCAAGAAATGGTTTGTAAACGCCGTATTTACATATCAGCCACTGTGCAGGAGAATCCGTATAGGTGTTCGAGTGTTCGAACCGTAATGCGCAAGAAATGGTATGTAAACCCCGTATTTACATATCTGCCACTGTGCAGGAGAATCCGTATAGGTGTTCGAGTGTTCGAACCGTATTGCGCAAGAAATGGTATGTAAACCC
The DNA here is from genome assembly GCF_055761805.1 of Camellia sinensis. NCBI lineage: Eukaryota > Viridiplantae > Streptophyta > Magnoliopsida > Ericales > Theaceae > Camellia > Camellia sinensis. The sequence goes on from NC_138974.1 coordinate 120,267,817, forward strand.
CGTATTTACATATCTACCACTGTGCAGGAGAATCCGTATAGGTGTTCGAGTGTTCGAACCGTATTGCGCAAGAAATGGTATGTAAACCCCGTATTTACATATCTACCACTGTGCAGGTGAATCCGTATAGGTGTTCGAGTGTTCGAACCGTATTGCGCAAGAAATGGTATGTAAACCCCGTATTTACATATCTGCCACTGTGCAGGAAAATCCGTATAGGTGTTCGAGTGTTCGAACCGTAATGCGCAAGAAATGGTATGTAAACCCCGTATTTACATATCTGCCACTGTGCAGGAGAATCCGTATAGGTGTTCGATTGTTCGAACCGTATTGCCCAAGAAATGGTTTGTAAACGCCGTATTTACATATCGGCCACTGTGCAGGAGAATCCGTATAGGTGTTCGAGTGTTCGAACCGTAATGCGCAAGCAATGGTATGTAAACCCCGTATTTACATATCTGCCACTGTGCAGGGGAATCCGTATAGGTGTTCGAGTGTTCGAACCGTAACGCGCAAGAAATGGTACGGAAACCCCGTATTTACATATCCGCCACTGTGCAGGAGAATCCGTATAGGTGTTCGAGTGTTCGAACCGTAATGCGCAAGAAATGGTATGTAAACCCCGTATTTACATATCTGCCATTGTGCAGGAGAATCCGTATAGGTGTTCGAGTGTTCGAACCGTAATGCGCAAGAAATGGTACGGCAACCCCGTATTTACATATCTGCCACTGTGTAGGAGAATCCGTATAGGTGTTCGAGTGTTCGAACCGTCATGCGCAAGAAATGGTATGTAAACCCCGTATTCACATATCTGCCACTGTGTAGGAGAATCCGTATAGGTGTTCGATTGTTCGAACCGTATTGCCCAAGAAATGGTTTGTAAACGCCGTATTTACATATCTGCCACTGTGCAGGAGAATCCCTATAGGTGTTCGATTGTTCGAACCGTATTGCCCAAGAAATGGTTTGTAAACGCCGTATTTACATATCTGCCACTGTGCAGGGGAATCCGTATAGGTGTTCGAGTGTTCGAACCGTAATGCGCAAGAAATGGTATGTAAACCCCGTATTTACATATCTGCCATTGTGTAGGAGAATCCGTATAGGTGTTCGAGTGTTCGAACCGTAATGCGCAAGAAATGGTACGGAAACCCCGTATTTACATATCTGCCACTGTGTAGGAGAATCCGTATAGGTGTTCGAGTGTTCGAACCGTAATGCGCAAAAAATGGAATGTAAACCCCGTATTTACATATCTGCCACTGTGCAGGAGAATCCGTATAGGTGTTCGATTGTTCGAACCGTATTGCCCAAGAAATGGTTTGTAAACGCCGTATTTACATATCTGCCACTGTGCAGGAGAATCCGTATAGGTGTTCGAGTGTTCGAACCGTAATGCGCAAGAAATGGTATATAAACCCCGTATTTACATATCTGCCACTGTGCAGGAGAATCCGTATAGGTGTTCGAGTGTTCGAACCGTAATGTGCAAGAAATGGTACGGAAACCCCGTATTTACATATCTGCCACTGTGCAGGAGAATCCGTATAGGTGTTCGAGTGTTCGAACCGTAATGCGCAAGAAATGGTACGGAAACCCCGTATTTACATATCTGCCACTGTGCTGGAGAATCCGTATAGGTGTTCGAGTGTTCGAACCGTAATGCGCAAGAAATGGTATATAAACCCCGTATTTACATATCTGCCACTGTGCAGGAGAATCCGTATAGGTGTTCGAGTGTTCGAACCGTAATGTGCAAGAAATGGTACGGAAACCCCGTATTTACATATCTGCCACTGTGCAGGAGAATCCGTATAGGTGTTCGAGTGTTCGAACCGTAATGCGCAAGAAATGGTACGGAAACCCCGTATTTACATATCTGCCACTGTGCTGGAGAATCCGTATAGGTGTTCGAGTGTTCGAACCGTAATGCGCAAGAAATGGTATGTAAACCCCGTATTTACATATCTGCCACTGTGCAGGAGAATCCGTATAGGTGTTCGAGTGTTCGAACCGTAATGCGCAAGAAATGGTATATAAACCCCGTATTTACATATCTGCCACTGTGCAGGAGAATCCGTATAGGTGTTCGATTGTTCGAACCGTATTGCCCAAGAAATGGTTTGTAAACGCCGTATTTACATATCTGCCACTGTGCAGGAGAATCCGTATAGGTGCTCGAGTGTTCTAACCGTAATGCGCAAGAAATGGTATGTAAACCCCGTATTTACATATCTGCCACTGTGCAGGAGAATCCATATAGGTGTTCGAGTGTTCGAACCGTAATGCGCAAGAAATGGTACGGAAACCCCGTATTTACATATCTGCCACTGTGCAGGAGAATCCGTATAGGTGTTCGAGTGTTCGAACCGTAATGCGCAAGAAATGGTATATAAACCCCGTATTTACATATCTGCCACTGTGCAGGAGAATCCGTATAGGTGTTCGAGTGTTCGAACCGTAATGTGCAAGAAATGGTACGGAAACCCCGTATTTACATATCTGCCACTGTGCAGGAGAATCCGTATAGGTGTTCGAGTGTTCGAACCGTAATGCGCAAGAAATGGTACGGAAACCCCGTATTTACATATCTGCCACTGTGCTGGAGAATCCGTATAGGTGTTCGAGTGTTCGAACCGTAATGCGCAAGAAATGGTATATAAACCCCGTATTTACATATCTGCCACTGTGCAGGAGAATCCGTATAGGTGTTCGAGTGTTCGAACCGTAATGTGCAAGAAATGGTACGGAAACCCCGTATTTACATATCTGCCACTGTGCAGGAGAATCCGTATAGGTGTTCGAGTGTTCGAACCGTAATGCGCAAGAAATGGTACGGAAACCCCGTATTTACATATCTGCCACTGTGCTGGAGAATCCGTATAGGTGTTCGAGTGTTCGAACCGTAATGCGCAAGAAATGGTATGTAAACCCCGTATTTACATATCTGCCACTGTGCAGGAGAATCCGTATAGGTGTTCGATTGTTCGAACCGTATTGCCCAAGAAATGGTTTGTAAACGCCGTATTTACATATCTGCCACTGTGCAGGAGAATCCGTATAGGTGCTCGAGTGTTCTAACCGTAATGCGCAAGAAATGGTATGTAAACCCCGTATTTACATATCTGCCACTGTGCAGGAGAATCCATATAGGTGTTCGAGTGTTCGAACCGTAATGCGCAAGAAATGGTACGGAAACCCCGTATTTACATATCTGCCACTGTGCAGGAGAATCCGTATATGTGTTCGAGTGTTCGAACCGTAATGCGCAAGAAATGGTATGTAAACCCCGTATTTACATATCTGCCACTGTGCAGGGGAATCCGTATAGGTGTTCGAGTGTTCGAACCGTAATGCGCAAGAAATGGTACGGAAACCCCGTATTTACATATCTGCCACTGTGCTGGAGAATCCGTATAGGTGTTCGAGTGTTCGAACCGTAATGCGCAAGAAATGGTATGTAAACCCCGTATTTACATATCTGCCACTGTGCAGGAGAATCCGTATAGGTGTTCGATTGTTCGAACCGTATTGCCCAAGAAATGGTTTGTAAACGCCGTATTTACATATCTGCCACTGTGCAGGAGAATCCGTATAGGTGTTCGTGTGTTCGAACCGTAATGCGCAAGAAATGGTATGTAAACCCGTATTTACATATCTGCCACTGTGCAGGAGAATCCGTATAGGTGTTCGAGTGTTCGAACCGTAATGCGCAAGAAATGGTACGGAAACCCCGTATTTACATATCTGCCACAGTGCAGGAGAATCCGTATAGGTGTTCGAGTGTTCGAACCGTAATGCGCAAGAAATGGTATGTAAATCCCGTATTTACATATCTGCCACTGTGCAGGAGAATCCGTATAGGTGTTCGATTGTTCGAACCGTATTGCCCAAGAAATGGTTTGTAAACGCCGTATTTACATATCTACCACTGTGCAGGAGAATCCGTATAGGTGTTCGAGTGTTCGAACCGTAATGCGCAAGAAATGGTATGTAAACCCCGTATTTACATATCTGCCACTGTGCAGGAGAATCCGTATAGGTGTTCGAGTGTTCGAACCGTAATGCGCAAGAAATCGTACGGAAACCCCGTATTTACATATCTGCCACTGTGCAGGAGAATCCGTATAGGTGTTCGAGTGTTCGAACCGTAATGCGCAAGAAATGGTATGTAAACCCCGTATTTACATATCTGCCACTGTGCAGGAGAATCCGTATAGGTGTTCGATTGTTCGAACCGTATTGCCCAAGAAATGGTTTGTAAACGCCGTATTTACATATCTGCCACTGTGCAGGAGAATCCGTATAGGTGTTCGAGTGTTCGAACAGTAATTCGCCCGAAATGGTATGTAAAACCCGTATTTACATATCTGCCACTGTGCAGGAGAATCCGTATAGGTGTTCGAGTGTTCGAACCCTAATGCGTGAGAAATGGTAAGTAAACGCCGTATTTACATATCTGCCACTGTGCAGGAGAATCCGTATAGGTGTTTGAGTGTTCGAACCGTATTGCGCAAGAAATGGTATGTAAACCCCGTATTTACATATCTGCCACTGTGCAGGAGAATCCGTATCGGTATTCGAGTGTTCGAACCGTAATGCGCAAGAAATGGTATGTAAACCCCGTATTTACATATCTGCCACTGTACAGGAGAATCCGAATAGGTATACGAGTGTTCGAACCGTATTGCGCAAGAAATGGTTTGCAAACCCCGTATTTACATATCTGCCACTGTGCAGGAGAATCCGTATAGGTGTTCGAGTGGTCGAACCGCAATGCGCAAGAAATGGTACGGAAACCCCGTATTTACATATCTGCCACTGTGCAGGAGAATCCGTATAGGTGTTCGAGTGTTCGAACCGTAATGCGCAAGAAATGGTATGTAAACCCCGTATTTACATATCTGCCATTGTGCAGGAGAATCCGTATAGGTGTTCGAGTGTTCGAACCGTAATGCGCAAGAAATGGTACGGCAACCCCGTATTTACATATCTGCCACTGTGTAGGAGAATCCGTATAGGTGTTCGAGTGTTCGAACCGTAATGCGCAAGAAATGGTATGTAAACCCCGTATTCACATATCTGCCACTGTGTAGGAGAATCCGTATAGGTGTTCGATTGTTCGAACCGTATTGCCCAAGAAATGGTTTGTAAACGCCGTATTTACATATCTGCCACTGTGCAGGAGAATCCGTATAGGTGTTCGAGTGTTCGAACCGTAATGCGCAAGAAATGGTATGTAAACCCCGTATTTACATATCTGCCATTGTGCAGGAGAATCCGTATAGGTGTTCGAGTGTTCGAACCGTAATGCGCAAGAAATGGTACGGAAACCCCGTATTTACATATCTGCCACTGTGTAGGAGAATCCGTATAGGTGTTCGAGTGTTCGAACCGTAATGCGCAAGAAATGGTATGTAAATCCCGTATTTACATATCTGCCACTGTGCAGGAGAATCCGTATAGGTGTTCGATTGTTCGAACCGTATTGCCCAAGAAATGGTTTGAAAACGCCGTATTTACATATCTGCCACTGTGCAGGAGAATCTGTATAGGTGTTCGAGTGTTCGAATCGTAATGCGCAAGAAATGGTATATAAACCCCGTATTTACATATCTGCCACTGTGCAGGAGAATCCGTATAGGTGTTCGAGTGTTCGAACCGTAATGCGCAAGAAATGGTACGGAACCCCGTATTTACATATCTGCCACTGTGCAGGAGAATCCGTATAGGTGTTCGAGTGTTCGAACCGTAATGCGCAAGAAATAGTATGTAAACCCCGTATTTACATATCTGCCACTGTGCAGGAGAATCCGTATAGGTGTTCGATTGCTCGAACCGTATTGCCCAAGAAATGGTTGGTAAACGCCGTATTTACATATCTGCCACTGTGCAGGGGAATCCGTATAGGTGCTCGAGTGTTCGAACCGTAATGCGCAAGAAATGGTATGTAAACCCCGTATTTACATATCTGCCACTGTGCAGGAGAATCCATATAGGTGTTCGAGTGTTCGAACCGTAATGCGCAAGAAATGGTACGGAAACCCCGTATTTACATATCTGCCACTGTGCAGGAGAATCCGTATATGTGTTCGAGTGTTCGACCCGTAATGCGCAAGAAATGGTATGTAAACCCCGTATTTACATATCTGCCACTGTGCAGGGGAATCCGTATAGGTGTTCGAGTGTTCGAACCGTAATGCGCAAGAAATGGTACGGAAACCCCGTATTTACATATCTGCCACTGTGCAGGAGAATCCGTATAGGTGTTCGAGTGTTCGAACCGTAATGCGCAAGAAATGGTATGTAAACCCCGTATTTACATATCTGCCACTGTGCAGGAGAATCCGTATAGGTGTTCGATTGTTCGAACCGTAATGCGCAAGAAATGGTACAGAAACCCCGTATTTACATATCTGCCACAGTGCAGGAGAATCCGTATAGGTGTTCGAGTGTTCGAACCGTAATGCGCAAGAAATGGTATGTAAACCCCGTATTTACATATCTGCCACTGTGCAGGAGAATCCGTATAGGTGTTCGATTGTTCGAACCGTATTGCCCAAGAAATGGTTTGTAAACGCCGTATTTACATATCTACCACTGTGCAGGAGAATCCGTATCGGTGTTCGAGTGTTCGAACCGTAATGCGCAAGAAATGGTATGTAAACCCCGTATTTACATATCTGCCACTGTGCAGGAGAATCCGTATAGGTGTTCGAGTGTTCGAACCGTAATGCGCAAGAAATCGTACGGAAACCCCGTATTTACATATCTGCCACTGTGCAGGAGAATCCGTATCGGTGTTCGAGTGTTCGAACCGTAATGCGCAAGAAATGGTATGTAAACCCCGTATTTACATATCTGCCACTGTGCAGGAGAATCCGTATAGGTGTTCGATTGTTCGAACCGTATTGCCCAAGAAATGGTTTGTAAACGCCGTATTTACATATCTGCCACTGTGCAGGAGAATCCGTATAGGTGTTCGAGTGTTCGAACCGTAATGCGCAAGAAATGGTATGTAAACCCCGTATTTACATATCTGCCACTGTGCAGGAGAATCCGTATAGGTGTTCGAGTGTTCGAACCGTAATGCGCAAGAAATGGTATGTAAACCCCGTATTTACATATCTGCCACTGTGCAGGAGAATCCGTATAGGTGTTCGAGTGTTCGAACCGTAATGCGGAAGAAATCGTACGGAAACCCCGTATTTACATATCTGCCACTGTGCAGGAGAATCCGTATAGGTGTTCGAGTGTTCGAACCGTAATGCGCAAGAAATGGTATGTAAACCCCGTATTTACATATCTGCCACTGTGCAGGAGAATCCGTATAGGTGTTCGATTGTTCGAACCGTATTGCCCAAGAAATGGTTTGTAAACGCCGTATTTACATATCTGCCACTGTGCAGGAGAATCCGTATAGGTGTTCGAGTGTTCGAACAGTAATTCGCCCGAAATGGTATGTAAAACCCGTATTTACATATCTGCCACTGTGCAGGAGAATCCGTATAGGTGTTCCAGTGTTCGAACCCTAATGCGTGAGAAATGGTAAGTAAACGCCGTATTTACATATCTGCCACTGTGCAGGAGAATCCGTATAGGTGTTTGACTGTTCGAACCGTATTGCGCAAGAAATGGTATGTAAACCCCGTATTTACATATCTGCCACTGTGCAGGAGAATCCGTATAGGTATTCGAGTGTTCGAACCGTAATGCGCAAGAAATGGTATGTAAACCCCGTATTTACATATCTGCCACTGTGCAGGAGAATCCGTATAGGTATACGAGTGTTCGAACCGTATTGCGCAAGAAATGGTTTGCAAACCCCGTATTTACATATCTGCCACTGTGCAGGAGAATCCGTATAGGTGTTCGAGTGTTCGAACCGCAATGCGCAAGAAATGGTACGGAAACCCCGTATTTACATATCTGCCACTGTGCAGGAGAATCCGTATAGGTGTTCGAGTGTTCGAACCGTAATGCGCAAGAAATGGTATGTAAACCCCGTATTTACATATCTGCCATTGTGCAGGAGAATCCGTATAGGTGTTCAAGTGTTCGAACCGTAATGCGCAAGAAATGGTACGGCAACCCCGTATTTACATATCTGCCACTGTGTAGGAGAATCCGTATAGGTGTTCGAGTGTTCGAACCGTAATGCGCAAGAAATGGTATGTAAACCCCGTATTCACATATCTGCCACTGTGTAGGAGAATCCGTATAGGTGTTCGATTGTTCGAACCGTATTGCCCAAGAAATGGTTTGTAAACGCCGTATTTACATATCTGCCACTGTGCAGGAGAATCCGTATAGGTGTTCGATTGTTCGAACCGTATTGCCCAAGAAATGGTTTGTAAACGCCGTATTTACATATCTGCCACTGTGCAGGAGAATCCGTATAGGTGTTCGAGTGTTCGAACCGTAATGCGCAAGAAATGGTATGTAAACCCCGTATTTACATATCTGCCAATGTGCAGGAGAATCCGTATAGGTGTTCGAGTGTTCGAACCGTAATGCGCAAGAAATGGTACGGAAACCCCGTATTTACATATCTGCCACTGTGTAGGAGAATCCGTATAGGTGTTCGAGTGTTCGAACCGTAATGCGCAAGAAATGGTATGTAAACCCCGTATTTACATATCTGCCACTGTGCAGGAGAATCCGTATAGGTGTTCGATTGTTCGAATCGTATTGCCCAAGAAATGGTTTGTAAACGCCGTATTTACATATCTGCCACTGTGCAGGAGAATCCGTATAGGTGTTCGATTGTTCGAACCGTATTGCCCAAGAAATGGTATATAAACCCCGTATTTACATATCTGCCACTGTGCAGGAGAATCCGTATAGTTGTTCGAGTGTTCGAACCGTAATGCGCAAGAAATGGTACGGAAACCCCGTATTTACATATCTGCCACTGTGCAGGAGAATCCGTATAGGTGTTCGAGTGTTCGAACCGTAATGCGCAAGAAATGGTACGGAAACCCCGTATTTACATATCTGCCACTGTGCAGGAGAATCCGTATATGTGTTCGAGTGTTCGAACCGTAATGCGCAAGAAATGGTATGTAAACCCCGTATTTACATATCTGCCACTGTGCAGGGGAATCCGTATAGGTGTTCGAGTGTTCGAACCGTAATGCGCAAGAAATGGTACGGAAACCCCGTATTTACATATCTGCCACTGTGGAGGAGAATTCGTATAGGTGTTCGAGTGTTCGAACCGTAATGCGCAAGAAATGGTATGTAAACCCCGTATTTACATATCTGCCACTGTGCAGGAGAATCCGTATAGGTGTTCGATTGTTCGAACCGTATTGCCCAAGAAATGGTTTGTAAACGCCGTATTTACATATCTGCCACTGTGCAGGAGAATCCGTATAGGTGTTCGAGTGTTCGAACCGTAATGCGCAAGAAATGGTATGTAAACCCGTATTTACATATCTGCCACTGTGCAGTAGAATCCGTATAGGTGTTCGAGTGTTCGAACCGTAATGCGCAAGAAATGGTACGGAAACCCCGTATTTACATATCTGCCACAGTGCAGGAGAATCCGTATAGGTGTTCGAGTGTTCGAACCGTAATGCGCAAGAAATGGTATGTAAACCCCGTATTTACATATCTGCCACTGTGCAGGAGAATCCGTATAGGTGTTCGATTGTTCGAACCGTATTGCCCAAGAAATGGTTTGTAAACGCCGTATTTACATATCTACCACTGTGCAGGAGAATCCGTATAGGTGTTCGAGTGTTCGAACCGTAATGCGCAAGAAATGGTATGTAAACCCCGTATTTACATATCTGCCACTGTGCAGGAGAATCCGTATAGGTGTTCGAGTGTTCGAACCGTAATGCGCAAGAAATGGTACGGAAACCCCGTATTTACATATCTGCCACTGTGCAGGAGAATCCGTATAGGTGTTCGAGTGTTCGAACCGTAATGCGCAAGAAATGGTATGTAAACCCCGTATTTACATATCTGCCACTGTGCAGGAGAATCCGTATAGGTGTTCGATTGTTCGAACCGTATTGCCCAAGAAATGGTTTGTAAACGCCGTATTTACATATCTGCCACTGTGCAGGAGAATCCGTATAGGTGTTCGAGTGTTCGAACCGTAATGCGCAAGAAATGGTATGTAAACCCCGTATTTACATATCTGCCACTGTGCAGGAGAATCCGTATAGGTGTTCGAGTGTTCAAACCGTAATGCGCAAGAAATGGTATGTAAACCCCGTATTTACATATCTGCCACTGTGCAGGAGAATCCGTATAGGTGTTCGATTGTTCGAACCGTATTGCCCAAGAAATGGTTTGTAAACGCCGTATTTACATATCTGCCACTGTGCAGGAGAATCCGTATAGGTGTTCGAGTGTTCGAACCGTAATGCGCAAGAAATGGTATATAAACGCCGTATTTACATATCTGCCACTGTGCAGGAGAATCCGTATAGGTGTTCGAGTGTTCGAACCGTAATGCGCAAGAAATGGTACGGAAACCCCGTATTTACATATCTGCCACTGTGTAGGAGAATCCGTATATGTGTTCGAGTGTTCGAACCGTAATGCGCAAGAAATGGTATGTAAACCCCGTATTTACATATCTGCCACTGTGCAGGAGAATCCGTATAGGTGTTCGAGTGTTCGAACCGTAATGCGCAAGAAATCGTACGGAAACCCCGTATTTACATATCTGCCACTGTGCAGGAGAATCCGTATAGGTGTTCGAGTGTTCGAACCGTAATGCGCAAGAAATGGTATGTAAACCCCGTATTTACATATCTGCCACTGTGCAGGAGAATCCGTATAGGTGTTCGATTGTTCGAACCGTATTGCCCAAGAAATGGTTTGTAAACGCCGTATTTACATATCTGCCACTGTGCAGGAGAATCCGTATAGGTGTTCGAGTGTTCGAACCGTAATGCGCAAGAAATGGTATGTAAACCCCGTATTTACATATCTGCCACTGTGCAGGAGAATCCGTATAGGTGTTCGAGTGTTCGAACCGTAATGCGCAAGAAATGGTATGTAAACCCCGTATTTACATATCTGCCACTGTGCAGGAGAATCCGTATAGGTGTTCGATTGTTCGAACCGTATTGCCCAAGAAATGGTTTGTAAACGCCGTATTTACATATCTGCCACTGTGCAGGAGAATCCGTATAGGTGTTCGAGTGTTCGAACCGTAATGCGCAAGAAATGGTATATAAACCCCGTATTTACATATCTGCCACTGTGCAGGAGAATCCGTATAGGTGTTCGAGTGTTCGAACCGTAATGCGCAAGAAATGGTACGGAAACCCCGTATTTACATATCTGCCACTGTGCAGGAGAATCCGTATAGGTGTTCGAGTGTTCGAACCGTAATGCGCAAGAAATGGTATGTAAACCCCGTATTTACATATCGGCCACTGTGCAGGAGAATCCGTATAGGTGTTCGATTGTTCGAACCGTATTGCCCAAGAAATGGTTTGCAAACGCCGTATTTACATATCTGCCACTGTGCAGGAGAATCCGTATAGGTGCTCGAGTGTTCTAACCGTAATGCGCAAGAAATGGTATGTAAACCCCGTATTTACATATCTGCCACTGTGCAGGAGAATCCATATAGGTGTTCGAGTGTTCGAACCGTAATGCGCAAGAAATGGTACGGAAACCCCGTATTTACATATCTGCCACTGTGCAGGAGAATCCGTATATGTGTTCGAGTGTTCGAACCGTAATGCGCAAGAAATGGTATGTAAACCCCGTATTTACATATCTGCCACTGTGCAGGGGAATCCGTATAGGTGTTCGAGTGTTCGAACCGTAATGCGCAAGAAATGGTACGGAAACCCCGTATTTACATATCTGCCACTGTGCAGGAGAATCCGTATAGGTGTTCGAGTGTTCGAACCGTAATGCGCAAGAAATGGTATGTAAACCCCGTATTTACATATCTGCCACTGTGCAGGAGAATCCGTATAGGTATTCGAGTGTTCGAACCGTAATGCGCAAGAAATCGTACGGAAACCCCGTATTTACATATCTGCCACTGTGCAGGAGAATCCGTATAGGTGTTCGAGTGTTCGAACCGTAATGCACAAGAAATGGTATGTAAACCCCGTATTTACATATCTGCCACTGTGCAGGAGAATCCGTATAGGTGTTCGAGTGTTCGAACCGTAATGCGCAAGAAATGGTATGTAAACCCCGTATTTACATATCTGCCACTGTGCAGGAGAATCCGTATAGGTGTTCGATTGTTCGAATCGTATTGCCCAAGAAATGGTTTGTAAACGCCGTATTTACATATCTGCCACTGTGCAGGAGAATCCGTATAGGTGTTCGATTGTTCGAACCGTATTGCCCAAGAAATGGTATATAAACCCCGTATTTACATATCTGCCACTGTGCAGGAGAATCCGTATAGTTGTTCGAGTGTTCGAACCGTAATGCGCAAGAAATGGTACGGAAACCCCGTATTTACATATCTGCCACTGTGCAGGAGAATCCGTATAGGTGTTCGAGTGTTCGAACCGTAATGCGCAAGAAATGGTACGGAAACCCCGTATTTACATATCTGCCACTGTGCAGGAGAATCCGTATATGTGTTCGAGTGTTCGAACCGTAATGCGCAAGAAATGGTATGTAAACCCCGTATTTACATATCTGCCACTGTGCAGGGGAATCCGTATAGGTGTTCGAGTGTTCGAACCGTAATGCGCAAGAAATGGTACGGAAACCCCGTATTTACATATCTGCCACTGTGGAGGAGAATTCGTATAGGTGTTCGAGTGTTCGAACCGTAATGCGCAAGAAATGGTATGTAAACCCCGTATTTACATATCTGCCACTGTGCAGGAGAATCCGTATAGGTGTTCGATTGTTCGAACCGTATTGCCCAAGAAATGGTTTGTAAACGCCGTATTTACATATCTGCCACTGTGCAGGAGAATCCGTATAGGTGTTCGAGTGTTCGAACCGTAATGCGCAAGAAATGGTATGTAAACCCGTATTTACATATCTGCCACTGTGCAGTAGAATCCGTATAGGTGTTCGAGTGTTCGAACCGTAATGCGCAAGAAATGGTACGGAAACCCCGTATTTACATATCTGCCACAGTGCAGGAGAATCCGTATAGGTGTTCGAGTGTTCGAACCGTAATGCGCAAGAAATGGTATGTAAACCCCGTATTTACATATCTGCCACTGTGCAGGAGAATCCGTATAGGTGTTCGATTGTTCGAACCGTATTGCCCAAGAAATGGTTTGTAAACGCCGTATTTACATATCTACCACTGTGCAGGAGAATCCGTATAGGTGTTCGAGTGTTCGAACCGTAATGCGCAAGAAATGGTATGTAAACCCCGTATTTACATATCTGCCACTGTGCAGGAGAATCCGTATAGGTGTTCGAGTGTTCGAACCGTAATGCGCAAGAAATGGTACGGAAACCCCGTATTTACATATCTGCCACTGTGCAGGAGAATCCGTATAGGTGTTCGAGTGTTCGAACCGTAATGCGCAAGAAATGGTATGTAAACCCCGTATTTACATATCTGCCACTGTGCAGGAGAATCCGTATAGGTGTTCGATTGTTCGAACCGTATTGCCCAAGAAATGGTTTGTAAACGCCGTATTTACATATCTGCCACTGTGCAGGAGAATCCGTATAGGTGTTCGAGTGTTCGAACCGTAATGCGCAAGAAATGGTATGTAAACCCCGTATTTACATATCTGCCACTGTGCAGGAGAATCCGTATAGGTGTTCGAGTGTTCAAACCGTAATGCGCAAGAAATGGTATGTAAACCCCGTATTTACATATCTGCCACTGTGCAGGAGAATCCGTATAGGTGTTCGATTGTTCGAACCGTATTGCCCAAGAAATGGTTTGTAAACGCCGTATTTACATATCTGCCACTGTGCAGGAGAATCCGTATAGGTGTTCGAGTGTTCGAACCGTAATGCGCAAGAAATGGTATATAAACGCCGTATTTACATATCTGCCACTGTGCAGGAGAATCCGTATAGGTGTTCGAGTGTTCGAACCGTAATGCGCAAGAAATGGTACGGAAACCCCGTATTTACATATCTGCCACTGTGTAGGAGAATCCGTATATGTGTTCGAGTGTTCGAACCGTAATGCGCAAGAAATGGTATGTAAACCCCGTATTTACATATCTGCCACTGTGCAGGAGAATCCGTATAGGTGTTCGAGTGTTCGAACCGTAATGCGCAAGAAATCGTACGGAAACCCCGTATTTACATATCTGCCACTGTGCAGGAGAATCCGTATAGGTGTTCGAGTGTTCGAACCGTAATGCGCAAGAAATGGTATGTAAACCCCGTATTTACATATCTGCCACTGTGCAGGAGAATCCGTATAGGTGTTCGATTGTTCGAACCGTATTGCCCAAGAAATGGTTTGTAAACGCCGTATTTACATATCTGCCACTGTGCAGGAGAATCCGTATAGGTGTTCGAGTGTTCGAACCGTAATGCGCAAGAAATGGTATGTAAACCCCGTATTTACATATCTGCCACTGTGCAGGAGAATCCGTATAGGTGTTCGAGTGTTCGAACCGTAATGCGCAAGAAATGGTATGTAAACCCCGTATTTACATATCTGCCACTGTGCAGGAGAATCCGTATAGGTGTTCGATTGTTCGAACCGTATTGCCCAAGAAATGGTTTGTAAACGCCGTATTTACATATCTGCCACTGTGCAGGAGAATCCGTATAGGTGTTCGAGTGTTCGAACCGTAATGCGCAAGAAATGGTATATAAACCCCGTATTTACATATCTGCCACTGTGCAGGAGAATCCGTATAGGTGTTCGAGTGTTCGAACCGTAATGCGCAAGAAATGGTACGGAAACCCCGTATTTACATATCTGCCACTGTGCAGGAGAATCCGTATAGGTGTTCGAGTGTTCGAACCGTAATGCGCAAGAAATGGTATGTAAACCCCGTATTTACATATCGGCCACTGTGCAGGAGAATCCGTATAGGTGTTCGATTGTTCGAACCGTATTGCCCAAGAAATGGTTTGCAAACGCCGTATTTACATATCTGCCACTGTGCAGGAGAATCCGTATAGGTGCTCGAGTGTTCTAACCGTAATGCGCAAGAAATGGTATGTAAACCCCGTATTTACATATCTGCCACTGTGCAGGAGAATCCATATAGGTGTTCGAGTGTTCGAACCGTAATGCGCAAGAAATGGTACGGAAACCCCGTATTTACATATCTGCCACTGTGCAGGAGAATCCGTATATGTGTTCGAGTGTTCGAACCGTAATGCGCAAGAAATGGTATGTAAACCCCGTATTTACATATCTGCCACTGTGCAGGGGAATCCGTATAGGTGTTCGAGTGTTCGAACCGTAATGCGCAAGAAATGGTACGGAAACCCCGTATTTACATATCTGCCACTGTGCAGGAGAATCCGTATAGGTGTTCGAGTGTTCGAACCGTAATGCGCAAGAAATGGTATGTAAACCCCGTATTTACATATCTGCCACTGTGCAGGAGAATCCGTATAGGTATTCGAGTGTTCGAACCGTAATGCGCAAGAAATCGTACGGAAACCCCGTATTTACATATCTGCCACTGTGCAGGAGAATCCGTATAGGTGTTCGAGTGTTCGAACCGTAATGCACAAGAAATGGTATGTAAACCCCGTATTTACATATCTGCCACTGTGCAGGAGAATCCGTATAGGTGTTCGAGTGTTCGAACCGTAATGCGCAAGAAATCGTACGGAAACCCCGTATTTACATATCTGCCACTGTGCAGGAGAATCCGTATAGGTGTTCGAGTGTTCGAACCGTAAAGCGCAAGAAATGGTATGTAAACCCCGTATTTACATATCTGCCACTGTGCAGGAGAATCCGTATAGGTGTTCGATTGTTCGAACCGTATTGCCCCAGAAATGGTTTGTAAACGCCGTATTTACATATCTACCACTGTGCAGGAGAATCCGTATAGGTGTTCGTGTGTTCGAACCGTAATGCGCAAGAAATGGTATGTAAACCCCGTATTTACATATCTGCCACTGTGCAGGAGAATCCGTATAGGTGTTCGAGTGTTCGAACCGTAATGCGCAAGAAATCGTACGGAAACCCCGTATTTACATATCTGCCACTGTGCAGGAGAATCCGTATAGGTGTTCGAGTGTTCGAACCGTAATGCGCAAGAAATGGTATGTAAACCCCGTATTTACATATCTGCCACTGTGCAGGAGAATCCGTATAGGTGTTCGATTGTTCGAACCGTATTGCCCAAGAAATGGTTTGTAAACGCCGTATTTACATATCTGCCACTGTGCAGGAGAATCCGTATAGGTGTTCGAGTGTTCGAACAGTAATTCGCCCGAAATGGTATGTAAAACCCGTATTTACATATCTGCCACTGTGCAGGAGAATCCGTATAGGTGTTCGAGTGTTCGAACCCTAATGCGTGAGAAATGGTAAGTAAACGCCGTATTTACATATCTGCCACTGTGCAGGAGAATCCGTATAGGTGTTTGAGTGTTCGAACCGTATTGCGCAAGAAATGGTATGTAAACCCCGTATTTACATATCTGCCACTGTGCAGGAGAATCCGTATAGGTGTTCGAGTGTTCGAACCGTAATGCGCAAGAAATGGTATGTAAACCCCGTATTTACATATCTGCCACTGTGCAGGAGAATCCGTATAGGTATACGAGTGTTCGAACCGTATTGCGCAAGAAATGGTTTGCAAACCCCGTATTTACATATCTGCCACTGTGCAGGAGAATCCGTATAGGTGTTCGAGTGTTCGAACCGCAATGCGCAAGAAATGGTACGGAAACCCCGTATTTACATATCTGCCACTGTGCAGGAGAATCCGTATAGGTGTTCGAGTGTTCGAACCGTAATGCGCAAGAAATGGTATGTAAACCCCGTATTTACATATCTGCCATTGTGCAGGAGAATCCGTATAGGTGTTCCAGTGTTCGAACCGTAATGCGCAAGAAATGGTACGGCAACCCCGTATTTACATATCTGCCACTGTGTAGGAGAATCCGTATAGGTGTTCGAGTGTTCGAACCGTAATGCGCAAGAAATGGTATGTAAACCCCGTATTCACATATCTGCCACTGTGTAGGAGAATCCGTATAGGTGTTCGATTGTTCGAACCGTATTGCCCAAGAAATGGTTTGTAAACGCCGTATTTACATATCTGCCACTGTGCAGGAGAATCCGTATAGGTGTTCGATTGTTCGAACCGTATTGCCCAAGAAATGGTTTGTAAACGCCGTATTTACATATCTGCCACTGTGCAGGAGAATCCGTATAGGTGTTCGAGTGTTCGAACCGTAATGCGCAAGAAATGGTATGTAAACCCCGTATTTACATATCTGCCATTGTGCAGGAGAATCCGTATAGGTGTTCGAGTGTTCGAACCGTAATGCGCAAGAAATGGTACGGAAACCCCGTATTTACATATCTGCCACTGTGTAGGAGAATCCGTATAGGTGTTCGAGTGTTCGAACCGTAATGCGCAAGAAATGGTATGTAAACCCCGTATTTACATATGTGCCACTGTGCAGGAGAATCCGTATAGGTGTTCGATTGTTCGAACCGTATTGCCCAAGAAATGGTTTGTAAACGCCGTATTTACATATCTGCCACTATGCAGGAGAATCCGTATAGGTGTTCGAGTGTTCGAACAGTAATTCGCCCGAAATGGTATGTAAAACCCGTATTTACATATCTGCCACTGTGCAGGAGAATCCGTATAGGTGTTCGAGTGTTCGAACCGTAATGCGCAAGAAATGGTATGTAAACCCCGTATTTACATATCTGCCACTGTGCAGGAGAATCCGTATAGGTGTTCGAGTGTTCAAACCGTAATGCGCAAGAAATGGTATGTAAACCCCGTATTTACATATCTGCCACTGTGCAGGAGAATCCGTATAGGTGTTCGATTGTTCGAACCGTATTGCCCAAGAAATGGTTTGTAAACGCCGTATTTACATATCTGCCACTGTGCAGGAGAATCCGTATAGGTGTTCGAGTGTTCGAACCGTAATGCGCAAGAAATGGTATATAAACGCCGTATTTACATATCTGCCACTGTGCAGGAGAATCCGTATAGGTGTTCGAGTGTTCGAACCGTAATGCGCAAGAAATGGTACGGAAACCCCGTATTTACATATCTGCCACTGTGTAGGAGAATCCGTATATGTGTTCGAGTGTTCGAACCGTAATGCGCAAGAAATGGTATGTAAACCCCGTATTTACATATCTGCCACTGTGCAGGAGAATCCGTATAGGTGTTCGAGTGTTCGAACCGTAATGCGCAAGAAATCGTACGGAAACCCCGTATTTACATATCTGCCACTGTGCAGGAGAATCCGTATAGGTGTTCGAGTGTTCGAACCGTAATGCGCAAGAAATGGTATGTAAACCCCGTATTTACATATCTGCCACTGTGCAGGAGAATCCGTATAGGTGTTCGATTGTTCGAACCGTATTGCCCAAGAAATGGTTTGTAAACGCCGTATTTACATATCTGCCACTGTGCAGGAGAATCCGTATAGGTGTTCGAGTGTTCGAACCGTAATGCGCAAGAAATGGTATGTAAACCCCGTATTTACATATCTGCCACTGTGCAGGAGAATCCGTATAGGTGTTCGAGTGTTCGAACCGTAATGCGCAAGAAATGGTATGTAAACCCCGTATTTACATATCTGCCACTGTGCAGGAGAATCCGTATAGGTGTTCGATTGTTCGAACCGTATTGCCCAAGAAATGGTTTGTAAACGCCGTATTTACATATCTGCCACTGTGCAGGAGAATCCGTATAGGTGTTCGAGTGTTCGAACCGTAATGCGCAAGAAATGGTATATAAACCCCGTATTTACATATCTGCCACTGTGCAGGAGAATCCGTATAGGTGTTCGAGTGTTCGAACCGTAATGCGCAAGAAATGGTACGGAAACCCCGTATTTACATATCTGCCACTGTGCAGGAGAATCCGTATAGGTGTTCGAGTGTTCGAACCGTAATGCGCAAGAAATGGTATGTAAACCCCGTATTTACATATCGGCCACTGTGCAGGAGAATCCGTATAGGTGTTCGATTGTTCGAACCGTATTGCCCAAGAAATGGTTTGCAAACGCCGTATTTACATATCTGCCACTGTGCAGGAGAATCCGTATAGGTGCTCGAGTGTTCTAACCGTAATGCGCAAGAAATGGTATGTAAACCCCGTATTTACATATCTGCCACTGTGCAGGAGAATCCATATAGGTGTTCGAGTGTTCGAACCGTAATGCGCAAGAAATGGTACGGAAACCCCGTATTTACATATCTGCCACTGTGCAGGAGAATCCGTATATGTGTTCGAGTGTTCGAACCGTAATGCGCAAGAAATGGTATGTAAACCCCGTATTTACATATCTGCCACTGTGCAGGGGAATCCGTATAGGTGTTCGAGTGTTCGAACCGTAATGCGCAAGAAATGGTACGGAAACCCCGTATTTACATATCTGCCACTGTGCAGGAGAATCCGTATAGGTGTTCGAGTGTTCGAACCGTAATGCGCAAGAAATGGTATGTAAACCCCGTATTTACATATCTGCCATTGTGCAGGAGAATCCGTATAGGTGTTCCAGTGTTCGAACCGTAATGCGCAAGAAATGGTACGGCAACCCCGTATTTACATATCTGCCACTGTGTAGGAGAATCCGTATAGGTGTTCGAGTGTTCGAACCGTAATGCGCAAGAAATGGTACGTAAACCCCGTATTTACATATCTGCCACTGTGCAGGAGAATCCGTATAGGTGTTCGATTGTTCGAACCGTATTGCCCAAGAAATGGTTTGTAAACGCCGTATTTACATATCTGCCACTGTGCAGGAGAATCCGTATAGGTGTTCGAGTGTTCGAACCGTAATGCGCAAGAAATGGTATGTAAACCCCGTATTTACATATCTGCCACTGTGCAGGAGAATCCGTATAGGTGTTCGAGTGTTCGAACCGTAATGCGCAAGAAATGCTATGTAAACCCCATATTCACATATCTGCCACTGTGTAGGAGAATCCGTATAGGTGTTCGATTGTTCGAACCGTATTGCCCAAGAAATGGTTTGTAAACGCCGTATTTACATATCTGCCACTGTGCAGGAGAATCCGTATAGGTGTTCGATTGTTCGAACCGTATTGCCCAAGAAATGGTTTGTAAACGCCGTATTTACATATCTGCCACTGTGCAGGAGAATCCGTATAGGTGTTCCAGTGTTCGAACCGTAATGCGCAAGAAATGGTATGTAAACCCCGTATTTACATATCTGCCATTGTGCAGGAGAATCCGTATAGGTGTTCGAGTGTTCGAACCGTAATGCGCAAGAAATGGTACGGAAACCCCGTATTTACATATCTGCCACTGTGTAGGAGAATCCGTATAGGTGTTCGAGTGTTCGAACCGTAATGCGCAAGAAATGGTATGTAAACCCCGTATTTACATATCTGCCACTGTGCAGGAGAATCCGTATAGGTGTTCGATTGTTCGAACCGTATTTCCCAAGAAATGGTTTGTAAACGCCGTATTTACATATCTGCCACTGTGCAGGAGAATCCGTATAGGTGTTCGAGTGTTCGAACCGTAATGCGCAAGAAATGGTATATAAACCCCGTATTTACATATCTGCCACTGTGCAGGAGAATCCGTATAGGTGTTCGAGTGTTCGAACCGTAATGCGCAAGAAATGGTACGGAAACCCCGTATTTACATATCTGCCACTGTGCAGGAGATTCCGTATAGGTGTTCGATTGTTCGAACCGTATTGCCCAAGAAATGGTTTGTAAACGCCGTATTTACATATCTGCCACTGTGCAGGAGAATCCGTATATTTGTTCGAGTGTTCGAACCGTAATGCGCAAGAAATGGTATATAAACCCCGTATTTACATATCTGCCACTGTGCAGGAGAATCCGTATAGGTGTTCGAGTGTTTGAACCGTAATGCGCAAGAAATGGTACGGAAACCCCGTATTTACATATCTGCCACTGTGCAGGAGAATCCGTATAGGTGTTCGAGTGTTCGAACCGTAATGCGCAAGAAATGGTATGTAAACCCCGTATTTACATATCTGCCACTGTGCAGGAGAATCCGTATAGGTGTTCGATTGTTCGAACCGTATTGCCCAAGAAATGGTTTGTAAACCCCGTATTTACATATCTGCCACTGTGCAGGAGAATCCGTATAGGTGCTTGAGTGTTCGAACCGTAATGCGCAAGAAATGGTATGTAAACCCCGTATTTACATATCTGCCACTGTGCAGGAGAATCCATATAGGTGTTCGAGTGTTCGAACCGTAATGCGCAAGAAATGGTACGGAAACCCCGTATTTACATATCTGCCACAGTGCAGGAGAATCCGTATATGTGTTCGAGTGTTCGAACCGTAATGCGCAAGAAATGGTATGTAAACCCCGTATTTACATATCTGCCACTGTGCAGGTGAATCCGTATAGGTGTTCGAGTGTTCGAACCGTAATGCGCAAGAAATGGTACGGAAACCCCGTATTTACATATCTGCCACTGTGCAGGAGAATCCGTATAGGTGTTCGAGTGTTCGAACCGTAATGCGCAAGAAATGGTATGTAAACCCCGTATTTACATATCTGCCACTGTGCAGGAGAATCCGTATAGGTGTTCGATTGTTCGAACCGTATTGCCCAAGAAATGGTTTGTAAACGCCGTATTTACATATCTGCCACTGTGCAGGAGAATCCGTATAGGTGTTCGAGTGTTCGAACCGTAATGCGCAAGAAATGGTATGTAAACCCGTATTTACATATCTGCCACTGTGCAGGAGAATCCGTATAGGTGTTCGAGTGTTCGAACCGTAATGCGCAAGAAATGGTACGGAAACCCCGTATTTACATATCTGCCACAGTGCAGGAGAATCCGTATAGGTGTTCGAGTGTTCGAACCGTAATGCGCAAGAAATGGTATGTAATCCCCGTATTTACATATCTGCTACTGTGCAGGAGAATCCGTATAGGTGTTCGATTGTTCGAACCGTATTGCCCAAGAAATGGTTTGTAAACGCCGTATTTACATATCTACCACTGTGCAGGAGAATCCGTATAGGTGTTCGAGTGTTCGAACCGTAATGCGCAAGAAATGGTATGTAAACCCCGTATTTACATATCTGCCACTGTGCAGGAGAATCCGTATAGGTGTTCGAGTGTTCGAACCGTAATGCGCAAGAAATCGTACGGAAACCCCGTATTTACATATCTGCCACTGTGCAGGAGAATCCGTATAGGTGTTCGAGTGTTCGAACCGTAATGCGCAAGAAATGGTATGTAAACCCCGTATTTACATATCTGCCACTGTGCAGGAGAATCCGTATAGGTGTTCGATTGTTCGAACCGTATTGCCCAAGAAATGGTTTGTAAACGCCGTATTTACATATCTGCCACTGTGCAGGAGAATCCGTATAGGTGTTCGAGTGTTCGAACCGTAATGCGCAAGAAATGGTATGTAAACCCCGTATTTACATATCTGCCACTGTGCAGGAGAATCCGTATAGGTGTTCGATTGTTCGAACCGTATTGCCCAAGAAATGGTTTGTAAACGCCGTATTTACATATCTGCCACTGTGCAGGAGAATCCGTATAGGTGTTCGAGTGTTCGAACCGTAATGCGCAAGAAATGGTATGTAAACCCCGTATTTACATATCTGCCACTGTGCAGGAGAATCCGTATAGGTGTTCGAGTGTTCGAACCGTAATGCGCAAGAAATGGTATGTAAACCCCGTATTTACATATCTGCCACTGTGCAGGAGAATCCGTATAGGTGTTCGATTGTTCGAACCGTATTGCCCAAGAAATGGTTTGTAAACGCCGTATTTACATATCTGCCACTGTGCAGGAGAATCCGTATAGGTGTTCGAGTGTTCGAACCGTAATGCGCAAGAAATGGTATGTAAACCCCGTATTTACATATCTGCCACTGTGCAGGAGAATCCGTATAGGTGTTCGAGTGTTCGAACCGTAATGCGCAAGAAATGCTATGTAAACCCCATATTCACATATCTGCCACTGTGTAGGAGAATCCGTATAGGTGTTCGATTGTTCGAACCGTATTGCCCAAGAAATTGTTTGTAAACGCCGTATTTACATATCTGCCACTGTGCAGGAGAATCCGTATAGGTGTTCGATTGTTCGAACCGTATTGCCCAAGAAATGGTTTGTAAACGCCGTATTTACATATCTGCCACTGTGCAGGAGAATCCGTATAGGTGTTCG
Organism: Camellia sinensis; assembly: GCF_055761805.1. Lineage (NCBI taxonomy): Eukaryota > Viridiplantae > Streptophyta > Magnoliopsida > Ericales > Theaceae > Camellia > Camellia sinensis. Next base: position 120,291,089 of record NC_138974.1, read on the forward strand.
AGTGTTCGAACCGTAATGCGCAAGAAATGGTATGTAAACCCCGTATTTACATATCTGCCATTGTGCAGGAGAATCCGTATAGGTGTTCGAGTGTTCGAACCGTAATGCGCAAGAAATGGTACGGAAACCCCGTATTTACATATCTGCCACTGTGTAGGAGAATCCGTATAGGTGTTCGAGTGTTCGAACCGTAATGCGCAAGAAATGGTATGTAAACCCCGTATTTACATATCTGCCACTGTGCAGGAGAATCCGTATAGGTGTTCGATTGTTCGAACCGTATTTCCCAAGAAATGGTTTGTAAACGCCGTATTTACATATCTGCCACTGTGCAGGAGAATCCGTATAGGTGTTCGAGTGTTCGAACCGTAATGCGCAAGAAATGGTATATAAACCCCGTATTTACATATCTGCCACTGTGCAGGAGAATCCGTATAGGTGTTCGAGTGTTCGAACCGTAATGCGCAAGAAATGGTACGGAAACCCCGTATTTACATATCTGCCACTGTGCAGGAGATTCCGTATAGGTGCTCGAGTGTTCGAACCGTAATGCGCAAGAAATGGTATGTAAACCCCGTATTTACATATCTGCCACTGTGCAGGAGAATCTGTATAGGTGTTCGATTGTTCGAACCGTATTGCCCAAGAAATGATTTGTAAACGCCGTATTTACATATCTGCCACTGTGCAGGAGAATCCGTATAGGTGCTCGAGTGTTCGAACCGTAATGCGCTAGAAATGGTATGTAAACCCCGTATTTACATATCTGCCACTGTGCAGGAGAATCCATATAGGTGTTCGAGTGTTCGAACCGTAATGCGCAAGAAATGGTACGGAAACCCCGTATTTACATATCTGCCACTGTGCAGGAGAATCCGTATATGTGTTCGAGTGTTCGAACCGTAATGCGCAAGAAATGGTATGTAAACCCCGTATTTACATATCTGCCACTGTGCAGGGGAATCCGTATAGGTGTTCGAGTGTTCGAACCGTAATGCGCAAGAAATGGTACGGAAACCCCGTATTTACATATCTGCCACTGTGCAGGAGAATCCGTATAGGTGTTCGAGTGTTCGAACCGTAATGCGCAAGAAATGGTATGTAAACCCCGTATTTACATATCTGCCACTGTGCAGGAGAATCCGTATAGGTGTTCGAGTGTTCGAACCGTAATGCGCCAGAAATCGTACGGAAACCCCGTATTTACATATCTGCCACTGTGCAGGAGAATCCATATAGGTGTTCGAGGGTTCGAACCGTAATGCGCAAGAAATGGTACGGAAACCCCGTATTTACATATCTGCCACTGTGCAGGAGAATCCGTATATGTGTTCGAGTGTTCGAACCGTAATGCGCAAGAAATGGTATGTAAACCCGTATTTACATATCTGCCACTGTGCAGGAGAATCCGTATAGGTGTTCGAGTGTTCGAACCGTAATGCGCAAGAAATGGTACGGAAACCCCGTATTTACATATCTGCCACAGTGCAGGAGAATCCGTATAGGTGTTCGAGTGTTCGAACCGTAATGCGCAAGAAATGGTATGTAATCCCCGTATTTACATATCTGCTACTGTGCAGGAGAATCCGTATAGGTGTTCGATTGTTCGAACCGTATTGCCCAAGAAATGGTTTGTAAACGCCGTATTTACATATCTACCACTGTGCAGGAGAATCCGTATAGGTGTTCGAGTGTTCGAACCGTAATGCGCAAGAAATGGTATGTAAACCCCGTATTTACATATCTGCCACTGTGCAGGAGAATCCGTATAGGTGTTCGAGTGTTCGAACCGTAATGCGCAAGAAATCGTACGGAAACCCCGTATTTACATATCTGCCACTGTGCAGGAGAATCCGTATAGGTGTTCGAGTGTTCGAACCGTAATGCGCAAGAAATGGTATGTAAACCCCGTATTTACATATCTGCCATTGTGCAGGAGAATCCGTATAGGTGTTCGAGTGTTCGAACCGTAATGCGCAAGAAATGGTACGGAAACCCCGTATTTACATATCTGCCACTGTGTAGGAGAATCCGTATAGGTGTTCGAGTGTTCGAACCGTAATGCGCAAGAAATGGTATGTAAACCCCGTATTTACATATCTGCCACTGTGCAGGAGAATCCGTATAGGTGTTCGATTGTTCGAACCGTATTTCCCAAGAAATGGTTTGTAAACGCCGTATTTACATATCTGCCACTGTGCAGGAGAATCCGTATAGGTGTTCGAGTGTTCGAACCGTAATGCGCAAGAAATGGTATATAAACCCCGTATTTACATATCTGCCACTGTGCAGGAGAATCCGTATAGGTGTTCGAGTGTTCGAACCGTAATGCGCAAGAAATGGTACGGAAACCCCGTATTTACATATCTGCCACTGTGCAGGAGATTCCGTATAGGTGCTCGAGTGTTCGAACCGTAATGCGCAAGAAATGGTATGTAAACCCCGTATTTACATATCTGCCACTGTGCAGGAGAATCTGTATAGGTGTTCGATTGTTCGAACCGTATTGCCCAAGAAATGATTTGTAAACGCCGTATTTACATATCTGCCACTGTGCAGGAGAATCCGTATAGGTGCTCGAGTGTTCGAACCGTAATGCGCTAGAAATGGTATGTAAACCCCGTATTTACATATCTGCCACTGTGCAGGAGAATCCATATAGGTGTTCGAGTGTTCGAACCGTAATGCGCAAGAAATGGTACGGAAACCCCGTATTTACATATCTGCCACTGTGCAGGAGAATCCGTATATGTGTTCGAGTGTTCGAACCGTAATGCGCAAGAAATGGTATGTAAACCCCGTATTTACATATCTGCCACTGTGCAGGGGAATCCGTATAGGTGTTCGAGTGTTCGAACCGTAATGCGCAAGAAATGGTACGGAAACCCCGTATTTACATATCTGCCACTGTGCAGGAGAATCCGTATAGGTGTTCGAGTGTTCGAACCGTAATGCGCAAGAAATGGTATGTAAACCCCGTATTTACATATCTGCCACTGTGCAGGAGAATCCGTATAGGTGTTCGAGTGTTCGAACCGTAATGCGCCAGAAATCGTACGGAAACCCCGTATTTACATATCTGCCACTGTGCAGGAGAATCCATATAGGTGTTCGAGGGTTCGAACCGTAATGCGCAAGAAATGGTACGGAAACCCCGTATTTACATATCTGCCACTGTGCAGGAGAATCCGTATATGTGTTCGAGTGTTCGAACCGTAATGCGCAAGAAATGGTATGTAAACCCGTATTTACATATCTGCCACTGTGCAGGAGAATCCGTATAGGTGTTCGAGTGTTCGAACCGTAATGCGCAAGAAATGGTACGGAAACCCCGTATTTACATATCTGCCACAGTGCAGGAGAATCCGTATAGGTGTTCGAGTGTTCGAACCGTAATGCGCAAGAAATGGTATGTAATCCCCGTATTTACATATCTGCTACTGTGCAGGAGAATCCGTATAGGTGTTCGATTGTTCGAACCGTATTGCCCAAGAAATGGTTTGTAAACGCCGTATTTACATATCTACCACTGTGCAGGAGAATCCGTATAGGTGTTCGAGTGTTCGAACCGTAATGCGCAAGAAATGGTATGTAAACCCCGTATTTACATATCTGCCACTGTGCAGGAGAATCCGTATAGGTGTTCGAGTGTTCGAACCGTAATGCGCAAGAAATCGTACGGAAACCCCGTATTTACATATCTGCCACTGTGCAGGAGAATCCGTATAGGTGTTCGAGTGTTCGAACCGTAATGCGCAAGAAATGGTATGTAAACCCCGTATTTACATATCTGCCACTGTGCAGGAGAATCCGTATAGGTGTTCGATTGTTCGAACCGTATTGCCCAAGAAATGGTTTGTAAACGCCGTATTTACATATCTGCCACTGTGCAGGAGAATCCGTATAGGTGTTCGAGTGTTCGAACCGTAATGCGCAAGAAATGGTATGTAAACCCCGTATTTACATATCTGCCACTGTGCAGGAGAATCCGTATAGGTGTTCGATTGTTCGAACCGTATTGCCCAAGAAATGGTTTGTAAACGCCGTATTTACATATCTGCCACTGTGCAGGAGAATCCGTATAGGTGTTCGAGTGTTCGAACCGTAATGCGCAAGAAATGGTATGTAAACCCCGTATTTACATATCTGCCACTGTGCAGGAGAATCCGTATAGGTGTTCGAGTGTTCGAACCGTAATGCGCAAGAAATGGTATGTAAACCCCGTATTTACATATCTGCCACTGTGCAGGAGAATCCGTATAGGTGTTCGATTGTTCGAACCGTATTGCCCAAGAAATGGTTTGTAAACGCCGTATTTACATATCTGCCACTGTGCAGGAGAATCCGTATAGGTGTTCGAGTGTTCGAACCGTAATGCGCAAGAAATGGTATGTAAACCCCGTATTTACATATCTGCCACTGTGCAGGAGAATCCGTATAGGTGTTCGAGTGTTCGAACCGTAATGCGCAAGAAATGCTATGTAAACCCCATATTCACATATCTGCCACTGTGTAGGAGAATCCGTATAGGTGTTCGATTGTTCGAACCGTATTGCCCAAGAAATGGTTTGTAAACGCCGTATTTACATATCTGCCACTGTGCAGGAGAATCCGTATAGGTGTTCGATTGTTCGAACCGTATTGCCCAAGAAATGGTTTGTAAACGCCGTATTTACATATCTGCCACTGTGCAGGAGAATCCGTATAGGTGTTCGAGTGTTCGAACCGTAATGCGCAAGAAATGGTATGTAAACCCCGTATTTACATATCTGCCATTGTGCAGGAGAATCCGTATAGGTGTTCGAGTGTTCGAACCGTAATGCGCAAGAAATGGTACGGAAACCCCGTATTTACATATCTGCCACTGTGTAGGAGAATCCGTATAGGTGTTCGAGTGTTCGAACCGTAATGCGCAAGAAATGGTATGTAAACCCCGTATTTACATATCTGCCACTGTGCAGGAGAATCCGTATAGGTGTTCGATTGTTCGAACCGTATTTCCCAAGAAATGGTTTGTAAACGCCGTATTTACATATCTGCCACTGTGCAGGAGAATCCGTATAGGTGTTCGAGTGTTCGAACCGTAATGCGCAAGAAATGGTATATAAACCCCGTATTTACATATCTGCCACTGTGCAGGAGAATCTGTATAGGTGTTCGAGTGTTCGAACCGTAATGCGCAAGAAATGGTACGGAAACCCCGTATTTACATATCTGCCACTGTGCAGGAGATTCCGTATAGGTGCTCGAGTGTTCGAACCGTAATGCGCAAGAAATGGTATGTAAACCCCGTATTTACATATCTGCCACTGTGCAGGAGAATCCGTATAGGTGTTCGATTGTTCGAACCGTATTGCCCAAGAAATGGTTTGTAAACGCCGTATTTACATATCTGCCACTGTGCAGGAGAATCCGTATAGGTGCTCGAGTGTTCGAACCGTAATGCGCTAGAAATGGTATGTAAACCCCGTATTTACATATCTGCCACTGTGCAGGAGAATCCATATAGGTGTTCGAGTGTTCAAACCGTAATGCGCAAGAAATGGTACGGAAACCCCGTATTTACATATCTGCCACTGTGCAGGAGAATCCGTATATGTGTTCGAGTGTTCGAACCGTAATGCGCAAGAAATGGTATGTAAACCCCGTATTTACATATCTGTCACTGTGCAGGGGAATCCGTATAGGTGTTCGAGTGTTCGAACCGTAATGCGCAAGAAATGGTACGGAAACCCCGTATTTACATATCTGCCACTGTGCAGGAGAATCCGTATAGGTGTTCGAGTGTTCGAACCGTAATGCGCAAGAAATGGTATGTAAACCCCGTATTTACATATCTGCCACTGTGCAGGAGAATCCGTATAGGTGTTCGATTGTTCGAACCGTATTGCCCAAGAAATGGTTTGTAAACGCCGTATTTACATATCTGCCACTGTGCAGGAGAATCCGTATAGGTGTTCGAGTGTTCGAACCGTAATGCGCATGAAATGGTATGTAAACCCGTATTTACATATCTGCCACTATGCAGGAGAATCCGTATAGGTGTTCGAGTGTTCGAACCGTAATGCGCAAGAAATGGTACGGAAACCCCGTATTTACATATCTGCCACAGTGCAGGAGAATCCGTATAGGTGTTCGAGTGTTCGAACCGTAATGCGCAAGAAATGGTATGTAAACCCCGTATTTACATATCTGCCACTGTGCAGGAGAATCCGTATAGGTGTTCGATTGTTCGAACCGTATTGCCCAAGAAATGGTTTGTAAATGCCGTATTTACATATCTACCACTGTGCAGGAGAATCCGTATAGGTGTTCGAGTGTTCGAACCGTAATGCGCAAGAAATGGTATGTAAACCCCGTATTTACATATCTGCCACTGTGTAGGAGAATCCGTATAGGTGTTCGAGTGTTCGAACCGTAATGCGCAAGAAATCGTACGGAAACCCCGTATTTACATATCTGCCACTGTGCAGGAGAATCCGTATAGGTGTTCGAGTGTTCGAACCGTAATGCGCAAGAAATGGTATGTAAACCCCGTATTTACATATCTGCCACTGTGCAGGAGAATCCGTATAGGTGTTCGATTGTTCGAACCGTATTGCCCAAGAAATGGTTTGTAAACGCCGTATTTACATATCTGCCACTGTGCAGGAGAATCCGTATAGGTGTTCGAGTGTTCGAACCGTAATGCGCAAGAAATGGTATGTAAACCCCGTATTTACATATCTGCCACTGTGCAGGAGAATCCGTATAGGTGTTCGAGTGTTCGAACCGTAATGCGCAAGAAATGGTATGTAAACCCCGTATTTACATATCTGCCACTGTGCAGGAGAATCCGTATAGGTGTTCGATTGTTCGAACCGTATTGCCCAAGAAATGGTTTGTAAACGCCGTATTTACATATCTGCCACTGTGCAGGAGAATCCGTATAGGTGTTCGAGTGTTCGAACCGTAATGCGCAAGAAATGGTATGTAAACCCCGTATTTACATATCTGCCACTGTGCAGGAGAATCCGTATAGGTGTTCGAGTGTTCGAACCGTAATGCGCAAGAAATGCTATGTAAACCCCATATTCACATATCTGCCACTGTGTAGGAGAATCCGTATAGGTGTTCGATTGTTCGAACCGTATTGCCCAAGAAATGGTTTGTAAACGCCGTATTTACATATCTGCCACTGTGCAGGAGAATCCGTATAGGTGTTCGATTGTTCGAACCGTATTGCCGAAGAAATGGTTTGTAAACGCCGTATTTACATATCTGCCACTGTGCAGGAGAATCCGTATAGGTGTTCGAGTGTTCGAACCGTAATGCGCAAGAAATGGTACGTAAACCCCGTATTTACATATCTGCCATTGTGCAGGAGAATCCGTATAGGTGTTCGAGTGTTCGAACCGTAATGCGCAAGAAATGGTACGGAAACCCCGTATTTACATATCTGCCACTGTGTAGGAGAATCCGTATAGGTGTTCGAGTGTTCGAACCGTAATGCGCAAGAAATGGTATGTAAACCCCGTATTTACATATCTGCCACTGTGCAGGAGAATCCGTATAGGTGTTCGATTGTTCGAACCGTATTTCCCAAGAAATGGTTTGTAAACGCCGTATTTACATATCTGCCACTGTGCAGGAGAATCCGTATAGGTGTTCGAGTGTTCGAACCGTAATGCGCAAGAAATGGTATATAAACCCCGTATTTACATATCTGCCACTGTGCAGGAGAATCCGTATAGGTGTTCGAGTGTTCGAACCGTAATGCGCAAGAAATGGTACGGAAACCCCGTATTTACATATCTGCCACTGTGCAGGAGATTCCGTATAGGTGCTCGAGTGTTCGAACCGTAATGCGCAAGAAATGGTATGTAAACCCCGTATTTACATATCTGCCACTGTGCAGGAGAATCCGTATAGGTGTTCGATTGTTCGAACCGTATTGCCCAAGAAATGGTTTGTAAACGCCATATTTACATATCTGCCACTGTGCAGGAGAATCCGTATAGGTGCTCGAGTGTTCGAACCGTAATGCGCTAGAAATGGTATGTAAACCCCGTATTTACATATCTGCCACTGTGCAGGAGAATCCATATAGGTGTTCGAGTGTTCAAACCGTAATGCGCAAGAAATGGTACGGAAACCCCGTATTTACATATCTGCCACTGTGCAGGAGAATCCGTATATGTGTTCGAGTGTTCGAACCGTAATGCGCAAGAAATGGTATGTAAACCCCGTATTTACATATCTGCCACTGTGCAGGGGAATCCGTATAGGTGTTCGAGTGTTCGAACCGTAATGCGCAAGAAATGGTACGGAAACCCCGTATTTACATATCTGCCACTGTGCAGGAGAATCCGTATAGGTGTTCGAGTGTTCGAACCGTAATGCGCAAGAAATGGTATGTAAACCCCGTATTTACATATCTGCCACTGTGCAGGAGAATCCGTATAGGTGTTCGATTGTTCGAACCGTATTGCCCAAGAAATGGTTTGTAAACGCCGTATTTACATATCTGCCACTGTGCAGGAGAATCCGTATAGGTGTTCGAGTGTTCGAACCGTAATGCGCATGAAATGGTATGTAAACCCGTATTTACATATCTGCCACTATGCAGGAGAATCCGTATAGGTGTTCGAGTGTTCGAACCGTAATGCGCAAGAAATGGTACGGAAACCCCGTATTTACATATCTGCCACAGTGCAGGAGAATCCGTATAGGTGTTCGAGTGTTCGAACCGTAATGCGCATGAAATGGTATGTAAACCCCGTATTTACATATCTGCCACTGTGCAGGAGAATCCGTATAGGTGTTCGATTGTTCGAACCGTATTGCCCAAGAAATGGTTTGTAAATGCCGTATTTACATATCTACCACTGTGCAGGAGAATCCGTATAGGTGTTCGAGTGTTCGAACCGTAATGCGCAAGAAATGGTATGTAAACCCCGTATTTACATATCTGCCACTGTGTAGGAGAATCCGTATAGGTGTTCGAGTGTTCGAACCGTAATGCGCAAGAAATCGTACGGAAACCCCGTATTTACATATCTGCCACTGTGCAGGAGAATCCGTATAGGTGTTCGAGTGTTCGAACCGTAATGCGCAAGAAATGGTATGTAAACCCCGTATTTACATATCTGCCACTGTGCAGGAGAATCCGTATAGGTGTTCGATTGTTCGAACCGTATTGCCCAAGAAATGGTTTGTAAACGCCGTATTTACATATCTGCCACTGTGCAGGAGAATCCGTATAGGTGTTCGAGTGTTCGAACCGTAATGCGCAAGAAATGGTATGTAAACCCCGTATTTACATATCTGCCACTGTGCAGGAGAATCCGTATAGGTGTTCGAGTGTTCGAACCGTAATGCGCAAGAAATGGTATGTAAACCCCGTATTTACATATCTGCCACTGTGCAGGAGAATCCGTATAGGTGTTCGATTGTTCGAACCGTATTGCCCAAGAAATGGTTTGTAAACGCCGTATTTACATATCTGCCACTGTGCAGGAGAATCCGTATAGGTGTTCGAGTGTTCGAACCGTAATGCGCAGGAAATCGTACGGAAACCCCGTATTTACATATCTGCCACTGTGCAGGAGAATCCGTATAGGTGTTCGAGTGTTCGAACCGTAATGCGCAAGAAATGGTATGTAAACCCCGTATTTACAAATCTGCCACTGTGCAGGAGAATCCGTATAGGTGTTCGATTGTTCGAACCGTATTGCCCAAGAAATGGTTTGTAAACGCCGTATTTACATATCTGCCACTGTGCAGGTGAATCCGTATAGGTGTTCGAGTGTTCGAACCGTAATGCGCAAGAAATGGTATGTAAACCCCGTATTTACATATCTGCCACTGTGCAGGAGAATCCGTATAGGTGTTCGAGTGTTCGAACCGTAATGCGCAAGAAATGGTGCGGAAACCCCGTATTTACATATCTGCCACTGTGCAGGAGAATCCGTATAGGTGTTCGAGTGTTCGAACCGTAATGCGCAAGAAATGGTATGTAAACCCCGTATTTACATATCTCCCACTGTGCAGGAGAATCCGTATAAGTGTTCGATTGTTCGAACCGTATTGCCCAAGAAATGGTTTGTAAACGCCGTATTTACATATCTGCCACTGTGCAGGAGAATCCGTATAGGTGCTCAGGTGTTCGAACCGTAATGCGCAAGAAATGGTATGTAAACCCCGTATTTACATATCTGCCACTGTGCAGGAGAATCCGTATAGCTGTTCGAGTGTTCGAACCGTAATGCGCAAGAAATGGTACGGAAACCCCGTATTTACATATCTGCCACTGTGCAGGAGAATCCGTATAGGTGTTCGAGTGTTCGAACCGTAATGCGCAAGAAATGGTATGTAAACCCCGTAGTTACATATCTGCCACTGTGCAGGAGAATCCGTATAGGTGTTCGATTGTTCGAACCGTATTGCCCAAGAAATGGTTTGTAAACGCCGTATTTACATATCTGCCACTGTGCAGGAGAATCCGTATAGGTGTTCGAGTGTTCGAACCGTAATGCGCAAGAAATGGTATGTAAACCACGTATTTATATATCTGCCACTGTGCAGGAGAATCCGTATAGGTGTTCGAGTGTTCGAATCGTATTGCGCAAGAATTGGTATGTAGACCCCGTATTTACATATCTGCCACTGTAAAGGAGAATCCGCATAGGTGTTCGAGTGTTCGAACCGTATTGCGCAAGAAATGGTATGTAAACCCCGTATTTACATATCTGCCACTGTGCAGGAGAATCCGTATAGGTGTTCGATTGTTCGAACCGTATTGCCCAAGAAATGGTTTGTAAACGCCGTATTTACATATCTGCCACTGTGCAGGAGAATCCGTATAGGTGTTCGAGTGTTCGAACCGTAATGCGCATGAAATGGTATGTAAACCCGTATTTACATATCTGCCACTATGCAGGAGAATCCGTATAGGTGTTCGAGTGTTCGAACCGTAATGCGCAAGAAATGGTACGGAAACCCCGTATTTACATATCTGCCACAGTGCAGGAGAATCCGTATAGGTGTTCGAGTGTTCGAACCGTAATGCGCATGAAATGGTATGTAAACCCCGTATTTACATATCTGCCACTGTGCAGGAGAATCCGTATAGGTGTTCGATTGTTCGAACCGTATTGCCCAAGAAATGGTTTGTAAATGCCGTATTTACATATCTACCACTGTGCAGGAGAATCCGTATAGGTGTTCGAGTGTTCGAACCGTAATGCGCAAGAAATGGTATGTAAACCCCGTATTTACATATCTGCCACTGTGTAGGAGAATCCGTATAGGTGTTCGAGTGTTCGAACCGTAATGCGCAAGAAATCGTACGGAAACCCCGTATTTACATATCTGCCACTGTGCAGGAGAATCCGTATAGGTGTTCGAGTGTTCGAACCGTAATGCGCAAGAAATGGTATGTAAACCCCGTATTTACATATCTGCCACTGTGCAGGAGAATCCGTATAGGTGTTCGATTGTTCGAACCGTATTGCCCAAGAAATGGTTTGTAAACCCCGTATTTACATATCTGCCACTGTGCAGGAGAATCCGTATAGGTGTTCGAGTGTTCGAACCGTAATGCGCAAGAAATGGTATGTAAACCCCGTATTTACATATCTGCCACTGTGCAGGAGAATCCGTATAGGTGTTCGAGTGTTCGAACCGTAATGCGCAAGAAATGGTATGTAAACCCCGTATTTACATATCTGCCACTGTGCAGGAGAATCCGTATAGGTGTTCGATTGTTCGAACCGTATTGCCCAAGAAATGGTTTGTAAACGCCGTATTTACATATCTGCCACTGTGCAGGAGAATCCGTATAGGTGTTCGAGTGTTCGAACCGTAATGCGCAGGAAATCGTACGGAAACCCCGTATTTACATATCTGCCACTGTGCAGGAGAATCCGTATAGGTGTTCGAGTGTTCGAACCGTAATGCGCAAGAAATGGTATGTAAACCCCGTATTTACATATCTGCCACTGTGCAGGAGAATCCGTATAGGTGTTCGATTGTTCGAACCGTATTGCCCAAGAAATGGTTTGTAAACGCCGTATTTACATATCTGCCACTGTGCAGGTGAATCCGTATAGGTGTTCGAGTGTTCGAACCGTAATGCGCAAGAAATGGTATGTAAACCCCGTATTTACATATCTGCCACTGTGCAGGAGAATCCGTATAGGTGTTCGAGTGTTCGAACCGTAATGCGCAAGAAATGGTGCGGAAACCCCGTATTTACATATCTGCCACTGTGCAGGAGAATCCGTATAGGTGTTCGAGTGTTCGAACCGTAATGCGCAAGAAATGGTATGTAAACCCCGTATTTACATATCTCCCACTGTGCAGGAGAATCCGTATAAGTGTTCGATTGTTCGAACCGTATTGCCCAAGAAATGGTTTGTAAACGCCGTATTTACATATCTGCCACTGTGCAGGAGAATCCGTATAGGTGCTCAGGTGTTCGAACCGTAATGCGCAAGAAATGGTATGTAAACCCCGTATTTACATATCTGCCACTGTGCAGGAGAATCCGTATAGCTGTTCGAGTGTTCGAACCGTAATGCGCAAGAAATGGTACGGAAACCCCGTATTTACATATCTGCCACTGTGCAGGAGAATCCGTATAGGTGTTCGAGTGTTCGAACCGTAATGCGCAAGAAATGGTATGTAAACCCCGTAGTTGCATATCTGCCACTGTGCAGGAGAATCCGTATAGGTGTTCGATTGTTCGAACCGTATTGCCCAAGAAATGGTTTGTAAACGCCGTATTTACATATCTGCCACTGTGCAGGAGAATCCGTATAGGTGTTCGAGTGTTCGAACCGTAATGCGCAAGAAATGGTATGTAAACCACGTATTTATATATCTGCCACTGTGCAGGAGAATCCGTATAGGTGTTCGAGTGTTCGAATCGTATTGCGCAAGAATTGGTATGTAGACCCCGTATTTACATATCTGCCACTGTAAAGGAGAATCCGCATAGGTGTTCGAGTGTTCGAACCGTATTGCGCAAGAAATGGTATGTAAACCCCGTATTTACATATCTACCACTGTGCAGGAGAATCCGTATAGGTGTTCGAGTGTTCGACCAGTAATTCGCCCGAAATGGTATGTAAAACCCGTATTTACATATCTGCCACTGTGCAGGAGAATCCGTATAGGTGTTCGAGTGTTCGAACCCTAATGCGTGAGAAATGGTAAGTAAACGCCGTATTTACATATCTGCCACTGTGCAGGAGAATCCGTATAGGTGTTTGAGTGTTCGAACCGTATTGCGCAAGAAATGGTATGTAAACCCCGTATTTACATATCTGCCACTGTGCAGGAGAATCCGTATAGGTATTCGAGTGTTCGAACCGTAATGCGCAAGAAATGGTATGTAAACCCCGTATTTACATATCTGCCACTGTGCAGGAGAATCCGTATAGGTATACGAGTGTTCGAACCGTATTGCGCAAGAAATGGTTTGCGAACCCCGTATTTACATATCTGCCACTGTGCAGGAGAATCCGTATAGGTGTTCGAGTGTTCGAACCGCAATGCGCAAGAAATGGTACGGAAACCCCGTATTTACATATCTGCCACTGTGCAGGAGAATCCGTATAGGTGTTCGAGTGTTCGAACCGTAATGCGCAAGAAATGGTATGTAAACCCCTTATTTACATATCTGCCACTGTGCAGGAGAATCCATATAGGTGTTCGAGTGTTCGAACCGTAATGCGCAAGAAATGGTACGGAAACCCCGTATTTACATATCTGCCACTGTGCAGGAGAATCCGTATATGTGTTCGAGTGTTCGAACCGTAATGCGCAAGAAATGGTATGTAAACCCCGTATTTACATATCTGCCACTGTGCAGGAGAATCCGTATAGGTGTTCGAGTGTTCGAACCGTAATGCGCAAGAAATGGTACGGAAACCCCGTATTTACATATCTGCCACTGTGCAGGAGAATCCGTATAGGTGTTCGAGTGTTCGAACCGTAATACGCAAGAAATGGTATGTAAACCCCGTATTTACATATCTGCCACTGTGTAGGAGAATCCGTATAGGTGTTCGATTGTTCGAACTGTATTGCCCAAGAAATGGTTTGTAAACGCCGTATTTACATATCTGCCACTGTGCTGGAGAATCCGTATAGGTGTTCGAGTGTTCGAACCGTAATGCGCAAGAAATGGTATGTAAACCCGTATTTACATATCTGCCACTGTGCAGGAGAATCCGTATAGGTGTTCGAGTGTTCGAACCGTAATGCGCAAGAAATGGTACGGAAACCCCGTATTTACATATCTGCCACAGTGCAGGAGAATCCGTATAGGTGTTCGAGTGGTCGAACCGTAATGCGCAAGAAATGGTATGTAAACCCCGTATTTACATATCTGCCACTGTGCAGGAGAATCCGTATAGGTGTTCGATTGTTCGAACCGTATTGCCCAAGAAATGGTTTGTAAACGCCGTCTTTACATATCTACCACTGTGCAGGAGAATCCGTATAGGTGTTCTAGTGTTCGAACCGTAATGCGCATGAAATGGTATGTAAACCCCGAATTTACATATCTGCCACTGTCCAGGAGAAACCGTATAGGTGTTCGAGTGTTCGAACCGTAATGCGCAAGAAATGGTACGGAAACCCCGTATTTACATATCTGCCACTGTGCAGGAGAATCCGTATAGGTGTTCGAGTGTTCGAACCGTAATGCGCAAGAAATGGTTTGTAAACCCCGTATTTACATATCTGCCACTGTGCAGGAGAATCCGTATAGGTGTTCGATTGTTCGAACCGTATTGCCCAAGAAATGGTTTGTAAACGACGTATTTACATATCTGCCACTGTGCGGGAGAATCCGTATAGGTGTTCGAGTGTTCGAACCGTAATGCGCAAGAAATGGTATGTAAACCCCGTATTTACATATCTGCCACTGTGCAGGAGAATCCGTATAGGTGTTCGAGTGTTCGAACCGTAATGCGCAAGAAATGGTACGGAAACCCCGTATTTACATATCTGCCACTGTGCTGGAGAATCCGTATAGGTGTTCGAGTGTTCGAACCATAATGCGCAAGAAATGGTATGTAAACCCCGTATTTACATATCTGCCACTGTGCAGGAGAATCCGTATAGCTGTTCGAGTGTTCGAACCGTAATGCGCAAGAAATGGTACGGAAACCCCGTATTTACATATCTGCCACTGTGCAGGAGAATCCGTATAGGTGTTCGAGCGTTCGAACCGTAATGCGCAAGAAATGGTATGTAAACCCCGTAGTTACGTATCTGCCACTGTGCAGGAGAATCCGTATAGGTGTTCGATTGTTCGAACCGTATTGCCCAAGAAATGGTTTGTAAACGCCGTATTTACATATCTGCCACTGTGCAGGAGAATCCGTATAGGTGTTCGAGTGTTCGAACCGTAATGCGCAAGAAATGGTATGTAAACCACGTATTTATATATCTGCCACTGTGCAGGAGAATCCGTATAGGTGTTCGAGTATTCGAATCGTATTGCGCAAGAATTGGTATGTAGACCCCGTATTTACATATCTGCCACTGTACAGGAGAATCCGTATAGGTGTTCGAGTGTTCGAATCGTATTGCGCAAGAAATGGTATGTAAACCCCGTATTTACATATCTACCACTGTGCAGGAGAATCCGTATAGGTGTTCGAGTGTTCGAACAGTAATTCGCCCGAAATGGTATGTAAAACCCGTATTTACATATCTGCCACTGTGCAGGAGAATCCGTATAGGTGTTCGAGTGTTCGAACCCTAATGCGTGAGAAATGGTAAGTAAACGCCGTATTTGCATATCTGCCACTGTGCAGGAGAATCCGTATAGGTGTTTGAGTGTTCGAACCGTATTGCGCAAGAAATGGTATGTAAACCCCGTATTTACATATCTGCCACTGTGCAGGAGAATGCGTATAGGTATTCGAGTGTTCGAATCGTAATGCGCAAGAAATGGTATGTAAACCCCGTATTTACATATCTGCCACTGTGCAGGAGAATCCGTATAGGTATACGAGTGTTCGAACCGTATTGCGCAAGAAATGGTTTGCAAACCCCGTATTTACATATCTGCCACTGTGCAGGAGAATCCGTATAGGTGTTCGAGTGTTCGAACCGCAATGCGCAAGAAATGGTACGGAAACCCCGTATTTACATATCTGCCACTGTGCAGGAGAATCCGTATAGGTGTTCGAGTGTTCGAACCGTAATGCGCAAGAAATGGTATGTAAACCCCGTATTTACATATCTGCCACTGTGCAGGAGAATCCGTATAGGTGTTCGAGTGTTCGAACAGTA
Organism: Camellia sinensis; assembly: GCF_055761805.1. NCBI lineage: Eukaryota > Viridiplantae > Streptophyta > Magnoliopsida > Ericales > Theaceae > Camellia > Camellia sinensis. The sequence goes on from NC_138974.1 coordinate 120,307,385, forward strand.
ATTCGCCCGAAATGGTATGTAAAACCCGTATTTACATATATGCCACTGTGCAGGAGAATCCGTATAGGTGTTCGAGTGTTCGAACCCTAATGCGTGAGAAATGGTAAGTAAACGCCGTATTTACATATCTGCCACTGTGCAGGAGAATCCGTATAGGTGTTCGAGTGTTCGAACCGTATTGCGCAAGAAATGGTATGTAAACCCCGTATTTACATATCTGCCACTGTGCAGGAGAATCCGTATAGGTATTCGAGTGTTCGAACCGTAATACGCAAGAAATGGTATGTAAACCCCGTATTTACATATCTGCCACTGTGCAGGAGAATCCGTATAGGTGTACGAGTGTTCGAACCGTATTGCGCAAGAAATGGTTTGTAAACCCCGTATTTACATATCTGCCACTGTGCAGGAGAATCCGTATAGGTGTTCGAGTGTTCGAACCGCAATGCGCAAGAAATGGTACGGAAACCCCGTATTTACATATCTGCCACTGTGCAGGAGAATCCGTATAGGTGTTCGAGTGTTCGAACCGTAATGCGCAAGAAATGGTATGTAAACCCCGTATTTACATATCTGCCACTGTGCAGGAGAATCCGTATAGGTGTTCGATTGTTCGAACCGTATTGCCCAAGAAATGGTTTGTAAACGCCGTATTTACATATCTGCCACTGTGCAGGAGAATCCGTATAGGTGCTCGGGTGTTCGAACCGTAATGCGCAAGAAATGGTATGTAAACCCCGTATTTACATATCTGCCACTGTGCAGGAGAATCCATATAGGTGTTCGAGGGTTCGAACCGTAATGCGCAAGAAATGGTACGGAAACCCCGTATTTACATATCTGCCACTGTGCAGGAGAATCCGTATATGTGTTCGAGTGTTCGAACCGTAATGCGCAAGAAATGGTATGTAAACCCCGTATTTACATATCTGCCACTGTGCAGGAGAATCCGTATAGGTGTTCGAGTGTTCGAACCGTAATGCGCAAGAAATGGTACGGAAACCCCGTATTTACATATCTGCCACTGTGCAGGAGAATCCGTATAGGTGTTCGAGTGTTCGAACCGTAATGCGCAAGAAATGGTATGTAAACCCCGTATTTACATATCTGCCACTGTGCAGGAGAATCCGTATAGGTGTTCGATTGTTCGAACCGTATTGCCCAAGAAATGGTTTGTAAACGCCGTATTTACATATCTGCCACTGTGCAGGAGAATCCGTATAGGTGTTCGAGTGTTCGAACCGTAATGCGCAAGAAATGGTATGTAAACCCCGTATTTACATATCTGCCACTGTGCAGGAGAATCCGTATAGGTGTTCGAGTGTTCGAACCGTAATGCGCAAGAAATGGTACGGAAACCCCGTATTTACATATCTGCCACAGTGCAGGAGAATCCGTATAGGTGTTCGAGTGTTCGAACCGTAATGCGCAAGAAATGGTATGTAAACCCCGTATTTACATATCTGCCACTGTGCAGGAGAATCCGTATAGGTGTTCGATTGTTCGAACCGTATTGCCCAAGAAATGGTTTGTAAACGCCGTATTTACATATCTACCACTGTGCAGGAGAATCCGTATAGGTGTTCGAGTGTTCGAACCGTAATGCGCAAGAAATGGTATGTAAACCCCGTATTTACATATCTGCCACTGTCCAGGAGAATCCGTATAGGTGTTCGAGTGTCCGAACCGTAATGCGCAAGAAATGGTACGGAAACCCCGTATTTACATATCTGCCACTGTGCAGGAGAATCCGTATAGGTGTTCGAGTGTTCGAACCGTAATGCGCAAGAAATGGTTTGTAAACCCCGTATTTACATATCTGCCACTGTGCAGGAGATTCCGTATAGGTGTTCGATTGTTCGAACCGTATCGCCCAAGAAATGGTTTGTAAACGCCGTATTTACATATCTGCCACTGTGCGGGAGAATCCGTATAGGTGTTCGAGTGTTCGAACCGTAATGCGCAAGAAATGGTATGTAAACCCCGTATTTACATATCTGCCACTGTGCAGGAGAATCCGTATAGGTGTTCGAGTGTTCGAACCGTAATGCGCAAGAAATGGTACGGAAACCCCGTATTTACATATCTGCCACTGTGCAGGAGAATCCATATAGGTGTTCGAGTGTTCGAACCATAATGCGCAAGAAATGGTATGTAAACCCCGTATTTACATATCTGCCACTGTGCAGGAGAATCCGTATAGCTGTTCGAGTGTTCGAACCGTAATGCGCAAGAAATGGTACGGAAACCCCGTATTTACATATCTGCCACTGTGCAGGAGAATCCGTATAGGTGTTTGAGCGTTCGAACCGTAATGCGCAAGAAATGGTATGTAAACCCCGTAGTTACGTATCTGCCACTGTGCAGGAGAATCCGTATAGGTGTTCGATTGTTCGAACCGTATTGCCCAAGAAATGGTTTGTAAACGCCGTATTTACATATCTGCCACTGTGCAGGAGAATCCGTATAGGTGTTCGAGTGTTCGAACCGTAATGCGCAAGAAATGGTATGTAAACCACGTATTTATATATCTGCCACTGTGCAGGAGAATCCGTATAGGTGTTCGAGTGTTCGAATCGTATTGCGCAAGAATTGGTATGTAGACCCCGTATTTACATATCTGCCACTGTACAGGAGAATCCGTATAGGTGTTCGAGTGTTCGAACCGTATTGCGCAAGAAATGGTATGTAAACCCCGTATTTACATATCTACCACTGTGCAGGAGAATCCGTATAGGTGTTCGAGTGTTCGAACCGTAATGCGCAAGAAATGGTATGTAAACCCCGTATTTACATATCTGCCACTGTGCAGGAGAATCCGTATAGGTGTTCGATTGTTCGAACCGTATTGCCCAAGAAATGGTTTGTAAACGCCGTATTTACATATCTGCCACTGTGCAGGAGAATCCGTATAGGTGTTCGAGTGTTCGAACCGTAATGCGCAAGAAATGGTATGTAAACCCGTATTTACATATCTGCCACTGTGCAGGAGAATCCGTATAGGTGTTCGAGTGTTCGAACCGTAATGCGCAAGAAATGGTACGAAAACCTCGTATTTACATATCTGCCACAGTGCAGGAGAATCCGTATAGGTGTTCGAGTGTTCGAACCGTAATGCGCAAGAAATGGTATGTAAACCCCGTATTTACATATCTGCCACTGTGCAGGAGAATCCGTATAGGTGTTCGATTGTTCGAACCGTATTGCCCAAGAAATGGTTTGTAAACGCCGTATTTACATATCTACCACTGTGCAGGAGAATCCGTATAGGTGTTCGAGTGTTCGAACCGTAATGCGCAAGAAATGGTATGTAAACCCCGTATTTACATATCTGCCACTGTCCAGGAGAATCCGTATAGGTGTTCGAGTGTTCGAACCGTAATGCGCAAGAAATGGTACGGAAACCCCGTATTTACATATCTGCCACTGTGCAGGAGAATCCGTATAGGTGTTCGAGTGTTCGAACCGTAATGCGCAAGAAATGGTTTGTAAACCCCGTATTTACATATCTGCCACTGTGCAGGAGAATCCGTATAGGTGTTCGATTGTTCGAACCGTATTGCCCAAGAAATGGTTTGTAAACGCCGTATTTACATATCTGCCACTGTGCGGGAGAATCCGTATAGGTGTTCGAGTGTTCGAACCGTAATGCGCAAGAAATGGTATGTAAACCCCGTATTTACATATCTGCCACTGTGCAGGAGAATCCGTATAGGTGTTCGAGTGTTCGAACCGTAATGCGCAAGAAATGGTACGGAAACCCCGTATTTACATATCTGCCACTGTGCAGGAGAATCCGTATAGGTGTTCGAGTGTTCGAACCATAATGCGCAAGAAATGGTATGTAAACCCCGTATTTACATATCTGCCACTGTGCAGGAGAATCCGTATAGCTGTTCGAGTGTTCGAACCGTAATGCGCAAGAAATGGTACGGAAACCCCGTATTTACATATCTGCCACTGTGCAGGAGAATCCGTATAGGTGTTCGAGCGTTCGAACCGTAATGCGCAAGAAATGGTATGTAAACCCCGTAGTTACGTATCTGCCACTGTGCAGGAGAATCCGTATAGGTGTTCGATTGTTCGAACCGTATTGCCCAAGAAATGGTTTGTAAACGCCGTATTTACATATCTGCCACTGTGCAGGAGAATCCGTATAGGTGTTCGAGTGTTCGAACCGTAATGCGCAAGAAATGGTATGTAAACCACGTATTTATATATCTGCCACTGTGCCGGAGAATCCGTATAGGTGTTCGAGTGTTCGAATCGTATTGCGCAAGAATTGGTATGTAGACCCCGTATTTACATATCTGCCACTGTACAGGAGAATCCGTATAGGTGTTCGAGTGTTCGAATCGTATTGCGCAAGAAATGGTATGTAAACCCCGTATTTACATATCTACCACTGTGCAGGAGAATCCGTATAGGTGTTCGAGTGTTCGAACAGTAATTCGCCCGAAATGGTATGTAAAACCCGTATTTACATATCTGCCACTGTGCAGGAGAATCCGTATAGGTGTTCGAGTGTTCGAACCCTAATGCGTGAGAAATGGTAAGTAAACGCCGTATTTGCATATCTGCCACTGTGCAGGAGAATCCGTATAGGTGTTTGAGTGTTCGAACCGTATTGCGCAAGAAATGGTATGTAAACCCCGTATTTACATATCTGCCACTGTGCAGGAGAATGCGTATAGGTATTCGAGTGTTCGAATCGTAATGCGCAAGAAATGGTATGTAAACCCCGTATTTACATATCTGCCACTGTGCAGGAGAATCCGTATAGGTATACGAGTGTTCGAGCCGTATTGCGCAAGAAATGGTTTGCAAACCCCGTATTTACATATCTGCCACTGTGCAGGAGAATCCGTATAGGTGTTCGAGTGTTCGAACCGCAATGCGCAAGAAATGGTACGGAAACCCCGTATTTACATATCTGCCACTGTGCAGGAGAATCCGTATAGGTGTTCGAGTGTTCGAACCGTAATGCGCAAGAAATGGTATGTAAACCCCGTATTTACATATCTGCCACTGTGCAGGAGAATCCGTATAGGTGTTCGAGTGTTCGAACAGTAATTCGCCCGAAATGGTATGTAAAACCCGTATTTACATATATGCCACTGTGCAGGAGAATCCGTATAGGTGTTCGAGTGTTCGAACCCTAATGCGTGAGAAATGGTAAGTAAACGCCGTATTTACATATCTGCCACTGTGCAGGAGAATCCGTATAGGTGTTCGAGTGTTCGAACCGTATTGCGCAAGAAATGGTATGTAAACCCCGTATTTACATATCTGCCACTGTGCAGGAGAATCCGTATAGGTATTCGAGTGTTCGAACCGTAATACGCAAGAAATGGTATGTAAACCCCGTATTTACATATCTGCCACTGTGCAGGAGAATCCGTATAGGTGTACGAGTGTTCGAACCGTATTGCGCAAGAAATGGTTTGTAAACCCCGTATTTACATATCTGCCACTGTGCAGGAGAATCCGTATAGGTGTTCGAGTGTTCGAACCGCAATGCGCAAGAAATGGTACGGAAACCCCGTATTTACATATCTGCCACTGTGCAGGAGAATCCGTATAGGTGTTTGAGTGTTCGAACCGTAATGCGCAAGAAATGGTATGTAAACCCCGTATTTACATATCTGCCACTGTGCAGGAGAATCCGTATAGGTGTTCGATTGTTCGAACCGTATTGCCCAAGAAATGGTTTGTAAACGCCGTATTTACATATCTGCCACTGTGCAGGAGAATCCGTATAGGTGCTCGGGTGTTCGAACCGTAATGCGCAAGAAATGGTATGTAAACCCCGTATTTACATATCTGCCACTGTGCAGGAGAATCCATATAGGTGTTCGAGGGTTCGAACCGTAATGCGCAAGAAATGGTACGGAAACCCCGTATTTACATATCTGCCACTGTGCAGGAGAATCCGTATATGTGTTCGAGTGTTCGAACCGTAATGCGCAAGAAATGGTATGTAAACCCGTATTTACATATCTGCCACTGTGCAGGAGAATCCGTATAGGTGTTCGAGTGTTCGAACCGTAATGCGCAAGAAATGGTACGGAAACCCCGTATTTACATATCTGCCACAGTGCAGGAGAATCCGTATAGGTGTTCGAGTGTTCGAACCGTAATGCGCAAGAAATGGTATGTAAACCCCGTATTTACATATCTGCCACTGTGCAGGAGAATCCGTATAGGTGTTCGATTGTTCGAACCGTATTGCCCAAGAAATGGTTTGTAAACGCCGTATTTACATATCTACCACTGTGCAGGAGAATCCGTATAGGTGTTCGAGTGTTCGAACCGTAATGCGCAAAAAATGGTATGTAAACCCCGTATTTACATATCTGCCACTGTCCAGGAGAATCCGTATAGGTGTTCGAGTGTTCGAACCGTAATGCGCAAGAAATGGTACGGAAACCCCGTATTTACATATCTGCCACTGTGCAGGAGAATCCGTATAGGTGTTCGAGTGTTCGAACCGTAATGCGCAAGAAATGGTTTGTAAACCCCGTATTTACATATCTGCCACTGTGCAGGAGAATCCGTATAGGTGTTCGATTGTTCGAACCGTATTGCCCAAGAAATGGTTTGTAAACGCCGTATTTACATATCTGCCACTGTGCGGGAGAATCCGTATAGGTGTTCGAGTGTTCGAACCGTAATGCGCAAGAAATGGTATGTAAACCCCGTATTTACATATCTGCCACTGTGCAGGAGAATCCGTATAGGTGTTCGAGTGTTCGAACCGTAATGCGCAAGAAATGGTACGGAAACCCCGTATTTACATATCTGCCACTGTGCAGGAGAATCCGTATAGGTGTTCGAGTGTTCGAACCATAATGCGCAAGAAATGGTATGTAAACCCCGTATTTACATATCTGCCACTGTGCAGGAGAATCCGTATAGCTGTTTGAGGGTTCGAACCGTAATGCGCAAGAAATGGTACGGAAACCCCGTATTTACATATCTGCCACTGTGCAGGAGAATCCGTATAGGTGTTCGAGCGTTCGAACCGTAATGCTCAAGAAATGGTATGTAAACCCCGTAGTTACGTATCTGCCACTGTGCAGGAGAATCCGTATAGGTGTTCGATTGTTCGAACCGTATTGCCCAAGAAATGGTTTGTAAACGCCGTATTTACATATCTGCCACTGTGCAGGAGAATCCGTATAGGTGTTCGAGTGTTCGAACCGTAATGCGCAAGAAATGGTATGTAAACCACGTATTTATATATCTGCCACTGTGTAGGAGAATCCGTATAGGTGTTCGAGTGTTCGAATCGTATTGCGCAAGAATTGGTATGTAGACCCCGTATTTACATATCTGCCACTGTACAGGAGAATCCGTATAGGTGTTCGAGTGTTCGAACCGTATTGCGCAAGAAATGGTATGTAAACCCCGTATTTACATATCTACCACTGTGCAGGAGAATCCGTATAGGTGTTCGAGTGTTCGAACCGTAATGCGCAAGAAATGGTATGTAAACCCCGTATTTACATATCTGCCACTGTGCAGGAGAATCCGTATAGGTGTTCGATTGTTCGAACCGTATTGCCCAAGAAATGGTTTGTAAACGCCGTATTTACATATCTGCCACTGTGCAGGAGAATCCGTATAGGTGTTCGAGTGTTCGAACCGTAATGCGCAAGAAATGGTATGTAAACCCGTATTTACATATCTGCCACTGTGCAGGAGAATCCGTATAGGTGTTCGAGTGTTCGAACCGTAATGCGCAAGAAATGGTACGAAAACCCCGTATTTACATATCTGCCACAGTGCAGGAGAATCCGTATAGGTGTTCGAGTGTTCGAACCGTAATGCGCAAGAAATGGTATGTAAACCCCGTATTTACATATCTGCCACTGTGCAGGAGAATCCGTATAGGTGTTCGATTGTTCGAACCGTATTGCCCAAGAAATGGTTTGTAAACGCCGTATTTACATATCTACCACTGTGCAGGAGAATCCGTATAGGTGTTCGATTGTTCGAACCGTAATGCGCAAGAAATGGTATGTAAACCCCGTATTTACATATCTGCCACTGTGCAGGAGAATCCGTATAGGTGTTCGAGTGTTCGAACCGTAATGCGCAAGAAATGGTACGGAAACCCCGTATTTACATATCTGCCACTGTGCAGGAGAATCCGTATAGGTGTTCGAGTGTTCGAACCGTAATGCGCAAGAAATGGTTTGTAAACCCCGTATTTACATATCTGCCACTGTGCAGGAGAATCCGTATAGGTGTTCGATTGTTCGAACCGTATTGCCCAAGAAATGGTTTGTAAACGCCGTATTTACATATCTGCCACTGTGCGGGAGAATCCGTATAGGTGTTCGAGTGTTCGAACCGTAATGCGCAAGAAATGGTATGTAAACCCCGTATTTACATATCTGCCACTGTGCAGGAGAATCCGTATAGGTGTTCGAGTGTTCGAACCGTAATGCGCAAGAAATGGTACGGAAACCCCGTATTTACATATCTGCCACTGTGCCGGAGAATCCGTATAGGTGTTCGAGTGTTCGAACCATAATGCGCAAGAAATGGTATGTAAACCCCGTATTTACATATCTGCCACTGTGCAGGAGAATCCGTATAGCTGTTCGAGTGTTCGAACCGTAATGCGCAAGAAATGGTACGGAAACCCCGTATTTACATATCTGCCACTGTGCAGGAGAATCCGTATAGGTGTTCGAGCGTTCGAACCGTAATGCGCAAGAAATGGTATGTAAACCCCGTAGTTACGTATCTGCCACTGTGCAGGAGAATCCGTATAGGTGTTCGATTGTTCAAACCGTATTGCCCAAGAAATGGTTTGTAAACGCCGTATTTACATATCTGCCACTGTGCAGGAGAATCCGTATAGGTGTTCGAGTGTTCGAACCGTAATGCGCAAGAAATGGTATGTAAACCACGTATTTATATATCTGCCACTGTGCAGGAGAATCCGTATAGGTGTTCGAGTGTTCGAATCGTATTGCGCAAGAATTGGTATGTAGACCCCGTATTTACATATCTGCCACTGTACAGGAGAATCCGTATAGGTGTTCGAGTGTTCGAATCGTATTGCGCAAGAAATGGTATGTAAACCCCGTATTTACATATCTACCACTGTGCAGGAGAATCCGTATAGGTGTTCGAGTGTTCGAACAGTAATTCGCCCGAAATGGTATGTAAAACCCGTATTTACATATCTGCCACTGTGCAGGAGAATCCGTATAGGTGTTCGAGTGTTCGAACCCTAATGCGTGAGAAATGGTAAGTAAACGCCGTATTTGCATATCTGCCACTGTGCAGGAGAATCCGTATAGGTGTTTGAGTGTTCGAACCGTATTGCGCAAGAAATGGTATGTAAACCCCGTATTTACATATCTGCCACTGTGCAGGAGAATGCGTATAGGTATTCGAGTGTTCGAATCGTAATGCGCAAGAAATGGTATGTAAACCCCGTATTTACATATCTGCCACTGCGCAGGAGAATCCGTATAGGTATACGAGTGTTCGAGCCGTATTGCGCAAGAAATGGTTTGCAAACCCCGTATTTACATATCTGCCACTGTGCAGGAGAATCCGTATAGGTGTTCGAGTGTTCGAACCGCAATGCGCAAGAAATGGTACGGAAACCCCGTATTTACATATCTGCCACTGTGCAGGAAAATCCGTATAGGTGTTCGAGTGTTCGAACCGTAATGCGCAAGAAATGGTATGTAAACCCCGTAGTTACATATCTGCCACTGTGCAGGAGAATCCGTATAGGTGTTCGAGTGTTCGAACAGTAATTCGCCCGAAATGGTATGTAAAACCCGTATTTACATATATGCCACTGTGCAGGAGAATCCGTATAGGTGTTCGAGTGTTCGAACCCTAATGCGTGAGAAATGGTAAGTAAACGCCGTATTTACATATCTGCCACTGTGCAGGAGAATCCGTATAGGTGTTCGAGTGTTCGAACCGTATTGCGCAAGAAATGGTATGTAAACCCCGTATTTACATATCTGCCACTGTGCAGGAGAATCCGTATAGGTATTCGAGTGTTCGAACCGTAATACGCAAGAAATGGTATGTAAACCCCGTATTTACATATCTGCCACTGTGCAGGAGAATCCGTATAGGTGTACGAGTGTTCGAACCGTATTGCGCAAGAAATGGTTTGTAAACCCCGTATTTACATATCTGCCACTGTGCAGGAGAATCCGTATAGGTGTTCGAGTGTTCGAACCGCAATGCGCAAGAAATGGTACGGAAACCCCGTATTTACATATCTGCCACTGTGCAGGAGAATCCGTATAGGTGTTCGAGTGTTCGAACCGTAATGCGCATGAAATGGTATGTAAACCCCGTATTTACATATCTGCCACTGTGCAGGAGAATCCGTATAGGTGTTCGATTGTTCGAACCGTATTGCCCAAGAAATGGTTTGTAAACGCCGTATTTACATATCTGCCACTGTGCAGGAGAATCCGTATAGGTGCTCGGGTGTTCGAACCGTAATGCGCAAGAAATGGTATGTAAACCCCGTATTTACATATCTGCCACTGTGCAGGAGAATCCATATAGGTGTTCGAGGGTTCGAACCGTAATGCGCAAGAAATGGTACGGAAACCCCGTATTTACATATCTGCCACTGTGCAGGAGAATCCGTATATGTGTTCGAGTGTTCGAACCGTAATGCGCAAGAAATGGTATGTAAACCCGTATTTACATATCTGCCACTGTGCAGGAGAATCCGTATAGGTGTTCGAGTGTTCGAACCGTAATGCGCAAGAAATGGTACGGAAACCCCGTATTTACATATCTGCCACAGTGCAGGAGAATCCGTATAGGTGTTCGAGTGTTCGAACCGTAATGCGCAAGAAATGGTATGTAAACCCCGTATTTACATATCTGCCACTGTGCAGGAGAATCCGTATAGGTGTTCGATTGTTCGAACCGTATTGCCCAAGAAATGGTTTGTAAACGCCGTATTTACATATCTACCACTGTGCAGGAGAATCCGTATAGGTGTTCGAGTGTTCGAACCGTAATGCGCAAAAAATGGTATGTAAACCCCGTATTTACATATCTGCCACTGTCCAGGAGAATCCGTATAGGTGTTCGAGTGTTCGAACCGTAATGCGCAAGAAATGGTACGGAAACCCCGTATTTACATATCTGCCACTGTGCAGGAGAATCCGTATAGGTGTTCGAGTGTTCGAACCGTAATGCGCAAGAAATGGTTTGTAAACCCCGTATTTACATATCTGCCACTGTGCAGGAGAATCCGTATAGGTGTTCGATTGTTCGAACCGTATTGCCCAAGAAATGGTTTGTAAACGCCGTATTTACATATCTGCCACTGTGCGGGAGAATCCGTATAGGTGTTCGAGTGTTCGAACCGTAATGCGCAAGGAATGGTATGTAAACCCCGTATTTACATATCTGCCACTGTGCAGGAGAATCCGTATAGGTGTTCGAGTGTTCGAACCGTAATGCGCAAGAAATGGTACGGAAACCCCGTATTTACATATCTGCCACTGTGCAGGAGAATCCGTATAGGTGTTCGAGTGTTCGAACCATAATGCGCAAGAAATGGTATGTAAACCCCGTATTTACATATCTGCCACTGTGCAGGAGAATCCGTATAGCTGTTTGAGGGTTCGAACCGTAATGCGCAAGAAATGGTACGGAAACCCCGTATTTACATATCTGCCACTGTGCAGGAGAATCCGTATAGGTGTTCGAGCGTTCGAACCGTAATGCTCAAGAAATGGTATGTAAACCCCGTAGTTACGTATCTGCCACTGTGCAGGAGAATCCGTATAGGTGTTCGATTGTTCGAACCGTATTGCCCAAGAAATGGTTTGTAAACGCCGTATTTACATATCTGCCACTGTGCAGGAGAATCCGTATAGGTGTTCGAGTGTTCGAACCGTAATGCGCAAGAAATGGTATGTAAACCACGTATTTATATATCTGCCACTGTGCAGGAGAATCCGTATAGGTGTTCGAGTGTTCGAATCGTATTGCGCAAGAATTGGTATGTAGACCCCGTATTTACATATCTGCCACTGTACAGGAGAATCCGTATAGGTGTTCGAGTGTTCGAACCGTATTGCGCAAGAAATGGTATGTAAACCCCGTATTTACATATCTACCACTGTGCAGGAGAATCCGTATAGGTGTTCGAGTGTTCGAACCGTAATGCGCAAGAAATGGTATGTAAACCCCGTATTTACATATCTGCCACTGTGCAGGAGAATCCGTATAGGTGTTCGATTGTTCGAACCGTATTGCCCAAGAAATGGTTTGTAAACGCCGTATTTACATATCTGCCACTGTGCAGGAGAATCCGTATAGGTGTTCGAGTGTTCGAACCGTAATGCGCAAGAAATGGTATGTAAACCCGTATTTACATATCTGCCACTGTGCAGGAGAATCCGTATAGGTGTTCGAGTGTTCGAACCGTAATGCGCAAGAAATGGTACGAAAACCCCGTATTTACATATCTGCCACAGTGCAGGAGAATCCGTATAGGTGTTCGAGTGTTCGAACCGTAATGCGCAAGAAATGGTATGTAAACCCCGTATTTACATATCTGCCACTGTGCAGGAGAATCCGTATAGGTGTTCGATTGTTCGAACCGTATTGCCCAAGAAATGGTTTGTAAACGCCGTATTTACATATCTACCACTGTGCAGGAGAATCCGTATAGGTGTTCGATTGTTCGAACCGTAATGCGCAAGAAATGGTATGTAAACCCCGTATTTACATATCTGCCACTGTGCAGGAGAATCCGTATAGGTGTTCGAGTGTTCGAACCGTAATGCGCAAGAAATGGTACGGAAACCCCGTATTTACATATCTGCCACTGTGCAGGAGAATCCGTATAGGTGTTCGAGTGTTCGAACCGTAATGCGCAAGAAATGGTTTGTAAACCCCGTATTTACATATCTGCCACTGTGCAGGAGAATCCGTATAGGTGTTCGATTGTTCGAACCGTATTGCCCAAGAAATGGTTTGTAAACGCCGTATTTACATATCTGCCACTGTGCGGGAGAATCCGTATAGGTGATCGAGTGTTCGAACCGTAATGCGCAAGAAATGGTATGTAAACCCCGTATTTACATATCTGCCACTGTGCAGGAGAATCCGTATAGGTGTTCGAGTGTTCGAACCGTAATGCGCAAGAAATGGTACGGAAACCCCGTATTTACATATCTGCCACTGTGCCGGAGAATCCGTATAGGTGTTCGAGTGTTCGAACCATAATGCGCAAGAAATGGTATGTAAACCCCGTATTTACATATCTGCCACTGTGCAGGAGAATCCGTATAGCTGTTCGAGTGTTCGAACCGTAATGCGCAAGAAATGGTACGGAAACCCCGTATTTACATATCTGCCACTGTGCAGGAGAATCCGTATAGGTGTTCGAGCGTTCGAACCGTAATGCGCAAGAAATGGTATGTAAACCCCGTAGTTACGTATCTGCCACTGTGCAGGAGAATCCGTATAGGTGTTCGATTGTTCGAACCGTATTGCCCAAGAAATGGTTTGTAAACGCCGTATTTACATATCTGCCACTGTGCAGGAGAATCCGTATAGGTGTTCGAGTGTTCGAACCGTAATGCGCAAGAAATGGTATGTAAACCACGTATTTATATATCTGCCACTGTGCAGGAGAATCCGTATAGGTGTTCGAGTGTTCGAATCGTATTGCGCAAGAATTGGTATGTAGACCCCGTATTTACATATCTGCCACTGTACAGGAGAATCCGTATAGGTGTTCGAGTGCTCGAATCGTATTGCGCAAGAAATGGTATGTAAACCCCGTATTTACATATCTACCACTGTGCAGGAGAATCCGTATAGGTGTTCGAGTGTTCGAACAGTAATTCGCCCGAAATGGTATGTAAAACCCGTATTTACATATCTGCCACTGTGCAGGAGAATCCGTATAGGTGTTCGAGTGTTCGAACCCTAATGCGTGAGAAATGGTAAGTAAACGCCGTATTTGCATATCTGCCACTGTGCAGGAGAATCCGTATAGGTGTTTGAGTGTTCGAACCGTATTGCGCAAGAAATGGTATGTAAACCCCGTATTTACATATCTGCCACTGTGCAGGAGAATGCGTATAGGTATTCGAGTGTTCGAATCGTAATGCGCAAGAAATGGTATGTAAACCCCGTATTTACATATCTGCCACTGCGCAGGAGAATCCGTATAGGTATACGAGTGTTCGAGCCGTATTGCGCAAGAAATGGTTTGCAAACCCCGTATTTACATATCTGCCACTGTGCAGGAGAATCCGTATAGGTGTTCGAGTGTTCGAACCGCAATGCGCAAGAAATGGTACGGAAACCCCGTATTTACATATCTGCCACTGTGCAGGAAAATCCGTATAGGTGTTCGAGTGTTCGAACCGTAATGCGCAAGAAATGGTATGTAAACCCCGTAGTTACATATCTGCCACTGTGCAGGAGAATCCGTATAGGTGTTCGAGTGTTCGAACAGTAATTCGCCCGAAATGGTATGTAAAACCCGTATTTACATATATGCCACTGTGCAGGAGAATCCGTATAGGTGTTCGAGTGTTCGAACCCTAATGCGTGAGAAATGGTAAGTAAACGCCGTATTTACATATCTGCCACTGTGCAGGAGAATCCGTATAGGTGTTCGAGTGTTCGAACCGTATTGCGCAAGAAATGGTATGTAAACCCCGTATTTACATATCTGCCACTGTGCAGGAGAATCCGTATAGGTATTCGAGTGTTCGAACCGTAATACGCAAGAAATGGTATGTAAACCCCGTATTTACATATCTGCCACTGTGCAGGAGAATCCGTATAGGTGTACGAGTGTTCGAACCGTATTGCGCAAGAAATGGTTTGTAAACCCCGTATTTACATATCTGCCACTGTGCAGGAGAATCCGTATAGGTGTTCGAGTGTTCGAACCGCAATGCGCAAGAAATGGTACGGAAACCCCGTATTTACATATCTGCCACTGTGCAGGAGAATCCGTATAGGTGTTCGAGTGTTCGAACCGTAATGCGCATGAAATGGTATGTAAACCCCGTATTTACATATCTGCCACTGTGCAGGAGAATCCGTATAGGTGTTCGATTGTTCGAACCGTATTGCCCAAGAAATGGTTTGTAAACGCCGTATTTACATATCTGCCACTGTGCAGGAGAATCCGTATAGGTGCTCGGGTGTTCGAACCGTAATGCGCAAGAAATGGTATGTAAACCCCGTATTTACATATCTGCCACTGTGCAGGAGAATCCATATAGGTGTTCGAGGGTTCGAACCGTAATGCGCAAGAAATGGTACGGAAACCCCGTATTTACATATCTGCCACTGTGCAGGAGAATCCGTATATGTGTTCGAGTGTTCGAACCGTAATGCGCAAGAAATGGTATGTAAACCCGTATTTACATATCTGCCACTGTGCAGGAGAATCCGTATAGGTGTTCGAGTGTTCGAACCGTAATGCGCAAGAAATGGTACGGAAACCCCGTATTTACATATCTGCCACAGTGCAGGAGAATCCGTATAGGTGTTCGAGTGTTCGAACCGTAATGCGCAAGAAATGGTATGTAAACCCCGTATTTACATATCTGCCACTGTGCAGGAGAATCCGTATAGGTGTTCGATTGTTCGAACCGTATTGCCCAAGAAATGGTTTGTAAACGCCGTATTTACATATCTACCACTGTGCAGGAGAATCCGTATAGGTGTTCGAGTGTTCGAACCGTAATGCGCAAAAAATGGTATGTAAACCCCGTATTTACATATCTGCCACTGTCCAGGAGAATCCGTATAGGTGTTCGAGTGTTCGAACCGTAATGCGCAAGAAATGGTACGGAAACCCCGTATTTACATATCTGCCACTGTGCAGGAGAATCCGTATAGGTGTTCGAGTGTTCGAACCGTAATGCGCAAGAAATGGTTTGTAAACCCCGTATTTACATATCTGCCACTGTGCAGGAGAATCCGTATAGCTGTTTGAGGGTTCGAACCGTAATGCGCAAGAAATGGTACGGAAACCCCGTATTTACATATCTGCCACTGTGCAGGAGAATCCGTATAGGTGTTCGAGCGTTCGAACCGTAATGCTCAAGAAATGGTATGTAAACCCCGTAGTTACGTATCTGCCACTGTGCAGGAGAATCCGTATAGGTGTTCGATTGTTCGAACCGTATTGCCCAAGAAATGGTTTGTAAACGCCGTATTTACATATCTGCCACTGTGCAGGAGAATCCGTATAGGTGTTCGAGTGTTCGAACCGTAATGCGCAAGAAATGGTATGTAAACCACGTATTTATATATCTGCCACTGTGCAGGAGAATCCGTATAGGTGTTCGAGTGTTCGAATCGTATTGCGCAAGAATTGGTATGTAGACCCCGTATTTACATATCTGCCACTGTACAGGAGAATCCGTATAGGTGTTCGAGTGTTCGAACCGTATTGCGCAAGAAATGGTATGTAAACCCCGTATTTACATATCTACCACTGTGCCGGAGAATCCGTATAGGTGTTCGAGTGTTCGAACCGTAATGCGCAAGAAATGGTATGTAAACCCCGTATTTACATATCTGCCACTGTGCAGGAGAATCCGTATAGGTGTTCGATTGTTCGAACCGTATTGCCCAAGAAATGGTTTGTAAACGCCGTATTTACATATCTGCCACTGTGCAGGAGAATCCGTATAGGTGTTCGAGTGTTCGAACCGTAATGCGCAAGAAATGGTATGTAAACCCGTATTTACATATCTGCCACTGTGCAGGAGAATCCGTATAGGTGTTCGAGTGTTCGAACCGTAATGCGCAAGAAATGGTACGAAAACCCCGTATTTACATATCTGCCACAGTGCAGGAGAATCCGTATAGGTGTTCGAGTGTTCGAACCGTAATGCGCAAGAAATGGTATGTAAACCCCGTATTTACATATCTGCCACTGTGCAGGAGAATCCGTATAGGTGTTCGATTGTTCGAACCGTATTGCCCAAGAAATGGTTTGTAAACGCCGTATTTACATATCTACCACTGTGCAGGAGAATCCGTATAGGTGTTCGAGTGTTCGAACCGTAATGCGCAAGAAATGGTATGTAAACCCCGTATTTACATATCTGCCTCTGTCCAGGAGAATCCGTATAGGTGTTCGAGTGTTCGAACCGTAATGCGCAAGAAATGGTACGGAAACCCCGTATTTACATATCTGCCACTGTGCAGGAGAATCCGTATAGGTGTTCGAGTGTTCGAACCGTAATGCGCAAGAAATGGTTTGTAAACCCCGTATTTACATATCTGCCACTGTGCAGGAGAATCCGTATAGGTGTTCGATTGTTCGAACCGTATTGCCCAAGAAATGGTTTGTAAACGCCGTATTTACATATCTGCCACTGTGCGGGAGAATCCGTATAGGTGTTCGAGTGTTCGAACCGTAATGCGCAAGAAATGGTATGTAAACCCCGTATTTACATATCTGCCACTGTGCAGGAGAATCCGTATAGGTGTTCGAGTGTTCGAACCGTAATGCGCAAGAAATGGTACGGAAACCCCGTATTTACATATCTGCCACTGTGCAGGAGAATCCGTATAGGTGTTCGAGTGTTCGAACCATAATGCGCAAGAAATGGTATGTAAACCCCGTATTTACATATCTGCCACTGTGCAGGAGAATCCGTATAGCTGTTCGAGTGTTCGAACCGTAATGCGCAAGAAATGGTACGGAAACCCCGTATTTACATATCTGCCACTGTGCAGGAGAATCCGTATAGGTGTTCGAGCGTTCGAACCGTAATGCGCAAGAAATGGTATGTAAACCCCGTAGTTACGTATCTGCCACTGTGCAGGAGAATCCGTATAGGTGTTCGATTGTTCGAACCGTATTGCCCAAGAAATGGTTTGTAAACGCCGTATTTACATATCTGCCACTGTGCAGGAGAATCCGTATAGGTGTTCGAGTGTTCGAACCGTAATGCGCAAGAAATGGTATGTAAACCACGTATTTATATATCTGCCACTGTGCAGGAGAATCCGTATAGGTGTTCGAGTGTTCGAATCGTATTGCGCAAGAATTGGTATGTAGACCCCGTATTTACATATCTGCCACTGTACAGGAGAATCCGTATAGGTGTTCGAGTGTTCGAATCGTATTGCGCAAGAAATGGTATGTAAACCCCGTATTTACATATCTACCACTGTGCAGGAGAATCCGTATAGGTGTTCGAGTGTTCGAACAGTAATTCGCCCGAAATGGTATGTAAAACCCGTATTTACATATCTGCCACTGTGCAGGAGAATCCGTATAGGTGTTCGAGTGTTCGAACCCTAATGCGTGAGAAATGGTAAGTAAACGCCGTATTTGCATATCTGCCACTGTGCAGGAGAATCCGTATAGGTGTTTGAGTGTTCGAACCGTATTGCGCAAGAAATGGTATGTAAACCCCGTATTTACATATCTGCCACTGTGCAGGAGAATGCGTATAGGTATTCGAGTGTTCGAATCGTAATGCGCAAGAAATGGTATGTAAACCCCGTATTTACATATCTGCCACTGTGCAGGAGAATCCGTATAGGTATACGAGTGTTCGAGCCGTATTGCGCAAGAAATGGTTTGCAAACCCCGTATTTACATATCTGCCACTGTGCAGGAGAATCCGTATAGGTGTTCGAGTGTTCGAACCGCAATGCGCAAGAAATGGTACGGAAACCCCGTATTTACATATCTGCCACTGTGCAGGAGAATCCGTATAGGTGTTCGAGTGTTCGAACCGTAATGCGCAAGAAATGGTATGTAAACCCCGTATTTACATATCTGCCACTGTGCAGGAGAATCCGTATAGGTGTTCGAGTGTTCGAACAGTAATTCGCCCGAAATGGTATGTAAAACCCGTATTTACATATATGCCACTGTGCAGGAGAATCCGTATAGGTGTTCGAGTGTTCGAACCCTAATGCGTGAGAAATGGTAAGTAAACGCCGTATTTACATATCTGCCACTGTGCAGGAGAATCCGTATAGGTGTTCGAGTGTTCGAACCGTATTGCGCAAGAAATGGTATGTAAACCCCGTATTTACATATCTGCCACTGTGCAGGAGAATCCGTATAGGTATTCGAGTGTTCGAACCGTAATACGCAAGAAATGGTATGTAAACCCCGTATTTACATATCTGCCACTGTGCAGGAGAATCCGTATAGGTGTACGAGTGTTCGAACCGTATTGCGCAAGAAATGGTTTGTAAACCCCGTATTTACATATCTGCCACTGTGCAGGAGAATCCGTATAGGTGTTCGAGTGTTCGAACCGCAATGCGCAAGAAATGGTACGGAAACCCCGTATTTACATATCTGCCACTGTGCAGGAGAATCCGTATAGGTGTTCGAGTGTTCGAACCGTAATGCGCATGAAATGGTATGTAAACCCCGTATTTACATATCTGTCACTGTGCAGGAGAATCCGTATAGGTGTTCGATTGTTCGAACCGTATTGCCCAAGAAATGGTTTGTAAACGCCGTATTTACATATCTGCCACTGTGCAGGAGAATCCGTATAGGTGCTCGGGTGTTCGAACCGTAATGCGCAAGAAATGGTATGTAAACCCCGTATTTACATATCTGCCACTGTGCAGGAGAATCCATATAGGTGTTCGAGGGTTCGAACCGTAATGCGCAAGAAATGGTACGGAAACCCCGTATTTACATATCTGCCACTGTGCAGGAGAATCCGTATATGTGTTCGAGTGTTCGAACCGTAATGCGCAAGAAATGGTATGTAAACCCGTATTTACATATCTGCCACTGTGCAGGAGAATCCGTATAGGTGTTCGAGTGTTCGAACCGTAATGCGCAAGAAATGGTACGGAAACCCCGTATTTACATATCTGCCACAGTGCAGGAGAATCCGTATAGGTGTTCGAGTGTTCGAACCGTAATGCGCAAGAAATGGTATGTAAACCCCGTATTTACATATCTGCCACTGTGCAGTAGAATCCGTATAGGTGTTCGATTGTTCGAACCGTATTGCCCAAGAAATGGTTTGTAAACGCCGTATTTACATATCTACCACTGTGCAGGAGAATCCGTATAGGTGTTCGAGTGTTCGAACCGTAATGCGCAAAAAATGGTATGTAAACCCCGTATTTACATATCTGCCACTGTCCAGGAGAATCCGTATAGGTGTTCGAGTGTTCGAACCGTAATGCGCAAGAAATGGTACGGAAACCCCGTATTTACATATCTGCCACTGTGCAGGAGAATCCGTATAGGTGTTCGAGTGTTCGAACCGTAATGCGCAAGAAATGGTTTGTAAACCCCGTATTTACATATCTGCCACTGTGCAGGAGAATCCGTATAGGTGTTCGATTGTTCGAACCGTATTGCCCAAGAAATGGTTTGTAAACGCCGTATTTACATATCTGCCACTGTGCGGGAGAATCCGTATAGGTGTTCGAGTGTTCGAACCGTAATGCGCAAGAAATGGTATGTAAACCCCGTATTTACATATCTGCCACTGTGCAGGAGAATCCGTATAGGTGTTCGAGTGTTCGAACCGTAATGCGCAAGAAATGGTACGGAAACCCCGTATTTACATATCTGCCACTGTGCAGGAGAATCCGTATAGGTGTTCGAGTGTTCGAACCATAATGCGCAAGAAATGGTATGTAAACCCCGTATTTACATATCTACCACTGTGCAGGAGAATCCGTATAGCTGTTCGAGTGTTCGAACCGTAATGCGCAAGAAATGGTACGGAAACCCCGTATTTACATATCTGCCACTGTGCAGGAGAATCCGTATAGGTGTTCGAGCGTTCGAACCGTAATGCGCAAGAAATGGTTTGTAAACCCCGTATTTACATATCTGCCACTGTGCAGGAGAATCCGTATAGGTGTTCGATTGTTCGAACCGTATTGCCCAAGAAATGGTTTGTAAACGCCGTATTTACATATCTACCACTGTGCAGGAGAATCCGTATAGGTGTTCGATTGTTCGAACCGTAATGCGCAAGAAATGGTATGTAAACCCCGTATTTACATATCTGCCACTGTCCAGGAGAATCCGTATAGGTGTTCGAGTGTTCGAACCGTAATGCGCAAGAAATGGTACGGAAACCCCGTATTTACATATCTGCCACTGTGCAGGAGAATCCGTATAGGTGTTCGAGTGTTCGAACCGTAATGCGCAAGAAATGGTTTGTAAACCCCGTATTTACATATCTGCCACTGTGCAGGAGAATCCGTATAGGTGTTCGATTGTTCGAACCGTATTGCCCAAGAAATGGTTTGTAAACGCCGTATTTACATATCTGCCACTGTGCGGGAGAATCCGTATAGGTGTTCGAGTGTTCGAACCGTAATGCGCAAGAAATGGTATGTAAACCCCGTATTTACATATCTGCCACTGTGCAGGAGAATCCGTATAGGTGTTCGAGTGTTCGAACCGTAATGCGCAAGAAATGGTACGGAAACCCCGTATTTACATATCTGCCACTGTGCAGGAGAATCCGTATAGGTGTTCGAGTGTTCGAACCATAATGCCCAAGAAATGGTATGTAAACCCCGTATTTACATATCTGCCACTGTGCAGGAGAATCCGTATAGCTGTTCGAGTGTTCGAACCGTAATGCGCAAGAAATGGTACGGAAACCCCGTATTTACATATCTGCCACTGTGCAGGAGAATCCGTATAGGTGTTCGAGCGTTCGAACCGTAATGCGCAAGAAATGGTATGTAAACCCCGTAGTTACGTATCTGCCACTGTGCAGGAGAATCCGTATAGGTGTTCGATTGTTCGAACCGTATTGCCCAAGAAATGGTTTGTAAACGCCGTATTTACATATCTGCCACTGTGCAGGAGAATCCGTATAGGTGTTCGAGTGTTCGAACCGTAATGCGCAAGAAATGGTATGTAAACCACGTATTTATATATCTGCCACTGTGCAGGAGAATCCGTATAGGTGTTCGAGTGTTCGAATCGTATTGCGCAAGAATTGGTATGTAGACCCCGTATTTACATATCTGCCACTGTACAGGAGAATCCGTATAGGTGTTCGAGTGTTCGAATCGTATTGCGCAAGAAATGGTATGTAAACCCCGTATTTACATATCTACCACTGTGCAGGAGAATCCGTATAGGTGTTCGAGTGTTCGAACAGTAATTCGCCCGAAATGGTATGTAAAACCCGTATTTACATATCTGCCACTGTGCAGGAGAATCCGTATAGGTGTTCGAGTGTTCGAACCCTAATGCGCGAGAAATGGTAAGTAAACGCCGTATTTGCATATCTGCCACTGTGCAGGAGAATCCGTATAGGTGTTTGAGTGTTCGAACCGTATTGCGCAAGAAATGGTATGTAAACCCCGTATTTACATATCTGCCACTGTGCAGGAGAATGCGTATAGGTATTCGAGTGTTCGAATCGTAATGCGCAAGAAATGGTATGTAAACCCCGTATTTACATATCTGCCACTGTGCAGGAGAATCCGTATAGGTATACGAGTGTTCGAGCCGTATTGCGCAAGAAATGGTTTGCAAACCCCGTATTTACATATCTGCCACTGTGCAGGAGAAACCGTATAGGTGTTCGATTGTTCGAACCGTATTGCCCAAGAAATGGTTTGTAAACGCCGTATTTACATATCTGCCACTGTGCGGGAGAATCCGTATAGGTGTTCGAGTGTTCGAACCGTAATGCGCAAGAAATGGTATGTAAACCCCGTATTTACATATCTGCCACTGTGCAGGAGAATCCGTATAGGTGTTCGAGTGTTCGAACCGTAATGCGCAAGAAATGGTACGGAAACCCCGTATTTACATATCTGCCACTGTGCAGGAGAATCCGTATAGGTGTTCGAGTGTTCGAACCATAATGCGCAAGAAATGGTATGTAAACCCCGTATTTACATATCTGCCACTGTGCAGGAGAATCCGTATAGCTGTTTGAGGGTTCGAACCGTAATGCGCAAGAAATGGTACGGAAACCCCATATTTACATATCTGCCACTGTGCAGGAGAATCCGTATAGGTGTTCGAGCGTTCGAACCGTAATGCTCAAGAAATGGTATGTAAACCCCGTAGTTACGTATCTGCCACTGTGCAGGAGAATCCGTATAGGTGTTCGATTGTTCGAACCGTATTGCCCAAGAAATGGTTTGTAAACGCCGTATTTACATATCTGCCACTGTGCAGGAGAATCCGTATAGGTGTTCGAGTGTTCGAACCGTAATGCGCAAGAAATGGTATGTAAACCACGTATTTATATATCTGCCACTGTGCAGGAGAATCCGTATAGGTGTTCGAGTGTTCGAATCGTATTGCGCAAGAATTGGTATGTAGACCCCGTATTTACATATCTGCCACTGTACAGGAGAATCCGTATAGGTGTTCGAGTGTTCGAACCGTATTGCGCAAGAAATGGTATGTAAACCCCGTATTTACATATCTACCACTGTGCAGGAGAATCCGTATAGGTGTTCGAGTGTTCGAACCGTAATGCGCAAGAAATGGTATGTAAACCCCGTATTTACATATCTGCCACTGTGCAGGAGAATCCGTATAGGTGTTCGATTGTTCGAACCGTATTGCCCAAGAAATGGTTTGTAAACGCCGTATTTACATATCTGCCACTGTGCAGGAGAATCCGTATAGGTGCTCGGGTGTTCGAACCGTAATGCGCAAGAAATGGTATGTAAACCCCGTATTTACATATCTGCCACTGTGCAGGAGAATCCATATAGGTGTTCGAGGGTTCGAACCGTAATGCGCAAGAAATGGTACGGAAACCCCGTATTTACATATCTGCCACTGTGCAGGAGAATCCGTATATGTGTTCGAGTGTTCGAACCGTAATGCGCAAGAAATGGTATGTAAACCCGTATTTACATATCTGCCACTGTGCAGGAGAATCCGTATAGGTGTTCGAGTGTTCGAACCGTAATGCGCAAGAAATGGTACGGAAACCCCGTATTTACATATCTGCCACAGTGCAGGAGAATCCGTATAGGTGTTCGAGTGTTCGAACCGTAATGCGCAAGAAATGGTATGTAAACCCCGTATTTACATATCTGCCACTGTGCAGTAGAATCCGTATAGGTGTTCGATTGTTCGAACCGTATTGCCCAAGAAATGGTTTGTAAACGCCGTATTTACATATCTACCACTGTGCAGGAGAATCCGTATAGGTGTTCGAGTGTTCGAACCGTAATGCGCAAAAAATGGTATGTAAACCCCGTATTTACATATCTGCCACTGTCCAGGAGAATCCGTATAGGTGTTCGAGTGTTCGAACCGTAATGCGCAAGAAATGGTACGGAAACCCCGTATTTACATATCTGCCACTGTGCAGGAGAATCCGTATAGGTGTTCGAGTGTTCGAACCGTAATGCGCAAGAAATGGTTTGTAAACCCCGTATTTACATATCTGCCACTGTGCAGGAGAATCCGTATAGGTGTTCGATTGTTCGAACCGTATTGCCCAAGAAATGGTTTGTAAACGCCGTATTTACATATCTGCCACTGTGCGGGAGAATCCGTATAGGTGTTCGAGTGTTCGAACCGTAATGCGCAAGAAATGGTATGTAAACCCCGTATTTACATATCTGCCACTGTGCAGGAGAATCCGTATAGGTGTTCGAGTGTTCGAACCGTAATGCGCAAGAAATGGTACGGAAACCCCGTATTTACATATCTGCCACTGTGCAGGAGAATCCGTATAGGTGTTCGAGTGTTCGAACCATAATGCGCAAGAAATGGTATGTAAACCCCGTATTTACATATCTACCACTGTGCAGGAGAATCCGTATAGCTGTTCGAGTGTTCGAACCGTAATGCGCAAGAAATGGTACGGAAACCCCGTATTTACATATCTGCCACTGTGCAGGAGAATCCGTATAGGTGTTCGAGCGTTCGAACCGTAATGCGCAAGAAATGGTTTGTAAACCCCGTATTTACATATCTGCCACTGTGCAGGAGAATCCGTATAGGTGTTCGATTGTTCGAACCGTATTGCCCAAGAAATGGTTTGTAAACGCCGTATTTACATATCTACCACTGTGCAGGAGAATCCGTATAGGTGTTCGATTGTTCGAACCGTAATGCGCAAGAAATGGTATGTAAACCCCGTATTTACATATCTGCCACTGTCCAGGAGAATCCGTATAGGTGTTCGAGTGTTCGAACCGTAATGCGCAAGAAATGGTACGGAAACCCCGTATTTACATATCTGCCACTGTGCAGGAGAATCCGTATAGGTGTTCGAGTGTTCGAACCGTAATGCGCAAGAAATGGTTTGTAAACCCCGTATTTACATATCTGCCACTGTGCAGGAGAATCCGTATAGGTGTTCGATTGTTCGAACCGTATTGCCCAAGAAATGGTTTGTAAACGCCGTATTTACATATCTGCCACTGTGCGGGAGAATCCGTATAGGTGTTCGAGTGTTCGAACCGTAATGCGCAAGAAATGGTATGTAAACCCCGTATTTACATATCTGCCACTGTGCAGGAGAATCCGTATAGGTGTTCGAGTGTTCGAACCGTAATGCGCAAGAAATGGTACGGAAACCCCGTATTTACATATCTGCCACTGTGCAGGAGAATCCGTATAGGTGTTCGAGTGTTCGAACCATAATGCCCAAGAAATGGTATGTAAACCCCGTATTTACATATCTGCCACTGTGCAGGAGAATCCGTATAGCTGTTCGAGTGTTCGAACCGTAATGCGCAAGAAATGGTACGGAAACCCCGTATTTACATATCTGCCACTGTGCAGGAGAATCCGTATAGGTGTTCGAGCGTTCGAACCGTAATGCGCAAGAAATGGTATGTAAACCCCGTAGTTACGTATCTGCCACTGTGCAGGAGAATCCGTATAGGTGTTCGATTGTTCGAACCGTATTGCCCAAGAAATGGTTTGTAAACGCCGTATTTACATATCTGCCACTGTGCAGGAGAATCCGTATAGGTGTTCGAGTGTTCGAACCGTAATGCGCAAGAAATGGTATGTAAACCACGTATTTATATATCTGCCACTGTGCAGGAGAATCCGTATAGGTGTTCGAGTGTTCGAATCGTATTGCGCAAGAATTGGTATGTAGACCCCGTATTTACATATCTGCCACTGTACAGGAGAATCCGTATAGGTGTTCGAGTGTTCGAATCGTATTGCGCAAGAAATGGTATGTAAACCCCGTATTTACATATCTACCACTGTGCAGGAGAATCCGTATAGGTGTTCGAGTGTTCGAACAGTAATTCGCCCGAAATGGTATGTAAAACCCGTATTTACATATCTGCCACTGTGCAGGAGAATCCGTATAGGTGTTCGAGTGTTCGAACCCTAATGCGCGAGAAATGGTAAGTAAACGCCGTATTTGCATATCTGCCACTGTGCAGGAGAATCCGTATAGGTGTTTGAGTGTTCGAACCGTATTGCGCAAGAAATGGTATGTAAACCCCGTATTTACATATCTGCCACTGTGCAGGAGAATGCGTATAGGTATTCGAGTGTTCGAATCGTAATGCGCAAGAAATGGTATGTAAACCCCGTATTTACATATCTGCCACTGTGCAGGAGAATCCGTATAGGTATACGAGTGTTCGAGCCGTATTGCGCAAGAAATGGTTTGCAAACCCCGTATTTACATATCTGCCACTGTGCAGGAGAAACCGTATAGGTGTTCGATTGTTCGAACCGTATTGCCCAAGAAATGGTTTGTAAACGCCGTATTTACATATCTGCCACTGTGCGGGAGAATCCGTATAGGTGTTCGAGTGTTCGAACCGTAATGCGCAAGAAATGGTATGTAAACCCCGTATTTACATATCTGCCACTGTGCAGGAGAATCCGTATAGGTGTTCGAGTGTTCGAACCGTAATGCGCAAGAAATGGTACGGAAACCCCGTATTTACATATCTGCCACTGTGCAGGAGAATCCGTATAGGTGTTCGAGTGTTCGAACCATAATGCGCAAGAAATGGTATGTAAACCCCGTATTTACATATCTGCCACTGTGCAGGAGAATCCGTATAGCTGTTTGAGGGTTCGAACCGTAATGCGCAAGAAATGGTACGGAAACCCCGTATTTACATATCTGCCACTGTGCAGGAGAATCCGTATAGGTGTTCGAGCGTTCGAACCGTAATGCTCAAGAAATGGTATGTAAACCCCGTAGTTACGTATCTGCCACTGTGCAGGAGAATCCGTATAGGTGTTCGATTGTTCGAACCGTATTGCCCAAGAAATGGTTTGTAAACGCCGTATTTACATATCTGCCACTGTGCAGGAGAATCCGTATAGGTGTTCGAGTGTTCGAACCGTAATGCGCAAGAAATGGTATGTAAACCACGTATTTATATATCTGCCACTGTGCAGGAGAATCCGTATAGGTGTTCGAGTGTTCGAATCGTATTGCGCAAGAATTGGTATGTAGACCCCGTATTTACATATCTGCCACTGTACAGGAGAATCCGTATAGGTGTTCGAGTGTTCGAACCGTATTGCGCAAGAAATGGTATGTAAACCCCGTATTTACATATCTACCACTGTGCAGGAGAATCCGTATAGGTGTTCGAGTGTTCGAACCGTAATGCGCAAGAAATGGTATGTAAACCCCGTATTTACATATCTGCCACTGTGCAGGAGAATCCGTATAGGTGTTCGATTGTTCGAACCGTATTGCCCAAGAAATGGTTTGTAAACGCCGTATTTACATATCTGCCACTGTGCAGGAGAATCCGTATAGGTGTTCGAGTGTTCGAACCGTAATGCGCAAGAAATGGTATGTAAACCCGTATTTACATATCTGCCACTGTGCAGGAGAATCCGTATAGGTGTTCGAGTGTTCGAACCGTAATGCGCAAGAAATGGTACGAAAACCCCGTATTTACATATCTGCCACAGTGCAGGAGAATCCGTATAGGTGTTCGAGTGTTCGAACCGTAATGCGCAAGAAATGGTATGTAAACCCCGTATTTACATATCTGCCACTGTGCAGGAGAATCCGTATAGGTGTTCGATTGTTCGAACCGTATTGCCCCAGAAATGGTTTGTAAACGCCGTATTTACATATCTACCACTGTGCAGGAGAATCCGTATAGGTGTTCGATTGTTCGAACCGTAATGCGCAAGAAATGGTATGTAAACCCCGTATTTACATATCTGCCACTGTCCAGGAGAATCCGTATAGGTGTTCGAGTGTTCGAACCGTAATGCGCAAGAAATGGTACGGAAACCCCGTATTTACATATCTGCCACTGTGCAGGAGAATCCGTATAGGTGTTCGAGTGTTCGAACCGTAATGCGCAAGAAATGGTTTGTAAACCCCGTATTTACATATCTGCCACTGTGCAGGAGAATCCGTATAGGTGTTCGATTGTTCGAACCGTATTGCCCAAGAAATGGTTTGTAAACGCCGTATTTACATATCTGCCACTGTACGGGAGAATCCGTATAGGTGTTCGAGTGTTCGAACCGTAATGCGCAAGAAATGGTATGTAAACCCCGTATTTACATATCTGCCACTGTGCAGGAGAATCCGTATAGGTGTTCGAGTGTTCGAACCGTAATGCGCAAGAAATGGTACGGAAACCCCGTATTTACATATCTGCCACTGTGCAGGAGAATCCGTATAGGTGTTCGAGTGTTCGAACCATAATGCGCAAGAAATGGTATGTAAACCCCGTATTTACATATCTGCCACTGTGCAGGAGAATCCGTATAGCTGTTCGAGTGTTCGAACCGTAATGCGCAAGAAATGGTACGGAAACCCCGTATTTACATATCTGCCACTGTGCAGGAGAATCCGTATAGGTGTTCGAGCGTTCGAACCGTAATGCGCAAGAAATGGTATGTAAACCCCGTAGTTACGTATCTGCCACTGTGCAGGAGAATCCGTATAGGTGTTCGATTGTTCGAACCGTATTGCCCAAGAAATGGTTTGTAAACGCCGTATTTACATATCTGCCACTGTGCAGGAGAATCCGTATAGGTGTTCGAGTGTTCGAACCGTAATGCGCAAGAAATGGTATGTAAACCACGTATTTATATATCTGCCACTGTGCAGGAGAATCCGTATAGGTGTTCGAGTGTTCGAATCGTATTGCGCAAGAATTGGTATGTAGACCCCGTATTTACATATCTGCCACTGTACAGGAGAATCCGTATAGGTGTTCGAGTGTTCGAATCGTATTGCGCAAGAAATGGTATGTAAACCCCGTATTTACATATCTACCACTGTGCAGGAGAATCCGTATAGGTGTTCGAGTGTTCGAACAGTAATTCGCCCGAAATGGTATGTAAAACCCGTATTTACATATCTGCCACTGTGCAGGAGAATCCGTATAGGTGTTCGAGTGTTCGAACCCTAATGCGCGAGAAATGGTAAGTAAACGCCGTATTTGCATATCTGCCACTGTGCAGGAGAATCCGTATAGGTGTTTGAGTGTTCGAACCGTATTGCGCAAGAAATGGTATGTAAACCCCGTATTTACATATCTGCCACTGTGCAGGAGAATGCGTATAGGTATTCGAGTGTTCGAATCGTAATGCGCAAGAAATGGTATGTAAACCCCGTATTTACATATCTGCCACTGTGCAGGAGAATCCGTATAGGTATACGAGTGTTCGAGCCGTATTGCGCAAGAAATGGTTTGCAAACCCCGTATTTACATATCTGCCACTGTGCAGGAGAATCCGTATAGGTGTTCGAGTGTTCGAACCGCAATGCGCAAGAAATGGTACGGAAACCCCGTATTTACATATCTGCCACTGTGCAGGAGAATCCGTATAGGTGTTCGACTGTTCGAACCGTAATGCGCAAGAAATGGTATGTAAACCCCGTATTTACATATCTGCCACTGTGCAGGAGAATCCGTATAGGTGTTCGAGTGTTCGAACAGTAATTCGCCCGAAATGGTATGTAAAACCCGTATTTACATATATGCCACTGTGCAGGAGAATCCGTATAGGTGTTCGAGTGTTCGAACCCTAATGCGTGAGAAATGGTAAGTAAACGCCGTATTTACATATCTGCCACTGTGCAGGAGAATCCGTATAGGTGTTCGAGTGTTCGAACCGTATTGCGCAAGAAATGGTATGTAAACCCCGTATTTACATATCTGCCACTGTGCAGGAGAATCCGTATAGGTATTCGAGTGTTCGAACCGTAATACGCAAGAAATGGTATGTAAACCCCGTATTTACATATCTGCCACTGTGCAGGAGAATCCGTAT
Source organism: Camellia sinensis (assembly GCF_055761805.1). NCBI lineage: Eukaryota > Viridiplantae > Streptophyta > Magnoliopsida > Ericales > Theaceae > Camellia > Camellia sinensis. The sequence goes on from NC_138974.1 coordinate 120,337,611, forward strand.
AGGTGTACGAGTGTTCGAACCGTATTGCGCAAGAAATGGTTTGTAAACCCCGTATTTACATATCTGCCACTGTGCAGGAGAATCCGTATAGGTGTTCGAGTGTTCGAACCGCAATGCGCAAGAAATGGTACGGAAACCCCGTATTTACATATCTGCCACTGTGCAGGAGAATCTGTATAGGTGTTCGAGTGTTCGAACCGTAATGCGCAAGAAATGGTATGTAAACCCCGTATTTACATATCTGCCACTGTGCAGGAGAATCCGTATAGGTGTTCGATTGTTCGAACCGTATTGCCCAAGAAATGGTTTGTAAACGCCGTATTTACATATCTGCCACTGTGCAGGAGAATCCGTATAGGTGCTCGGGTGTTCGAACCGTAATGCGCAAGAAATGGTATGTAAACCCCGTATTTACATATCTGCCACTGTGCAGGAGAATCCATATAGGTGTTCGAGGGTTCGAACCGTAATGCGCAAGAAATGGTACGGAAACCCCGTATTTACATATCTGCCACTGTGCAGGAGAATCCGTATATGTGTTCGAGTGTTCGAACCGTAATGCGCATGAAATGGTTTGTAAACCCCGTATTTACATATCTGCCACTGTGCAGGAGAATCCGTATAGGTGTTCGATTGTTCGAACCGTATTGCCCAAGAAATGGTTTGTAAACGCCGTATTTACATATCTGCCACTGTGCGGGAGAATCCGTATAGGTGTTCGAGTGTTCGAACCGTAATGCGCAAGAAATGGTATGTAAACCCCGTATTTACATATCTGCCACTGTGCAGGAGAATCCGTATAGGTGTTCGAGTGTTCGAACCGTAATGCGCAAGAAATGGTACGGAAACCCCGTATTTACATATCTGCCACTGTGCAGGAGAATCCGTATAGGTGTTCGAGTGTTCGAACCATAATGCGCAAGAAATGGTATGTAAACCCCGTATTTACATATCTGCCACTGTGCAGGAGAATCCGTATAGCTGTTCGAGTGTTCGAACCGTAATGCGCAAGAAATGGTACGGAAACCCCGTATTTACATATCTGCCACTGTGCAGGAGAATCCGTATAGGTGTTCGAGCGTTCGAACCGTAATGCGCAAGAAATGGTATGTAAACCCCGTAGTTACGTATCTGCCACTGTGCAGGAGAATCCGTATAGGTGTTCGATTGTTCGAACCGTATTGCCCAAGAAATGGTTTGTAAACGCCGTATTTACATATCTGCCACTGTGCAGGAGAATCCGTATAGGTGTTCGAGTGTTCGAACCGTAATGCGCAAGAAATGGTATGTAAACCACGTATTTATATATCTGCCACTGTGCAGGAGAATCCGTATAGGTGTTCGAGTGTTCGAATCGTATTGCGCAAGAATTGGTATGTAGACCCCGTATTTACATATCTGCCACTGTACAGGAGAATCCGTATAGGTGTTCGAGTGTTCGAATCGTATTGCGCAAGAAATGGTATGTAAACCCCGTATTTACATATCTACCACTGTGCAGGAGAATCCGTATAGGTGTTCGAGTGTTCGAACAGTAATTCGCCCGAAATGGTATGTAAAACCCGTATTTACATATCTGCCACTGTGCAGGAGAATCCGTATAGGTGTTCGAGTGTTCGAACCCTAATGCGTGAGAAATGGTAAGTAAACGCCGTATTTGCATATCTGCCACTGTGCAGGAGAATCCGTATAGGTGTTTGAGTGTTCGAACCGTATTGCGCAAGAAATGGTATGTAAACCCCGTATTTACATATCTGCCACTGTGCAGGAGAATGCGTATAGGTATTCGAGTGTTCGAATCGTAATGCGCAAGAAATGGTATGTAAACCCCGTATTTACATATCTGCCACTGTGCAGGAGAATCCGTATAGGTATACGAGTGTTCGAGCCGTATTGCGCAAGAAATGGTTTGCAAACCCCGTATTTACATATCTGCCACTGTGCAGGAGAATCCGTATAGGTGTTCGAGTGTTCGAACCGCAATGCGCAAGAAATGGTACGGAAACCCCGTATTTACATATCTGCCACTGTGCAGGAGAATCCGTATAGGTGTTCGAGTGTTCGAACCGTAATGCGCAAGAAATGGTATGTAAACCCCGTATTTACATATCTGCCACTGTGCAGGAGAATCCGTATAGGTGTTCGAGTGTTCGAACAGTAATTCGCCCGAAATGGTATGTAAAACCCGTATTTACATATATGCCACTGTGCAGGAGAATCCGTATAGGTGTTCGAGTGTTCGAACCCTAATGCGTGAGAAATGGTAAGTAAACGCCGTATTTACATATCTGCCACTGTGCAGGAGAATCCGTATAGGTGTTCGAGTGTTCGAACCGTATTGCGCAAGAAATGGTATGTAAACCCCGTATTTACATATCTGCCACTGTGCAGGAGAATCCGTATAGGTATTCGAGTGTTCGAACCGTAATACGCAAGAAATGGTATGTAAACCCCGTATTTACATATCTGCCACTGTGCAGGAGAATCCGTATAGGTGTACGAGTGTTCGAACCGTATTGCGCAAGAAATGGTTTGTAAACCCCGTATTTACATATCTGCCACTGTGCAGGAGAATCCGTATAGGTGTTCGAGTGTTCGAACCGCAATGCGCAAGAAATGGTACGGAAACCCCGTATTTACATATCTGCCACTGTGCAGGAGAATCCGTATAGGTGTTCGAGTGTTCGAACCGTAATGCGCAAGAAATGGTATGTAAACCCCGTATTTACATATCTGCCACTGTGCAGGAGAATCCGTATAGGTGTTCGATTGTTCGAACCGTATTGCCCAAGAAATGGTTTGTAAACGCCGTATTTACATATCTGCCACTGTGCAGGAGAATCCGTATAGGTGCTCGGGTGTTCGAACCGTAATGCGCAAGAAATGGTATGTAAACCCCGTATTTACATATCTGCCACTGTGCAGGAGAATCCATATAGGTGTTCGAGGGTTCGAACCGTAATGCGCAAGAAATGGTACGGAAACCCCGTATTTACATATCTGCCACTGTGCAGGAGAATCCGTATATGTGTTCGAGTGTTCGAACCGTAATGCGCAAGAAATGGTATGTAAACCCGTATTTACATATCTGCCACTGTGCAGGAGAATCCGTATAGGTATTCGAGTGTTCGAACCGTAATGCGCAAGAAATGGTACGGAAACCCCGTATTTACATATCTGCCACAGTGCAGGAGAATCCGTATAGGTGTTCGAGTGTTCGAACCGTAATGCGCAAGAAATGGTATGTAAACCCCGTATTTACATATCTGCCACTGTGCAGGAGAATCCGTATAGGTGTTCGATTGTTCGAACCGTATTGCCCAAGAAATGGTTTGTAAACGCCGTATTTACATATCTACCACTGTGCAGGAGAATCCGTATAGGTGTTCGAGTGTTCGAACCGTAATGCGCAAAAAATGGTATGTAAACCCCGTATTTACATATCTGCCACTGTCCAGGAGAATCCGTATAGGTGTTCGAGTGTTCGAACCGTAATGCGCAAGAAATGGTACGGAAACCCCGTATTTACATATCTGCCACTGTACAGGAGAATCCGTATAGGTGTTCGAGTGTTCGAACCGTAATGCGCAAGAAATGGTTTGTAAACCCCGTATTTACATATCTGCCACTGTGCAGGAGAATCCGTATAGGTGTTCGATTGTTCGAACCGTATTGCCCAAGAAATGGTTTGTAAACGCCGTATTTACATATCTGCCACTGTGCGGGAGAATCCGTATAGGTGTTCGAGTGTTCGAACCGTAATGCGCAAGAAATGGTATGTAAACCCCGTATTTACATATCTGCCACTGTGCAGGAGAATCCGTATAGGTGTTCGAGTGTTCGAACCGTAATGCGCAAGAAATGGTACGGAAACCCCGTATTTACATATCTGCCACTGTGCAGGAGAATCCGTATAGGTGTTCGAGTGTTCGAACCATAATGCGCAAGAAATGGTATGTAAACCCCGTATTTACATATCTGCCACTGTGCAGGAGAATCCGTATAGCTGTTTGAGGGTTCGAACCGTAATGCGCAAGAAATGGTACGGAAACCCCGTATTTACATATCTGCCACTGTGCAGGAGAATCCGTATAGGTGTTCGAGCGTTCGAACCGTAATGCTCAAGAAATGGTATGTAAACCCCGTAGTTACGTATCTGCCACTGTGCAGGAGAATCCGTATAGGTGTTCGATTGTTCGAACCGTATTGCCCAAGAAATGGTTTGTAAACGCCGTATTTACATATCTGCCACTGTGCAGGAGAATCCGTATAGGTGTTCGAGTGTTCGAACCGTAATGCGCAAGAAATGGTATGTAAACCACGTATTTATATATCTGCCACTGTGCAGGAGAATCCGTATAGGTGTTCGAGTGTTCGAATCGTATTGCGCAAGAATTGGTATGTAGACCACGTATTTACATATCTGCCACTGTACAGGAGAATCCGTATAGGTGTTCGAGTGTTCGAACCGTATTGCGCAAGAAATGGTATGTAAACCCCGTATTTACATATCTACCACTGTGCAGGAGAATCCGTATAGGTGTTCGAGTGTTCGAACCGTAATGCGCAAGAAATGGTATGTAAACCCCGTATTTACATATCTGCCACTGTGCAGGAGAATCCGTATAGGTGTTCGATTGTTCGAACCGTATTGCCCAAGAAATGGTTTGTAAACGCCGTATTTACATATCTGCCACTGTGCAGGAGAATCCGTATAGGTGTTCGAGTGTTCGAACCGTAATGCGCAAGAAATGGTATGTAAACCCTATTTACATATCTGCCACTGTGCAGGAGAATCCGTATAGGTGTTCGAGTGTTCGAACCGTAATGCGCAAGAAATGGTACGAAAACCCCGTATTTACATATCTGCCACAGTGCAGGAGAATCCGTATAGGTGTTCGAGTGTTCGAACCGTAATGCGCAAGAAATGGTATGTAAACCCCGTATTTACATATCTGCCACTGTGCAGGAGAATCCGTATAGGTGTTCGATTGTTCGAACCGTATTGCCCAAGAAATGGTTTGTAAACGCCGTATTTACATATCTACCACTGTGCAGGAGAATCCGTATAGGTGTTCGAGTGTTCGAACCGTAATGCGCAAGAAATGGTATGTAAACCCCGTATTTACATATCTGCCACTGTCCAGGAGAATCCGTATAGGTGTTCGAGTGTTCGAACCGTAATGCGCAAGAAATGGTACGGAAACCCCGTATTTACATATCTGCCACTGTGCAGGAGAATCCGTATAGGTGTTCGAGTGTTCGAACCGTAATGCGCAAGAAATGGTTTGTAAACCCCGTATTTACATATCTGCCACTGTGCAGGAGAATCCGTATAGGTGTTCGAGTGTTCGAATCGTATTGCGCAAGAAATGGTATGTAAACCCCGTATTTACATATCTACCACTGTGCAGGAGAATCCGTATAGGTGTTCGAGTGTTCGAACAGTAATTCGCCCGAAATGGTATGTAAAACCCGTATTTACATATCTGCCACTGTGCAGGAGAATCCGTATAGGTGTTCGAGTGTTCGAACCCTAATGCGTGAGAAATGGTAAGTAAACGCCGTATTTGCATATCTGCCACTGTGCAGGAGAATCCGTATAGGTGTTTGAGTGTTCGAACCGTATTGCGCAAGAAATGGTATGTAAACCCCGTATTTACATATCTGCCACTGTGCAGGAGAATGCGTATAGGTATTCGAGTGTTCGAATCGTAATGCGCAAGAAATGGTATGTAAACCCCGTATTTACATATCTGCCACTGTGCAGGAGAATCCGTATAGGTATACGAGTGTTCGAGCCGTATTGCGCAAGAAATGGTTTGCAAACCCCGTATTTACATATCTGCCACTGTGCAGGAGAATCCGTATAGGTGTTCGAGTGTTCGAACCGCAATGCGCAAGAAATGGTACGGAAACCCCGTATTTACATATCTGCCACTGTGCAGGAGAATCCGTATAGGTGTTCGAGTGTTCGAACCGTAATGCGCAAGAAATGGTATGTAAACCCCGTATTTACATATCTGCCACTGTGCAGGAGAATCCGTATAGGTGTTCGAGTGTTCGAACAGTAATTCGCCCGAAATGGTATGTAAAACCCGTATTTACATATATGCCACTGTGCAGGAGAATCCGTATAGGTGTTCGAGTGTTCGAACCCTAATGCGTGAGAAATGGTAAGTAAACGCCGTATTTACATATCTGCCACTGTGCAGGAGAATCCGTATAGGTGTTCGAGTGTTCGAACCGTATTGCGCAAGAAATGGTATGTAAACCCCGTATTTACATATCTGCCACTGTGCAGGAGAATCCGTATAGGTATTCGAGTGTTCGAACCGTAATACGCAAGAAATGGTATGTAAACCCCGTATTTACATATCTGCCACTGTGCAGGAGAATCCGTATAGGTGTACGAGTGTTCGAACCGTATTGCGCAAGAAATGGTTTGTAAACCCCGTATTTACATATCTGCCACTGTGCAGGAGAATCCGTATAGGTGTTCGAGTGTTCGAACCGCAATGCGCAAGAAATGGTACGGAAACCCCGTATTTACATATCTGCCACTGTGCAGGAGAATCCGTATAGGTGTTCGAGTGTTCGAACCGTAATGCGCAAGAAATGGTATGTAAACCCCGTATTTACATATCTGCCACTGTGCAGGAGAATCCGTATAGGTGTTCGATTGTTCGAACCGTATTGCCCAAGAAATGGTTTGTAAACGTCGTATTTACATATCTGCCACTGTGCAGGAGAATCCGTATAGGTGCTCGGGTGTTCGAACCGTAATGCGCAAGAAATGGTATGTAAACCCCGTATTTACATATCTGCCACTGTGCAGGAGAATCCATATAGGTGTTCGAGGGTTCGAACCGTAATGCGCAAGAAATGGTACGGAAACCCCGTATTTACATATCTGCCACTGTGCAGGAGAATCCGTATATGTATTCGAGTGTTCGAACCGTAATGCGCAAGAAATGGTATGTAAACCCGTATTTACATATCTGCCACTGTGCAGGAGAATCCGTATAGGTGTTCGAGTGTTCGAACCGTAATGCGCAAGAAATGGTACGGAAACCCCGTATTTACATATCTGCCACAGTGCAGGAGAATCCGTATAGGTGTTCGAGTGTTCGAACCGTAATGCGCAAGAAATGGCATGTAAACCCCGTATTTACATATCTGCCACTGTGCAGGAGAATCCGTATAGGTGTTCGATTGTTCGAACCGTATTGCCCAAGAAATGGTTTGTAAACGCCGTATTTACATATCTACCACTGTGCAGGAGAATCCGTATAGGTGTTCGAGTGTTCGAACCGTAATGCGCAAAAAATGGTATGTAAACCCCGTATTTACATATCTGCCACTGTCCAGGAGAATCCGTATAGGTGTTCGAGTGTTCGAACCGTAATGCGCAAGAAATGGTACGGAAACCCCGTATTTACATATCTGCCACTGTGCAGGAGAATCCGTATAGGTGTTCGAGTGTTCGAACCGTAATGCGCAAGAAATGGTTTGTAAACCCCGTATTTACATATCTGCCACTGTGCAGGAGAATCCGTATAGGTGTTCGATTGTTCGAACCGTATTGCCCAAGAAATGGTTTGTAAACGCCGTATTTACATATCTGCCACTGTGCGGGAGAATCCGTATAGGTGTTCGAGTGTTCGAACCGTAATGCGCAAGAAATGGTATGTAAACCCCGTATTTACATATCTGCCACTGTGCAGGAGAATCCGTATAGGTGTTCGAGTGTTCGAACCGTAATGCGCAAGAAATGGTACGGAAACCCCGTATTTACATATCTGCCACTGTGCAGGAGAATCCGTATAGGTGTTCGAGTGTTCGAACCATAATGCGCAAGAAATGGTATGTAAACCCCGTATTTACATATCTGCCACTGTGCAGGAGAATCCGTATAGCTGTTTGAGGGTTCGAACCGTAATGCGCAAGAAATGGTACGGAAACCCCGTATTTACATATCTGCCACTGTGCAGGAGAATCCGTATAGGTGTTCGAGCGTTCGAACCGTAATGCTCAAGAAATGGTATGTAAACCCCGTAGTTACGTATCTGCCACTGTGCAGGAGAATCCGTATAGGTGTTCGATTGTTCGAACCGTATTGCCCAAGAAATGGTTTGTAAACGCCGTATTTACATATCTGCCACTGTGCAGGAGAATCCGTATAGGTGTTCGAGTGTTCGAACCGTAATGCGCAAGAAATGGTATGTAAACCACGTATTTATATATCTGCGACTGTGCAGGAGAATCCGTATAGGTGTTCGAGTGTTCGAATCGTATTGCGCAAGAATTGGTATGTAGACCACGTATTTACATATCTGCCACTGTACAGGAGAATCCGTATAGGTGTTCGAGTGTTCGAACCGTATTGCGCAAGAAATGGTATGTAAACCCCGTATTTACATATCTACCACTGTGCAGGAGAATCCGTATAGGTGTTCGAGTGTTCGAACCGTAATGCGCAAGAAATGGTATGTAAACCCCGTATTTACATATCTGCCACTGTGCAGGAGAATCCGTATAGGTGTTCGATTGTTCGAACCGTATTGCCCAAGAAATGGTTTGTAAACGCCGTATTTACATATCTGCCACTGTGCAGGAGAATCCGTATAGGTGTTCGAGTGTTCGAACCGTAATGCGCAAGAAATGGTATGTAAACCCGTATTTACATATCTGCCACTGTGCAGGAGAATCCGTATAGGTGTTCGAGTGTTCGAACCGTAATGCGCAAGAAATGGTACGAAAACCCCGTATTTACATATCTGCCACAGTGCAGGAGAATCCGTATAGGTGTTCGAGTGTTCGAACCGTAATGCGCAAGAAATGGTATGTAAACCCCGTATTTACATATCTGCCACTGTGCAGGAGAATCCGTATAGGTGTTCGATTGTTCGAACCGTATTGCCCAAGAAATGGTTTGTAAACGCCGTATTTACATATCTACCACTGTGCAGGAGAATCCGTATAGGTGTTCGAGTGTTCGAACCGTAATGCGCAAGAAATGGTATGTAAACCCCGTATTTACATATCTGCCACTGTCCAGGAGAATCCGTATAGGTGTTCGAGTGTTCGAACCGTAATGCGCAAGAAATGGTACGGAAACCCCGTATTTACATATCTGCCACTGTGCAGGAGAATCCGTATAGGTGTTCGAGTGTTCGAACCGTAATGCGCAAGAAATGGTTTGTAAACCCCGTATTTACATATCTGCCACTGTGCAGGAGAATCCGTATAGGTGTTCGATTGTTCGAACCGTATTGCCCAAGAAATGGTTTGTAAACGCCGTATTTACATATCTGCCACTGTGCGGGAGAATCCGTATAGGTGTTCGAGTGTTCGAACCGTAATGCGCAAGAAATGGTATGTAAACCCCGTATTTACATATCTGCCACTGTGCAGGAGAATCCGTATAGGTGTTCGAGTGTTCGAACCGTAATGCGCAAGAAATGGTACGGAAACCCCGTATTTACATATCTGCCACTGTGCAGGAGAATCCGTATAGGTGTTCGAGTGTTCGAACCATAATGCGCAAGAAATGGTATGTAAACCCCGTATTTACATATCTGCCACTGTGCAGGAGAATCCGTATAGCTGTTCGAGTGTTCGAACCGTAATGCGCAAGAAATGGTACGGAAACCCCGTATTTACATATCTGCCACTGTGCAGGAGAATCCGTATAGGTGTTCGAGTGTTCGAACCCTAATGCGTGAGAAATGGTAAGTAAACGCCGTATTTGCATATCTGGCACTGTGCAGGAGAATCCGTATAGGTGTTTGAGTGTTCGAACCGTATTGCGCAAGAAATGGTATGTAAACCCCGTATTTACATATCTGCCACTGTGCAGGAGAATCCGTATAGGTATTCGAGTGTTCGAACCGTAATGCGCAAGAAATGGTATGTAAACCTCGTATTTACATATCTGCCACTGTGCAGGAGAATCCGTATAGGTATACGAGTGTTCGAACCGTATTGCGCAAGAAATGGTTTGCAAACCCCGTATTTACATATCTGCCACTGTGCAGGAGAATCCGTATAGGTGTTCGAGTGTTCGAACCGCAATGCGCAAGAAATGGTACGGAAACCCCGTATTTACATATCTGCCACTGTGCAGGAGAATCCGTATAGGTGTTCGAGTGTTCGAACCGTAATGCGCAAGAAATGGTATGTAAACCCCGTATTTACATATCTGCCACTGTGCAGGAGAATCCGTATAGGTGTTCGAGTGTTCGAACCGTATTGCCCAAGAAATGGTTTGTAAACGCCGTATTTACATATCTGCCACTGTGCAGGAGAATCCGTATAGGTGTTCGAGTGTTCGAACCGTAATGCGCAAGAAATGGTATATAAACCCCATATTTACATATCTGCCACTGTGCAGGAGAATCCGTATAGGTGTTCGAGTGTTCGAACCGTATTGCGCAAGAAATGGTATGTAAACCCCGTATTTACATATCTACCACTGTGTAGGAGAATCCGTATAGGTGTTCGAGTGTTCGAACCGTAATTCGCCCGAAATGGTATGTAAAACCCGTATTTACATATCTGCCACTGTGCCGGAGAATCCGTATAGGTGTTCGAGTGTTCTAACCCTAATGCATGAGAAATGGTAAGTAAACGCCGTATTTACATATCTGCCACTGTGCAGGATAATCCGTATAGGTGTTCGAGTGTTCGAACCGTATTGCGCAAGAAATGGTATGTAAACCCCGTATTTACATATCTGCCACTGTGCAGGAGAATCTGTATAGGTATTCGAGTGTTGGAACCGTAATGCGCAAGAAATGGTATGTAAACCCCGTATTTACATATCTGCCAGTGTGCAGGAGAATCCGTATAGGTGTACGAGTGTTCGAACCGTATTGCGCAAGAAATGGTTTGTAAACCCCGTATTTACATATCTGCCACTGTGCAGGAGAATCCGTATAGGTGTTCGAGTGTTCGAACCGCAATGCGCAAGAAATGGTACGGAAACCCCGTATTTACATATCTGCCACTGTGCAGGAGAATCCGTATAGGTGTTCGAGTGTTCGAACCATAATGCGCAAGAAATGGTATGTCAACCCCGTATTTACATATCTGCCACTGTGCAGGAGAATCCGTATAGGTGTTCGAGTGTTAGAACCGTATTGTGCAAGAAATGGTATGTAAACCCCGTATTTACATATCTGCCACTGTGCAGGAGAATCCGTAAAGGTGTTCGAGTGTTCGAACCGTAATGCCCAAGAAATGGTATGTAAACCCCGTATTTACATATCTGCCACTGTGCAGGAGAATCCGTATAGGTGTTCGATTGTTCGAACCGTATTGCCCAAGAAATGGTTTGTAAACGCCGTATTTACATATCTGCCACTGTGCAGGAGAATCCGTATAGGTGTTCGAGTGTACGAACCGTAATGCGCAAGAAATGGTATGTGAACCCCGTATTTACATATCTGCCACTGTGCAGGAGAATCCGTATAGGTGTTCGAGTGTTCGAACAGTAATTCGCCCGAAAAGGTATGTAAAACCCGTATTTACATATATGCCACCGTGCAGGAGAATCCGTATAGGTGTTCGAGTGTTCGAACCCTAATGCGTGAGAAATGGTAAGTAAACGCCGTATTTACATATCTGCCACTGTGCAGGAGAATCCGTATAGGTGTTCGAGTGTTGGAACCGTATTGCGCAAGAAATGGTATGTAAACCCCGTATTTACATATCTGCCACTGTGCAGGAGAATCCGTATAGGTATTCGAGTGTTCGAACCGTAATGCGCAAGAAATGGTATGTAAACCCCGTATTTACATATCTGCCACTGTGCAGGAGAATCCGTATAGGTGTACGAGTGTTCGAACCGTATTGCGCAAGAAATGGTTTGTAAACCCCGTATTTACATATCTGCCACTGTGCAGGAGAATCCGTATTGGTGTTCGAGTGTTCGAACCGCAATGCGCAAGAAATGGTACGGAAACCCCGTATTTACATATCTGCCACTGTGCAGGAGAATCCGTATAGCTGTTCGAGTGTTCGAACCGTAATGCGCAAGAAATGGTATGTAAACCCCGTATTTACATATCTGCCACTGTGCAGGATAATCCGTATAGGTGTTCGAGTGTTCGAACCGTATTGCCCAAGAAATGGTTTGTAAACGCCGTATTTACATATCAGCCACTGTGCAGGAGAATCCGTATAGGTGTTCGAGTGTTCGAACCGTAATGCGCAAGAAATGGTATGTAAACCCCGTATTTACATATCTGCCACTGTGCAGGAGAATCCGTATAGGTGTTCGAGTGTTCGAACCGTATTGCGCAAGAAATGGTATGTAAACCCCGTATTTACATATCTACCACTGTGCAGGAGAATCCGTATAGGTGTTCGAGTGTTCGAACCGTATTGCGCAAGAAATGGTATGTAAACCTCGTATGTACATATCTACCACTGTGCAGGAGAATCCGTATAGGTGTTCGAGTGTTCGAACCGTATTGCGCAAGAAATGGTATGTAAACCCCGTATTTACATATCTGCCACTGTGAAGGAAAATCCGTATAGGTGTTCGAGTGTTCGAACCGTAATGCGCAAGAAATGGTATGTAAACCCCGTATTTACATATCTGCCACTGTGCAGGAGAATCCGTATAGGTGTTCGATTGTTCGAACCGTATTGCCCAAGAAATGGTTTGTAAACGCCGTATTTACATATCTGCCACTGTGCAGGAGAATCCGTATAGGTGTTCGATTGTTCGAACCGTATTGCCCAAGAAATGGTTTGTAAACGCCGTATTTACATATCTGCCACTGTGCAGGAGAATCTGTATAGGTGTTCGAGTGTTCGAACCGTAATGCGCAAGCAATGGTATGTAAACCCCGTATTTACATATCTGCCACTGTGCAGGGGAATCTGTATAGGTGTTCGAGTGTTCGAACCGTAATGCGGAAGAAATGGTACGGAAACCCCGTATTTACATATCTGCCACTGTGCAGGAGAATCCGTATAGGTGTTGGAGTGTTCGAACCGTAATGCGCAATAAATGGTATGTAAACCCCGTATTTACATATCTACCATTGTGCAGGAGAATCTGTATAGGTGTTCGAGTGTTCGAACCGTAATGCGCAAGAAATGGTACGGAAACCCCGTATTTACATATCTGCCACTGTGTAGGAGAATCCGTATAGGTGTTCGAGTGTTCGAACCGTAATGCACAAGAAATGGTATGTAAACCCCGTATTTACATATCTGCCACTGTGCAGGAGAATCCGTATAGGTGTTCGATTGTTCGAACCGTATTGCCCAAGAAATGGTTTGTAAACGCCGTATTTACATATCTTCCACTGTGCAGGAGAATCCGTATAGGTGTTCGAGTGTTCGAACCGTAATGCGCTAGAAATGGCATGTAAACCCCGTATTTACATATCTGTCACTGTGCAGGAGAATCCGTATATGTGTTCGAGTGTTCGAACCGTAATGCGCAAGAAATGGTACGGAAACCCCGTATTTACATATCTGCCACTGTGCAGGACAATCCGTATAGGTGTTCGAGTTTTCGAACCGTATTGCCCAAGAAATGGTTTGTAAACGCCGTATTTACATATCTGCCATTGTGCAGGAGAATCCGTATAGGTGTTCGAGTGTTCGAACCGTAATGCGCAAGAAATGGTATGTAAACCCCGTATTTACATATCGGCCACTGTGCAGGAGAATCCGTATAGGTGTTCGAGTGTTCGAACCGTATTGCGCAAGAAATGGTATGTAAACCCCGTATTTACATATCTGCCACTGTGCAGGAGAATCTGTATAGGTATTCGAGTGTTCGAACCGTAATGCGCAAGAAATGGTATGTAAACCCCGTATTTACATATCTGCCACTGTGCAGGAGAATCCGTATAGGTGTTCGAGTGTTCGAACCGTATTGCGCAAGAAATGGTATGTAAACCCCGTATTTACATATCTGCCACTGTGCAGGAGAATCTGTATAGGTGTTCGAGTGTTCGAACCGTAATGCGCAAGAAATGGTATGTAAACCCCGTATTTACATATCTGCCACTGTGCAGAAGAATCCGTATAGGTGTACGAGTGTTCGAACCGTATTGCGCAAGAAATGGTATGTAAACCCCGTATTTACATATCTGCCACTGTGCAGGAGAATCCGTATAGGTGTTCGAGTGTTCGAACCGTAATGCGCAGGAAATGGTATGTAAACCCCGTATTTACATATCTGCCACTGTGCAGGAGAATCCGTATAGGTGTACGAGTGTTCGAACCGTATTGCGCAAGAAATGGTTTGTAAACCCCGTATTTACATATCTGCCACTGTGCAGGAGAATCCGTATAGGTGTTCGAGTGTTCGAACCGCAATGCGCAAGAAATGGTACGGAAACCCCGTATTTACATATCTGCCACTGTGCAGGAGAATCCGTATAGTTGTTCGAGTGTTCGAACCGTAATGCGCAAGAAATGGTATGTAAACCCCGTATTTACATATCTACCACTGTGCAGGAGAATCCGTATAGGTGTTCGATTGTTCGAACCGTATTGCCCAAGAAATGTTTTTTAAACGCCGTATTTACATATCTGCCACTGTGCAGGAGAATCCGTATAGGTGCTCGGGTGTTCGAACCGTAATGCGCAAGAAATGGTATGTAAACCCCGTATTTACATATCTGCCACTGTGCAGGAGAATCCATATAGGTGTTCGAGTGTTCGAACCGTAATGCGCAAGAAATGGTACGGAAACCCCGTATTTACATATCTGCCACTGTGCAGGAGAATCCGTATATGTGTTCGAGTGTTCGAACCGTAATGCGCAAGAAATGGTACGTAAACCCCGTATTTACATATCTGCCACTGTGCAGGAGAATCCGTATAGGTGTTCGAGTGTTCGAACCGTAATGCGCAAGAAATGGTACGGAAACCCCGTATTTACATATCTGCCACTGTGCAGGAGAATCCGTATAGGTGTTCGAGTGTTCGAACCGTAATGCGCAAGAAATGGTATGTAAACCCCGTATTTACATATCTGCCACTGTGCAGGAGAATCCGTATAGGTGTTCGATTGTTCGAACCGTATTGCCCAAGAAATGGTTTGTAAACGCCGTATTTACATATCTGCCACTGTGCAGGAGAATCTGTATAGGTGTTCGAGCGTTCGAACCGTATTGCGCAAGAAATGGTATGTAAACCCCGTATTTACATATCTGCCACTGTGCAGAAGAATCCGTATAGGTGTACGAGTGTTCGAACCGTATTGCGCAAGAAATGGTATGTAAACCCCGTATTTACATATCTGCCACTGTGCAGGAGAATCCGTATAGGTGTTCGAGTGTTCGAACCGTAATGCGCAAGAAATGGTATGTAAACCCCGTATTTACATATCTGCCACTGTGCAGGAGAATCCGTATAGGTGTTCGAGTGTTCGAACCGCAATGCGCAAGAAATGGTACGGAAACCCCGTATTTACATATCTGCCACTGTTCAGGAGAATCCGTATAGGTGTTCGAGTGTTCGAACCGTAATGCGCAAGAAATGGTATGTAAACCCCGTATTTACATATCTGCCACTGTGCAGGAGAATCCGTATAGGTGTTCGAGTGTTCGAACCGTATTGCGCAAGAAATGGTATGTAAACCCCGTATTTACATATCTGCCACTGTGCAGGAGAATCCGTAAAGGTGTTCGAGTGTTCGAACCGTAATGCGCAAGAAATGGTATGTAAACCCCGTATTTACATATCTGCCACTGTGCAGGAGAATCCGTACAGGTGTTCGAGTGTTCGAACCGTATTGCCCAAGAAATGGTTTGTAAACGCCGTATTTACATATCTGCCACTGTGCAGGAGAATCCGTATAGGTGTTCGAGTGTTCGAACCGTAATGCGCAAGAAATGGTATGTAAACCCGTATTTACATATCTGCCACTGTGCAGGAGAATCCGTATAGGTGTTCGAGTGTTCGAACCGTAATGCGCAAGAAATGGTACGGAAACCCCGTATTTACATATCTGCCACAGTGCAGGAGAATCCGTATAGGTGTTCGAGTGTTCGAACCGTAATGCGCAAGAAATGGTATGTAAACCCCGTATTTACATATCTGCCACTGTGCAGGAGAATCCGTATAGGTGTTCGATTGTTCGAACCGCAATGCGCAAGAAATGGTACGGAAACCCCGTATTTACATATCTGCCACTGTGCAGGAGAATCCGTATAGTTGTTCGAGTGTTCGAACCGTAATGCGCAAGAAATGGTATGTAAACCCCGTATTTACATATCTACCACTGTGCAGGAGAATCCGTATAGGTGTTCGATTGTTCGAACCGTATTGCCCAAGAAATGTTTTTTAAACGCCGTATTTACATATCTGCCACTGTGCAGGAGAATCCGTATAGGTGCTCGGGTGTTCGAACCGTAATGCGCAAGAAATGGTATGTAAACCCCGTATTTACATATCTGCCACTGTGCAGGAGAATCCATATAGGTGTTCGAGTGTTCGAACCGTAATGCGCAAGAAATGGTACGGAAACCCCGTATTTACATATCTGCCACTGTGCAGGAGAATCCGTATATGTGTTCGAGTGTTCGAACCGTAATGCGCAAGAAATGGTACGTAAACCCCGTATTTACATATCTGCCACTGTGCAGGAGAATCCGTATAGGTGTTCGAGTGTTCGAACCGTAATGCGCAAGAAATGGTACGGAAACCCCGTATTTACATATCTGCCACTGTGCAGGAGAATCCGTATAGGTGTTCGAGTGTTCGAACCGTAATGCGCAAGAAATGGTATGTAAACCCCGTATTTACATATCTGCCACTGTGCAGGAGAATCCGTATAGGTGTTCGATTGTTCGAACCGTATTGCCCAAGAAATGGTTTGTAAACGCCGTATTTACATATCTGCCACTGTGCAGGAGAATCTGTATAGGTGTTCGAGCGTTCGAACCGTATTGCGCAAGAAATGGTATGTAAACCCCGTATTTACATATCTGCCACTGTGCAGAAGAATCCGTATAGGTGTACGAGTGTTCGAACCGTAATGCGCAGGAAATGGTATGTAAACCCCGTATTTACATATTTGCCACTGTGCAGGAGAATCCGTATAGGTGTACGAGTGTTCGAACCGTATTGCGCAAGAAATGGTTTGTAAACCCCGTATTTACATATCTGCCACTGTGCAGGAGAATCTGTATAGGTGTTCGAGTGTTCGAACCGCAATGCGCAAGAAATGGTACGGAAACCCCGTATTTACATATCTGCCACTGTGCAGGAGAATCCGTATAGTTGTTCGAGTGTTCGAACCGTAATGCGCAAGAAATGGTATGTAAACCCCGTATTTACATATCTACCACTGTGCAGGAGAATCCGTATAGGTGTTCGATTGTTCGAACCGTATTGCCCAAGAAATGTTTTTTAAACGCCGTATTTACATATCTGCCACTGTGCAGGAGAATCCGTATAGGTGCTCGGGTGTTCGAACCGTAATGCGCAAGAAATGGTATGTAAACCCCGTATTTACATATCTGCCACTGTGCAGGAGAATCCATATAGGTGTTCGAGTGTTCGAACCGTAATGCGCAAGAAATGGTACGGAAACCCCGTATTTACATATCTGCCACTGTGCAGGAGAATCCGTATATGTGTTCGAGTGTTCGAACCGTAATGCGCAAGAAATGGTACGTAAACCCCGTATTTACATATCTGCCACTGTGCAGGAGAATCCGTATAGGTGTTCGAGTGTTCGAACCGTAATGCGCAAGAAATGGTACGGAAACCCCGTATTTACATATCTGCCACTGTGCAGGAGAATCCGTATAGGTGTTCGAGTGTTCGAACCGTAATGCGCAAGAAATGGTATGTAAACCCCGTATTTACATATCTGCCACTGTGCAGGAGAATCCGTATAGGTGTTCGATTGTTCGAACCGTATTGCCCAAGAAATGGTTTGTAAACGCCGTATTTACATATCTGCCACTGTGCAGGAGAATCTGTATAGGTGTTCGAGCGTTCGAACCGTATTGCGCAAGAAATGGTATGTAAACCCCGTATTTACATATCTGCCACTGTGCAGAAGAATCCGTATAGGTGTACGAGTGTTCGAACCGTATTGCGCAAGAAATGGTATGTAAACCCCGTATTTACATATCTGCCACTGTGCAGGAGAATCCGTATAGGTGTTCGAGTGTTCGAACCGTAATGCGCAAGAAATGGTATGTAAACCCCGTATTTACATATCTGCCACTGTGCAGGAGAATCCGTATAGGTGTTCGAGTGTTCGAACCGCAATGCGCAAGAAATGGTACGGAAACCCCGTATTTACATATCTGCCACTGTTCAGGAGAATCCGTATAGGTGTTCGAGTGTTCGAACCGTAATGCGCAAGAAATGGTATGTAAACCCCGTATTTACATATCTGCCACTGTGCAGGAGAATCCGTATAGGTGTTCGAGTGTTCGAACCGTATTGCGCAAGAAATGGTATGTAAACCCCGTATTTACATATCTGCCACTGTGCAGGAGAATCCGTAAAGGTGTTCGAGTGTTCGAACCGTAATGCGCAAGAAATGGTATGTAAACCCCGTATTTACATATCTGCCACTGTGCAGGAGAATCCGTACAGGTGTTCGAGTGTTCGAACCGTATTGCCCAAGAAATGGTTTGTAAACGCCGTATTTACATATCTGCCACTGTGCAGGAGAATCCGTATAGGTGTTCGAGTGTTCGAACCGTAATGCGCAAGAAATGGTATGTAAACCCGTATTTACATATCTGCCACTGTGCAGGAGAATCCGTATAGGTGTTCGAGTGTTCGAACCGTAATGCGCAAGAAATGGTACGGAAACCCCGTATTTACATATCTGCCACTGTGCAGGAGAATCCGTAAAGGTGTTCGAGTGTTCGAACCGTAATGCGCAAGAAATGGTATGTAAACCCCGTATTTACATATCTGCCACTGTGCAGGAGAATCCGTACAGGTGTTCGAGTGTTCGAACCGTATTGCCCAAGAAATGGTTTGTAAACGCCGTATTTACATATCTGCCACTGTGCAGGAGAATCCGTATAGGTGTTCGAGTGTTCGAACCGTAATGCGCAAGAAATGGTATGTAAACCCCGTATTTACATATCTGCCACTGTGCAGGAGAATCCGTATAGGTGTTCGATTGTTCGAACCGTATTGCCCAAGAAATGGTTTGTAAACGCCGTATTTACATATCTACCACTGTGCAGGAGAATCCGTATAGGTGTTCGAGTGTTCGAACCGTAATGCGCAAGAAATGGTATGTAAACCCCGTATTTACATATCTGCCACTGTGCAGGAGAATCCGTATAGGTGTTCGAGTGTTCGAACCGTAATGCGCAAGAAATGGTACGGAAACCCCGTATTTACATATCTGCCACTGTGCAGGAGAATCCGTATAGGTGTTCGAGTGTTCGAACCGTAATGCGCATGAAATGGTTTGTAAACCCCGTATTTACATATCTGCCACTGTGCAGGAGAATCCGTATAGGTGTTCGATTGTTCGAACCGTATTGCCCAAGAAATGGTTTGTAAACGCCGTATTTACATATCTGCCACTGTGCGGGAGAATCCGTATAGGTGTTCGAGTGTTCGAACCGTAATGCGCAAGAAATGGTATGTAAACCCCGTATTTACATATCTGCCACTGCGCAGGAGAATCCGTATAGGTGTTCGAGTGTTCGAACCGTAATGCGCAAGAAATGGTACGGAAACCCCGTATTTACATATCTGCCACTGTGCAGGAGAATCCGTATAGGTGTTCGAGTGTTCGAACCATAATGCGCAAGAAATGGTATGTAAACCCCGTATTTACATATCTACCACTGTGCAGGAAAATCCGTATAGCTGTTCGAGTGTTCGAACCGTAATGCGCAAGAAATGGTACGGAAACCCCGTATTTACATATCTGCCACTGTGCAGGAGAATCCGTATAGGTGTTCGAGCGTTCGAACCGTAATACTCAAGAAATGGTATGTAAACCCCGTAGTTACGTATCTGCCACTGTGCAGGAGAATCCGTATAGGTGTTCGATTGTTCGAACCGTATTGCCCAAGAAATGGTTTGTAAACGCCGTATTTACATATCTGCCACTGTGCAGGAGAATCCGTATAGGTGTTCGAGTGTTCGAACCGTAATGCGCAAGAAATGGTATGTAAACCACGTATTTATATATCTGCCACTGTGCAGGAGAATCCGTATAGGTGTTCGAGTGTTCGAATCGTATTGCGCAAGAATTGGTATGTAGACCCCGTATTTACATATCTGCCACTGTACAGGAGAATCCGTATAGGTGTTCGAGTGTTCGAACCGTATTGCGCAAGAAATGGTATGTAAACCCCGTATTTACATATCTACCACTGTGCAGGAGAATCCGTATAGGTGTTCGAGTGTTCGAACCGTAATGCGCTAGAAATGGCATGTAAACCCCGTATTTACATATCTGCCACTGTGCAGGAGAATCCGTATATGTGTTCGAGTGTTCGAACCGTAATGCGCAAGAAATGGTACGGAAACCCCGTATTTACATATCTGCCACTGTGCAGGACAATCCGTATAGGTGTTCGAGTTTTCGAACCGTATTGCCCAAGAAATGGTTTGTAAACGCCGTATTTACATATCTGCCACTGTGCAGGAGAATCCGTATAGGTGTTCGATTGTTCGAACCGTATTGCCCAAGAAATGGTTTGTAAACGCCGTATTTACATATCTGCCACTGTGCGGGAGAATCCGTATAGGTGTTCGAGTGTTCGAACCGTAATGCGCAAGAAATGGTATGTAAACCCCGTATTTACATATCTGCCACTGTGCAGGAGAATCCGTATAGGTGTTCGAGTGTTCGAACCGTAATGCGCAATAAATGGTATGTAAACCCCGTATTTACATATCTGCCATTGTGCAGGAGAATCCGTATAGGTGTTCGAGTGTTCGAACCGTAATGCGCAAGAAATGGTACGGAAACCCCGTATTTACATATCTGCCACTGTGTAGGAGAATCCGTATAGGTGTTCGAGTGTTCGAACCGTAATGCGCAAGAAATGGTATGTAAACCCCGTATTTACATATCTGCCACTGTGCAGGAGAATCCGTATAGGTGTTCGATTGTTCGAACCGTATTGCCCAACAAATGGTTTGTAAACGCCGTATTTACATATCTGCCACTGTGCAGGAGAATCCGTATAGGTGTTCGAGTGTTCGAACCGTAATGCGCTAGAAATGGCATGTAAACCCCGTATTTACATATCTGCCACTGTGCAGGAGAATCCGTATATGTGTTCGAGTGTTCGAACCGTAATGCGCAAGAAATGGTACGGAAACCCCGTATTTACATATCTGCCACTGTGCAGGACAATCCGTATAGGTGTTCGAGTGTTCGAACCGTAATGCGCAAGAAATGGTATGTAAACCCCGTATTTACATATCTGCCACTGTGCAGGAGAATCCGTATAGGTGTTCGATTGTTCGAACCGTATTGCCCAAGAAATGGTTTGTAAACGCCGTATTTACATATCTGCCACTGTGCAGGATAATCCGTATAGGTGTTCGAGTGTTCGAACCGTAATGCGCAAGAAATGGTATGTAAACCCCGTATTTACATATCTGCCACTGTGCAGGAGAATCCGTATTGGTGTTCGAGTGTTCGAACTGTAATGCGCAAGAAATGGTACGGAAACCCCGTATTTACATATCTGCCACTGTGCAGGAGAATCCGTATAGGTGTTCGAGTGTTCGAACCGTAATGCGCAAGAAATGGTATATAAACCCCGTATTTACATATCTGCCACTGTGCAGGAGAATCCGTATAGGTGTTCGAGTGTTCGAACCGTAATGCGCAAGAAATGGTACGGAAACCCCGTATTTACATATCTGCCACTGTGCAGGAGAATCCGTATAGGTGTTCGAGTGTTCGAACCGTAATGCGCAAGAAATGGTACGGAAACCCCGTATTTACATATCTGCCACTGTGCAGGAGAATCCGTATAGGTGTTCGAGCGTTCGAACCGTATTGCGCAAGAAATGGTATGTAAACCCCGTATTTACATATCTACCACTGTGCAGGAGAATCCGTATAGGTGTTCGAGTGTTCGAACCGTATTGCGCAAGAAATGGTATGTAAACCCCGTATTTACATATCTACCACTGTGCAGGAGAATCCGTATAGGTGTTCGAGTGTTTGAACAGTAATTCGCCCGAAATGGTATGTAAAACCCGTATTTACATATCTGCCACTGTGCAGGAGAATCCGTATAGGTGTTCGAGTGTTCGAACCCTAATACGTGAGAAATGGTAAGTAAACGCCGTATTTGCATATCTGCCACTGTGCAGGAGAATCCGTATAGGTGTTTGAGTGTTCGAACCGTATTGCGCAAGAAATGGTATGTAAACCCCGTATTTACATATCTGCCACTGTGCAGGAGAATCCGTATAGGTATTCGAGTGTTCGAACCGTAATGCGCAAGAAATGGTATGTAAACCCCGTATTTACATATCTGCCACTGTGCAGGAGAATCCGTATAGGTATACGAGTGTTCGAACCGTATTGCGCAAGAAATGGTTTGCAAACCCCGTATTTACATATCTGCCACTGTGCAGGAGAATCCGTATAGGTGTTCGAGTGTTCGAACCGCAATGCGCAAGAAATGGTACGGAAACCCCGTATTTACATATCTGCCACTGTGCAGGAGAATCCGTATAGGTGTTCGAGTTTTCGAACCGTAATGCGCAAGAAATGGTATGTAAACCCGTATTTACATATCTGCCACTGTGCAGGAGAATCCGTATAGGTGTTCGAGTGTTCGAACCGTATTGCCCAAGAAATGGTTTGTAAACGCCGTATTTACATATCTGCCACTGTGCAGGAGAATCCGTATAGGTGTTCGAGTGTTCGAACCGTATTGCGCAAGAAATGGTATGTAAACCCCGTATTTACATATCTACCACTGTGCAGGAGAATCCGTATAGGTGTTCGTGTGTTCGAAATGTAATTCGCCCGAAATGGTATGTAAAACCCGTATTTACATATCTGCCACTGTGCCGGAGAATCCGTATAGGTGTTCGAGTGTTCTAACCGTAATGCATGAGAAATGGTAAGTAAACGCCGTATTTACATATCTGCCACTGTGCAGGAGAATCCGTATAGGTGTTCGAGTGTTCGAACCGTATTGCGCAAGAAATGGTATGTAAACCCCGTATTTACATATCTGCCACTGTGCAGGAGAATCTGTATAGGTATTCGAGTGTTCGAACCGTAATGCGCAAGAAATGGTATGTCAACCCCGTATTTACATATCTGCCACTGTGCAGGAGAATCCGTATAGGTGTACGAGTGTTCGAACCGTATTGCGCAAGAAATGGTTTGTAAACCCCGTATTTACATATCTGCCACTGTGCAGGAGAATCCGTATAGGTGTTCGAGTGTTCGAACCGCAATGCGCAAGAAATGGTGCGGAAACCCCGTATTTACATATCTGCCACTGTGCAGGAGAATCCCTATAGGTGTTCGAGTGTTCGAACCGTAATGCGCAAGAAATGGTATGTAAACCCCGTATTTACATATCTGCCACTGTGCAGGAGAATCCGTATAGGTGTTCGAGTGTTCGAACCGTATTGTGCAAGAAATGGTATGTAAACCCCGTATTTACATATCTGCCACTGTGCAGGAGAATCCGTAAAGGTGTTCGAGTGTTCGAACCGTAATGCGCAAGAAATGGTATGTGAACCCCGTATTTACATATCTGCCACTGTGCAGGAGAATCCGTATAGGTGTTCGATTGTTCGAACCGTATTGCCCAAGAAATGGTTTGTAAATGCCGTATTTACATATTTGCCACTGTGCAGGAGAATCCGTATAGGTGTTCGAGTGTACGAACCGTAATGCGCAAGAAATGGTATGTGAACCCCGTATTTACATATCTGCCACTGTGCAGGAGAATCCGTATAGGTGTTCGAGTGTTCGAACAGTAATTCGCCCGAAAAGGTATGTAAAACCCGTATTTACATATATGCTACTATGCAGGAGAATCCGTATAGGTGTTCGAGTGTTCGAACCCTAATGCGTGAGAAATGGTAAGTAAACGCCGTATTTACATATCTGCCACTGTGCAGGAGAATCCGTATAGGTGTTCGAGTGTTCGAACCGTCCTGCGCAAGAAATGGTATGTAAACCCCGTATTTACATATCTGCCACTGTGCAGGAGAATCCGTATAGGTATTCGAGTGGTCGAACCGTAATGCGCAAGAAATGGTATGTAAACCCCGTATTTACATATCTACCACTGTGCAGGAGAATCCGTATAGGTGTTCGAGTGTTCGAACCGTAATGCGCTAGAAATGGCATGTAAACCCCGTATTTACATATCTGCCACTGTGCAGGAGAATCCGTATATGTGTTCGAGTGTTCGAACCGTAATGCGCAAGAAATGGTACGGAAACCCCGTATTTACATATCTGCCACTCTGCAGGACAATCCGTATAGGTGTTCGAGTTTTCGAACCGTATTGCCCAAGAAATGGTTTGTAAACGCCGTATTTACATATCTGCCATTGTGCAGGAGAATCCGTATAGGTGTTCGAGTGTTCGAACCGTAATGCGCAAGAAATGGTATGTAAACCCCGTATTTACATATCGGCCACTGTGCAGGAGAATCCGTATTGGTGTTCGAGTGTTCGAACCGTATTGCGCAAGAAATGGTATGTAAACCCCGTATTTACATATCTGCCACTGTGCAGGAGAATCTGTATAGGTATTCGAGTGTTCGAACCGTAATGCGCAAGAAATGGTATGTAAACCCCGTATTTACATATCTGCCACTGTGCAGGAGAATCCGTATAGGTGTTCGAGTGTTCGAACCGTATTGCGCAAGAAATGGTATGTAAACCCCGTATTTACATATCTGCCACTGTGCAGGAGAATCTGTATAGGTGTTCGAGTGTTCGAACCGTAATGCGCAAGAAATGGTATGTAAACCCCGTATTTACATATCTGCCACTGTGCAGAAGAATCCGTATAGGTGTACGAGTGTTCGAACCGTATTGCGCAAGATATGGTATGTAAACCCCGTATTTACATATCTGCCACTGTGCAGGAGAATCCGTATAGGTGTTCGAGTGTTCGAACCGTAATGCGCAAGAAATGGTATGTAAACCCCGTATTTACATATCTGCCACTGTGCAGGAGAATCCGTATAGGTGTTCGAGTGTTCGAACCGCAATGCGCAAGAAATGGTACGGAAACCCCGTATTTACATATCTGCCACTGTTCAGGAGAATCCGTATAGGTGTTCGAGTGTTCGAACCGTAATGCGCAAGAAATGGTATGTAAACCCCGTATTTACATATCTGCCACTGTGCAGGAGAATCCGTATAGGTGTTCGAGTGTTCGAACCGTATTGCGCAAGAAATGGTATGTAAACCCCGTATTTACATATCTGCCACTGTGCAGGAGAATCCGTAAAGGTGTTCGAGTGTTCGAACCGTAATGCGCAAGAAATGGTATGTAAACCCCGTATTTACATATCTGCCACTGTGCAGGAGAATCCGTACAGGTGTTCGATTGTTCGAACCGTATTGCCCAAGAAATGGTTTGTAAACGCCGTATTTACATATCTGCCACTGTGCAGGAGAATCCGTATAGGTGTTCGAGTGTACGAACCGTAATGCGCAAGAAATGGTATGTGAACCCCGTATTTAAATATCTGCCACTGTGCAGGAGAATCCGTATAGGTGTTCGAGTGTTCGAACAGTAATTCGCCCGAAATGGTATGTAAAACCCGTATTTACATATCTGCCACTGTGCAGGAGAATCCGTATAGGTGTTCGAGTGTTCGAACCCTAATGCGTGAGAAATGGTATGTAAACGCCGTATTTACATATCTGCCACTGTGCAGGAGAATCCGTATAGGTGTTCGAGTGTTCGAACCGTATTGCGCAAGAAATGGTATGTAAACCCCGTATTTACATATCTGCCACTGTACAGGAGAATCCGTATAGGTATTCGAGTGTTCGAACCGTAATACGCAAGAAATGGTATGTAAACCCCGTATATACATATCTGCCACTGTGCAGGAGAATCCGTATAGGTGTACGAGTGTTCGAACCGTATTGCGCAAGAAATGGTTTGTGAACCCCGTATTTACATATCTGCCACTGTGCAGGAGAATCCGTATAGGTGTTCGAGTGTTCGAACCGCAATGCGCAAGAAATGGTACGGAAACCCCGTATTTACATATCTGCCACTGTGCAGGAGAATCCGTATAGGTGTTCGAGTGTTCGAACCGTAATGCGCAAGAAATGGTATGTAAACCCCGTATTTACATATCTGCCACTGTGCAGGAGAATCCGTATAGGTGTTCGATTGTTCGAACCGTATTGCCCAAGAAATGGTTTGTAAACGCCGTATTTACATATCTGCCACTGTGCAGGAGAATCCGTATAGGTGCTCGGGTGTTCGAACCGTAATGCGCAAGAAATGGTATGTAAACCCCGTATTTACATATCTGCCACTGTGCAGGAGAATCCATATAGGTGTTCGAGTGTTCGAACCGTAATGCGGAAGAAATGGTACGGAAACCCCGTATTTACATATCTGCCACTGTGCAGGAGAATCCGTATATGTGTTCGAGTGTTCGAACCGTAATGCGCAAGAAATGGTATGTAAACCCCGTATTTACATATCTGCCACTGTGCAGGAGAATCCGTATAGGTGTTCGAGTGTTCGAACCGTAATGCGCAAGAAATGGTACGGAAACCCCGTAGTTACATATCTGCCACAGTGCAGGAGAATCCGTATAGGTGTTCGAGTGTTCGAACCGTAATGCGCAAGAAATGGTATGTAAACCCCGTATTTACATATCTGCCACTGTGCAGGAGAATCCGTATAGGTGTTCGATTGTTCGAACCGTATTGCCCAAGAAATGGTTTGTAAACGCCGTATTTACATATCTACCACTGTGCAGGAGAATCCGTATAGGTGTTCGAGTGTTCGAACCGTAATGCGCAAGAAATGGTATGTAAACCCCGTATTTACATATCTGCCACTGTCCAGGAGAATCCGTATAGATGTTCGAGTGTTCGAACCGTAATGCGCAAGAAATGGTACGGAAACCCCGTATTTACATATCTGCCACTGTGCAGGAGAATCCGTATAGGTGTTCGAGTGTTCGAACCGTAATGCGCAAGAAATGGTTTGTAAACCCCGTATTTACATATCTGCCACTGTGCAGGAGAATCCGTATAGGTGTTCGATTGTTCGAACCGTATTGCCCAAGAAATGGTTTGTAAACGCCGTATTTACATATCTGCCACTGTGCGGGAGAATCCGTATAGGTGTTCGAGTGTTCGAACCGTAATGCGCAAGAAATGGTATGTAAACCCCGTATTT
The DNA here is from genome assembly GCF_055761805.1 of Camellia sinensis. Taxonomy (NCBI): domain Eukaryota; kingdom Viridiplantae; phylum Streptophyta; class Magnoliopsida; order Ericales; family Theaceae; genus Camellia; species Camellia sinensis. The sequence goes on from NC_138974.1 coordinate 120,364,983, forward strand.
ACATATCTGCCACTGTGCAGGAGAATCCGTATAGGTGTTCGAGTGTTCGAACCGTAATGCGCAAGAAATGGTACGGAAACCCCGTATTTACATATCTGCCACTGTGCAGGAGAATCCGTATAGGTGTTCGAGTGTTCGAACCATAATGCGGAAGAAATGGTATGTAAACCCCGTATTTACATATCTGCCACTGTGCAGGAGAATCCGTATAGCTGTTCGAGTGTTCGAACCGTAATGCGCAAGAAATGGTACGGAAACCCCGTATTTACATATCTGCCACTGTGCAGGAGAATCCGTATAGGTGTTCGAGCGTTCGAACCGTAATGCTCAAGAAATGGTATGTAAACCCCGTAGTTACGTATCTGCCACTGTGCAGGAGAATCCGTATAGGTGTTCGATTGTTCGAACCGTATTGCCCAAGAAATGGTTTGTAAACGCCGTATTTACATATCTGCCACTGTGCAGGAGAATCCGTATAGGTGTTCGAGTGTTCGAACCGTAATGCGCAAGAAATGGTATGTAAACCACGTATTTATATATCTGCCACTGTGCAGGAGAATCCGTATAGGTGTTCGAGTGTTCGAATCGTATTGCGCAAGAATTGGTATGTAGACCCCGTATTTACATATCTGCCACTGTACAGGAGAATCCGTATAGGTGTTCGAGTGTTCGAACCGTATTGCGCAAGAAATGGTATGTAAACCCCGTATTTACATATCTACCACTGTGCAGGAGAATCCGTATAGGTGTTCGAGTGTTCGAACAGTAATTCGCCCGAAATGGTATGTAAAACCCGTATTTACATATCTGCCACTGTGCAGGAGAATCCGTATAGGTATACGAGTGTTCGAACCGTATTGCGCAAAAAATGGTTTGCAAACCCCGTATTTACATATCTGCCACTGTGCAGGAGAATCCGTATAGGTGTTCGAGTGTTCGAACCGCAATGCGCAAGAAATGGTACGGAAACCCCGTATTTACATATCTGCCACTGTGCAGGAGAATCCGTATAGGTGTTCGAGTTTTCGAACCGTAATGCGCAAGAAATGGTATGTAAACCCCGTATTTACATATCTGCCACTGTGCAGGAGAATCCGTATAGGTGTTCGAGTGTTCGAACCGTATTGCCCAAGAAATGGTTTGTAAACGCCGTATTTACATATCTGCCACTGTGCAGGAGAATCCGTATAGGTGTTCGAGTGTCCGAACCGTAATGCGCAAGAAATGGTATGTAAACCCCATATTTACATATCTGCCACTGTGCAGGAGAATCCGTATAGCTGTTCGAGTGTTCGAACCGTATTGCGCAAGAAATGGTATGTAAACCCCGTATTTACATATCTACCACTGTGCAGGAGAATCCGTATAGGTGTTCGAGTGTTCGAACCGTAATTCGCCCGAAATGGTATGTAAAACCCGTATTTACATATCTGCCACTGTGCCGGAGAATCCGTATAGGTGTTCGAGTGTTCTAACCCTAATGCATGAGAAATGGTAAGTAAACGCCGTATTTACATATCTGCCACTGTGCAGGAGAATCCGTATAGGTGTTCGAGTGTTCGAACCATATTGCGCAAGAAATGGTATGTAAACCCCGTATTTACATATCTGCCACTGTGCAGGAGAATCTGTATAGGTATTCGAGTGTTCGAACCGTAATGCGCAAGAAATGGTATGTAAACCCCGTATTTACATATCTGCCACTGTGCAGGAGAATCCGTATAGGTGTACGAGTGTTCGAACCGTATTGCGCAAGAAATGGTTTGTAAACCCCGTATTTACATATCTGCCACTGTGCAGGAGAATCCGTATAGGTGTTCGAGTGTTCGAACCGCAATGCGCAAGAAATGGTACGGAAACCCCGTATTTACATATCTGCCACTGTGCAGGAGAATCCGTATAGGTGTTCGAGTGTTCGAACCGTAATGCGCAAGAAATGGTATGTAAACCCCGTATTTACATATCTGCCACTGTGCAGGAGAATCCGTATAGGTGTTCGAGTGTTCGAACCGTATTGTGCAAGAAATGGTATGTAAACCCCGTATTTACATATCTGCCACTGTGCAGGAGAATCCGTAAAGGTGTTCGAGTGTTCGAACCGTAATGCGCAAGAAATGGTATGTGAACCCCGTATTTACATATCTGCCACTGTGCAGGAGAATCCGTATAGGTGTTCGATTGTTCGAACCGTATTGCCCAAGAAATGGTTTGTAAACGCCGTATTTACATATTTGCCACTGTGCAGGAGAATCCGTATAGGTGTTCGAGTGTACGAACCGTAATGCGCAAGAAATGGTATGTGAACCCCGTATTTACATATCTGCCACTGTGCAGGAGAATCCGTAGAGGTGTTCGAGTGTTCGAACAGTAATTCGCCCGAAAAGGTATGTAAAACCCGTATTTACATATATGCTACTGTGCAGGAGAATCCGTATAGGTGTTCGAGTGTTCGAACCCTAATGCGTGAGAAATGGTAAGTAAACGCCGTATTTACATATCTGCCACTGTGCAGGAGAGTCCGTATAGGTGTTCGAGTGTTCGAACCGTCCTGCGCAAGAAATGGTATGTAAACCCCGTATTTACATATCTGCCACTGTGCAGGAGAATCCATATAGGTATTCGAGTGTTCGAACCGTAATGCGCAAGAAATGGTATGTAAACCCCGTATTTACATATCTGCCACTGTGCAGGAGAATCCGTATAGGTGTACGAGTGTTCGAACCGTATTGCGCAAGAAATGGTTTGTAAACCCCGTATTTACATATCTGCCACTGTGCAGGAGAATCCGTATTGGTGTTCGAGTGTTCGAACCGCAATGCGCAAGAAATGGTACGGAAACCCCGTATTTACATATCTGCCACTGTGCAGGAGAATCCGTATAGCTGTTCGAGTGTTCGAACCGTAATGCGCAAGAAATGGTATGTAAACCCCGTATTTACATATCTGCCACTGTGCAGGATAATCCGTATAGGTGTTCGAGTGTTCGAACCGTATTGCCCAAGAAATGGTTTGTAAACGCCGTATTTACATATCAGCCACTGTGCAGGAGAATCCGTATAGGTGATCGAGTGTTCGAACCGTAATGCGCAAGAAATGGTATGTAAACCCCGTATTTACATATCTGCCACTGTGCAGGAGAATCCGTTTAGGTGTTCGAGTGTTCGAACCGTATTGCGCAAGAAATGGTATGTAAACCCCGTATTTACATATCTACCACTGTGCAGGAGAATCCGTATAGGTGTTCGAGTGTTCGAACCGTATTGCGCAAGAAATGGTATGTAAACCCCGTATTTACATATCTACCACTGTGCAGGAGAATCCGTATAGGTGTTCGAGTGTTCGAACCGTATTGCGCAAGAAATGGTATGTAAACCCCGTATTTACATATCTGCCATTGTGCAGGAAAATCCGTATAGGTGTTCGAGTGTTCGAACCGTAATGCGCAAGAAATGGTATGTAAACCCCGTATTTACATATCTGCCACTGTGCAGGAGAATCCGTATAGGTGTTCGATTGTTCGAACCGTATTGCCCAAGAAATGGTTTGTAAACGCCGTATTTACATATCTGCCACTGTGCAGGAGAATCCGTATAGGTGTTCGATTGTTCGAACCGTATTGCCCAAGAGATGGTTTGTAAACGCCGTATTTACATATCTGCCACTGTGCAGGAGAATCCGTATAGCTGTTCGAGTGTTCGAACCGTAATGCGCAAGAAATGGTACGGAAACCCCGTATTTACATATCTGCCACTGTGCAGGAGAATCCGTATAGGTGTTCGAGCGTTCGAACCGTAATGCTCAAGAAATGGTATGTAAACCCCGTAGTTACGTATCTGCCACTGTGCAGGAGAATCCGTATAGGTGTTCGATTGTTCGAACCGTATTGCCCAAGAAATGGTTTGTAAACGCCGTATTTACATATCTGCCACTGTGCAGGAGAATCCGTATAGGTGTTCGAGTGTTCGAACCGTAATGCGCAAGAAATGGTATGTAAACCACGTATTTATATATCTGCCACTGTGCAGGAGAATCCGTATAGGTGTTCGAGTGTTCGAATCGTATTGCGCAAGAATTGGTATGTAGACCCCGTATTTACATATCTGCCACTGTACAGGAGAATCCGTATAGGTGTTCGAGTGTTCGAACCGTATTGCGCAAGAAATGGTATGTAAACCCCGTATTTACATATCTACCACTGTGCAGGAGAATCCGTATAGGTGTTCGAGTGTTCGAACAGTAATTCGCCCGAAATGGTATGTAAAACCCGTATTTACATATCTGCCACTGTGCAGGAGAATCCGTATAGGTATACGAGTGTTCGAACCGTATTGCGCAAAAAATGGTTTGCAAACCCCGTATTTACATATCTGCCACTGTGCAGGAGAATCCGTATAGGTGTTCGAGTGTTCGAACCGCAATGCGCAAGAAATGGTACGGAAACCCCGTATTTACATATCTGCCACTGTGCAGGAGAATCCGTATAGGTGTTCGAGTTTTCGAACCGTAATGCGCAAGAAATGGTATGTAAACCCCGTATTTACATATCTGCCACTGTGCAGGAGAATCCGTATAGGTGTTCGAGTGTTCGAACCGTATTGCCCAAGAAATGGTTTGTAAACGCCGTATTTACATATCTGCCACTGTGCAGGAGAATCCGTATAGGTGTTCGAGTGTCCGAACCGTAATGCGCAAGAAATGGTATGTAAACCCCATATTTACATATCTGCCACTGTGCAGGAGAATCCGTATAGCTGTTCGAGTGTTCGAACCGTATTGCGCAAGAAATGGTATGTAAACCCCGTATTTACATATCTACCACTGTGCAGGAGAATCCGTATAGGTGTTCGAGTGTTCGAACCGTAATTCGCCCGAAATGGTATGTAAAACCCGTATTTACATATCTGCCACTGTGCCGGAGAATCCGTATAGGTGTTCGAGTGTTCTAACCCTAATGCATGAGAAATGGTAAGTAAACGCCGTATTTACATATCTGCCACTGTGCAGGAGAATCCGTATAGGTGTTCGAGTGTTCGAACCATATTGCGCAAGAAATGGTATGTAAACCCCGTATTTACATATCTGCCACTGTGCAGGAGAATCTGTATAGGTATTCGAGTGTTCGAACCGTAATGCGCAAGAAATGGTATGTAAACCCCGTATTTACATATCTGCCACTGTGCAGGAGAATCCGTATAGGTGTACGAGTGTTCGAACCGTATTGCGCAAGAAATGGTTTGTAAACCCCGTATTTACATATCTGCCACTGTGCAGGAGAATCCGTATAGGTGTTCGAGTGTTCGAACCGCAATGCGCAAGAAATGGTACGGAAACCCCGTATTTACATATCTGCCACTGTGCAGGAGAATCCGTATAGGTGTTCGAGTGTTCGAACCGTAATGCGCAAGAAATGGTATGTAAACCCCGTATTTACATATCTGCCACTGTGCAGGAGAATCCGTATAGGTGTTCGAGTGTTCGAACCGTATTGTGCAAGAAATGGTATGTAAACCCCGTATTTACATATCTGCCACTGTGCAGGAGAATCCGTAAAGGTGTTCGAGTGTTCGAACCGTAATGCGCAAGAAATGGTATGTGAACCCCGTATTTACATATCTGCCACTGTGCAGGAGAATCCGTATAGGTGTTCGATTGTTCGAACCGTATTGCCCAAGAAATGGTTTGTAAACGCCGTATTTACATATTTGCCACTGTGCAGGAGAATCCGTATAGGTGTTCGAGTGTACGAACCGTAATGCGCAAGAAATGGTATGTGAACCCCGTATTTACATATCTGCCACTGTGCAGGAGAATCCGTAGAGGTGTTCGAGTGTTCGAACAGTAATTCGCCCGAAAAGGTATGTAAAACCCGTATTTACATATATGCTACTGTGCAGGAGAATCCGTATAGGTGTTCGAGTGTTCGAACCCTAATGCGTGAGAAATGGTAAGTAAACGCCGTATTTACATATCTGCCACTGTGCAGGAGAGTCCGTATAGGTGTTCGAGTGTTCGAACCGTCCTGCGCAAGAAATGGTATGTAAACCCCGTATTTACATATCTGCCACTGTGCAGGAGAATCCATATAGGTATTCGAGTGTTCGAACCGTAATGCGCAAGAAATGGTATGTAAACCCCGTATTTACATATCTGCCACTGTGCAGGAGAATCCGTATAGGTGTACGAGTGTTCGAACCGTATTGCGCAAGAAATGGTTTGTAAACCCCGTATTTACATATCTGCCACTGTGCAGGAGAATCCGTATTGGTGTTCGAGTGTTCGAACCGCAATGCGCAAGAAATGGTACGGAAACCCCGTATTTACATATCTGCCACTGTGCAGGAGAATCCGTATAGCTGTTCGAGTGTTCGAACCGTAATGCGCAAGAAATGGTATGTAAACCCCGTATTTACATATCTGCCACTGTGCAGGATAATCCGTATAGGTGTTCGAGTGTTCGAACCGTATTGCCCAAGAAATGGTTTGTAAACGCCGTATTTACATATCAGCCACTGTGCAGGAGAATCCGTATAGGTGATCGAGTGTTCGAACCGTAATGCGCAAGAAATGGTATGTAAACCCCGTATTTACATATCTGCCACTGTGCAGGAGAATCCGTTTAGGTGTTCGAGTGTTCGAACCGTATTGCGCAAGAAATGGTATGTAAACCCCGTATTTACATATCTACCACTGTGCAGGAGAATCCGTATAGGTGTTCGAGTGTTCGAACCGTATTGCGCAAGAAATGGTATGTAAACCCCGTATTTACATATCTACCACTGTGCAGGAGAATCCGTATAGGTGTTCGAGTGTTCGAACCGTATTGCGCAAGAAATGGTATGTAAACCCCGTATTTACATATCTGCCATTGTGCAGGAAAATCCGTATAGGTGTTCGAGTGTTCGAACCGTAATGCGCAAGAAATGGTATGTAAACCCCGTATTTACATATCTGCCACTGTGCAGGAGAATCCGTATAGGTGTTCGATTGTTCGAACCGTATTGCCCAAGAAATGGTTTGTAAACGCCGTATTTACATATCTGCCACTGTGCAGGAGAATCCGTATAGGTGTTCGATTGTTCGAACCGTATTGCCCAAGAGATGGTTTGTAAACGCCGTATTTACATATCTGCCACTGTGCAGGAGAATCCGTATAGGTGTTCGAGTGTTCGAACCGTAATGCGCAAGCAATGGTATGTAAACCCCGTATTTACATATCTGCCACTGTGCAAGGGAATCTGTATAGGTGTTCGAGTGTTCGAACCGTAATGCGCAAGAAATGGTACGGAAACCCCGTATTTACATATCTGCCACTGTGCAGGAGAATCCGTATAGGTGTTCGAGTGTTCGAACCGTAATGCGCAATAAATGGTATGTAAACCCCGTATTTACATATCTACCATTGTGCAGGAGAATCTGTATAGGTGTTCGAGTGTTCGAACCGTAATGCGCAAGAAATGGTACGGAAACCCCGTATTTACATATCTGCCACTGTGTAGGAGAATCCGTATAGGTGTTCGAGTGTTCGAACCGTAATGCGCAAGAAATGGTATGTAAACCCCGTATTTACATATCTGCCACTGTGCAGGAGAATCCGTATAGGTGTTCGATTGTTCGAACCGTATTGCCCAAGAAATGGTTTGTAAACGCCGTATTTACATATCTGCCACTGTGCAGGAGAATCCGTATAGGTGTTCGAGTGTTCGAACCGTAATGCGCTAGAAATGGCATGTAAACCCCGTATTTACATATCTGCCACTGTGCAGGAGAATCCGTATATGTGTTCGAGTGTTCGAACCGTAATGCGCAAGAAATGGTACGGAAACCCCGTATTTACATATCTGCCACTGTGCAGGACAATCCGTATAGGTGTTCGAGTGTTCGAACCGTAATGCGCAAGAAATGGTATGTAAACCCCGTATTTACATATCTGCCACTGTGCAGGAGAATCCGTATAGGTGTTCGATTGTTCGAACCGTATTGCCCAAGAAATGGTTTGTAAACGCCGTATTTACATATCTGCCACTGTGCAGGATAATCCGTATAGGTGTTCGAGTGTTCGAACCGTAATGCGCAAGAAATGGTATGTAAACCCCGTATTTACATATCTGCCACTGTGCAGGAAAATCCGTATAGGTGTTCGAGTGTTCGAACCATAATGCGCAAGAAATGGTATGTAAACCCCGTATTTACATATCTGCCACTGTGCAGGAGAATCCGTATAGGTGTTCGATTGTTCGAACCGTATTGCCCAAGAAATGGTTTGTAAACCCCGTATTTACATATCTGCCACTGTGCAGGAGAATCCGTATAGGGGTTCGATTGTTCGAACCGTATTGCCCAAGAAATGGTTTGTAAACGCCGTATTTACATATCTGCCACTGTGCAGGAGAATCCGTATAGGTGTTCGAGTATTCGAACCGTAATGCGCAAGAAATGGTATGTAAACCCCGTATTTACATATCTGCCACTGTGCAGGCGAATCCGTATAGGTGTTCGAGTGTTCGAACCGTAATGCGCAAGAAATGGTACGGAAACCCCGTATTTACATATCTGCCACTGTGCAGGAGAATCCGTATAGGTGTTCGAGTGTTCGAACCGTAATGCGCAATAAATGGTATGTAAACCCCGTATTTACATATCTACCATTGTGCAGGAGAATCTGTATAGGTGTTCGAGTGTTCGAACCGTAATGCGCAAGAAATGGTACGGAAACCCCGTATTTACATATCTGCCACTGTGTAGGAGAATCCGTATAGGTGTTCGAGTGTTCGAACCGTAATGCGCATGAAATGGTATGTAAACCCCGTATTTACATATCTGCCACTGTGCAGGAGAATCCGTATAGGTGTTTGATTGTTCGAACCGTATTGCCCAAGAAATGGTTTGTAAACGCCGTATTTACATATCTGCCACTGTGCAGGAGAATCCGTATAGGTGTTCGAGTGTTCGAACCGTAATGCGCTAGAAATGGCATGTAAACCCCGTATTTACATATCTGCCACTGTGCAGGAGAATCCGTATATGTGTTCGAGTGTTCAAACCGTAATGCGCAAGAAATGGTACGGAAACCCCGTATTTACATATCTGCCACTGTGCAGGACAATCCGTATAGGTGTTCGAGTGTTCGAACCGTAATGCGCAAGAAATGGTATGTAAACCCCGTATTTACATATCTGCCACTGTGCAGGAGAATCCGTATAGGTGTTCGATTGTTCGAACCGTATTGCCCAAGAAATGGTTTGTAAACGCCGTATTTACATATCTGCCACTGTGCAGGAGAATCCGTATAGGTGTTCGATTGTTCGAACCGTATTGCCCAAGAAATGGTTTGTAAACGCCGTATTTACATATCTGCCACTGTGCAGGAGAATCCGTATAGGTGTTCGAGTGTTCGAACCGTAATGCGCAAGAAATGGTATGTAAACCCCGTATTTACATATCTGCCGCTGTGCAGGGGAATCTGTATAGGTGTTCGAGTGTTCGAACCGTAATGCGCAAGAAATGGTACGGAAACCCCGTATTTACATATCTGCCACTGTGCAGGAGAATCCGTATAGGTGTTCGAGTGTTCGAACCGTAATGCGCAAGAAATGGTATGTAAACCCCGTATTTACATATCTGCCACTGTGCAGGCGAATCCGTATAGGTGTTCGAGTGTACGAACCGTAATGCGCAAGAAATGGTATGTGAACCCCGTATTTACATATCTGCCACTGTGCAGGAGAATCCGTATAGGTGTTCGAGTGTTCGAACCGTATTGCGCAAGAAATGGTATGTAAACCCCGTATTTACATATCTGCCACTGTGCAGGAGAATCCGTATAGGTATTCGAGTGTTCGAACCGTAATGCGCAAGAAATGGTAAGTAAACGCCGTATTTACATATCTGCCACTGTGCAGGAGAATCCGTATAGGTGTACGAGTGTTCGAACCGTATTGCGCAAGAAATGGTTTGTAAACCCCGTATTTACATATCTGCCACTGTGCAGGAGAATCCGTATAGGTGTTCGAGTGTTCGAACCGCAATGCGCAAGAAATGGTACGGAAACCCCGTATTTACATATCTGCCACTGTGCAGGAGAATCCGTATAGCTGTTCGAGTGTTCGAACCGTAATGCGCAAGAAATGGTATGTAAACCCCGTATTTACATATCTGCCACTGTGCAGGATAATCCGTATAGGTGTTCGAGTGTTCGAACCGTATTGCCCAAGAAATGGTTTGTAAACGCCGTATTTACATATCAGCCACTGTGCAGGAGAATCCGTATAGGTGTTCGAGTGTTCGAACCGTAATGCGCAAGAAATGGTATGTAAACCCCGTATTTACATATCTGCCACTGTGCAGGAGAATCCGTATAGGTGTTCGAGTGTTCGAACCGTATTGCGCAAGAAATGGTATGTAAACCCCGTATTTAGATATCTACCACTGTGCAGGAGAATCCGAATAGGTGTTCGAGTGTTCGAACCGTATTGCGCAAGAAATGGTATGTAAACCCCGTATTTACATATCTACCACTGTGCAGGAGAATCCGTATAGGTGTTCGAGTGTTCGAACCGTATTGCGCAAGAAATGGTATTTAAACCCCGTATTTACATATCTGCCACTGTGCAGGAAAATCCGTATAGGTGTTCGAGTGTTCGAACCGTAATGCGCAAGAAATGGTATGTAAACCCCGTATTTACATATCTGCCACTGTGCAGGAGAATCCGTATAGATGTTCGATTGTTCGAACCGTATTGCCCAAGAAATGGTTTGTAAACGCCGTAATTACATATCTGCCACTGTGCAGGAGAATCCGTATAGGTGTTCGAGTGTTCGAACCGTAATGCGCAAGCAATGGTATGTAAACCCCGTATTTACATATCTGCCACTGTGCAGGGGAATCTGTATAGGTGTTCGAGTGTTCGAACCGTAATGCGCAAGAAATGGTACGGAAACCCCGTATTTACATATCTGCCACTGTGCAGGAGAATCCGTATAGGTGTTCGAGTGTTCGAACCGTAATGCGCAATAAATGGTATGTAAACCCCGTATTTACATATCTGCCATTGTGCAGGAGAATCCGTATAGGTGTTCGAGTGTTCGAACCGTAATGCGCAAGAAATGGTACGGAAACCCCGTATTTACATATCTGCCACTGTGTAGGAGAATCCGTATAGGTGTTCGAGTGTTCGAACCGTAATGCGCAAGAAATGGTATGTAAACCCCGTATTTACATATCTGCCACTGTGCAGGAGAATCCGTATAGGTGTTCGATTGTTCGAACCGTATTGCCCAACAAATGGTTTGTAAACGCCGTATTTACATATCTGCCACTGTGCAGGAGAATCCGTATAGGTGTTCGAGTGTTCGAACCGTAATGCGCTAGAAATGGCATGTAAACCCCGTATTTACATATCTGCCACTGTGCAGGAGAATCCGTATATGTGTTCGAGTGTTCGAACCGTAATGCGCAAGAAATGGTACGGAAACCCCGTATTTACATATCTGCCACTGTGCAGGACAATCCGTATAGGTGTTCGAGTGTTCGAACCGTAATGCGCAAGAAATGGTATGTAAACCCCGTATTTACATATCTGCCACTGTGCAGGAGAATCCGTATAGGTGTTCGATTGTTCGAACCGTATTGCCCAAGAAATGGTTTGTAAACGCCGTATTTACATATCTGCCACTGTGCAGGATAATCCGTATAGGTGTTCGAGTGTTCGAACCGTAATGCGCAAGAAATGGTATGTAAACCCCGTATTTACATATCTGCCACTGTGCAGGAGAATCCGTATTGGTGTTCGAGTGTTCGAACTGTAATGCGCAAGAAATGGTACGGAAACCCCGTATTTACATATCTGCCACTGTGCAGGAGAATCCGTATAGGTGTTCGAGTGTTCGAACCGTAATGCGCAAGAAATGGTATATAAACCCCGTATTTACATATCTGCCACTGTGCAGGAGAATCCGTATAGGTGTTCGAGTGTTCGAACCGTAATGCGCAAGAAATGGTACGGAAACCCCGTATTTACATATCTGCCACTGTGCAGGAGAATCCGTATAGGTGTTCGAGTGTTCGAACCGTAATGCGCAAGAAATGGTACGGAAACCCCGTATTTACATATCTGCCACTGTGCAGGAGAATCCGTATAGGTGTTCGAGTGTTCGAACCGTAATGCGCAAGAAATGGTATGTAAACCCCGTATTTAAATATCTGCCACTGTGCAGGAGAATCCGTATAGGTGTTCGAGTGTTCGAACCGTAATGCGCAAGAAATGGTACGGAAACCCCGTATTTACATATCTGCCACTGTGCAGGAGAATCCGTATAGGTGTTCGAGTGTTCGAACCGTAATGCGCAAGAAATGGTATGTAAACCCCGTATTTACATATCTGCCACTGTGCAGGAGAATCCGTATAGGGGTTCGATTGTTCGAACCGTATTGCCCAAGAAATGGTTTCTAAACGCCGTATTTACATATCTGCCACTGTGCAGGAGAATCCGTATAGGTGTTCGAGTGTTCGAACCGTAATGCGCAAGAAATGGTATGTAAACCCCGTATTTACATATCTGCCACTGTGCAGGCGAATCCGTATAGGTGTTCGAGTGTTCGAACCGTAATGCGCAAGAAATGGTACGGAAACCCCGTATTTACATATCTGCCACAGTGCAGGAGAATCCGTATAGGTGTTCGAGTGTTCGAACCGTATTGCGCAAGAAATGGTATGTAAATCCCGTATTTACATATCTGCCACTGTGCAGGAAAATCCGTATAGGTGTTCGAGTGTTCGAACCGTAATGCGCAAGAAATGGTATGTAAACCCCGTATTTACATATCTGCCACTGTGCAGGAGAATCCGTATAGGTGTTCGATTGTTCGAACCGTATTGCCCAAGAAATGGTTTGTAAACGCCGTATTTACATATCTGCCACTGTGCAGGAGAATCCGTGTAGGTGTTCGATTGTTCGAACCGTATTGCCCAAGAAATGGTTTGTAAACGCCGTATTTACATATCTGCCACTGTGCAGGAGAATCCGTATAGGTGTTCGAGTGTTCGAACCGTAATGCGCAAGCAATGGTATGTAAACCCCGTATTTACATTTCTGCCACTGTGCAGGGGAATCTGTATAGGTGTTCGAGTGTTCGAACCGTAATGCGCAAGAAATGGTACGGAAACCCCGTATTTACATATCTGCCACTGTGCAGGAGAATCCGTATAGGTGTTCGAGTGTTCGAACCGTAATGCGCAAGAAATGGTATGTAAACCCCGTATTTACATATCTGCCATTGTGCAGGAGAATCCGTATAGGTGTTCGAGTGTTCGAACCGTAATGCGCAAGAAATGGTACGGAAACCCCGTATTTACATATCTGCCACTGTGTAGGAGAATCCGTATAGGTGTTCGAGTGTTCGAACCGAAATGCGCAAGAAATGGTATGTAAACCCCGTATTTACATATCTGCCACTGTGCAGGAGAATCCGTATAGGTGTTCGATTGTTCGAACCGTATCGCCCAAGAAATGGTTTGTAAACGCCGTATTTACATATTTGCCACTGTGCAGGAGAATCCGTATAGGTGTTCGAGTGTTCGAACCGTAATGCGCTAGAAATTGCATGTAAACCCCGTATTTACATATCTGCCACTGTGCAGGAGAATCCGTATAGGTGTTCGAGTGTTCGAACCGTAATGCGCAAGAAATGGTACGGAAACCCCGTATTTACATATCTGCCACTGTGCAGGAGAATCCGTATAGGTGTTCGAGTGTTCGAACCGTAATGCGCAAGAAATGGTATGTAAACCCCGTATTTACATATCTGCCACTGTGCAGGAGAATCCGTATAGGTGTTCGATTGTTCGAACCGTATTGCCCAAGAAATGGTTTGTAAACGCCGTATTTACATATCTGCCACTGTGCAGGAGAATCCGTATAGGTGTTCGAGTGTTCGAACCGTAATGCGCAAGAAATGGTATGTAAACCCCGTATTTACATATCTGCAACTGTGCAGGAGAATCCGTATAGGTGTTCGAGTGTTCGAACTGTAATGCGCAAGAAATGGTACGGAAACCCCGTATTTACAAATCTGCCACTGTGCAGGAGAATCCGTATTGGTGTTCGAGTGTTCGAACCGTAATGCGCAAGAAATGGTATATAAACCCCGTATTTACATATCTGCCACTGTGCAGGAGAATCCGTATAGGTGTTCGAGTGTTCGAACCGTAATGCGCAAGAAATGGTACGGAAACCCCGTATTTACATATCTGCCACTGTGCAGGAGAATCCGTATAGGTGTTCGAGTGTTCGAACCGTAATGCGCAAGAAATGGTACGGAAACCCCGTATTTACATATCTGCCACTGTGCAGGAGAATCCGTATAGGTGTTCGAGTGTTCGAACCGTAATGCGCAAGAAATGGTATGTAAACCCCGTATTTAAATATCTGCCACTGTGCAGGAGAATCCGTATAGGTGTTCGAGTGTTCGAACCGTAATGCGCAAGAAATGGTACGGAAACCCCGTATTTACATATCTGCCACTGTGCCGGAGAATCCGTATAGGTGTTCGAGTGTTCGAACCGTAATGCGCAAGAAATGGTATGTAAACCCCGTATTTACATATCTGCCACTGTGCAGGAGAATCCGTATAGGGGTTCGATTGTTCGAATCGTATTGCCCAAGAAATGGTTTGTAAACGCCGTATTTACATATCTGCCACTGTGCAGGAGAATCCGTATAGGTGTTCGAGTGTTCGAACCGTAATGCGCAAGAAATGGTATGTAAACCCCGTATTTACATATCTGCCACTGTGCAGGCGAATCCGTATAGGTGTTCGAGTGTTCGAACCGTAATGCGCAAGAAATGGTACGGAAACCCCGTATTTACATATCTGCCACTGTGCAGGAGAATCCGTATAGGTGTTCGAGTGTTCGAACCGTATTGCGCAAGAAATGGTGTGTAAACCCCGTATTTACATATCTGCCACTGTGCAGGAAAATCCGTATAGGTGTTCGAGTGTTCGAACCGTAATGCGCAAGAAATGGTATGTAAACCCCGTATTTACAAATCGGCCACTGTGCAGGAGAATCCGTATAGGTGTTCGATTGTTCGAACCGTATTGCCCAAGAAATGGTTTGTAAACGCCGTATTTACATACCTGCCACTGTGCAGGAGAATCCGTATAGGTGTTCGATTGTTCGAACCGTATTGCCCAAGAAATGGTTTGTAAACGCCGTATTTACATATCTGCCACTGTGCAGGAGAATCCGTATAGGTGTTCGAGTGTTCGAACCGTAATGCGCAAGCAATGGTATGTAAACCCCGTATTTACATATATGCCACTGTGCAGGGGAATCTGTATAGGTGTTCGAGTGTTCGAACCGTAATGCGCAAGAAATGGTACGGAAACCCCGTATTTACATATCTTCCACTGTGCAGGAGAATCCGTATAGGTGTTCGAGTGTTCGAACCGTAATGCGCAAGAAATGGTATGTAAACCCCGTATTTACATATCTGCCATTGTGCAGGAGAATCCGTATAGGTGTTCGAGTGTTCGAACCGTAATGCGCAAGAAATGGTACGGAAACCCCGTATTTACATATCTGCCACTGTGTAGGAGAATCCGTATAGGTGTTCGAGTGTTCGAACCGTAATGCGCAAGAAATGGTATGTAAACTCCGTATTTACATATCTGCCACTGTGCAGGAGAATCCGTATAGGTGTTCGATTGTTCGAACCGTATTGCCCAAGAAATGGTTTGTAAACGCCGTATTTACATATCTGCCACTGTGCAGGAGAATCCGTATAGGTGTTCGAGTGTTCGAACCGTAATGCGCAAGAAATGGTATGTAAACCCCGTATTTACATATCTGCCACTGTGCAGGAGAATCCGTATAGGTGTTCGATTGTTCGAACCGTATTGCCCAAGAAATGGTTTGTAAACGCCGTATTTACATATCTGCCACTGTGCAGGAGAATCCGTATAGGTGTTCGAGTGTTCGAACCGTAATGCGCAAGAAATGGTATGTAAACCCCGTATTTACATATCTGCCACTGTGCAGGAGAATCCGTATAGGTGTTCGAGTGTTCGAACTGTAATGCGCAAGAAATGGTACGGAAACCCCGTATTTACAAATCTGCCACTGTGCAGGAGAATCCGTATAGGTGTTCGAGTGTTCGAACCGTAATGCGCAAGAAATGGTATATAAACCCCGTATTTACATATCTGCCACTGTGCAGGAGAATCCGTATAGGTGTTCGAGTGTTCGAACCGTAATGCGCAAGAAATGGTACGGAAACCCCGTATTTACATATCTGCCACTGTGCAGGAGAATCCGTATAGGTGTTCGAGTGTTCGAACCGTAATGCGCAAGAAATGGTACGGAAACCCCGTATTTACATATCTGCCACTGTGCAGGAGAATCCGTATAGGTGTTCGAGTGTTCGAACCGTAATGCGCAAGAAATGGTATGTAAACCCCGTATTTAAATATCTGCCACTGTGCA
Organism: Camellia sinensis; assembly: GCF_055761805.1. NCBI lineage: Eukaryota > Viridiplantae > Streptophyta > Magnoliopsida > Ericales > Theaceae > Camellia > Camellia sinensis. The sequence continues at coordinate 120,381,467 of NC_138974.1, forward strand.
GGAGAATCCGTATAGGTGTTCGAGTGTTCGAACCGTAATGCGCAAGAAATGGTACGGAAACCTCGTATTTACATATCTGCCACTGTGCAGGAGAATCCGTATAGGTGTTCGAGTGTTCGAACCGTAATGCGCAAGAAATGGTATGTAAACCCCGTATTTACATATCTGCCACTGTGCAGGAGAATCCGTATAGGGGTTCGATTGTTCGAATCGTATTGCCCAAGAAATGGTTTGTAAACGCCGTATTTACATATCTGCCACTGTGCAGGAGAATCCGTATAGGTGTTCGAGTGTTCGAACCGTAATGCGCAAGAAATGGTATGTAAACCCCGTATTTACATATCTGCCACTGTGCAGGCGAATCCGTATAGGTGTTCGAGTGTTCGAACCGTAATGCGCAAGAAATGGTACGGAAACCCCGTATTTACATATCTGCCACTGTGCAGGAGAATCCGTATAGGTGTTCGAGTGTTCGAACCGTATTGCGCAAGAAATGGTGTGTAAACCCCGTATTTACATATCTGCCACTGTGCAGGAAAATCCGTATAGGTGTTCGAGTGTTCGAACCGTAATGCGCAAGAAATGGTATGTAAACCCCGTATTTACAAATCGGCCACTGTGCAGGAGAATCCGTATAGGTGTTCGATTGTTCGAACCGTATTGCCCAAGAAATGGTTTGTAAACGCCGTATTTACATACCTGCCACTGTGCAGGAGAATCCGTATAGGTGTTCGATTGTTCGAACCGTATTGCCCAAGAAATGGTTTGTAAACGCCGTATTTACATATCTGCCACTGTGCAGGAGAATCCGTATAGGTGTTCGAGTGTTCGAACCGTAATGCGCAAGCAATGGTATGTAAACCCCGTATTTACATATATGCCACTGTGCAGGGGAATCTGTATAGGTGTTCGAGTGTTCGAACCGTAATGCACAAGAAATGGTACGGAAACCCCGTATTTACATATCTTCCACTGTGCAGGAGAATCCGTATAGGTGTTCGAGTGTTCGAACCGTAATGCGCAAGAAATGGTATGTAAACCCCGTATTTACATATCTGCCATTGTGCAGGAGAATCCGTATAGGTGTTCGAGTGTTCGAACCGTAATGCGCAAGAAATGGTACGGAAACCCCGTATTTACATATCTGCCACTGTGTAGGAGAATCCGTATAGGTGTTCGAGTGTTCGAACCGTAATGCGCAAGAAATGGTATGTAAACTCCGTATTTACATATCTGCCACTGTGCAGGAGAATCCGTATAGGTGTTCGATTGTTCGAACCGTATTGCCCAAGAAATGGTTTGTAAACGCCGTATTTACATATCTGCCACTGTGCAGGAGAATCCGTATAGGTGTTCGAGTGTTCGAACCGTAATGCGCAAGAAATGGTATGTAAACCCCGTATTTACATATCTGCCACTGTGCAGGAGAATCCGTATAGGTGTTCGATTGTTCGAACCGTATTGCCCAAGAAATGGTTTGTAAACGCCGTATTTACATATCTGCCACTGTGCAGGAGAATCCGTATAGGTGTTCGAGTGTTCGAACCGTAATGCGCAAGAAATGGTATGTAAACCCCGTATTTACATATCTGCCACTGTGCAGGAGAATCCGTATAGGTGTTCGAGTGTTCGAACTGTAATGCGCAAGAAATGGTACGGAAACCCCGTATTTACAAATCTGCCACTGTGCAGGAGAATCCGTATAGGTGTTCGAGTGTTCGAACCGTAATGCGCAAGAAATGGTATATAAACCCCGTATTTACATATCTGCCACTGTGCAGGAGAATCCGTATAGGTGTTCGAGTGTTCGAACCGTAATGCGCAAGAAATGGTACGGAAACCCCGTATTTACATATCTGCCACTGTGCAGGAGAATCCGTATAGGTGTTCGAGTGTTCGAACCGTAATGCGCAAGAAATGGTACGGAAACCCCGTATTTACATATCTGCCACTGTGCAGGAGAATCCGTATAGGTGTTCGAGTGTTCGAACCGTAATGCGCAAGAAATGGTATGTAAACCCCGTATTTAAATATCTGCCACTGTGCAGGAGAATCCGTATAGGTGTTCGAGTGTTCGAACCGTAATGCGCAAGAAATGGTACGGAAACCCCGTATTTACATATCTGCCACTGTGCAGGAGAATCCGTATAGGTGTTCGAGTGTTCGAACCGTAATGCGCAAGAAATGGTATGTAAACCCCGTATTTACATATCTGCCACTGTGCAGGAGAATCCGTATAGGGGTTCGATTGTTCGAATCGTATTGCCCAAGAAATGGTTTGTAAACGCCGTATTTACATATCTGCCACTGTGCAGGAGAATCCGTATAGGTGTTCGAGTGTTCGAACCGTAATGCGCAAGAAATGGTATGTAAACCCCGTATTTACATATCTGCCACTGTGCAGGCGAATCCGTATAGGTGTTCGAGTGTTCGAACCGTAATGCGCAAGAAATGGTACGGAAACCCCGTATTTACATATCTGCCACTGTGCAGGAGAATCCGTATAGGTGTTCGAGTGTTCGAACCGTATTGCGCAAGAAATGGTGTGTAAACCCCGTATTTACATATCTGCCACTGTGCAGGAAAATCCGTATAGGTGTTCGAGTGTTCGAACCGTAATGCGCAAGAAATGGTATGTAAACCCCGTATTTACAAATCGGCCACTGTGCAGGAGAATCCGTATAGGTGTTCGATTGTTCGAACCGTATTGCCCAAGAAATGGTTTGTAAACGCCGTATTTACATACCTGCCACTGTGCAGGAGAATCCGTATAGGTGTTCGATTGTTCGAACCGTATTGCCCAAGAAATGGTTTGTAAACGCCGTATTTACATATCTGCCACTGTGCAGGAGAATCCGTATAGGTGTTCGAGTGTTCGAACCGTAATGCGCAAGCAATGGTATGTAAACCCCGTATTTACATATATGCCACTGTGCAGGGGAATCTGTATAGGTGTTCGAGTGTTCGAACCGTAATGCACAAGAAATGGTACGGAAACCCCGTATTTACATATCTTCCACTGTGCAGGAGAATCCGTATAGGTGTTCGAGTGTTCGAACCGTAATGCGCAAGAAATGGTATGTAAACCCCGTATTTACATATCTGCCATTGTGCAGGAGAATCCGTATAGGTGTTCGAGTGTTCGAACCGTAATGCGCAAGAAATGGTACGGAAACCCCGTATTTACATATCTGCCACTGTGTAGGAGAATCCGTATAGGTGTTCGAGTGTTCGAACCGTAATGCGCAAGAAATGGTATGTAAACTCCGTATTTACATATCTGCCACTGTGCAGGAGAATCCGTATAGGTGTTCGATTGTTCGAACCGTATTGCCCAAGAAATGGTTTGTAAACGCCGTATTTACATATCTGCCACTGTGCAGGAGAATCCGTATAGGTGTTCGAGTGTTCGAACCGTAATGCGCAAGAAATGGTATGTAAACCCCGTATTTACATATCTGCCACTGTGCAGGAGAATCCGTATAGGTGTTCGATTGTTCGAACCGTATTGCCCAAGAAATGGTTTGTAAACGCCGTATTTACATATCTGCCACTGTGCAGGAGAATCCGTATAGGTGTTCGAGTGTTCGAACCGTAATGCGCAAGAAATGGTATGTAAACCCCGTATTTACATATCTGCCACTGTGCAGGAGAATCCGTATAGGTGTTCGAGTGTTCGAACTGTAATGCGCAAGAAATGGTACGGAAACCCCGTATTTACAAATCTGCCACTGTGCAGGAGAATCCGTATAGGTGTTCGAGTGTTCGAACCGTAATGCGCAAGAAATGGTATATAAACCCCGTATTTACATATCTGCCACTGTGCAGGAGAATCCGTATAGGTGTTCGAGTGTTCGAACCGTAATGCGCAAGAAATGGTACGGAAACCCCGTATTTACATATCTGCCACTGTGCAGGAGAATCCGTATAGGTGTTCGAGTGTTCGAACCGTAATGCGCAAGAAATGGTACGGAAACCCCGTATTTACATATCTGCCACTGTGCAGGAGAATCCGTATAGGTGTTCGAGTGTTCGAACCGTAATGCGCAAGAAATGGTATGTAAACCCCGTATTTAAATATCTGCCACTGTGCAGGAGAATCCGTATAGGTGTTCGAGTGTTCGAACCGTAATGCGCAAGAAATGGTACGGAAACCCCGTATTTACATATCTGCCACTGTGCAGGAGAATCCGTATAGGTGTTCGAGTGTTCGAACCGTAATGCGCAAGAAATGGTATGTAAACCCCGTATTTACATATCTGCCACTGTGCAGGAGAATCCGTATAGGGGTTCGATTGTTCGAATCGTATTGCCCAAGAAATGGTTTGTAAACGCCGTATTTACATATCTGCCACTGTGCAGGAGAATCCGTATAGGTGTTCGAGTGTTCGAACCGTAATGCGCAAGAAATGGTATGTAAACCCCGTATTTACATATCTGCCACTGTGCAGGCGAATCCGTATAGGTGTTCGAGTGTTCGAACCGTAATGCGCAAGAAATGGTACGGAAACCCCGTATTTACATATCTGCCACTGTGCAGGAGAATCCGTATAGGTGTTCGAGTGTTCGAACCGTATTGCGCAAGAAATGGTGTGTAAACCCCGTATTTACATATCTGCCACTGTGCAGGAAAATCCGTATAGGTGTTCGAGTGTTCGAACCGTAATGCGCAAGAAATGGTATGTAAACCCCGTATTTACATATCTGCCACTGTGCAGGAGAATCCGTATAGGTGTTCGATTGTTCGAACCGTATTGCCCAAGAAATGGTTTGTAAACGCCGTATTTACATACCTGCCACTGTGCAGGAGAATCCGTATAGGTGTTCGATTGTTCGAACCGTATTGCCAGAGAAATGGTTTGTAAACGCCGTATTTACATATCTGCCACTGTGCAGGAGAATCCGTATAGGTGTTCGAGTGTTCGAACCGTAATGCGCAAGCAATGGTATGTAAACCCCGTATTTACATATATGCCACTGTGCAGGGGAATCTGTATAGGTGTTCGAGTGTTCGAACCGTAATGCGCAAGAAATGGTACGGAAACCCCGTATTTACATATCTTCCACTGTGCAGGAGAATCCGTATAGGTGTTCGAGTGTTCGAACCGTAATGCGCAAGAAATGGTATGTAAACCCCGTATTTACATATCTGCCACTGTGTAGGAGAATCCGTATAGGGGTTCGATTGTTCGAATCGTATTGCCCAAGAAATGGTTTGTAAACGCCGTATTTACATATCTGCCACTGTGCCGGAGAATCCGTATAGGTGTTCGAGTGTTCGAACCGTAATGCGCAAGAAATGGTATGTAAACCCCGTATTTACATATCTGCCATTGTGCAGGAGAATCCGTATAGGTGTTCGAGTGTTCGAACCGTAATGCGCAAGAAATGGTACGGAAACCCCGTACTTACATATCTGCCACTGTGTAGGAGAATCCGTATAGGTGTTCGAGTGTTCGAACCGTAATGCGCAAGAAATGGTATGTAAACCCCGTATTTAAATATCTGCCACTGTGCAGGAGAATCCGTATAGGTGTTCGAGTGTTCGAACCGTAATGCGCAAGAAATGGTACGGAAACCCCGTATTTACATATCTGCCACTGTGCAGGAGAATCCGTGTAGGTGTTCGAGTGTTCGAACCGTAATGCGCAAGAAATGGTATGTAAACCCCGTATTTACATATCTGCCACTGTGCAGGAGAATCCGTATAGGTGTTCGATTGTTCGAACCGTATTGCCCACGAAATGGTTTGTAAACGCCGTATTTACATATCTGCCACTGTCCAGGAGAATCCGTCTAGGTGTTCGAGTGTTCGAACCGTAATGCGCAAGAAATGGTATGTAAACCCCGTATTTACATATCTGCCACTGTGCAGGAGAATCCGTATAGGTGTTCGAGTGTTCGAACTGTAATGCGCAAGAAATGGAACGGAAACCCCGTATTTACATATCTGCCACTGTGCAGGAGAATCCGTATAGGTGTTCGAGTGTTCGAACCGTAATGCGCAAGAAATGGTATATAAACCCCGTATTTACATATCTGCCACTGTGCAGGAGAATCCGTATAGGTGTTCGAGTGTTCGAACCGTAATGCGCAAGAAATGGTACGGAAACTCCGTATTTACATATCTGCCACTGTGCAGGAGAATCCGTATAGGTGTTCGAGTGTTCGAACCGTAATGCGCAAGAAATGGTACGGAAACCCCGTATTTACATATCTGCCACTGTGCAGGAGAATCCGTATAGGTGTTCGAGTGTTCGAACCGTAATGCGCAAGAAATGGTATGTAAACCCCGTATTTAAATATCTGCCACGGTGCTGGAGAATCCGTATAGGTGTTCGAGTGTTCGAACCGTAATGCGCAAGAAATGGTACGGAAACCCCGTATTTACATATCTGCCACTGTGCAGGAGAATCCGTGTAGGTGTTCGAGTGTTCGAACCGTAATGCGCAAGAAATGGTATGTAAACCCCGTATTTACATATCTGCCACTGTGCAGGAGAATCCGTATAGGTGTTCGAGTGTTCGAACCGTAATGCGCAAGAAATGGTACGGAAACCCCGTATTTACATCTCTGCCACTGTGCAGGAGAATCCGTATAGGTGTTCGAGTGTTCGAACCGTAATGCGCAAGAAATGGTATGTAAACCCCGTATTTACATATCTGCCACTGTGTAGGAGAATCCGTATAGGGGTTCGATTGTTCGAATCGTATTGCCCAAGAAATGGTTTGTAAACGCCGTATTTACATATCTGCCACTGTGCCGGAGAATCCGTATAGGTGTTCGAGTGTTCGAACCGTAATGCGCAAGAAATGGTATGTAAACCCCGTATTTAAATATCTGCCACTGTGCAGGCGAATCCGTATAGGTGTTCGAGTGTTCGAACCGTAATGCGCAAGAAATGGTACGGAAACCCCGTATTTACATATCTGCCACTGTGCAGGAGAATCCGTATAGGTGTTCGAGTGTTCGAACCGTATTGCGCAAGAAATGGTATGTAAACCCCGTATTTACATATCTGCCACTGTGCAGGAAAATCCGTATAGGTGTTCGAGTGTTCGAACCGTAATGCGCAAGAAATGGTATGTAAACCCCGTATTTACATATCTGCCACTGTGCAGGAGAATCCGTATAGGTGTTCGAGTGTTCGAACCGTAATGCGCAAGCAATGGTATGTAAACCCCGTATTTACATATCTGCCACTGTGCAGGGGAATCTGTATAGGTGTTCGAGTGTTCGAACCGTAATGCGCAAGAAATGGTACGGAAACCCCGTATTTACATATCTTCCACTGTGCAGGAGAATCCGTATAGGTGTTCGAGTGTTCGAACCGTAATGCGCAAGAAATGGTATGTAAACCCCGTATTTACATATCTGCCATTGTGCGGGAGAATCCGTATAGGTGTTCGAGTGTTCGAACCGTAATGCGCAAGAAATGGTACGGAAACCCCGTATTTACATATCTGCCACTGTGTAGGAGAATCCGTATAGGTGTTCGAGTGTTCGAACCGTAATGCGCAAGAAATGGTATGTAAACCCCGTATTTAAATATCTGCCACTGTGCAGGAGAATCCGTATAGGTGTTCGAGTGTTCGAACCGTAATGCGCAAGAAATGGTACGGAAACCCCGTATTTACATATCTGCCGCTGTGCAGGAGAATCCGTGTAGGTGTTCGAGTGTTCGAACCGTAATGCGCAAGAAATGGTATGTAAACCCCGTATTTACATATCTGCCACTGTGCAGGAGAATCCGTATAGGTGTTCGATTGTTCGAACCGTATTGCCCACGAAATGGTTTGTAAACGCCGTATTTACATATCTGCCACTGTCCAGGAGAATCCGTCTAGGTGTTCGAGTGTTCGAACCGTAATGCGCAAGAAATGGTATGTAAACCCCGTATTTACATATCTGCCACTGTGCAGGAGAATCCGTATAGGTGTTCGAGTGTTCGAACTGTAATGCGCAAGAAATGGAACGGAAACCCCGTATTTACATATCTGCCACTGTGCAGGAGAATCCGTATAGGTGTTCGAGTGTTCGAACTGTAATGCGCAAGAAATGGTATATAAACCCCGTATTTACATATCTGCCACTGTGCAGGAGAATCCGTATAGGTGTTCGAGTGTTCGAACCGTAATGCGCAAGAAATGGTACGGAAACTCCGTATTTACATATCTGCCACTGTGCAGGAGAATCCGTATAGGTGTTCGAGTGTTCGAACCGTAATGCGCAAGAAATGGTACGGAAACCCCGTATTTACATATCTTCCACTGTGCAGGAGAATCCGTATAGGTGTTCGAGTGTTCGAACCGTAATGCGCAAGAAATGGTATGTAAACCCCGTATTTAAATATCTGCCACTGTGCAGGAGAATCCGTATAGGTGTTCGAGTGTTCGAACCGTAATGCGCAAGAAATGGTACGGAAACCCCGTATTTACATATCTGCCACTGTGCAGGAGAATCCGTGTAGGTGTTCGAGTGTTCGAACCGTAATGCGCAAGAAATGGTATGTAAACCCCGTATTTACATATCTGCCACTGTGCAGGAGAATCCGTATAGGTGTTCGAGTGTTCGAACCGTAATGCGCAAGAAATGGTACGGAAACCCCGTATTTACATATCTGCCACTGTGCAGGAGAATCCGTATAGGTGTTCGAGTGTTCGAACCGTAATGCGCAAGAAATGGTATGTAAACCCCGTATTTACATATCTGCCACTGTGCAGGAGAATCCGTATAGGGGTTCGATTGTTCGAATCGTATTGCCCAAGAAATGGTTTGTAAACGCCGTATTTACATATCTGCCACTGTGCAGGAGAATCCGTATAGGTGTTCGAGTGTTCGAACCGTAATGCGCAAGAAATGGTATGTAAACCCCGTATTTAAATATCTGCCACTGTGCAGGCGAATCCGTATAGGTGTTCGAGTGTTCGAACCGTAATGCGCAAGAAATGGTACGGAAACCCCGTATTTACATATCTGCCACTGTGCAGGAGAATCCGTATAGGTGTTCGAGTGTTCGAACCGTATTGCGCAAGAAATGGTATGTAAACCCCGTATTTACATATCTGCCACTGTGCAGGAAAATCCGTATAGGTGTTCGAGTGTTCGAACCGTAATGCGCAAGAAATGGTATGTAAACCCCGTATTTACATATCTGCCACTGTGCAGGAGAATCCGTATAGGTGTTCGAGTGTTCGAACCGTAATGCGCAAGCAATGGTATGTAAACCCCGTATTTACATATCTGCCACTGTGCAGGGGAATCTGTATAGGTGTTCGAGTGTTCGAACCGTAATGCGCAAGAAATGGTACGGAAACCCCGTATTTACATATCTTCCACTGTGCAGGAGAATCCGTATAGGTGTTCGAGTGTTCGAACCGTAATGCGCAAGAAATGGTATGTAAACCCCGTATTTACATATCTGCCATTGTGCAGGAGAATCCGTATAGGTGTTCGAGTGTTCGAACCGTAATGCGCAAGAAATGGTACGGAAACCCCGTATTTACATATCTGCCACTGTGTAGGAGAATCCGTATAGGTGTTCGAGTGTTCGAACCGTAATGCGCAAGAAATGGTATGTAAACCCCGTATTTAAATATCTGCCACTGTGCAGGAGAATCCGTATAGGTGTTCGAGTGTTCGAACCGTAATGCGCAAGAAATGGTACGGAAACCCCGTATTTACATATCTGCCACTGTCCAGGAGAATCCGTGTAGGTGTTCGAGTGTTCGAACCGTAATGCGCAAGAAATGGTATGTAAACCCCGTATTTACATATCTGCCACTGTGCAGGAGAATCCGTATAGGTGTTCGATTGTTCGAACCGTATTGCCCACGAAATGGTTTGTAAACGCCGTATTTACATATCTGCCACTGTCCAGGAGAATCCGTCTAGGTGTTCGAGTGTTCGAACCGTAATGCGCAAGAAATGGTATGTAAACCCCGTATTTACATATCTGCCACTGTGCAGGAGAATCCGTATAGGTGTTCGAGTGTTCGAACTGTAATGCGCAAGAAATGGAACGGAAACCCCGTATTTACATATCTGCCACTGTGCAGGAGAATCCGTATAGGTGTTCGAGTGTTCGAACCGTAATGCGCAAGAAATGGTATATAAACCCCGTATTTACATATCTGCCACTGTGCAGGAGAATCCGTATAGGTGTTCAAGTGTTCGAACCGTAATGCGCAAGAAATGGTACGGAAACTCCGTATTTACATATCTGCCACTGTGCAGGAGAATCTGTATAGGTGTTCGAGTGTTCGAACCGTAATGCGCAAGAAATGGTACGGAAACCCCGTATTTACATATCTGCCACTGTGCAGGAGAATCCATGTAGGTGTTCGAGTGTTCGAACCGTAATGCGCAAGAAATGGTATGTAAACCCCGTATTTACATATCTGCCACTGTGCAGGAGAATCCGTATAGGTGTTCGATTGTTCGAACCGTATTGCCCACGAAATGGTTTGTAAACGCCGTATTTACATATCTGCCACTGTCCAGGAGAATCCGTCTAGGTGTTCGAGTGTTCGAACCGTAATGCGCAAGAAATGGTATGTAAACCCCGTATTTACATATCTGCCACTGTGCAGGAGAATCCGTATAGGTGTTCGAGTGTTCGAACTGTAATGCGCAAGAAATGGAACGGAAACCCCGTATTTACATATCTGCCACTGTGCAGGAGAATCCGTATAGGTGTTCGAGTGTTCGAACCGTAATGCGCAAGAAATGGTATATAAACCCCGTATTTACATATCTGCCACTGTGCAGGAGAATCCGTATAGGTGTTCGAGTGTTCGAACCGTAATGCGCAAGAAATGGTACGGAAATTCCGTATTTACATATCTGCCACTGTGCAGGAGAATCCGTATAGGTGTTCGAGTGTTCGAACCGTAATGCGCAAGAAATGGTACGGAAACCCCGTATTTACATATCTGCCACTGTGCAGGAGAATCCGTATAGGTGTTCGAGTGTTCGAACCGTAATGCGCAAGAAATGGTATGTAAACCCCGTATTTAAATATCTGCCACTGTGCAGGAGAATCCGTATAGGTGTTCGAGTGTTCGAACCGTAATGCGCAAGAAATGGTACGGAAACCCCGTATTTACATATCTGCCACTGTGCAGGAGAATCCGTGTAGGTGTTCGAGTGTTCGAACCGTAATGCGCAAGAAATGGTATGTAAACCCCGTATTTACATATCTGCCACTGTGCAGGAGAATCCGTATAGGTGTTCGAGTGGTCGAACCGTAATGCGCAAGAAATGGTACGGAAACCCCGTATTTACATATCTGCCACTGTGCAGGAGAATCCGTATAGGTGTTCGAGTGTTCGAACTGTAATGCGCAAGAAATGGAACGGAAACCCCGTATTTACATATCTGCCACTGTGCAGGAGAATCCGTATAGGTGTTCGAGTGTTCGAACCGTAATGCGCAAGAAATGGTATATAAACCCCGTATTTACATATCTGCCACTGTGCAGGAGAATCCGTATAGGTGTTCGAGTGTTCGAACCGTAATGCGCAAGAAATGGTACGGAAACTCCGTATTTACATATCTGCCACTGTGCAGGAGAATCCGTATAGGTGTTCGAGTGTTCGAACCGTAATGCGCAAGAAATGGTACGGAAACCCCGTATTTACATATCTGCCACTGTGCAGGAGAATCCGTATAGGTGTTCGAGTGTTCGAACCGTAATGCGCAAGAAATGGTATGTAAACCCCGTATTTAAATATCTGCCACGGTGCTGGAGAATCCATATAGGTGTTCGAGTGTTCGAACCGTAATGCGCAAGAAATGGTACGGAAACCCCGTATTTACATATCTGCCACTGTGCAGGAGAATCCGTGTAGGTGTTCGAGTGTTCGAACCGTAATGCGCAAGAAATGGTATGTAAACCCCGTATTTACATATCTGCCACTGTGCAGGAGAATCCGTATAGGTGTTCGAGTGTTCGAACCGTAATGCGCAAGAAATGGTACGGAAACCCCGTATTTACATCTCTGCCACTGTGCAGGAGAATCCGTATAGGTGTTCGAGTGTTCGAACCGTAATGCGCAAGAAATGGTATGTAAACCCCGTATTTACATATCTGCCACTGTGTAGGAGAATCCGTATAGGGGTTCGATTGTTCGAATCGTATTGCCCAAGAAATGGTTTGTAAACGCCGTATTTACATATCTGCCACTGTGCCGGAGAATCCGTATAGGTGTTCGAGTGTTCGAACCGTAATGCGCAAGAAATGGTATGTAAACCCCGTATTTAAATATCTGCCACTGTGCAGGCGAATCCGTATAGGTGTTCGAGTGTTCGAACCGTAATGCGCAAGAAATGGTACGGAAACCCCGTATTTACATATCTGCCACTGTGCAGGAGAATCCGTATAGGTGTTCGAGTGTTCGAACCGTATTGCGCAAGAAATGGTATGTAAACCCCGTATTTACATATCTGCCACTGTGCAGGAAAATCCGTATAGGTGTTCGAGTGTTCGAACCGTAATGCGCAAGAAATGGTATGTAAACCCCGTATTTACATATCTGCCACTGTGCAGGAGAATCCGTATAGGTGTTCGAGTGTTCGAACCGTAATGCGCAAGCAATGGTATGTAAACCCCGTATTTACATATCTGCCACTGTGCAGGGGAATCTGTATAGGTGTTCGAGTGTTCGAACCGTAATGCGCAAGAAATGGTACGGAAACCCCGTATTTACATATCTTCCACTGTGCAGGAGAATCCGTATAGGTGTTCGAGTGTTCGAACCGTAATGCGCAAGAAATGGTATGTAAACCCCGTATTTACATATCTGCCATTGTGCGGGAGAATCCGTATAGGTGTTCGAGTGTTCGAACCGTAATGCGCAAGAAATGGTACGGAAACCCCGTATTTACATATCTGCCACTGTGTAGGAGAATCCGTATAGGTGTTCGAGTGTTCGAACCGTAATGCGCAAGAAATGGTATGTAAACCCCGTATTTAAATATCTGCCACTGTGCAGGAGAATCCGTATAGGTGTTCGAGTGTTCGAACCGTAATGCGCAAGAAATGGTACGGAAACCCCGTATTTACATATCTGCCGCTGTGCAGGAGAATCCGTGTAGGTGTTCGAGTGTTCGAACCGTAATGCGCAAGAAATGGTATGTAAACCCCGTATTTACATATCTGCCACTGTGCAGGAGAATCCGTATAGGTGTTCGATTGTTCGAACCGTATTGCCCACGAAATGGTTTGTAAACGCCGTATTTACATATCTGCCACTGTCCAGGAGAATCCGTCTAGGTGTTCGAGTGTTCGAACCGTAATGCGCAAGAAATGGTATGTAAACCCCGTATTTACATATCTGCCACTGTGCAGGAGAATCCGTATAGGTGTTCGAGTGTTCGAACTGTAATGCGCAAGAAATGGAACGGAAACCCCGTATTTACATATCTGCCACTGTGCAGGAGAATCCGTATAGGTGTTCGAGTGTTCGAACTGTAATGCGCAAGAAATGGTATATAAACCCCGTATTTACATATCTGCCACTGTGCAGGAGAATCCGTATAGGTGTTCGAGTGTTCGAACCGTAATGCGCAAGAAATGGTACGGAAACTCCGTATTTACATATCTGCCACTGTGCAGGAGAATCCGTATAGGTGTTCGAGTGTTCGAACCGTAATGCGCAAGAAATGGTACGGAAACCCCGTATTTACATATCTTCCACTGTGCAGGAGAATCCGTATAGGTGTTCGAGTGTTCGAACCGTAATGCGCAAGAAATGGTATGTAAACCCCGTATTTAAATATCTGCCACTGTGCAGGAGAATCCGTATAGGTGTTCGAGTGTTCGAACCGTAATGCGCAAGAAATGGTACGGAAACCCCGTATTTACATATCTGCCACTGTGCAGGAGAATCCGTGTAGGTGTTCGAGTGTTCGAACCGTAATGCGCAAGAAATGGTATGTAAACCCCGTATTTACATATCTGCCACTGTGCAGGAGAATCCGTATAGGTGTTCGAGTGTTCGAACCGTAATGCGCAAGAAATGGTACGGAAACCCCGTATTTACATATCTGCCACTGTGCAGGAGAATCCGTATAGGTGTTCGAGTGTTCGAACCGTAATGCGCAAGAAATGGTATGTAAACCCCGTATTTACATATCTGCCACTGTGCAGGAGAATCCGTATAGGGGTTCGATTGTTCGAATCGTATTGCCCAAGAAATGGTTTGTAAACGCCGTATTTACATATCTGCCACTGTGCAGGAGAATCCGTATAGGTGTTCGAGTGTTCGAACCGTAATGCGCAAGAAATGGTATGTAAACCCCGTATTTAAATATCTGCCACTGTGCAGGCGAATCCGTATAGGTGTTCGAGTGTTCGAACCGTAATGCGCAAGAAATGGTACGGAAACCCCGTATTTACATATCTGCCACTGTGCAGGAGAATCCGTATAGGTGTTCGAGTGTTCGAACCGTATTGCGCAAGAAATGGTATGTAAACCCCGTATTTACATATCTGCCACTGTGCAGGAAAATCCGTATAGGTGTTCGAGTGTTCGAACCGTAATGCGCAAGAAATGGTATGTAAACCCCGTATTTACATATCTGCCACTGTGCAGGAGAATCCGTATAGGTGTTCGAGTGTTCGAACCGTAATGCGCAAGCAATGGTATGTAAACCCCGTATTTACATATCTGCCACTGTGCAGGGGAATCTGTATAGGTGTTCGAGTGTTCGAACCGTAATGCGCAAGAAATGGTACGGAAACCCCGTATTTACATATCTTCCACTGTGCAGGAGAATCCGTATAGGTGTTCGAGTGTTCGAACCGTAATGCGCAAGAAATGGTATGTAAACCCCGTATTTACATATCTGCCATTGTGCAGGAGAATCCGTATAGGTGTTCGAGTGTTCGAACCGTAATGCGCAAGAAATGGTACGGAAACCCCGTATTTACATATCTGCCACTGTGTAGGAGAATCCGTATAGGTGTTCGAGTGTTCGAACCGTAATGCGCAAGAAATGGTATGTAAACCCCGTATTTAAATATCTGCCACTGTGCAGGAGAATCCGTATAGGTGTTCGAGTGTTCGAACCGTAATGCGCAAGAAATGGTACGGAAACCCCGTATTTACATATCTGCCACTGTGCAGGAGAATCCGTGTAGGTGTTCGAGTGTTCGAACCGTAATGCGCAAGAAATGGTATGTAAACCCCGTATTTACATATCTGCCACTGTGCAGGAGAATCCGTATAGGTGTTCGATTGTTCGAACCGTATTGCCCACGAAATGGTTTGTAAACGCCGTATTTACATATCTGCCACTGTCCAGGAGAATCCGTCTAGGTGTTCGAGTGTTCGAACCGTAATGCGCAAGAAATGGTATGTAAACCCCGTATTTACATATCTGCCACTGTGCAGGAGAATCCGTATAGGTGTTCGAGTGTTCGAACTGTAATGCGCAAGAAATGGAACGGAAACCCCGTATTTACATATCTGCCACTGTGCAGGAGAATCCGTATAGGTGTTCGAGTGTTCGAACCGTAATGCGCAAGAAATGGTATATAAACCCCGTATTTACATATCTGCCACTGTGCAGGAGAATCCGTATAGGTGTTCAAGTGTTCGAACCGTAATGCGCAAGAAATGGTACGGAAACTCCGTATTTACATATCTGCCACTGTGCAGGAGAATCTGTATAGGTGTTCGAGTGTTCGAACCGTAATGCGCAAGAAATGGTACGGAAACCCCGTATTTACATATCTGCCACTGTGCAGGAGAATCCATGTAGGTGTTCGAGTGTTCGAACCGTAATGCGCAAGAAATGGTATGTAAACCCCGTATTTACATATCTGCCACTGTGCAGGAGAATCCGTATAGGTGTTCGATTGTTCGAACCGTATTGCCCACGAAATGGTTTGTAAACGCCGTATTTACATATCTGCCACTGTCCAGGAGAATCCGTCTAGGTGTTCGAGTGTTCGAACCGTAATGCGCAAGAAATGGTATGTAAACCCCGTATTTACATATCTGCCACTGTGCAGGAGAATCCGTATAGGTGTTCGAGTGTTCGAACTGTAATGCGCAAGAAATGGAACGGAAACCCCGTATTTACATATCTGCCACTGTGCAGGAGAATCCGTATAGGTGTTCGAGTGTTCGAACCGTAATGCGCAAGAAATGGTATATAAACCCCGTATTTACATATCTGCCACTGTGCAGGAGAATCCGTATAGGTGTTCGAGTGTTCGAACCGTAATGCGCAAGAAATGGTACGGAAATTCCGTATTTACATATCTGCCACTGTGCAGGAGAATCCGTATAGGTGTTCGAGTGTTCGAACCGTAATGCGCAAGAAATGGTACGGAAACCCCGTATTTACATATCTGCCACTGTGCAGGAGAATCCGTGTAGGTGTTCGAGTGTTCGAACCGTAATGCGCAAGAAATGGTATGTAAACCCCGTATTTACATATCTGCCACTGTGCAGGAGAATCCGTATAGGTGTTCGAGTGGTCGAACCGTAATGCGCAAGAAATGGTACGGAAACCCCGTATTTACATATCTGCCACTGTGCAGGAGAATCCGTATAGGTGTTCGAGTGTTCGAACCGTAATGCGCAAGAAATGGTATGTAAACCCCGTATTTACATATCTGCCACTGTGCAGGAGAATTCGTATAGGGGTTCGATTGTTCGAATCGTATTGCCCAAGAAATGGTTTGTAAACGCCGTATTTACATATCTGCCACTGTGCAGGAGAATCCGTATAGGTGTTCGAGTGTTCGAACCGTAATGCGGAAGAAATGGTATGTAAACCCCGTATTTACATATCTGCCACTGTGCAGGCGAATCCGTATAGGTGTTCGAGTGTTCGAACCGTAATGCGCAAGAAATGGTACGGAAACCCCGTATTTACATATCTGCCACTGTGCAGGAGAATCCGTATAGGTGTTCGAGTGTTCGAACCGTATTGCGCAAGAAATGGTATGTAAACCCCGTATTTACATATCTGCCACTGTGCAGGAAAATCCGTATAGGTGTTCGAGTGTTCGAACCGTAATGCGCAAGAAATGGTATGTAAACCCCGTATTTACATATCTGCCACTGTGCAGGATAATCCGTATAGGTGTTCGAGTGTTCGAACCGTAATGCGCAAGCAATGGTATGTAAACCCCGTATTTACATATCTGCCACTGTGCAGGGGAATCTGTATAGGTGTTCGAGTGTTCGAACCGTAATGCGCAAGAAATGGTACGGAAACCCCGTATTTACATATCTTCCACTGTGCAGGAGAATCCGTATAGGTGTTCGAGTGTTCGAACCGTAATGCGCAAGAAATGGTATGTAAACCCCGTATTTACATATCTGCCATTGTGCAGGAGAATCCGTATAGGTGTTCGAGTGTTCGAACCGTAATGCGCAAGAAATGGTACGGAAACCCCGTATTTACATATCTGCCACTGTGTAGGAGAATCCGTATAGGTGTTCGAGTGTTCGAACCGTAATGCGCAAGAAATGGTATGTAAACCCCGTATTTACATATCTGCCACTGTGCAGGAGAATCCGTATAGGTGTTCGATTGTTCGAACCGTATTGCCCAAGAAATGGTTTGTAAACGCCGTATTTACATATCTACCACTGTGCAGGAGAATCCGTATAGGTGTTCGAGTGTTCGAACCGTAATGCGCTAGAAATGGCATGTAAACCCCGTATTTACATATCTGCCACTGTGCAGGAGAATCCGTATAGGTGTTCGAGTGTTCGAACCGTAATGCGCAAGAAATGGTACGGAAACCCCGTATTTACATATCTGCCACTGTGCAAGAGAATCCGTATAGGTGTTCGAGTGTTCGAACCGTAATGCGCAAGAAATGGTATGTAAACCCCGTATTTACATATCTGCCACTGTGCAGGAGAATCCGTATAGGTGTTCGATTGTTCGAACCGTATTGCCCAAGAAATGGTTTGTAAACGCCGTATTTACATATCTGCCACTGTGCAAGAGAATCCGTCTAGGTGTTCGAGTGTTCGAACCGTAATGCGCAAGAAATGGTATGTAAACCCCGTATTTACATATCTGCCACTGTGCAGGAGAATCCGTATAGGTGTTCGAGTGTTCGAACTGTAATGTGCAAGAAATGGTACGGAAACCCCGTATTTACATATCTGCCACTGTGCAGGAGAATCCGTATAGGTGTTCGAGTGTTCGAACCGTAATGCGCAAGAAATGGTATATAAACCCCGTATTTACATATCTGCCACTGTGCAGGAGAATCCGTATAGGTGTTCGAGTGTTCGAACCGTAATGCGCAAGAAATGGTACGGAAACCCCGTATTTACATATCTGCCACTGTGCAGGAGAATCCGTATAGGTGTTCGAGTGTTCGAACCGTATTGCGCAAGAAATGGTACGGAAACACCGTATTTACATATCTGCCACTGTGCAGGAGAATCCGAATAGGTGTTCGAGTGTTCGAACCGTAATGCGCAAGAAATGGTATGTAAACCCCGTATTTAAATATCTGCCACTGTGCAGGAGAATCCGTATAGGTGTTCGAGTGTTCGAACCGTAATGCGCAAGAAATGGTACGGAAACCCCGTATTTACATATCTGCCACTGTGCAGGAGAATCCGTATAGGTGTTCGAGTGTTCGAACCGTATTGCGCAAGAAATGGTACGGAAACACCGTATTTACATATCTGCCACTGTGCAGGAGAATCCGAATAGGGGTTCGATTGTTCGAACCGTATTGCCCAAGAAATGGTTTGTAAACCCCGTATTTAAATATCTGCCACTGTGCAGGAGAATCCGTATAGGTGTTCGAGTGTTCGAACCGTAATGCGCAAGAAATGGTACGGAAACCCCGTATTTACATATCTGCCACTGTGCAGGAGAATCCGTATAGGTGTTCGAGTGTTCGAACCGTAATGCGCAAGCAATGGTATGTAAACCCCGTATTTACATATCTGCCACTGTGCAGGGGAATCTGTATAGGTGTTCGAGTGTTCGAACCGTAATGCGCAAGAAATGGTACGGAAACCCCGTATTTACATATCTTCCACTGTGCAGGAGAATCCGTATAGGTGTTCGAGTGTTCGAACCGTAATGCGCAAGAAATGGTATGTAAACCCCGTATTTACATATCTGCCATTGTGCAGGAGAATCCGTATAGGTGTTCGAGTGTTCGAACCGTAATGCGCAAGAAATGGTACGGAAACCCCGTATTTACATATCTGCCACTGTGTAGGAGAATCCGTATAGGTGTTCGAGTGTTCGAACCGTAATGCGCAAGAAATGGTATGTAAACCCCGTATTTACATATCTGCCACTGTGCAGGAGAATCCGTATAGGTGTTCGATTGTTCGAACCGTATTGCCCAAGAAATGGTTTGTAAACGCCGTATTTACATATCTGCCACTGTGCAGGAGAATCCGTATAGGTGTTCGATTGTTCGAACCGTAATGCGCTAGAAATGGCATGTAAACCCCGTATTTACATATCTGCCACTGTGCAGGAGAATCCGTATAGGTGTTCGAGTGTTCGAACCGTAATGCGCAAGAAATGGTACGGAAACCCCGTATTTACATATCTGCCACTGTGCAGGAGAATCCGTATAGGTGTTCGAGTGTTCGAACCGTAATGCGCAAGAAATGGTATGTAAACCCCGTATTTACATATCTGCCACTGTGCAGGAGAATCCGTATAGGTGTTCGATTGTTCGAACCGTATTGCCCAAGAAATGGTTTGTAAACGCCGTATTTACATATCTGCCACTGTGCAGGAGAATCCGTCTAGGTGTTCGAGTGTTCGAACCGTAATGCGCAAGAAATGGTATGTAAACCCCGTATTTACATATCTGCCACTGTGCAGGAGAATCCGTATAGGTGTTCGAGTGTTCGAACTGTAATGTGCAAGAAATGGTACGGAAACCCCGTATTTACATATCTGCCACTGTGCAGGAGAATCCGTATAGGTGTTCGAGTGTTCGAACCGTAATGCGCAAGAAATAGTATATAAACCCCGTATTTACATATCTGCCACTGTGCAGGAGAATCCGTATAGGTGTTCGAGTGTTCGAACCGTAATGCGCAAGAAATGGTACGGAAACCCCGTATTTACATATCTGCCACTGTGCAGGAGAATCCGTATAGGTGTTCGAGTGTTCGAACCGTATTGCGCAAGAAATGGTACGGAAACCCCGTATTTACATATCTGCCACTGTGCAGGAGAATCCGTATAGGTGTTCGAGTGTTCGAACCGTAATGCGCAAGAAATGGTATGTAAACCCCGTATTTAAATATCTGCCAATGTGCAGGAGAATCCGTATAGGTGTTCGAGTGTTCGAACCGTAATGCGCAAGAAATGGTACGGAAACCCCGTATTTACATATCTGCCACTGTGCAGGAGAATCCGTATAGGTGTTCGAGTGTTCGAACCGTAATGCGCAAGAAATGGTATGTAAACCCCGTATTTACATATCTGCCACTGTGCAGGAGAATCCGTATAGGGGTTCGATTGTTCGAACCGTATTGCCCAAGAAATGGTTTGTAAACGCCGTATTTACATATCTGCCACTGTGCAGGAGAATCCGTATAGGTGTTCGAGTGTTCGAACTGTAATGCGCAAGAAATGGTATGTAAACCCCGTATTTACATATCTGCCACTGTGCAGGCGAATCCGTATAGGTGTTCGAGTGTTCGAACCGTAATGCGCAAGAAATGGTACGGAAACCCCGTATTTACATATCTGCCACAGTGCAGGAGAATCCGTATAGGTGTTCGAGTGTTCGAACCGTAATGCGCAAGAAATGGTATGTAAACCCCGTATTTATATATCTGTCACTGTGCAGGAGAATCCGTATAGGTGTTCGATTGTTCGAACCGTATTGCCCAAGAAATGGTTTGTAAACGCCGTATTTACATATCTGCCACTGTGCAGGAGAATTCGTATAGGTGTTCGAGTGTTCGAACCGTAATGCGCAAGAAATGGTATGTAAACCCCGTATTTACATATCTGCCACTGTGCAGGAGAATCCGTATAGGTGTTCGAGTGTTCGAACCGTAATGCGCAAGAAATGGTACGGAAACCCCGTATTTACATATCTGCCACAGTGCAGGAGAATCCGTATAGGTGTTCGAGTGTTCGAACCGTAATGCGCAAGAAATGGTATGTAAACCCCGTATTTACATATCTGCCACTGTGCGGGAGAATCCGTATAGGTGTTCGATTGTTCGAACCGTATTGCCCAAGAAATGGTTTGTAAACGCCGTATTTACATATCTGCCACTGTGCAGGAGAATCCGTATAGGTGTTCGAGTGTTCGAACCGTAATGCGCAATAAATGGTATGTAAACCCCGTATTTACATATCTGCCACTGTGCAGGAGAATCCGTATAGGTGTTCGAGTGTTCGAACCGTAATGCGCAAGAAATGGTACGGAAACCCCGTATTTACATATCTGCCACTGTGCAGGAGAATCCGTATAGGTGTTCGAGTGTTCGAACAGTAATGCGCAAGAAATGGTATGTAAACCCCGTATTTACATATCTGCCACTGTGCAGGAGAATCCGTATAGGTGTTCGAGTGTTCGAACCGTAATGCGCAAGAAATGGTACGGAAACCCCGTATTTACATATCTGCCACTGTGCAGGAGAATCCGTATAGGTGCTCGAGTGTTCGAACCGTAATGCGCAAGAAATGGTATGTAAACCCCGTATTTACATATCTGCCACTGTGCAGGAGAATCCGTATAGGTGTTCGATTGTTCGAACCGTATTGCCCAAGAAATGGTTTGTAAACGCCGTATTTACATATCTGCCACTGTGCAGGAGAATCCGTATAGGTGTTCGAGTGTTCGAACCGTAATGCGCAAGAAATGGTATGTAAACCCCGTATTTACATATCTGCCACTGTGCAGGAGAATCCGTATTGGTGTTCGATTGTTCGAACCGTATTGCCCAAGAAATGGTTTGTAAACGCCGTATTTACATATCTGCCACTGTGCAGGAGAATCCGTATAGGTGTTCGAGTGTTCGAACCGTAATGCGCAAGAAATGGTATGTAAACCCCGTATTTACACATCTGCCACTGTGCAGGAGAATCCGTATAGGTGTTCGAGTGTTCGAACCGTAATGCGCAAGAAATGGTACGGAAACCCCGTATTTACATATCTGCCACTGTGCAGGAGAATCCGTATAGGTGTTCGAGTGTTCGAACCGTAATGCGCAAGAAATGGTATGTAAACCCCGTATTTACATATCTGCCACTGTGCAGGAGAATCCGTATAGGGGTTCGATTTTTCGAACCGTATTGCCCAAGAAATGGTTTGTAAACGCCGTATTTACATATCTGCCACTGTGCAGGAGAATCCGTATAGGTGTTCGAGTGTTCGAACCGTAATGCGCAAGAAATGGTATGTAAACCCCGTATTTACATATCTGCCACTGTGCGGGAGAATCCGTATAGGTGTTCGATTGTTCGAACCGTATTGCCCAAGAAATGGTTTGTAAACGCCGTATTTACATATCTGCCACTGTGCAGGAGAATCCGTATAGGTGTTCGAGTGTTCGAACCGTAATGCGCAAGAAATGGTATGTAAACCCCGTATTTACATATCTGCCACTGTGCAGGAGAATCCGTATAGGTGTTCGAGTGTTCGAACCGTAATGCGCAAGAAATGGTACGGAAACCCCGTATTTACATATCTGCCACAGTGCAGGAGAATCCGTATAGGTGTTCGAGTGTTCGAACCGTAATGCGCAAGAAATGGTATGTAAACCCCGTATTTACATATCTGCCACTGTGCGGGAGAATCCGTATAGGTGTTCGATTGTTCGAACCGTATTGCCCAAGAAATGGTTTGTAAACGCCGTATTTACATATCTGCCACTGTGCAGGAGAATCCGTATAGGTGTTCGAGTGTTCGAACCGTAATGCGCAATAAATGGTATGTAAACCCCGTATTTACATATCTGCCACTGTGCAGGAGAATCCGTATAGGTGTTCGAGTGTTCGAACCGTAATGCGCAAGAAATGGTACGGAAACCCCGTATTTACATATCTGCCACTGTGCAGGAGAATCCGTATAGGTGTTCGAGTGTTCGAACAGTAATGCGCAAGAAATGGTATGTAAACCCCGTATTTACATATCTGCCACTGTGCAGGAGAATCCGTATAGGTGTTCGAGTGTTCGAACCGTAATGCGCAAGAAATGGTATGTAAACCCCGTATTTACATATCTGCCACTGTGCAGGAGAATCCGTATAGGGGTTCGATTGTTCGAACCGTATTGCCCAAGAAATGGTTTGTAAACGCCGTATTTACATATCTGCCACTGTGCAGGAGAATCCGTATAGGTGTTCGAGTGTTCGAACTGTAATGCGCAAGAAATGGTATGTAAACCCCGTATTTACATATCTGCCACTGTGCAGGCGAATCCGTATAGGTGTTCGAGTGTTCGAACCGTAATGCGCAAGAAATGGTACGGAAACCCCGTATTTACATATCTGCCACAGTGCAGGAGAATCCGTATAGGTGTTCGAGTGTTCGAACCGTAATGCGCAAGAAATGGTATGTAAACCCCGTATTTATATATCTGTCACTGTGCAGGAGAATCCGTATAGGTGTTCGATTGTTCGAACCGTATTGCCCAAGAAATGGTTTGTAAACGCCGTATTTACATATCTGCCACTGTGCAGGAGAATTCGTACAGGTGTTCGAGTGTTCGAACCGTAATGCGCAAGAAATGGTATGTAAACCCCGTATTTACATATCTGCCACTGTGCAGGAGAATCCGTATAGGTGTTCGAGTGTTCGAACCGTAATGCGCAAGAAATGGTACGGAAACCCCGTATTTACATATCTGCCACAGTGCAGGAGAATCCGTATAGGTGTTCGAGTGTTCGAACCGTAATGCGCAAGAAATGGTATGTAAACCCCGTATTTACATATCTGCCACTGTGCGGGAGAATCCGTATAGGTGTTCGATTGTTCGAACCGTATTGCCCAAGAAATGGTTTGTAAACGCCGTATTTACATATCTGCCACTGTGCAGGAGAATCCGTATAGGTGTTCGAGTGTTCGAACCGTAATGCGCAATAAATGGTATGTAAACCCCGTATTTACATATCTGCCACTGTGCAGGAGAATCCGTATAGGTGTTCGAGTGTTCGAACCGTAATGCGCAAGAAATGGTACGGAAACCCCGTATTTACATATCTGCCACTGTGCAGGAGAATCCGTATAGGTGTTCGAGTGTTCGAACAGTAATGCGCAGGAAATGGTATGTAAACCCCGTATTTACATATCTGCCACTGTGCAGGAGAATCCGTATAGGTGTTCGAGTGTTCGAACCGTAATGCGCAAGAAATGGTACGGAAACCCCGTATTTACATATCTGCCACTGTGCAGGAGAATCCGTATAGGTGCTCGAGTGTTCGAACCGTAATGCGCAAGAAATGGTATGTAAACCCCGTATTTACATATCTGCCACTGTGCAGGAGAATCCGTATAGGTGTTCGATTGTTCGAACCGTATTGCCCAAGAAATGGTTTGTAAACGCCGTATTTACATATCTGCCACTGTGCAGGAGAATCCGTATAGGTGTTCGAGTGTTCGAACCGTAATGCGCAAGAAATGGTATGTAAACCCCGTATTTACATATCTGCCACTGTGCAGGAGAATCCGTATTGGTGTTCGATTGTTCGAACCGTATTGCCCAAGAAATGGTTTGTAAACGCCGTATTTACATATCTGCCACTGTGCAGGAGAATCCGTATAGGTGTTCGAGTGTTCGAACCGTAATGCGCAAGAAATGGTATGTAAACCCCGTATTTACACATCTGCCACTGTGCAGGAGAATCCGTATAGGTGTTCGAGTGTTCGAACCGTAATGCGCAAGAAATGGTACGGAAACCCCGTATTTACATATCTGCCACAGTGCAGGAGAATCCGTATAGGTGTTCGAGTGTTCGAACCGTAATGCGCAAGAAATGGTATGTAAACCCCGTATTTATATATCTGTCACTGTGCAGGAGAATCCGTATAGGTGTTCGATTGTTCGAACCGTATTGCCCAAGAAATGGTTTGTAAACGCCGTATTTACATATCTGCCACTGTGCAGGAGAATTCGTACAGGTGTTCGAGTGTTCGAACCGTAATGCGCAAGAAATGGTATGTAAACCCCGTATTTACATATCTGCCACTGTGCAGGAGAATCCGTATAGGTGTTCGAGTGTTCGAACCGTAATGCGCAAGAAATGGTACGGAAACCCCGTATTTACATATCTGCCACAGTGCAGGAGAATCCGTATAGGTGTTCGAGTGTTCGAACCGTAATGCGCAAGAAATGGTATGTAAACCCCGTATTTACATATCTGCCACTGTGCGGGAGAATCCGTATAGGTGTTCGATTGTTCGAACCGTATTGCCCAAGAAATGGTTTGTAAACGCCGTATTTACATATCTGCCACTGTGCAGGAGAATCCGTATAGGTGTTCGAGTGTTCGAACCGTAATGCGCAATAAATGGTATGTAAACCCCGTATTTACATATCTGCCACTGTGCAGGAGAATCCGTATAGGTGTTCGAGTGTTCGAACCGTAATGCGCAAGAAATGGTACGGAAACCCCGTATTTACATATCTGCCACTGTGCAGGAGAATCCGTATAGGTGTTCGAGTGTTCGAACAGTAATGCGCAGGAAATGGTATGTAAACCCCGTATTTACATATCTGCCACTGTGCAGGAGAATCCGTATAGGTGTTCGAGTGTTCGAACCGTAATGCGCAAGAAATGGTACGGAAACCCCGTATTTACATATCTGCCACTGTGCAGGAGAATCCGTATAGGTGCTCGAGTGTTCGAACCGTAATGCGCAAGAAATGGTATGTAAACCCCGTATTTACATATCTGCCACTGTGCAGGAGAATCCGTATAGGTGTTCGATTGTTCGAACCGTATTGCCCAAGAAATGGTTTGTAAACGCCGTATTTACATATCTGCCACTGTGCAGGAGAATCCGTATAGGTGTTCGAGTGTTCGAACCGTAATGCGCAAGAAATGGTATGTAAACCCCGTATTTACATATCTGCCACTGTGCAGGAGAATCCGTATTGGTGTTCGATTGTTCGAACCGTATTGCCCAAGAAATGGTTTGTAAACGCCGTATTTACATATCTGCCACTGTGCAGGAGAATCCGTATAGGTGTTCGAGTGTTCGAACCGTAATGCGCAAGAAATGGTATGTAAACCCCGTATTTACACATCTGCCACTGTGCAGGAGAATCCGTATAGGTGTTCGAGTGTTCGAACCGTAATGCGCAAGAAATGGTACGGAAACCCCGTATTTACATATCTGCCACTGTGCAGGAGAATCCGTATAGGTGTTCGAGTGTTCGAACCGTAATGCGCAAGAAATGGTATGTAAACCCCGTATTTATATATCTGCCACTGTGCAGGAGAATCCGTATAGGGGTTCGATTTTTCGAACCGTATTGCCCAAGAAATGGTTTGTAAACGCCGTATTTACATATCTGCCACTGTGCAGGAGAATCCGTATAGGTGTTCGAGTGTTCGAACCGTAATGCGCAAGAAATGGTATGTAAACCCCGTATTTACATATCTGCCACTGTGCGGGAGAATCCGTATAGGTGTTCGATTGTTCGAACCGTATTGCCCAAGAAATGGTTTGTAAACGCCGTATTTACATATCTGCCACTGTGCAGGAGAATCCGTATAGGTGTTCGAGTGTTCGAACCGTAATGCGCAAGAAATGGTATGTAAACCCCGTATTTACATATCTGCCACTGTGCAGGAGAATCCGTATAGGTGTTCGAGTGTTCGAACCGTAATGCGCAAGAAATGGTACGGAAACCCCGTATTTACATATCTGCCACAGTGCAGGAGAATCCGTATAGGTGTTCGAGTGTTCGAACCGTAATGCGCAAGAAATGGTATGTAAACCCCGTATTTACATATCTGCCACTGTGCGGGAGAATCCGTATAGGTGTTCGATTGTTCGAACCGTATTGCCCAAGAAATGGTTTGTAAACGCCGTATTTACATATCTGCCACTGTGCAGGAGAATCCGTATAGGTGTTCGAGTGTTCGAACCGTAATGCGCAATAAATGGTATGTAAACCCCGTATTTACATATCTGCCACTGTGCAGGAGAATCCGTATAGGTGTTCGAGTGTTCGAACCGTAATGCGCAAGAAATGGTACGGAAACCCCGTATTTACATATCGGCCACTGTGCAGGAGAATCCGTATAGGTGTTCGAGTGTTCGAACAGTAATGCGCAAGAAATGGTATGTAAACCCCGTATTTACATATCTGCCACTGTGCAGGAGAATCCGTATAGGTGTTCGAGTGTTCGAACCGTAATGCGCAAGAAATGGTACGGAAACCCCGTATTTACATATCTGCCACTGTGCAGGAGAATCCGTATAGGTGCTCGAGTGTTCGAACCGTAATGCGCAAGAAATGGTATGTAAACCCCGTATTTACATATCTGCCACTGTGCAGGAGAATCCGTATAGGTGTTCGATTGTTCGAACCGTATTGCCCAAGAAATGGTTTGTAAACGCCGTATTTACATATCTGCCACTGTGCAGGAGAATCCGTATAGGTGTTCGAGTGTTCGAACCGTAATGCGCAAGAAATGGTATGTAAACCCCGTATTTACATATCTGCCACTGTGCAGGAGAATCCGTATTGGTGTTCGATTGTTCGAACCGTATTGCCCAAGAAATGGTTTGTAAACGCCGTATTTACATATCTGCCACTGTGCAGGAGAATCCGTATAGGTGTTCGAGTGTTCGAACCGTAATGCGCAAGAAATGGTATGTAAACCCCGTATTTACACATCTGCCACTGTGCAGGAGAATCCGTATAGGTGTTCGAGTGTTCGAACCGTAATGCGCAAGAAATGGTACGGAAACCCCGTATTTACATATCTGCCACTGTGCAGGAGAATCCGTATAGGTGTTCGAGTGTTCGAACCGTAATGCGCAAGAAATGGTATGTAAACCCCGTATTTACATATCTGCCACTGTGCAGGAGAATCCGTATAGGGGTTCGATTTTTCGAACCGTATTGCCCAAGAAATGGTTTGTAAACGCCGTATTTACATATCTGCCACTGTGCAGGAGAATCCGTATAGGTGTTCGAGTGTTCGAACCGTAATGCGCAAGAAATGGTATGTAAACCCCGTATTTACATATCTGCCACTGTGCGGGAGAATCCGTATAGGTGTTCGATTGTTCGAACCGTATTGCCCAAGAAATGGTTTGTAAACGCCGTATTTACATATCTGCCACTGTGCAGGAGAATCCGTATAGGTGTTCGAGTGTTCGAACCGTAATGCGCAAGAAATGGTATGTAAACCCCGTATTTACATATCTGCCACTGTGCAGGAGAATCCGTATAGGTGTTCGAGTGTTCGAACCGTAATGCGCAAGAAATGGTACGGAAACCCCGTATTTACATATCTGCCACAGTGCAGGAGAATCCGTATAGGTGTTCGAGTGTTCGAACCGTAATGCGCAAGAAATGGTATGTAAACCCCGTATTTACATATCTGCCACTGTGCGGGAGAATCCGTATAGGTGTTCGATTGTTCGAACCGTATTGCCCAAGAAATGGTTTGTAAACGCCGTATTTACATATCTGCCACTGTGCAGGAGAATCCGTATAGGTGTTCGAGTGTTCGAACCGTAATGCGCAATAAATGGTATGTAAACCCCGTATTTACATATCTGCCACTGTGCAGGAGAATCCGTATAGGTGTTCGAGTGTTCGAACCGTAATGCGCAAGAAATGGTACGGAAACCCCGTATTTACATATCTGCCACTGTGCAGGAGAATCCGTATAGGTGTTCGAGTGTTCGAACAGTAATGCGCAAGAAATGGTATGTAAACCCCGTATTTACATATCTGCCACTGTGCAGGAGAATCCGTATAGGTGTTCGAGTGTTCGAACCGTAATGCGCAAGAAATGGTACGGAAACCCCGTATTTACATATCTGCCACTGTGCAGGAGAATCCGTATAGGTGCTCGAGTGTTCGAACCGTAATGCGCAAGAAATGGTATGTAAACCCCGTATTTACATATCTGCCACTGTGCAGGAGAATCCGTATAGGTGTTCGATTGTTCGAACCGTATTGCCCAAGAAATGGTTTGTAAACGCCGTATTTACATATCTGCCACTGTGCAGGAGAATCCGTATAGGTGTTCGAGTGTTCGAACCGTAATGCGCAAGAAATGGTATGTAAACCCCGTATTTACATATCTGCCACTGTGCAGGAGAAT
This sequence comes from Camellia sinensis, assembly GCF_055761805.1. NCBI lineage: Eukaryota > Viridiplantae > Streptophyta > Magnoliopsida > Ericales > Theaceae > Camellia > Camellia sinensis. Next base: position 120,410,755 of record NC_138974.1, read on the forward strand.
CCGTATTGGTGTTCGATTGTTCGAACCGTATTGCCCAAGAAATGGTTTGTAAACGCCGTATTTACATATCTGCCACTGTGCAGGAGAATCCGTATAGGTGTTCGAGTGTTCGAACCGTAATGCGCAAGAAATGGTATGTAAACCCCGTATTTACACATCTGCCACTGTGCAGGAGAATCCGTATAGGTGTTCGAGTGTTCGAACCGTAATGCGCAAGAAATGGTACGGAAACCCCGTATTTACATATCTGCCACTGTGCAGGAGAATCCGTATAGGTGTTCGAGTGTTCGAACCGTAATGCGCAAGAAATAGTATGTAAACCCCGTATTTACATATCTGCCACTGTGCAGGAGAATCCGTATAGGGGTTCGATTTTTCGAACCGTATTGCCCAAGAAATGGTTTGTAAACGCCGTATTTACATATCTGCCACTGTGCAGGAGAATCCGTATAGGTGTTCGAGTGTTCGAACCGTAATGCGCAAGAAATGGTATGTAAACCCCGTATTTACATATCTGCCACTGTGCAGGCGAATCCGTATAGGTGTTCGAGTGTTCGAACCGTAATGCGCAAGAAATGGTACGGAAACCCCGTATTTACATATCTGCCACAGTGCAGGAGAATCCGTATAGGTGTTCGAGTGTTCGAACCGTAATGCGCAAGAAATGGTATGTAAACCCCGTATTTACATATCTGTCACTGTGCAGGAGAATCCATATAAGTGTTCGATTGTTCGAACCGTATTGCCCAAGAAATGGTTTGTAAACGCCGTATTTACATATCTGCCACTGTGCAGGAGAATTCGTATAGGTGTTCGAGTGTTCGAACCGTAATGCGCAAGAAATGGTATGTAAACCCCGTATTTACATATCTGCCACTGTGCAGGAGAATCCGTATAGGTGTTCGAGTGTTCGAACCGTAATGCGCAAGAAATGGTACGGAAACCCCGTATTTACATATCTGCCACAGTGCAGGAGAATCCGTATAGGTGTTCGAGTGTTCGAACCGTAATGCGCAAGAAATGGTATGTAAACCCCGTATTTACATATCTGCCACTGTGCGGGAGAATCCGTATAGGTGTTCGATTGTTCGAACCGTATTGCCCAAGAAATGGTTTGTAAACGCCGTATTTACATATCTGCCACTGTGCAGGAGAATCCGTATAGGTGTTCGAGTGTTCGAACCGTAATGCGCAATAAATGGTATGTAAACCCCGTATTTACATATCTGCCACTGTGCAGGAGAATCCGTATAGGTGTTCGAGTGTTCGAACCGTAATGCGCAAGAAATGGTACGGAAACCACGTATTTACATATCTGCCACTGTGCAGGAGAATCCGTATAGGTGTTCGAGTGTTCGAACCGTAATGCGCAAGAAATGGTATGTAAACCCCGTATTTACATATCTGCCACTGTGCAGGAGAATCCGCATAGGTGTTCGAGTGTTCGAACCGTAATGCGCAAGAAATGGTACGGAAACCCCGTATTTACATATCTGCCACTGTGCAGGAGAATCCGTATAGGTGTTCGAGTGTTCGAACCGTAATGCGCAAGAAATGGTATGTAAACCCCGTATTTACATATCTGCCACTGTGCGGGAGAATCCGTATAGGTGTTCGATTGTTCGAACCGTATTGCCCAAGAAATGGTTTGTAAACGCCGTATTTACATATCTGCCACTGTGTAGGAGAATCCGTATAGGTGTTCGAGTGTTCGAACCGTAATGCGCAATAAATGGTATGTAAACCCCGTATTTACATATCTGCCACTGTGCAGGAGAATCCGTATAGGTGTTCGAGTGTTCGAACCGTAATGCGCAAGAAATGGTACGGAAACCCCGTATTTACATATCTGCCACTGTGCAGGAGAATCCGTATAGGTGTTCGAGTGTTCGAACAGTAATGCGCAAGAAATGGTATGTAAACCCCGTATTTACATATCTGCCACTGTGCAGGAGAATCCGTATAGGTGTTCGAGTGTTCGAACCGTAATGCGCAAGAAATGGTACGGAAACCCCGTATTTACATATCTGCCACTGTGCAGGAGAATCCGTATAGGTGCTCGAGTGTTCGAACCGTAATGCGCAAGAAATGGTATGTAAACCCCGTATTTACATATCTGCCACTGTGCAGGAGAATCCGTATAGGTGTTCGATTGTTCGAACCGTATTGCCCAAGAAATGGTTTGTAAACGCCGTATTTACATATCTGCCACTGTGCAGGAGAATCCGTATAGGTGTTCGAGTGTTCGAACCGTAATGCGCAAGAAATGGTATGTAAACCCCGTATTTACATATCTGCCACTGTGCAGGAGAATCCGTATTGGTGTTCGATTGTTCGAACCGTATTGCCCAAGAAATGGTTTGTAAACGCCGTATTTACATATCTGCCACTGTGCAGGAGAATCCGTATAGGTGTTCGAGTGTTCGAACCGTAATGCGCAAGAAATGGTATGTAAACCCCGTATTTACACATCTGCCACTGTGCAGGAGAATCCGTATAGGTGTTCGAGTGTTCGAACCGTAATGCGCAAGAAATGGTACGGAAACCCCGTATTTACATATCTGCCACTGTGCAGGAGAATCCGTATAGGTGTTCGAGTGTTCGAACCGTAATGCGCAAGAAATGGTATGTAAACCCCGTATTTACATATCTGCCACTGTGCAGGAGAATCCGTATAGGGGTTCGATTTTTCGAACCGTATTGCCCAAGAAATGGTTTGTAAACGCCGTATTTACATATCTGCCACTGTGCAGGAGAATCCGTATAGGTGTTCGAGTGTTCGAACCGTAATGCGCAAGAAATGGTATGTAAACCCCGTATTTACATATCTGCCACTGTGCGGGAGAATCCGTATAGGTGTTCGATTGTTCGAACCGTATTGCCCAAGAAATGGTTTGTAAACGCCGTATTTACATATCTGCCACTGTGCAGGAGAATCCGTATAGGTGTTCGAGTGTTCGAACCGTAATGCGCAAGAAATGGTATGTAAACCCCGTATTTACATATCTGCCACTGTGCAGGAGAATCCGTATAGGTGTTCGAGTGTTCGAACCGTAATGCGCAAGAAATGGTACGGAAACCCCGTATTTACATATCTGCCACAGTGCAGGAGAATCCGTATAGGTGTTCGAGTGTTCGAACCGTAATGCGCAAGAAATGGTATGTAAACCCCGTATTTACATATCTGCCACTGTGCGGGAGAATCCGTATAGGTGTTCGATTGTTCGAACCGTATTGCCCAAGAAATGGTTTGTAAACGCCGTATTTACATATCTGCCACTGTGCAGGAGAATCCGTATAGGTGTTCGAGTGTTCGAACCGTAATGCGCAATAAATGGTATGTAAACCCCGTATTTACATATCTGCCACTGTGCAGGAGAATCCGTATAGGTGTTCGAGTGTTCGAACCGTAATGCGCAAGAAATGGTACGGAAACCCCGTATTTACATATCTGCCACTGTGCAGGAGAATCCGTATAGGTGTTCGAGTGTTCGAACAGTAATGCGCAAGAAATGGTATGTAAACCCCGTATTTACATATCTGCCACTGTGCAGGAGAATCCGTATAGGTGTTCGAGTGTTCGAACCGTAATGCGCAAGAAATGGTACGGAAACCCCGTATTTACATATCTGCCACTGTGCAGGAGAATCCGTATAGGTGCTCGAGTGTTCGAACCGTAATGCGCAAGAAATGGTATGTAAACCCCGTATTTACATATCTGCCACTGTGCAGGAGAATCCGTATAGGTGTTCGATTGTTCGAACCGTATTGCCCAAGAAATGGTTTGTAAACGCCGTATTTACATATCTGCCACTGTGCAGGAGAATCCGTATAGGTGTTCGAGTGTTCGAACCGTAATGCGCAAGAAATGGTATGTAAACCCCGTATTTACATATCTGCCACTGTGCAGGAGAATCCGTATTGGTGTTCGATTGTTCGAACCGTATTGCCCAAGAAATGGTTTGTAAACGCCGTATTTACATATCTGCCACTGTGCAGGAGAATCCGTATAGGTGTTCGAGTGTTCGAACCGTAATGCGCAAGAAATGGTATGTAAACCCCGTATTTACACATCTGCCACTGTGCAGGAGAATCCGTATAGGTGTTCGAGTGTTCGAACCGTAATGCGCAAGAAATGGTACGGAAACCCCGTATTTACATATCTGCCACTGTGCAGGAGAATCCGTATAGGTGTTCGAGTGTTCGAACCGTAATGCGCAAGAAATAGTATGTAAACCCCGTATTTACATATCTGCCACTGTGCAGGAGAATCCGTATAGGGGTTCGATTTTTCGAACCGTATTGCCCAAGAAATGGTTTGTAAACGCCGTATTTACATATCTGCCACTGTGCAGGAGAATCCGTATAGGTGTTCGAGTGTTCGAACCGTAATGCGCAAGAAATGGTATGTAAACCCCGTATTTACATATCTGCCACTGTGCAGGCGAATCCGTATAGGTGTTCGAGTGTTCGAACCGTAATGCGCAAGAAATGGTACGGAAACCCCGTATTTACATATCTGCCACAGTGCAGGAGAATCCGTATAGGTGTTCGAGTGTTCGAACCGTAATGCGCAAGAAATGGTATGTAAACCCCGTATTTACATATCTGTCACTGTGCAGGAGAATCCATATAAGTGTTCGATTGTTCGAACCGTATTGCCCAAGAAATGGTTTGTAAACGCCGTATTTACATATCTGCCACTGTGCAGGAGAATTCGTATAGGTGTTCGAGTGTTCGAACCGTAATGCGCAAGAAATGGTATGTAAACCCCGTATTTACATATCTGCCACTGTGCAGGAGAATCCGTATAGGTGTTCGAGTGTTCGAACCGTAATGCGCAAGAAATGGTACGGAAACCCCGTATTTACATATCTGCCACAGTGCAGGAGAATCCGTATAGGTGTTCGAGTGTTCGAACCGTAATGCGCAAGAAATGGTATGTAAACCCCGTATTTACATATCTGCCACTGTGCGGGAGAATCCGTATAGGTGTTCGATTGTTCGAACCGTATTGCCCAAGAAATGGTTTGTAAACGCCGTATTTACATATCTGCCACTGTGCAGGAGAATCCGTATAGGTGTTCGAGTGTTCGAACCGTAATGCGCAATAAATGGTATGTAAACCCCGTATTTACATATCTGCCACTGTGCAGGAGAATCCGTATAGGTGTTCGAGTGTTCGAACCGTAATGCGCAAGAAATGGTACGGAAACCACGTATTTACATATCTGCCACTGTGCAGGAGAATCCGTATAGGTGTTCGAGTGTTCGAACCGTAATGCGCAAGAAATGGTATGTAAACCCCGTATTTACATATCTGCCACTGTGCAGGAGAATCCGTATAGGTGTTCGAGTGTTCGAACCGTAATGCGCAAGAAATGGTACGGAAACCCCGTATTTACATATCTGCCACTGTGCAGGAGAATCCGTATAGATGTTCGAGTGTTCGAACCGTAATGCGCAAGAAATGGTATGTAAATCCCGTATTTACATATCTGCCACTGTGCAGGAGAATCCGTATTGGTGTTCGATTGTTCGAACCGTATTGCCCAAGAAATGGTTTGTAAACGCCGTATTTACATATCTGCCACTGTGCAGGAGAATCCGTATAGGTGTTCGAGTGTTCGAACCGTAATGCGCAAGAAATGGTATGTAAACCCCGTATTTACACATCTGCCACTGTGCAGGAGAATCCGTATAGGTGTTCGAGTGTTCGAACCGTAATGCGCAAGAAATGGTACGGAAACCCCGTATTTACATATCTGCCACTGTGCAGGAGAATCCGTATAGGTGTTCGAGTGTTCGAACCGTAATGCGCAAGAAATAGTATGTAAACCCCGTATTTACATATCTGCCACTGTGCAGGAGAATCCGTATAGGGGTTCGATTTTTCGAACCGTATTGCCCAAGAAATGGTTTGTAAACGCCGTATTTACATATCTGCCACTGTGCAGGAGAATCCGTATAGGTGTTCGAGTGTTCGAACCGTAATGCGCAAGAAATGGTATGTAAACCCCGTATTTACATATCTGCCACTGTGCAGGCGAATCCGTATAGGTGTTCGAGTGTTCGAACCGTAATGCGCAAGAAATGGTACGGAAACCCCGTATTTACATATCTGCCACAGTGCAGGAGAATCCGTATAGGTGTTCGAGTGTTCGAACCGTAATGCGCAAGAAATGGTATGTAAACCCCGTATTTACATATCTGTCACTGTGCAGGAGAATCCATATAAGTGTTCGATTGTTCGAACCGTATTGCCCAAGAAATGGTTTGTAAACGCCGTATTTACATATCTGCCACTGTGCAGGAGAATTCGTATAGGTGTTCGAGTGTTCGAACCGTAATGCGCAAGAAATGGTATGTAAACCCCGTATTTACATATCTGCCACTGTGCAGGAGAATCCGTATAGGTGTTCGAGTGTTCGAACCGTAATGCGCAAGAAATGGTACGGAAACCCCGTATTTACATATCTGCCACAGTGCAGGAGAATCCGTATAGGTGTTCGAGTGTTCGAACCGTAATGCGCAAGAAATGGTATGTAAACCCCGTATTTACATATCTGCCACTGTGCGGGAGAATCCGTATAGGTGTTCGATTGTTCGAACCGTATTGCCCAAGAAATGGTTTGTAAACGCCGTATTTACATATCTGCCACTGTGCAGGAGAATCCGTATAGGTGTTCGAGTGTTCGAACCGTAATGCGCAATAAATGGTATGTAAACCCCGTATTTACATATCTGCCACTGTGCAGGAGAATCCGTATAGGTGTTCGAGTGTTCGAACCGTAATGCGCAAGAAATGGTACGGAAACCACGTATTTACATATCTGCCACTGTGCAGGAGAATCCGTATAGGTGTTCGAGTGTTCGAACCGTAATGCGCAAGAAATGGTATGTAAACCCCGTATTTACATATCTGCCACTGTGCAGGAGAATCCGTATAGGTGTTCGAGTGTTCGAACCGTAATGCGCAAGAAATGGTACGGAAACCCCGTATTTACATATCTGCCACTGTGCAGGAGAATCCGTATAGGTGTTCGAGTGTTCGAACCGTAATGCGCAAGAAATGGTATGTAAACCCCGTATTTACATATCTGCCACTGTGCAGGAGAATCCGTATAGGTGTTCGATTGTTCGAACCGTATTGCCCAAGAAATGGTTTGTAAACGCCGTATTTACATATCTGCCACTGTGCAGGAGAATCCGTATAGGTGTTCGAGTGTTCGAACCGTAATGCGCAAGAAATGGTATGTAAACCCCGTATTTACATATCTGCCACTGTGCAGGAGAATCCGTATAGGTGTTCGAGTGTTCGAACCGTAATGCGCAAGAAATGGTATGTAAACCCTGTATTTACATATCTGCCACTGTGCAGGAGAATCCGTATAGGTGTTCGAGTGTTCGAACCGTAATGCGCAAGAAATGGTAAGGAAACCCCGTATTTACATATCTGCCACTGTGCAGGAGAATCCGTATAGGTGTTCGAGTGTTCGAACCGTAATGCGCAAGAAAGGGTATGTAAACCCCGTATTTAAATATCTGCCACAGTGCAGGAGAATCCGTATAGGTGTTCGAGTGTTCGAACCGTAATGCGCAAGAAATGGTACGGAAACCCCGTATTTACATATCTGCCACTGTGCAGGAGAATCCGTATAGGTGTTCGAGTGTTCGAACCGTAATGCGCAAGAAATGGTATGTAAACCCCGTATTTACATATCTGCCACTGTGCAGGAGAATCCGTATAGGGGTTCGATTGTTCGAACCGTATTGCCCAAGAAATGGTTTGTAAACGCTGTATTTACATATCTGCCACTGTGCAGGAGAAACCGTATAGGTGTTCGAGTGTTCGAACCGTAATGCGCAAGAAATGGTATGTAAACCCCGTATTTACATATCTGCCACTGTGCAGGAGAATCCGTATAGGTGTTCGAGTGTTCGAACCGTAATGCGCAAGAAATGGTACGGAAACCCCGTATTTACATATCTGCCACAGTGCAGGAGAATCCGTATAGGTGTTCGAGTGTTCGAACCGTAATGCGCAAGAAATGGTATGTAAACCCCGTATTTACATATCTGCCACTGTGCAGGAGAATCCGTGTAGGTGTTCGAGTGTTCGAACCGTAATGCGCAAGAAATGGTACGGAAACCCCGTATTTACATATCTGCTACTGTGCAGGAGAATCCGTATAGGTGTTCGAGTGTTCGAACCGTAATGCACAAGAAATGGTATGTAAACCCCGTATTTACATATCTGCCACTGTGCAGGAGAATCCGTATAGGTGTTCGATTGTTCGAACCGTATTGCCCAAGAAATGGTTTGTAAACGCCGTATTTACATATCTGCCACTGTGCAGGAGAATCCGTATAGGTGTTCGAGTGTTCGAACCGTAATGCGCAAGAAATGGTATGTAAACCCCGTATTTACATATCTGCCACTGTGCAGGAGAATCCGTATTGGTGTTCGATTGTTCGAACCGTATTGCCCAAGAAATGGTTTGTAAACGCCGTATTTACATATCTGCCACTGTGCAGGAGAATCCGTATAGGTGTTCGAGTGTTCGAACCGTAATGCGCAAGAAATGGTATGTAAACCCCGTATTTACACATCTGCCACTGTGCAGGAGAATCCGTATAGGTGTTCGAGTGTTCGAACCGTAATGCGCAAGAAATGGTACGGAAACCCCGTATTTACATATCTGCCACTGTGCAGGAGAATCCGTATAGGTGTTCGAGTGTTCGAACCGTAATGCGCAAGAAATGGTATGTAAACCCCGTATTTACATATCTGCCACTGTGCAGGAGAATCCGTATAGGGGTTCGATTGTTCGAACCGTATTGCCCAAGAAATGGTTTGTAAACGCCGTATTTACATATCTGCCACTGTGCAGGAGAATCCGTATAGGTGTTCGAGTGTTCGAACCGTAATGCGCAAGAAATGGTATGTAAACCCCGTATTTACATATCTGCCACTGTGCAGGCGAATCCGTATAGGTGTTCGAGTGTTCGAACCGTAATGCGCAAGAAATGGTACGGAAACCCCGTATTTACATATCTGCCACAGTGCAGGAGAATCCGTATAGGTGTTCGAGTGTTCGAACCGTAATGCGCAAGAAATGGTACGGAAACCCCGTATTTACATATCTGCCACAGTGCAGGAGAATCCGTATAGGTGTTCGAGTGTTCGAACCGTAATGCGCAAGAAATGATATGTAAACCCCGTATTTACATATCTGCCACTGTGCAGGAGAATCCGTATTGGTGTTCGATTGTTCGAACCGTATTGCCCAAGAAATGGTTTGTAAACGCCGTATTTACATATCTGCCACTGTGCAGGAGAATCCGTATAGGTGTTCGAGTGTTCGAACCGTAATGCGCAAGAAATGGTATGTAAACCCCGTATTTACACATCTGCCACTGTGCAGGAGAATCCGTATAGGTGTTCGAGTGTTCGAACCGTAATGCGCAAGAAATGGTACGGAAACCCCGTATTTACATATCTGCCACTGTGCAGGAGAATCCGTATAGGTGTTCGAGTGTTCGAACCGTAATGCGCAAGAAATGGTATGTAAACCCCGTATTTACATATCTGCCACTGTGCAGGAGAATCCGTATAGGTGTTCGATTGTTCGAACCGTATTGCCCAAGAAATGGTTTGTAAACGCCGTATTTACATATCTGCCACTGTGCAGGAGAATCCGTATAGGTGTTCGAGTGTTCGAACCGTAATGCGCAAGAAATGGTATGTAAACCCCGTATTTACATATCTGCCACTGTGCAGGAGAATCCGTATAGGTGTTCGAGTGTTCGAACCGTAATGCGCAAGAAATGGTATGTAAACCCTGTATTTACATATCTGCCACTGTGCAGGAGAATCCGTATAGGTGTTCGAGTGTTCGAACCGTAATGCGCAAGAAATGGTAAGGAAACCCCGTATTTACATATCTGCCACTGTGCAGGAGAATCCGTATAGGTGTTCGAGTGTTCGAACCGTAATGCGCAAGAAAGGGTATGTAAACCCCGTATTTAAATATCTGCCACAGTGCAGGAGAATCCGTATAGGTGTTCGAGTGTTCGAACCGTAATGCGCAAGAAATGGTACGGAAACCCCGTATTTACATATCTGCCACTGTGCAGGAGAATCCGTATAGGTGTTCGAGTGTTCGAACCGTAATGCGCAAGAAATGGTATGTAAACCCCGTATTTACATATCTGCCACTGTGCAGGAGAATCCGTATAGGGGTTCGATTGTTCGAACCGTATTGCCCAAGAAATGGTTTGTAAACGCTGTATTTACATATCTGCCACTGTGCAGGAGAAACCGTATAGGTGTTCGAGTGTTCGAACCGTAATGCGCAAGAAATGGTATGTAAACCCCGTATTTACATATCTGCCACTGTGCAGGAGAATCCGTATAGGTGTTCGAGTGTTCGAACCGTAATGCGCAAGAAATGGTACGGAAACCCCGTATTTACATATCTGCCACAGTGCAGGAGAATCCGTATAGGTGTTCGAGTGTTCGAACCGTAATGCGCAAGAAATGGTATGTAAACCCCGTATTTACATATCTGCCACTGTGCAGGAGAATCCGTGTAGGTGTTCGAGTGTTCGAACCGTAATGCGCAAGAAATGGTACGGAAACCCCGTATTTACATATCTGCTACTGTGCAGGAGAATCCGTATAGGTGTTCGAGTGTTCGAACCGTAATGCACAAGAAATGGTATGTAAACCCCGTATTTACATATCTGCCACTGTGCAGGAGAATCCGTATAGGTGTTCGATTGTTCGAACCGTATTGCCCAAGAAATGGTTTGTAAACGCCGTATTTACATATCTGCCACTGTGCAGGAGAATCCGTATAGGTGTTCGAGTGTTCGAACCGTAATGCGCAAGAAATGGTATGTAAACCCCGTATTTACATATCTGCCACTGTGCAGGAGAATCCGTATTGGTGTTCGATTGTTCGAACCGTATTGCCCAAGAAATGGTTTGTAAACGCCGTATTTACATATCTGCCACTGTGCAGGAGAATCCGTATAGGTGTTCGAGTGTTCGAACCGTAATGCGCAAGAAATGGTATGTAAACCCCGTATTTACACATCTGCCACTGTGCAGGAGAATCCGTATAGGTGTTCGAGTGTTCGAACCGTAATGCGCAAGAAATGGTACGGAAACCCCGTATTTACATATCTGCCACTGTGCAGGAGAATCCGTATAGGTGTTCGAGTGTTCGAACCGTAATGCGCAAGAAATGGTATGTAAACCCCGTATTTACATATCTGCCACTGTGCAGGAGAATCCGTATAGGGGTTCGATTGTTCGAACCGTATTGCCCAAGAAATGGTTTGTAAACGCCGTATTTACATATCTGCCACTGTGCAGGAGAATCCGTATAGGTGTTCGAGTGTTCGAACCGTAATGCGCAAGAAATGGTATGTAAACCCCGTATTTACATATCTGCCACTGTGCAGGCGAATCCGTATAGGTGTTCGAGTGTTCGAACCGTAATGCGCAAGAAATGGTACGGAAACCCCGTATTTACATATCTGCCACAGTGCAGGAGAATCCGTATAGGTGTTCGAGTGTTCGAACCGTAATGCGCAAGAAATGGTACGGAAACCCCGTATTTACATATCTGCCACAGTGCAGGAGAATCCGTATAGGTGTTCGAGTGTTCGAACCGTAATGCGCAAGAAATGATATGTAAACCCCGTATTTACATATCTGCCACTGTGCAGGAGAATCCGTATTGGTGTTCGATTGTTCGAACCGTATTGCCCAAGAAATGGTTTGTAAACGCCGTATTTACATATCTGCCACTGTGCAGGAGAATCCGTATAGGTGTTTGAGTGTTCGAACCGTAATGCGCAAGAAATGGTATGTAAACCCCGTATTTACACATCTGCCACTGTGCAGGAGAATCCGTATAGGTGTTCGAGTGTTCGAACCGTAATGCGCAAGAAATGGTACGGAAACCCCGTATTTACATATCTGCCACTGTGCAGGAGAATCCGTATAGGTGTTCGAGTGTTCGAACCGTAATGCGCAAGAAATGGTATGTAAACCCCGTATTTACATATCTGCCACTGTGCAGGAGAATCCGTATAGGTGTTCGATTGTTCGAACCGTATTGCCCAAGAAATGGTTTGTAAACGCCGTATTTACATATCTGCCACTGTGCAGGAGAATCCGTATAGGTGTTCGAGTGTTCGAACCGTAATGCGCAAGAAATGGTATGTAAACCCCGTATTTACATATCTGCCACTGTGCAGGAGAATCCGTATAGGTGTTCGAGTGTTCGAACCGTAATGCGCAAGAAATGGTATGTAAACCCTGTATTTACATATCTGCCACTGTGCAGGAGAATCCGTATAGGTGTTCGAGTGTTCGAACCGTAATGCGCAAGAAATGGTAAGGAAACCCCGTATTTACATATCTGCCACTGTGCAGGAGAATCCGTATAGGTGTTCGAGTGTTCGAACCGTAATGCGCAAGAAAGGGTATGTAAACCCCGTATTTAAATATCTGCCACAGTGCAGGAGAATCCGTATAGGTGTTCGAGTGTTCGAACCGTAATGCGCAAGAAATGGTACGGAAACCCCGTATTTACATATCTGCCACTGTGCAGGAGAATCCGTATAGGTGTTCGAGTGTTCGAACCGTAATGCGCAAGAAATGGTATGTAAACCCCGTATTTACATATCTGCCACTGTGCAGGAGAATCCGTATAGGGGTTCGATTGTTCGAACCGTATTGCCCAAGAAATGGTTTGTAAACGCTGTATTTACATATCTGCCACTGTGCAGGAGAAACCGTATAGGTGTTCGAGTGTTCGAACCGTAATGCGCAAGAAATGGTATGTAAACCCCGTATTTACATATCTGCCACTGTGCAGGAGAATCCGTATAGGTGTTCGAGTGTTCGAACCGTAATGCGCAAGAAATGGTACGGAAACCCCGTATTTACATATCTGCCACAGTGCAGGAGAATCCGTATAGGTGTTCGAGTGTTCGAACCGTAATGCGCAAGAAATGGTATGTAAACCCCGTATTTACATATCTGCCACTGTGCAGGAGAATCCGTGTAGGTGTTCGAGTGTTCGAACCGTAATGCGCAAGAAATGGTACGGAAACCCCGTATTTACATATCTGCTACTGTGCAGGAGAATCCGTATAGGTGTTCGAGTGTTCGAACCGTAATGCACAAGAAATGGTATGTAAACCCCGTATTTACATATCTGCCACTGTGCAGGAGAATCCGTATAGGTGTTCGATTGTTCGAACCGTATTGCCCAAGAAATGGTTTGTAAACGCCGTATTTACATATCTGCCACTGTGCAGGAGAATCCGTATAGGTGTTCGAGTGTTCGAACCGTAATGCGCAAGAAATGGTATGTAAACCCCGTATTTACACATCTGCCACTGTGCAGGAGAATCCGTATAGGTGTTCGAGTGTTCGAACCGTAATGCGCAAGAAATGGTACGGAAACCCCGTATTTACATATCTGCCACTGTGCAGGAGAATCCGTATAGGTGTTCGAGTGTTCGAACCGTAATGCGCAAGAAATGGTATGTAAACCCCGTATTTACATATCTGCCACTGTGCAGGAGAATCCGTATAGGTGTTCGATTGTTCGAACCGTATTGCCCAAGAAATGGTTTGTAAACGCCGTATTTACATATCTGCCACTGTGCAGGAGAATCCGTATAGGTGTTCGAGTGTTCGAACCGTAATGCGCAAGAAATGGTATGTAAACCCCGTATTTACATATCTGCCACTGTGCAGGAGAATCCGTATAGGTGTTCGAGTGTTCGAACCGTAATGCGCAAGAAATGGTATGTAAACCCTGTATTTACATATCTGCCACTGTGCAGGAGAATCCGTATAGGTGTTCGAGTGTTCGAACCGTAATGCGCAAGAAATGGTAAGGAAACCCCGTATTTACATATCTGCCACTGTGCAGGAGAATCCGTATAGGTGTTCGAGTGTTCGAACCGTAATGCGCAAGAAAGGGTATGTAAACCCCGTATTTAAATATCTGCCACAGTGCAGGAGAATCCGTATAGGTGTTCGAGTGTTCGAACCGTAATGCGCAAGAAATGGTACGGAAACCCCGTATTTACATATCTGCCACTGTGCAGGAGAATCCGTATAGGTGTTCGAGTGTTCGAACCGTAATGCGCAAGAAATGGTATGTAAACCCCGTATTTACATATCTGCCACTGTGCAGGAGAATCCGTATAGGGGTTCGATTGTTCGAACCGTATTGCCCAAGAAATGGTTTGTAAACGCTGTATTTACATATCTGCCACTGTGCAGGAGAAACCGTATAGGTGTTCGAGTGTTCGAACCGTAATGCGCAAGAAATGGTATGTAAACCCCGTATTTACATATCTGCCACTGTGCAGGAGAATCCGTATAGGTGTTCGAGTGTTCGAACCGTAATGCGCAAGAAATGGTACGGAAACCCCGTATTTACATATCTGCCACAGTGCAGGAGAATCCGTATAGGTGTTCGAGTGTTCGAACCGTAATGCGCAAGAAATGGTATGTAAACCCCGTATTTACATATCTGCCACTGTGCAGGAGAATCCGTGTAGGTGTTCGAGTGTTCGAACCGTAATGCGCAAGAAATGGTACGGAAACCCCGTATTTACATATCTGCTACTGTGCAGGAGAATCCGTATAGGTGTTCGAGTGTTCGAACCGTAATGCACAAGAAATGGTATGTAAACCCCGTATTTACATATCTGCCACTGTGCAGGAGAATCCGTATAGGTGTTCGATTGTTCGAACCGTATTGCCCAAGAAATGGTTTGTAAACGCCGTATTTACATATCTGCCACTGTGCAGGAGAATCCGTATAGGTGTTCGAGTGTTCGAACCGTAATGCGCAAGAAATGGTATGTAAACCCCGTATTTACATATCTGCCACTGTGCAGGAGAATCCGTATTGGTGTTCGATTGTTCGAACCGTATTGCCCAAGAAATGGTTTGTAAACGCCGTATTTACATATCTGCCACTGTGCAGGAGAATCCGTATAGGTGTTCGAGTGTTCGAACCGTAATGCGCAAGAAATGGTATGTAAACCCCGTATTTACACATCTGCCACTGTGCAGGAGAATCCGTATAGGTGTTCGAGTGTTCGAACCGTAATGCGCAAGAAATGGTACGGAAACCCCGTATTTACATATCTGCCACTGTGCAGGAGAATCCGTATAGGTGTTCGAGTGTTCGAACCGTAATGCGCAAGAAATGGTATGTAAACCCCGTATTTACATATCTGCCACTGTGCAGGAGAATCCGTATAGGGGTTCGATTGTTCGAACCGTATTGCCCAAGAAATGGTTTGTAAACGCCGTATTTACATATCTGCCACTGTGCAGGAGAATCCGTATAGGTGTTCGAGTGTTCGAACCGTAATGCGCAAGAAATGGTATGTAAACCCCGTATTTACATATCTGCCACTGTGCAGGCGAATCCGTATAGGTGTTCGAGTGTTCGAACCGTAATGCGCAAGAAATGGTACGGAAACCCCGTATTTACATATCTGCCACAGTGCAGGAGAATCCGTATAGGTGTTCGAGTGTTCGAACCGTAATGCGCAAGAAATGGTATGTAAATCCCGTATTTACAAATCTGTCACTGTGCAGGAGAATCCGTATAGGTGTTCGATTGTTCGAACCGTATTGCCCAAGAAATGGTTTGTAAACGCCGTATTTACATATCTGCCACTGTGCAGGAGAATTCGTATAGGTGTTCGAGTGTTCGAACCGTAATGCGCAAGAAATGGTATGTAAACCCCGTATTTACATATCTGCCACTGTGCAGGAGAATCCGTATAGGTGTTCGAGTGTTCGAACCGTAATGCGCAAGAAATGGTATGTAAACCCCGTATTTACATATCTGCCACTGTGCAGGAGAATCCGTATAGGTGTTCGAGTGTTCGAACCGTAATGCGCAAGAAATGGTACGGAAACCCCGTATTTACATATCTGCCACAGTGCAGGAGAATCCGTATAGGTGTTCGAGTGTTCGAACCGTAATGCGCAAGAAATGGTATGTAAACCCCGTATTTACATATCTGCCACTGTGCGGGAGAATCCGTATAGGTGTTCGATTGTTCGAACCGTATTGCCCAAGAAATGGTTTGTAAACGCCGTATTTACCTATCTGCCACAGTGCAGGAGAATCCGTATAGGTGTTCGAGTGTTCGAACCGTAATGCGCAATAAATGGTATGTAAACCCCGTATTTACATATCTGCCACTGTGCAGGAGAATCCGTATAGGTGTTCGAGTGTTCAAACCGTAATGCGCAAGAAATGGTACGGAAACCCCGTATTTACATATCTGCCACTGTGCAGGAGAATCCGTATAGGTGTTCGAGTGTTCGAACCGTAATGCGCAAGAAATGGTATGTAAACCCCGTATTTACATATCTGCCACTGTGCAGGAGAATCCGTATAGGTGTTCGAGTGTTCGAACCGTAATGCGCAAGAAATGGTACGGAAACCCCGTATTTACATATCTGCCACTGTGCAGGAGAATCTGTATAGGTGTTCGAGTGTTCGAACCGTAATGCGCAAGAAATGGTATGTAAACCCCGTATTTACACATCTGCCACTGTGCAGGAGAATCCGTATAGGTGTTCGAGTGTTCGAACCGTAATGCGCAAGAAATGGTACGGAAACCCCGTATTTACATATCTGCCACTGTGCAGGAGAATCCGTATAGGTGTTCGAGTGTTCGAACCGT
This sequence comes from Camellia sinensis, assembly GCF_055761805.1. Classification (NCBI taxonomy): domain Eukaryota; kingdom Viridiplantae; phylum Streptophyta; class Magnoliopsida; order Ericales; family Theaceae; genus Camellia; species Camellia sinensis. The sequence continues at coordinate 120,427,516 of NC_138974.1, forward strand.
AATGCGCAAGAAATGGTATGTAAACCCCGTATTTACATATCTGCCACTGTGCAGGAGAATCCGTATAGGTGTTCGATTGTTCGAACCGTATTGCCCAAGAAATGGTTTGTAAATGCCGTATTTACATATCTGCCACTGTGCAGGAGAATCCGTATAGGTGTTCGAGTGTTCGAACCGTAATGCGCAAGAAATGGTATGTAAACCCCGTATTTACATATCTGCCACTGTGCAGGAGAATCCGTATAGGTGTTCGAGTGTTCGAACCGTAATGCGCAAGAAATGGTACGGAAACCCCGTATTTACTTATCTGCCACTGTGCAGGAGAATCCGTATAGGTGTTCGAGTGTTCGAACCGTAATGCGCAAGAAAGGGTATGTAAACCCCGTATTTAAATATCTGCCACAGTGCAGGAGAATCCGTATAGGTGTTCGAGTGTTCGAACCGTAATGCGCAAGAAATAGTACGGAAACCCCGTATTTACATATCTGCCACTGTGCAGGAGAATCCGTATAGGTGTTCGAGTGTTCGAACCGTAATGCGCAAGAAATGGTATGTAAACCCCGTATTTACATATCTGCCACTGTGCAGGAGAATCCGTATAGGGGTTCGATTGTTCGAACCGTATTGCCCAAGAAATGGTTTGTAAACGCCGTATTTACATATCTGCCACTGTGCAGGAGAATCCGTATAGGTGTTCGAGTGTTCGAACCGTAATGCGCAAGAAATGGTATGTAAACCCCGTATTTACACATCTGCCACTGTGCAGGAGAATCCGTATAGGTGTTCGAGTGTTCGAACCGTAATGCGCAAGAAATGGTATGTAAACCCCGTATTTACATATCTGCCACTGTGCAGGAGAATCCGTATTGGTGTTCGATTGTTCGAACCGTATTGCCCAAGAAATGGTTTGTAAACGCCGTATTTACATATCTGCCACTGTGCAGGAGAATCCGTATAGGTGTTCGAGTGTTCGAACCGTAATGCGCAAGAAATGGTATGTAAACCCCGTATTTACACATCTGCCACTGTGCAGGAGAATCCGTATAGGTGTTCGAGTGTTCGAACCGTAATGCGCAAGAAATGGTACGGAAACCCCGTATTTACATATCTGCCACTGTGCAGGAGAATCCGTATAGGTGTTCGAGTGTTCGAACCGTAATGCGCAAGAAATGGTATGTAAACCCCGTATTTACATATCTGCCACTGTGCAGGAGAATCCGTATAGGGGTTCGATTGTTCGAACCGTATTGCCCAAGAAATGGTTTGTAAACGCCGCATTTACATATCTGCCACTGTGCAGGAGAATCCGTATAGGTGTTCGAGTGTTCGAACCGTAATGCGCAAGAAATGGTATGTAAACCCCGTATTTACATATCTGCCACTGTGCAGGCGAATCCGTATAGGTGTTCGAGTGTTCGAACCGTAATGCGCAAGAAATGGTACGGAAACCCCGTATTTACATATCTGCCACAGTGCAGGAGACTCCGTATAGGTGTTCGAGTGTTCGAACCGTAATGCGCAAGAAATGGTATGTAAACCCCGTATTTACATATCTGTCACTGTGCAGGAGAATCCATATAAGTGTTCGATTGTTCGAACCGTATTGCCCAAGAAATGGTTTGTAAACGCCGTATTTACATATCTGCCACTGTGCAGGAGAATTCGTATAGGTGTTCGAGTGTTCGAACCGTAATGCGCAAGAAATGGTATGTAAACCCCGTATTTACATATCTGCCACTGTGCAGGAGAATCCGTATAGGTGTTCGAGTGTTCGAACCGTAATGCGCAAGAAATGGTACGGAAACCCCGTATTTACATATCTGCCACAGTGCAGGAGAATCCGTATAGGTGTTCGAGTGTTCGAACCGTAATGCGCAAGAAATGGTATGTAAACCCCGTATTTACATATCTGCCACTGTGCGGGAGAATCCGTATAGGTGTTCGATTGTTCGAACCGTATTGCCCAAGAAATGGTTTGTAAACGCCGTATTTACATATCTGCCACTGTGCAGGAGAATCCGTATAGGTGTTCGAGTGTTCGAACCGTAATGCGCAATAAATGGTATGTAAACCCCGTATTTACATATCTGCCACTGTGCAGGAGAATCCGTATAGGTGTTCGAGTGTTCGAACCGTAATGCGCAAGAAATGGTACGGAAACCACGTATTTACATATCTGCCACTGTGCAGGAGAATCCGTATAGGTGTTCGAGTGTTCGAACCGTAATGCGCAAGAAATGGTATGTAAACCCCGTATTTACATATCTGCCACTGTGCAGGAGAATCCGTATAGGTGTTCGAGTGTTCGAACCGTAATGCGCAAGAAATGGTACGGAAACCCCGTATTTACATATCTGCCACTGTGCAGGAGAATCCGTATAGGTGTTCGAGTGTTCGAACCGTAATGCGCAAGAAATGGTATGTAAACCCCGTATTTACATATCTGCCACTGTGCAGGAGAATCCGTATAGGTGTTCGATTGTTCGAACCGTATTGCCCAAGAAATGGTTTGTAAACGCCGTATTTACATATCTGCCACTGTGCAGGAGAATCCGTATAGGTGTTCGAGTGTTCGAACCGTAATGCGCAAGAAATGGTATGTAAACCCCGTATTTACATATCTGCCACTGTGCAGGAGAATCCGTATAGGTGTTCGAGTGTTCGAACCGTAATGCGCAAGAAATGGTACGGAAACCCCGTATTTACATATCTGCCACAGTGCAGGAGAATCCGTATAGGTGTTCGAGTGTTCGAACCGTAATGCGCAAGAAATGATATGTAAATCCCGTATTTACATATCTGCCACTGTGCAGGAGAATCCGTATTGGTGTTCGATTGTTCGAACCGTATTGCCCAAGAAATGGTTTGTAAACGCCGTATTTACATATCTGCCACTGTGCAGGAGAATCCGTATAGGTGTTCGAGTGTTCGAACCGTAATGCGCAAGAAATGGTATGTAAACCCCGTATTTACACATCTGCCACTGTGCAGGAGAATCCGTATAGGTGTTCGAGTGTTCGAACCGTAATGCGCAAGAAATGGTACGGAAACCCCGTATTTACATATCTGCCACTGTGCAGGAGAATCCGTATAGGTGTTCGAGTGTTCGAACCGTAATGCGCAAGAAATGGTATGTAAACCCCGTATTTACATATCTGCCACTGTGCAGGAGAATCCGTATAGGTGTTCGATTGTTCGAACCGTATTGCCCAAGAAATGGTTTGTAAACGCCGTATTTACATATCTGCCACTGTGCAGGAGAATCCGTATAGGTGTTCGAGTGTTCGAACTGTAATGCGCAAGAAATGGTATGTAAACCCCGTATTTACATATCTGCCACTGTGCAGGAGAATCCGTATAGGTGTTCGAGTGTTCGAACCGTAATGCGCAAGAAATGGTATGTAAACCCCGTATTTACATATCTGCCACTGTGCAGGAGAATCCGTATAGGTGTTCGAGTGTTCGAACCGTAATGCGCAAGAAATGGTAAGGAAACCCCGTATTTACATATCTGCCACTGTGCAGGAGAATCCGTATAGGTGTTCGAGTGTTCGAACCGTAATGCGCAAGAAATGGTACGGAAACCCCGTATTTACATATCTGCCACAGTGCAGGAGAATCCGTATAGGTGTTCGAGTGTTCGAACCGTAATGCGCAAGAAATGGTATGTAAACCCCGTATTTACATATCTGCCACTGTGCAGGAGAATCCGTGTAGGTGTTCGAGTGTTCGAACCGTAATGCGCAAGAAATGGTACGGAAACCCCGTATTTAAATATCTGCTACTGTGCAGGAGAATCCGTATAGGTGTTCGAGTGTTCGAACCGTAATGCACAAGAAATGGTATGTAAACCCCGTATTTACATATCTGCCACTGTGCAGGAGAATCCGTATAGGTGTTCGATTGTTCGAACCGTATTGCCCAAGAAATGGTTTGTAAACGCCGTATTTACATATCTGCCACTGTGCAGGAGAATCCGTATAGGTGTTCGAGTGTTCGAACCGTAATGCGCAAGAAATGGTATGTAAACCCCGTATTTACATATCTGCCACTGTGCAGGAGAATCCGTATTGGTGTTCGATTGTTCGAACCGTATTGCCCAAGAAATGGTTTGTAAACGCCGTATTTACATATCTGCCACTGTGCAGGAGAATCCGTATAGGTGTTCGAGTGTTCGAACCGTAATGCGCAAGAAATGGTATGTAAACCCCGTATTTACACATCTGCCACTGTGCAGGAGAATCCGTATAGGTGTTCGAGTGTTCGAACCGTAATGCGCAAGAAATGGTACGGAAACCCCGTATTTACATATCTGCCACTGTGCAGGAGAATCCGTATAGGTGTTCGAGTGTTCGAACCGTAATGCGCAAGAAATGGTATGTAAACCCCGTATTTACATATCTGCCACTGTGCAGGAGAATCCGTATAGGTGTTCGATTGTTCGAACCGTATTGCCCAAGAAATGGTTTGTAAACGCCGTATTTACATATCTGCCACTGTGCAGGAGAATCCGTATAGGTGTTCGAGTGTTCGAACCGTAATGCGCAAGAAATGGTATGTAAACCCCGTATTTACATATCTGCCACTGTGCAGGAGAATCCGTATAGGTGTTCGAGTGTTCGAACCGTAATGCGCAAGAAATGGTACGGAAACCCCGTATTTACATATCTGCCACAGTGCAGGAGAATCCGTATAGGTGTTCGAGTGTTCGAACCGTAATGCGCAAGAAATGATATGTAAACCCCGTATTTACATATCTGCCACTGTGCAGGAGAATCCGTATTGGTGTTCGAGTGTTCGAACCGTAATGCGCAAGAAATGGTATGTAAACCCCGTATTTACATATCTGCCACTGTGCAGGAGAATCCGTATAGGTGTTCGAGTGTTCGAACCGTAATGCGCAAGAAATGGTACGGAAACCCCGTATTTACATATCTGCCACTGTGCAGGAGAATCCGTATAGGTGTTCGAGTGTTCGAACCGTAATGCGCAAGAAATGGTATGTAAACCCCGTATTTACATATCTGCCACTGTGCAGGAGAATCCGTATAGGGGTTCGATTGTTCGAACCGTATTGCCCAAGAAATGGTTTGTAAACGCTGTATTTACATATCTGCCACTGTGCAGGAGAATCCGTATAGGTGTTCGAGTGTTCGAACCGTAATGCGCAAGAAATGGTATGTAAACCCCGTATTTACATATCTGCCACTGTGCAGGAGAATCCGTATAGGTGTTCGAGTGTTCGAACCGTAATGCGCAAGAAATGGTACGGAAACCCCGTATTTACATATCTGCCACAGTGCAGGAGAATCCGTATAGGTGTTCGAGTGTTCGAACCGTAATGCGCAAGAAATGGAATGTAAACCCCGTATTTACATATCTGCCACTGTGCAGGAGAATCCGTGTTGGTGTTCGAGTGTTCGAACCGTAATGCGCAAGAAATGGTACGTAAACCCCGTATTTACATATCTGCCACTGCGCAGGAGAATCCGTATAGGTGTTCGAGTGTTCGAACCGTAATGCACAAGAAATGGTATGTAAACCCCGTATTTACATATCTGCCACTGTGCAGGAGAATCCGTATAGGTGTTCGATTGTTCGAACCGTATTGCCCAAGAAATGGTTTGTAAACGCCGTATTTACATATTTGCCACTGTGCAGGAGAATCCGTATAGGTGTTCGAGTGTTCGAACCGTAATGCGCAAGAAATGGTATGTAAACCCCGTATTTACATATCTGCCACTGTGCAGGAGAATCCGTATTGGTGTTCGATTGTTCGAACCGTATTGCCCAAGAAATGGTTTGTAAACGCCGTATTTACATATCTGCCACTGTGCAGGAGAATCCGTATAGGTGTTCGAGTGTTCGAACCGTAATGCGCAAGAAATGGTATGTAAACCCCGTATTTACACATCTGCCACTGTGCAGGAGAATCCGTATAGGTGTTCGAGTGTTCGAACCGTAATGCGCAAGAAATGGTACGGAAACCCCGTATTTACATATCTGCCACTGTGCAGGAGAATCCGTATAGGTGTTCGAGTGTTCGAACCGTAATGCGCAAGAAATGGTATGTAAACCCCGTATTTACATATCTGCCACTGTGCAGGAGAATCCGTATAGGTGTTCGATTGTTCGAACCGTATTGCCCAAGAAATGGTTTGTAAACGCCGTATTTACATATCTGCCACTGTGCAGGAGAATCCGTATAGGTGTTCGAGTGTTCGAACCGTAATGCGCAAGAAATGGTATGTAAACCCCGTATTTACATATCTGCCACTGTGCAGGCGAATCCGTATAGGTGTTCGAGTGTTCGAACCGTAATGCGCAAGAAATGGTACGGAAACCCCGTATTTACATATCTGCCACAGTGCAGGAGAATCCGTATAGGTGTTCGAGTGTTCGAACCGTAATGCGCAAGAAATGGTATGTAAATCCCGTATTTACAAATCTGTCACTGTGCAGGAGAATCCGTATAGGTGTTCGATTGTTCGAACCGTATTGCCCAAGAAATGGTTTGTAAACGCCGTATTTACATATCTGCCACTGTGCAGGAGAATTCGTATAGGTGTTCGAGTGTTCGAACCGTAATGCGCAAGAAATGGTATGTAAACCCCGTATTTACATATCTGCCACTGTGCAGGAGAATCCGTATAGGTGTTCGAGTGTTCGAACCGTAATGCGCAAGAAATGGTATGTAAACCCCGTATTTACATATCTGCCACTGTGCAGGAGAATCCGTATAGGTGTTCGAGTGTTCGAACCGTAATGCGCAAGAAATGGTACGGAAACCCCGTATTTACATATCTGCCACAGTGCAGGAGAATCCGTATAGGTGTTCGAGTGTTCGAACCGTAATGCGCAAGAAATGGTATGTAAACCCCGTATTTACATATCTGCCACTGTGCGGGAGAATCCGTATAGGTGTTCGATTGTTCGAACCGTATTGCCCAAGAAATGGTTTGTAAACGCCGTATTTACATATCTGCCACTGTGCAGGAGAATCCGTATAGGTGTTCGAGTGTTCGAACCGTAATGCGCAATAAATGGTATGTAAACCCCGTATTTACATATCTGCCACTGTGCAGGAGAATCCGTATAGGTGTTCGAGTGTTCGAACCGTAATGCGCAAGAAAGGGTACGGAAACCCCGTATTTACATATCTGCCACTGTGCAGGAGAATCCGTATAGGTGTTCGAGTGTTCGAACCGTAATGCGCAAGAAATGGTATGTAAACCCCGTATTTACATATTTGCCACTGTGCAGGAGAATCCGTATAGGTGTTCGAGTGTTCGAACCGTAATGCGCAAGAAATGGTACGGAAACCCCGTATTTACATATCTGCCACTGTGCAGGAGAATCCGTATAGGTGTTCGAGTGTTCGAACCGTAATGCGCAAGAAATGGTATGTAAACCCCGTATTTACACATCTACCACTGTGCAGGAGAATCCGTATAGGTGTTCGAGTGTTCGAACCGTAATGCGCAAGAAATGGTACGGAAACCCCGTATTTACATATCTGCCACTGTGCAGGAGAATCCGTATAGGTGTTCGAGTGTTCGAACCGTAATGCGCAAGAAATGGTATGTAAACCCCGTATTTACATATCTGCCACTGTGCAGGAGAATCCGTATAGGTGTTCGATTGTTCGAACCGTATTGCCCAAGAAATGTTTTGTAAATGCCGTATTTACATATCTGCCACTGTGCAGGAGAATCCGTATAGGTGTTCGAGTGTTCGAACCGTAATGCGCAAGAAATGGTATGTAAACCCCGTATTTACATATCTGCCACTGTGCAGGAGAATCCGTATAGGTGTTCGAGTGTTCGAACCGTAATGCGCAAGAAATGGTACGGAAACCCCGTATTTACTTATCTGCCACTGTGCAGGAGAATCCGTATAGGTGTTCGAGTGTTCGAACCGTAATGCGCAAGAAAGGGTATGTAAACCCCGTATTTAAATATCTGCCACAGTGCAGGAGAATCCGTATAGGTGTTCGAGTGTTCGAACCGTAATGCGCAAGAAATAGTATGGAAACCCCGTATTTACATATCTGCCACTGTGCAGGAGAATCCGTATAGGTGTTCGAGTGTTCGAACCGTAATGCGCAAGAAATGGTATGTAAACCCCGTATTTACATATCTGCCACTGTGCAGGAGAATCCGTATAGGGGTTCGATTGTTCGAACCGTATTGCCCAAGAAATGGTTTGTAAACGCCGTATTTACATATCTGCCACTGTGCAGGAGAATCCGTATAGGTGTTCGAGTGTTCGAACCGTAATGCGCAAGAAATGGTATGTAAACCCCGTATTTACATATCTGCCACTGTGCAGGAGAATCCGTATAGGTGTTCGAGTGTTCGAACCGTAATGCGCAAGAAATGGTACGGAAACCCCGTATTTACATATCTGCCACAGTGCAGGAGAATCCGTATAGGTGTTCGAGTGTTCGAACCGTAATGCGCAAGAAATGGTATGTAAACCCCGTATTTACATATCTGTCACTGTGCAGGAGAATCCGTATAGGTGTTCGATTGTTCGAACCGTATTGCCCAAGAAATGGTTTGTAAACGCCGTATTTACATATCTGCCACTGTGCAGGAGAATTCGTAAAGGTGTTCGAGTGTTCGAACCGTAATGCGCAAGAAATGGTATGTAAACCCCGTATTTACATATCTGCCACTGTGCAGGAGAATCCGTATAGGTGTTCGAGTGTTCGAACCATAATGCGCAAGAAATGGTACGGAAACCCCGTATTTACATATCTGCCACAGTGCAGGAGAATCCGTATAGGTGTTCGAGTGTTCGAACCGTAATGCGCAAGAAATGGTATGTACACCCCGTATTTACATATCTGCCACTGTGCAGGAGAATCCGTATAGGTGTTCGATTGTTCGAACCGTATTGCCCAAGAAATGGTTTGTAAACGCCGTATTTACATATCTGCCACTGTGTAGGAGAATCCGTATAGGTGTTCGAGTGTTCGAACCGTAATGCGCAAGAAATGGTATGTAAACCCCGTATTTACATATCTGCCACTGTGCAGGAGAATCCGTATAGGTGTTCGAGTGTTCGAACCGTAATGCGCAAGAAATGGTACGGAAACCCCGTATTTACATATCTGCCACTGTGCAGGAGAATCCGTATAGGTGTTCGAGTGTTCGAACCGTAATGCGCAAGAAATGGTATGTAAACCCCGTATTTACATATCTGCCACTGTGCAGGAGAATCCGTATAGGTGTTCGAGTGTTCGAACCGCAATGCGCAAGAAATGGTACGGAAACCCCGTATTTACATATCTGCCACTGTGTAGGAGAATCCGTATAGGTGTTCGAGTGTTCGAACCGTAATGCGCAAGAAATTGTTTGTAAACCCCGTATTTACATATCTGCCACTGTGCAGGAGAATCCGTATAGGTGTTCGAGTGTTCGAACCGTATTGCGCAAGAAATGGTATGTAAACCCCGTATTTACATATCTGCCACTGTGCAGGAGAATCCGTATAGGTGTTCGAGTGTTAGAACCGTAATGCGCAAGAAATGGTATGTAAACCCCGTATTTACATATCTGCCACTGTGCAAGAGAATCCGTATAGGTGTTCGATTGTTCGAACCGTATTGCCCAAGAAATGGTTTGTAAACGCCGTATTTACATATCTGCCACTGTGCAGGAGAATTCGTATAGGTGTTCGAGTGTACGAACCGTAATGCGCAAGAAATGGTATGTGAACCCCGTATTTACATATCTGCCACTGTGCAGGAGAATCCGTATAGGTGTTCGAGTGTTCGAACAGTAATTCGCCCGAAATGGTATGTAAAACCCGTATTTACATATCTGCCACTGTGCAGGAGAATCCGTATAGGTGTTCGAGTGTTCGAACCCTAATGCGTGAGAAATGGTAAGTAAACGCCGTATTTACATATCTGCCACGGTGCAGGATCCACCACTCTAAAAACACTTACAGCTACACCCTTTACCGGTGCATCCGGAAGTAGCTCACAAACAGCCAGAAATCTACCCCGAGGCTAGAGAATCTTTACTCCACTATACATGTCTTTGTCCAAAGCTCTGGGGGTTTTGATAAAAAAAAAGGGCACCTGAAGCCCCTAGAGCCGCGGCCATTACCAAGTAACCTTCCACCAACCCATAACCCGATTAAATACTATGCCTTTCACCAACAACATGGTCATGACACTGACCAGTGCTATAGATTGCGTCATGAGATTCAGGATCTCGTTGACAATAGGGTGATCTCACCTTCAGAAAAACCAAATGTCACAACTAACCCTCTCCCACCACATAACCAAGCTCCACCACCTAAACGTATCAACCTAATCCAAATTGGGGTTGTGTCATACGACCCTAGCATATATATCACACCCTCCCACCTACCTAAGCCAGAGGTGTTCATTTCGGACAGCACAAACTTGTGCATGTTGAGCACCTCCCAAACCCAACCTGAACCGGTGGTGGTGACTACCGAACACAGAACAGGGATGACTTTGGAGGCAGATGGGAATCAGGATTCAGAGCATGAGGGGTCTGAGAGCTTTGTATACAACCCGAGTGGTTATATCGTATCATCGGACCAGGCTAAACCAAGGGTACAGTTGTCGGTTGGGGCAGAGATCAGTGTGGCTTGGGAAGATAGACCTAATCAAGGGTTAGATGACCTAGTAGAGCTGGAAGAAGACATTGCAAATCTGCAGTTCTTTGAAGAGCAAGACTCAGGGGACGTGACTGTCAACTGGTTCGACTTGGATGGGTCAGCAGGAACTACTGGGTGGCTCGACGACCAGCCAGATGTTGTTGAGCAGCCTCAGCCAGAACAGGGACCGTCAGGAACGAGGATATCAGCAGTGGCCGGAATGGCCAGGAATCAGGAGAAATCGCCGAAGAGCACAGGTGTTAAGAATTTTGCTCGAGATCCGGGCAGTTTGAATATAGAAGATACTGAACAGCAGGCTGCACTAAAGCAATTTGAGCAGGAAAAGATCAAAGATCTGGAGAGGGCTAGAAAGGCCAAAGCCCCTACGGGGACGGAATGTGCTGTGCGCACAGGAACAGTTGCAACGGAACCGGACAACTGTCTGTTGGTTGTCAACGATATGTGGTGGGAAGATGATGACTTACGTCTTGCCCACACTGACGAAGATTAGCAGCATAATTAACCGGATGATACCTGGTATGTTGACGAGGTAGATCATATGACTAGAAGTGGGCGGTACTTTAAGCCCCCACACTTGGATCAACCAGAGGCGTCCGGAAAAGACAACGAAGCAGAGAGGCAGAAAGAAAAACTGCTCGAGGAGGAGGCTGTGCTGAAACAGCTTAAGAAAATTCAAGCAGACATCTCCATCTGGGGACTGCTTATGGCCTCAAGAGTTCACAGACAAGCTGTCCTTTCTACAATGGACAAGGCGAAACTTTCAATTGATACCACGCCCGAACAGTTGGTAGGGCTGGTTTTTCTGGGAGGAGCTTCCTTGACATTGACCTTCACTGACAAGGAACTGCCACCTGAGGGCTCAAATCATAATAAACCACTCTATATCTCTGTCGAGTGTAGAGAGAAATGGATACCGGTGGTTCTTGTCGACACAGGATCTGCTATCAACATTTGTCCGTCGAGAACGACATATGCTATCGGGTTGAAGCCTGCGGATTTTGTGCCTACTGCCCAGGTGATACGGGCCTACGATAATACCAGCCGAGAGGTGATGGGGACTGTACAGATTCAGACTCAGGTTGGTCCTGGACAACAGGATATTGACTTTCATGTCTTGGACGTTCCCGCAACCTTCAATTTACTCCTAGGGTGGCTGTGGCTGCACCAGGTAAAGGCGGTCTCTTCCACCCTGAACCAAATGTTAAATACCCCCATGGGAAGGGGGTGGCCATCGTTTTTGGGAATTCTTCAATCCATCCGCCGCCAGAGGTTTCTACACCAATTCTGGAGATTGAGCATGGCGCGGAGGATGTGTTTTTGTCAGGGTTCACCCTAGCCGAGGCCCGGGTTGTACAGAATATTTTAGTTATTGATGAGGGGTTATACGTCAGCGCACAGTCTGTGTATGTCATGAACAAACTCCAGCACATCCCCAGGATGGGATTAGGGCGACGTGGCCGGAAAAGCGTTGCAGCATCAGCCGAAGTGCCGCATAACCCATATACCTTTGGCCTAGGTTATCTGCCTACCAAAGAGGATTGGGCCAAGAAAGGAAAAGAGATGGCCGGAAGAGCCAGAGCCAAGCAGGCCGGGAAGCATTATGAGTTGATGCACCGACCTATTCAGGGGACCCTGAACGGACGCTTTGTCCGGGAGGGGGAAGACTTCCCATTCTACGGCTTCCCAGAGCCATGGCTAAATGCAGAGAGGCGGCGATTGCCGGGATTTGAGATTTTCTTTGACTTGCAGTTGTCCGGGGATGATGTTACCGAAGAGCAGACAGACCCACTGGCTGAGGCTGAGCAATGCATGGAGGAGGATTCCGAGAGCACAGAAATTGAGATGGGGGTAGCACTAGCTTGTCTACTCTCAGATCCTCAGATCATACAGGAGTGCTTGGGGATAACTTCTCAATCTCCATGATCGGGAATGAAGCGGTTGTGGGCCCATCTTCAAACATTTTGGATGCATTCATCACACCCTCCATCGTCTGGCAATACGAGGAGGGCTTTTTATCGAGCAGCACCGAGTCAGGTAGTGAGCCAGAATCTGATTCCACTGAGTCTGTGGAGTCGGAATCAGGTTCCAGCTCATCTGAGTCTGAGTTCGGTATTCTTGGGGGTGACAACCCGGATGCCACTATCCTATCCAGGTCGTCTTTTTCTTTTTCCTTTGAGTCTGTTATAACAGAGGAATCAGGCGAACTGGATGTTATTAATGAGAATGGTACGGCTGCGGCTTCCGAGTACTTTTCTGTGCCTTTAATTTATTACATTAATCAGGATTTTCGAAATTTTGATGAAAACGATGAGGAAGAAATTCCTCCGGTTTTGTAATATTTGCTTGATCAAGAGCAGGAGAGGTTTGTTAAACCCTTGGTTGATGAAATCACCACAATTAATGTTGGTACTAAGAAGGACCCGCGGCTGGTCCAGATCGGGTCCACGTTGTCTTCGGAGGAGTGCGAGTGCTTAGTCGCTTTATAAAAAGATTTCAAAGATGTTTTCGAGTGGTTCTATGAAGACATGCCTGGAATCGATCCTGAGATTGTACAGCACCAGATCCCTCTTGACCCAGAGGCCGGACCTGTTAAGAAGAAGCTCCGAAGGATCCGCTCGGACTGGCCTCTGAAGATCAAAGAAGAGGTCACCAAGCAAATTGACGCAGGGTTCCTGCTGGTATCTAAATACCCTACTTGGTTGGCCAATATAGTTCTGGTGCTGAAGAAGGATGGCAGAATTCGGGTATGTGTGGACTTCAGGGATTTGAACAAAGCCAGTCCAAAGGATGACTTTCCTCTGTCGTATATCGACGAATTAGTGGATTTCACTGCTAGGCATGCGCTGCTCTCATTCATGGATGGGTTTTCAGGCTACAATCAGATTTTGATGGCACTCGAAGACCAGGAGAAGACTGCTTTCACTATCCCGTGGAGAACCTATTATTATAGGGTGATGTCGTTTGGGCTGAAGAATGCTGGGGCTACCTATCAACGGGCTGCGACCACAATTTTGCACGACAAGATCCACAAAGAGGTTGAGGTGTACATGGACGACATGATTGTCAAGTCTAAGGAAAGAGAAGGCCACTACACCGCCTTGCAAAAATTCTTCCAGCGGATCAGAGAGTATCGGTTGCGGCTGAATCCTCATAAATGTACATTTGATGTTATAGCAGGGAAAATGCTGGGGTTCTTGATCACACAGAGAGGTATCAAGATCGATCCTTCCAAAATCAAGGCCATCTTAGAAATGCCACCATCGAGGACTGAAAAGGAGGTGCGAGGCTTTCTGGGTAAAGTGCAATTCATAAGATGGTTTATTGCAAAATTAACCTTGACTTGTGAACCACTCTTTGGTCTCCTGAAGAAAGGAAAGAAGTTCCAATGGGACAACCGATGCCAAGTTGCTTTCGAGCAAATCAAGCAATATTTACAGAACCCACCTATGTTGTCACTGCCTGAGCCAGGGAAACCGTTGATTCTATACCTTTCAGTGACTGAAACGACAATGGGCTGCATGCTTGCACAGGAGTCTGAGGACAAAGTAGATACCTGAGCAAGAAAATGTTGGATTACGAGACCCGCTACACTTTGTTGGAGAAGGCTTGTTTGGCCTTGGTATGGGCTACCAGGAAGCTGAGGCACTACCTGTTAGCTGACTCTGTAATACTGGTTTCGAGATTAGATCCCATCAAATATCTCTTCGAGAAACCAGCACGTACAGGTAGGTTAGCCCATTGGTTGCTTTTACTTTCCGAATTTGATCTGAAGTATATGACACGCAAGTCAGTGAAAGGGAGAGCGGTAGCGGAGTTCCTAGCCGATCACCCAGTTGAAGGGGATGAAGCAGTTGAGTATCTGTTCCCAGATGAGGCCATTCTGCATGTCAAAGAAGAGACTTGGACGATGTACTTTGACGGAACGTCAAACCCATACAAGTATGGGATAGGGGTGTTGCTGATAGCACCCGACAATTCTCGCATACCCTTAGCATTCAAACTCCGATTCAAAGTATCGAACAATGAGGCAGAATATGAGGCATGTATTGCTGGATTAGAAGCCGCTCTAGAACTAGGGGCAAAACGGTTGGATGTCATCGGGGACTCGAACCTTGTTGTATCTCAAGCTAAAGGAGATTGGAAAGTCAAAGAGGAAAAGATGAGAATCTACCACCAGACCTTGGATGTTCTGATTCCTCAATTTGAGAAACTGAATTTTGCTCATCTGTTAAGAGAGAACAACAGGTTCACAGATTCATTAGCAACTCTATCTTCTATGATAGACATCCCTTTCGGAGTCCGGATGCATCCGATCATCATCGAACAGAAATTCATGTCAGCCTACGAGCTGATTGCTGCCATAAATGAAGTACAAGATGAGAATCCCTAGTATTACGATGTCTGGAACTTCTTGGAAAAAAAGGCGTATCCACCAAGGGCAATGCCAAAGATAAGAGGGCAATTCGAAGAATGGCTGCTCAGTTCATCGTCTGCGGGGGTAAACTGTACAAGAGGGGTCATCTCGGGATGCATAAACTGTGTGTTGATGCTGAAGAATCCAAGCACCTGATGGAGGTCATTCATGGAGGAGAGTGCAGAGCGCACATAAACAGGGTGATGCTAGCCCAGAAGATCCATAGACAAGGTTATTACTGGTCCACCATGGAGGAGGATTGTGTTGGCTTTGTCCGGCGATGCCACAAATGTCAGATCCATGCAAATCGCATGAACATTCCGTCGTCGAAGCTGTACAACATGACTTTGCCATGGCCGTTTTCAGTCTGGGGAATTGATGTAATTGGGGCTGTCACTCCGAAGGGGTCCAACGAGCATGAGTACATTCTGGTAGTGATAGACTACTTCAAGAAATGGGTTGAGGCCCAATCTTACGCGGTGTTGAAGGCATCGCATGTTGCTAAGTTCATCCGAAACAACATCATCTGTCGCTACAGGGTCCCAAACGAGATTATTTTAGATAATGGTTCCCACTTCAAGAAGGAGGTGATCGACTTGTTGGAGAAATATAATGTGGCTTTTCATAAGTCATCTACATATCGGCCGCAAACCAACGGAACTGTTGAGGCCGCCAACAAGAACATCAACCACATTCTGCAGAAGATGGTGGAAACCTACAGGGACTGGCCAGATAAGCTGCCATTCGCTCTTTGGGGCTACCGGACTTCAATTCAAACTTCTACTGGGGTAACTCCGTATTCCTTGGTTTATGGGATAGAGGCTGTTCTGCCTATCGGAGTTGAGGTTCCGTCATTACGGGTATTGGCTGAGTGTCAGATAGCTGAGGCAGATTGGCGACACAGTAAGTTCGAAGAACTCATGCTCTTTGATGAAAGAAGGCTGAAAGAACTGTATCACGTCCAGGGTTATCAACGAAGAATTGCCAAGGCTTTCAACAAGAAGGTTAAGTCCAGGAATTTGAAAGAGGGGGATCTTGTGCTCAAAGACAATCGAGCTCCCATCCACGACCCTAGGGGCAAGTTCAGACCCAATTAGACTGGTCCCTACATCATCAAGTCTATCTGGTCGGGGGGAGCTGTCGTTCTGATGGACCTAGATGGCCTAGAGTTCTCCGAACCAATCAACATGGACAAGTTGAAGAAATACTATCCTTGAGTGGCTCACTAGGCCGAAAACCCGAAAGGGCGACCTAGGCAAAAGTTAGAGCATGAAAAATTTGAAATAATAAAAATTGAGTTCGCAAGGTTGAAAACCCAGAAACGGCGGCCTTGGCAAAAGTTAGAGCGCAAAAGGAGAGGGTTAATACACGAGTGAACCTGAACCGAACTACGTAATGCTTGATTCCCATCTTTGGGATACGTAGGCCACTTCATTCTGAAGTCCAGCCATAAACACTTCCAAATCAATTTTGTTCATGTGATCATGTTGGTCATCTTTGTCTATTCTGCATTCAAGAGCTCGATTGTGATCTCCAGTATAGTGCTATTCAGACTAGGGGCAACTTTCCAATTTATGAGATCCGGGGTTGTACATCTCAGTGATAGATCTCAGGCGTGTCCAGTTATGATCCATATCGAAAATGGTTTTGAAAAGTTTTAATAAAAGTTGATTTTGTTCAAATTAATGTTTTTACAACTTAGACCATTTTTGGACCAAACAAAAAATTTTCAGTACCCACAACCTTCAATTTCATTGATTTCAGTACAGAGTTCTCCTACTCTTGAATACAAATTGAAGTTGCTTTTTATTACATTCATAAAGAAAACTTGAAAGTATTGATTAAAGCAAATAAACTCGGGGCATAGTCAAGTCAGGTGTTCCTGTGCCCCCTCCCAGAGCTTGTGGAAACCTCTGATGCCAAAGTAGGCCCAACCTCCACGTCTTCATCAAGCCAAGCTATACACTCATCAGAAAGGGTGCAACTGAAAGTGGGAGCGGGGGCCAGAAGCTCTCTCGTCCTCCATGCTGTGGCATACCGAGCTAGTTATGCGCCTCGGACTGAAAATACAGCAGGGTACTCTATCCCTTCTTCTAGACAAGTCTGATCATGTCCGAACTGGTGTCGAAATCGGAATGGAAAATAAAGGACACAATGTGTCAAGCCGATCAACTGAATCCTGGGCTGGCAAGTCATGCTGTAACTCATCACCAGTAAATTGAGCCAGGGGCAGCGCCAAGCAAGACTGGTAGCAGATAGACTGCACATCCATTCGTACCACCATCCCTCATCAGGGGCATCGACTAGACGTCGCCGGAAGAAATAGCCGCGAGCTGAATATGCTGGGCATGAGTCAACCACCTTCAACTTATCTATCAACCATATCTGGGAAGAGATGAAAAATGAGAGATTAAAGAATATAGAGTTGTACGTGGAGAGAAAAGTGAGAAAAGGGTTTTGAGAGAAAAACCGAGCCTGAGGGTCGAGTGATGTGAGAAATATATGTGAGATAGGATGGGAAACGTTACCTGTAGCAGTAGTGGACTCCCTGCGAATCTAGTCGTCTCCCGGCGATGGAAAGCATCCAAGCCCATCAATGTCTCAGCTAATGTCATGGCAATGCAGCTCTTGCCCTCTTTTAAGCCCTCGACAACCTCAATCAAATGGGCGCTAAACCCACTCGAGCCTGGGGCAAGCAAGAAATGAGACAACATGCACAAGCAAAGCGCATGTCGCCGGAAACCCTGCCAGTGATGGTCGTCGCGGTCACCGGCATCAGAAAACCAATAAATCAAGCTCGGAATGTCCAGTTCTTTGTCGCAGATCAATGACTGAGCTTCACGCAAAGTAAGCCCGCACATTCGTCCTAAGGCTTGGACATGGCCGAAGCGGAATTGGGGCAAGATTTCTTCGTCGCGTTCAGATTCCATTAAAGCTTGGAAGTCTTCGAAAGTGGGACACATCTCTTGTCCGCCAATGTTAAAAACGTGCATAATCGGATTCTAACACCTTGCCGCGGCATGAAGGAACAAAAAACGCAGCGGGGTGCGGCTCAACGTGAATAGTGCATTTATGTCGAAGCCCCGGAAGTTCAACTTTTCCGAGCCATCCAAGTTAGCAATCCATTTGTGAGATTTTGGACGAGAAATGCCTCCATTTGGTGCAAAACTGAGTTAGAATGAGAGAACCACGAAACTGGAACCTTTATGGAGGATAAGGCACTATTTAGAGGACAGGTGGCCAAAATCTGGAGGTCTCCAGACTAACTGGTCGGCCGACCACCTTTTCTGGTCGGCCAGCCACTTTTTCTGGTCGACCAGCTACATTTTCTGGTCTGCAAACTATAAAAGTGGTCGGCAGCCTTCTTTGGTGGTCGGCCATGAGCAAAAAGTGGTCTGCAGCCACTTCTTGCCTCCAGCAGAGGGTCTCTAGCCTTCCTATGTGTTGAGAATGCTAAAGGTCTGAGTTTATTGCTGTTTCGGATGCTTCCAGTTGCTTTGTTTATCCAAAATGCATTTGCTTATCGAGTTGTTGCTCATTTGTTTATCGAGTTGTTGCTCTTTTGTTATCGAGTTATTGCTCATTTGCTTATCGAGTTGTTTTTAATTCGTTTACCGAATTGTTTTTGAGTTAAGTTGTTTAGTTTGTTACGTTGGTTCACTACCTGACTTGGCAATACACGATGTTCAGTTTCCATCTAATTTCATTTTTGTGCAAAATGATGCGATGCGATGCAATGCAATGCTAAGAATACAAATACAACACTTTTTGAACAAAATGTCATTTTCATTCCATCATGCTTTCTTTTTACAACAAGGTACTAGTTTTAAAGAAAATAAAACTGCCTAATGCTGTACAATGTGCTACAACTACCAGTAAAAAGAAAACAAAAGCAAAACGTCTAAATCGGTGCTATCGGGCTCAAGATCGAGAGGCTCTCTTCACCCTCTTCGGCTGAGCAGCCTCTGCACCACCACCGCGGGCACCACCATCTGAATCGGAGCCGCCATCCTCGGAATCCTCCTCGACGTCACCTCCGCCCTCAGAACCGGAACCAAAGTCATCATCTCTGCCCGCAGATGTCTCTGACTGAGGGTGTGCTGACTCCTCTTCCTCACTAGACTCGTCGCATCTGGCAAGTGCTCTATGTCTCCTCCGGCCGCGAGTCGAGACCCCTCTCCTAGCTGCTCGAGAAGGCCTGGATGGCCCTGGCTATAGTGGTGTGACCTGAAAAGGCAGTTTGAATACATCAGCTAGAGTATGTATATCAGATGTAGATGCAAGTATGGTGCATGGAGTGTGTGCATACAGATATAGTATGTGAATGTGATGTGTCAAATGTGCTCTACACATGCAGTGAATCAGTATAGTGAAATGTTCAGCTTCAATATGTCATCAGAAGTATGATAAAAACAAGGAAATTAAAAAGTACCGGAATATCGGAGGCATACAACAGCGTCTCCCTCCGTAAGACCATACTCTCGAGTGAGGCCACCACCCCAAGTAACCCCTCAGTATATTCTTTGGGAGGCTGCAGATGCAAGTTCAAGTCATCAGTGAATGAATGAATGTCTAAATATCTGAATGATAAATGAAAACTGTAGAGCATACCGGTGGTGAGTCAGGGTCACTAACATATCGATGATCTGGCAATGGAGGCTCTAGCGGAATCTGGTATGGTGTCCCATACCGCCAGTCTGTCAGCTCGGTCGGAGGATCTGGCCATCCGGCACACTGTCTACTGGGGGGCATCCCTCTGGTCCTACCCCTCGATGTACTGGCCCTGCTAGTCAAAGGAATGTCTGCAGCTCGAGCGTAGCTCGATGAAGGGATGTCAGCAGCCCTCCTCATGGGGGTACGGACACCTGTCAGTGAAGGCGTCAGGAATGTGTGGATGTATGTCGTGTACTCCCCCTCCTCCAGGAAAAGAACTGCATCGGCACCCTGCATGAGGTCGTCAGCCTCCTGGGGAGTGAGACTCTCTGTGGACCACATGTCCAGTGGAGGCGGTGAAGGGATCTCCTGAGCGGGATTACCCATTGTCTGGCGCATGAAGCGTTCCCCGAGAAACTAGGCTCTGTCGACTAGTCCCTCGAACAAAATCCTGTACCGGGTGGCGCCCCATGCCCCAGCGAACTGAAACCGAGAATACCCTGGCATGGCTATCCAAGGCTGCCAGGTGACCTGCGGATAGCAAGTGCATAAATTGATTAGTTGTCATAAATATGTGTAGACGTCCCCGAACGCCCCGGGAGGAACGAGCTCCCGTTCTGTTCATATTGGGGTCACTACAGCTCAGGACTCTCCAATTTGTCACGGTTCTAAGTCTGAACCAAAGAGTCCAAATCCGGCAAATCGTTTTGAGAAAAACAAATTTTTGAAAAGAAGTGCCAAACATGGACTGCTTTGCCAGATACAGAGTCGCCACCTAAATGTTTTTTAATGGGAAATTTAGGAAACCCTGACTCGGTGCCAAAGGCCACGTGTCCGTCATCACCAAAGTTGTCTCGGCTCGGGAACTTGGGTACGATTGGGGAAGGTCACTTCGTGAGCACCCCCGCTCGCCCGATCAAAGATCGGCCTCTACTAACCATGATATCTATTTTTGAAAACATTGTATGTTCTTATTCCGGTTATTAGCCTAGGTTACTATGTGATGCACACAGCATATAAGTATAGACTGGGTCGCTCGAATTGGAACAAAACATTTCATGTTTATTTTTTGAAAGATGGTTTGCTACTCGCAAGTAGGCTTAAAATGCAGATTTTGCCACCCACAGGTGGGCTTAGTAAAGATGGTTTTGCCACTATCTGGTGGGCTTAAAACAAACAGTTGATGATTTGTTCCAATCTAAGTAACCTAACCTTCACCCACAGGCATTCAGGCAGTTATATCACATAAGCATTTAGCCTCATGGTAAGCATGCTATTCATGGCAGTCACTCACACGCATGCAAGGATGCTAAAGCATAAAACTCACCGAGTACTCCAAGGCAAAACATAAACTACATTAGAAATCATGCATGATCCTAAGTATACAGAAATGCCTAATGCAACACATGCAAAATGCAACTATAGCAGGCTCGGCTATTCTAAACATGGCATATGGAATGCTACAACTAACATGTATTCAATTTGGAATTGAAATACAAATGCAGTTAGTATGATGCGCCGAGCCCGGTGCATGCAAAACAGATGAATGATGCAAACATGCTGTCATACTGTATGCTAATTGAAATATGCCCTAATCTAACCATCATAAGCAGGTAAATAAAGGGAGAAAGACGTGGGGTTGGAAGACAAACAACACACACACCCACACTTATTACAATTATGCCCTCGCACAGAGGGTCCGAATAAATAATACAGTCCCAAATGAAAGAATAGTACAGTCCAAATATTATAGTCCAAATAATGTACAAATTCCTAATTAATTAATCAAATTAGATAAGAAAATAAATAAAACTGGCATGCAAGCCAGGGACTGCCTTGCTTCTGATGGATGATGCATGTCCGGGTTGTCTTGCGCGGAAATCCACCGGGATGCCCCAATCAGCCTCTGTTTACACCTTTTCTTGAAATGCACGCCAAACTCCAAAAAGTTGCTGATTCTTCATTTTGCTGCAACAGAGAGCAGGAAAGGGGCATAGCAATGTATTTCACAAATATATGCATGCCTCGATCCTCGTGCCACCAATCACGCATATCGATGCATGATGGCCGAGGAGCCGAAATGTGCAACTTAATATAGAATGAATGCACGTGTAAACACAACAAGAACCTAACTCCATCATGGATAATCCGGAGTGTCGGTGACTGGGAATTGAGACACGTTCCGTCACTCGGAGTACGAAATGCACCTCGTTTCCCGTGCCCGGGGCTAACTCCTATCCCGGACACGATGCAATATGCATGATATGCATGAATGCAACTAAGATACAGCCTAGTATGCACAATGCTGTAAAAATGAGATGTCTCGAAATGCGTGCACACGGGCACGCAAACCGAGAAAATGACATATGCAATGCAAACGACATGGAAATGGCATATAGAATGCAACATGGACTTATACTAACATGAGAGAGCCTCAGCCACACTCACATAAGAGGCCGATTGATGAAAATGAAGTGCCTCGAAATGCGTGCACACGGGCACGCAAACCGAGGCAATGACATATGCAATGCAATGGCATGGAAATGGCATATAGAATGCAACATGGACTTATACTAACATGAGAGAGCCTCAACTACACTCACATAAGAGGCCGGTGGATGAAAATGAAGTGCCTCGAAATGCGTGCACACGGGCACGCAAACCGAGGCAATGGCATACGCAATGCAATGGCATGGAAATGGCAAATAGAATGCAACATGGACTTACACTAACATGAGAGAGCCTCAGCCACACTCACATAAGAGGCCGGTGGATGAAAATGAAGTGCCTCGAAATGCGTGCACACGGGCATACAAACCGAGGCAATGGCATGGAAATGGCATATAAAATGCAACATGGACTTACACTAACATGAGAGAGCCTCAGCCACACTCACATAAGAGGCTGGTAGATGAAAATGAAGTGCCTCGAAATGCGTTCACACGGGCACGCAAACTGAGGCAATGGCATACGCAATGCAATGGCATGGAAATGGCATATAGAATGCAACATGGACTTACACTAACATGAGAGAGCCTCAACTACACTCACATAAGAGGCCGGTGGATGAAAATGAAGTGCCTCGAAATGCGTGCACACGGGCACGCAAACCGAGGCAATGGCATACGCAATGCAATGGCATGGAAATGGCATATAGAATGCAACATGGACTTACACTAACATGAGAGAGCCTCAGCCACACTCACATAAGAGGCCGGTGGATGAAAATGAAGTGCCTCGAAATGCGTGCACACGGGGCACGCAAACCGAGGCAATTATAATGGCATGGAAAATGATATGCAAACATGCTAATGGAGTTTAAGCACTGAAATGTGGGGGAAAACAGCCCCGAAATGAGGCGAAAACACACCCGATGCATGGAATCTCTCCCGAAATGCAAAATGAGGCACATGAAATGGCTTACAGCTATACAAAGCAAGCATAATTGGTACATGGAATGAAAAGACAGAAGCAAGGCAGCCTCAAAATAAGCATTTTACTAGTAAAAATCATGGCCAAACAGCAAGCAAAGATAGGGCAACAATGGCATGCAAAAATGGCCCTAAACATGAGGTTATGAAGCAACTCACAGCTGCTAACTCCAAACAGGTTAGGGCCCTTCAACAACATTGAAGAGGGGCCAAAAATAAGCACTTTTACAGAACTGTAAAAACCTCAAAAACAAACATAGATGAGGCTAAGTTCTTATGCAAGAAAATGGACCGAAAGGTGGCCAAAGAGGCAAGTGGTATATGCAATGCCCAAACTGAAAAATTCCCTTCTACAACATTGAAGAGGGACCAAAAATAAGCATATTTACAGAACTTTAAAAACCCAAAAACAGTATACAAACATGCTAGAAATGCAATGTAAAATGAGGCTCAAAAGTGGCTACAACACAAAGTATGCAAAATATTCCACAAACAGCCAAAGACCCTTAATGAAACATGTTAAGAAGGTCAAAATAAGGCCATCTCTAGGCCTGTAAATCGTCCAAAAATGGAAGCATGATAGGCTGCCAAAGCATGCAAGAAAACGGTATTTAAGGAGGATATTGAAGCAAGTGCAATATGGAGGGCTCAAACAGGGTTGAGCCCTTAATGAAACAAGAAAATGAGCTCAAAAAAATGACCTTTTCAGTTTTGGTCGGAGCTCAAATCAATAAGCATGTATGGCTTACAAATGTTGCAAAAATGAGCTAGAAAAGAGGGAAAGTGGACTTACCCTTGAAGACCAATGTTTTTGTTGCTTCTTGGACCAACTTTGATGACTCTAAGCTTCTGGAATTCCTCCCCTTGCTGCTGGAATGGAGGGGTGGTGGTAGAGCTTGATGATGATGAAGAAATGAGGCCAAAACTTGGAAGTTTTTTGAGAAAATGAGAGAGATAGAGGGAGAGTTGTATGTAAAGCCTATAAAGTACCAACCCCTATAATGCATGTTGGCAGCTAGTTATAAGGAACAAAAAGAGGGTGTAAAGGTGGGGGAAAAAGGAGGCAAGCTTTCCCCCACAAAATATCCCCCGGATTGGGATATTTTCTGGGGGAAACAGCTGCACAGCTGTAAAGTACCAAGCATGAGGAACATGGCCGGCCCCTTACTTTTGCTGCAGGTGGCCGGCCGGCCACCCCCCCTAGCCGGCCGGCTAGGGGTCAAAAAGGTCAACTTCAATTAGTGGCCGGCCACCACAAAAAGGTGGCCTCTCAGGTCTCCTTTTCACAACCCTGTGGTTCGAATTTGGAAACTCTAAAACAGGAGAGAGAACAAGCCATTTTCAAGAGGGGTCCAAAAGGGTCAAATGGAATTAGTATCCGGCCATAAACTTTTAGGGTCCTCCCATGTGTGTACAACACAAATATGTGGTTCAAAGTTCAAGAAAAAGGGCCCAGGTTGTTCAACATTGGCTCGGAAGGAGGGGTTCAAAAGGGTCAAGCAACATTAATGGCCGGCCATGAACTTTTAGGGTCCTCCCATGTGTGTACAACACAAATATGTGGTTTGGGGTTGAAGAAAGTGGCCCCAAGGTGTTCAACATTGGCTCGGAAGTGCGAAAAAACGGGTGTCGGAGGGCGAAAATGGAATATAACTGGTTGCCAAGATAATTGCTGGCCTCCCACCCTCTAACGACCTTCCCGGTGATGAAA
Organism: Camellia sinensis; assembly: GCF_055761805.1. NCBI lineage: Eukaryota > Viridiplantae > Streptophyta > Magnoliopsida > Ericales > Theaceae > Camellia > Camellia sinensis. Next base: position 120,452,390 of record NC_138974.1, read on the forward strand.
CAGAGGCACCTGCCAAAAATGAACGAAAACCAATGCAAAACGAATGCTCGGGGGCCAAAACACGCAGTTCAGGGTCCCGAAAATATGCTGCTAAGCACCAAAAGTGGCGTTCGACCACGAAGTGGGTTTCTCCGACCCCAGTGTCCCTTGAAAGGGAGAAAATAAGATGTATGCCAAAAATCAGAGCAAATGGAAGTGGTTAGGCGGTCCCGAACCGAGGCACACGGCCTGACGGCTCTGAAAATCGGGAACCGGGTTCCGAAATGGAAAAAATGGCCTACAGCCACAAAATGTAGCCCACGGCCACTGAGAGATGATCTACGGGACCTCTCCCTCCCCTCAGGAAAAGAAACAGAGAAAATCGAGCCTGGTTCGCAAACCGAGGTAAGGCACAGAAGAGGGTTCGGAAGTCCGGAGGCGAGGCTCACGGCCGCGACTCTGAGACTTTTGAACGAGCGCGATATGCAACATCACCAAGCGCTCAACTGGTGACGTCTAAGTCTTAAGGTCGGTCAAAAATGGGGTGTCTACAATATGCAAGATGAATCAAAGCTGAAAGCATGAAGAACTGAGAGTTCTGGTTTACCTCTGTCATTCGTATGGTGTCAAAATACTGCCAGAGATATGGCAATGTCTCCCAGGGCCTGGGCCGGTACCGACCCTCAAATCTGCGCGAGTGTGGCACATCTAGTGGTGCCTCTACCTCCGGCTCAGGAGCGAGCGTCAGGAAGTAGGCACAAACCCACAGAACGGCAAAACAGTGGTAATGAGAATACAGAATGTATAGAAAATGAAAAATACTTAGTGCAAAATGCGAATATAGAATGTACAAAAAATGCAGAATGCTGAGTGCAGAATGTAGAGTACAGGATGTAATGTGTGCAATGTGTGCAGTGTGCAGTGTACAGATAATGAAAAGCAGAAATGTAAATCAAAAGGGCAGAATGTACCTCCTAGGCTCTCCAGTAGCCACCTATTATGCCCTCGCACCCACGGGAGGTCACGCTGATGTAGCAATAAAGGGTAGCGAGGCTAGCGCCGTCCTAGTCAAAATGCCGAACTTGTGATAGGTCTACCAGAGCACTGAGAAGATATAGCCCGACCGTGTTCCTCCTGTCGGAGAACAGTGTGGTCCCGAGAAGGAACATCAAAAATCCCCGGGCATACTACTCTATGGCCTCAGCAGTCTCGGGCGTAGTCCCCTTGTACTGCTCTATAAACTAGGTATACCTAACCATGCATGATGATCTGTAGGTCGGCGGATGGGCTCCGAGCAGATAAGTCCAAGCTGCCTCCCACTCACCCATATCAAAATCGTATGGGACCGGCTAGCCTCCCACGTCGAGGCCCGTTAGCATCGAAAAGTCGTACGAGGTCATCGTCATGTCCCCGGTAGCAGAGAAGTGGAAAGAGTTGGTGGTGTCCCACCATCTCTCTACTAATGCGCCCATGAGGGTCCTGCTCGCCTGAAAAAGTGACAACCCCATGCAAAATGGGCTGAACCCTGCCTTATCTACAATATGTCGAACAGCGTCTGGGAGCTCCATGTACTACTTCCTCGCGATGATCGGTCCCTACCCCCGGGTGAAACGAGAAGATACCTGTGTTCAGAATGAACAGATGTATTTAATTTCATAATGAATAGAATGTTGTGTTTTGAGCTGTGTGCCAATGAATAGAATGTTGTGTTTTGAGCTGTGTGCCAAATGAATAGAATATTGTGTTTTGAGCTGTATGCCCAATGAACAAAGTGTTGTGTTATGAGCTGTGTGTTCAAAATCAACAGAATACTGTGTTGTGAGCTGCATGCCCAATAAACAGAGTGTTGTGTGTGAGCTGCGTGCCAAATGAACAAAGTGTTGTGTTGTGAGCTGTGTGCCAAATGAATAGAATATTGTGTTTTGAGCTGTGTGCCCAATGAACAGAGTGTTGTGTTATGACCTGTGTGTTCAAAATCAACAGAATACTGTGTTGTGAGCTACGTGCCCAATGAACAGAGTGTTGTGTGTGAGCTGCGTGCCAAATGAACAAAGTGTTGTGTTGTGAGCTACATGCCAAATTAGCAGAATGCTGTGTGTAAATTGTGTATGTCATGAACAGAATGTTATGTATGAGCTGTACGCCGAGTGAGCAGGATGCTGTGTTGTGAGTTATGTTCAAGATGAACAGAAGTACTGTGTATGTAAATGTGTTCAGAACGAGCAGATATAATACATAGCGAAAGCATGAAGCGTGCAAGAAATGCAAAATACATCGTGAAAAATGTAAAAGTAAAGTACGCACCTCGCGCACGTGATGAGATAAGTGGGACTTAGGCTCCCGTAGCAACAAGTCTGCGGGTGCTCGCCACGCAAAGTCCGTAAAACGATGGAAAGTTCTCGGGGATAGGATGTGCTCCTGAGGGTGGTACCTCTTCGGGTCGAAAGGCCACATCCTCGGAGGCAATGGCATAATGTCAGGCTTGTCCTCTACTCGTGGAGAACCCCCATCATGTGGAATGTGATCCGTCATCTGAAAAAATGTGCAAAAATGAGCGAAATGAGCCAAAATTACAAAAAATCAACAAAAGTCAACTCTCGGGAAGAGAAAAAGTCAAAGAAAGTCAAAGCCTGGGAAAAGGTGCTAAACTCCGAGAGAAACATACCTCAAGTGGTGAAAATAGAGAAAGAAGCTCTGAAAACAAACTCTAATCGGTTCAAAACGAAGAGAATAGAAAGTTTTCGCGAATCAACTTCATGTGGGGCGTTGGAAAACGCATATAGAAAAATGGTCTAGGGAGGGAGAGAAGTCAATTTTGGCCTTGATTTTGTGACCAAAAGTGATTTGGAGTTGTGTACTTAAAGGGCTAACCTTTAAAAGACCAAGCTGCCCCTGTTTTGATAAATTGGTCGGCCAGCCAGTTTTTTTGGTAGGCCAACCACTTAAGTGGTCTTCAACTGGTCGGCAAGCTATGTAGGTGGTCGGCAGCCCTCCTGGTTGGTCTCCAAGGTCCCATTGTCCTCCCTGTATGTTTTTGTGCTGGTTGGAGTCCTTAGCTCTCAAGAAAGTGCAAGAAAAGTACACTTTTCGGCTCAAAATGTCCCCGCGGGAACTTCAATTCAAGTCTTCGATACGTGACCCATCGTCACTCGTCAAGAGCAAGGTGTATCCTTTTTAAGTATGTTGTGACCCCTCTGAGAGGTAAATCGGAGGTTGCATTTGAATTGGTCTCGTTAAGGCGTGTATTTCCTTATTCAGCATTTTACCTCAAACATGCTATTGTTGTTGCATTGAAAATGCCTTGTTATTGTACATAGAATGTGCACACCACTCGTCGTATTGTTATGTACTTTTCACTTGCATTGCTATGCACTTTTCACTTGCATTGCTATGCACGCGTTTATCTCATTTTGGAATTATATCTTGATGTAACGTTGAACATGTGTTTCTACTATATTGTACCTCTCAAATCTCTCTTTTGTGCAGGTACGATATTATATGTACAGTTCATTTGAAACTGGCGCAACCGAATGATGTTGTATGTGTTTCATTCAAAGGAATTCCAGGTAAGACCTTTCCTATCCTTTGAATTCGTTTTGTTTCGGCTAGGAACACCCGGGTGCGCTCGGTGTTTACACTATACCCTTGTTAGAAGCATTAGGACTCACTCCAATGTTTGTACAACTCCTCAGTGCTTGCACTGTTGTGCCTTTCCTCTCTTGCGTGTGATACGCTGAGAGATGTTGGCCTTTCCTCTCTTGCGTGTGATACGCTGAGAGATGTTGCCCTTTCCTCTCTTGCGTGTGATACGCTGAAAGATGTTGACCTTTCCTCTCTCGCGTGTGATACGCCAAGAGGTGTACCTTTCCTCTCTCGCGTGTTATACGCTGAGAGGTGTACCCTTTCCTCTCTCGCGTGTGATACGCTGAGAGGCGTACCCTTTCCTCTCTCGCGTGTGACACGCTGAGAGGCGTACCCTTCCCTCTCCCGCGTGTGATACGCTGAGAGGTGTACCCTTTCCTCTCTCGCGTGTGATACGCTAAGAGGTGTACCTTTTTCTCTCCCGCGTGTGATATGCTGAGAGATGTTGCTTTCTCCTCTCTTGCATGTGATACGCTGAGAGATGTTGTCCTTTCCTCTCTTGCATGTGATATGCTGAGAGATGTTGTTTTTGAGACTCTAGGTATTCTCGGTAGTCGCTTATAGCCTTCTCCGCGTGAGACGCAGTAAGAATTGTATAATTTTCTTACATCCTTTCTGCATGAGATGTAGTTTGGTTCATGATTACTTACTTATGTACGAGTTTGTTGTAGCATTTCTTGGCATAACATTCACTTAAACTGTTGCATTTATTTTGCATAATTGCTTCATCACAGCTCTCTTTGCATGATCATAAGTTATGTTTGGCATTGTGCATGTCATTTGCATCTTGCCCCTACCTGCAGGCGCATCTCTTTGTTATCTTGCTTGTTTGTTTAAGTCTTCGGCCTTGTCAAAAATGGGTCGTCTCTGGGCTTTGACATTCACTCCTGTCACTTCTTGACTTTCGAGTTCTGTCAAAGAGGGGCAACTGTAGACACCCCATTTTTGACCGACCTTAAGACTCAGACGTCATCGATTGAGTGCTCGATGATCGCGCATGTTTGTGCTCGTTTCGAGTTTTCAGAGTTTTCGGCTGAGTGCCTTGCCTCCGGGCCTCTGAACTCTTTGTGTTTTGGCTCAATTTGTGGACCAAGCCTTGTTGACCTTGCCTGGAGGGAGAGAGAGGTTTGTAGACCATTTTTTGTGTTCGTAGACCACTTTTCTCTCCTGTTGACTAGTTTTCGGTTGCCGGAGCCTTCGGCCGTGCGCCTTGTCTTGGGACCGCTTAATGTTCTCCTTTTGGCCTAGTTTTTGGACCATGCCTTGTTTCCTTGGTCTAGAGGGACACAGAGGTCTTGTAGACAAATTTTTGTGGCCACAGACCACTTTTGCCTCCCGTAGACCACTTTTGGTGCTCGTAGACTAGTTTTCGAGGTTTCTGGCTGCACGCCTTAACCCGCGGACTCTTGTCTTGCATCCTTTTTGGTTTGTTTTTGGCACAAACCTTGTTTTCCTTGCTTGGAAGGTGGAATGAGGGTTGTAGACCAGTTCTTCCACTTGTAGACCACTTTTCCTGCCTGCCAGCCAATTTTTTGGTCGGCCAACTGGTCTTGGTGATCTTTGGACCACCGAAAGTTGTTGGCAGCCATGCCACCACTTTGCTTTTTTTAGTGCAGACCACCTCCCCCCCCCCTGCCGACCACTTGGTCTCCTTGCCAACCACTTGGTCTCCTTGCAGACCACTTTTGGTGGTCAGCCGACCAGTGCAAGTAGCTGGCTGACCACTTCAACTGGTCGACAGCTTTCCTGCACTTTCTGCAGACCTTTTCCATGCCAACTGTGCCAGCTGTTGGGCACAGAAAGCATCCTCCATACACGTGTATGGAGGGATTCATTTAAGCTCTTAGCTTACTCAACAAGCTTGATGCTTGATTTTCTATAAGAGGGAACCTCCTCCCTCTTGCTTTAGGTTCAGAATTTTGCTTAGAAGATATACATACACCTCTATCTTTATAATTCTCCATCTCTCTCATATTTGTGCCTTAAAGTGTAGTTTCTTCACACTTTTGCACACAAACACCTAGTGAAACACCACACTCTTGTTGCTGAGGTACCTGAGGGTCTTGTTTGAACTCAAGGGTTGGTGTTTAGCTCAAAAAGTTACTGGAATTGCTTCCTTGAAGTTGTTCTACAAGGGTGAGTCACTAGCCCTCTTTTAAGCTTTGTGTTCATTGCTTATTTGGCCCTATTTGCATGCTGATTTAGGCCTAACTTTAAACTGCAAAGAGCTTCATTTTCAAGTGTTTGAAATGTTTGTTTAAGGCCTCTTTGGTGTTGGGGGTAGTCTACCCGCTTTTGGGCCTTGTTTGGCTTTGTTTTGTTCCATCCTTTTAAGCTATTGGGACCACCTTCTTTTGGCCTTTTCACCATTGAAACTCAAAGTAATTTCAGTGGTGAAAAGGTAGTTTTGAGGTCCCAAATAGGAGGGGGTCTTCCCCTCTCCTTGTATCTTGGTTGCTTGCCTTATTGGCCTCATGTTTGAGCATGTTTATCTAGCATATGTTGGCTCCATCTTGGCTTATTTTTGGCCTTATTTCAATATGGCATACCTTTTTTTTGGCTTAGTTTAGGCCACCTTAGCATGCTTTATACACTTGTAGTCTAACCCTTGCAAACTAGCTTTACATGCTTGTGTTGATAGCTCATCTTTCTAGCATGCTTTGGTCCTATCTCAGCAAGTTTTTGGTGTTGTTTTGCCATGCTATACCTCTGTTTTTGGTTGATGAGGTTGCCTCTTGCATGCTTCACACACTTGTAGTGCAATCTTGCATGCTAACCTAACATGCATCATGCTTTGGACCATCATTCTAGCATGTTTTTGGCTCCACTCCAATAAGCTTTTGGCCATGTTTTACCATGCTTAAGCTCTGTTTTATGTTGTTTTGGTCATGCATGCCTTGCTTTGTGTAGCCATAGTGCATTCTAGCTCACTAGCTTTGAGTTTCCAAGCCACTAGCATGCATTGCTTGGGCTATTTACATGATTTGGCATCATTTGTTATGTAATTTCAGAGCATGTTTCATTGTCATGCACTCACATCTGTCACCCTTTCAATGCTTTGGAGGGTTGGTTCTTTATGCCTTAAATGTGAGCCTTTATACATGCTATCTTGCCTAGACTTTTGGACTGCCACATCAATGTATTTTTGGTCTTATTTTTCCATGATACAACTCTGATTTTTGTTGGTTAAGTCATCTCATGCTTGGTTTTGGTAGGTGTAGTGTAACCTTCCTTATTGGCCTCGCATTTGTCATGCTTCATGCCCTTCATGCTTGCTTTTTTTGGCAATACTCCATGCATGTTTTAGCCTTATTTTGACATGCTCTAGGACTGTTTTGGGTTGTCTTCGCCATATGGTTCATGTATTGCATAGCTGTACTGCAATTGGCCTTGCTAGCCTTGTGTTTTCATGCCTCTAGCATGCTTTATTTGTGACATGTACATGACTTGGCATCATCTACCATGTTATTTCAAAGCATATAGTATTGCCATGTTATCACTTCTTTCACTCTTCGAGTGCTTTTAAGAGTTGTGCATTATTTCCTTGTTTGTGGACCAATGCGTATTCATGCATGCCTAGACTTTTAAGCTCCCATCTCAGCATGTTTTGGTCTTCGTTTTGACCTAATTGAGCTCTGTCCATGGTTGGTTCAACCATTTGTGCCATGCATTGCATGCCTCTTGTGTAGTCCCCTTCACTAGCTTTAATGCTTAAGGACCCTAGCATGCTATACTTGTGTTGATTGAATGATTTGGCATCATTTCATACATGATTTCAAAGCTTTTGGTGTTGTCACACTCTCACATTTGTCACTTCTTAATCATGTTTGAGGGTTGTGCTCTTATGCTTAGTTGATAGGCCATTGCATGAGCATGCTTGTCTTGCTTTTCATGATTGCATTTCATCATTTTGGCCATTGTTTTGGGCATGATTGAGGTCTATCCACATTCGGTTTAAGTCCCTTGAGCATGTTCTTTGCATGTTGTAGTATTGCATTGTGTTTGCATGTTGTTACATTGCATGTTGTTTGTATCTGCATGCCATTAGCATTATTTGCATGCCATTAGCTTTGATAAGTTGATCATGTTGTGTTGCATTGTGTTTAGATAGGGTGTTAGTCCAAACACGAGAAACGAGGGACGTTTCATACTTGAAGTGATGAAACGTGCCTCATTTCTCGGTCGCCGACCCTCTTGATCATGCATGATAGAGGTCATGGCTCATATGTGTTATTTGTGCATTCATTCACATTGATTCGTGCAATCTTGGCTTCTCGGCCATCGTGCATTGCGATGCTCAGTTGGTGGCCCGAGAGTCAAGAACCGCGCTCCCTTGAGCTTATGAAATGATAGGGAGGGTGGTTGTGCACACATATCTTGCAAAAACACTGTTGTGCCCTTTCTTGTTCTCTGTTGCAGCAAACTGGAAGTGTGCAGAATTTTCTGGCTGGCAGACCAATAAAAGTGGTTGGCTAACCACTTTTTCTGGTCTGCAGCAAATGTATGTGGTCGGCAAGTGGTTGGCAACACCACTAAGTGGTCGGCAATGCTCCTGGAGGTTCCCATGATGGAGTAGAAGCTATCTGGAGGTTTGTGCAGTGTTCTGAAACCAAATGCAAACAGAGGCAATTTGGGGCATAGTGATGGATTTCCGAGCGAAGTTGAGCATACATGCATCCCTCGTCCCGAGGCCACTTCAGCACTTTTGTTAACTTAGAATGAGTTGTTATCTCAGTTAGCATTGTCGGTTTTGTAATTAATTAGTTAATGTGTTAGCTAATTTAATTCATCGTTGTAATTTCTTAATTAGCTTAGCATAGCATAGCTTATTTTCAATTTGGTGTTGTAATATCTGGTCTGAATAGCTTAATTAGATTAGTTTCTTAGCTTAGCGTAGCTAGCTTGTATTATTTATTTGGACCCTCCGTCGAGAGGGCAACTGTTGTAATAAGTGTGCGTGTGTATGATGCATGTCTTCCAACCCCACATCTTTCTCCCTTTTATTTACCAGCTTTTGATGGCTAGTCTTAGGGAATATTTCAATTAGCATCCTTATGCTTTGCATGCGTGCATCATTCATTTTGTCTTGCATGCACCGGGCTCGGCGCATCATACAAACTGCATAGTATATCAATTCCTAATTGAATACATGTTATCAAGTTGCATTTCACATGCCATCTTAGGATAGCTGAGCCTATCTTAGTTGCATTTTGCATGTGTTGCATTAGACATCTTAACATAGCTAGGATCATGCATTGAATACTAACTAGCTTCTTTTTTGGCTCGGAGTACACTGTAAGTGTTTACGCTTTAGCATACTACATGAGATGTGTATGTTGCCATGTTAGCATGCTTGCCATGAGGCTAATTGCTTAAATGTTTAACTGCATGAATGCCTGTGAATGAAGGTTGGATTGCTTGAATTGGAACAATTCATCGAAATGCGAGTTTTAAGCCCACTTGAGGGTGGCAAAATTCGCAACTTAGCCTACTTGCGAGTAGCAATTCCAAACCATTTTCAAACAAACAAACATGAGATGTTTTGTTCCAACTTGAGTGATTTGGTCTATACTTGTATGTTGTACGCATCACATAGTAATTCTAGATTAATAACCGGAATAAGAACACGTGTTTTCAAAAACAACATATCATGTTAGTAAAGGCCGATCTTTGATCGGGCAAGCGGGGGTGCTCATTGCATGACCTTCCCCTCTTGTACCCAAGTTTCCGAGCCGAGGCAACTTTGGTGATGACGGACATATGGCCTTAAGCACGAGTCAGGGTTTCCTAAATTTCCCAAAACAAAATATTTAGGTGGCGACTCTGAAATCTGGCAAAGCATTCCATGTTTGGCGCTTTTTGATTAAAATCAATTTTCCAAAACGATTTGCCGGATTTGGACTCTTTGGTGATTTATCAGTCTTACATTGCACTTTGTGAGATTAGATTCAGAACCGTGACATTAGTCCGAACTGTAGTAGCTAAGAACAACGATTCGCGCCCTCGCGCGCGGAGCAAAGTTCGGGGCGGTCTACATTACCTCAACAACTCATTAATGTTTTCTAAATCACCTAAGTGCTTAATTCTAAAGTCCAAAACGATGAATTTGAATTCACATTAATTTTCATCCTATTTCCCTTTCCTTTCTCTAACTTTCTCTTTTACCACTTAGGAAGAAAGTTTCTCTCTAACTCTCTCCGTCCTTCTCGAACGTTCTCTCTTTTATTCTAGGAACTAATTAGCTTAGGCAACTATTAGTATCATTTGCTGAAGAGACCAAGTTTAACTCAAACTAATCTTACTTAGCCTCTAAGAAAGAGAATTTCCAGAGTAATTGTAGCTTAACGATATTAGTTTAACTAAACAACCCATTTCATGTTTTCTAAATAGCCTAAGTGTTCAATTCTCAAGTCCAAAAGGATGACTTTGAAATCCCTTTAATTTTCATCCTATTTCCCTTACTTTTCTCTAACTTTCTCTTCTAGTTCTCAAGAAGAAAGTTTCTCTCTAACTCTATGCGTCCTTCTCGAACCGTCTCTCTTTTATTCCAGGAATTAATTAGTTGGGCAACTATTAGTTTCATTAGCTTAAGAGGCCAAGTTTAACTCAAACTATTCTTGCTTAACCACCAAGAAAGAAATTTTACAGAGTAATTGTAGCTTAACGATATCAGTTTAACTAAGCAACTCATTTCATGTTTTCTAAATCACAAAAGTGTTCAATACTCAAGTCCAAAATGATGAATTTCAATTCCCTTTAATTTTCATCCTATTTCCCTTTCTTTTCTCTAACTTTCCCTTCGACCACTCGAGAAGAAAGTTTTTCTCTAACTCTCTCCGTCCTTCTCCAAACTTCTCTCTTTTGTTCTAGGAACTAATTATGTTAGGTAACTATTAGTTTCATTAGCTTAAGTGGCCAAGTTTAACTCAAACTAATCTTTCTTAGCCTCCAAGAAAAAGAATTTACTGAGTAATTGTAGCTTAAGAATATTACTTTTACTTAAACATCTCATTTAATGTTTTCCAAATCAACTAAGTGCTCAATTCTCAAGTCCAAAATGATGAATTTGAATTCACATTAATTTTCATCCTATTTCCCTTTCTTTTCTCTAACTTTCTCTTCTACCACTCAGGAAGAAAGTTTCTCTCTAACTCTCTCTGTCCTTCTCCATCCTTGTCTCTTTTCTTCTAGGAACTAATTAGCTTAGGCAACTAACAGTTTCATTAGCTTAAATTGACAAGTTTAACTGTAATTAATCTTGTTAAGCCTTCAAGAAAGAGATTTTACTTCATAGTTGTACCTTAACGATATTAGTTTAACTTGAGCATCTCATTTAAGTGTTTCTAAATCAACTAAGTGTTCAATTCTCAAGTTCAAAAGGAGGAATTTGAATTCCCTTTAATTTTCATCATATTTCCCTTTCTTTTCTCTAAGTTTTTCTTCGACCACTCGAGAAGAAAGTTTTTCTCTAACTCTCTCTGTCCTTCTCCATCCTTTTCCCTTTTATTCTAGGAACTAATTAGCTTAGGCAACTATTAGTTTCATTAGATTAAGTTGCCAAGTTTAACATAAACAAATCTTGTTTAGCCTCCAAGAAAGAGATTTTACTTCGTAGTTGTACCTTAACAATATTAGTTTAACTTAAGCATCTCATTTAAGGTTTTCTAAATCATATAAGTGTTAAATTCTCATGTCCAAAAGGATAAATTTTTATTCCCTTTAATTTTCATCCGATTTCCCTTTCTTTTCTCTAAGTTTCTCTTCGACCACTCGAGAAGAAAGCTTGTCTCGAACTCTCTCCGTCCTTCTCTAACCTTCTCTCTTTTATTCTAGAAACTAATTAGTTTAGGCAAATATAAGTTTCATTACCTTAAGTGGCCATGTTTCACTCGCACTAATCTTGCTTAGCCCCCAACAAAGAGAATTTGCAGAGTAATTATAGCTTAAAGATTTTACTTTAACTTAAGCAACTCATTTCTTGTTTTTTAAATCACCTAAGTGTTCAATTCTTAAGTCCAAAAGGATGAATTTGAATTCGCCTTTATTTTCTCTAACTTTCTCTTCTAGTTCTCAAGACGAAAGTTTCTCTCTAACTCTCCCTGTCCTTCTCCATCCTTCTCTGTTTTCTTCTACAAACTAATTAGCTTAGGCAACTAACAGTTTCATTAGCTTAAGTTGCCAAGTTTAACTCAAACTAATCTTGCTTAGCTTCCAAGAAAGAGATTTTACTTTGTAGTTGTACCTTAACGATTTTAGTTTAACTTAAATATCTCATTTAAGGTTTTCTAAATCACCTAAGTGTTCAATTCTCAAATCCAAAAGGATGAATTTGAATTTCCTTTAATTTTCATCCAATTTGACTTTCTTTTGTCTAACTTTCTCTTCAACCACTCGAGAAGAAAGTTTTTTTCTAACTCTCTCTGTCCTTCTCCAATCCCCTATCTTTTTTTCTAGGAACTATTAGTTTCATTGGCTTAAGTGGGCAAGTTTAACTCAAACTAATCTTTCTTAGCCTCCAAGAAAGAGAATTTACTAAGTAATTGTAGATTAACAATATTACTTTTACTTAAGCAACTTATTTAATGTTTTCTAAATCACCGAAGTGCTCAATTCTCATGTCCAAATGGATGAATTTGAATTCGCATTAATTTTCATCCTATTTCCCTTTCTTTTCTCTAACTTTCTCTTCTACCACTCAGGAAAAAAGCTTCTCAGCAACTCTCTGCGTCCTTTTCAAACCAGATCTCTTTTATTCTTGGAGCTAATTAGCTTAGGCAACAATTAGTTTCTATTAGCTTAAGAGGCCAAGTTTAACTCAAACAAATCTTTCTTAGCCTCCAAAGAAGATAATTTACAGAGTAATTGTAACTTAACGATATTTGTTTAACTCAAGGAACTCATTTCACTTTTTCTAATCCCTTAACTGTTCAATTCTCAAGTCCAAAACGATTTTAGTTTAACTTAAGTATCTCATTTAAGGTTTTCTAATTCACCTAAGTGTTCAATTCTCAAGTCCAAAAGGATGAATTTGAATTCCCTTTAAATTTTATCCTGTTTTCCTGTCTTTTCTCTAACTTTATGTTCTACCACTCAAGGAGAAATTTTTTCTCTAACTCTCTTCGTCCTTCTCCAACCTTCTCTCTTTTATTCTAGGAACTATTTAGCTTGGGCAACCATTAGTTTCATTAGCTTAAGTGGCCAACTTTAACTCAAACTAATCTTTCTTGGCCTCCAAGAAAGAGAATTTACTGAGTAATTGTAGCTTAACGAAATTACTTTTACTTAAGCAACTCATTTAATGTTTTCTAAATCACCTAAGTGCTCAATTCTCAAGTTCAAAATGATGAATTTGAATTCGCATTAATTTTCATCCTATTTCCCTTTCTTTTCTCTAACTTTCTTTTCAACCACTCAGGAAAAAAGTTTCTCTCTAAATCTCTCTATCCTTCTCGAACCTTCTCTCTTTTATTCTTAGGAACTAATTAGCTTAAGCAACTATTAGTTTCATTAGCTTAAAAGGCTAAGTTTCACTCATACCAATCTTGCTTAGCCTCCAAGAAAGAGAATTTACAGTGTAAATTCTCAAGTCCAAAATGACCTAAGTGTTCAATTCTCAAGTCCAAAATGATGAATTTGAATGCCCTTAAATTTTCATCATATTTCCTTTTCTATTCTCTGGCTTACTCTTCTTGTTCTCAAGAAGAAAGTTTCTCTCTAACTCTCTCCACCCTTCTCCATCATTCTCTCTTTTCATATAGGAACTAATTAGCTTAGGCAACTAACAATTTCATTAGCTTAAGTGGCTAAGTTTAACTCAAATTATTCTCAACCTTCTCTCTTTTGTTCTAGGAACAAATTAGCTTAGGCAACTATTAGTATCATTAACTTAAGAGGCCAAGTTTGACTCATACTAATCAAGCTTAACCTCCAAAAAAGAGAATTTGAATTCGCATTAATTTTCATCCTATTTCCATTTGTTTTCTCTAACTTTCTATTCTACTACTTAGGAAGAAAGTTTCTATCTAACTCTATGCGTCCTTCTCAAACCTGCTCTCTTTTATTCTAGGAACTAATTAGCTTAGTCAACTATTAGTTTCATTAGCTTGAGAGGCCAAGTTTAACTCAAATTAATCTTGCTTAGCCTCCAAAAAAGAGAATTTACAGAGTAATTGTAGCTTAACAATACTAGTTTAACTTAAGGAACTCATTTCACATTTTTTAAATCACCTAAGTGTTCAATTCTCAATCCCAAATGGATGAATTTGAATTCCTTTAATTTTCATCCTATGTCCTTTTCTTTTGTCTAACTTTCTCTTCTTGTTCTCCAGAAAAAAGTTTCTCTCCAACTCTCTCCATCATTTTCCATCCTTCTCTTTTTTCTTCTAGGAACCAATTAGCTTAGGCAACTAACAGTTTCATTACCTTAAGTGCCCAAGGTTAACTCAAACTTATCTTGCTTAGCCTCCAAGAAAGAGATTTTACTTCGTAGTTGCACCGTAACGATATTAGTTTAAGTTAAGCATCTCATTTAAGGTTTTCTAAATCACCTAAGTGTTCAATTCTTAAGTCCAAAAGAATGAATTTGAATTCCCTTTAAATTTCATCATGTTTCCCTGTCTTTTCTCTAACTTTCTGTTCTACCACTCAAGAAGAATGTTTTTCTCTAACTCTCTACGTCCTTCTCCAACCTTCTCTCTTTTGTTCTAGGAACTATTTATCTTAGGCAACTATTGGTTTCATTAGCTTAAGCGGCCAAGTTTAACTCAAACTAATCTTTCTTAGCCTTCAAGAAAGAGAATTTACTTAGTAATTGTAGCTTAACGAAATTACTTTTACTTAAGCAACTCATTTAATTTTTTTTAAATCACCTAAGTGCTAAATTCTCAAGTTCAAAGGAATGAATTTGAATTTGCATTAATTTTCATCCTATTTTCCTTTCTTTTCTCTAACTTTCTCTTCAACCACTCAAGAAGAAAGTTTCTCTCTAACTCTCTCTGTCCTTCTCGAGCCCTCTTTTTTTTATTCTAGGAACTAATTAGCTTTTTTTTTTTTTGGCTAAGTAGGAACTAATTAGCGTAGGCAACTATTAGTTTCATTAGCTTAACAGGCTAAGTTTCACTCATACTAATCTTGCTTAGCCTCCAAGAAAGAGAATTTACAGAGTAAATTCTCAAGTCCAAAATAACCTAAATGTTCAATTCTCAAGTCCAAAATGATGAATTTGAATTCCTTTTAATTTTCATCTTATTTCCTTTTCTTTTCTCTGACTTACTCTTCTTGTTCTCATGAAAAAAGTTTCTCTCTAACTCTCTCTACCCTTCTCCATCCTTCTCTCTTTTCATATAGGAACTAATTAGCTTAGGCAACTAACAGTTTCATTAGCTTAAGTGGCCAAGTTTACTGAGAATTTACTGAATAATTTACTGTGAATTTACTGAATAATTTACTGTGAATTTACGGAGTAATTTACTGAGAATTTACTGAATAATTTACTGTGAATTAAGTGGAAATTTACTGAGTAATTTACTGTGAATTAAGTGGGAATTTACTGGAATTCACTGAGTAATTTACTAAGAATTTAAGGAGAATTTGCTAGTAATTTACTGAGTAATTATAGAGAATTTACTAGGAATTTATTGAGTAATTTATTGAGAATTTATTGAGTAATTTACAAGGAATTTACTAAGAATTTACTGGAAATTTATTACGTAATTTACTGGGTAATTTAGTGACAATTTACTGGTAATTTACTAAGTAATTTACGGAGAATTTTCATAGTGATTTACTAAGAATTTACTGAAAATTTACAAAATAATTTACTGAGAACTTACTGGGTAATTTATAGAAAATTTACTTAGAAATTTACTATGATTTTATAAGGAATTTACAAATTAATTTATTGTGAATTTGTTGAGTAATTTACAGAGTAATTTACAGAGAATTTACAAAGAATTTGCTCAAGAGCTTTTGGTCGAAAATATCTGAGTTAGGACAGTTGGAGCTTGCTGGAAACAGCTTGAAGAGAAATATCTTCAAAAAATCTGAATTTGTGCCACTCTTGGCCGACCGGCCATCTTTGGTGCCGATCTACTACTTGTGATGGCCGATCGGCCATCTCCATGGCCGACTGTGCACATTTGTGGTCGATAAGACATTCTGCTCTGCAGGTCCAACTTCAAACGGGCATAACTCCTTCATATGGACTCCTTTTCAGGTCATTCTTGTGTCCAAATTGAAGCCTCGGAAGTTAGATTTCCAATGGTGGCAGCCTTTCATCAAAATTTCAAATGTGAAAAAAGTTATGCCTCTTTTAGTGAAGGCTGCTCAGTTTCAGCTCAACCGGAATGATGCCCAACTTCAACCAATCATATCTCCCCCATTGAACTCAGCTTGTAATAACCCGACCCTCACATGTGTTTCTGGTACATTTTCAGTCCCTTATTCTATGCATTTAAATGCTTATTGTGACATTTTATGTGAAATTGTATTTAATTAAGTGAATCTTATGAAAATAGATTCATATCTGTCTAATAAGAGACAAATCTGTTACAACTAGTATGTTTGGATCAGAAATTGGAAGCCTTAGAGGCTTAATTCTCTGAAATTAATTTTACATTTGAGATCAGCATAATTTTTAGGTAATAATAAGCATTTTTGTAGAAATTTGATTTGGAGTGATTAAACTGATTAACTTTTGTCCTTATTCACAATTTAGATATATACATATCTATGTTCTTTATTTATTTGGTTTAGAGTCATTATATAAAATATCTCCTAAGAGAGAGAATTGGGAGAGCAGCGTTTTAGAGGAAGAGGAAGAGCTCAACAAGGAGGAAAATTGGGGGATTTGAGAGGGTTTATGAAAATTTAAGCTCAAGGTATGTAAATTTCATCTTAAATAAACTCTTTCTTGGATTTGAGTAAGCATGCCCTTTCATTTGGGTGAGCTAGGGTTATGTTTGAAGTGTTGTATGTGATCATTATTTAATTGGGAAGTTATACTTACCATATGGTTGTCTTGGGGAACTAATTTGAGCTATGTGAAGGAATTGCATCTTGTTTCCTTGTTATTTCATGTGGAAACTCATTTATGTATTGGATTAAGTGATTAATGGAGAGGATGTCTCTTATGTTTGATGAATTTGTAATGATTTTGAACTAGTTAGTGAGAAATTATATTTTATTTCTTTGATTGTCATGCTTAAGCTCAACTATGTAGTCAAATGGCCATGTATAGATATGTATATCTATGTGTGTAAAAAGTTAGGGATTTCATGGAATTGAGCTATGTTTATGAGTTTCAAAGAATTAAAGGCCTAATTGAATGTGTAATCCATGTTGATGTGATGATTCTACCATTATGTTGTCTTAATTCCTCCATTTTTGGGCCTTGATGTGTTATAACTTAGTTGAATTGTGCTTTGAATTCGGATGGCCCAAAACAAGGGTCACGGCCGCACGTGCGGAGGTCATGGCTGCACGTGTGAACAAGAGGGAAAAAAATGGGATTTGCATTCTACTTTCGGCCGCACGTATGGAGGTCATGACCGCACGTGCGGAGGTCATGGCTGCACGTGTGGCCAAGGCCGAAAAATTTGTCTGCTCCATTTTGCGTGCTTGATCCTCTGATGTTATTAAAATAATTATTTGGTAATCTTAGACCGATTGTAAATTCATTCGAAGCGTAATGACTCAGGAAATGATTTAACAAGAAAAAGGAAGCTAATTTGTGAACTTTATATGTGTGTAGGACACGCTTCAAGAGGAACTAGTGCTCCGCCACAACACTGTGAGTAGTAGTACTGTATCGTGCATTTACCACCGGTAATGATTCTTATTATTAACGTTCTGTTCTTTGCAAGAGATTACGTTAACAATTATGTTGATTGGAAGTCGGTGCGAACTTATGTGAATGCGGAAAGATTTGCGTACTTTGGTATGACTCAGGAATCATTCTGTTTTGTCAATAATGAACATTAACCCTCTGTTATTCAAAAGCAAACTACGTTATTTCTTAACGAATAAACGGAACTTACGTTCATCTCCGAACAATGTTATTTGTGTGAACCTAAGATTATTCAGTTAATAAAGCATTGAATGTGGACACCCCCGAAGAATTAAAACAATTGGAAAAGCTAAGTGCACCCATATGAGTATGAAATTATTCTCTGTGATATACATGGACCCCAAGTCGTCCAAAACCTGTAGTATGAATACAAAGGTCTAACATTATTATGTGACTCATGTTATGATGTGAATCATTCTGTCACCATGAATAGTACTGCAATGACACATGTGCTTTCTGTAAATAATTATAGTTATTACCCTGTTATACACAAGACAACCGTGTCCAAGTTATCATTAGCACTCTGTTATATGCAAGTTAAGTATGTTAACATATGAGAAGGATTGAAGGAATCTATGTGCTTCTGTATAATCTGTAAAACCTATTGTTTTCCGGTATGGAACAAAGTGTTGTACGGAACTAAGTGCTGCAGTGCGAGTTACTTCTAGAATCCGTACGAGCCACCTCTTGAGTCCATACATATGTGAATGAGGCCTATGGCCATTCTATGAAAGTTATGAGGCCTATGGCTATTCTGTGAAAGTTATGAGGCCTATGGCCGTTCTGTGAAAGTTGTGAGGCCTATGGCCGTTCTGCGAAAGTTATGAGGCCTATGGTCGTTCCATGAAAGTTATGAGGCCTATGGCCATTTTGTATGATCTGTTAATATGAAACAAAGTGTTGTACGGAACTAAGTGTTGCAATGCGAGTCACCTCTAGAATCCGCACGAGCCACATCTTGAGTTCATACACGCATGATAAGGGCTTAATGCCATTCTGATAAGGGCTGTAATGCCATTCTGATAAGGGCTCAATGCCACTCTGTTCAAGGGCTTAAAGCCATTCTAGTTAAAAACGGGGCCTAAGGCCATTCTAAAATTAGTACAGAATCAGATTAACAACCTGTCTTTTACATTACATACGCTTTGCTCTGCATTATAATTCAAATTGAACATTGAGTTATTAAATACTATTATTCACTGAGATTGTCTCACTCTGTATTTTGTCTGATTCTGTAGGTAATAAGTCTGGAGGTCATCCATAACCCTCGATGCTCGTCTCCCTTTGTCAGCCTCTGTGTGTCCAAGCATTTGGGTGAAGCCTACCCGTTTTGTGAAGTTTTGTTAAGTTTTGGCTTATATTCTGATTGTCTATAATTATGTTGAAGTTTCCAATGTTTTTGTTAAACGCCCAAACAAGGGGCGGGGTTGTATATGTGTATGTAAATATTATTATCTAGTGCACTGTTTGTGTTCCTGGCATGATAGTGGTCGCTCAATGGATGTAGTTTCTTTTATTTCATGTTATTTTATAAAATTTATGCTTCTGCTCAGGCCCCATATGTTATGTATAACAGGTTAAGTGTCTGTTTCTAAAATGGTCATGCCCAAACTTTTAGGGGCGGGTTTGGGGCGTGACACAGCTTTAGGAGATTCTTGAGTGAAAAATGAAGCCCCGGAAGTCTTCTTTCCAACGGTGGTGGCCTCATAGCTTAAATCCAAGTGCATAGACAGATAGGCATGATTTAGCGAGGACCGCTCGACTCTTTTTTAGCAATTCATACCCAACTTCTTCCTCAACTAGGTTTCTTCCCTCCACTCCTCTTTTCTTCAACTCCAAACCCCTAAAAAAGGTGTTTTGAAAGATTTTTCAAAGATTTCATCCCTCTTTCATTCATTTCCACTTTATCCTCGCTCGGTTTACTGAAAAGCACAACATTTCATGAAATGCGAGCCTCGGAACATCGTAGGAACTTTATCTCAAAAATATTTTGAAAGAGAGGGTTTTAAGGTCTAAAAACCATTCAAAATAGCTTTGGTCCAAAATGAGGTATAAGGTTGGGATTTGACTCTCTCCTTGCCAAAGAAATCAAATCTTTGCACTGCACAACTTCCAACACTAAGTATACCATCAGTAACGCCCAAGTCTTAAGGGCGGTCAAAAATGGGGTGTCTACACATACCTTGTCCGAAAAGAAGTCTTCTCAACATCATCGGCTTTAACCTTGAGCTGATGGTAGCCCGACCTGAGATCAATTTTAGAAAAGACTCGTGCTCCCTGTAACTGATCAAACAAATCATCAATCCTTGGCAATGGATACTTATTCTTAATGGTTACCTTGTTCAATTCTCGGTAATCAATACAAAGACAAAGTGCACCATCCTTTTTCTTAACAAATAAAATTGGCGCTTCCCAAGGTGAAGTGCTCAACCTAATAAAACCCTTATCCAACAACTCTTGTAATTGCACTTTCAATTCTTTAAGCTCAACTGGGGCCATCCTGTAGGGTATTTTGGGAACAGGCTAGGTTCCCGGTATAACATCAACAGTAAATTCTATTTCCCTATCGACTAAGTGGCCAGGCAAATCATTTGGAAAGACGTCAGGGAATTCATTAACAATTGGGATATCGGCCAATTCAACGTTTCCATTCAGATGACTTAGTACACTACACAAATAACCTTGACACCCTTTTTGGATCAACTTATAAGCCTTCATAGATGAGATCAAGTAAGGTGTGGATACTACTCCCTTACCCTGAAATGTAACCTCGGCTTGGTTTGGGGGTTTCAATGTGACACTTTGGGAAACACAATTAATGGATGCACAATTAACTACTAACCAATCCATTCCCAATATAACATCAAAATGAGTCATGTTCAACGGCATCAAATCAACTAGTAATTCAACATTACCAATCACAACAACACATGCTCTATAAATTGATGCAATAGTCATAGTTCTTCCAAATGGAGTAGACACAGACAACAAATAACCAAGGGGTTGTAGTTCTCTGTTTAACTTCTTAGCAAACTTAGCAGATACAAAGGAATGTGTAGAACCCGAATCAATCAATATATAAGAATCTTGAGAGAAAATTGGAAGGGTACTTGACACTACTGTCTCGGCACTCTGAGTGTCTCCTGGCACTAATGCAAAAACTCTACCCTGCCTCATCTGTTCTTTCCTAACATTGCCTTTCTGTGCAGAACCCAAAGTACCCCCATTTTTCTTACCATCATTAGTCTTTGTCTTGGGACAGTCTTTAACACGATGACCCATCTCACCACATTCAAAACAAGCTCCAGGCGCCCAACAACAAACTCCAAAATGTGGCTTTCCACAACTCGAACATGTCGGCCTAGTACCACTTCCCTAATTTGAGTTGCTTGAACTGCCCGCATTTGCCTTTTTCTTGGCATCAAACGATGTTCGGCGGTTGTCATAATTTTGTCTCTTTCTCTGGCTCTCTCCTGAACTCTGATATCTGTTTAAGTTAGCTTATGCCATGATGGCTTTGTCCAACACTCCGGTGTAAGTCAGCATGTTGAGCATATTAACCCGATCTTGTATCGGTCCACGAAGCCCACTCTCAAACTTCCTAGCTTTTCTATATTCGTTATTGACCATGTGAGGTGCATATCTAGCCAACTCGGTGAAAGTGCGGTCATATTCAGCCACTGTTCTGTTGCCTTGTGTCAGAGTCTAGAATTCTGTGGTCTTGCGATCTCGGACACTAAGGGTAAAATGTTTGTCATAAAATAACTCCATAAATCTAGCCCAAGTCAAACCTAGATTACCTTCTTGGATCATTATCCACCACCTACGAGCGTCGTCGTCCAATATGAAAGCTGTCAATGACACCTTCTGAGCGTCGGTGCTAGGAAAGATCTCAAACAACTTCTCTATTTCCAAAACCCACGCTTCGGCTTTCAACGGCTCTATACCCCCATGGAATCTCCGCGGATTCATTTTCTTGAATTCTTTAATCAAAGTTATCGTGCCATCCCCATATAAAGCTGGCTGTAGGGGCACTTGTGGCATTGGAGAAGGTGGAGGAGGAGGAGGTGGAGCTGCATTTCGGCTGTTTGTCTGCTTAGCCTGAGTAGAGGTAGTAATAGTGTTCTGTTGCCTTGTTTGCCTCAACTCACGGGCCAAACCCTCAACTAACCTTTCTAATCTGTCCAACCTGTCCTCAGAATGATCTTGTCTAACTGGAGGCCTTCCCCTTCTCATGATGCTAGAGGTATGCAAAATGTGACTCTTAAACAAGATGAACAAATAGACAAGTAGGCAAGTAACAAATAAGTACACTGAGATGATGCACACCTTGTCAAATAGCAAGCAATATGATGCAATCCTAACATCATTCTAAGGGAAATCCTATGATCTTTGCGACTAAAAGTGTGTGAATAACGTACTATAAGGAACCAATGCTTTGATACCAATCTCTCACGACCCCATTCCACCCCTAGTAGAATGGTGCCATGATGGCCAGTAATCCGAGATTACCAAAGGCCAACTTACAAAGTTTCACACAATCAGAGTATACATATGGGGCTTACATGTGCGGAAGCAATAAATTTAAATCTAAGTAGTCCATAAGAGCTGTGCATAGATCTAATGAAATGTCATACATCTTAATCATGGTTTTACACCTCGAATACAACACAAAATAAAGTACATATTACATCTTGATCAAAAGGCTTCTCAAGTCGAAATATACAAAGACATGAATTACAACTAAGAAGTATAATCTTCAAGATGCTAGCAAAACATGAATCAAAACATCTTCCAAACAAAGCTTAGGCAACAAAGCCTTCTTGCTCATCACCTACATATATATAAAGGGGAGGGTGAGCTTGGATACTCAGTGAATGATATAAGTAATAAAGGTTTGAATGAATGATATCCGAGATCTTTATCAAAACAGTACATATCATAGCTTGTACAAAATCAAGGGATGAACCAAGTTCATCTATGAAAGTCTTTCAAAGCTTCAAGGGATGCTTCCTAGCATCAACATAATACAACGGATGACTGTAGACACCCCATTTTTGACCGACCTTAAGACTCAGACATCACCAATTGAGCGCTTGGTGATGTTGCATAATGTGCTTGTTCAGAAGTTTCAGAGTCGCGGCCGTGAGCCCTGCCTCCGGGCTTCCGAACCCTTTTCTATGCCTTGTCTCGGTTTGCGAACCAGACTCGGTTTTCTCTGTTTCTTTTCCTGAGGGGAGGGAGAGGTCTCGTAGGCCATCTCTCAATGTCCGTAGGCTACATTCGGTGGCCGTAGGCCATTTTTCCCATTTCGGAGTCTGGTTCCCGGTTTTCGGAGCCGTCAGGCCGTGTGCCTCGGTTCGGGACCGCTTAACCATCTCCTATTGCTCTGATTTTTGGCATACATCTTATTTTCTCTCTTTTGAGGGACACTGGGGGCTGAGAAACCCACTTCGAGGTCGAATACCATTTTCGGTGCTTAACAGCCCATTTTCGGGACCCCGAACTGCGTGTTTTGGCCCCGGAACGTTCGTTTTGCAACGGTTTTTGTTCATTTTTGGCAGGTACCTCTGTTTTATCACGAGGAAGGTCACTGAAGGGTGGGAGGCTAGAAAATGTTGCAACAGCCAGATATCTCTCCTCCGGAGCCTCCCGGCGCCCGTTTTTCCAACTTCTGGGCTAATGTTGAATACCTTGGAGCTAATGTTGTCAACTTTCAACCGCATATCTGTGATCTACACACTTGAGAGGCCACTAAAAGTTGGTGGCCGGCCATTAAGGTCACCTGACCCTTTTGACCCCTTTCTTCCGGGCTAATGTTGAACCCCTTGGACCTTTTTTCTTGAACTTTCAACCACATATCTGTGATGTACACACCTGAGAGGCCCTTAAAAGTTGGTGGCCGGCCATTAAGGTCAATTGACCCTTTTGAACCCCTCTTTCCGAGCCAATGTTGAACCCCTTGGACCCACTTTCTTGGAATTTTAACCACATGGTTGTGATCTACAGACATAGGGGTACCTTTCCAGTATCTGGCCGGCCAGAAAATCACCTTGACCCTTTTGACCCCTAGCCGGCCGGCTAGGGGGTGTGGCTGGCCGGCCACCTCCAGCAAAAGTAACAGGCCGGCCTGCTTCCTCGCACTGTGCCCTTTACAGCTGTTGGGCAATATCCCCCAGATATTTTCTGTATCCGGGGGATATTTTGTGGGGGAGTTTTACCCTCCTTCTCCCCCACCTTTTACACCCCCTTTTGATCCTTATAACCAGCTGGTGGCCTCCTCTACAAGGGTTAGAAAAACTCTCCTTCAAGCTTCCATAGCCAACTCCATCTTCTTCTTCTTCAATTCTTCAAAAACCCTAAGTCCCTTAACCTCCATTCCTTCTACACCACCAAGCTCTACCACCACCATCTCATTTCCAGCAGCAAGGAGGGATTCTTGAAGGCTAAAGAAGCTGCAAATCCATCCAAGAAGCAACAAAAGCTTGAATCTTCAAGGGTAAGTTACACTTTTACCCTTTTGAACCTTTTTCTTGATCTATTTCTAAACCCCACTTATTTTTGGTTTCAAGCTCCGGCCCTAACTGAAAAGGGCCATCTTTTGAGCTCACCTTCACTTCTCATTAAGGGCTCAACCCTGTTTGAGCCCTCCATAATACACTTGCTTCATTGACCATCTTGTATGTCATAGTTTTGCATGCTATTTTTGACCCATGAAAAATTTATTTTCGAGCATGTTTTAAACTGATATAAGGCTTATTTTGAGCCCCTCTTCAACATTTGAGAAGGGCTCAACCTTGTTTGATGTCTCCATGTGTCACTTGTAGTTCAACCCCTTATTTGGCCCCATTTTTTGCATAAATTGATAGCCCTCTTTGCTTCTGTTTTTGGACCTTGGTCCGAACTGAAAGTGGTCTTATTTTGGCCTATAATTCATGTTTCATTCACATTTTTTTCCTGTTTGGTGATTATTTTATATACTTCATGTTATAGCACCTTTTGAGCCTTGTTTTGCATCACTTTTTTAGCATATTTGTATACTGATTTTGAGGCTTCCATATACTGTAAATGTTCATATTTTTGGTCCATCTTCAGTGTTGTAGAAGGAAATTTTTCAGTTTGGGTTTTTTTTATACCACTTGCTTCATTACCCCTCTTTTGGCCCCTATTCTTGCATGCTATTTTTCCCCTACCTTTGCTTGCTGTTTGGCCTTGTTCATAACTGTGAAAGTGCATCTTTTGGGACTGTCTAGCTTCTGTATTTGTATTGCATGTCCATATTGTGCATGTTTAGCATAGTTATAGGCCATTTCGGATGTCTAAATCCGCATTTCGGGACAATTTCATACATTTGGTATCATTTCGCTACATTTCGGGACTGTTTTCCCCCATATTTTGTTGCTGAAATTCCATTAGCATGCTTGCATATCATTTTTGCCATTTCATATCATTTTGTCACCGCCTCGGTTTGCGTGCCCGTGTGCACGCATTTCGAGGCACTCCATTTCAGCCACCGGCATCCGATGTGAGTGTGGCTGAGGCTCACTCATGTTGGTATAAGCCCATTTGTCATTTCCATGCCATTTCATATCATTTTGTCACCGCCTCGGTTTGCGTGCCCGTGTGCACGCATTTCGAGGCACTCCATTTCTGCCACCGGCATCCGATGTGAGTGTGGCTGAGGCTCACTCATGTTGGTATAAGCCCATTTGTCATTTCCATGCCATTTCATATCATTTTGTCACCGCCTCGGTTTGCGTTCCCGTGTGCACGCATTTCGAGACACTCCATTTCTGCCACCGACATCCGATGTGAGTGTGGCTGAGGCTCACTCATGTTGGTATAAGCCCATTTGTCATTTCCATGCCATTTCATATCATTTTGTCACCGCCTCGGTTTGCGTGCCCGTGTGCACGCATTTCGAGGCACTCCATTTCTGCCACCGGCATCCGATGTGAGTGTGGCTGAGGCTCACTCATGTTGGTATAAGCACATTTGTCATTTCCATGCCATTTCATATCATTTTGTCACCGCCTCGGTTTGCGTGCCCGTGTGCACGCATTTCGAGGCACTCCATTTCTGCCACCGACATCAGATGTGAGTGTGGCTGAGGCTCACTCATGTTGGTATAAGCCCATTTGTCATTTCCATGCCATTTCATCATTTCTGTCATCGCCTCGGTTTGCGTGCCCGTGTGCACGTACTTCGAGGCAACTCATTTTCATCATTTCTGTCATCGCCTCGGTTTACGTGCCCGTGTGCACGTACTTTGAGGCAACTCATTTTCATCATTTCTGTCATCGCCTCGGTTTGCGTGCCTGTGTGCACGTACTTCGAGGTAACTTATTTTCATCATTTCTGTCATCGCCTCGGTTTGCGTGCCTGTGTGCACGTACTTCGAGGCAACTCATTTTCATCATTTCTGTCATCGCCTCGGTTTGCGTGCCTGTGTGCACGTACTTCGAGGCAACTCATTTTCATCATCTCTGCCATCGCATCAGTTTGCGTGCCCGTGTGCACGCATTTCGAGGCATCTCGTTTCATTTGCATTTGTCATTTTCTCGGTTTGCGTGCCCGTGTGCACGCATTTCGAGGCATGTCATTTCATAGCATCTGTGTATGTTAAGATTGCATCTTAGTGGCATTTCACGCATATCATGCATATTGCATCGTGTGCGGAATAGGGGTTAGTCCGGGCATGGGAAACGAGGTACATTTCGTACTCCGAGTGACGGAATGTGCCCCAATTCCCCAGTCACCGACACTCCGGATTACCCATGATGGAGTTAGGTTTTAGCTGTAGTTTCATATGCATCCATCCTATATTGAGTTGTGCATTTCGACTCCTCGGCCATCATGCCTCGGTATGCGTGATTGGTGGCACGAGGATCGAGACATGCATATATTTGTGCAAATACATTGCTATGCCCCTTTCCTGCTCTCTGTTGCAGCAAAACGCAGAATCAGCGACTTTTTGGGACTTGGCACGCATTTCAAGAACAGGTGTAAACAGAGGCTAATTGGGGCATTCCGGTGGATTTCTGCGCAAGACAACCCGGACATGCATCATCCATCAGAAGCAAGACGGTCCCTGGCTTGCACGCCAGTTTTATTTGCTTTCATAGCTAATTTATTAATTAGAAATTTGTAATATTTCGGACTGTAATATTCTTTTATTCGGGACTGTAATATTTGGACTGTATATTTATTCGGTCCCTCCGAGTGAGGGCACAACTGTAATAAGTGTGCGTGAGTGTGATGTATGTCTTCCAACCCCACGTCTTTCTTCCCTTTTATTTATCCGCTTATGATGGTTAGATTAGGGCATGTTTAAATTAGCATACAGTATGACAGCATGTTTGCATCATTCATCTGTTTTGCATACACCGGGGCTCGGCGCATCATACTAACTGCATTGTACCTTCAATTCCAAATTGAATACATGATAGTTGTAGCATTTCATATACCATCTTAGAACAGCCGAGCCTGCTATAGTTGCATTTTGCATGTGTTGCATTAGGCATTTCTGTATACTTAGGATCATGCATGATTTCTAATGAAGTTTCTGTTTTGGCTTGGAGTACCCGGTAAGTTTTATGCTTTAGCATCCTTGCATGCGTGTGAGTGCTGCCATGAATAGCATGTTTACCATGAGGCTATGTGCTTATTTGATATAACTGCCTGAATGCCTGTGGGTGAAGGTTGGGTTATCTGAATTGGAATAAATCATCAAATGTTCTAAGCCTACCCGCGGGTAGCAAACCGTTTTCAAAAAAGCGAGCATGAGATGTTTTGTTCCAATTGGGACGACCGGGTCTATACTTGTATGTTGTGTGCATCACATAGTAACCTAGGCTAATAAACCGGAATAAGGACATACAAAGTTTTCAAAAATTGATATCATGGTTAGTAGAGGCCGGTCTATGACCGGGCGAGCGGGGGTGCTCACGAAGTGACCTTCCCCAATCGTACCCAAGTTCCCGAGCCGAGGCAACTTTGGTGATGACGGACACGTGGCCTTTTGGCACCGAGTCAGGGTTTCCTAAATTTCCCAAAATAAAATATTTAGGTGGCGACTCTGTATCTGGCAAAGCAGTCCATGTTTGGCACTTCTTTCAAAAAATCAGTTTTCCTAAAACGGTTTGCCAGATTCGGACTCTTTGGTTCAGACTTAGAACCGTGACTACGAAAAGTCGAGTCCGAGCTGTAGCGAGGTCCCCCCCGCGGGCTTGTTACAGTTTCTGGCGACTCTGCTGGGGATTTAGAGAGCTTGACTCGAACTCATGATATCTGTTTTTGACTACACTTGTGTGTTTCTTTGCATTGCATTTGCATTGGTGCGCCTAGGACACCGTGTTTGCCATCTGCTATTCCTGAACGGTTTGCCAGAGGCTTGTCTTGTCAAGGCATGACCATAAGGCTGACCGGTTGTGGGCTCTGCCAGTATGGGAACACAAACCCCGGTTTTACCGGGGCACCCTCTTTGACCATTCGACCTAGTGCATATTCGGATCCATAGTGACCGTTCCAAATTAGGACAGGTTGCTTACCCGTTTATAGGTTGTTTGAAACCGCTGCGTGCGTAGTGAAACCCTAGCTCCTGACAAAATAGGACAGGGAAACCCTACCCCAACATAGGGGTGTTTTGGCTCTCACTTATCTGTTATGTGCTTTAGAGTGCGTCTCTACAGGAATGCATGTATCAGTATATGAGTTTGAGTATCAAGCCTGCGGGCATCAGTTCAGTATTGACAACATCAAGCCTGCGGGCTTCAGTTCAATATTGGCAGTATCAGGCCTGCGGGCATCAGATCAGTATATGAGTTTGAGTATCAAGCCTGCGGGCTACGGTTCAATGTTGACAGCACCAGGCCTGCGGGCATCAATTCAGTATTATGGGTATCGGGCCTGCGGACATCAGCCAGTATTTGAGGATCGGCTATCTGCGGATATCAGATTCTGTTTTGGGGAACAGTGATACAGGGATAATAATCAGTGTTTGAGGGCAATGTGTATTTCAGCTTATTGACTGTGTGTTGATTATGCCCGACTGTGTGTCTTGCATTTTATTTTAAGCTGTTGTGCTGTCCGTTTATCTGTTTATTTATTTCCTTTTCGCTTTATTTATCTTTTGCTAGGTCAGTTTTAGCACGATTGCTTCCGACCCAACAGGCATTCCCCAAGCACCTTGGACACGAGGTCGTCGACTCCATCGATCTGAGGATCTAATCGACGGACAGCCAGTGTTCCATTCTCTACCCCCTGTTACAAGAAGGAAGCAAAGAAAGCGCAGTACATCTGAACTGAGAGCACCAGAACAGTGGTATCCCCCACCAGTGGACAGTTGGACTGAGATCCCCATTGAGACAAATCTGCCAGTAGTCCAGACAAATCGAAGCGGTATGACGACACCGACAGGAGTTGAGGAAATGATACGCCAAATGCAGGAAACTATGCGGGCCATGCAACAAGATGCTGTCCGCCGGGACGAGCTTGCTAAGCAACAAGCCGAGATTATGACCCAACAAGCTGAGCTTATCACCCGACTGCAACAACAGAGCACAGCATCTGCTTCACACCCAATTCCCCCTCCGGCCGGTGCCCCATTACCTGAGAAGGCTCCTGCTATTCAGGACGTTCCTCCAAACACCCAGAATACTGTACCAACTATTCAAAATCTGCAAGAGGACACGAATCTTCCAACGGGGCCAGCTCCGCCCCCGATTCCACCACAACTGTCCAAAGTCCATACACCCGAACACCCGGACTCTCCATCCGAGGTCGAGGTTGATCAAACAGCTCTGAAATTGAGCAAACTGGAGAAGCTTTTCAAAAAATCCCAAGGGGCTAAGGCTATGCCGGATATCGGAGATGGATATACCGAGGAGGCCGTAACACTCCCCGATAGATTCAAAATGCCACAAATCGACCGTTTTGACGGGACCGGCAACCCCATGGTCCATATCCGACTGTTTGCAGATGTTTTACGGCCAATGGGTCTAACACGACAACAGAAGCTCTCATTATTCGGCCAAACCCTGTCGGGTGTGGCCTCCCATTGGTACGCAAGATTATCAGATGAAGTGAAGAAGAATTGGGATGAGATGGCTGAGGCCTTTGTCACACAATATTCGTATAACACTCAGATCGAGATCACAACCCGTGATCTTGAAACGACGAGGCAAGAACCTAAGGAATCTTTCTCGGACTTTGTGATCCGATGGAGAGCAAAGGCGTCAACGATGACTCTAAGGCCCACTGACAGAGATCAAATTCGGATGATTGTGCGCAATCTCCACCCGAAGCTAATGCAAAGGATGATTGTGGCCCCCTTCCCTACTTTCGCAGATTTACATGATATGGGGGTGCAAATAGAAGATGCTATGAGACAAGGTCTGTTGGACCAGGACAGAGAACAACCGAGGAGAACCTTCAATCGCAACAACAATGCGGGCCCGAGTGGCGCTGCAAATACGAGAGCCTCGGAAGTTAGTATGGTCACCACCACTCCCCCTCCCCCTCCAAGGCCCACAACTGCCACACCGTTCTCCGGCGCATCCGGAAGCAACTCACAAAACAACCGATTCCAACCACGAGGCCAAAGAACCTTTACTCCACTATATATGCCTTTGACCAAGGTTCTGGGAATATTGATCAGAAAAAATCATTTAAAACCCCTGGAGCCAAAGCCATTACCGAATCCACTTCCCCCCTCTTACGACCCGTCAAGGTACTGCGCATACCATCAACAACACGGTCATGACACCGACCGTTGTTACAGATTGCGTCATGAGATTCAAGATCTTATCGACAAACAGGTGATCGCGCCTCCTGATAAACCCAATGTCACAACCAACCCTCTCCCACCACATAACCAAGCTCCTCCTCCCAAAAGAATTAACTTTATCCAGACTGGGGTCGCATCTTACGATCCCAGCATCTATATTACCCCCACCCACCTACCCAAGCCGGAGGTGCTCCTCCCCGATTGCGCTGATTTCTTGTGCATGGTGGACATCTCCAAAACCCAACCGGAATCGAGGGTGGTGACCGTCGAAGACAGGGTAGGGCAGATTTTGGGAGAGACTGAGTCTGTTGAATCTGGGACTGGGCAGAATTTTGCTGGGGGAGCCTATGATCCAAGCAAGTACATCCTATCAACGAGCCGAATTGGGCTAAGTGTAGAATTGCCAGAGACAGGAGAACTATGCATGATCTGGGGGGATGGATCTAGGCTATGGGCAGATGAGCCGACAACCGTAGAGGAGGACTTTGCTAACTTGCAATTTCTCGAGGACCAGGAACTGGGGGATGCGTCGATTAATTGGTACGATTATGAGGAATCAGAGGAGGCCACGGGATGGCTCGAAGACCAACCGGATGCAGTGGGGGAAGCCCAACCAGAACAAAGCCCGGTAGGGGCAGAAATATCAGTTGTGGCCGGAACGGCCGAGAATCAAGTTGTACCGCCGGAGAGCGCCGGTGTTGAGAATTCCGCTCAGGACATGGGCATTGTAGATACAGGAATCGTTAAACAACCAGCTGTACTGATGCAGTTAGAACAAGGAAAGTTTGAGGAAACTGAGAGAGCCAGAAAGGCAAAGGGCCCCGAGGGAACCGAAAGTGCTGTGTGCACGAAGACAAATAATGCTGCGAGCATATGGACAGAGAGCACTGAGAGTGCGAGTAGACCGGAGCCGGACAGATGTCTGTTGGCTGCCAGTGGAATGTGGTGGGAAGATGATGACTTGTGTCTTGCCCACACCGATGAAGACTGGGGGAATAACCAGCCGGATGATACTTGGTATCTTGATGAAGTGGACCATATGACAAGAAGTGGGCGGTACTTCAAGCCCCCACACCTGGACCAACCCGAGGCATCCGGGAAGGACAGAGAAGCGGAGAGACAAAAAGAGAAGCAGATTGAAGATGAAGCTGTGCTGAAACAGTTAAAGAAAATACAAGCGGATATCTCCATCTGGGGACTGCTAATGGCATCACGAGTACACCGGGAAGCTGTCCTATCCGCCATGGACAAGTCCAAACTCTCCATAGACACCACGCCTGAACAGCTGGTTGGGCTGGTTTTTCCGGGAGGAGGTTCCCCGGCATTAACCTTTTCGGACAAGGAGCTACCGCCTGAGGGCACAGGTCATAACAAACCTCTCTATATCTCTGTCGAATGTAGAGATAAGTGGATACCGGTGGTACTTGTTGATACCGGGTCTGCGATTAATGTCTGCCCGACCAGAACGGCATATGCAATCGGGTTAAAACCCGCGGACTTCGTTCCAACCACCCAAGTGATCAGAGCATATGACAATACCAGCAGAGAAGTGATGGGGACTGTTAAAATTCAAACCAAGGTTGGTCCAGGACAACACAGTGTCGAATTTCATATCTTGGACGTTCCCGCAACCTTTAACTTACTTTTG
The DNA here is from genome assembly GCF_055761805.1 of Camellia sinensis. Lineage (NCBI taxonomy): Eukaryota > Viridiplantae > Streptophyta > Magnoliopsida > Ericales > Theaceae > Camellia > Camellia sinensis. The sequence goes on from NC_138974.1 coordinate 120,484,292, forward strand.
GGGCGACCGTGGTTGCACCAGGTCAAAGCAGTCTCTTCCACTCTTCATCAAATGCTAAAATACCCTCACGGGAAAGGGGTAGCGATCGTTTTTGGGAATTCATCAATCCATCCGCCGCCGGAAGTGTCTACACCTGTCTTAGAAATCGAGCACGGCACGGAGGATGTGTTTTTGTCGGGGTTCACTTTGGCCGAGGCTCAAGTGGTGCAGAATGTCATGGCTGCGAATGAGGGCATGTATGTTAGTGCTCAATCTATATACCTCATGAACAAGCTAAAACATACCCCTGGGATGGGATTAGGGAGAAGTGGCCGGAAGGGCGTCTCAGTATTGGCCGAAGTGCCACACAACCCCCACGCCTTTGGACTGGGTTATCTGCCCACCAAGGAGGATTGGGTGAGGAAAGGAAGAGAAATGGCCGGAAGGGCCAGAGCGAAGAAGGCCGGGAAGCCATTTGATTTAATGCACAGGCCCATCTGGGGTACCCTAAACGGACGCTTCGTCCGGGAGGAGGAAGATTTTCCATTCTGCGGCTTCCCGGAGCCATGGCTAAACGTGGAGGGGAGGCGTGTGCCTGGTTTTGAAATCTTCTTCGACATACAATTATCTGGGGATGACGTTGCCGAAGCGCAGACAGACCCACCAACTGAGGTTGAGCAATGTGAAGCAGTGGATCCTGAGAGTACAGAGCTTGAAATGGGGGTAGCACTGGCGAGTCTACTATCAGATCCTCCGATCAGCCAAGAGTGCTTGGGGGATAACTCTTCGGTTTCTGTGATTGGAGATGAAATAGCTGCAGGCTTTCCAGCGCCGATCTTGGATGCATCTATCGCACCTTCTCTCATCTGGCAATATGAAGAAGGCTTTTTATCTAACAGTTCCGGGTCAGGTAGTGAGCCGGAATCCGATTCTACCGAATCTTGTGCGTCAGAATCAGATTCCAGCTCGACTGAGTCTGAGTCCGGTATTCCTGGGAGTGATAACCCGGATACCACAGTCCTGTCTAGGTCGTCTTTTTCATTCTCTTTTGAGTCTGTTGTAACAGAGGAATCTGACGGCTTGGAAGTATTTAATGAGAATGATGTGGATGTGGTTTCCGAGTATTTTTCTGTGCCTTTGATTTATTGCTTAAATCAGAATTTTCAAAATTTTGATGAAAACAGCGAGGAAGAAATTCCTCCAGTTTTGCAACGATTAATTGATCAAGAGCAGGAAAGATTTGTTAAACCTTTAATGGATGAAATCACTACTGTGAATGTTGGTACTGAGAAGGACCCGCGGCTGGTCCAGATCGGGTCCACGTTGTCTTCAGAGGAACGCGAGCGCTTAGTCGCTTTATTAAAAGATTTCAAAGATGTTTTCGCGTGGTCCTATGAAGACATGCCTGGAATCGATCCTGAGATTGTACAGCACCGGATCCCTCTTGATCCAGAGGCCCGCCCTGTCAAACAGAAACTCAGAAGGATTCGCCCGGACTGGGCCCTCAAGATTAAGGAAGAGGTCACCAAGCAAATTGACGCAGGGTTCCTGCTGGTATCTGAATATCCAACTTGGTTGGCCAACATAGTTCCGGTGCCGAAGAAGGATGGCAAAATTCGGGTCTGTGTAGACTTCAGAGATTTGAACAGGGCCAGTCCGAAGGACGACTTTCCTTTGCCGCACATCGATGAATTGGTGGATCTCACGGCAGGACACGCCTTGCTTTCGTTTATGGATGGTTTCTCAGGCTATAATCAGATAGTGATGGCACCCGAAGACCGGGAGAAGACTGCGTTCACTACCCCGTGGGGGACATACTGTTATCGAGTGATGCCATTCGGGTTGAAGAATGCTGGAGCTACGTATCAACGGGCAGCAACTACAATATTGCATGATATGATCCATAAGGAGGTCGAGGTGTACGTGGACGACATGATTGTCAAGTCCAAAGATAGAGAGGGCCACTACACCGCCTTACAAAAATTCTTTCAAAGGATCAAAGAGTTTCGGCTGCGGCTGAATCCCCAGAAATGCACGTTTGGTGTTACAGCAGGGAAGATGCTAGGGTTTCTGATTACACAAAGGGGCATCGAGGTCGACCCTTCCAAAATCAAGGCCATCTTAGAAATGCCACCACCAAGGACTGAAAAGGAGGTGCGAGGCTTTCTAGGTAAAGTGCAATTCATAAGACGGTTTATTTCTAAATTAACCTTGACTTGTGAACCACTTTTTGGTCTCCTGAAGAAAGGAAAGAAATTCCAATGGGACGGCCGATGTCAAGCAGCTTTTGAGCAGATCAAAGAGTACCTACAGAACCCACCCGTGTTGTCACCACCAGAGCCGGGGAAACCGTTGATACTATACCTTTCAGTAACTGAGACCACCATGGGCTGCATGCTCGCGCAGGAGTCAGAAGACAGAGTGGAAAGGGCCATATACTATCTGAGCAAAAAGATGCTGGATTACGAGACCCGCTATACGCCGCTGGAGAAGGCTTGTTTGGCCTTGGTATGGGCAACCAGGAAGCTGCGGCACTACCTGTTAGCCCACTCAGTAATGTTGGTTTCACGTTTAGATCCCATCAAATATCTCTTCGAGAAACCAGCACTTACGGGTAGGCTAGCTCGTTGGTTGCTGTTGCTCTCCGAATTTGATTTGAAGTATGTAACGCGCAAGTCAGTAAAAGAGAGAGCGGTAGCGGAGTTCCTTGCCGACCACCCGGTTGAGGGGGATGAAACGGTTGAGTATCTATTCCCAGATGAAGTTATTCTGCACGTCGAAGATGAAACCTGGACAATGTACTTTGACGGAGCGTCAAACCAGTATGGGTATGGGATAGGGGTGTTGCTGATAGCGCCTGATGATTCCCGTATCCCTTTAGCATTCAAGCTCCGGTTCAAAGTTTCCAACAATGAGGCAGAGTATGAGGCATGTATTGCTGGCCTGGAAGCAGCCCTAGAATTAGGGGCAAGACGGCTGGACGTCATTGGGGACTCGAACCTTGTTGTGTCTCAAGCAAAAGGAGATTGGAAAGTCAAAGAGGAAAGGATGATAATCTACCACCAAACCTTGGATCTGCTAATTCCTCGGTTTGAGAAGCTAAATTTCACCCATCTCGTAAGAGAGAACAACAGGTTCGCAGATTCACTAGCAACTCTATCTTCTATGATAGACATCCCGTCCGGAGTCCAGATGCGTCCAGTCATTATTGATCAGAAGTTCGTGCCGGCATACGAGTCGATTTCCGCCATAGATGAGGTTCAAGACGGCAACCCCTGGTACTACGACATCTGGAACTTCTTGGAAAAGGAGACATATCCACTAGGGGCAAATGCCAAGGATAAGAGGGCTGTCAGAAGAATGGCTGCTCAGTTCGTTATCTGCGGGGAAAAGTTGTACAAAAGGGGTCATCTGGGAATGCATAAGCTCTGCGTAGAAGCTGAAGAGTCAAAACGCCTGATGGAAGCCATCCATGGGGGAGAGTGCGGTGCACACATGAATGGAGTGATGCTGGCCAGAAAGATCCTCAGACAGGGCTACTACTGGTCAACCATGGAGGAGGATTGCATTGGTTTTGTTCGGCGATGCCACAAATGTCAAATTCATGCGAATCGCATGAACATCCCGCCGTCAAAACTGTACAACATGACTTCACCGTGGCCTTTTTCAGTCTGGGGAATTGACGTGATCGGAGCTGTTACCCCGAAGGGGTCAAACGGGCATGAGTTTATCCTGGTAGCGATAGATTATTTTACAAAGTGGGTCGAAGCCCAGTCATACGCGGTGTTGAAGGCGTCGCACGTCGCAAAGTTCATCAGGAACAACATCATCTGTCGCTACGGGGTGCCAAACGAGATAATTTCAGATAATGGTTCCCACTTCAAGAAAGAAGTGATAGATTTGTTGGAGAAATACAATGTGGCTTTCCATAAGTCATCTACATACAGGCCGCAGACCAACGGAGCAGTTGAGGCCGCCAACAAGAATATCAAGCGTATACTACAGAAGATGGTGGAAACCTATCGAGATTGGCCAGACAAGCTGCCATTTGCTCTGTGGGGCTACAGGACTTCAATCAGAACTTCTACTGGAGCAACTCCATATTCATTGGTCTATGGAATGGAGGCTGTTCTACCCATTGAGATTGAGGTTCCATCGTTACGAGTACTGGCTAAATGCCAGATAGCCGAGGCAGATTGGCAGCAAAGCAGATTCGAAGAACTCATGCTCTTTGATGAAAGAAGGCTGAAAGCACTGTACCACATCCAAGGCTATCAACGCAGAATCGCCCGGGCTTTCAACAAGAAGGTTAAGTCCAGGAATCTGAAAGAAGGAGATTTGGTGCTCAAAGACAACCGAGCTCCCATCCACGACCCAAGGGGCAAGTTCAAACCCAATTGGACTGGTCCTTACATCATCAAAGCTATCTGGTCAGGTGGAGCTGTGGTTCTGATGGATCTAGATGGCTTGGAGTTCTCACAACCGATCAATATGGACAAGTTGAAGAAATACTATCCTTGAGAGGCTCGCTAGGCCGAAAACCCGAAAGGGCGACCTAGGCAAAATTCAGAGCACAAAAAAATAGAAAATATAAAAACTGAGCTCGCAAGGTTGAAAACCCGCAAAGGGCGGCCTTGGCAAAAGTTAGAGCGCAAAAGGAGAGTGAAAATACTCGAGTGAACCTCAGCCTGAACTACGTAAGGCTTGATTCCTATCTTTGGGATACGTAGGCAGCTTCGTCTTGAAGTTCAGCCATAAACTTTTCCCCGATCAACTTTGTCCATCTTGATCATCTCAGTCATCTTTATCCATCAGCATTTATCGTGATCTCCGGTACAGTGCTGTTCAAACTAGGGGCAACTTTCCGTTGCCGCGACGGTGCAAAGTTACTCAGACTAGGGGCAACTTTCCGTTGCTGTGCAGTGCCGCATTGTTCTTCAGACTAGGGGCAACTTTCCAGTTGCGGGGATCTGGGGTTGTGCATCTCAGTGACAGATCTCCGGCGTGTCCAATTCTGATCCACATCGAAAATAGTTTTGAAAAGTTTTAATAAAAGTTGACTTTGTTCAAATCAATCTTTTTACGACTTAGACCATTTTTGGACCAAAAGTGGAAAATTTTCAGTATCATAACTTTCAATTTCATTGATTTCAAAATAGAGTTCTCCTGCTCTTGCATTACAATCGAAGTTGCTTATTTTAGTACATTCATAAAGAAAACTTGAAAATGCTAAATAAGCAATAAATTTGGGGCATAGTTGAATCAAGTATCTCTGTGTCCCCTCCCGGAGCTGGACGGAGCATCTGATGCCAAGCTGGGCCCAACTTGTGCCTCCTCATTGAGCCAATCCAAGCACTCATCGGACAAAGTACAACTGAAAGTGGAAGCAGGGGCTAGGAGCTCTCTAGTCCTCTATGCCGTGGCATATCGGGCAAGTTGTGCACCCCGGACCGGGAAAGCAGCTGGATACTCAAGCCCCTCCGGTGGGCAAGTCTGATCATGGCCAAATTGACGCAGGAACCGGAATGGAAAATAGAATACGCAGTGGGTTAGACCAACCAACTGAATCCCTGTCAACCGAGACATACTATAGCTCATTGCCGGGAGGTTGAGCCAAGGACAACGCCAAGCAATGCCGTCTGCGGACAAATTGCACATCCAATCGAACCACCACCTTTCGTCAAGAGCATTGACAAGGCGCTGCCGAAAGAAGTAGCCTCGAGCTGAATAAGCCGAGCAAGAGTCCACAACCTGCAATTTATCCATTAACCATACCTAGGGGAGGGATGGAAAATGAGAGAATAAAGAATAGAGAGATGTATGATGAGAGAAAAGTAAGACAAGGGTTTTGAGAGAAAAATCGAGCCTGAGGGTCGAGTGATGCGAGCAGATATATATGTAAGGACGGGTGGGAAACATTACCTGCAGCAGCAGTGGACTCCCAGCAAACCTAGTCGCCTCCCGGCGATAGACAGAATCTAAGCCCATCAATGTCTCGGCCAAGGTCATGGCAATACAGCTCTTTCCTTCTCTCAAACCTTGGGCGACTTCAATCAGGGAACGCTAGCCCCGCCGAAGCCCGAGGAAAGCAGAAAGTGAGACAACAAACATAAGCAGAGGGCGTGTTGCCGGAAACCCTGCCAATAATGGTTGCTGCGGTCACCGGCGTCGGAAAAACGATGGATCAAGTCGAGGATGTCCAACTCTCCACTGCAGATCAGAGATCGAGCGTCATGCGCTGTGAGCCCACACATCCGCCCTAAAGCCTGGGCATGACCAAAACGGAGCTGGGGCAAGATCACTTCAGAGCACTCAGACTCCATCAAAACCTGAAAATCTTCGAAAGTGGGGCACATCTCTTGGCCGCCAAAGCTAAAAACATGCGTCACTGGATTCCAGAACCTTGCCGCGGCATGGAGAAAAGGAAGATGTAACGAAGTACGGCTCAGTGTGAATAGTGCATTCAAGCCAAAACCCCGGAAATTCAATTTTTCCGAGCCATCTAGAGAAGAAATCCAAGATGTGACATTTTCTGCGAGAAACGCCTCCATCTTTGGCTAAAACTAAGATGAAATGAATGTTCCCGAAGTTGAGGCTTTTATAGAAGGAAAGACACTATTCACGGGGACACGTGTCGAAAATCTGGAGGCTGCAGAACTGAATGGTCGGCCAGCTACCTTTTCTGGCTGGCCAGCCATTTACTTTTTGCAGAAATGGCCGGCCAGCTGTCTCTCTCCACAAAAATGGCCGGCCGGCTCCCAGAGATGGCCAGCAATGCTGCAGTGTATCTCCTTGGCCCTGTTTTACTCTTCGAGGGAAAGTTCCAAACATTTCCATGCAACGGGAGAGTCAAAGGCCTTCATTTCGGATGCGTTCCGATGCCCAGATCGTCAGAAGTACACTTTGTTGTGGCTGAGTTTTGTTTATCGAGTTGTTGTTTTTGCTTATCGAGTTGTTTGTCGAGCGGACGTATTTCGTGTTGTTGAGTCATTGCTCTCTGTTTAAGCAATTTTTGTTAAAGTCTTGTTTATTTGCGTTGTTGCATTTTGCTTATCGAGTTGTAAACTTGCTAAAGATTCTGTTATATCTTAGTAAGTTGAGTTGCTTAGTTTGTTGCGTCGGTTCACTACCTGACTTGGTAATTACACAATGCACATTACCATTCAATTTCATCCTTGTGCAAAATATATGATGCGATACGATGCTAAAAGTTCAAAATACAAACACCTTTCCAAAAGCTATTTCATTTCATCATGCTTTACAACAAACAAAGGTACAAGTTTTACAAAAAATAAATAAAGAAAATAAAACTGCCTAACAATGTGCAAAGTGCTACAAACTACTAGTAAAAGAAAAATAAAGCAGGAAATAGCAACATCAAAATCCTCGGGAGCGGGAACGAGAAGCACGCCTCGTCCTCTTTTGCGGGACGACCTCCACACCACCATCTGAGTCGGAGCTGTCATCCTCAGGATCCTCCTCAGTCTCGCCTCTGTTCCCCGAGCCAAAACCGGAGCCTCCCTCCTCAACAGATGTCTCGAACTGACGGTCGGTAGCCTCCTCCTCCTCCTCATCAGGCTCCACCTCCACAACATGAGCCCTGCGTCTGCGGACAGGCCCTCCTCGAGCTCCTCGATAAGGCCTAGATGGCCCGGCTCCTCGGGAAGGCCGAGATGACCCCACCCCCTGAAAAGGCTCAGATGGCCCAGCTCCCCAATGAGGCCCTGGTGGCCTGGCCTGTGGCTGACCGGACCATGAAGGCATCTGAAAACAAAGAGTCCGATTCAAATACATCAGTCCAAATGTATACGTCAGACGCAAATACAAGCAAAGGCTACATGAAATGGGTGCATGTAAATACAGAATATAAGTGGGGTGTGTGTCAGATATGCTCTACACAAATAATCTATCGATGCAATAGAAATCAGCATGTCATCAGAAGTATGATAAATGCCAGAAAACTGAAGGGTACCTGAATGCCCGCGACAGACAACTGTGCCTCCCTGCGCAGGACCATGCCCTCGAGTGTGGCCACCAGTCCAACCACCTCCTCTATGTACCCTCGCGATGGCTGCAAAAATGAGCTCATAATCATCAGTAAACAGAAGAGTGTCTAAACATCTGAATGATGAATGAAAAGTGGAGCATACCGACGGTGAGTCCGGATCAATGGCGTATCGATCACTGGGCATCGGAGGCTCTAGTGGGATCGGGGTCGGAGAGCTAGCCCCATACTGCCACGCCATCAACTCAGTCGGAATATCTGGCCATCCCAGATGAGGATGAATCGACGGGGTCGGAGGAAACGGTTTACTCCCACCTCTAGATGTGCCAGCCCTGCTAGAAGAAGGGATATCTGTAGCTCGAGCCCGAGCCTGGTCCGAGGATGACATACCGGCAGGTCTCATCATCGGAATACGAGCTTCTGTCAATGGAGGCATCAAATATATGTGACGGTAGGTGGCGTAGTCCCCCTCCGCAACATATAGCAAAGCATCACTGCCCAGCATGGCGCCGACTACCTCTGAGTAAGAGAGCCCGTCAGCGGTCCGCATACTAGCTGGAGGTACTGCGGGAACATCCTGAGAAAGATACCCCCGTACCTGGCGCAGAAAGCGCTCCCCCAGGAACCAGACCCTGCCAACCGGCCCTTCGAGCAGGACCCTGTACTGGGAGATGCCTGACGCTCCGGTATACTGAAGTCGGAGATCATCACCCAGGGGCGCCCAAGGCTGCCATGTAATCTGCGGATGATAAATGCATAAACCAATCAGAAATCGAGAATATACAGAGCAAATCAAAGATGAAAATGAAAAGAACTGAAAGTTCTGGAGTACCTCTGAGTGTCGCACAGTGTCGAAGTACTGTCGCAGGCGAACGAGGGTCTCTCGAGGCCTCGGCCGGTGCGGACCCTCGAATATCAATGAATATGGGGTCACGGGAATCCCCACCACCTCCAGCTCTGGGGCTAATGATGGGAAGTATACATAAACCCATAGCTGAGAAAAGCAATGCAGAATGTAAGTACGAAATGCTGAGAGCAAAATACAGACTGTAAAAGTGCGTTGTGTGTGCAATGTACAAGTAATGAGAAGCAGAAATGTAAATCAAGGGGACAGAAAGTACCTCCCAAGCTCTCCAGTAGCCACCAAGCAAATCGCCCCGCCCGCGGGAGGTCGCGCTCATATAAAAATAAAGGGTAGCCAGGCCGGCGCCACCCCAATCATATCTATGGACCTGTGATAGGTCGACTAGAGCGCTCAGCAGATATAGCCCAATGGTGTTCCCTCTGTCGGCGAACAGGGTAGTTCCGAAGAGGAACATCAGGAAACCACGGGCGTACTGCTCCGTCTCCTCGGGACTCTCAGGCACCATCTCCGCCCGCCGGAAATGGGAAGAGAACCAAGTGTATCTGACTCTCCCTGAAACCCTATCAACGGGTGGGCAAGCCCCCAACAAATACATCCAGGCGGCCTCCCACTCGCCCATATCCTCGTCGTAAGGAATGGACCAACCTCCGACGTCTAAACCGGTCAATACAGCGAAATCAAAAGGGGTCATAGTCATGTCCCCGGTAGCAGAGAAATGGAAGGAATTGGTGGTGTCCCACCATCTCTCTACCAGAGCTGCCATCAAGGTCCTCCTGGCAGGACAACGTGACAACCCGGTACAGAAGGGTCCAAATCCTGCCAGATCCACTAAGTCTCTGACGCCCTCCGGGAGCTCAACATACCAATCCCGCGCCATGGTGGAACCATATCCTCGCACACTGCGGGAACAAGCCTGCATTCAGAATGAATATATGTGTCAACAATGAGATGAAATGGGCTGTGTGCCAATGAGATGGAATGGGCTGTGTGCCAATGAGATGAAATGGGCTGTGTCAACAATGAGATGAAATGGGCTGTGTGCCAATAAGATGAAATGGATTGTATACCAATGAAGTGAAATAAGCTACATGCAAATTCTATCTACCTGAGCTGCGTGTTCAGAAAATTTGAATTTTGGGCTGCGTGTTCAACTTTCAGTTAATTTTTAGGCTGCGTGTTCACTATCTACCTGGGCTGCGTGTTCAGAAAATTTGAATTTTGGGCTGCGTGTTCAACTTTCAGTTAATTTGTGGGCTGCGTGTTCACTATCTACCTGGGCTGCGTGTTCAGAAAATTTGAATTTTGGGCTGCGTGTTCAACTTTCAGTTAATTTGTGGGCTGCGTGTTCACTATCTACCTAGGCTGCGTGTTCAGAAAATTTGAATTTTGGGCTGCGTGTTCAACTTTCAGTTAATTTGTGGGCTGCGTGTTCACTATCTACCTGGGCTGCGTGTTCAGAAAATTTGAAGTTTGGGCTGCGTGTTCAACTTTCAGTTAATTTGTGGGCTGCGTGTTCACTATCTACCTGGGCTGCGTGTTCAGAAAATTTGAATTTTGGGCTGCGTGTTCAACTTTCAGTTAATTTGTGGGCTGCGTGTTCACTATCTACCTGGGCTGCGTGTTCAGAAAATTTGAATTTTGGGCTGCGTGTTCAACTTTCAGTTAATTTGTGGGCTGCATGTTCACTATCTACCTGGGCTGCGTGTTCAGAAAATTTGAATTTTGGGCTGCGTGTTCAATTTTCAGTTAATTTGTGGGCTGTGTGTTCACTATCTACCTGGGCTGCGTGTTCAGAAAATTTGAATTTTGGGCTACGTGTTCAACTTTCAGTTAATTTGTGGGCTGCGTGTTCACTATCTACCTGGGCTGCGTGTTCAGAAAATTTGAATTTTGGGCTGCGTGTTCAACTTTCAGTTAATTTGTGGGCTGCGTGTTCACTATCTACCTGGGCTGCGTGTTCAGAAAATTTGAAGTTTGGGCTGCGTGTTCAACTTTCAGTTAATTTGTGGGCTGCGTGTTCACTATCTACCTGGGCTGCGTGTTCAGAAAATTTGAATTTTGGGCTGCGTGTTCAACTTTCAGTTAATTTGTGGGCTGCGTGTTCACTATCTACCTGGGCTGCGTGTTCAGAAAATTTGAATTTTGGGCTGCGTGTTCAACTTTCAGTTAATTTGTGGGCTGCGTGTTCACTATCTACCTGGGCTGCGTGTTCAGAAAATTTGAATTTTGGGCTGCGTGTTCAATTTTCAGTTAATTTGTGGGATGTGTGTTCACTATCTACCTGGGCTGCGTGTTCAGAAAATTTGAATTTTGGGCTGCGTGTTCAACTTTCAGTAAAATTGTGGGCTGCGTGTTCACTATCTATCTGGGCTGCGTGTTCAGAAAATTCGAAGTTTGGGCTGCGTGTTCAAATTTCAACTATTGTGGGCTGCGTGTTCACTATCTATCTGGGCTGCGTGTTCAGAAAATTCGAAGTTTGGGCTGCGTGTTCAAATTTCAACTATTGTGGGCTGCGTGTTCACTATCTAAATCTGGGCTGTGTGTTCACTTTCTAATGTGGGCTGTGTGTTCGCAATTAATTGATTGAACTGAGTGTTCAAGAATTCAAGTATTGAGGCTACATGTTCAAGATATAAGCAAAGTACTATGTCATAAGCTAAACAGCATGTTCAAGCATGGCAAAAGTGCGAAATGTAAAATACAGAAGATGAGGAAAATACCTCTCGGGCATCGTGAGAGAGATGCTGCTCCGGCTCTCTGAGAAGCAGATCCATGGGTGCTCGCTCGTCAAAACTGGTAAAGTGACGGAAGACGGCACGAGGGAGGACGTGCGCTGCCGGACGATACCTCTCGGGAATGAAAGGGCGAGTCCTCGGAGGTAAAGTCATAGGATCGAAATCGTCCCCGGCACCCGGAAAACCTCCACCGTGAGGAGAATTGCCCGCCATTTTCAAGAATCTGCAAAAGGGGAGCAAAAATGAGCAAAATGAGCAAAAATTATAAAAAGTCAACAAAAGTCAACTCCCGAGAAAATCTTCCAAATATTAAGGCAAACTTACCTCAAGTGGTGAAAATGCGAAAAGAAGCTTCGAAGTCGGGATTTAATCGCTCCAAAGTGCTTAAAACTGAGTGTTTTTGCCAAAATAATTTGCGCGGGGCGTTGGAAAATGCCCGTGAAACTCAAATCTGGAGAGAAAAGTGTTGAAAGAGGCAAGAAATGAAGTGAGGTTCGGCTGCCATTTATAGGCCTCAAGCCTTGGGTGAAAAGGCATGCAAAAAGGAGGGAAAAAGACCAAAATGCCCCTGGGAAAAGGGCACGGCCGGCCGGCCTCTTTTTCTAGCTGGCCAGCCATCTGCTTTTTACAGAAATGGCCGGCCAGCCATTAGCTTTTGTGGAAACCGGTTGGCCACCTCCCCCTGGGAAGATAAACGGCCGGCCATCATCCCCACATGCTCACCTAGCTCTCTGCAAATTTTGAGGAAGATCGGAGTTCCCGGGACCTGAAAAAGTTCAAGAAAAGTACACTTCCGGTCGCGAAATTGCTCCGTCGGGACTTCGGTTTCAAGTTCTGACATGAGTCTCATCATCATTCATCGAAATCAAAGCGTATCCTTTTTGAATGAGTTGTAACCTTTCAAAGAAGCAGATCGGAGGCCGCGATTGAGTTATCTTCGCCGAAACACGCTTTTCCGTACTCGTTGTTTCATGACAAATGAACACCCTGTTTCATGCTCGTTTGTACTATCATGCACATTAATCTTGCATTCTCATAGGCATACTCACATTGTCATTTCTTGATATTTGTATACCTCAGTGTTTGAGCATGCGTTGTCACGCATGTTCCGTTTTTGCATTGCGATGCATTCACTCACCGGCACTGCGCGTGTCGAACTTTCGAAATCACATTAAATATGTGTTGTTAGCATATTGTACTTGCTGCAATTTCTCTCTTTTGCAGGCACGATATTGTATGTACGGTTCAATTGAGGCTGGTGCGACCAGACGAATCGCGCAGGTATCGTATCTCCTCCGTGTGAGACGTGGCGGGGATTGAATAATCCTCCGCATCCTTAACTGCATGAAATGTAGTTTTTGCTTTGCATTCTTGCTTAAAACTGTTGCATCTATTTGCGAATACTTGCTTCATTACAGCTTGCTGCATTTGCATGATCATTGGGTTACCTTCGGCTTCTTGCATAACATTTGCATTTTGCCCCCTGCCTGCGGGCATGCCTGCGGGCACATCTTTGTTTATCCTGTATGTTTGTCTGAGTCTTCGGCCTTGTCAAAAATGGGTCGTCTCTGGGCTTTGACATTCACTCCCGTCATTTATGACTTCCGAGTTCTGTCAAAGAGGGGCAACTGTAGACACCCCATTTTTGACCGACCTTAAGACTCAGACGTCACCAATTGAGCGCTTGGTGATGTTGCATAATGTGCTTGTTCAGAAGTTTCAGAGTCGCGGCCGTGAGCCCTGCCTCCGGGCTTCCGAACCCTTTTCTGTGCCTTGTCTCGGTTTGCGAACCAGACTCGGTTTTCTCTGTTTCTTTTCCTGAGGGGAGGGAGAGGTCTCGTAGGCCATCTCTCAATGTCCGTAGGCTACATTCGGTGGCCGTAGGCCATTTTTCCCATTTCGGAGTCTGGTTCCCGATTTTCGGAGCCGTCAGGCCGTGTGCCTCGGTTCGGGACCGCTTAACCATCTCCTATTGCTCTGATTTTTGGCATACATCTTATTTTCTCTCTTTTGAGGGACACTGGGGGCTGAGAAACCCACTTCGAGGTCGAATACCATTTTCGGTGCTTAACAGCCCATTTTCGGGACCCCGAACTGCGTGTTTTGGCCCCGGAACGTTCGTTTTGCAACGGTTTTTGTTCATTTTTGGCAGGTACCTCTGTTTTATCACGAGGAAGGTCACTGAAGGGTGGGAGGCTAGAAAATGTTGCAACAGCCAGATATCTCTCCTCCGGAGCCTCCCGGCGCCCGTTTTTCCAACTTCTGGGCTAATGTTGAATACCTTGGAGCTAATGTTGTCAACTTTCAACCGCATATCTGTGATCTACACACTTGAGAGGCCACTAAAAGTTGGTGGCCGGCCATTAAGGTCACCTGACCCTTTTGACCCCTTTCTTCCGGGCTAATGTTGAACCCCTTGGACCTTTTTTCTTGAACTTTCAACCACATATCTGTGATGTACACACCTGAGAGGCCCTTAAAAGTTGGTGGCCGGCCATTAAGGTCAATTGACCCTTTTGAACCCCTCTTTCCGAGCCAATGTTGAACCCCTTGGACCCACTTTCTTGGAATTTTAACCACATGGTTGTGATCTACAGACATAGGGGTACCTTTCCAGTATCTGGCCGGCCAGAAAATCACCTTGACCCTTTTGACCCCTAGCCGGCCGGCTAGGGGTGTGGCTGGCCGGCCACCTCCAGCAAAAGTAACAGGCCGGCCTGCTTCCTCGCACTGTGCCCTTTACAGCTGTTGGGCAATATCCCCCAGATATTTTCTGTATCCGGGGGATATTTTGTGGGGGAGTTTTACCCTCCTTCTCCCCCACCTTTTACACCCCCTTTTGATCCTTATAACCAGCTGGTGGCCTCCTATACAAGGGTTAGAAAAACTCTCCTTCAAGCTTCCATAGCCAACTCCATCTTCTTCTTCTTCAATTCTTCAAAAACCCTAAGTCCCTTAACCTCCATTCCTTCTACACCACCAAGCTCTACCACCACCATCTCATTTCCAGCAGCAAGGAGGGATTCTTGAAGGCTAAAGAAGCTGCAAATCCATCCAAGAAGCAACAAAAGCTTGAATCTTCAAGGGTAAGTTACACTTTTACCCTTTTGAACCTTTTTCTTGATCTATTTCTAAACCCCACTTCTTTTTGGTTTCAAGCTCCGGCCCTAACTGAAAAGGGCCATCTTTTGAGCTCACCTTCACTTCTCATTAAGGGCTCAACCGTGTTTGAGCCCTCCATAATACACTTGCTTCATTGACCATCTTGTATGTCATAGTTTTGCATGCTATTTTTGACCCATGAGAAATTTATTTTCGAGCATGTTGTAAACTGATATAAGGCTTATTTTGAGCCCCTCTTCAACATTGGAGAAGGGCTCAACCTTGTTTGATGTCTCCATGTGTCACTTGTAGTTCAACCCCTTATTTGGCCCCATTTTTTGCATAAATTGATAGCCCTCTTTGCTTCTGTTTTTGGACCTTGGTCCGAACTGAAAGTGGTCTTATTTTGGCCTATAATTCATGTTTCATTCACATTTTTTTCCTTTTTGGTGATTATTTTATATACTTCATGTTATAGCACCTTTTGAGCCTTGTTTTGCATCACTTTTTTAGCATATTTGTATACTGATTTTGAGGCTGCCATATACTGTAAATGTTCATATTTTTGGTCCATCTTCAGTGTTGTAGAAGGAAATTTTTCAGTTTGGGTTTTTTTTATACCACTTGCTTCATTACCCCTCTTTTGGCCCCTATTCTTGCATGCTATTTTTCCCCTACCTTTGCTTGCTGTTTGGCCTTGTTCATAACTGTGAAAGTGCATCTTTTGGGACTGTCTAGCTTCTGTCTTTGTATTGCATGTCCATATTGTGCATGTTTAGCATAGTTATAGGCCATTTCGGATGTCTAAATCCGCATTTCGGGACAATTTCATACATTTGGTATCATTTCGCTACATTTCGGGACTGTTTTCCCCCATATTTTGTTGCTGAAATTCCATTAGCATGCTTGCATATCATTTTTGCCATTTCATATCATTTTGTCACCGCCTCGGTTTGCGTGCCCGTGTGCACGCATTTCGAGGCACTCTATGTCTACCACCGGCATCCGATGTGAGTGTGGCTGAGGCTCACTCATGTTGGTATAAGCCCATTTGTCATTTCCATGCCATTTCATATCATTTTGTCACCGCCTCGGTTTGCGTGCCCGTGTGCACGCATTTCGAGGCACTCCATTTCTGCCACCGGCATCCGATGTGAGTGTGGCTGAGGCTCACTCATGTTGGTATAAGCCCATTTGTCATTTCCATGCCATTTCATATCATTTTGTCACCGCCTCGGTTTGCGTGCCCGTGTGCACGCATTTCGAGGCACTCCATTTCTGCCACCGGCATCCGATGTGAGTGTGGCTGAGGCTCACTCATGTTGGTATAAGCCCATTTTTCATTTTCATGCCATTTCATCATTTCTGTCATCGCCTCGGTTTGCGTGCCCGCGTGCACGTACTTCGAGACAACTCATTTTCATCATTTCTGTCATCGCCTCAGTTTGCGTGCCCGTGTGCACGTACTTTGAGGTAACTCATTTTCATCATTTCTGTCATCGCCTCGGTTTGCGTACCTATGTGCACGTACTTCGAGGCAACTCATTTTCATCATTTCTGTCATCGCCTCGGTTTGCGTGCCTGTGTGCACGTACTTCGAGGCAACTCATTTCCATCATTTCTGTCATCGCCTCGGTTTGCGTGCCTGTGTGCACGTACTTCGAGGCAACTCATTTTCATCATCTCTGCCATCGCATCGGTTTGCGTGCCCGTGTGCACGCATTTCGAGACATCTCGTTTCATTTGCATTTGTTATTTTCTCGGTTTGCGTGCCCGTGTGCACGCATTTCGAGGCATGTCTTTTCATAGCATCTGTGTATGTTAAGATTGCATCTTAGTGGCATTTCACGCATATCATGCATATTGCATCGTGTCCGGAATAGGGGTTAGTCCGGGCATGGGAAACGAGGTACATTTCGTACTCCGAGTGACGGAATGTGCCCCAATTCCCCAGTCACCGACACTCCGGATTACCCATGATGGAGTTAGGTTTTAGCTGTAGTTTCATATGCATCCATCCTATATTGAGTTGTGCATTTCGACTCCTCGGCCATCATGCCTCGGTATGCGTGATTGGTGGCACGAGGATCGAGACATGCATATATTTGTGCAAATACATTGCTATGCCCCTTTCCTGCTCTCTGTTGCAGCAAAACGCAGAATCAGCGACTTTTTGGGACTTGGCACGCATTTCAAGAACAGGTGTAAACAGAGGCTAATTGGGGCATTCCGGTGGATTTCCGCGCAAGACAACCCGGACATGCATCATCCATCAGAAGCAAGACGGTCCCTGGCTTGCACGCCAGTTTTATTTGCTTTCATAGCTAATTTATTAATTAGAAATTTGTAATATTTCAGACTGTAATATTCTTTTATTCGGGACTGTAATATTTGGACTGTATATTTATTCGGTCCCTCCGAGTGAGGGCACAACTGTAATAAGTGTGCGTGAGTGTGATGTATGTCTTCCAACCCCACGTCTTTCTTCCCTTTTATTTATCCGCTTATGATGGTTAGATTAGGGCATGTTTAAATTAGCATACAGTATGACAGCATGTTTGCATCATTCATCTGTTTTGCATACACCGGGGCTCGGCGCATCATACTAACTGCATTGTACCTTCAATTCCAAATTGAATACATGATAGTTGTAGCATTTCATATACCATCTTAGAACAGC
Source organism: Camellia sinensis (assembly GCF_055761805.1). Lineage (NCBI taxonomy): Eukaryota > Viridiplantae > Streptophyta > Magnoliopsida > Ericales > Theaceae > Camellia > Camellia sinensis. Next base: position 120,501,658 of record NC_138974.1, read on the forward strand.
CGAGCCTGCTATAGTTGCATTTTGCATGTGTTGCATTAGGCATTTCTGTATACTTAGGATCATGCATGATTTCTAATGAAGTTTCTGTTTTGGCTTGGAGTACCCGGTAAGTTTTATACTTTAGCATCCTTGCATGCGTGTGAGTGCTGCCATGAATAGCATGTTTACCATGAGGCTATGTGCTTATTTGATATAACTGTCTGAATGCCTGTGGGTGAAGGTTGGGTTATCTGAATTGGAATAAATCATCAAATGTTCTAAGCCTACCCGCGGGTAGCAAACCGTTTTCAAAAAAGCGAGCATGAGATGTTTTGTTCCAATTGGGACGACCGGGTCTATACTTGTATGCCGTGTGCATCACATAGTAACCTAGGCTAATAAATCGGAATAAGGACATACAAAGTTTTCAAAAATTGATATCATGGTTAGTAGAGGCCGGTCTATGACCGGGCGAGCGGGGGTGCTCACGAAGTGACCTTCCCCAATCGTACCCAAGTTCCCGAGCCGAGGCAACTTTGGTGATGACGGACACGTGGCCTTTTGGCACCGAGTCAGGGTTTCCTAAATTTCCCAAAATAAAATATTTAGGTGGCGACTCTGTATCTGGCAAAGCAGTCCATGTTTGGCACTTCTTTCAAAAAATCAGTTTTCCTAAAACGGTTTGCCAGATTCGGACTCTTTGGTTCAGACTTAGAACCGTGACTACGAAAAGTCGAGTCCGAGCTGTAGCGAGGTCCCCCCCGCGGGCTTGTTACAATGACATTCCTGACAAAATAAGGGAATAATCGACTCGGAATCGATTAGACAAACCCACCCGTACAAGACCGTCGGTGGCAAGGGAGATATCTCAAACAAGGGTACTAGTTGCATTATAGTCCCCTAGCACTAAGGACTTTCGAAGAATGTCATCAAAACAAAGGTAATACTTACAAAAGCTAATGGATAATTATTCATACTTGATCAAATACTTTTTCAAAACAAAACAAAGCAAAGCTTTTATCAAAATATTATAACATAGCTTTATTAGAAAAACCACTCACAATAGTTCTTCGGATGTAGGGATTAAGGCAAGAATCCAAAACCTACAATCATATAGCAAAGTCTACTAAATGTATTTCAAGAAGACAAGAAAGAATGCTCAAAGATGGTTGTGCAATGCATTCTTAAAACAAGCTTTACATGAATGAAAATCATTCCGGCATTTCTTTCCAAAACCAATTCAAGACAAAGCAAAACATGTGTTGGGAGTCAAAACACTATTTTTCTTCTAGGGAAAACATGCTGGGTACCAACCAGGTCTCGGAATGGATGCACAGAGATGATCTAGGCTAAAATGGCCTAGCTGGGTGAACTCAGGAAGTCTTGGCCAAGGTCCCACACCTCTTGGCCGAGGTGTGGTCTCCTAGGCCTAGGTGTGCGGCTACTTGCCGAGATGATGCAAGGTGCCAGCAAGGGTGTACCATAGTCGGCCCAGGTGTGTGGTGGTCGGCCTAGGTGTGCATGCAAGATAGGCTAAGGTGCAAGTGATCATGCAAGGTAGGCCAAGGTGAGATACGATGCTTGGCCTAGGTGTGAGGTCTAGGCAAGAGTGGGTCTCAGTGACCACACTTAGGCAAATGAAGTCTGGAAATCTGGGTTTCCTCTTGAAGAACATAAAGAACATAAACATGAAGAACATGAATGATAAAATCATAACTTCTTATTCAAAATCTGAGATTTCATGTCATGAGTTCAAAAACATGGACCTGGGTACCCATACTTGAAGATTTCATGAAAACAAACACAAAACATAGGACTTGGTATAAACTTTCGGATCAAAACATGGTTTTCTTTCAAGAACACAAGAACATCATTTTCTCTCTCTAAAACAAACTTTAAATCAATGCATGGCTGATGAATCATGCTAAATCATGCAATGTGATCATATCAACGTAAAGAACAACAAGAGTAGATCAAGAATCTAACCTCAAAACATGAATCAAACGGTTCAAACTCTAAGGATCAAGCTTGGAAATTTATTCTCACTCTAAGAACTCCTTCTTCCTCTTCCTAGAGCTTCTCTCTCTTCAAAGGCAAAGATATGGTAATGATATGTTTTCTCTACTGCCAGCTAACTTAACCCTCTACTGGGACGCGTGGCAACGTCTGGTTGGATCTCCTCAAAAAGGTGCCAGAATGACAAGACAAGAGTATGACAAAGTGTGTACAACAAGTGAGGTGACAAGGGCGTTCTGACAAGGCATGGATCTTGGATCAAGACATAGGCTTAGGACAAGAAGGTTTCAATGATCTCGGCTAGGAAGGATAACACTTGACCTAGGTGTGACACACCTTGGCCTAGATGTGTCACACCTCAGCCTAGGTCATACCAGTCCCAGAATAAAAGGTTATTAGGTTCAAGGATCAAGGATCTAGGACGCCCAGATGATTAACATCCCGGCCTAGATGATACACACCTCGGCCTAGGTGATGCACATCTCGGCCAATATGCCTAGGTGACGGTGGAGGTCAACCAAGGTGGTTCCGGGATGGTCCTAGGTGTTGGCGCTCAACGGCCTAGGTGTAAAAGGTTCAAAGGTGTGACCTAGGCTTGAGACAGCAAGGATAAATGACCTAGGCTTAACACACCAAGCAAGGAACAAAGCATGCATATAACACTTAGGCAAAACATGATAGCATCAAGACAAGAAAAGGACCTTTACCTAGGCAAAACAAGTCTAAGTCTGCATGTACAAACTTAACAAGGCAAAATCATATAAATGTTCATGAATATGACTAAGACAAGATGAGAGTTGTTATAGTAATTTACTGAGTATTTACTGGTAATTTATTGAGTAATTTATTGAAAATTAATTGAGTAATTTACAGGGAATTCAGTGAGAATTTTCTGGGAGTTTACTATTTAATTTACTGAGAACTTACTAAGTAATTTACTGAGAATTTACTGAGAATTTTCTAAGTGATTTACTGAGAAATTTACTAAAAATTTACTAGGAATTTAATGAGTAATTTACTGAGAATTTACAGGGAATTTACTTAGTAATTTACAAGGAATTTATTGAGAATTTACTAAGTAATTTACTGACAATTTTCTAAGTAATATACTGAGTAATTGACAGAGTAATTTCCTTAGAATTTAAGGAGAATTTGCTACAAATTTTATGAGAATTTACTAAGTAAACTACTAATAATTTACTGGGAATTTACTAATTAATTTACTAAAAATTTACTATGAATTTAGTGAGTAATTTACTGAGAATTTAGTGGGAATTTACTGAGTAATTTACTGAGAATTTATTTAGAATTTACTGAATAAGTTAATGGGAATTTACTGAGAATTTAATGAGAATTTTCTAGGAATTTGCTCAACAATTACTGAGAATTTACTAAATAATTTTCTGAGAATTATTGAGAATTTCCTACATAATTTACTGAGAATTTATTGAGTAATTTACTGGGAATTTAATGAAAATTTACTGAGTAATTTACTAAGAATTTACACAGTAATTTACATGAAATTTACTGGGAATTTCCTAAGAATTTACAGGGAATTTACTGAGAATTTACTTTGAATTTAGTGAGTAATTTACTAAGAATTTACAGAGTAGTTTACTAAGAATTTACTTGGAATTTACTTTGTAATTTAATGAGAAATTACTAGGAATGTACTAAGTAATTTACAAAAAAATTAACTGAGAAATTTACAGAGAATTGAATTGGAATTTATCGAGAATTTAATGGGAATTTGCTGAAGAATTTACTCAGTAATTTATTGAGAATTTTCTGGGAATTTACTGAGTAATTTACTATGAATTTACTGAATAATTTACTGAGAATTTACTGAGTAATTTACTTAGAGTTTACTGTGTAATTTACAAAGAATATATTGGGAATTTACTGAGAATTTGCTGTGTAATTTAGTGAGACTTTATTGAGAAATTACTGGGAATTTATTGAGTAATTTACTGAGAATTTAATGAGAATTTACTAATAATTTATTGAGTAATTCTTGAGAATTTACTAAGTAATTTACGGAGAATTTTTTTGGGAATTTATTGAGTAATTTTCTGGGATTTTACTGAGAATTTACTGAGTAATTTACTAAGTTTTTACTGAAAATTTGCAAGGAATTTACTGAGTAATTTACTGAGAATTTATTGGGAACTTACTGAGTGATTTACTGAGAATTTACTAGAATGTTACTAAATAATTTATTGAGAATTTACTGGGAATTTACTAAGTAATTTACTGGGAATTTACTGAGGATTTACAGAGTAATTTATTGATAATTTACTGAGAATCTACTAGGTAATTTATTGAGAATTTACTTAGATATTTATTGTGAATTTACAGGAAATTTACTAATTAATATACTAAGAAGTTACTGAGTAATTTACGGAGAATTTATTAAGAATTTGCTTGGAATTTACTGTGTAATTTACTGGGAATTTGCTGAGTAATTTACTGAGAATTTACTAAGTAATTTACTGAGAATTTATAGAGAATTTACTAAGTAATTTGCCGAGTAATTTACTGAGTAATGTACTGAGTAATTTATTTAGAATTTGCTGAGCAATTTACTAATAATTTACTAAGTACTTTACTGAGAATTTACTGAGTAAGTTACTGAGAATTTTCTGAGTAATTTACTAAGAATTTACTGGAAATTTACTGAACAATTTACTGAGTAATTTATTGAAAATTTACTAGGAAATTACTGAAAATTTACTTGGAATTTAGTAAGTAATTTACTAAGAATTTGCTGGGAATTTACTGAATAATTTACTGAGAATTTAATGAGAATTTTATAGGAATTTACTAAGTAATTTACTCAGTAATTTTTAAGAATTTACTGAGAATTTACTAAGTAAACTACTGGAAATTTACTGAGAATTTACTGCGTAATTTACTGAGAATTTTCTGAATAATTTACTAGGAATTTAGTGAATAATTTACTGAGAATTTACAAAAAAAAAATTATTGGTAATTTACTGAGTAATTTACCTAGAATTTATAAGGAATTTACATAGTAATTTACTTAGTAATTTACTAAAAATTTACACAATAATTTACAGAGAATTTACTGAAAAATTTACTTAGAATTTACATGGAATTTACTAATTAATTTACTGAGAATTTACTATGAATTTTTTGAGTAATTTACTAAGAATTTACTAAGAATTTATTGAGAATTTACTAAGTTAATTTTTACTGGGAATTTACGTAGTAATTTACTGAGAATTTACACAATAATTTATAGAGAATTTGCTGAAAAATTTACTTAGAATTTACATGGAATTTACTAATTAATTTACTAAGAATTTACTAGGAATTTACTAGATAACTTACAGAGTAATTTACAGGGAATTTACTAGGAATTTATGGAGAAATTACTGAGAATTTACTGAGTAATTTATTTAGAATATACTGGGAATTTTTTGAGTAATTTACTGAGAATTTACTGAGTTAATTACTGATAATTTACTGGAAATTTACTGAGTACTTTACTGAGAATTTACTGAGCAAGTTACTGAGAATTTACTGAGTAATTTATTGAGAATTGACTAAGCAATTTAATGAGAATTTATTGGGAATTTACTGAACAATTTACTGAGAATTTACTGGTAATTTACTGAGAACTTACTGGGAATTTACTATGTAGTTGTAGACGTCCCCGAACGCCCCGGGAGGGTGAGCTCCCGTTCTGTTCATTTGGGGTCACTACAGCTCAGGACTCTCAAATTGTCACGGTTCTAAATCTGAACCAAAGAGTCCAAATCCGGCAAATCGTTTTGAGAAAACAGATTTTTGAAAGAAGTGCCAAACATGGACTGCTTTGCCAGATACAGAGTCGCCACCTAAATATTTTATTTTGGAGAAATTTAGGAAACCCTGACTCGTTGCCTAAGGCCACGTGTCCGTCATCACCAAAGTTGCCTCGGCTCGGGAACTTGGGTACGATTGGGGAAGGTCACTTCGTGAGCACCCTCGCTCGCCCGATCAAAGATCGGCCTATACTAACCATGATATCTAGTTTTGAAAACTTTATGCATTCTTATTCCGGTTATTAGCCTAGATTACTATGTGATGCGCACAGCATACAAGTATAGACTGGGTCGCCTAAATTGGAACAAAACATTTCATGCTTGTTTTTTGAAATGGTTTGCTACTTGCAAGTAGGCTTAAAATGCAGATTTTGCCACCCTCAGGTGGGCTTAAGAAAAAATGGTTTTGCCACTATCTAGTGGGCTTAAAACAAACAGTTGATGATTTATTCCAATCCAAGTAACCCAACCTTCACCCACAGGCATTCAAGCAGTTATATCACATAAGCAAATAGCCTCATAGTAAGCATGCTATTCATGGCAGTCACTCACACGCATGCAAGGATGCTAAAGCATAAAACTCACTGAGTACTCCAAGCCAAAAAAGAAGCTTATTAGAAATCCATGCATGATCCTAATTATACAGAGATGCCTAATGCAACACATGCAAAAATGCAACTATAGCAGGCTCGGCTATTCTAAACATGGCATATGAAATGCTACAGCTAACATGTATTCAATTTGAAATTGAAAATACAATGCAGTTAGTATGATGCGCCAAGCCCGGTGCATGCAAAACAGATGAATGATGCAAACATGCTGTCATACTGTATGCTAATTGAAACATGCCCTAATCTAACCATCATAAGCAGGTAAATAAAAGGGAAGAAAGACGTGGGGTTGGAAGACATACATCACACTCACCCACACTTATTACAATTATGCCCTCGCACAAAGGGTCCGAATAAATAGTACAGTCCAAATAATACAGTCCAAATATAAACAAATTCCTAATTAATTTACAAATTAACTAAGAAAAGCTAGAAACTGGCATGCAAGCCAGGGACTGCCTTAACTCTTCTGAATGATGCATGTCTGGGCTGCCTTGCACGGAAATCCACTGGGATGCCCCGATTAGCCTCTGTTTTGTAATTTTTCTTGGAAAGCGCGCCAAGCTCCGGAAGGTCGCTAATTCTTGATTTGCTGCAACAGAGAGCAGGAAAGGGGCATAGCAATGTATTTTCACAAATGTATGCATGCCTCGATCCTCGTGTCACCAATCACGCATATCGATGCATGATGGCCGAGGAGTCGAATTGCACAACTCAATATGGAATGAATGCGCATGAAAACAAAACAAAAACCTAACTCCATCATGGATAATCCGGATTGTCGGTGACTGGGGAATTGAGATACGTTCCGTCACTCGGAGTACGAAACGTACCTCGTTTCCCGTGCTCGGGCTAACTCCTATCCCAAGCATAATGCAATATGCATGACATGCATGAAATACGACTAAGATACAACCTAGCATACACAATGCTATGAAATGGCATACACAATGCACGAAGTGACATGGCATACACAATGCGATAACACACAACCTAGCATACACAATGCTATGGAATGAAATGGCATATACAATGCGCAATGGACTTACACCAACATAAGTGGACCTCAGCCACACTCACATAAGAGGCCATTAGATGAAAATGAGACAACTCGAGATGCGTGCACGCGTGCACGCAAACCGAGGACCGACCCTATGGCGCAAAATGCCACTCTAACAAGACATGGCAAGGCATGGAATATGGCATACAAGAATACAAATTTCAGAGGCAATAAGTGATGCAAAACAGCCCCTAAAGATGGCAAAATGACACCCGATGCATGAAATGAAACCGAAATGCAAAACTAGGCCTATGCATTGGCCTATAGCTATACAAAACATGCAGTATTTGATTATGACATGTGAAGACAGATTCAAGGCAGTCCAAAAATAAGTACATTTTCAGTTTTAAGCAAGGCCAAACAGTAAACAAAAATAGGGAAAAACTAGCATGCAAAAAATGGCCCTAAATGTGAGATAAAGAAGAAACTCACAGCTGCTGACCCCAAACAGATTAGGGCCCTTCAACAATGTTGAAGAGGGGCCCAAAATATGATATTTTACAGTTTATGACAAACCACAAAAACCAACACAGGTATGGCTAAGCTCCTATGCAAGAAAAGGACCGAAAGATGGACAAAGAAGCAAGTAGTGGTTGTTGGCCTTAAACACAAAGGGGCCCTTCAACAATGTTGAAGAGGGGCCAAAAATATTGCACTTTACATTTGATGGCCGGACCCAAAACAATATACAAGAATGCTCAAAATGCTATGCAAAATAGGGCCAAAAAGAGAGATATAACACAAAGTGTATAAAGAATGCCTCAAACCATGAAAGACCCTTAATGAAACATGAATATGGGGTCAAAATAAGGCCATTTGTAGTTTGGACCACATCCCAAAAACAGAAGCAAAATAGGCTAACAAATCATGCAAAAATATGGCCAAAATAGAGATATAAAGGCAAGTGGAAGATAGAAGCCTCAAACAGAAATGAGCCCTTCAACAATGTTGAAGAAGGGCTCAAAATAAGCTAATTTTCAGTTTATGACAGAGCTCAAAACAGTTTATGCATAGGCCAAAAATACTACACAAGACAATGGCATACAAGAGGGATAATGAAGTAAATGCACCAAGGAGGCCTCAAACAGTGAGAGGCCCTTAATGAAACATGAAAAATGGCTCAAAATAAGCTTAGTTCCAGTTAGGGTCGAAGCCAAAAACAGCAAGCAAGAATGACTTATGTATTGAACAAAATATGGACCAAAAAGAGGGAAATGGAGCTTACCCTTGAAGACTTGACTTTGGCACCCTTCTGGCTTGAGTTGCAACACTCTTAGGCCTTGAAGAACAACCTCCAGTTGCTGGAATGGAGGATGGAAGGGTGAGGCTATGGGTTGGTGAAGAAAAGGGGTAGGACTTGAGAGGTTGGAGGGTTAAAGTGTATAGAGGGAGAGAGATACAACAAGAGGCTTAGGGGGGAAATTTTGTAACCCTAATATCAGAGCTGGAGCCTCTGATATATAGGCAAAAAAGGGGGGGAAAATGGAGGGAAAACATGCCAAGTTTCCCTCCAAAATGCAGCCCCCCGGATACAGAATCTGGGGGTAAAACAGATGTATATCTGCACTGTAGATGATGTGAGGAAACTGGTCAGCCAGTTATCTAGGTTCCAGGTGGCCGGCCGACTACTTCCCATGGCCGGCCGGCTAGGGGTCAAAAGGTTCAAGTGTGATTAATGGCCGGCCACCCCAAAAAGAGAGCCTCTGATGTGTGCACAACACAACCCTGTGGTTAAACACTGAAAAAAGTGAACCAGGAGAGAGAACAACCCACTTTTCAAAGGGGTTCAAAAGGGTCAACAACAATTACTGGCCGGCCACCAAATATTGGTGGCCTCCCAGATGTGTACATCACAAATATGTGGTTTAGGGTTCAAAAAAATGGCCCAAGGGTGTTCAACATTGGCTTTGAAGTGAGGAAAATCGGGCGACGGAGGGCGATGAAGGGATAAAGTTGGCTAACAGAACAATTACTGGCCTCCCACCCTTCTACGGCCTTCTTACCAATGAAACAGAGGTCCCTGCCAAAAATGAACCAAAACCAATGCAAAACGAAGGTTCGGGGGCCGAAACACGCAGTTCGAGGCCCCAAAAACCGGCTGTTAGACACCGGGAGTGGTGTTCGACCACGAAGTCGGTCTCTCAGACCACAGTGTCCCTCAAAAGGGAGCAAATAAGAAGTATGCCAAAAATTGGAGCAAATGGAGGTGGTTAAGCGGTCCCGAACCGAGGCACATGGCCAACGATTCCGAAAAACCAAGAACCGGACTCCAAACGGGCAAAAATGGCCTACGACCACAAAACGTAGCCTACGGCCACGGAGAGATGATCTACGAGACCTCTCCCTCCCTTCGCGAAGAGAAAACAGAGAAAACAGAGCCTGGTTCGCAAACCGAGGCAAGGTATGAAAGAGTCCGGAAGTCCGGAGGCAAGGCTCGCAGCCGAGACTCTGAAACTTCTGAACGAGCACAATATGCAGTATCACCGAGCGCTCAACTGGTGACGTCTGAGTCTCAAGGTCGGTCAAAAATGGGGTGTCTACAGTTGCCCCTCTTTGACAGAACTCGAAAGTCATAAGTGACGGGAGTGAATGTCAAAGCCCGGAGATGACCCATTTTTGACAAGGCCGAAGACTTAGACAAACATACAAAATAACAGAAATGTGCCCGCAGGCAGGGCAAAATGCAACTGACAATGCAAGAAGCCGAAAGTAACTCAATGATCGTGGAAATGCAGCAAGCTGTAATGAAGCAAGTATTTGCAAACAGATGCAATAGTTTTAAGCAAGAATGCAAAGCAACAACTACATTTCATGCAGTTAAGGGTGTAGAGAATCATTCAATTCTCGTCGCATCTCACACGGAGAAGATACGATACCTGCGCGATTCGTCTGGTCGCACCAGCTTCAAATGAACCGTACATACAATATCGTGCCTGCAAAATAAAGAAACTCAACAAGCACAACGTATCTAACAACATATGTTCAATGTGATGTCAAATGCAGACAACCATGGTGTTGATAGAAAAATGCATCGCAATGCGGAAAGAAATGCGCGTTTCGACGAGGGCGGCTTGATTGCGACCTCCGGTCCACCTCCCAGAGAGGTTACAACATGTTCAAAAGGATACATCTCACTTCCGATGAGTAAACAATGAGACATGCATTGGAGGTTGAAGCTGAAGTTCCGGCGGGACGTTTTCGCGACAGAAAGTGCACTTCTCTTGTACTTTTTCAGGTCTCGGGGACTCCAATCCTCCTCAAAATTGGCAGGGACCTTGGAGGGCATGTGGGGAACATGGCCGGCCAATTTTATTGGGAGAAGGATGTGGCCGGCTAGTTATTGAAAAGTAAATGGCCGGCCTGCCAGAAAAAGTGGCCGACCGGCCACTTTGCTTAATCCGGGGGCAATTTTGTCCTTTTAGCCTCTTTTCTTTAAATACATCCACCCAAACACTTTGAGCTCACTTTTACAGCTCCGAAATCCTCCTCTCTACCTTCCCAAACCATTTTCTCCCTCAGATCTGGGCTCTATACGCGTTTTCCAACGCCCCACGCAAGTTGTTTTCGCGAAATCTTTCAGTTTCAAGCACTTTGAACCGATTAAATTTTGGTTTCGGGGCTTCTTTTCTCATTTTCACCACTTGAGGTGAGTTTGTCTCAATATTTGGAAGATTTTCTTGGGAGTTGACTTTTGTTGACTTTTTCATTTCCCGAGAGTTGACTTTTGTTGACTTTTTCCAATTTTGGCTCATTTTTGCTCATTTTTGGCCCCTTTTGCAAATTTTTTGAAATGGCGGGCCAATTTCCCCACGGTGGAGGTTTTCCAGGTGCCGAAGGCGAGCCTGACATCATGTCTCTGCCTCCGAGGGTTCGCCCCTTCATCCCCGAGAGGTATGATCCACCAGTACATGTTCTCCCGCGGGCTGTTTTTCATCATTTCACCGAGTTTGACGAGCGAGCACCCGGGGATCTCCTCCTGCGAGAGCCTGAGTATCATCTCTCCCACAAGGCACGAGAGGTATTTACTTCATTCCTACCTTTTTTGTTACGTATTACTAATTTTTCTTGCATTCTGCTTGCGTTTTGAACACACGGTCTTATCACTAGAATTCCTGAGCACTTAGCCCATAAATTGATTGTGAACACACGGCACACATCGGTTGAGGGTTGAACACGCAGCCCAACACACTGATTTTCTGAACACAGCCCAAATTGATGGTGAACACGCAGCACACACTGATTAAGATTTGAACACGCAGCCCAAACACTGATTTTCTAAACACACAGCTCAAATTGATGGTGAACACGCAGCACACACTGATTGAGAGTTGAACACGCAGCCCAAACACTAATTTTCTGAACACACAGCTCAAATTGATGGTGAACATGCAGCACACACTGATTGAGAGTTGAACACGCAGCCCAAACACTGATCTTTTGAACACACAGCTCAAATTGATGGTGAACACGCAGCACACACTGATTGAGAGCTTGAACACGCAGCCCAAACACTGATCTTTTGAACACACAGCTCAAATTGATGGTGAACACGCAGCACACACTGATTGAGAGCTTGAACACGCAACCCAAACACTGATCTTTTGAACACACAGCTCAAGTTGGTTTTCTGAACACACAGCCTAGACTGATTGAGATTTGAACACGCAGCCCAAACACTAATTTTCTGAACACACAGCCCAAATTGATTTTCTGAACACACAGCCCAGACTGATTGAGAGTTGAACACGCAGCCCAAATCGATTTTCCAAGCACACAGCTCAAATTGATTTTCTGAACACACAGCCCAGATTGATTTTCTGAACACACAGCCCAGACATTGATATTCAGAGCGCACAGCCCAATTGATTTTCTGAACACACAGCCCAGATTGAAGGTGAACACACAGCCCAAAACATCGATTTTCTGAACACACAGCTCAAATTGATTTTCTGAACACACAGCCCAGATTGAAGGTGAGTTGAACACGCAGCCCAAATTGATTTTCCGAACACACAGCTCAAATTGATTTTCTGAACACACAGCCCAGACTGATTTTCTGAACACACAGCCCAGACATTGATATTCTGAGCGCACAGCCCAATTGATGGTGAACACACAGCCCACTTACTTTACTTTGCACGCAGCCTATTCATTTTATTTGCACGCAGCTTGTTCATTTCATTTGCACGCAGCTTATTCATTTTATGCTGAAACATGTGTTCATTCTGAATGCAGGTGACTTCTTGCAACGTGCGAGGGTATGGCTCTACAGTGGCTAGAGACTGGTATGCTGAGCTCCCGGAGGCCGTTCGGGATTTGGTCGACTTGACGGGGTTTGGGCCCTTCTGTGCTGGGCTATCTCGTTGTCCTGCTAGGAGGACGCTGATGGCTGCCCTGGTGGAGAGATGGTAGGACACCACCAACTCTTTCCATTTCTCTGCCACTGGGGACATGACCATGACCCCTTTTGACTTCGCTGTATTGACCGGCCTTGATGTGGGAGGCTGGGCGATCCCATATGATGAGGACATGGGCAAGTGAGAGGCCGCTTGGATATATCTGCTGGGGACTCGCCCGCCCGTTGACAGAGCTTCGGGGAGAGTCCGATACACCTGGTTCTCTTCCTATTTTTGGCGGGTGGAGATGAAGCCTGCGACTCCTGATGAGGCGGCGCAGTATGCTCGCGGCTTTTTGATGTTCCTGTTTGGGACCACCTTGTTTGCTAATAGAGGGAACACCGTTGGGCTCTATCTGCTGAGTGCCTTGGTGGACCTGTCACAGGTCAGGCGATACAACTGGGGTGGTGCCGGCTTGGCCACCCTTTACTGCTACATGAGCGCGACTTCCCGCGGACGGGGGGACTTACTCGGCGGATACTGGAGAGCCTGGGAGGTACTTTCTGCCCTCTTGATTTACATTTCTGCTTCTCATTACTTGCACATTGCACACACGGCGCACTTTATACTCTGTATCGTACATTTTGCCCTCAGCATTTCTTATTCTGCTTTATTTTCCACAGTTGTGGGTCTATGTATATTTCCCGACATTGGCCCCGTAGATGATGGTAGTGGGACCTCTCATGACCCCGTACTCACTTGTGTTTGAAGGCCGGCACCGGCCAAGGCCTCGGGAGTCTCTCCTTTACCTGCGACAGTATTTCGACACAGTGCGCCCGTCGGAGGTACTTCAGAACTCTCAGTTCTTTCTGTTTTCATCTTTGATTTGTCCTGTACATCTTCGATTTCTGTTTGGTTTATGCACCTGTTATCCGCAGATTACATGGCAGCCGTGGGCGCCCTTAGGTGAGGGTCTCCGTTTCCAGTTTGCCGGAGAGTGGGGTGCCTCCCGGTACAGACTCCTGTTCGAAGGACCGGTTGGCAGGGCCTTCTTTCTGGGGGAGCGTTTCTTGCGCCAGGTCTGGGGGTACACTTCTCAGGATCCTCCCTCAGCACCCCCAGCCGACATGCGGGTTGCTGATATACTCATTTCTCAGGATGTTGTCAATGCTATGCTGGGCACTGACGCTTTGCTATATCTTGAGGAGGGGGACTACGCCACTTACCGTCACACATATCTGATGTCTCCATTGACGGGAGTTCGCACTCCGATGATGAGGTCTGCTGGTATGCCATCTTCGAGCCAGGCCCGGGCTCGGGCTGCAGACGCCCCTTCCACCAGCAGGGCTGGTACATCTAGAGGTGGGGGTGGATCGGTTCCCCCGATTCCTCCGACTCTTCCTCATCCTGGGTGGCCGGATATGCCGACTGAGCGGATAGGGTGGCAGTATGGGACTACCTCTCCGATTTCGATCTCGATAGAGCCTCCGATGCCCGGTCATCGATATGTCATTGATCCCGACTCACTGCCGGTATGTTCTACTGCATTTCATCTATCATTCAAATGCTTAGACACTCCTTTATTCGTTGATGATTTGAGCTTGTATCTGCAGCCACCCAGAGAGTACATGGAGGAGGTGATCGGATTGGTGGCCTCACTCGAGGGCATGGTCTTGCGGAGGGAGGCACAGTTGTCTATTATGGGCTTCCAGGTACCCTTTAGTTTTCTGGCATTTATCATACTTCTGATGACATGCTAATTTCTACTGCATTGATAGGTTATTTGTGTAGAGCACATCTGACACACACCCCACTTGTACACTGTGTTTACATGCACCCACTTCATGTAGTTTTTGCTTGCATCTGCATCTGATGTACATATTTGGACTGATGTATTTAATTTGAACTCTTTGTTCTCAGATGCCTCCGGTATATGCTCAGCCGCGAGCCGGGCCACCTAGGCCTTCTTGGGGAGCTGGATCATCCAGGCCTTTTCACGGGGCTGGGCCATCCAGGCCTTTTCACGGAGCTGGGCCATCCAGGCCTTTCCGGGGAGCTGGGCCATCCAGGCCTTTTCACGGAGCTGGGCCATCCAGGCCTTCTCGAGGGGAGGGGTCATCTCGCAGACGAAGAGCACATGTTGTGGAGGAGGAGCCTGATGAGGATGAGGAGGAGGAGGTTGCAGACCGTCAGTCGGAGACATCTGCTGATGGAGATGACGGCTCAGGCCTTGGTTCCGGGAGTGGAGGCGAGGCTGAGGGGGATCCCGAGGATGACGGCTCCGATTCAGATGATGGCGATGGCGATGGTGGCAGAGAGTCCATTCCGCAGAAGAGGATGAAGAGGGCCTCTTATCACTGCTCTTGAGAGCGCAGATGCAGCTGTTTCCTGTTTTATTTATCTTTTTACTAGTAGTTGTAGCACATTGTACATTACCGGGCAGTTTTATTTTCTGTAAAACTTGTGCCTTAGTCTGTAAAATGTTGTAACAAGCAAGGCATGATGGGATGAAACAACTTTTGAAAAAAGTATTGTATTTTAAACTTTTAGCATCATATCGCATCATTTTGCATCATAATGAGATTGAATGGAAATGTGCATTGTGCATTTTGCCCAGTCAGGTAGTGAACCGACGCAACAACTTAACTTTCTAAGATATAACAAAACCTTAGCAAGTTTACAACTCGATAAGCAAAATACAATAATGTTGACAACTCGATAAACAAGACTCAAACAGAAAGCTTAAACAAAAAGTAACAACTCAAGACACGAAACACGACAGCTCGACAAACAACTCGATAAGAAAAACGACAACTCGATAAACAAAACAACAACTCGATAAACAAGACTTAACAAAACGAAATGTAATTCGGACGATCTGGGCAACGGAACGCATCCAAAACAGAGGGAAATAGAGGCCTTTGACACATCCGTTGCATGGAAATGCTTGAAACTTTCCCTCGAAGGGTAAAACAGGACCAAAGGCATACATTGGAGCATGGCCGGCCACTTTTGGGAGCCGGCCGGCCAGGTTTATTGCAGAGAGGGGGCCACCGGCCAGTTTTTTAACAAGAAGTGGCTGGCCTGCCAGAAAAAGTGGCCGGCCGGCCACTTATCCCTGCAGCCGCCCAATTTTTGACACTTGTCCTCCTGAATAGTGTTTTTCCCTCTTTAAAAGCCTTAGCTCCGTGCTTTGATTCAATTCATCTTAGTTTTGCACAAAAATTGAGGCGTTTCTCGTTGAAAATCTCACAGCTTGAGTCGCTTCTCTAGATGGCTCAGAAAAGTTGAACTTCCGGGGTTTCGGCTTGAATGCACTATTCACGCTGAGTCGCACTCCGCTGCATCTCCCTTTTCTCCATGCCGCGGCGAGATTTTGGAACCCGGTGACGCACGTCTTTAGCTTCAGCGGTCAAGAGGTATGTCCAACTTTTGAAGATTTTCAGGTTTTGATGGAGTCTGAATGCTATGAAGAGATCTTGCCCCAGCTCCGCTTTGGCCACGCCCAGGCTTTAGGGCGGATGTGTGGACTCACCGCGCGTGATGCTCGGTCTCTGATCTGTAATGGGGAACTGGACATCCTTGGTTTGATTCATCGCTTTTCTGACGCCGGTGACCGCAGCAACCATTATTGGCAAGGTTTCCGGCAACACACCCTTTGCTTGTGCTTGCTGTCTCACTTTCTCCTATCTCCGGGCTTTGGCGGATCCAGCATTCGTCTGATTGAAGTTGCTCAAGGCTTGAGAGAAGGAAAGAGCTGCATTGCCATGACCTTGGCCGAGACGCTGATGGGCTTGGATTCTGTCTATCGCCGAGAGACGACTAGATTTGTTGGGAGTCCACTGCTGCTGCAGGTAATGTTTCCCACCCAATCTTACATATGTATTTGCTCACATCACTTGGCCCTCAGGCTTGGTTTTTCTCACAAAACCCTTTTCTCACTTTTCTCTCACCGTACATCTCTCTATTCTTTGTTCTCTCATTTTTCATCCCTCCCCAGGTATGGTTAATGGACAAATTGCAGGTTGTGGACTCTTGCCCGGCCTACTCGGCTCGAGGCTATTTCTTTGGACAGTGCCTAGTCGATGCCCCTGATAAAAGGTGGTGGTTTGACTGGACGTGCAATTTGTCTGCAGATCGCATTGTTTGGCGTTGTCCTTGGCTCAATCTCCCGGCAATGAGCTATAGCATGTCCCGACTGATCGGGATCCAGTTGATTGGGCTAACCCACTGTGTGTTCTACTTTTCGTTCCGGTTCCTGCGCCAGTTCGGTCATGATCAGATTTGCCCACCAGAGGGGATTGAGTACCCGGCTGCTTTCCCGATCCGAGGTGCACAGCTTGCCCAATATGCCACAGCATGGAGGACTAAAGAGCTCCTGGCTCCTGCTCCCACTTTCAATTGCACTTTGTCTGACGAGTGCTTGGATTGGCTCAACGAGGAGGCACAGGTTGGGCCTAGCTTGGCGTCAGAGGCTTCGACCAGCTCTGGGAGGGGGCGCAGGGATACTTGACTTGACTATGCCCCGAATTTATTGCTTTATTAGTACTTTCAAGTTTTCTTTATGAATGTAATAAAAAGCAACTTCGATTGTATGCAAGAGCAGGAGAACTCTGTTTTGAAATCAATGAAATTGAAGGTTGTGGTACTGAAAATTTTCCGCTTTGGTCCAAAAATGGTCTTAGTTGTAAAGAGATTAATTTGAACAAAGTCAACTTTTATTAAAACTTTTCAAAACCATTTTCGATATGGATCAGAACTGGGCATGCCGAAGATCTGTCACTGAGATGCACAACCCCAGATCCCTGCAACTGGAAAGTTGCCCCTAGTTTGAAGAGTACCGCGGCACTGCATGGCAACGGAAAGTTGCCCCTAGTCTAAATAGCACTATACCGGAGATCGCGATAAATGCTGATGGATAAAGATGACCGAGATGGTCAAAATGGACAAAGTTGATTGGGGAAAAGTTTATGGCTGAACTTCAGGGTGAAGTTGCCTACGTATCCCAAAGATGGGAATCAAGCCTTACATAGTTCAGGCTTAGGTTCACTCGGGTATTTTCACTCTCCTTTTACGCTCTAACTTTTGCCAAGGTCGCCCTTTGCGGGTTTTCAACCTTGCGAGCTCAGTTTTTATATTTTTCAATTTTTTTACTCTAACTTTTGCCTAAATCGCCCTTTCGGGTTTTCGGCCTAGCGAGTCTCTCAGGGGTAATATTTCTTCAACTTGTCCATGTTGATCGGTTGGGAAAACTCTAGGCCATCTAGATCCATCAGAACCACAGCTCCACCTGACCAGATAGCTTTGATGATGTAGAGACCAGTCCAATTGGGTTTGAACTTGCCCCTTGGGTCGTGGATGGGAGCTCGGTTGTCCTTGAGCACCAAATCTCCTTCTTTTAGGTTCCTGGACTTAACCTTCTTGTTGAAAGCCCGGGCAATTCTGCGCTGATAGCCTTGAACATGGTACAGCGCTTTCAGTCTTCTCTCGTCAAAAAGCATGAGTTCCTCAAATCTGCTCTGCTGCCAATCTGCTTCGGCTATTTGGCACTCAGCCGATACTCGTGATGACGGAACCTCAATCTCGATAGGTAGAACAGCCTCCATCCCATAAACCAATAAATACGGAGTCGCTCCGGTAGAAGTTCTGATTGAAGTCCTGTAGCCCCACAGAGCAAATGGCAGCTTATCTGGCCAATCCCGGTAGGTTTCCACCATCTTCTGCAGTATGTGTTTGATATTCTTGTTGGCGGCCTCGACCGCTCCGTTGGTTTGCGGCCGGTATGTAGATGACTTATGGAAAGCCACGTTGTATTTCTCCAACAAGTCTATCACTTCCTTCTTGAAGTGGGAACCATTATCTGAAATTACCTCGTTTGGGACCCCATAGCGACAAATGATGTTGTTTCTGATAAACTTTGCAACGTGTGACGCCTTCAACACCGCATATGATTGGGCCTCGACCCACTTCGTGAAATAATCTATCGCAACTAGAATGAACTCATGCCCATTTGACCCCTTCGGAGTGACAGCCCCGATCACATCGATTCCCCAAACTGAAAAAGGCCATGGGAAAGTCATGTTGTACAGCTTCGACGGCGGGATGTTCATGCGGTTTGCATGAATCTGACATTTGTGGCATCGCCGAACAAAACTAATACAATCCTCCTCCATGGTGGACCAGTAATAACCCTGTCTGAGGATCTTCCGTGCTAGCATTACTTCGTTCATATGCGCACCGCATTCTCCTCCATGGATGGCCTCCATCAGGCGCTTCGATTCCTCGGCTTCAACACACAGTTTGTGCATTCCCAGATAACCTCTCTTATACAGCTTACCCCCACAGATGATGAACTGAACGGCCATTCTTCTGATTGCCCTTTTGTCCTTGGCATTTACCCCTGGCGGGTATTCTTCCTTTTCCAAGAAATTCCAAATGTCATAATACCAGGGGTTTTGGTCCTGAACCTTATCTATAGCAGCGATCAACTCATAGGCTGGCGCAAATTTCTGGTCAATGACGACTGGACGCATCCGGATTCCAAATGGGATGTCTATCATGGAAGATAGAGTTGCTAGAGAATCTGCGAACCTGTTGTTCTCTCTTGGAAGATGAGCAAAGTTTAACCTTTCAAACCGAGGAATTAACAAGTCCAAGGTCTGGTGGTACATCATTATCTTTTCTTCTTTGACTTTCCAGTCTCCGTTTGCTTGAGATACAACAAGGTTTGAATCCTCGATGACGTCCAACCGTCTTGCCCCTAGTTCCAGGGCCGCTTCTAGGCCGGCAATGCACGCCTCATATTCTGCTTCGTTGTTCGAGACTTTGAATCAGAGTTTGAAGGCTAGAGGGATACGGGAATTGTCGGGTGCTATCAGCAACACCCCTATCCCATACCCGTACTGATTTGATGCTCCGTCAAAATACATCGTCCAATGTTCGTCGTCGATGTGCAAAATGGCTTCATCTAGGAACAAGTACTCAACTGCTTCATCTCCTTCTACTGGATGATCGGCCAAGAACTCTGCCACTGCTCTTCTTTTGACTGACTTGTGTGTCACATATTTCAGATCGAATTCGGAGAGCAACAGCAGCCAACGAGCTAGCCTCCCCGTAAGTGCTGGTTTCTCGAAAAGGTATTTGATGGGATCCAGTCGTGAAACCAACATTACGGAGTGAGCTAACAAGTAGTGCCGCAGCTTCCTGGTAGCCCATACCAAAGCCAAGCAAGCCTTCTCAAGCGGAGTGTAGCGAGTCTCGTAGTCCAACATCTTCTTACTCAGATAGCAGATGGCCTTCTCCACCTTATCCTCCGATTCTTGTGCGAGCATGTAACCCATTGTAGTCTCAGTCACCGAAAGGTACAAAATCAATGGTTTCCCCGGCTCTGGTGGAGACAACACGAGCGGGTTCTGCAAATATTCTTTGATCTGTTCAAAAGCAGCTTGGCATCGGCCGTCCCATTGGAACTTCTTGCCTTTCTTCAGGAGACCAAAGAGTGGTTCATAAGTCAAGGTTAATTTTGAGATAAACCGTCTTATGAATTGCACTTTACCCAGAAAGCCTCGCACCTCCTTTTCAATCCTTGGTGGTGGCATTTCTAAGATGGCCTTGATCTTTGAAGGGTCGACCTCGATGCCCCTTTGTGTAATTAGAAACCCAAGCATTTTTCCCGCTGTAACACCGAAAGTACATTTCTGAGGATTTAGCCGCAACCGAAATTCCCTGATCCTTTGAAATAACTTTTGCAAGGCGGTGTAGTGGCCCTCTCTTTCCTTGGACTTGACAATCATGTCGTCCACATACACCTCAACCTCTTTGTGGATCATGTCGTGCAATATTGTGGTCGCGGCCCGTTGATAAGTAGCTCCGGCGTTCTTCAACCCAAACGGCATTACTCTGTAGCAGTATGTTCCCCACGGGGTGGTGAATGCAGTCTTTTCTCTGTCTTCTGGTGCCATTACTATCTGATTGTACCCTGAGAAGCCATCCATGAATGAGAGCAAAGCATGCCCTACTGTGAAGTCCACCAACTCATCAATATGCGGTAAGGGAAAGTCGTCCTTCGGACTAGCTCTGTTCAAATCCCTAAAATCCACACATACCTGGATCCTGCCATCCTTCTTCGGCACTGGAACGATGTTGGCCAACCAAGTCGGGTATTCGAATACCAGCAGGAAGCCTGCATCGATTTGCTTGGTGACCTGTTCTTTAATCTTGAGAGCCCAGTCGGGGCGGATCCTTCTGAGTTTCTGCTTGATAGGTCGGGCTTCGGGGTCAAGGGGGATCCGGTGCTGTACAATCTCAGGATCGATCCCAGGCATGTCTTCGTAGGACCACGCGAAAACATCTTTGAAATCTTTTAGTAAAGCGACTAAGTCCTCGCATTCCTCCGAAGACAGCGTGGACCCGATCTGGACCAGCCGCGGGTCCTCCTCAGTACCAATGTTCACGGTAATGATTTCATCCGTTAAGGGTTTGACAAATCTTTCCTGCTCCTGCTCAATTAAATGTTGCAAAATCGGAGGAATTTCGTCCTCGTCGTTTTCATCAAAATTTTGAAAGTCTGAGTTTATGCAATAAATTAAGGGCACAGAAAAGTACTCAGAAACCACATTTACTTGATTCTCATTAAGCTCATCCAAAGCGTCCGAATTCTCGGTTACAACAGACTCAAATGAGAAAGAAAAAGACGACCTGGACATAACTATGGCATCCGAGTTATCATCCCCAGGATTACCAGACTCAAACTCAGTCGAGCTGGAACCTGATTCCGACTCACAGGACTCGGTGGAATCAGATTCCAGCTCACTACCTGACCCGGTGTTGCTGGACAAAAATCCCTCCTCGTACTGTCAAGTGAGAGAGGGTGCGATAGATGCATCCAAGATAGTCGCTGGAAGGCCCGCAGCTGTTTCATCTCCAATCATGGAAACCGAGGAGTTATCCCCCAAGCACTTTTGGTCGATCGAAGGATCTGAAAGTAGACACGCCAGCGCTACCCCCATCTCAAGTTCGGTGCTCTCAGAATCCACTGCCTTACACTGCTCAACCTCAGCTGGTGGGTCCGTCTGCTCTTCGGCAACGTCATCCCCGGGTAATTGCAAGTCAAAGAAGATCTCGAAACCAGGCACGCGCTTCCTTTCCGCGTTCAACCATGGTTCTGGGAAGCCGCAAAACGGAAAGTCTTCCCCCTCCCGGATGAAGCGTCCGTTTAGGGTACCCTGAATGGGCCTATGCATTAATTCGAAAGGCTTCCCAGCCTTCTTTGCTCTGGCTCTTCCGGCCATCTCTTTACCCTTCCTCACCCAGTCCTCTTTGGTGGGCAGATAACCCAATCCAAAGGTGTGAGGGTTGTGTGGCACTTCGGCCAATGCTGCGACTCCTTTCCGGCCGCTTCTTCCCAATCCCATTCCGGGGATGTGTTGTAATTTGTTCATGAGGTAAACGGATTGAGCACTGACGTACACCCCCTCATTTACAGCCATAACATTCTGTACCACTCGAGCCTCAGCCAAAGTGAACCCTGATAAGAACACATCCTCAGTGCCATGCTCAATTTCCAAGAGTGGTGTGGACACTTCCGGTGGCGGATGGATGGATGAATTCCCAAAAACAATCACTACCCCCTTCCCGTGAGGGTACTTCAGCATCTGATGTAGAGTGGAAGAGACTGCCTTGACCTGGTGCAACCACGGTCGCCCCAAAAGTAGGTTAAAGGTTGCGGGAACGTCCAAGACATGGAATTCAATGTTGTGTTGTCCTGGACCAACCTTGGTTTGAATTTTGACAGTCCCCATCACTTCCCTGCTGGTATTGTCGTATGCTCTAATCACTTGAGTAGTCGGCACGAAGTCCGCAGGCTTCAACCTGATTGCATACGCTGTTCTGGTCGGGCAGACATTGATAGCAGACCCGGTATCAACAAGTACCGCCGGTATCCACTTGTCTCTACATTCCATGAAAATATAGAGGGGTTTGTTATGATTTGTGCCCTCAGGCGGTAGTTCTTTGTCTGAAAAGGTTAATGCCGGGAAACCTCCTCCCGGAAAAACCAGCCCAACCAGCTGTTCAGGCGTAGTATCTATGGAGAGTTTGGACTTGTCCATAGCAGATAAGACAGCTTGTCTATGTACTCGCGACGCCATAAGCAGTCCCCAGATGGAGATATCTGCTTGTATCTTCTTTAGCTCTTTCAACACAGCTTCCTCTTCAATCTACTTCTCCTTCTATTTCTCAGCTTCTTTATCCTTCCCGGATGTCTCGGGTTGGTCTAGGTGCGGGGGCTTGAAGTACCGCCCGCTTCTTGTCATGTGATCAACCTCATCGAGGTACCAAGTGTCATCTGGTTGATTGCTTCCCCAGTCTTCGTCTGTGTGGGCAAGACATAAGTTATCGTCTTCCCACCACATTCTGCTGGCATTCAAAAGGCACCCATCTGGTTCGGGCATGTTTGTGCTCACAGCACTTTCAGTCTGCATGCCCACAGCATCCTCTGTTCTTGTGCGCGCAGCACTTTCGATCCCTTCCTGGATCTTGGCTTTCCCGATTCTCTCAGAACCTTGTTGTTTTATCTGCGTCAGTGCAGCTTGTTGTTCAACCTTCCCTGCATTCACAATGCTTCCGTCCCGAGCGAAATTCTTTGTACCGGCGCTCTCCGGCAATGTAACCTGACTTTCGGCCCTTCCGGCCATAGCTGATACTCTCGCCCCTGCCGGGCCCTGCTCTGGTCGGGATTCTCCCACTACATCTGGTTGATCATCGAGCCATCTAGTGGCCTCTGCCGATTCCTCATAGTCGAACCAGTTGACTGCCGCATCCCCTGATTCTTGGTCATCGAAAAACTGTAGGTTGGCAAAGTCCTCCTCCACAGCTGTCAGATCATTTATCCCTTGTCCAAATCCATCCCCCTGGATTACACACAGCTCTTCCTTCTCTGGCAATTCTATACCCAGCCCCATCTGGCTTGTTGGCAAGATGTACTCACTCGGATCATAGGCCTCCCCAGCAAAACTCTGTTCAATCCCAGACTCAACAATCCCATTCTCTCCTGAAGTCTGCCCTGCCCCATCTTCGATGGTCACCACCGTCGGCTCTGGTTGGGTTGTGGAGATGTCCAACATGCACAAGAAGTCAGTGCAGTCGGGGAGGAACACCTCCGGCTTAGGTAGGTGGGTAGGAGTAATATAAATGCTAGGATCGTAAGACACGACCCCAGTCTGGATAAGATTGACTCATTTGGGAGGTGGAGTTTGGTTGTGTGTAGGGAGGGGGTTGGTTGTGACGTTGGGTTTTTCTGGCGGCAAAATCACATTTTTGTCGACGAGGTCTTGAATCTCGTGACGCAGCCTGAAACATTGGTCAGTATCATGGCCGTGCTGCTGGTGGTATGCACAGTACTTGGCTGGGTTGTGAGAGGGAGGGAGTGGGTTTGGCAATAGCCTCGGCTCTAGGGGTTTTAGATGCCCCTTTCTGATCAAGACCCCCAGAGCCTTAGACAAAGGCATGTATAGTGGGGTGAAGGTTCTTTGGCCTCTGGGCGGGTATTTAGAGGTTTGAGTATTGCTTCCGGATACACCGGAGAAGGGTGTGGCTGCCATGGGCCTTGGAAAGGGAGAAGGAATGGTGGTGACCATGCTGACCTCCGAAGCTCTTGCGTTTGCAGCGCCACTCGGGCCTACATTGTTGTTACGGTTGAAAGTCCTCCTCGGTTGCTCCCTATCCTGGTCAATCAGACCTTGTTTCATTGCATCTTCGATTTGTACCCCCATCTCGTGTAAATCTGAGAAAGTGGGAAAGGGGAGTACAATCATTTTCTGCATCAACTTTGGTTGGAGATTGCGCACAATCATCCAGATTTGGTCCTTATCAGTGGGCCTCAAAGTCATCATTGACGCCTTTGCCCTCCACTGGGTTACAAAATCTGAGAAAGTTTCCTTGGGCTCCTGCCTTGTCGTTTCGAGATCACGAGTTGTAATCTCGATCTGAGTGTTGTACGAGTACTGCGCGACAAAGGCCTCAGCCATTTCATCCCAACTCCTCTTTACCTCATCTTCTAACTTCGCGTACCAAATAGCGGCCACACTCGACAGGGTTCGGCCGAACAGCGAAAGCTTTTGTGGTCAGGTTAGGCCCATTGGCCGCAGGATGTCTGAGAATAGCCGAAGATGGACCATGGGGTCCCCGGACCCGTCGAAACGGTCAATTTGCGGCATTTTGAACCTATCGGGCAATGTCACGGCCACATCGATATATCCGTCCTCGATATCCGGAATAGCCCTTACCCCTTGGGATTTCTTGAAGAGCTTCTCAAGCTTGCTCAGTTTCAGAGCTGTATGGTCGATTTCAAACTCGAAGGGAGAGTCCGGGTGGTTGGGTGTATGGGTCTTGGACAGTTGAGGCGGAACCGGGGGCGGAGCTGGCCCCGTTGGAAGGTTCGTGTCCTCTTGTAGGTTCTGGATATTTGGCACAGTGTTCTGGGTGTTTGGCAGAGCGTTCTGGACAGTAGGTGCCTGCTCGGGTAATGGAGCCCCTGGCGGAGGAGGGACTTGATGTGAAGCAGATGCCGCATTCTGCTGTTGCAGTCTGGTAATTAGCTCGGCCTGCTGGGCCATGACCGCGGCCTGCTGTTTGGAGAATTCCGCTTGACGAGCGGCATCCTCTTGCATTTGTCTCATGCTCTCCTGCATCTGGCGCATTAGGGCTTCCATCCCTGATGTATTTTGCTGATCCATCCGACTAACTGGTATGTCTATTTCTATAGCAACAATCGAGACCTCAGCCCTATTGTCCTCTGATGGAGTAACCCACTGTTCTGATACACTGCGCTTTCTCGGTTTTCTCCTGGCAACGGGGGGTAGAGAATGAAACACTGGCTGTCCGTCGATTAGATCCTCGGATTGATTGAGTCGACGACCTCGTGTCCAAAGTGCTTGGGGAATATCTACTGGGTTGGAAGCAATTGTGCTAGAATTGCCCTAATAAAAAGATAAATAAAGCAATAAGGAAATAAATAAACAGATAACGGACAGCATAACAGCTTAAAATAAATGCATGACAACAGCCGAGCATAACAACACACGGTCGACAAGCTGAATACACACTGTCCTCAATCACTGATTATTATCCCCGAATCACTGTCCCCAAAGACTAAATCTGATACCCGCAGATAATTGATTCTCAAATACTGACTGATGCCCGTAGGCCTGATACCCACAATACTGAACTGATGCCCGCAGGCCTGATGCCCAAACCCTGTAAACTGATACATGCATTCGTATGGGGACGCACCCCAAAGCACATAACAAGTAAATGAGAGCCAAAACACCCCTATGTTGGGGTAGGGTTTCCCTGTCCTATTTTGTCAGGAGCTAGGGTTTCACTACGCACGCAGCGGTTTCAAACAACCTATAAACGGGTAAGCAACCTGTCCTAGTTTGGAATGGTCACTATGGATCCGAATATGCACTAGGTCGAATGGTCAAAAAGGGTGCCCCGGTAAAACCGGGGTTTGTGTTCCCATACTGGCAGAGCCCACAACCGGTCAGCCTTATGGTCATGCCTTGACAAGACAAGCCTCCGGTAAACCGTTCAGGAATAGCAGATGGCAAACACGGTGTCCTAGGCGCACCAATGCACATGCAATGCAAAGAAACACATAAGTGTAATCAAAACAAGATATCATGAGTTCGAGTCAAGTTCTCTAAATCCCCAGCAGAGTCGCCAGAAACTGCAGACGTCCCCGAACGCCCCGGGAGGGATGAGCTCCCGTTCTGTTCATTTGGGGTCACTACAGCTCAGGACTCTCAAATTGTCACGGTTCTAAGTCCGAACCAAAGAGTCCAAATCCGGCAAATCGTTTTGAGAAAACAGATTTTTGAAAGAAGTGTCAAACATGGACTACTTTGCCAGATACAGAGTCGCCACCTAAATATTTTATTTTAGGGAAATTTAGGAAACCCTGACTCGTTGCCTAAGGCCACGTGTCCGTCATCACCAAAGTTGCCTCGGCTCGGGAACTTGGGTACGATTGGGGAAGGTCACTTCGTGAGCACCCCCGCTCGCCCGATCAAAGATCGGCCTCTACTAACCATGATATCTAGTTTTGAAAACTTTATGCATTCTTATTCTGGTTATTAGCCTAGATTACTATGTGATGCGCACAGCATACAAGTATAGACTGGGTCGCCTGAATTGGAACAAAACATTTCATGCTTGTTTTTTGAAAGATGGTTTGTTACTCGCAAGTAGGCTTAAAATGCAGATTTTGCAACCCTCGGGTGGGCTTAGAAAAGATGGTTTTGCCACTATCTAGTGGGCTTAAAACTCACAGTTGATGATTTGTTCCAATCCAAATAACCCAACCTTCACCCACAGGCATTCAGGCAGTTATATCACATAAGCAAATAGCCTCATGATAAGCATGCTATTCATGGCAGTCACTCACACGCATGTAAGGATGCTAAAGCATAAAACTCACCGAGTACTCCAAGCCAAAAAAGAAGCTTATTAGAAATCCATGCATGATCCTAATTATACAGAAGTGCCTAATGCAACACATGCAAAATGAAACTATAACAGGCTCGGCTATTCTAAACATGGCATATGAAATGCTACAGCTAACATGTATTTAACTTGGAATTGAAAATACAATGCAGTTAGTATGATGCGCCGAGCCCGGTGCATGCAAAACAGATGAATGATGCAAACATGCTGTCATACTGTATGCTAATTGAAACATGCCCTAATCTAACCATCATAAGTGGGTAAATAAAAGGGAGAAAGACGTGGGGTTGGAAAACATACATCACACACACGCACACTTATTACAGTTGTGCCCTCGCGCAGAGGGTCCGAATAAATAGTACAATCCAAATATATACAAATTCCTAATTAATTTACAAATTAACCAAAAAAAATAATAAACTGGCATGCAAGCCAGGGACTGCCTTGACTCTTCTTCAGATGATGGAGGATGCATGTCTGGGCTGCCTTGCGCGGAAATCCACTGGGATGCCCCAATTAGCCTCTGTTTCACAATTACTCTTGGAAAGCGCGCCAAGCTCCGGAAGGTTGCTAATTCTTGATTTGCTGCAACAGAGAGCAAAAAAGGGGCATAGCAATGTATTTTCACAAATGTATGCATGCCTCGATCCTCGTGCCACCAATCACGCATCTCGATGCATGATGGCTAAGGGGTCGAATTGTGCAACTCAATATAGAATGAATGCACATATAAACACAACAGGGCCTAGACTCCATCATGGATAATCCGGAGTGTCGGTGACAGGGAATTGAGACACGTTCCGTCACTCGGAGTACGGAACGTCCCTCGTTTCCCGTGCTCGGGCTAACTCCTATCCCAAGCACAATGAAATATGCATGACATGCATGAAATGCGACTAAGATACAACCTAGCATACACAATGCTATGAAATGGCATACACGATGCACGAGGTAACAAGGCATACACAATGCGCTAACATACAACCTAGCATACGCAATGCTGTGGAATGAAATGGCATACACAATGCGCAATGGACTTATACCAACAAGAGTGGACCTCAGCCACACTCACATAAGAGGCCATTAGATGAAAATGAGACAACTCGAGATGCGTGCACGCGTGCACGCAAACCGAGGACCGACCCTAAGGCGCAAAATGCCACTCTAACAAGACATGGCAAGGCATGGAATATGGCATACAAGCATACAAATTTCAGAGGCAATAAGTGATGCAAAAAAGCCCCGAAAGATGGCAAAATGACACCCGATGCATGAAATGAAACCGAAATGCAAAACTAGGCCTATGCATTGGCCTATAGCTATACAAAACATGTAGTATTTGATTATGACATGTGAAGACAGATTCAAGGCAGTCCAAAAATAAGTACATTTTCAGTTTTAAGCAAGGCCAAACAGTAAACACAAATAGGGTAAAACTAGCATGCAAAAAATGGCCCTAAATGTGAGATAAAGAAGCAACTCACAGATGCTGACCCCAAACAGATTAGGGCCCTTCAAAAATGTTTAAGAGGGGCCCAAAATATGATATTTTATAGTTTATGACAAACCACAAAAACCAACACAGGTACGGCTAAATCCTCATGCAAGAAATGGACCAAAAGATGGACAAAGAAGCAAGTAGTGGTTTCTGGCCTTAAACACAAAGGGGCCTTCATCAATGTTGAAGAGGGGCCAAAAATAATGCATTTTACAGTTGATGGCCGGACCCAAAACAGTATGCAAGAATGCTCAAAATGCTATGCAAAATAGGGCCAAAAAGAGAGACATAACACAAAGTGTATAAAGGATGTCTCAAACCATGAAAGACCCTTAATGAAACATGAATATGGGGTCAAAATAAGGCCATTTGTAGTTCGGACCACAGCCCAAAAACAGAAGCAAAATAGGCTAACAAATCATGCAAAAATGGAGCCAAAATAGAGATATAAAGGCAAGTGGAAGATAGAAGCCTCAAACAGTAATGAGCCCTTCAACAATGTTGAAAAAGGACTCAAAATAAGCTACTTTTCAGTTCATGACAGAGCTCAAAACAGTTTATACATAGGCCAAAAATACTACACAAGACAATGGCATACAAGAGGGATAATGAAGTAAATGCACCAAGGAGGCCTCAAACAGTGAGAGGCCCTTAATGAAACATGAAAAATGGCTCAAAATAAGCTTAGTTCCAGTTAGGGTCGGAGCCCAAAACAGCAAGCAAGAATGACTTATGTATTGAACAAAATATGGACCAAAAAGGGGGAAATGGAGCTTACCCTTGAAGACTTGACTTTGGCACCCTTTTGGCTTGAGTTGCAGCACTCTTAGGCCTTGAAGAACAACCTCCAGCCGCTGGAATGGAGGATGGAAGAGTGAGGCTATGGGTTGGTGAAGAAAAGGGGTAGGACTTGAGAGGTTGGAGGGTTAAAGTGTATAGAGGGAGAGAGATACAACAAGAGGTTTAGGGGGGAAATTTTGTAACCCTAATATCAGAGCTGGAGCCTCTGATATATAGGCAAAATTTGGGGGAAAAAGGGGGGAAAAATGGAGGGAAAACATACCAAGTTTCCCTCCAAAATGCAGCCCCCCGGATACAGAATCTGGGGGGAAAACAGATGTATATCTACACTGTAGATGATGTGAGGATACTGGCCGGCCAGTTATCCAGGTTGCAGGTGGCCGGCCGGCTTCTTCCCATGGCCGGCCAGCCAAGGGTCAAAAGGGTCAATGAGAATTAATGGCCGGCCACTACAGAAAGAGAGCCTCTGATGTGTGCACAACACAACCCTGTGGTTAAACACTGGAAAAAGTGAACCAGGAGAGAGAACAACCCACTTTTCAAAGGGTTCAAAAGGGTCAACAACAATTACTGGCAGATGTGTACAT
This sequence comes from Camellia sinensis, assembly GCF_055761805.1. Classification (NCBI taxonomy): domain Eukaryota; kingdom Viridiplantae; phylum Streptophyta; class Magnoliopsida; order Ericales; family Theaceae; genus Camellia; species Camellia sinensis. Next base: position 120,531,881 of record NC_138974.1, read on the forward strand.
CACAAATATGTGGTTAAAGCTTCAAGAAAATGGCCCAAGGGTGTTCAACATTGGCTTTGAAGTGAGGAAAAACGGGCGACGGAGAGCTATGAAGGGATAAAGTTGGCTGACAGAACAATTACTGGCCTCCCACCCTTCTACGGCCTTCTTACCAATAAAACAGAGGTCCCTGCTGTAGACACCCCATTTTTGACCGACCTTAAGACTCAAACGTCACCAATTGAGCGCTTGGTGATATTGCATAATGTGCTCGTTCAGAAGTTTCAGAGTCGCGGCCATGAGCCCTGCCTCCGGATTTCCGAACCCTCTTCTGTGCCTTACCTCGGTTTGCGAACCAGGCTCGGTTTTCTCTGTTTCTTTTCCTGAGGGGAGGGAGAGGTCCTGTAGATCATCTCTCAGTGGCCGTAGGCTACGTTTTGTGGTCGTAGGCCATTTTGCCCATTTCGGAGCCCGGTTTCCGGTTTTTCGGGACCGTTGGCCGTGTGCCTCGGTTCGGGACCGCCTAACCATCTCCGTTTGCTCTGATTTTTGGCATACTTCTTATTTGCTCCCTTTTGAGGGACACTGGGGTCTGAGAAACCCACTTCGTGGCCGAATGCCACTTTCGGTGCTTAACGGCTCATTTTTGGGATCCCGAACTGCGTGTTTTGGTCCCCGAGCATTCGTTTTGCATCGGTTTTCGTTCATTTTTGGCAGGTACCTCTGTTTTATCACTGGGAAGGTCACTGAAGGGTGGGAGTCCAGTAATTGTTGCAGCAACCAGTTATATATCCTCTGGCGCCCTCCGACGCCCGTTTTCTCACTTCCGGGCTAATGTTGAACACCTTGGGGGCACTTTCTTGAACTTTGAACCACATATCTGTGATGTACACACTTGGGAGGATCCTAAAAGTTGGTGGCCGGCCAGTAATGTTTCCTGACCCTTTTGAACCCCTCCTTCCGGGCTAATGTTGAACACCTTGGGGGCACTTTCTTGAACTTTGAACCACATATCTGTGATGTACACACTTGGGAGGACCCTAAAAGTTAGTGGCCGGCCACTAATGTTGCTTGACCCTTTTGAACCCCTCTTTCCGAGCTAATGTTGAACACCCTTGAGCCACTTTCTTGGACTTTTAACCACAGGATTATGTTGTACACACATGAGAGGACACCATCATGTGGTGGCCGGCCACTAAACCAGCTTGACCCTTTTGACCCCTAGCCGGCCGGCTAGGGGAGGTGGCCGGCCGGCCACCTGGAACAAAAATACCTGGCCGACCGTATTCCTCACACTATTCACTTTACAGCTGTATGGCTTTTTCCCCCAGAAAATATCCCAATCCGGGGGATATTTTGTGGGGGAAAGCTTGCCTCCTTTTCCCCCACCCTTTACACCCTCTTTTTGGTCCTTATAACCAAAGGCCAACACTTGTGTTAGAGGTTAGAAAAATTGCTTACAAGTCTTGCATTCAAACCTCCCTCCTCCTCTCATTTTCTACCTCAAAACAACCAAGTTCTACACTTCATTCCTTCTTCACCACCAAGCACCACCACCACCACTCCATTTCCAGCAACAAGGAGGGTTTCTCAGAGGCTAAAGGTGCTGCAACTTGGTCCAAGAAGCAACAAAAGACTTGTCTCCAAGGGTGAGTTGCCATTTCCCCTTTTTGAACTTTTCTTTGCAACATTTCTTAGCTATCTATGCTTTTTTCTTTGAGCTCCGGCCATAACTGAAAGTGGCCTTCTTTTGAGCTCATTTTCACTTTTGATTCAGGGCTCAACCCTGTTTGAGTCCCCCATGTTGCACTTGCTTCAATACCCTTCTTAAATACCGTTTTCTTGCATGATATTTTTAGCTCGTGTGTAATCTGTTTTGGAGTATGATGTGAACTGTAAGTAGGCTTATGTTGAGCCCCTATTCAACATTGAAGAATGGCTCAACACTGTTTGGGACCTCCATGTTATACTTGCCTTTATATCTCTCTTTTGGTCCCATTTTTGCATGCCATGGCAGCCTATCTTGGTTCCATTTTTGGTCATTTTACAGAGCTATAAAAGTTCTTATTTTGGTCCATTATTCATGTTTCATTTAGGTCCTTTCATGGTTTGGGACCTCCATATGCCACTTCATGTTGTATCTCCCTTTTGGTCCCCATTCTTGCATGTTTTGTTAGCCTACCATGCTTTTGTTTTTGGCCATTTTACAGTTCTGGAAATAGTCCTATTTTATCCCATTCTACATGTTTTATTAAGGATCTTTTGCCTTTTGTGGAATATTTTGCATACCTCATGTTATAGCCTCTTTCGAGCCTTATTTTGCATTGCATTTCTAGCATGTTTGTATACTGTTTTTTGGTTTTTACAGTTCTGTAAATATGCTTATTTTTGGTCCCTCTTCAATGTTGTAGAAGGGAATTTTTCAGTTTGGGCTTTGCATATACCACTTGCCTCTTTGGCCACCTTTTGGCCCTTTTTCTTGCATAAAAGCTTAGCCATATCTATGTTTGTTTTTGAGGTTTTTACAGTTCTGTGAAAGTGCTTATTTTTTGTCCCTCTTCAATGTTGTTGAAGGGTCCTAACCTGTTTGAGGACAGCAGCTATGAGTTGCTTCTTAATCCCATGTTTAGGGCCATTTTCGCATGCTAATTTTGCCCTATCTTTGCTTGCTGTTTGGCCATGTTTTGTACTAGTAAAATGCTTATTTTGGGGCTGTCTTGCCTCTGTCTTTTCATTCCATGTACCAATTATGCATGCTTTGTATAGCTGTAGTTCATTCTATGCGCCTAATTTGCATTTCGGGAGAGATTCCATGCATCGGGTGTGTTTTCGCCTCATTTCGGGGCTGTTTTCCCCCACTTTTCAGTGTTGAAATCCCATTAGCATGTTTGCATATCATTTTCCATGCCATAGTTTGCATTTTTGCATGCCTCGATTTGCGTGCCCGTGTGCACGCATTTCGAGGCACTTCATTTTCACTCATCGGCCTCTTATGTGAGTGTGGCTAAGGCTCTCTCATGTTAGTATAAGTCCATGTTGCATTCTATATGCCATTTCCATGCCATTGCATTGCGTATGCCATTGCCTCGGTTTGCGTGCCCGTGTGTACGCATTTCGAGGCACTTCATTTTTATCCATCGGCCTCTTATGTGAGTGTGGCTGAGGCTCTCTTATGTTAGTATAAGTCTATGTTGCATTCTATATGCCATTTCCATGCCATTGCATTGCGTATGCCATCGCCTCGGTTTGCGTGCCCGTGTGCACGCATTTCGAGGCACTTCATTTTTATCCATCGGCCTCTTATGTGAGTGTGGCTGAGGCTCTCTCATGTTAGTATAAGTCCATGTTGCATTCTATATGCCATTTCCATGTCATTTACATTGCGTATGCCATTGCCTCGGTTTGCGTGCCCGTGTGCACGCATTTCGAGACATCTCATTTTCATAGCATTGTGCATGCTAAGCTGTATCTTAGTTGCATTTCATGCATATCATGCATATTGCATCGTGTTCGGGGTAGGAGTTAGCCCGGGCACAGGGAGCGAGGTGCGTTTCATACTCCGAGTGACGGAACGCGTCTCAATTCCCCAGTCACCGACACTCCGGATTACCCATGATGGAGTTAGGTCTTGTTGTGTTTTCATGTGCATTCATCCTATATTGAGTTGTGCAATTCGACCCCTCGGCCATCATGCCTCGGTATGCGTGATTGGTGGCACGAGGATCGAGGCATGCATATATTTGTGAAAATACATTACTATGCCCCTTTCTTGCTCTCTGTTGCAGCAAAATGAAGAATCAGCAACTTTTCGAGACTTGGCACGCGCTTCAAGAATAACTGCTAAACAGAGGCTAATTGGGGCATCCCGGTGGATTTCCGCGCAAGACAACCCGGACATGCATCATCCATCAAAAGCAAGGCAGTCCCTGGCTTGCATGCCAGTTTTATTTATTGTCTTATCTAATTTGATTAAATTAATTAGGAAATTGTATATTATTCGGACTGTAATATTTGGACTGTAATATTTTTTTATTTGGGACTGTATTATTTATTTGGACCCTCTGCGCGAGGGCACAACTGTAATAAGTGTGCGTGTGTGTGTTGTATGGCTTCCAACCCCACGTCTTTCTCCCTTTTATTTATCCGCTTTTGATGGTTAGATTAGGGCATATTTCAATTAGCATACAGTATGACAGCATGTTTGCATCATTCATCTGTTTTGCATGCACCAGGCTCGGCGCATCATACTAACTGCATTTGTATTTCAATTCCAAGTTGAATACATGTTAGTTGTAGCATTCCATATGCCATGTTTAGAATAGCCGAGCCTGCTATAGTTGCATTTTGCATGTGTTGCATTAGGCATTTCTGTATACTTAGGATTCATGCATGGATTTCTAATGAATGTCTATTTTGGCTTGGAGTACTCGGTAAGTTTTTATGCTTTAGCATCCTTACATGCGTGTGAGTGACTGCCATGAATAGCATTCTTACCATGAGGCTATTTGCTTATGTGATATATCTGCCTGAATGCCTGTGGGTGAAGGTTGGGTTATCTGAATTGGAATAATTCATGAAATATTTTGTTCCAATTCGGGCGACCCAATCTATACTTATATGCTGTGTGCATCACATAGTAACCTAGGCTAATAACCGGAATAAGAACACACAAAGTTTTCAAAAATAGATATCATGGTTAGTAGAGGCCGATCTTTGATCGGGCGAGCGGGGGTGCTCACGAAGTGACCTTCCCCAATCGTACCCAAGTTCCCGAGCCGAGGCAACTTTGGTGATGACGGACACGTGGCCTTTGGCACCGAGTCAGGGTTTCCTAAATTTCCCATTAAAAAACATTTAGGTGGCGACTCTGTATCTGGCAAAGCAGTCCATGTTTGGCACTTCTTTCAAAATCTGTTTTTTCTCAAAACGATTTGCCGGATTTGGACTCTTTGGTTCAGATTTAGAACCGTGACACAAATCGAGTCCGAGCTGTAGCGAGGTCCCCCGCGGACTTGTTACAGTTTCTGGCGACTCCACTGGGGATTTAGAGAACTTGACTCGAACTCGTGATATCTGTTTTTAACTACACTTGTGTGTTTCTTTGCATTGCATTTGCATTGGTGCGCCTAGGACACCGTGTTTGCCATCTGCTATTCCTGAATGGTTTGCCGGAGGCTTGTCTTGTCAAGGCATGACCATAAGGCTGACCGGTTGTGGGCTCTGCCAGTATGGGAACACAAACCCCGGTTTTACCGGGGCACCCTCTTTGACCATTCGACCTAGTGCATACTCGGATCCATAGTGACCATTCCAAACTAGGACAGGTTGCTTACCCGTTTATAGGTTGTTTGAAACCGCTCTGTGCGTAGTGAAACCCTAGCTCCTGACAAAATAGGACAGGGAAACCTTACCCCAACATAGAGGTGTTTTGGCTCTCACTTATCTGTTATGTGCTTTAGAGTGCGTCTCTACAGGAATGCATGTATCAGTATATGAGTTTGGGCATCAGGCCTGCGGGCATCAGTTCAGTATATGAGTTTGGGCATCAGGCCTGCGGGCATCAGTTCAGTATTGTGGGTATCAGGCCTGCGGGCATCGGCCAGTATTTGAGAATTAGTTATCTGCGAGTACCAGATTCTGTTTTTAGAGGACAGTGATACAGGGATAATAATCAGTGTTTGAGGACAGTGTGTATTCAGCTTATCAACTGTGTGTTGTTATGCCCGGCTGTGTGTCATGCATTTTATTTTAAGCTGTTATGCTGTCCGTTTATCTGTTTATTTATTTCTTTTTCGCTTTATTTATCTTTTGCTAGGGTCAGTTTTAGCACAATTGCTTCCAACCCAGCAGGCATTCCCCAAGCACTTTGGACACGAGGTCGTCGACTCCATCGATCTGAGGATCTAATCGACGGACAGCCAGTGTTCCGTTCTCTACCCCCCGTTACCAGGAGAAGGCAGAGAAAGCGTAGTGTATCTGAACAGAGATCACCAGAACAATGGTTTCCCCCATTAGTGGACAGTCGGATTGAGATCCCCATCGTTGCTACAGAGCTAAATCTGCCAGTAGTTCAGATAGATCAAAACAGTATGGCGGCACCAACAGGAGTCGAGGAGATGATGCGCCAAATGCAAGAAACTATGCGGGCCATGCAGCAGGATGCCGTTCGCCGAGATGAACTCGCTAAGCAACAAGCCGAGATTATGACCCAGCAGGCTGAGCTGATTACCAGACTGCAACAACAGAATACAGCGTCTGCTTCACAACAAATTCCTCCTCCGGCAGGGGCTCCATTACCTGAGCAGGCACCTACTGTTCAGAACGCCCCACCAAATACCCAGAATACCCTGCCGAATGTCCAAAACTTACAAGAGGACACGAATCTTCCAACGGGGCCAGCTCCGCCCCCACTTCCACCACAACTGTCCAAGGTCCATGCACCCAATCGCCCCGACTCTCCCTTCGAGTTCGAGGTTGATCATACAGCTCTGAAATTGAGCAAACTGGAGAAGCTCTTCAAGAAATCCCAAGGGGTCAAGGCTATGCCGGATATCGAAGATGGATATACCGAGGAGGCCGTAACACTCCCCGATAGGTTCAAAATGCCACAAATCGACCGCTTTGACGGGTCCGGCGACCCCATGGTCCATCTCCGACTGTTTGCAGACATCTTGCGGCCAATGGGCCTAACATGACCACAGAAGCTTTCACTATTCGGCCGAACCCTGTCGGGTGTGGCCGCCCACTGGTACGCAAAGTGACAAGATGAAGTGAAAAAGAATTGGGATGAAATGTCTGAGGCCTTTGTCGCGCAATATTCGTACAACACTCAGATCGAGATCGCAACCCGTGATGTCGAAACGACAAGGTAAGAGCCCAAGGAAACTTTCTCGGACTTTGTAATCCGATGGAGGGCAAAGGCGTCAATGATGACTTTGAGGCCCACTGACAAAGATCAAATCCGGATGATTGTGCGCAATCTCCACCCAAAGTTGATGCAGAGAATGATTGTAGTCCCCTTTCCTACTTTCGCAGATTTACATGAGATGGGGGTGCAAATCGAAGACGCAATGAAACAAGGTCTGTTTGACCACGATAGGGAGCAACCGAGGAGGACTTTCAACCATAACAACAATGCGGGCCAGAGTGGCGCTACAAATACAAGAGCCTCGGAAGTCAGTATGGTCACCACCACTCCCCCTCCCCCTCCAAGGCCCATGGCTGCCACACCTTTCTCCGGCGCGTCCGGAAGCAACACACAAAACAACAGATTCCAACCGCGAGGCCAAAGAACCTTCACCCCATTATATATGCCCCTATCCAAAGCTCTAGGGGTATTGATCAGGAAAAAGCATTTGAAACCCCTGGAGCCAAAGCCACTACCGAATCCACTCCCTCCCTCTCATGACCCAGCAAAGTACTACGCATATCACCAACAACACGGTCACGACACCGACCGGTGTTACAGATTGCGTCATGAGATCCAGGATCTTATTGACAAACAGGTGATCGCGCCTCCTGATAAACCCAATGTCACAACCAACCCTCTCCCATCACATAACCAAGCTCCCCCTCCCAACAGAATCAAATTTATCCAAACTGGGGTCGCATCTTACGATCCTAGTATCTATATCACCCCATCCCACCTATCCAAGCCGGAGGTGCTCCTCCCTGATTGCACTGACTTCTTGTGCATGGTGGACATCTCCAAAACCCAACCAGAGCCGATGGTGGTGACCGTCGAAGATGGGGCAGGGCAGATTTTGGGAGAGAATGAGATTGTTGAATCTGGGGCTGAACAGAGTTTTTCTGGGGGAGCCTATGATCCAAGCGATACATCCTATCAACGAGCCGGGTTGGGCTAGGTATAGAATTTCCAGAGACAGGAGAGCTGTGCATGATCCGGGGGGATGGGTCCGGGCTAGGGGCAGAGGAACTGACAGCTGTAGAGGAGGACTTCGCCAACCTGCATTTTTTCGATGACCAGGAACCGGGGGATTCGGCAATCAACTGGTTCGACTATGAGGAATCGGCGGAGGCCACCGGATGGCTCGAGGATCAACCAGATGAAGTGGGGGAATCCCAACTAGAACAGAGCCCGGCAGGGGCAGGAGTATCAGTTGTGGCCAGAATGACCAGAAGTCAAGTTGTATCGCCGGAGAGCGCCGGTGCTAAGAATTTCACTCGAGACTTGGGCATTATGGATACAGGAATTGTCGAACAACCAGCTGTACTGAAGCAGCTGGAACGAGAAAGGTTTGAGGATGCTGAGAGAATTAGGAAAGCTAAGGGCCCTGAAGGGACTGAGAGTGTTGTGTGCACGAAGATAGAGAATGCTGCGAGCATGTGGACAGAGAGTACTGCGAATGCAACTGAACCGGAGCCAGACAGGTGTCTGTTGGCTGCCGACGGAATGTGGTGGGAAGACGACGACTTATGTCTTGCCCACACGGATGAAGACTGGGGAAATAATCAACCGGATGACACTTGGTACCTCAATGAGGTTGACCATATGACGAGAAGTGGGCGGTACTTTAAACCCCCACACCTAGACCAACCCGAGGCATCCGGGAAGGATAGAGAAGCAGAGAAGCAGAAGGAGAAGCAGATTGAGGAGGAAACTGTGCTGAAACAGTTAAAGAAGATACAAGCAGACATCTCCATCTGGGGACTGCTAATGGCATCGCGGGTACATAGAGAAGCTGTCCTGTCTGCTATGGACAAATCCAAACTCTCCATAGATACCACCCCTGAACAGCTGGTCGGGCTGGTTTTTCCGGGAGGAGGTTCCCCAGCATTAACCTTTTCGGACAAGGAACTACCTCCTGAGGGCACAAATCATAACAAACCTCTCTATATTTCCGTGGAATGTAGAGATAAGTGGATACCGGTGGTACTTGTCGATACCGGGTCTGCTATTAATGTCTGCCCGACCAGGACGACATATGCAATCGGGTTGAAGCCCGCGGACTTCGTCCCGACCACTCAAGTAATCAGAGCATACGACAATACCAGCAGAGAAGTGATGGGGACTGTTAAAGTTCAAACCAAGGTTGGTCCAGGACAACACAGCATTGAATTTCATATCTTGGATGTTCCCGCAACCTTTAACCTACTTTTGGGGCGACCGTGGTTGCACCAGGTCAAAGCAGTCTCTTCCACTCTACATCAGATGCTGAAATACCCTCACGGGAAGGGGGTAGCAATTGTTTTTGGGAATTCATCAATCCATCCGCCGCCGGAAGTGTCCACACCTGTCTTGGAGATCGAGCACGGCACGGAGGATGTGTTTTTATCGGGGTTCACTTTGGCCGAGGCTCAAGTGGTACAGAATGTCATGGCTGTGAATGAAGGTATATACGTCAGTGCTCAATCTATCTACCTCATGAACAAGCTAAAACATACCCCCGGGATGGGATTAGGGAGAAGCGGCCGGAAGGGCGTCTCAGCGTTGGCCGAAGTGCCACATAATCCTCACACCTTTGGACTGGGTTATCTGCCCACCAAAGAGGACTGGGTGAGGAAAGGAAAAGAAATGGCCGGAAGAGCCAGGGCAAAGAAGGCTGGGAAGCCATTTGAGTTAATGCATAGGCCCATCTGGGGTACCCTAAACGGACGCTTCGTCCGGGAGGGGGAAGATTTTCCATTCTGCGGCTTCCCGGAACCATGGCTGAACGCGGAGAGGAAGCGCGTGCCTGGTTTTGAAATCTTCTTCGACATACAATTACCTGGGGATGACGTTGCCGAAGCGCAGACAGACCCACCAACGGAGGTTGAGCAGAGTAAGGAAGTACAGTCTGAGGACACTGAAAATGAAATGGGGGTAGCACTGGCAAGTTTACTTTCAGATCCTCCGATCGACCAAGAGTGCTTGGGGGATAACTCTTCGGTTTCTATGGTTGGAGATGAAATAGCTGCGGGCTTTCCAGCGCCGATTTTGGATGCATCTATCGCACCTTCTCTCATCTGGCAATATGAAGAAGGCTTTTTATCTAGCAGCACCGGGTCAGGTAGTGAGCCGGAATTTGATTCTACCGAATCTTGTGCGTCAGAATTAGATTCCAGCTCGACTGAGTCTGAGTCCAGTATTCCTGGGGGTGATAACCCGGATGCCACAGTCCTGTCTAGGTCGTCATTTTCATTTTCTTTTGAGTCTGTTGTAACAGAGGAATCTGATGACTTGGAAGTATTTAATGAGAACAATGTGGATGTGGTTTCTGAGTATTTTTCTGTGCCTTTGATTTATTGCTTAAATCAGGATTTTCAAAATTTTGATGAAAACGACGAGGAAGAAATTCCTCCGGTTTTGCAACGGTTAATTGATCAAGAGCAGGAAAGATTTGTTAAACCTTTAATGGATGAAATCACTACTGTGAATGTTGGTACTGAGAAGGACCCGCGGCTGGTCCAGATCGGGTCCACGTTGTCTTCGGAGGAGCGCGAGCGCTTAGTCGCTTTATTAAAAGATTTCAAAGATGTTTTCGCATGGTCCTACGAAGACATGCCTGGAATCGATCCTGAGATTGTACAGCACCGGATCCCTCTTGATCCAGAGGCCCGCCCTGTCAAACAGAAACTCAGAAGGATCCGCCCGGACTGGGCTCTCAAAATTAAGGAAGAAGTCACCAAGCAAATTAACGCAGGGTTCCTGCTGGTATCTGAATACCCAACTTGGTTGGCCAACATTGTTCCGGTGTCAAAGAAGGACGGCAGAATTCGGGTCTGTGTAGACTTCAGAGATTTGAACAGGGCCAGTCCGAAGGACGACTTTCCCTTGCCACACATTGATGAATTGGTGGATTTCACGGCAGGACACGCTTTGCTTTCGTTTATGGATGGTTTCTCAGGCTATAATCAGATAGTAATGGCACCCGAAGACCGGGAGAAGACTGCATTCACTACCCCGTGGGGTACATATTGTTATAGAGTGATTCCATTCGGGTTGAAAAATGCTGGAGCTACGTATCAACGGGCAGCAACTACAATATTGCATGATATGATCCATAAAGAGGTCGAGGTGTATGTGGGCGACATGATTGTCAAGTCCAAAGAAAGAGAGGGCCACTACACCGCCTTACAAAAATTCTTTCAAAGGATCAGAGAGTTTCGGCTGCGATTGAATCCCCAGAAGTGCACGTTTGGTGTTACAGCAGGGAAGATGCTAGGGTTTCTGATTACACAAAGGGGCATCGAGGTCGACCCTTCCAAAATCAAGGCCATCTTAGAAATGCCACCACCAAGGACTGAAAAGGAGGTGCGAGGCTTTCTGGGTAAAGTGCAATTCATAAGACGGTTTATTTCTAAATTAACCTTGACTTGTGAACCACTTTTTGGTCTCCTGAAGAAAGGAAAGAAATTCCAATGGGACGGCCGATGTCAAGCAGCTTTTGAGCAGATCAAAGAGTATCTACAGAACCCGCCCGTGTTGTCACCACCAGAGCCGGGGAGACCGTTGATATTGTACCTTTCGGTAACTGAGACTACCATGGGCTGCATGCTCGCGCAGGAATCAGAAGACAAAGTGGAAAGGGCCATCTACTATCTGAGCAAAAAGATGCTGGATTACGAGACCCGCTATACACCGCTAAAGAAGGCTTGTTTGGCCTTGGTATGGGCTACCAGGAAGCTGCGGCACTACCTGTTAGCTCACTCTGTAATGTTGGTTTCACGATTGGATCCCATCAAATATCTTTTCGAGAAACCAGCACTTACGGGTAGGCTAGCTCGTTGGCTGCTGTTGCTCTCCGAATTTGATTTGAAGTATGTAACGCGCAAGTAAGTAAAAGGAAGAGCGGTAGCAGAGTTCCTTGCCGACCACCCGGTTGAGGGGGATGAAGCGGTTGAGTACCTATTCCCAGATGAAGCCATTCTGCACGTCGAGGATGAAACTTGGACGATGTACTTTGACGGAGCGTCAAACCAGTATGGGTATGGGATAGGGGTGTTGCTGATAGCGCCCGACGATTCCCGTATCCCTTTAGCATCCAAGCTCCGGTTCAAAGTCTCGAATAATGAAGCAGAGTATGAGGCATGTATTGCTGGCCTGGAAGCAGCCCTAGAACTAGGGGCAAGACGGTTGGACGTCATTGGGGACTCAAACCTTGTTGTGTCTCAAGCAAAAAGAGACTGGAAAGTCAAGGAGGAAAGGATGATAATTTACCACCAAACCTTGGATTTGTTAATTCCTCGGTTTGAGAAGCTAAATTTCACCCACCTCGTAAGAGAGAACAACAGGTTCGCAGATTCACTAGCAACTCTATCTTCCATGATAGACATCCCGTCCGGAGTCCGGATGCGTCCAGTCATTATTGATCAGAAGTTCGCGCCAGCATACGAGTCAATTTCCGCCATAGATGAGGCTCAAGATGACAACCCCTGGTATTACGACATCTGGAACTTCTTGGAAAAGGAGACATATCCACTAGGGGCAAATGCCAAGGATAAGAGGGCCATCAGAAGAATGGCTGCTCAGTTTATCATCTGCGGGGGTAAGCTGTACAAAAGGGGTCATCTGGGAATGCATAAGTTCTGTGTAGAAGCTGAAGAGTCAAAGCGCCTGATGGAGGCCATCCATGGGGGGGAGTGCGGTGCACACATGAATGGGGTAATGCTGGCTAGAAAGATCCTCAGACAGGGCTACTACTGGTCAACCATGGAGGAGGATTGTATTAGTTTTGTTCAGCGATGCCACAAGTGTCAAATTCATGCAAACCGCATGAACATTCTGCCGTCAAAGCTGTACAACATGACTTCGCCATGGCCTTTTTCAATTTGGGGAATTGATGTGATCGGAGCTGTTACCCCGAAGGGGTCAAACGGGCATGAGTTTATCCTGGTAGCGATAGATTATTTCACAAAGTGGGTTGAGGCCCAATCTTACGCGGTGTTGAAGGCGTCGCACGTCGCAAAATTCATCAGAAACAACATCATCTGTCGCTACGGGGTGCCAAACGAGATAATTTCAGATAATGGTTCCCACTTCAAGAAAGAAGTGATAGACTTGTTGGAAAAATACAATGTGGCTTCCCATAAGTCATCTACATACCGACCGCAAACCAACGGAGCGGTCGAGGCCGCCAACAAGAATATCAAACATATACTGCAGAAGATGGTGGGAACCTATCGGGATTGGCCAGACAAGCTGCCATTTGCTCTGTGGGGCTACAGGACTTCAATCAGAACTTCTACTGGAGCAACTCCATATTCATTGGTCTATGGAATGGAGGCTGTTCTACCCATCGAGATTGAGGTTCCATCATTACGAGTATTGGCTGAATGCCAAATAGCCGAAGCAGATTGGCAGCAAAGCAGATTCGAAGAACTCATGCTCTTTGATGAAAGAAGACTGAAAGCACTGTACCACATCCAAGGCTATCAACGCAGAATTGCCCGGGCTTTCAACAAGAAGGTTAAGTCCAGGAATCTGAAAGAAGGAGATTTGGTGCTCAAAGACAACCGAGCTCCCATCCACGACCCAAGGGGCAAGTTCAAACCCAATTGGACTGGTCCTTACATCATCAAAGCTATCTGGTCAGGTGGAGCTGTGGTTCTGATGGATCTAGATGGCTTGGAGTTCTCACAACCGATCAATATGGACAAGTTGAAGAAATATTACCCTTGAGAGGCTCGCTAGGCCGAAAACCCGAAAGGGCGACCTAGGCAAAAGTCAGAGCACAAAAAATTAGAAAATATAAAAACTGAGCTCGCAAGGTTGAAAACCCGCAAAGGGCGGCCTTGGCAAAAGTTAGAGCGCAAAAGGAGAATGAAAATACTCGAGTGAACCTTAGCCTGAACTACGTAAGGCTTGATTCCAATCTTTGGGATACGTAGGCGACTTCACCTTGAAGTTCAGCCATAAACTTTTCCCCGATCAGCTCTGTCCATTTTGATCATCTCAGTCATCTTTATCCATCAGCATTTATTGCGATCTCCAGTACAGTGCTATTCAGACTAGGGGCAACTTTCCGTTGCCGCGACGATGCAAAGTTACTCAGACTAGGGGCAACTTTCCGTTGCCATGAAATGCCGCATTGTTCTTCAGACTAGGGGCAACTTTCCAGTTGCAGGGATCTGGGGTTGTACATCTCAGTGACAGATCTTCGGCGTGTCCAGTTCTGATCCACATCGAAAATAGTTTTGAAAAGTTTTAATAAAAGTCGACTTTGTTCAAATTAATCTTTTTACAACTAAGACCATTTTTGGACCAAAGCGGAAAATTTTCAGTACCACAACTTTCAATTTCATTGATTTCAAAACAGAGTTCTCCTGCTCTTATATATAATCAAGGTTGCTTTTTAGTACATTCATAAAGAAAACTTGAAAATGCTAAATAAGTAATAAATTTGGGGCATAGTTGAATCAAGTATCTCTGCGTCCCCTCCCAGAGCTGGACGAAGCATCTGATGCCAAGCTAGGCTCAACCTGTGCCTCCTCATTGAGCCAATCCAAGCACTCATCGGACAAAGTGCAACTGAAAGTGGGAGCAGGAGCCAGGAGCTCTCTAGTCCTCCATGCTGTGGCATATCGGGCAAGCTGTGCACCCCGGACCGGGAAAGCAGCTGGGTACTCAATCCCCTCCGGTGGGCAGGTCTGATCATGACCAAACTGACGCAGGAACCGGAACGGAAAATAGAATACGCAGTGGGTTAGACCAATCAACTGTATCCCAATCAGCCGGGACATACTATAGCTCATTGCCGGGAGGTTGAGCCAAGGACAACGCCAAGCAATGTGATCTACGGACAAATTGCACATCCAATCAAACCACCGCCTTTCGTCAAGAGCATTGACTAGGCGCTGCCGAAAGAAATAGCCTCGAGCTGAATAGGCCGGGCAAGAGTCCACAACCTGCAACTTGTCCATTAACCATACCTGGGGGAGGGATGAAAAATGAGAGATTAAAGAATAGAGAGATGAACGATGAGAGAAAAGTATGACAAGGGTTTTGTGAGAAAAATCGAGCCCGAGAGCCGAGTGACGTGAGCAAATATATATGTAAGGTCGGGTGGGAAACATTACCTGCAGCAGCAGTGGACTCCCATCAAACCTAGTCGCCTCCCGGCGATAGACAGAATCTAAGCCCATCAGTGTCTCGGCCAAGGTCATGGCAATACAGCTCTTTCCTTCTCTCAAGCCTTGGGTAACTTCAATCAGGCGAATGCTAGCTCCGCCGAAGCCCGAGGAAAGCAGAAAGTGAGACAACAAACACAAGCAGAGGGCGTGTTGCCGGAAACCCTGCCAATAATGGTTGCTGCGGTCACCGGCGTCGGAAAAATGGTGGATCAAGCCGAGGATGTCCAGTTCCCCACTGCAGATCAGAGATCGAGCGTCATGCGCCGTGAGCCCACACATCCGCCCTAAAGCCTGAGCATGGCTAAAACGGAGCTGGGGCAAGATCACTTCAGAGCATTCAGACTCCATCAAAACCTGAAAATCTTCGAAAGTGGGACACATCTCTTGGCCGCCAAAGCTAAAAACGTGCGTCACTGGGTTCCAGAACCTTGCCGCGGCATGGAGGAAAGGGAGCTGTAGCGGGGTACGGCTCAGCGTGAATAGTGCATTCAAGCCGAAACCCCGGAAGTTCAGCTTTTCCGAGCCATCTAGAGAAGAGATCCAAGATGTGAGATTTTCCGCGAGAAACGCCTCCATCTTTGTGTAAAACTAAGATGAAATGAATGTTCCCGAAGTTGAGGCTTTTATAGAGGGAAAAACACTATTCACGGGGACACGTGTCAAAAACCAGGTGGTTGCAGGAATAAGTGGCTGGCCGGCCACCTTTTCTGGCTGGCCGGCCATTTACTTTTTACAAAACTGGTCGGCCGGCTCCCTCTCTCCACAAAATTGGCCGGCCGGCTCCCAAAGGTCGCCGGCAATGCTGCAGTGTATCCCCTTGGCCCTATTTTACCCTTCGAGGGAAAGTTTCAAGCATTTCCATACAACGGGAGAGTCAAAGGCCTTCATTTCCCTCTGTTTCGGATGCGTTCCGGTGCCCAGATCGTCCGAAGTACACTTTGTTGTTGCCGAGTTTTGTTTATCGAGTTGTTGTTTTGATTATCGAGTTGTTGTTTTGCTTATCGAGTTGTTTGTCGAGCGGACGTGTTTAGTGTTTTTGAGTCATTGCGCTCTGTTTAAGCAATCTTTGTTTAAGTCTTGTTTATTTACGTTGTCAACACTGTTGTATTTTGCTTATTGAGTTGTAAGCTTTCTAAGGTTCTGTTATATCTTAGTAAGTTGAGTTGCTTAGTTTGTTGCGTCGGTTCACTACCTGACTTGGTGATTACACAATGCACATTACCATTCTATTTCATTTTTGTGCAAAATAAAATGATGCGATACGATACTAAAAGTTTAAAATACAAACACCTTTTCAAAAGCTGTTTCATTCCATCATGTTTTACAACGAACAAGGGTACAAGTTTTACGAAAAATAAAACTACCTAACAATGTGCAAAGTGCTACAAACTACTAGCAAAAAGAAAAATAAAGCAGGAAATAGCAACATCAATGTCCTCGGGAGCGGGAACGAGAAGCACTCCTCATCCTCTTCTGCGGGACAACCTCTGCACCATCATCATCATCTGAGTCCGAGCTGTCATCCTCAGGATCCCCCTCAGCCTCGCCTCTGTTCCCCGAACCAAGACCGGAGCCCCCCTCCTCAGCAGATGTCTCTGACTGACGGTCGGTAGCCTCCTCCTCCTCCTCAACATCCTCCTCCTCCTCATCAGGCTCCGCCTCTACAACGTGAGCCCTGCGTCTGCGGACAAGCCCTCCTCGAGCTCCTCGAAAAGGCCTAGATGGCCCGGCTCCTCGGAAAGGCCGGGATGGCCCAGCCCCCTGGAAAGGCCCGGATGACCCAACTCCGTGAAATGGCCCAGATGGCCCAGCTCTCCAAGGAGGCCCAGGTGGCCTGGTCTGTGGCTGACCGGACCATGAAGGCATCTGAGAATAAAGAGTTCAATTCAAATACATCAGTCCAAATATATACATCAGATGCAGATACAAGCAAAGACTACGTGAAGTGGGTGCATGTAAATACAGTGTACAAGTGGGGTGTGTGTCAGATGTGCTCTACACAAGTAGTCTATCGATGCAGTAGAAATCAGCATGTCATCAGAAGTATGATAAATGCCAGAAAACTGAAAGGTACCTGAATGCCTGTGATAGACAACTGTGCCTCCCTCCGCAAGACCATGCCCTCAAGTGTCGCCACCAGTCCAACCACCTCCTCCATGTACCCTCGCGGTGGCTGCAAACATGAGCTCATAATCATCAGTGAATGAAAGAATGTCTAAACGTCTGAATGATGAATGAAAAGACAGTGGAGCATACCAGCGGTGAGTCAGGATCGATGGCGTATCGATCACTGGGCATCGGAGGCTCTAGCGGGATCGGAGTCGGAGAAATAGCCCCATACTGCCACGCCATCAACTCAGTCGGCATATCTGGCCATCCAGGATGAGGATAAGTCGGCGAAATCGGAGGAACCGGTCTACCCCCACCTCTAGATGTACCAGCCCCGCTGGTGGAAGGAACGTCTGCAGCCCGAGCCCGGGCCTGACCCGAGGATGACATACCAGCAGGCCTCGTCATCGGGGTACGAACTCCCGTCAATGGAGGCATCAAATATGTATGACGGTAAGTGCCGTAATCCCCCTCCTCGAGATATAGTAAAGCATCGCTACCCAGCATAGCGCCGACTACCTCCGAGAAAGAGAGCCTGTCAGCAGTCCGCATACTGACTGGGGGTACTGCGGGAGGATCCTGAGAAAGATACCCCCATACCTAACGCAGAAAGAGTTCCCCCAGAAACCATGCCCTGCCAACCGGCCCTTCGAGCAGGACCCTATACTGGGAGATGCCCGATCCTCCAGTATACTGAAATCGGAGATCATCACCCAAGGGCACCCAGGGCTGCCATGTGATCTGCGGATGACAAATGCATAAACCAATCAGAAATCGGGAATATACAGGGCAAATCAAAGATGAAAATGAAAGGAACTGAAAGTTCTGAAGTACCTCCGACTGTCGCACAGTGTCAAAATACTGTCGCAAGTAAAGGAGAGACTCTCGGCGTCTCGGCCGGTGCGGGCCCTCGAATACCAATGAATATGGGGTCATGGGAGGGGCTACCACCTCCAACTCTGGGCCTAATGTCGGGAAGTATACGTATACCCATAACTGAGAAAAGCAGTGCAGAATATAAATACAAAATGCTGAGGGCAAAATACAGGCTGCAAAGCGCACCGTGTGTGCAATGGACAAGTAATGAAGAGCGGAAATGTAAATCAAGGGGACAGAAAATACCTCCCAGGCCCTCCAATAGCCGCCAAGTAAATCTCCCTGCCCGCGGGATGTCGCGCTCATATAGCAATAAAGGGTAGCCAGGCCGGCGCCGCCCCAGTCATATCTACTGACCTGTAATAGGTCAACCAGAGCGCTCAGCAGATATAACCCGACTGTGTTCCCTCTATCGGCGAACAGGGTAGTCCCGAAGAGGAACATAAGGAAACCACGGGCGTACTGCTCCGTCTCCTCAGGAGTCTCGGGCACCATCTCCGCCCGCCGAAAGTGGGAAGAGAACCAAGTGTATCGAACTCTCCCAGAGGCTCTGTCAACAGGCGGGCGAGCCCCCAGCAGATATATCCAAGCGGCCTCCCACTCGCCCATGTCCTCATCATATGGGATCGCCCAGCCTCCCACATCAAGGCCGGTCAACACAGCAAAATCTAGTGGGGTCATAGTCATGTCCCCAGTGGCAGAGAAATGGAAAGAGTTGGTGGTGTCCCACCATCTCTCCACCAGGGCGGCTATCAGTGTCCTCCTGGCCGGGCAACGCGATAATCCCACGCAGAAGGCCCCGAACCCGGCCAGATCAACTAAATCCCGGACAGCCTCCGGGAGCTCAGCGTACCAATCCCTCGCGGCGGTGGAGCCATACCCCTGTACACTGCGAGAACTAACTTGCATTCAGAATGAATACATGTGTCAGTATGAAATGAATGAGCTGTGTGCTAATAAAATGAATGAGCTGTGTGCAAGTATCTGGGCTGCGTGTTCAGGAAATTTAAAGTTTGGGCTGCGTGTTCAACTTTCAATCAGTGTGGGCTGTGTGTTCACCTTCAATTTGGACTGCGTGGTCAACTTTCAATCAGTGTGGGCTGCGTGTTCACTATCAATCTGGGCTGCGTGTTCAGGAAATTACAGTGTGGGCTGCGTGTTCACTACCGATCTGGGCTGCGTGTTCAGGAAATTAAAGTTTGGGCTGCGTGTTCAACTTTCAATCAGTGTGGGCTGCGTGTTCACTACCGATCTGGGCTGCGTGTTCAGGAAATTAAAGTTTGGGCTGCGTGTTCAACTTTCAATCAGTGTGGGCTGCGTGTTCACTATCGATCTGGGCTGCGTGTTCAGGAAATTAAAGTTTGGGCTGCATGTTCAACTTTCAATCAGTGTGGGCTGCGTGTTCACTATCGATCTGGGCTGCGTGTTCAGGAAATTAAAGTTTGGGCTGCGTGTTCAACTTTCAATCAATATGGGTTGTGCGTTCACTTCTAATCTGGGCTGTGTGTTCAGAAAATTTAAAGTTTGGGCTGCGTGTTCAACTTTCAATCAGTGTGTGCCGTGTGTTCACCATCGATTCGGGCTGTGTGTTCGACAAATCAGTGTTTGAGCCGTGTGTGTTCATTTCTTAACTAATGTGTGCCATGTGTTCACAATCAATTAATGAGCCGAGTGTTCAGAAATTCAAGTGTTTAAACTACATGTTCAGGATGCAAGCAAAGTACTATGTCATAAGCTAAACTGTGTGTTCAAGCATGGAAAAAACACGAAATTCACGAAAAAATGCAGAAAATGAAGTAAATACCTCTCGGGCCTCATGAGAGAGGTGATGCTCTGGCTCTCGGAGAAGCAGATCCCCAGGTGCCCGCTCGTCAAAGTCAGTGAAATGACGGAAAACAGCACGAGGAAGGACGTGTACTGGCGGAGCGTACCTCCCGGGAATAAAAGGCTGGACCCTCGGGGGCAGAGTCATGGGATCAAAATCGTCTCCGGCACCTGGAGGACCTCCGCCGTGGGAAGAATTACCCACCATTTTCAGAAGATCTGCAAAATGAGCAAAAATGAGCGAAAATGAGCCAAGATTGGAAAAAGTCAACTCCCAAGAAAATCTTCCAAATATTGAGACAAACTTACCTCAAGTGGCGAAAATGAGAAAAGAAGCTCCGAAACCAAAATTTAAGCGGCCCAAAATGCTTGAAACTGAATATATTTGTGAAATTTGCGTGGGGCGTTGGAAAACGCGTATGGAACTCAGATCTGGAAAAGAAAAGGATGTAGGAGGCAAAAGAAGAGAGGATCTCGGCTGCATTTATAGGCTTGAAGTCTTGGGATGAAGGAGCATAAAGAAAGGGGGTGAAAGGACCAAAATGCCCTCGGATTTGGGCATATGGCCGGCCGGCCACCTTTTCTAGCCGGCCAGCCATTTCCTTTTTGCAAAACCAGCCGGCCAGCCATTTACTTTTTGTAAAACCAGCCGGCCACCTCCCACCCTCCATAAAACTAGCCGGCCATGTCCCCCACAGGCTCATCTAGCTCTCTGCAAATTTTGAGGAAGATTGGAGTTCCCGGGACCTGAAAAAGTTCAAGAAAAGTGCACTTCCGGTCGCGAAATTGCTCCGCCGGAACCCTGGCTTCAAATTCTGACATGTGTCTCATCATTATTCATCAAAATCAATATGCATCCTTTCGAATATGTTGTGGTCTTTCCAGGAAATCGAATCGAAGGCCGTCATCGAAGTCGCCTTCGCCGAAACACGCGTTTCCTTGCTCTTCATTTCGTGACAAACGGGCGCCCTGATTTATGCTCGTTTTGTACTATCGTGCACATAACTTGCATCCTCATGAGCATACTTACATTTCTATGCACATTTCTTGATATTGGCATACCTCTATGCTTGAGCATGCGTTGTCACGCATTTTCCACTCTTGCATTGCGATGCATTCACTCACCGGCACTACGTGTGTCAAACTTTCGAAATCGCATTGAATATATGTTGGAAGCATATTGTACTTGTTGATTTCTCTCATTTTCAGGCACGATATTGTATGTACGGTTTATTTGAGGCTGGTGCGACTAGACGAATCGCGCAGGTATCGTATCTTCTCCGTGTGAGACGCGACGAGAATTGAGCAATTCTCCGCATTCTTAACTGCATTGAAATGTAGTTATTGCTTTGCATTCTTGCTTAAAACTGTTGCATCTATTTGCGAATACTTGCTTCATTACAGCTTGCTGCATGTGCATGATCATTGAGTTACCTCCGGCTCTGTGCATATCGTTTTGCATTTTGCCCCCTTTGCCTGCGGGCATGCCTGCGGGCATATCTCTGTTTATTTTGTATGTTTGTCTAAGTCTTCGGCCTTGTCAAAAATGGGTCGTTTCTGGGCTTTGACATTCACTCCCGTCACTTGTGACTTCCGAGTTCTGTCAAAGAGGGGCAACTGTAGACACCCCATTTTTGACCGACCTTAAGACTCAGACGTCACCAATTGAGCGCTTGATGATATTGCATAATGTGCTTGTTCAGAAGTTTCAGAGTCGCGGCCATGAGCCCTGCCTCCGGATTTCCGAACCCTCTTCTGTGCCTTACCTCGGTTTGCGAACCAGGCTCGGTTTTCTCTGTTTCTTTTCCTGAGGGGAGGGAGAGGTCCTGTAGATCATCTCTCAGTGGCCGTAGGCTACGTTTTGTGGTCGTAGGCCATTTTGCCCATTTCGGAGCCCGGTTTCCGGTTTTTCGGGACCATTGGCCGTGTGCCTCGGTTCGGGACCGCCTAACCATCTCCGTTTGCTCTGATTTTTGGCATACTTCTTATTTGCTCCCTTTTGAGGGACACTGGGGTCTGAGAAACCCACTTCGTGGCCGAATGTCACTTTCGGTGCTTAACGGCTCATTTTCGGGATCCCGAACTGCGTGTTTTGGTCCCCGAGCAATCGTTTTGCATCGGTTTTCGTTCATTTTTGGCAGGTACCTCTGTTTTATCACCGAGAAGGTCACTGAAGGGTGGGAGGCCAGTAATTGTTGCAGCAACCAGTTATATATCCTCTGGCGCACTCCGACGCCCGTTTTTCTCACTTCCGGGCTAATGTTGAACACCTTGGGGGCACTTTCTTGAACTTTGAACCACATATCTGTGATGTACACACTTGGGAGGATCCTAAAAGTTGGTGGCCGGCCAGTAATGTTTCCTGACCCTTTTGAACCCCTCCTTCCGGGCTAATGTTGAACACCTTGGGCGCACTTTCTTGAACTTTGAACCACATATCTATGATGTACACACTTGGGAGGACCCTAAAAGTTGGTGGCCGGCCACTAATGTTGCTTGACCCTTTTGAACCCCTCTTTCCGAGCTAATGTTGAACACCCTTGAGCCACTTTCTTGGACTTTTAACCACAGGGTTGTGTTGTACACACATGAGAGGACACCATCATGTGGTGGCCGGCCACTAAACCAGCTTGACCCTTTTGACCCCTAGCCGGCCGGCTAGGGGAGGTGGCCGGCCGGCCACCTGGAACAAAAATACCTGGCCGGCCGTATTCCTCACACTGTTCACTTTACAGCTGTATGGCTGTTTCCCCCAGAAAATATCCCAATCCGGGGGATATTTTGTGGGGGAAAGCTTGCCTCCTTTTCCCCCACCCTTTACACCCTCTTTTTGGTCCTTATAACCAAAGGCCAACACTTGTGTTAGAGGTTAGAAAAATTTCTTACAAGTCTTGCATTCAAACCTCCCTCCTCCTCTCATTTTCTACCTCAAAACAACCAAGTTCTACACTTCATTCCTTCTTCACCACCAAGCACCACCACCACCACTCCATTTCCAGCAACAAGGAGGGTTTCTCAGAGGCTAAAGGTGCTGCAACTTGGTCCAAGAAGCAACAAAAGACTTGTCTCCAAGGGTGAGTTGCCATTTCCCCTTTTTGAACTTTTCTTTGCAACATTTCTTAGCTATCTATGCTTTTTGCTTTGAGCTCCGGCCATAACTGAAAGTGGCCTTCTTTTGAGCTCATTTTCACTTTTGATTAAGGGCTCAACCCTGTTTGAGTCCCCCATGTTGCACTTGCTTCAATACCCTTCTTAAATACCGTTTTCTTGCATGATATTTTTAGCTCGTGTGTAATCTGTTTTGGAGTATGATGTGAACTGTAAGTAGGCTTATTTTGAGCCCCTATTCAACATTGAAGAAGGGTTCAACACTTTTTGGGACCTCCATGTTATACTTGCCTTTATATCTCTCTTTTGGTCCCATTTTTGCATGCCTTGGCAGCCTATCTTGGTTCCATTTTTGGTCATTTTACAGAGCTAGAAAAGTTCTTATTTTGGTCCATTATTCATGTTTCATTTAGGTCCTTTCATGGTTTGGGACCTCCATATGCCACTTCATGTTGTATCTCCCTTTTGGTCCCCATTCTTGCATGTTTTGTTAGCCTACCATGCTTTTGTTTTTGTCCATTTTACAGTTATGGAAATAGTCCTATTTTAGCCCATTCTACATGTTTTATTAAGGGTCTTTGGCCGTTTGTGGAATACTTTGCATACCTCGCGTTATAGCCTCTTTTGAGCCTTATTTTGCATTACATTTCTAGCATGTTTGTATACTGTTTTTGGGTTTTTACAGTTCTGTAAATATGCTTATTTTTGGTCCCTCTTCAATGTTGTAGAAGGGAATTTTTCAGTTTGGGCTTTGCATATACCACTTGCCTCTTTGGCCACCTTTTGGCCCTTTTTCTTGCATAAAAGCTTAGCCATATCTATGTTTGTTTTTGAGGTTTTTACAGTTCTGTGAAAGTGCTTATTTTTTGTCCCTCTTCAATGTTGTTGAAGGGTCCTAACCTGTTTGAGGACAGCAGCTATGAGTTGCTTCTTAATCCCATGTTTAGGGCCATTTTCGCATGCTAATTTTGCCCTATCTTTGCTTGCTGTTTGGCCATGTTTTGTACTAGTAAAATGCTTATTTTGGGGCTGTCTTGCTTCTGTCTTTTCATTCCATGTACCAATTATGCATGCTTTGTATAGCTGTAGTTCATTCTATGCGCCTAATTTGCATTTCGGGAGAGATTCCATGCATCGGGTGTGTTTTCGCCTCATTTCGGGGCTGTTTTCCCCCACTTTTCAGTGTTGAAATCCCATTAGCATGTTTGCATATCATTTTCCATGCCATAGTTTGCATTTTTGCATGCCTCGGTTTGCGTGCCCCGGTGCATGCATTTCGAGGCACTTCATTTTCACTCATCGGCCTCTTATGTGAGTGTGGCTGAGGCTCTCTCATGTTAGTATAAGTCCATGTTGCATTCTATATGCCATTTCCATGCCATTGCATTGCGTATGCCATTGCCTCGGTTTGCGTGCCCGTGTGCACGCATTTCGAGGCACTTCATTTTTATCCATCGGCCTCTTATGTGAGTGTGGCTGAGGCTCTCTTATGTTAGTATTGCATTCTATATGCCATTTCCATGCCATTGCATTGCGTATGCATTGCCTCGGTTTGCGTGCCCGTGTGCACGCATTTCGAGGCACTTCATTTTTATCCATCGGCCTCTTATGTGAGTGTGGCTGAGGCTCTCTCATGTTAGTATAAGTCCATGTTGCATTCTATATGCCATTTCCATGTCATTTACATTGCGTATGCCATTGCCTCGGTTTGCGTGCCTGTGTGCACGCATTTCGAGGCATCTCATTTTCATAGCATTGTGCATGCTAAGCTGTATCTTAGTTGCATTTCATGCATATCATGCATATTGCATCGTGTTCGGGGTAGGAGTTAGCCCGGGCACGGGGAGCGAGGTGCGTTTCGTACTCCGAGTGACGGAACGCGTCTCAATTCCCCAGTCACCGACACTCCGGATTACCCATGATGGAGTTAGGTCTTGTTGTGTTTTCATGTGCATTCATCCTATATTGAGTTGTGCAATTCGACCCCTCGGCCATCATGCCTCGATATGCGTGATTGGTGGCACGAGGATCGAGGCATGCATATATTTGTGAAAATACATTGCTATGCCCCTTTCCTACTCTCTGTTGCAGCAAAATGAAGAATCAGCAACTTTTCGAGACTTGGCACGCGCTTCAAGAATAACTGCTAAACAGAGGCTAATTGGGGCATCCCGGTGGATTTCCGCGCAAGACAACCCGGACATGCATCATCCATCAGAAGCAAGGCAGTCCTTGGCTTGCATGCCAGTTTTATTTATTGTCTTATCTAATTTGATTAAATTAATTAGGAAATTGTATATTATTCGGACTGTAATATTTGGACTGTAATATTTTTTTATTTGGGACTGTATTATTTATTTGGACCCTCTGCCCGAGGGCACAACTGTAATAAGTGCGTGTGTGTGTGTTGTATGTCTTCCAACCCCACGTCTTTCTCCCTTTTATTTATCCGCTTTTGATGGTTAGATTAGGGCATATTTCAATTAGCATACAGTATGACAGCATGTTTGCATCATTCATCTGTTTTGCATGCACCAGGCTCGGCGCATCATACTAACTGCATTTGTATTTCAATTCCAAGTTGAATACATGTTAGTTGTAGCATTCCATATGCCATGTTTAGAATAGCCGAGCTTGCTATAGTTGCATTTTGCATGTGTTGCATTAGGCATTTCTGTATACTTAGGATTCATGCATGGATTTCTAATGAATGTCTATTTTGGCTTGGAGTACTCGGTAAGTTTTTATGCTTTAGCATCCTTACATGCGTGTGAGTGACTGCCATGAATAGCATGCTTACCATGAGGCTATTTGCTTATGTGATATATCTGCCTGAATGCCTGTGGGTGAAGGTTGGGTTATCTGAATTGGAATAATTCATGAAATGTTTTGTTCCAATTCGGGCGACCCAATCTATACTTATATGCTGTGTGCATCACATAGTAACCTAGGCTAATAACCGGAATAAGAACACACAAAGTTTTCAAAAATAGATATCATGGTTAGTAGAGGCCGATCTTTGATCGGGCGAGCGGGAGTGCTCACGAAGTGACCTTCCCCAATCGTACCCAAGTTCTCGAGCCGAGGCAACTTTGGTGATGACGGACACGTGGCCTTTGGCACCGAGTCAGGGTTTCCTAAATTTCCCATTAAAAAACATTTAGGTAGCGACTCTGTATCTGGCAAAGCAGTCCATGTTTGGCACTTCTTTCAAAATCTGTTTTTTCTCAAAACGATTTGCCAGATTTGGACTCTTTGGTTCAGATTTAGAACCGTGACACAAATCGAGTCCGAGCTGTAGCGAGTAATTTATTGAGAATTTTCTGAGTAATTTAATCGAAATTTAGGGAGAATTTTCTAAGTAATATAGTGAGTAATTTACATAGTATTTACTAGAAATTTACAGAGTAATTTACTGAGAATTTAGTGGGAATTTACTAAGTAATTTACTGAGAACTTACTGAGTAAT
Organism: Camellia sinensis; assembly: GCF_055761805.1. Classification (NCBI taxonomy): domain Eukaryota; kingdom Viridiplantae; phylum Streptophyta; class Magnoliopsida; order Ericales; family Theaceae; genus Camellia; species Camellia sinensis. The sequence continues at coordinate 120,558,318 of NC_138974.1, forward strand.
TTCCTTAGAATTTACGGAGAATTTATTGGGTATTTAATGAGAATTTACTAAGTAAATTACTTATAATTTATTGAGAATTTACTATGAATTTACTAAATAATTTAATGTGAATTTAGTGAGAATTTTCTAGGAATTTATCGAGTAATTTACTCAGAAATTACTGAGAATTTACTATGTAATTTTCGGAGAATAATTGGGAATTTACTGAGTAATTTACCGAGAATTTATTTAGTAATTTACCGAGAATTTACAAAATAATTTCTGAGAATTTACTAAGTAATTTACTGAGAATTTACAGGGAATTTACTGAGAATTTAATGGGAATTTACTGCATAATTTCCTGAGAATTTATAGGGAATTTACTCAGTAATTTACTAAGAATTTACTGAGTAATTTACTGAGAATTGAATGGGAATTTACTAAGAATTTACTGAGTAATTTACTACGAATTAACTTAGTAATTTACAGAGAATTTACTGTGTAATTTACATAAAATTTACTTGGAATTTACAGAACAGTTTACTGAGAATTTACTAAGTAATTTACTGAAAGTTTACTGTGTAATTTACTGAGAATATACTGGCAAATTACAGAGAATTTACTGGGAATTTTTTTAAGTTATTTACTGAGAATTAATTGAGTAGTTTAAAGGAAATTTACTAAATGATTTACTAGGAATTTATGGACTAATTTAATGAGAAATTACTGAATAATTTACTGTGAATTTGCTGAGAATTTACTGAAAATTTACTAAGTAATTTGTTGAGAATTTAATGAGAATTTACTAGTTATTTACTAAGTAATTACTGAGAATTTACTAAGTAATTTACTAAAAAGTTACTGGTAATTTATTAAGTAATTTACTGAGAATTAATTGAGTAATTTAAAGGGAATTTACTGAGAATTTACTTAAAATTTATTGGGAATTTTCTGTGTAATTTACTGAGTGATTTACTGGGAATTTACTGAGAAATTTATTTAAAATTTATTGGGAATTTACTGAGGAATTTATTTAGCAATTTACAAGGAATTTCTTAGTAATTTACTGAGAATTTACAGAGTAATTTATTGAGAATTTACTGAGAATTTATTGGTAATTTACTAAGAATTTTCTGAGTAATTTATTCAAAATTTAGGGAGAATTATCCGAGTAATATACTAAATAATTTACAGAGAATTTACTGAGTAATTTACTTAGAATTACTAGGAATTTATAGAGTAATTTACTGAGAATTTACTGTGAATTTACTGAGTAAGTTACTGAAAATTTACTAACTAATTTCCTTAGAATTTATGGAGAATCTGCTAAGAATTTACTAGGTCAATTACTAAGAATTTACTGAGAATTTAGTGGGAATTTACTGAGTAATTTGCTGAGAATTTATTGACAATTTACTGGGAATTTACTAAATAATTTAACAAGAATTTATTGAGAATTTAATGAGAATTTTTTACGAATTTACTAAGTAATTTGCTCAGTAATTACTGAGAATTTACTACGTAATTTTCTGAGAATTATTGGGAATTTACTGAGAATTTATTGAGTAATTTGTTAAAATTTTTCTGGAAATTTACTGAGCATTTATTGAGAATTTACGTAGTAATTTAATGGGAATTTACTGAGAATTACTGTGTAATTTTTTGAGAATTTACTTAGAATTTGTTGAGTAATTTACTGAGAATTTACAAAGTAATTTACTAAGAATTTACTTGGAATTTACTGAGAATCACTTTGTAATTTAATGAGAAATTATTGAGAAATTACTAAGTAATTTACTAAAAATTAACTGAGTAATTTGCAGAAAATTAACTGGGAATTTATTAAGAATTTTCTGAGAATTTAATGGGAATTTACTCAGGAATTTATGGATAATTTTTTAGAAATTTACTGGGAATTTATTGAGTAATTTACTGAGAATTTATCGAGAATTTACTGAATAATTTACTTAGAGTTTACTGTGTAATTTACTGAGAATATACTGGGAATTTACTGAGAATTTCTTGGGAATTTACTGAGTAATTTACTTGGAATTTACAGAGAAATTTACTGAGAATTTACTGAATAATTTACTGTGAATTTGTTAGGAATTTATTGAGAATTTACTGAGTAAGTTACTTAAAATTTAATAAAAATTTACTGAGTAATTATTGATAATTTACTAAGTAATTTACGGAGAATTTACTCGAAATTTATTGAGTAATTTACTAAGAATTTATTGAGTAATTTACTGAGAATTTACAGAGAATTTACAAGGAATTTACTTAGAATTTACTAAGTAATTTACTAGGAATTTACTAGGAATTTGCTGAGTAATTTACTGAGTAATGAAATGAGTAATTTACTGAGAACTTACTGGTAATTTACTGAGAATTTACTAAGTAATTTATTTGAAATTTCGAGAGAATTTACTGAGTAATTTACTGAGAAATTTACTGAGTAATTTACTGAGAATTTACTTAGAAATTTACTCAGTTATTTATTGGAAATTTACTGAGTTATTTACTGGGAATTTACTGAGTAATTTCATTGGAATTTAAGATGAATTTACTTAGAATTTACTGAGAATTTACAAAGTAAATTACTGATAATTTTCTTGGAATATACTAAGTACTTTACTGAGAATTTTCTAGGTAAGTTACTGAGAATTTACTTAGTAATTTACTAAGAATTTGCTTAGTAATTTACGGAGAATTTACTGAGAATTTTTAGAACAATTTACTAAGAATTTACTGAGTAATTTACTTACAATTTGCGGGGAATTTACAGAGAATTTAATAGGAATTTACTGAGTAATTTAATAGGAATTTACTGAGTAATTTACTGAAAATTTGCTGGGAATTTACTGAGAATTTTCTAAGTAAGTTACTGAGAATTTACACCCTATGAAGCTTTACTGTTCCCTGGGATTGGCTTTGAGCCTTTCCTGCGTAGCTTAGGTGGAGGGCGAAGAAGGCCCTCTTCCGGGGGAGTCTTTATGTCGCGTTACCGAGAATTTACTCAGTAATTTACTGAGAATTTGCTTAGTAATTTACTGAGAATTTACTGAGTAATTTACTGGGAATTTGCTGAGAATTTACAGAGTTATTTACTGAGAATTTATTGGGTAATTTACGGAGAATGTACTGAGAAATTTACAATGAATTTACTAATTGATTTACTGAATAATTTACAGAAAATTTACTAAGTAATTTACTATGAATTTACTGAGAATTTATTTGGAATTTATTGTTTAATTTTTTTAGAATTTGTTGAGTAATTTACAAAGAAATTACTGACAAATTACTTAGTAACTTACTGATAATTTACTAGGAATTTACTGAGTAATTTATAGAGAATTTACTAAGCAATTTACATGAAATTTACTGAGAATTTGCTGTGTAACTTACTGAGAATTTTCAGGGAATTTATTGAGAATTTATTCAGAATTTATCGAGTAATTTACTGAGAATTTGCAAAGTAATTTACAAAGAATTTACTAAAAATTTACTGAGAATTTACTGATAATTTACTAGAAATTTACGTAGTAATTTATGAAGAATTTACTGAGTAATTTACGGAGAATTTACTGGGAATTTATTGTGTAATTTACTGAGAATTTACTGGATTTACTAAGTAATTTACTGAGAATATATTGGGAATTTACTAAGAATTTCCTAGTAATTTACTGTGAATTTATTACGTAATTTACTGAGAATTTATTAAGAATTTACAGGAAATTTTTGGAGTAATTTACTAGGAATTTGCTGGGTAATTTACTATAAATTTATTTAGAATTTACTAAGTAATTTACTGTGAATTTGCTGGGAATTTACAGAATAATTTACTGAGAATTTATTGAGAATTTATTTGGAATTTACTAAATAATTTGTTGAGAATTTGCTGAGTAATTTACTGAGAATTTAATAATAATTTAGCAGGAATTTACTGAGTAATTTACTAAGTAATTACTGAGAATTTACTTAGAAATTACTAAGTAATTTACTGAGAATTTACTAGAAATTTTCTGAGTAATTTACTGAGAATTTATTGAGTAATTTATTTAGAATTTATTGAGAATTTACTGGGAATTTACTGCGTAATTTACTGAGTAATTTTCTTAGAATTTACTGCGAATATTCTGAGTAATTTACTGAGAATTCAATAAGAATTTACTGAGTGATTTACAGAGTAATTTACTGAGAGATTACTAGGAATTTACCAAGTAATTTACTGAGAATTTACAAAATAATTTACTAACAGTTTACTGGGAATTTCCTGGGTAATTTACTTAGAATTTCCTGGGAAATTTGTTTTGAATTTACAGGGAATTTACTAATTAATTTTTTTAGAATTTACTGGGTAATTTACTAGGAATTTACTGAATAATTTATTGAGAATTTAGTGAGTCATTTACTAAAAATTTACAGAGTAATTTACTGAAAATTTACTATGTAATTTAATGAGAATTTGCTGGGAATTTACTGAGTAATTTTCTAAGAATTTACCGAATAATTTACTTAGAATTTACGGGAAATTTACTACGTAATTTATAGAATAATTTACTGGGAATTTATTAGAAATTTACTGAGAATTTAACGGGAATTTACTAAGTAATGTACTGAGTAATTTGTTGAGAATTTGCTGAGCAATTTTTTGAGAATTTACTGAGTAATTTAATGAAAATTTACTAGGAATTTACTATGTAATGTACTCAGTAATTTACTAAGAATTTTTTGAGAATTTACTGAGTAATTTAATGAGAATTTACTAGTAATTTGCTGAGTAATTTACTTGAAATTTAAATAGAATTTACTGAGTAATTTACTTAGAATTTATTGAGTAATTTATTTAGAATTTACTGGAAATTTGTTGTGCAATTTATTGAGTAATTTATTAAGAATTTACTGGGAATTTAATGAGAATTTACTTGGAATTTACTGAGTAATTTACTGAGAATTTACTAGGAATTTACTAAATACTTTGCTAACAAAATTACTGAGAATTTACTAAGTAATTTATTGAGAATTTACTGAGTAATTCACTCAGAATTTAGGGAGAATTTACTACTGTAATATACTGAGTAATTTACTAAGAATTTCCTGAGAATTTACTGAGAATTTATTGAGTTATTTACTGAGAATTTACTAGGAATTACAGAGTAATTTCCTTAGAATTTATGGAAAATTTGCTAAGAATTTAATGAAAATTTACTAAGTAAATTACTGAGAATTTTCTGAGTAGGTTACTGATAATTAACTGAGTAATTTACAAAGAATTTATTTAGTAATTTACTGAGAATTTACTGTGAATTTATAGAGAATTTACTATGAATTTATTGGAAATTTACTTAGTAATTTACTGGGAATTTATTTGGAATTTGATGAGAATTTGTTGGAAATTTACTTAGAATTTATTGATAATTTACTGAAAATTTACTGAGTAATTACTGAGAATTCACTGAGTAATTTACTTAGAATTTACAGAGAATTTACTGAGTAATTTACTGAAAATTTATTGAGTAATTTACTAGGAATTTATTGAGAATTTATTGGGAATTTACTGAGTAATTTACTAGGAAATTAATGAGTAAATTACTGAGAAATTACTAAAAATTTACTGGGAATTAACTTAGTGATTTACTGAGTAATTTACTGAGAATTTACAGGGAAATTGCTGAGTAATTTTCAGAGAATTTAATGGGAATTTACTTAGTAATTTACTGGGAATTTGTTGGGTTATTTACTTAGAATTTACTGAAATTTTTACTTTGAATTTATAGGGAATTTAGTGAGTAATTTACAGGGAATTTTCTGAGAATGTACTGGGAATTAATGGGTAATTTAATGAGTAATTTACATGGAATTTTCTGGGAATTTACTATGAAATTTACTGAGAATTTTCAGGTAATTGACTGAGAATTTTTAGGGAATTGACTGAGAATTTACTAAGTAATTTACAGAGTAATTTACTAAGAATTTATTAGGACTTTATGGAGTAATTTACTGAGAATTTACTTTGTAATTTAATGAGACATTAATGAAAATTTACTGAGTAATTTATTAATAATCTACTGAGAATTGAATGGGAATTTACTTAAAATTTACTGAGAATTTAATGGGAATTTACTGAGTAATTTACTAGGAATTAACTCAGTAATTTACGGAGAATTTACTAGGAATTTACTGAATAATTTACTGAGAATTTACTGAATAACTTACTGAGAGTTTACTGTGTATTTTACATAGAATATACTGGGATTTTCTGGAAATTTACTGAGAATTTACTTGGAATATTTTGAGTAATTTACTGAGAATTTATTAAGAATTTACGGGAAATTTACTGAGTAATTTATTTGGAATTTACAGAGTAATTTACTGAGAATTTACTGTGAATTTGCTAGGAATTTACTGAGTAATTTACTGAGAATTTATACACAATTTGCTAGGAATTTACTATGTAATTTGCTGAGAATTTACTGAGTAATTATTGAGAATTTACGGTGAATTTATTGAGTAATTTATTGGGAATTTACTGCGTAATTTACTGATAATTTACTTAGTAATTTACTGAAAATTTACTAAGTAATTTACTGAGAATTTACTGGTAATTTACTGAGTAATTTACTGCAAATTTATTGGGAATTTACTAAGTAATTTACTAAGAATTTACTGAGAATTTATTTAGTAATTTACTGCGAATTTACTTTGTAATGTACTGAAAATTTACTGAGAATTTACAGAGTAATTTATTGGGATTTCACTAGGCAATTTACAGAGAAACTACTAAGGAATTTATTGTGAAATATATATTTTGTATGTGTGTACAAATCTTGAAAATTGTAAAATATAATGTTAAAAAATGATTTTAGGATACAAGTGTATATATAAATATATAATAGTACTTGTTTGGGGTCAATTTGTGATTTAATAAAAATGTGAGGGCTTGGGCTCAATTAAAGTATCTATTTCAAGTGTAGAGTTAATAAATTAGTGTTAGGAAAAATAATTCGGTTTGTATTATCTTGCTTTGAATTTAAAGGTAAATAACCGAACGAAGACTGTGAAAATCGGAAGTTAAGGTTTAGAGCGATTAATCTAAAATTTGAGAGTTAAATAATTAATATTAGAGTGTTAGAAATGATTTCTAAGCTTCCAGGATCGATTAGGGTTTGTATGGGTTCGTTCGTGATGCGTTTTCGGTTCTAGGGTTTAATTTGTGAATAATCAACGAATTAAGAGCTTTATTATAATAACTCAAAATTTAGGGACATAATAAGGTTTACAAAAGTTAGGGGTCTCACAGGTGACCTGTCGGCCACCACCTTAGGCTGTCGGCCATGGATAATGGTGGTCAGCCAGGGATGTGGCTAGTTGGCTACCAACGGTGGCCGACGGCCACCAATGCCTTTTTCTAGATATTTGTTGATAGTTGTGTCAGTTGTTAGCACAATGAGCTGCATCTGCCTACACGTGTATGGTGGGATGTTTCTAAGTTCAATGAGTGTTTTTTCTATATATAGGGGGGTTAGCAATTTTTGAACAAAATTCTCTCTCTCTCTCTAGATTTCTTTCTCTCTTACAATTTTGTGCTTTGTAGCTAGTTTTCTCTACACTTTTACATACACCACCTTGATCAAAGTTACTTCTCTTTGAGCTAAGGTTCCTTGAGACTTGTTTTGAGCTCTAGCAAGTGGTTTTAGCTTGGATTTGTGCCTAGAGTGGCTATTTTCTTCAAGAGGTAGTTTACTTGCTTTGTTCACTTGTTTTCTCATCTTTTTAAACTATTTTGAGACTGGTTTTGAACCCAAAAAAAATCTCTGTTTTTAAGACGTAAAAATGTTGGTTTGAGGCCATTTTCAAGTGAGGGGTGGTTCACCGTTCTTGCTTACTAGTTTGCTAAGCTTTTATGCCTTTATTCATCACTTTCAAATCAACTTTTTTTTTTTTTTGGCCTTTTAACCACTGAATTTCAGAGGTTTTTCAGTGGTAAAAATCTCATTTTGAAGTCCAAAATTGGAGGGTTAGCCTCCCCTCCTTGTGTTTTGTTTGCATACCTAGTTAACTCCATGTATTAGCTTAATGTTTTAGCTTTTTGTGGCTTAAGTCCAGCGTGTTTTAGACTATAATTAGGGTTGTTTTGGCTCTATTTTTGGTCATTTGTTTCATTTGAGCCTTGCATGGCATGGTTGTAGTGTTAATTCCTTCACTAGTTTAGTGTTTTAAGGCTTTAACTAGCATTGGTGTAAGTTGGTTGCATGTTTTGGTGCTTTTTCCACCTCATTTTCAGCACTTACAATCTCTGCAATCCCCCTCAATTCTTCACTTTTGATTTGCTTTGAAAGTGGTTTTCAAACCGCTTGTTTGCCTGAGTGTGAAATGGAGGTGCTACACCTAATGGTTTAATCCCTTAGGGGATTCATTACCAACAGTGTAATGCCTCTTTCACGCCCAAAGAAAGTTGTGGTTTGAGCCCTCTTTTCATTAGAGGATAATCACCAATGGACTTAATGGATTAAGGAATGTTTTGGTAATCAAAATGAGTAAACAAAATTGGCAAGTAAAAGTGTGCAAGATAAGCATTCTTTGTGTTGCATTGCATGTGTTCAAATCGGACGTTAATTTGAACACAAGGAAAATGGGACATTTCATACTCAAAGTGATGAAATGTGTCATTTTCCTAGGTCACCATTACCCTTGATCATGCATGATAGGGGGGTGATCATTTTGGTCTTGTTTATGCATTTATTGAACTTGTACAAACTTGGTCCCTTAGCCATCATGCATGGAAATTGCTTGATTGATGGTTAGAGGGCCAAGAGTTTCTCTCATTTGAGCTTGTGTGATGATAAGGAGGTTAAACAGTACAAACAACATGTGAGAATACACTATTTTGCTCTCTCTTACAGCATGGAAGTGTAAACCACCAGTGGCCAACAGCCGCCACCAGTGGCCGACCGGCCACCATTTGTAGCCAACCAGCCCCTTGTCCCTCTTGTCGGCCATCAGTGATTTTTGCACAATGTGATGGTAAGATGAAGTAGAGGTGTTCTAGAAGTTGACAGAATTTTCAGTGATCAAATGTGCAAACAGAAGCTTGCAGCAGCAAGGCAATGGCTTTTCAAGTGTAAAATCGAGCATGCGCATGCATATCCATCACTTCCCGGGGCTAAGTAGTTGATTACTTTGTTTACTTGCAATTGACTTATAATCCATCAATTAGCTAAGTAGTTAATTAGATGTGATGTAATTATTTAATTAATTAGCTAGAATAGTTAATTAGTTTCGGTTTGTAATAATTAGTTAGCTTAATTAGCGTAGCTGGTTAGCTTATTCATTCAGACCCTCCTTCGCGAGGGTGTAATGTTGTAATAAGTGTGCCTGCGTGTGTGTATGTTTTCCAACCCCACGTCTTTCTCCCTTTTATTTAATCGCTTTTGATGGTTAGATTAGGAGCATATTTCAATTAGCATACCTTATGCTTGCATCCCATTCATTTGTATTGCATGCACCGAGGCTCGGCGCATCATTCAAACTGCATTGCCATTTCAATATCTTTGTTGAATACATGTTTAACCGCATGTTATCAAATCGATCATATGCCATATTTGTAGCCGAGCCTATTAAAATTGTATATTGCATATGTTGCATTAGGCATTTTGTATAGTTAGGAATCATGCATGGTTTTCTAACTCATATTTTCCTAGCTTGGAGTACTAGGTGAGTTTTTAAGCTTTAGCATACTCACATGAATGTGAATGTTGCCATGATTAGCATGCTTGCCATGAGGCTATGTGCTTACTTGCTAAACTGCTTGAATGCCTGTGGATGAAGGCTTGTTGTTTGAATTGGAATGATTCAACGAATGTAAGTTTTAAGCCCACTTTGTTGAGTGGCAAATCATGTTTTAAGCCCACTGTGTTTGGTAGCAAAACCGCATCTTTAAGCCCATTTGACGTGGCAATTTCAAACCATTTTCGCAAACAAGCATGAGTTGAATTGTTCCAAATTGAACAAACTAGTCTATACTTGATTGTGCGCATCACATAGTAAATCTAGTTTAATAACCGGAATAAGAATACATAACGTTTATAAAAAAATCATATCATGATTAGTAGAGGCCGATCTTTGATCGGGCGAGTGAGGGTGCTCAATTCATGACCTTCCCACCCACCACCCGATACCTAAGTTCTCGAGCCAAGACAACTTTGGTGATGACAGACATGTGGCCTTTGGCACGAGTCAGGGTTTCCTACATTTTTCCAAAATAAAAAATATTTAGGTGGCGACTCTGTATCTGGAAAAGCAGTCCAATTTTGGCATTATTTGATTTAAAATTGTTTTTTCAAAATGATTTGCCAGATTTGGACTCTTTGGTGTTTATCAGTTTCACATTGCACTTGTCAGATTAGATTCAGAACCATGGGAGTCCGAATTGTGAGGCCTAAGTTCCCGAGCCGAGGCAACTTTTGTAATAATCCTCCAACCCCAGGTCTTTCTATCCCTTTTATTTATACATTTTTTGTATAGCATCATGTTTTATTTATCATATTCTTGTCATATTCATGATTTGCATCCACTTTTCATGAATTCGGGTCTAACTCATTGGCATCCGTGGGTTTATTCCTTCTAACTTGATTATATGTGCTATCTCACGATTTGAAATGATACATATATCATTTTGTTAGTAAGTCGGACCTATAGGATCATTTTGTATGTATTGCATTAGTTACTTGCATATAGAATCATGCATATACTATATTCCTTTGGCTCACCTCGGAGTACTAGGTGAGCATTTATTTGCTATAGCATATTGTATGTGTGTGTGTGTCCTTTGTTATATTCAATACTATACCATGAGGCTAAGTGCTTAATTTGAATATATGTTTGAATGTCAACAGATGGTGGTTGTGTTGCTTGTATTGGAATGTGATTGATTCTTATGCTTCTAAGTTTGTACAAAAAATGCTTTTTCAAAATGTATGAAATCAAAGCATAACCAAAATTAGTGACACGATCTATACTTGATTGCCTCAAACAGTAATGTTAGCACTAATAAAAACCAGAATATGAGCATATATAGATCATAAAAATCACATAATGACTTAGTAAAGGCCGATCTTTTGATCGGGTGAGCAGGGGTGCTCAATTAATGACCTTCCCTCCTCATACCTAAGTTCCCGAGCCGAGACACTTTGGTTATGACAAACAGAGCCTTTGGCATGAGTCACGGGTTTCCTAATTTCTCCAAAAGATTAGGTGACAACTCTAAGATCTAGTGATGTAGTCTATTTTCAGCAAATATTTGCAACAAAATGGGTGTTTACAAAAGTTGCTGGATTTGAACTCTCATCTTCTATGTTCACATTGCACTAGTGAGACTAGATCAAAAGATTAGGAGTCTGAACTGTCGGGCGCGCTGGGTAAACCCCAAAGGCATCTTACAGTATGCCATTAAAAAAATTAATTTTAGATACAAACAATAGGTGGAATTCAAAGTAATATATATATTTAACAGAAAGTATAATATGTTAAAGAGAGCTTCTAAACAAAGAAAAACAATAGATTTATTATTTGCAACAACATCAATAGGAGGAGTACTGGCTCCCACAAAACTTAATTGGTACCAAGTAACCTTATATAAAGATTTTCTACAAGTTTTTTATACTGCAACAAAATTATTTTTTTACATATATATTCCTACTTCACCATTTGTTTTATATAACCGTTATTACTGCAATGAAAAAAAAAAATTGATAAATATTTTGATTGGTTGCCTCATCTTTTAGGTTTAGCCATCGTAATTGATCCTATTGTGTAAAGAAATTGATTTACAAAAATTTTTAGCTCGTATTTTTGTTGATCAAAAACAACTTACCCCTATTATGAAAACATGCAAAAAACTATTTGAAGAATATAAGGAAGTTGTATCTGTAAATACACCTACACACACTACACTAGTCTCATCTCGAGGTGAAAGATTAAGTGTTTTTTCAGTAATCAAAAGTAGAAGAATATCTCAACATACAAGCATAAGTTGTTCTGAATTATAACGTTATTTGGATAGCCCACAAGTGAATGATTACAATGATTTTGAAATTTTGGATTGGTGAAAACAAAATAAACCTATATGGCCTGTGATTTCACAGATGTCCCGTGATATACTAACTGTTCATATTTCTACAGTTGCTTCTAAAATAGCTTTTAGTGCAGGTGAACAGGTGTTGAGCAATTACCACAACAGACTTTCACCTCAAATGGTTGAGGCACTTATGATATCGAGAGATCATATTCATGCGCTTACGAGAAGACAAAATTATAGTGAAAATGAGAGAATTCAAAGTGATTTGGATAATATATCATTGGGCAACGCGAGTAAATTGTTTGCCTCCTCCGATGATTGCTCAACAAAAAAAATTTCACTATTTCATTTCGTAACGTGTTTATTAGATTATTGAAGTGGAGTATAATGCAAATGATTGATACGCGGACCTATTTTGAGTGGGCCAGGGCCTAGGCCTAACTTTTCAGCCCAAAATATTTTTTTGCTAACAAAAAAATGTCAGAAATAACTTTTAGAGAATTACATATATATATAGTCATGTATTTAAAAAAAATTCCAAAACTTATGATTTGGATCAACATAACCATTTTTTATATAAAGATATCAGGTCGATTTAAAATTTTAGATATAAATCTTGATAAAAAAAAAAATACATAAAAATAAAAATACGATATAACATTTTCAAAAGAAGGGACAAGAATAAAACTAGAAGAATAAAAGAATAAAATAAAAAATAATTTCTTATTAGAATTTAAATTGAAGAAATTTAAATAAAAAAATAACATTCAATAAAAAATAAAAATAAAAACCAACCTAAACACATTTATATCAAATATATATTTGTTTTTCTATGTAGATATATAGATGTGCTTGTGCACAAGCACAAAGAGAGGAGAGAGAACGTGTCCTAATCAGAATTGCTATAAATAAAATAAAGGTAATTTATAAATACAATTCATGAACTTTGATTAAAATATGAATTGCCTTATGTAATTATGAAAATTATATTCCACTCTCTAAAGTTTCTAATTTTATAACAAATTGTCTTTTTTATTAATAAATCATCAAGTAAATTAACAGTTTTTAATGATATTTGAAATATGTTTCAATTTATAATTTAGGTAATTTTATTATTGTATAGGAGAGTAATTATGAATTTCATTTTTTAAGTTAATTCTGTTAAATAAAAAATTCTAATAAGGGGATATTTGTAATTTTTTAAATCACAGAAGACAAACTGTATTTTAAATAAATCTCAAAAGGTGTATTTGTAATTTATCTTAAAATAAACGTAGTTAAGTTGCACGAGTGAACATGTGGAGTGGTTAACAATGTTGTTTGATTGCGGTTAGCGCGAGGTTGAATTATCAGCATTGCATGTTTGTATTAATTTATTAGGGCTAATAAATGTAATTAAAAAATGAGAATTGAAGAGTCCAAAGAAATTAAGTACTAATAACAACCCTCTAATTTTTTCAATGACCCAATACGAGCCCGCACAAACCCATATATATTACCCAATTATAACCCGCTTGATAAACAAGCGCGTTTAAATCCATAAATTACTGGCGGGCGTGGGTAGATTCAAAGATGCGGGTCAAAATTGCCACTCTAATCGAAATTATGCCAGCCCACATACGGTGACAGAACAGGAAGGTCCAGGCTTCTATTTGGAACACCCAAGAAAAAAACCTATATTTGCACACAAATATTAATGTGCTTCTCTTGGATTTTCTTATGCGTGTGTATATACATGGAGATAGAATTATGTATCAACTAACCTTTTATCATTAACTGAGTAAAATACAATACCCTTTCCTTGTGTGGTTGTCAGTGATTACGTTGTATGATACACAGTAGAAGGGCCAATAGACCAACAGGGACCAATCGAGTATGTCAGCTTTGTATATTATTAAGTGGTCATGAACTAGTATAACTCTTTTGGTCTTCCACATGCTTTACTTGAGGATGTCTAACCACTTTTTTTTATCACATGAAACGTAAGTTAAGCAATTTTCAGCCAAAAAGATAAACAAATAAATAAGTCAAACACGGGCTTCACTTGCAATATATATTCCTATTTTGAAAGTAATAATAACCTTCCAGCCATGTTCACAGGGGCATTCATAATGTATCAAACGGCATATACAGTGGAAGCCAGACCAGCCCACAAAAGGGAAGGTAATAATTCTACCCCCGAATAGCGTTCAACTTCAAGCCAGACTTTAAAGCCTTGTGCAGCTCATCCTTGATAGAAAAGCCAGATAATGCCGCCGGTCTACCAAAAGACAAACAATCTTCGGGTAGCAATGATCTGAAAAAATCACTGTCATCGAAGCTTGCAAAATCACACTCATCCCTGTATCTTAAATCTGGGGAGAGGGAAGATTGCAAAAGGCAAAAATAAGCACAGGAAGTCAATTGAATAAAACTCCATTTACAGATATATATATATATATATATATTATATAAATATCTAAACATTTGTGTATATCATATAAACAATGAATGCATATTTGATTCTTACGTTTCAAGAGGTAATCATCCCATTTCTTCTCGTCGAAGAACAAAGAACTGCAATCATCCTGTGCAGCCTTCAAGAGAAATAAAATAATAATTATGGAAAAGTCACTCATAATTAACATAATAGCAAGCTCAAGACCCCATGTTGCCAAGCAAAATATGCTGGAAAAAAGTAACACGGATAACTAACCAATATTTGTGTGCCAGTGGACATTTCCGTTTTGGTCAGTTATCCATAACAATGAAGTTGGGAAGACCTAACAAAAAGGATACCCAAATAAATAGACCTTACCGTCCCTGTACGATCATTTTCTTGCTTTCCATAGAAAATTGCCAGAACCAAGTGCTCAAGTCCAACATTCTTATCACCTGCGAAATATATGCTCAGGTGTGAGGGGGGAACATGAATATGCATAAACCTACTGCATCCACCAACTGGACAAATCCAGTTTCCTCAACCGAACCCAAAGCAACGTTAAGGCTGAACTAGCAATTTAATGCCTCAAATATTTCCAGAACAGCCCAACTTACCTCCATTTTAAAATAAAAAGATTCATAATATCCAGTGGCAATATAAATTTATAACGAGTAAATTCAATAGGATGTTGAGGACATTGCAAAAATAGAAATCTAACCAAGAATGGTAGCTGCATCGCGCGATAACTTGTAAATGCTAAACGATGAGAGCTTCAAAGCTAATTGACCCGTATAATCTAGCACTCTACCATGGAGCATCATCTCAACACATCTACGAACACTTGAAAGTGAAAGGCCAAACAAAAGATGCTTTACACTGATGAAACGATCACCTTGCATTCTTCTCTCATGATCAGCAATTTTAATCACTTCAATGAACTCATCTGTAAAAGGTCCAAAGCAACCATCTGATAAAGGAAAAATTACAGCTTCCTGGAAGTACTGCAACTGGAAAAAAACAAAAAAACAAAAAAACAAAAAATCAAAAAACACAAAACAAAACAACCGACATCATGAAAGGAGACATAAAATAGAAACCATAGAGAGATCATTGCGAATGGGACTCAAGGCACCACGATCCAATTACCAATTTCATGTACACATTCTTACCAACAAAAATTACATGACCAAACAATGCAAGATAGCGCTGTCAAACAAAAACTGACTAATCCGTAAACCAGTCTGAACTGGTTCTTTTGCTTTCAAAAACCAGTCCCCTGTCCAGGTCCAATTTATTTTTATTTTTTATAAACGTATTAAATCGTTTAGACATGCGGTTTATTGCTCCCAGATTGGTGTGCAGTTCATGGTTTTCCCCAAAATCAAACCAAACTAATCCATGTACACCCCTAATGCAAGAAGCTAAGGAATTCGATGAGACCAACAGAACACCCACCCAGGATGCACTACAGTAACTGAAAACGGCCGAAATGAAGGCAGGAAAAATGATTAATCAAAAGTACACCACAAAAATATATGAACCACTTGAACATGCAGGGCATAGAACGCATAAAATTAGGAAAACCTATGAAACAACAAGAACTAGTTTGTGGCGCTAGTGATAGGGGACGAGAACAAATTTTGTTGAAGCATAAACTGAAGATTAATTCAACAGTAACTTTATTTAGGAATTTGTATTCTATTTTTCCTCTTGTTCCCTTGCTGGTAGGGGTGAGAATTTGACATCCAACCCGTTAACACAACTCAAAATTTACACATAATTAGAGAGTTTGGGTTGGTCATTTATTTGACACAAACACAAACATTACACGACACAACAACACGAATATTAAATTGGTTGATTAGGGTTGAACACGCGTAAACTGAGCAAGATCCATACAATAATTCATGTCAGCATGTGGACATGAAGGAACCCACTATAAACCCAAACGCAACCTGTTGTAGCCATAGAATTTCAAATGTTTTATTCTTAGCCATTGAATTATATTTTGGTAAGGGAATATAACTTGTTTTAGCATTTTCGGTAGATGTTTGGATATTAATGTGCGACAATCTATTAAGCACTGACACTTCAAAACAAGTGTCATAGAGGTATTGAACATAGGGACACGTATGGGACACGCCATCCGGTGTGCCGGTTTATTTAATTAATTTTTTTCAAGGACACGTCGGGGCCACATCAAGGACACTTCGGATTGTTTGTAAAATATCGAATTATTTGTTTGTGGATGTAGTATTAATTTATGTAGTAAATAAAATATAATATATCGTCGTGTCCACGTTGTGTCCGTGTCCACATTTAAACGCAAAGTACCTAAAGGTAATACAGAAATTCCATCACCTTCATTAAAACAATTACAACTATCATTACCATACGGGAGGTCAATAAAAGTTCCTCAAACTGCATCATTACTTGGGGAAAATCAATATAATTTACCCAAATAACAACTCTATTCATTTTTACTTTAAAAATAAATTTTTATTTTATTTTAGTATAAGAAATCATTTCACATTCTATAAATGAGAAAAGAAGTGAGAACAAAAAGTCCAACATCAATTTTAGAAAGTCAACATCTAAATAAATTATCAAAAATTGTTCCTAAAATTAAGAATTTCATGTTTGCATAAGCAAAAAACATGTATAACCCCAACTGTGCAAAGTTAGTCCAGTTATACAAACAATTTTAAAAATAATAATAGCAAAAGTTAGGATGTGTGTTATACACATGTCAAGAAGTGTCAAATGAACGTGCCAAAATCTTAATAGTATATGTGCAACTTAGGAACTCAAGAAAGGCCATTTCAAATATGGAACAGAAAACCACCAAAAAAAAAGAGTATAAAGAGAGAAAAATGCATAAAACAAGCACTTTGATTCATCCATTTACATAAAGTTGTAACATTTCCACACACACAAGACAAATTAAGTGAAAGGGGGTGGGGGGAAAGAGCAGAGAGAGGGTGATACCGCTGATGTTTTCATAGCAGCCAATTCATAGAGCCCAATGAATAAGCCATCAGCTAAACATGAGCATGCAAAAGTAACATCCTTAGCGAGAAACACATCATCTGCTGTATTAGGTAAACAATTACGTAGCAATTCAATGTCAACGCCCCCCCAAGCCTCTAAAACCAAAGAATCAAGAATACGATAACTTTTCTCATTTGTTAACTCCAAGGTAAGCTGCATTTTACAATCTTCCTGGTTTTCAATGGACAACATATCAGACATATGATTAAAATTGATCACTAAATTTTAAAAATCAAACACTTAAATTTTAAGAAAGTAAAAATAATATAGAACCTTACCAAAAAAAAAAAAAAAAAACTGATAAAGAAACCTAAGCGAAACAGAAGAATGTGCTCCAACTACTAAATTAACAAACAATGAGTGTTTAGAACACATCATGCTGAAGCTGCAACTCATGTCAGCAGAAGATTTGGACAGCAGCACCAGATTTTATAGAATAGAACTTGAAGTACTAATTATGATGTTAATTTAGCGTAACTCTTTTGAATGTTAAGAAAAATTACTCTAAAAAAAGGACAAACAATAGTGACAAATTTCTAACAGTTCAACAAAGAAGTCAAGAACACAAAAACTGCCAAGTTCATACCTTCAAAGGCTCATAATTCCTAAGCATCTCCAATGCAATTGCTACTTCGTTTGGGCTAATATCATTCCACTACATCCATAAAATTAATAATCAACTTAGCAAGATTCAGTAAATTATCTTTGGAAATAAGTTAATATAACCATGTGAAATAATCCTCTCTAGAATAATTGGACAAGATTATCATATACACACTGAAGAAAATAATACCTCGGGACCAAAAATAGGAAAAACCCACGGACGAAGAACCTATAACAAAAAGTATGAACAAAAAATTAAACTTCCTGAAAACAATTTACATCCGAAAAATAAATAGACAAATAGGAAAAACAAATAAAGTCATACAGGCAGTCATGACTACCAAGGTACTTACAACAAAGGAAAGACAACAGCCAAAAAAAAATATCTTTGTCCACAAAAGGGTGAAATAAATCCCAATTTCAGTCCCGATTCTTAGGAAGTTAGCTGATGCAATCCACAAGAAGAGCAAGAAAGAGTTTAAGAAGTGGCAATATTTGGAAATTGCCATGGATTCAAGTTTTTTTTATTAAAGTCTTATTTTCTGTTTTTTTTAGAGTTTTTTAGGTCATGGGTATTTTGGTAATTTTCATATTTGCTATCATGGGCTGTAGGGGTCGCCCATGGGTCATCATGTGGGTCAAGTTAATAAATTAATTTTTAGTTATGTTTCTTATTTGGTCTTAGATAGGTTTTGAAAGTCAAAGTTTTAGTCGTTTACTTTTTTTTGTTCTAGTTGGTCTAAGAAATCTTCGAATTTTATTTTAAGTCATGTAATGCTTTTGATTCAATGGAATTGATATTTTAGGCTCCGTTTTTGTTTAGAAAGAAACGAATGATAGAAAATGAAAATGGTAAAAAGTGAAGTGAAAAAGAGGGAAAAAATGAAATTTTAGTTTCTTGCATGCATTTGAATAGATAAAAAAAAAAAATTGCAAGAAAAGGATGGAAACAAATGTAATCACCGCATAATAGGGGGTTGTTAAGAGAAGTATAGACAAAGCGGGAAACAATATACTCTTCGTCAAGTTTTGTGGGAAATTGTAAATTTTGCAAAAAAAAAAAATTGCAAGCTTAACTAACAAGCTAATTTGAGTTGTACAGAGTTTCCATTACTTTCGAGAACTCTTTATCTAAAGAAACACAAAAAATTATTTTTTTCTTTTTTCGTTGACTTTCATGTATTCTCTGTCTAACCTAATTGGGCCTTAGACAATTTTAACAACTTCGAAGCTTTCTTATGGATTGTTTAATGCAATCAAACCTTAAGTGTGATGCCTAAGGCCTCAATGAGTGATTCCTAGGAACTATCTTCTTCTCCTTCTTTCTCTCACTTATTTTCTGCACTTCAACAGCCCAAATACTGTTTTATGGGTACCTGTTCACAGCCCTAAAACAGCCCCAAAAAATCTCATCTTTTCATGCTTAAACTCTTAACCATTTATTACCCTAAACAAACCCTACCTGTCCCCTACTCTTATGGCAATTTCAGCTATAACACCCAATTAAAATCAGCCCCAAAGCTAACTGTTGTTGCTATCCGTACTTCTAAATTGGTAAATTAAACTTTGCCCCCCTTAAGTTTGACCGTTTTCCCACTTTGGCCGGCCCTATGGGTTTTTTTCACTTCGGCCCTTCACGTTTCAAAATTTTCCCAATTTACTCTTGAAGCTAACTTCCTTCCAAATTTAGGCGGAAACTATCACGTGGGGCCACATATACACAAGTTAGATCCAAAACCTCAAACCCAAAACCCAACCCCAGCCCACCCAACCTTCCAAACCCACAGCTCCCCACTAAATAGCCTCCCACCATCTCCCCCTTAGCATCTGAACCCTCCACCGCCCCAACCTCAATCTCTCCCTTCTGTCCCCAACCACCAACAACATCGAAATCAAGGCTAACACCACCGGATCTACAGCCATAGCAATCACCATTAACACCGCACACTGCCCATAACCTCCATCCTCATCTCTTTCTTTAACTTGCAGTGACGAACAGTGAGATCAGCAAGTAACTCTAACATAAAGACCTGCAACCACATCGAGATCGAGATCGAGATAGGGGAGGGGTTGGAGGTTAAAGAACAGAAAGAGAGATAGGGCAATAAACGTTAAGGGAGGTGGAGTAAGGAATGGTGGTAGTGGAAGCAAGGGTGGTTAGGAACAATTTCCAACTTTAGCCTGAATTCTCAGCTCATTAGTGCATACAAAAGAATGAAAAGAATTATTTGGCTTTTCCCATCAATGAGGTAGATGCCATGTATATATAATAAATTCATGATACAATTTAAGAAATGATATAAATAAGAAACAATACTAAATTAATGATTGACACAATCACAGATTATATACATAGGCGGTGTTTGGGAAGGAGATTGAGAGGCTATTTTAGCCTCATTCAAATAGCCAAAAAGTTGTAATGTAACTGAGTTTTTTTTTTTTTTTTAATCAAAAACTGACGCGGACAGATTCATGACTGTGCAGGGCAGATTTGAAATTACGTTTTTGCCCTTTTAATTTTTGACTAACCCACCACCTTAGCATTTCAACACACACGGGCAATTTAGTCATTTCATATCCCAACAAATCAATCATCACGTCAGGCACAACTTTTTGGGAATAATTTAATTATTTTTTATCTCAACATCATTTCATACACATTTTTCAATACAACAATCAAACAAAAAAATCAATCCATCTTCCCACACACAAAAACTAAAATAGCATATTAAAATAGTCAAAAAGCCAAAAACCTCAAAAAATAGCCACTTCCCAAACACCCACATAATACGAAAAATTAAAAAAAAAAATCGATATACTCTAATTTCTATATTCAACACTCCCCCTCAAGCTGGTGTAAAGATATTCAACAATCACAGCTTACCAATGGATGACTGGAAGAAGCCGTAAAAAACTCAATGGCTAGTCCAAATAAATGCTACCGAACAAATCTGGTAGTCCACTAAATAAATAAATAAAAAGTCAAAAAGTGCTTAATACATCAACACCACACCCTAAAAAGGGGAAAAAAACAAAAAATAACTGAACTGCCCTAGAAGAAGCTAACCAAAATCAATGTTGGGACAGTTTAAAGGGGTCATGCTGGACCATTGTAGGAACTGACCGAAATCAATGTCGGGACAATTTAAGGGGTCATGTCGGACCGTTGTAGAGACTGACTGGATGTTGAACCAGCAAATATGGTACATACATAACTTATGATGTGGTGTTAAACGATGATGGCAATAGATGACTATGTGTGCCAAGGGGCGGCTTATTAGAAAATACTCCAGGAGGCTGCTTAGGTGGTGCGCCAAGGGGGCAACTTGGGTTGTGTGCCAGAGGGGGTGACTTGGATTGTGCGCCAGATGGGGCGACTTAGGTGGTTTACATGGTATATCACCACGCTCACCATGATATAGGTATAATACCCCTCCTCAAACTCAAATAGGTTTGAAGATGGAAACCTATTTGAGGTTGAAATAGAAGGAAAGACAAAGTGAAACAGAAACACCCAAAAATGGATTGCGAGTAAAAAAAAATATGATAGAAATATTTGGGATAGGAATAAACTAGTGGATAAAGTTAGAGATCACCACGAAGTGATACTGAAAGAAAATATAGCAGTGGAATGGATTGAGATCTAACGGGCAGCCAAGGCAAGGCTGTCGCCTACTGGTGAAGCAAAGTTACAAGGTACTTGACCTAACTCTGATACCAAATGCTACCTAAGACCAAATTCCCAATTTGATAGTATCTAAATGCCGTCGAAACAAACCTCAAGAAAATTTATAATAAATTGATGGTATGCTTATCTAGTTTCCATAGGGTCAGGGAGATACTATAAAATATTAAATCCAAACAATGCATTAAAAATTGGCTTGACAACTGTCACACTTCAAAAATATCTTAGAAGTCAATCAACCAACAGAACCAAAATGAATTACCACAATGAACATTCAAGAATACATTTATTTCACAACCTAGAAAACAAAATAAAATAAAAAATTACCTCAACTTCTTTTTTGGCACTACATGGATATAGTTGCATCAAGACAAATATTTAAATGAGAAACATACAAACTGACAATAATTATTAAAGCCATAGCAATTGCTAGCAATGAGGAAGAAAGATTCTTACCTCTGTTCTGTCATCATAAATATCATGTTCCCGCAGTTTGGAAAATTGATCGGCTTTCACCTTTCTTTCGGCACTACATTTATGTTGCTGCATACAGACAATATTGATTTTTTTTTTTTTCATAATAAACAACAATGAAATATTTCTAAACTTAAATATTATAAGTCCATTTGGATAAATATGAATTTCAAATTAAGGGATTTAAGGTTAAATTTTATAAAAATATTGGAGAATAACTATTATAAGTAGATTGGAAAATTATAAAAGAAAATAAGTCGAAATAGAAATGATATATTTATTTGGAAAATTCTATAAAAACCAATTGCAAAAAAGTGTGTATTGCATGTCGCAGTTATGATCTTTATCACATTGGTTATGATCTTTATAACCTTAGTTATGACACATTATGGTATTAATTATGACTCATTGTAGTGTTGGTTATAACTTAGTTATAATTTCTTGTGACTATTATTTTGGTTATGACTCATTATGATGTTAGTTATGACATATTGGGATTATTTTTAGGTTATGACCGCAGCCGTCGTGTTTGGTTATTATTTATTATGGTCCTTTTAGTTATAACCAAAAATGATTTAGTTCTAACACTTTATGGTATTAACACCACAAAATATCATAACTTGTATATGGTATACCCTTTTGTGGAGTGTATGGTAGAAGGACTCATATTAGTAGAATCTTTGTAATTAGAAAGAAAATCCTTAATAGAAGGGGCATCATCACCATTTTAAGGAGGGCACTGTTACAATTTTATGAAGGATATATATAATTTAGGGTAAATTACATTTACCTCCCCTGAGGTTTCTGACAAATACAGGGACCTCCCCTGTAGTTTGAATAATTACAGTAACCTCCCCTACTTTACCTGACAATATCAAAATTCCCCCCTGCCGTCAAAAGTCACTAAACGGTGTTACTTTTTCCTTAGAAAATTACCTTATTGCCCTTCCCTTGAAAATATTAAAAAATGTTTTTGGATTGGAGGATAGGTTTGGAGTGTTTGGAACAGTATTTTTTGATTTATTTTTTTAAAATATTAAAAAATGTTTTAAAAAAAAAATATTTTTTATTTTAAATATGTAATTTTTATTTAAATATTTTATTTTATTTTGTAAATATTTTAATATTTTAGTTTTAATATTTTAAACTCAAAACACAATTTCACACTCAAATCGTAACCAAACACATAACTCAAAACTCAATTCAAAAATTATTTTCAAACCTTATAACCAAACATATAACTCGACACTCCATACTATTTTCAAAACTCTACATTCAAATCGTAACCAAACGCATAACAAAAAAATAAAATATTTATAAATATATTTATAAAATAAAATAAAATATTTAAAATAAAACTATATATTTAAAATAAAAATAAAAATTTTAAAAGTTTTTAATATTTAAAAAATATATTTAAAATATTAAAAAAAATACAACACATAGATGTATGAAATATAATGCACATTAAAATAAATAAATAAATATTTAAAATATAAAATATTTACCCTAAAAAAATAAATTCAAAAAATTTCAAAATTTATAACCAAACAAATTTTTTTTTTTTTCAAAACTCATAATTCAAAATACGCTTCTACACTCAAATCATGATTTTAAAAATAATTTAAAAAAATAAAATAAACTTTTTTTGAATTTTTTTTTCTTTTAAAATAGAGTTTTTGAAAAAGTTTGGTTTTGGGTTTTGGAAAGAGTTTTGAGTTTTGAAAAAAGTTTTGAATTGAGTTTTAAGTTTGTGTTTGGTTATGAGTTTTGAAAATAATTTTTGAATTGAGTTTTGAATAATAAAAACATGTTCCGATTTTTTTTTTTTTAGAAACATGTTTGGTTCTCTTTTAGAATCACAATTCCAATTACAAATACAAATTTTCAAAAAAAATTTCAAAACTCATAGTGTTAACCAAATACACAATTCCAATTAGAAATTTTCAAAAATCTTTTCAAAACTCATAGAATCACAATTCAATTACAAATAATTTCTTGAATTTATTTTTTTAGGGTAAATATTTTATATTTTAAATATTTATTTATTTATTTTAATGTGCATTATATTTCATACATCTATGTGTTGTATTTTTTTAATATTTTAAATATATTTTTTAAATATTAAAAAATTTTAAAATTTTTATTTTTATTTTAAATATATAGTTTTATTTTAAATATTTTATTTTATTTTATAAATATATTTATAAATATTTTATTTTTTTGTTTTGCGTTTGGTTACGATTTGAATGTAGAGTTTTGAAAATAGCGTGGAGTGTCGAGTTATGTGTTTGGTTATGAGGTTTGAAAATAATTTTTGAATTGAGTTTTGAGTTATGTGTTTGGTTACGATTTGAGTGTGAAATTGTGTTTTGAGTTTAAAATATTAAAATATTTACAAAATAAAATAAAATATTTAAATAAAAATTACATATTTAAAATAAAAAATAATTTTTTTAAAAACATTTTTTAATATTTTAAAAAAATAAATCAAAAAATACTGTTTCAAACACTCCAAACCTATCCTCCAACCCAAAAACATTTTTTAATATTTTCAAAGAAAGGGCAATAAGGTAATTTTCTAAGGAAAAAGTAACACCGTTTAGTAATTTTTGACGGCAGGGGGGAATTTTGATATTGTCAGGTAAAGCAGGGGAGGTTACTGTAATTATTCAAACCACAGGGGAGGTCCCTGTATTTGTCAGAAACCTCAGGGGAGGCAAATGTAATTTACCCTATAATTTATATATGTTAGGGTTCTAACAGAATTATCGAAAATCCGAGGAAAGAAAGATTCTTACCCCTGGTCCTACTGTAGATCTGTCCCTGACACATTCTAACAATTATTAAAGCCAAAGCAATTGCTAGGAATGAAAAAGAAAGATTCTTACCCGTATAGTGTCACAAAGATCATGTTCCCTTAGCGTGGAAAATTGATCAACTTTCACCTTCCCCTCAGCAATAGCTACAAGAGGATCACATTTACACTGCACATGGAAAAAGGTGTTTTCACATATGAGAAAAAGAGAACAGGTGAACAACCAAAAAAGAAAAAAATTTCTTGTATATAAAAATTCTTACAGAGTCAAGAATTTCACATAATTTTGAGTACTCATCCTCAACCACACTCTGATCAAATATTTTCTCAAAATCTTCCTGGAATATAAAAGTAAATAAAAATGAGAGCAATGGAACCAACATTCCTTAACAATTCACCCTATAAAAACTCGTGTAAATTCAAACATATTATGAGAAACACCACAACTATAGCAAAAAAACAAAAATTATGTTAATTAAATATATCAGAAGAAGATACATCAATAATGACACAAGACAAAAGTAATACATTTACAACAGCAAAATCACATACCGGCAACCGCCAATCCGTATCATTTTATATATTGAATGTAAGTGCACTATGAAAGAGACCTTCCAAACCATAAAAACCCATGCAACAAAGACATTCATACTATAATATTATAATCTACCACTATTACAACAAAAACAACAACAATGATAACAAGAAAAACAGTTCAAATAAAAACAAGACAAAATGCACATCATGAAATGATCAAGAACAATGTAATTTATTGACCTAAGAAGCACTTGTGTGAGAATCAAGTAGCAATCAACTAGTTCAAACTACAAAACTCGCCTTTTAAAAAGTAGAGCAATATAAAATTAAAAAAAGGATAAGATGAACACTAAAGCAATTGTGAGGGTTCCATGATTCATATAGTCCCTAACCCATCAAAACAAAAGGAACACCAATATATAAGATGAACACTAATTGAGCAAAAATGATTTGATATTTAAAATCCTTGCATTAGTCAATTGACAATGGACACAAGACAACCATTCTTAACCCACCATAGTAGCACAATGGAGAATCACATATAACTACTTCACTATTTTCATTCGGCACACATCAAGTTAAAATGACACATCCACTCTGAATTCCTATCAGCACTCATTCATAATCAAGCTCGGCCATATCCACCTAGTGAAATTTAGATCTAGTCATCTAAATCTTACTTGACAAACATATAATGAATCACCATCAAATCCATGAGTTGTTCAAACATAACAATATAGAAATCTAATGTACCTACATTAAATGTTGAACAAAACATCAAATAAATTTTTTAGTTACACGAGACTAAAGCAAATATTAAACCACAAAAAATTGATGAAAGCTCCGCGAGACTACTACCAAAAACAATATCCACAAAAAATTGGCCACAGGCACATTAAGGTAGAATTTAGAATTTACCATATCAAAAACACTCAAGACAAACTTAACAATACTTTTAAACACACTTTCGCCAACAGTATT
Organism: Camellia sinensis; assembly: GCF_055761805.1. NCBI lineage: Eukaryota > Viridiplantae > Streptophyta > Magnoliopsida > Ericales > Theaceae > Camellia > Camellia sinensis. Next base: position 120,584,947 of record NC_138974.1, read on the forward strand.
GTAATCCTCGTCTTTGATTAGCTCCTTGAAGGAACAAAACATAACATAACACATCGCTCCATGGGCTAATACCGCAATAGCCTTACCAATCTTGGTGTACTGTTCTTCTTTGATTGGCCCAAACCACGAGGCATCTTGTACTACCTAAAAATATAAATTTGGTAAAATTCAGGGATTGATAGGCAATGCACAATAAGTGAAGTAAAAACGAAAAAAAAAAGGGTTAAATATATCTTTAGATAAATCAAAAGTAACATCATTCCATATTTTTATACTTCAATTTCCACACCAACCAATGCAGGTTTTAGTGTTGGACAAAAGGGACTTAAGGCAAAATAAGACAACGTCAGTTAACATCCTTTTAGTACAAATTAACTATTATTATGTTAATTTTTAATGGACACGCAGCACAAATCACCCAAAAATACATGTTTTGGCTAAAGCTAGTGTGCTTAATAAACTATGCCCATTTGCCCTTTTGCAAAGGCAATTTCTGAGAATGGATCATGAAAATTATGCTGGCCTTGATAATCAATCTAGCATTCAAATAACGTTTTCCAAAGCGCAATTAGTTGTCAAAAGTGATTATCAACCAAGATGGTTGTGCTGCAGTGAAAGTAATAATAATTGAATCACCTTATGACAATACATACATACATGCCAAGGGACATCATGATTTAGCATTCCGTAATGTCAAGATGAAAAAAGAGAGTAAGAAATGAAACCATAATATGCTCCACGATCATACATTAAACAGAAAATAAATTTCTTATTCATCAATGTTTCATAATATGCCCCATAATCACACAATCAATAGACCATAAAGTTTCTCATCAAAATAAAATTTAAAGAAAAAAAAAAAAAAAAAGATTCATATTCCTTGAATACAATAGAATTCAAAACAAACAAAAAATTCCCATTACTACCAAAACCAAATTTTCCATTCTCTGTCTCGACCCATGTTACTTGGATCGTTATGCTGTATGGAATGGGAACTAAAACAAGAACATAAAACACCACATGCACTAAAATGTGAAACGATAGGGGTAGACTTGTATAAATTACAATATTAAAATTTAAGGTACTCCTTTCAAAGATTAGACATCCAATAAAAAAAAAATAGTACATTTTTTTCAATTGATCATGAAAAAACACATTTTCATAAGCATTATGAGCATTTTTTCCCATTTTGTCCTTCCAAAACTGCAATGCTCCTTAGATTTTAGTTCATTATATTTAATTTTTCCCCTAAGAAAAACAAAGGAAAAAAAATTTGGAATCACTTTGGATAGATAATTAATTGCTTTGGAACAAAATTGTACCATATTTCAAAACGTGCATCCAAAATGTATTAGCAGCTCTAGTAACACTTGGTCAAGATTATATTTCTTATTAGGCTTGTCCTTCCTAAAATGCTCTAGCAGCAATTAAAAAATTCAAAAACTTCATGAATAAAAAAATACGTCGCTAAAAAAATCAAGAACACAGATGAAATAAACAAATAATTTATAGACCTCCAACAAAAGGTTGTTTTCTACATTTCCCAAATAAGGATAAAACAACCAAGAAACCTTTCTGGTGACTAGGCCACTCCCTTCAAGCTCCAATGTATGCCTGGCATTGCTTTTTCCAAAATGGGTCTCATTCTCATATGGTTCAAGTGTCAACACCTAAAAAAGTGACAGCAAAAAAGGGAGGGAGTTAAGATCAAATTCTCATACAGCCAAGTATATTCACCATTCTACAATGAGCAAATACCTTTCCGCTGTCTTCTTTTTCTGAACTGCTTTTAACATAATAATCTGCCAGCATTCGTTTAGACACAATTAGAGCAGCTTCCCTGTTTAAGAATGAGTAATCAAATACAGGTGAACAAGAATGAGACTTGATTATCTAAAAAGAAAAAAAGGCATAGTGGTGCTTACAAAAAGATGCACCATAATTATAATTTATAAACAAGAGTCTAGGTGCATCTACATTACTAAGAAGTAAGGACTCTCAAAAAATCAATTCCCTTGGTTTGAATTATGATGGACCCATTTTGTTGGTTTGAAGCTATATATGTACATTCCTTTATCGACAAAACATATAGTTATACCAACACATCCATGAACGAGGAAGGAAGAAATTAAAATTCCAAGGTATTAGTTCAGTAGGTAGTTGTTTAACTAAGAACTACTAAAGCACGAATGACAAAGCATATATAGGAAACCAGTTGGGTAAAAAAAATTGGGATAACTGGGAACGTAAACAAATATTGTTTTAAGACATAAAACAACAATGTAGGGACTACAAAGATGCACCATCCAACTTAATTTCCCATGACTTGCATAGACCACACTACGCTTATCAATTGAAAATATAATATAAAATACATTAAAACTAGAAAAGATGTACAATTAATTGTTGCTAAAGATAAGGTAGTAACAATTACAAGAATTGGAGGCAGAACATAATCATGTTAATTAAACTTGTAATGGGAGAAATTATAATTAATGTGATTAGCACCTATGAATCCCAAATAGGATTGGAGGAACAAATGAAAAACGCAATTTTGGGATTAACTGGATGAGTTAATGCAACAAATATCTATTTTATTTTATAGGAAATAAAAATAATTATGTGGATATTTCGACGGTTATGTAGAAAAAGATAAGCAAGGAACAAGAGAATACATAGTGGATATGATTTTGGGAACCGAAAACAGGGCCACAGACTTGCATTTCTCAGTAACATTTGATCTTATAGTAAACAATACCTTCATTAAAAAGAGAAGGGGAGAGAGAGAGAGAGAGAGAGAGAGATTTCAATAACTTTTAAAAATGTGTTAAATAAGAGTCAAATAGATTATTTTCTGGTAAGAAAAACATGTTACTTAGGGTGTGTTTGGTAACGTTTACGTTTTCAGTTTATATTTACAAAAATTTTATAAACTGGTTTTTGTTTATTTTTAAAAAAACATAAACTACAAACGCGTTTGGTAATTGACAAAATGTTTTAAAAAAATTTAAAATATAAAAAAGAGTGAAAAATGGCAAGTGGCGGCGGAAGACGGTGGTGGAAAATGGTGACGGTGAGTGGTGGGTAGCTGGTGGTGGTGGGTAGTGGCGGGTGGGTGGTGGTGGTGGTGGTTAGGTGGGCGATGGTGGCGGGTGGTGGTGGTAGTGGTGGTGGTGGTGGGTGGTGGGTGGTTGGTGGTGGTGGCAGGTGGGTGGCGGATGACAGGTGATGGGGGTTGGTAGCGGGTGGGTGGGTGGGTGGGTGGGTGACGGTGGCAAGTGGTGGGTGGTAGCGAGTGGGTGGTGGTGGTGGTGACGGGTTGTTGGTGGTGGTGGCAAGTGAGTGGCAGATAGCGGGTGGGTGGTGGTGGCAGGTAGGTGGCGGGTGGTGGTGGTGAGTGGGTGGGTGACGGTGGCGGGTAGTGGATGGTAGCGAGTGGGTGGTGATGGTGGTAGTGGCGGGTGGTGGTGGCAGGTAGGTGGCGGATGGGTGGTGGTGGTGGGTGGGTGGGTGACTGTGCGAGTGGTGGGTGGTGGTGGTGGCAAATGGGTAGCGGATGGCAGGTGTTGGCGGGTGGGTGGGTGGGTGGGTGACGGTGGCAGGTGGTAGGTGGTAGTGAGTGGGTGGTTGTGGCGATGGTAGTGGCAGGTGGTGGGTAATGGTGGCAAGTGGGTGGCAGATGACGGGTGGTGGTGGTGGTGGTGGTGGCGGGTGGTGGTGGTGGTTGGGTGGGTGACAGTGGCGAGTGGTAGGTGATAGCGAGTGGTAGGTGATAGCGAGTGGGTGGTGGGTGGTAGTGGCAGGTGGGTGGCGGGTGGGTGGTGGGTGATGGTGGTGGTGGTGGTGGTGGCAGGGGCGGCGCCGACGGCGGCAGTGAGGGCGAGGGGTGGGTGGTGGTGGCGAGTGGGTGGCAGGTAGGTGGTGGCTGGTGGGTGGTGGTGGCGGGTGGCGGCTGGTGGTGGCAGGTGGGTGGTGAGTAGTGGTGGCAGGTGGTGGTAAGGGTGGGTGGTGGGTGGTAGTGCCGGAAGACGGTGGTGGAAAATGGTGGCGGGTGGTGGTTAGTGTTGAGTGATAAAAAAAAAAAAAACTAAAAACTCAAAACTCAAAACGGAAACACATTTTTTGTGTTTTCATTTTTTGGCCAAATTTATAAACTGAGACCACTGATTTATAAATCAAAAATTTTACCAAACAAGCTTTTATTTGAGTTTTTTAAATTTTTGTAAATATAAACAGAAAACTGAAAGCGTAAGTGTTACCAAACGACACCTTAATATGTAAAATTACAAGTTTATCCCTGAAAGAGGGTTCAACATCACAAGATAAGCATACATAAAGGAAAACTCTATCCATACATAGCAGTAAAATGATCGTCGTAAATAGAAATGTTAGAGGAAGGGGAAGAGCTAAATTGACATGGATTGCGGTAGTAAGAAATTATATGAATTATTTAATTAATTGAACATATAACTCTTGACAGAGCAAAATGGCTAAAAGAATCATGTGGCCAACCCTATTTGATGAGGACAGAAGCCCTATTTTAGTTTGGTTTGGTTTGGTTCGGTTCGATTATCCATAGTAGGTGCATCAAGTCAAATTGACTCTCATGCTGTTAGTAAATTTATAATTTGACACAATAAATTGAGTGAGGCCTTCATAGACCGAAAACCTCTCAGCCATTGAATGAATTATGAACCACCAAAAAACTAGTCAAATGAAGCATCTCTCGCTATGACAGCCAACAAACCATCCTACTACCAAACTCCTAAGGATTCACTGTAAAGAAACAAACCCAAAAGAAAAAATTATAGATTGTGCCACATAATGTGAAAAAATAAACCTTTTCCACAAAATAAAGATTGACAAAAATGGGGAAGAGGAGTAGGAGCAAGAGGAAAAAATCAAATGTACACCAACCATTGAATGGAGGGAGAAATGAAAACTGGATTTCAATCTAAAATCAATGTTAGTTACAATTTTAACAATTATCATTAATAATTACTATTAGTAAATACTACTCCCTCTGTCCCATTTTGTTAGTCCATAATTCCATTTTTGGACGTCCCAACCACAATGCGCATGTCCACTTTTGAAAAGTCAATGCACAAAAGTTTTATGTTGCCAAAGAATATATTAAAGGGACAACGATGGGAATCAACACTTTTGAATTTGAATTTGAGCATATTAATTGCTTTTGTTTGGGACAAGGGGAGCATATCTATTCTAATATATAAAGTGAAAGCTGCTATTGGTGTTGACACTTTTTGTCTCATATTTTGGATTTTTCCAAAACACCCCTATATTTGGAGTTATATTTGGAGTTTTTGTAAGAATTATGCAAAAAAGAGGATGAGCCTCGAACCCATAGCCTTGGATTTAATAATGAAAGTCTGTCCCACTTGAGCAACCTACACTATATATGTTTTTTCTTTTTTTTTCTTTTTTGAATTGCACATGCAAATGCGTGTAGTTAACAATTTATGGTAGCATAAAAGATGTATTATATCAAGAAGAGTAAAGGTAGGATTCCGATTTTAACAACCTCAACACAAATCAACCATGAACAAATTTATTGAGTAAAAGTAAAGGCAACTGAAACTTGTATGTGATAAACAAGAAGAGTAACTACTACTAAAACTCACCATCCATCCCAAACAAAATTGGTCTCCTTCGTTTCAAACCGAAAGCCGTCATCGTCGCTATAAGGACCGTAATGAAGTCCCCCGTCATCGTCGCTATAAGGACCGTAATGAGGTCCCCCAATTTCAAATTCAGTCGAATCCGAGTCAATGTTACTAATTCAGCCCACAATGCATAATAAGCATGAATTGCTATGGAAAAATTAAACCAAAAGCCAATAAATAAAATAACATAATGATATGAAGAGAAGGGCAGATAAAGCTTACTCTGAGTTGCAAAAATCACCCCCCCAGTTCTCACTTTCAAGTGTGCTTTTGTCAGGAGCAAGTGTATTGCTCTCACCTTCGCTACCAGAAACAAGAGAAGAACTACTATTAATCAACGTGTTTTCCTCCATCACTGCCTTGTATTTCAATCTTCGATTGGATTGGACCTCTTTTATTTCTCCCTCCTCGTGATATTCCTCGTCTCTGAGACACCACCACACAGCCAAACCATTACATCGTGAAAAAACAATTAAAATCAAAAAACTGATTGTATTCCCATCAAATAACAAAACAATCAATCAAAACATAATAATAAATAATTCAGAATGATGTGAGAAAGAAAACTTGGCATCGCAAACATCAATATTCTCACCTAACGAACCAAACTTTGCTACCCCAACCCTGGTGAAGAGAAACCCTCTAATCTAAGGTTCGCCTCTTGAGTCCCCAATTCTTCTGACTGTTTTGCACCCAACTAGGGCTGCAATCGAGCTGTACCGCCTTAATATATACACAGTGCGTTTGGTTAAATTTTTTAATCAATTTTTCAAAATCCAAAACCTATTTGGCTTCCGATTTTTGAAAACTCATTTTATTAAAATCCAAAATGTCACGGGAGACCTATAAATCCTATATATTTAATGGTTTTTTTTTTTTTTTTTTTTTTTTGAGAACCGAGGATCTGGGCCGGCACCTTTTCGGAGTGATGCACCTCGACTACTCTCGGGACCCTGAACCGATCGACCGGGCAAAGACGTAGTGGCCCGCCAGTAGCCAGCTGGGAGTGGGATTCGAACCTGAGACCTAGAGAGGAACATGCTCCTAGGTCTCTGGTCCCTTACCCTCAACCAACTGGGCTACCCTATATATTTAAAGGTTGTTTGCGAGGTTCTAAATAAGTGTATTTTTTTAATTTTTTATGAAATATAAGTTGAGTTTGAAGTGATGCGGTAAAGAGCTGATGTGACTTAAATAAGATGATGTGACTTAAATAGAATAGTAACTTTTTGACCTTTTAACTATTTTAGTATATGCCAAACAAAGCCTATGAATTTTATAACAATTAATAATATTTTTTATCAAATATTATTAAAAAATATCATTAATAGTTAATTTTCAACGAAAGTTTAAAAAAATGTATCATAAAAAATATTACTAATTATAAATTTTAGCAACAGTTTAAAAAAAATCATCACAAAAAAATGTCACTAATTTTTAATTTTTAGAGACAGATTGAAAATTTTTTAGAGACAGTTTGAAAAATTTGTCATAGATGATGAGAATAATGGGAGTCGAGGAATGTTTCCTAAAGTAGTTTAAGTATCCCGATGTCTTCCCTAAAGACCTCACGACATTACCACCTCATCGTGAGATAGAATTTTCCATTGACTTAGTGCCCAGGACCACACCTATTTCTATGCCTCCCTACAGATTTGCCCCAGCGGAGTTACTTGTCTTAAAGAAGTAGTTACAAGAATTGTTAGACAAAGGTTTTACACGCCCTAATACTTCGCCATGCGGAGCACCGGCCCTATTTGCGAAGAAGAAAGATGGTTCATTACGGTTATGTATCGATTATCATAAACTCAATAGAGCCACAGTTAAGAACGAATACCATTTACCTAGGATAGATGACCTTTTTGACCAACTTAGGGATTCTCGAAAATAGACTTAAGATTGGGCTATCATCAGTTGCGAGTGAATGAGGAGGACATTCCCAAGGTAGCCTTCTGTACCCAATATGGCCACTATGAATTTCTAGTAATGCCGTTTGGCTTAACCAATGCTCCTGCAACTTTTATGGACCTGATGAATCTAATTTTTCGAGAATTTTTTGATAAGTTTGTGGTGGTTTTTGTAGATGACATACTTATTTACTCGCCCTCCGAAGAGGAGCATGAGAAGCACCTTCACATCATCTTACAACTTCTTAGAGAACATCGACTCTATGCTAAATACAAGAAGTGTGAGTTTTGGCTCTCAAAGCTGAAGTTTTTGGGTCATGTGGTCTCAAAGGATGGAGTGACAGTAGATGCATCGAAAATTGAAGCCGTGCAGAAATGGGAACGACCTAGAAATGTGTTTGAGATACGTAGTTTTTTGGGGCTTACTGGGTATTATTAGCTTTTTGTAAAGGATTTTTCCTCTTTAGCAGCACCATTGACCAAACTAACCAGGAAGGGGGTGAAATTTATATGGAACGATGCCAGTGAGAAATCTTTTCTAGGATTAAAGGCCAGATTAACCACTGTGCTGGTTTTGATTATTCTTGAGAGAGGAAAAGGTTACATTGTCTATTGTAATGCATCAAAAGAAGGGCTAGGGTGTGTCTTAATGCAAGAAGGCAAGGTTGTAGCGTATGGTTCTCGCCAACTGAAAACTCATGAGAGAAACTACCCTACTCACGATCTTGAATTAGCTGCAGTCATTTTTGCTTTAAAAACCTGGAGACATTACTTATATGGAGAGAAATTTGATATCTTTTTCTGATCATAAGAGCCTTAAGTACTTATTCTCGCAGAAAGATTTGAACCTCCGTCAGAGAAAATGGATGGAATATATGGAGGGCTACGATTTTGAATTACATTACCATCCGGGAAAGGCGAATGTTGTCACAGATGCTTTAAATAGAAAATCTATGAGCACGATTGCCAGCCTTGCCATGAGAGAATGGAAGATGTTGGGGGGTTTAAATGAATTCGAGGTACAACTCGGTGAATCGCCTAATCAAGCTATGTTGTTTTCGATTTCAATTCAACCATCGTTAGTCACTCAAGTTTTAGAAGCACAATAGAATGATCCGGAAGTGGGGATTATGAGAGAGAAGACCTCACAAGGACAAGGGGATAAGGGATTAAGGGTGCATTCCGATTCAGGCATTCGACATGTAAATTGCCTTTTCGTTCCACAATCTTGTAGAGAGGATGTATTTCAAGAATTCCACCACTCCCGTTTAACCGTTCATTCCAGAGGTACAAAGATGTATCAAGACTTGTGTCGTCAATTTTGGTGGAAGGGTATGAAGAGGGATGTAGCTCTATTTGTGGCTAAATGCTTAACGTGTCAATAAGTCAAAGCGGAATACCAAAAACCAGCCGGGTTATTACAACCCTTGCCAGTAGCTGAATGGAAGTAGGAACACATCACCATGGACTTTGTCTCCGGCCTCCCTAGAACTCAAAGGGGTAATGATGTTATTTGGGTCGTAGTGGACCGACTAACTAAATCGGCACATTTTCTTGCGATGTGTATAAGTGACTCCGTTGACTACTTAGCAAAGTTGTATGTTAAAGAGGTTATTCGGCTTCATGGGGTTCCCATAAGTATAGTTTTGGATAGAGATCCTCGCTTCACCGTACGATTATTGCAAAGCTTACAAACTGCCATGGGGACTCAATTGAACTTTAGTACTGCTTATCACCCCAAAACTGATGGCCAATCGGAATGTACCATCCAAATTTTAAAAGATATGTTAAGGGCCTGTGTACTAGACTTCAAGGGGATGTGGGAGAACTATCTGCCGTTAGCCAAGTTTTCCTATAACAACAGTTTTCAGGCTAGCATTGGGATGGCACCTTTTGAGGCATTATACGGGCGTCCATGTAGGTCTCATGTGTGTTGGATTGAGGTAGGAGATTCACCCATGCTTGGCCCGGACTTAGTTCGTGAGACTACGAAAAAGGTAGTCGTTATCCGAAAGAGACTAATCATGGCGCAAAGTCGGCAAAAGAATTATGCGGATCGAAGGAGGGGCCATTAATCTTTGAAGTGGGCGACCATGCATTTTTGAAAGTATAACCAAAGAAGGGTTTGATGAGATTGGCCGAAATGGAAAACTATCACCTAGATACATTGGCCCATTTGATGTTATTGAACGGGTGGGAGAAGTTGCTTACCGTCTTGCCCTTCCTCCACAGATGTCTGAAATTCATGACGTGTTTCACGTCTCCATGCTTCGCAAATATGAACCCGATCCCTCATATGTATTAGATTGGGCCGAAATCAAAATAGATAAGAATGTTACTTATGAAGAAAGACCCATAAGGATTTTAGACACCCGAGAGCAAGTACTAAGAGGCAAAGCTATCTCCCTAGTTAAGGTACTTTGGCATCACCATGGAGTGGAAGAAGCTACTTCGGAAAGGGAAGTGGATGTTCGAGAAAAGTACCCAGAATTGTTTAGAGATATGTAATATTATTGACTTTTATGATGTTAATATTTGTATTATGGCTAATTAAATGGGAATGAGTTTTGGTGAATGTATTATATCGAAATTGTGTAAGATGTGTCAATTTTGATCATTGAAAAGCCAAATTTTTGCATATTATACAGCTATGGTGATGAATGGGAGCATTATAGAATTGGTATTGGTCTTCTTGGGAGTTGTTTAATTTGCTTTTGGCAGGAATTACTGAAATTTCGGGGGCGAAATTCTTTAAGGAGGGTAAGCTGTGACACCTGAGTTTTTCGATCCGCTTGAGCGAAGCTTTTCTTGCTCGAGCGTAGATTGCATGCTCCCAGTAGTTTCACTGTAGCTCTGCAAAACTTTTGGGACATGTTCTTTTCCGCTCGAGCGAAAGAAGCTACGCTCGAGCGAGATCACTTATTCATGCCTAATGCTCGAGCGATAGAACTTGAGCTCGAGTGACCTATTGGGGATAGCAGATTTTAAATAGCAACTTCAAGTCATTTTCTTTACACTTTTTCTTCCTCTCACCCTCCAACTCACTTTTTTCTCAAAAACCTAGCTCACAATGTAAAAATATCCATAAAGTGACCCATATGCCACATGTTTTATTTATTTATTTATTTATATTATATATATTTATTATATATATTTAATTAGTTTAATGGTTAATGGGTAACTTACGTCTGTTCACTATCCTAGATGGTGGTTTTCATGGGACTTTACAACTTCCCTGATGGTGGGAAGTTATAAGGAGTTACACTTGGATATGGGTCCAAGCATATCTATATATATGTCTGTGATAGGCATCAAACACAGACATTGTTTTGTGAATAGAATAGGCTTGAAACTCTGTTCCTTCCACTTTTTCCATATGGTTCTGTAAAAGTGTTCAGTGAGTGGGTTTTGTTTATACATTTAACATTTGACCATTCAAGAACAAGATTCAAAGACTTGAACATCATGGCAGGAGGTATTCTTTTTTCTGAATTAATATTATTTTAATTTTCACAATTGGTATCAGAGCTACCTTCTGTACTTCTTGTTTAGCGTTATTGTATGTCATGGAGACCAAATCTTATTGCGTTCTATTTTATACACTTGCTGGGCCTCTGTTCCGTTATGATTTCGACATGATAATTTTCTTCGTGTGTTTGATTTGTTTTGTTGGCTATAATATATTATTTTGGTTTACGCTTCCTAATATTTTGATTAGTCTGAGTACACCACGTCTCTGCTTTTAGCCCTTTGCTTATTTTCTTCTGTCAAGGAGGTTTTGGAACTTGCAGGCCATCATACTTTTGAATATAAAATTGATAGTCTAATACTTAATAGTGAAGTTTCATTCAACATGGTGCCATCATTATACATGACTTGTGATTATGCCATATAGTTTAACGTTATTTAAAGTTTGAATTATCAGAATAAATATTCATTGTTTGATTCATCTTAATATATATATATATATATATATGAAACTTGATGGATTAAAATATTAATTTGATGTCTATCAAAGATGAATTATTGCATGACGAATTACTTAGAGGGATTAGTAGAATTCATTCTGTTATGTGATTGTAGTATTTGCATCTAAAATTACTCATGTTCTGAATCTATTTCATCTTGGAAAATTATTGTATGTTATTAAGTATTGATTTTTATTTATTGACAAAACAATTTTTTTTTTTAAAAGGCATGAAAGACTTGAATTTATTTATAGAATTTTCATAAAGAAATTTTAACATGCTGTTAATGATGTTTTGTTTATTATAGTTGCATGTTTAAATAGTAAGCAAATTCAATTGAATTTTATACAGTGAATTATTACATGTTCTTTTAGTTTTTATAATTTTTGAGATTCATTGGCATGTTATCTAAAATAATGTAATATTATATTACATGCATTAAGGTAATTATTTATTCATTGAAAATTCATATGAAATAAGAGCATGAATACACTATGTGTTGGGCTTATGGAATTTATTTTGGTTCAATTTTTAAGCAAAATCTAGTATAAGGTTGAATTACATGTGTTTGGTCTTGGGATTTTTCATGTGATATTACTCTGATTGTATGTATTATACATTATGTGCATTAAAAGATTATGTATTTGTTGTGACTATAAGGATTTGCTCACATTAATAAATTATGCCATATTTAAAAATTTTATTCTGTTTTAAGAGTAGTCACAGCATCTTAAGACATAAAGATGTGATCCTCAATATTTTGATCACATAAAATTAAAAATTAATTTGGCATTTTTACATTGCAATTATGTTTTATAAATAATTTTTTGGTCCCACAAGAAAGTAATTATTTATGAAATTTAATTAGAATAAGATAATGGATTGGGTATTAAAGGGATTAAACACTCTAAACCCACAGGTATGAGTTTTCTTTTCCTTAAATATTTTGGAACCCATTAGTCTTATTATAAAGTAATAGCAAATCTAATACAGTTTAGTGACCTCTACCCACAGGAAGGTTTAGATTTGTTACTGAATTTGACATTAGTTGATTCAGACTATAGTTATTGTTTCAAAGTATTAATGATGTTCTTGGTAATTGCAGTGATTTCTACCTCTGTACCGTCTAATGAGTCTTCTCGTATTCCATTCTTGACCAACAAGACCAATAAAGGTGCCAAAAAGAGTGAGGAAATTCTTGGAATCATACACACTGATATTTGTGGACCATTTACTCCACCTTGTTTGAATGTCAGAGATATTTTATCTCATTTATTGATGACTTCACACGATACATGTATCTCTACCTCTTGTTTGACAAGGCCGAGGCACTTGATGCCTTTAAAGTTTATAAAGTAGAGGTAGAGAAACAAACAGAAAAGAAAATTAAAATTGTGAGGTCAGACAGGGGTGGAGAATATTATGGGAGGTACACAGAATTGGGACAATAACCAGGTCCATTTGCTAAGTTCCTTAAGGAATAAGGCATTATTGCACAATATTCAATGCCTGGCACACCACAACAAAATGGTGTTGTTGAAAGAAAGAACCAAACACTTATGGACATGGTAAGGAGCATGCTTAGTTATTCTAATGTGTCTATAAATTTATGGAGTGAAGCTTTGAAAACCGCTATGTATATCTTAAACAGGGTTCCATCCAAGGTTGTTTCCAAAACACCGTTTGAGTTATGGAAAGGATGGAAGCCAAGTTTAAGACACTTACACGTTTGGGGTTGTCCAGTTGAAGTAAGGGTGTATAACCCACATTTAAAGAAATTGGACCCCAGAACAGTTAGTGGTTTTTTCATAGGCTATGCGAAAAACTCCAAGGGTTACAGATTTTAATGTCCTTCAAATTCACTTAGAATTGTTAAAGCCAGAAATGCTAAGTTTATTGAGGAAGTTGACCCTAGTGGGTGTTACCCTCGAAAGATAGAGTGGAAAGAATCACGGAATCCGGATACAACACTCACGAATATAGGTGAATTGGTTGTCTTTCAAGATAATCAACCCGATAGTCTTGAAAATCAACAAATTCAAGAACTTCCACCACAAGAGGAACAAGTCAACATAGAGCCTGTAGCTCAAGTCCCCAATTGAGACTACAGAATTACAGAGATCCTCATGAGCCAGAAAGTCAGTAATTTTTTGTGATTATTTTGTATGCTCAATGGAGTCTGATTTTGACATCGGACCTAAAGATGATCCTATTTCATTTTCCAATGCCATGAATAGGGATGATTCTAAATTATGGTATGATGCCATGAAGGAAGAGTTGGAATCTATGGCTAAGAATCAAGTTTGGAAAATTGTCGAGTTGCCTAAAGGAGTTAAAGTTGTTGGCTGTAAATGGGTCTATAAGACCAAGAAAGACTCGAATGGTAATGTCGAACGACATAAGGCCAGACTTGTAGCCAAGGGTTTTACTTAAAGAGAAGGCATCGATTATCATAATACATTTTCTCCGATTTCTAAGAAGGATTCATTTCGAATTATCATGGCATTAGTAGCTCATTTTGATTTAGAGCTACATCAAATAGATATGAAAACGACATTTTTAAATAGGGATCTTGAGGAAGAAGTATACATGAACCAACCTGAAGGTTTTTGTTCTGATAAAGATAGACACTTAGTTTGCAAGCTCAAGAAATCCATATATGGACTAAAATAAGCTTCCCGACAGTGGTATTTAAAGTTCTACAATGTTATTACTTCATATGGTTTTACGGAGAATGTTGCGGACAACTATATATATATTAAGGTTAGTGAGAGCAAATACATTTTTCTAGTTCTATATGTGGATGACATTTTGCTTGCATCTAATGATTTGGGATTGTTGCATGATACTAAATAATTTCTTTTCCAAAATTTTGAAATGAAGGCTATGGGTAAAGCTTCTTATGTCATTGGTATAGAGATTCACAGAGATAGGTCCAAAAGGACATTAGGACTGTCGCATAAAGCCTACATTGAAAGAGTTTTGGAGAAATTCAAGATGAGTGGTTGCACTCCAAATGTAGCGCCCATTTTAAAGGGTGACAAATTCAATTTAAATCAATGTCCGAAAAATGATTTGGAAAAGGAACAAATGGTTAGCATTCCCTATGCGTTTGCCGTAGGCAGTTTAATGCATGCTCTAGTTTGTACACAACCTGACATTGCATTTGCAGTTGGGATGCTTGGAAGATACCAAAGTAATCTAGGAATGGAACACTGGAAGGCTACAAAGAAAATCATGAGGTGCTTAAAGGGAACCAAGGACTACATGCTTACTTACAAGCATGTTGACTGTCTTGAGGTGGTTGGATATTCAGACTCAGATTTTGCGGGTTGTCAAGATTCCAGAAAATCCACTTTAGGATATGTCTATTTGCTAGCAGGCGGTGCTATTTCATGGAAGAGCGCCAAAGAGACGATAATTGCATCGTCAACAATGGAAGCAGAGTTTATAGCATGCTTTGAAGCAGCCTCACAGGCTATTTGGTTAAGTAATTTTATCACAGGGCTTCGATTGTGGATTCAATTTCTAGGTCATTAAATGTTTACTGTGATAATTCGGCTGTTGTTTTCTTCTCTAACAACATGAAAAGTGGTAGCCGAAACAAGCATATTGACATAAAGTATCTTGTTGTTCGAGACCGTGTTAAGAAGCAAGTAGTCAGTATTGAGCATATTAGTACCGATATGATGGTTGTAGATCCCATGACCAAAGGTCTTTCTGTAAAGGTGTTTTCAAAACACGTTAAGGGCATGAGACTGATTGATTAGCTCAATAATTTTTCTAGTTGTTGTTTTATTTTGTTTTGTCATGACATTTTGATTATTATTAGTGAAAAGCATCATTTTGTGCACCTAAAGTATTTGTGATGCTATGCAGTCCATTAGGACTATTGATCCATAGGGATCATTGAACTCAGAATAACTTATTAGAAGTTATTCATAAAGAATGACACCACATAAAGTTGAGAGTGTGATACAATGTAATATATGGAAGGAAATACTTAATTGATAGAGTATAACCGCCATGATTCGTGTATTATAACTCTAAGGTTTGGGTATTTTTATTTAATGGCCATGATCAGTTTGTTAGTTACCCGACAGTCAACAATATGTGTTATATGTGCCAAGTGGGAGAATGTAAGAATATCCATAAAGTGGCCCATATGCCACATGTTTGTTTTATTTATTTATTTATATTATGTATATATATTTATTATATATATTTAATTAGTTTAATGGTTAATGGGTAACTGACGTCTGTTCACTATCCCATATGGTGGTTTCATGGGACCTAACAACTTCCCTGATGGTGGGAAGTTATAAGGAGTTACACTTGGATATAGGTCCAAGCCTATTTATATATATGCCTGTGATATTCATCAAACACAGACGTTGTTTTGTGAATAGAATAGGCTTGAAACTCTGTTCCTTCCACTTTTCCCATATGGTTCTGTGAAAGTGTTCAGTGAGTGGGTTTTGTTTATACATTTAAGATTTGACCATTCAAGAACAAGATTCAAAGACTTGAACATCATGGCAGGAGGTATTCTTCTTTCTGAATTAATATTATTTTAATTCTCACACACAAAACCATAAATTTTCCCAATCTTGGTTCGAGATCCATCCAAGATTCCTCAAGATTAGTTGAAAGAAGAGCTAGATCGTCATTTCACAAATTGTTTTGTTTGATCTTTGAAGTACAAGTGTGTATTGCAACCCTAGCATACCAACTCGAGGTAGGGGTGTCTTTAACTCTTTATATCTTCAATTTGTGTAGTTTATGTGGTAATCTCATTAATTATTCATGTATATATATATATGTGTGTGTGTGTGTGTGTATGTATATATATATGTATTGATTTGAGCTGTTGACTAAAGATTGAGAACAAGGAGGGTGAAATTTTGTAACTGTTGAAGGAATTATACTTATTATGATGGAATATCATTGTTTTATGATTGATGATTGCCTCAATTTCATAATGGAGAGAAAAACCCCAAGTTTTCTCATTGTTCTCAAACCCTAATTTTTTTTCATACTTAATTTATAAAAAGGGATTTTGCTCAATTAATTTATAAACTATGAAATTGAGTGTAATTACTTGGTTTTGGGTTTGAAATGCAAGTTTGGAGGTTCCCTTTTTATGTTGAACTTGAGATGAGATGATGAATGATGATGGGAATGCCTTGATTTATGAAATGGGAAGAGTTGCACTATTATGAATTGATACCATCTTAGGAAAGTTGTGCATTCTTTACAAATTCATGCATCACATGCATTGTGCATTTCTTTTGGTATTACCTATTTGCCAGTGGGTGAAATTTAAAAATGGTGGTAATTACCCTATGAGTCCGTGTAGTGAGTCGGGTTGGATTTGAGTTATATATTGTATTTTGTACCTGAGCGGGGAGTCAAGGTGCCCAATTGCCCTGTCTGCGCATATCGCTGGATGAATGTGGGAAAAGGTTTTGGGGTGTCCACGAGCCCAGAATTTCTAGAGCCGGCAAATGTGGAAAACGGATGTTTTTGGTGTCCACGTCTCCGCCGTTTATGGAGTCGGCAAATGTGGAAGGTTGTGATGTTTTGGGTGCCCATCGCCCCGCCGTTTCTAGAGTCAGCAAATGTGGGATTATTTTCTATATATGACTATAATAATCTATGTATGTTTGATTTTGGGCTCTTACTTATGGATGTCATGGTTGAGTTACCGCATGTGGAGAATGTGGGAAAGATGAGATATGTACAATGCAGTGCATCATAACAATAGCATACTCTGGCATTGTTTTACCTTCTTTTCATACATTCCCATGAATGGCATTGCATGATGCATAAGTTTTTCAAATGATTATATAATTTGTTAAATACATCACTTACTGAGCTTATGCTCACCCTAAAAACTAACAATTTTCAGGAATTGAGGACGAGACACCTCTCAAGCGATGATGCCAATAGAGCTAGCATGTTTTGTTGAAGTTTTCTTGGGGACGTGGTGATGATGATTATATTTTTTTGAAAGTGACCTAACTTTGGGTAGAGCATTGTGATAAAAAAATGTCCTTTGGATTACTAGTGTTAACTCCTTACCTCTTTTCTTTAAACTGTTTTTAATGTTTTGAAGATTGTAATGGAACAATTATGTAAACTTTCATTTGGGAATAGTTCAAAAGGAAAGAAAGCTATGAGTAAATCGTTCTATTGTTTTATTTTGCTTTGATCTTGTATGTTGATAATACTTGGAACTGCAATTGTATGAAACAGGTCTTTCAGTGCATCACAATTTAGTAATTTTATAAAAAGCTATATTTAAATGTGAAACGTTTTAAATGTGTATAGGTTGAGTAGATATAAAATCAGAAAAGAAGTGTTAAAATTTTTAAAACATTCATAAAAAATAAAAAATATGGAGTGAAACTTTTCCCTATAAATTAGATTAGATACATCTAAAAAGTAAATTTATATTAGGTATATAAAAAAAAGTAAACAAATTTGACTATAATATTGCCAAAAAATTTTTTTGACTACTAGATAAAAAAATATAAGACCCCAAAAAACTCAAAAATTAGTTTTGAAAACTCATAACCAAACAAGTTTTGAATTTTCAAAACTCTTTTCACAAAATTATCTTTCAAAACTAAACCAAACGTAGTCATAAATGCTAATGTGGTAGGTTGAAGAAGTTATTGGTTGGTGTTGGGGTACAGCCACGTATTATCCCAAAGGTATTTTGATTGGTAAAAGAGGTAGGGGCCAACAAATTTGTGTTAGGTGATTCGGAAACATGAGGAAACATGGTAAATTGTGATTGGTGAAGGGTACGGCTATGTATCGCCCTAGACCAACCAATAATTTTTTGGTATGTTGGGCTTTTAAGCCCCAAAACTCCACACAATCTTGGATGCCCAGCCTTTTAGACTGCCTAATAAATAAAATAAATTACACTCATTTTCCTTAAAGTTCAAAAAACAAGGTAAATTTTACTTTACTTCCCTGTGATTTAGGTCATGTGTGATTTATCCCTTAATGTTTGGAAATGATCACATAACTTCTCTTGTGGTTTGTGAACTGAAGTGCACCATTAGACCTGTTAACGATTTAATTAAAAAGACTAAAATACCCCTGTATTTTCGTTACTTGTTTAGAAGACAAAGTGCATTTTAACCCCCTATGTTTTATTCCATGTGTGATTTACCTCATCGAAATTGGAAAATGAGCATATAACCCCCTTATGTCTACCACGTATTTCACACTTGCTGTTAAGTTGGACAGAATGTTTAATGATGCATTTTAGTCGACATACTAGGTGAGGGTTATGTGGTCTTTTTCAAACGTTAGGGAGTAAACTGCATATGACTTAGACCACAAGAAGTAAAGTGAAGTTTGTCCTAAAAAAAATACAATTAATTATAGGAAAATTCTTCATAAATCCATATTCCCACCCTTATAACAAAAATTCCATTAACAAATTTTGTTACATAAATATCACTTATTTGTTGAAAATTTTATATTTAACCTCTCTGTTCAAATTTTTATTTTATTTGTTCAATTTTTTGAATCTATCTGTTTAAATTTTATCTATCAGTCAAAATTGTTTTAATATTTTTTATCCATCTATTTAAATTATTTTAATATTTTTAATTGATCTGTTGAACCTATCTATTCAAAATTTTATTTTATGTATTCGCATTTTTGAACTTATCTATTCAAATTATTTTAACCTATTTGTTAAAATTTTTATTTTATATATTGGATTTTTTTTGAACCTATCTATCCAAAGCATTTTAACTTATCTGTCATAATATTTTTCTTTTCTTTATCTGTACTTGTATTTTTTATCTGTACAAATTCAATCTATTGTGTACAGATAGACTCACTTTATCTCTATATCTCTATTCACAAACCCATTTATTGATTTTTTTGGTCTGCTTATAATTTTTTTTCCATATAGATAGAGAAAGAAACAAGATAGAGAGAGAAGATGAGGGATGAGGATGAGGATGAGGATGAGGAGAAGGAGGAGGAGGAGGATAAGGAGGATGATGAAGAAGAGGAGGTATTAAAGAAAGAAGAGGATATATGGAATCAAAAGAAGAAAGCCTTAATTGAGGAAGTGTCCAAGAAGCTCATCAATTGCAATTTCTTCTTTCTTATTATTCTTTTCTTGTAGAAAAGACCCATCATCCACGACGCAAGTTAGCTTCTACACTAAGACCCTACTCCGATCTAATTCCCTCTCCAAAATCATGACAAACTTGATTTCCTCGTATTTTGATTCTTTCCTAGTTTTCTTTGGTATTTTCAGCAAAATTTAAAGCAAAAACAATGATCGAGTATGAAAACGAAAAAACCTACCTCTACCAGAATAGATAGAGAGTCTCATTCTCAATGAACCATCCACTACTACCGTTGCCACTGGCAACAAAGTTTCTTTCTCTTCCGACTCTCAGCGTCCCACCACTACCCTATATCCCCATCATCTCTGCCATTCGCTGAGATTGCTACCAATGATGATGCCCCATACTTCTCTCCATCATCACTCTTTTACCATCAAAGCCGTAGCTTCTCTTTCAACTCTATCATCGAACCCCCTTCCTACGCCAACATCATCTCTAGATCCTTTGACGAAGACCACACCAACAACAACGAGATTAACAACCACGATTGTTCCGGAGAACCTTTGTCTTCATCATCGTTTGAAGTGAGAGATGGGTTGTTGGGCACAATTTGTACAAATAATGTGTTGTCCTTATAGACCAAGCAAATTATGCGCTTGTCCTTATGGACCCAAACAAAAAGGCCCTTAGATTTATGCCCTTAAAAAGTCTATAAAATGGACCTATGGCCTGAGCACCCTTAATTCTATACTTTTGACATAATTATACTGATGTTCTTTAAAGTTTTAATTTGCATAACACTAAATTTATGGTTAAAATTGACTCAATTGGAATGAAAGAAATCAAAATGACACAATACACAAACTATAAACTATAAAGACTAATTTGCCCTTAGTTTTATTTTTGTTTTATTAAAACTTTTCTATTAACATTTAAATTGATTCATTTTTTTTTATTTTAAAAAATAATAGTAATGTAGTTAAAAACTGATTGGGACAAAAAAAAGTGAAGTGCATATTATATGCACCTTACCATAAAATGTGTAAATTTAGCACAAAATTTCATAATATCAATCACAAAATGTATTGTCCTTGTTGTTTGTGTATGTGGAAGATGATGACGGATTCTTATAAGTGAGTGAATGAATATGAGTAAGGATGGTGAATATTAATGAATAAATTTATAGTGACAAATTTATTAATCTGGTCAATAAATTTGTAGTGATAATTTTATTAATCAGAAGAACTTATAGGTAGATAAATTTAATTAACAAGACAAGTGCATAAGTGCCCCTTTTTTAATGCACCAATAGATTCTAAAATACTTGTTTTGTCCAATCATCATATCATATAGGGAACAACCAAAAGAAAAAAGTTTGAACCAATTAACAAATAAACCTTGAGTTTTTAATTTTATCAATTTAAACCCTAATTTTTTATATGTTTTCAATTTAGACCATTCGTCTATTTTTGTTAAGTAAAACCAATGAAAAACAGAATATTTTAGTCATTAAACTCAATGTAGGTGTGAGAATATATTTTTGGGTTGTCCATGTGGCCTAGGTGGTTAGCTGAGGTGCCATGTGGGGTGGTCTTGGATTACCGAGATATAATGTGATCTATTGGAGTTCGATATTTACAGATAAGGGACAAGAGTCCTAGTTGCTGTCAGACTGCCTGTTTAGGTAAGGATGGACTCTTGATGGAGTTTATTCTAATCTAAATAAGAGAAGTCTTGGATAAGTGATATCCTTGTGAGGGATAGAGTCCTATGAAGTCAGACTTTTAAGGAAAAGTGGGCACTGTTCATTATAAAAAGAAGGCACCCTAGTGGGTCTAAGGTAAGTTTTATTTTGTGAGCATTGTGATTGAGTTGTTATCTTTGAGAAATAAGTAGACTGATTTGATCGTTAGAGTGCCCTGGGTGGACGAGCCACTGATGTTTGTTGTTTTCTTGTGTGTAGGTGTTGGGATTCTCTATCTTGCCGCGTGCTCTTTGGCTTTGTTCCCTGAATCTCGGTAACAAGATTTGATTAGTTGTGAGGTTAGATTTCAAGACCCACAATTTGGCGCTGTTTGTGGGAATTTAGTTGGAATAGATGGCCAATGTTGTACACAATGAGCATAACCCATAGGTCAGAGATGACATGTTTAGCGAGAATGAAGAGGACATCAATCTTGGTGTAGGAGCTGACCACAATAGTGGAGAAAATTAGGAGGGAGATCTGCAAGCAAACGATGCCACCAATAGCTAAAATCCAAGGGTAGAGGACGACCTGAGGAGGGGCAATGAAAAGGCCAAGATAAGTATTACAACAAGAGCGATATCCAAGTCTGGAAAGACAAATGTTTATGTCGCAATGTGGAGGTAAAAGATTTGTTCAACAAAGTGGTAGAGTTGCAAACCATGATGAAGTTCATGGTACAGACTCAGGTTTTGCAACCGACACCACCATCCCTGCCTTTGGTCATCAATTTTGGTGTCCAGAATGGGGGGCAGGTGTCGGCATGACACAATGGGTGACAGCCAAGGGGCTCACCACAACGATCAATATGCGTTGGCAAAGGTGAATCCCAAAGAGAAGTACAGTCACAAATCAGAGGATCGAAGCAATTCAATGGACATGAACAAAATCCTGAGAAGACGTTGGATCTTAATAGATCCAAGAGGTTGAATCCCAACACATGGAGTAGTATATAGAAGAGACTAACATCAGTTAACAACAGAGCACTAGGGCGATCTTAGGAGGATCTGTGAAACCTCTTTTAGAAGAAGAAGAACGCAGTTAAGGTTACCTTACCCCACAAGCTAAGGTCACCATTCTTCGTGGGGTTGAACGCGTTCGAAGTACCGAAGAGATTTACCACACCAAAGTTCCATGCGTATGACGATAAGTCTGACTCTAATATCCACATTAGGCTTTGTTTTAATGCGATGTCGTTGTAGAATGGAAACAATATGCTCTTATGTAAAATGTTCCCAACAACATTGGTGGACATAGCCTTAGATTGGTTTTTAAAGTTCCCAAAGGGATTGGTGAAGAGTTGGGGTGGTTTGGCCAAGATGTTTGTTGCTCGATTTATTACTAACAATATACAACCACTGAGGGTTGACTCCTTGCTTGCTTTAAAGATGGATGACAGGGAAAGTCTGAGGGGGTATGCCAAAAGATATTACGAGGTTTACAAGTGGATTTCAAGATGTAACCAAGAGCTTCCCGTTGTTTCATAGAATGATTGCCCACTTTGACAATCCTTAGTAAAGACTCTCTCAAAATCAATGGAGGATCTGATGGTAAGGATTGAGAAGTATGCAAGGGTAGAAGAGGATAAACCGAAGTGAGGAAGTTTATCTAAGCACGAGAAGAGGAATAGTTCACCAAGGAGGAACCAATCGCCAAGGAGGAACGGAGGAGGAAACGAAGAGTTAAGGCTGAAATCTATACAAATAGTCAACACTGTATTCAAGATTCTAATTTATAGAATTCTGGAAAGAATTAGGGACGAGCCTTACTTCAGACCACCTTAACGGATCCTTGGGGAATCTATGGAAAGGTTTCAGTTGAAGTCATGTGCATACCATGGAAACAATGGGCATATAACAAAGGGATGTCAATCCTTGAAGTATCATTTAGAAGATCTTGTCAGGCAGGGGTATCTAAAGGATTTAATTAACGAAGAAAGGACAAGATCAAAGCAGGCCAAGCAGGATCGGGTCCCAACTAGGGTACCATTACCACCACCGCCCGTGTCACGCCCTCAAAATAAACCCATAAATCATACATTCATGATATAAGAAAGAGATATCATATTTCATTCATCAGAGTGATAAGTACAAAAGTATTACATGTTGACAACAAAAGTAAATACCCTACGGGCTAAAAACTTTCCAAGTCAACACTTGGGTTCAACAAAAGAAGAGTTCTAACTCTTTATACAAAATAAGCCCTTGGCTTGATTTACATGTAATACAAAAGATAATAACAAAAAGATCCTTCAGCCTCTAAGCCTTCCAAGCTACGTCCTTGGAGGTAGCATATCACCTGAACCTGAAAATGATGTCCCATTTAGGGTGAGCCAAAGCCCAGTAGAGATATACTAAACCAAATATGAGCATTAACTAAAACATTAGCATTTGATAAATGGTTAACACTTATAAAGCAACTTACAACACAACCTAGTTCCATAACATACACATCTGTGTTTCATTCCACTTTCTTTTACTTATCCAATTCAAATTCAGAAACATGGCCCATTACCTAGCCAAACAATTAGATGGGACTACAACTCATATTAAGACACTTCCATCACCCATAATTCAAATGAGACTACAACTCATAATAACACTTCAATACTTCAATTCATCTACGTTATGCAAACGTAATAAAGATTTCGAGACTTTCACCCTGGACACTCCGGCCAACTTAGTTATCAATGAAGTCCATCCCATATCTCCTCCCAAATGGGTTTGAGAGTACATCCCCTATCTCCTCCCACACAAGATACATATGCAATGTATTTAAACATTTAATCATATACAATGATCAATCCAGGCACATATTCAAATTGGGAGGGGTTCGCTTCACCTCCTTGTGTCTTGTTTACATGCCTAGTTACCTTCACATGTTAGCATGTTTTTCTAGCTTAACTTAGCTCAAGTCTAGCATGTTTTAGCCTCTGAAATAACCTGTTTTAGCTCTGTTTTGGGCTGGTTAGTTCATTTGAGTCTTGTTTTGCATAGTTTTAGTGTTACTCCTTTCACTAGCTTAGTGTTTTAAGGCTTTAACCATCATTGGTGTGAGTTGATTGTATGTTTTAGTGCTTTTTCTACTTCATTTCAGCACTTATAATCTCTGTAATCTCCCTCATTTCTTCACCTTTTGGTTTTGCTTTGAAAGTGGTTTCAAACCACTTGTTTGCCTAAGTGTGAAATGGAGGTGCTGCACCTAATGGTTTAATCCCTTTGGGGGTTCATTACCAATGGTGTAATGCCTCTTTCATGCCCAAAGCAACTTGTGGTTTGAGCCCTCTTTCCATTATAGGACACTCACCAATGGACTTAATCGATTAATGAATGATTTGGTAATTAAAATGAGTAAACAAAATTGGCAAGTAAAAGAGGTAAGACAAACATTCTTTGTGTTGCATTGCATGTGTTCAAATCGGACGTTAGTTTGAACACATGGAAAATGGGACATTTCGTACTCAAAAGTGATGAAATGTGCCATTTTCCTTGGTCTCCATTGCCCTTGATCATGCATGATAGGGTGATGGTCTCTTTGGTCTCTTTTGGCATTTATTAATTAGCAATAGATCAAATATGTGTTGTAATTAATTAGTTGTAGCTAATTAAGTATTACAAGTAATTAGTTAGTTTAACTAGTTATTCAATTTCGTTTTGTAATTAGTTAACTAGAATAGTTAATTAATTCGAGTTTTGTAATAATTAATTAACTTAATTAGCATAGCTAGTTGGTTAGCTTATTCATTCGGACACTCCTTCGCGAGGGCATAATGTTGTAATAAGTGTTCATGCGTGTGTGTATGTCTTCCAACCTGTAGACACCCCATTTTTGACCGTCCTCAAGACTTGGACGTCACCGTTTGAACACTCGGTGATTATCCGTGTTTGTGTTTGTTTGGAGTTCCCGGAGGTCTCGGCTCGCGCGCCTTGCCTCAGGATCTCCGAACTTGACTGTTTAGTGTCTGGTTTTACACCAAACACTTGTGTTTTACCTTGGAGAGGCAGGGTAGGGCTTGTAGACCATCCCCACCCACCACCGGCAGTGGCTAGAGGCCACCGGCTGGTTTTTGCTTCCATCGGCACTTTTTATTGCCGGTCGGCACTACTTTTGGCCAAGATGGCATTTTTGGCCGGGCGACTACTGTGCATCTGCTTTTGCAGATATTTTAAGACAGCTGTCTTGCTTTTGCTCCCCTCCATACACATGTATGGAGGGATCTCCCTCTTATGAAGCTTGTCTTGTAAGCTTTACAAGACAAAGGCTTCTATGTAGAGAGGGACTCTCTCTTGTTGCAAGAGGTTAGACACTTGAGACACTTGAGAGAGCTTAGACAGCCATTGTTAGGGTTTGAGTTCTAGGGTTAGGGTTTGATACACCTTATCTCTCTCTTTTTCCCTCTTGTGTGTGTTTTAGTGTGTTTAGTCCATACTATTGCACACAAACACCTAGTGTTTCACCTTCACTTAGCTACTGAGGTTCTAAGGGACTGATTTTGAAGTTTTGGTGTTGGATTCAAGCCAAGGAGAGCCATTGGAGCATCATTTGTAAAGGGGTCTTCAAGGGTGAGAATCTAGTCCCATTATTCCCCATTTTTGCATTGATTTTCTACCTATCTTAGAGCTATTTTCGTGCTTATTGTATAACACAAAAAAGTTCTGTTTTTAGGCCCTCTTGATTGTTTATTAAGAGTGTTTTGTGGTTTGAGGGTGTTTGACCCCTCTTAGGCCTTGAAATGCCTCATTTTGTGCTATTTTGTGCTAGTTTTGGGACTTTGGTGTTTGGGCCTCTTCACCACTGAAATCTTGAGGGATTTCAGTGGTGGAGATGGTGCCTTGAAGTCTCTAAAAGGAGAGGGCCACCCCCTCTCCTTGTTGTCCTTGAAAAGGGTATGTTTTGGCCTCTAAAGGGAGCCTATGTTTGAGTGTGTATTTGAGCATGTGTAGACTGTTTTTCATGCTTATATTTCCATAATATAACATGATTTTAAATTGGTTTTGGTACTCCATGCATGCTCAGCATAGTTGCCATGTAATGCCTTGTGATCCCTTAACATGTCTTAGGTCGTGTGCCTTTGTTTCTAGCATGTTTTAGGCTTACATTTGTGAAGATTTTGTTCTTATCTTGACATGTTTTAGGTCTGTCCATAAGTGTTTGGGTTGATTTTAGCATGCTTAGTATAGCCACTTTGCATTCCGGCTTGTTGGCCTTAAGTATGTGCATGTATAGCATGACATCTTTGCATTGATTTGGTGATTTGGGGCCACCCTACATGTTATTTCAGTCCCAATTTCATGCTTGCGTGACTGCCTTGCATGCCTCTTTAATGCTTTGGAAGCATGTGTTGCATGCTCCATGTTTTGACCATCGTGCATGCCTCTAAATTTGAGCCACTTAGATGCCATCTAAGTAGTCCTTTAGCCTTGTTTTAACATGCTAAAAACCTATTTTTAGTTGTTTAATGCATGCCATGATTGTTGTGATAAATGTGCTTCAAAGCTTCATGACTTGCCTCAAGTATTTGGACCATGCTTGCATGCATTTGCTTATCTTGTTTAACGTGATTGGGCATCATTTTATAGCATGATTTTAGAGCTCATGTTGCATGCTAATCGTCCATGAAATCTCTTGTCAAGTGTGCTTGAATGTTGCTTGCTTAAGGCTTGAGGTTTGGACCATAACATGTGTATGTGTGCATGTGTGTTTAGCCTCCATTTTTGGGCATTTTGGCTACTGTTTTGGGCCTTATTAGAGCTGCCCAAGTCTTGTATAAGTCCATCTTTACATCCATTTGCATGGTCCCATGTTTGCTTGTATGCTTGCATAAGCTTGTTGCCATGTCATGTTGCATCCTTAGCTTGCATGCTTAGGTTGCATTGCATCTTGCATGCATGCCTTGTTCCTTGACTTGATGATAGGAATTGGGCCTTGGTTTGTTTGATTGGTTTGCATTTCATTTGACATGAAAGTTGCATACTCGATTCTTTGGGCCATCATGTATGGAAATGCGTGATTGGTGGTCCGAGAATCGAGACACATGCCCCTTTGAGTCATTACCATGATAAGGGACATGGTTGGTGCATATATGCCTTGAATTGTGCTGCCATGCTTTGCCTTGCCCTCTGTTGCTGTCATTTGCAGATTCTGCAGGAACACTCTGCCGACCGGCAGTGTAAAGTGCCGACCGGCAATCATTTCTCTGCCGACAGCTTCGTTTTGTGCCGGTGGCCATACCACACTGCCGGTGGCAATTCCATTCAGCCGGTGGCACTCCTCATTGTCCAGAAAAGCAGTCCTGAGGTTTTGGCAACCTCCAGAGGAGTGAAGGAAGGAAAACAGAGGCAGCTCACGCATGGCGGCGCATTTCCCGAGGCGATTTACTGTTTTCTTAGCTTTAGTTAATTTGCTTAGTTGATTAGGCAATTTGTAATATTTAATTAGCTTGCGTAGTTAATTAATTTGTAATATTTATTTGGTCCCTCCGAGTGAGGGCAAATCTGTGATAAGTGTGTGTGGGTGGTGTGTATGTCTTCCAATCCCCACTCCTTTCTTCCCTTTTATTTACCTGCTTATGATGGTAGATTAGGGCATCTTTAAAATTAGCATACCTTATGCTATGCATGCGTGCATCCATACATTTGTATTACATACATTAGGCTCGGTACATCACGCTAACTGCATCTGTACTTCAATTCACAAATTGAATATGTGGTAGTTGATCGCATTTCACATGCCATGTTTAGGGTTAGCCGAGCCTGCCTAGATTGCATTTTTGCATGTGATGCATTAGCCATTTTTAACATGAACCAGGACATGCATGTTTGCTAACTAGTTTATTGTTTTGGCACGGAGTACGATGTAAGTATTTATGCTTTAGCATCCCGCATGCGTGTGAGTGTTGCCATGACAGTATGCCTGCCATGCGGCTAAGTGCTTATGTGTTAAAATGTTTTATTGCCTGTGGGTGAAGGTTGGATTGTTTGAGTTGGAAAAACTCGTTGAAATCCGCATTTTAGCCTACTTACGAGTAGCAAATTCCAAAGCGCTTTTCAAAACCGAACGGATATGCAATGCTTATTTCCAAATTAGGCAATCTAGTCTATACTTGTTTGCTGCGCGCATAACATAGTAATTCTAGGCTAATAAATGGAATAAGAACACGTAATGTTTTCAAAACCGGATATCATGGTTAGTAGAGGCCGGTCTTCGGACCGGGCGAAAGGGGGTGCTCATAGCTGACCTTCCCCGATCGTACCTAAGCTCCCGAGCCGAGACAACTCCGGTGATGACGAGCATGTGGCCTTCGGCACCGAGTCAGGGTTTCCTAAATTTTCCCATTAAAAAATATTTAGGTGGTGACTCTGTATCTGGCAAAGCAATCCATGTTTGGCACTACTTTTTCAAAAATCTGTTTCTCAAAACGATTTGCCAGATTTGGACTCTTTGGTTCAGATTAAGAACCGCGACAACAAAATCGCGAGTCCGAACTGTAGTAGCATAAGGCCCCCCTCCGCGGGCGCCCACGTCTTTCTTCCTTTTATTTAAAAGCTTTTGATAGTTAGATTAGGGACATATTTCAATTAGCATACCTTATGCTTGCATCCATTCATTCGTCTTGCATGCACCGAGACTCGGCGCATCATTCAAACTGCATTGCCATTTCAATAATTCTTTGAATACGTGTTTAATCTCGTGTTATCAAATCGATCCATATGCGACATTAGTAGCCGAGCCTATTAATTGCATATTGTATGTGTTGCATTAGACATCTTGTATAGTTAGGAATCATGCATAGTTTTCTGACTCATATCTTCCTTGCTTGGAGTACTAGGCGAGTTTTTATACTTTAGCGTATTTGCATGAATGCAAATGTTGCCTTGTCTAGCCTGCTTGCCATGAGGCTATGTGCTTAAATACTAAACTGCATGAATGCCTGTGGATGAAGGCTTGTTATTTGAAATGTGCATTTTAAGCCCACTTTGTTGAGTGGCAAATCATGTTTTAAGCCCACTATGTTTTGTGGCAAATCTGCAACTTTAAGCCCACTTGATGTGGCAAATTCAAACCATTTTTGCAAACAAAAATGAGTTGAATTGTTCCAAATTGAGCAAACTAGTCTATACTTGCTTGTGCGCATCACATAGTAATGCTAGTTTAATAATCGGAATAAAAGCACATAATGTTTATAAAAAATCATATCATGATTAGTAGAGGTCGATCTTTGATTGGGCGAGCGGGGGTGCTCAATTCATGACCTTTCCCCTTCGTACCCAAGTTCCCAACCGAGGCAACTTTGGTGATGACGGACACGTGGCCTTCGACACGAGTAAAGGTTTCCTAAATTTCCCCAAAACAAAAAATAATTAGGTGGCGACTCTATATCTGGCAAAGAAGTCCAATTTTGGCATTATTTGATTTAAAATCAATTTTTCAAAACGATTTGCCGGATTTGGACTCTTTGGTGTTTATCAGTTTCACATTGCACTTGTGAGATTAGATTTAGAACCACAGAAGTCCGAACTGTGAGGCCTTTCTTTCAAACCTTTCGAAACGGGGCGCGAAAAAGGCGAGCCACAGTCCACACAATAATGCGTTGGTGGTTACACTGTTTGTGAAGGGATGTAAAATGAAAATGATATAGATTGATCTGGGCAACTCATGTGACATCCTTTACGTCTGGTGTTTCAGAGAACTCGGCCTTAAGAAAGAAGACTTAGAACCATCTGATAGCCCAATGGTTAGGTTTAATAGAATGTAGACGTGGCCCTTGGGGCTTGTGAGTTTGAACTTACAGGCAGGCATGAAGGTGATGAAGGCCAAATTCACTATGATTGACACCCCATCGCCTTATAACGCGATCTTGGGAAGACTAAAGCTTTATGTAATGCAAAATATCCCTTTAACCATTCACCAGCTATTGTGATTCCTAACTGAGTTTGGAACAGAGGAGATCCGAGGAGATCAAGTTCATGTGAAAATTGCTCCATGGCAGCAATGAAGTATACTTGTAGTATTCGAGATGTGAAGTCTATGGAGGTGAATGAAGGAGACCAGGAGGTCTTGGAAAGTGTCGGTAAAGAGCCAGCTGATAAAAGTCAAGAACCACTAAAGAAGATCTTGGTGAATGAAGGAGATGAAAAATGATTATTTCTTCTCAATTTTTGATTAGCCGATGAGGAGGAAGGAAAACTGAAAACATTGAGGTGTTCATGTGGACACTATATGAGATGCTGGGAATCAATCTCGAGGTCACCTGTTATCTGCTGAATGTAGATAGGACAATAACACTAGTGATCCAAAGAGTGATAAGACCTACCATGATTCATGTAGAAGTGGTGGAAAAAGAGTTAGAGGTGTCGTTAGAAGCATAAGCAATTAGGGAAGTCTATTACCCGACATGGTTGTCCAACATAATGGTGAGTGGATTTCAGAAGTCTGAATAAGGCTTGCCCAAAAGACTGCTTTCGACTGCCAAAGATAGATCAGCTTGTTGACGCCACTTTGGGGCATAGTAGGATGAGTTTTCTAGATGCGTACAAAGGCTACCGTTAAATTGCAATGTATGGACTAGACGAGGAGAAAACCGCCTTCATCGCCCCAAAAGGAATATATTGTTACAAAGTCATGCCTTTCGGATTGAAGAATGTAGGCGCAACATATCAAAGGCTGGTAACCAAGATGTTTAAGCACTTCATTCGCAAGGCAGTGGAGGTTTACATTGAAGACATGGTCGTGAAAAGCAAGGAATGATTTGACCATTTGGCCAACCTCAAGGAGGTGTTCGAGATCTTAAAGGCATTTCGGCTTTGGCTAAATGCCTCTAAGTACGCGTTTGGGGTAGGATCGGGCAAGTTTTTGGGATACCTTGTTACAACAAAGGGAATTGAGGCTAGTCCTAACCAAATCAAGAGCATTCTTGATCTAGAGAGTCCAAAGACTACGAAGGATGTGCAAATTTTGACCAGCAAGGTGGTAGCCTTAAATAGATTCATCAACCGAAGTTCTAATAAATGTAGACCTTTTATTAACTATTGAAGAAAGTTATTGACTTCAAGTGGACAAAAGCTTGCAAGGTCGCCTTGGTTGACTTGAAGAAGTATCTAAACTCTTCACTTCTACTAGCAACACCAAAACCTGGAGAGAAGTTGTTCTTGTACTTAGTCGTGTCGGATCATGCAGTCAGTGCAGTGGTGGTCCGAAAAAAAGAAGGAGAACAAAAGACAGTTTACCATGTTAGTAAATCTTTAGCTAGTGTAGATATAAGATATTTGCCATTGGAGAAGTTAACACTTGCATTGGTAATGGTAGCAAAGTTGAATCACTACTTTGAGGCCCATTCAATTGTGGTGTTAATTGAACATCCTTTGAAGTCCCTCTTATAACACTGGGACTTGTCGGGAAGGATAGCGCGATGGGCTGTCATT
The DNA here is from genome assembly GCF_055761805.1 of Camellia sinensis. Lineage (NCBI taxonomy): Eukaryota > Viridiplantae > Streptophyta > Magnoliopsida > Ericales > Theaceae > Camellia > Camellia sinensis. The sequence goes on from NC_138974.1 coordinate 120,616,782, forward strand.
CTTGGTCAGTACGACATAGAATACAGACCAAGGAAAACGATAAAAGGACAGGTTTTAGCCAACTTTGTTGCTAAGTTTACGCTGAACTCCATTTCGAGGCCCAAACCGATAAACCTTGGACTTGAAGGGATAGTGGGACTAGAAGACATGTTGTGGGCGTTGTGCCTTTTTGAGTCTAAGACCCGTTTCCCACACAAATATTAGACTAACTTGCTTTAATAATAAAGAGTCACCACTTAATTTTTAAAGGGGAATTAAGAAACATTTAACAATGAAAACTAAGCTAGGGCCTAATCTGTCATAAATAGAAAATTTCTAGGTTCGGGAGCTTAGGTACAAAAAGGGAAGGTTATTTACGGGAAAGCACCTCCTTTTGCCCAATCTGAAGATTGGCCAGAAACTATAACATGCCCGAGGGGTACCCGTGCACGTTAAACAGTTCAGACCCTCGATCTCTTTGATCTAGTCTCACTAGTGCAATGTGAAACATAGATGAGAGTCCAAATTTGTCAACTTTTAGAAAATCCATTTTATTGCAAAACCTTTTTGCTAGAAATGGACTGCGTCATCAAATCTCAGAGTCGCCACCTAATATTTTTGGGAAATTAGGAAACCCATGACTCATGCCAAGGCCACTGTTTGTCATGACCAAAGTTGTCTTGGTTTGGAACCTTAGGTATGAGAGGAGAAGGTCATTAATTGAACACCCCACTCACCTGATCAAAAGATCAGCCTTTACTAAACCATGATATGAATTTTATTTACCTTATATGTTCATATTCAGATTATTTAATAAATCTGAAAAATAAATTACTATATGAAGCATACAAATATAGATTATGTCACCCACTTTGGAACAACTTGATTTCATGTAGTTTTGGAAGAATTTTGAAGATGTACAACCAAATAAATTGAATTTACAAATATGAAAATCAACATCATTCCAAATTAAGAAACTCAACCTCCATCCACTGACATTCATAGAGTTATATCACATAAGCAAATAGCCTCATGGTAGAATGCTAAACATAGTAAGAAAAACATATACAAACGGGATGCTAAAGCATACAAACGGGATGCTAAAGCATAAAAACTTACATGTTTGATGTCCCGTGAACAAGCTACAAAAAAAGTTAGTAAAACATGAATGATCTTATATACAAAATCCTAATGTAATTCACTCATGAGATGCAACTAAATATTCGACTTCTAAGATATGACATGTGAATCATCTTAAGAATATGAAGTAGCGCACATAATAACATAGGAATTTATTAAATCCACAAATGCAAAATTAGTCGAATCAAGATGCATGAAACATGGATGCAAAGCATGGATATAATGAAAGACAAAATATGATGCATATTCATAGATAAAGAAAGCAAGTAAAAGAATGAGATAGAAAGAAGCGGGGCGGGGAATTATTACAACACTTGAAAGAATAATTACAACCAAATTAGAGAGGGGTAAGGAGAATATTACAACAAAATAAAAACCTTATAATACACTCAAAATAAAATAAATGAAAGAAAAAAGAAAGTTTCGGGTGCCTTGGAAACCATCGGAAGTTGGTTAACCTCGGAAGACAATACCATCTTGTCTAAAAGAAGCTAACCGGCCGGCCAACTAGGCCTAGCGAAACCTTCCAAAGAAAGATTGAACTTCTTGATTTCCAAACTTCCTCTTGATCGCCCTCAAGTTTAGGAAGTGTGTTCTCAATCCTCAATTTGAAAGCTTGGAGTCCTTGTTAAAATGATGGCTTGGAGGTGTATGTGAAGAAAAATTATTATCTCTCTTGTTTTTGCTCACTTTTACCAACACCGACTCTTCCTCTTGATCAAAGCTAATGAAATTCAAGTATTTCAGAATTTTCGGAGGAGTTTTGGATGTAGAATAAATGGAATTTCAGTTTGTATGGAAGGTATGGGGTGTATATGGAAGATAGGAGTATTTTTAGCTTAAAAACTCAATTTTCTCTCTTTTTTCACTCTTTTCTCACTCTTTTTTCTTCAATTTCGTGGTGTTCCCTCTCTCTTACAATATGATCATTCTATGTAGGCAATGAGGGAGAGTGAAGGTCAAAAAGAAGGTGGGAGACAAGAATGTGATAGGAATGATGAATTTTCAAAGTGGTTGCATGGGATACTCCTTTATGGATGCAAACCAAACCTCTTTTGGACAATGGGGGATGATTAGATATGTATTTGGTGATATATGGGTTGGCAAATAGGGTAGAGGAGTGTCCCACACACACAAAAAAAAAAAAATGCAAAAATACTTTGCCTTCTGGTTTAAAATGGTCAAATATTATTTGAGGGGAAATATAACATAAGGCAAAGTTTTGGTAGAGTGGTTAAGGTGTTGGGTATTGAGTGGTAGGTTGGGTGTTCAAACCCCCTTTCAAGCAATCCTTAAATTCATTTTTTTTTTGAGTAAAGACAAGTCAACACCAAGTCATTAGCAAGGACCAATCCAGTCATGCCACGTCAGCAAGACCACCACATCAGCGCCCCAGTCAGCATTGACAGAATATTCTGTTTATGGATGGAATATTCCTTGACTTAACAGAATATTCCCTCACATAACAGAATATTCCCTGAGTTTTGAAAATTACAATTTGACCTAGAAGTTTCAAATAATTGTGCTGTAACCTAGATTTCGGGAGAATTTTCAGTGAGGCCCCTGGAAGTGCAGCGAAGGTTGGTCCTAACTAAACGAACCATTCTAGATGCAATCGTGAGGTCAGAATATGCCCTTGGAAATAGGGTTGGAAATAGGGCTCAAATTCTAAGTTTTCTTATTGAGGATTCTGTGAGAAACACCTTCTTGTTTTCATTATCGGGTAATTAAAAGAAAGCGTCCAAGTCTTAGGGCCAGTTAAAATGGGGTGTCTACAATTGACCCTCTTTGACAGAGCTCAAAGTCATTTCTTGACGTAAGTGAATGTCAAAGCCCGAAGACGACCCTTTTGACAAGGCCATAAGACTTGGGCAAACAAACAAGATATAGATGCAATTCATGATTATACAATGCAATGCAATGTCATGCAGTGATCATAAAGATATATGAAGATGGAAACATAAGAGGCAAGCCTCGTGCAAATGATAGGACACATAACAGGGGGTGCATTGCATATAAATGTGCCACAACACCATTTTAACCTAGTGAAAAAACAACCTAACGCGTCTCACGCGAAAGGAGGAAAGATGGTGTGAACACCAGGCGCACCTGATGTTTTTAACTAAGTAAAACAACAACCTAGCGCGTCTCATGCGAAAGGAGGAAAGATGGTGTAAACATCAGGCGCACCTGATGTTTTTAACCGAGTAAACTTGCAATCCCAATGCGTTTCATGCGATAGGAGGAATGGCGGTGTAACCAACAGGTGTACCTAACCGTATTTCATATGGAGATGAGGGAGGTTTTAATCGAGAAAACGTCAAATCCTAACACATTTCATGTGAAAGGAGCAAAGGTGGTGTAACCAACAAGTGTACCTAATCCTAACTCATATGGAGAGGGGGAAGGTTTTAACCGGGTAAACATCAAATCCTAACACGTTTCACGTGAAAGGAGCAAAGGTGGTGTAACCAATAGACCTACCTAACCGTATCTCATACGGAAAGGGGGAAGGTTTTAACCAGGTAAACATCAAATCCTAACACGTTTCACGTGAAAGGAATAAAGGTGGTGTAACCAACAAACATACCTAACCGTATCTTATATGGAAAGGGGAAAGGTTTTAACTAGGTAAACATCAAATCCTAACACGTTTCACGTGAAAGAAACAAAGGTGGTGTAACCAACAGACGTACCTAACCATATCTTATACGGAAATGGGGAAAGTTTTGACTAGGTAAAAATCAAATCCTAACACGTTTCACGTGAAAGGAACAAAGGTGGTGTAACCAACAGACGTACCTAACTACATCTCATATGGAAAGGGAGAAGGTTTTAACCAGGTAAACATCAAATCCTAACATATTTCACGTGAAAGGAACAAAGGTGGTGCAACCAACAAACATACCTAACCGTATCTCATACGGAAAGGAGGAAGGTTTTAACCAAGTAAACATCAAATCTTAACACGCTTTATATGAAAGGTGCAAAGGTAGTGTAACCTACAGGCATACCTAACCATATCTCATATGGAGAAGGGGAATGTTACATATACCCACAAATGATATACAAAATACGTATTACATATACTAACCAAAAAACATACGTATACATATACACACAGGCAAATTATATACGTATACGGATACACACACACATATATATATATGGAGAAAATATATACATAGTTACATGTACACAGACATATACGTACATAATATAATACACACATACACACGTACACATACATATACATATCTCTCTCTCCTCCTCTGTTTTTGTCTCTCTCTCTCTTCCTTCATCTTCTTCGAGTGTCGTGTTTGGCGTGTAATTTCAACAATCGCGGCGCCTGACCGATAGGTTATCCAATCCTGCCCTGATTGTCAATGATCATCTCGGCCTTCCTCCCTCTTTGTCTTTTTCTTCTTCTTCTTCGCTCTTCTTCTTAAGTTGAGGCCTGTGAGAGAGATAGGCAAAGCAAAAGCTTGCAAACTTTCTCTGCCACCACTCTGCAACCTCTTTCTTTTGCATTACTCTCCTCTACCATGGCCTCTTCACACGGTTCTCTTAATCTTTTTCCAGACCTGAACGAGTCCACGATAGAGATGACCGATTCTGACTCCTCTGAACCTCAACCGCAGGCTCTTCCTCCTTCCCTTATTTTCAACTTTCTAGCGATGTCAGTTGAGAAAAGAATTACGGCATAGTCTGACATCGTAGCAAACTCGTATACGCTGAAGTCATGTGTGGAAACCCTGACTACGGTCTTTAACTTGTCTTGTTGATTGCAGTACATGATGTTTGATGTACATCAGTTAACTGCATAACTCTCCTTGCTCCAACGTATGTACAAGGACTCTCGAGTAGAAATTAGTGCACTGAAAAAACAGAACAAAGAACTGAAACGACAGGCCACCTCCGCGGCCCGATTCGAAGTTCCTTCACGTAACCAATTTAATGGCCGGCGAGGAATAATCTCCTTCGGAAGCTCTGCCAAGGTTGAGACAGAGTCTTCAAGAGCTTCGAATGAGTAAAGATGAAGCGAGGCAACTAATGGTAAAGTCAAGCGACGAAGCTGTGTGCAAATGAAGCCGGTTGTAATCTTCGCTGCTAAGTTGTTGCTAGAAAACTAAGAAAATGCTACTCTCTCTCTTATTTTTATTTTTTGTTTGTTTGTTTTGTTTTGTTGTGTTTTGTTTTTTTGTTTGGAGTGGGCACTTATAGCTTCAACTCCTTTTTGTACAACTTTAATTGGGGTTGACCCCTGGCATTTAATAAGACGAGTTTGTTCTACAAATTTGGATGACATGAATGGCACAACACTGAACATAAAAATCATTTTGTTTTGAATTTTGAACTTGAAAATGGCTGCTTTTTAGTGAATTCTGAACTGAATATTGAGCCTATCACTAACAAAAACACAAAACACAACTTAATGAAATGAAAATGAAGCAAAAATCATCCCAAAACACACCCATTTGTGCTTGTCGGAGCAAAATGAACGCAAAACAGAGCAACACCGGCTGACTGCCCGACGGAAAAGCATCGCCGGCGACAACTACTATGCATTTTCTGGCGATTGCTTGATTAAGATGACGAGAACTTGATAGTGTGGGTAAAAGATAGAAAACTTGACTCAATTGTGCCCCTAGTTCATCACTTTGCCCTTTTTTGTGGGTAAAAGATAGAATACATATGAGCCAAATTATGAGCATTGAAAATTTTCTCTTTTTGGTCCAAAGAATGGTCTGAGTTTTGGAAAAATGGAATAATTTTTGAGAAAATCAGTCAACTTCATTAAAAGTCCTCAAAATATTTTCGCAAATGACTACTATTCGATTAACATGAAATCAACCCTTGAGATGTGCAACTGCATTCGTCTTGTGACTGAACCCGTCATGAAGGAGAAATAGGACAACTGAATCAAATAGGGACGAGCCAATCAAATATGGATAGCTGAGTCAAATAAAGATACACCAATCAAATATGGACGAGATGAGTGAGTTGAAAAATGATTAAGGCCGAACTTCAAGATGAAGCTGCTACGTATCCCAAATATAGGAATCAGGCCATACGTAGTTCCGGTTAAGCTTCACTCGGGTATTGACACTCTCCTTTTGTGCTCTAACTTTTGCCAAAGCCGCCCTTTTGGGTTGTTAACCTTGCGAGCTTTTCATTTTTTCATCTCTCTATTTTTTTCTGTCATTTTTTTATTTTCTATTTTTTTTTTCTACTCTAACTTTCGTTGGGGTCGCCCTTTCGGGTTTTCGGCCCAGCGAGCCTCTCAAGGGTAGTACTTCTTCACCTTGTCCATGTTGATTGGTTATGAGAACTCTAAGCCATCCAAATCTATGAGAATGACTGCTCCTTTTGATCAGATTGATTTAATGATGTAGGGACCCGTCCAATTGGGTCTAAACTTGCCCTTAGGGTCGTGAATTGGAGCTCGGTTGTCTTTCAACACTAAGTCCCCTTCTCTTAAATTCCTAGATCTAACCTTTTTGTTGAATGCTCTGGAAATCCTGTGTTGATACCCCTAAATGTGGTATAATGCCTTCAATCTTCGCTCATCAAATAGCATCAGTTCCTCAAATCGGTTCTGCTGCCAATCAGCTTCTGTTATTTGACATTCAGCTATAATCCTTAATGAAGGCACTTCTAACTCAATCGGTAAAACAATCTCCATTCCATATACCAAAGAGTAAGGGGTTGCCTCGGTAGACGTTCGGATTGATGTCCTATATCCCCAAAGTGCAAAAGGCAACTTATCTAGGCAATCTCTATAAGTTTCTACCGTCTTACATAGAATGGTCTTGATGTTCTTATTTGCAGCTTCAATGGCTCCATTGGTTTGTGGCCTATAAGTTGATGACTTGTGATTGTTCCTGATGAATTTGGCTACGTGTGATGCTTTCAACACTGAATACGACTGTGCTTCAACCCACTTGGTAAAATAATCAATGGCAACCAAGATGAATTGATACCCATTTGAACCCTTCGGTGTGACTGCCTCGATGACATCTATGCCCCAGACTGAGAAAGGCTAAGGCGAAGTCATGTTGTAGAGTTTTGATGGCGGGATGTTCATGCGATTAGTGTGGATTTGACATTTGTGGCATCGCCTAACAAAGTTGATACAATCATTCTCCATGGTTAACCAGTAGTACCCTTGTCTAAGGATTTTTCTGGCTAGCATTATACCGTTCATATGGGCTCCGCACTTTCCTCCATGTATGGCTTCCATGATACGCTTTGCCTCTTCTTCCTCTACACACAGCTTGTGCATTCCCAGATGCCCTCTCTTGTATAACTTATCTCCACAAATGATGAACTGAGCGGCCAGACGTCGTATCCCCCTTTTGTCTTTGGTGTTTGCCCCTTGTGGGTATGTACCACTTTCCAAAAATTCCAAATATCAAAGTACCAAGGGTTTTCATCTTGAACTTCTTCCGTTGTGACTATCATTTCATACGCGGGGGCATACCTTTGTTCTATAAGGATTGGGCGCATCTTGATCTCGACCGGTACATCTATCATTGATTCCAGGGTTGCCAATGCATCAGCAAATCGGTTGTTCTCTCTTACCAGGTGTGTAAAAGTCAGTTTTTTGAACCTCGAGATCAACATGTCCAAGGTTTAGTGGTAGACTTTCATTTTTTCCTCCTTAACTTTCCAATCTTTGTTGGCTTGAGGGGCGACCAAGTTCGAATCCTTGATCACATCCAACCTTATTGCCCTTAGTTCTAGGGCTGCTTCTAATCCGGCAATGCACGCCTCATACTCTGCTTGGCTGTTAGATACCCTGAATCGGAGTTTGAAAGCTAAGGGGATATGGGAATCATCCGGCGCTATGAGCAACACGCCTATCCCATAGCCAAATTGATTGGACGCTCTATCAAAGTACAACTTCCAAGTGTCTTCTTCCGTCTGCATGACCACTTTATCTGGAAATGAGTACTCCATATCTTCTCCTCTTTCAATTGGGTGATCAGCCAAAAATTTTGCTACGGCCCTTCCTTTGACAGATTTGCGAGTGACATACTTAAGGTCAAATTCGGAAAGCAAAAGCAACCAATGAGCTAGCCTACTGGTAAGTACTGGTTTCTCAAAGAGATATTTGATTAGGTCTAATTGTGAAACCAGAATTACTGAGTGAGCTAACAGGTAGTGTCTCAACTTTCTGGTGGCCATACCAAAGCTAAGCAAGCTTTTTCCAAAGGAGTATAGCGGGTCTCATATTCAAGCATCTTTTTACATAAGTAGTAGATGGCCTTCTCCACTTTCTCATCCGACTCTTGTGCAAGCATACATCCTATAGTTGATTCGGTCACTGATAAGTACAGGATCAGCGGGTTCCCTGGCTCAGGCAGTGATAACAGAGGTAGATTCTGCAACTATTGCTTGACTTGCTCGAACGCAAACTGACATCGATTATCCCATTGGAACTTCTTCCCTTTCTTTAAGAGACCAAATAGTGGTTCACAAGTCAAGGTTAGCTTTGAAATAAACCTCCTTAAAAATTGCACCTTTCCTAGAAAACCGTGCACTTCCTTTTTAGTCATTGGTGGCGGAATTTCTAAGATGGCCTTAATTTTAGTTGGATCAACTTTGATTCCCCATTGTGTGATCAGAAATCCCAACATCTTGCCCGCAGTTACCCCAAAGGTGCATTTCTGTGGATTCAGCCTTAGCCTGTATTCCCTAATTCTCTCGAAGAATTTCTTCAATGCAGTGTAATGGCTTTCTTGACCTTTGGACTTGACAATCATGTCATCTACATACACCTTAACATCCTTGTGGATCATATCATGCAAAAGAGTTGTAGCAGCTCTCTGATAAGTGGCCTCGGCATTCTTCAAACCAAATGGCATAACCCTGTAGCAGTATGTCCCCTATAGTGTGGTAAATGCTGTTTTTTCTTTGTCCTCTGGAGCCATAAGGATCTGGTTATACCCTGAAAAACCATCCATGAATGACAGTAAGACATGCCCTACAGTGAAGTCTACCAATTCGTCAATATGTGGCAACGGGAAATCATCCTTCGGACTAGCCTTATTCAAATCCCAGAAGTCAACACAAACTTAGATTCTGCTATTTTTCTTCAGAACTGGCACAATATTGGCTAACCAAGTAGAATATTTTGATACGAGCAAAAACCCAGCATTGATTTGCTTGGTAACCTTTTCTTTAATTTTCAAGGCCCAATCTGGATGAATTCTGCGAAGCTTCTGTTTGACAGGTTGGGCTTCAGGGTCGAGAGGGATCCTATGCTGTACAATCTTAGGTCAATTCTTGCTATGTCTTCGTAGGACCATGCAAAAACATCTTTGAATTCCTTTAAAAGAAGCAACTAATTATTCACGTTCCTCTGAAGACAATGTAGAACCAATTTGGATCAAGCGAGGATCTTTTTCAGTATCCACATTTATAGAAACAATTTCATCCACTAATGGCTTAGCACACCTTTCTTCCTTCCAGTCGAATAATTTTTTCAAAGCTCGAGGAATTTCTTCCTCTTCGTTTTTATCAAGATCTTGAAAATTTTGGTCAATGTTATGAACTATGGGCGCAGAAAAGTAAGCGGAAATCACATCTTCATTCAAAGCCTCAGGCTCACAAGTTGCACTAGACTCAAAAGAGAAAGAAAAAGAAGACTCAGACATTTTAGACAAACTTAAATTTGCCTCCAACCCCACAGGCCCACCAGACTCAAACTCAACAGCCAATTCAGAATTCCCAATACAACTCTTTTCAAAATGCCAATTTATTTGTGAGCCATTCACTGCATCTATGATGAAGCTTGAGCAGTCAGCAAGTACCTCTTCCCCGATCATGGCAATGGTCATATCCCCCAAATTCATTGGTTCAGTGCCAGTATGCGATTCTGTCAGTAAATTAGCCAGTGTTAGACCTAGGACTTCCTTTGTGCTGCTTTCTGAGCTGACTTCTCTGGCTTGTCCGATGTTGATGCTAGGATCTACCCACTCCTTGTCACTATCGGAGAGCTGATGATCGAAGAAGATCTCAAACCCAGGGTATCTCTTCTTCTCCACTTGATCAAACCAGGGCTCAGGAAAACCACAAAAGGAGAAGTCTTCTCCTTGGCGGACAAAGCGTCCGTTTAAGGTCCCACGAATCGGCTTATGAACCAACTCAAATTACTGCCTGGTTCTCTTGGCCTTGATCCTTTCCCTGATCTCTTTAGTTTTCCTTTTCCAGTCATCAGTCGTGGGTGCATACCCTAGTTCGAATGCATGTAGGTTATGAGGTACTTCACTGGCTGTAGTAATACGTTTCCTGCCACTTTGTCCCAATCCCATCCCTAGAATGTGACCTAGTTTACTCATGAAGTAGATTGATTAGGCACTGACGTATACAGCTTCGTCTTTTGCCATGAGCGTTTGAACTAGCTGGGCCTCTACCAATGTAAAACATGATAGGAACACATCCTCTTCCCCATGTTGTATTTCTAGTAGTGGTGTTGTGACTTCTGGGGGAGGATGAATGGATGAATTTCCAAAGACAATGCAATTCCTCCACCGTATGGGTACTTTACCAATTGATGTAGTGTGGATGATACAGCTTTCATCTGATGAAGTCGGGGCCTTCCCAATGGCAAGTTGAATGTTGCGGGAACATCCATGACATGAAATTCAGCTTCGTGCTCAGATGGACCCACTATTATTTGTACTTTGATTGTCCCCATCACTTCTCGACTAGTATTATCATAGGCTCAGATCAATTGAGTAGTGGGCGTGAAATCTGCCGCTTTAGCCCGATTGCATAAGCAGTGCGTGTAGGGTAGACATTGATGGCTGATTCGGTGTCAATCAGAATAATTGGGATCCATTTCTTTCTACATTCCAGTGAAACGTATAGAGGCCTATTATGTTCTGATCATTCTATTGGTAGCTCTTTGTTAGCAAAAGTTATTGCTGGGGTGGTTTCTCTTGAGGTGATTAATGACACTAATTGCTCAGGAGTGGTGTCAATTGACAGCTTAGCCTTGCTCAACATTGACAACATTGCCTGTCTATGTTCTCGGGAAGCCATGAGAAGTCCCCAGATGGAGATGTTTGCTTGGATCTTTTTTAGTTGTTTTAAACAAGGTCTTCTTCTACTTCTTTCTCTTTCTCTTTATCAATGTCTGTATTTTTGCCTGAGGACTCGCCTTGGTCTAGTTGTGGAGGTTTAAAGTAACGCCCACTCCTAGTTAGGTGATTAATTTCTTCGGAATACCAAGTCTCATTAGGCAAAGTACTACCCCATTCATTATCGGTGTGAGTGAGCTATAGATCGCTATCATCCCACCATTCACCTTCGTTAACTGAAAGACAGTTGTCAGGCTTTACATGAATCATTCCCACGTTATACTCCGGTAGACTTTCCGATTCTTCTTCTCTCTTGGAACCCTTTTCGTTGCCACTGTTTACAAACTTTTCGGTGTCAGTTTTTGGTTCATCCTTTTTTCCTATAGTTTCCCCATCAAAACCTTCATCATCTCTTGCCCAGCTGTGAGTAGCATTGGAACTTCTTGGATCTCACCAGCCGATCTGCACATTCCCCAAATCCAATTCCTCAAAGAATTTGAGATTGTCCAAGTCTTCTTCTAGATTGGCCAAGTCATCTAATCCCTGTTCAAGCATATCTTCTCTAACGACATTGACGGTACATGAGTCGGGTAGGATAACTTTCGGTTTCAACTGGCCAATAGGTACAATGTATTTGTTGGGATCATATCCTTCTTCCAACAGTTTTCTAGTCTCAATCACTGGTACTTCGGTTATGTCTTCTTTGGATCCTTATCTTGATACGGTCTTTTCTTCCTCAGTTTGCAATACCACCACCACTATGGTTTGTTTTGGCTTTGGCTGGGTTAGAGGTGCATCCATCATACATAAATCAATGCTTTCTGGAATGCATACCTCGGGTTTGGGTAGATGGACAAGTGTGATGTATATACTAGGGTTAAAGGTGGGTGAGAGTGTATGGATATGGTTGAGGCGAGGAGGTGGTCGATTTTTGTCATGGGGTGGCAACGGGTTGGTAGTGATGTTGGGTTTTAGTGGTTGTGGGGGAGCTATGATCTTATTATGAATGAGGTCTTGAAACTCATGGCGAAGGTGAAAACAGTGGTCAGTGTCATGTCGGGGTTGTTGATGAAAGGCACAGTATTTGATAGGGTCGTGTTTGGCTGGGAGAGGATCGAGAAGAGGTTGGGGGTCCAAAGGCTTGACATACCCTCTTTCTATCAAGATTTTCATAGCTTTGGCTGGGGACATGTAGAGAGGGTTAAAGGTTCTAGCCATGGTTCGGGTTGAGTTGGTTGTTTATGGACTAGCATTGGCAAATGTGTCGGCCATTTTGGCGGTGGTGGTAGTGACTGAATTGACCTCAGAAGGTCTTATAATTGTACTACTACTAGTAGTAGCATTGGAACTATGACCAAAAGCCTTCCAAACAGGTTCCTTATCATCCACAATGATTCTTTGTTTGATAGCATCCTCTATCTGGGCCCCTATTTCATGTGAGTCATTAAAAGTGAAGAGCGGAAGAACTATCATTTTTTGTAACATCTTTCCATGTAGATTTCTGACTATCATACAAATTTGGTCTTTTTCGAGTGGTCTGTTGGTCATCATTGCTACTTTTGCCCTCCATCTGGTGATGAAGGCCACGAAACTTTCATTGGGCTCTTGATAGGTGGCCTCTAATTCCCGAGTAGTCACTTCAATCTGGGTGTTATAAGCATACTGGGTGATAAAGGCCTCGGCTAGCTTTTCCTAACTTTATTTTACCAAGTCCTCTAACTTAGCATACCAGATGGCAGCCACTCCTGACAAAGTTTGTTCGAACAAAGAGAGCTTTTGCGGACGAGCCAAACCCATAGGCTTTAAGACATCAGAGAACAGGCGGATATGCACCATTGGGTCACCGGGGCCATCAAACCTATCAATATGTGGCATTTTGAACCATTCTGGCAACTTCACTGCTGTCTCAGTGTACCCGTCTTCGATGTCCGGGATTGAATTGACTCCTTGTGCCTTTCTGAAAAGTTTTTCCAACTTGGCTAGCTTCAACATAGTAGAGTCAGACTGAGGTGCTTCAGAGGAAAAAAGCCCTCCCACTGGTTGTGGAAGGAGAAATGATCCTCATGAAGCTTGTGCAGGAACCCTTAGATCTTCTGGTGAGTTAAGTTCGGGAAACTCGTCAGTTGGTGGAGGTGGAGGTGGAACTGGATGAGTCATCGGAGGTGGTTGAGTAATGGGGTATTCTGGACAGTTGATGAAGCTTTTGCTCTTCTTCGTGTAACCGGTAGCAAAGAAACTAACACTGGCTGACCTTGAACCAAATCTGCACTTTTGCAAAGTCCACCAACGCGAATCCAGAGAACTTGGGGGATATCAAACCTTTCGGAAACTATAATTCTCGACTACCTTGCTGAAACAAAACGGGACCCCCAATCAAAATTTCATTAGCATCCTAGCTCAACTGATTACTGCTAACTCATGTTGAAAAACTGAACGCAACCCCACAAATTGAAATGACTGAACCACTCATCTGAATCTGAAAATTCCCATACATTACACATAACACATAGCAGGAAAGAGAACAAACACCCCTATGGGGGCTAGGGTTACCCTGTCCTAACTTTGAAATGATCTAGGGTTTCATTATTCAAACAAGCGGCATCATACATCGTAGAAATTGGAGAGCATCCTGTCTTAATTTTGGAAGGTACTATAGCTCATTATATGCACAAGGTTAGCTCTACTCTAAGGGTTGAAGTCAAGGTAACGTTACCATAGAGTTCTTTGGGTCATAACCAATGAAGATATTAGGAAATCAGAAGAGTCAAAATAGCCTCTCTTCAAAGTTTGAAAACCTTCAGATCTCAAAAGATTATAACACAAGGCCTCCAAAGTAACGTAGAGTTAGGCCTAGTGTCACAAAAAGTGTGCCTGTGCTCCCACACCAGTATCTGGACAACACAAGAACTTTAAGTGCACCAATGCATGCAATGCAATAAACATATAATTGAAAATAAAAGTCATATCATGGAATTCGAATCAAGGTTTCATAAAATCCCCAGCAGAGTCGCCAGAAACTATAACATGCCCGGGGGGTACCCGTACGTGTTAAACAGTTCAGACCCTCGATCTCTTTGATCTAGTCTCATTGGTGCAATGTGAAACATAGATGAGAGTCCAGATTTGGAAACTTTTAGAAAATCCATTTCATTGCAAAACCTTTTTGTTAGAAATGGACTACGTCATCAGATCTCAGAGTCGCCACCTAATATTTTTGAGAAATTAGGAAACCCATGACTTGTGCCAAGGCCACTATTCGTCATAACCAAAGTTGTCATGGTTCGAAACCTTAGGTATGAGAGAAGAAGGTCATTAATTGAGCACCCCCACCCACCCGATCAAAAGATCAGCCTTTACTAAACCATGAAATGAATTTTATTTACTTTATATGTGCATATTCTGATTATTTAATAAATCCTAAAAACAAATTACTATATGAAGCATACAAATATGGATTATGTCACCCACTTTGGAACAACTTGATTTCATGTAGTTTTGGAAGAATTTTGAATATGTACAACCCAAATAAATTGAGTTTACAAACATGAAAATCAACATCATTCCAAATTAACCAACACAACCTCCATCCACTGGCATTCATAGAGTTATATCACATAAGCAAATAGCCTCATGGTGGAATGCTAAACATAGTAAGAAAAACACATACAAACGGGATGCTAAAGCATAAAAACTTATATGTTTGACGTCCCAGGAACAAGCTACAAAACAAAGTTAGTAAAATATGCATAATCTTATATACAAAATCCTAATGCAATTCACTCATGAGATGCAACTAAAGATTCGGCTTCTAAGATATGACATGTGAATCATCTCAAGAACATGAGGTAGCGCACATAATCACATAGGAATTTATTAAATCCACAAATGCAAAATTAGCCGAATCAAGGTGCATGAAACAAATATGCAAAGCATGGATATATAATAAAAGACAAAATATGATGCATATTCACAAATAAAGAAAGCAAGTAAAAAAATGAGATAGAAAGAAGCGGGGCGGGGAATTATTACAACACTTGAAAGAATAATTACAAACCAAATTAGAGAGGGGTGAGGAGAATATTACAACAAAATAAAAACCTCACAATACACTCAAAATAAAATAAATGAAAGAAAAAAAAAGTTTCGTGTGCCTTGGAAACCACCAGAAGTTGGTTAACCTCGGAAGACAATGCCATGTTGTCCCAAAGAAGATAATCGGCCGGCCAACTAAGCCTAGCGAAACCTTCCAAAGAAAGATTGAACTTCTTGATTTCTAAACTTCCTCTTGATTGCCCTCAAGTTTAGGAAGTGTGTTCTCAATCCTCAATTTGAAAGCTTGGAGTCCTTGCTAAAATGATGGCTTGGAGGTGTATGTGAAGAAAAATTATTATCTCTCTTGTTTTTGCTCACTTTTACCAACACCCACTCTTCCTCTTGATCAAAGCTAATGAAATTCAAGTATTTCAGAATTTTAGGAGGAGTTTTGGATGTAGAAAAGATGGAATTTCAGTTTGTATGGAAGGTATGGGGTGTATATGGAAGATAGGTGTATTTTTATCTTAAAAACTCAAATTTTCTCTATTTTTCACTCTTTTCTCACTTGTTTTTCTTCAATTTCGTGGTGTTCCCTCTCTCTTACAATATGATCATTCTATATAGGCAATGAGGGAGAGTGAAGATAAAAAAGAAGGTGGGAGACAAGGTGGGAAACAAGAATGTGATAGGAAGGGTGAATTTTCAAAGTGGTTGAATGGGATACTCCTTTATGGATGCAAAAAAAACCTCTTTTTGACAATGGGGATGATTAGGTATGTATTTGGTGATATATGTGTAATAACCCGACCCTCGCATGTGTTTCTAACATGTTTAAGTCACTTATTTTGTGCATTAAAATGCTTAATGAGAAACGTTTGAGATTTTATCTGTTGGATAAGAAAGGTATCTGTTACCATTAAAACATCCAGAATAGAAATTGAGAGCCTTAGAGGCATGATAATCTGAAATTGATGTTATTTTTGAGCTCAACATAATTTTTAGGTAATATTAAGCATGTTGGTGAAATTTCAATTCGGAATGTGTAAACTGATTCAATTTTGTCCTTATCCATATCTTATATATATATATATATCTTTATGTATTATGTATTATGTATCATGTCCCTAAACAACACTTTGACTTGAGAAAAGCTTGGGTTAGAGAGGGAGTTGAGAGGTAGGGTGAAGAAGAGTGACAAAGAAGGTGGAGAATGTGAAGCTTTAACCCTCAAGGTATGTAAATTTAGGTATTGTCTTGGATAGGGATGGTTGGTGAGTAGAATTGTCTTTGATATGGAGGATTCATGGGATGTGTAAGGAATAAATTGAGAGTTTGTGTTGATGTTAGTTTGATTTAGTGGTTAATTTTATTCTATTCCTTATCTCTACATGATCATGCACAATTATGGACTTGGATGATCTTAGTGTATACAAGTCTCCATGTTTATGTTATACAATTCTCCATGATTATGTTATGCTTATGAAATACAAGGGACAAGATTTGATTTGCACTTTGATAAATATGTGTTAAGATTAACATATGTTCCACCTCTTGAATCACATGATATTTGAACCATATTTTAAGCATTTAAAGATCCATTTTAAACCTTGTTGATGCCACCAAAAGGTTGGATTTTTGAAGAATTTCGAACAGGTTTTTTGCAGATTCGCCGCACGTGCGGGGATCACTACCGCACGTGCGGGAAATGGGGCAAATTTTGGGTGTGAACACTGCTTAAAAAGCACGTGCGGGCATCACTGCCGCACGTGCGGGGCTCACAGCAGCACGTGCGACCCATGTTGAAAAACATGGTTTGCTCCTTTTGACTTGTTTGACCCTTTGGGATGTGTGAAATTAATATTTGAAATTGTTGCACTGTTCCTTTATTTACTGGAAGTTAACGACTGAAATGTGAATGTAAGAAGACTTTGAACTAACTTGTGAGTTCTATGTGTGTGTAGGGCACACTCCAGGAGGAAGTCGCGTTCCGCCACCACACAGTGAGTAATAGTGCAAGGAATGTGTATTCATTTTCCGTTAATGCTTACCGTTATCAATGCTTTGTTTTCCGTATGTTTTCCGTAAGTTCATACATTACATAATCTTGATTGAAACGCGATGTGAATGTAAATGTGAAAGGAATTCGTGTACAACTGAAGCATTCTGGGCTGAAGGCCATTATGTTATTTCTAGGCCGATGGCCATTCTGTTATTTCTAGGCCTAGGGCCATTCTGTTATTTCAAGGCAGAGGGCCATTCTGTTATTTCTGGGCCAAGGGCCGTTTTGTTATTTTCGGGCCTAAGGTTGTTCTGAAAGTAACATAGCATTGGACTAACCTTATGAGCTCTACAGTCACATACGCATGGTTATGAGTTATGACTTAAATTACGCATTGAATTATCTTGTTATTATTATTCACTGAGCTTCGCTCACTCCGCATTTATCTGTTTCTGTAGGTAATCAACCCGGGAGTCAGTCTTAACTCCTAAAGCTTGTTTACTTTTGTTAACCCCATATGTTCAGGCACTTAAGTGGATCCGTCCCATTTTTGTAGACTTTTGTCAAGTTTTAACTTGTAGTCTAACTACCTGTCTTGGGTTGTCTGTAATTAATATTTTTGTTATACGCCTGTTCTTAGGGCTAGGCTTGCATGAACGTATGTATGTAACCGATGCTCGGATATGTGTTTCTGTATGTTATATTCCTGCTATGATGTGCGTGATCCTGGTATGTCAATAGTAGCTCAATGGATATGTTTTGATATTATTCCTCGATATTAAATGCTTCCGTTCAGGCCCCCTATATTGTGTATATCAGGTTTAATGCCCATGTCTGTATAGGTCATGCCCGAACTTTTAGGGGCGGGTTTGGGGTGTGGCAAGTGGTATCAGAGCACGAGTTACTATCTCACACGCAGAACCATTGAGCTTTAGGGTGTCTAGAAAGGATTTAAGCATCATGCATGATATTTTGGAAGTATATGAAAGATCGATAACAATGTTAAGCGTACTCTGCTAATGCTAACATGTTTGAATTATGTCTATGGTATATAATTGATTGTTGTGTGGATTATGGTGAGAACCAGAGCAGAAGACCCGGAGGATGCTACTTCTGCAAGGTTGGACCGGATGGAAAGAATGATTATGGAAATGACAGAAACTCTACGGCAACAACAACAACAACAACAGCCACAATAGCAATCGCCACCACCACCGGTACCTCCACCAGTAGTACAAGATGTCCATGTTGAAGACTGAACTATTACCCTTACAAAGGAGTTCAAAAAGATGAAACCGCCGTCATTCAAAGGAGGGATAGAACCAATGAAAGCCGAGGCATGGGTGTTGGGCATAGAGAAATTATTCGAAGTTTTCCCATGCACCGAAGCCCAAAAAGTTCAACTAGCTGCTTTCACTCTGGAGGACGAGTCACGAAGATGGTGGATGCTTACGAGAACTACTTACCCGGGACTAGCATAGGACAGATTTTTGGAGTTATTTTATGATAAGTACTTTCCCCAAAGTATACGAGACAAGAAGGTGACCGAATTTGAGACTCTTCGACAAGGGAACAAGACCGTTGCTGAATATGAAGCTTAATTTGCAGAACTAGCACGGTTTGCCCCTCACATGGTAGACACTGATTACAAGAAGGCGCGCAAATTTGAAGGGGGACTATGGAGTGCTATACTGGATAAGGTCAACATGCTGAAGTTACCTACTTATGTTGATGTGTTGGAGAGGGCCATTATAGCAGAAGGAAACCTCGCGACTTAGAACCGAATTTCTGAATGAAAAGGGAAGAGGCAAAATACTCAATGGTCAAAGGGAACAACTATTCCGCCATCTGAGAAGCAAAATTTAGGGATCTCCAGCACAACCACTCCTACTCAAGAGTCAACCCCTGTATGTACAGAATGTGGTTGGAGGCACCGTGGGGTTTGTCACCGACTGTCGGGCACATGTTTCAAATGTGGCAAAATGGGTCATTTGATAAGGGATTGTCCTCAAGGGAAGCAACAAAATAATAACAAAGCTGTTACAAGTTCAGTAGGGTCTGCACCCAATTCCAATACTAAGTCAGCTACAAAACCTGCTAACAACAAAGACATTACAAGGCAAGGTAGAGTATTTGCACTAGTTCCCGGAGATGTGCAAAATGCTGCGATAGAGGTGTCAGGTACATTTATGGTTCATGGTTATTCTGCTCATGTACTGTTTGATTCTGGCTCTACTCATTCTTTTGTATCAAAATTATTTGCACAAAATCTAGATAAATCTGAGGAAAATTTGTCATATGTGTTATGTGTGTCTTCACCTTTGGGAGACTCTATGATTTGTGCTTCTGTGTATTTTGCTTGTGAATTCCAAATTGGAGATGTTCGGGTATATGCCAATCTGTTACCCCTTGACTTGACCTATTTTGACGTTATCCTGGACATGGACTGGTTGAGTGAAAATGGTGCAACTATAGACTGTTTGAACAAGCAAATCAGTTTCCACCCTCCGGGACAACTAGAATCTATTTTTCAGGGATAGGAAGTGACTTCACCACCATATTTGATTTCTGCAGCAAAGGCATGTAAACTAATTCAGAAAGGGTGTCAGGGGTTCTTATGCAGTGTTTTGGAAGGGCAAGTGATGTATGGAAGTACTGATCTGATTCCGGTCGTTTGTGAATTTCCGGATGTTTTTCCAGAAGAATTGCTGGGGCAGTTAATAGACCGCGAGATTGAGTTTACAATTGAAGTGGCGCCGGGAACTCAACCTATTTCTAAGACTCTGTATAGGATGTCACCAATTGAAATGAAAGAATTAAAGATTCAGTTACAAGATTTGCTTGATAGGGGATTTATCTGTCCGAGTGTGTCTCCTTGGGGTGCACCAGTTCTATTTGTAAAGAAGAAAGACGGAACACTCCGATTATGTATCGACTACAGGGAACTCAACAAGGTAACAATCAAGAATAAGTACCCACTGCCACGGATCGATGATCTGTTTGACCAGCTCCAAGGGGCATAAGTCTTCTCAAAAATTGATTTACGATCTGGATACCACCAACTGAAAGTTAAAGCTGATGATGTAAAGAAAATAGCTTTTCGAACTCGATACAACCATTACGAATTTCTGGTTATGCCCTTTGGAGTCACTAAGGCACCAGCAGCATTTATGGATCTGATGAACTGAGTCTTTAAGCCTTATTTAGATGAGTTTGTGGTGGTCTTTATTGATGATATCCTTATTTACTCGAGGAGTGCAGAAGCTCACGAGAACCATCTCCGCGTAATCCTTCAAACACTCCGAGAAAAGAAACTGTATGCAAAGTTAAAGAAATGTGAATTCTGGCTACATGAGGTAGCATTTCTGGGGCATGTGATCACAAAAGACGGAGTCTCTGTCGATCCACACAAAATTGAGGCGATTGTGAATTGGCCAACTCCTACCAATGTGACTGAAGTGCGTAGTTTTATGGGGTTAGCCGGTTATTACAGGCGATTTGTTCAAGATTTCTCTAAAATCGCTGTGCCACTTACACAACTAACTCGAAAGGGAGTTGTATTTGAATGGACAGAAGAATGGGAAGCTGCTTTCCAGGAATTGAAAACAAAATTAACTACAGCTCCAGTTCTGGCCATACCGTCTGGTACGGAAGAATTTGTGATTTACAGTGATGTGTCCCATAAAGGATTAGGGTGTGTGCTTATGCAAAGTGGAAGGGTTATTGCTTATGCTTCACGTCAACTTAAACCCCATGAGAAGAATTATCCCACACATGATCTTGAGCTTACAGCAGTAGTTTTTGCTTTAAAGATATGGCGGCATTATCTGTATGGCACTACTTGCGAAGTCTATACCGATCACAAAAGTCTCAAGTACCTTTTTACTCAGAAGGAGTTGAATATGCGACAACGGCGGTGGTTAGAGTTGATTAAAGACTATGATTTGCAGATTCATTACCATCCTGGTAAAGCCAACACAGTCGCAGATGCACTTAGTCGGAAAAATATGGGAGGTTTGGCAAACCTATTTATGGAGCAAAAGGAATTGGTGACTAACTTGGACAAGATGAATGTGGATTTTCTGATACGTGGACAGGAGGCCGTAATAGCAGCAGTAATGGCTCGACCAACCTTACTCGAAGAAATTAAGGTACATCAAATGGAGGATGAAACTCTAAGAAAGATACGTGATGAGTTAGGGACAAAACCAAAACCGGGGTTCAGCTTAGTGGATTCGGTACTCAAATTTCAAAACCGAATATGTATTCCCAATGTGTTGGAGCTTAAACAAAAATTGATGGAAGAAGCTCATGCTTCGAAGTTTGCGATGCATCCGAGAAGCACCAAAATGTACCGAGATTTGAAGCAAAATTTTTGGTGGCCAGGTATGAAAAAGGAAATTGCCGAGTTCGTTTCTAAATGTCTACAGTGTCAGCAAGTAAAGGCAGAACACCAGAGACCACCGGGGCTGTTGCAACCCCTTCCAATTCCGGAATGGAAGTGGGAACACTTGACTATGGATTTTGTTGTGGGGTTACCACGGACTCCTCGGGGTATGAATTCTATATGGGTGATTGTGGACCGATTAACTAAGTCTGCTCACTTCCTACCAGTGAAGACTCAATATAATGCAGATAAACTCGCAGTACTTTATGTGAATGAAATTGTCAGGCTTCATGGCGTTCCGGTCTCAATTGTGTCAGATAGGGATCCAAAGTTTGTTTCAAGATTCTGGCAAAGTCTGCAAGAAGCTATGGGTACAGAACTCAAATTTAGCACAGCCTTCCACCCTCAGACCAACGGTCAGTCCGAGAGAACGATACAAACGTTGGAAGATATGCTCCGTATATGTGTGTTGGATTTTCAAGAAAGTTGGGAAACCCACTTACCGTTGGTAGAATTTGCATACAACAATAGTTATCATTCGAGTATTGAAATGGCCCCTTATGAAGCTTTATATGGAAGACTGTGTCGTTCCCCCGTGTGTTGGACTGAAGTTGGAGATAGAGCATTGCTAGGGCCTGAAATTGTGCAGTTGACAACTGAAAAGGTCCAACGTATCCAAGAAAGATTAAAAATGGCCCAAAGCAGACAGAAGAGTTACGCGGATAACCAACAAAGGGATTTGGAATTCGACGTGGGTAGTCATGTGTTCGTAATAGTCACCCCAATGAAAGCGCATCTGAGATTCGGGAAAAGGAGTAAGTTAACACCCCGATATATTGGTCCCTTTCAGATTCTGGAGATAGTGGATCCGGTAGCTTATCGAGTTGCCCTTCCGTCAAATATGAGCCAAGTCCATAACGTGTTCCATGTCTCTATGCTCCGAGGATACCTTTTGGACCCGTCACATGTAATAGATTATCACCAGATTGCGTTAGATGACAAGTTAACTTATGAAGAGACACCAATTCGAATTATGGATCGACAAGTGAAGCAATTACGAAATCGAGAGATTCCAATGGTAAAAGTCGAATGGCAAGAACATTACGGAACTGAAGCAACTTGGGAAAAAGATGAGGATATGCAACACCAGTATCCGCATCTGTTTTCGTCCTGAGGTAAAACAAGTTTGAGGGACCAAACTTATTTAAGGGGGGGAGAGTGTAATAACCCGACCCTTGCATGTGTTTCTGACATGTTTAAGTCACTTATTTTGTGCATTGAAATGCTTAATGAGAAACGTTTGAGATTTTATCTGTTGGATAAGAAAGGTATCTGTTACCATTAAAACGTCCAGAACAGAAATTGAGAGCCTTAGAGGCATGATAATCTGAAATTGATGTTATTTTTGAGCTCAGCATAATTTTTAGGTAATATTAAGCATGTTGGTGAAATTTCAATTCGGAATGTATAAACTGATTCAATTTTGTCCTTATCCACATCTTATATATATATATATATATATATCTTTATGTATTATGTATCATGTCCCTAAACAACACTTTGACTTGAGAAAAGCTTGGGTTAGAGAGGGAGTTGAGAGGTAGGGTAAAGAAGAGTGACAAGGAGGTGGAGAATTTGAAGCTTTAACCCTCAAGGTATGTAAATTTAGGTATTGTCTTGGATAGAGATGGTTGGTGAATAGAATTGTCTTTGATATGGAGGATTCATGGGATGTGTATGGAATAAATTGAGAGTTTGTGTTGATGTTAGTTTGATTTAGTGGTTAATTTCATTCTATTCCTTATCTCCACATGATCATGCACAATTATGGACTTGGATGATCTTAGTGTATACAAGTCTCCATGTTTATGTTATACAATTCTCCATGATTATGTTATGCTTATGAAATACAAGGGACAAGATTTGATTTGCACTTTGATAAATATGTGTTGAGATTAACATATGTTCCATCTCTTGAATCACATGATATTTCAACCATATTTTAAGCATTTAAAGATCCATTTTAAACCTTGTTGATGCCACCAAAAAGTTGGATTTTTGAAGAATTTCGGACAGGATTTTTGCAGATTCGCCGCATGTGCGGGGATCATTGCCGTACGTGCGGGAAATGGGGCAAATTTTAGGCGTGAACACTGCTTAAAAAGCACGTGCGGGCATCACTGCCGCACGTACGGGGCTCACAGCCGCACGTGCGGCCCATGTTGGAAAACATGGTTTGCTCCTTTTGACTAGTTTGACCCTTTGGGATGTGTGAAATTAATATTTGAAATTGTTGCAGTGTTCCTTTATTTACTGGAAGTTAATGACTGAAATGCGAATGTAAGAAGACTTTGAACTAACTTGTGAGTTCTATGTGTGTATAGGGCACACTCTAGGAGGAAGTCGCGTTTCGCCACCACACAGTGAGTAATAGTGCAAGGAATATGTATTCATTTCCGTTAATGCTTACCGTTATCAATGTTTTGTTTTCCGTATGTTTTCCGTAAGTTCCTACATTACATAATCTTGACTGAAACGCGATGTGAATGTAAATGTGAAAGGAATTCGTGTACAACTGAAGCATTCTGGGCCGAAGGCCATTCTGTTATTTCTGGGCCGATGGCCATTCTGTTATTTCTGGGCCGAGGGCCATTCTGTTATTTCTGGGCCAAGGGTCGTTCTGTTATTTCTGAGCCTAAGGCCGTTCTGAAAGTAACATAGCATTGGACTAACCTTATGAGCTCTGCAGTCACATACACATGGTTATGAGTTATGACTTAAATTACGCATTGAATTATCTTGTTATTATTATTCACTGAGCTTCGCTCACTCCGCATTTATCTGTTTCTGTAGGTAATCAACCTGGGAGCCAGTCTTAACTCCTGAAGCTCGTTTACTTTTGTCAACCCCATATGTTCAGGCACTTTAGTGGATCCGTCCTATTTTTGTAGACTTTTGTCAAGTTTTAACTTGTAGTCTAACTACCTGTCTTGGGTTGTCTGTAATTAATATTTTTGTAATACGCCCATTCTTAGGGCTAGGCCTGCATGAACGTATGTATGTAACCGTTGCTCGAATACGTGTTTCTGTATGTTATATTCTTGTTATGATGTGCGTGATCCTAGTATGTCAATAGTAACTCAATGGATATGTTTTGATATTGTTCCTTGATATTAAATACTCCCGTTCAGGCCCCCTATATTGTGTATATCAGGTTTAATGCCCATGTCTGTATAGGTCATGCTCGAACTTTTAGGGACAGGTTCGGGGTGTGACAATATGGGTTGGCAAATGGGGTAGAGGAGTGTCCCACACACAAGAAAAAAAAATGCGAAAATACTTTGCCTGCTGGTTTGAAATGGTCAAATATTATTTGAGAGGAATTATAATACAAGGCAAAGCTTTGGCAGAGTGGTTAAGGTGTTGGGTATTGAGTGGTAGGTTGGGGGTTCAAACCCCCTTCCAAGCTTTCCTTAAATTCAATTTTTTTGGGTAAAGACAAGTCAGCGCCACGTCATCAGCAAGGACCAATCCAGTCATGCCACGTCAACAAGACCGCTACAAAATATTCCCTAACATAACAGAATATTCCCTGAGTTTTGAAAATTACAATTTGGCCCAGAAGTTTCAAATAATTGTGCTGTAACCCAGATTTCGGGAGAATTTTCAGTGAGGCCCCCGGAAGTGCAGCGAAGGTTGGTCCTAACTAAACGAACCATTCTGGACGCAATCGTGAGGTCAGAATATGCCCTTGGAAAGGTAATTTATGGTTGTTTAGGGTTGGAAACAGGGCTCAAATTCTAAGTTTTCTTATTGAGGATTCTGTGAAAAACACTCTCTTGTTTTCATCATTGGGTAATCAAAAGAAAGTGTCCATGTCTTAGGGCCGGTCAATATGGGGTGTCTAAACCTTTATTTACTCTCTATTTTATAATTTTAAGTGGTTAATTATTTCATACAATCCATTTTTAAGCTTAAAACCTTTACTAACCCTAAACATTCGGTTATTTGAATAAAATAAATATAATTTATTTTAGTTTAAATGACTAAAGTCATATTTTCTATAAAATAGGAGGTTTTCAATGAAAAAAATGGATTTTTAATAATCCATGGCCTTAAACATAAACTAAAATAAATAATATTCATAAAGTCAACCGAAACAAACAATTTTACAAGAAAAGCATTTAGACTTGGATTATTGAAAAACAATGCAAACAAGGACATACATATGCTATGAAGGATAAAGAGAGCTTATCTGGATACCCACTCAAGCGTCTTACATGCAAAACTTGAAGTAAATATAACCTAACATGCAACTAATACACTCAACATGGAACCCAGACGCGGTTTGAGACTACTAGAATGATAATTATGCAAGGAAAAACAAATAACAAGTAATAAAAAGAATGATAATGATGTAAGCTATTTATATGATGGTTCAAACCAAGCCTAGCACATAAGTTCACTACAACAAAATTGATTTTTTACGGCATCACATCAATGACATACTATAAATGCAAGCCGTAGTTTTTCACTTTTACGACTTTCTTTTTTTGAATGTCGTAAATAGTATCTTAACCATGGCGTGTCTATTGCATAGGATGTTAATGCTAATAATGATGATTTTTTTATAGCTTACAATGTTAGCTATAAATAATGAAACTTTTTGCGACATACATATGGCATGCCTTTAATACATCAATTATATACGACATACATATGCTAGTCATTAAAAATATGTCACTTTTCACGGCTCACCATTTATGTCGTGAATGGTATGATCGAAAAAATAAGGCACCAAAATAAAATAATCTGGCACCAATTACCAAAAAATATATTATTTTTTTTTTATTATTATCAAAATACATTGGCTCTTTGGTTCTACTGGGTTTTAATCATAAAGCAACATAGAAGAAATAGAGGGAGAAGAGGGAGGGTTCAAAAATTGGTTGGAAGGGGAAAGGGTTCTTCAAACTGTTGTTCTTGTTTACGGCTAATTAACTAAATAGCCGAATCAAACCCTTTTTTTTCAAGGTTTTATGATCAACTAAATAGTGGTAGTGATCGAGAGGCAAACACAGCGGTCCCGAAGCCCTTTCGAGGTTCTTCAAAGCTTTACGGCTATGTTGACCTACACAAAATAGAAAGAGGATCTTGCTATGAGAGGTGAACGCACCCTCATCTCTTCAGTGGTGAAACTAGTTCGACGGTAAGACACTTATCTTATCTATTTTCTCTTCCTTTCCCTCTTTCTATATATATATATATGCTGGAAAAATATGATTTTATAGGCTTATTTTGGGCCAACTGTGAGCCCAAATTTGAGTGGATCCCATACGTCTTTTGGGGTGGGTTAAAAAAGGTGACATGTTCCTTACTGCATGGCAAGTCACACGGTGAAGACGGTTCTTCAAAACCATTTATGAGTGAATGGGAAGTTGACATCATTTTCGGGTTCGTGATTTGGACAGATTCAAACTGCCAACAGTTATCGGTTCAAAATTGTTTCCGCACCTGTTCATTTCAAACAGTATCTGTTCGGTTTGAAATTTAGACCTGTTTGGCTCTATAAATACCAGGCCATTTCTAGTAGTCAAGAGACCCAAAAAATTCGTTTGTTGCTTTCTAGATTTTGCTCTTTTGCATATATATTCTTCATATAATTTTAGAAAAATTCTGAGAGTATAGAATACAGGTTTGTTCGCCGTACAGATTGTTTGGAGTGCTACTACAATTTGTGTAAAGATCATTGTATCCTGGGAGATAGACATCATTTATCTATAAGCACTGAAGCGGGGCAAATCTATCTTAAGGACAGAGTGTCACACGCTCGACTTGATCGTTTTATTGTTAAGTTGTTTCGGTAAATAAATTATGTAAGTAATTTATTTTTATTTGTTTGATTTGGTTTCAAGTTATTTATTTTACACAGAAGATTGTTCAAATAATCTTAAGACATAATCGAATTATTCTGTTTATATAGAATTTTTCATTTGTTTCCTTTCTTCTTCTTACAATTTTTTTTTCTGTGTTTATACAAAATAATATTCTGGTTGGAAAAACAAATAGTAGTAATATACTATTTGAAAAACAATCGTAATGCCAACTAGTTGTAATAATATTCTAGTAGTCATTAACAATTCATAATATTTATTTGTGAAGCTGATCAGAAATTAATTTTGGTTTTCAGAAATAATTTCTCAGTTTTCATTAATTAAAATTCTGTTTTTAGTATTTTAATTTTTGAAGTGTTACAGAAATATTTTTATGTGTAGAATTAATTTGTTTAAATAAAATTTTATTTTCAAATTAATTGGAAATAAAAGTTACAATTCTTATTTCTTTTATTTTTACAGAATTAAAATTCTATGTTTATGGTTTAAATTTTCTGTGTAGTATAAAATTCTAATTATATTTTGTTTTATAATTTAGAATTCATGGCTACTGAAACTAATGCTCAAACAAGTACTGGCATGGTGGTTGCAACTGCTCTAACCCCTCCTCCTGTTGTGACTATTCCAATCAATCATGGTGAAAAGCCAGAGAAGTTCTTAGGAAACAGATTTTAAAGATGGCAGCAGAAAATGATGTTCTATCTTACTACTCTCAACCTGGCATGGTTTCTCCGTAAGGATGCTCTTGCTCTAAAAGAGGATGAAACTGTCCGGCAAGTAGTTGCTACGGTCGATGCCTGGAAATATGCTGATTTCATTTACCGGAACTACATCTTTAACAAACTTGACAACACATTATACAACGTCTACGATCCTATCAATATGACAAAGCAACTTTGGGAGTCTTTGGAGAAAAAATACAAAATAGAAGATGCTGGCTCGAAGAAATTCGTAGTAGGCAAATTTCTGGACATTATGATGGTTGATTCTAAGACTGTGATTAGCCAAGTTCAAGATCTCGAACTCATTCTGCATGACATTCATGTAGAAGGCATGTCTCTCAGTGAATCCTTCCAAGTTGCTGCCTTAATTGAAAAATTAGCATAAGGCTGGAAGGAATTTAAGAACTACCCCAAACACAAGCGTAAAGAAATGACCTTGGAGGACTTGATTGTGTGTTTCAGGATTGAGGAGGACAACCGCAATTCTGAGAAGCGGGCTGGTAAACATTTCATGGAGTCAAAGGCAAATGTGCTGGAACATGCTCCAAAAGCAAAGAAACGAAAGTTTTTTTGAGAAAGTTTCGCACAAGGCTCTAAAGGAGGGGAAACTAAAAAGTACATGTTCAATGGCAAATGTTACATTTGTGACAAAGAGAGACATCGGGCTAAAGATTGCCGTAGCAAGTGCAAAGGCAAAGGAAAATCAAGCAAGAAGCCTGCTCAAGCCTATATGACCGAAGTGGACAAAATTTCCAATGGTGTAAGTGACATAAATCTTTCTGCAATTGTTTCTGAGGCAAACCTTGACAAAAATCCTAAAGAATGGTGGGTAGACAGTGGTGCTACTCGCCACATCTGTGCCGACAATGAAATGTTCACATCTTATTCTGTGGTAGACAACGACGAACAACTTTTCATGGGCAACTCCTTGACTTCTAAAGTTGAAGGACAAGGAAAGATTATTCTGAAGATGACATTTGGAAAGGAACTCATTCTCAACAATGTGCTGCATGTACCAGAAATTCGCAAGAATCTTATTTCCGGATCTTTGTTGAGTAAAAATGGATTTAGGCTAAGTTTTTAAAGTGACAAGTTTGTACTTACCAAAAACAGGATGTATGTAGGAAAACGTTACATGTCTGATGGCCTTTTCAAACTAAATGTAATGACTGTTGTCCATTTTATTATTAATAATAATACATCTTTTTCTTACTTGCTTGAGTCTTCAAATTTATGACATGGTAGACTAGGACATGTTAATAATAGATCTTTGCGAAGATTAATTAGTATGAATGTTTACCTAAATTTGACATTAATTTAAATCCTAAATGTGAAATTTGTGTTGAGGAAAAATTAACTAAAACACCCTTTCATTTAATTGAAAGAAGTACGGAACCACTTGAATTAATTCATAGTGACATTTGTGATTTTAAATCAATTCAAACCAGAGGTGGGAAAAAATATTTTATCACTTTCATAGATGACTATACTAGATATAGTTATGTTTATTTAATTCGAACCAAGGATGAAGCTTTGGAAACTTTCATTCAGTATAAGAATGAAGTTGAAAATCAACTTGGTAAGAAAATTAAAAAAATTAGAAGTGATAGAGGTGGTAAATATGAATCACCTTTTGGTGAATTTTGTAAAGAACATGGAATAATTCATCAAACTACCGCTCCTTACTCACCTTAGCAAAATGGAATTGCTGAAAGGAAAAATATGACTTTAAAAGAAATGATGAATGCCATGTTAATAAGTTTTGGATTACCTCAGAACTTGTGGGAGGAAACAATACTTTTTGCTAATTATATTCTTAATAAAGTACACCAGAAGAAAGTGAATCAAACACTTTATGATTTGTGGCATGGGAGAATACCATCCTACAAATACTTAAAAGTGTGGGGGTGTTTGGCTAAAGTGGCTATTCTTAGTCCTAAAAAGAGTAAGATAGGTCATAAAACTATTGATTGCATTTTCATTGGTTATGCCAAGAATAGTAGTGCATATCGATTTTTGATTCATAAGTCAGAACATCCCAAAATGCATGTAAATACTATTATTGAATCCCGGAATGCATCATTCTTTGAAAATATATTTCCAAATAAGACTGGACAAGAGACTAGTAATAATAAAAGATATTATGATGCTGTTTCTAGTCATAATCAAGAACAAGATCAACAATAAGAGCAAGAGATAGATCAAAATGAGGAAGAGGAATCTAGGTGTAGTAAACGTGGTAGAACCTCAAAACCTTTTAGTCCAGATTTTCTAACATTTTTGTTAAAAAATGAGCCTTTAACTTTCAAAGAAGCTATGTCCAGTCTTGAAGCTTCTTTATGAAAAGAGGCTGTAAGTAGTGAAGCTTAATCCATCTTGCAAAATCACACTTGGGAATTGGTGGATTTGTTACCAGGTTGTAAGCGTCCTGGGTACAACTGGATTTTCAAGAGAAAAATGAAAGCGAATGGATCAATTGACAAATACAAGGTAAGACTTGTGGTCAACGGATATAGACAAAAAGAATGTCTTGATTACTTTGACACATACTCAATAGTTACTACAATAACATCCACTAGAATGCTAATTGCCATTGCATCTTTGTACAATCTAGAAATTCATCAAATGGATGTGAAAACTGCTTTCTTAAATGGTGAGTTAGATGAAGAATCTACATGGAGTAACCAGAAGGATTTTCTGTTCTAGGAAAAGAAAAGAAAGTGTGTAAATTAGTTAAATCATTATATGGTTTAAAACAAGCGCCAAAACAATGTCATGAAAAATTTGACAAGGCAATGATGTCAAATGGATTTAAAATTAATGAATGTGACAAATATGTTTATATTAAAAACACAAACAAAGGTTATGTTATAGTATGTCTTTATGTGGATGATATGCTCATCATAGGTAGTAATAATGACATGATTAAAACTACCAAGAAAATATTGAATAAACATTTTGACATGAAAGACATGGGGATTGCTGATGTAATTCTTGGTTTAAAAATTATCAAAACGTCAGAAGGTTATTCTTTGTCACAATCACATTACATTGAGAAAATACTTGACAAATTCAGCAAAGATGATGATCATCTTGCTAGAACACCTGTGGACGTTAATTTGTTTCTTTCTAAAAATGTACAGGAAAGTATTTCTTAATTAGAGTATGCTCAAATTATTGGAAGCTTAATGTACTTAATGAACTGCACTCGCCCAGATATAGCCTATGCAGTAAGTAAATTGAGTAAATATATGAGTAATCTCGGAGTAGAACACTAGAAAGCTATTATAAGGGTTCTAAGATATCTCCGATTTACTGGTAACATTAGGCTAAATTATACTAGATATCCAGCAGTACTTGAAGGATACTGTGATGCAAACTGGATATCGGATACTAGAGACTCAAAATCCACCAGTGGGTATGCCTTTACTCTTGGGGGTGCCGTTGTATCTTGGAAATCTTCCAAACAGACTTCCATTGCTAGATCTACTATGGAATCAAAGTTTATAGCTTTAGATAAAGCTAGGGAAGAAGCAGGATGGCTTCGTCACTTCCTTGAAGATATTTTAATGTGGCCAAAACCGGTGCCTGCTATATGCATACATTGTGATAGTCAATCAGCAATAGATAGAGCATGGAGTCATATGTATAACGGTAAGTCATGACACATTCGTCGTCGACATAACACCTTGAGACAGCTACTCTCTAATGAAATTATTTCTATTGGATATGTGAAGTGTAAAGACAATATAGCGGATCCACTAACCAAAGGGTTAGTAAGGGAGTTAGTTGAGAATTCATCGAGGGGAATGGGACTTAAGCCTATTAAATAAGAGTTACCACAATGGCAACCCAACCTAGTTGACTAGAGATCCCAAGATCTAGGTTCAAAGGGACAATCGAGTTCTGTATGACTCAGAAGGATCACTGGGGAGTCAAACTCCTATCCATTTCTATGATGAAATAGTGATGTTTGCGGCGTTTTAGGTTAAGTAATACTTTTAATGATTCTTATATCTAGGAATACCTAATGGAGTATGGCAGGATACTCTTCATAAGAATCACCTATGTGTGTGTACTGGGCCGGTTCTATGAGATTTGTGAAGGGCTACAATTCTTTAGAGCCCTCATGAAAGACCAGGTTGTTCAAAGCCAAAATGAGCACAATAGTGAGAACTAAACTGTGTCTGGTAATATGCTATGTGAGCTCTATTGTCTTGGTTTACACAAATGGTTGAACAGTTCAAGACATCATGTTCATTGGTTAGCTAGTAAATCTGATAGTGTCTCACAAGGGAAGGTTCAAAGCCAAAAGTTACCTATCCTTTGCAGAATATTTCCAATTTTTGTACTCTCTGTAATTAGATCATGTTGTTGCATTTTCCCTCCATCAAATTCCATTTATGTGGGGGATTGTTGGAAAAATATGATTTTATAGGCTTATTTTGGGCCAACTTTGAGCCCAAATTTGGGTGGATCCCACACGTCTTTTGGGGTGGGTCCAAAAAGGTGACGTGTTCCTTACCGCATGGCAAGTCACATGGTGAAGATGGTTCGTCAAAACCATTTATGAGTGAATGGGAAATTGACATCGTTTTCGAGTTTATGGTATAGACAGATTCAAACTGCCAGCAGTTATCTGTTCAAAACTGTTTCTGCACCTGTTCATTTTAAACTACATCTGTTCGGTTTGAAATTCAGACATGTTCAGCTCTGTAAATACCAGGCCATTTCCAGCAGTCAAGAGACTCGAAAAATTCATTTGTTGCTTTCCAGATTTTGCCCTTTTGCATATATATATATATATATATATTCTTCATATAATTTTAGAAAAATTCTGAGAGTATAGAATACAAGTTTTATTCACCATACAAATTGTTTGGAGTGCTACTACAATCTGTGTAAAGATCATTGTATCCTGAGAGATAGATGCCATTTATTCGTGAGCACCGAAGCGGGGCGAATCTGTCTTAAGGATAGAGTGTCATACACTCGACTTGATCGTTTTATTGTTAAGTTGTTTCGGTAAATAAATTCTATAAGTAATTTATTTTTATTTGTTTGATTTGGTTTCAAGTTATTTATTTTACATAGAAGATTGTTCCAACAATATATAGATCAGAATCAACTGTAATACAGTGTGAGCTTTGTACTTAGTTTCTAATTAATTAATATGTTGGCAATTCAATTACTGATTACATTTCCAATATTGTAATCTACCACAGTTTTAGTGAAGTTCATTAGCATCACGATAGCACCATGGAAATTCTCTAAGTTGCAATGTAATGATGAGGCATATGCAAACTTTCCGGTTTATTAGAAGGTCCCTCATATGACAATAACTATCAGTGGTCTTCATGGCCATAAGATTTTTTAAATTATGACCTTCATACTTATTTATTAGTTAGAAATTAGAATTAGTCCTTCAAGCTAGATCTTTGAATCTTTTAACAAAAATGAAGGATTTTATGCCATTAAAAAAAGGGTATAGGTTTCTGAGTACACAAGTCATGCTCCAAATTTGTTCAAATATCCATACTTTTGCCTTTTATTTTGTGGCGCAATGCAAACATTGTCTCCACTTTAAAAGCCTGTCTTATGCTATAAAAGGATTTGATTTGATTTTTTTTTTTTGTTTTGTTTCTTTTATCTTAAAGGAGGCATGTTGCAAGATTAGGGCATGTTGGCAATAAATAAGAATGCTGCAAGATTTATTTATTTATATTTTATGTTATGTAATCATGAGGTCATGCAAATGTTTTATTGTTCATTTACTTTTTTGCTTCTTAAAGTTATATATAGAATTACTAATTATTGAAATAGTAATAGTGCCAACGCAGGATCACCAATTAGGGGATGCGATGAATGACATTTTCCACACGAGATTTCTGACTCTCTTTTCTCAAATTTTGCATCTTCAACTCCTTTCTTGTCCTATTGTCTTGCATTTTTCTTATCTATATATTTGTGATAACCCTGTTCCGTATTATGTTAATTAACCTGAATTATGATTGTGATTATGCCTTTAATATGATTATATGTGATTTTGATTTTATATTTGTTCACCGTAGGAAAATCTATTTAATTTACTGTTATAAACTGACAATTGAAGGCCTTATCAGCCACAGAAACCGAAATTGACCACGCCATTGTAATTGGCATAATTTTTAGAGCCTATGGTGAAATTTAATTGAAAACTGATTCGGAACGAAATAATTAGATTCAGAATGATTAAATTAAACTCTATTACTTAGCCCAAATCAAATTTGATTAGGCCATCCTATATAAAGGCCTATATAGCCTCATATTATGGTTTTGAACTCATATTTACTGAGATTACCCTCTAGAGAGGGAGAGTGTGCCGATTGTAGAAAGAGAGAGAGGGAGCTCAATTTAGAGATTGAACAAGGAGCTTGAAGATCTTGAAGATCAACTCAAGGATTAACCATAATTTAGGTGATTAGAGCTCCTAGGTAAGCATTTGAGCATAAATTCATGAGTATAAGTTTGTAAATTTGTGTATTCAAGCTAGTTGGGTAATCAAGAACATAAATTGAGATGAAATTGAAGAATTTAAGGCTTATATGTACATGCATGTATAGAATTGCTATGAATTTGCATATTTGAGCATGAACAATGTAGAACAAATAGAATTGAGCACCAAATCTTACATGGATATATGATTTTCACGAGTTTCATGATTTTAGGTGCCATTAGTACCATTTGGAATAGAATTGGAGTCAAGAATTGACTTGCATGCATGATTGATGAAGATATGAAATTGGTATGTGTAGGGAAGGTGGTTTCAGAAATACCCTTCTCGTCCTGTGAGACGTTAGGATCCTCAAATAGTCACCTGAAAAGCAATAAACACTTCAGTCGGGGGTGCCGGAATTAGCACTCCGATGGGCAAGTTAGTTTCTGCACTCGAGATAGCTTGTATTCTAAGTTACGCCAAATGAATTTCACCTACCTTTCCAAGTCCATAGCTCCTGCATTTATACTCATCTTTTCTAATCCTTGGGAGCAGGGCCTACTTTCTAATCATTGTCCTTTCTTTTATTTGGCTCCGGGGGTCTACACTTATTTGGCTCAAATGTTGCATTCGGCATCCTATTCGCACGGGATGCAGCCGTATAATACCTGTCTTCTAAAGTACGCACCTTCTGACTTTATCAGATATTCGGCTCCCACAATTGCCCCCGAACTCCCCATTGACGGTAGTTAATCGGCGTGTTTGGTTTCAAATTTAAAAAACTGAAATAGGTCAAGCGGCCTCGCATATCCCAATATGGATGTCAAAACGCGCATACCTTTTCGATCATTATTACACTTTCCCGCCTCATTTGTGCGTCTCTCGCATTTATTATGATTTTATAACTTCAGTCCTTTCAAATGCATACTTTGTCGAGAGCTCGAGCCTCCTGGACTGCTAGTGGATATTCCTTCTCTGACTTGCGTTTTCTGTAACTCTCCTCCGTCTATCTTTGTCTCCTTTGCCCCTCGTAAGTCTTCCTTTCTTTTCTTTGCAATCCTATTTTCTGTGGTTATTTCAATTTCGGCATACCTTTGAATCCCCACGAAAATGGCTAAGAATTTGAAAGACCTCCTTTCTGAGGATCGTATTTCCAGATTTCGAAGGCATTTTTCCATCCCTGACGATGTCCAGTTATCTCTAGTAACGGACAATACTCTTGATATGGAGAGGGAGGATTGAAATACGATCGTCTTTCCTCTCTTATCCATCGCGGAGGGCGGAGTCCGTTTTCCCTTACATCCACTGCTTAGGGCCGTCTTTCGCTATTGGAGTCTGATTCCTTCTCAACCCAATGTAAATTTCTTTCGTATAATCATGGGGATTGCAGAGTTGAACCGATGCCTTAGGATCAACCTTGGCATCCCGGCCATTCGGCACTGCTACACTTTAGCCAAATCTTCCGGTCGGCTGGGGCGATACTTTCTCAGGGCCAAGGACACTGACCATCACTTGGTGACCATGCTTGCCAGTTCTGGTAAGAGAGTTGACGATGTTATGGTCAATGTCCGAGGTAATTGGGAGTTCGGCAAGGGCGAAAACCGCCTAAACCCTATTCCCAGACAGAAGGGTGAACCAGGTTGCCATGTAACGTTTTGTGTTTGTTGATCTGCCTCTTATTCGACTTTTTCCCCTAGTCAACCTTTGCCTTTTGCAGGTAATAAATTGAAGAAAATTCTGACTTGGACTGACGACGCAGTCCTTGAGGAAATTAAGACTGTACTCAGATACTTCAGCTGTCCAAACGTACAGAAGCAAGGGAGAGCTGCTCACATACTCCTTCGATACGAGCCTACTTATACCACATTCTCGGCCGCGGACAACCTTCTAATTCCGTTCGGTGATCAAAGCCTTACGGCTCTCGTCTTCCCTAGCTTCAAGAACCTTAGGCAAGTTGGTCTCGAAGCTTCTGATTCGGAGCAAGATGTGGAGCCCGGTGGTAACGGTAGTTGCTGAACTAGCCACAGAGTTCGCAAAGGAGGCCGAAGAGGTCGACGAGGCCCTACGTTCGGCATTTGAGGTTGCCGAACTTGACCAGTCTATCTCACCGTCCACTTCGGGTCGCGCAGAGTTTTCTTCCAGAGATATCTTTGTAAATTTGGAAGACCTACCCGGTGAATTTTTTGAAGGTGTGGCAGGGGAAAACCTTACACAGATGGCGCGGAAGAAAAATACCGAACGAATGGCTGCCCAAAAGAAGGCCGAGGCTACCCGTTCTGAACCCGCCTTGATTAAACCTTTCGAACCTGTTATTGAAGAGATGGTTCAGGTCGTTGCGGCTGAAACCGAGAAAGAGGTTGAATAATAGGTCATTAAAGAACGGCTGATTCTGGAGGAGCGGGGCAAAAAGCGTAGTGCCGAGGGAGAGGCCGGTTCAAAAAATAGTTCTGTTGACAAACGGCCTCGCTTAGAAGAGTCGGACGTGGTTGCTCCTTTCATTGTTCAACCAAAGATCAAAGATACACCAATTTTCTCTGACGCTTCGGACATTGAGGATCCAGCCGTAGCGTTGAGCCTAGCGGCTTCAATTTCCTTGCTGGCTGACAATGCTGCTTTTCACGCCGTGTCGGATATTGTGGCCGTAGCCCTATCTGCGCAGTCGGCCCTCCTGGTAGGTGACCAACTCACTTTCAATTTCTCTTGAATTTTTCACAAGGTGTCTGACGGTCCTATCTTAATTTGCAGACGGTCGGCAGGATCACCGACTTAGGACGCCGCCTGCATGATGCCCTTGGAAGGATTGACCGTTTACAAGAAGAAGTGGACGGTCAGAAGAGTAGGGCCGAGTTTGAAGTGATGAGAGCCGCAATGGAGAGTGCGCGAGCCGAAGCTGAAAAGGAGAGGGCTCGCATGACTGATCAGCTCTATTCTGACGCTGAGGATAGGGCGAATGCGAGCGAAGAGTCGCTCAAGTTAGCCAAGGAGGCGCTTGCCGAGGTGGAGGTTCAGTTAAAAGAGCTGAAGGCGACCAAGGAGAAAGCTGACTCTGAGGCGTCTACGGCATTTGAGGCTAGAAAAGGTGCCGCTCTTAAGGAATATGTAGATGAAGTCCCCAAATTCGAGAATCGGGGATTCAAACATGGGTGGCTCAAAGCCCTTGCTGCCACTGGGGTTACATTGGCTTTGCCAATTCCCTACGAGCAAGTGGACGTTGAGCCACTTGAATCTGACCCTGAGGATTGATCTGGGAGACATTCTAATTAAGTATTTTTAATTCTGATGTAAGTTTTTGTTTGGTAGACTTTTGCTAGTTCGGGGTAATTTTCATGTATAAATTGGTTACTATCGGCGCTCAATTTGTTAATGAAAATTTCCTTGTCATTTCACTACTACTTGTACACAGTTTGTGATGTTATGTTAAATGAAGAATGTTTGCCTTCCACTACTTTGTACTTTGAATAGAATCATTACTGTCTATTGTGCTTTCCAAGATTGAAAATTCAACTACACGGGTGCCGCCTGATTGGGTAACTGTAATGTTGGCAAACTTGAAATGCCAATCACATGCCGAATAGTTCACGGGTATTGTGCTGGTAAATCGACTATGAATATTAGAGGAACTTATGAGTGTAGGTGAATCGACAGATAGGACGACCGGGGCATTTAAGCCGAATATATTGATGAATCTGCCCTTGCCCTAGGCGGTTCATGAACATTCAGGCACCGGGTGAGACGAACTTATGAATATAGGTGAATCGACTGATGGGGCGACCGGGGTATTTAAGCCGAATATATTGATGAATCTGCCCTTGCCCCAGGCGGTTCATGAACATTCAGGCGCCAGGTGAGACGAACTTATGAATATAGGTGAATCGACTCATGGGGCGGCTGGGGCACGTGAGCCGAATAGATTGATGAATCTGCCCTTGCCCCAGGCAGTTCATGAACATTCCGGCGCAAGGTGAGACGAACTTATGAATATAGGTGAATTGACTCATGGGGCGGCTGGGGCACGTGAGCCGAATAGATTGATGAATCTGCCCTTGCCCCAGGCGGTTTATGAACATACGGGCGCCGGATATCATTGTTTTAGTGGGAGACCGGACTCCGTCGGCGGCGGCGACGGTTAAGGTTTCACTATTAATGAGATTGCCTTGAAGATGCTACCCTTGAATAAATGAATGAAAGTACCATTTTGACGTGTGTGGTGATCAACTAAGTCCTGCTTCTTCGAGGACAGTAATCAACTAAGTTCTGCTTCTTCGAGGAAGATTAAACAAGGCGAATGTCGAGTAGACTCTTTTTCAACAGAAAAGGGGAGGCGAAGACGCTAGCTGAGCTGGGTGGTGACATGAATCGAAGTGGTGGTCCTTCACGCACAGGAGGTAGGGGTTCGAAGGATCGGGAGAGACGCCAATCTCCTCGATGTCGCAATAGGTCGCCTAGGAGGAACAAGCAGCCACAAGGCAGGTCTCCGCAACCTCATGGTGGAAGGGAATCTAACGCGAATCCATGCCCATTGAGATTTGCGGTCTTCGTAGGGAATAGACCCATGACAGAGGTGGATTCGATCGTTCGAGACCCAAATGTAGCGGTTGAGTTTGCTCGACAGATTTTTCCTCCCAAGGTTCAGCAGTCGATGGTAGGTCGACAGGACTTCGAAGTGTTTCGTGAAGGCATTCACGGGGCGGTGAAGGGGATTTACACGGCTTATGAAATCGGCATGCGTCTACGCGCTGCCCACCGAAAAATAGAGGAAAAGGATGAACGTATTCGGAGCTTGGAGGCTCACGCGGAGGCAGCTGAGCGTGAGCTTAGAAAGGCCAAGGCGGTTCAAGCACAACCCGTCAGACAATCCAACCCAATTGTGGACGAAAGGGTCACCCAACAGCTCATTAGTACTGCGCTCGCCGATCGTGAAACGGCGAGTATGTTCGCAATGGAGTCTGCAAAGGGGAGGGCCTACGAAAAAGGTTTTCATGACGGCCGAAAGGTTGGAATTGAGAAGACCAAGGAGAAGCTTGCCAAAGAGGTCTGCCGATGTGAAAATCATGGATTTAAGCACGGTTGGATCAAGGCTTCGCATGCCGTGGAAGCTCTCTGAGTAAAGGGCATTGATTCGGCGTCGCCACTCTACCGGTGTGATCATTTTCCGTTTTCCGCCTTTGAAGTAGAGTAGAGTGATGATGAGGGCGGTGGCATATAAAAATACTTATTGTAATGTTGAATCACAGATCGCGCGGGATTATGTAATTATTGTCTGATAATAAAATTTTTCCTTCGACATACACGTTTCGTTTTTGCTCAAATGTTTAAATGAATGTGTATAGACATTGATCGGCCATAAACATTGGTCGGCCCAATCATAATAGCCATTTACTGTTGATTGAGGTCATTGTATTTTGGCCATTTATCTTGTAATCGTCGTTTAGATAGTTTGGCCATCGTATTTCCAAGAAGCCGAAACTCGGTGCGGTGTGGTTTCAAAAAATACGAGTCGGCACGGTGCCTAGTTGCTTGGCCGGTTATGTTAGTGAATCCGCCCTTGCCACAGCCAGTGCGTATACTCCAATAAAGCCGTTTGGATGGTTAAGCCGTGGCGAGTGTCGATCCACATCCGTCACTTGGAGTTTGGCGTTAATGAAGTCGCCTCGGGGTCATTGCCAGTATTAAAAAGAGATGGATTGGACGCCTCATGGCAGCGACCTTATTAATATAACGCCATTTGTTGCGTGGGGTTAACTAATATTGTGGATGTGAAACAGAATTTCTTTCACAGCCAAGAAGCTCGAACTTTGGGCGAGCTTGATGCCGCAATGGATTGCAGTGGAGTACCCTCCTGTGTGGGAGGTAGGGCGTCCAAAAAATGGGAGGTATGTCAGCCTCTAAGTTGTCGAAGCAGATCACCCCGAAAGGAGAGACAACGACCGTTGAGTTTATCTCTCCTTGTCCTGGATCTTTGCCTTGACATTGTCAATGGTATCTGGGGAAGTTTGGCGATGTGCAAGTCATGGGCTCAGGCACAGTTGACTCAAGGCATTGCAATCCGTGGAGGACTTTCAGGCGACGGGAGTTGACCTGGCGCTGTCGCTTTACCAACGCATCTTTTCCCCTCTTTCGCTTTTGAGGTTGAAAATGGATATTGT
The DNA here is from genome assembly GCF_055761805.1 of Camellia sinensis. Taxonomy (NCBI): domain Eukaryota; kingdom Viridiplantae; phylum Streptophyta; class Magnoliopsida; order Ericales; family Theaceae; genus Camellia; species Camellia sinensis. The sequence continues at coordinate 120,657,650 of NC_138974.1, forward strand.
AATGTTCAAATGCGGGATGAGTTTATGTAACTACTGTTTTAATCAAATAAAATGTTTCATTTCGAACGTTTGTGCCTTATTCTGAGCGTTTTTATATATTCAATTAGGCACCTTATTTCACATATTGGCATATTCTCTTTCGTTCATGCGGACTTGTAGGTTGTGTAATAATTTTTGTATGTAACAAGGTGTCCATAAGATGTGCCCAATTCGCTGAGTTGACGAATGGCATTGCGTTCAATTAGTCAGATTCGGCTCGGCTTAGGTACTTGGCCGACCGACGTAATGAATCGGCCTGTGCGTGCGAGCTTTAGGAGCCAAATAGGGATATGATTTGGAGAAGGGGCTCCGAATCCGGAGACTTAATCGGCCCCAAGGTGTCATGCACCGAAGGGCACTCCGAATCCAGAGTCTTATTTGGGCCAATCGTGATATCCACGATGGGCGCTCCGAATCCAGAGACTTCTTTGAGCCAATCGTGATATCCACGAAGGGCGCTCTGAATCCGAAGAATTATTCGGCCCTAAGGTGTCATGCACCGAAGGGCGCTCTGAATCCAGAGGTTTGTTTGAGCCGATCATGATATCCACGAAGGGCGCTCCGAATCCGAAGACTTATTCGGCTCTAAGGTGTCATGCACCGATGGGTGATTCGAATCCGGAGGCTTGTTTGAGCCAATCATGATATCCACAAAGGACGCTCCGAATCCAGAGACTTCTTTGAGCCAATCGTGATATCCACGAAGGGCGCTCCGAATTCGAAGACTTATTCGGCCCTATGGTGTCATGCACCGAAGGGCACTCCGAATTCGAAGGCTTCTTTGAGCCAATCGTGATATCTACAAAGGGCGCTCCGAATCCGGAGACTTATTCGGCCCTAAGGTGTCATGCACCGAGGGGCACTCCGAATCCGGAGGCTTATTTGAGCCAATTGTGATATCCACGAAGGGCGCTTTGAATCTGAAGACTTATTCGGTCCTAAGGTGTCATGCACCGAAGGGCGCTCCAAATGCCGAGGCTTGTTTGAACCAATCGTGATATCCATGAAGGGCGCTTCGAATCCGGAGACTTATTCGGCCCTAAGGTGTCATGCACCGAAGGGTGCTCCGAATCCGGAGGCTTGTTTGAGCCAATCGTGATATCCACAAAGGGCGCTCCGAATCCGGAGACTTCTTTGAGCCAATCGTGATATCCACGAAGGGCGCTCCGAATCCGGAGACTTATTCGGTCCTAAGGTGTCATGCACCGAGGGGCGCTCCGAATCCGGAGGCTTATTTGAGCCAATCGTGATATCCACGAAGGGCGCTCTGAATCAGGAGACTTATTCGGCCCTAAGGTGTTATGCACCGAAGGGCGCTCCGAATCCGGAGGCTTATTTGCACTAAAATGGGAAGTGAATTGTAAGATGGAAAAAGATGAGACTTTTCATTGCAGAAGTCAGCTAAATACAGGTATCAAAGCCCACAAGTCAGGTCAGTGATAGAACATTCATAAAACTGTTCATGCTGACTGCTGGCAGCCACGAATCTCTTCAACGCCACGGGCTGTCGGGAAGCGCACAAGCTAATGATAGGTGCTTGGCACGGCCTGCATGATATGCAACCAGGTTCGCCCCATGATGACATTATACGGCGAGGGAAGCTTTACGACCAAGAACTCAACCTTGACCATTCTGGAGCCCGCTCGGACGGGTAGTGTAATCTTCCCCAACGGGTACTCTGGATTCGTGTTGAAGCCAAATAACAGATAAGGCACCAGAGATAGATCTGACTCATTGAAGCCGAGTTTGATGAGGGTCTCATAATACATAACCTCCGACGTACTCCCTGGATCTATGAGAATGCGTTCGACGGTAAACTGGTTCACGCGTAATTTGATGATCAACGGCTCAATGTGGGAGATTGTCATGCCATCAAGATCGGAATCGTTTAAGGCGATACTTGGAGCTTTTTTGGGCCGTTTGGTTGGAGTATGTTGCTCTCGGGGGACTAGATGCGATTGATTTATGTGCACGGTTGGAGGTGCAGGCAGGTGTAGACACCCCATTTTTGACCGCCCTTAAGACTTGGACGCCACTGATGTTTTACTTGGTGGAGAAAGGTGTGCAGGGCAAATGTTCAGTTTCTTCAGAAAGGAGAGAGGCAAATCCTTCAAAACACTTTGTTTAGGGGTTTGGAGTTGAAGAAGAGAGGAAAGGAGAAGAGAAAATTAGTTTGGGAGAAGTTCGGCATGAATCCGGGTAGAAGCGAGTCGAGCAGCCCTCGCTAAATCGGGCTTATCTGTCTGTACACTTGGAGTTTAGCTATGGGGCCACCACCGTCGGAAAGCTTACTTCCGGGGCTTCATTTTGCACTCAAGAATCTCTTAAAACCAAGTCCGGGTGGGGGAGATATGAGCAGCTGAAGTTGGGCATCATCCCGGTTGGATCGAATCTGCGCGGCTTCACCAAAATGGGCATAACTTTTTCCACAGGAGAAATTTTAATGCAAGGTTTGCGCCAGTGGAAAGCTAACTTCCGGGGCTTCAATTTGAACACCCACCGGCCATTTTTTGACCTTGGCAGCACCTATCGGCAATCTATTTATCCGGCCGGCAATTTATTGTGCCGACCGGCAATTTATTGTGCTGACCGGCCATTTTTGCTGGCCGACGACCTTCCGGAGTATTCTACAGATTGAGTGGATGCCAGCTGTGCCAGCTGGAGGGCACAGACTGGATCCTCCATACATGTATGGAGGATCTTTGCTTTTAGTTTGAAGTTTCTAAGAGAAGTCTTACTCCCTTGGCTCTATAAAGGAAGCTCTCCTCTTCCTTATACTAGGTTAGAAGAAAACCAACTGGAGCATTACATACAATCCTCCACATATCTCATCCAAGCCTCCAAACCCTAAAATCCTTGCTCCATTTGCACTACACCGTATAGCACCACACCACCACTTCCATTTCCAGCAGCTGGAGGCTGTTCTTCAAAGCCTAAGGAGCCACAAACTCAAGCCAAGAAGCCATCAAAGTTTGGTCTTCAAGGGTGAGTAACATTCCCTCTCTTTTGAGCTTTTTCTTGTATCATTTCTTAGCCATATTTGCTTACTGTTTTGGGCTCCGACCCTAACTGAAGTTAAGCTCATTTTGAGCCATTTTTCATGTTTCATTAAGGGCTCAACATTGTTTGAGCCCCCCCTCTTGCACTTGCTTCATTGTCCTTCTTAAATGCCATAATCTTGCATGTATTTTTTGGCCTGTGTATGATCTGTTTTAGAGCCTGATGTAAACTGAAAATAGGCTTATTTTGAGCCCCTCTTCAACATTGAAGAAGGGCTCAATACTGTTTGGGACCTCCATGTTATACTTGCCTTTATATTCTCTTTTTGGTCCCATTTTTGCATGCCTTGGCAGCCCCTGATGTTTCTGTTTTTGGACTTTGGTCCGAACTAAAAACAGCCATATTTTACCCCCCTTGTCATGTTTCATTAAGGGTCTTTGGCTGTTTGTTGAATATTTTGTATACTTTGTGTTATAGCCTCTTTTGAGCCTCATCTTGCATGACATTTTGAGTGTATTTATATACTGTTTTTGGGGCTTCCATAAACTGTAAGTAGTCATATTTTTGGCCCCTCTTCAGTGTTGTAGAAGAGTCTTTTTCTATTTGGGCTTTGTATCTACCACTTACTTCTTTGTCCATCTTTCGGTCCAATTCTTGCATAAGAGCTTAGCCATACCTATGTCTGTTTTTGGGGTTTTTACAGTGCTTTAAAATGTCATATTTGGGGCCCCTCTTCAATGTTGTTGAAGGGCCCTAACCTGTTTGGGGTCAGCAGCTGTGAGTTGCTTCATTATCTCACACTTAGGGCCATTTTTGCATGCTAGTTTTGCCCTATTTGTGTTTGCTGTTTGACCATGCTTTGAACTATAAAAATGCTTATTTTGGGGCTGCCTTGCTTCTGTCTTTTCATTCCATGTACCAATTATGCATGCTTTGTGTAGCTGTAAGCCATTTCATGTACCCAGTTTTGCACTTCGGGAGAAATTCCATGCATTGGGTGTCATTTCGCCTTGTTTCGGGGCTGTTTTGCCCCTCATTTTGCTACTGATTTTTTTTGCATGTTTGCACATCATATTCCATGTCTTGCCATGCTTTGGTAGAGTGGCATTCGTGCCTTAGGTTCGGTCCTCGGTTTGCGTGCATATCTGCACGCATTTCGAGTGTCTCATTTTCATCTCATTGCCACTGATGTGGGTGTGGCTGAGGTCCACTCACATTGGTGTAAGTCCATCTTGCACTGCGTATGCCATGTTTCAATGCGTTGTGCATGTGATGTTGTTAGCATTGTGTGTGCCATGTAGTTATATTGCATGTTTGTATGTCTGCTTGCATGCTTAGGTCGCATGTGCATTGTTGTGCATTGCCTCGCCTCTTGACCAACCATGATTGAGGTTGGGTCCCTTGTATGTTTTGTGTGCATTGCATTTGACATTGAAATGCACACTTGACTCTTTGGCCATCATGTATCGAAATGCGTGATTGGTGGCCCGAGGGTCGAGGGCCATGCTCCCTTGAGTCCATTACATGATAGGGAGTGTGTCCATGCATACATGTGCTTGAAATCCCATGCCATATGCTGTCTGTCCTCTGTTGCTGTCAAAACTGTCTCCTGCAGGAAATTTCTGCCGGCCGGCATAATACATTGCCGACCGGCCGTTGGTGAATGGCCGGTGACTAAATCAGCAGCCGATGGGAATTATACACTGCCGGTGGGAATTTCCCCCAGCCGGTGGTATTCTGCAATGTGCAAGGAATCTGTCCCAGAATTTTGGCATTTTTCAGAAAAGCAAGGCAGTAAAACAGAGGCAGCAATGGTATGGTGCGGGCTTTCCGGGCGAGACGGATTCGAGCATGCATCATTTGCGCATCCCAAGGCGACGGCTGCGACCGCCTTCCCTTTGCCTTTAATTTGTTAATTAAATAGGAATTCTGTAATAATTAATTAAGTAGTTAGTTATTTATTCGGACTGTAATATTTATTCGGCCCCTCCGAGTGAGGGCGTATTTGTAATAAGTGTGGGTGCATGTGTGCATGTCTTCCAATCCCCACTTCTTTCTCCCTTTTACTTACCTGCTTTGATGGTTAGTATTAGGACATGTTTAATTTAACATACCTTATGCTATGCATGCGTGCATCCATACATTTGTCTTACATGCACCGGGCTCGGTACATCATTCTAACTGCATTTGTATTTCAATCCCAAATTGAATACGTGCATTAATTGGTTGCATTTCACATGCCATGTTTAGGTTAGCCGAGCCTATTCTAATTGCATCTTGCATGTGCTGCATTAGTCAACTTGACATGAACTAGGATCACGCATGTTTGCTAACTAGTTTATTGTTTTGGCACGGAGTACGATGTAAGTATTTATGCTTTAGCATTTCGCATGCGTGTGAATGTTAACCTGATAGCATGCTTACCATGTGGCTAGATGCTTATGTGTTATAAATTGTTTGAATGCCTGTGGGTGAAGGTTGGATTGTTTGAGTTGGAAAAACTCGTTGAAATTCGTATTTTAGCCTACTTGCGAGTAGCAAATTCCAAAGTACTTTTTTTAAGACAAACGGATATGCAATGCTTATTTCCAAATTAGGCAATCTAGTCTATACTTGTTTGCTGCGCGCATAACATAGTAACGCTAGGCTAATAACTGGTTTAAGAACACATAACGTTTTCAAAAACGGATATCATGGTTAGTAGAGGCCGATCTTCGGATCGGGCGAGAGGGGGTGCTCATAGCTGACCTTCCCCAATCGTACCCTAGCTGCCGAGCCGAGGCAACTCTGGTGATGACGGACATGTGGCCTTCGACACCGAGTCAGGGTTTCCTAAATTCCCCATAAAAAAAATATTTAGGTGGCGACTCTGTATCTGGCAAAGCAGTCCATGTTTGGCACTTCTTTTTCAAAAAAATCTATTTTCTCACAAACGATTTGCCAGATTTGGACTCTTTGGTTCAGATTAAGAACCGTGACACAAATCGAGTCCGAACTGTAGCGAGGCCCCCACGCGGGCGCGTCTACAGTTTTTGGCGACTCTGCTGGGGAGGTAGAGAGCTTGACTCGAACTCGTGATATCCTGTTTTGATCTCATTTATGTGTCTCTTTGCATTGCATGTGCATTGGTGCGCCTAGGACACCGTGTTTGCCATCTGCCATTCCTGAACGGTTTGCCGGAGGCTTGTCTTGTCAAGGCATGACCATAAGGCTGACCGGTTATGGGCTCTGACAGTATGGGAACACAAACCCCGGTTTTACCGGGGCACCCTTTTTGACCATTCGACCTAGTGCATATTCGGAATCCATAGTGACCATTCCAAACTAGGACAGGTTGCTCACCCGATGTTAGGTTGTTTGAAACCGCTGTGTGCATAATGAAACCCTAGTTCCTGACAAAATAGGACAGGGAAACCCTACCCCAACATAGGGGTGTTTTGGCTCTCTCTTACTTGCTATGTGCTTTTAGAGTGTATCTCTACAGGAATGCATATACCAGTTTGCAAGTCTGGGCATCAGGCCTGTGGGCATCAGCATCAGTATTTGGGGATTCAGTTTTACCCGAGGGTATCAGTTTACAGGCAGATATTTGGGAAACAGTGATCGGTATTGAGTACATTCATCCTAGTATGCTCAAATTCGTTCCAGTGAAATTAGGCTGAGATGCTCTCTGTTTTCCCTTTTGCTAGGTAGTCCTGGAACCATAGCTTCAGAAGGCTCCGATATCCCCTGAGGTTCATCGGACTTGTGCTGATAGACTTTGTCAGGTCAGAGATTCAGTTCAAGGGTAATCAGGGCCAGAGAAGGCTAGTCAGGCACAGACCACTAGTACAACAGCTACCAGATCAGTGATCTTTGAGCAGTCGGGCTGAGATTTCCGAGCCTATTGCCGACACAGATATACCGATTGCTCAGTTAGATTGGAACAATATGTCGAGTCTGGAAGAGATGGTGCGCCAACTCCAAGATAGTATGAAAGCCATGCAGCAAGACACTATCCGTCAAGCAGAATTCGCCAAGCAACAGGCTGTGGTCACAGTCCAACAGGCAGAGACAATTGCCAGATTGGAGCAGCAAACTGGAGTATCTACTTCGCACCAGGCTCCTCCCCCACCAAGAGTTCCCATACTCGGGGAGGCAACCCACGTCCAGGATGATACGGACATTCCAGTCGGGCCAGCTCCGCCCCCGGTTCTACCCCAGCTATCCAAGACACCCATCAACCTACTGGACTCCCCTTTTGAGTTAGAGATGGATCCAATGGCGCTAAAGATGAGCAAGCTTGAAAGGTTGTTCAAGAAGGCTCAAGGCATGAAATCCATCCCGGACATTGAGGATGGGTATACCGACGCAGCTGTGACACTACTAGACAGATTCAAGATGCCACATATTGACCGTTTTGATGGGTCCGGGGATCCCATGGTGCACTTGCGACTGTTTTTAGACATTCTAAGGCCGATGGGCCTCACCAGATTACAGAAACTATCATTGTTTGGCCGGACCCTGTCTGGGATAGCCGCAATCTGGCATGCGAAATTGGAGAACTCTGTGAAACAGAATTGGGAAGAGATGGCTGAGGCCTTCAGTGATCAATACTCCTACAACACACAGATTGAGGTCACAACTCGTGATCTTGAAGTCACCCGCCAAGAGCCAAAGGAGGGTTTTTCAGAGTTTGTGGCGAGGTGGAGAGCAAAGGCCTCGATGATGGCTACAAGGCCTTCCGACAAAGACCAGATAAGGATGGTTGTGCGCAACCTCCAACCCAAACTGATGCAGAAAATGATCGTGCTCCCCTTCCCTACCTTTTTAGATCTGCATGAGATGGGGGTACAGATCGAGGATGCTATGAAGCAAGGCCTTATTGATCAGGAGAAGGAGCAGCCCAGGAGGGCGTTTACCCGCAGTTCGAATGCGACCACCAGCGATGACGCAGCTGCAAGATCTTTCGAAGTGGGCATGGTCGCCACCACCACACCAAGAGCAGCCACCCCCTTTGTTGGTGCATCCACTTCAAACCCCCGAACTTCAGACTATCTACCCCGAGGCAAGAGGGTTTTCACCCCACTCTATATGTCTTTGTCTAAAGCCCTGGGGGTCCTACTCAGGAAAGGACGTCTGAAACCGTTAGAGCAACGGCCTCTACCCGATCCTCTCCCTCCAAAACATGACCCGACTAAGTACTGTGCTTTCCATCAACAAACCGGTCATGATACCGACAGTTGCGTCCGTCTCCGCCACGAAATACAAAATTTGATTGACAACAAGGTCATCCCCGCACCGGGTCCTGCAAAGTCTATCGGCACTTGATTAGTGAACTTGTGGGGGATAATGTGAATTTGTGATCGGGGGATGAACCACCTACGGGCGGCGTTCATTTTATTCCAAGATGTGGCGTTTGGCACGCACTGTTTTGAGCATTTTGCGAATGCTAGTTTTTGTGTTTTCTGACTTGGGTATTGGGTCAGTCTTCTCAATTTGTATTGAGTCAGTCTTTTCATACTAAGTCAGTCGGGTCTGTCTTGTTGTATCGAGTCAGTCCTGTTTTGTTAGAGTCGGGTGATTCTGGGGGTGTCACCTCGGACATCACTATCTTGTTTTGCGTTTGTCTTTTTGCTTTCTTTTGAGTCTGTTTCTGCCTTGGAGCCAGTTATGCCAACAGATTTGAATGGAACAACAGTGATTTTCACACTCTTGTGTTTGCTTCTGCCGTGTGCCAGTTGTGCCAGAAGTTTGAATGAAATGACAGTGCTCTTCGCCTGCCTTTTCTGTGCCTTTGAAGTCATTATAATTACCTAAGTTTTTCAAAACTTTTTTCAAAACATTGTGATAAAAAACGAAGAGGAAGGAATTCCTTGGGTTTTGCAAAACTTGATCAATTGAAAGAAAGAGAGGCATGTTAAGCCCTTAATGATCGAGATCATGCTTGTTAGTATGAGTACTGAGAAGGATCCTGGCTTGATCCAGATTGGTCCTACACTGTCTTCAGCACGAGCGATTTGTCGCTTTCTTAAAAGATTTCAAAAAATATTTTGCGCGGTCCTGCGAAGACTTGTGTGGGATCGCTCTTGAGATTGTGCAGCTTAGGATCGCTCTTAGCCTCGAGATTCGACCCCTCGCTTTCAAACCATTGAACCTGAGTTCAGAACGTTCAACGGTCAACCACAACGTGAGGCCTGTGTGGCCATTTTAAAGCAACCCTCGAACAAGAGGCACCAAAGTCTGATCAAGAAGATCAGATCAAAGGAAGCTTGTAAAGTTAGATCAGAAGCCCCCCCTCAAACTAGGGGCAAAAATGTCAGATATGCTCGAAGAGCCGAAGATGGATCCTTTAGTAAATCAATACAACAGCCACTCTCCTGGATACGGATGGCTTCAAAACCCTAAAACCATTTGGCATGGACTCTTTACACTTTTACCCTTTAGGAGGCTCGCTGGGCCAAAAACCCGGAAGGGCGACCCAGGCAAAAGTTAAAGCAAGAGAAAAATACAAAAATGCAAAAAAAATGCAAAAGAAAAGAAAAAAAAGAAAGAAAGAAAAAAAATGCAAAAAAAAAAGAAGAGAAAAAGAAATGAAAAAAAAAATTGAAAAGAAAAGAAGAACAAAGCTCGCAAGGTCGAAAACCCGCAACGGGCGTCTTGGCAAAAGTTAGAGCCTAAAAAGGAGAGGATAATACCCAAGTGTACCTTACCCCGAACTACGTGAGGCTTGATTCCCATCTTTGGGATACGTAGGCAACTTCATTCTGAAGTCCAGCCGTAAAATACTTCAAATTCAACTGTGTCCATGTGATGGTTCTAGTAATCTTTGTCTTTTCTATATCCGGGAGTTCGGTTGCAATCATCGCTCTGAGGACTGATTACAATACACTACGGTGCCATTCCGACAAGGGGCAACTTTCCGTTGCCATTCAATGCATCGCGGTGTCATTCAAACAAGGGGCAACTTTTCGTTGCCATTCAATGCGCTGCGGTGCCATTCAAACAAGGGGCAACTTTCCGTTGCCATGCACCTTCCCTCCAACAAGGGGCAATTTTCCCCCAAATCCGAGGTTGTGCGTCTCAAGAGTAGGTTCCGTGCTTGTTAAGCATTGGCCGTTTGCAAGAATAGTTTTTGAGAATTTTTACTGAAGTTGACTAATTTTCTTGACAATTGTTCCATCTTTTCCAAAAACTGGACCATTTCTTAGACCCAAAAAAGGAAAATTTTCAGTGCTCATAGCCTGACTTGCATGATTTCAAATCAAAAATCGAACAAGTGTGTTAATCTAACTCTCATATTGGTCAAAATTGTTTTCGTAGAAAACCAAAAAAAAATGGTCAAAATGATGAACTAGGGGCACAGTTGAGTCAGGTGTTCTGTCTTTCCCCCGTCATCAACTACTCGCTAAGAAGGGCACCCGACCTGCCAAGAAGGGAACAACTGAAGTCAACAGCAAAAGGGCCGAAAAGCTCTCTCATCCTTCAAGCAACGAGGTATCGAGCCAAGTGCGGAGCACGAGTTGGAATGGATCATGATATTCCACTTCCTCATCTGGACAAATCTGATCACGTCCAAACTCCCCAACAGAGCATCGTCAACCGATGTCAGCTGCAAATTTGCTACATGCCCAGTTGTAGCGCAGCCCCTCTATGGGAGAAGCTCACTGTTGTGAACAAGATTGAGAATCTGGTAGAATACCAGCGGCAAGAGCCCACAATTTCCAGTTTATCCATCAACCACCCAGGGGAGGGATTGAAAAATGAGAGATTGAAGAATAGAGAGATGTGCGATGAGAGAAAAAGTAAGAAAAGGGTTTTTTCAGAAAAATAGAGCTTGAGGGCCGAGTGATGTGAGGATCACAAATGAGAGAGGGTGGGAGACAATACCCGGTGAAACAGGCTCCCTGTGCACATCTGTGTGTCGTGTCTTTTGTCTTGTCTCGATTCTTGTCTTGAGTCGTTCCGAGCGTGTCTCGATGTGTTTAGGTTGTTTACCTTTTGTTTTTCGTTGTTGAGTCTTTTTCACTGTGTTCAGTCATAGGCTCAATACCCGGTTAAGAACTCTTTTCTTAATTTCAAAAATAAAATTGTTTTGTGCTTAGAGTGCTGTGCCATTCTTCACGTTTGTGCAAAACAAGATTCGTTCTTTCATAAAATCGCAGGGTTCAACCCAAGTCATGTGAGAACAGTAAAACCAGGACCTATCTGAAGCTACATGGGTTCCGGACTGTAAAGCAAAAGAAAAGAGGGAAAATCGAAGCATCTGAGTGTGTTTCACCTTCAGCAAATTCCGTGATTGTACTCCGGATGTACCTTTTCAGGCCTTGTCACTACTCCGAAGTATGGGTGTGCCCCTACCTCAAGCTCACGATCAGGTCTGCTTCAAGCCAGAATGGCAATCAAAGTGCTCCCTCAGAAAACCAGTCCTTGCCAAGAAAGAAAGGTAGTAACTGCATTTTGGAAGTATAAGCAAGAGTAACCCACTTTCAGCCCAAAATTGTTTCTGCGGAATTTTCAATTCATGTCTTCGATGCGTAGCCCATCGTCAGTCGGCATGCACGAGGTGTATCCTTTTGAAATATATATTGTGACCCTTCTGAGAGGTAAATCGGAGGTTGTGTTTGAATTGGTCTTGTTAAGGCTTGTATTCCTTTATTCGGCATTTTGTTCCAAATATACGTTGTCACGCCCGTTCCACTTGCATTGTGATGCACGTTCCAATTGCATTGTTATGCACCCACTTCACTAGCATTGTTATGCACCTTTTCACTTGCAATTATCATTCTTTCTCCTCGCCTGTGCGATGAGTTAGACCTTCTCTGGTTAAGAGCATTTGGAATACGTTTCAATGCTCACACCAGTCCGAAACACCGGGATACGTCCCTATGTTTCTCCTTTCTTTTGAAACACCGGGATACGTCCCTACGTTTCTCTCTTTTTGAAACACCGGGATACGTCCCTACATTTCTCTCTTTTCGAAACACCGGGATACGTCCCTACGTTTCTCTCTCTTTCCGAAACACCGGGATACGTCCCTATGTTTCTCTCACCATTCTGAAACACCGGGAAACGTCCCTACGTTTCACTCCTCATTTTCCGAGACACTGGGATACGTCCTTATGTTTCTCTCCCTTTTCCGAGACACTGGGATATGTCCTTATGTTTCTCTCCCTTTTCCGAAACACTGGGATACGTCCCTACGTTTCTTTCTCCTTTTCTGAAACACCGGGATACGTCCCTATGTTTCTTCTCCTTTGTCGAACCTTTGGGATACGTCCCTAATCCTTGGGATACGTCTCTAACCTTTGGGATACGTCCCTAACCTTTGGGATACGTCCCTAATCCTTTGGGATACGTCCCTAATCCTTGGGATACGTCCCTAGCCTTTGGGATACGTCCCTAATCCTTGGGATACGTCCCTAATCCTTGGGATACGTCCCTAACCCTTGGGATACGTCCCTAACCTTTGGGATACGTCCCTAATCCTTGGGAGGCGTCCCTAATCCTCGGGATACGTCCCTATGTCTCTCCCTCTTCGGTTAAAAGCGTTCGGAATACGTTCCAAAGCTCACACCATTCTGAAACACCAGGATATGTCCCTATGTTTCTCCCTGTCCCATTTCCCCACACGATTTCAGTGTGTTTGGAATTCATCTTAGGTTGCATTGTCGTGCACACCTCTTCACTTGCGTTGTCACGCACATTCCACTTGCATTGTTTTATCAAACCGGCTTCGCGAAAGCGTATAAGTCCAATTACAAACCGGCTTCGCGTAGCGTATAAGTCCAATTTTCAAGCCGGCTTCGCGTAGCGTATAAGTCCAATTATCAAAATCTTCCTACATATCAAAGGGATACGTAGGCAGCCTGCGGGTACAACCATTCATTCATTTGTATTTTGTTTGTTTGTCCAACTCTTCGGCCATGTCAAAAATGGGTCGTCTCTGGGCTTTGACATTCACTCCCGTCATTCCTATGACTTCCGAGTATTCCTATGACTTCCGAGTTCTGTCAAAGAGGGGCAACTGTAGACACCCCATTTTTGACCGCCCTTAAGACTTGGACGCCACTGATGTTTTACTTGGTGGAGAAAGGTGTGCAGGGCAAATGTTCAGTTTCTTCGGAAAGGAGAGAGGCAAATCCTTCAAAACACTTTGTTTAGGGGTTTGGAGTTGAAGAAGAGAGGAAAGGAGAGGAGAAAATTAGTTTGGGAGAAGTTCGGCATGAATCCGGGTAGAAGCGAGTCGAGCAGCCCTCGCTAAATCAGGCTTATCTGTCTGTACACTTGGAGTTCAGCTATGGGGCCACCACCGTCGGAAAGCTTACTTCCGGGGTTTCATTTTGCACTCAAGAATCTCTTAAAACCAAGTCCGGGTGGGGGAGATATGAGCAGCTGAAGTTGGGCATCTTCCCGGTTGGATTGAATCTGCGCGGCTTCACCAAAATGGGCATAACTTTTTCCACAGGAGGAATTTTAATGCAAGGTTTGCGCCAGTGGAAAGCTAACTTCCGGGGCTTCAATCTGGACACCCACCGGCCATTTTTTGACCTTGGAAACACCTATCGGCAATCTATTTATCCGGCCGGCAATTTATTGTGCCGACCGGCAATTTATTGTGCTGACCGGCCATTTTTGCTGGCCGACGACCTTCCGGAGTATTCTACAGATTGAGTGGATGCTAGCTGTGCCAGCTGGAGGGCACAAACTGGATCCTCCATACGTGTATGGAGGATCTTTGCTTTTAGTTTGAAGCTTCTAAGAGAAGTCTTACTCCCTTGGCTCTATAAAGGAAGCTCTCCTCTTCCTTATACTAGGTTAGAAGAAAACCAACTGGAGCATTACATACAATCCTCCACATATCTCATCCAAGCCTCCAAACCCTAAAATCCTTGCTCCATTTTCACTACACCGTATAGCACCACATCACCACTTCCATTTCCAGCAGCTGGAGGCTGTTCTTCAAAGCCTAAGGAGCCACAAACTCAAGCCAAGAAGTGATCAAAGTTTGGTCTTCAAGGGTGAGTAGCATTCCCTCTCTTTTGAGCTTTTTCTTGTATCATTTCCTAGCCATATTTTCTTACTTTTTTGGGCTCCGACCCTAACTGAAGTTAAGCTCATTTTGAGCCATTTTTCATGTTTCATTAAGGGCCCCCCCTCTTGCACTTGCTTCATTGTCCTTCTTAAATGCCATAATCTTGCATGTATTTTTTGGCCTGTGTATGATCTGTTTTAGAGCCTGATGTAAACTGAAAATAGGCTTATTTTGAGCCCCTCTTCAAAATTGAGGAAGGGCTCAACACTGTTTGGGACCTCCATGTTATACTTGCCTTTATATTCTCTTTTTGGTCCCATTTTTGCATGCCTTGGCAGCCTCTGATGTTTCTGTTTTTGGACTTTGGTCCAAACTAAAAACAGCCATATTTTGCCCCCCTTGTCATGTTTCATTAAGGGTCTTTGGCTATTTGTTGAATATTTTGTGTACTTTGTGTTATAGCCTCTTTTGAGCCTCATCTTGCATGACATTTTGAGTGTATTTATATACTGTTTTTGGGGCTGCCATAAACTGTAAGTAGTCATATTTTTGGCCCCTCTTCAGTGTTGTAGAAGTGTCTTTTTCTGTTTGGGCTTTGTATCTACCACTTACTTCTTTGTCCATCTTTCGGTCCAATTCTTGCATAAGAGCTTAACCATACCTATGTTTGTTTTTGGGGTTTTTACAGTGCTTTAAAATGTCATATTTGGGGCCCCTCTTCAATGTTGTTGAAGGGCCCTAACCTGTTTGGGGTCAGCAGCTGTGAGTTGCTTCATTATCTCACACTTAGGGCCATTTTTGCATGCTAGTTTTGCCCTATTTGTGTTTGCTGTTTGACCATGCTTTGAACTATAAAAATGCTTATTTTGGGGCTGCCTTGCTTCTGTCTTTTCATTCCATGTACCAATTATGCATGCTTTGTGTAGCTGTAAGCCATTTCATGTACCCAGTTTTGCACTTCGGGAGAAATTCCATGCATTGGGTGTCATTTCGCCTTGTTTCGGGGCTGTTTTGCCCCTCATTTTGCTACTGATTTTTTTTGCATGTTTGCACATCATATTCCATGTCTTGCCATGCTTTGGTAGAGTGGCATTCGTGCCTTAGGTTCGGTCCTCGGTTTGCGTGCATATCTGCACGCATTTCGAGTGTCTCATTTTCATCTCATTGCCACTGATGTGGGTGTGGCTGAGGTCCACTCACATTGGTGTAAGTCCATCTTGCACTGCGTATGCCATATTTCAATGCGTTGTGCATGTGATGTTGTTAGCATTGTGTGTGCCATGTAGTTATATTGCATGTTTGTATGTCTGCTTGCATGCTTAGGTCGCATGTGTATTGTTGTGCATTGCCTCGCCTCTTGACCAACCATGATTGAGGTTGGGTCCCTTGTATGTTTTGTGTGCATTGCATTTGACATTGAAATGCACACTTGACTCTTTGGCCATCATGTATCGAAATGCGTGATTGGTGGCCCGAGGGTCTAGGGCCATGCTCCCTTGAGTCCATTACATGATAGGGAGTGTGTCCATGCATACATGTGCTTGAAATCCCATGCCATATGCTGTCTGTCCTCTGTTGCTGTCAAAACTGTCTCCTGCAGGAAATTTCTGCCGGCCGGCATAATACATTGCCGACCGGCCGTTGGTGAATGGCCGGTGACTAAATCAGCAGCCGATGGGAATTATACACTGCCGGTGGGAATTTCCCCCAGCCGGTGGTATTCTGCAGTGTGCAAGGAATCTGTCCCAGAATTTTGGCATTTTTCAGAAAAGCAAGGCAGTAAAACAGAGGCAGCAATGGTATGGTGCGGGCTTTCCGGGCGAGACAGATTCGAGCATGCATCATTCGCGCATCCCAAGGCGATGGTTGCGACCGCCTTCCCTTTGCCTTTAATTTGTTAATTAAATAGGAATTCTGTAATAATTAATTAAGTAGTTAGTTATTTATTTGGACTGTAATATTTATTCGACCCCTCCGAGTGAGGGCGTATTTGTAATAAGTGTGGGTGCGTGTGTGCATGTCTTCCAATCCCCACTTCTTTCTCCCTTTTACTTACCTGCTTTGATGGTTAGTATTAGGACATGTTTAATTTAGCATACCTTATGCTATGCATGCGTGCATCCATACATTTGTCTTACATGCACCGGGCTCGGTACATCATTCTAACTGCATTTGTATTTCAATCCCAAATTGAATACGTGCATTAATTGGTTGCATTTCACATGCCATGTTTAGGTTAGCCGGGCCTACTCTAATTGCATCTTGCATGTGCTGCATTAGTCAACTTGACATGAACTAGGATCACGCATGTTTGCTAACTAGTTTATTGTTTTGGCACGGAGTACGATGTAAGTATTTATGCTTTAGCATCTCGCATGCGTGTGAATGTTAACCTGATAGCATGCTTACCATGTGGCTAGATGCTTATGTGTTATAAATTGTTTGAATGCCTGTGGGTGAAGGTTGGATTGTTTGAGTTGGAAAAGCTCGTTGAAATTCGTATTTTAGCCTACTTGCGAGTAACAAATTCCAAAGTACTTTTTTTAAGACAAACGGATATGCAATGCTTATTTCCAAATTAGGCAATCTAGTCTATACTTGTTTGCTGCGCGCATAACATAGTAACGCTAGGCTAATAACTGGTTTAAGAACACATAACGTTTTCAAAAACGGATATCATGGTTAGTAGAGGCCGATCTTCGGATCGGGCGAGAGGGGGTGCTCATAGCTGACCTTCCCCAATCGTACCCTAGCTGCCGAGCCGAGGCAACTCTGGTGATGACGGACATGTGGCCTTCGGCACCGAGTCAGGGTTTCCTAAATTCCCCATAAAAAAAATATTTAGGTGGCGACTCTGTATCTGGCAAAGCAGTCCATGTTTGGCACTTCTTTTCAAAAAAATCTGTTTTCTCACAAACGATTTGCCAGATTTGGACTCTTTGGTTCAGATTAAGAACCATGACACAAATCGAGTCCGAACTGTAGCGAGGCCCCCACGCGGGCGCGTCTACAGCAGGCTGTATATCATATGGATCATGCCAAGTGGAGGTAAATCTTGTCTTAAGGCTAGTGCCTTGGTCGGATTGCCTTTTCTTACGTACTGTTGCAGCCGGCCATCTTGCACCAGTTCCTCCAGATGATCCTTTAATGCGTAGCAACTTTCAGTTTCGTGGCCGTGATCTTTGTGATACTCGCAGCGCTTATCCCGCCTTCGCGTGTCAGGAGGGCCTACCATCTTCGACGACCATTTGAAGAACGGGAGATGTTTGATTTTGGACATTACCGCATTGATCGGCTCTGTCAATTCTGTATATTTTTTATCGGTACGTCTCGTTCACCTGCAGTTGTTTATTCATTCGGTGAGAGCATTGGTCGCTCGATCGGCAAGAATCCCGCCTTTTATCTCGTTTACCCCGCTGCCGTGGTTTTGGGCTTCGAGGCGGTACAGAACTTATTGGCTGAGCAATTTCAGGGGAGGCTGTTTTCTTGGATACGTGTTCGGCTTTAACCCGCAAGGCATCGTCCTCTACCTTGCAGTATTCTTCAACTTTCTTCATCAACCCCCAGACCGTTTTAGGGGGTCTTCTGGTCAAGGAACTGCGGAGGGCACTGTCTGGTTGCAGTTTTGAAGGCAGTGATGGCCATGGAGTCATTGCAGGCGTCGTCAACAAGATTAAAGCATTCCCAATAGCGCGCCGAATACGCTCTCAGTGTTTCTTCAGGTTGAATTTGCATCGACCAGAGAGAATCTACTTGTTTCGGCTGGACCTCGTTGGTGATAAATCTGGCCCTAAAGGACTTCTG
Source organism: Camellia sinensis (assembly GCF_055761805.1). Classification (NCBI taxonomy): domain Eukaryota; kingdom Viridiplantae; phylum Streptophyta; class Magnoliopsida; order Ericales; family Theaceae; genus Camellia; species Camellia sinensis. The sequence continues at coordinate 120,675,507 of NC_138974.1, forward strand.
TAATTGATGGAAACTTTTGACCGAAGCCGGCTCCAGTTTGTAATACCACTTGACTGCCAAAGATCCCAAGCTGCTGGGGAATATTCGGCACATAAGGGCCTCATTGTCTGCATGCAATGTCATGGCTTGCTTGTAGTGACGGATGTGATTGGTAGGGTCTGATTTTCCATCGTAAAGGGTAAATGACGGAGCTTTGAACTTCTTGGGTAGGATTGCCCTTGCAATCCATCAGACAAAGGGATCGTGCCGATCTTCTTCGTCCGAACTATTTCTCCTGCGCTTATTCCTTGTTCGTAGACTTTTTTCGGAGGAGCTGGAGGTTTCAGATCGTCCCTTCTTGTCAGGCTCCGTGGATAATGAGTTGGAGTCACTATCGATGTCCCTTGGTCGGGCTCGAGGTCGTTGTTCACCTGCCCTTGGAAGTCGTTCGGGATCTTGGCGCGCGGCTTCTCTGGATTTCGCTACTCCCAAGGCCAAATCTTGACGGAGACGTTCATTTTCAGCGATCATATTCTCCAGCCTTTATTCGTTCTGCTTTGCTTGTTCCATAATTGCTTGCATTGTCTCTTGCACTGAAGTCGTTGGTGAGTCGAAGTTCAAAGTGCGCCTTGCAGCGATGGTTTCCTTTCCGAGCATATTTGCTGGAGTAAGATCATCCCTCTGTGTAATCTCGTCAGTGGGAGACGTTAAGATCCTCAGATAGTCATTTGAAAAGCAATAAACACTCCGGTCGGGGGTGCCGGAATTAGCACTCCGACGAGCAAGTTAGTTTCTGCACTTGAGATAGCTTGTATTCTAAGTTACGCGAAATGAATTTCACCTACCTTTCCAAGTCCATAACTCCTGCATTTATACTCATCTTTTCTAATCCTCGGGAGCAGGGCATACTTTCTAATCATTGTCCTTTCTTTTATTCGGCTCCAGGGGTCTACGCTTATTCGGCTCAAATGTTGCATTCGGCATCCTATTCGCACGGGATGTAGCCGTATAATACCTGTCTTCTAAAGTACGCACCTTCTGACTTTATCAGATATTCGGCTCCCATAGTATGAAGTTGAATGCACATGTTTTGGGACTATGTAAAGAATTCAAAATGATTTTTGAAAAGGGACCATGAAATTGAGCAATTGGCCTCATATTGTTGTTGTCCTCATGTTATGTAATGTGTTTCCATGTTTTTGTGTCCAAAACATGAGCTTTGAACCTTTAAACATTGGGTTTGAACTCCAAAAACAATTCTGGAAATTTCAGAATTCGGCATGTCCACTCGAGCGTGGGAACCGCCTCTCGAGCGTGAAATGCTAACTCCCAGAACTTTTGCAGACATTGATGTCCGCTCGAGCGGGGAGATTCACGCTCGAGCGCCAAGCCACGAAGTTTGACTTTCAACTCGAGCGTCCACAGTCATGCTTGAGGGTAAAAATAAGGCAACCAGTACTTTTGCAGACCAAAGGGGTCCGCTCGAGCGTTAATAGCTACACTCGAGCGGGGAGCCCTGTTTCAGAAATTTTGTAAAGATGTTTTGTGTTTTATTTTCTGTTCTCTTTCATTTCTAAGTACTCTTAGGCATATATTAAGCATTGTAAATGAGTTAAAAGAATAAGAGAGAAGCCTAAGAGGGATGCATGAATTAAGAACGGATTGAATCATTCGTGACCCATTATGTTCATGAAATGTGTAGGGTCAAGCACCAGAGCAAATCCACCGGTAGATCACTGTGAGTATTATCTTAGTAAAGATGTTTTGAAGTTTGTTATTTGTCTTATTGCTTATTCCTTTATAAGTCTCATAAGCTTGTTAATTTGAATTGTGGACAAATATCTGTTATGCTGTAAGATTGGGCCCGAGGCCGTTGGATACGACTGATTGGGCCAAAGGTCGTCGAATATGAATGAAATGGGCCAAAGGCCGTTTGACATGAATGATTGGGCCAGAGGCCGTTAGACAGAAATGATTGGGCCGAAGGTCGTTTGACTGGGTATTTGAGCCTAAGACTGAACACAGCGCACCACGACTCAACAAAGGAAAACAAAAGGTGAACAACCTAAACACATCGAGAAACACTTGAAATGACTCACAACAAGAATCGAGACAAACAAAACAACGGACACGACACTCAGACGTGTTCCAAAGACAAGGGACCTCTCAGATCACGAGGAGCCAGTTTCTCCGGGTATTGTTTCCTATCCTTTCTCATTTGTGATCCTCACATCACTCGACCCTCAGGCTCGATTTTTCTCTCAAAAGCCCTTTCCTCACTTTTCTCTCAGCGCACATCTCTCTATTCTTCAATCTCTCATTTTTTATCCCTCCCCTGGGTGGTCGATGGATAAGCAAGAAGTTACGGGCTCTTACCCCTAGCATTCTGCTAGATTCTCATTCTTCTGCGCACAGCTAGTGAATTTCTCCCATAGAGGGGTTGTGGTGTGACTGGGTGTGCAGCAGATCTACAATGGACATCGATTGACAATGCTCTACTGGGGAGTTTGGGCGTGATCAAACATGTCCTGATGAGGGAGTGGAATATCATGATTCATTCCAATCCATGCTTCGCACTTGGCCCAAAATCTCGCTGCTTGGAGGATGTGAGAGCTTTCTGCCCTTTCCTGTTTGCTTCAGTTGTGCCATTTTCTGGCAGGTAGAGTGCACTTCTTGGCAAGTAGAGTGCCCTTTCTGGCAAGTATGGTGCCCTTTCCGGCAAGTATGTTGACAATGGGGAAAAGACAGAACACCTGACTCAACTGTGCCCCTAGTTCATCATTTTGACCAATTTTTTGTTTTGGTTTTCTACTAAAACAATTTTCACCAACATGAGAGTTAGATTAACATGCTTGTTCGATTTTCCGATTTAAAATCATCCAAGTCAGGCTATGAGCACTGAAAATTTTCCTTTCTGGGTCCAAGATATGGTCCAGTTTTTGGAAAAATGAAATAATTTTTGAGAAAATTAGTCAACTTCATTAAAAATTCTCAAAAACTATTTTTGCAAATGGCCACTGCTCGACCAACACGGAACTTACTCTTAAGGTGCACAACCTCAGATCCAAAACATTGGAAAATTGCTCCTTGTCTGAACGGCACTACATAGCAACTGAAAGTTACCCCTAGTCTGAATAGCACCGCAGCACTACACGGCAACGAAAAGTTGCCCCTTGTCTGAATAGCGCCGCAGCACGTGGCAACCAATCCTCACAGTGACAATTACAACCAAATTCTCGGATACAGAGAAGACAAAGATGACCAGAACCATCACATGGACACAGTCAAATTGGAAGTGTTTGTGGCTGGACTTCAGAATGAAGTTGCCTACATATCCCAAACATGGGAATCAAGCCTTACGTAGTTCGAGGTTAAGGTACACTCGGGTATTAACCTCTCATTTTGCACTCTAACTTTTGCCCTTCTGGGTTTTCAACCTTGCGAGCTATATTTTTCTTTTCTTTTCAATTCTTTTCATTTCTTCTCTTTTTCATCTTTTCTTCTTTTTTCATTCTTTGCATTTTTCTCTCTTTTTTTTTGTTCTTTTTGTTCTGTTTTCTTGCTCTAACTTTTGCCTGGGTCGCCCTTTCGGGTTTTCGGCCCAGTGAGCCTCTCAAGGGTAAAAGTGTAGCTTTGTCCATGTCAAATGGTTTTGAGATCCTGAAGTCATCTGAATCCAGGAGAATGGCTGATATTCACTGATGATGTAGGAGTCCATCCAATGGGGGGCTGAATTTGCCCCTAGTGTTGTAGATAGGAACTCAGTTGTCCTTCAGCACAAACTTTCTTCTTTCCCCCTTCTAGGATTTGGCATTCTTGCCAGTCTTCCCTGGTTTGTAGAAAAGACTCATCTTTGACTCTTCAAGTGCATCTGACATTTTTGCCCCTAGTTCAAAGGCAGCTTTTGATCTAGCTCCGTAAGCTTCCTTTGATCACATCTGATATTCTCGCCCTTAGTTCATGGGTTGCTTCTGATCCGGCCACACAGGCCTTACATTGTGGTTGACTGTTGAACATTCTAAATTAAGGTTCAAGGTTTGAAAGCAAAGAGGTTGAGTCTCGAGGTTGAGAGCGATCCTAAGCTGCACAATCTCAAGAGCGATTCCACACAGGTCTTCGTAGAACCACACAAAACATTTTTTGAAATCTTTTAAGAAAGCGACTAATCACTCGCGTTGAAGACAATGCAGAACCAATCTAGATCAAGCCAGGATCCTTCCCAGTGCTCACATTAACAAACATGATCTCAATCATTAAGGGCTTAGCATGCCTCTCTTTTCTCTCAATTGATCAAATTTTACAAAACCCGAGGAATTCCTCCCCCTTTGTTTTTACCACAGTGTTTAAAAAGTTTTGAAAAACTTAGGTTAAATACAATGATTTAAAAGCACAGAAGAAGTAGGTGAAATACATCACTGTTTCATTCAAATTTTTGGCACAACCGACAAGAGGCGGAAGTAAGTACAAAAGCACGACAGCCACAGCTGTTTCAGTCGGATCTGTTGGCACGACTAGCTCCATGGCAGAAAGAGGCTCAAAAGAAAGCAAAAAAGACAAACACAAAATAAGCAAGTGATGCCCGAGGTAACAACCCCAGAATTACTTGACTCTATACAACAGGACTGACTCGATACAACAAGACAGACTTTTAATCAAAAAGACTGACTCAAAACAAAGAGACAGACTCAAAACAACACCACAAAACTAACTCAACACCCAAATCAGAAAGTACAAAACTAGCGTTCGCAAATGCTCAAAAAAGTGCGTGCCATATGCCACATCTGAAGTAAACTGAGCACCGCTCGCAGGTGGTTCATCCCCTGATCATACTTGTATTATCCTCGAAATCCACCAATCCAGTGCTGACAGACTTTGCTGAGCTCGGCGGGAGGATGGCTTCATTGTCAATCAAATCTTGCACTTCGTGGCGAAGACGGAAGCAGTTGTCGGTGCTGTGACCGGTTTACTGGTGGTACGTGCAGTACTGAGTAGCATCATGTGAGAGAGGGAGGTTACTTGGGAGAGGTCGAGGCTCGAGGGGTTTAAGATGCCCCTTTTCAGCCAGGATTTAAAGTGCCTTAGACAAAGGCATTAAAGGGCATGAAAAACTCTGCGCCCTCGGGGCAGATACTTCGAAGTCTGTGGACCTTTGCTGGACGCACTAGCAAAAGGATCAACAGGTGCTGCCTTGGCTCTCTGGTCTTTTCCGGGCGTAGGGTTAGGATTGGCAGGAACAGTTCCGGTGCGACGGTCCTTATCCCGATTTTCCCTCTGGCTTGAACTATTCTCGGTTTGAGTGGGGAAGATGTCATCCACAGTCTTAGCCAAAACCGCGAGTACTTGTTACTTATTCAACCCCTCGGCTTTTAGAGCCTCAACAGCTTGCTGGAGTTGTGCATGGGGATCTGCGTCCATCTTCATCTTGTTCTTTCCACTAGCCCCAGCTTGGTGGGAGGTTTGGGTTGTTGCCTCAGTGCGAAGCCCCGTTGTCGTTGATACGTGATTGCCGGGGTTTGAGACAGCTTTAGGTTGGCTGAGCTCAATTATAATTCGCCCCAGTAGTGGGGGCTTCTGCGGCATGAAGTTCTCGGCATACGATGTGGTTGGTGGTGAAGCCGACATTCCGTAGGCGAGGTCAGCCACAGACCTCTGGGGGTCGCCAATCATTCCTATCAACTCAAATGTGGTGGGCTCACGAGCTTAAAACAACAGGGGCTCCCAGATCGGGTGCGCAGCAGGTGACCTGGGTGGACGTTGCATTTCGACATCAGTCTCATTCTGCATGGTGGTTTCTTAGTTTAGTGCTGCTTCCATGACCACAATCTCTTCTGAATTTTGTGTCACCACAAGTTTGCTGAACTGTACGAAGGTGATGTGACCGGCGACTGACAGATCTGATGAACCGGTGAGCCTTGACTGGCCTTTTTTCTGCCTTGCCTCAACAAAGGAGAACACTGGCTGCTCTGGACTGAATCTCTGAACCTTGAAAGAGAAAATAGGCAGCATCTCAGCCCAATTTTACCAGAACAGGATATAACCATAACTGTATTCGATCACTGATCACTGTTCCCCAAATCACTGCCCCAAAACTAAATCTGATACCCACAGATATAACTGATTCTCAAAACACTGATACCCGCAGATATAACTGATTCTCAAAAACACTGGTACTGACGCCAGTAGGCCTGATACCCAGACTTGCAAACTGATATGCGCCTTCCTGTAGAGGCACACTCTAAAAGCACATAAGCAAGCAAATGAGAGCCAAAACACCCCTATGTTGGGGTAGGGTTTCCCTGTCCTGTTTTGTCAGGAGCTAGGGTTTCACTATGCACACAGCGGTTTCAAACAACCTACAATCGGGTAAGCAACATGTCCTAGCTTGGAATGGTCACTATGGATTCTGAATATGCACTAGGTCGAATGGTCAAAGAGGGTGCCCCGGTGAAAACCGGGGTTTGTGTTTCCATCGTGACAGAGCCCGTAACCGGTCAGCCTTATGGCACGCTTCTCAAAGCGAGCCTCCGGCAAACCGTTCAGGAATAGCAACTGGCAAACACGGTGTCCTAGGCGCACCAATGCAAATGCAATGCAAAGCGACACATAAGTGTAGTCAAAACAAGATATCATGAGTTCGAGTCAAGTTCTCTAAACTCCCCAGCAGAGTCGCCAGAAACTATAGACGTTCCCGAACATCCCGGGAGAAGATCCCGTTTTGTTCATTGGGCTTACTACAGTTTGGACTCAATGTCACGATTCTGAATCTAGTCCCGCAAAAGTGCAATGCAAGACCGATAAATCACCAAAGAGTCCAAATTCGGCAAATCGTTTTGGAAAACAGATTTGTAGAAAAGAAGTGCCAAACATAGATTGCTTTGCCAGATACAAAGTCGCCACCTAAATATTTTATTTTTGGGGAATGTAGAAAACCCTGACTCGTTGCCCAAGGCCACGTGTCCGTCATCACCAAAGTTGCCTCGGCTCGGGAACTTGGGTATGATTGGGGAAGGTCATCTATGAGCACCTCCGCTTGCCCAATCAAAGATTGGCCACTACTAAACATGATATCTTGTTTTTGAAAACGCATGCGTTCTTATTCCGATTAATTAGCTAATCTTTACTATGTGATGCGCGCAACACACAAGTATAGACTAGATCGCCTAATTTGGAACAAAGCATCGCATATCCGTTTGTTTGGAAAAAGGTTTGAAGTTTGCTACTCGCAAGTAGGCTAAAACACGGATTCTAATGAATTGTTCCAATTCAAGCAATCCAACCTTCACCCACGGGCATTCAGGCAGTTATATCACATAAGCACTTAGTCTTATGGCAAGCGTGCTGTCATGACAGTCATTCACACACATGCAAGGATGCTAAAGCATAACCACTTACCGGGTACTCCGAGCCAAAACAAGGAACATGTTAGTAATCAATGTATGATCTAAGTCCATGTTAAGATGGCTAATGCAACACATACGAAATGCAACTAGAATAGGCTCGGCTAATCTAAGATGGCATATGATATGCGGCAATTTGATACACGTATTCAAGTTGGAATTGAAATACTATGAAGTTAGCATGATGCGCTGAGCCCGGTGCATGCAAGACAAATGAATGGATGCAAACATGCAAGCATAAGTATGCTAATTGAAACATGCCCTAAACTAACCATCATAAGCTAGTAAATAAAAGGGAGAAAGAAGTGGGGGGTTGGAAGACACACACCACACACACGCACACTTATTACAATAGTTGGCCCTCTCGGAGGAGGGTCCGAAAGAATAATACAAACCGAATAAATAATCAACTATGCTAGCTAATTAAATATTACAAAACCCTAATTAATTAACAAATTAACTACAAAAGAAGGTGACCGCAGCCCTGCCTTGGAATGATTGGATGATGCATGCTTGATCGCCTTGCTCGGAAACTCGTTGCCATGCCATTGCTGCCTTTGTTTGCACTGTTCTGCATCTCTGAGAACTGTGCAAGTCCCATGGCTGCTTCTGAAACACTCCCTGATCACTGTGGGATGTCACCGGCCAGGAGAAAATACCACCGGCCATGGAAATATGGTCATTGACCAAAAGTGGGGCCATCGGCTGGATTTTGGTAGTCGGCCGGCACTGAAAGTGGCCGACCGGCCATTTTTTTCTCCAGAACACTGGTTTTGCTGCAGCAGAGGACAGACAGTGCATGGCAAGGTGTTTGCAGAACAATGTGTGCACGACCACCCTTCCTATCATACTATGACCTCAAGGGAGTATGGCTCTCGACCCTCGGGCCACCAATCGCGCATTTCGATGCATGATGGCCAAAGGTGTCAAAGGTGCATATCAATATGGAATGAATACAACAAACAAATGAATGCTACACACTCTATCATGTTGAGTCAAGAGTGTCAGCGACAGAGGGTTGAGGCACGTTTCGTCACTTTAAGTACGAAACGTCCCTTGGTCCTCATGTTTGGTTTGACACTCCAAACCAAACACAATGTAATGCAATGCAACATGGAAAAGCTATGCAATGCAACATGAGCATGCCAAATGCAATATGCCTCAAACATGCACACATGGTCAAGGTAACAAGCATGCCAAATGCAATGCAACCTAAGTAAGCATGTGACAAAATGCAAGCTAGCAAGCATGCAAAATGCAACGTGTCAAGCATGCAACAACATGCAAAGATCATGCAAGATGGACTTAAACCGTAATGGGAGGCCTCAGCCACGCCTAAAACAGTAGCCAAAATGATGCAACAAAGGCATAAAACACACATACAAGCATGCATGCACAATGGCCTATCACCTAAGACATAAAAGAGGAGCTCTTGAGCACACTTAAAAGAGACAAACATGGGCATTTCATAAACATGCTGAGCTCTGGAAATATGCTAAGAGGAGTGCCAAACCAAATACACAAGTGAAGTATAGCATGCAAAGGAGCCCAAAAACTTGAGGCTAGCCAAGGGGTTCACACCAAGGCCAAATCAACCAAGCCTCAAAGGGCCAAGATGAACCAAAATAATCCCAAGGTAGACCAAAACAAGGCTAGAACATGCATGGAATAAGGTCAAAACATGCTAAAAAGATGAGCACAAAATATGGGGCATACAAGGCTACAATGGGAGCATTACACTACACCTATCGCAACCAAGCATGGCATGAATTAAGCAAACAAAAACAGAGCTATGGCATGTTAAAGTCAACCCAAAAACCCACTTAGATGGCATCTAAATGACCTAAACATGGAGGCATGCACAATGGCTTAAACATGGAGCATAAGACATCCACTCTTCAAAGCATGGAAAGGATGGCAAATGCGAGCATACAAGCATGGAACATGGACTGAAATAGCATGATAAGTGGTTCCAAACCACTGAAATAAGCCAAGTAAAGCATGCTCATGACTCCCACACCTAAAGCTAACAAGCTAAAATGCATGGTGGCTACACAAAGCAAGTCATGGACGACCAAAATAACCAAAATCAGAGCTTTAGCATGTTAAAACAAGGCTAGAAGCTTCATGGAGTTGAGCCAAAATCATGCTAGAGGGATATGTTACAACATGGTGCATGTCAAGGCAAATCAAAGGATTACAAAGCAAGTATATGAAGCATGCAAAGAGCCAACGAACCAACATGAAATAGAGGTATAATATGCTAAACTAACACCAAATACCCACTGAAATGAAGCTAAAACACACTAAGCCAATATGTTACCTTTACAAGCCAACAATGCAAACAAATGAGACATATAGGGAGAGGGGTGTTCCTCCCCCATGCAAGACTTCAAGACCACTTCTCCACCACTGAAAATCCTCTGGATTTTAGTGGTGAGAAGGTCAAAACACAAAGGTACCAAAACCCAAAAAGAAAAGGCACAAAAAGAGGCCAAATATGGCCTAAGAGGGAGTAGACAGCCCCAAGCACAAAAGTGACCTTAATGAAACATCTTAAGCATGAAAAATAGGAACTTTTATCAGTTATATACTAAGCTTAAAGCAACATGCAAGATAGGCTAAAAGCTTAAGCAAAAATGGAGAATAAAAGGGTAAGTTCTCACCCTTGAAGAACACTTCAAGAACACTAACTCCAACACCTCCTTCTGATCAAAACTAACTCAAAAACTTTGAAATCAACCCCTCAACACCTCAATAACCGAAGTATGGTGTAACACTAGGTGCCTTAGTGCAAAAATAAGAACAAAAACACACTTTTGAACACTATTACACACACAACTAGAGAGAGAGAGAGATATATAGAGAGAGAGTGATATATGAGTTGTATCTCAAAGTTGTTCAACCTCTGGAAAGGGAGGGGAGGCCCTCCTCTTATAGGCAAGGCCAATCCAAGCTTCCAAGGGAAGCTAAGTCAAGGAAGAAATTCCCTCCATGCACGTGCATGGAGGGGGTGTAAAGTGGATGCCAGCTGTGACAGCTGGCATAAAATATCTGCCAAAAGCAGATAGAAAGGGGTCGACCAGCAAAAATGGCCGATTGACCAACAAAGGTGGCCGGCCGACCACCAACAGTGCCGACCGGCCAAACCTTTGGCCGATAGCAAGAAAACAGGGCCGGTGGCCTCAAGCCATGGCCGGTGAGGTATGGGGATGGCCAACAAGCCATTCCCTGCCCTCAGAAGCAAAAACACAAGTGTTTGGTGCACAACCACACACAAAACAAACAAGTCGGGGGGTCGTAAGGCAAGGCGCGTGACTGAAACCTCCGAGAACTCAAGACGAACACGAACATGGATGATCACCGAGTGTTCAAATGGTGATGTCCAAGTCTTGAGGATGGTCAAAAATGGGGTGTCTACACCCAGCGTTTCTAGAGCTGGTAAATGTGGAAAACGGATGGTTTTGGTGTCCGCGTCCCCGCCATTTACGGAGCCGGCAAATGTGGAAGGTTGTGATGTTTTTGGTGCCCATCACCCCTCCGTTTCTAGAGTCGGCAAATGTGGGATTATTTTCTATATATGACTATAATAATCTATGTATGCTTGATTTTGGGTTCTTACCTGTGGATGTCATGGCTAAGTTACCATATGTGAAGAATGTGGGAAAGATGAGATATGTATAATACATTGCATCATAACAATAGCGTACTCCGACATTGTTTTACCTTCTTTTCATACATTCCCATGAACGGCATTGCATGATGCATAAGTTTTTCAAATGATTATATAATTTGTTAAATGCATCACCTACTGAGCTTATGCTCACCCTAAAAACTAACAATTTTCAGGAATTGAGGACGAGACACCTCTCAAGCGATGATGCCAATAGAGCTAGCATGTTTTGTTGAAGTTTTCTTGGGGACGTGGTGATGATGATTATATTATTTTGAAATTGATTTTTTGACCTAACTTTGGGTAGAGCATTGTGATAAGAAAGATGTCCTTTGGATTACTAGTGTTAACTCCTTACCTCTTTTCTTTGAACCGTTTTTAATGTTTTGAAGATTGTAATGGAACAATTATGTAAACTTTCATTTGGGAATAATTCAAAAGGAAAGAAAGCTATGAGTAAATCGTTTATTGTTTTATTTTGCTTGGATCTTGAATGTTGATAATACTTGGAAGTGCAATTGTATGAAACAGGTCTTTTAGGGTGTCACAATTTAGTAATTTTATAAAAAGCTATATTTAAATGTGAAACGTTTTAAATGTGTGTAGATTAAGTAGATATAAAATCAGAAAATAAGTGTTAAAATTTTTAAAACATTCATAAAAAATAAAAAATATGGAGTGAAACTTTGCCCTATAAATTAGATCAGATACATCTAAAAACTAAATTTATATTAGGTATATAACAAAAAGTAAACAAATTTGACTACAATATTGCCAAAAATATTTTTTGACTACAAGATAAAAAAATACAAGACCCAAAAAAACTCAAAAATTAGTTTTGAAAACTCATAACCAAACAAGTTTTGAATTTTCAAAACTCTTTTCACAAAATTATCTTTCAAAACTAAACCAAACGTAGTCATAAAAGCTAATGTGGTATGTTGGAGAAGTTATTGGTTAGTGTTGGGGTACTGCCACGTATTATCCCAAAGGAATTGTGATTGGTAAAAGAGGTAGACGCCAACGAATTTGTGTTGGGTGATTGGGAAACATGAGAAAGCATGGTAAATTGTGATTGGTGAAGGATATGACTATGTGTCGCCCTGGATCAACCAATAATTTTTTGGTATGTTGGGCTTTTAAGTCCCAAAACTCCACACAATCTTGGATGCCCAACCTTTTAGACTGCCTAATAAATAAAATAAATTACACTCATTTTCCTTAAAGTTTAAAAAACAAGGTAAATTTTACTTTACTTCCCTGTGACTTAGGTCATGTGTGATTTATCCCGTAATGTTTGGAAATGATCACATAACTTCTCTTGTATTTGTGAACTGAAGTGCACCATTAGACCTGTTAACGATTTAATTAAAAAGACTAAAATACCCCTATATTTTCGTCACTTGTTTAGAAGACAAAGTGCATTTTAACCCCCTATGTTTTATTCCATGTGTGATTTACCTCATTGAAATTGGAAAATAAGCATATAACCCCCTTATGTTTGCCATGTATTTCACACTTGCTATTAAGTTGGACAGAATATTTAATGATGCATTTCAGTCCACAAACATTGTGAGGGTTATATGGTCTTTTTCAAACGTTAGGGAGTAAACTGCATATGACTTAGACCACAAGAAGTAAAGTGAAGTTTGTCCTAAAAAAAATACAATTAATTATAGGAAAATCCTTCATAAATCCATATTCCCACCCCTATAACAAAAATTCCATTAACAGATTTTGTTACATAAATATCACTTACTTGTTGAAACTTTTATATTTAACCTCTCTGTTCAAATTTTTATTTTATTTGCTCATTTTTTTGAATCTATCTGTTTAAATTTTATCAATCAGTCAAAATTATTTTAATATTTTTTATCCATCTATTTAAATTATTTTAATATTTTTAATTAATCTGTTGAACCTATCTATTCAAAATTTTATTTTATGTATTCGCTTTTTTGAACTTATCTATTCAAGTTATTTTAACCTATTTGTTAAAATTTTTATTTTATATATTGGATTTGTTTTGAACCTATCTATCCAAATCATTTTAACCTATCTGTCATAATATTTTTCTTTTCTTTATCTGTACTTGCATTTTTTAATATGTACAAATTCAATCTATTGTGTACAAATAGACTCACTTTTTCTCTATATCTCTATTCACAAACCCATTTATTGATTTTTTTTGTCTGTGTATAATTTTTTTTCCCCATATAGATAGAGAAAGAAACAAGATAAAGAGAGAAGATGAGGGATGAGGATGAGGATGAGGAGGAGGAGGAGGAGGATGAGGAGAATGATGAAGAAGAAGAGAAGGCATTAAAGAAAGAAGAGGATATATGGAATCAAAAGAAGAAAGCCCTAATTGAGGAAGTGTCCAAGAAGCTCATCAATTGCAATTTCTTATTTCTTATTCTTCTTTTCTTGTAGAGAAGACCCATCATCCACGATTCAAGTTCGCTTCTACACTAAGACCCTACTCCGATCTAATTCCCTCTCCAAAATCATGACAAACTTGATCTCCTCATATTTTGATTCTTTCATAGTTTTCTTTGGTATTTTCAGCAAAATTTAAAGCAAAAACAATGATGGGGTATGAAAACGAAAAAACCTACCTCCACCGGAATAGATAGAGAGTCTCATTCTCAATGAACCATCAACTACTACCGTTGCCACTGGCAACAGAGTTTCTGTAGGAACCCACATTTTACGTCTTAATCATGTTCATGAGCATCTGTATGATTATGGCTTGTTAAGCTTGCATGTGTATGTTTGTGACTCGTTCTGCTCAAGTGAGTGAGATCCACGTCTTGTTTTGATGCCTTGGTGATTTGTCTAAGTGTTGTGCGCTTGCCTTGCTCATTCCTTGATGTGAAACCTAGGTCACGCCTTGCCTAAGTTATGATTAGCCGATGTTATGCCAAGCCTAGGTTACGTTACGCCTAGACCATTCTGAGCCGAGGTCATCCTTAGCCTAGAAGTATCTTGGAACCCCTTTGTTGACCTCCATCCTTACTTTGACTCATTGGCCGAGATGTTACCTTTGCACCCAAGTGATCTCGTCCTGGAGTGGTATGACCTAGACCGAGGTGTGGCACATCTAGGCCAAGGTGTGGCACAGCTTAGTCAAGAGTTGTCCTTCCTAGCCGAGGTCATTGTCACCTTAGTTGCCGAAGCCCTTTTATTAGCCGATGTCACCCCTTGCCGGAGTGCCATTCCGTGTAGCTTGTTAGATACGCCTTGTTATTAGCCGATGTCACCCCTTGCTGGAGTGCCATTCCGTGTAGCTTGTTAGATACGCCTTGTTATTAGCCGATGTCATTGCCTCGTCAGAGAGCCCATACCGCTTTACTTGTTGAACACCCTTTCGCCATGCTTTGTCTGGTCTGTCAGCCACCTTTTCAGGGAAAACCTAACCAGTCGCCGCCACGTGTCCCCGCAGAGGGTTAACCCCAAAACCGAGTAAGGGAAACTATCATTTGGTATCATAACCTTGCATTTTAGAGAGAGAAGCTCTAGGAGGAAGAGGAAGTTTTAGAGTGAGAAAGTAAGTCTTCAAGCTTGATTCCAAGAGATCGAAGCGTTAGATTCGTGTATTGAGGTTAGATCCTTGGCTTACTCTTGTTGTTCCTGTGTTTATCTAGCTGCATTGCATGATCGAACCTATTCTGCACGTCATGCATTAATTTGAAACTGATTTTAGAAAGAGAAAATAATGTTCATACGTTCTTGAAGAAAAAGTCTTGTTTTGATCCGGAAGCTTGCATAGAAAATCATGTTTTTTGTGTTTATTTCCACAAGAACCTCAAGTACGGGTACCCAGGTCCATGTTTTCAAACTCGTAGCATGAAAATCTCAGATTTTGTAATAACGGGTTGTAAATGAACATTCGTATTCTTCATGTTTTCGTACTCATGTTCTTCATGTTCATCAGTAGAGGGAAACCCAGAGTTTCCCGACCTCTTTTCCTTGTATGTGGCCCTCGGGGACACACCTCGGCAAGGAGGTGTGGAACCTCAGCCTAGACCTGGTTAGTGCCCAGCATGTTTTTCCGAGATCATTGGTATACATATGAAACTTGTTTGAAAGTGCATTCAATAGGCTTTGCCATGTATTTGTAGGACTTGGGCTTGTCTCGACCCTGACGTTTGAAGAACTATGTGAGTGGTATTTTTAATAAAGCTATGTTATACTTGTTTTGATAAATCTCGTTTTGCTTTGTTTTGATGAAAAGTATTTGATTTAGCATGAATGACTATCCCTATTTGTATATCAAGCACTATCTTGTTTTGATGACATGTCTTGAAAGTCCTTAGTGCCAAGGGACTATAATACAACCGCACTCTTGTCTTGAAAGTCCTTAGTGCCAGGGGACTATAATGCAACTGCACTCTTGTCTTGAAAGTCCTTAGTGCCAGGGGACTATAATGCAACTGCACTCTTGTCTTGAGAGTCCTTAGTGCCAGGGGACTATAATGCAACTGCACTCTTGTCTTGACATGTCATCGCCCCTTGTAATATGTAGATGTTATTAACATCCAAGGAACTTGAAAGACCGGCAGTGAACTTGATTTTTCCCTCTTGATTGTATAGTATGCTATGTATTGTTTTGAAAGAAACCTTGGATATCAATCATGCAAAACCTTTATTTCTAATATCATTCATTGAGTATCCAAGCTCACCCTCTCTATATATATGTAGGTGGTGAACAAGAAGGCAATGAGGCCTAGACGTAATGCCGATTTGTTTTTGGGTGCATTGCCGACCTGTTTTGGGATTGCATTTTGTACCATCTTGAAGATCATGCTTCTTAGCTTACGTTTCATGTGTACTTGTATACGTCGGCTTGAGAAGCCTTTTGGTCAAGATGTATTTTGTATCTTATTTCCTTATTGTACTTAAGTTTTAAGACTTGTAAAAATGTATGTCATTCCATTGGACTTATGCACGGCTCTTATGGACTACTCAGATTTTTGTATATATAATGCTTCCGCACTTGTAAGCCCCATATTTCATACTCTGATTGTGTGTGATTTTTGTAAGTCGGCCTTCGGTAACCTCGGGTTACTGGCCATCACGGCACCAAACTACTAGGGGCGGTTTGGGGGGGTGACAGTTTCTTTCTCCTCCGACTCTCAACGTCTCACCACTACCCTCTATCCCCATCATCTCTATCCTTCGTTGAGATTGCTACCGAAGATGATGCCCCATACTTCTCTCCATCATCACTCTTTTACCATCAAAGCCATAGCTTCTCTTTCAACTCTATCATCAAACCCCCTTTCTACGCCAACATCATCTCTAGATCCTTCGACGAAGACCACACAAACAACAACGAGATCAACAACCACGATAGCTTCGGAGAACCTTCGGCTTCATCACTGTTTGAAGTGAGAGATGGGTTGTTGGGCACAATTTGTACAAATAATGTGTTGTCCTTATAGACCAAGCAAATTATGCGCTTGTCCTTATGGACCCAAACAAAAAGGCCCTTAGATTTATGCCCTTAAAAAGTCTATAAAATGGACCTATGGCCTGAGCACCCTTAATTCTATACTTTTGACATAATTATACTGATTTTCTTTAAAGTTTTAATTTGCATAACACTAAATTTATGGTTAAAATTGAATCAATTGGAATGAAAGAAATCAAAATGACACAATACATAAATATAAGCTATAAAGACTAATTTGCCCTTAGTTTTATTTTGTTTTATTAAAACTTTTCTATTAACATTTAAACTGATTCATTTTTTTTATTTAAAAAAATAATAGTAATGTAGTTAAAAATTGATTGGGAAAAAAAAAGTGAAGTGCATATTATATGCACCTTACCATAAAATGTGTAAATTTATCACAAAATTTCATAATATCAATCACAAAATGTGTTGTCCTTGTTGTTTGTGTATGTGGAAGATGATGACAGATTCTTATAAGTGAGTGAATGAATATGAGTATGGATGGTGAATATTAATGAATAAATTTATAGTGACAAATTTATTAATCTGGTTAATAAATTTATAGCGATAATTTTATTAATCAGAAGAACTTATAGATAAATAAATTTAATTAACAAGACAAGTGCATAAGTGCCCCTTTTTTAATGCACCAATAGATTCTAAAATACTTGTTTTGTCCAATCATCATATCATATAGGGAACAATTACGAACCAAAAGAAAAAAGTTTGAACCAATTAACAAATAAACCTTGAGTTTTTAATTTTATCAATTTAAACCCTAATTTTTTGATATGTTTTCAATTTAGACCATTTGTCTATTTTTGTTAAGTAAAACCAATGAAAAAAGAATATTTTAGTCATTAACTCAATGTAGGTGTGAGAATATATTTTTGGGTTGTCCATGTGGCCTAGGTGGTTAGCTGAGGTGCCATGTGGGGTGGTCTTGGATTACCAAGATATAATGTGATCATACCGAAGTTCGAGATTTACAGATAAGGGACAAGAGTCCTAGTTGCTGTCAGACTGCCTGTTTAGGTAAGGATGGACTCTTGATGGAGTTTATTCTAATGTAAATAAGAGGAGTCTTGGATAAGTGATATCCTTGTGAGGGATAGAGTCCTATGAAGTCTGACTTCTAAGGAAAAGTGGGCACTGTTCATTATAAAAAGAAGGCACCCTCGTGGGTCTAAGGTAAGTTTTATTTTGCGAGCATTGTGATTGAGTTGTTATCTTTGAGAGATAAGTTGACTGATTTGATCATTAGAGTGCCCTGGGTGGACGAGCCACCGATGTTTGTTGTTTTCTTGTGTGTAGGTGTTGGGATTCTCTATCCTGCCGCGTGCTCTTTGGCTTTGTTCCCTGAATCTCGGTAACGAGATTTGATTAGTTGTGAGGGGGAATTTACTGAGTAATTTACTGAGAATTTGTTGAGAATTTACTAGGAATTTACTGAGTAATTACTGAGAATTTACTAAGTAATTTGCTAAGAACTTACTGGGAATTTAATGAGTAATTTACTAAGAATTTATTGAGTAATTTACTAGGAATTTACAAAGAATTTACTGGGAATTTACTCCGTAATTTACTGACTAATTTACTGAGAGTTTATTGAGTAATTTACTGAGAATTTACTAAAAATTTACTTGAAATTTACTGAGTAATTTACTAAGAATTTATAGGGAATTTACAGAGAATTTACAGGGAGTTTACTTAGTAATTTACTGGGAATTCACTTTGTAATTTACTGGGAATTTACGTAGTAATTTACTGAGAATTTAGTGAAAATTTACTTAGAATTTACAGGGAATTAACTAATTAATTTACTGAGAAGTTACTGAGTAATTTATAAGGAGTTTACTGAGAATTTACTAGGAATTTACTAGGTTATTTACTGAGTAATTTGCAAGGAATTTACTGAGAATTTACTGGAATTTACTGAGTAATTTATTGAGAATTTACTGAAAAATTATTTAGTAATTTACAGGGAATTTAATGAGAATTTATAGAGTAATTTACTAACAATTTTCCTGGAATTTACTAGATAATTTACAGAGCATTTACTTAGAAATTTACTTTGAATGTATAGGGAATTTACTAATTAATATACTGAGTAATTTACTGATTAATTTATTGAGAATTTACATGGAATTTACTGAGTAATTTACTAAGAATTTACTGAGTAATTTACTGAGAATTTACTGGGAATATGCTGAGTAATTTAATAAGAAATTTACTGAGAATTTACTAAGTAATTTTCAGAGAGTGTACTGAGTAATTTATTTAAAATTTTCTGAGCAATTTACAGAGAATTTACTGAGTAATTTACTTAGAATTTATTGGAAATTTGCTGAGTAATTTACTGAGAAATGTGCTGAGTAATTTATTAAGAATTTGCTAAGCAATTTACAGGGAATTTACTGAGTGATTTACTGAGAATTTACTGAGTAATTTACTCAAAATTTGGGTAGAATTACTGAGTAATTTACTGAGAATTTACTGAGTAATTTACTCAAAATTTGGGTAGAATTACTGAGTAATTTACTGAGAATTTACCTAGTAATTTACTGGAAATTGACTGGGAATTTACTTAGAATTTACTGAGAATTTACTGGGAATTTAATGAGTAATTTACTGAGAATTTACTCATAATTTACTGAATAATTTACTGAGAATTTACTGAGAGTTTACTACTTAATTTATTCAGAATATTCTGGGAATTTACAGAGAATTTACAGAGAATTTACGGAGTAATTTACTGAGTAATTTGCTTTGAATTTGCTGGGAATTTACTGAGTAATTTATTGAGAATTTACTAGGAATTTACTGAGAATTTAATGAGATTTTACTAGTAATTTACTAAGTAATTATAGAGAATTTACTAATTTGCTAAGAATTTATTAGGAATTTATTGAGTAATTTATTGAGTAATTTACACGGAATTCACTGAGAATTTACTGGGTATTTACTGCGTAATTTACTGATAATTTACTGGATTATTTGTTGGGAATTTACTGAGTAATTTAGTAGGAATTTACTAAGTAATTTACTAATAATTTACTAGGAACTGACTGGGAAATTACTGAGTAATTTATGGAGAATTTAGTGAGAATTTACTAGCAATTTACAGAATAATTTATTGAGAATTTACTACTAAGAATATGCTGGGAATTTACTAAGAATTTACAGGGAAATTATTGAGAGTTTCCTGGGAATTTATTAAGTAATTTACTGAGAATTTATTGAGAATTTACTGATTAATTTACTGGGAATTTACTGAGAATTTACTAGGTAATTTATTAAGAATTTATTGAGTAATTTACCAAGAATTTACTTGGAATTTACTGAGTAATTTATTTAGAATTTACTGGGAATTTATTTAGTACTTTACTGGGAATTTACTAAGAATTTACTGAGAATTAAAGTAACTTGTTGAGAATTTACTGGGAATTTACTAGGTAATTTTACTTAGAATTTACAGGCAATTTACTAATTAATTTACTGTGAATTTACTGATCAATTTGCTGAGAATTTCTGAGAATTTACTGAGAATTACAGAGTAACTTACAGAGAATTTTCTTAGAATTTACTGAGAATTTATTAGGAATTTGCTTAGTAATTTACTAAGAATTCACTAAGTAATGTACTGAGTAATATACTAAGAATTTGCTGAGCAATTTTCTGTGAATTTACTGAGTAATTTAATGAGAATTTACTGGTAATTTGTTGAGTAATTTACTAAGTAATTTACTGAGTAATTTATTTAGAATTTATTGAGAATTTACTTAATAATTTACTGGGAATTTACTGAGTAATTTAGTTAGAATTTTCTAGGAATTTACTGACTAATATACTGAGTATTTACTGAGAATATATTGGGAATTTACTGAGAAATTACTAGTGATTTACTGAGTACTTTTTTGAGAATTTACTGAGTAATTTATTAAGTAATTTACTGAGAATTACCAGGAACTTACAGAGTAATTTACTGAGAATTACCAGGAATTTACGAAATGATTTACTAAGTAATTTACTGGGAATTTACTGAGTAATTTATTGGGAGTTTACGTAATAATTTACTGCGAATTTACTGGGAATTTACGAAATAATTTACTGAGAATTTATTGTAAATTTACTAGGTAATTTACTGAGAAATTTACTGAAAATATACTGAAAATATATTGGGAATTTACAGAGAATTTATTGGTAATTTTCTGAGTAATTTACTTTGAATTTAATAAGTAATTTACTCGAAATTTACTGAGCAATATACTGGGAATTTACTAAGTAATTTATTTAGAATTACTGGGAATTTTCTGAGTAATTTACTGAGACTATACTGAGTTATTTACTGAATATTTTCTTGGGATTTTCTGAGAATTCACTTAGTACATTACTGATAATTTACTGGGAATTTACTGAGTACTTTATTGAGAATTTGCTGAGCAAATTATTGAGAATTTACTAAGTAATTTACTAAATAAATTACTGAGAATTTGCTGAGCAATTTAATGAGAATTTACTAAACAATTTATTAAGAATTTACTAGGAATTTACTGGGAACTTACTTCGAATTTACTACGTAATTTGCTGGGAATTTGCTGAGTAATTTACTAAGAATTTATTAAGAATTTACTAGGAATTTGCTGAGTAATTTATTGAGAATTTACCAAAAATTTAATGAGAATTTATTATGAATTTACTAAGTAATTACTGAGAATTTATTGGGAATTTACTAAGTAATTTAGTGAGAATTTATTAAATAATTTACTGGGAATTTATTGAGTGATTTACTGAGAATTTACTGAATAATTTACTTAGAATTTACTGAAAATTTACTGGGAATTTGTCACGCCCCAATTTTTAATTACTCAGAAATATTACTAAAGCCTGTAATTTAGGTCTTTTTTTTTTTTTTTTTTTACAAACATCCATTACCTTGAGTAATAGAAATATAATGATATATGTTTTCTCTCTCTCAATGAATATTACAATGACAACAATACATGTCAATCTCCTACTGAGAAGCTACAAATAAATAAATACAATCATCAATACACAACAATTACTTCCTTCACATCACAATGAAATTACATAAACAGACTTATGGACTTCATAACCCTTCAACTATGAATCCAAACTTTCTTCTTGTAAAAAGATAAAACAACAAGGGGTGAGCACTAATGCCCAGTAGGAATCTCATAGTTCTCAATCAATAACTAACACACAGATAGAATGATCATGCATGCATGGTGATACCATATAGTATGGTGACATTTTATAATTTCAAAATATCATAAGTAAAGTACCTTTTTCTCAAAAACTAATTAAATGCTTTAAGAAAAACCTTCCGTCATTAAAAATTATCCCTTAACTTTAGAAAACCATAGATGCTTGTGAAACAAACATATTTGAGAAACAACATCATTTACAAATTATTAACCAATTCCCAAAATATTTCTTATTTAATTTCCATTTTTAATAATCCTCTTTGTCTTTCATTCTTCCTTTCTACTCATTATATTTAATTAGAACTCCATTACTTCAGGTTCAAATTCCCTTTTTAATTTACTAATGATTCTCCTATACTCAATTTACACCTTAATTACACTATAACATTTCATTTCAAGATAACACAAGGTTAATAAACCCCTTTCAATTCAATCTCTTGTTTATTTTATAGAACAACATTCATAATTTACCTTTATTGTCACAACTAATTCATTATATTCATAATCACCAATCCATAATCCCCTTACTCATTTTTTGTTTCCATTCTTTACAAAAAATGTCTATGCACATTTCCTCTTTAAACTAAATTACACATCTATATGCAATTTCACAAATTCATCACAAGTCACAAATAACATCATCAATTCAACACATTTCTCAACACATCTCAACACAATCCACCTTTTGCCGACTTACTACGGCGGGATAGTGGGCACCCAATTCATAACACTTTCCACCTTTCGCCGGCTACTATACAGCGGGAAGTAAACTCCCAAAAGCCATTTTCTCAAAAGCCATTTTCTTCCAAAAGTCATATTTTTCAAAAATCATTTTTCAACTTTTTAAAACCATCCCCCACATTTGCCGGCTACTATACGGCGGGATGTGGGCACCCAAAACATTTTTTGAAAACCATCCGTTTTTTCACTTTTGCCGGCTACAATACGGCAGGACTGTGTGGACACCCAAAAATCATTTTTTCACTTTCGCCCGCTACTATATGACGGAACTGTGTGGACACCCAAAAGCATTTTCCCACATTCGTCCAGCGATAAGCCTAGACAGGGCAATTAGGCACCTTTAATTCAAACCACCCCCACATTTGCCGGCAACTATACGGTGGGACGTGGGCCCCCAAAAACCTTTTTCTTTTATTTTTTTTTAAAACCATCCCCCACATTTATCGGCTATTATACGGATGGTCGTGGGCACCGAAAAACCATTTTTCAACTCTCCGCGCGGGTACCGACACAACACAACTCAACACACTAAACACACCTCAACTCAACACAATTTAACATGATTCAAACACAATTCATCATAGTTCAACACAATTCAATTCAATATTATTTAACACACTTAGTTCAACATAAGCCAACATAACTTAATTCAACAACACTATTTGCAATTTCAACATAATTCAAGATAAATTCTTGAATCCCCTTTCAACATTCCATAACCAAGTTTATGTCATCCATATCATTAACACATCTTTTCCCCCAAAACATTTCATATTATAGCATCATTTACAATGCCCATAACAAAGGTTTATTCGCTATTTTTTAACATAATTTTCAAACACTTCCAAAATTCAATTAAACTTGTATATATACAATTCAATACATCAATTTCATGATTCTACTTTCAATTTGGGCAAAACAATTAATTATCATCATGAATAACCTAGGGTTTTCAAGAAAAATCAAGACTTTTAAGAAAAATTCAAACTTCTCAAACCACTACTTTTTATTCCAATTTTCCCATTGATTATACACCCAAGGTTCATAATCCATAATCTTAACCCAACAATTGAACCCCAACACTTCAAACCCTAAACCCCCAAATTTCATGATATAACACTATATGCTTAAAAATGTAGATTTTGCATTTATATAATCAAAATACCACAAATCTAATCTATTAATGTAAGTATTAAAGAAGAACTAGGACCCCTACCTCAAGAATCAAGAAAAAGAGCAAAGCTTTGATGAGATTCCTTCACAAATCCGAATTCCAATCGGTAGAAAATGTTGAGCTTCAAGCCTTCTTCACTTTCTTGTAAGGGATCTTGCCCAAATCTTAGAAGAATAGAGGGTATTTGGGGTAAAAAAACCTAGGGTTTTCGAACTAAGGATGAGAGGGATGAAGAGAGGAGATGAAAAAGTAAAGAATGATCTAGAAAATCACTTTTTAAGTTGCTGAATTCGCACAGTCCGCTCGAGCGTCAATTTTCCCGCTCGAGCATACCTGCTTCCAGCACAGATTTCAAAACTTCAAATGGGCATAACTCTCTCATCTGGACTCCGTTTGTCATAACCACAACCCGCCCCTATGGATTAGGGTCATAACCGGCCAGTAATCAAGGGATTACCTGCGGCCTCAAACTAAGTAAAACATATTTTATCAGAGTTAAAGGGCCAAAACGGAAGCAAACTTATGAATTGTCCATAGAGCTGTGCTTACATGGCTTAACCAACATTCTTATATACTCATAATAACTCACACCATAAGCATATTCACAAAAAGTATGTCATACATACATCCAGGATTATTCAACCTGCGTTAACAAAAATTCAGATTCTATACATGGTCGGTCAAGGTTGTATTACATGACCACAAAAAGGCTCCAACAGTAATAAAACAAAAGCAAAGCCTCTGCATTAGGTGACCTTGGATGACCTTACAAAACTTGGTTTCTCAACGCTCACTGGAACTGGGGTTGGACATCCCGCTGCTCACCTACGTACATATAAATACAGAGTGAGCTGATGCCCAGTGAATAATACCAGAGTAAAGAGGTTAATGAATGAGATTCGTTCATGAATAAGTCATACGTATAATTTAAACATTTGAACTACTAGTTCCACTTGTATTAAATGCATAGACAGAACGTACGAAACAACCTCGGGTCCAACATATCTGTAGACAGGCCCCGGAACTCCGCTCTCCGCACCGTGAGGGCGCGAATCGTTTTGTTCTAGGCTACTACAGTTCGGACTCATGTCACGGTTCTGAATCTAATCTCACAAAGTGCAATGCAAGACTGATAAATCACCAAAGAGTCCAAATCCGGCAAATCATATTGGAAAATTGATTTTAATAAAGAAGTGCCAAACATGGACTGCTTTGCCAGATATAGAGTCGCCACTTAAATATTTTGTTTTGGAGGAAATTTATGAAACCCTGACTCGTGCCTAAGGCCACGTGTCCGTCATTACCAAAGTTGCCTCGGCTCGGGAACTTGGGTACGAGAGGGGAAGGTCATGCAATGAGCACCCCAGCTCGCCCGATCGAAAGATCGGCCTTTACTAACATGATATATTGTTTTTGAAAACACATGCGTTCTTATTCTGGTTATTAATCTAACCTTACTACATGATGCGCACAGCATACAAATATAGACTAGAACGCCTAAGTTGGCACAAAACATTTCATATTCGTTTGTTTGAAAATGGTTTAAAGTTTGCTACTCGCAAGTAGGCTAAAAACTAGCATTTCTAGGAATTGTCCAAATTCAAGCAATCCAACCTTCACCCATAGGCATTCAGGCAGTTAATCACTTAAGCAATTAGTCTCATGGCAAGCATCCTAACATGGCAACATACACATCTCATGCATTATGTTAAAGCGTAAACACTCACAGTGTACTCCGAGCCAAAATAGAGAACTAGTTAGAAATCATGTATGATCCTAGTTTATATTAAGATGGCTAATGAAACACATGCAAGCATGCAACTAAGATAGGCTCGGCTATTCTAAGATGTCATGTGAAATGCAACTTGATAACATGCTGTTTGAACACGTATTCAAGTAAATGTATTGAAATACAACGCAGTTTGTATGACGCGCCGAGCCCAGTGCATGCAATACGGATGAATGGATGTATGCATGTGAAGCATAAGTATGCTAATTGAAACATGCCCTAAAGCTAACCACTGAAAGTGGATAAGTAAAAGGGAGAAAGAAATGGGGGTTGGAAGGCATGCATCACACATACGTACGCTTATTACAACAATTGACCCTCTCGACGGAGGGTCCGAATAAGAAGCTAACTAGCTAATCTGAGCTAATTAAACTAATTATTACATCACAAAACTAATTAACTAACAAGCTAACTAATTATTACAAAATGAAGCTAATTAACTAACAAGTTATTACAACACAAATTGAATAGCTAAGCGCATTAACTACTTAAATACAAAATCAAAGTATTAACTAGCTAAGCAAATTAGCTAAGTAAAGCAGTAAATAAATGTCCTCAGAGGGAGAAGAGTGCATGCATGCCTGGTCGCCTCGTTCGGAAATCCATCGCGATGCCCCAACTTGCCTCTGTTTTCAATTGTTCTCAGATCATTGTACCAAGCTCCAGATAGCTTCTACTCCACCTTGGAGACCTCTGGGAAGGCTGCTGTCATGACCCAAACCCGCCCCTATGGGTTAAGGACATAACCGGCCAGTAATCCTGAGATTACCTACGGCCTCAGACCAAAACAGACATAACCTGTCAGAGTTAAGGGGCCAAACGGAAGCAATAAATAAAAACTTTGTCCATAGAGCCGTGCTTATATGCACATCAACAGACTATATTCAGTTACGTTAATAACCCACAGTTCAAAAGTACAGTTTCACAAAATTCATTACAGACAGGATCATCCAAAACAAGTCAACCTATGACAGACTATTTACATATTTACATAAAGTCCCTGTCGGCACGACAAAATATAATTACATAGCAAAAGGCAAGGGTAGGTCTCAAGAGTGAGACACAAGGCTGACTTCCTCAAAACTCGGATTCTTCCTAGCAGACTTCACTGGGGCTGGGTTTGGACTTCTCTTGGCTCACCTACAAACACATGAATGAGCGTGAGCGATAGCCCAGTGAATAATATCAAACATGACAGTTACATAACAATATGTAGAACAACATGCTCCAAACGGCCTTGGGCCCAATTCATACTTCTATTTAACGAATATATAACTATACCAAAAATTTAAATCAAGTAACTGTAGTTCTCAACATTCTGGCCTTTGGCCCACTCAGGTTTCCGTTCATGGCAAAACGGCCTTCGGCCCATTCACTTATGTCGAAACGGCCTTCGGCCCATTCATTTCTGTCCAAATGGCCTTCGGCCCGTTCATTCATGTCAAAATGGCCTTTGGCCCACTCTTTCATGTCGAAACGGCCTTTGGCCCACTCATTCATTCATGTCAAAACGACCTTTGGTCCATTCATTTACATCAAACGACCTTTGGTCCATTCATTTACATCAAACGACCTTTGGTCCATTCATTTACATCAAACGACCTTTGGTCCATTCATTTACATCAAAACGACCTTCGGTCCATTCATTCTTATCAAAACGACCTTTGGTCCATTCATTTACATCAAACGACCTTTGGTCCATTCATTTACATCAAAACGACCTTCGGTCCATTCATTCTTATCAAAACGACCTTTGGTCCATTCATTCTTATCAGAACGACCTTTGGTCCATTCATTTATTCCTGTCAGACTTTTGCCCACAATCCCAATTAACAACTCATAAAGTTTATAAGGGAATAACAATTGGACATTGACAAGCTTTCAAATATTGATATTACTCACAGTGATCGGTTTGTGGATGCGCCCTGGAGCTTGACCCTACACATTTCATGAATACAAAAGGGTCACTAACAGTTCAATCCGTTCTTTAATTCACATATTCCTCTTTAGGCTTTATTTCTATCTCATTAACTGGTTTACAATGTTTAACATATGCCTAGAGTGCTTACGAGTGAAAGAGAACGGAAAACGAAACATAGAACGCATGAACAAAATTCCAGGAAACAGGGTCCCCGCTCGAGCGTAAACTTCTCCGCTCGAGCGGACCCTTAAGGCCTGCAAAAGTACTGGTTGTATGAAAGATGCGCTCGAGCGTGAAATAGAGCGCTCGAGCTGAAGGCCTGTCTACAAAACTCCACGCTCGAGCGTGAGGTGTCCCGCTCGAGCGGACATCCAACTCTGCAAAAATGCTGGGAGCATGATTTTCCCGCTCGAGCGGCCATTACCCCGCTCGAGCGGACCTCAAAAATCTGGGTTTCCCAGATCGTGTTCTTGAGCTCCAATTCGGTTTTCCATCTACCTTTCTTGCATGCAATGGCTCAAATCACACACTTACACATGCTAACATGCTACTAATACAAGATTACAACATTAGGAAGCTCAATTTCATGATTTATCTACATGCATGTCCCAAGACATCTCAAACCCATCATCAACATGCTCAAATTCAGACATTCAAGACTTATACTCCCATGATTTGTACATGCATGTGGGAGATGCCCATCATTCTCAACTTAGATGGTACAAATGGTGATTACAACATGAGCTTTAACCAAAACTCTACATGAATCATGTGTTTCAAGCTCAAACATGCAAATTTCAAAATGATTTCTTACATGCATGAGTCCCAAGACTCCAAACTCAACAAAAATCAACTTATTACATGCTCTTGATCACAAACAACCCTTGAACTTGCAAGATCACAGTTTCAACTTATGAATTCAAGACCAAAAGCTTACCTAGAGGCTCAATCTTCCGACCTATAGCAATTTCTTGAGTTTGATCTTCCAATTCTTCACAATTTTGAGCCAAACACCCAACTCTCTTCTTTTCCCTCTCTCTCTAGCCGACTCCCCTCTCTCTTTCTTGCGTTTTTCAGCCAAGGAGAATAATAAAGAGGATATTTGAGTGTATAGAGCCTCACTAAGTCATAATATAATAATATAGAGTAATTGGGTACTCATTTTACTAACTTAATCAACTTAATCTGGTCCAAATCAATTTTTCAATTAAATTTCACCGTAGGCTCTAAAAATTATGCCAATCACTATGGCGTAATTAATTTCAGGTTCTGTGGCCGATAAGGCTCTCAATTAAATTTCCAAAGCTGATTATTCAAACAGATATTCCTACGGTGAACAGATAAAACTTCAAAATCACATATATTCACATGATGGCACATAAAATCATGGTAAACACATAATCATACTCAGTTTAAGGACCAATTGGCATATTACGGAACAGGGGTATTACAGTCTCCCCCCCTTTAGGAAGTTTGGTCCTCCAAACTTAATTTACCTTCGTCGGGAAACAAGTGTGGATAACGTAGACGCATTTCCTCTTCTTTTTCCCATGTAGCATCTGTCCCATAGTGTTCCTTCCATTCCACTTTCACCATTGGAATGGATTTGTTTCTCAATTCTTTCACTTGTCGGTCAACAACTCTTTCCGGCCATTCAGCATATTCCATATTTTCATCAATAGCAACCCGGTGATAATCAATCACATGCAACGGGTCTCGGAGGTAACCCCTCAACATCGACACATGAAACACATTGTGGATTTGCTCAAATCCCGGTGGCAAAGCAACCCTGTAGGCAACTGGACCAAGTCTTTCCAAAATCTGGAACGGCCCAATGTATCGGGGCGACAACTTGCCCTTTTTCCCAAACCTGACTTGACCTTTCATTGGAGAAACACGAACGAACACATGGTCACCGACCTCATACTCAAGAGGTCTTCTCCGAACGTCTGCGTAACTCTTTTGTCGGTCTTGAGCTGTTTTGAGCCTTTGTCTAATAGTTTTGATCTTTTCGGAGGTGTCTTGTACAATTTCAGGCCCAAGTAAAGCTCTGTCCCCGACCTCTGTCCAACAAATAGGTGATCTACACCTCCTACCATACAAAGCCTCGTATGGTGCCATACCGATGCTGGAGTGGAAGCTGTTATTATAAGCAAACTCTGCAAGCGGCAAATAGTCTTCCCAACTTCCCTGAAAATCCAAAGCACACATGCGAAGCATATCTTCCAAAGTCTGTATCGTTCGTTCTGACTGCCCATCTGTCTGTGGGTGGAATGCAGTACTGAACCTTAGTTCTGTTCCCATAGCTTCCTGCAAACTTTTCCACAGTCTAGATACAAATTTCGGGTCCCTATCTGACACAATGGACACCGGAACTCCGTGTAATCGGACAATTTCATCAACATAAATAGTAGCCAATCTATAAGCAGTAAATGTAGTTTTGACAGGCAGAAAATGTGCAGATTTGGTCAGTCTGTCAACTACAACCCAAACTGAGTCCATACCTCGGGAAGTCCGAGGTAGGCCAACAACGAAATCCATAGTCACATGTTCCCACTTCCATTCAGGAATAGGGAGAGGTTGAAGTAGACCGCCTGGTTTCTGATGTTCAGCCTTAACTTGCTGACACTGGAGGCACTTGGACACATATTCTGCAATCTCTTTCTTCATTTTAGGCCACCAGTAGGTTTGTTTCAAATCCCGATACATTTTATTGTTGCCCGGATGCATAGCAAATACGGATCTGTGGGCTTCATCTAAGACCCTCTTCTTTAGTTCCGTGATATCTGGGACACATATTCGGTTTCGAAATTTCAGCATTCCATTCTCGACACTGAACTCTGCTTTTGGGCTCACTTCAAATTCATCAATGACTTTTCTGAGGAACTCATCTTCCTTCTGTTTCTGCTTGATTTCACCAACAATTGCCGGTTCGGCTGTAATAGCGGCTATCAATCCGCCCTGTTCACATACCACTATCTCAATTTCAGACTTCTCAAAGTCTTGCAAAATCTCCCTTTGTTCAGTAAGCAAATAAGCCATACTCCCTGTTGATTTTCTGCTCAAGGCATCAGCCACTGTATTAGCTTTCCCGGGGTGATACTGAATTTCTAGGTCGTAATCTTTTATCAATTCTAGCCATCTTCTCTGACGCATATTCAACTCTTTCTGCGTGAAGAAGTATTTTAGGCTCTTATGATCTGTGTAGACTTCACACTTTGCCCCATACAGATAATGCCGCCAGATTTTCAGAGCAAAAACCACTGCGGCCAATTCTAGGTCATGTGTTGGATAATTCTTCTCATGTGGCCTCAACTGTCGGGAGGCGTAAGCAATAACCTTTCCGTTCTGCATTAACACACAACCCAAACCCTTATAAGACGCGTCACTGAAAATCACAAAATTCTCCGTACCTGAAGGTAGTGTCAAAATCGGTGCGGTAGTCAATCTCGTCTTCAATTCGTAAAAGGCTGATTCTCTTTCATCATTCCACTCAAATGGTTGTCCTTTACGTGTCAATTGGGTAAGAGGCACAGCTAATTTCGAAAAGTCCTTTACAAATCTCCTATAGTACCCAGCTAAGCCCATGAAACTGCGAACTTCTGTCACATTAGTTGGTGTAGGCCAATTCACAATTGCTTCTATTTTCTGCGGGTCCACTGAAATTCCTTCCTTGTTGATCACATGCCCTAAGAAAACAACCTCATCCAACCAAAACTCACATTTCTTTAGTTTAGCAAATAATTTCCTTTCCCGAAGTATTTGTAAAACAGTCCTCAAATGATGTTCATGTTCAAGTCTATCTTTAGAGTATATCAAGATATCATCGATAAAGACTACCACAAACTCATCAAGGTAGGTTTTAAAAATTCTATTCATTAGGTCCATAAATGCTGCCGGAGCATTAGTCACTCCAAATGGCATAACAAGAAATTCAAAATGACCATACCTCGTTCTGAATGCGGTTTTCTCAACATCCTCTGCTTTAACCTTCAGCTGATGATACCCAGATCTCAAATCAATCTTAGAAAACACCTGTGATCCCTGCAACTGATCAAATAAGTCATCAATACGGGGTAAGGGATATTTGTTCTTTATCGTCACCTTGTTCAATTCCCGGTAATCAATGCACAGGCGTAAGGTACCATCCTTCTTCTTTACAAATAACACTGGTGCGCCCCAAGGCGAAGTGCTGGGCCGTATAAACCCTTTATCAAGAAGGTCCTGCAACTGTTCCTTTAATTCTTTCATTTCGGCGGTAGCCATCCTGTAGGGAGTTTTAGAAATAGGCTGGGTGCCTGGCACAGTCTCAATAGTAAACTCTATCTCCCTGTCTACCAATTCCCCTGGTAATTCATTTGGAAACACATCTGGGAACTCTCTAACAATGGGAATATCATTCAATTCAACATTCACAGATTGTTCAGTCAATACATAACACAAATAACCCTGGCACCCCTTCCTGATCAATTTACATGCTTTCATTGCAGATATCAAATATGGTGGAGGCACTACCCCATTTCCCACAAACACAATTTCTTTCTGTTCTGGTGGTTTAAACACAACCCTCTTTGTCACACAATCTATAGTGGCACAATATTTGGTCAACCAATCCATGCCCAAAATTACATCGAAGTGTCTAAAGTTTAAGGGCAACAAATCTACATATAGGGTAGCATCCTCAATATGCATGTCACAAAACCGATATATATAGTCACATAGCACAGATTCCCCCGATGGAGCAGACACACATAACAAATATGGCAACAATTCTAGGGGTCTTTTCAGTCTAGATGCAAATGCATATGTCACAAATGAGTGCGTTGATCCAGAATCAATTAACACAAAAGCATCCTGATTACATATTGAGATAGTACTTGAGACAACGGCATTGGCGTTCCGTGTGTCACCCGGAACAAGCGCAAAAACTCTCCCCTGTCTCACTGCGTCCCCGGTAATAGCGGATCTCATAGCATTTCCCGGCTTTGGGACCGATGCAGTTGAACTAGCTGCCAGTTTCCCACCGTTCTGATTGCACTCTCGGGCTATGTGCCCTTGTTTCCCACACTTGAAACAGGCTCCCGATGCACGGTAACAGACTCCACGGTGCCTTTTGCTACAAATGTTGCACATGGGAGCTGTGTCTCGGGAAGAACTTGAAGTAGTTGAGGAGCCCGTGTTTTGCTTTTTCAGAAATTTCTTCTTCGAAAAGAAGCCTTGTCTTTTGTTGCCTTTCCATTCTGTTGTTGGCTTAGCTTGTCTAGCTATGTTAGCCTCTGATATGATGGCCCGGTCAAGCACCCCAATGTAGGTCTCCAACTTCAGGACATTCACTCGCTCTAAGATGTCACTTCGGAGCCCACCTTCAAAATGCCTTGCCTTCTTATAATCAGTGTCAATTACGTGTGGTGCAAACCTGGCCAACTCAGTAAATTTGGCCTCATACTCAGCTACAGTCATACTGTCTTGTTTGAGTTCCATGAACTCTGCCACTTTCCTATCCCGGACACATTGCGGGAAGTACTTGTCATAGAAGATTTCCAAAAATTTCGCCCAATCAACATCTCTGTGGTTTTCCCTCATCAACATCCACCATCTTCTCGCTTCATCTTCTAGCATAAAGGTGGCTAGAAGCACTTTCTGTGTATCCGAGCACGGAAACACCTCAAACAGTTTTTCAATCCCAAGTACCCAAGCTTCGGCTCTTAAGGGATCTAGTCCACCATGGAACTGTGGTGGTTTCATTTTCTTGAATTCCTTGGTGAGAGCGATTATCCGATCATCATTTTGATTATCTGGCACAGGTGGTGCCGGAGGTGGAGGTGGCGGGTGTGGTTGCTGCCACTGTTGTTGCCACTCCTGTTGCTGTCTCAAAGCTTCTGCCATTTCCTGAATCAGTCTTTCCATTCTGTCCAGTCTGGCAGTAGAGGATTCCTCTAACTCATCACCTCTGGTTCTCACCATCTGATTAAACTTGCATTATATTTCATACAAAAGGTACACAAGTACGCATACACTAAGGAGCACATATTTCCAGATAATTTGCAATGCAAGTAGTTCACAACTTACGCATATAATTATTCATAACAAGAAATTTAAGCATATAATCAATGCTTCCAAACTCGTACTTATCACATGAATGCATCCTGGATCTTATCTAGACGCTTATTGCTCTTTTGGACAAGTGTGTGAGTTATTAACTCGTGCTCTGATACCACTCTGTCATGACCCAAACCCGCCCCTATGGGTTAAGGACATAACCGGCCAGTAATCCTGAGATTACCTACGGCCTCAGACCAAAACAGACATAACCTGTCAGAGTTAAGGGGCCAAACGGAAGCAATAAATAAAAACTTTGTCCATAGAGCCGTGCTTATATGCACATCAACAGACTATATTCAGTTACGTTAATAACCCACAGTTCAAAAGTACAGTTTCACAAAATTCATTACAGACAGGATCATCCAAAACAAGTCAACCTATGACAGACTATTTACATATTTACATAAAGTCCCTGTCGGCACGACAAAATATAATTACATAGCAAAAGGCAAGGGTAGGTCTCAAGAGTGAGACACAAGGCTGACTTCCTCAAAACTCGGATTCTTCCTAGCAGACTTCACTGGGGCTGGGTTTGGACTTCTCTTGGCTCACCTACAAACACATGAATGAGCGTGAGCGATAGCCCAGTGAATAATATCAAACATGACAGTTACATAACAATATGTAGAACAACATGCTCCAAACGGCCTTGGGCCCAATTCATACTTCTATTTAACGAATATATAACTATACCAAAAATTTAAATCAAGTAACTGTAGTTCTCAACATTCTGGCCTTTGGCCCACTCAGGTTTCCGTTCATGGCAAAACGGCCTTCGGCCCATTCACTTATGTCGAAACGGCCTTCGGCCCATTCATTTCTGTCCAAATGGCCTTCGGCCCGTTCATTCATGTCAAAATGGCCTTTGGCCCACTCTTTCATGTCGAAACGGCCTTTGGCCCACTCATTCATTCATGTCAAAACGACCTTTGGTCCATTCATTTACATCAAACGACCTTTGGTCCATTCATTTACATCAAACGACCTTTGGTCCATTCATTTACATCAAACGACCTTTGGTCCATTCATTTACATCAAAACGACCTTCGGTCCATTCATTCTTATCAAAACGACCTTTGGTCCATTCATTTACATCAAACGACCTTTGGTCCATTCATTTACATCAAAACGACCTTCGGTCCATTCATTCTTATCAAAACGACCTTTGGTCCATTCATTCTTATCAGAACGACCTTTGGTCCATTCATTTATTCCTGTCAGACTTTTGCCCACAATCCCAATTAACAACTCATAAAGTTTATAAGGGAATAACAATTGGACATTGACAAGCTTTCAAATATTGATATTACTCACAGTGATCGGTTTGTGGATGCGCCCTGGAGCTTGACCCTACACATTTCATGAATACAAAAGGGTCACTAACAGTTCAATCCGTTCTTTAATTCACATATTCCTCTTTAGGCTTTATTTCTATCTCATTAACTGGTTTACAATGTTTAACATATGCCTAGAGTGCTTACGAGTGAAAGAGAACGGAAAACGAAACATAGAACGCATGAACAAAATTCCAGGAAACAGGGTCCCCGCTCGAGCGTAAACTTCTCCGCTCGAGCGGACCCTTAAGGCCTGCAAAAGTACTGGTTGTATGAAAGATGCGCTCGAGCGTGAAATAGAGCGCTCGAGCTGAAGGCCTGTCTACAAAACTCCACGCTCGAGCGTGAGGTGTCCCGCTCGAGCGGACATCCAACTCTGCAAAAATGCTGGGAGCATGATTTTCCCGCTCGAGCGGCCATTACCCCGCTCGAGCGGACCTCAAAAATCTGGGTTTCCCAGATCGTGTTCTTGAGCTCCAATTCGGTTTTCCATCTACCTTTCTTGCATGCAATGGCTCAAATCACACACTTACACATGCTAACATGCTACTAATACAAGATTACAACATTAGGAAGCTCAATTTCATGATTTATCTACATGCATGTCCCAAGACATCTCAAACCCATCATCAACATGCTCAAATTCAGACATTCAAGACTTATACTCCCATGATTTGTACATGCATGTGGGAGATGCCCATCATTCTCAACTTAGATGGTACAAATGGTGATTACAACATGAGATTTAACCAAAACTCTACATGAATCATGTGTTTCAAGCTCAAACATGCAAATTTCAAAATGATTTCTTACATGCATGAGTCCCAAGACTCCAAACTCAACAAAAATCAACTTATTACATGCTCTTGATCACAAACAACCCTTGAACTTGCAAGATCACAGTTTCAACTTATGAATTCAAGACCAAAAGCTTACCTAGAGGCTCAATCTTCCGACCTATAGCAATTTCTTGAGTTTGATCTTCCAATTCTTCACAATTTTGAGCCAAACACCCAACTCTCTTCTTTTCCCTCTCTCTCTAGCCGACTCCCCTCTCTCTTTCTTGCGTTTTTCAGCCAAGGAGAATAATAAAGAGGATATTTGAGTGTATAGAGCCTCACTAAGTCATAATATAATAATATAGAGTAATTGGGTACTCATTTTACTAACTTAATCAACTTAATCTGGTCCAAATCAATTTTTCAATTAAATTTCACCGTAGGCTCTAAAAATTATGCCAATCACTATGGCGTAATTAATTTCAGGTTCTGTGGCCGATAAGGCCCTCAATTAAATTTCCAAAGCTGATTATTCAAACAGATATTCCTACGGTGAACAGAT
The DNA here is from genome assembly GCF_055761805.1 of Camellia sinensis. Classification (NCBI taxonomy): domain Eukaryota; kingdom Viridiplantae; phylum Streptophyta; class Magnoliopsida; order Ericales; family Theaceae; genus Camellia; species Camellia sinensis. The sequence goes on from NC_138974.1 coordinate 120,711,647, forward strand.
AAAACTTCAAAATCACATATATTCACATGATGGCACATAAAATCATGGTAAACACATAATCATACTCAGTTTAAGGACCAATTGGCATATTACGGAACAGGGGTATTACAGCTGCCGACCAGTTTTTGGAGTTGCCAACCACCTGCCGACCACCTTCCTTTGTTGCAGACCAGAAAAAGTGGTTGGCCAGCTAGTTTTTCTGGTCGGTCGACCAGTTTTGCTGCCACACTTCCAGTTTGCTGCAACAGAGAACAAAAAGGGACATGGCAATGTATTTGCAAGATATGTGTGCACAACCACCCTCCCTATCATTTCATGAGCTCAAGGGAGTGCGGTTCTCGACCCTCGGGCCACCAATCACGCATCTCGATGCATGATGGCCAAAGAGACAAGATTGCACGTTTCAATGTAAATGAATGCACAAAAACACATAATGCCTTAAACTCTATCATGCATGATCAAGAGGGTCGGTGACCGAGAATTGAGGCACGTTTCATCACTTCAAGTATGAAACGTCCCTTGTTTCTCGTGCTCGGATTAACACCTAATCCAAACAAATGCAATGCAGCTCAAGCATGCAAACATGTAATGCAACTCAAGCATGCTAAACACAATGTAATGCATGCATACACAATGCAATGCAACATAAGCAACCTATCAATGCTAATGGCATGCATACACAATGCAAGGCAACATAAGCATTTAAACACAAAGCAAACAACAATACAAGCATAATGAAATGCAACATAAGTATGCATCAACAATGTAAACAACAAGCATACAAAACACAATGCAACTCAAGCATGTAAACATGATGTAATGTAACAATATTTGAACAACATGCTCAATGGCCTTAAACTAAAAATGGACAGACCTCAGTCATGCCCAAATCAGTGGCCATAATGATAAAATGATGGCATGGAATGCAAGGTAAATGCATGCACATGTAATAGCCCATCACCTAGGCATAAGAGCACAACTCTCAAGAGTGCTCAAGGAGTGACAAACATGGAAGTGTGACAACACTATATGCCCTCAAATATCATGTGAAATGATGCCAAATCATTCAAACAACACAAGCAAAGCATGCAAGGGTCCTTAAGCATTAAAGCTAGCAAAAAGGACTATACAAAGGGACATGCAACACATGGCACAAATGCATGAACCAACCATAGACAGAGCTCAAATAGGTCTAAACAAGGACCAAAACATGCTGAGATGAGGCTCAAAGGCCTAAGCATGCATGCACACTAGGCCACAAACAAGGCAACAATGCACAACCCTTAGAGGCACTCAAAGGGTGAAAGAAATGGAAACATGGCAATGCTACATGCTCCAAAATACCATGTTAAAGGATGCCAAATCATGCACATGATACAAATGAAGCATGCCATGGGGCCCAAAGCTTGAAACTAACATAGGCACTTGCACTATAGCTATGCAATACAAGAACCATATGGCAAATACAACCCAAAATAGTCCTAGAACATATCAAAATGATGCTAAAACATGTATGGAAGGAAGCCAAAATAAGCTAGCATGGTGAGCATGAAGCATGAAATATGCAAGGACAAAAGGGAAAATTACACTACACCTACTAAGACCAAGCATGAGATGGCTTTGCCAACAAAAATTAGAGTTATATCATGGTAAAATAACCCCAAATACACACTAAAATGATAGCTCGCAAGCTTAGGCATGAAGGTATACGCAATGGTTCATGTTTACGGCATAAAGAACCAACCCTCCAAAGCATGGAAAGAATGACAAATGTGAGTGTATAAACATGAAGCATGCACTGAAATCTCATAACAAATGATGCCAAATCATGAAAATAGCCCAAGCAATACATGCTAGTGGACTCGATACACAAAGCTAACAAGCTAGAATGCACTATAGCTATACAAAGCAAGTCATGCATGACCAAAAAAACATAAATCAGAGCTAAAGCATACTAAAACATGGACAAAAGCTTCTTAGAGTTAAGCCAAAATCATGTTAGAATGATGGTCTAAAGCATGATACACATTAGGCTAGTAAATGGAATTACACTACAAGTGCAAGGAGCATGCAAGGGGCTGTCAAACCAACCCAAAATAGAGTCATGGAATGCTAAAACAACACCAAAAACAAGTTGAGATGGAGCCAAAACATGCTAGAAAGACATGCTACTTCATGAGGCACAAAAAGCTAGTTTGTAAGGATAACACTACAAGTGTAAATGGCATGCATGGGGTGACCAAACCAAATCAAAACAGTGGTATGCCATGTCAAAATAACCCCAAAAACAAGTTAAGATGGAGCCTACATATGCTTAACAAATATGCTCAAACATGAGGCCAATAAAGCAAGCATACAAGACACAAGGAGAGGGGATGGCCCTCTCCTATTTAAGACCTCAAAACACAAGTTTTACCACTGAAAATCCACTGGATTTCAGTGGTTAAAAGGCCAAGAGAAAGTGATCTCAAGGGCCTAAAGTGATGGTGTAAAACAAAGCCAAACAAGGCAAGCAAGGGAGTAGACCACCCCCAACACAAAAGAGACCTTAAACAAACATTACAAGCATGCAAACTCAGAACTTTTTGCAGTAGAAAGTTAGGCCTAAAACAACATGCAAGTAGGGCCAAAAGCTTAATAAAAAACAAGAGATTAGGATGATAGGAACTCACCCTTGTAGAACCACTTTAGAGCAACAACTCCAGCTGCTATTTTTGATCAAAACCAATCCAAAAACTCCAAAACCAACCTCAAAGTGCCTCAGCTCCAAGAGTATGGTGTTTCACTATGTGTTTGTGTGCAAAAGTGTGAAGAATAGACACTTTAAGGCACAAAAATGAAAGAGATGGAGAATTATAGAGATAAAATGATATGTATAGCTCAAGCACAAAATTCTGAACCTAAGGCATGAGGGGAGAGGTTCTCTTTTATAGAGAACCAAAGGTTAAGCTTGTTGAACAAGCTTAGGCCTTCAAGCCATCCCTCCATACACGTGTATGGAGGATGGTTTCTGTGCCCTCCAGCTGTTACAGCTGGCTAGAAAATATCTCCAAGAATGTGCTGGAAAGCTACCGACCACTTCAAGTGGTCGGCCAGCTACTTCCACTGGTCGGCTGACCAGTGAAAGTGGTCGGCCAGGGAGGCAAGTGGTCGGCCATGGTGGAAAGGTGGTCTGCAACATGAAAGCAAGGTGGTGGTGTGGTGGCCGACCACTATTGGTGGTCCAAAGACCAAGAAAACCAGTTGGCCAACTAGAAAACTGGTTGGCAGGCAGGAAAAGTGGTCTCCAAAGGGAAGAACTGGTCTCCCATGCTTATTCCACCCTCCAAGCAAGGAAAACAAGGTTTGCACCAAAAACAAACCAAAAAGGATGCAAGACGAAAGTCCATGAGGCAAGGGGCGCAGCCAAGAGCCTCGAAAACTAGTCTACGGGCACCAAAAGAGGTCTACGGGGGAAAAGCGGCCTACGATCATGAAAAGTGGTCTACGAGACCACAGTGTCCCTCTAGGTAAGGTCAACAAGGCATGGTTCAAAAACCAAGCCAAACGGAGAACGTTAAGCGGTCCCGAGACAAGGCGCACGGCTGAAGACTCCGGAAATTGAAAACTAGTCTCCAAGCAGGAAAAGTGGTCTACGACCACAAAAAAGTGGTCTACAGACCTCTCCCCCCCTCCAGGGAAGAGAAAAACAAGGTTTGGTTCAAAACCAAACCAAACCAAAAGGGAAGCAAGGCAAGGCACTCGCCCGAAGGCTCCGAAAATCAGACACTGGCCTACTAGAGGGAAAAGTGGTCTACGAACCTCTCTCTCCCTCCAGGCAAGGAAAACAAAGCTTGGTCCACAAACCAAGCCAAAAACACAAAGAGTTTGGAGGCCCGGAGGCAAGGCACTCAGTCGAAAACTCCAGAAACTCGAAACGAGCACAACATGCACAATCAGTGAGCACTCAATCGATGACATCTGAGTCTTAAGGTCAGTCAAAAATGGGGTGTCTACAATATCATATCCATGTACAAAACGACCTTAGGTCCATGTCATATCTAAGTACGAAATGACCTTAGGTCCACCTGTACAAAACGACCTTGGGTCCATCTGTACAAAACGACCTTGGGTCCAATACTCATTCATAGACCAACTTTAGGCCTAATGGATCCATGTGCCAAGGACCACGGTCCTCCTTATCATATTACAAAATGACCTCGAATCCAACATTCTCATATTCATAGTGATGCGCCTTTAATCACGGTCGCATCTATATTCACTCTCAAGACAACCTTTGGTCCAATCAGTTCATTATACAAAATGACCTTTGGTCCATTTATCAATTATGCAAAACGGCCTTCGGCCCAATCTACATCTTTGTCAATTATAATGAACAGCCTTAGACCCATTTTACATTTTCACAACATTCATTTTACAGGTACGAACGGATAGAATACTCATTCATAGTACAATTCACAAATTTAGAAATTACCACTTTGGCAACATTTAGGAAGTAATGCGCATACAAAAATATCTTTACTAAGATATTACTCACAGTGATCCGGTGCTTGATTCGCCCTTGCACTCGACCCTACATAATTCATAACACAATGGGTCATAGGTTATTCAATCCATTCTTAACTTATTATTTCTCCTAGGCTTCTTTCTTATCCCTTTAGGTCATATACAAAGCCCAATGCATGCCTAAGAGTGCTTAGAAATGAAAGAGAATGGAAAATGAAACACGAAACATCTTTTCAAAATTTCTGAAACAGGGCTCCATGCTCGAGCGTGGTTTTTGCCGCTTTAGCGGACCCGCTAGGTCTGCAAAAGTACTGGTTGCCTCATTTTTACGCTCGAGCGCAACTTCGGACGCTCGAGCTGGAAGTCAAACTACTTGGCTTGGCACTCGAGCGTAACTATCCCCGCTCGAGCGGACATCAATGTTTGCAAAAGTTCTGGGAGCCAACATTTCACGCTCGAGCGGCGCTTTTCCCGCTCGAGCGGACATGCTGAATTCTGGAATTTCTAGAATTGTTCTTGGAGTTCAAACTCAATGTTTAAAGATTCAAAGCTCATGTTTTGGACACAAAAACATGGAAACATATTACATAACATGAGGACAACAACAATATGAGGTTAATTGCTCAAATTCATGGTCCCTCTTTTCCAAAATCATTTTGAATTCTCTTCATAATTCCCAAAACATGTGTACTCAACTTCATACCAATTCCATGTTTTCATCAATCATGCATGCAAGTCAATTCTTGACTCCAATTCTATTCCAAATGGTACAAATGACACTTACTATCATGAAACTCATGAAAATCATGCATGCATGTGAGATTTAGTGCTCAATTCTATTTGTTCTACATAGTTCATACTCAAACATGCAAATTCATAGCAAATCTATGCATACATGTACATATAAGCTTTAATTCTTCAATTTCACCTCAATTTATGTTCTTGATTACCATCTAACTTGAATTCACAAAATTACAACATCAAACATATAAGTTCATAATCAATCACTCACCTAGAAGCTCAAATCTTCCAAATTATGGTTAATTCTTGAGTTAATCTTCAAGATTTCCAAGCCTCTTCATCAAAGCTTCAATTGCCTTCACTCTCTCCCTCTAACCGACCCTCTCTCTCTCTCTCTCTAGAGTGATCTCAGCCAAAGGAGAAAAAATGAGCTCAAAACATTGCTCATAAATACAAATAGGCCACTTATATATGTTGGCCTAATCAATTATGATTTAAGCTAAGTAATTGAGCTTAATTAATCATTCTGAATCTAATTATTATGATCCGAATGCTTTTTCAATTAAATTTCACCATAGGCTCTAAAAATTATACCAATCACGATGACGTAGTCAATTTCGGTTTCTGTGGCCGATAAGGCCTTCAATTTAAATTCCAAAGCAGAGAATCAAACAGATTTTCCTACGGTGAACAGATAGAAATTCAAAACCACATATAATCATATAAATGGCAATCAAGATCATATTAAACACATAATCACAATCATATTTAAGATCAATTAGCATAATACGGAACAGGGTTATCACAATCTTCCTTCCTTTAGGAAGTTTGGTCCTCCAAACTTATTCTACCTTCGTCGGGAAACAAATGTGGATAGCCTAGTCGCATTTCATCCTCATTTTCCCATGTAGCGTCCGTCCCATAGTGTTCTTTCCATTCCACGTTCACCATCGGGATGGACTTGCTTCTCAGTTGTTTCACTTGACGGTCACTGATTCGTTCTGGCCATTCTACGTATTTCATATTCTCATCAAGAGCTATCCTGTGATAATCAATCACATGAAGCGGGTCTCGGAGATAACCCCTCAACATCGACATGTGGAACACATTGTGCATCTGTTCAAATCCCGGTGGCAAAGCAACTCGATAGGCAACTGGACCAAGTCTTTCTAGAATTTGAAACGGCCCAATATACCGAGGCGACAATTTTTCTTTCTTACCGAATCTTACTTGGCCCTTCATGGGAGTCACGCGAATAAATACATGATCACTAACCTCATATTCAAGAGGTCTCCTTCGAACATCTGCATAATTCTTTTGTCGACTCTGAGCTGTTTTAAGCCTTTGTTGAATAATTTTGATCTTCTCAGAAGTGTCTTGTATAATCTCAGGCCCAAGTAAAGCCCTATCCTCGACTTCTATCCAACGAATTGGTGATCTACACCTTCTACTATATAGAGCCTCGTACGGTGCCATACTAATGCTGGAGTGGAAGCTGTTATTGTATGCAAATTCTGCTAGTGGCAAATAATCTTCCCAACTCCCTTGAAAATCCAAGGCACACATTCTTAGCATATCTTCCAAGGTCTGTATTGTCCGTTCTGATTGTCTGTCTGTCTGTGGGTAGAAGGCGGTACTAAACCTCAATTCTGTCCCCATAGCTTTTTGCAAACTTTTCCACAATCTAGACACAAATTTCGGGTCCCTATCCGAGACAATAGATACTGGAACTCCATGTAAACGAACAATCTCATCAACATATATAGTAGCCAGTCTATAAGCATCAAATGTAGTTCTGACAGGTAGAAGATGTGCAGATTTAGTCAATCTATCAACTATAACCCAGATAGAATCCATACCTCGAGGAGTTCAACGTAAACCAACAACAAAGTCCATAGTCACATGCTTCCACTTCCATTCAGGAATAGGGAGAGATTGAAGTAGACCGCCCAATTTCTGGTGTTCAGCTTTAACTTGCTGACACTAAAGGCACTTGGACACATACTCTGCAATTTCTTTCTTCATTTTGGGCCACCAATAGCTTTGCTTTAAAGCCTGATACATTTTGTTATTACCCGGATGCATAGCAAATACTGATTTATGGGCTTCATCTAGAATTCTCTTCTTCAACTCAGGAATGTTTGGAACACACAATCTATTTTGGAATTTCAACATCTCATTTACCACACTATATCCCAGTCTCGGATTCATTTCAAATTCATCAACTATCTTTTTAAGGAATTCATCTTCCCTCTGTTTCTGTTTAATTTCATCAATGATTGTCGGTTTGGTTGAAATGGCAGCCATCAATCCACCCCGTTCCCACACTACCACTTCAATCTCAGATTTCTCAAAATCTTGCAAGATCTCTTTCTGTTTAGTGAGTAAACAAGCCAAACTCCCTATCGATTTCCTGCTCAAGGCATCAGCAACTGTATTGTCTTTCCTAAGGTGGTACTGAATCTCAAGGTCATAGTCCTTTATCAATTCGAGTCATCTTCTCTGTCGCATATTTAACTCTTTCTATGTAAAGAAGTACTTTAGACTTTTATGATCCATATAGATTTTGCATTTTTCCCTATACAAATAATGCCGCCAGATTTTTAAAGCGAATATGACTGCGGCCAATTCTAAATCATGTGTTGGGTAGTTCTTCTCGTGTGGCCTCAACTGCCGGGAGGTGTAGGCAATCACCTTTCCATTCTGCATTAATACGCAACCCAAGTCTTTATAAGATGCATCATTGAATATCACAAAGTTTTTCGTACCTGATGATAGTGTCAAAACTGGTGCAGTGGTCAATCTTGTTTTCAGCTCATGAAAGGCGGATTCTCTTTCATCATTCCACTCAAATGGTTGCCCTTTGCGTGTCAGTTGGGTAAGTGGCACAGCTATTTTTGAGAAGTCCTTCCCAAATCTTCTATAGTTCCCGGCTAAACCCATGAAACTGCAGACTTCTATTACGCTTGTCGGTATAGGCCAATTCACAATTGCCTCTATTTTCTATGGGTCCACTGAAATCCCCTCTTTGTTGATAACATGCCCTAAGAAAATAACTTCGTCCAACCAAAACTCACATTTCTTCAATTTAGCAAATAATTTCTTTTCTCTAAGTGTTTGCAAGACAGTTCTCAGGTGATGTTCATGTTCAAGTCTATTCTTTGAATATGTCAAGATATCATCAATGAATACCATAACAAAGTCATCAAGGTAGGTCTTAAAAATTCGGTTCATTAGGTCCATAAATGCTGCAGGAGCATTAGTTACCCCAAATGGCATAACAAGAAATTCATAAATGTTCGAAACGCAGTTTTCTCAACATCTTCTGCTTTCACCTTCAACTGGTGATACCCGGATCTCAAATCAATTTTAGAAAACACTTGTGATCCTTGTAACTGGTCAAACAAGTCATCAATACGAGGTAGGGGGTATTTATTCTTTATTGTCGCCTTGTTCAATTCTCGGTAGTCAATATACAAGCGTAAGGTCCCGTCTTTCTTTTTCACAAATAACACTGGTGCAACCCATGGCGAGGTACTAGGTCGAATAAACCCTTTGTCAAGTAGATCTTGCAATTGTTCTTTCAATTCTTTCATTTCAGTAGTAGCCATTCTGTAGGGAGTTTTGGAAATAGGCTGAGTGCCTGGCATAATTCACTACAAGAAAAAACACTTTTGGCGACCACCTATTTTTTTTGGTCGCAAATAGTCCACTTTCTGCGACCAAAATTTAACTTTTGGCGACCACAATTTTTTGGTCGCGGAAAATCACCTTTTGGTGACCAAAAAAAAAAGTTGGTAGCGAAAAGTATACCTATTGGCGACCAAAGGCTTTTTTGGTCGCAGAAGATCACCTTTTGGCGACCAAAAAAAAAGTTGGTCACAGAAAGTATACCCTTTGGACCAAAAAAAAAAGTTGGTCGCGGAAAGTATACTATTGGCAACCAAAGGCTTTTTTGGTCGCGGAAGGTTACCCTTTGGCGACCAAAAAAAAAAGTTAGTCACGAAAAATTATGGCGGGATAAATTTTTTAAAAAAATGATACTACTGTAATTACATGCTATTTTTCTATTTAGGCATTAAAAGTTTTATAAAATAATATATAACCCAATTTTTATGGGTTATATATATTTTTTGCCTAATATGAACAAGAAGCAAATTATTGGCAAAGTGGATTGGGTGCATGGTGACTCCTTGGTCAGGAGTTCAAGTCTCAGGCAGCACAAAAGAATTTTTTTTTTTTGGGTCAAGGCGCTGACTTTTGGCGACCAACTTATCTTTGGTCGCTAAAAGTTTACTTTTGGCTAATATGAATTGGACTTTCCGCGACCAAAAAAGTTGGTCGCGAATGGTCACTTTTAGTGACCAAAGGCTTTTTTGGTCACCGAAAACCATCTGTGATGAGGCTTTAGCGACCAACTCGCAACCAACATATTTTGGTCGCGAAAAGGTTTTAGCAACCAAATATGGTACTTTTCGCGACCGAATGTTGGTCACAGAAACTGTTTTTTCTTGTAGTGATTTCAATAGTAAACTCTATCTCCCTGCCTACTAATTCCCCTGGTAATTCATTTGGAAACACATCTGGAAATTCTCTAACAATAGGGATACTATTCAATTCAACACTCTCAGATGGTTCAGACAGCATACAACATAAATAACCCTGGCACCCTTTCCAAATCAATTTACATGCTTTCATTGCAGATATCAGATAAAGTGGAGGCACTACCCCCATTACCTACAAATTCAAACTCATCATGCCCTGGCGGTTTAAACACAACTCGTTTTGTCATACAATTCATAGTGGCACAATATTTCGATAGTGAATCCATACCCAGAATTATATCAAAGTGTCGAATATCCAAGGGTAACAAATCTACATATAGGATAGTACTGCCAATTCGTACATCGCAAACACGATACACAAAGGTGCATAACACAAATTCCCCAGATGGAGCAGATACACATAGCAAATATGGTAATGACTCTAGGGGTCTGGTCAATCTAGATGCAAATATAGTTGACACAAAGGAGTGTGTAGAGCTGGAATCAATTAATGCAAAAGCATCTTGATTACACACAGAGATAGTACCTGAGACAACGGCTTCGATATTCCATGTGTCACCCGGGACAAGCGTAAAGACTCTCCCCTGTCTCATTGTATCTTTGGTGGCAGCAGGCTTCGTAGTATTGCTTGGTTTTGGGATGGATCTAGTCAAACTAACAGCTGGTCTTCCATCTTATTGTTGTTTAGTTCGGTTGTAATCCCTTGCCATATGCCCCAGTTCTCCACATCTGTAGCACGCCCCATAAATACGGTAACAAACCCCACGATGCTTCTTACCACATTGAGTACATGTTGGTGCTGTATTTCGGGTGGAGTCCGAGGTGCTTGAAGACCCCGTGTTTTGTTTCTTTGATGTCTTCTTTCCCAAGAAAAAGCCTTGTCTTTTAACCTTCCAGTTGGCTGGAGGCTTACCTCGACTGGCCATGTTTGTTTCTGACATTAAGGCTCTGTCTAACACATCAACATAGGTGGGTAGTTTCAGTACATTTGCTCTTTCCCGAATGTCATTGCGAAGACCACTTTCAAACTTCCTTGCCTTTTTATAGTCGGTGTCCACCATGTGTGGGGCGAATCTAGCCAATTCAGTAAACTTGGATTCATATTCTGCCACGGTCATATTGCTTTGCCTTAACCCTTCAAATTCTAACACCTTTCTATCACAAACGCACTGAAGAAAGTATTTCTCATAAAAGAGTGCAAGGAGCTGTGTCCAATCAATGCCTTTGTTATTATCGCGGAGCAACATCCACCATCTTCTCGCTTCATCCTCTAATATGAAAGTAGCCAACTGTACTTTCTGTGTTTCCAGACATGGGAACACTTCAAATAATTTCTCAATGCCTAGGACCCAAGCTTCAGCCTTTAACGGATCCATACCCCCATGGAACAGTGGTGGTTTCATCTTCTTGAACTCCTTAGTAAGGGCTATTGTTCGGTCGTCATTTTGCACATCTAGTACAGGTTGCACTGGAGGTGCAGGTTGTGGGTGTTGCCACTGTTGTTGCCACTGCTGTTGTTGCCTCAATATTTCTGTCATTTCCTGAATCAATCTTTCCATCCTATCCATTCTGGCAGTAGAGGACTCTTCTATCTCATCACCTCTTGTTCTCACCATCTGACTAGACTTGCATCACACTTTATACAAAAGTTTCACAAGTATGCATATACTAAAGAGTATACATATTCACATAATTCGCAATGCAAGTAAATCACAAACATATAACACATAATCATTTATCTTGAAGCATTTAAGCATATTCCCAATGTTTATAACTTCTATTGCTCATCACATGAATGCAACTTAGATCTTTTCTAGACATTCTAGTGCTCTTTTGGACAAGTGTGTGAGTTATTACTCGTGCTCTGATACCACTCTGTCATAACCACAACCCGCCCCTATGGATTAGGGTCATAACCGGCCAGTAATCAAGGGATTACTTGCGGTCTCAAACTAAGTAAAACATATTTTATCAGAGTTAATGGGCCAAAACGGAAGCAAACTTATGAATTGTCCATAGAGCTATGCTTACATGGCTTAACCAACATTCTTATATACTCATAATAACTCACACCATAAGCATATTCACAAAAAGTATGTCATACATACATCCAGGATTATTCAGCCTGCGTTAACAAAAATTCAGATTCTATACATGGTCGATCAAGGTTGTATTACATGACCACAAAAAGGCTCCAAGAGTAATAAAACAAAAGCAAAGCCTCTGCATGAGGCGACTTGGATGACCTCACAAAACTTGGTTTCTCAACGCTCACTAGGACTGGGGTTGGACATCCCGCTACTCACCTACATACATATAAATATAGAGTGAGCTGATGCCCAGTGAATAATACCAGAGTAAAGAGGTTAATGAATGAGATTCGTTCATGAATAAGTCATACGTATAATTTAAACATTTGAACTACTAGTTCCACTTGTATCAAATGCATAGACAGAACGTACGGAACGACCTCGAGTTCAACATATCATATCCATGTACAAAACGACCTCAGGTCCATGTCATATCTAAGTACGAAATGACCTCAAGTCCATTGCACTCAAAACGACCTTGGGTCCATCTGTACAAAACGACCTTGGGTCCAATACTCATTCATAGACCAACTTTAGGCCTAATGAATCCATGTACCAAGGACCACTGGTCCTCCTTATCATATTACAAAACGACCTCGGGTCCGACATTCTTATATTCATAGTGATGCGCCTTTAATCACGGTCGCATCCGTATTCACTCTCAAAATGACCTTTGGTCCAATCAGTTCTTTATACAAAACGACATTTGGTCCAATCAGTTCTTTATACAAAACGACCTTTGGTCCATTTATCAATTATGCAAAACGGCCTTCGGTCCAATCTACATCTTTGTCAATTATATTAAACGGCCTTAGGCCCATTTTTCATTTTCACAACATTCATTTTACAGGTACGAACGAATAGAATACTCATTCATAGTACAATTCACAAATTTAGAAATTACCACTTTGGCAACATTTAGGAAGTAATGCGTATACAAAAATTTCTTTACTAAAATATTACTCATAGTGATCCGGTGTTTGATTCGCCCTTGCACTCGACCCTACAAAATTCATAACACAATGGATCACAAGTTATTCAATCTGTTCTTAACTTATTATTTCTCTTAGGCTTCTTTCTTATCCCTTTAGGTCATATACAAAGCCCAATGCATGCCTAAGAGTGCTTAGAAATGAAAGAGAACGGAAAATGAAACACGAACATCTTTTCAAAATTTCTGAAACAGGGCTCCCCGATCGAGCGTGGTTTCTGCCGCTCGAGCGGACCCGCTAGGTCTGCAAAAGTACTGGTTGCCTCATTTTTAAGCTCGAGCGCGACTTCGAACGCTCGGGCTGGAAGTCAAACTACATGGCTTGGCGCTCAAGCGTAACTATCCCCGCTCGAGCGGACATCAATGTCTGCAAAAGTTCTGGGAGCCAACATTTCATGCTCAAGCGGCGCTTTTCCTACTCGAGCGGACATGCCGAATTCTGGAATTCCAAAATTGTTCTTGGAGTTCAAACTCAATTATTAAAGATTCAAAGCTCATGTTTTGGACACAAAAACATGGAAACATATTACATAACATGAGGACAACAACAATATGAGGTTAATTGCTCAAATTCATGGTCCCTCTTTTCCAAAATCATTTTGAATTCTCTTTATAATTCCCAAAACATGTGTACTTAACTTCATACCAATTCCATGTCTTCATCAATCATGCATGCAAGTCAATTCTTGACTCCAATTCTATTCCAAATGGTACAAATGACACTTACTATCATGAAACTCATGAAAATCATGCATGCATGTGAGACTTGGTGCTCAATTCTATTTGCTCTGCATAGTTCATGCTCAAACATGCAAATTCATAGCAAATCTATGCATGCATGTACATATAAGCTTTAATTCTTCAATTTCACCTCAATTTATGTTCTTGATTACCATCTAACTTGAATTCACAAAATTACAACATCAAACTTATAAGTTCATAATCAATCACTCACCTAGAAGCTCAAATCTTCCAAATTATGGTTAATTCTTGAGTTAATCTTCAAGATTTCCAAGCCTCTTCATCAAAGCTTCAATTTCCTTCACTCTCGCACTCTAACCAACCCTCTCTCTCTCTCTCTAGAGTGATTTCAGCCAAAGGAGAGGAATTGAGCTCAAAACATTGCTCAAAAATACAAATAGGCCACTTATATATGTTGGCCTAATCAATTATGATTTAAGCTAAGTAATTGAGCTTAATTAATCGTTCTGAATCTAATTATTATGATCCGAATACCTTTTCAATTAAATTTCACCATAGGCTCTAAAAATTATGCCAATCACGATGGCGTAGTCAATTTCGATTTCTGTGCCCAATAAGGCCTTCAATTTAAATTCCAAAACAAAGAATCAAACAGATTTTCCTACGGTGAACAGATAGAAATTCAAAACCACATATAATCATATAAATGGCACTCAAGATCATATTAAACACATAATCACAATCATATTTAAGATCAATTAGCATAATACGGATCAGGGTTATCACACCGTTCTAGGTCGTTCTTGTGTCCAAATTGAAGCCCCGGAAACAAGCTTTCCAATGGTTCTAGCCTCACACCCAAATTCAAAGTATGGAAAAAGAAAAGGACAAAAGAGTGATGGCTGCTTGTAGAAAAATTACCTAACTTAAAGTTTTTGGTCCAATCTTACTTTACCATCATGTTACCACTTCAATCAATGCCCCCAAAATAAAACAAGAGGGCTCCAAATACAATAATAAAAATGTCAAGAGCAAACCCACTATTCACAGAAGTTCAAACTCAACTAGCCAAACCACTCGAGTGCCTAATCTTGGGCTCAAGGGCGCAGACCAACAAAGCCGTCCGCCTGAGAGACCACTTCTATGCTCGAGCAGGAATTCACAACTCTCAGAATCTCGGACAGACTGCAAAAATACTGAGAGCCTCACAAGTCCGCTCGAGCGTCAACTCCCCCACTCGAACGGAGGGAAAAATTCTGAATCGTTACAGAATTTACTGAGTAATTTTCTAAGAATTTACTGGGAATTTGCGTAGTAATTTACTGGGAATTTACTAAGAATTTACAGGCAATTTACTAATTAATTTACTTAGAATTTTCTGAGTAATTTACCAAGTAATTTATAGGGAATTTACTGGGAATCTACTGGGTAATTTCCTGAATAATTTACAGGAAATGTATTGAGAATTTAATTGGAATTTATAGAGAATTTACTGGGAATTTACTGGGAATTTTCTAAGTAATTTGCTGAGAATTTACAAAGTAATTTACTAAGAATTTAGTATGAATATACTGAGTAATTTACTAAGAATTTGCTGTGTAATTTAATGTGAAATTACTGGGAATTGAATTAGTAATTTACTAAGAATTTACTGAGTAATTTACTTAGAATTGAATGGGAATTTACTGAGAATTTACTTGGAATTTTATAAGTAATTTATTGGGAATTTACTCAGTAATTTACTGAGAATTTACTGAAAATTTACTGAAAATTTACTGAGAATTTATTGAATAAGTTACTGAGAATTTACTAAAAGTTTACTGTGTAATTTACTGAGAATATATTAGCAATTTACGAAGAATATCCTGGGAATTTACTGAAAATTTTTTGAGTAATTTACTGAGAATTTATTGAGAATTTGGAGGGAATTTACTAAGTAATTTACTTAGAATTTATGGAGTAATTTACTAAGAATTTACTTAGAATTTACGGAATGATTTACTGTGAATTTGCTGGGAATTTACTGAGTAATTTACTGGGAATTTACTCAGTAATTTACTGAGAATTTACCAAGTAATTTACAGAGAATTTACTTGTAATTTATTGAGTAATTTACTAGAATTATTGAGCAATTTATAGGGAATTTCCTCAGAATTTACTCGGAATTTTCTGATAATTTACTAGGTAATTTACTTTGAATTTACTAGGAATTTTTTGAGTAATTTACTAAAAATTTACTAAAAAATCACTGAGTCATTTACTGAAAATTTGCTGAATAATTTACTGAGAATTTATTGGGAATTTATTGAGTGATTTACTAAGTAATTTACTGAGAATTTACTAGGAATTTACTTAGTAATTTACAGGGAATTTACTATGTAATTTATTAGGAATTTACTGAGAATTTATAGAGTAATTTACTGAGAATTTGCTGAGAGTTTACTAGGTAATTTACTCATAATTTAGGGAGAATTTTCGAAGTAATATATTGAGTAATTTATAGAGAACTTACTGTGTAATTTATTTAGAATTTATTGGAAATTTACAGAGTAATTTACTGAGAATTTTCCAAGTAATTTCCTTAGAATTTACGGAGAATTTATTGGGAATTTAATGAGAATTTACCTAGTAAATTACTAATAATTTACTGGCAATTTACTAAGTACTTAACTGAGAATTTACTCAGTAATTTGCTGAGAATTTATTGAGAAATTACTGAACAATTTACTGAGTAATTTATTGAGAATTTACTGAGAAATTACTAAGAATATACTGAGAATTTACAGAGAATTTACTGAGTAATTTACTGAGAATTTATTGGGAATTTACTGAGAATTTATTGAGAATTTACTGGGAATTTAATGAGTAATTTACTGAGAATTTAATTAGAATTTTGTGGGAATTTACTGAGTAATTTACCTAGTAATTACTGAGAATTTATTGAGAATTTACTAAGTAATTTTCTGAGAATTTACAGGGAATTTACTGAGAATTTTCCTAAGAATTTATTGAATAATTTACTGAGAATTTACTTGAAATTTATGAAGAATTTACTGAGTAATTTACTGAGAATTTGCTGAAAATTTCCTGTTAATTTACTGAGTAATTTACTGAGAATTTATTGAAAATTTACGTAGTAATTTACTGAGAATTTACACGGTAATTTACTGAAAAATTTACTTTGAATTTGAACGGAATTTACTAATTAATTTATTGAGAATTTTCTAAGTAATTTACAAGAAATTTACTGAGAATTTACTTGGTATTTACTGGGAATTTACTAAGTAATTTACTGAGAATTTAAAGAGTATTTTACTAAGAATTTACTAGGTAATTTACTGGAAATTTACTGAGTAATTTACTAAAAATTAACTGATTAATTTACAGAGAATTGAATGGGAATTGACTGGGTAATTTATTGAATAATTTACTAAGATTTTACTGAGTAATTTACTTAGAGTTTACTGTGTAATTTACTGGGAATATACTGAGAATTTCCTAGGAATTTACTGGAAATTTTTTGAGTAATTTACTAAGAATTTATTTATAATTTATAGGGAATTTACTCAGTAATTTACTTGGAATTTACAAAGTAATTTACTGAGAATTTACTGTGAATTTGCTGGGAATTTACTAAGTAATTTACTGAGAATTTACTAGGAATTTGCTTAGTAATTTACTGAGAATTTACTAGTAATTTACTGAATAATTATTGAGAATTTACTAAGTAATTTACGAAGAATTTACTGTAATTTATAGAGTAATTACTGAGAAATTATTGAGTAATTTACTGGGTAATTTATTGATAATTTATTAGGTAATTTACTGAGAATTTTCTAAGAATTTACTGGAAGTTACTGAATAATTTACAGAGAATTTACTTAGTGATTTACTGAGGAATTTACTGAGAATTTTCTGAATAATTTACTGAGAATTTACTAGGAATTACTTTGTAATTTACTGGGAATTTACAGAGTAATTTACTGACAATTTACTGGGAATTTACAGGGTAACTTACAGAGAATTTATTTCAAAATTTATTGTGAATTTACTGGGAATTCGCTAATTAATATACTGAGTAATTTACGGAGAATTTATTGAGAATTTACTGAGTAATTTATTAAGAATTTACATAGTAATTTACTGGGAATTTGCTGAGTATTTTACTGAGTAAATTATAGGGAATTTACTAAATAATTTACTGAGAATTTACTATGTAATTTACTGAGTGATGTACTGAGTAATTTATTTAGAATTTGTTGAGCAATTTGCAGAGAATTTACTGAGTGATTGACTGAGAATTTACGAGTAATTTACTAAGTAATGTATTGAGTAATTTATTGAGAATTTACTAGTAATTTGCTGAGTAATTTTCTTAGAATTTACTGAGTAATTTACTCGAAGTTTAGAGAGAATTTACTGCGTAATTTACGGAGAATTTACTGAGTAATTAATTTAGAATTTATTGGGAATTTATTGAGTAATTTACAGGAAATTTACTATGTAATTTACTAAGTAATTTACTAAAAATTTACATGGAATTTACTGAGTAATTTATTGAAAATTATTTAGTAATTTACTAAGTAATTTACTATGAATTTAAAGAGTTATTTACTGAGATTTTACTAAGTAATTTCCTTAAAATTTACTGAGAATTTACTGAGTAAATTACTGATAATTTACTAGGAATATACTAAGTACTTTATTGAGAATTTACTGAGAATTTATTGAACCATTTACTGGGAATTTACTGAGTAATATACTCAGTAATTTGCTGAGAATTTACTGGCAATTTACTGAACAATTTGCGGAGTATTTTATTGAGTAATTTACTGGGAATTTACTGAGTAATTTATAGAGAATTTATTAGGAATTTACTTAGTAATTTAATGAGAAATTACTTAGAATTTACTAAAAATTTACTTAGTAATTTACTAAGAATTTGTTTAGCAATTTACTGAGAATTGACTGGGAATTTACTTAGTAATTTACTGAGAATTTATTGGGAATTTACTAAGTAATTTACTAAGAATTTACTGAGAATTTAATGAATAATTTACTGAGAATTTTCTAAGTAATTTACTGAGAGTTTACTGTGTAATTTAATTAGAACATATTGGGAATTTACTAAGCATTTTTTGGGAATTTACTTAGAATTTTTTGAGTAGTTTACTAAGATTTTTTTGAGAATTTACAGGGAATTTTCTGAGTAATTTACAGATTAATTTACTGAGTAATTTATGTAGAATTTGTTGAATTTAATGAGAATTTACTGAGTGATTTACTGAGGATTATTAAGTAATGTATTGAGTAATTACTTAGAATTTACTAGTAATTTACTAAGTAATTTGCTTGGAATTTAAGGAGAATTTACTGGAAATTTACTGAGTAAATTATTGATAATTTACTGAATACTTTACTGAGAATTTCCTAGGAATTTTCTGAATAATTTACTTAGAATTTACTGAATAATTTGCTGCGTAATTTACTGGTTAATTTATTTAGAATTTACTAGGAATTTACTGAATAATTTACTAGGTAATTTGCTGAGAATTTATTGGGAATTTACTGAGTAATTAACTGAGAATTTACTAACTAATTTACTAGGAATTTACTGAGTAATTACTAAGAATTTACTAATTAATTTACTGATTATTTACTTGGAATTTACTTAGTAATTTACGAAGAATTTATTGAGTAATTTACTTGAAATTTGCTGAGAAATTTCTGTGTAATTTAATGAGAATTTATTGAAAATTTTCTCAGTAATTTACTAAAAATTTAAAGAATAATTTTGTCATGACCCGAACCCTCCCCTATAGATTAAGGTCATAACCGGCCAGTAATCATGGGATTACCTACGGCCTCAAACCTAACATCAATTAATAATTAATAATATAGGGCCAGATGCGGAAGCAAACTTAAACTTTTGTCCATATGAGCTATGCTTACATGGCATACCAAAACATTTCACATATGGCAATTATAATAACTCACACCACATATCGGTAGTTAACATCTTGTATACCCAGGATCATTCAAACACATAGTCAGCTAAACCAAAAGCCTATACACATAAATGGTCTATCATGACCAATAGGAATAGCAAAAGAAATACAAAAGATTATAAACAAAGCCTCTTGGGTGAGGCACCTGGGCTGACTTCACACTCTCTGGTTCCTTTCTTAAATTCCACTAAGGCTGGGGTTGAACGTCCCTTTGCTCACCTGCATACATATAAATAAGAGTGAGCTAACGCCCAGTGAATAATATCAAAATAAAGAGGTTAATGAATGAGATTCGTTCATAAATGAGTCATACTTATAATGTACACATTTGAACCACTATTCTCATTCACATCAGATTTACAAATCTCAACAAAGCAAAACGACATCGGGTCCAACACATCATATCCATATGCAAAACGACCTCAGGTCCAATTCTTATACAAAACAAAACGACCTTGGGTCCATCTATACAAAACGACCAATGGTCCAACCAACTCTTTATTCAAAACGACCTTTGGTCTAATTCAAACATATCAAACGGCCTCGGGCCCAATTCAAACATATCAGGCGTATCAAACAGCCTCGGGCCCATTCTCTTTATATTCATATCTATGCGTATTTCATATTCATGATTATGATCCCTTTTTCATTCAAACGGCCTTTGGCCCATTACGCTCATGTTCAAACGGCCTTGGGCCCATCACGATATTCAAACGGCCTTTGGCCCATCATCATTATATTCAAACGGCCTTTGGCCCATCTTTATATTCAGGCATATCAAATGGCAAACGGCCTTAGGCCCAATTCAGCTATATTAAACGTATCAAACGGCCTTATAGAAAACTAGGCATATAGAATACTCATTCATATTTCAATCAACAAATCCATGAAGCTCATACAGAAGTAGCATTTGGAAAGTAACATACTTGAAAATATCTTTACTAAGATATTACTCACAGTGTTCTACCGATGGATTCGTCCTTATGCTCGACCCTACATAATACATAACATATATCGGGTCATAAACGATTCAATCCATTCTTAATTCATACATTCCTCTTAGGCCTCTTTCTTATCTTCTTATTCCATTCACAATGCTCAATGCATGCCTATGAGTGCTTAGAAGTGGAAGAGAATGGAAACAAAACATAAAATCATCCTTACAAAATTTCTGAAACAGGGCTCCCCGCTCGAGCATGGTTTCTGATGCTCAAGCGGACCCCTTTGGTCTGCAAAAGTATTGGTTGTCTCATTTTCGCGCTTGAGCGTGACTTTGGACGCTCGAGCTGAGGGTCAAACATATGACTTGGATGCTTGAGCGTGATTATCCCCGCTCGAGCGGACGTCAATGATTGCAAAACTGCTGGGAACTAGCATTTCACGCTCAAGCGGACATGCCGAATTCTGGGTTTTCCAGCAAGCTGTTTGAGCTTCAAACTTGCATTCAAACCGATGTAACTTGCATATTATGGCTCATACTTCACATACACATCCTCTAACATGATACAAATGGGAAATTACAACATCATGAAGCTCAATTCTCATGAATCAATTACATGCATGCTCAAATTACACCAAACTTACTTCCAACACATCAAATTCATCCATTCAAAACCCACACCTTTATGAATTGTTCTTGCATGTGGGATATAACCTCTATTCTCAACCTAAATGGTGAAAAGGTGATCAAAAGCATGAACTTCAATCAAAATTCAACATGAATTATACACTTTATGCTCAAATATGCAAATTCATGGAAATTTCTTACATGCATGCTTATAATGATTTCATAATCATCAAATTCAACTCATTTATGTTCTTGATCATCATCAAACCTTGAATTCACAAAATTACAAACTCAAACTCATGAATTTACTCACCTAGGAGCTCCAATCTCCGAAATTCTAGCTAGTTCTTTGAGTTTAGCTTCCAATTCTCAAGCCTTGAGACCAAAATTCATAATTTGAGCCCTTCTCTCTCTCTAGAGTCGTCCCTCTCTCTCTCTCTCTAGAGTACACTTCAAATTTTGAGTTCAGCAATGAGGAACTTAAGTGTATAATGGCCTATTTATAGGCTTGCTTAATCATGTTGATTAAGTCTAAGTAATTAATCCCAAATTAATCATTCTGAATCTAATTATTTTGATCCGAATCAATTTCTAATTAAATTTCACCGTAAGCTCTAAAAATTACACTAATCACAATGGCGTAGTCAATTTCGGTCTCTGTGGCCGATAAGGCCTTCAATTTTCAGTTTAAAGCACAAATTCTAATAGATTTTCCTATGGTGAACAGATGCAAAGCCAAAATCACATATAATCATGCAATTAACACCCAAATTCAAATTAACCACATAATTACAAACATAATCATGATTAATTAACATAGTACAGGACAGGATTATTACAAATATACTAAGAGTTCACTGGAAATTTACAGAGAATTTACTAAGTAACTTATTGGGAATTTACTCAGTAATTTACTGAGAATTTACTGGGAATTTATTGAGAATTTACTAGGAATTTACTGAACAATTTACCGAGAATTATTGGGAATTTACTGGGAATTTAAAGGAATTTTCTTCGAATTTACGGAGTAATTTACTGAGAATTTATTGAGAATTTATTGGGAATTTACTGAGAATTTAATTAGAATTTCCTAGTAATTTATTGAGTAATTGCAGAGAATTTACTGAGAATTTACTATGTAATTTACTGAGAATTTACTCGAAATTTATTGAGTAAGTTACTAAGAATTTATTGAGTAATTTACAAGGAATTTCTTGATAATTTACTGAAAATTTAGTGCATAATTTACTGATAATTTACATGGTAATTTACCGAGAATTTACTGAGTAATTTATTGGGAATTTACATAGTAATTTACTGAGTAATTTACTGGGAATTTACTGTGTAATTTACAGAGAATTTAATTAGAAATTTACTGTGAATTTATAGGGAATTTACTAATTAATTTACTGAGAATTTACTAAGTAATTTACGGAGAATTTATTGAGAATTTATAGGGAATTTACTGAGTAATTTACTAGGAATTTACAAAGTAATTTGCAGAAAATTTACCGAGTAATGTATTGAGTAATTTACTGAGTAATTTAATGAGAATTTTCTGAGAACTTATTGGTAATTTTTTGAGAATTTACTGAGTAATTTACTCGAAATTTAAGGAGAATTTAAGAAGAATGTACTGAGTAATTAATTTAGAATTTACAGAGTAATTTACTAAGAATTTAATGAATAATTTACTGGGAATTTACTGGAAATTTACTGAGTTATTTACTGGGAATTTACTGAGTAATTTCTTTGGAATTTACGGGGAATTTACTTGGAATTTACTAAGAAAATTACTGATAATTTACTGGGAATATACTAAGTACATTACTGAGAATTTACTGAGTAAGTTATTGAGAATTTACTTAGTAATTTACTGAGAATTTACTAGGAATTTACTAAGAATTTACTAAGAAATTTAATGAGAATTTACTGGGAATTTAATGAGTAATTTTCTGAGAATATACAGAGTAATTTACTGAGAATTTTCTTGAAATTTACTAAATAATTTACTGAGAATTTATTGAGAATTTACTGAGAATTTACTAAGTAATTTACTAAGAATTTACTCCTAATTTAATGAGAATTTTTTGATTGATTTAGTGAGTAATTTACTAAGAACTTATTGGGAATTTACAGAGTAATTTACTTATAATTTACTTATAATTTACTTAGTAATTTACAGGGAATTTAGTTAGTAATTTATTGAGAATTTACTGAATAATTTACTTAGAATCTACTGAGTGATTTAGTGTGTAATTTACTAAGAATTTATTAGGAATTTACTGAAAATTTACTTAGTAAATTTACTGAGTAATTTACTGAGAATTTATTGAGAATTTACTGTGAATTTACTCCGAATTTAATGAGAATTTATTGATTGATTTAGTGAGTAATTTACTTAGAATTTACTGGGAATTTACTTAGTAATTTATTGAGAATTTACTGGGAATTTACTGAAGAATTTACTGAGTGATTTAGTGTGTAATTTATTAAGAGTTTATTGGGAATTTACTGAGAATTTACTGGGAATCTACTTAGTAATTTACTAAGAATTTAATGGAAATTTACTGAGTAATTTACTGAGAATTTACTGGGTAATTTATTAAAAATTTACAAAAATTTACTGAGAGTTTACTGAGTGATTTAGTGAGTAATTTACTGAGAATTTACTTAGTAATTTTCTGGGAATTTACTTAGTAATTTATTGAGAATTTACTTGGAATTTTCTAGGTAATTTACTGAGAAATTTACAGGGAATTTACTAATTAATTTACTGAGAATTTACAGAGTAATTTATAGGGAATTTACTGAGAATTTATTGCGAATTTTCTGAGAATTTATTGGGAATTTACTGTCATGCCCCAAAATTTGACAAGTAAATATTAAATTAGGGCTAAACCCCAATCAATATTCCATCATCCAAATTCTAAGGGTGAAACAAAAAAACTAAACGCTAACCAAATCATCCACCATAATTTGATAACTAACCAATACCTCCAACATTAAAGTAACAATAAATAGTCAAAATAATTTAAATAATGTACGGTTACAAGCCATGCCAAATTATCCCAATACTAAAGTCATAAAAAAAAAAATAATAAATACATAAACTAATATTAACCCTAAGCTCAAGAAAACAAAAGAAGTCCAAACGACAAGTCCAACAACTATAGTTATTCCATGTCACCACCGTAGCCCCAACTAATCCTGCAAAGGAAGCTCGGCTGCGTTCAAACAGAACGCACCTGAGTTGCCAAGAGACAAAACGGGTCAGTATACATGTATACTGGTATGAGTACAATATTTAACACCTACGTGTTTACCAAACACAAACAAAAATACATTTAATTCTTGTTACAGGACAAGACAACAGCAGCGGGATTACACTTCACTTTTTCATCTCTTTCTTTTTCAAAAACCCTAGATCTGAGCTCTCTCTCTCTCTAAACAACTTCTCTCTAGGGATTGATCTACTTCTAGTGAGTTTCTAACCTAGGCTCTTTGTAAGAAAGATAGAGGGTGTTGAGAGCTTCATTTTAATCTGAAAAATCTAGGATTTGGAGCACTTTGGATTTTGGTCATCTCCTCCATTTGAGCTTTTCATCTCGAGGTAGGGATAACTACTCATTCCTAT
This sequence comes from Camellia sinensis, assembly GCF_055761805.1. Lineage (NCBI taxonomy): Eukaryota > Viridiplantae > Streptophyta > Magnoliopsida > Ericales > Theaceae > Camellia > Camellia sinensis. Next base: position 120,736,454 of record NC_138974.1, read on the forward strand.
GGTCTTTGACATAAACTATTGGTCTTTTTGATATAATGTTGAGTTGGGTGATTTTGGGTGTTAGGGTTTCAAAATGTATAAAAGAGGGGTTTTGTATTTTGAGCCTATACGTGTGTATTTGAGCCTAGAAATGAGAATATTGGTGTTGTTAATAATATTTGAACCTTTGGGTCAATATTGAGCTTAAAGGGAAAAATGCCATATTTGGGTATATTTGGGTCATTAGTGTAATTAATGACATTTGTTATGAAATTGAGTTGGGGATAATGAAATTTGCTCATTATGAGATAGAATGGTGGAGTTTGATTTATAAATCGCTCACTTTTGAAAATGTCAATTATATAATTGTTGAGGCATTATTTATCTGTTTAGAAATAACTACTTTGGGCTATCGGAGGAGGACAGTCTTGATTGTTGTAGACATTGCATGATGATTAGGTGAATTGAAACTAATCAAGTTGTGTATTTGAATACATGGGTGCCGAATCCCGCGGATGAAATTTCTGTAAAATGGCCATTTGAATATAATTATACATGAGTGCCGAATCTCGCAGACACAATTTCCGTAAAATGGCAATCCGAATATATCTATACATAGATGCCGAGTCCTGCGGATGAAATGTCCGTAAAATGGCCATAAGAGAATGAAAATACATGGGTGCCGAATCCCGCGGACGTAATTTCCGTAAAATGGCAGTTTGTAGATTGTTGGTATGAGATGTGGTCTCACTTCAGTTATTTGGCCAGGTTCTGAGCCATGTTTATAAGTTGAGTTTTGTTAAGTTAAACATTTATCAAGTGCTAATGTTTTAGTTATTCCTCATATTATGTTTAGCATATCTCTACTGGGCGTTGGCTCACCCTATATGGGACATCATTTTCAGGTACAAGTGTTATGCTACCTCCAAGGACGTAGCTTGGGAGGCTTGAGGCTGTAGACTCTTTTTGTTATTTTTGTTGTATTACATGTATATCAAGCCAAGGGCTTTTTTGTGTAGAGTTAGTACTCTTTTTTTGTAACCAAGTGTTGACTTGGAAAGTTGTAAGCCTATAGGGCGTTTACTTTTATTGTCAACATGTAATACCTTTTGTAAGAATACTCTGATGATTATAATATGAAAACTCTTTTATTTATCGTGAATGTATGCTATAATGGGTTTATTTTTGAGGGCGTTACAAGTAGTTCCATCCGCACCGAGATGAATGGGTAGTTTCCCGAGATACAGTGGTATTTAGTTTCTTACCTGTATAAAACAAAATATAAATTGAGTATAAAATAAACAAAATAGAAATAAAAATATGGTGGATCATCCCTGCATAAAAAGTTTGTAAAACCTACCATCCTGCAATAAAGATAAAGTTAGTATAATTTAATCATAAGTAATTTGCTGAAAAAGTATAAAAATGCACCGTTTCATGCTTAAATAATTCAAATTGACCAAAAATCACAGAACAAAAGTTGTACAGAATTAAATTTCCTAAAAGATAGCATGAATGAATTTAATAGGAACTGAACAGGTTGAGAGAAAAACTTAATAGAAAATCCCAACCGAAATTCGATCGAAAAAAATCTAGAACTGAAAACGAAAATAAACTGCTGTAAGATGAATTTTTTTCAGAAAAGTTCAAAACACAAAAAGTATTCAGAGTAATGTTTTACTTTAGTTTACGCGAAACCAATAAAAATGAGCTCGTTTCGTGGGTTAAAACACCCTCTAAAATCTACATTGCTAAAATGAATCCAAACTACTATAACCAAGATCATCCGATTATAAGTTCTAATCGATCTTTTAATAAAAAGTTAAAACACAAAAGTTATCTAGAATCACATATGCATGGCTCTGCTCAAATTTCATAATTTATCGAGGTCGTTTACTAATTTTCAAGATGTACAAATCAACACAATTCACACTATACTAATAAACTCATAATTACATTCTTTGTACCTTCACTCCACCACTTCGGCCTCCACTTCCGGCCTCCACATATATCCCATGTGCCTCCCGTATACCTAACACCGCTCTGAAACCAAACTTGCACGGGAATATCGTCCCAAGTTTGACCCACACTCCTTGGATGGTTAGCATATACGTACGCCCGTAAATCAAAGCACTCGTCTACTCATGAGAACGAGGCAACAATATATATATATATATAAACAAAACATCTCACTCATGAGAACAAACATAACAATGCCAAGCCTAAGGCATTCAAATAAATCTCATAATCCTCACTTTTTTTATACACTCTTTCTCACCAACACTCAAATAAAACAACAATCCATGGAGTCATGGAGGAGTGTAAGGCATTTATCTATGGGTTCCTAATTTATTTTAATTTCATATATCCATGAGTGTGATTACAACCATAAAATAAATACATATAAAAACCTTAAACCTTACATACACATCTAATCAAATAATGAAATCAATCAATCATTTACATGCAAATCCAAAATCAAACCAACATAAAATAACTATAAATAAATAAATAAAAACAGCGAATCAATCCATCATCTAACCAATATCTATGGATTCTAAGTTTATTTCAATTTCATATAACCATGAGTGTGATTACAATCATAAAATAAATACATAAAAACCCCTAAACCTAGCATACACAACTAATCAAAATAATTAAAATCAATCTATCATTTACATACAAATACAAAATCCAACCAACATCAAATAAATAAATAAAAACAACGAATTAAACATAAATCAAGGAAAGTAAGTTTTGTACTTACAATATTTTTTTGAAAATCAAAGAAATATTTGAAGAATTAATAGAGCCATCAAAACAAAACCCTAACCCTTTCTTTTTCTTTCCTCTCCTTTTTGTCTCCTTGCCGCCGTCTCTCTGGCTGCCACAAAGCCCTCTCTTTTTCTTTCTTTGTTTAACCTCTCTCTTTTCTCTCTCTCTCTCTCTCTCTCTCTCTCTCTCTCTCTCTCTCTCTCTCTTTAATCCCTCTTTGTGGTTGCTTCTCCTCTTGGAACTTCACTTTTGTGTTTAAACCTAGGTATAGTACATTATATATAATTGACTACTATATTTATATTATAAAAATACAAAATAAATACAATATATATAAATATAAATATGATATATATTTTATTTTATTAAATAACTGCAACATATATAAATATGCTTTATAAAATCAATACATGTAACACCTTTTTTTTATTATATATAAATATAAATATTCGAATTAATTATATACAATTAACTATCACATTAAATTAATTAAATACCACTTTAAATTAACTAAACAACACATTAAATTCTCATGTAATTACGCAATTAATAAAGTCAAAAATAAAATAAAGTAATAACAATAAAAAATGACTTACGAAAAATCAGGGTCGCTACATTTACAAAGTAATTTGCTAAGAATTTACAAGGAATTTACTGAGTAAATTATTGATAATTTATTGAGAATTAACTGAGTAATTTACGGAGAACTTACTATGTAATTTACTGAGAATTTACTGAGAATTTATTGAGAATTTACAGAGAATTTCATGGGAATTTACTGAGTAATTTATTGGGAATTTACTGACAATTGAATGAGAATTTGCTGAGAATTGAATGAGAATTTAATGAGTAATTGAATGAGAATTTGTGAGACCCTTGACTTTTGTAAACCTTATTAGGTCCCTAAATTTTGAATTATATTGATAAAGTCCTTAGTTCGTCGATTATTCGCAAATTAAACCCTAAAACCGAAAACGAATCACAAACGAACCCATACAAACCCTAATCGATCCTAGAAGCTTAGAAATCATTTCTAACACTCTAATATTAATTATTTAACTCTCAAATTTTAGATTAATCGCTCTAAACCTTAACTCCCGGTTTTCACAGTCTTTGTCCAGTTATTTACCTTTAAATTCAAAGCAAGATAATACAAACCGAATTATTTTCCTAACACTAATTTATTTACTCTACACTTGAAATAGATAATTTAATTGAGCCCAAGCCCTCACATTTTTTATTAAATCACAAATTAACCCCAAACAAGTACTATTATATATTTATATATACACTTGTACCCTAAAATCTTTTTTAACATTATATTTTACAATTTTCAAGATTTGTACTATATATATATAACAAGTCCATCAATTTACCATCACATGGCTAGACATCATACCTCCTAGGCTATAATCATGGTGCTTTAGTACAAACAAATCCCTTGAAATCTTGGAGCAATAATGACTTTGGTACCTATAAAGATTTGCTATATATGTGTGTGTACTTCTAACTAAAAGGTATTTACATTAGTCCTAAACCTAACTAGATCATAATTAAATACATGATTAAGGTTCTAATCCTCCTCATTCCATTACATTTAATGTGAGGCCCCTGAAAAATGTATTTTCTTTAAAAACCCTTACGTTTGAATTATTTCCTTAAAGCCCCTTAGTTTCTTAAATTATTTCGAATCTTGCCGGTTAGCATTTTTAATTTTTATCAGAATAAGAATATCCTAGCCGAATTAGGTTCCTTAGCCTAATTTAATTTAATTCTACATGAATAAGGTTCCAATACATGAATTTAATTCCAAGCCCTCACTTCTTTTTTAATTTCAAGAATTACCCCAAAACTAGTATATGTACTTTTATACTATAGGCACCATCAATTAATTTGAGATCTATATATATATATATATATGCATTGGGAAGTGTGTCCATAGTACCTAGAATGAATAAAAAATGCCCCGTCTCCCTTCCCAATGGCCGGCCAACCTAGGAGATTGTGAGGGGCTTATTTTCAAGAAATTGCAATTATGATGTTCTAGAAATCCTAGCACCTAGTACCCCTAAATCTAGGGTTTTGTTTCCAACACTAGTTTCACTCCAACTAGAGACCAACTAGATATTGCCTAATCCCATGATTAAGTTCCCTATTCCATTAAACTCCAAGTAAATCTAAACTTTTTCATCCAATTCCAACTAGTGGGCCCTTTATGTCTTTTTACACCAAAATTTGCCTATAAATACCACCACCCCCTAACATGGCAAACACAAACAACACACTCACACACACATTCGGCCTAGAGGAGACAAAGGAGAGCAAGAGAGAAGTCTTGAGAAGGAGAAGAAGGAAGAGGAGAGCCATCTTGTTCAAGCCTAGCAAGTAAGCCACAATACAACCTTCTCTTTCATTTTCCTTTTTGAAATATATGTTCTTGAGGGTTCTAAACATTGTTTTTAGATGTGTTATTGATGAGTTACTTGTGTTAAAAATGATAAGAGTTGAGCCATGATTCTACCTCTCTTGTATTTTCCCTCATTTCGGTACAAAACTATTTTTTTTCATACCTATCTCTCAAACTTTCTAAAGGCACACCTTCAAGCAAATTTTCTGAGTTTAATATATGTTAGTTAGCATGTTTTCATCACAAAAGAAACGAAAATTTTCCCTTAGCGGATCCCTTTTCTCACAAATCTTCTTGTTTTTGGTATTGTGCCTTAAGAATCTGTTTTCACAGCCAACTTTCAAAATTTCTAGAAAAATGTAGAAAATTATTCTGGACCTATATTTTATGTCAAAATCTTCCTTAAGGAGTTATATTTTAATTAAAATTGGTTTCATTGAAAAAAAGTAAGCGGTTTGCAAGAAAATCAAATGTTCATAACGGTCGACGAATCTGGACAGCGCTGGAGTGTTTTCTAAATAACTTAAAATCTAGAAAAGCTATCCCATTTCCAAAATATGTTCTGGAAACTAGATTAAATTCTCTACGAACCTTAGGAAGGCCGAGTTCTGTAAAAATCTCTAACAACCCTTTCGATTTTAATCTTTGACGGGTACTAAATCTGAAATTCTGTTTAGCAGTGGTATTTCATGCTGTCGTGTTCATAAATATGCTTATTAATTTATGATTATGTCTCGATATGATATTTCACATGTCATAGGGTTATGTATTTTATTTTAAATCCTTCGATGGTGCTCACACTTATGCAAATCTAGAAATTTTATTCATATGCGAACTTATTCCCATAACTACTTGAATATGCTTAGAACTACTTGTGCCTATCTTCATATGTGAATCTCATGTATTGTAACCTTGTTTCCTTTTATTTGTGCTATCTAGTTGTTCAAACTTGTGCAATAGATATTGTTCAAGAGCATGTCCTACCTCTGACTTAAATTGTCTAACTCAAACGGGAAACTTAATGGGTGGTAATGGGTTGCGAATTTTTGGACAAGATTACTAAGATATTGATTGGTTGATGGGGATGCGTTCCCTATTTGAAAGTTAAAGTCTTGCGCAAGTGGTTTTCGGAACCCTTGAATGGAGCGGTTGTATTCGGACCCTAGGTATTTGGTGTGATGAGGGATTTGGGCATGGCCCATTATTACCGTCTCTTTTGAGACCCTGCGATTGGCGCTACGCGGTATATAATCGTTGGTAGGCAGCCAAGGTTAGTTCTGCAACAAAGCAGCAAAAGAGGGGGCATACCGAATAATCCACGTCCGATTCTTCTGGTTGGGAGGACGAAGTCTCTTTGGGGGATTTCTAGATTTCTAACACCTAACCTTGTAATCCTTTATTATTGAATGATTATCATGCTTCATTACTTGCTTGTTATATTTGTGATTGTGTATTGGACTGGGAAAAAGGGATGGGGTGTGTGTGCGTTTACTGGGCATTCAAAGCTCATGGCGTTTCATGCTAGGTATCGAAGAAATGTACAAAGCCAACAAAGAGTCAAAGACATTTGAAGACTTAAGTTTTCCTTAGAGAAATTTTGGGAACCATTTCGCTCATTAGTCTAATTGTGCCTTTATTTATTGTTTTTGGATTGTATTAGTAATGGAATTCGTTTTGTAAGTTTAAAAATTTGAGACGCTGTAATAATTATTTACTTTGTAATCCTATGCCTATCTCTGCGTTGCTTATGAGACCTCGCATCAATGCCTTTTAAGATCTGTCAAAACGGTGGTGCGCTACCTAAAAAAGCTGGACTTAGAAGGGAGGCTAACTTGACTCCTTCGGCGATCGGGGATCTTACTCGGTCATTGGCCATAGGACTCATTAGTGTTGTTTCCTAGACTCCTAACCTTAGATAAACCCTGTATTTAATGGATAATATATTCTTTGAAGTTCGAAATTTTTGGGGTGTTACAGAATTTACCAGGAATTTACTAAGTAATTTTCTAAGAATTTACAGGTAATTTACTGAGAATTTACTGGGAATTTACTAAGTAATTTACTTAGAATTTACTGAGTAATTCACTAAGTAATTTACTGAGAATTTGCTGAGCAATTTTCTGAGAATTTACTGAGTAATTTAATGAGAATTTACTGTAATTTGTTGAGTAATTTACTAAGTAATGTACTGAATAATTTCCAGAGAATTTACTAGTAATTTACTAAATAATTTACTCAGAATTTAAGGAGAATTTACTGAGTAATTTATTCAGAATTTAGTAAGTAATTTTTTTAGAATTTACAGGGAATTTACTGTGTAATTTACATAGTAATTTATTTAGAATTTATAAGCAACTAACTATGTAATTTACCGAGAACTTACTGACTAATTTATTGGAAATTTACTGAGTAATTTACTTAGAATTTACTGAATTATTTACTGAGAATTTACTTGTAATTTATAAGGAATTTACTAAGTAATTTACTGAACAATTTTCTGAGAATTTATTGAGAATTTACTAAGATTTACTGGTAATTACTGAGTAATTTGATGAGAATTTACTGAGTAATTTACTCAGAATTTAGGGAGAATTTACTGAGTAATATACAAAGAATTTACTAAGTAATTTATTTAGAATTTAATGAGAATTTACTAAGTAATTTACAGAGTAATTTATTCAGAATTTAGGGAGAATTTACTAAGAATTTATTGGGAATTTATCGAGAATTTACCGAGTAATTTACTGGGAATTTACTAGTAATTTACTAAGTAATTTCCTTAGAATTTATGCAAAATTTACTAAGAATTTAATGAGAATTTTCAGAGTAAATTACTGAGTTATTTACTGAGAATTAACTGAATAATTTACTGAGAATTTATTGAACAATTTATAGAGAATTTATGGAGTAATTTTCTGGGAATTTACTAAGAATTTATTGGGAATTTACTGAGTAATTTGTTGAGTAATTTATTGAGAATTTGCTGGAAATTTACTGAGTAATTTATTTAGAATTTATTGAGAATTTACTGGGAATTTACTGAGTAATTTACTAAGAAATTATTGAGAATTTACTAGAAATTTACTAAGTAATTTACTTAGAATTTATTGAAAATTTACTAGGAATTTACTGAGTAATTTACTAAGTAATTAATGAGAATTTATTAGGAATTTACTGCATAATTTACTGAGTAATTTACTAGGCAATTACTGAGAAATTATTGAGAATTTATTGGGAATTTATTGAATAATTTGCTAAAAATTTAATGGTAATTTACTTAGTAATTTACTGTGAATTTACGTACTAATTTACTGAGAATTTACCGAGTAATTTACTTGGAATTTACTGGGTAATTTTTAAAGAATTTACTGAAAAAATTACTTATAATTTACAGGAAATTTACTAAGTAATTTACAGGGAATTGACTGGGAATTTACTGAGAATTTACAGAGTAATTTATTGAGAAGTTACTGTGTAATTTAATGAGAAATTAATGGGAGTTTACTGAGTAATTTATTAAAAATTTACTGAGTAATTTACTGAGAATTGAATGGGAATTTACTTAGTAATTTAGTGAGAATTTACTGAATAGTTTACTGAATAATTTACTGAGAGTTTATTGTGTATTTACAGAGAATATATTGGGAATTTACTGGGAATTTACTATGAATTTATTGCAAATTTTTTGAGTAACTTGTTGAGAATTTATTCAGAATTTATCGGGATTTTACTGAGCAATTTACTTGGAATTTACGGAGTAATTTACTGAGAATTTACTGAATAATTTACTGTGAATTTGCTAAGAATTTACTAAGTAATTTACTGGAAATTTACTATGTAATTTACTGAGAATTTAATGATAATTTACTAAGTAATTATTGAGAATTTAATGAGAATTTACTAAGTAATTTGCTGAGCATTTACGGAAAATTTATTGAGTAATTTACTGAGAATTTATTAAGTAATTTACTGTGAATTTACTGAAATTTTACTAAGAATTAACTGAGAATTTACATAGTAATTTTCTGAGTAATTTTCTAAGAATTTACTGTGTAATTTAATAAGAAATTAATGGGAATTTACATAGTAATTTACTAAGAATTGAATTGGAATTTTCTAAAAATTTACTGGGAATTTTTTGAGTAATTTACTGAGAATTTATGGGGAATTTACTAAGTAATTCACTTGGAATTTACGGAGTAATTTAATGAGTATTTATTGAGAATTTACTGTGTAATTTCCTGAGAATTTATTTAAAATTTACTAGTAATTTTCTGAGTAATTATTGAGAATTTACTGAGAATTTATCGGTAATTTATTGAGTAATTTACTGAGAATTTATTGAGTAATTTACTGAGAATTTGCTGGGAATTTACTGCGTAATTTACTAATAATTTACTTGGTAATTTACTGAGTAATTTACTAAGAATTTACTGGAAGTTAATTAGTAATTTACTGAGAATTTTACATACTAATTTACTGGGAATTTACTGAGAATTTACCGAGTAATTAATTTAGAATTTACGGCGAATTTACTAGGTAATTTACGGAGAAATTACTAAGAAATTTACTGTGAATTTATAGGGAATTTACTATGAATTTACTGAGTAATTTACGGAGAATTTATTGAGAATTTACTGAGTAATTTATTGAGTAATTTACTAAGAATTTACTGACTAATTTACTTAGTAATTTACAACGAATTTACTATGTAAATTGCTGAGAATTTACTAAGTAATGTACTGAGTAATTTATTTAGAATTTGCCGAGTAATTTACAGAGAATTTACTAAGTTATTTACTGGTAATTTACTGAGTAATGTATTGAGTAATTTACTTAGAATTTACTGGTAATTGACTGAGTAATTTACTCAGAATTTAGGGAGAATTTACTGAGTAATTTACTGAGTAGTTAATTTAGAATTTACTGGGAATTTACTAAGTAATTTACTGTAAATTTACTAGGAATTTACAAAGTAATTTAATGAGAATTATTAATTAATTTACGAAGTAATTTACTAGGAATTTACAGATTTATTTACTGCGAATTTACTGAGTAATTTCCTTGGAATTTGCGGAGAATTTATTTGGTATTAACTAGAAATTTTTTGAGAATTTTCTGAGTGAATTACTGATAATTTACTTGGAATATACTAAGCAAGTTACAGAGAATTTACTTAGTAATTTACTGAGAATTTATTGGTAATTTTCTAAACAATTTACCGAGAATTTACTGGGAATTTCCTCAGAATTTATTTGGAATTTTCAAAGTGATTTACTCAATAATTTACAGAGAATTTACTGGAAATTTACTAAATAATTTGCTGAGTAATTTTCTGAGAATTTATTGAGAATTTACTAAGAATTTACAGAGTAATTTACTAAGAATTTGCTGGTAATTTATTGAGTAATTTACCCAGAATTTACTGAGAATTTACTAGGAATTTACTGCGTAATTTACTGAGTAATTACTAAAAATTTACTGAAAAATTACTGGGAATTTACTTAATAATTTGCTGTGAATTTATTGAGTGATTTACTGGGAATTTATTGAGAATGTACTTCGAATTTGCTGTGTAATTTATGGAGAAACAACTTGGAATTTAAAAAGTAATTTTCAAAAAATTTGCTGTGTAATTTACTGAGAATCGACTTGGAATTTATTAGAAATTTACTCAGTAATTTACCGGGAATTTACTCATTAATTTACTGAGAATTTACTAGGAATTTACTGATTAATTTACTTAGTAATTTACTGAGAGTTTACTGTGCAATTTTTGACTAATTTACTGAGAATTTTTTTATAATTTACAGGGAATTTGCTAAGTAATTTGCTTGGAATTTATGGAGTAATTTACTGAGTGATGTACTAATGTAATTTGAGTAATTTTCTGAGAATTTACTGCGAATTTAATGAGCAATGTACTTAGAATTTACTGAGTAATTTACTCGAAATTTAGGGAGAATTTACTATAGCGACCCCGGTCTTTTCCCATTTGATTATAGTATCCGGACTTAGGTTCCGTAGATTCTGTCATTGTATAATTGCTGTTGTTGTCCCTTATTTTCTCATTTGGAGTTAGGATGTGTTGGGCAGGTTTGTTTCAGGTTGGTTGGGTTTAGAAATCAAGTGTTGCTGTCCAGAATTTTGGATCTTCGCTTGAGCGAGGAGTTGGTCGCTCGAGCGAGCTGTTGTTTTTGGTTCTTCGCTCGAGCCGGAGTTTGGTCGCTCAAGCGAGAGTTTGCGTTTAGTATAGACCTGTAGTATTGCATTCTTGGCTCGAGCGTGCTTTTCTTCGCTCGAGCGAGGTTTTCTTGTGTCTGGTCGCTCGAGCGACCATTTATTCGCTCGAGCGAGCCTGTCCAGTTTATATACGCAGCAGCGGGTTTTGATCAGTCTTTTTCATCTTCTTTTTGATTCCAAACCCTTGGTCCGACCTCTCTCTCTCTCCCTACTCACCTTCTCTCTTAGGTTTGATCTATTTAGAGTGTGTTTCTACCCTAGTTGCTTTATTAAAAAGATAGAGGGAGTCGAGGGCTTTCATTTAATCTGAACATTTGGCGATTTGGAGCACATTGGTATTTTGGATATTCATCTCTGTCTTCTCCATTTGGGTTGTTTTCTTCGAGGTAGGGATTTCCTACTCCATTTTATAGGTTTTGTTCTAAGTTTTGGTATATTGATATGTTGGGGTTACTTTGATAATTTTGGGAAAAACCCTAGTTGTATTAATTAATTAATTTGTATAGTTAATTTAAGGGAATTGGGGAATTTGGTTAAATTCATGAAATTGAGGAATTCATTGATTAAATGGTGTAGTTGGATAATTTAAATCACTCGTCTATTGAATTGTTGATATATTTGTTTCCAAATCTAGAAATAACTGTTTTGGGCTATCGGTGGAGGATAGTCGTGATTGTTGTAGACATTGCATGTGGATTAGGGATAACTGAAACTAATCACATTGGTTGAGTCGTTCATTTTGACTGCTGAATTAATACAGACATTATGTGTATTAATTGTGTGTTATATGTTATGTGTTTACATACATTGTTTTGTGTGGGAGGAGATAGGGGATGTACTCCACGGTTTAGGGGAAGATAGGGGATGGACCTCTAAACCGGATTTTGTTTGGGAGGAGATAGGGGATGGACTCCATTAGCATCACTTTTATGTGTGCTTATTTCTATTGAAGTGTTTTTATTGATACAGCACTAAAATGTGTATCAAACTGGAAGTATGAAGTGTTTTGATTTGAGCTTGAGTCTCATTTGTTTGTTGACATTGGAAGAATGTGAATTTGATATATATAGTTCACTGTTGTAAGTTTGGCCAGGTTCTGAGTCATATTGATAATGTTGGAAAGTAAAACGTGTCTTAGACATTAATGTCATGAAACTGTATAATGATGTAATTGATTATCTTGGTTAACCATCTATTGAATGCTATTGCTTTAATCAATGCTTATATTTGGTTTAGTATATTTCTACTGGGCTGTGGCTCACCCTATATGGGAACATCATTTTCAGGTTCAGGTGATAAGCTACCTCCAAGGACTTAGCTTGGAAGGGACTTGGATTTTGAAGACTATTTTCAGTTGTTTGTTTTTATTTGTTAGTACATGTAAACACTCAAGCCTAGGGCTTTATTTGGATTTGAGTTAGAACTCATACTTTTGTTGTCCAAGTGTTGGCTTGGAAAGATGTGAGCCTGTAGGGCATTTAATTTGAGGTTACATGTAATGCTGTTATTTAGTAAGACTCTTATGAATATTATAATGAAATGTTTCCTCTCTATCATTGCATGCTGATGATATATATAATTAATGGGTTTATTTTTGAGGGCGTTACATTTACTGAGTAATTAATTAGAATTTACTGGAAATTTACTGAAAATTTAAGGAGAATTTATTGGAAATTTACAGAGTAAGTTATTGAGAATTATTTAGTAATTTAAAAAGAAATTTACTAGAAATTTACAAAGTTACTTAATGGGAATTTACTAAATAATTTCTTTGGAATTTATGAAGAATTTACTTGGAATTTACTAGGAATTTACTGAGTGAATTACTAAAAATTTACTTGGAATATACAGAGTACTTTACTGAAAATTTACTGAGTAAGTTACTGAGAATTTACTTAGTAATTTATTGAGAATTTACTGAAAATTTTTTGAGTAATATACTTAGTAATTTACTGAGAATTTACTGGGAATTTCTGAATAATTTACGGAGAAATTTATTGAGTAATTTATAGGGAATTTACTGAGTAATATCTAGAGAACTTACTGAGTAATTTGATGGAAATTTACTGAGTAATTAGCTGAAAATTTACTGAGTAATTTACTGATAATTTATTCAGAATTTATTGGGAATTTACTGATTAATTTACTAAGTAATTTACTAAGAATTTGATGAAAATTTACTAGGAATTTATTGAGTAATTACTGAGAATTTATTAATTAATTTACTGAGTATTTACTGGGAATTTATTGAGTAATTTACTGGAAATTTACTAATAATTTACTTGAAATTTACTGTGTAATTTAATGAGAAATTACTGGAAATTTTCTGAGTAATTTACAGAGAATTGACTGGGAATTTACTACGAATTTACTGAGTAATTTATTGGAAATTTACTTAGTAATTTATTCAAAATTTACTTAGAATTTATTAGGTAATTTTTCAAGAATTTACAGGGAATTTACTAGGAATTTAGTAAGTAATTTGCTGGGAATTTACTGAGAATTTATAGGTAATTTACTTGGAATTTACTAAGAATTTACTGAATAATTTACTTTGAATTTGCCCGGAATTTACTGAGCAATTTACTGAGAATATAATGCGAATTTACTGAGTAATTTACTGAGAATTTAATGAGAATTTACTAGTAATTTACTGAGTAACTACAGAGAATTTACTGAGAATTTACAAAGAATTTACTATGAATTTATTGAGTAATTTATAGAAAATTTACTGAGAATTTATTAAGTAATTTATAAGAAATTTACAGAGAATTTACTACATAATTTACTGATAATGTACCTCGTAATTTACTAGGAATTTAATGAGAATTTATTGGGAATTTACTGAGTAATTTACTGAATAATTTTCTGGGAATTTATAGAGTGATTTACCAAGCAATTTATAGAGTAATTTACTGAGAATTTATTGGGAATTTACAGGGTAATTTACAGAGAATTTACTTAGAAATTTAATGTGAATTTACAGGGAATTTACTAATTAATTTACTGAGAATTTACTGAGTAATTTAAGGAGAATTTATTGGGAGTTTACTAAGTAATTTACTGAGAATTTACTAGAAATTTACTAAGTAATTTACTTAGAATTTACTGAGGAATGTATTGAGTAATTTACAGATTACAGAGAACTTTCAGGTAATTTACAGATAATTTACTGAGTAATTTACTCAGAATTTAGGGAGAATTTACAGAAATTTATTAACTAATTAGTCTAGAATTTACTAGGAATTCATGGAGTAAATTACTGAGAATTTAATGAGTTATTTACTGAGAATTTACTCAGAATTTCCTGAGAATTTACTTAGTAATTTATTGGAAATTTAGTGAGTTATTTATTGGGAATTTACTGAGTAATTTCCTTGGAATTTACTGATTAAATTATTGATAATTTAATAGAAATAGTGAGAACTTACTGAGTAAGTTACTGAGAGTTTATCCAGTAATTTACTGGGAATTTACTGAACAATTTACTAAGAATTTACAAAGTAATTTACTTAGAATTTATTGGAAATTTATTGAGTAATTTACACAGAATTTACAGAGTATTTTATTGAGAATTTTCTGGGAATATTCTAAGTAATTTACTCAGAATTTATTTGGAATTTCCTGTGAATTTACTAAGTAATTTACTCAGAATTTTCTAAGAATTTAATGGGAATTTATTGAGTGATTTTGTGAGTAATTTACTAAGAATTTACAGGGAATTTACTTAGTAATTTACTAGGAATTCAGTGAGAATTTACTGGAAATTTAATGAGTGATTTAGTGAGTAATTTACTTAGTAATTTACTGGGAATTTCCTTAGTAATTTAATAAGAATTTACTGAAAATTTACTAGGTAATTTCCTGAGAATTCACTGAGTAATTTACTGAGAATTTACTAGGAATTTACTTAGTAATTTATTGAAAATTTACTCAGAATTTTCTAAAAATTTACTGAGTAATTGACTGAGAATTTACTGAGTAATTTACTAGGAATTTATTGGGTAATTTACTAAGAATTTACCAAGTAATTTACTGAGTTATTTACTTGGACTTTACTTAGTAATTTGCTGAGAATTTACTGGGAATTTACTGAGTAATTTTCTAAGAATTTACGGGAAATTTACTGAATAATTTACTGAGAATTTACTGGGTAATTTACACTTAATTTAAGAAACATGTTTTGAGTAATATACTGAGTAATTGAATGAGAATTTACTGCGTAATTTATTTAGAATTTTTTGGGAATTTACAGAGAATTAACTAGAAATTTATTGATTAATTTACTGAGAATTTACTGAGTAATTTCCTTAGAATTTACAGTGAATTCACTGGGAATTTAATGTTAATTTACTTAGTAATTTATTGAGAATTTGCTGGGAATTTACTAAACTATTTAATGAGAATTTACTGAATAATTTAATGAGAATATGTTGAGAATTTCCTGGGAATTTATTGTGTAATTTACTTAGCAATTTACTGAGAATTTTGCTGAGTAATTTGCTGAGAATTTGCTGGGAATTTACTAAGTAATTTACTAAGAATTTACTAGAAATTTACTCCGTAGTTACTGAGAATTTACTCCGTAGTTGCTGAGAATTTACTGCGTAGTTACTGGAAATTTACTGAGAATTTAATGAAAATTTTCTAAGAATTTACAGAGTAATTACTGCGTAATTTACTAAGAATTTACTGAGTAATTTACTGGGAATTTTCTTAGTGATTTATTGAGAATTTACGGAGAATTTTTTGGGAATTTACTTAGTAATTTACTGGGAATTTACTTTGTAATTTGCTGAGAATTTATTGAGAATTTATAGGGAATTTACTGAGAATTTACTGTGTAATTTACAGAGAAATTTACAGTGAATTTATGGAGAATTTACTATGTATTTACAGAGTAATTTACAAAGAATTTACTAGGAATTTATTGAGTAATTTACTGAGAATTTATAGAGTAATTTACTAAGAATTTACTGGAAATTTACAGAGAATTGAATGGAAATTTACTAAGTAATTTACTGAATAATTTACTAAGAATTTATTGATTAATTTACTGAGTTACTGTGTAATTTACTGAGAATATACGGGGAATTTTCTAAGAATTTCCTAGGAATTTTTTGAGAATTTACTGGGAATTTTTTAAGTAATTTACTGAGAATTTATTGAAAATTTATAGGGAATTTAGTAAGTAATTTACTTGGAATTTACGGAGTAATTTACTGAGAATTTACTAAATAATTTACAAGGAATTTGTTGAGTAATTTATTGTGAATTTATTGATTATTTTACTGGGAATTTACTGCGTAATTCACTGATAATTTACTGGAAATTTATTCAATAATTTACTGAGAATTTACTGAAAATTTACTGAGAATTTACTGAGTAATTTTTTGAGAATTTACTGGGAATTTACTGAGTAATTTACTGAAAATTTACTCAGTAATTTATTGGGGATTTACTGAGAATTTTCTGGGAATTTACCGAATAATTTACTGAGAATTTACTCGATAATTTACTGAGAGTTTACTTTGTATTTTACAGAGAATATACAGGAAATTTCCTGAGAATTTCCTAGGAATTTACTAAATAATTTACTGTGAATTTGCTGGGAATTTACTGAGTAATTTATTGAGAATTTACTGTGTAATTTACCAAGAATTTAATTAGACTTTTCTAGTAATTTACTGTGTAATTATTGAGAATTTATTGAGAATGTACTAAGTAATTTACTGAGAATTTATGGGGAATTTATTGAGTAATTTACTAGAAATTTACTGAGAATTTAATAGGAATTTATTACGTAATTTACTAATAATTTACTGGTAATTTACCTAGAATTTGCTCAGAATTTACTGAGAACTTGCTGGGAATTTACTAAGTAATTTACTGAGAATTTGTTGAGAATTTACTAAGTAATTTACTGTGAATTTATTGGAAATTTACAGAGTGGTTTACTAAGAATTTACTGGGAATTTAATTAATAATTAATAGGAATTTACTTAGTAATTTACAGGGAATTTTCTTAGAATTTATCGAGTAATTTACTGAGAATTTACTTGTAATTTACAGAGAAATTACTAAGAAATTAACTATGAATTTACAGAGAATTTACTAATTAATTTACTGAGAATTTTCTGAGTAATTTATGGCTAATTTATTAAGAATTTACTGAGTAATTTATTAAGAATTTACTGGGAATTTACAGAATAATTTACTGAAAATTTACTAAGTAATTTAGTAAGTAATTTACTGAGAATTTACAGAGAAATGTACTGAGTAATTTATTTAGAATTTCCCGAGCAATTTACTGAATGATTTACTGAGAATTTATTAGGAATTTACTGAGAATTTACTGAGTAATTTACTCGGAATTTATGGAGAATTTACTAAGTAATTTGCTAAGTAGTTAATTTAGAATTTACAAGGAATTTACTAAGTAATTTAATGAGAATTTACTAAGTAATTTACTGAGAATTTACTGTGTAATTTCCTTGGAATGTACAGAGAATTTAGTTGGAATTTACTGAGTAAATTACTGCTAATTTACTGGGAATATACTGGGTATTTTACTGAGATTTCACTGAGTAAGTTACTGAGAATTTACTAGGAATTTTCTAAACAATTTACTGATAATTTTCTGAGTAATTTACTGAGAATTTATTAGGAATTTACTCATGATTTATTAGGAATTTTCCAAGTAATTTACTCAATAGTTTACAGAGAATTTACTGGGAATTTATTGAATAATTTGCTGAGTAATTTACTGAGTAATCAGCTGAGAATTTATTAAGAATTTACTAGGAATTTATTACGAATTTGTTGGGAATTTACTGAGTAATTTACTGGTAATTTACTAAGAATTTAATGAGAATTTACTAGGAATTTACTGAGTAATTACTGAGAATTTCCTATGTAATTTACTCAGAATTTACTCGGAATTTACTTTGTAATTTACTGAGAATTTATTGAGTGATATACTGGGTATTTACTGAGAATTTAGTTGGAATTTACTGTGTAATTTAATGAGAAATTCGCTGAGAATTTACTGAGTAATTTACTAGGAATTTGCTGAGTAATTTACTAAGAATTGACTTGGAATTTACTGAGAATTTCTTGAGTAATTTACTGGAAATTTACTTAGAAATTTACAGAGAATTTACTGGGAATTCACTAGGAATTTACGGAGAATTTACTAAAGAATTCACTGAGTAATTTACTGAGAGTTTACTGTGTAATTTACTGCGAATATACAGCGAATTTACTGAGAATTTCTTGTGAATTTAGTGGTAATTTACGGAAAATTTACTAGGAATTTTTTTAAGTAATTTACTGAGTAATTTACTTGGAATTTGTGGAATAATTTACTGAGAATTTACTTAGAATTTTCTTAATAATTTACTGAGTAATTTGAGTAATGTACTGAGAGATGTACTAATGCAATTTGTGTAATTTACTAAGTAATTTATCGAGAATTTACTTGTAATTTACTGAGTAATTTACTCGAAATTTACTGCATAATTTATTTAGAATTTACTGTGAATTTACTGTGTAATTTACTGTGAATTTAATGTGTAATTTTCTGGAAATTTATTGGGAATTTATTGAGTAATTTACTGAGAATTTACTTAGAATTTTTTTAGTAATTTACTGAGTAATGTACTGAGTAATTTGAGTAATGTATTGAGAGATGTACTAATGTAATTTGAGTAATTTACTGAGTAATTTATCGAGAATTTATTGAGTAATTTACCGAGAATTTACTCAGAATTTACTAAGTAATTTATTTAGAATTTACTGTGTAATTTTTTGTGTAATTTTCTGGAAATTGACTGAGTAATTTACTGAGAATTTATTAACTAATTTACTAGGAATTTACTAAGTTATTTACTTGGACTTTACTTAGTAATTTACTGAGATTATACTAGGAATTTACTGAGTAATTTACTCAGAATTTATGGAGAAATTTCAAAGTAATTTACTGAATAATTTATTTAGAATTTATTGGGAATTTACAGAGTAATTTATTGAAAATTTACAGAGAATTTACTGAGTAATTTACTGAGAATTTACTAAGTAATTTTCCTAGAATTTACGAAGAATTTACTTGAGTTTTAATGAGAATTTACTGAGTGAATTACTGATAATTTATTGAAAATTTACTAAGTACTTTATTGAGTAAGTTACTGAGTAATTTAATGAGAATATGCTAAGAATTAACTGGGAATTTACTGTGTAATATACTCAGTAATTTACTGAGAAGTTACTAGTGATTTATTGAGTAATTTATTGAGAATTTGTTGGGAATTTACTGATTAATTTTCTGAGAATTTGTTAAGAATTTATTGGGAATTTACTGAATAATTTACTGAGAATTTAATGAGAATTTTATAGGAATTTACTGAGTAATTACTGAGAATTTACCAAGTAATTTACGAGGAATTTATGGTGTAATTTACTAAGAGGTTATTGAGTAATTTACTGGGAATTTACTGAGAATTTACTTGGAATTTACTGCGTAATTTACTGAGAATGTACTGGGATTTTACTGAGTAATTTACTGAGAATTTACTAAAAATTTAGTGGAAATTTACTGAGTGATCTACAGAAAATTTTCTCTGAATTTACTAACCAATTTACTGAGAATTTTCTAGGAATATACTTTCTAATTTATTGAGAATTTACTAGGAATTTATGAACCAATTTACAGAGAATTTACTGAGTATTTTAATGAGAATTTACTGAAAATTTTACTTGGAATTTACAGGGAATTTACTACTTAATTTACTACGAATTTACTAAGTAATTTATAAGGAATTTACTAAGAATTTACAATTAATTTATTAGGTAATTTAATGAGTAATTTATAGGGATTTTACTAAAAATTTACTGGGAATTTACTAAGTAATTTCGTGAGAATTTATTGAGAATTTACTGGGAATTTTTTTTTTTGTAATTTACTGAGAATTTACAGAGTAATTTACTACGAATTTATTGAGAATTTACTTTGTCATTTAATGAAAAATTACTGGAAATTTACTGATTAATTTAATAAACATTACTAAGTAATTTACTGAGGATTGAATGAGAATTTACTAAGAATTTAATGGGAATTTACTGAGTAATTTACAGGAAATTTACTCAATAATTTACTGAGAATTTATTGAGATTTTACTAAATAATTTACTAAGTAATTTACTGAGAGTTTACTGTGTAATTTGCTGAAAATGTACTGGGAATTTTCTGTGAATTTACTGGAAATTTTATGAGTAATTTACTGAGAATTTGTTGAGAATTTACAGGGAATTTACTATGAATTTACGGAGTAATTTACTGAGAATTTGCTTAGAATTTACTAAATTATTTACTGTGAATTTGTGGGGAATTTACTGAGTAATTTACTGAGAATTTATTAAGAATTTACCGAGTAATTTACTAAGAATTTAAAAAGAATTTACTAATAATTTACTGAGTAATTATTGAGAATTTACTAAGTAATTTACTGAGAATTTACAAGGAATTTATTGAATAATTTACTGACAATTTATTGAGTAATTTACATGAAATTTACTGAGAATTTATTCATAATTTACTGTGTGATTCACTGATGATTTATTGAGAATTTACTAGGAATTTAATGATTAATTTACTGAGAATTTTTTGAAAATTAATTGGGAATTCACTGAGTAATTTACTGATAATTTACTGAGAATTTTTTGGGATTTTACTAAGTAATTTACTTGGAATTTAGTCAGTAATTTACTGAGAATTTTCTGGAAATTTACTCGAAATTTACTGAATAATTTACTAAGAATTTACTCAATAATTTACTGAGAGTTTACTGTGCATTTTATAGAGAAACTGCTGGGAATTTACTGAGAATTTCCAAGGAATTTACTGGAATTTACTAGGACTTTACTTAGAATTTAATGGGAATTTTTTGAGTAATTTACTGAGAATTTGTTCAAAATTTACATGGAATTTACAGAGTAATTTATTTGGAATTTACGGAGTAATTTACTGTGAATTTACTTAGAATTTATTGAATAATTTGCTATGAATTTGCTTGGAATTTACTAAGAATTTACTGTGTAATTTACTGAGAATTTACGTGGAATTTACTGATAATTTACTTGGTAGTTTACTAAGAATTTGTTGAGAATTTACTGAGAATTTACTAGAAATTTGCTGAGTAATTTATTGAGAATTTACTGAGAATTTACTGAGTGGTTTACTTAGTAATTTTCTGAGAATTTACTGAGTAATTTATTGGAAATTTGCTCTGGGAATTTAATTATTAATTTATTGAGAATTTACTAAGAATTTACTGAGAATTTACTAGGAGTTTACTAATTAATTTTCTGAGAATTTGCTGAGTAATTTGCGGAGAATTTATTGAGAATTTACTGGGAATTTACTGTGTAATTTACTGACAATTTACTAAGAATTCACTGAGTAATTTGCTAAGTAATTTGCTGAGAATTTACTGAGTAATGTACTAAGTAATTTAATTAGAATTTGCTGGGCAATTTATAGAGAATTTACAGAGAATTTACTAAGTAATTTACTTTGTAATGTATTGAGTAATTTATTGAGAATTTACTGGCGATTTATAGAGTAATTTACTCGGAATTTAGGGAGAATTTATTGAGTAATTTACTGAGAATTTACTGGAAATTTACTGAGTAATTTACTGAGAATTTATTGAGAATTTATAGATTTATTTATTGCAAATTTACTGAGTTATTTCTTTGGAATTTACGGAGAATTTACATGGAATTTGTTGTGTATTTTTTGAGAATTTACTCAGTAAATTACTGATAATTTTCTTGGAATATATTGAGTACTTTACTGACAATTTACTGAGTAATTTCCTGAAAATTTACGAGGAATGTAGTCAGAATTTATTGGGAATTTTCTAAGTAATTCACTTAGTAATTTACAAAAAAATTGCTGGGAATTTACTGAATAATTTGCTGAGCAATTTACTGAGTAATTTATTAAGAATTTACGAGGAATTTAGTCAGAATTTATTGGGAATTTTTTGAGTAATTTACTCAGTAATTTACAGAGAATTTGCTGGGAATTTACAAAATAATTTACTGAGTAATTTACTAAATAATTTATGGAGAATTTACTAAGTAATTTACTGAGAGAGATTACTGTGTAATTTACAAAGAATATACTGCGAATTTACTGAGAATTTACTAAGAATTTACTGGAAATTTTTTGAGTAATTTACTGAGAATTTATTTAGAATTTACTGCGAAATTACTAAGTAATTTACTTAGAATTGACGGAGTAATTTATTGAAAATTTACTTAGAATTTTCTGAATAATTTACTGTGAATTTGCTGGGAATCTACTGAGTAATATACTGAGTGATGTACTAATGTAATTTGAGTATAGCGACCCATATTTTCCCCATTACTTATAGTATTCCGGACTTCGGTTCCTTGGTGGAGTATTGTTGTATATATATCTCTTTTCTGTCCTTTAAATTCCTTGTATTTGCATTTTGGGATGTTTGGGGCAAGTCTGAAACAGGTTGGTTGGGAGTTGAAACAAGTGGTTGCTACCCAGGTTTTTCCTTCTTTGCTCGAGCGAGGCTTTTTGTGCTCGAGCGAGCCTAGGGTGTTTGCTTCTTCGCTCGAGCGAGGGTTTGTGCACTCGAGCGAGCCTTGTGTCTTGTGTCTCTTCGCTCGAGCGAGAAGTCTTGCGCTCGAGCATGCGTCTGTGTCTCTTTTAGACCTAAAGGTTGGTATTCTTCACTCGAGCAAGCTTTCTTGTGCTCGAGCGAGCGAGCCCTATGTTTTGTGTTTCTTCGCTCGAGCAAGGACTCTTGCGCTCAAGCGTGCTTCTGTGTTGCAGATCTGAAGCTTTGCATTGTTCGCTCGAGCGACGATTCTTGTGCTCGAGCGAGGCCGTTGTTATGTCTGGTCGCTCGAGCTACCACGCCTTCGCTCGAGCGAGCCTCGAATATATCAGTTGGTAGCAGCGTGTTATACATCACTTTTTCATCCTCATTTCTTTCCAAACCCTAGATCCGGCTGCTTCTCTCTCAAACCACCCCTTCTCTCTACAAATACACCTTGTTCTTGGGTCTCTCCACCCTAGTCTCTTTGTAAGAAAGCTAGAGCTTTGCGTGGGCGTCACCTTGATCCGAAAAAGTTTGCATTTGGAGCACTTTCAAGTTTCTCTCCTTCTTCTTTGAGTTCCTTCATTTGAGGTAGGGATAAACTACTCATTTTTATGAGCTTTAACATAAGTGTTAGTCATTTTGCATAAATGGTGTGATTTGGAAATTTGGGAAGTTAGGGTTTGAGATTTGTAATATTTTAAAGAGGGGTTTTGTGTTTTTAAGCTCTATGTGCATATGAGGCCTTAAAAATGGGGTTTGTGGATTTAAATTGGTGAAATTTGGTCTTTGGATCAACGTTTAAGGAAAGGGGGAAAATGCCTTAATGGAATTTAAATAATTAATTTGTATAATTAATTTGGTGATTGTGGGAATATGAAATTGATTTGAAAATCATGAAATTGGATGAAATTGGGACTAATTGGTGTAGTTGGATTGATGAATCGCTCACCAATGGAAAATGTAATAAATTATCTATTTGATAGATTTATTTATCTGTTTAGAAATAACTGTTTTAGGCTATCCGTGGAGGATAGTCTTGATTGTTGTAGACAATGCATGATGATTAGGGAAAATTGAAACTAATCAATTGATTTGTGTCATTGAATGTGACGGTGGAATTAACACATTGAATATGTGAATTGTTGGGTTATTGTATATGACTATGTGTTTGAATACATTGTATATATATGTTGTGTGGGAGGAGATAGTGGATGAACACCATTGATAACTAAGTTGGCCGGAGTGTCCTGGGTGCAAGTCCCGAAACCTTATTTATTTATGGGTGCCGGTTCCCTCGGACGTAGTTCCGTAAAATGGCATGTGAATACAAGTGTTGAATGGTGTTTGTTATTGAAGTATTGTTGAATGAGTTGTAGTCTCATATTGAATTATTTAAAAGAAAATGAGCTATGTAAATGGATTGATTAGGATAAATGACTGGAACTGAATTGGCCTATGAGTATCAATGTTAATAGATAATGGAAAGATGTAAGGTGACTTAAGAGTAAAACATTTATTGAATGCTAATGTTTTAGTTAATTTTCATATGATGTTTAGCGTATCCTTACTGGGCTTTGGCTCACTCTACTTGGGACACTATTTTATAGGTGCAGGTGATATGCTACCTCCAAGACAGCTTGGGAGGTTTAGGAGTTGAAGACTCCCTTTTTGGTTATTTTGTTGATGTTATATATAATTCCAAGCCGATGGCTTAATATGTAAAGAGTTAGAACTCTCTTTTGTCGTAACCAAGTGTTGACTTGGAAAGTTTGTAAGCCCGTAGGGCATTTACTTTTGTTGTCAACATGTAATACTTTTTGTAAAGAATACTCTGATGAATGAATGTATTTTATTTTCGTATGCTTAAGGATATTATGATTGATTGATTTATGCACTTATTTTGAGGGCATTACATTGAGTAATTTAATGAGTAATGTACTGAGTAATTTACTGAGAATTTACTGGTTATTTACTAAGTAATTTTGTCACGCCCCAAGTTTTATTACTCGAAAATAAAACCAAAACCTTCCGTACAAGTCCATTTTATTAACTACAATTATAATTATAACTACTCATTACATGGAGTAACAATAATATTATTCCTTCTCAAATAAATACAACTATAATACAAGTCAAGGTTCCCATTGAATTACACAAGAATCTCTCATTACAACAAACATCTCTTATTTACGTTATGACAAATAAGAGAGAATAAACTCTTTAATCCTCAATCCGACATTCTAAACTTCGTTCCTAAAAAATGGTTAAAATAATTGGGATGAACATGAAGTCCAGTAGGAATCTTCCCTGATTCTAAACAACAAGATCCCTAGATACATGTGATCATGAAATGCTAAAGAGTGATATAAACATAAATTCGTTGTGTTCTTTTCATACACAAATTGCAATACATATAGGTAATACCATTCTCATAAAGAAATTCATGAAAACTTTTCAAAGAAAAACCCCTTTCATTTGTTTCCGTATCAGTCAAATATATTTTTCAAAATAAAAGAGTCTTTTCAAAAATTCCTTGCTAACTTTATCTAGAATTATAAACATAGCAACGAGTCATTCTCCTACATGTCACAACACATTATAACCCATTGTATTCCACACAAGAAGAACCTATACAATTCCATATATTCGACTTTACCCAATCAAAATTATTCACTTTCCATTATCTCAAAAAACCCATGTACAAATCTTATTATAATCATTTCACACGATCCAAATTGGACACCGGCTCCATTACCAAGCCTTAACATCATACCACACGCTTTACCGGTCACAAGCCGGAAGGAACGTGGAACCTTTACACATTTCATCAACCCATACGCTTTACCGGGCGCTACTCCGGAAAGAAGGCGAAAACTTTATTTAGCGCCACGCTTTGCCGGCTCAAATACAGCAGGAAACGGACCCCAAGGCAACATTACAATCCATCAATTTCTTAAGTCATTGCTCATTATGAATTGTGGGCGAAGCCAACACATTCATTCATCATTTCCATTACTTATTAGCTCAAGAATACGTACTCATTATTTTCCACCATTCTCTAGTATTTATCAAGTCATTCATTGTTACAATCCCAACAAAACCAATAATAACATTCATTATTTTTATCACAAAATTCATCCAATAACACATCCACTAAGAGCATTTGGCGCATTTTTAGAAGCATTCTAAATTCTTATATTTCAATGGTCTTTTAACTTTTCCACAAAATTATCAAATCTTCATACTCAATTTCATAACACAATTATCATCATAAATTATCCCCAATAATTATTTTCCAACCATTATTCATCATTATCTATTCTCATCTCTACAAAACATAAACTTAATTCAATAAATCAAATGTCAATTGAAGCTTTCTTCATTCCCAATATAGATTTTATAACTAGGGTTAAACATAAATTAGGGCTTTTTACTATGTGACACAAAACCACATTCTCATAACCCAAACATTTTATATTTCACTTAAATCATCAATTCAACTTCCATAAATTAAAAACCCTAGCTTCCTTCACACGTCTTTTATAAAAATCTCCTCAAAATGAGGGTTTTATGCAATCGAAATTATCACACATCCATCCACAAGATATTACTGAAGAGAAGCAAGGAAAATCCCTACCTTAAGCAAGGGGAGAGAGAGAGAGAGAGAGAAACCCGAAGTTTCAACTTCAACGAAAACACGATCCGCTTGGATGGATTGAAAGCCCTTGGCGCGCTCTACAACCTTCCTCAAGGGACCTAGGTGAGAAGATGCTTCTAGATGAGTAGATCTAGCAATCAAAGTGGGAAAAAGTTAGGTTTAGAGAAAGATGAGAGAGGCTCACGGTTTGAGAGAGAGGAATGAGGAGAAAAGTGAAATGAAACCATGCTTGGAGCCTATTTATAGTAGTAGAGAAGTAGCCCTAAGGTCAATAAAATAATAGGCCCAAAACTGTAACAACCCTCACTCTGTCTTAGTCATGCTCATATGCATTTATATGATTTTGCCTAGTTAAGTTTGTACCTGCAGACTTTGACTTGTTTTGCCTAAGTAAAGGTCCCTGTCTTGTTTTGTGCTTATGTGACTTGCCTTAAGTGTTGATAGCATGCTTTGTTTCCTTCCTTGCTGTCTCAAGCCTAGGTCATGTTAAGCCTAGGTCATGTTAAGCCTAGGTCATGCCAAGCCTAGGTCATGTTAAGCCTAGGTCATGTCAAGCCGAGGTCATCTTAAGCCTAGGTCACACCTTTGAACCTCTTACACCTAGGACCACCTTGGAACCACCTTGGTTGACCTCCCCCGTCACCTAGGCATATTGGCCGAGATGTCATTATCTAGGCCAAAGTGTGCATCACCTAGGCCGAGATGTGTATCATCTAGGCCGAGATGTTATCATCTAGGCGTCCTAGATCCTTGATCCTTGCACCTAGTGATCTTGTTCCTGGACTGGTATGACCTAGACCGAGGTGTGGCACATCTAGGCCGAGGTGTGGAACAACTAGGCCAAGTGTTATCCTTCCTACCCGAGATCATTGAGACCTTACTTGCCCAAGCCTTGTCCTAATCCGAGATCATTACCTGCCGGAGTGCCCATGTCACCTTGCTTGTTGTACACCCTTTGTCAAGCTCTTGTCTTGTCATTCAGTCACCTTTTGAGGAAACCCAATCCGGTAGTGCCACGTGTCCCAGCAGAGGGTTAAGTCTGCTGGCAGTAGAGAAACCCACATCATTTGTCATATCTTTGCCTTTATAGAGAGAGAAGCTCTAGGAAGAGGGAAGAAGAAATTCTTAGAGAGAGAACTAGATTTCTAAGCTTGATCTTCACACCTTGAAACGTTAGATCCAGGTTTTGAGGTTAGATTCTTGATCTAATCTTGTTATTCTTTATGTTGATCCAATCACATTGCATGATCCAGCATGATTCATGAGCCATGCATTGATTTAAAGCTTGTTTTAGAAAGAGAAAATGATGTTCTTGTGTTCTTGAAATAAAACCATGTTTTGATTCGAAAGTTTGTATCAAGATCCATGTTTTTGTGTTTGTTTTTATGAAATCTTCAAGTATGGGTACCCAGGTCCATGTTTTCGAACTCATCTCATGAAATCTCAGGTTTTGAATAAAGAAGTTACGGTTTTAGCATTCATGTTCTTCATGTTCTTACCATTCATGTTCTTCATGTCCTTCAAAGGGAAACCCAAATTTCCAGACTTCACCTTTCCCTAGGTGTGGTCACCGAGACCACTCTTGCCTAGATCTCACACCTAGGCCAAGCATCGTATCCCACCTTGGCCTACCTTGCATGATCACTTGCACCATTAGTCTATCTTGCATGCACACCTAGGCTAACCATTGCACACCTAGGCCAACCATGGTACACCCTTGTCGGCACCTTGTAACACCTCGGCAGACAGCTGCACACCGAAGCCTAGGTAACCACACCTCGGCCAAGAGGTGTGGGACCTCGGCCAAGACCTCCTAAGTTCACCCAGCTAGGTCATTTTTTTGCCTAGATCATTCCTGTGCATCCATTCCAAGACCTGGTTAGTACCCAGCATGTTTTCCCTAGATGAAAAACAGTGATTTAACTCCCAGCATGTTTTACGTTGTCTTGGCTTGGTTTTGGAAAGAAATGCCAGGATCATTTACACTCATGTAAAGTTTGTTTTAAGAATGCATTTCATATCCATCTTTGAGCATCTCTTCTTGTCTTCTTAAAGTGCATTCAGTAGACTTTATTATGTATTTGTAGGTCTTAGATCCTTTCCTTAATCCTTACACCCGAAGAGCTATATAAGTGGTATTTTTAATAAAGCTATGTTATAAAGTTTTGATAAAGCTTTGTTTCGTTTTGGAAAAGTATTTGTTCAAGTATGAATGATTATCCCTAGTTTTGTATCAAGTATTATCTTGTTTTGATGACATTCTTGGAAATTCCTTTCATGTTAGGGGACTATAAGCCCATGTAGCACCATGTTTGAGAGATCTCTGCCATCGACCGTCTTGTACGGATGGCCCCACCGACGGCCTTGTGCGGGTGGATTTGTCTAATCGATTCCGGGTCGATTATTCCCTTGTTTTGTCCGGAATGTCATCCCCCATGTATTATGTAGATATTATTAAACATACCAAGAAGATTTGAAAGATTTGATTGATGAACTTGATTCATCCCATGTTTTGTTACAAACTATGATATGTATTGTTTTGATAAAGATCTCGGATATCATTCATTCAAACCTTTATTAATTATATCATTCACTGAGTATCTAAGCTCACCCTCCCCTTTATATATATGTAGGTGGCAAGCAAGAAGGCGGTGACGCCTAAGATGTTATTTGCAAGTTGTTTTGGATTTATTTTGCTAACCTCTTGAAGATTATGTTTCTTAGTTTTAATTCACTTCTTTTGTATATGTTGGCTTGAGAAGCCTTTTGATCAAGATGTAATATGTACTTTATTTTATTTGTACCCAAGTTGTAAACCATGTTAAGATGTATGTCATTTCATTTGATCTATGCACAGCTCTTATGAACTACTTAGATTTAAATGTATTGCTTCCGCACATGTAAGCCCCATATGTATACTTTGATTATGTGTGAATCTTTGTAAGTGGGCCTTTGGTAATCTCGGATTACTGGCCATCATGGCACCATTCTACTAGGGGCGGAATGGGGTCGTGACAAAACCCCCCCCAAAGGTAGGGCCCATTTGAACCCCAAAATCTGGAGAAAAAAAAACACGCAGGGGTCGACCCTTCGGGCAAGGGGGTCGACCTTTTAGGTAGAAAAGACAATCTGGCACAAGCAATGAGGGGTTGACCCTTAGACAAGAGGGGGTCGACCCTATTTTCTAGCAACCAACACAAAAATTCTGCAACATAAGAGGGTCGACCCTTCCTAGACTGGTGTTGACCCTATAGAAAACCAGCAGAGGCACTAAGAATTCAAACAGGTATAACTCTCTCGTTCGGACTCCGTTTTAAGTCGTTCTTGTGTCCAAATCGAAGCCCCGGAAACAAGCTTTCCAATGGTTCTAGCCTCACATCCAAATTCAAAGTATGGAAAAAGAAAAGGGCAAAAGAGTGAACGCTGGTCAAAATAAAAACTCAAATTTGGGGCTTTTGATCTAATCTTGTCTAAACACTTTGTTAAGGCTTTAATCAAGGTTCCAAACATGACCCACGAATACTCAATTATAAGATTTAAAGTTCACTTGCCAACCCATCAATACCAATCTAATATGAATTAGAATCCGAGTCATTATAAATTAACTGAGAATTTACTTGATAATTTACTCAGAATTTGCTAAGTAATTTATTTAGAATTTTCTGGTAATTTACTGTGAATTTACTTAGTAATTTACTGAGAATTTACTAAATAATTTATTGAGAATTTACTAAGTAATTTACTGAGAATATACTGGGAATTTAATAAGAATTTACTGGTAATTTACTAAGAATTTATTGAATAATTTACTTGAAATTTAAGAAGAATTTTCTGAGTAATATACTGAGTAATTTACTGAGAATTTACTGAAAATTTACTAAGTAATTTACATAGAATTTACTTAGTAATTTCCTTAGAATTTACGGGGAATTTACTAGGAATTTAATGAGAATTTACTTAGTAAATTATTGATAATATACTAGAAATTTACTGAGTACTTCACTGAGAATTTACTAGGAATTTACAGAACAATTTACTGAGGAATTTAATGAGAATTTACTAGGAATTTACTATGTAATTTACTAAGTCATTTTTTTAGAATTTACTGAAAATTTACTGAGAATTTACTGGGAATTTACTAAGTAATTTATAGAGAATTTTTTAGGAATTTACTAAGTAATTACTGAAAATTTACTAAGTAATTTACTGAGAATTTATTGAGTAATATATAGGAAATTTACTGAGAATTTATTGGAATTTAATGCGTAATTTACTAAGTAATTTACTTTGAATTTACTAAAAATGTAACGACCCTCACCTTACTCTTGTCATACTTGCATACATTCTTGCATGGTCTTGCTTTATTATATTAATTGGAAGGATTTGTTTGCCTTGTTTTGTTAGTATTACTTGCGCGATCTTGTCCCTTGTTCGGCATGTGCGTAGCCGAGGTCATCTTGAGCTTAGTCCGCCTTTGAACCCTTGTACTTAGACTTGTTTTGAGATCTTGTTCAACCCCATCTTCACCTCGGGCATTCATTGCTGAGATGCTTCACACTTAGTGAACCTTGTCCGCAGGCAGGTATGGCCTAGGCCGAGATGTGGCACACCCCGGCCAAGGTGTGGCACAGCTTAGTCAAGTGTCGTCCTCCCTAGCCGATGTTTTGTTATCCTGTTGCTGGATCCTCGATTTGAGCCGATGTCACCTTATTGCCGATGTGTCTTACCCGAGCTTGCTGCATAAGCTTTGTCAGAGACTTGTCTTGTCCATCAATCACCTTTTTGGAGCAGAACCAACCCGATAACGCCACGTGTCCGAGCTGATTGTTAAGGCAGCCGGCAGACCTTGAAACAAATCATTTTCCTGTCTCAATCTTTGTTTTAGAGAGAGAAGCTCTAGAGAAGAGTTCTTGAGTGAGAGTAGTCTTCCAAGCTTGATCTTCGTGGTTTGAACCGTTGGATCCGAGTTTTGAGGTTAGAATCTCGATCTCCTTTGGTTGTTCTTGCTGTTTACCTAGCTGCATTGCATGATCGAATTTGTGTTGCATGTCATGCGTTGTTTTGAAGTTGGTTTTGGAAAGAGAAAATGGTTTTCCAGTGTTCTTGAAGAAAATCTCATTTTGATCGAAAAGTTTGGAACGAAAATCATGTTTTGTGTTTGTTCTTGCATGACTTTCTTTGATGGGTACCCAGGTCCATATATTTTGAACTCTTGGCATGAAAACTCAGATTTTTGTAACAAGTTGTGAGCTTGTATCCACCTTTCAATGATCATGTTCTTCATATTCTTCAAGGGAAAACCCAGGTTTTTCCTGACTTCGTTTAGCGGAACCTCGGCTTAGTCCTGGATGGTACCCAGTGTGTTTTCGAGAAACGGGAGCAGTGATTAAGCTCCCAGCTTGTTTTGTTTTGTCTTTGACTTGGATCTGGCATGAATGCCGAGATCATTTGCATGTATATATAAAGCTTGCTTTGAGAATGTGACTTGCCATGTGATTGTAGGTCCTTGATATTTGCTTTGAGTCTACACCTGAAGAACTAGGTGAGTGGTATTTCTAATAAAGCTATGTTACACTTGATTTTGATAAATCTTGTTTTGTTTGTTTTGACGTGGTATTTGCTAAGCATGAATAAATGGCCTTGTTTGATTGTTATCCTCGGAAAGTCCCTTGTGCTGGAGGACTCTAAACTTTCGCAGTACTATGTGTAAAGGATACGGTCCTTGTTAAATCGGGCTACGGGCCTAAGTAACACAAGTCCCTTGTGCTGGAGGACTCTAAACTTTCGCAGTACTATGTGTAAAGGATACGGTCCTTGTTAAATCGGGCTACGGGCCTAAGTAACACAAGTCCCTTGTATTGGAGGACTTTAAACCTTCGCAATACTTTTGACCAAACGATTACGGATCGTACAGCCTATGATACTTGAATGATGAATACGGTTCATCCCTTGCTTCGCCGATGTTATGATACTTGAATGATGAATACGGTTCATCCCTTGCTTCGCCGATGTTATGATACTTGAATGATGAATACGGTTCATCCCTTGCTTCGCCGATGTTATGATACTTGAATGATGAATACGGTTCATCCCTTGTTTTGCTTATGTCAGTGAACATCTTTGGTTACTTGTAATATTTGATTGATGAATACGGTTCATCCCTCACCTTGCTAAAGTTTGATGTGTTTCGTTTTGAAGGACCTCGGCTATATTCATGCAAAACCTTTATTATTAGTACCATTCACTGAGTATTTGTACTCACCCCTCTATATATATGTAGGTGATGAGCAGGACGGCGGCGACGCCTAGATCGTTTGGATGCTTGTTTTGGATTTGTACTTATGTCGGCTTTACCTTGTATTTACGTCGGCGATGCCTGCCTTGCATGTCGGCAAATCTTGAAAATCATGCTTCTTGACTTGTATTAGCTGTATTTTGTATATGTCGGCTCGAGAAGCCTTTTGATCAAGATGTAACATGTATTTTATCCTGTTGTATCCAAGTTGTAAAGTTAATTGGAATGTTTGGCATTGCTTTGATCTACGCACAGCTCTTATGGACCACTTGTATTTGATTTATTGCTTCCGCATTTGTGAGCCCCCTATATCCATACTCTGATTGTGTTAAGTTTTGAAAAGTTGGCCTTCGGTAATTACGGATTACTGGCCATCACGGCACCAAACTATTAGGGGCGGTTTGGCGTCGTGACAAAAAATTTACTAAGTAATTTACTGAGAATTTTATGGGAATTTACTTAGTAATTTATTGGGAATTTATTTTTGTAATTTACTAAGAATTTATTGAGTAATTTACTTTGAATTTACTGATAATTTACTGTGTAATTTTCTGAGAAATTGTTGGGAATTTACTAAGAATTTACTTGGAATTTACTGAGTAGTTTACTGAGAATTTATTGGGAATTTGATTAGTAATTTACTAGGAATTTAGTTAGTAATTTTTTGAGAATTTACTGCGTAATTTACAAAGAAATTACTAAGTAATTTACGGAGAATTTATTGAGAATTTTCTGGAAATTTACTGAGTAATTTACTAAGAATTTACTGAGTAATGCACTAAGTAATTTATTTAGAATTTGTTGAGCAAATTACAGAGAATTTAATTTGTGATTTACTGAGAATTTACTGGGAATTTACTGAATAATTTATAAAGTAATGTATTGAGTAATTTACTGAGCAATTTATTGAGAATGTACTTGTAATTTACTGAGAATTGACATGTAATTTACTAAGTAATTTACTGAGAATTTACTGAGTAGTTGATTTAGAATTTACTGGGAATTTACAGAAAATTTACTAAGTAATTTAGAATTTTATGAAATATCTTAGAGATCAAGGAACGGATGCTTTCTTCAGGAGAGATGAATACTATATGGTAGCGACAGGGAATTCTTTGGCGTTGAATCGGGTCAGGAAGAACAAGTTGTTCCAGCTCCAGGGAACAGATTCATCTTCGAAGCATTTTTCCCTTCCTTCCAATATTTTGGATTTTAGCTTCCTCCATTCCTTTTATTGAGCATAATGATGCGAATCGGGTTTGTTGTTTTTAGTATGCAGCGTCAAGTAGTTCCGCTTTCCCCTATCGATGATGTGCCGAGAAGTGCATTGTTGGAACTGGGTTGGAACACTTTTAAGAACATAAGCTCTAGATTCGGGGGTTTCCACTATAGCTGAACACAAGGGAAAGCTCGTTCTTTTTACTGAAAAAGATCATTTTATCAGGTAATGGAGACACTATAAGCATTCCTTTGGTTATGTATAAGCCTTCCAATAGAAAGACCTGTATGCATCAAAAACCTCAGGTTCATAGGGGTAAATGCATTCAAAAGGGACAAATTTTAGTGGCTCATATTTCAAATAAACATCGCGGCGTGGAAAACTCGATTTTTTTTGGGGGGTTGTCCCCATTGGGAATTTACAGATTTATTTACTGCGAATTTACTAAATAATTTCCATAGAATTTATGGAGAATTTACTTGGAATTTATTGAGAATTTACAGAAAATTTACTGAGTAAATTACTGATAATTTACTAGGAATATACTGAGTACTTTACTGAGAATTTACTGAGTAAGTTACTGAGAAATTACTGAACAATTTACTGAGAATTTACAATGAATTTACTTAGAATTTATTGGGAATTTTCTGCATAATTGACTTAGTAATTTACAGAGAATTTACTGGGAATTTACTGAATAATTTACTGAGTAATTTACTTAGAATTTACAGAGTAATTTACTGAAAATTTGCTAGTAATTTACTGAGTAATTTGTAAAGAATTTACTAGAAATTTATTGAGTAATTTACTCAAAATTTACTAAGAATTTACTGAGTAATTTATTGAGAATTTACTTGGAATTTACTATATAATTTAATGAGAAATTTCTCAGAATTTATTGAGTAATTTACTAAGAATTTGCTAAGTAATTGACTTAGAATTTGCGGAGAATTTACTGAATAATTTACTGGGAATTTACTCAGTAATTTACTAAGAATTTACTGGGAATTTATTTGGAATTTACTGAGTAATTTACTGATAATTTATTGAAATTTACTGAGAATTTAATGTGTAATTTATTGAGAGTTTACTATGTAATTTACTGAGAATATACTGCGAATTTACTAGGAATTTCCTGGGAATTTTTGTGAGTAATTTACTGAGAATTTAGTGAGAATTTATAGGGAATTTACTGAGTAATTTACTTGGAATTTCTAGAGTAATTTATTGAGAACTTACTTAGAATTTTCTGAATAATTTACTAGGAATTTGCTGAGTAATGTACTGAGTAATTTGAGTAGTGTACTGAGTAATTTGAGCAGTGTACTGAGTGACGTACTAATGTAATTTTAGTAATTTACTAAGTAATGTACTGAGTAATTTAATCAAAATTTAGTGAGTAATTTACCGAGAATTTACTAAGAATTTACTTAAAATTTACTGAGTAATCTACTAGGAATTTACTGAGGAATTTACTTGGACTTTACTTAGGAATTTACTGGGAATTTACTAATTAATTTATTAAGAATTTAATGAGTAATTTACTTAGAATATACTGGGAATTTACTGAGAATTTACTGGTAATTTTCTGAGTAATTTACTGAGAATTCACTCAGTAATTTATTCGAGATTTAAGGAGAATTTTCTTACTAATATAGTTAGTAATTTACTGAGTAATTTATTTAGAATTTACTGGGAATTTACAGAGTAATTTACTAAGAATTTATTGGGAATTTACTGAGTAATTTCCTTCAAATTTACGGAGAATTTTATGAGTATTTTATCGAGAAATTATTGAGAATTTACAGGGAATTTATTGAACAATTTACTAAGAATTTATTGAATAATTTAATGAGAATATGCTGAGAATTGACTAGGAATTTACTGCTTAATTTACTCAGTAATTTACTGATAATTTACTGAGAATTTACTGAGTAATTTATAGAGAATTTGCTTAGAATTTACTGAGTAATTTACTGAGAATTTATTGGGAATTTACTGAGTAATTTACTGAGCATTTAATTAGAATTTACTGAGAATTTACTAAGGAATTTGCTGGGAATTTATTGAGAATTTATTGGGTAATTTATTGGGAATTTATTAAGAATTTTATGACAATTTACCAAAAATTGACTGGAAATTTACTAGGTGATTTAAAGAAAATTTACTGGGAATTTAATGAGAATTTTATGGGAATTTACTTACTAATTTACTAGGAACTTACTTTGTAATTTATTGAGAAATTACAGAGAATTTACTGAAAAATTTACTTAGAATTTGCAGGGAATTTACAAATTAATTCATTACGAATTAACTGAGTAATTTACAGGGAAATTTGCTGAGAATTTACTAGGAGTTTACTGAATAATTTGCTGAGTAATTTATAGGGAATTTACTAGGAATTCACTGTGTAATTTAATGAGAAATTACTGGGAATTTACTGAGTAATTTACTAAAAATTTACTGAGTAATTTACTGAGAATTGAATGGGAATTTGCTGAGAATTGACTGGGAATTTACTGAGGATTTAATGAAAATTTATTAGGAATTTACTGAGAATTTACTGAGTTATTTACTGAGAGTTTTCTGTGTAATTAACTGATAATATACTGTGAATTTACTAGAAATTTTCTGAGAATGTACTGAGAATTTTTTGAGTAATTTATTGAGAATTTATAGGGAATTTACTGAGTAATTTACTTGGAATTTACGAAGTAATTTGCTGAGAATTACTTAGAATTTACTGAATAATTTACTGTGAATTTACTAGCAATTTACTGAGTAATTTACTGTGAATTTATAGAGAATTTACTTGGAATTTAGTAAGTTATTTACTGAGAATTTAATGAAAATTTACATGTAATTTTTTGAGTAATTATTAATAATTTACTGGGAATTTATTAAGTAATTTTCTTAGAATTTATTGTGTAATTTACAAAAAATTTACTTAGAATTTACATCAAATTTACTGGGAATTTTTTGAGTAATTTACTGGGAATTCACTGAGAATTTACTACGAATTTACAGAGAATTTTTTGAAAAATTTACTAAGAATTTACTGAGAATTTACAAAGAATTTGCTAAGTAATTTATGGATTAATTTACTATGAATTTACTGTATAATTTAATGTGAATTTGCTGAGAATTTAATGAGTAATTTACTGAGAATTTATTGAGAATTTATTGTATAATTTACCGAGAATTTAATGAGAATTTACTAGTAATTTACTGAGTAATTATTGAGAATTTACGGGGGATTTATTGAGTAATTTACTGAAAATTTACTACGTAATTTACTGAGAATTTGATGGAAATTTACCGAGAATTTATTGAAAATTTACTGAGATTTTACTGTAAATTTACTGATTGGTTTGCTATGTAATTTACTGAGAATTTACTGGGAATTTAATTAGTAATTTACTAGGAATTTACTTAGTAATTTACTAGTAATATACTGAGAATTTTCCGAGCAATTTCCTGAGAATTTGCTGAAAATTTACTAGGTAATTTACAGACAAATCATTAAGTTATTTACTAAGAATTTGCTTAGCAATTTACTGAGAATTTATTGAGTGATTTACTGAGAATTTAATTTTAATTTACTGTGCAATTTAATGAGAAATTACTGGCAATTTACTTAGTAATTTACTAAGAATTTGCTGAGTAATTTACTGAGAATTGACTTGGAAATTACTAAGAATTTACTGAGTAATTTACTAGGAATTTACTGAATAATTTACTGAGTAATTTACTGAGAGTTTGCTGTGTAATTTTCTGAAAATATACTGCGAATTTATGGAGAATTTCTTGGAAATTTACTGAGAATTTACTTGGAATTTACTGAAAATTTCTTTAGATTTTTTTTGATTAATTTACGGAGAATTTATTGAGAATTTATGGGGAATTTACTGAGTAATTTACTTGGAATTTATGGAGTAATTTATTGAGAATTTGGTTAGAATTTTTTGAATAATTTTGTGTGAATTTGCTCAGAATTTACTGAGTAATGTACCGAGTGATATACTACTGTAATTTCAGTAATTTATTGAGTAATGTACCGAGTGATGTACTAATGTAATTTCAGTAATTTATTGAGTAATGTACCGAGTGATGTACTAATGTAATTTCAGTAATTTACTGAGTAATGTACAGAGTAATTTACTGAGAATTTACTGACTAATTTACCGAGAATTTACTGAGAATTTACTAAGCAATTTATTTTGAATTTACTGGGAATTTACCTTGTAGTTTACTGTGAATTTACTGAGTAATTTACTGCGAATTTACTAAATAATTTACTAAGAATTTACTGAGTTATTTACTTGGACTTTACTCAGTAATTTATTAAGAATTTACTGGGAATTTACGGAGTAATTTACTAAGAATTTAGTGGGAATTTACTGAATAATTTACTGAGAATATACTGGAAAGTTACTGAGATTTTACTGGTAATTTACTAAGTAATTTACACGGAACTTAAGGAGAATTTTCTGAGTAATGTATGAGTGATTTACTGAGAATTTACTGAGTAATTTATTTAGGATTTACTAGGAGTTTACAGAGCAATTTACTGAGAATTTATTGAAAATTTAATGAGAATTTTTTAGTAAATTACTGATAATTTACCTGAAATTTACTGAGTACTTTATTGAGAATTCACTGAGTAATTTAATGAAAATTTGCTGAGAATTTACTGGTAATTTACTGTGTAATTTACTCAGAAATTTTTTGAGAATTAAATAGAAATTTACTACGAATTTACTGAGAATTTACTAGGAATTCACAGAGAATTTACTGGGTAATTTACTAAGAATTTGTTGGGAATTGACTGAGTAATTTAATGAAAATTTGTTGAGAATTTACTGGGAATTTACTGAGTAATTTATTGAGAATTTACTAAGAATATAATGAGAATTTTCTAGAAATTTACTGAGTAATTACTGAGAATCTAGTGGGAATTTACTAAATAATTTACTGAGAATTTACTGGGAATTTACTGAGTAATTTACTGAGAATTTACTAAGTAATTACTGGAAATTTACTGTGTAATTTACTGAGAATTTACTAAAAATTTACTGGAAATTTACTGAGAGATTTACTGAAAATTTACTAAGAATTTACTGAGTAATTTATTGAAAATTTTCTAGAAATTTACGTAGCAATTTACAAAGTAATTTGTTGAGAATTTATTGAAAAATTTACTTAGAATTTACAGGAAATTTACTAATTAATTTGCTAAGAATTTATTAAGCAATTTACTGGTTATTTACTGAGAATTTACCGCGAATTTGCTGCGTAGTTTACTGATAATTTACTGAAAATTTGCCGAGAATTTACTTATTAATTTACTGAGAATTTATTGAAAATTTACTGAGTAATTGATCAAGAATTTACTGCGAATTTACTAAGTATTTTACGTGGAATTTAATTAGTAATTTACTAGGAATTTACTTAGTAATTAGTAGGAATTTAGCGAGAATTTACTGAGTAATTTTCAGAGAATTTACTGGGAATTTACTGAAATTTTCAGAGAAATTACTAAGAAATTTACTGGGAGTTTATAGGGAATTTACTAATTAATTTACTGAGAATTTATTGAGTAATTTGCGGAGAATTTATTGAGAATTTACTAGGAATTTACTAAGTACTTTACTAAGAATTTGCTGAGTAATTTGCTGATAATTTATTGGGAATTTACTGAGTAATTTACTGAGTAATACACTGAGTAATTTATTTAAAATTTGCTAAGCAGTTTACGGAGAATTTACTGAGTGGTTTACTGAGTATTTACTTGGAATTTACTGAGTAATTTACAGAGTAATGTATAGAATAATTTAGTGAGAATTTACTTATAATTTACTAAGTAATTTACTAAGAATTATTTAGTAATTTACGAAGTAATTTACTAGGAATTTACAGATTTATTTACTACAAATTTACTGAGTAATTTCATTGGAATTTATTACAAATTTACTGAGTAATTTACTGAGAATTTACAGAACAATTTATTGAGAATTCACTAGGAATTTACTCGGAATTTTTTGAGAATTTTTTGAGTAATTCACTCACTAATTTACATAGAATTTACTGGAAATTTACTAAACAATTTGCTGAGTAATTTATTAAGTAATTTATTGAGAATTTACTGAGTAATTTACTCGAAATTTACTGAGAATTTACTAGGAATTTACTGAGTAATTACTGAGAATTTACTAGGAATTTATTGAATGATTTACTGGAAATTTAATAAGAATTTACTTGGAATTTACTGTATAATTTAATGGGAAATTTCTCAAAATTTACTGTGCAATTTACAAAGAATTTGCTGAGTAATTTATTGAGAATTGACTTGAAATTTATTGAGAATTTACTCAGTAATTTATTGGAAATTTACTGGGTATTTACTAATTAATTTACTGATAATTTGCTAGGAATTTACTGAGTAATTTACTGAGAATTTATTGGGAATTTATTAAGTAATTTACTGAGAATATTATGAGAATTTTCTAGAAATTTACTGAGTAATTACTGAGAATCTAGTGGGAATTTACTAAGTAATTTATTGAGAATTTACAAGGAATTTATTGGGAATTTATTTCCTAATTTAC
Organism: Camellia sinensis; assembly: GCF_055761805.1. Classification (NCBI taxonomy): domain Eukaryota; kingdom Viridiplantae; phylum Streptophyta; class Magnoliopsida; order Ericales; family Theaceae; genus Camellia; species Camellia sinensis. The sequence goes on from NC_138974.1 coordinate 120,777,279, forward strand.
TTTGAATTTAGTGAAAATTTACTTCGTAACTTACTGAGAATTTACTAAAAATTTACTGAATGATTTATTGAAAATTTACTAGGAATTTACTAAGTAGTTTGCTGAGAATTTACTGAGAATCTAGCTAGCAATATACAAAGAATTTACAGAGTAATTTGCTGAGAATTTACTGAAAAATTTACTTAGAATTTACAGGAAATTTACTAATTGATTTGCTAAGAATTTATTGAGTAATTTATTGGGTGTTTACTGAGAATTTACCATGAATTTGCTGCGTAGTTTACTGATAATTTACTGTGTAATTTACTAACAATTTGCCAGGAATTTACTTAGTAATTTTTTGAAAATTTACTAGGTAATTTATTGAGAATTTACTGTGAATTTATTGATTAATTTACGGGGAATTTAATTAGTAATTTACTGGGAATTTACTTAGTAATTAGTAGGAATTTAGTGAGAATTTACCGTGTAAATTTCAGAGAATTTACTGGGAATTTATAGGGAATTTAGTAATTAATTTACTGAGTAATTTATTGCGAATTTATTGAGAATTTATTGCGAACTTACTGAGTAATTTGCTGATAATTTACTGGAATCTACTGAGGAATTTACTATGTAATTTACTGAGAATTTACAGGGAATTTGCTAAGTAATTTGCTGAGAATTTACTGAGCAGTTTACAGAGAATTTACTGAGTGATTTACTAAGTATTTATTGGGAATTTACTGAGTAATTTACATAGTATTGTATAGAGTAATTTAGTGAGAATTTACTGAGCAATTTACTTAGAATTTTGAGAGAATTTATTGAGTAGTTAATTTAAAATTTACTTGAAATTTACTGACCAATTTACTAAGAATTTACTGAGTAATTGACTGAAAATTTACTGAGTAGTTGACTGAAAATTATTTAGTAATTTACAAAGTAATTTACTAGGAATTTACAAATTTATTTACTGCAAATTTACTGAGTAATTTCCTTGAATTTACGAAGAATTTTCTTGGAATTTAGTGAGTTAATTACTGATAATTTACTGGGAATATACTAAGTACGTTACTAAGAATTTACTAAGAATTTACTAAGAATTTATTGAGTAATTTACTGAGAATTTACTAAACAATTTACTAAGAATTCAGTAGGAATTTACTCAGATTTTTTTGAGTAATTTACTCAGTAATTTATATAGAATTTACTAGGAATTTATTGAATAATTTGCTGAGTAATTTACTAAGTAATTTACCAAGAATTTACTGGGAATTTGCTGAGTAATTTACTAAGTAATTTACCAAGAATTTAATCAAAATTTACTGAGAATTTAATGAGAATTTACTAGGAATTTACTGAGTAATTACTGAGAATTTACTAAGTAATTTATTGGAAATTTACTCATAATTTATTGAGTGATTTACTGGGAATTTAATGAGAATTTACTTGGAATTTACTATATAATTTAATGAGAAATTTCTCAATATTTGTTGTGTAATTTACAAAGAATTTGCTAAGTAATTTATTGAGAATTGACTTGGAATTTATTGAGAATTTACTCAGTAATTTACTGGGAATTTACTCAGCAATTTACCGAGAATTTTCTAGGAATTTACTAGGAATGTACTGAGTAATTTACTGAGAATTTACTGGGATTTTATTGAATAATTTACTGAGTAATTTACCAAGAGTTTACTGTGTAATTTATTGAGAATATACTACGAAATTACTGAGAATTTCTTTGGAATTTACTGGGAAATTACTGGAAACTTTTTTGAGTAATTTACTGAGAATTTGTTGGGATTTTACTGAGTAATTTACTTGGAATTTACTGAGTAATTTATTTAGAATTTACTGGGAATTTACTGTATAATTTACTGTGAATTTACTGAGTAATTTACTGGGAATTTATTGAGTAATTTACTGAGAATTTACTAAGTAATTTTACTAGGAATTTACTAAGTTATTTACTTGGACTTTACTCAGTAATTTACTGAGAATTTACTAAGTAATTTACAACGAATTTACTGTAAATTTACTGAGTAATTTACTAAGAATATACTGAAAATTTACTGATAATTTACTGAGTAATTTACTGAAAATTTACTGGAAATTTACAGAGTAATTTACTCAGAATTTATTGGGAATAAACTGAGTAATTTACTGAGAATTTACTGAACAAATTACTTAGAATTTACTGAGTAGTTTCATGAGAATATGCTGAGAATTAACTCATAATTTGCTGTGTAAGTTACTTAGTAATTTACTGAGAATTCACTGAGTAACTTACTAGAAATTTACTAGGAATTTACTGATTAATTTACTGAGAATTTAATGAGAATTTTCTTGGAATTTACTGAGAATTTATTGAGTAATTTACTGGAAATTTACTGAGAATTCACTAAAAATTTATCAGAGATTTACTGAGTGATTTACTGAATATTTACTGCGAATTTACTGAGTAATTTACTGATATTTTTTTAGGAATTTACTTTGTAATTTACTGAGAATTTATTGGGAATTTACATAACAACTTACAAAGAATTTACTGAAAATTTTACTTAGAATTTTCGGGGAATTTACTAATTAATTTTTTGAGTAATTTACTAAGTAATTTATGGGGAATTTACTAGCAATTTACTTGGTAATTTACTGAGTAATTTACTGGGAATTTACTGAAAATTTATTAAGTAATTTCTTGAGCATTTACAGGGAATTTTCTGAGAATTTAGTGGAAATTTACTGAGTATTTTACTGAGAATTTATAGAGTAATTTACTAAGAATTTACTAGAAATTTACTGAGTAATTTACTAAAAATTTACTAAGTAACTTACTGAAAATTAAATGGGAATTTACTGAGAATTTACTGAATAATTTACTGAGAATATATTTAGTAATTTACTGCTAGTTTACTGTGTAATTTATTGAGAATATACTGGAAATTTACTGAGAAATTCCTGAAATTTTTTTAAGAATTTACTGGGAATTTTTTGAGTAATTTATTGAGAATTTACAGGGAATTTGCTGAGTAATTTACTTGGAATTTACGGAGTAATTAACTAAGAATTTATTTAGAATTTAGTGAATAATTTACTGGGAATTTGCTGGGAATTTACTTAGAATTTATTGAGAATTTACTGGGAATTTACTGAGTAATTTACTTAGAATTTAATGAGAATTTACTAGTAATTTACTGAGTAATTATTGAGAATTTACTAAGTAATTTACTGAGAATTTACTAGAAATTTATTGAGTAATTTACTGAGAATTTATTGAGTAATTTACTGGAAATTTATTGAGAATTTATAGGGAATTTACTACGTAATTCACTGATAATTTACTGGGTAATTTATTGAGAATTTACTATGAATTTACTAAGTAATTTACTGAAAATTTATGGTCATGCCCGAACTAACGTCTGAGCCGGAAAGGGAAGTAGAATAGATAGTGTGTAAGGCTGATCAGCTGTATGCTAGGTTGCCAAGTCATGCTGTAGCTCATTTCAGTCAGGTTAAGCCAGGGACAACACCAAACAATGTCAGCAGCAGACCTGTTGCACATCCAGTGGCACCACCACCATTTGTCGGGGAAATCCACTAGCTGTTGATGGAATAAATAGCCTTGAGTTGAGTACTCAGTGCAACAGTCCACTACCTTAAGTTTGTCCATTAGCCATACCTGGGGAGGGATGAAAGAAAATAGAGATTAAGAATAGAGAGATGTATGTTGAGTGAAAAGTGAGAAAAGGGCTTTGAGAGAAAAATAGAGCATGAGTGCCGAGTCATATGAGAAAGGGCAAGATACATTACCTGAAGAAGTAGTGGACTTTTTGCGAATTTGGTAGTCTCTTGCCGATGGAAGGCGTCTATACCCATTAAAGTCTCGGCCAGCACCAAGTCAATGCAATTCTTGCCCTTTTTCAAACCTTGGGCCACTTCAATCAGCCGAATGCTAGACTTGCCGAAATTTAGGGTGAGAAGGAAATGAGCCAGCATACATAAGCAAAGGGCGTGTTGATGAAAACCCCGCCAAAGAAGGTCGCCTCGATCACCGACGTCAGAAAATCAATGAATTAGGCTGGGAATATCCATCTCTCCATTGTGAACCAAAGATTGAGCCTCTTGTAGAGTGAGCCCACATATCTGTCCCAAAGTTTGGATGTGGTCGAAACAGGGCTGAGGTATGATTTCCTCATCACGCCGGGACTCTATTAGCGCCTGGAATTCTTCGATTATTGGGCATATCTCTTGTCCCCCGAAGCTAAAGACATGTGTAATTGGATTCCAGCATCTAGCCGTGACAAGAAGGAACATAGAACAAAGCAGAGAACAGCTCAGCGAGAAAAGTGCATTTATGTCGAAACCCCGAAAATTCATCGTTTTCGAAGCTGTCTAAAGTCGCAATCCAATCTGAGAGTTTTTCGGTAAAAATAGCTGTATTTGTGGCAAAAACAATAGCTAGAATGATTTATGGATAAGAAATGACGAAGGTGAAGCTTTTGTAGAAGATAAGGCAGTGAGTGGAAGCCAACTGTCAACAATCTAGAGGTTCTGCACATTAGTGGCCGGAAGGCCACTGTGTGTGGCCGGCAAATCTTATCCATGGCTGGCAGCCTCTCTCCTCTAGCCGGCAGCCTCTCTTTTGGCCTACTAACGACCTGTGTGTTGGAAAGTGTAGGTAGCTTGTGTTTTGTCTCATTTTTTTTTTTTTTTGTGTGTCTTGGGTGGTCTTGTTTTGAGTCTTTTGTCCTTTTGTTTTAGTCTTTGTTTGTATTTGTATTTGAATTATTGTTATTCTGTGTATCAAGTTGTACTTGAGTTGTTTTGTTTATTGAGTTGTATATTTTTTGTATTTTGGTTGTTGGTTGTTTCATTACCTGATTAAGCATCTTGTTTTAATCAAGTGCTCTTGCTTTCAATTCCCTGTCCATTTCATGTGTATATGGTGCTCGTGATGCAAAACTGACAACACACTTTTCATAAAACTGCGAGGTTTTATTTCGATCATGGCTTTTTACAAAAGAGGAGTACAAGTTTTAAAACAAAATAGAACTTCCTAAAGCTATACATGTGCTAATGCCACAAACAAAATGAAACTAAGTAAAAACTACAAGAAAATCAGCACCAACCATCTCAGGCTCGAGAGGCCCTCTTCGTCCTCTTCCTAGGTGGAGACTCAGAGCTGTTTCCATCAATACCACTGCCTGACTCAAATGCCGAGCCGAAGCCAGAATCATCGCCGCTCTCTACCTCAAAGCCTGACTCTGCATCACCTCCACTCTCAGATCTCAAGCCACTATCATATCCACTCTCGGAGGACTCAGACTGCGGACTCACTGCCTCCTCGGAGCAACTGGTCTTAGCATCGTCGTCACTCAACACTAGCTCTAAGGGGCTCCTCCGGCCTTGGCCATGACGCTCCCCCCGGCTGCGTGTTGGGGCCCATCTCTCCCTCCCCTCTACTGCTGGAGGAGGTGGTGATGTGCTCTCGGTGCGGCCGGGACCTGAAAAGATACAGTGTTAGCATATCAGATACAATGTATAGTTGTAAATGCAGTATGATGAAAGTGGTGAAACGCAATGAGCTGGAGACAGTACAAGTGCAGTACAGTGTATCGGTGCAGCATATCAGTGTGATGTGACAAGGGACAAAATGCATACTGTGATGTGAATATCAGTGCTTTAGTGAGAATGATGTGCACAACAGTGTGGAAAATGCTAAAATACAAGGGAAAATACCTGGATACCGTGGAGACTATGCAGTGCCTCGCTCCTCAGTATTATGCTCTCGAACTAAGCCACTAGCTCGAGCAGTCCCTCAATGTACTCTGGGGTTGCCTGAAAATGTATTTGGAATGATCAGTATTCGGAAGGAACAAATATCAAAAAGAAAATGGAAAGCTGGAGAAGATGTGGTACATACTAGAGGTACGTTGCGAGCTTTGACGTATCTATGCCCGGTCTCCCGGATCCTACACAAGTATCTGCCGTCATACTGGTGAGAGTACGGCACAACAGGAGGAATCTCCACCTCCGGCTCCGGAACAAGGGTTGGGAAATATGCATATACCTAGAGCTGCAAGGAAAAGGCAACAGTGAGTATACAAAATATGAATACATAAAATGCAAAATGCAGAAAGCAAAACGCAACAATGAGTTTATAGAAAGTACAAGTGCAATATACAGAATGCAGAATGTGCGATGCAGAAAGCACAATGTATAGATGTAAAGAATGCAGTATACAATGTACATAAAATGCAAAGCAGAATGCACAGAAATAAAAGATGGAAAATGTAAAGTAGAAATGTAAAGCATACCTCACAGGCTCTCCAATAACCTCCGACCCTGTCTCTCCTCCTGCGGGATGTCGAGCTCATGTAGCCATATAATGTGGCTTGGCCAGCTCTTCCCCAATTATAAAGTCGGACCTGGGGTAAGGTCACCAGAGCGCTTAGTAGATACAGCCCTACGGTGTTCCACCTCTTTACAAACAAGGTGGTACCGAAGAGGAACATCAAAAATCCCTGGGCGTAATGCTCAGTCTCCTCCAGGGTCTCTAGCTCTCTCCCGCGGAAGTGCTAAGCGAACTAGCTGTATCGGACCATGGCTGGTTTAAAGAGAGGTGGGTGTGCTCCCAGTAAGTATAGCCAGGCGGCCTCCCACTCGCCCATATCCATATCATAAGGGATCGGATCACCCCCTACTCCTACTCCCGTGAGCATGGAGAAGTCATGGGGAGTCATCATCATCTTCCCGGTGGTAGAGAAGTGGAAGGAGTTGGTGGTATCCCACCACCGTTTCACCAATGCGCCAAGAAGTGGTCAACTCGCGATGTGGCGTGATAGCCCAGTGCAAAATAAGTCGAAGTCAGCCTCGTCGATAGTGTAGTGTTCGCCAGTAGGGAGCTCCAGATACCAGTTCCTCGCTGACGTGGCTCCATAGCCCCTGATGGAGTGAGATTCCTCCTGTGATCAGAACAGTGATATACAGTAATAAGAGAACAAACAGATGAAAGGCAGTGTGAGAAATATAGTGCAAGAGTGTGATTAAGGCAAGAAATGCAGCAAGAGGCAAAAAAATGCAGTATAACCATACAGTTGAAGTTAGAAATACAGTTAAGGCAAGAAATGCAATGTAAAGTGAGGAAATCATGAGAATACAGTGTGTACCTCGGTGGCGCCGTGGGACAAATGGAAGTCATGGCTCTCGCAGCAAGAGGTCCTCCAGTGCGTGACGCACGAACTCTCTAAAATGCTTAATACCCCCAGGTGGCAGTACATGTGTCCCAGGATGGTATGTCGTCTGATCGAAAGGGCGTACTCCCAATGGTAATAGCTCGGGCTCAAGCTCGGCCTCCATCTCTGCCGGAGGTGATAACTGGGGTGGAATCTCAAGGGCAACTCTGTCATGGGGTAGATCGTCCGCCATCTGGAAAAAAGATGAGAAAGTGGGTGAAAAATGAAGAAAAACGGAGGAAAAATGGCAAGCTTGGAAAAAGTCAACCCTAGGAGAGAGAAAGTAGGAGGAAAAGTCAAAGCCCGGGAAAAGGTGCAAAACCCAAGAGAAATTCGAGGGGAACAAGCTTCAAGTGGTGAAACTCCAAGAAAAAGCACCGAAATCAAATTTTAATCAGTTTAAAATAGAGCAAACAAAGAGGGTTTAGCAAATCAACTTCGCGGGGGGCATTGGAAAACGTGTAGAAAGCACAAATCTAGGGAGAAGAAGTGTCTAGAGGGAGAGAGAGAGGAATTTCGGACATGAGGAAGTGAGGAAATGAGCCCTTGTGTCCTATATTTAAAAACTTGTGCGAAAAGACCAAAAAACCCCCGATCTGTCATCGTTGGCTGGCAGGCCACCATTGGTGGCCGGCAATAGTAAGTCAAGGCCGACAGGTGGCCGGCAACCCCTTCTACTGGCTGGCAAGTGGCCTATGGCTCTCTTTGGTGTCTTGATGCTATTTTGTGCCTCTGTTTCCTGAGTGGTGTATGAGAGGTTTTTGATTTGGAAACTTACAACCGCGTTCCAGCACGTGACTGTGTCCCACTTGCCGCTGTGAACGCAGTGTTTCCTTTGCCGCTGTGAACGCAGTGTATCCTTTTGTTGTTGAAAGTCTTAGAGAGGTAAATAGGAGGTTGCATAAAGTATTTCGTCTAGTTTTAGTTTAATCGAAATAGCATCTTTGTCATCTTTCTTTTCTCATATACATGTGTTGCACGCATCCCTTGCATCATGTTATGAATCACGCGTAGAATATGCATCCCGTTTCACGCATAGAACATGCCTTCAATTAACATTGTACCCTAGTTGTTTATCTCGCATAGAACATGCATTTTCAATGTATCACACTTGTTAAGCTCTTTACTTTCTTCCTTTGTCAACACAGACAAACGATATTGTATGTACGGTTCATTCAGAGGAGTTCCAGTTGAAGTTCTTTGTGCATCTATCGCATTTGTTCACTTTGTGCATTTATCGCACTTGTTCACTTTGTGCATCTATCGCACTTGTTTTACCTTCGTGTATCTATCGCACACCACTCTCCTTTTACCTTGAGATGTACAAAGTACACGCCTGAGTGGTTGTTTCTCAAGACATGTGAAACGCGGCCCTGGGCGGGTTTTATCTCGGGACGTATAAAGTACCCACCCGAGTGGTTGTATCTTAGGACGCGTGAAACGCGGCCTTGGGTGGGTTTTATCTTGGGACGTACGAAGTACACGCCCAACTGGTTGTTTCTCAGGACGCGTGAAACGCGGCCTTGGGCGGGTTTTACCTCGGGATGTACGAAGTATGCGCCTGAGTGGTTGTTTCTCAAGACACGTGAAACGCGGCCCTAGGTGGGTTTTACCTCGGAACGTACGAAGTACGCGTCCGAGTGGTTGTTTCTCGGGACCTATGAAACACGGCCCCGAACGGTTGTTTATCTCAAGACGCGTGAAACGTGGCCTTGGGTGGGTTTCATCTCGGGACGTGTGAAACACGGCCCCGAGCGGTTTTTGTTTCCCGAGACGCGCAAAGCGTGGCCCCGAGCAGTCTTCCTTGTTTCTGAGGATGCTTGAAACGCAACCTTAAACGATTTTCAATTTCTCGAGATGTATGAAAACGACCCTGACCTTTTTTTTAGTTTCTTAAGGTGCGTGAAACGCAACCCTGAGCGGTGTTTTCTTTCTTCGTCTCTTGTTTTGACGTGGTTAGAGTGTGTTTTAGTTCTTATTGCGTAGAACTTGTGTTGGGTTTAGCTTGAAGCTATTCATTCATATGTGATTACCTCGTTATCTTGCTTATTGTATTCATCTTGCTTATCGCATTTGTTATTGCTTATTGCATCATCTCACATGATCATAAGATTTCAAAATTACTGGCTTCGTGTGGCGTGTAAGTCCAACCTTCAAACTGCTTTGCATGCATATCCTCTGCATCACCCTTGAACTACACTGGTTTGATTCCTTGTAAGGGATATGTAGGCAGCCTGTGGGCGTAACCATTCTTTTGTCTGGTTTGTTCGTCCAAGTCTTCAGCCTTGTCAAAATGGGTTGTCTTCGGGCTTTGACATTCACTCACGTCATTTCATGACTTCCGAGTTCTGTCAAAGAGGGGCAAATGTAGACTCCCATTTTTGACCGTCCTCAAGACTTGGACGTCATTGGTTGCACACCCGATGATAATGAATGTGTGTGCTTTTTTTCGTGCCCGAGGTTCTCGGCGGAACGCCTTGTCTTTGAGCCTTCAAATCCTATCCATTCTATGCCTTGTTTTGGACTAAACCTTCAAGCCTACAACCCCTGGTGGCCAGTCGGCCACTTTTTGAGGCTGCCGACCATCCCTTGTGTTTACCGGCCATTAATGCTTATTTTTAGATATTTTGGTGACAGTTGTGCCAACTGTTACCATAATTGCCTCTATCTTCATACACGTGTATGGATGGATATATCTCAGCCAAATGCATGTTTTTCTATATATAGGGGGTCTCCTCCCCCATTTTTTAGGGTTAGAATCTTTGGAGCAAAAATTGTCTCTCTCTCTCTACATTACTCTCTCTCTCTCTCTCTCTCTCTTGCAATTTGTGCATACTAGTTTAGATACACTACACTTTTGCCTACACCTCCTTAACCAAAGTTGATCACCTTTGAGTTGAGGTTCCTTGAAGCCTTCTTGGAGCTCTTGAAGTTGGTTTTTTCTTAAATTGTTGTCTAGAATTGATCTTTGCTTCAAGAGGTATAACACTTCCCGTTTTTAGCTTGATTTGCATACTTGTTTTTCTACCTTTTCCCACTGTTTTTGGACTGCAAAAAACTCTTTTTTTTAGGGCTAAAATTGGTGGTTTTAGGCCATTTAAGGTTAGAGGGTGGCTCGCCCTTCTTTATTCCTTGTTTGTAAGGCATTTCTACCTTTGTTTCCCACTTTCAAACCATCTTTTTTTGGGCTCCTAAACACTGAATCTCAGAGTAATTTCAATGGTAAAAATCATGTTTTGAAGTCCAAAATTGTAGGGGTTAGCCTCTCCTCCTTGTGCCTTATTTGCTAGCCTAGTTAGCTCTATGTGTTAGCTTAATTTTCAAGCCTTTTGTAGCTTAATTCCAGCATGTTTTAGCCTCTAATTTAGAATGTTTTAACTCTATTTTTGGCTGGTTGTTGCATTTGAGTCTTGTTTTGCATGCTTCTAGCGTAAGTGTCATTACAAGCTTGGTGTTTTAGGCCTTTAGACACCACTTGTTTGAGTTGATTACCATGTTTTAGTGCTTTTCTCACTTAATTTCAACGCTATTAATCTCTACAACCTCCCTCATTTCTTGACTCTTTATTTGTTTTAAGGGTTGTTTCAACCTTAGGGTTGTTTAAGCTTGAGATTGAGGTCCATGCTTAATGGTTTAATCCTCTTTTGGGTGTTCATTATCAACGGCATGACACCTCTTTCTTGCCTTAAACCACCCCTTGTTTGCCACTTCTTTCTCTTTAAAGGACTACTCACCAATGGACTTAATTGGTTAAAGAATGGTTGGTAATCTAAAATGAGTAAATAAAACTTGAAACTAAAATTGTGCAAGATAAGCATTTGGTTTTGTTTTGGTGTGTTCAAATCGGACGTTAATTTGAACACAAAGAAAATTGGGGCATTTTATACTCAAAGTGATGAAATGTGCCAATTTTCTAAGGTCACCATTGCCCTTGATCGTGCATGATAGGGTGAAGGTTTTTGGTCTTGTTTGTGTATTTATTGAACTTGTACATCTTGGTTCTTTGGTCATTATGTAATGAAATTGCTTGATTGATAGTTTAAGAGCTAAGTATATCACTCCTTTGAGATGTTTGATGATAAGGAAGGATACACAGTACAAATAACCTGTGAGAACACCCTCTCTCTGCTCTGTTTGTCCTCTATTGTAGCAAGGAGGAACAAGCCATCAGTGGCCAGCAACCCCTCAACAGTGGCCAGCAACCCCTCACTTTTGGCCTACCAGCCACCAATGAATTTTGAGCAAAATGCTTGTGAAGTAGAGTAGAGTTGATCTAGAGGTGGAAAACCAGTGCAAGCGTTGAGCAACAAAGGCAATTGAAAGCAAAACAGTGGATAATTTGTCGGGTGGAAACCGAGCATGCATGCATCTCTCCATTCTCGGGACTGCTTGTTTAGTTTGATTAGTATTTAATTATAGTTTTGTTGTAATTAATTAGTTGTAGCTAATTAGTTAAGTGTTGTAATTATTTAATCAATTAGATTGGTTAATTAGTTAACTAGTTCAATTAGTTTTGCTTTGTAATTAATTAGTGTAGAGTAGTTAATTAATTAGTTTGCATTGTACTTATTTAATTAGCTTAAAATAGTTAGTTAATTTATTTCATTTGGTTTGTAATAATTAGCTTAGCTTAGTTAGCTAGTTAGCTTAATTCATTCGGACTCTCCTTTGTTAGAGCGCAATGTTGTAATAATGTGTATGTCTTCCAACCCCACGTCTTTTTTCCTTTTATTTACTAGCTTATGATGGTTAGATTAGGGACATCATGTTTCAATTAGCATATCACATGTTTGCATCCATTCATTTGTATTGCATGCACCGAGGCTCGATTCATCATTCTAACTGCATTGCTAGTTCAATACTTCTTTGAATACGTGCTTAGACTACATGTTGCCAAATTGATCCATATGCCATGTTAAGTAGCCGAGCCCTTAGTTGCATTATTGCATGTGTTGCATTAGCCATCTTGTATAGTTAGGAATCATGCATATTTTTCCTAATGCTTTTGTTTTATCTGAGCTTGAAGTACTGGGTGAGTTTTTAGTGCTTTAGCATACTTGCATGAGTGTGAGTGACTACCACGTCTAGCATGCTTGCCATGAGGCTAAGTACTTACTTGTTAAACTATTTGAGTGCCCATGGATAAAGGCTTGTTGTTTGAATTAGAATGATTCAATGAATGTACGTTTAAGCCCACTTTGTTAAGTAGCAAAATCAAACCCTTTTCGAAAAACAAAGATGAAATTGAATTGTTCCAATTTGGGCAAACTAGTCTATACCTTGTGTGCGTGCATCACATAGTAAATGCTAGCCTAATAAACCGAAACAAGAGTATATAATGTTGATAAAAATCATATGATGATTAGTAGAGGCCGATCTTTGATTGGGTGAGTGGAGGTGCTCAATTCATGACCTTCCACTCTCGTACCTAAGTTCCCGAGCCGAGACTATCTTGGTGATGACAGATACATGGCCTTTGGTACGAGTTATGGGTTTCCTAAATTTTTCCAAAATAAAATATTTAAGTGGCGACTCTGTATCTGGCAAAGCAGTCCATTTTTGGCAATTTGATTCAAAATCGATTTTTCAAAAGATTTGCCAGATTTGGACTCTTTGGTGTTTATCAATTTCACATTGTACTTGTGAAATTAGATTCCAAACCGTGGGAGTCCGAACTGTAGGGCTTTTTTCAAGCTTCCGAAAAGGGGCACGAAAAAGTCGAGCTACAGTCATCAAGATCTCAAATGACAGGCAAGACCTCTGCGGAAAGCTTCTAGCTTGTGAAACCGAGAGGAATGAGCTTCTAAGCATATATGCCACATATGGAGAGAAGATTGGAATCCTTGAGATGTCACAAGCCACGTTGGAAGAGTTGATTGGTCAGAAAGAGGAAGAACTCAAAGTTGCTAGAGCCACGATTGATATGTGGAACAAAGGGTTAAAGACATTTGAAGGCATCATTGAGTCTAAACAAATGAGTGGTGATAAAAGTGGGATAGGCTATACTGCTACAACACTTCAAAAGGGACAGGCCTTTACATCACATGACCTAAAGACTCAAGCTAAGGGAAAGCTCGAGGGTGATACTTCTCTTCATCAACCCAAATGGGGTAAGATCAACAAACTGGAGGTAAAAAATGTGTGTTTGTTTGTCATCATTATGGGAGGTATGGCCGCATTCGTCCTTATTGTTTTGAGTTGTTTGGTAAAGTGTCTAAAAAGGTTAGAAATTCTAAAACTTCTTGGGTTAGGAGACAACCTTACATGTCTAGGCGGAACAACAAGATTCATGAGGGTGTTCACAATGCTAAGACATCTATCAGGACTGCCAGCCCTGCTTCCACTAAGACCAAAAAGATATGGGTTAGAAAGAGCGACTTAACGTGTTTCGTTGTTCACATTGCACTGAAAGCACGTGACTCACACATGTGGTATCTTGATAGTGGGTGCTCTCGTCACATGTCTGGTGACAAATCCTACTTCACATCTCTTGATAAATATGAACGAGGAATTGTTACCTTTGGAGATAGTAGCACTTCTAGAGTCATTGGTAAGGATTCTATAAGTGTCGCTGGTCTTTCTAAACTTGAAAATGTTTTGCTTGTTGACGGCCTTAAAACTAATCTGTTAAGCATTAGTCAAATGTGTGATTCCCATCATGAAATATTATTTTCAAAAAATAAATGTGAAATTTTGGATAAGAAAGGAAATACTGTCATGCATGGGGTTCGCACATCTGATAATTGCTATAGGATTGTTATCACTAATGATCTAACTTGTCACTCGGCCATCATAAGGAACCTTGACCTGTGGCATCAAAGATTAGGTCACATGAATTTCAAAAACCTAACTAAGATTGCCAATAAAGAGCTTGTGAAAGGAGTACCCAAAATTGGTAAGAATGTGAACTGTGTGTGGACCGTGTCAACTTGGGAAGCAAACTCGTGCTCCTCATAAAAAGGTGAGCAGTTTCATAACCAAACATCCTCTTGAGCTGGTTCATATGGATCTTATGGGACCCACTCGCATTGAAAGCATTGGAGGTAAAAGATACATTTTTTTAACCGTTGATAATTATACTCGTTTTTCATGGGTAAATTTTTTAAAAGAAAAATCTGATACGTTTGATGCTTTCCAGGCCTTAGTCCTCAAAATCCAAAATGAACATGGTGTTTCTATTGGGCATATCATAAGAATCAGAACTAATCATGGTCGTGAGTTTGAAAATAGTTCATTTTCGGATTTTTGTGATATGCATGGAATTAAGCATGAATTTTCTGCACCAATTACTCCACAACAAAATGGAGTTATTGAAAAGAAGAACAGGGTTGTTCAAGAGATGGCTAGGGTCATGCTCCTTAGTAAGAAAGTTCCTCCAAAGTTTTGGGTTGAAGCCTTAAATACCGCTTGTTATATTGTAAATCATGTGTATCTAAGGCCCGACACTTTACAAACTCCATATGAATTGTGGCAGGGATTGAAACTTCATGTAAAATACTTCAAAACTTTTGAGAGTAAATATTACATTTTCAAAGATAGCGAGCCCTTGGGCAAATTTGACTCCCGAAGTGATGAAAGTATTTTTCTAGGGTATTCAACCTCTAGTAGAGCTTTTCGTGTCTATAACCTGCATACTTTGTCTTTAATGGAGTCGATCAATGTGGTTATAGATGACACAGGTTCTCCTACTTCAGCGTTAAATAAGGAAGAAAATAGTGAGTCTCCAATCCTGGATATTGAACCACAAAGGCAAGGAGAAGTAAAAGATTAGGCTCAAGCAGGTAAGCCAACACCAACTTCTAAGGTAAGTTCGAGTCCAAAGAGTGCACAAAGAGACATCACTTCTGATGCTCATGTCACTACAAGTCTAGAGTCCAAACCATCATCAAGGGTAAAACTAAATCATCCGGCTCAATAGGTGATTGGAAGTGTCTTAGATCGAATGAAAACTAGAAGACAAATTCGAGAAGAGGTATCTCATATGTGTTATGTTTCTTTAATTGAACCTAAGAATATAAAAGAGGCCTTACTAGATGATAGTTGGGTCAATGCTATGTGTAGACACCCCATTTTTGACCGACCTTAAGACTTAGATGTCACTGATTGAGCGCTTGGTGATACTGCATAATGTGCTTGTTCAGAAGCTTCAGAGTCACGGCCGTGAGCCCTGCCTCCGGACTTCCGAACCCTCTTCTGTGCCTTGTCTCGATTTGCGAACCAAGCTCGGTTTTCTTTGTTTCTTTTCCTGAGGGAAGGGAGAGGTCCCATAGACTATCTCTCAATGTCCGTAGGCTACATTTGGTGGCCGTAGGCCATTTTTCCCATTTCGGAGTCCGGTTTCCGGTTTTCGGAGCCGTCAGGCCGTGTGCCTCGGTTCGGGACCGCCTAACCATCTCCGTTTGCTCTAATTTTTGGTATACTCCTTATTTGCTCCCTTTTGAGGGACACTGGGGTCTGAGAAACCCACTTCGTGGCCGAATGCCACTTTCGGTGCTTAACAGCCCATTTTCGGGACCTCGAACTGCGCGTTTTGGTCCCCGAGCATTCGTTTTGCAACGGTTTTCGTTCATTTTTGGCAGGTACCACTGTTTTATCACCGGGGAGGTCGCTGAGGGGTGGGAGGCCAGCAATTGTTGCAGCAACCAGTTATACATCCTCCGACGCCCTCCGACGCCCGTTTTTCACACTTCCGGGCTAATGTTGAACACCTTGGGCCCATTTTCTCGAACTTTGAACCACATATTTGTGATGTACACACATGGGAGGACCCTAAAAGTTGGTGGCCGGCCATTAATGTTACTTGACCCTTTTGACCCCCTCCTTCCGGGCTAATGTTGAACACCTTGGGCCCACATTCTTGAACTTTGAACCACATATTTGTGATGTACACACATGAGAGGACCCTAAAAGTTGGTGGCCGGCCAGTAATTCCACCGGACCCTTTTGAACCCCTCTTTCCGAGCTAATGTTGAACCCCTTGGACCCACTTTCTTGGACTTCTAACCACAGGGTTGTGTTGTACACAGATAGGAGGACACTATCAGTTGGTGGCCGGCCACTAAATCTGCTTGACCCTTTTGACCCCTAGCCGGCCGGCTAGGGGGTGTGGCCGGCCGGCCACCTGGAGCAAAAGTAACTGGCCGGCCGAGTTCCTTGCACTGTGCACTTTACAGCTGTGGAGCTTTATCCCCCAGAAAATATCTTTATCCGGAGGATATTTTGTGGGGGAAAGTTGCTCTCCTTTTCCCCCACCTTTACACCCCCTTTTTGGCCCTTATAACCAGCTGGTGGCTTCACTTGTAGGGGTTGGAAAAATTGTTCTTCAAGCTTCCATACACAAATCCCTTTCTATACCTCTCATTTCCTTGAAAATTCCTAAGTCCCTAAGCACCATTTCTTCTACACCACCAAGCTCTACCATCACCACTTCATTTCCAGCAACAAGGAAGGCTTCTAAAAGGCTAAAGGAGCTGCAAATTGATCCAAGAAGCAACAAAAGCTTTGATCTTCAAGGGTGAGTAACACTTCTCCTCTTTTGACCATTTTTCTTGATCCATTTGTAAGCCCCATATGCTTTTTGTTTCAAGCTCCGGCCCTAACTGAAAGGGGCCCTCTTTTGAGCTCATTTTCACTTTTCATTAAGGGCTCAACCCTGTTTGAGCCCTCCATGATGCACTTGCTTCATTGATCCTCTTATATGTCATAATCTTGCATGCTATTTTTGGCCCATGATTAATCTGTTTTTGAGCATGTTGTAAACTGATATTAGGCTTATTTTGAGCCCCTCTTCAACATTGAATAAGGGCTCAACACCATTTGGGACTTCCATGTTGTACTTACCTTTATACTCCTCTTTTATTCCCCATTCTTGCATGCAATGGCAGCCTACCATGCTTTTGTTTTTGGCCATTTTACAGTTCTAGAAAAGTGCTTATTTTGGTCCATTCTTCATGTTTCATTTAGGTCCTTTCATGGTTTCGGACTTCCATATGCCACTTCATGTTATATCTCTCTTTTATTCCCCATGCTTGCATGTTTAGTTAGCCTATCATGCTTTTGTTTTTGGCCATTTTACAGTTCTGGAAATAGTCCTATTTTGGCTCATTCTACATGTTTTATTAAGGGTCTTTGGCTGTTTGGTGATTATTTTGTATACTTCATGTTATAGCACCTTTTGAGCCTCAATCTTGTGCTTTTTTTTTAGCATGTTCGTATATTGATTCGATGCTTGCCATATACTGTGAACATTCATATTTTTGGTCCCTCTTCAATGTTGTAGAAGGGAATTTTTCAGTTTGGATTTTTCTTATATCACTTGCTTCATTACCCCTCTTTTGGCCCCTATTCTTGCATGCCATTTTTTCCCTACTTATGCTTGCTGTTTGGCCATGTTTATAACTGTGAAGGTGCCTTTTTTGGGACTGCCTAGCTTCTGTCTTTGCATTTCATGTCCATATTGTGCATGTTTGGCATAGCTATAGGCCATTTCGGGACTATTTCATGCATTTCGGGACTATTTCATGCATTTCGTGTCATTTCGCCTCATTTCGGGACTGTTTTCCCCATATTTTAGTGCTGAAATTCCATTAGAATGATTGCTATCCATTTCATGTCATTTCATCGCATTATGCCAATGCCTCGATTTGCGTGCCCGTGTACACGCATTTCGAGGCACTTCATTTTTATCCGCCGGCATCCTATGTGAGTGTGGCTGAGGCTCACTCATGTTGGTATAAGCCCATATCACATTTTCATGTCATTCGCATTGTATATGCCAATACCTCGGTTTGCGTGCCCGTGTGCACGCATTTCGAGGCACTTCATTTTTATCCGTCGGCATCCTATGTGAGTGTGGCTGAGGCTCACTCATGTTGGTATAAGCCCATATCATGTTTCATGTCATTCGCATTGTGTATGCCATTGCCTCGGTTTGCGTGCCCGTGTGCATGCATTTCGAGGCATCTCCTTTTTTTACAGCATTGTGCATACTAGATTGTATCTTACATCACATTCTGTTATTTTTTCGGTTTGCGTGCCCGTGCGCACGCATTTCGAGGCATCTCATTTTCATAGCATTGTGTATGTTAGGATTGTATCTTAGTCGCATTTCATGCATATCATGCATATTGCATCGTGTTCGGAATAGGAGTTAGCCCGGGCACGGGAAACGATGTGCATTTCGTACTCCGAGTGACGGAATGTGTCTCAATTCCCCAGTCACCGACACTCCGGATTATCCATGATGGAGTTAGGTTTTAGCTGTAGTTTCATGTGCATTCATTCTATATTGAGTTGTGCATTTCGACTCCTCGGCCATCATGCCTCGGTATGCGTGATTGGTGGCACGAGGACCGAGACATGCATATATCTGTGCAAATACATTGCTATGCCCTTTTCCTGCTCTCTGTTGCAGCAAAACGAAGAATCAGCAACTTTTTTGGGGCTTGGCACGCATTTCAAGAACAGGTGTAAACAGAGGCTAATTGGGGCATTCCGGTAGATTTCCGCGCAAGGCAACCCGGACATGCATCATCCATCAGAAGCAAGGCAGTCCCTGGCTTGCACGCTAGTTTTACTTGCTTTCTTAGTTAATTCATTAATTAATTAGGAATTTGTATATTATTCGGACTGTAATATTTGGACTGTAATATTCTTTCATTTGGGACTGTACTATTTATTCGGACCCTCCGAGTGAGGGCATAACTGTAATAAGTGTGCGTGAGTGTGATGTATGTCTTCCAACCCCACGTCTTTCTCCCTTTTATTTATCCGCTTACGATGGTTATATTAGGGCATATTTCGATTAGCATACAGTATGATAACATGTTTGCATCATTCATCTGTATTGCATGCACCGGGCTCGGCGCATCATACTAACTGCATTGTATTTTCAATTCTAAATTGAATACATGTTAGTTGTAGCATCTCATATACCATCTTAGAATAGCCGAGCCTGCTATAGTTGCATCTTTGCATGTGTTGCATTAGGCATTTCTGTATAATTAGGATCATGCATGATTTCTAATGAAGTTTCTATTTTGGCTTGGAGTACCCGGTAAGTTTTATGCTTTAGCATCCTCGCATGCGTGTGAGTGACTGCCATGAATAGCATGCTTACCATGAGGCTATATGTTTATGTGATATAACTGCCTGAATGCCTGTGGGTGAAGGCTGGGTTATCTAAATTGGAGTAAATCATCAAATGTTTCAAGCCTACCTGCGGGTAGCAAAACCTCTTTCAAAAAACAAACATGAAATGTTTTGTTCCAATTCAGGCAATCCAGTCTATACTTGTATGCTGTGAGCATCACATAGTAACCTAGGCTAATAACCGGAATAAGAACATACAATGTTTTCAAAAATAGATATCATGGTTAGTAGAGGCCGGTCTATGACCGAGCGAGCGGGGGTGCTCACGAAGTGACCTTCCCCAATCGTACCCAAGTTCCCGAGCCGAGGCAACTTTGGTGATGACGGACACGTGGCCTTTTGGCACCGAGTCCGGGTTTCCTAAATTTCCCAAAATAAAATATTTAGGTGGCGACTCTGTATCTGGCAAAGCAGTCCATGTTTGGCACTTCTTTCAAAAAAATCAGTTTTCTCAAAAATGATTTGCCGGATTTGGACTCTTTGGTTCAGATTAAGAACCGTGACTGACAAAGTCGAGTCCGAGCTGTGGCGAGGTCCCCCGCGGGCTTGCTACAGTTTCTGGCGACTCTGCTGGGGATTTAGAGAACTTGACTCGAACTCATGATATCTGTTTTTGACTACACTTGTGTGATTCTTTGCATTGCATTTGCATTGGTGCGCCTAGGACACCGTGTTTGCCATCTGCTATTCCTGAACGGTTTGCCGGAGGCTTGTCTTGTCAAGGTATGACCATAAGGCTGACCGGTTATGGGCTCTGCCAGTATGGGAACACAAACCCCGGTTTTACCGGGGCACCCTCTTTGACCATTCGACCTAGTGCATATTCGGATCCATAGTGACCATTCCAAATTAGGACAGGTTGCTTACCCGTTTATAGGTTGTTTGAAACCGCTCTGTGCGTAATGAAACCCTAGCTCCTGACACGATAGGACAGGGAAACCCTACCCCAACATAGGGGTGTTTTGGCTCTCACTTATCTGTTATGTGCTTTGGAGTGCGTCTCTACAAGAATGCATGTATCAGTATATGAGTTTGGGCATCAAGCCTGCGGGCATCAGTTCAGTATTGTCAGTATCAGGCCTGCGGGCATCAGTTCAGTATATGAGTTTGGGTATTAAGCCTGCGGGCATCAGTTCAGTATTGTCAGTATCAGGCCTGCGGGCATCAGTTCAGTATTATGGGTATCAGGCCTGCGGGCATCAGCCAGTATTTGAGAATCAGCTATCTGCGGATATCAGATCCTGTTTTAGGGGACAGTGATACAGGGATAATAATCAGTGTTTGAGGACAGTGTGTTTTCAGCTTATCAACTGTGTGTTGTTATGCCCGACTGTGTGTCATGCATTTTATTTTAAGCTGTTATGCTGTCCGTTTATCTGTTTATTTATTTCCATTTCGCTTTATTTATCTTTTGCTAGGGTCAGTTTTAGCACAATTGCTTCCAACCCAGCAGGCATTCCCCAAGCACTTTGGACACGAGGTCGTCGACTCCATCGATCTGTGGATCTAATCGACGGACAGCCAGTGTTCCATTCTCTACCCCCTGTTACCAGAAGGAAGCAGAAAAAGCGCAGTGTATCTGAACAGAGATCACCAGAACAGTGGTTTCCCCTATCAGTGGACAGTCGGATTGAGATCCCCATTGAGACAGATCTGCCAGTAGTTCAGACAAATCAAAACAGTATGACGGCACCAACAGGAGTTGAGGAGATGATGCGCCAAATGCAGGAAACCATGCGGGCCATGCAACAGGATGCCGTTCGCCGAGATGAACTCGCTAAGCAGCAGGCCGAAATTATGACCCAGCAAGCTGAGCTGATTACCAGACTGCAACAACAGAATACAGCATCCGCTTCACACCAAATCCCTCCTCCGGCAGGGGCTCCATTACCTGAGCAGGCACCTACTGTTCAGAACGCCCCACCAAATGCCCAGAATACCCTGCCGAATGTCCAAAATTTACAAGAGGACACGAATCTTCCAACGGGGCCAGCTCCGCCCCCGCTTCCACCACAACTGTCCAAGGTCCATGCACCCAATCGCCCCGACTCCCCCTTCGAGTTCGAGGTTGATCATACAGCTCTGAAATTGAGCAAATTGGAGAAGCTCTTCAAGAAATCCCAAGGGGTCAAGGCTATGCCGGATATTGAAGACGGATATACCGAGGAGGCCGTAACACTCCCCGATAGGTTCAAAATGCCACAAATCGACCGCTTTGACGGGTCCGGCGACCCCATGGTCCATCTCCGACTGTTTGCAGACATCTTGCGGCCAATGGGCCTAACACGACCACAGAAGCTTTCACTATTCGGTCGAACCCTGTCGGGTGTGGCCGCCCACTGGTACGCAAAGTTACAAGATGAAGTGAAGAAGAATTGGGATGAGATGGCTGAGGCCTTTGTCGCGCAATATTCATACAACACTCAGATCGAGATCACAACCCGTGATCTCGAAACGACAAGGCAAGAGCCCAAGGAAACTTTCTCGGACTTTGTGATCCGATGGAGGGCAAAGGCGTCAATGATGACTTTAAGGCCCACTGACAAAGATCAAATCCGGATGATTGTGCGCAATCTCCACCCAAAGTTGATGCAGAGAATGATTGTAGTCCCTTCCCTACTTTCGCAGATTTACATGAGATGGGGGTGCAAATCGAAGACGCAATGAAACAAGGTCTGTTTGACCACGATAGGGAACAACCGAGGAGGACCTTCAAACGTAACAACAATGCGGGCCCGAGTGGCGCTGCAAATACGAGAGCCTCGGAAGTTAGTATGGTCACCACCACTCCCCCTCCCCCTCCAAGGCCCATGACTGCCACACCCTTCTCCGGCGCGTCCGGAAGCAACACACAAACCAATAGATTCCAACCGCGAGGCCAAAGAACCTTTACCCCACTATATATTCCCCTAACCAAAGTTCTGGGAATATTGATCAGAAAAAATCATTTAAAACCCCTGGAGCCAAAGCCATTACCGAATCCACTCCCCCCCTCTTATGACCCAGCAAAGTACTGCGCGTATCACCAACAACACGGTCACGATACCGACCGTTGTTACAGATTGCGTCATGAGATCCAAGATCTTATTGACAAACAGGTGATCGCGCCTCCTGATAAACCCAATGTCACAACCAACCCTCTCCCACCACATAACCAACCTCCCCCTCCCAAAAGAATTAATTTTATCCAAACTGGGGTCGCATCTTACGATCCTAGCATCTATATTACGCCCACCCATCTACCCAAGCCGGAGGTGCTCCTCCCCGACTGCACAGATTTCTTGTGCATGGTGGACATCTCCAAAACCCAACCAGAACCGATGGCGGTGACCGTCGAAGACAGGGCAGGGCAGATTTTGGGAGAAAATGAGACTGTTGAATCTGGGACTGGACAGAGTTTTGCTAGGGGAGCCTATGATCCAAGCGAGTACATCCTATCAACGAGCCGAATTGGGCTAGGTATAGAATTGCCAGAGACAGGAGAGCTATGCATGATCTGGGGGGATGGATCTGGGCTATGGGCAGATGATCTGACACCGTAGAGGAGGACTTTGCCAACTTGCAATTTTTCGATGACCAGGAACTGGGGGATGCGTCAATCAATTGGTACGATTATGAGGGATCAGCGGAGGCCACTGGATGGCTCGAGGATCAACCAGATGCAGTAGGGGAAGCCCAACCAGAACAGAGCCCGGCAGGGGCAGAAGTATCAGTTGTGGCCGGAATGGCCGAAAGTCAAGTTGTATCGCCGGAGAGCGCCGGTGCTAAGAATTCCGCTTGAGACATGGGCATTATAGATACGGGAATTGTTGAACAAACAGCTGTACTGATGCAGCTGGAACGAGAGAAGTTTAAGGAGGCTAAGAGAATTAGGAAAGCTAAAGGCCTTGAGGGGACTGAAAGTGCTGTGTGCACGAAGATAGAGAATGTTGCGAGCATGTTGATAGGGAATACTGCAAGTGCAACTAAACCGGAGCCAGACAGGTGTCTGTTGGCTGCCGATGGAATGTGGTGGGAAGACGATGACTTATGTCTTGCCCACACGGATGAAGATTGGGGGAATAATCAACCGGATGACACTTGGTACCTCGATGAGGTTGACCATATGACAAGAAGTGGGCGGTACTTCAAGCCCCCACACCTGGACCAACCCGAGGCATCCGGGAAGGATAGAGAAGCGGAGAAACAGAAGGAGAAGCAGATTGAAGAGGAAGCTGTGCTGAAACAATTAAAGAAGATACAAGCAGACATCTCCATCTGGGGACTGCTAATGGCATCACGAGTACATAGAGAAGCTGTTCTATCTGCTATGGACAAGTCCAAACTCTCCATAGACACCACGCCTGAACAGCTGGTTGGGCTGGTTTTTCCGGGAGGAGGTTCCCCGGCATTAACCTTTTCGGACAAGGAACTACCGCCCGAGGGCACAAGTCATAACAAACCTCTCTATATTTCTGTGGAATGTAGAGATAAGTGGATACCGGTGGTACTTGTTGATACCGGGTCTACGATTAATGTCTGCCCAACCAGAACGGCATATGCAATCGGGTTGAAACCCGTGGACTTCGTCCCAACCACCCAAGTGATCAGAGCATATGACAATACCAGCAGAGAAGTGATGGGGACTGTTAAAATTCAAACCAAGGTTGGTCCAGGACAACGCAGTATCGAATTTCATATTTTGGACGTTCCTGCAACCTTTAACCTACTTTTGGGGCGACCGTGGTTGCACCAGGTCAAAGCAGTCTCTTCCACTCTACATCAGATGCTAAAGTACCCTCACGGGAAAGGGGTAGCGATCGTTTTTGGGAATTCATCAATCCATCCGCCACCGGAGGTGTCCATACCTGTCTTGGAGATCGAGCACGGCACGGAGGATGTGTTTTTGTCGGGGTTCACTTTGGCCGAGGCTCAAGTGGTGCAGAATGTCATGGCTGTGAATGAGGGTATGTACGTTAGTGCTCAATCTATCTACCTCATGAACAAGCTAAAACATACCCCCGGGATGGGATTAGGGAGAAGCGGCCGGAAGGGCGTCTCAGTGTTGGCCGAAGTGCCACACAACCCTCACGCCTTTAGACTGGGTTATCTGCCCACCAAAGAGGACTGGGTGAGGAAAGGGAAAGAAATGGCCGGAAGGGCCAGAGCAAAGAAGGTCGGGAAGCCATTTGAGTTAATGCATAGGCCCATCTGGGGTACCCTAAACGGACGCTTCGTCCGAGAGGGGGAAGATTTTCCATTCTGCGGCTTCCCGGAGCCATGGCTAAACGCGGAGGGGAAGCGCGTGCCTGGTTTTGAAATCTTCTTCGACATACAATTATCTGGGGATGACGTTGCCGAAGCGCAGACAAACCCACCAACTGAGGTTGAGCAATGTGAAACAGTGGATCCTGAGAGCACAGAGCTTGAAATGGGGGTAGCACTGGCGAGTCTACTATCAGATCCTCCGATCGACCAAGAGTGCTTGGGGGATAACTCTTCGGTTTCTATGATTGGAGATGAAATAGCTGCAGGCTTTCCAGCGCCGATCTTGGATGCATCTATCGCACCTTCTCTCATCTGGCAATATGAAGAAGGCTTTTTATCTAGCAGTTCCGGGTCAGGTAGTGAGCCGGAATCTGATTCCACCGAATCTTGTGTGTCGGAATCAGATTCCAGCTCGACTGAGTCTGAGTTCGGTATTCCTGGGGGTGATAACCCGGATGCCACAGTCCTGTCTAGGTCGCCATTTTCATTTTCTTTTGAGTCTGTTGTAACAGAGGAATCTGACGGCTCGGAAATATTTAATGAGAATGATGTGGATGTGGTTTCTGAGTATTTTTTTGTGCCTTTGATTTATTGCTTAAATCAGGATTTTCAAAATTTTGATGAAAACAACGAGGGAGAAATTCCCCCAGTTTTGCAACGGTTAATTGATCAAGAGCAGGAAAGATTTGTTAAACCTTTAATGGATGAAATCACTACTGTGAATGTTGGTACTGAGAAGGACCCGCGGCTGGTCCAGATCGGGTCCACGTTGTCTTCGGAGGAGCGCGAGCGCTTAGTCGCTTTATTAAAAGATTTCAAAGATGTTTTTGCGTGGTCCTACGAAGACATGCCTGGAATCGATCCTGAGATTGTACAGCACCGGATCCCTCTTGATCCTGAGGCCCGCCCTGTCAAACAGAAACTCAGAAGGATTCGCCCAGACTGGGCTCTCAAAATTAAAGAAGAGGTCACCAAGCAAATTGACGCAGGGTTCCTGCTGGTATCTGAATATCCAACTTGGTTGGCCAACATTGTTCCGGTGCCAAAGAAGGACGGCAGAATTCGGGTCTGTGTAGACTTCAGAGATTTGAACAGGGCCAGTCCGAAGGACGACTTTCCCTTGCCACACATTGACGAATTGGTGGACTTCACGGCAGGACACGCCTTGCTTTCGTTTATGGATGGTTTCTCAGGCTATAATCAGATAGTAATGGCACCCGAAGACCGGGAGAAGACTGCGTTCACTACCCCGTGGGGTACATATTGTTATAGAGTGATGCCATTCGGGTTGAAAAATGCTGGAGCTACGTATCAACGGGCAGCAACTACAATATTGCATGATATGATCCATAAAGAGGTCGAAGTGTATGTGGACGACATGATTTTCAAGTCCAAAGAAAGAGAGGGCCACTACACCGCCTTACAAAAATTCTTTTAAAGGATCAAAGAGTTTCGGCTGCGACTGAATCCCCAGAAGTGCACGTTTGGTGTTACAGCAGGGAAAATGCTAGGGTTTCTGATTACACAAAGGGGCATCGTGGTCGACCCTTCCAAAATCAAGGCCATCTTAGAAATGCCACCACCAAGGACTGAAAAGGAGGTGCGAGGCTTTCTGGGTAAAGTGCAATTCATAAGACGGTTTATTTCTAAATTAACCTTGACTTGTGAACCACTTTTTGGTCTCCTGAAGAAAGGAAAGAAATTCCAATGGGACGGCCGATGTCAAGCAGCTTTTGAGCAGATCAAAGAGTATCTACAGAACCCACCCGTGTTGTCACCACCAGAGCCGGGGAGACCGTTGATATTGTACCTTTCGGTAACTGAGACTACCATGGGCTGCATGCTCGCGCAGGAGTCAGAAGACAAAGTGGAAAGGGCCATCTACTATCTGAGCAAAAAGATGCTGGATTACGAGACCCGCTATACACCGCTGGAGAAGGCTTGTTTGGCCTTGGTATGGGCAACCAGGAAGCTGCGGCACTACCTGTTAGCTCACTCTGTAATGTTGGCTTCGCGTTTAGATCCCATCAAATATCTTTTCGAGAAACCAGCACTTACGGGTAGGCTAGCTCGTTGGCTGCTGTTGCTCTCCGAATTTGATTTGAAGTATGTAACGCGCAAGTCAGTAAAAGGGAGAGCGGTAGCGGAGTTCCTTGCCGACCACCCGGTTGAGGGGGATGAAGTGGTTGAGTATCTATTCCCAGATGAAGCCATTCTGCACGTCGAAGATGAAACTTGGACGATGTACTTTGACGGAGCGTCAAACCAGTATGGGTATGGGATAGGGGTGTTGCTGATAGCGCCTGACGATTCTCGTATCCCTTTAGCATTCAAGCTTCAGTTCAAAGTCTCCAACAATGAAGCAGAGTATGAGGCATGTATTGCTGGCCTGGAAGCAGCCCTGGAACTAGGGGCAAGACGGTTGGACGTCATTGGGGACTCAAACCTTGTTGTGTCTCAAGCAAAAGGAGATTGGAAAGTCAAGGAGGAAAGGATGATAATTTACCACCAAACCTTGGATTTGTTAATTCCTCGATTTGAGAAGCTAAATTTCACCCACCTCGTAAGAGAGAACAACAGGTTTGCAGATTCATTAGCAACTCTATCTTCTATGATAGACATCCCGTCCGGAGTCCGGATGCGTCCAGTCATTATTGATCAGAAGTTCGTGCCAGCATACGAGTCAATTTCCGCCATAGATGAGGTTCAAGACGGCAACCCCTGGTATTACAACATCTGGAACTTCTTGGAAAAGGAGACATATCCACTAGGGGCAAATGCCAAAGATAAGAGGGCCATCAGAAGAATGGCTGCTCAGTTCATTATCTGCGGGGGAAAGCTATACAAAAGGGGTCATCTGGGAATGCATAAGCTCTGTGTAGAAGCTGAAGAGTCGAAACGCCTAATGGAGGCCATCCATGGAGGGGAGTGCGGTGCACACATGAATGGAGTAATGCTGGCCAGAAAGATCCTCAGACAGGGCTACTACTGGTCAACCATGGAGGAGGATTGTATTAGTTTTGTTCGGCGATGCCACAAGTGTCAACTTCATGCAAACCGCATGAACATCCCGCTGTCAAAGCTGTACAACATGACTTCACCATGGCCTTTTCAGTCTGGGGAATTGATGTGATCGGAGCTGTTACCCTGAAGGGGTCAAACGGGCATGAGTTTATCCTAGTAGCGATAGATTATTTCACAAAGTGGGTCGAGGCCCAATCATACGCGGTGTTGAAGGCGTCGCACGTCGCAAAGTTCATCAGAAACAACATCATCTGTCGCTACGGGGTGCCAAACGAGATAATTTCAGATAATGGTTCCCACTTCAAGAAAGAAGTGATAGACTTGTTGGAGAAATACAATGTGGCTTTCCATAAGTCATCTACATACCGGCCGCAGACCAACGGAGCGGTTGAGGCCGCCAACAAGAATATCAAGCATATACTGCAGAAGATGGTGGGAACCTATCGGGATTGGCCAGACAAGCTGCCATTTGCTCTGTGGGGCTACAGGACTTCAATCAGGACTTCTACTGGAGCAACTCCATATTCATTAGTCTATGGAATGGAGGCTGTTCTACCCATTGAGATTGAGGTTCCGTCGTTACGAGTATTGGCTGAATGCCAGATAGCCGAAGCAGATTGGCAGCAAAGCAGATTCGAAGAACTCATGCTCTTTGATGAAAGAAAACTGAAAGCACTGTACCACATCCAAGGCTATCAACGCAGAATTGCCCGGGCTTTCAACAAGAAGGTTAAGTCCAGGAATCTGAAAGAAGGAGATTTGGTGCTCAAAGACAACCGAGCTCCCATCCACGACCCAAGGGGCAAGTTCAAACCCAATTGGACTGGTCCTTACATCATCAAAGCTATCTGGTCAGGTGGGGCTGTGGTTCTGATGGATCTAGATGGCTTGGAGTTCTCACAACCAATCAATATGGACAAGTTGAAGAAATACTATCCTTGAGAGGCTCGCTAGGCCGAAAACCCGAAAGGGCGACCTAGGCAAAAGTCAGAGCACAAAAAAAATAGAAAATATAAAAACTGAGCTCGCAAGGTTGAAAACCCTCAAAGGGCGGCCTTGGCAAAAATTAGAGCGCAAAAGGAGAGTGAAAATACTCGAGTGAACCTCAGCCTGAACTACGTAAGGCTTGATTCCCATCTTTGGGATACGTAGGCAACTTCACCTTGAAGTTCAGCCATAAACTTTTCCCCGATCAACTCTGTCCATTTTGATCATCTCAGTCATCTTTATCCATCAGCATTTATCGTGATCTCCGGTACAGTGCTGTTCAAACTAGGGGCAACTTTCCGTTGCCGCGACGGTGCAAAGTTACTCAGACTAGGGGCAACTTTCCGTTGCTATGAAGTGCCGCATTGTTCTTCAGACTAGGGGCAACTTTCCAGTTGCAGGGATCTGGGGTTGTGCATCTCAGTGACAGATCTTCGGCGTGTCCAGTTCTGATCCACATCGAAAATAGTTTTGAAAAGTTTTAATAAAAGTTGACTTTGTTCAAATTAATCTTTTTACGACTAAGACCATTTTTGGACCCTAAGCGGAAAATTTTCAGTACCATAACCTTCAAATTTCATTGATTTCAAAATAGAGTTCTCCTGCTCTTGCATTACAATCGAGGTTGCTTTTTTTGGTACATTCATAAAGAAAACTTGAAAATGCTAAATAAGCAATAAATTTGGGGCATAGTTGAGTCAAGTATCTCTGCGTCCCCTCCCAGAGCTGGACGAAGCATCTGATGCCAAGCTAGGCCCAACCTGTGCCTCCTCATTGAGCCAATCCAAGCACTCATCGGACAAAGTGCAACTGAAAGTTGAAGCAGGGGCCAGGAGCTCTCTGGTCCTCCATGTCGTGGCATATCGGGCAAGCTGTGCACCCCGGACTGGGAAAGCGGCTGGGTACTCAATCCCCTCCAGTGGGCAGGTCTGATCATGACCAAACTGACGCAGGAACCGGAACGGAAAATAGAATACGCAGTGGGTTAGACCAATCAATTGGATCCCAATCAGCCGGGACATACTATAGCTCATTGCCGGGAGGTTGAGCCAAGGGCAACGCCAAGCAATGCCGTCTGTGGACAAATTGCACATCCAATCGAACCACCACCTTTCGTCAAGAGCATTGACTAGGCGCTGCCGAAAGAAGTAGCCTCGAGCTGAATAGGCCGGGCAAGAGTCCACAACCTGTAACTTGTCCATTAACCATACCTAGGGGAGGGATGGAAAATGAGAGAATAAAGAACAGAAAGATGTACGATGAGAAAAAAAAGTAAGACAAGGGTTTTGTGAGAAAAAAAAAACCGAGCCTGAGGGTCGAGTGATGTGAGCAAATATATATGTGAGGTTGGGTGGGAAACATTACCTGCAGCAGCAGTGGACTCCCAGCAAACCTAGTCGCCTCCCGGCGATAGACAGAATCTAAGCCCATCAGTGTCTTGGCCAAGGTAATGGCAATACAGCTCTTTCCTTCTCTCAAACCTTGGGCGACTTCAATCAGGCGAATGCTAGCCCCGCCGAAGCCCGAGGAAAGCAGAAAGTGAGACAACAAACATAAGCAGAGGGCGTGTTGCCGGAAACCCTGCCAATAATGGTTGCTACGGTCACCGACGTCGGAAAAACGATGGATCAAGCCGAGGATGTCCAGTTCCCCACTGCAGATCAGAGATCGAGCATCATGCGCCGTGAGCCCACAAATCCGCCCTAAAGCCTGGGCGTGGCCAAAACGGAGCTGAGGCAAGATCACTTCAGAGCATTCAGACTCCATCAAAACCTGAAAATCTTCGAAAGTGGGACACATCTCTTGGCCGCCAAAGCTAAAAACATGCGTCACTGGATTCCAGAACCTTGCCGCGACATGGAGAAAAGGAAGCTGTAGCGGAGTACGACTCAGCGTGAATAGTGCATTCAAGCCGAAACCCCGGAAATTCAGCTTTTCCGAGCCATCTAGAAAAGAGATCCAAGATGTGACATTTTCTGCGAAAAACGCCTCCATCTTTGTCTAAAACTAAGATGAAATGAATGTTCCCGAAGTTGAGGCTTTTATAGAGGGAAAAACACTATTCACGGGGACACGTGTCAAAAATCAGGTGGCTGCAGGACTAAGTGGCCGGCCGGCCACCTTTTCTGGCTGGCCAGCCATTTACTTTTTACAAAACTGGCTGGCCAGCGGTCTCTCTCCACAAATTTGGCCGGCCGGCTCCCAAAGGTGGCCGGCAATGCTGCAGTGTATCCCCTTGGCCCTGTTTTACCCTTTGAGGAAAGTTTCAAGCATTTCCATGTAACGGGAGAGTCAAAGGCCTTCATTTCGAATGCGTTCCGGTGCCCAGATCATCAGAAGTACACTCTGTTGTTGTTGAGTTTTGATTATCGAGTTGTTGTTTTGCTTATCGAGTTGTTTGTCGAGCGGACGTGTTTTGTATTTTTGAGCCATTGTTCTCTGTTTAAACAATCTTCGTTTAAAGTCTTGTTTATTTGCGTTGTCAACGTTGTTGCATTTTGCTTATCGAGTTGTAAACTTCCTAAGGTCCTGTTATATCTTAGTAAGTTGAGTTGCTTAGTTTGTTGCGTCGGTTCACTACCTGACTTGGTGATTACACAATGCACATTTCCTTTCAATTTCATTTTTGTGCGAAATAAATAATGCGATACGATGCTAAAAGTTTAAAATACAAACACCTTTTCAAAAGCTATTTCATTCCATCATGCTTTACAACAAACAAAGGTACAAGTTTTACAAAAAATAAAACTGCCTAACAATGTGCAAAGTGCTACAAACTACTAGCAAAAAGAAAAATAAAGCAGGAAACAGTGGCATCAATGTCCTCGGGAACAGGAATGAGAAGCACTCCTCATCCTCTTCTGCGGGACAACCTCTGCGCCATCATCATCATCTAGGTCGGAGCTGTCATCCTCAGGATCCCCCTCAGCCTCACCTCTGTTCCCTGAACCAAAACCGGAGCCCCCCTCCTCAGCAGATGTTTCTGATTGACGGTCAGTAGCCTCCTCCTCCTCCTCAGCATCCTCCTCCTCCTCATCAGGCTCCACCTCTACAACGTGAGCCCTGCATCTGCGGACAGGCCCTCCTCGAGCTCCCTGAAAAGGCCTAGATGGCCCGGCTCCTCGGGAAGGCCGGGATGGCCCCACCCCCTGAAAAGGCCCGGGTGACCCAACTCCCTGAAAAGGCTCAGACGGCCCAGCTCCCCAAGGAGGCCCGGGTGGCTTGGCCTGCGGCTGACCGGACCATGAAGGCATCTGAAAACAAAAAGTTCAATTCAAATACATCAGTCCGAATATATACATCAGATGCAGATACAAGCAAAGGCTACGTGAAGTGGGTGCGTGTAAATGCAGTGTCCGAGTGGGGTGTGTGTCAGATGTGCTCTACACAAGTAGTCTATCGATGCAGTAGAAATCAGCATGTCATCAGAAGTATGATAAATGCCAGAAAACTGAAGGGTACCTGAATGCCCGCGACAGACAACTGTGCCTCCCTACGCAGGACCATGCCCTCGAGTGTGGCCACCAGTTCAACCACCTCCTCCATGTACCCTCGCGGTGGCTGCAAATATGAGCTCATAATCATCAGTGAACAAAAATGTCTAAACATCTGAATGATGAATGAAAAACAGTGGAGCATACCAGCGGTGAGTCAGGATCAATGGCGTATCGATCACTGGGCATCGGAGGCTCTAGTGGGATCGGGGTCGAAGAGATAGCCCCATACTGCCATGCCATTAACTCAGTCGGCATATCTGGCCATCCAGGATGAGGATAAGCCGACGGAGTCGGAGGAACCGGTCTACTCCCACCTCTAGATGTACCAGCCCTGCTAGTAGAAGGGGCGTCTGCAGCCCGAGCCCGAGCCTGGCCCGAGGATGACATACCGGCAGGCCTCATCATCGGGATACGAGCTCCCGTCAATGGAGGCATCAAGTATATGTGACGGTAAGTGGTGTAGTCCCCCTCCTCAATATATAGTAAAGCATCACTACCCAGCATGGCGCCGACTACCTCCGAGTAAGAGAGCCTGTCAGCAGTCCGCATGCTGACTGGGGGCACTGCGGGAGGATCCTGAGAAAGATACCCCCATACCTGGCGCAGAAAGCGTTCCCCCAGGAACCATGCCCTGCCAACCGGCCCTTCAAGCAGGACCCTATACTGGGAGATGTCCGACCCTCCGGTATACTGAAGTCGGAGACTGTCACCCAGGGACACCCAGGGCTGCCATGTGATCTGTGGATGATAAATGCATAAACTAATCAGAAATCAAGAATATACAGAGCAAATCAAAGATGAAAATGAAAGGAACTGAAAGTTCTGAAGTACCTCTGAATGTCGCACAGTGTCAAAGTACTGTCGCAAGTAAAGGAGGGTCTCTCGAGGTCTCGGCCGGTACGGGCCCTCGAACACCAGTGAATATGGGGTCATGGAAACCCCTGCCACCTCCAACTCTGGGGCTAATGCTGGGAAGTATGCATAGACCCATAGCTGAGAAAAGCAGTGCAGAATGTAAGCACGAAATGCTGAGAGCAAAATACAGACTGTAAAAGTGCACTGTGTGTGCAATGTACAAGTAATGAAGAGCAGAAATGTAAATAAAGAGGACAGAAAAGTACCTCCCAGGCTCTCCAGTAGCCGCCAAGTAAATCGCCCCGCCCACGGGAGGTCGCGCTCATATAAAAGTAAAGGGTAGCCAGGCCGGCGCCACCCCAGTCATATCGATGGACCTGTGATAAGTCAACCAGAGCGCTCAGCAGATATAACCCGACTGTGTTCCCTCTATCGGCGAACAGGGTAGTCCCGAAGAGGAACATAAGGAAACCACGGGCGTACTGCTCCGTCTCCTCGGGAGTCTCAGGCACCATCTCCGCCCGCCGGAAGTGGGAAGAGAACCAAGTGTATCGGACTCTTCCAGAAACCCTATCAACAAGCGGGCGAGCCCCCAATAGATACATCCAAACGGCCTCCCACTCGCCATATCCTCATCATAGGGGATGGACCAACCTCCTATGTCTAAGCCAGTCAACACAGCGAAGTCTAGGGGCGTCATGGTCATGTCTCCAGTGGCAGAGAAATGAAAGGAGTTGGTGGTGTCCCACCATCTCTCTACCAAGGTTGCCATCAGTGTCCTCCTGGCAGGACAACGTGACAACCCGACGCAGAAGGGCCCGAACCCTGCCAAGTCTACTAAGTCTCGGACACCCTCCGGGAGCTCAGCGTACCAGTCCCGCGCGATGGTGGAACCATACCCCCGCACACTGCAGGAACCAACCTGCATTCAGAATGAATACATGTGTCAATAATGAAATAGATAGGCTGTGTGCCAATGAGATGAAATGGGCTGTGTGCCAATGAGATGAATGGGCTGTGTGCCAATGAGATGAACTGGGCTGCGTGCCAATGGAATGAAATGGGTTGTATGCCGATGAAGTGAAATAAGCTACATGCAAATTTAATCTGGGCTGCGTGTTCAGAAAATCTGAAGTTTGGGCTGCGTGTTCAACTTTCTATCAGTGTGGGCTGCGTGTTCACTATTTAATCTGGGCTGCGTGTTCAGAAAATTTGAAGTTTGGGCTGCGTGTTCAACTTTCAATCAGTGTGGGCTGCGTGTTCACTATTTAATCTGGGCTGCGTGTTCAGAAAATTTGAAGTTTGGGCTGCGTGTTCAACTTTCAATCAGTGTGGGCTGCGTGTTCACTATTTAATCTGGGCTGCGTGTTCAGAAAATTTGAAGTTTGGGCTGCATGTTCAACTTTCAATCAGTGTGGGCTGCGTGTTCACTATTTAATCTGGGCTGCGTGTTCAGAAAATTTGAAGTTTGGGCTGCGTGTTCAACTTTCTATCAGTGTGGGCTGCGCGTTCACTATTTAATCTGGGCTGCGTGTTCAGAAAATTTGAAGTTTGGGCTGCGTGTTCAACTTTCTATCAGTGTGGGCTGCGCGTTCACTATTTAATCTGGGCTGCGTGTTCAGAAAATTTGAAGTTTGGGCTGCGTGTTCAACTTTCAATCAGTGTGGGCTGCGTGTTCACTATTTAATCTGGGCTGCGTGTTCAGAAAATTTGAAGTTTGGGCTGCGTGTTCAACTTTCTATCAGTGTGGGCTGCGTGTTCACTATTTAATCTGGGCTGCGTGTTCAGAAAATTTGAAGTTTGGGCTTCGTGTTCAACTTTCTATCAGTGTGGGCTGCGTGTTCACTATTTAATCTGGGCTGCGTGTTCAGAAAATTTGAAGTTTGGGCTGCGTGTTCAACTTTCTATCAGTGTGGGCTGCGTGTTCACTATTTAATCTGGGCTGCGTGTTCAGAAAATTTGAAGTTTGGGCTGCGTGTTCAACTTTCTATCAGTGTGGGCTGCGTGTTTACTATTTAATCTGGGCTGCGTGTTCAGAAAATTTGAAGTTTGGGCTGCGTGTTCAACTTTCTATCAGTGTGGGCTGCATGTTCACTATTTAATCTGGGCTGCGTGTTCAGAAAATTTGAAGTTTGGGCTGCGTGTTCAACTTTCTATCAGTGTGGGCTGCGCGTTCACTATTTAATCTGGGCTGCGTGTTCAGAAAATTTGAAGTTTGGGCTGCGTGTTCAACTTTCTATCAGTGTGGGCTGCGTGTTCACTATTTAATCTGGGCTGCGTGTTCAGAAAATTTGAAGTTTGGGCTGCGTGTTCAACCTTCAATCAGTGTGGGCTGCGTGTTCACTATTTAACTGGGCTGCGTGTTCAGAAAATTTAAAGTGTGGGATGTGTGTTCACTTTCGAATTCGGGCTGTGTGTTCGACAAATCAGTGTTTGAGCCGTGTATTCGCCTCTTAACTAATGTGTACTGTGCGTTCACAATTAATTAATGAGCCGAGTGTTCAGAAATTCGAGTGTTGAAACTACATGTTCAGGATGCAAGCAAAGTACTATGTCATAAGCTAAACTGCATGTTCAAGCATGGCAAAGGTGCGAAATGTACGAAAAATACAGAAAATGAAGTAAATACCTCTCGGGCCTCATGAGAGAGGTGATGCTCCGGCTCTCGGAGAAGCAGATCCCCGGGTGCTCGCTCGTCAAAGCTAGTGAAGTGACGGAAGACGGCGCGCGGAAGAACGTGTGCTGGAGG
This sequence comes from Camellia sinensis, assembly GCF_055761805.1. Lineage (NCBI taxonomy): Eukaryota > Viridiplantae > Streptophyta > Magnoliopsida > Ericales > Theaceae > Camellia > Camellia sinensis. Next base: position 120,813,008 of record NC_138974.1, read on the forward strand.
ATTGTACCTCCCAGGAATAAAAGGTCGGGTCCTCGGGGGTAGGGTCATGGGATCAAAATCATCTCCGGCACCTGGAAAACCTCCGCCGTGGGGAGAATTACCCGCCATTTTCAGAAGATCTGCAAAGGGAGCAAAAATGAGCGAAAATGAGCCAAAATTGGAAAAAGTCAACAAAAGTCAACTTTCGGGAAATAAAAAAAAAAATTCAACAAAAGTCAACTCCTGAGAAAATCTTCCAAATGTTGAGACAAACTTACCTCAAGTGGCGAAAGTGCGAAAAGAAGCTCCGAAACCGAAATTTAATCGCTTCAAAGTGCTTGAAACCGAATATTTTTGCGAAAACAATTTGCACGGGGCGTTGGAAAACGCGTATGAAACTCAGATCTGGAGAAGAAAGTGTTGTAGGAGGCAAGAAAGGAAGGGATCTCGGCTGCCTTATATAGGCTCAAGGTCTTGGTTGAAGAAGCATAAAGAAAAGGAGGTGAAAAGACCAAAGTGCCCCCAGATTTGGGCATATGGCCGGCCGGCCCTCTTTTCTAGCCGGCCAGCCATTTCCTTTTTGGAAAACTGGCCGGCCAGCCATTTGCTTTATGGAAAACCGGTTGGCCACCTCCCCTTGGGAAGATAAACGGTCGGCCATGTCCCCCACATGCCCACCTAGCTCCCTGAAAATTTTGAGGAAGATTGGAGTTCCCGGGACCTGAAAAAGTTCGAGAAAAGTACACTTCCGGTCGCGAAATTGCTCCGTCGGAACTTCGGCTTCAAGATCTGATATGTGTCTCATCATCATTCATCAAAATCAAAGTGTATCCTTTTTTAATGAGTTGTAACCTTTCAGGGAAGCGGATCGGAGGCCGTGATCAAGTCGCCTTCGCCGAAACGCGCATTTCCATACTCGTTACTTCATGACAAATGGGCACCCTGATTCATGCTCATTTCGCACTACCATGCACATAACTTGCATTCTCGTGAGCATACCTGCATTAACGTGCACATTTCTTGATATTGGCATACCTCTATGCTTGGGCATGCGTTGTCACGCATGTTCCACTCTTGCATTGCGATGCATTCACTTGCCGGCACTGCGTGTGTCAAACTTCCAGAATCACATTAAATATATATTGGTAGCATATTGTACTTGTTGCAATTTCTCTCTTTTGCAGGCACGATAATGTATGTACGGTTCAATTGAGGCTGGTACGACCAGACGAATCGCGCAGGTATCGTATCTTCTCCGAGTGAGACGTGGCGGGGATTGAATAATCCTCCGCATTCTTAACTGCATGAAATGTAGTTGTTGCTTTGCATTCTTGCTTAAAACTGTTGCATCTATTTGCGAATACTTGCTTCATTACAGCTTGCTGCATTTGCATGATCATTGAGTTATGTTCGGCTTCTTGCATATCATTTGCATTTTGCCCCTGCCTGCGGGCACATCTTTGTTTATCTTGCCTGTTTGTCTAAGTCTTCGGCCTTGTCAAAAATGGGTCGTCTCTGGGCTTTGACATTCACTCCCGTCACTTGTGACTTCCGAGTTCTGTCAAAGAGGGGCAACTGTAGACACCCCATTTTTGACCGACCTTAAGACTCAGATGTCACTGATTGAGCGCTTGGTGATACTGCATAATGTGCTTGTTCAGAAGCTTCAGAGTCACGGCCGTGAGCCCTGCCTCCGGACTTCCGAACCCTCTTCTGTGCCTTGTCTCGGTTTGCGAACCAAGCTCGGTTTTCTTTGTTTCTTTTCCTGAGGGAAGGGAGAGGTCCCGTAGACTATCTCTCAATGTCCGTAGGCTACATTTGGTGGCCGTAGGCCATTTTTCCCATTTCGGAGTCCGGTTTCCGGTTTTCGGAGCCGTCAGGCCGTGTGCCTCGGTTCGGGACCGCCTAACCATCTCCGTTTGCTCTAATTTTTGGCATACTCCTTATTTGCTCCCTTTTGAGGGACACTAGGGTCTGAGAAACCCACTTCGTGGCCGAATGCCACTTTCGGTGCTTAACAGCCCATTTTCGGGACCTCGAACTGCGCGTTTTGGTCCCCGAGCATTCGTTTTGCAACGGTTTTCGTTCATTTTTGGCAGGTACCTCTGTTTTATCACCGGGGAGGTCACTGAGGGTTGGGAGGCCAGCAATTGTTGCAACAACCAGTTATACATCCTCCGACGCCCTCCGTCGCCCGTTTTTCACACTTCCGGGCTAATGTTGAACACCTTGGGCCCATTTTCTCGAACTTTGAACCACATATTTGTGATGTACACACATGGGAGGACCCTAAAAGTTGGTGGCCGGCCATTAATGTTACTTGACCCTTTTGACCCCCTCCTTCCGGGCTAATGTTGAACACCTTGGGCCCACATTCTTGAACTTTGAACCACATATTTGTGATGTACACACATGAGAGGACCCTAAAAGTTGGTGGCCGGCCAGTAATTCCACCTGACCCTTTTGAACCCCTCTTTCCGAGCTAATGTTGAACCCCTTGGACCCACTTTCTTGGACTTCTAACCACAGGGTTGTGTTGTACACAGATAGGAGGACACCATCAGTTGGTGGCCGGCCACTAAATCTGCTTGACCCTTTTGACCCCTAGCCGGCCGGCTAGGGGGTGTGGCCGGCCGGCCACCTGGAGCAAAAGTAACTGGCCGGCCGAGTTCCTTGCACTGTGCACTTTACAGTTGTGGAGCTTTATCCCCCAGAAAATATCTTTATCCGGGGGATATTTTGTGGGGGAAAGTTGCTCTCCTTTTCCCCCACCTTTACACCCCCTTTTTGGCCCTTATAACCAGCTGATGGCTTCACTTGTAGGGGTTGGGAAAATTGTTCTTCAAGCTTCCATACACAAATCCCTTTCTATACCTCTCATTTCCTTGAAAATTCCTAAGTCCCTAAGCACCATTTCTTCTACACCACCAAGCTCTACCATCACCACTTCATTTCCAGAAATAAGGAAGGCTTCTCAAAGGCTAAAGGAGCTGCAAATTGATCCAAGAAGCAACAAAAGCTTTGATCTTCAAGGGTGAGTAACACTTCTCCTCTTTTGACCCTTTTTCTTGATCCATTTGTAAGCCCCATATGATTTTTGTTTCAAGCTCCGGCCCTAACTGAAAGGGGCCCTCTTTTGAGCTCATTTTCACTTTTCATTAAGGGCTCAACCCTGTTTGAGCCCTCCATGATGCACTTGCTTCATTGATCCTCTTATATGTCATAATCTTGCATGCTATTTTTGGCCTATGAGTAATCTGTTTTTGAGCATGTTGTAAACTGATATTAGGCTTATTTTGAGCCCCTCTTCAACATTGAAGAAGGGCTCAACACCATTTGGGACTTCCATGTTGTACTTACCTTTATACTCCTCTTTTATTCCCCATTCTTGCATGCAATGGCAGCCTACCATGCTTTTGTTTTTGGCCATTTTACAGTTCTGAAAAAGTGCTTATTTTGGTCCATTCTTCATGTTTTATTTAGGTCCTTTCATGGTTTCGGACTTCCATATGCCACTTCATGTTATATCTCTCTTTTATTCCCCATTCTTGCATGTTTAGTTAGCCTATCATGCTTTTGTTTTTGGCCATTTTACAGTTCTGGAAATAGTCCTATTTTGGCCCATTCTACATGTTTTATTAAGGGTCTTTGGCTTTTTGGTGATTATTTTGTATACTTCATGTTATAGCACCTTTTGAGCCTCAATCTTGTGCTTTTTTTTTAGCATGTTCGTATATTGATTCGAGGCTTTCCATATACTGTGAAAATTCATATTTTTGGTCCCTCTTCAATGTTGTAGAAGGGAATTTTTCAGTTTTGATTTTTCTTATATCACTTGCTTCATTACCCCTCTCTTGGCCCCTATTCTTGCATGCCATTTTTGCCCTACTTATGCTTGCTGTTTGGCCATGTTTATAACTGTGAAGGTGCCTTTTTTGGGACTTCCTAGCTTCTGTCTTTGCATTTTATGTCCATATTGTGCATGTTTGGCATAGCTATAGGCCATTTCGGGTGCCTAAATTCGCATTTCGGGACTATTTCATGCATTTCGTGTCATTTCGCCTCATTTCGGGACTGTTTTCCCCATATTTTAGTGCTGAAATTCCATTAGAATGATTGCTATCCATTTCATGTCATTTCATCGCATTATGCCAATGCCTTGGTTTGCGTGCCCGTGTGCACGCATTTCGAGGCACTTCATTTTTATCCGCCGGCATCCTATGTGAGTGTGGCTGAGGCTCACTCATGTTGGTATAAGCCCATATTAAATTTTCATGTCATTCGCATTGTATATGCCAATGCCTCGGTTTGCGTGCCCGTGTGCACACATTTCGAAGCACTTCATTTTTATCCGTCGGCATCCTATGTGAGTGTGGCTGAGGCTCACTCATGTTGGTATAAGCCCATATCATGTTTCATGTCATTCGCATTGTGTATGCCATTGCCTCGGTTTGCGTGCCCGTGTGCATGCATTTCGAGGCATCTCCTTTTTTTTACAGCATTGTGCATACTAGATTGTATCTTAGATCACATTCTGTCATTTTCTCGGTTTGCGTGCCCGTGTGCACGCATTTCGAGGCATCTCATTTTCATAGCATTGTGTATGTTAGGATTGTATCTTAGTCGCATTTCATGCATATCATGCATATTGCATCGTGTTCGGAATAGGAGTTAGCCCGGGCACGGGAAACGATGTGCATTTCGTACTCCGAGTGACGGAATGTGTCTCAATTCCCCAGTCACCGACACTCCGGATTATCCATGATGGAGTTAGGTTTTAGCTGTAGTTTCATTTGCATTCATTCTATATTGAGTTGTGCATTTCGACTCCTCGGCCATCATGCCTCGGTATGCGTGATTAGTGGCACGAGGACCGAGACATGCATATATCTGTGCAAATACATTGCTATGCCCTTTTCCTGCTCTCTGTTGCAGCAAAACGAAGAATCAGCAACTTTTTTGGGGCTTGGCACGCATTTCAAGAACAGGTGTAAATAGAGGCTAATTGGGACATTCCGGTGGATTTCCGCGCAAGGCAACCCGGACATGCATCATCCATCAGAAGCAAGGCAGTCCCTGGCTTGCACGCCAGTTTTACTTGCTTTCTTAGTTAATTCATTAATTAATTAGGAATTTGTATATTATTCGGACTGTAATATTTGGACTGTAATATTCTTTCATTTGGGACTGTACTATTTATTCGGACCCTCCGAGTGAGGGCATAACTGTAATAAGTGTGCGTGAGTGTGATGTATGTCTTCCAACCCCACGTCTTTCTCCCTTTTATTTATCCGCTTACGATGGTTAGATTAGGGCATATTTCGATTAGCATACAGTATGATAACATGTTTGCATCATTCATCTGTATTGCATGCACCGGGTTCAGCGCATCATACTAACTGCATTGTATTTTCAATTCCAAATTGAATACATGTTAGTTGTAGCATCTCATATACCATCTTAGAATAGCCGAGCCTGCTATAGTTGCATCTTTGCATGTGTTGCATTAGGCATTTCTGTATAATTAGGATCATGCATGATTTCTAATGAAGTTTCTATTTTGGCTTGGAGTACCCGGTAAGTTTTATGCTTTAGCATCCTTGCATGCGTGTGAGTGACTGCCATGAATAGCATGCTTACCATGAGGCTATATGTTTATGTGATATAACTGCCTGAATGCCTGTGGGTGAAGGCTGGGTTATCTGAATTGGAGTAAATCATCAAATGTTTCAAGCCTACCTGCGGGTAGCAAAACCTCTTTCAAAAAACAAACATGAAATGTTTTGTTCCAATTCAGGCAATCCAGTCTATACTTGTATGCTGTGAGCATCACATAGTAACCTAGGCTAATAACCGGAATAAGAACATACAATGTTTTCAAAAATAAATATCATGGTTAGTAGAGGCCGGTCTATGATCGGGCGAGCGGGGGTGCTCACGAAGTGACATTCCCCAATCGTACCCAAGTTCCCGAGTCGAGGCAACTTTGGTGATAACGGACACGTGGCCTTTTGGCACCGAGTCAGGGTTTCCTAAATTTCCCAAAATAAAATATTTAGGTGGCGACTCTGTATCTGGCAAAGCAGTCCATGTTTGGCACTTCTTTCAAAAAAATCAGTTTTCTCAAAAATGATTTGCCGGATTTGGACTCTTTGGTTCAGATTAAGAACCGTGACTGACAAAGTCGAGTCCGAGCTGTGGCGAGGTCCCCCGCGGGCTTGCTACACTATGTATGCAGAATTAGGTCAATTTGAACGTAACAATGTTTGGACTCTTATCCCCAGACTTAGAGACATGAATGTGATAGGTACCAAACAGATCTTTAAGAATAAATCTGATGAGAATGATACTGTGGTTAGAAATAAAGCAAGGTTGGTTGCTCAAGGCTATACTCAAGTAGAGGGTGTTGACTATGATGAGACGTTTGCCCCAGCTGCACGTCTCGAATCTATTCGTATTTTACTTGGTTTTGCATGTTTTCTTGGGTTCAAATTGTTTCAAATGGATGTGAAAAGTGCCTTTCTGAATGGGTACTTGAAAGAAGAGGCTTATGTTGAGCAACCAAAATGTCAAACCATGTCTACAAGTTAGACAAGGCATTATATGGGTTGAAACAAGCCCCTCGGGCTTGGTATGATAGACTTACTACCTTTCTTCTTGATAATGATTTTCAAAAGGGTAGTGTGGACAAGACTTTATTTGTGAAACATACTAAGTCTCATATACTTGTTGCTCAGATTTATGTTGATGATATTGTGTTTGGATCCACTGCTGATCATCTTGTGAAATATTTTTCAGATTGCATGACACTTGAGTTTGAGATGAGCATGATGGGAAAGTTGTCTTATTTCTTAGGTCTTCAGATTAAACAATCTCCTTCATGTATGTTTTTTTCTCAGACTAAGTATGCCAAAAACCTTGTGTCAAAGTTCTGTCTAGAGTCGGCCAAACATGCTCGTACTCTCATGAGCACCAGTCTTCACCTTTCCAAAGATTTATCTAGTACTGATGTTGATCCTACCTTTCATAGGAGTATGATAGAGAGTCTTCTTTATCTCATAGCCAGTCGACCTAACATTGCATTTAGTGTAGGTGTTTGTGCTTGTTACCAAGCCTGTCCTAAAGAGTCTTATCTTCTTGCAATCAAACGCATCATTAAGTATGTTAATGGGACATTAGGTTATGGGATTTGGTTCTTGACCGACACTACAGCTGAAATTACTGGTTTTTCTGATGCCGACTGGGCAGGGTGTGCTGATGATCGTAAGAGCACATTTGGAGGGTGTTTTTATCTTGGGAATAATTTGGTTGCTTGGCATAGCAAAAAGTAAAATGACATCGCTCTTTCGCCCGCTGAGGCTGAGTACATTGCTGCAGGGAGTTGTTGTGCTCAAATGTTGCAGGTGAAGCAAATGCTTCATGATTATAGTATAGACCAGAACATTCTCACCCTTTTCTGTGATAATACTAGTGCCATTAATATTTTTAAAAATCCTGTCTAACACTCTTGCACCAACCACATTGGCATTCGTTATCATTTCATTCAAGAGTTAGTGGAGGAGGGCCTTGTTATTCTTCAACATGTACCCACTGAGCATCAAAAGGCTGATATTTTCACAAAACTCCTTGATCTTCTCAAGTTTGAGTTCCTTAGAAAGACCTTGGGCGTTATGCTTAGTCACTAGGGTGTGACCTGTTACTTGAGTGGGTGAGCGTGATTGGTTTTATGTTTACTTGGATGCTATAATCTCATTGTCATTGATTCCTGTCATCTCTGCATTTAGACTCATATGAACACCTCTCATGCTGCTTACAAGATTTCATTATTCTTTGTTCATAGCTCATTCTGAATGCTCATGCTTATTGACTTCATGATCTCATTCTATACACATCCCTGAGATAAACTGTTGCAGGGGTTTCCGCACAAGTGATCAAAGTTCTTTATGGACCACTAACAGTGTCACTTTTACGTTATTGGAGGACTTGACCTATATTGGCATATCATGGGTGATGTTGAGTCTCTTAACCATCTACCATCTTTTTTCCACTTCCACGGTTCTTCTCTTAATTCATTAAAGTCCGGGCATTAGGAAAAGGCTACCTCAGAGGCACCAACCAGGCCATCCTTACTGATTTCATGCTTCTTTGGTTTGGTCTCCATACTCTTGAACGTGCATGCCACTAGTGAGTGCCCACAAGCAAGAAAAAAAAAAAGAAAAAAAAAAAAAAGGAACTTATTGATTGAGAGGGAGCCTCCGCTTTTACTCAACAAATACCCCTTGATTTCTAGTGGTTTGACTTTTCTCAGTGATGTTTCGTTACTCTTGCCGAAGGTCCAACCATTCGATCACTACAAGGATTAACTCTAGCTTTGTGGCCTTTTAAGGATTGCACACACACACACACATTCATTTTGTGAGCTCTCATGTTTGTTTGTGAGTTGTGTATTCTCATGTAGCTTATGCCATTGATCAATTTTTATCTGATTTGCTCATGATATTGTGGTTCATAATGTCAAAATTATGGGTTTATGGGCTTCATGGTTTGTGGATTATCATATCTTAGTGTCACATTCTGGCTATTGTGCTCATCTCTAATTGTTTCAGGTCCCACTTGGCAGTGTGAGCTGATTTTAACTGCTCAAAAGGGTGTTTTTTTCCTTTTATTTTTTTTTTTATCTGCTCGAGTAGATAATTTAGCGCTCGAACACTTTTTTCCTTCATACAGTACTTTTGCAGAGTGCGCGAGATTCTGAGAGCAGTTTTTTTTTTACGCTCGAGCGTCCTATTCTTGGCTTGAGTGAAGAGACGCGTTTAAGTGATTCCGTTCAAGTGTTGAGTCTTAAGCTCGAGTAGTGAGCCCTAGTATATATTCTGCAACCCGTCCTTTCAGTCTTAATTTTTTCCTCTTTTTGCAATTGTCTCTCTCTCTCTCTCTCTCCCCCTTAGGGTTTCGATTGCGACTCACTTGGACTGTGATTTGGTCATCCCTCTTTTTTGTCCTCCTCTGGTTCATCTCTGGTAAGTTTCTCACCCCAATTTTTTTTGTTATTTCCTTTGCTCTCTCTCTCTCTTTCGGTCTAATTTGGGGGGGTTTTTTTTTTTGTGCTTTGGTTTGTTTTATGCTTAGTTTGTGGTTTGTTCACTTGTTCACACTTTTACAAAGTAGGTTTTGGAGCATGTCGATGTCATTTTATGCTATATTGGTGAGATTGGGCATGTTTTTTTTTATCCATGTTAAGCTGTTCATATACTTGTCTCTTTATCCAGTTTTTTTTCCTATGTGCTCCATTGCTGCTACCATGTAATTTTGCTTTGGCATTTGTCCTATGGCTGGTTTACTAATGAATTATGCCTTGTTTCGTTTTTGGTATTTGGTTCTACTGCTTTGGCTATAGTTCTTGATTTTTGTTCCTACTACTGAATTGTTCTGTTTTACTACTAGATTATGCTTGGTTGGGTTCTGCATTTTGTTATAATGTTTTGTGTAGTGCTATTAGTTCTTTGCGTTATGTCTCAATTGGATTTTGTTTACTAATGTTTTTGGTTATGCCCTAACTGTTTTGGGTTTGGTTCTAGGGGGGGTGTTCCGTTAGGATAGTGTTGGTTTTGGTTTTACCATGTCTTCCTCTAAATGTCGCAAGTGCAAGTCCACTGCTAATCACCCACAGTATAACTCTGACCGTTTTCCTTCCTCTAACAAAGCCAAAAACTATCACGACCCGCTCCCCGTACCCAAAGGTTAAGTATCATGATGGCCAGTAACTGAGGTTATCTCTAGCTAATTCTTAAACAAATTAATAAACGCGAGCAGAAGTAATATTTAAATGAGGGTACCAAAATAATCATTGGAGCTTCTATTTTTATTACAAAATGTATTAACCAAAAAGGCCGATATTTACATATAAAAATATCATAAAAGTGCTGTGTGTCTATTCTGCAGCCCTGCGTCTAAGACTTTCCAAAAACTATTTTTGAATTATATTGTTTCCTGAAAATTGGTAAACAACTATAAGCACATGACAGAGTGAGAAATATTATACAAGGAGTATGAGGGTATAAAATTCACCATGGATAATTATTGGCTAAACAGAGCTTGATATTAAAATACATAATATATAATACGGAAATCATATAAACAAAACAAGCATAACCACGGTACAGAATAGAGTTCACAGGAGTGACAGTCAGAATAGAGGTCCGGATTCAAGAGGTGGCTCGTACAGATTATAGAGGTGGCTCCCACAATAGTGTAACACTTATCTCCGCACAGAACAGAGGTCAATGGATCCATGACAGATAGAGGGTCACAAAGTGATCAAACAGAGGCCAATGGTTATTTAAGTCTCCCAAGGCGTGAGACTCCCGTTGTGGTACTTACAAAACATAATTGTTTATAAGGTTATAGTTAAATATTCTTTAAAACATAAACAAACATATCCATGGGTTTCATTTTAACAAATAGAGTTCAGAAAATAATCCACGTAATTGAAATATTAATATAATTAATAATAATTTATAAAACATAACTTGTATAAAATAAATATGGTAAGTCAAAACATACATAAAATATATTATAGTGACTCAAGGTATAATATAACTTACCTTAACTTTAATACCTCACTCTTTCTTTCCATTATCAAAGACCCTCTCAGCTTCCATTATTTTTTCTTCATTTTCTTCCTCTCTTTCCCTTCTCCTTCCTCTCTTTCCCTTCTCCTTCCTCTCTTTCATTCTTTCCTTTTCTTTCTTTTCTTTTCCTTTCTTTCTTTCTTTCTTTCCAGGTGAAACAACTCCTCCCTAGAGCATACATGGCCCGCGTATCTCCCCCCACTGATTCGTCCATTAATTATATAGATTCATACTTATCTTTAATAAATATTTAAGATAATTACACTTTGACCCAGTTTTTTAATATAACTATACAAATGAATTAATCCCTAATTAAATTACATTCTATCATATACCAACAGAAAATTATTTATTTATTTTACTACCACACCCATTATTATTGTTATCAATATTATTATTATTATTTATTTATTTATTTAATAATATATTATCACATACAACCATAATACTAATATAAAATTTAAGGGACAACTAATGTTTAAATGAGGGTACCAAAATAATCATCGGAGCTTCTATTTTTATTACAAAATATATTGACCAAAAATGCCGATATTTACATATAAAAATATCATAAAAGTGTTGTGTGTGTCTATTCCGCAGCCCCACATCTAAGACTTTTCAAAAGCTATTTCTGAATTGCATTATTTTTTGAAAATTGGTAAACAACTATAAGCACATGGCAGAGTAAGAAATATTATACCAAGAGTATAAGGTACAGAAAATAACTATGGATAGTTATGTAACCAAAATATTTAAGATCACTTGGTTTGAACAAATAATCATTTAAGTAGCAAAACTGAGATTATGTAAACAAATAACTATAACCACGGTACCGAACAGAATAGAACAGAAGTCACAGGAATGATGGTCAGAACAGAAATACGGATTCAAGAAGTGGCTCGTACGGATTATAGACGTGGCTTCCACAATAATGTAGCACTTATCTCTGCACAGCACTTTGCTCCGCATAAAACAGAGGTCAATGCATCCATGACAGACAAAGGGCTACAAAGTGACCAAACAGAAGCCAATGGTTATTTAAGTCTTCCAAGGCGTGGGACTCCCGTGGTGGTACTTACAAAACATAATTGTTTATAAGGTCATAGTCAAATATTCTTTAAAATATAAACAAACATATCCATGAGTTTCATTTTAACAAATAGGGTTCAGAAATTAATCCACGTAACCAAAATATTAATATAACTTAATATAATTTATAAAACATAACTTGTATAAAATAAATTATAGTAAATCAAAACATATGTAAAATATATTATGGTAACTCAATGTATAATATAACTCACCTTAATATTGACCCTTAGCTTTTCTTTTACTAACACAACCTTCCTATATACGTACATCTTCCTCTCTTTTCTTTTCTTTCTCACTGATTTCAGTAATTCCATGGCTTTTGATTAGTTCTTCTCCATTTATAGGGAAGTAAGAGCGCTCTGTGGCCGACACGTGGCAGATCTTGCCGATTCTCAAATCCTTTTTCATAATTCACCCAGATTTGCTTCATTAAAAACCGTAGAGTGTTACTTATCTAAATAAATATTTAAGATAATTACATTTCGACTTAGTTTTTTAATATAACTATACAAATAAATTAATCCCTAATTAAATTACACTATATCATATATCAATAGAAAATTAATTATTTATTTTACTACCACACCCATTATTATTGTTATCAATATTATTATTATTATTATTATTATTATTATTATTATTATTATTATTATTATTATTATTATTATTATTATTTATTTATTTAATAATAAATTATCACATACAACCATAATACTAGTATAAAATTTAAGGGACAACTTAAATTTTCGGATTGTTACAAAAACTTTAGGGAAGCCTACCTTTCTCGGACTGTCCATTTGGAACGCCATGTGTAACCTAATACCTTTGAGTCCATTCCCATTCGTCTAGTGTTTGATCCTTTGCAGGTTGATCTTGTCCTTTCCTTTTCCGGGCGTCAAAACTTAGATTGGGTCAGGGAATTTTACTGTAATATCGAAGGTGTTGATGATATAGGACTATCTTTCAAATCTTGGGTTCGGTCTAAAGAGATTTTTGTCAACCAGGACCTTATCCACTCTTTCCTAAGCATTGGCCCAGTTCTTCACTCTCGGTTCCCATTCTTTGTTTGCCCCGATTGTGACTTCAATGAGGTGGCCACTGCATTATGTGGTACACCCCGTACTTAGATTCCAAGGGCTTTAATCAAGCAGCATGAGCTTCTTCCCAAGTATCGATTGCTGAATCTCATTGTTTGTGCCAATCTTATTGTCACTACCCATAGCTCTGAAATAAACCAAGAGCAAGGTTATGCCCTATATTGCATTGATCACCAATTGTTCATTAACCTTGCCACCCTTATTCTTCGCAAAATGATTGCCATTCTTGGGAACAAACAATTAGCGTTGCTGCCACGCCCCAAACTCGTCCCTAAAAGTTCGGGCATGACCCATACAGAAACGGACACTTAACCTGCTATACGTAATATATGGGGCCTTGGCGGAAGCACTAAAATTTAACATAATAACAAACTCCATTGAGCTACCTCTAATATGCCAGGATCACATGCATCATATACATTATAATAACCAGTCACAGGCCAAAATTATACTGTGAGCATCAGTCATATAGATATACATATACAGCCCCAGCCCTAAGATTGGGCATATGCAAAAACATTGAAGTCATGTACATTTAACCTTAAATGAGTAATCAAAATAAAACAAGACAATGTCTTAACAAAGCTTCACAAAACTGAGTGATCTCGCTTAGTGCCTGGACTCGTAAAGGTTGACAAAAGGGGATGAACGTCCTGGTTGGCTACCTACAAGAACAGACATACGGAGGGTGAGCCAAGCTCAGTGAATAGTAATACATAAATAAAATACTGCTTAACTTGAAACATTGTATAATAGAAATACACATGGATTCGTAACATCTCAATATTTATTGAACCATAAATTGTGTCTAATATGCTTTGGAAATAAGTGAGGATAGACATACGAACTAAATGCAACTTTTCAAACGTTCCTGAAAATGGGTCTCCGCTCGAGCGGACCATGCAATTTCTGAAATTCTACAATGCCAAGTAAAGTTCCAACCTGGTATTCAAAGCTTCAAACATGTACTTTTGTATACTAATGCAGCATTCACAATGCGAGTCTGAATCTGTTCTTATTCATTATAGACTTAGATCTTATCATGAAACATATTGGCTTGAATATAATGGTTTGGATTAATATCCTTGTATAATGTGGCACAAACCCTTAATCATGGTGGCACGAAGCCCATTAACATAGTGGCGCAAGGCCCTTAGATACTTACCAAGCTTCAAAACATATACTTACTAAGCTTCAAAACACATACTTACTAAGCTTCAGAACATATACCTATCAATCTTTAAACATATGCTTACCAAACTTTAAAACATATACTTATCAATCTTTAAAACATAGGCTTATTAAACTTTAAAACATATACTTAAGCATACAATGCAAAGTCCACATGATTTGTCTGAGTCTGTTTCACTTTATAGGCCCTTTCTTGAAACATATCAGCTTGAACATAATGGTTGGCTTAAAGCCCTTGAATGGTGTGGCATAAGCCCTTAAACATTGGCATAAAGCCCTTGGAAGGTGGCATAAAGCCCTTGAAAGGTGGCATAAAGCCCTTAAACATTGGCATAAAGCCCTTGGAAGGTGGCATAAAGCCCTTGAAAGGTGGCTTAAAGCCCTTAAACATTGGCATAAAGCCCTTGGAAGGTGGCATAAAGCCCTTGCAAATTGGCATTAAGAATGCCCCTGTAAATTGGCGTTAAGCCCTTGTAAATTGGCATTAAGAATGCCCTTGTAAATTCTTGTATGAACTCAAGAGGTGTCTCACACGGATTCTAGAGGTGGCTCACGTCGTAGCACTTAGTTCCGTGTAGCACTTTGTTTCATATCATAACAACTTATATTGAATGGCCGTAGGCCCAGAGTCTTATAGAATGAAGGTATTTTATCTTTCCCATTTGTTTCTTTACATACTTGGAACATCCTTGAACATTAACATACATACTTGAAACATTAACATAGTTACATACTTGAAACATTAACATGGTTGCGTAAACGAAATGCTAATGAAAATCATTAGCCATATGTAAAGCAGATATTGATACTACTACTCACAGTGCTATAACGGAGTGCTTGTCCTTCTCAGGTTATGCCCTACACATGTAAACAACTTATACATTAAGGGCATCAAACACAAATTCCAGAAATACTAGAGGGTTAAGCACGTAAAACAGAGCAAACAATATTTTGCAGCATGAAGTTTCAAACCTACTTCTCCAACTCAATATATATATATATATATAAAAGATTACTAGTCTTACAAAATACATTATGGAATTTATACCCATTCTTCTTCTATTCAAAGAAAGAAAGGATTTTTATGAACATTTCCATGTTCCCCAAAACTCCTTAAATTTCTAGTATTTCCACTAAAAACCAAACATTTCCCCATCCCTATAAGAAATCCTATTAAATCATTCTCTTGATTTAATAATTAAGCAAGCCCACAAATATTTAGTAAAATGATTTGAGATTAAACCCATTCTTGAAAACTTCACATTTTAGGTCACAAAAATTAATATCAACATAGTCAATACCATCCCACATAATCATCACAATTCAACATATCTCAAAAGAAATTCTTAAATTCCATTTCAACATTCCATAATTGAATTTATATCATCCACATTATCAATAAATCTTTTCCCCTAATTTCCCTTTTATTAAAACATAATTTACAATGCATTTAACAAAGTTCAATCGCAAAATTTAAACATAATTTTCAAACATAACCAAATTCCAATTAAACTTGAACACATCTAATTCAACCTACCACTTTCATGATTCAACTATCAATTTGGGCCAAATCATGGATTATCATCAAAAATCAACCTAGGGTTTCTAAGAAATCTACAAATTTCAAATAAAATTTTAAATCTTCTTAACCCATTACTTTTTATTTCAAATCTTCCTATTTATTAGGCACCCTAGGTCCATAACCCATAAACCATACTCTAAACCCCATAATAGAACCCCAACATACCTCAAAAATTTCGAAATTCCATTCGGTAGAAAGTGGTGATCTCCTCTTATTCTCCATCCTTGATGCAAGATCCATGGTTGATTTGTTGAGAAAAGTGGAGGAAATCAAAGTTTTGGGAGCTAGGGTTTCGGACATGGAAGAGGGAAGAAGAAGAGAGGAAAAGAAAATCTAAGAAATGACTCAAAAATCACGTTTTTGAGCTGCTGCCCCGCACATCGCCGCACGTGCGCCGCATTTCCCGCACGTGCGGTCCTGCTTTCAGCACAGATATGAAAACTTCAAACAGGCGTAACTCTCTCATCCGGACTTCGTTTTAGGTCATTCTTGTGCCCAAATTGAAGCCCCGAAAATAAGCTTTCCAATGGTTCTAACCTCACATCCAAATTCCAAGTGTGGAACAAGAAAAGGGCAAAAGAGCGACGGTTGGTCGTAAACGAATTATTCAAATTAAAGTTTTTGATCCAATCTTACTTTACCATCATATTACCACCACAATCAATAGCCCAAAATAAAATAGGGAGGTTTCAAATACACTAATAAAAATGCCACTGATATAGATCACTTTTCACAGAAAACAAGTAAATGCACGGAATAACAGATCGAAAATATACTAGAAACAGATATGAGGGTCGGGTTATTACAGTTGCCCTATGGTTGTCTGATCAACCGTCTCCTATCTAGACTTGAGGTCCCGATTTTCAGGGACGATGAGTATGCTACTCCCTTTAAACCTTTTACTAAGAAAATTGTGTCTCAGAGTCGTGCTCATGTTAAGGGGAAGTCTTCTAGGGCAGGTCCTTCTTCTACAAGTGATGCTGATCTTATGGCCGAGAAGGCTGAGATTGATGCTGCCACAGTAGGCGCAGAGGAGCCAGATGTACCTCCACGGACTATGCGTGACCAGCTTCGCCACTTTGAGCAGTTCATGTGTAACAACCCAGATTTTTATTTATTCTGTAGAATTTATACTGATATTATTTAATCTCAGTTCGAAAAATATATAATTTATTATATATTATTATGTGTAATTTTGTAAAATAATATAATTATTAAAAATTTAGAGGTCAAAATATAAATAATAATAATATAGATAATATTAATAATAATAATAATGGGTGTGGTACTAAAATAAATAATTAATTTTTAATTAGTATATGATAAAGTATAATTTAATTAGAAATTAAATTATTTATATAATTATATTAAAATATTGAATCAAAAGGTAATTATCTTAAATATCTATTAAAGATAAGAACGAATCTATAAAATTATTAATCGAATCTTGATTTGTGCCACGTATGCGCCTTACCTCGCTATAAAAGGGAGGCGTGTCACCTGGAGAGAAAAGGAGAAAGGAAAAGAAAGGAAGAAAAAGAAAGAAAAGAAAGAGAGAAAGAAGGAAAGGAAAGACAAGAATACGAGGAAATGAACGAAAAAATAGAGGACGGTGAAAGGGTCTTTAATAGTGAAAAGAAAGAGTAAGATATTAAAATTAAGGTGAGTTATATTATATCTTGAGTTATCAAAATGTATTTTACTTATATTTTGACTTACCAAAATCTATTTTATACGAGTTATGTTTTATTAGTATATTTATAAAAGTTATGTTTTATAAAGGTTTCAGTTACGTGGATTATTTTATAAACCCTATTTGCTTAAAAGGAAATCTATGGATATGTTTGTTTTACTTTTAAAGAATATTTAGCTATGACTTTATATGAAAATATATTTTGTGAGTACCACTACGGGAGTCCCACGTCTTGAGGGATTTAAATAACCATTGGCTAGTTAGTCCCATGCCTTGGGGGACTTAAATAACCATTAGCTTAGTGATTGGCCACTTTGTGGTCCAGTGTTTGTCGTGGATCCATTGATCAGTGTAGTGCTTGGCACTTAGTGATGTACCGTGGTTACGGTTGTATAGTGATTTCCGTATTACATGTTATATGTCAAATGATTTCCGTATTATGTATGTTATGTATCAAGTTCTTTTTGGCCCAACTGATTATCCATGGTGAATTTTATGCCTTATACTCTTAGTATAATATTTTTCACTCTGCCATGGGTTTATAATTTTTTTACCACTTTCAGGTGACATGTCGGGACCAGCGTGTGGAGTAGGCACAAAACACTTTTATTGATGTATTTTTTTTATGTAAATATCGGCCTTTTTGATCAATACATTTTGTAATAAAAATAGACGCTCCAATGATTATTTTAGTACCCTTATTTAAATATTTCTTCCGCTTGCGTTTATTAATTTGTTTAAAGATTTGGCCGGAGGTAACCTCGGTTACTAGCCATCACGATGCTTAACTCTTGGATACGAGGAGCGGGTCGTAACAAATGGTATCAGAGCAATGGTTTTTTTAAAAAAAGAAAAAAAAAATCATCATTGGAGCATAGGACACGCGCACATTTAAGAACTGGGATAACGGGTAATTAGTATCAAATTATTATATTTTGTTCGTCGATTTAATTATATTATAATTTTATATGATTATATGTATATAATAAATTTTTTTTTAGTGTGCCTAATTTGTGAAGGATATTAGATATAATTTATATTTGTTATAGTAAAAGAAGGACAAGAAAAGAAGGATGTCGGGCTCAAACACCCACCAAAATTATAATATAATTAAATATATATATAATTTTCAGTTCAGTATTGAAAAAAAAATTTATTTTGATTTTTTTTTTAAAAGTGGGTTCAAATTACAAAGATACTACTAATTTTGAAACTATTACCCATCAATGAAAAGTTCATCTCAAATTTTTTCAATTCTCACATATGATTCTGTCGTTGTGGTCTCATTTTATTTCTATTTATTTATTTTTATCGTAAACAATACGAGTGAAAAGTTTTAAAATCACCCATTATTTCTCATTTTGGCCCAAACTAATTTTTGACAAGTAAACAGTGAGTGGTTTTTGGTACAATTTTTTTTTGAGGTACTATTTCTATCAGATTAATCATCTAATACATATTTATCAGAGTGCGCAGCGGATAGTTTGTACATATAACAAATTTCGATGACGAAATTTTAAAAGTATGGAAGATTGTAACAACTCAGATTTTTAATTATTTTGTAAAATTTATACTAATATTAGTTAATTACAGTTGGAAAATATATGATTTATTTTGTATTATTATGTATAATTTTATAAAATAAAATTATTATTAAAAATCTAAGGGTCAAAGTATTAATAAGTAATTAAACTTGGGGGGCAAAATATAAATAAATAATTAAATTAAGTTTGATAAACTTGAATTAATGAAGGCTAATAGAAAGATGACACGTGGCAATTTGCCATGGGCCTCACGAATTCAATCTATTTATATAGGGAGAAGTTGACTCTGTGAGAGGAAGGAAAGAAATGAGAGAAGGAAAAGAAAAGGGAAGAAAGAAAGAAAGAGAGGAAAGAGAGGAAAAATGACTAGAAGTTAGAAATATCTTTGATAGTGAAAAGAAAATGTAAGGTATTAAAGTTAAGGTGAGTTATATTATATTTTAAGTTACTAAAATATATTTTATTTATGTTTTGACTTACCAAAACTTATTTTACACAGGTTATGTTTTATTAGTATATTTATAAAAGTTATGTTTTATGAAATGTGGTTTTATTTCTGAACCCTATTTGTTCAAAAGGAAACCCATGGATATGTCTGTTTATATTTTAAAGAATATTTGACTATGACCTTATAAATAATTATATTTTGTAAGTACCACCACGGGAGTCTCATGCCTTGAGGAACTTAAATAATCATTGGCTTAGTGAGTCTCATGGCTTGGGAAACTTAAATAACCATTGGCTTAGTGAGTCCCATGCTTTGGGGGACTTAAATAACCATTGGCTTAGTGATTGACCACTTTGTGATCCAGTGTTTGTCGTGGATCCATTGACCAGTGTAGTGCTTGGCACTTAGTGATGTACCGTGGTTATGGTTGTATAGTGATTTCCGTATTACATGTTATACGTCAAATGATTTCCGTATTATGTATGTTATGTATCAAACTTTTTTTGGCCCAACTAATTATCCATGGTGAATTTTATGCCTTATACTCTTAGTATAATATTTCTTACTCTGCCATGGGCTTATAGTTTTTTACCACTTTCAGGTGGCATGTCGGGACTAGCATCTGGGGTATGTACAAAGCACTTTTATTGATGTATTTTTTTATGTAAAAATCGGCCTTTTTGGTCAATACCTTTTGGAATAAAAATAGACGCTCCAATGATTATTTTAGTACCCTTATTTAAATATTTCTTCCGCTTGTGTTTATTAATTTATTTAAAGATTTAGCCGGAGGTAACCTCGGTTACTGGCCATCACGATACTTAACCCTTGAGTACGGGAATCTTCCGCTTGCGTTTATTAATTTGTTTAAAGATTTGGCCGGAGGTAACCTCGGTTACTGGCCATCACGATGCTTAACCCTTGGGTACGGGGAACGGGTCGTGACAAATGGTATCAGAGCAATGGTTTATTAAAAAAAAATATATATTATTGGAGCATAGGACACATGCACATTTAAGAAGTGCGTTAGCGGGTAATTAGTACCTAAATATTATATTTAGTTCGTCGATTTAATTATATTATAATTTTCTATGATTTTCTATATATATATATATATTTTTTTTTGTGTGCATAATTTGTGAAGGATATTAGATATAATTTACGAATGAAAAAGAAATAAAAGATGTCAAACACCCACAAAAAAAAATTATAATATAATTAAATATACATAAATTCTAATTTAGTATTCAAAAAAAAATCGACTTTTTAAAAGTGGGTTTCAATTTTAAAAATACTAATTTTGAAATTATTTCCAATCAATGAAAAATTCATCTCAATTTTTTTCAGTTCTTACATATAATTCTGTCATTGTGTTCTCATTTTTATTTATTTTTATCATAAACAAAACGAGTGAAAAGTTTTTAAAGTCGCTCCTTATTTCTTATTTTGGTCCAAAATAATTTTTGACAACTAGACAGTGCATTATTTTTGGTAAAAAATTTTTTTTGAGGTACTATTTTCTATCAGATTAATCATCTAATATATATATATATATATATATCAGAGTGCGCAGCGGATAGCTTACATATAACAAATTTCAAGGACAAAATTTTAAAAAAGGGAAGATTGTAGCAACCCAGATTTTTAATTATTCTGTAGAATTTATACTGATATTATTTAATCTCAGTTCGAAAAATATATAATTTATTATATATTATTATGTGTAATTTTGTAAAACAATATAATTATTAAAAGTTTATGAGTCAAAATATAAATAATAATAATATAGATAATATTAATGATAATAATAATAGGTGTGGTACTAAAATAAATAATTAATTTTTTATTAATATATGATAAAATATAATTTAATTAAAAATTAAATTATTTATATAATTATATTAAAATATTGAATCAAAAAGTAATTAAGTTAAATATCTATTAAAGATGAGAACGAATGTATATAATTATTAACCGAATCTTGATTTGAGCCACGTATGCGCCTTACCTCGCTATAAAAGGGAGGCGTGTCACCTGGAGAGAAAAGGAGAAAGGAAAAGAAAGGAAGAAAAAGAAAGAAAAGAAAGAGAGAAAGAAGGAAAGGAAAGACAAGAATAAGAGGAGAGGAAGGAAAAAAATAGAAGACGGTGAAAGGGTATTTAATAGTGGAAAGAAAGAGTAAGCTATTAAAATTAAGGTGAGTTATATTATATTTTGAGTTATCAAAATGTATTTTATTTATATTTTGACTTATCAAAATTTATTTTATACAAGTTATGTTTTATTAGTATATTTATAAAAGTTATATTTTATAAAGGTTTCAGTTACATGAATTATTTTATGAACCCTATTTGCTTAAAAGGAAATTCATGGATATGTTTGTTTTACTTTTAAAGAATATGTGGCTATGACCTTATATAAAAATATGTTTTGTGAGTACCACCATGGGAGTCTCACGCTTTGGGGGACTTAAATAACCATTGGCTAGTAAGTCCCATGTCTTGGGGGATTTAAATAACCATTGGCTTAGTGATTGGTCACTTTTTGGTCCAGTGTTTGTCGTGGATCCATTGATCAGTGTAGTGCTTGGCACTTAGTGATATACCGTGGTTATGGTTGTATAGTGATTTCCGTATTACATGTTATATGTCAAATGATTTCCGTATTATGTATGTTATGTATCAAGTTCTTTTTGGCCCAACTAATTATCCATGGTGAATTTTATGCCTTATGCTCTTAGTATAATATTTCCCACTCTGCCATGAGCTTATAGTTTTTTTACCACTTTCAGGTGACATGTCGGGACCAGCGTGTGGGGTAGGCACAAAACACTTTTATTGATGTATTTTTTTTTATGTAAATATCGGCATTTTTGGTCAATACATTTTGTAATAAAAATAGACGCTCCAATGATTATTTTAGTACCCTTATTTAAATATTTCTTCCGCTTGCGTTTATTAATTTGTTTAAAGATTTGGCCGGAGGTAACCTCGGTTACTGGCCATCACGATACTTAACCCTTGGGTACAGGGAGCGGGTCGTGACATCATGACTTAGCGGTTGGTTCACATTGATGCTCGGTTAGATGCCTTCGATGGTTGGCTTGGCCGTCTTGAGCAGTCAGTTGCACAGACCACCCTACAACTGGATTAGATTCTTTACTTGCTTCAGTTGCAGCCGCCACATCCACCGTCGCCAGATCATTGAGTTTGTTCTTTTTTGGCCAGTCCAGTTTATTTTTGGACAGTTTTTTTGCTTATTCTTTCTTTTATTTCTCTTGTTTTGTTTTATTGTCTCCCTGACAAAAAATGGAAGTATTTGGTGGTTGTTTTTGGATATTTTTGCCCATTAGTTTGTACATACTGGACACAGACACACACATATCTTTGGATTATGGGATATCTAATGCGATGGTTGTGGATTGTTTTTGTTTATGACATTCATGCATTATTTCTATTTGGATATTATTTTGTTCCACAGTTTTGTTTTCTGTGGTATTTTGATCGTTTCCACAGGTAGATTGTTCAACATGTTTCTCAGTATTTCTCAATCAAATTGGCATTTGTGGTTTTGCAGTTTTTTTTTTGTGTCTGATAGGCCTAATCTTTTTGTTTGTTTGTTTGTTAGTTAGTGTGTTTAGTGCGTGTGTTGTTAGGAAAATTGTTAGAAAAATTTTGTTCGGGAATTGACAAAGGAGGAAATTGTTAGGTCCCTACTTGTTGCCAATTCTGCAAACAAGCTTAGTTTAATTTAGTTGTAATTTTTTCTTATTTTTTAGTTTTCTTGCTCGAGTGGCCAAAGTTGCGCTCGAGCGAAGTTTACACCTTCTCAGTAGTTTGGCTTGTCCGCAAACATACTAGGAGGAGTGTTTTTGCACTCGAGCATGAGTTTCAGCGCTTGAACGTAGACTTGTTTAATTGCACGCGTTTTAGTGACTCCACTCGAGCGGCAAGTCCTGTGCTCGATCGGCAAGTCCTGTGCTCGAGCGGGGTTTGCGGTCCCTATTTTCTATATACATGTGTTTAAGTCCATTTTTAGGTTTAATGCTTCCAGATCTGTTTTAAGCGCTCTAGGATTTCTTTTGGGGCTATTTTGCTAGTTTTCCTTTGATGTTTGCTTAAATATTAAACTCACATGGTTTGATAATTTGCATCAAAGGGTTGCTTGAGTGATCATCCTCAAGAGTGTTATTCTTCGGTGGAATCCGGAGATTCAAGCGTGGAGTGTTTGAAGGTGTTCGAAGCTGTGCGCAGTCGTTGAGTCGACGTGGATGTTGTAGAATCAACATCGATCTAATCAATTTTGAGACGAAGGTTGCAGTGGAAGCAATACAAATCGTTGAAAACAAATTGATAGAGTTTAGGTAATTTGTTTGGGTATTTTGTATTATTTCTTTCCTTCATAGTGAATTGATTTGTGGCGTTTCGCCCGTGATTTTTTAATCACAATTGGATGTACTTCGATAGTGGTTTTTTCCATGTAAAAATCATTTGTGTCGATTTATTATTTTTGAAACAACAATCTAAATCACTTTCATTCATGCTTAATGATTTAAATTGTTAGTTTTAATTGTTTGGGATTGGTACAATTAAATCTTGATCTAATCACGAATCACTTAGGTTTTTCAGATACTTTAGATTGAAACTATAGAATTCAAGTTAATTCACTACAACAAAACTAACTATTTACGGTATCATGTTTACAGCATGCATTAAATGCATGTCGTAATTAGTATATTCTATGATATTTTTTTTTGCAAGTCGTTAATATTTTGTTAATAATAGCATACATATTATGTAAGTCGTTAATTCATATATTTATAACATGTAAAAATATACCATAAAAAATGTATGTTTTTACGACTTATACAAATATGTCGTAAAATATTTGCACTTAAAACGACATACATTTCATGTTGTAAAATATTATATATTTACACGACAGGCTAATGAATGTCTTAAAAACTTCAAAAAAAAAAAAATTTAATCTAATTTTTTTATAACATACAAAAGTATGCCGTAAAAAATATATATTTTCACGACATATAAAAATATATTACTCCCTCCGTCCCAAAATATTAATCCCTTATTTCATTTTTCATTGTCCCAAAATATTAGTCCCTCTTTATAAATCAAGTACAAAAATAATGTAAATTTCCTATTTTGCCCTTCTTTTAAATTAATAAACAATTTAAAAAGTACAATTATGACATTGATATTCCCAAAAAATGTACTATCAAAAGGGTAATTTTGGAAAACCAACTTTTTTCAAATGCAATAAGTGTACTACCAAAAAAAGTTGGATTCCCCAAAAGGGACCAATATTTTGGGACAGAGGGAGTATAAAATATTTACATTTAAGGAAACATACATTTCATGTCGTAAAATATTAAATTTTATATTTTTTTAAATTTAATGATTTTTTAAAAAAATTTAAAAAAAAATTCTTTCTAAGGCCAAGTTTGGCATCTACTAAATAATACAAAAAGTCAAAAAGTCACTATCTTATTTAAGTCACATCATCTTATTTAAATCACATCACCTCTCTAACACATCACATCAAATCCAACCCAAACCCAACCTATATAAACCAATAAGTCAAAAAATACACTTTTTTAGAACATCCAAAACCAACCATAAGTATATACAAATTATTTGAATTTAAAAAGTACAAGAAATTTCAATCACACTCACTCAACCCACACTCTCACTCTCACTCTCACTCACGCTCAGGTCGATCTCTCCCCCGATCTCGTCACTTCACCTCCGCCGCAGCTGCTGCATCCTCCGCCGCAGCTGCCGCTCCTCCGCCGTTGCTGCTGATTTCCGCACTCACGCTTAAGTTCGCCTCCGCCGCCCTCCACCGCCGACTCCCGCTGATTTCAGCATCACTCGCCGCCGTCAACGTCGCTGTCTCCGATCATTGAGCCGGCGGCTTCGCCGCCGTCTGCGAGCTACATACTACCATAAATCTGCCGCCGATCTCTCTCTACTTTCTCTCTCCAGATCTGCCGTCGATCCACAGCGATCCGCCGCCGTCATAACCAGATCTGAACCACCGATCCTCCCTCTCTCTTCATCTCCGATCGTGAACCACCAATCTGAATCAGATCGTGAACCGTTGACTTCGCAGAGAACTCCGTCGCCGGCGGTGGTGTTGATCGGAGGTGCGGTGTTGATTTAGGTTTGCAAGGTAAGTTTTAAAGTATGTGCAACAACTATATTATTACTTAGGCAGTTGATGTTTTAATGGCATCAGCAGAAAGAAAAATGGCGATAAAATTACATTTGGTTGTGAATAAAATGTTAATAACTTGTCATATAATCATTGGAACCTTGTTTGGTCTTGCAGGTTATGTTTGGATTAGAGCATTCCCTGTATTATTTGAAATCGAAACCCTTAGATTTGTCTGAAATTGTTGTGTTTTGTTGCTTTGTTATACACCAAGTTTTACGTGTACTACACTATCTATTGTCTTCACTCAGATCATGAATGGACATGGCTGCTGCTTTTGCTGGGAATTTGCCAAATTGGTGATTCTTGCAGCCAGATTCAATAATATCTCACCATTAAAAAATATGAAATCACACCAAGGCAAACATGAACATTAACCTGATATGGAACTTCAATTTGTGACCATTCTGCTTGTAAATTATGGATATCTGTTAATATGACACAATGATTTATTAACGCCATGTTTGGATTGAGTGATTTGGAGAGAAAAAAAAGAAAAGAAATGGAGAGATATCTATTTCTCTTACTTGTTTGGATAACTTAAGTGGAAAAGTGGAAATGGAGGGAAATGGAGAGAAACTTATTTATCTTATAACCCTCATTTTTAATCTTGAGACAGAGAGGCCATCTGTTGCATGGCGTTTATGAGTCAGGCTTTTCATTTTTTGATGCTTGGAAATGTACACTAGTTTTATTAAGGAAAGCATTGGTTGTATTCATAAAAACTCTAATTCATGACAGTGATGGAACTTTTATGTTTGTCAGGGTGAAACATACAAGTTGTTTTGGCCTGATCAACCTGAATTTGTGAGGATGGCAGCAAGGTTTGGGGCTACAATTGTACCATTTGCAACTGTTGGAGAGGATGACATTGCAGAAGTAAGGATATTCTTTTGTTTTTACCAGACTTCTTTAGTAGAATTGGTACTATAGTTTGATTTGACATGTGCATCCACCTAAAGGTTTTATCAGCTATTCTTTTTTTTCTTCTTCTTTAATATTGCTAGTCTAAGGGTCCTGTTCATTACCATTGTTAATTTTCTCATTTATGAAAAAGAAATGACAATGCCTCAATTTGCTAGTGATATTCAAGAAACCCTGACATGTCTACTAGTAAGAGTTGTTTTGTTAATTTAAAAAATAAAATAAAATTGGATAACATTGAAAGAAATAAATAAAATTGAATGATTTTATGATATTTACAAATTACAATAAAGTAATGGAGATGCTTATGGTGACATTTGATTTTAAATAATTTGATATACTTTGTTGTGCTAATTTCTTAATATCTTCAGCTTTTGTTGTGGCTGGTTATTAACAATTTAATATGCTTGCAGCGCTCTCGTTCTAGGAAGTCTTAGGTTCGAGTTGTTATGTCCGTTTGTTCGCCATTCGATTTTCTATGGTGCACCTTCTTTGTTCAACAGGGTGTGTTCATCAATTTGCCTCACCTTGTGTAGGACAGGGTAGTCAGTCATGTTAGATAGTTTGATATGTATTGTTTGGTCTATTTCCCAATAGCTTAAATTTTTGGAGTATCTAGTTGCTAATAATTTAGTAGTGATGATGAAGAAGAAAATGGTGTCAATAATTATTTTAACAAATCTACTAGGTAGCTCGAAATCTCACCTCCCCGAATGGCCCGAATGTGTAAGCATCCATTTTTTGGCTTTGGCCCAGTTGCCTCAAACATGTGTGAAACCCACGTGTTTTCAAAACAAAGAAAGAGAAGAGAGAGGAGGGAGAGAGAGGACCACAATTTTTGTTTGCTCTAAAATCCACCATTAGCCCCAACCTTCAAAGCTCTCTTCACCTTCCATTGTTCTTTCACCAACATAATTTCTTTAACCCATCATATATATATATAGAGAGAGAGAAAGAGAGATCATATAAACCCAAAATGGAAGGAAACAAAATTCAATTTTGATCAATCTCAGTTTTCACTCTCACCATGAAAGTTTTTTGAACCCCATCTCTCTTTTCGCATATAGTTGTATATCCATGGGGCTTTGTTCTTTGTGCTATGAACCTAGAAAAAAATCATCTTCATTTATCCTTCAAATTTAAATCCAAACCCAAAACCCCTTTGTTGTCTTCTCCTCTCTTTCACTCATCGTTCATGCACATAAATAGTTATACATATATATATATATATATATATAGAGAGAGAGAGAGAGAGAGAGAGAGAGAGAGAGAGAGAGAGAGAGAGAGAAGGTGAGAGGCGAATTTGCAAAAGTATCATACAAATCCAAACGTGTTTGTAAATCTTCACCAAACCCAGAAATTCCAACAAACTCTACATCCTCACACTACTCCCTCCGCCGCTGCCATGAAAGAACCCAAAAGAGACTGAGGAAAGGAGCGCTCTGGTGGCGGAGAAGAAGCTACAAGTTTGTGGGCTTCGACAGCTCCGGTGTCGATTTGACGAAGCTGTTTGAAAGAGAGAGAGAGAGAGAGAGAGAGAGAGAGGGATTTGAGGCAGAGTCTGCGTTTGAGAGGAGGAAGAGAGGAGAGCGATTTCAGAGACATTGGGTCTGATGGAGAGAGATAGAGAGGAGAGACAAAGGGTTTATGCGCATGAGTCCAAAATGGAGTGAGAGGGTGCCAACACATTCGGGCGATTCGGGGGTTACAAATTCGAGCTACAAATCATTTTTGTTATTTTAATCATAGTAGCGATGGTTAAAAATGTGATTCTGAGACAGTGAGGAAGTGGCAACATTAGATGGTGTTGAATCCAACCTCTTCTCCCTAATCTGATAAGAGACCTTTATATGTAAGAGTTTATTACGTAGATGACTACTTAAGACAAATGAGAAGATTGTTTCAAAGTCCTTTCCGACTATAAGTCATTTTGAATAAATTTTTTCTGTTTGGTGAAGACAACAGAAAGTGATTCAGCCAAAAGTCATGCGAGCCAAAGCCCATTTCAAAGAAGCTACCTAGGTTAGCTTTTAGAATGCTTGCTGAAT
The DNA here is from genome assembly GCF_055761805.1 of Camellia sinensis. Classification (NCBI taxonomy): domain Eukaryota; kingdom Viridiplantae; phylum Streptophyta; class Magnoliopsida; order Ericales; family Theaceae; genus Camellia; species Camellia sinensis. The sequence goes on from NC_138974.1 coordinate 120,841,471, forward strand.
TGGCTTCTCGCAAGGTCAGCCGCCAACTTAAATGAATTTCTTAAATTTCCCATATTATCCTTCTTGAAACAAGTTGTCTATAATATCCTGTTATTGTGAAACCCCGTATTTTTATATAATAAAAATAATATGTATATTTTTAATTTTCTTAAATAATTATTCACAATATTTTGAATTTAATAGTCAGTATATTTTTATACTGAAAATTTATTCAAAATAAAATAAAATAAAATATTTTTGACTTTATATTATTACTCAATATTAATTTTTGAATCGTATGATATTTTTATTATATTTTTTTCTATATTTTTTTGTAATCAAATTACACTGAAATCTAATATTCTCTGTACTAAAACCCAATCAAAAATCATGGGTTTGCTCCCTAGGTTTTCTCGCATTCCACCTTCAACGTGTAATCATCTTATGTATCAAAAGACAACGTGGTGAACATGCTGACCAGGTGTTCAATTTCTTCTTTTTTTTTTTTTTTTTTATTTCTTTTCATTTTCTTTTATCTTCTTTTACTCTTCCTCTTTTTGCTTCTCTTCCAATTGCATAGCTCTCTCTCTCTATCTGTTTCATCTCTCTCTCTCTCCCTCCATCTCTCATTCTCAAAACTCTTTTTCTCCTTCTTTATCTATGTTTTTCCTCCTTCCCCGACCTCCATAGCCACGGCCTTAACCCACACTATCACCAACCCGCGACCTTCTCCACCACCGGTACACCGTCGAACAGCCACCACCACCATCACCTATTTCCATTATCATCTAGAACCACCATTTACAAAGTGTTGTAGGTGAAGAAAGAGAAGAAGAAGGAAGATGGAGGAGAAAGAAACAAAGTTAGAGAAGTTTATTTTGAATTTCAAAAGTTGGTTTTCGGCTTACTTTCGGCATGCCAAAACCATTCATTCCGGAAACAAGTGAGAAAAATAGGTTATGTAAGATGAAGTACGAAGTAAGTTGAAGAGATTGGCGAAAGAATGAAGTAAAACCGTTAACAATTAAGAAAGTTATGGAGTCCGAAAGATGGTTCGAAAAAAATGTCCAAGACGGTAGGAAAATAATCTTATTTTTTGTCAAATTTTGGAGATCCGATGGCATGCAAAAAGAGACGGAACAAGGTGTGTGAGTAATGAACCAAAAACTAGGCCGTGAGCTGAATCTAATGACAGAAAAATAAGATAAAACGGAGTTACGATGAAGAAGATACAAGTATTTGAACTGGTGACATTGAAACAAAATTTTTGGGTCTTTCTGTCGTGCATGCTTGCGGCTGTTGGAGAAGATGAACTAAATTTTATCCAGCGTTTCTCGGCTCATGGTGCTACGGTGCATCCTAGTACATTTAGGTTAATCGAGTGGTCTTATGACTTTGGGGATGACCACCCTTAGGTTTTTCGACGTGTGGAATCCATTTTTGGGGTTAGATCTTGCAAATTCTGAGTCTAAGATGATAATCAACAACTAAAAGTTCTAAGAGAATCCAATGGCAGATCAACGATGAGATCGCGCCCGATTGATGTGAAATTTCAGCAAGACGATCATGGAGCCAGGACGATCATATCTTACGATCAGAATCATAAATCGAATTCGGACGATAAATCGTTAGCAACCTAACATAGTAAGAAAACTCTCATAACCCTCTCATTCTTTTTAATTGTTAAATATTTAGATTTGTGTTCATATGTTAAAATAGCTAAAAATTTAGATAAAATTTTGTTTATAGTTGTATGTAAATTTGTGATTTGTATGTTAAATATTTGAAAGTTATTTTTTTTTATTAGTAGCCTTAAAATCATGATATAATCTTGGAATTAGACTTGCATGTGTAGTTTGTGCCATTAAAGAGATGATTAAAGATTTTATTTGGTTTGATTATATAACTCTTCAATCTGCCAAAAACTTGTATGAATTTTTAGACAATTTTATACTCAAAATTTTGAGATGATTTCCTCTATAAAGTTGTTGAGAATGATACCTAGTTCATCCAGGAATTTTTGCAATAATTATTGAGCTTTGTACGAATTTATACAAATTTTTAATTAAATTTGAAACTGTAAGACAGATTTTACTATATGTTTGAAAATTTATTAAAAATTCTATGTTAAGCCAAATCTGGTAATTTCTAACTAAAATATGAAATTTGAGTAGTCTAGTTTCATAATAAATTTTTAGATTATGGAATTTATTTATGAATTTAAGTATGGAATTAATTTAAGAAAATGTGATAAATCTGTGTCATAAAATTTTTGAGAATTTTACAGAATTATTTATAACTTATTTTTGGAAAATTCTTTCTGAAAAATGACCCAAACATATTTATTGAATATTCTGTACATTTTCACGAATTTTAGAACTGTATAAATAATTTATTCATAATTTTTATTACCTAAGGTATAACCCGACAATTTATGGACAGGTTTAAGATTATCACTTCAATTAATTATTTGGATAAAAATTAGTTATTGTGTTGGTCTAATTCATCAAATATTGTAAATTACTAATCCATGTATGGGTGTATTGTGGTTTATTTAATTTATATTGCGGTAGTCTAATCTTGTAAATTAAAAATCCATGCATGTGTGTGACTATAGTTTATTTTTTTTGTATCTATATTATTATTTCATACCATGGTTTAAATAAATTGTTTATTTAAATTCTGTACATTTATTTATTATTGTGTGACATGTGTAATATTTTATGTTGGAAACTTTAATGAGTAGGTATAACATTATTTGTGATTAAAAATTGGAATTATTTGTGATTAATATCAAAATTAACTGAAATGATTAACGGCATACACAAAGTTAACAATTGACTGTTAATACCAGTTGCTCACGGTGAGTCTTAGTTTTAAAGAGTATTCGAAATTAAGGGTTGACGGTCAATACCGGTTGTTCAGGGTGAGCCCTAGTTTTGAGAATTTTCACGTAATTTGTGTTGCGAAACTCTAAGATGGCACGAGACTTATTTGAATCTTTTTCGGTATTCGGTTTTGGAATAAGGGTGGATGTATCGGTGGCACACAGGGAGGTTACGTACTCCTGGCAGATTGTTTCGTTGGGGCAGACCACGGATGCCACTACTTGGGTATGTAACTCCGGGCGTGGGCATCCCTGGTAGTTACGGTTGGTAACACTTAAATATTTGACCAAGGGAGGGTTTCAAATTAACCGTTGCCATGCTTAGTAGTTGGTAAGTTCAATCTCTTTGGTGAGATTTCGAGTGTCACCTAATTTATTAAAATTATTGAAATTATTTTAATGGTTGTAATTTATGTTTACAATTATATTGTTATCTCATACTTATAATTTCATTATTTTTCTCTTAAAAAGAATGGTAGGTTGGTTATGTTTTCTTACTGTGTTGCAAAACTCATGGCATATATTTTTGTTGCCCTGACGTTTTATGCCAGGTTTTGGCGGGGAAATAATTGAAGCTGAAATGGAGTTGACGCTAACGTAGAGCCTTGGCTGACTTGAAATGATGACTAAAGTCGAATAACTTTATTATCTTATATATTAGCTATTAAGGATCTTATAATTTCATTTGATGTTGTATTTGGATAATTTTAAGTTTTTATTTAATATTATTTGAACCTTTGGTTATGTACGAGAGTTGGAATGCCCTATTAAGATGTCAACTTTTTAATTTATTAAGTTATTTTGTTTATTTAATTTCCCTTGATGTTTCAAAAAATTTGGGGCGTCACAGTTATATCATAACATTTACAAATCATACCCTATAAAACGCATAAGGTGCAAAACTCTTAGAGGTGGATCTTCTGCAACACAGCGCATATCTATGCTTATATGTATCTGCAACTTGGTGAGTAGTTTTTCTTTGTTCTATGTTTTTATCCCATCTTGTTTCAAACAATATGAAAAGTGATGTTTCACATTAACAACAGGATAAAACTAAATCATTGAGAAAAAAAAAAAAAAAAAAAAAAAAAATTCCTATATCATTGAGACCAACGTTATAGCATAAAAGATTAGCAGCATCTAAACAGAAACATCAGAAAGGATACCTCACCATGTTTGTACTTCTTTATTTACACGTTTGCAATTACAAATGCAATCTATTGACTCATTTCAATCATTTCAGATGAGTGCTGTATGTCTGTGTTTTATTAAATTAAAAACAGTTGAGTCTTACTTGGATATAAAGACTCAAATGATTGCTTGGATATCCTTGTGTTGATTATTTGTTCTATATTGCTGTTTATATATATCATTATGGATGGAGTTGTGTTTTCTCTTTGCTGTAATTTGGTGGGCTTCATAATATGCTTGGTAATGGACTATTATTTTTGGGATTAAGGCATGTTGTGTCGAACTGAATTGTTAAGTATATCCAAGCATCTGCATGCATGCATGTTTGTGTTTTTTTCATGCCAAGACTAAAATTTTCTCTAATTGTAGAGTCATGTTGCTATAAAAAAAAAAAAATTTTAAATAACTCAAATTTGTAGATAATTCGAGCCTAACTTGATTGGACATAGAAGTGTGGGTTGAAAGTTGGGCTTATATGAATTTGGGCTATTCTTGCCCAAGTCGGGTTGAATCTAGGCAATTACTCCTCAACTCACCCGAAATTTTACATTTTAAAACTTTCTACGAAATTTATACTTTTGAAGCTAGTCAAACTAAATTTATAATGACCATCTAAAAATAAATAAATAAATATATATACTAGGAATGGGTGCATGTATTTTACTATTATTTTCTTTATTAAAATATGCATATATATATATATATATATTATATTTTCTGTTATGTTATAGATAATTGAATATAAGATTTTATTCCACCAAATCACTTATGATTTATCTTATAATTTATTATATTATATATATATAAAACAATACATTTTATTTTCAAATAGAACCCTTCAACCCTAAAGAGAGAGAGAGAGAGAGGGGGGGGGGGAAGGAGAGAGAGTCCAGAGACTGTGGAGTCGTCTCAAGTGCAAATAGTTTACCACATTTTTGTAAGTCGTGAAAATATATATTTTTTATGACATACTTTTGAATGTCATAAATATATAAATTAGCGACTTACATGTTATGTATGTCGTTATTGAAAAAACATTAACGGCTTGCAAAAAAAAAATGTTGTAGAATGTACTAACTACGACGTGCATTTGATGTATGCCGTAAACATGAAGCCGTAAATGGTTAGTTTTGTTCTGTTAATACACTTTCATCTTCTTGTATCTTTAATTTCATGGTTTTAATAGAATTTTCATTGCTGATCAGGAAAAAAAAAAAGCAATTAAAAAACAGATTTTCATGCATGAAAAACAAAAGCAAAAGTTTGATGAAACTAAATACATAGTTCACAGAAGAGAAGAAAAACTTAATAGTCAATCAACTGCAAAACTCTCTCAATTCCGTTTACAGAAGAGAAGAAAAACTTCAAAGCTAATCAACTACTAAACTCTCTAAATTCCAAACTACTTGCTTAACACAGAACGGGATATAGAAAATATATGATGTAGATGATTTTTCAAAAAAAAAACAAAATTTGAAAAATCTTATTTACGCATGCATATATTTTTTATGTCTGGTTTTGTGTTTTGCAGCACTAAAAGATAGAAGCACCATAGTTCACATTGACTTTGGCAATGAAGGACTACCTGGGGCATTGTTGAGTTGAAGATTGTCCACACTTGGATAAGGATCCACATAGTTGGAAAAGGCAAAATCATTCAAACCAACATGTTTGTGCAATTTTCCAAAGCTCCATGCATCATCCTCTTGGGGCTTTCTTGTCCTAGAATCCCAACCATTCTCTTCTTTTTCCCTGTACCTTGGCATGAAAGGTATGGTTGAGGCATTTGTCCTAGACCCATAATTGAAACTTGTTGTTGGCTGCTGAGGAGGCATGGAGAAATTTGGGAGACTAGCGTAATCGGTAAACTGAGGTGGGGTTTGGAGGAATTCATTTTGGAAAGGTGATTGAGTGTGACTACTTGTTGGATAGGGATCAGTAAAATGATGCATCCCTAGTTCATCTAGGGAAGCTGATCCAAAGAAGTCATTGCATGAGTTAATAATTAATTGATTCGACTCTCCAATGCTATTGTTATAGTCCCAATTCATTTCCGTGACATTGTTGTCATTATTAACACACGGAGCATTCTCGTCTGACAATGCCACTGCTGGAACAGAATAATTATTCAGATCATCAGGATGATCTTGTTTGGCTTTGTTCGATTTCCTATGTTTCTTATAAACCCTGCATAGAACCCAATCATCCAGCTGCAGGAATAGAATAAAGAATAAAGGATAACTTTATTAGTAAAATAAACAATACTAGTTATGAAAGTTTAGTAGTAGAGATGGAAAAGACTTTTATTTATACCCTCATGTCATTCGCATTCTTTCGCCTTCTCGGAGGGGCATTCAGTCTAAACTCATGCATAATCCAATCAGTCTTGTCACCCTTTGGTGGTTTGCCGAGATAGAAAACCAACGACTTCTTGTATCCGATGGTGTTACCGTTTAACTTGATTGGCTTATCTGCTCCTGTGGCCTTCCAATAACCATAACCGGCTTTTCTGCTTGGCCGACTTCCCTTCAGATACTTTCGATCCCTTGGTGTGAAGAAGTACCACTCCCTCTCTCCTAATGGTCCGTGCCTTTCTGTTAATTAATTTAATGATTAATATTAAAGTTAAGTTGAGAGAAGACATCTCATACAAAGACATGTAAAAATTTACTGTAAAGATAAAATCAAGAGATATAACACATCACTAAAAATAAAAAATGTCAATTTTGAATGTTTAAAATTTCTTTATATTTTTATTATGCTACAGAAGCCATGCACCATCCTATTACGTCAATTGTTTTCCATGCAAGTCAGTATGTATAGGGTTTAGATTCAATTGATTGAACCAAAAACAATAACAAAATCAAAGAAAGAAAATAAAAGCAACAACCACTTAAAATTTCTTTGCCATGTATCTTTATCAAAAGCCTCTTGGAAACGCTGGAACATAAGAACTAAGACTATCACATGTATATGAAGTAACTGAAAATATATAGAAACAGAAGCAAGAAAACAAATCCAACTACCATTTGAAATTTCCATAGAACACCACGTTATTTCAAAACCCTAAACAAAAAAAACAAAAAAGCAAAGTCTCATCTTTTTAAGAGGCCTTTAGGAAACCTTACAACATAAGAACTAAAACCAGCACGTATGAACTAAATGTATCAATACCAAAAATCATTTAAAATTGGTAGAACATAATGTTTCTCAAAACCCTAAAACACAAAATATCAAAGTTCCAACCAACATCTTTTTTAAAGCCCTTTAGGAAATCTTAAAACATAAAAACTAAAACCAACTCCATGGATCAAAACCAACAACCATTAAAAAAATCCTAGATCATAGATCATGATGCTTTTCAAAACCCTAAAACAAAATATCATCTTTTTCATAAGCTTTTGAAGTAAAAACCTAAAACCATTGACCTAAACTAAAACTACCATATAAAAACTAAAGTAAAAACAAGCCAAAAACAAAGAGAGAGAGAGAGAGAGAATAAAACCTGTAAAATAATCAGGATTATGACTATAAAGATTGACATCCTTGAACATATCATCTGGTAATGGCTGATCCGCGACCTTCAACTTCAAGTAATGGATGAGCTCGTGGTCAAAGGGACAGAACCTATACCCTGGTGGGTATTTTTGGGCAATGTGATGAGTTTGAGGCTCATTCAAAGCCACAATTGTACCTATTGAAGAAGAGTAATAACTGTAATTTTGCTCTTCTTCTTCATCTTGAGCTTGATGTGTAGGACTATTATCAACATTCTGGGTTCTAACCGTGGCCTCCACTTTAGGCTGGTTTTGCGTTGGAAAAGCCATTATTGGAGAAGACTCTTCTTCACTCTTCAGAAGAAGAAAACACATTGACTCCACATAGTCTCCGGACTCTCTCTCTTTCCCTCTTTTTAGGATTGAAGAGTTCTATTTGAAAACAAAATGTATTGTTATATATATATAATATAATAAATGATTAGATAAATCACAAGTGATTTGATAGAATAAAATCTTCTATTCAATTATCTATAACATAACCGAAAACATAATATATGATTAGATAAATCATGAGTGATTTGATAGAATAAAATCTTCTATTCAATTATCTATAACATAACCGAAAATATAATATATATATATATATATATGCATATTTTAATAAAATAAATAAAAAAATAATAGTAAAATATATGCATCCATTCCTAGTATCTTAGGGCGCTTCTCCCAAAATAGTGGGTGATATAGAACAAAAATAAATTATAAATTTATTTATTTAATTTTAGATTGTCATTATAAATTTAATTTGACTAGGCTTCAAAAGTATAATTTTGTAGAAAGTTTTAAAATGTAGAATTTCGGGGGAGTTGAGGAGTAGTTGCTTAGATTCAACTGACTTGTGCTGAGAATAGCCCAAATTCATATAAGCCCGACTTTTAACCCACACCTGTATGTCCAATAAATTGAACTCAAGTTAGGCTAGAATTATCTACAAATTTGAGTTATTTAATTTTTTTTTTTATTTTATTTTTTTAAAGTTTGGATAATCAATTTGTTAGGTTTTTAACATTTTTTTTTGTGATAAAATCATTAAATAATACACCGCTATGTTCTTTGTCATTTTTGAGTGAAAATGCCACGTTTTATATTTTATTAATTATACATCTATAGTATTTATTAAGTGAAGCCACAATTTAATCTCTTCAAGCTTTTGACGCCTGTAAATTATATGATAATAAAAAAAACTCCTACACCTGCATGGTTTAACTACCCTACACATTTTGTTCCCTCACTTTTTATTGTTCCACACCTACATCTTCTCTCACTTAACTGCCCAATTAGATTTTTTTACTTCATCTAAAAAAAAAATTAGAACATTTTAATTTTATGAGAACATAAACATAGCATTATATTAGTTTCACAATAGTAACATATCTTTCCATAATAATGACATACTGTTCTAGAATTTAAATAACCATAAGAAAATTAGTTCCACCATAAATATTTAGACCATTACAAATTAAAATTAAAAGCTAACAATCAAAAGCAATAAAAGAAGATATTATGCGAGTTTAAGTTTGGGTTTAGGTTTTATATGGAATAGGAGAAGATACTATCTGAGAGGATGTATAATATAAATATAGGCTATTTGTATACGGTTTGGATTGGTTCCAATCTGGAACAATAGGGTTCAATCCGGAACCGATTCGTGAATTATGGATTTTTAATTTTTCAATCAGAAACCAAATCATGGATTAAAAAAATCAATCCAAACTTACCGGATTGGACTGGACTGGATCTGATTATGGATTTCACAAATTGCTTGCTCAACCCTAATTGGTGGTGGGTTTGATTTTAATGGGTTAGGTTCTATTGTTGTTCTTATTTTAATCTTGACCATTTTGTTAATTTTGGAAGTGACTATTCCTCAAGTAAAAATATATAAATAAGCATGGTTAGGTATGTTTTATTAATACAATTAATTTTTATGCTATCCGTATGTAAAATACAGATTGAGTACTGTAAAGTTTTTTTTTTGCTTTTTTTTTCCCCTTCTAGTTCTCTCCAAATTTCTTTTTAACTGGTGGCTCTGATTTTATTGGGTTAGGCTCTATTGTTGTTTTTATTTTTAACCTCAACCATTTTGTTAGTTTTGGAAGCTAGTGTTCCTGAGTAAAAATATAAGAATAGGCATTGCCAAGTATGTTTTCTTTATACAATTTATTTTTATGTTATTAGTATGTAAAATACGGATTGAATGCTGTAAAGTTTTTTTTCTTCTTCTAGTTCTCCCTAAATTTCTTTTTAACTGTAACTCTTTTCTTCAATTTTTCTCTATTTTTAAAAATTTTATTACTTTATTATGATATATCATAAAATTTCTAATGAACCAATTCAGATGGTTCTATTATTCATCAATAATACTAGCCTACGTGATAACTTTTCACCACTTATTTTTAATTTAGAAATTAGAAATGCAGTTGGCTTTTTCCTGTTTTGGTGCAGGCAATGCATCATCTTTTATGGATTATTTTTTGGTTGTGATTAGAGCTAAAGATTATCGGATAGTCTGTTGCTTCCTTAATTTTTAGGCAATAGATAAGAACTTGAGAAAATATGAATAGAATTGTTCCTCGTGGGCCATCCAAACCTCCAAATTTTGGCCCAAAAAGAAAATATGAATAGAAATATAAGAACTTCAAAAATTATGAATAGAACATATGAAATATATAATAGCAGTTTAGAACTAAGGGATTGTCTAACAACACCACTGTTCTTTTACTGTAAGTATTGTGTTTTTTTTTTTTTATAGTATAAATTCTGTAATTGTTTAGTCAAAAAAAATGATATTTGTGGGGATGTATTTTCTGAATACCAACACGTGGCATGCTGACGCCGACATGTCAACCGAGGTGCCACGTGTCCTGGTAGTTATGCCGAGGTTACCTAGGCAAGGCCGAGGTGATCTCCGAAAATATCGGAATCCAAGATAAGCGGATAAGGGAGAAGAGTCCTAGAGTAAAGAGAAGACTTTGCTAAGATAAGGATAAAGCTCTTAGAGAGTTTATTTTTATCTCTTGAGAAATCCAAAGTAAGCACTGAATTGGAGTCCATAGAAGTTAGGCTTCTAATAGGACTTGGATTGAGTAAACTATATAAGAGAGGCACCCCCGTGGGTCTAAGGTACGCAGTTTTATACTCAAGCTTGTGAGTTTAGCACTTGATTACCTTTGAGAGATATACTGACTTGATCGTCGGAGTGCCCCCGGGTAGAAGAGCCACCGCCGGAGCCCTTTTCTTTCTGTTACAGGTTTACTAAAGCCATCTATTCTGCCGGTGCTCTCCAGCTGATTACTAGGCGGGCAGTGTGGTAAGAAAATTATTCACACAATTTGGCGCCGTCTGTGGGAAGCTTAGAAGAATAGATGACCAGTGACGGACAGAGGGAAAACATTGGGGGCGACACCCCTGCTGGGAGTGGTAGACCAATTGACCTTGACGTTGAAGGGGACAACCACAGTACAAAAAATCATGACCAGGGCCACGGAGAAAAAGACGTCGGCCAGGAGGGCGACGCTTCAAAAAGGACAAACCAAAGCAAGTACTATAACGAAGATAACCTTCAGGTTTGGAGGGATAGGTGCCTACGAAGGGATGAGGAAGTAAAAGACTTGGCAAACAAGCTGGCAGACCTACAGTCAGTGGTCAACTTCATGATGCAAAACAATGTTATGCAGCCACCATACCCGCTACAAGATACGCCGATGCCAGCAATTAATACCCAGAAGGGAGGAAGAAAAGCAATCCCCGAAGCCCCTCAGCACACCAGGAATGGAAGCCACTCTCATCGACCTTCCAGGGAAGTCAGACGAGAGGAACCAAGGCAAGAAGAGTCCCGAAGGACACATCGCATGAAGGATCCAGGGCCCAAAGAACATCGGCATATTCAAGGGCAAGCACTCTGCTTTGACACAACCCATGGAGAAAGATCGAAACGGGCCCACCACGAGGCCGAAAGTAATGTGCCAAAAAGATTGAAGTCCAGAGATAGCCGAGCTCCAGGTAGAAGTAAGGAAGACTTGAGGGACTACTTCAAAAGGAGGCAGCAGAATGTTGAAGCCGAGGCGACTTCCAAAGTTAAGCCGAGAACACCATTCTCGGTGGAACTGGACAAATTTGAAGTACCAAAAAGATTCAGTATGCCGAGGTTCCAAATTTATGATGGTAAGTCAGACCCTAACTTTCATGTTGGACTATACCTGAACTCAATGGCATTATACAGTGGGAACAAGCCATTGCTCTGCAAAGTATTTCCCTCATCCTTTGGGGAAATTGCATCCGATTGGTTCTATAAGCTACCAAAGGGAAGCGTGAAGACATGGGAAGGCCTGACCGAGATGTTTGTGGCCAGGTTTGTAACAAACAAACTACAGCCCTTGAGGGTCGATGCCCTGATGGCTTTAAGAATCACCAAGGAAGAAGGCCTTAGGGCCTACGCAAAAAGATACTACGAGGTGTTCAATCGAATACCCGAATGCAACCAAGAAGTGGCGGTCGTATCTTTCAAGAACGGCCTGAAAGATGACTGCCCACTACGGAAATCTTTGGCAAAAACACTACCAAAAAGCATGGAAGAACTCATGGCAAGAATTGAGAAGTACGCCAGAGCCGAGGAAGATACATCGGGAAACAAAGAGATAAAGCAGGAGAAAGGAAACGGCTCGCCGAAGCGAGGCCGAGGTAACAACGAACCGACCAAACAAGAAACAAAATTAAAGGGTAAACAAGCAGTGACAACGGTGTTCCGAATTCCTATCCATAAAGTCTTGGATCAAATACGAAACCAACCCTATTTCAGAACTCCAGTAAGGACACCAGGGGAATTCATGGGAAGAAACGTTGGTAGGCGTTGTGCCTACCACAATGAAGAAGGGCACCCAACTCAGGGTTGCAGAGCCCTAAAAGCACACTTAGAAGACTTGGTAAGACAAGGCCATCTGAGGGACCTTATTGATGAGGCCAGGACAAGAGAAGAACAGGCAAGATTGCCTCAAGCACCAGCAGCTCCACCACCTCCAGCACAGCAACCACAGGCAGGAGGGCCAAGGGTGGTTAATGTGATCCACTCAAGGGTCAACGAGAACAAAGTCAGAGGAGAGACCCAGAGGGTAAGGCATTTACAACATGTCTACCAAATCGGGGAAAAAAGACCTCGGCCTGAAGAAAGCCAAGGACCAATGATAACCTTCACTGAAGCCGACCTAGAGATAGTCCAGCATCCGCATAATGATGCCTTGGTAGTATCCCTCCAGGTTGGGGAATGCCAAGTAAAACGCATCCTAATAGATCAAGGCAGCTCTTGTGACATCATGTACGTTAGATGTTACAAGGAGCTGGGCCTTCATCCTGACGACCTGGAACAATCCAGCAACCCTATGGTCGGCTTCAATGGAACGCCGACATGGCCACTGGGCGCAGCAAGCGTGGAAGTACAAGCTGGTACTAAGAAGATCAAAACAGAATTTATGGTAATTGACACACCCTCACCATATAACATCATCTTGGGAAGACCATGGTTGCATGCAATGGGGGCAGTTCCCTCAACATTGCATCAACTACTACGGTTCCCCACAGAGCATGGAATTGAAGAAGTCAGAAGAGATCAACTACAGGCAAAAAGTTGCTCCATGGCAGCAACGAAGTCCACTTGTAACATTCGAGAGCCAAAAGAGGCAGAAATTGAAGACGAGGACATGGAGGTACTAGATGATGTCGGCAAGGAGCCAACCGAAAGGAGTGAAGAGACACTAAAGAAAATCCTAGTCCAGGAGGGCGACGAAGAACGTTTCTTTCTTCTCGGTTCAGGCTTAGCCGAAGAAGAGGAAAGAGAACTGGAAGATTTTTTGAGAACCAACATTGAGGTGTTCGCCTGGACACCTTATGAAATGCCTGGCATTGACCCCGAGGTCACTTGCCACAGACTGAATGTCGACAGGTCGGCAAAACCTGTGATTCAACGAGCCAGAAGACCGACGTTGATGCACGTCGAAGCAGTAGAAGAAGAAGTAGACAAACTTCTGGAAGCCAGGGCCATCCGAGAAGTTCACTACCCGACATGGCTGTCCAACACAGTAGTAGTGAAAAAGAAGAACGGTAAATTGAGGGTCTGTGTAGACTTTACCAGCCTCAACAAAGCCTGCCCCAAAGACAGCTTTCCTCTGCCTAAGATTGACCAGCTAGTAGATGCAACTTCAGGGCACGAAAGGATGAGTTTTTTGGACGCATACAGGGGGTACCACCAGATTGCCATGTACCCACCAAACGAGGAGAAGACTGCGTTCATCACCCCTAAAGGCTTGCACTGTTACAAGGTAATGCCTTTTGGGTTGAAAAACGCAGGAGCAACTTACCAAAGGTTAGTAACAAAGATGTTCAAGCACCTGATTGGCAAAACGGTAGAAGTCTACATCGATGACATGGTCGTGAAGACCAAGGAATCTAAGGGTTATCTTGCCAACCTAAAAGAAGTCTTTGATATACTTAAAACATACCGGCTCCGACTGAACGCATCAAAATGCGCATTTGGAGTTGGATCAGGTAAGTTTTTAGGGTATCTGGTAACAAGAAAGGGCATTGAGGCCAGCCCAGACCAAATCAAGGCCATCCTAGAGCTGAAGAGCCCAACGTCGGCAAAACAGGTTCAGATGCTTACTGGAAGGGCCGCAGCCCTAAACAGATTTATCAGCAGAAGCTCAGATAAATGCAGACCCTTCTTCAACTTGGTGAAAAAAGCCGCAGACTTTCTGTGGACAGAAGAATGCGAAGCCGCTTTAACCGACCTAAAAAAGTACTTGACCACAACTCCGGTTCTTTCTAATCCAGAACCAGGGGAAGAACTGTTTTTGTATTTGGCAGTTTCAGAACACGCAGTCAGTGCAGTACTAATTCGAGAAGAAAAAGGGAAGCAAAAGGCCATTTATTATGTAAGTAAAACCATGGCCGATACAGAAACAAGGTATCTACCACTGGAGAAATTAATGCTAGCCTTAGTAATGGCTTCAAAGAAGTTGAACCATTATTTTCAGGCACACAAGATTGTGGTCTTAACAGAGCATTCACTGAAGTCCTTGTTGCAACAAGGAGACTTAACAGGAAAGATAGCAAGATGGACCGTAGCCCTAGGTCAGTATGACCTGGAGTTCAGGCCGAGAACAGCAGTTAAAGGCCAAGTTTTGGCCGACTTCGTGGCAGAATTCACCCCCGAAACCATCGAACATTGGACTCCGTTGAGCCAGGATGAGCATTGTCCCAGCAAGCAAGAAGAATCCCAGCCAAAGGCAAAAGAGCAAAGAAAGGAAAAGCTCAGACCCTGCAGCATCTACATCGGCGACTCATTCAGACTATTCGTCGATGGAAGTTCGAACCGACAAGGAGCGGGGGCAGGAGTACTGCTGATATCTCCAGATGGAGAAATAATAGAACAGTCCATCCGTCTGGGGTTCAAGGCCTCAAACAATGAAGCAGAATATGATGCATTAATTGCAGGGCTAAAACTGGCAGCAGCAGCAGAAGCAGATGAGGTAATAGTTTTTTGTGATTCCCAACTTATTGTTAACCGGTCAACAGGTGAATTTGCAGCCAGGAACGAAAGGATGTCGGCATATGCAAAAGAGGTCATCAGATTGGCAACCCTATTTCAGAACTGCCGACTACTGCAAGTCAGCCAAGATGACAACACCCACGCCGACGCGTTGGCTTCCCTGGCAAGTTCAATACAGACTGGAAAAACAAGAACAATTATGATCGACTATATGTCGGGCCCGAGCATAGAACCAGAGAGCACAAAGCAGCAAGCAATGTGTGTGGACATGGGGCCAAGCTGGATGGATGCAATTATTGCATTCCTGAAAGAAGGAAAGTTGCCAGAAGATCGTAAGGAGGCACACAAAGTCAGATTGAAATCTACAAGATTCTGTCTGACAGAAGATGTACATCTTTACAGAAGATCCTTCACTGGACCCCTTTTAAGGTGCGTACACCCTTTGCAGGTTGAAGATTTCTTATATGAAATTCATGAAGGAATTTGTGGAAGCCACGCTGGGGGTAGATCATTAGCCCACAGGGCCATTACCCAGGGGTATTGGTGGCCCTATATGCAAAAGGATGCTGAAGCCTACGTGAAGAAGTGTGAACAATGCCAAAGGTTTGCACCTTTAATACATCAGCCAGCTGCTGACCTGAACCCAGTATCCAGCCCTTGGCCGTTTGCCCAATGGGGCATAGATCTTGTCGGGCAACTTCCCCAGACAACTGGGCAGTGAAAATACCTGCTGGTGGCAACAGATTACTTTACCAAGTGGATAGAGGCAGAACCTCTTGCCAAAATCCGAGATGTGGACGTCAAGAACTTTATATGGAGAAACATCATCATCAGATTTGGCATTCCAAGAGCAATAGTTGCCGACAACGGAACACAGTTTGACAGCAAACTCATCAAGAACTTTTGTGCCAAATTCAAGATCAAGAACTATTTTTCAACACCAAGTTTTCCCCAAAGTAATGGTCAAGCAGAAGCATCCAACAAAGTAATTTTGGATGGAATAAAGAAGTGGCTGCAGGCAGCAAAAGGAAAGTGGGTAGACGAATTGCCCAACGTGCTTTGGGCATATCGGACTACGCCGAGAAGATCAACAGGGGAATCCCCCTTTGCCATGGCTTATGGCACAGAAGCAGTCATCCCATTAGAGATCGGCATCCCAGGGATCAGGACCCAGGGAGTAGAAAATGGCACCAATGACATACTCTTAGCCCGAGATCTGGATCTTCTAGAAGAACGAAGAGAAAAAGCTGCAATTCAGCTAGCAGTATACCAGCAACAGCTTGCTAGAGCTTACAACAAAAAAGTCAATCCAAGAGATTTTCAAGTCGGCGACCTAGTCCTGAGAAAAGTCGTCGGCAACAAGAAGGATCCCAGAGAGGGCAAGCTTGGCCCAAACTGGGAAGGACCCTACAGAATTACTTCAGTATTAGGCAATGGAGCTTATCGGCTTGAAGATAACGAGGGCAAAGCACTACCAAGACCTTAGAACACTTGTAATTTGAAATTCTTCTATCATTAGATGTGCAGTATTTTTGGCCGATGTCATCAATAAAATCTTTCCCCTTTTCTTAAAACACATATATTTGATAAAGTTACATATTGGTGTTTTTTAAGACATGAATAATGAGAACCCAAGTAGAACTCAGGTTCACATTGGGGGCAGAGAGAAGACAGAGACACTTAATTCACTTGTTGAAATTTGTAGCAATTTACAAGTCGAAGTTAAGCCGAGATTATTTCTTAATTCACTTATTGAAATTTGTAGCAATTTACAAGTTGGAATTAAGCTGATTCCTTATCTTCACTTGTTGAAATTTGTAGCAATTTACAAGTCGAAGTTAAGCCGAGATTATTCCTTAATTCACTTGTTGAAATTTGTAGCAATTTACAAGTTGGAATTAAGCTGATTCCTTACCTTCACTTGTTGAAATTTGTAGCAATTTACAAGTCGAAGTTAAGCCGAGATTATTCCTTAATTCACTTGTTGAAATTTGTAGCAATTTACAAGTTGGAATTAAGCTGATTCCTTAATTCACTTGTTGAAATTTGTAGCAATTTACAAGTTGGAATTAAGCTGATTCCTTAATCCACTTGTTGAAATTTGTAGCAATTTACAAGTTGGAGTTAAGCTGATTCCTTATCTTCACTTGTTGAAAGTTGTAGCAATTTACAAGTTGAAGTTAAGCCGAGATTACTGTTTCTCTTCACTTGTTGAAATTTGTAACAATTTATAAGTCGAAGTGAAGCCGAGGTTGTAGTTTGCACACTTATAGCAATCAGGTTGATCCAACCAAAGAAGATGCTTAACACTTGTTGAAATTTGTAGCAATTTACAAGATAATGTTAAGCCGACATGTGATCATCTGTTGAAATTTACAGCAATTTACAGGTTGAGGTAAAAGCTAAGTGTATTGATTAAACACTTGTCGAAATTTGTAGCAATTTATAAGTTAATCATTGTTATTACTTGAGAAAAAATTTACAGTATATGGTAACACTTGTTGAAATTTGTAGCAATTTACAAGTAGGTTAGACCGAGATCACTATTTAAATACTTGTTGAAACTTGAGAAGAAGCTTGCAAAGTTAACATTGAATAGTATATGATAAACACTTGTTGGAATTTATGAAGAGTTTGTAGGTCTGTATCTTGCCGAAGTAAAACGTTATTGCACAAAGGAGGCAAAATGGAAAGGCATGCAAAATATCCCAAGTATAGAGTCATACAGACGCAATTGAGAGAAATTAAAGATTAAAGCGTTCAGACGAAAACAGTTGCAATTGTATATAAAGAAGGCACTACGGCCAACCAGAAATAAAGTTGTATTCAACAGAAGCAGAAGATACATCAGCTAACTAGAAGAGCTTACATTGCTTTAAAACCAGAAGTACAAAAAAGCTTATATTATCCAAAGAAACAAAAAAAAAAAAGTACGGAAGACATCCAAAGTTATGATTCTTCAGTTTCAGAAGCGATTTGAGCCTGGACCTCGGCAGATTCCTGGGGAACTACTTCGGCAGCCTTTTCTGCAGCCAGCTCGGCATCAATCTCTGTAAGCGTTTTGTTAAGACTTCTTTCAGCTAAGAGAAGGTCGGATGATAATTGCCCTGTAACTGCTTCCCTTGGCACCTCTCCAACCTCATCACCCTCTTCATCTAAGGTTAAGTCCATAACTTGCTCAGTTGGACGAGGGGACTTGGCCTCAGTAGCATCCTTGGATTTCCTCACCAAGGCCTCATCATCATTGTTATCCTCATCCTCGGCTTCAGACTCAGACTCAGATTCTTCTTCAGCTTGACTTGGAGGTGGAAGAGGAGGAAATGGGAGAGGAATAGCATCAGCATTGCGGAAAGGCGAATCAACGGGGAGATCAAGTTTTTTTATCAGGGACATCCAACCAAGGGAAAATCCCCTGTTGCATGCCTGCCTGACTTGAAGCTTGTAATCCTCAGTGACGTCGGCCACGCCCTGAGCATATGCCTTCTCATCAGCCTCTTTGATTTCGACTTCCTTTGTGGCCAAGGCTTCGTGAAGTTCCTTCTCGGCCTGGGCCGCTCTCCCCACGGTCTCTTTCTTTTGGGATTCAGCAACTGTCTTGATGGCCTCAACAGATTCGGCCTTTTCCTCGGCTAAGGTTTGGGCTTTGGTGGCAGCCTCAGCCTAGTCTTCCAGCTTTTTCATTTTTGAAAGGAGAGTTTTGTTCTCCTTTTTGAGGGCAGAAACCTCCCTCCTCAGGTCGACCAGCTTCTCTCGATTCTGGAAAGACTGTATTGAAAATGAGTGGGCATGCTGGATGGCCTGAAAGAAAACAGAAGTGTTAGAAAATATTTTTTAAGTACAAAACAGAATGGAAGAAAAAGTACCAAGCAGGAACACTTACTTGAACAGAGTGCTGAAGCATTAGGGCATAGTTCTCATATTCACTATACCCGGCATTCCGCTCCAAATCACCAGGAAGGAGCAGCGCCATAGTAAGGGCAACGCCGACATTTATGTCATCGGCGCTTTCATTGGTCATTATGGGCCTATCTTCCAGAGTAATCTGGGGAGCCCAAGGAACATCAGATTTTTTGGACCCCAAGGTCGTCGCAGACGATGACCTCGGCTTCTTGGGTTGAGTAGATTGTGATGGCTGGGATTCTACACGCCTCTTCCCAGCGGAAGGTTGAGATTTGCTGCTTTCAGCCAGCTTGGAGATGGGTAGAGCATCCTCAGCCTCAACCTCAGTAGCCTTGGCCTTAGGCTGGGCTTTCTTAGTTCTTTTTGGCTTCGGTGGGGGCAAAGGTTGGGTCAGAACAGCATCGACGTCGGTTGGAAGGTCAGCTAGGAGATCTTGGGCAACAAGCTTCGGGCGACCCATCTCAGCAGTTTTTACGAGTCTTCGCCGACGTTTTCTTTCTGGTATGGGGATTAGGTATGGACCCGAAGTTGATGGTTGGTTGGCTGGATCAGAGGTTGACCCTTGGTCAGCCCGAGATGTTGATGCTGTTTGTAGAGTGGTAGCAAAGGGAGGAGATAGGCTCTTCTTCTTTCTTTTTGGGACGTCGGGCAGTGTGGATTTGTATGTCGGAATAAAATTCAGTAACAGGGGAGCCTTGCGCTTGTGGATTGGAAGATCTAGAAGCTTTTTTAAATCTTTTCCAGGGAAGAAGGATTGGCGGAAGTTTTTTGGTGGCTGATGAAGATCTGCAGGACAAACAAACAGACATTAGAAACAGACAAAGTTTTGAAGACTTGGAAAAGAAATAACTAAGTATCGATACTGGGCTCTTACCCTTGCCCTTTTTAACTGTTCGAGGAAGAGGGTAGAGGTGAACATCTTCGTCTGGACCAAATTTCCAATTTCCCGAAGCAATGACAAAGTCATCCCCGGCTCCCTTATTGGAGTCCGGGAGATCGGCTACAATTTTGAATTCAGTAGACCTCGGCTTGAGGTAGTAGACGTAACCTTTTTCCTTCAGGTTAAGGGGGCACATGGTATAACAATATTGTACATCGCCAAGGGTGATCCTAACATTCTCTTGCCTAGCTAGGGCTATGATACCAAAAATCACTCGATAAGAGTTTATGGCAAGTTGCATAGGGTTCAGCTTATAATAATGCAAAATCTCGCGAAAAAGAATGTTAAGAGGAAGCCGAAGTCCACACTCAGTAAAGGCTACAATAGGGAGAGGCATGGTGTTTTTGGTAGGCATGATGGAGTCACCATCCCCAGCCAGTTTCAGATGAACATCGGCAGGGATGGAGAACTCCTGCCTAAAGTACTCAAGTTTGGTCGGGGTATCAACCTTATGTCTCCACATGCCCATAATGTCGGCCTAAAGTCAGAGGGCTAGATTTCAGGAAGAAGGTGCTCTTAAGGGGTTATCAGGACTTCGGCAAAACCCTAGAAGTATACTGGTAAGGGTTATTTCAGTTTTCCCTAAAAATTGAAGGTTCTATAGACAATACCCAAAACTAAATCTATGAAGGCAAAGATTGAAAGCAAAAATTAAAGACGAAAATCTGGAAAATAAGAAACAAAGAACGACGTTTCAGAATCAAAGAACAAAGGTATGGTTCTCGGAAGCGAAAGAAATACAGAAGTAAAAGGTCAAGAACAGTGGCAAGAAAAGTGTTGAAACAATGCAAGTGTTCAAAATATAAGTGAAATCATGGGATAGATGCATCCAGATGAATAGTTCAGCAAATCAAAGGTTTGAACAAAGCAATAATGGTAGTAAGTAAACGAAAGCACATAGAAGAATTTGGGAGTGAGAGGAACAGATGCTTACCAGAACAAATGAAGCCGGAATGAAAGTCGCCGAGATAAGGCAACGGTTACAGACACGATAGAATGGCAAAACCCTCGCTGAAATGGAAGAATGAAGACGGTTGCAGAGCTTGAAGCTAGGGCAATGGCGGATTTAGGGAAGGTTTAAGAGAGAGAGAAAACTAGAAAATCAAGCGCAAAAGTAAAGAAATGAATAAAAGAGTAAAGTTTTGTCAAAAACTTGAAACGGCGGCAAAACGCGGCATTTATTGCGCCTGGAGGAACGCGTGCGTCAGACGGCGCAGACGGATGAAAGACGGCTTATAAGCGCGTCACGAGCACGAACCAATAAGGTAAAGACGCGTAAGAGAAACGGTTGAGAAGTGATGCATGACAGCTCATACGCATGGAAAAGTTCATTCAAGTTCTTGAAAACAAGACATATCAGCTTGACAATCTCGGCCGAAGAGTTCTTACGCCGAGGTATTGGAGAAAATACAGATATAAGTTCCATCACCTCAGAATCCCGAGGTAATAGAACCTAGGGGGCAGTTGTGGGATGTATTTTCTGAATACCAACACGTGGCATGGTGACGCCGACGTGTCAGCCGAGGTGCCACGTGTCCTGGTTGTTATGCCGAGGTTACCTAGGCAAGGCCGAGGTGATCTCCGAAGATATCGGAATCCAAGATAAGCGGATAAGGGAGAAGAGTCCTAGAGTAAAGAGAAGACTTTGCTAAGATAAGGATAAAGCTCTTAGAGAGTTTATCTTTATCTCTTGAGAAATCCAAAGTAAGCACTGAATTGGAGTCCATAGAAGTTAGGCTTCTAATAGGACTTGGATTGAGTAAACTATATAAGAGAGGCACCCCCGTGGGTCTAAGGTACGCAGTTTTATACTCAAGCTTGTGAGTTTAGCACTTGATTATCTTTGAGAGATATACTGACTTGATCGTCGGAGTGCCCCCGGGTGGAAGAGCCACCGCCGGAGCCCTTTTCTTTCTGTTACAGGTTTACTAAAACCATTTATTCTGCCGGTGCTCTCCAGCTGATTATTAGGCGGGCAGTATGGTAAGAAAATTACTCACACAATATTTATTTATTTATTATTATTATTTTTTTAGTATCAAAATGCATCTAAGTGATTGTGTAATTTTTGTATACATCTTATATGTTTTGACTGTACATATTTTATGAGTTTGCCGAAGGAAAATTGATGGCACATCTCATCTGCCTTGACCGTATGTGTACTATTTAAAATTAGTGTTTGTTTGTTTATTTGTTTTTTTTTTAAGTATAAATTTTGTAATTGTTTAGTAAAAAAAATGATATTTATTTATTATTTATTTTTAATGTTTATTAATTAGTAGTTTAGAACTAATAATTTATCAATGGAAAATTCACATTTCTATTTTGTTGATCATGTTCATTGAAAAAATAACAAATAAAACTAAAAAAGAAATGTATACATCATGATGTGTATTTTAGGCTCATATTTTTATGATTTTTTGTTTTTCATTTTTTCCACCATATAAAAGTTCAAACTAAATTACAAATAATAATAAAAAAATGTATACATTATAATGTGGGTTTTACCCTCATATTTCTATGATTTTTTTTTTTTCATTTTTTCCAACATATAAAAGTTCAATCTAAATTACAAATTTAAAAAAAAAAAAAAAACCCATATATATACATTATTGTTTCATCTTGTTGATCATGTTGATTTATGCTCATATTTACGATTTTTTTTTATTATTTTTTCCACCATATAAAAGTTCAATCTAAATTACAAATAATTAAAAAAGAAAAAGAAAAAAACATATCTATACTATCTATACTATTATATAAAGTGAGCCCTTAACTTGATTTCTTGAATCTATTGTCATGTGGCATTTAGATAGAAACACAATAAATCAATCATAACTAATCACTTTCACATTTTTACTTTTTCACGTTTGTCTCCCAAACTGTTTTATAGTTTTAAAATTACTTCTTATTTTGTGTATTGGTGGAATCTGTTGGGTGGGAGTGAAATTTCTGTAAATCACTTCTTATTTTGTGTATTGGTAGAATATATTGTGTGAGAGTGAAATTTTTGTTTGTAAAGATTTATTGGGAATGTTTGTACGCGTTGTTTGAGGATGAGATAAGCAAATAAATAATAAAAAAAATTATAAATAATAAGGATAACATCAAAAGATATTAAAAATAAATAAATATTTAATTTTTTCCATGATCTTTATAACAAAAATATTTGGATTGTTCCTAAAAAAAATTAAAAAATGAAACTTAAAAAAATAATTGAAGATAAATCAAAATTTTAAATTTATTTATTATAGCTGAAAAGGTTCAATTTATTTGTATATTTTTTATATTTATTGATTAGTAGTTTATTATTTGTAGATTATAAGATTCTAAAAATTATTAAATTAAAAAAAATGGGGAGTTAGGATACCTTGAAAAATTTTGTACGAATATAATTTTAAATTTGGTTAAGCAAACAAAATATCAATAATAAAGAGGACACACAAATATATTAAAATTAAAAGCAAATATTTAGTGTGTTTGGTTTGAGTTTTCTGGATTAAGTTTTTTGAAAATTGAATTTTTTGTTTTTCATGTTTTTTGTTTTTAGTGAATATTTTTAAAATTTTAAGTATTTTTTTTACTTTTTTAGATAAACCTTACTTAGATGTATGTAAAAAATAAAAAAATTGTGAAAAAATATTTTAAAAAATTAACAAATACATAAAAATACAAAAAATATACTATTTTTTTGTATTTTTGGTATTATTGAATTTTTAAAAGTTTTTTTCACAAAAATTTTATTTTTTATGTGTATTTATGTTAAGTGTGTCTAAAAATTAAAAAAAAAAATCAATAAAAAGAAAAAAATACAGAAAATAAGAAAGTAGAATTTTCTAAAAATTGTTTTCAGAAAAACGAAACCAAACAAGCTCATTATAATTTTTTCATTGCGTGTGCCGCACTGCTAGTGTGATATGCAAGTAGAGGTTCCCTCTAGTCTACAAATGTAAACTAGACAATTTAATTGGGCCCGTGGGGCTTGGCACGAGTCCGACTCTAATAATATAATCGGATCATTTTGTAACTCTCTATGTATAAGTTGTTCATGAAAACAATCACATTGATTTGATAAATGTATTCATATTATTTCGTTATATTTGTTTTTAAAAAAAAAAATATTGACAATTTATTTTCAAAATCATTCTTATTGTTCATTTCTTTTTTTGAATTAAAAATATTACAAATAAAAATAAAGATCAATTTGATATATATATATATATATATTTAAGAACAATATGCAAATAGAAAATGAACGGATTGATTTATCATAGTTGGGCCCCTAGTAAGCTTTCACAAGCCCAACTGGACAGCCCAGTCCACATTTGTAGACAAAATAATTTTTTTTGAAAATAATAAACCTATAGAAAATGTTTTTTTATTTTTTCATTGCAGAATGGCGATTGCAGCCTCCAGAAGTACATTTGCTATTCTTTTTTTAGTACCATTCAATCATACCGTATTGTGTGATTTTTTATTTTTATTTTTTTTATTTATATTATCAGCAAATAAAATAATTTTATTAAGATCAAAGGAAAACATTATGGTGCACATTCTTTAAAGCGTGTATATCATATTCACTTTATAATTAAAAAGAAAAATAGTATAATTTCAATTTTCTGATTCATAACTGTAAAAAATGTCATAACTAAACACAACATAAAACATAACTGAAAAAACTCACAAGTCCTGACAAAAATAATGTCATAATTAAAGAAAAAATTTACATAACTAGTGTATATGGTACACTCTTTTTAAAAGAGTGTGTATTAGAATTTCCCCATATCAAAATGAGAAGTACATTGAAGTAAGACCCGATAAAAAAAACTGCATCGTAGCTAGAATGGTTCATCCAACTATATTGGCACACCTACCTTCAAGCCCAGTAGCATATTTTTGCCTAATAATATCCCATAGTATATTTAAAAAAACTCTAATTTATTGGCTTCATTCGAACTTAAATTAAATAAATTTAACAAAATTGGATGGTTAATATTTTCTTATCTTACGGAATGCTTCAAACTGTAATTTGAATTTAAAATATATATATATATATATTACAATATTTTAAATTGAAATTATTTTTAATATGTTGATTAGTAATTTTTAAATATATTAATATTATTTTTATTAAATTTATTTAAAAAAGAATACATGATGCTACCTGTTTTGATAGCAATATAGTATATAAATAAATTTTAAAAAGTCAATGTATCAAATGTAACACAATTGAGTAAAACTGTTAAATTTAAGGAAAAATTGTGGATTAATTCAAGTTGAGGAGTACGTTAAGTATTAAATCTAAGAATTAATCTTATTTAGTGAGAAGCACATGTGTTGAAAAATTGTCATTGCCAAAAAAGCTGTCGAAAAATTGGGTAGCAATAGCTAGTGGCAGTGAGTTGAACATATAAGTGATATTGAACAGATAGGGAAATAGATAGGTGACACGTTACGGATAGTGGGACATTTGAACAGATAGTTATATAAATAAGTGACATGTGTATACATTTAAATAGATAAGTGACATGTGTATATATAAACAAAACTAGCCCTGGGCTAAGGTCATTGAGACTTATGCCTTAGGCCCCAAAAAATTGGCCATAGCCCAGGGCCCCAAAAAATTAGCTCAAAATAGATTCCCCAAAATAAAGTTTTATAGTGGATTGTAAATTTAAATAATAATAAAAAAAAGAACTCACAACTCTCACAATTCTTATTCCCGCTTATTGTATTTATATATATATATATATAATAAAAAAAATGTTAGCATTTATTTGATTCACGTTTGCTTTTAAAAGTAAAATAATTTGATTTGTCTTTAACAAAATGTGATGTTAAATATCTTATAGCTCCTTATCTCTATCCCAAAGTTAAATTTGAATTTAAATACTAAACCTCAAAAATACATTATCCTTAAATTAAAGTTTTTACATAAATTTGAACATTCACCAACAAAACCCAACATTGGAAACAAACCCCAACAACATCTATTTTATTTTATTTTATTTTTTTTCCCTTAATGTAGTCGTGATCATAAAAGTTTATTTAAGGTATTAGTATTTTATATCTCCTAACTCCAATTGTTTATTTGTTTTTCTTCTCTAGGGAAGATTGTAATATACATAGAATTTTACAAGTAATCCATCAAGGTCCATCATTTTTTTAATTGAAATATATTTTGAGGCATAAAACTTCCATGCAATTTTTTCTCATCTTTATTCTATCGATAAAACTTCCATGCAATTTTTTTTCATCTTTATTCTGTTGTATATTTAATAATAGATCTTTTTAAGTAATCTATTCAAATTCATATAATTTTACACAAGATCTATATAGTTTTACATAAAATCTACGTAAGTCTATAAATTTTTCCATGCAATTGCTCTATATTTGTAGATCTTTGCATGTAATTTGTGACAATACTTGAATTTTTATTAAATAATTCATGGATGTTACAATTATTAACCACTTCATCTTAACTCACTATAATAAATATATATAACGCATGTTTCTCAAATTTATCATTTGTCCTATAATATTTGGTATAACTTACTACTTTACATTTTTAATCTCTATTGGTCTAATTATTAGTTCTATATGATATTTTAAAATTTTATTTTAATGATTGATGGCAATTATCTAATTGATATATGATTTTTTTTCTATTCTTTTTTTTCTTTTTCTTTGTATTATTTTTATTCTAACTTTTGTCTATTATATTGTTTATGAGAGAACTTTATTAAAAAATTTTGTGGTATAAAAATTATCAATATTTAGTTTGAATTATTATTCATATTATTTAGCTTAGGCTATTTTTTTTTAAATGATTAGTTTTATATTAAGATATTTTTCTTCTTAATCTTTCTTCTTTTTAATTTTTTTGCTTATAGGAAAAAATTGATCAACTATTAGTATTAAGAATAATGCTTGGGACCCCCTTTTGGGGGTCACCCCCTCACCCCCTTTGTCACGTGGCGGGTGGTGATTGGAGGAGTAGGAAAAAAAAGAAAAAGAAAAAGAAAAGGTAGCCAATGAGAGAGAGAGGGGGTCAAAGGGGGTGGGGAAAAAGGGGGGATGAATCATTGTTGTAGTATTAATTTGGTTCCTATTGAATCATCATTTAATCATGTTTAGTAAATTTAAAATTTTAAAAATACAAAATAAAGATTTATTACATGGGACAAAATCCAATTGAGTTAAATATTTTGATAGTAACTTAATCATAACTATTTATTAAATTAAAAAAAAAACACTAAACATTAAAAATACTTATCTTATTCTACTACAAAAAAATAAAAAACATCTAACTTTTTTTTTAGATGGTGAAAACACCTAATTGAATAATAGCTAAATTAATTAGTATATGTGGTCATGATCAATTAGGTTAGATATTTGACTATATCTCAATCATAACTATTTGATTATAAAAAAATAAATAAATACAAAAAATTTAAAATTTTCATAATCATTGGGGTATTTATCCGTCGCCTAAAAAAATATAGTGTGTTCTAAACAAATTTAAAATAATTATTCTTAAATTTTTATAATTTTAATATTTTTCTCTTCTACTTAGCAATCCTCTTTTATTGCCTTTCATGTTTTCTTTTTTGTTTCATTTTTTAATTGTCAAATTATTTTTTCAATGGAAATTAATTTCATAGCTTATAGATAAGATCAAAATTTCAAAGTTGAAATTTTAATTAATTTATTCTATTTTCTCATATTTATCTTATTTTATCTTTAAATTTGAATTCAAATTTTTATTTTCTTCAAAAGTTCCTATCTCTTGGAGTTTATCTTCTATTTGAACTTGATTGTTGTAGATTCTCATATATTTCAACTTAATCTTTTCAAAGTTTATCTTCAAGTTGAATTTTATTTATCTGTAAAAATCATCAATTAATTATCCATATAAATTTTAAATATGATATACTTCCAAGTATATCTTTTGTCTAAGCTTAATCTTTTATTTTAATTCATTATACTGTGTGAGATAATTAATATAATCTCTTATTGATTGAAAAAAAAAATGAAAAAAATGGCATTCTTTTATTTAATGTTAGTCATTTTGATTAATTATAATTTTAGTATGCTTTTGTTACTCCACTTTTGATTGTCTTAACTAACTCTTTTTATCTATTTGTTATGTGATGATTTACATAATTTATGTTAGTTTTCTAAAATTTTCCATGTTAGTCATTTTGATTAATTATAATTTTATGCTTTTGTTACTCCACTTTTGATTGTTTTAACTAACTCCTATTATCTATTTGTTATGTGATGATTTACATAATTTATGATAGTTTGTTAAAAGTTTTCATGTTGTGAAATATTAAAAAATTTGAATGATGTATAGTAAGGTTTATATACACAAATTAAATAAAAATATTTTATTCATATTAAAAAATACAACTAAATAGCATAATTTTTTTTTTAATTTTATTATGTTCACTTTATAAAATCCCGTGCGGTATATGATTTTATTGATCCTTGTAGGTTGACGATGTGGGATTTTTCAAAAGGGTATGTGTCTATTTTTGAGTTGCAATTTAAGTTTTCTATAATTATTATTTGTTGAGGGTTGTTTGCCTTTACTCCCTCAGGTTGTCTTTGGTTGAATATGAATTAGTGAATTGGGAAATCCCAACTTCATATCCCTGGTTTCAACCCCCCCCCACCCCCCCCCCCCCCCCCCCCAATAATGCTATATATATTTACTGGTATATCAATTAGTGTACTAATATATATTATAACATTATCGTTTTAAAATTATGACATCATTCATTATACAAATTATAAATATTTAAAATCTCTAAAATTATGCCACATTACCCGTTAATACACTAATTAATATATCAATTGATACATGTAACACCACCGTTATTTTTCAGACCTCAATGGGCAAAAGTAATTCCACGTAACATAATTTGCAAAAATGAAGAAGTTCTTGAATTGTTCACTTTCAATTCATTGCAAGGCTAAAATTTTGGACTTCCTTCTTAGTTTTCAGTTTATATATACATAATAGTTATTTATCATTAGATTTATTTTACCATTTTATTTCACCTCCTATATATATTCATTGCATGTGTATTTATGAGAATCGGGTGTAGGTGCATGTTATAGTATTGGACCTTTATAAATAATCTTAGAATATTAAAATATGTATTTAGAAGTTGGATACGATCACAATGACTCGTTACTATATATATTAAAATATGTTACATATCATTTACTATTTTTAGGTAAAATGTTATAAACGAAGTAAAAATATAGTTTAAATTAAATAGAAATTTTAAAAAATAAATAGAATTTCTATCTCTCATCTATGTGAAAGATTAGAAATATTTCTTTATTATCAAATATGAATTTCTTATTTAAAAGCATCATATTAAAAATTATGAAAAAAACATTAGGTGTGCATTGCACATCATATGTAATCTTACACAAAATTACATAAATTTTTATGAACTTACATAAGTGAACTCACAAAAATGTGCAAATTCAACACAAATTCAAATAATCACATAAGTTTTCATGAATTAATACAAATTTATGTACAACTTATATATTTTTATATAATCATTTATGGAAATTCCTAAATATTTACGTAATTTTGTTGTTAAGTTATATACGGTGTACACACCGAACCATTTCCCATAATATTACTAATCATCATGTTATGTGCACCGTTTTCCATAACATCAATTTACGTGATATTACGAGTGTTGTGTGGTAAAATTCTTGCAAGAAAAAGGAAAGTAGTGAAATGAAAAGAAAAAATATTGAAATCTACTTTGGAAGCGCCATCTTTATTGTCTCTGGTTTTTTTTTAATATGAAAAATGATAGATGTTAGAAATTTTATTAAAATTTTTACTAAATATTTTATATGAATGTGGGATCTATACCAAATGAGTCTCACACTATGTGAATCTCATATCCATATAAGATATTTGATAGAAAATTTGTTAAAACTCTTGAACTCTCTAACATTACTCTTTTAATATATGTGGTGAGTAGTATGAAAGTATCATGGCATTTGTAAATCGGTAGTGGTATTTATATTTTGATTATAATATAAAGGGTGAGATACAAATAAATCTTAAATAGTGATCTTATAAATTATTTGATCTTTTATTTTTTTTATAGACCCAAAGGTCCCATTCTAGTATGAATTACATAAAAGGCCAAGCATAAACACGCGTGTGTTATGTGTTAAAGGACAAATGTGAATTTTCTCACAATGTTAAAATTACTAAACGTAACACTTCAAAAAAAAAAAATTCTTAGTGTAATTTTTTTAAACGTAACACTCCAATGTAATACTCAAAAAACATAAAACGCCAATGTAACACAAAAAAAAAAAAAACTCATTAGTGTACTTTTGTCAAGCATAACAATGCAACATTCCAACACTAAAAAGTTTTTTAGTATATTTTTCTTAAACGTAAGAACGTAGCATTCCAAAAAAAAAAAACTCCTTAGTCTAATTTTTCCAAACGTAACACTCTAATCAATGTAGCACACAAAAATTTTTTAGTATATTTTCTCCAAACATAGCACTTCAATGTAACATACTAATAGACTTTTCTCGAACGTAACAACATAGTATTCTCAAAAAAACTCTTTAGTGTATTTTTTTTCAAACGTAACATTCCAATACAACACATTAATATAATTTTCTCAAACGTAAAAACATAACATACTAAAAAAAATTTCTTATTGTATTTTTCTCAAACGTAATACTCCAATCAATGTAACAGACAAAAACTCTTTAATAAACTTTTTCCAAACATAGCATTCTAATATAACACTCCAATGTAATACCAAAAAACCACACTAATAGAAAACATAGATTTCCACGCTCGACAACCAACACTTCAGCCACTAATCCTCCAAATAGAATTTTTCACATTTTACCTTTCCATTCTCATCCTAAAAACGAATAAAAAAATTTGAAAAATGAATCACAAAAAGGCATTAAGTTAAACTCAAATTGCACCAAATTAAACAAATACAACCTTTTAAAATAAAAAAGACTAATTGGTTCATAAAAAAACTCTTACAACTAAACAGATCAATATTCTTCCATATGAGATTGATAGGTAAATTTTTCCATTAAGCATATTTTGTTTTATTTATTTATTTATTTGTATAGTGAGATATTTTTTTTTTCAAATATCATAATAATTAAATTAAAATATTAACTATATAAAAGAAATTTGACAACAACAAAACTAAATAGAAAAACATATGAAAAATAAGTATTTTTCAAATAAAATCCACATAACATTGGTTATTATAATTAAAATTTAATTTGTATAAAACTTTATATGTAAATGAAAAAGATACATTGATGTAATTTTTTTTTTATAACAAAAGTAAACCTATAAAATATGTCGCTTAAATAAATAAAAAATACTACTTTTATATGTATATATATTAGTGGTCACCCGTGCGATGCACGAGATTTTAGAAAGTCAATAATCACAAAAAAAAAATTTGCTATTTGATTGTATTTCTTAATATTTTTATTTAGTTTGTGTATATAAATCTTACATCACATCATTAAAAATATTTAATATTTCACATTATTGAAATTTTTTAAAAACTATCATACATTAAGTAAATTATCATATGTATAATAGCTAATTTATCTAAGAATTGCTTCAGACAACCAAAAATAGAGTAACAAAGACATATTATAATTAATCAAAATGACTAGTATATTAAATAAAAATAACACTAATTTTGTTTAATCAATAGTAGATATTACATTAATCATCCCATATAATATAATAAATTAAAATAAAATTAATTTTAATTCCCATTATATGGTTAATTTTTTTTTTACATGTTATTTGTTTTTCTTGATTACAATTGATTGATTAAACACAAATAGGTTTGGAATGATTGAAAAAAAAAAAAAAAAATTTGGAAATGCATTAAACTTGAATTGAAAAACATAAATACTATAAAAATTTTAATTATTCAAAAAAAATTAACATTTTTAATATGAGATATCTTTCATTTGCTCAAACTCTGAATCTAAATAAATTTTTTTTTTTAAAAAAAGAAAAAATTTGTGGTTTAGTTCTCAAAGGAAATTAGTTCCTAAAAATAAATTTAATGATGAGTTATTTCAACAAGATAATCAAAAATAAAAAATCAACTGATGAATACATTTAATGTATAAGCCCATATCCAATAAATTTTGATGTGTTCTTCATTTTCAATCTAACATCTGCACCCAAAAAAATTAAACACGAATAATCAATAAGTGAGAGAGTTACAAATTGATAATAGTAGTGCTTTATAACAATTAAAAAAAATCTCAATTAAATGACACATTATTAACAAAAAGAAAGAAATAAGGAAAATACAGATTGTTACAAAAAAAAAAATTTAAATAAAAAAATAATATCCATTTACATAAATATAGATTGTAACAAAAAAATTTAAAAATAAAAAAATAATATCCATTTACATAAATTTTATTTTTCACAAACGCCAAAACTCATGCAAGTACACATTTCAAATGTAAAGCAAATATTTAAGATTTTTAGGCATTGAAAAGGGACCAGAAATGGCTCAATGTTGATTGTTTTTCTCACAATCTTCTGTTCATGGTTTCTTTTGCAGGAACTTGTTTTTATATTGAAAAGATTATACTTAAACAAAAGATATATATGAAATTCTATCATATATAAAATTTGTATGGATAATTAATAGATGATTTTAAAAAATAAAATATTAAATTCAACTTGAAGATAAACTTTAAAAAGATTAAATTGAAATATATAAAAATTCTATAACAAACGAACAAAAGATAAATATAGATCGTTAATAATAAAATATTAAATTCAACTTGAAGATAAACTTCAAAAAGATTAAACTGAAATATATGAAAATTCTATAACAAACTAACAAAAGATAAATATAGATTGTTAAAAAAATTATTATCTTTTTGAGATATTTATATCCCAATTTAATTTTTTTTATTTAAATATTTTTTTTTATCTTTTATTTAAATTTTCATTTTGCAGTTCAAATCTAAATAGTTATATTTTTATTTTTGTATATTTTTTCATCTCTAATTTTTTTGTTATTCATATATAAATAATTACCTTTTTATTTTAAAAATTATTTGACTTATAATATTTTTTTTATTTAAATATTTTTTAATTGTTCATATATAAATAGTTAACTTTTTATTTTTAAAATTATTTGACTCGTAATATTGTTTTTTAGTTATTTTTTTTATCTTTTATTTTACTCTTTATATTATTTTGTGGTTGAAATATTTTGTGGTTGAAATTTAAATAGTTATCTTTCTATTTTATTTTTTTATCTCTACCTCTTTGTTATTCATATCTAAATATTTATCATTTTATTTAAATATATATAATCCTTTTGGCTTTTGAGATTTAAATAATTAACAAATAATTAAAAATTAAAAAAAAAAAGTGAGAGGTGAGACTTAAGAGATGACACGTAAGAGAAAAAATCTATAAGAATTTAGTATTAAGAGTTTAAAGAATTCTCATACTTTACTACATTTACTTATATATATATAGTATAGATAGAGAGATAGTATAGATAGATAGATAGATATATACGATTTGTAAACAAGTAGAATAGAGTAGAGTTTTAAGTCTAGTTTTAAGTCTCACTCTTGTTTTCTTATTTTAGCTGATCTCCGACCTTAAATCATGAGCCATGAACTCATGTAATTTGGTTTTTATATTATATATATAAAGTGGAATAAAGTAATGAGTTCTGTTTAATTTGATTTGAGAATTTAATAAAATTTTAAAATATATTCAAATTTAATTTGGTTACATAGTGAATCAATTTTTGGATCAATTTCAAACAAACTTTTAATAAGTGAAATTTGAATACTTTGATTAAGAAGATAAAGATAAAATAATAGATAGATCTCCGTTTGGGAAGTGGGTTGACTTTTTAGTTTTTTAGCTTTTTGGCTTTTTTGACTATATGAGCTTGGGCTCAAAAGCTTAGTTTGGGAAGGGCTTTTGACTTTTTGGCTTTTTTGATTTTTTTGTGAGAGAAGAGTGTAATGATTATCGGGTTGGATGGGATGTTTTGTCTGTTGTGACTCATGAACCTATTCTGTCTTTTATGGCTCATTGAGCCAAAAAAGCCCAATGAACCCTTGCCAAACCAACAAAGGACATAAAATTTTATACCCAACTAAAGACTCCGGACTTATCCCATGACAGGAATTCACACTAGGAGTGGACAAACATTCAACTGCGCCGGCTGAAACATTAGGCCTAGCCTATAGCCAACCAAGCCTGTCTCTAAAATAAGTCTAAATCTCAAGTCATGCCACTTAACTTATGACGCTCTCAAAATAATACATATAAATTTAACATTTACGATATTTATAGACATAAGAGAATAAGCATATTTCTATTTATCAGAGTATTTATTACAAAAGTATTACATATTGACAACAAAAGTAAATGTCCTACGGGCTTACAACTTTCCAAGCCAACACTTGGTTACAAAAAAAAGAGTACTAACTTAAAACACATTAAGCCCTAGGTTTGAATTTACATGTAATACCAAAAGATAACAACAAAAAGATCTTTCAACCTCTAAGCCTCCCAAGCTACATCCTTGGAGGTGGCATATCACCTGAACCTGAAAATGATGTCCCATATAGGGTGAGCCAACGCCCAATAGAGGTATGCTAAACATAATATGAGGAATAACTAAAATATTGGTATTTGATAAATGTTTAACTAATATAAACGAACATACATCCCTTTCATAACCAATCCTTATTCACAAATACATTCAATTCCTTTCCGTTTCATTATCTAAACCAATTCATAGATGTGGTTTTCTATTCTTTCAAACAGTTTATGATGAGACTATAACTCATGTTAACGATACTTCGATCATGATCAATTAATATGAGACTACAACTCACATTATTAACACTTCAACACTTCAATTTCAAATGAGACTACAACTCATATTATCACTGTTTCAATACTTTAATTCATCAACGTTATGCAAACGCAATTAGGATTTCGGGACTTTTACCCTGGACACTCCGGCTAACTTAGTTTTCACTGGAGTCCATCCCATATCTCCTCCCAAATCCGGTTTAGGAGTACATCCCCTATCTCCTCCCAAACCGTAGAGTACATCCCCTATCTCCTCCCAAACAACATACATATACAATGTATTTAAACACTTATCATATACAATGATCAAGCAAAGCACATATTCAATGTGTTATTCCACCCGTCATATTCAATGACATACTCAATTGATTAGTTTTAATTCACCTAATCATCATGCAATGTCTACAACAATTAAGATTATCCTCCACCGATAGCCCAAAACAATTATTTCTAAACAGATAATAAATTCATCAACAGATAAATTATCAACAATTTTATACGTGAGTAGTTTATCAATCCAACTACACCATTAAATCTCACAATTTCCCAATTTCCTTATTTCTCAACCAATTTCACATTCCCATAATTAATTTCATTAATTACTCAAATGACCCAATTATACCCAACTAACGTATTTTTCCTTTTTTCTCAACATTGACCCAAAGGTCCAAATATCATTAATAAACATCAATAACCTCATTTTAAGACCCATACACACATGTATAGTTCAAAAAGAACAAAACCCCTCTTTATACATTTTAAGTTTTGAAACCCTAACACCAAAAATTTTCCAACTACAACATTAAATCAAAATGGCTGCATGTTTATGTCAAAGACCATAAATATGAGTAGTATCCCTACCTCAAGTGAAGAGACCCAATGGAGAAGATGAAGAAAACTCAAGACGCTCCAAACCCAATGATTTTCGGATCAAAACGTAGCTCACACCAAGCTCCACACTTTTTACAAAGGCCCTAGAGTGGAAGATCACTAGAGTTAGATGATTTCGTAGAGAGAAGATGTATTCTAGAGAGAGGAGCTTTCAAATTAGGGTTTTGAAAAACTGGAGAGAGAGAGTGGGTCGAAAAAGTGATTCAAAAATGGCTTCTCTCGGACTGATATGCATCACAGTCCGCTCGAGCGTGGAACGCCCCGCTCGAACGTCAGACACAGACTCCCGCTCGAGCGTCGGATGCACACTTTCAGAAGTTCTGCAGACGAAGGTCCCCGCTCGAGCGTGAAAGTGGACGCTCGAACGTCCGATGTCCTGCAGGAAAAGTACTGAAGGTTGAATAATCCCGCTCGAGCGTCAAACTGCCCGCTCGAGCGGAGGAGCAAAAGCAAAAGGGCCCGCTTAAGCGTAAAAAGCCCCCGCTCAAGCGTGGATGCTAAAATCTGGGCATCAACTCTTCGTTTCTAAACACGACCAACCTGTTTCAAACCTACCCAATACATCCCAAACTCAAATACAAAGAGTTAAAGGACGGGAAAAACAATATAGACAACAGCAATCATCCACGGAACCGAGTCCGGAATACAATAAACAATGAAGGAAAAACCGGAATCGCTATATAACCCAATAAATATGAGTTATTAATTTTATTATTATTTTTTGGAATAATTACCAACTAGTCTCGTTAAGTAGACTTAAATATTTTTAAGTCTTATTAATTTTTTGAATGCACCAATAAGTCTTGCCCTTATTAATGCCTATCAAGTTCTGTCATCTTTTCTTCTCTTTCTATCTCTCTATCTTTCTATCATTTTTTCAAAAGTTTCACACCACCATTACATACTATTGTCGTTGCCGTCGCTGTTTACCCACTACCACTATCGTCATCTTCGTCCACCTGCCACTACAACCGCCGTTGTCGTCCACCCATCACCTTCACCGTTGCATATCCACCACCATCATCACAGATTTAGGCTTATTTTTCAGTGATAAATTTATAAGTTTCTCTTGTTCTTTATGTATGTGGAAGAGGATGGGAGATTCTTGTAAGTGAGTGAGTAAATATAAGTAAGGATGGTGAATATTAATGAATAAATTTACAGTGAAAAACTTATTAGTCTGGTCAATAAATTTACTGTGATAAATTTATCACTTAGGACTTGTAAGTAAATAGGTTTAGTTAATAGGACTGACCCGTAAGTGCCCCACTTATTTTTGTCTGGAGAGCTATTAAATATTTGAAAAATTATATACAAGCCCATTTTCTAGGCCTAATGATATGCAGACAAGATGATCGGGTGATGATTAAAAAATCAATGTGAGAGAGAGTTAACTTAGATATTTTAATAAAGATATCATTGAGCCTGAAAAATTAGTCTAATTTTTTGACCTAAATACCACTATTCTAAATATTTATACCCTTTTAATAATTATTTGAAACATTAAAAAAATTCAATTATAAAATAAATATGATCTTTTAAATTGTGTTTTAATTTAAACTCTTTCTATATATGTATTTTTTTAATCTCTTATATATTATTTTTTTTAATTTATTTTGTAACTAAATAATATAATAATTAAAATTAATATTTTATATATAGGCGGATTGGGCTGAAACTATTTATCCCAAACCCAAACCAAAAATTAATTGGACTGAAATTTTTAGTTGGCCTAACCATATGGGCTAAATATTATTTTTTCCCCCAAATCTTATAAACATCGAGTTGGATAGGAGGGGATTGAGAGGGCTATTGGGCCCAATGGCCATCCCTTGGGTGTCTGCGGTGTAATTCGCTGCGGTATGATGATAAAATTAAACCAAATCATGGATGGTGGATTGACAAATTTGCTATCCATAACAAAACTGCAGTTTGGCGATTTCAATATATTAGTTGATTGAAAAACAACCTTATGCAAATATTAAGTATTTACATAATATATAACACTAATTTATATAATATTTTTCATATATATGACGCTAATTCTCACCAAATTTCACATCTCAAATATCTCTCACATTGATTTTTACCTTAATATTTCATTGAAAGTATATATATTAACTATGGCGGGGTGATGCGTTTTTGAAGTTAAATTATAAATTTCAATTCGTGGATCAAATCAACCTTCGGTTAGTGGACGGATCTGTACAGATTGTATGATATTAACAAATTGAGTTGTATTTTAAACAGTCTTAACCACCTCTAATTCGCACTAGTACATTTTCTTCTATTATTTGGTATTTGTAATTTATTTTTCAAGTTGGGCTTACCTCATGTTCTTATATATATCGAAGGTTGTTGTTTGGATCCATAAGACTCGTCACAAGTTCCGTTTAGATAATATGAACTATGCATTTTGTAAAACATTTTGTATATATCAATTCGATGATTATAATTTATTCATATGCTTTTGTTTTGTTTAACAAAAAAATTATCTACTCCATCTGACTAGTTCTGGATTTGAATCCAAGGCAACCCATTGTCATATCATTGTGTTTATCTTTAAAAAAAATAAATGACAAATATATTTTTTAAAATACATTATTTATTCTCTTTATTTTTTTTAAAATATAATAAAATAAAAAAATTATGATTATTTGATCAATTTAATTTTTTTATAAATATAATATTTATATAAAATAAATAATTAAAATTATTAAAATAAGATCCATAATAGTACAGCTTACAAGCCAAGCAACATCCTCCAATATAGTCCAGATCATGTACTGGGAATACTGGAGAGGGATTGGGCATTCTCAACATTAAAAATTTTAAAAATTATTTTAGAAATTCCATAATATAGGGAAAAAAAAGAGATTGGAAAAAAAATTAAATGGTAATATAAAACCAAACAGACTTTATAAAAACACAGCTTCTTCAGTTGATTTGAAACCGATAATTCCATTTTTGCTTGATTTGCCCCTTTTGTTCTTCTTTATCCATCACTGCACCATATACACATTTTATTTTATTTTTCATGTTTTTTGTTTTTAATTGTTGCAGAGCATTCAGGTAATAATTTTTTTCTATTGTGAATGTTCAGCAGTATAGACGGTTTCTTTTATCTACTTCTCTTCATTGACAGCTTCACATGTAGAAAATGAAATTTCAAGGTGTTTTGCACTTTTTAATTTTCACTTGAATTTTATTTTAGTCTCACCTTTTTCATTACAAAAACTAAATCTTAGATTTGAACTTGAGTTTCAATTTAATCCTCCTGTCAACCATCATTTAGAATTTTTTTGAAAGTTGAAAACGAAAAACCAAAGTGAAATTTAAATAAAAATTTGAGGGTGAAAAATATAATTTTTTTTTATTAACCTTTAAAATGTGATTAGGTGGGCACTTTCTATCATTGTTTTACTGTTGAATAATTGGAAAATTAGATTAAAGGAGGAGTTGAAGTTTGAGAATTTGCAATTAGGACACATGAGGAATCATAGAAAAATAAGAGTTTTAAGTATGAGAACCTATCAATTCAAAGGTTTGAGTTGCAGGCGGAATCATCATATTCTATTTCATCAACAACCATAAGTTGCTTGCATTTTGAGAAGTTAAGAATGTTGGGAAAATGGTTTTAATGTTGATTTTTCGGAAAATTTATGTTAATAATTATGTAGGACCCACAAGTCATTTTTGGAGGGTCCGAGTAACAATGTGTTCGTTGCCTTGTGGTGAACAAGATTATGTAATTAGTAAGTCAAAATCATTTATAGGTTAATGGAAAAATTGATTCCAAAGTGAGGTTCATAAACATTAGACATGTTGGTAAAATTCTCAATTGGTGTTGAATGGTTGTGTCCCACATAGGAAACACAAGGAAAATTTGGAGAAGTTACAAGGTCCTAGATTGAATCTTGGGCTTGGGCCCAAAGAGCACCTAGCGTGTGAGGTGAGTTGGGTTGGGTCAGCGCATTACTTTTGCTGGAAAAATTTGAATTTCTTATTCAAATTTTGCGGAGCGGTCCGGCAAACGGACATGTCTCTTTTCGAAAAGGTTCTTCCATTGCTTATTTAATGGCGGTTTCTCCATCCGGTTTTTCAAACAAAAAATTAATTTTTTTTTTTTACTTTCTTCATCCTCCTTAGTTCATCCTGCATATTCCATATTTTAGAATTTAAGTTTGAGGGAGTGCAAAACACATACTCTTGTTCGCTGTACACACAAAATTAGTGCAAATTCTGTGTGTAGTGATTATGGAATCCTGGAGATAGGGCACCTGTTAATCTCGAGCATCAATAGAGAGGGCATTATTTTATTTTAAAGACACGACATCCATACACTGGTCTCAATCATAACTTCATGCCATTGTGAAATCTGCAAAAAAAAAGTTTTAAGTCTATTATTTGATTTATTTATTCGTATTGAATTAATTTTACACTTCCAACAAAGAAATGTTTATTTTTCCTACAGCAAGTCTGACTTCACCAACTGAAATTGTGTCATATGCATTTTGATTGCACTTGGCCGTTTAACTCATCTAAATTTTCAGAGAGAATAAAATATAAAATATTTTATATTGAAAAGTGTTTATATAAATTTTTTTAATGTATAGAAGGTGTTCAATTGTTTTATATTGGAGGGTGTTTATGAATTATTTTTTTTGATGATTTGAGAGTGATCAATTGATCAACGAGTTTTATATCGACAAACATTAAGGGTTGTTTTTGTTTTTTCATTCACATAAAGAGATGTGTTTATCGGTAGATTACGTAGCTCAAATTTTGTGGCTCAAAAGTGGCTCAAATGACCAAAACGACGTCGTTTTGAGTACAGAACAACATAAAAATGGCCAAAACGACGTCGTTTTGGCCATTTGAGCCACTTTTGAGCCACAAAATTTGAGCTACGAGACATTTCCCTTTCGAGAAAAATGAGCCTGAAGTTTTAGTGAATTCCGGAGTGATTCATCTTCGTAGATTTGACATCGGCGTTGTGAATTTAACGTTATGAACAACAATTTCGAGGTGAAGACGGTAGTAGAAGAGACACATCGAGATCGGTTCAATTCGGGCGTAAACTAGATAATTAAGGATTCTTGTATGTAATTCTTTTCTTGTTTTCTTAGTAGATTATTTTGTGGTTTTGACCCGTAGTTTTTTATCACAATTAAAGGTGCACCAATTGTAATTTTTTTCACGTTAAATTATTGTGCCGATTTGTTGCTACTTATTTAATTGGGATGGCTTTTTATTATTTAAAATTAAATCATAATCACAAATCAATATATCGGGTGTTTTAGATTTTTTGTCGATTTTCTTAAAATTAACAACACAAACTTGTTTTGTAGACCTTTTGGCCTACTATTCTCGTAGTGTGTCTGACTTTGCCTAAAAAACCTTCCCACTCAACTCACCCCTTTTGTACGTTTTTCTGATTCACTCTCTTTCAGATCATGTTCAGCTTCTTCACGCTTAACATCACAACTCATTGTGATAAAAGTATTTTGTTGAGCGACAATATGATCCAATAACATGTTGTTGAGACAGTTGAAGCACTTTCTTTGTAGATCACTTTGAGAAATTAGGCCCATTTTGCTTCAGTAAGATTGAATATTGTTAGAGTTTATATATTTTTATTTTTCAAAAAAATATATAATTAAATATTTAGAATCACTTTTAGTTTTAATATTAGGGTAAATTACAAACACACCCCCTGAGGTTCTGAAAACTACATTTCGCCCCGTGAGGTTTTTAATTTCATAATAATAACCCATTTTATTAATAAAACATCAAATTAATTAATAGTTTTTAATGGTGTTAAAATTTTATTTCAACTAATAATTTAGGTAATTTTATTATTTTATAGAACATCAGTTAAGAATTTTATTTTTTCAGCTAATTTTGATAAATAAAACATTTTGACAAGGGGGTATTTGTAATTTTTCAAACCCCATGGGCAATCTGTATTTTAAGTAAATCTCAAGGGGTGCATTTGTAATTTACCCTTATATTACTAATTTTCTTTCTATTTAACTATTATTTCTAATATCAAAATGAGTGTTTATTTTACTATCTTATAATTATATATATATATATATATCGTATAAAATCATTATATGATAATTATACTTTTATAGCACAATAGAACTAAAATTATCAAAATAAATAAATAATTTAACTAAATTTATTATATATAAGTATTCAAGTAACACGATAAGACTAAGATTATTAAAATACATAATTTAAATTTAAATTTTATTTTAAATTAAATTTAATATTATTTTTTGTAACACACATCATAATATAAAATATCATTACATTAAATTAAAGTTAACTCCATTGTAATTTTATGTCAAATATCATATTTCTAGAAGTGATTTATATACACATATATTGTCCAATTTGATATTGATTGATTAAATTACTAGAAGTTAAAAAAAAAATTGTTACGTTTTTAGAAAATAAATTGACAAATGTCAAATGATAAATAGTGTGGAATATTATTTTAAAAAATAATGATTTATCAAAAATAATTGTGTATATTTAAGACACCTTTGGTCTTTGTTGAATAATTTTTAAATAAAAATCTTGAATTTATAATATTACTGATAATGCAGCTTCATGTGCTCTGCTAGAAAAGATATGCAAAAATAATTTGGCTGGAATAAAAAAAAATTTGCTATTATTATGATGTGTCACATTATTAATCAGAACCTCTTTGAGAACTGAAATTATTATTTAAATTTGTAATATTTTATGCATCAATGTAAATAATTCTTACAATCTTACTAATATAAGCATAAATCCTACATTTGAGTTAACTCATCTTAAGCACTTTTTTATGTAATAAAATACTTAAATATTGTCATAGAAAAATATTATAATAGATCATAATTAAATACCACTTAAAACATAATTGAAGATCTAATGCACCACTTTAGGCATAACCAAAAACATAAGAAATTAGCAAATATCTTTTCGATTAATAACCAAAATAATACACCATAAGTTATAACTAAGTCATAATTTGTATATTATAGAATTTTTCATTTTTTTTTTCAGAAAAAAAAAATATTTTGACATAAATGAAATTTTTGATAAATTTGATTAACACAAATGAGAATTTGATTTCAGATTGAGAATGCAATTTTTTTTTTTTTTTTTTCACTTTGAAAGAAATTATTTTTATGAGGTTTTTACATAGAATCACACATAGTAACAAAAAAATTTTATCTATCATTAGCAAATTTATTTGTATTTGACTTTCAATTGTTAAAATTTTCTACACATAAAGTATTAAGATTTAAAATTGATTTTTTATTTTAAAATAGAATCTTGTACATCACACAAATCACCTAGTTATATGTATATTGTTTTAACAGATAGATCGTACATATTTTAAGGGAATAAAATCTTAATTATTCACTTATCCATGCCATACTAGAAAAATATAAGTAAATATATATCTGGATATTTTATCAAATAAAAAATAAAATATATGGACACATTCCTAATATCTCTATCTATATATTTATATTATAAATTTTGAAGCAAAGTAGAATCTCTTGTGGGTTGAGGAGTAATTGGCTATGCTCGACTCAACTCTCAACTCATAGCCCAAATTCGTGTAAGCCCAACTTTAAAGTCAAACTTATATATCTAAGTTTGATTCAAGTATAACAAATTGAACTCAGGTTAGGCTCGAGTCATCTACAAATTTGATTTATTTATTTTTTTCAATTAGGCTAATTAATTTGTTAAAATTAAACTTTATTACTATATATATATATATATATATTTGTATGTGTGGATAAAATCTTAAAATAACACTAAAACAAATAATTTATATGATCAGAGATATGAGAATTGTGAAACTGCGATATCGCTACAATGGTTTTTGTCATTTTTGAGTGAAAAAGAGAAATGGTAAGTTTGTGTTATATTACTTATGCATATGGTATGGGGATAATTACAGTCCCATTAAGTGGACTTAGGCCTCGTTTGGCAAGTGTTCTTTTTAGCTAAAAAGTCAAAAAGTTACTAAAAAAATCAAAAAACCAACAACCCATACCAAAAAGTCAAAGATTTCCTTTTCTCTATACTTTTTGCACATCTTTTCGTAAAAAGTCAAAAAGTCATCCCAAACATACTAGTTTTTTTTACATCACATTTTAGCCAAAAAGCCAAAAAGTTACTAAAAAAACATGTTCCCAAACGAGACCTTAAGTATCATTTAGTCATGTTGACTTTTTAAATGCATTAATGAATCCTCCATTATCTGTATTATCCTAATTAATTTAGTACTCTTCATTAATTATCTAGTTTTCTATTATATTCCTTTTTTCTATCAATTCTCTAGGCTTTTCTTCTCTCTCTCTCTCTCTCC
This sequence comes from Camellia sinensis, assembly GCF_055761805.1. Classification (NCBI taxonomy): domain Eukaryota; kingdom Viridiplantae; phylum Streptophyta; class Magnoliopsida; order Ericales; family Theaceae; genus Camellia; species Camellia sinensis. The sequence continues at coordinate 120,885,695 of NC_138974.1, forward strand.
ACCATTTCTCTAAAGACCTTTAAACCACCACCATCTACCGCTACCGTCGTCACACCATCATTGTTGCTATGGCCACCGACAACTGCCGCCACCACCTCGTTGTTCGATCACCGCTACTGTTCACCAACAGTTTCTACCATTTTCTATCTCCACCATGGCCAATCTACACTTCGTCATTGCCAATCTATACTATACAACCTTTGATCTATATGCTGCCATTATTGATCCACTACTGCCGTTCACTAACCAGCACTACCATCACCGATCTACACCGTCATTATTCAAATCTGGTCATTTACAATGTTGATCTAATATTGGCCTTGTTTGGCAAAGGCTTTTTTTTTTTTTTTTTGGATAAAATTTACAAGAAGACAAAATAGGCTAAAATAGCCAAAAAGAAAAAATGTCACATCAAATTCATAATCATTTTATTTTTTCTCTCACAAATGTCACATCTAACTACAAAAAAATCAACGATCTTTTCAAACACAAATATTTTAGACTACTAGAATAGCTAAAAACTAAAATAGCCTGCTAAAATAGACAACTCCCAAGCGAGTAGCCATATTCACCGTCAAGATGTAGCCATTACATAGTCTCTCTCTCTCTCTCTCGTCTCCCTCTCTCTATACTATGTGATAGATCTCCATGGATTTGTTGGTGAAAATCTAGTTAAACCAAATCTATTGTTTGTAAAATCTGAATAAATCTGAAGTGATAAATTTATCAGTCTTATACTTTTTTGTGTGTGTAAATGTGTGAATGTGTTTGTGAATGAATATGTAAATGTATGTATATGTATATGAGTATGAGTGTAAGAGTGTAAAAGAGTACTAATTAAATGGTTGGGTTGTTTATCAGTGATAAATTTATCATTATTAACATTCATATCTATCTCCTTCCACCCCTTATTATTCTTCTTAAATCAAATCAGCTGCAAATCATGGTTTAATATATCAACGATAAATTTATCATTAAATGTGTCAATGTCAATGATAAATTTATCACGGAATTTGTCTTTGATTCTTTGTGTTGATCTGCAAATGTAAAGAATGATGAGAACTACTAGTAAAGGTTCTTCATTCCTATACTTCGTTCTCTTCATCCTTGTTCTTTTCTTTTTTTTCTTATCGCCACCAGATCTAAGGAGGTGGTGGCAATAGTGACGCGTTGGAGATGGAAAATTGCAAAAAAAATAAAATAAAATAAAATAGCCGGAGGTAGTTGTCGGAGGTCGATGATTTTTGCTAGCAACTAGAAACGATGACCGGAGGTGTTCATCGACAGTTAGAAGTGGTAGTCAGTTTCCGAATTTGGTCTCCAACGACCGAAGGTGATAATCGGTAGTTGTCGGTGGTAAGGTGCTGTGGCAGTGATCTTATGTGTGATAGAGGATATTTTGGGAATATTGATAGATGAAAAAATAACATGACTTATAAGTAAATATGTCTAGTTAATAGGATTGGCTCCTAATTGCCCCTATGGTATGTGAGTAAAGGTTCCCTTTAGTTTATAGATGTGAACTCGATTGTCCAGTTGGCCCCGTTTGGCTCACCACAAATCCGACTCCAATAATATAATCATATCATTTTTTAACTCTCTATGGATTGTTCATGAAAAAAGTTACATTAATTTGATAATTGTGTTTATATTATTTCATTACATTAAAAAAACAAAAGACAGTTTATTTTCAAAATTATTGTTGCCATTCATTTTTTTAATTAAAAATATGAAGAAAAAAATAAAGGTACAAAAATCGGATCAATGTGTTTTTTTTTTTTTTGAAGATGGATACGCACAAGAAAATAAATAGATTGAATAATCAAAGTTGAGCCCCTGGTGAGCTTCGCAGGCCTATACATGGACAACCCAGTTCACATTTGTAGGCAAAATAATTTTTTGAAAATAATACTACTACACAAAATGTTTATTCTCTTTTAAACAGGGTTGTTAAATGCTCTTATCTTTTTACTTTGGACCCTCGATTTTTTGATATTTTATTTGATTACAATTTTGTCCAAATATCAAATTTCAATTTTGTCCTCATCCTATCCTTCCAAGTCTAACCCTAACCCTAACTCTAATCTCACCACCACGTCCATTCCCGTCGGAGGCCTCTGGCAACCAATCCACTTCCATTATTTTCCTCCTTTGGCAAGCCTCTTGTTGCCACCTGTTGTTCATAGAACTATCAATGGAGGCGAAGGTTAGGGTTTTGGCAGTGGCGGCAGAGAAGGAGTGACTAATTTGCGAACTCTTTTTTGTGATCTTCATCCTTCGAAAGCTACTCTATTTTCTCTCTTTTGTGCACAACTCTCTCTCTCTCTTCTCGTCTATTTCTTTCTCTACCTCACAGGTTAGTCGATTTCTCTTCGTTCAGTTATATAGAGCCGAACTTGTTGAATATGTTCGGTACTCCACAACCGAACATATGCCTTTTGTTCAACTAATAGCACTGGACATCAGGCTTTTGTACGGAACTGGTTTTCTAAACGGCGGCAAGAGTGGTCGCAAAGGCAAAAAGATAGGCTTTTTGAACTGGTTATCCATCTTTTATCTTCAGTAGCATCAATGTGATTCTTTACAATGGAGGAATCACCCTTCGAACTTGGGTCCATTACACTTCCAACTTTGTTACATTCCTTGAAACATAGTTTGCATCTATCTGATACTCCAAGGAAACAAAATGGTTGCTTTGTTGCTATTGTTGCTGCTGTTGTTTGAACAAGTTGTCAGAGAAAAAGGGTCGCCGGAGTGGGAGGGGGATTGCCGAAGGAGAGAAAGAGGAGTTGCATGTGGAAGGTGTAGTGGTTGGGTTCAAAAGGGTATATTTGAGATTATAGTAGAAGTCTAAATAAAAATAAAGAGGGAAGCAATTTTGACGGTGGGGGTCCAAAGTAGAAAGGTAGGGACATTTAGCAGCCTCTTTTTAAATTGTACAATGGCATTTGCTGAGTACGTTCATTACTTTTTTTAGCATGATTCAATTCGTATGGTCGGATGGGATTTTATATTTTACATAATTATATCTAATAATATATTTTTAAGAACTCTAATTTATTAGTTTCATTCAAACTTAAATTAAACAAAATTTCGATAGTTAGTATTTTCTTATGCAATGCTTCAAATTGTAATTTAAATTAAAAGATATTATTATATTTTAAATTGAAATTATTTTAAATATGCCAATTAGTATTTTTTAAAAAAGATATTAATATTTTTTATAATTAATTAATTATTTTTATTAAATTTATAAAGAAAAATACACATGTTTTGATAGCAATACAGTAAATAAATAAATTTTAAAAAGTCAATTAATATTGTGTTATTTAACAAATTTAACATGATTGATAATACATTCTATTGGTTGGCAGGTCCATGTGGCGTAACCACCGCCAATCTCCATTTTAAATTTTTTTTTTTTATTTTAATGTGATAATGCCTAATCCGTCTCCAGTCTTCGCATTGTGGAAATGAATCTAGTCCAAGATGAGGACTGGATTGGAGGATGATACTTAGGTTTGCACGCAAATTATGGGTAATTTTATTTGCATTTAAATAATAACTTAGTATATTTAGTTAAATATAATTTTTTTTAATAAGGATGATATATATTAAATTTTAAAATAATTTTATTTTCTCATTATACATCCAAATCATTTTTACGTATTGTTCACATTAAACTCGCTTTGTCTTTTTTCTAAAATTTTAATTGTTTTTTTCTTCATCTTCTTCCTCACTTCACAACTTCAATCCATCCCACCAAAACTTGCCATTATCATCAACATCATTGTTTTTATTATGTTGTTATATATATATATATTGTTTTATTTTGGATCTTTTTATCAACCAATCATTGCTTCAGATTGAGCAACAGAACTTCTCTTTTATATTTCTCTCATATTAATTTGTTTATGATTAGTTTTATTTCATTCATTTGATTTTAATCAAATATTGAGATAAAAGTACTAGTTGCTGTAAAAACTAAAAAATAAAAAATAAAAAATAAAAAATAAAGGAAAATAAAAAATTGAAGTTTGGATTATTTGGATAATTGCTTTTATCATAGCTTCAGGAGTAATTTGAAAAGTTGGTTAAAAGTTTACTTTTTGACTTTTTTTAACATTTTTTAACTTTTTTTGTCATTTTGTGTGTAAAAAATGTCAGGTAATGTTACTTAAAATGAGTTAAAAAACTAAAAGTTAACTTTTAACTAGCTGTCCATATCATTACGCAATTGGGTGTGTTGAAAATTGTAGGTTTAAGATTCATGATTTTATTCTTTTGAGTTTATAGGTGAGAATGGCTATCTAACAAAAACAATCTAGGATATACAAATAAATAAATAAATAAAAGACCAAAATAACAACGGTTAAATAGCCTATAAATCATATCTATGAATGTGTGTGTATATATATATTTATTTGGCACTATTAATATTATCAGATTGGAAGAGAATGAGGAGGTAGAGATGAATAGAAGCGTGTGTTTCGTCGTTCTCCTTCGTCGTTTTTCTTTGTCGGTGTCGTCGTTTCCTGTATGTGAACAAAAGAAATAATTGTAATGATAAATCTATTTAAGAATTTTTTAAAGGCTTTTCAAAATGGTGTAATTTGGGATTTTTGATTTGTCTATTATTATTATTTGGGTGTACTTTGAATGGTAATTTAGGAAAAAACATAGGGTGCATTGAGAGTAAATTATAATCATAAATAATCTAATAGAGTGTATTAAGAAATTGGGTGTACTTAATGCTTTTTTTGGATGTAAATAGAATCCCCCGCAAATTATAGATCTTATTTAGATAATTTAAATCTTTTATTTGGTACAATTCATTAGTTATATTGTTTATGAAAAATAGAATTTAATTTGATAATCCTAACCTCTTTATTTTATTATATTTGTTTAGAAAAAAAAAATGGATGACTTATTTTTAAAAACGCACTTGTCGTTTATTTTTTTAGAGACAAACATGATAAAATGAAGAAAGTATAACCACCAAATCGACCTAATTATTTATTAATGATATATATATGGCCAATTTTATAAAATAACCAGTTCCTATTATCAAGACAAAATATATGAGTCTCGTGAATCCAAATAACAATATCAATCTATAAGAAAACCAGAGGTAAGCCCAACTCAAAAATTAAGTAACAAAAACAAAATAATAGAAGGCGAATTAAAGGTGGCCATGGGCCTAATGGCATGCCTTGCCCAATCCAGCTCAATATTTTTAGAACTTGAGAAAAATATTTACCTTAGAGACTTAGGTTAGACTAACATTTTTAGCCTACTTTACTTTAGGATTAGGTTTGGAATAAAGAGTTTTAACTCAATCCAACCCTATCTGTCCATTTATAAAATATTAATTTTAATTTTTATATTATTTAATTACAAAATAAAATTTTAAAATAATAAAAAATAAAGAAAAGTACACACACACACATATATATATATATATATATTCTAGAGCTTAAATTAAAGTACTTCACAAAAGATCGTATTTATTTTATAATTAAAATTTGTTAATATTTTAAATTTAAATAATTATTAAAAGTGACTACATAATTCAACGGCCTTCCGAGATCAAAAAAAACAAAAAAACGTAATAATAATAATAATAATAATAATAATAATAATAATAATAATACATATCTATTGAGTTAAGTAGGCTAACTTGGGATTTAGACATTATTTTAGGGTTGGGCTTAGAATATCTAAGTTAGGCTTAAAGTCGGACTGAGGCAGGTTTGCAATGATACACATACTCTTATTATATAATGTCAGCCCAACTCAAACTCGACCCAACCCAATATTAGTTCCCCCCTAGCGTGAATCCTAAATTGTCCTGTGATAATTTCGAAGTCTCATCGAGGTATGAAATTTTTGTTGAAAAAATAGTTTAATATAGGTATATTTTTTAGCCCAATTTTAAGTGGGGTAGGTCCAAAGAAGTGAAGTGTTCCTTGTCGCGTGGCAAGTTATACAGTGAAGACGGAACGTCAAAACCATTTATGAGTGAATGGGAAGTTAACGTCGTTTTTGGGTCTAACATTAATTTTTTAGATAAAATTCATTTGAATTTTTTCAATACAAATTATTGTGGGAATTTAATTTAATTCTAAATTCAAATTTTGATTTCCTAAGTGGTTTCCTAAACCTTTGTAATTATGGGAATTTAATTTAAATTCTAAATTTTAAATTTTAGGTTTCTAAGTGGTTTCCTAAAGTTTATACCTCTTTCTTTATTTATTAAACTATTCAAATAGTTTAATATATATTTGTATTCCGAATAGTTTTAATTAATATGTTCCAACAGTTGCTTTGACTATTCCTCTACCGGAACTTTATTCAAATTGTTTGAAATTTGCAACGGTCAAATCAATGTTTGAATAGTGGTGCACCTGTTCAATTTTTGGTGCACATTTTCATTCTATTTTGGAACCTGTTCGGACTTTGTTATTTTGCCTATAAATTCTCCATAAATCCAGCAGTCTTAGGAATCCAATTCTTATCCGAAAACAGTCTGAAGTTTTTGTCTTACTATCCAAACTATTTTTTTGTTTGCATTATTCTGCATTCTAGTTTTAGAATTAAATAAAGAGAGTATTAGAACACAAGTTTGGTTCGCCGAACTATTTGTTTTGGAGTGCTACTACAAATTGGTTAAGATCATTGTATCCTGGGAGATAGATGCCACTCAACCGTAAACACCGTAGCAGGGCGAATCTGTCTTAAGGACAGAGTGTCACACATTCGACTTGGTCTTGTAATTTTATTTGGTTCGACAAAATAAATTCTGTAAGTTTTATTTATTTTGTTTGACGTTGTTTCAATTTATTTTATTTACATAGAAGATTGTTCCCACAATCTTAAGACAAATTCGAATTATTCTGTTTACAGAATTTTTCGTTTGTTTCCTTTTTCCATTCTTCGTTTATAGAAAATTATTTTCTGTGGATTTACAAAATAATATTCTGGTTGGAAAAACAAATAGTGATTATATTCTATTTGACAGATAGTAGTAATATACTGTCTATTTTTTTTGACAACTAGTAGTACGATACTGGTGTCATTAACAATTCAAAATATATTTTTGTGTAATTTTTTTAGAAATTAATTTTGGGTTTTTTAGAAATTATTTTCTGGATTTTCATTAATTAAAATTCTGTTTCAATATTTTAATTATTGAAGTGTTATAGAAATTTAATTTTCTGTGTGGAATTAATTTGGTTAAATTTTATTTTATTTACAAATTAATTGGAAAATAAAAGTTATATTTTTGTTTCTTTTATTTTTACAGAATTTAATTCTGTGAATTTGGATTAGTTTTCTGTGTGGAATTAATGTGGTTAAATAAAATTTCATTTTATTTTATTTCCAAATTAATTGAAAATAAAAGTTACATTTTGTTTTGTTTCTTTTATTTTAACAGAATTTATTTCTGTAGTTTTGGAATTAATTTGGTTAAATAAAATTTTATTTTATTTCCAAATTAATTGAAAATAAAAGTTACATTTTGTTTTTGTTTCTTTTATTTTAACAGAATTTATTTCTGTAGTTTTGGTTTAATTTGTTTAAATAAAATTTTATTTTATTTACAAATTAATTGGAAATAAAAGTTACAATTCTTGTTTCTTTTATTTTTATAGAATTTAAAAATCTGTGTTTTTTGGTTTAAATTTACTATGTAGTATAAAATTCTAATTATAATTTTATTTTATAATTTAGAATTTATGGCTAGTAAAACTGGTCAAACTAATATTCTAGCCAGTACTGGTATGGTGTTTGCCATTACGCTAACCTCTCCTTATGTTGGGACTGTGCCAGTGAATAATGGTGAAAAGTCAAAGAAGTTCTTAAGAACTGATTTTTGCAAAGGCAAAGGAAGAACAAGTAAGAAGGTTACTAAAGCCGATATAACCGAAATGGATATAATTTCCAATGGTGTAGATGTCATAAATCTTTCTGCAGCTGTTTCCGAGGCAAATCTTGTCGGAAATCCTAAAGAATGGTGGGTGGACACTGGTGCTACTCACCATATTTGTGCCGACAAAAAGATGTTCACATCTTATTCTACAGTGGAAAATGGTGAACAACTTTTTGTGGACAACTCCTCAACTTCTAAAGTTGAAGGACAAGGAAAGATTATTCTGAAAATGACATCTGGAAAGGAACTCACTCTCAACAATGTGTTGCATGTACAGGACATTCACAGGAATCTTGTTTCTGGATCTTTGTTGAGTAAGAATGGGTTTAGGCTAGTTTTTGAAAGTAACAAGTTTGTACTTACCAAAAACGGGATGTATGTAGGAAAAGGTTACATGTCTGATGGCCTTTTCAAAATGAATGTAATGATTGTTGTACCTTCTAGTATTAATAAAAATACATCTTCTTCTTACTTGCTTGAGTCTTCAAATTTATGGCATGGTAGAGTAGGACATGTTAATTATGGATCTTTGCGTAGATTAATTAATATGAAATGTTTACCTAAATTTGACATTGATTCAAATCATGAATGTGAAATTTGCGTTAAGGTAAAATTATCCAAAACTCCTTTCCATTCAATTGAAAGAAGTTCGAAACCACTTGAATTAATTTATAGTGACATTTGTGATTTTAAATCAATTCAAACCAGAGGTGGGAAAAAATATTTTATCACTTTTATAGATGACTATATTAGATATAGTTATGTTTATTTAATTCGAACCAAGGATGAAGCTTTTGAAACTTTCATTCAATATAAGAATGAAATTGAAAATCAACTTGGTAAGAAAATCAAGAAAATTAGAAGTGATAGAGGTGGTGAATATGAATCACTTTTTGGTGAGTTTTGTAAAGAACATGGAATAATTCATCAAACTACTGCTCCTTACTCACCTCAGCAAAATGGAATTGCTGAAAGGAAAAATAGGACTTTAAAAGAAATGATAAATACCATGTTAATAAGTTCTGGATTACCTCAGAACTTGTGAGGGGAAGCAATACTTTCTGCAAATTACATACTTAATAAAGTACCTCGAAAGAAAGTGAATCAAACACCTTATGAATTGTGGTATGGAAGAGTACCATCCTACAAATACTTAAAAGTGTGGGGGTGTTCGGCTAAAGTGGCTATTACTAGTCCTAAAAAGACTAAGATAGGTCCTAAAACCATCGATTGCATTTTCATTGGTTATACCAAGAATAGTAGTGTATATCGATTTTTTATTCATAAATCAGAACATTCCGAAATACATGTAAATACTATTATTGAATCTTGGAATGCATCTTTCTTTGAACATGTATTTCCAAATAAGACTGGACAAGAGACTAGTAACAATAAAAGATCTCATAATGCTATTACTAGTCAGGATCAAGAACATGATCAAGAACAAGAGTTAGATCAAAATGAGGAAGAGGAACTTAGGTGTAATAAACGTGCTAGAACCTCAAAATCTTTTGGTCCAGATTTTCTAACATATTTGTTAGAAAATAAGCCTTTAACTTTTAAAGAGGCTATGTCCAGTCCTGAAGTTCCTTTATAGAAAGAAGCTGTCAACAGTGAAGTTGAATCCATCTTGCAAAATCACGCTTGGGAATTAGTGGACTTGCTATCAGGTTGTAAACCTCTTGGGTACAAGTGGATTTTCAAAAGGAAAATGAAAGCGGATGGATCAATTGACAAATACAAGGCAAGACTTGTGGTTAAAGGTTTTAGACAAAAAGAAAGTCTTGATTACTTTGACACATACTCACCGGTTACTAGAATAACATCCATTAGAATGCTAATTTCTATTGCATCTTTATACAATTTAGAAATTCATCAAATGGATGTAAAAACCGCTTTCTTAAATGGTGAGTTAGAGGAAGAAATTTACATAGAACAACCAGAAGGGTTTTCTGTTCTAGGAAAAGAAAAGAAAGTGTGTAAATTGGTTAAATCATTATATGGTTTAAAACAAGCGCCAAAGTAATGGCATGAGAAATTTGACAAGGAAATGATGTCAAATGAATTTAAAATTAATGAGTGTGACAAATGTGTTTATATTAAAAACACAGACAAAGGTTATGTCATTGTATGTCTTTATGTAGATGATATGCTCATCATAGGTAGTAATAATGACATGATTAAAACTACTAAGAAAATGTTGAATAAATATTTTGACGTGAAGGACATGGGCATTGTTGATATAATTCTTGGTATGAAAATTACCAAAACATCAGAAGGATATGCTTTGTCACAATCTCATTACATTGAGAAAATACTTAACAAATTCAGCAAAGATGATGATCATCTTGCTAGAACACCTGTAGATGTTAATTTGTATCTTTCTAAGAATGTACAGGAAAGTATTTCTCAATTAGAGTATGCCCAAATTATTGGAAGCTTAATGTACTTGATGAACTGCACTCACCCAGATATAGCTTATGCAGTAAGTAAATTAAGTAAATATACGAGTAATCCGGAAGTAGAACACTGGAAAACAATTATAAGGGTTCTTAGATATCTCCGATTTACTTGTAACATTGGGCTTAATTATACTAGATATCCAGAAGTACTTGAAGGATACTGTGATGCAAATTGGATATCAGATACAAGAGACTCAAAGTCCACTAGTGGGTATGTCTTTACTTTTGGTGGGGCGGCTGTATCTTGGAAATCTTCCAAACAGACTTGCATTGCTAGGTCTATTATGGAATCTGAATTCATAGCTTTAGACAAAGCTGGGGAAGAGGCAGAATGGCTTTGCCACTTCCTTGAAGATATTCTAATATGGCCAAAACCGGTGCCTGTTATATGCATATATTGCGATAGTCAATCAGCTATAGGTAAAGCACAGATGGTAAGTCACGGCACGTTCATCGTGGACATAACACCGTGAGACAACTACTCTCTAATGGAATTATTTCCATAGAATATGTTAAGTCTAAAGACAACATAGCGAATCCACTAACCAAAGGGTTAGGAAGAGAGTTAGTTGAGAATTCATCGAGGGGAATGGGACTTAAGCTTATTCAATAAGAGTTACCACAACGGCAACCCAATCTAGTTGACTGGAGATCCCAAGATCTAGGTTCAAAGGGACAACTGAGTTGTGAATGACTCAGAAGGATCACTGGAGAGTCTAACTCCTACCCATTTCTTTGATGAAATAGTGATGTCTGCAGCGTTTGAGGTTAAGTAAAATTTTAATGATTCTTATAACTAGGTAAACCTAGTGGAGTATGGTAGGATACTCTTCATAAGAATCACCTATGTGAATGTGAACTGGGCCGGCTCTATAAGATTTGTGAAGGGCTACAATTCTCTAGAGCACTCATGAAAGGCCAGGTTGTTCAGGGCCAAAATGAACACAATAGTGAGAACTACACTGTGTCTGGGGATATACTGTGTGAGTTCTATTGTCTTGGTTTACACAAACGGCTGAATAGTTCAAGACATCATGTTCACTAGTTAGCTAGTAAATCTGATAGTGTCTCACAAGAGAAGGTTCAAAGCCAAAAGTTACCTATCCTTTGCAGAATATTTCCAATTTCTGTACTCTTTGTAATTAGATCATGTTATTGCATTTTCTCTCCGTCAAATTACATTCATGTGGGGAATTGTTGGAAAAATGGTTTAATATAGGCATATTTTTTAGCCCAATTTTAAGTGGGCCCCAAACGTTGCTTGGGGTAGGTCCGAAGAAGTGAAGTGTTCCTTACCGCGTGGCAAGTCACACAGTGAAGACGGAACGTCAAAACCATTTATGAGTGAATGGGAAGTTAACGTCGTTTTTGGGTCTAGCATTAAATCTTTAGATAAAATTCATTTGAATTTTTTCAATACAAATTATTGTGGTAATTTAATTTAATTCTAAATTCAAATTTTGGTTTCCTAAGTGGTTTCCTAAAACTTTGTAATTATGGGAATTTAATTTAAATTCTAAATTTTAAATTTTAGGTTCCTAAAGTTTATACCTCTTTATTTATTTATTAAACTATTCAAATAGTTTAATATATATTTGTATTCCAAATAGTTTTAATTAATATGTTCCAACAGTTGCTTTGACTATTCCTCTACTGGAACTTTATTCAAATTGTTTGAAATTTGCAACGGTCAAATCAATGTTTGAACAGTGGTGCACCTGTTCAATTTTTGGTGCACCTTTTCATTCTATTTTGGAACCTATTTGGGCTGTGTTATTTTTCCTATAAATACTCCATAAATCTGGCAGTCTTAGGAATCCAATTCCTATCCGAAAACAGTCTGAAGTTTTTGTCTTACTGTCCAAACTATTTTTTTGTTTGCATTATTCTACATTCTAGTTTTAGAATTAAATAAAGAGAGTATTAGAATACAGGTTTGGTTCGCCGAACAATTTGTTTTGGAGTGCTACTACAAATTGGTTAAGATCATTGTATCCTGAGAGATAGACACCACTCAACCGTAAGTACCGTAGCGGGGCGAATCTGTCTTAAGGATAGAGTGTCACACATTCGACTTGGTCTTGTAATTTTATTTGGTTCGACAAAATAAATTCTATAAATTTTATTTATTTTGTTTGACGTTGTTTCAATTTATTTTATTTATACAGAAAATTGTTCCTACAATTTTATATCCTTTAAATCTATCTATTATTTTGCCTTTATCTTCTTAATAAAGTTATTCAAATTTCACTTGTTAAAAGTTTGTTTTAGTTCGGTTTACAAATTGATCCATTATGTAACTAAACTAGATTTGAATATATTTTAAAATTTTATTAAATTTTCAAATCAAATTTAAATGACCTATTACTTGATTTCACTTGATATATATAATATAAAAATTTTATTCGAGTTCAAAACTCGTGATTTAAAGTTCAAGATCAGCTAAAAAAAACAAAATGGGAATCAAACTTAAAATTCTACTCTACTTATTCACAAATTATATTGATCATTAAGTCAAATCTCGAGATCCTTGTATCCCATTACTTTTTCTTCTAAATTCGGTTTTTTGAAAATTGTATTTTTTTGTTTTTCGTGTTTTTTTGTTTATAGTGAATATTTTTAAAATTTTAAGTAATTTTTTTACTTTGTTAGATGCACCTTACGTAGATGTATCAAAAATACGAAAATGTACTGAATTTTCGTATTTTTTTTATTTTATATTTTTGGTATTTAGTGCATTTTTTGAAGATTTTTTTCACAAATATTATATTTTTTAAGTGTATATATGTTGGGTGTGTCTAAAAATTAAAAAAAAATGTTTAAAATATTAAAAAAAATCATTAAAAACATTAAAATACGAAAAATAAAAAAGTAGAATTTTCTAAAACCTGTTTTCTGAAAACTAAAACCAAACAAGCTGATTGGTGCCTTTTTTTTTCTTTTTTTTTTTTTTTTGTAGAGCTTCTCTCTCTAAATTTTTCTTCTCTTAGGGTTTCAAGAGTGCAGCGGCCGTCGGGGTAGGGAAGGGGCTTCCAGCGACCTCCGGCCTCCCCTCTCCTCCCCTTCTCCTACCCTTCTTTTCTTCTTCCCTTTCCTTACTTTGGTCCAATAACTTGGAAGTTTTGGCTTTCCATCATCTCCTTCCTTTGTGAGGTGTTTGTTTCCATCCGTCTCAACTTCGACTGTGGCTTTCATCGAATCCACCCTCTCCTCTCTGTCTCGCCTCCATTTAGCATCATCCATCATCGCCAGATTTGTCGCCCTTCATCGTTTTATTTGCCGCCTTCTCTTGGCCTACTGGACGCCACCTCCCTTCCCTTGCTCTGCCACCTCCTTCTCCGTCGAATTTGCTTTGCCGTTGTTGAAATTTTGATTTTGTGGGTTTGTTTTTGCCCTTGTTTTCCTGGCTTGCCTTGCTTTAGGTTTGCCTTGTTGTTTTGTTGCTTTATTTTATGGTTTGTTTGTGAGTTTGCTTTTTTGTTTTCTAATTGCCTATGTTTCGTAGGTTTTCTTGTTGTTTTGTTTGTTGGTGAGTCTATCGGTGGTGATGTTACTCTTACCCTCTTTGTGGTGGGGTTTATAAATTATTGTAGACATATTTTATTGTCGAACTCTTATGATCAACTCTGCTTCGTAGCATGAGCACGAGTACAAAATGTGCGTATGAATATTTTTAAAGGTTCTTTCCTTTGTGCTTGTTGCTGTATTTTTTCTTTGTTTGGTAGAAGTTTTGAGTTGGATGGACTGTTGTAAGTGCCGTTTGACTATCCTTAATAGATTTTTTTCAGATAAAAAATAAAAAAATAAATAAATTGGTACCTTATCTCATTACTTTTTCATAATTCTATAAGTTGGAGTACATTGAGAACCCATCAACGATGCACAAATACAATTGATACCTTATCTCATTACTTTTTCATAATTCTATTAGTTGGAGTACATTGAGAACACATCCACGATGCACAAATACAATTGGTACCTCTCTCAATAGAGTGGCGTAGTTAGAAAATTTAGTGATTTCATTTAATTAGTTATTAACAATGTTATTGTAGTGTTATGGCTTGTTTTGGTAATTAGGTTAAAAATTAATTTTTTAATTTTTTTAAGTCATATCACCTCTCTATTTATATATATATATATATATATATATTTTTAAAAAGTCAAAAAATTAGTTTTTAACCTACTTCTCAAAACAATTCATTTGACAAAAGTTATCAAAATAAACTTTCAAATATTATATTGTAATATCGTATATTCTCAATAATAATATTGTAAAAGTAATTCAAACTTATCCAATTGCATGTACAATAACATTTTAAAAAATTGATAAATTATTGTTTTAACAAAACTAAAGAGAAAGAAATGGTGTGATTTTTATGTTAATTGAGCAGAGAGAAGATAAAATGAGTTTTCATATTAGAAAAAAAAAAAAAGAAAAAAAGAAATAAAAGAAGATATTGGAAACACTTTTGTGCTTAGAAAGAAGGATACTTCTTAATTAAGTTCGTTTTTCCTAATAAAAAAATATCACCATTATATTTATTTTTTAAATAATTTTAGTACGTCAATTTATGAAAACCTCCCAAACTTTTACATAATCCTATATGATCTTTAAAAAAAATTCAACGGTAGTTGGGTCCACTTGAAACTATTAAACTCAACCTAACTTCACTCATTTTCTTTATAGGTTTGTTTTCCTCTATAATCCACCAATCCCGTGAGCCCCACAAAGAAATGGCCAGTCTCATGGAATTAGAAATGTCTTGTAGTTGGGGAGACTTTATAGGTTTGTTTTCCTCTATAGTCTATCAATCCCATGAGTCCCACAAAGAAATGGTCAGCCTCATGGAATTAGAAATGGTTTGTAGGGGGTGGTCTCACAAAGAAATGGTCAGACTAATTGGGGGGGCTTTATAGGTTTGTTTTCCTCTATCGTCTGTCTGCCAATCCAGCCCGGTCCTGAGATTTTCGGAATTTAAAATTGATAATTAATTACTAAAATTTTGAGATCTTTCATATTTTTTTTATTGAATGAAAAAAAAAAAAATTTAAGGTAAAGGACAAAAAATTTGTATTAAAATCACAAAAAATACTTGGCATTACATTATAACAACTGATTGTTCTGTTTGTTTGTCACTCGTAAAGAATTTATCAGTAGTTCTTTTTTGACACTCGACTAATTTTTTGACTTTTTGCTTCTTTTTCCTTTTTGTGAATCCAGACGGATAATTTCTTTTAAGAGTCATGATGAACTGAGATCATAATATTTTTTTAGATCAAAATTCAAAACAAGAGCACCACCACTTAACAAAATACAAAACTTTTAAATTATGTGATGTGAACTATTAAACTTAAACAAATTCTTCTTGATGATGTAAATACCAATATTATAATAACAATTAATTGTGCAAAAGACAAGACAAATATTTAATTAATTGAATAGAAAAAAAAATATTTACCTGTGCTTGCTATGCTCAGATCAAAATATTTTTTTAGATCAAAATTCAAAACAAGAGCACCACCACTTAACAAAAAGCAACTTTTAAATTATGTGATGTGAACTATTAAACGTAAATAAATTCTTCTTGATGATGTAAATACCAATATTATAATAGCAATTAATTATGCAAAAGATAAGATAAATATTTAATTAATGGAATAGAAGAAAAAATAAATAAATTTACCTATGCTTGTTGCTGTTTCATTGCTTTGCTTTGTTGGCTTGGGCTGTTGGTGTGTGCTATCAAACAAATGTAGGGAATGCTAGATTAAGAGAAGATAGGGTTAGGAATTAGAAAAAATGGGCCTTTCAAACTGTTGGGCTAGGCCTTAACTGCTGGCCTTTTAATGGGTCAAAAAAATTAAGTTAGTTTGGGTCTTTTTTTAAATTTTTTTTTGGACTTAAAACATATCTAATATATTATACTAACTTATAATAGGAGGGGCCCTATTTTGGGCCTATTTTGAGGGCCCTAAGCCATGGCCTTGTGGGCCTATGGCCAGGGCCGGGCCTGTACCAATCTCGTGAGTCTCACAAAGAAATGGCCAATCTCAAGGAATTTTATTTTTTTATTTTTTATTTTTTTTACTAGAAAATCCTCCTTACTCTCCCGTAGGTCCAAGGTAGCGTCCCTTACAGAGATCACCAAGGTGTCCTATTAGTTGTTCCGAATAAGGAGATTATAACCTAGAAACTTGACCCGATCTCCCAAGACAAGCTCCGCTTAAGTCAGGACTTGCACAGTGGGGGAGCATTAAACCCACACCAAGTGCTGATTAGACAACTTAAGGTCTAACCTCTTAACCAACTCTGTTATGCCAAAAAAATTGACATAGGAAAAATTAAACTCCTGACATGGGACTTAATCCCTAGGTTTGAACCATGATGCCACCCACCTTGAGTTAGTCTCATGGAATTAGAAATGGCTTGTGGGGGGGGTCCCATAAAGAAATGACCAGTCTCATGGAATTAGAAATGGCTTTGGGGGGAGGGGTGGCCTTAGCTATCCCAGAGGGCATGTGGCATTCAAATCCAATTCCATAATATTAGAGGTGGAATAATTGAAGTGTCCCTTATTTTATAAAAACAACCAAGTTACACTCTCCATAATAAGTACTTTTAGGTGATTTTATATATTAAATATTTACTGGCTAATACTATCATACTATTATATAAATAAATATAATTTATCTTATATCGTCAACTTAATATTACTATATTAGTAATTCTCTCATTTAGTTACATCGAACTAATAATCTCATCTAACCTAGTCTGGTAAACAAATAAGGTCTATATGCAAACTTTTTGACCATGGAGAGAAAGGGCAAATAAATAAACCCTTACTAAAGTACTAAAAATTTTACCAACAAGACAGTGATAGACCTTAAAAATTATTAAGGCTTTGTTTCAAAAGAGCTAATTTAGTGTGATTTTTTGATTTTTTAACTAATTTAGCCTGACTAAATTAGTTCTGTTTGGAAAGAACTTTTGGCTTTTTTTTGATTTGAATGTGATGGTTGTGAGAGGAAAAATAAAATGATTATGGTTTAAATGTAATATTTTGTCTTATTAATTTATTTAACTTATTTTGTCTTTTTATAATTACTTAGGCAAAAAAATTGTTGCAAAAATGGCAACTATGTAGTCTTTCAAAATTTATAGGACATTATATGTTCTTAATAAATGAGAAATTATAAAACACACTAAATGAATCATTCATTATTTCTCTTAGGCCCTGTTTGATTGGGAGATATGAAGATTGAGATTGGATATTATATTCGCTGGGGTCCATATATCCCATGTTTGTAATTTTTTTTTTGAAGGGGATATAATATCCGGTAGGATTGTATATCTCCCAAAAGTGGAGGATATACAATACCACCCCCTCATTATATCATATCCCCTTGGTTGGGATATGATGTAAAAAGTTCAATTTACCCTTTTGTCTATCTAACATAATATAATTTAATATATTCTTTTGAATTTAATATAATATAATTATTGAATTTAATATAATATAAATATTATTGAATTTAATATAATATAAAATTATTTAATTTAATTTAATTTAATATAATATAATTTAATACAAATTTTGAATTTAATATAACGTAATATTATCGAATTGAATTGAATTTAATATAATATTATTGAATTTAATTAATATAATATATTTAATTTAATTTAATATAATATAATTTAATATAAATTTTGAATTTAATATAATATAATTATTGAATTGAATTTAATATAATATAATTATTGAATTTAATTTAATATAAATATTATTGAATTTAATTTAATATAAATTTTGAATTTAATATAATATAATATAATGAGGGCAATCTTGGAAATTACTTGTTATATTCCACAATATATTTTGTAAAACAAACATGCATAACATATATCCAATCTTATATATCAAGTCAACAAATATGACTTGGGGGATATACTATCCAATACCTATATCCTATTCATTATATATCCTGACTAAATCCCACATCATATTATATCTTCCATTTTATATTCAGTGAAACAAACGGGGCCTTAACTTCTTAACCAATGCGAGAGAATTATTCTATTTATTTTTTTTTTATTACATCATTAATTAAGAGTACTTTATGAATAATATCACATAATATTTTAAAATTATTGAATAACTACGCTAAGATCCATGCTCTTGTTTTCTTACTAAAAATAAAATATGCATTTTGATTAGTATCTAATGAAAAATTAGTTGATACTTATGAGATATCGCCTGACACATGCCACACACTAATTCCAAACTGTTATGCCCAATACAAAATTGTGGTCCCTATCCTCCACTAATCACAAAGGCTATAGACCAGCACCTCACATGCTCCAAGAGCATGGAATAACTTATTGTGTGTAATAGTAATAATATGAGTAAATTAAACTAACATCCTCTAAAATTTTGAAAAAAAAATACAGCAAGTTTCATATTTTTGACATAATTATATTAAATTTTTTTAATATTTTAATTCACATAATACTTAATCTAATTTTTTTTATTATCAATAATTAGCTATATAGAAGAAAAAAAATAATGTTATCATATTTTTTTATACTAATATATATATATATATATATTTCATTTTATATTTATGATTTTGCACCATCCGTATTTGTCATGATCTTTCTAAAAAAAATAAAAGTCAATGTAATTATATCAAAATTATAAGACTACTTGTATTTTCTTAAAATATGAGGGGAAATTAATGTAATTTATGCCAATAACAAATTGAGAAAATTGGTGATGAATCCAATCTAAGGAGGGTATAAAGCAATAGATCCAATGGATATTTTTTTATTGCTGAGAAGTCCATCCTTTATAAAAACAAAAAAAGTTTGGTAATAAGTCCTTTTATTTATTTTCAATTTTATCCCTTAATTTATCTGTTGACTTTTTTTGACTATCTGTTCAAATTTATATCTATTTGTTCAAATTATTTTCTATATGTTCAAATTTATATCTATCTGTACAAATTACTTTTTATTTGTTCAAGTTTTTTGACTATCTGTTCAAACTTTTATCTGTCCAATTTTTTTCTTATCTGTTCAATTTTAACCAACAATGGACTGTTGAAACCAACCATGATCTGATCTGTTGAAAAAGATCTGGGTAGATCTGGGTATGAAAATAGATCTAGAGAGAGAGGATTGCTAAGTTTCTAGTGGAAAGAGAGAAAAATGAGAGAGAAACAGCTCACAACTCTATTTAAAGAACAAGAAGAGTTGTAGCTATGGTGAATCCGGATTCTCGCTTGATCATACATAGATTTGAGCCTCAAGTTGTAATGGACGGGTTCTTTTCTTTTTTCTTTCTTTCTTTCTTTTTGCTTCGTTCTCCTTTTATCTCCGTTGGATTTGAAACGTCCGGAAATGTTTTTTTTATAGTTCTTATTTTATTCGGTGTTGAATTTCGGTTGTTCCGGAGGGTGCGCAGGTGAGTCCGGAGTGTCCGGGAGCAAAGCGGAAAACTTGGGCTGCTGGGCCAGGGCCGCACGTACGGAGATGGGCCGCACGTACGGAGGTGGGCCGCACGAGCGGCAGGAGTGGCTGCACGAGCGGTGGAGGTTGAGACCCAGAATTTTGCATTCTGAAATGAACTGCTCGAGCAGTGGGAGTGGGCCGCACGAGCGGTGGAGGTGGGCCGCACGAGCGGTGAGGGAGGCCGCAAGAGTGGCCAACTAGGCAGTCCGAAACTCTATTTTTTTGTATCTTTTTGGTCCGAATACATCTCTCATTTTGGTAATCTCTCTCTTACTCTAAACCCTGTTTTTCTCCCCATTCTCTCTAGAAAACTCCCTCAAACACCTAAAACACTTGGATTCTTGCAAATCTTGAGTCAAGATCATCAACATCTTCCTCTAAATCTTGAAGATCTAGAGCTAGGGTCTCTCTTAGAGTGGTAGAGGTTGAAGGATCTTCCATCAAAAGCTAGGGTTTCATCTCATATTTCATCAACAAGCTTGAGGTAGGGATTTCTTGAGTTATATATACAAGTTTTGCTACATGGGTTTTGATTTAACAGTGTTCTTGAAGTTATGTGTTGATTTTTAATTTTTGGTTCAATATGTAGAGATTTTTTTTTGAATATGGGCTTGTATCTCAATATATTTTCTACTCTTGAGAGTTTTTCCTCTATTAGACTCATGAGAGATGATTTTGATGGAGTTTTCCTTGGAAAATGATGGAGATTTGTTTTTAATAAAAACCCTAGAAATTTGGGGATTTTGATAAAATGGGAAACGTCTTTGAAATTCCTTATTTTCTTATGTTAAGAGGATGAATGAGAGTGGGTCTCATCAAATGTTCAACAGAATAGCAATGTGTTTGAGGTATGAGAATGAGATGTCATTTTAACATTGTTACTAACACTTGAACTTGTGATGTTATGAGATGATAAATAATGAGCTCCATGGATTATGAGAGTTGAAATCTTGATAGTTGATGTTTGAAAATTTCATATGGTCTTGAAAGGACTAGAATGTTAAGAAATGAGTATGTTGGGAAGTCATGACTATGTGTTGATAACATAGGTTCGACATGTGGTTATTTGCGATAATGGCATTGATGGAAGGGAAGATGTGGAAATGTTATGAGTTATAATCTATTGCATCATGTGCTTATTTAAATTTTATTCATTATTGTACATCTTGGCATACGTGGTAAAAATGTTTATATTGAGAAAGATTACATTGTGTAAAAATTGCTAAAGGGGTAAATACGTTGGTAAGTTCAATTAGGGGGTGTAATTGACCTTGATAAGTTGGCCTGAGTGTTCATGGTGAAAGACCAGAAAATCGCGCGGATAGGTGTCGAGCCTTCCGGTTAATACCGGTAAAAACGACAATTGGGAAGTACTTGTAGAGTCTACATGCAGACACCAGCCTAGGGATTACCAGTGTCGTATTTACCGCCCTTATTGATTTAAAGTGGAAGTTTTGAAATTATTAAGATTGTGGAATACATTTGTTAACATGGTGAGTTTCAAGTTGAGCATTGAAATGAGGTTCCTTTTTCTATAAAGATATTGCATGGCATCGCATATGCATTTACATTAGGAATTGCATAACTGTATATACTTTGTGAGAAATCTCTACTGGGCTTTATGCTCACCCCTATGGGTTTTGGTATAGGTAAAGATATTGTGATCCCGTCGAGCTAAGGGTGTGGATATATTTTGGTGAAGAGTAGAACACTCTTTCTTTTGTTGTGATTTTTGTAAAGCCTAGGGCTAATTTAGTATGCGTCTAAGAGACCTTTTTGTGTAACCGGGTTATTGCCTTGGAAGATGTAAGCCCGTAAGGGCATTTCTTTTATTTTATTTCTATTATGAGACTATATGTTTCACATGCTATACATTCATGTGTTCTTTTGTTTCGTTGAATGTATATTGCATGTGGAACTTTTGTATTAAACTCATTTATCAAATATGTGAAGATGGAAGGGTTGTTGTCACTGTTTAGTGAATGTTCATTAATGTGGGTATTTCATGTTGAATTATTTCGGGGCGTTACAATATATATATATATATATACATATATATTTTATATTAGGAAATTTGGGTCAATATTAATTTGTAATTTGGTTTGATTGCAATAGGTAGATTACAACAACAATAACATCTCTCTCTCTCTCTCTCTCATCTCTTTCTTTCTCACTCTATCTATAGGAATTAACAAAACAAAAAAACAAGAGAGAGAGAGAGAGAGAGAATAACTATTTGTTCAATTTTTCTTCTTGAATTCTACCTAATGAAATTCTATTTTTTTTCAATAGATCAGATCTAAAACATGAATTTCAACAAATCTAAGTTATGTTTCATCATCAACAACAACTATTATCACCAAAAAAAAAAAAAAAATCAAAAAAATTCAAAAAACATATTTTGAAAAATTCAAAATTTTTTTTTTCAAAAACACATATTTTGTATATATATATATATATAGAGAGAGAGAGAGAGAGAGAGAGAGAGAAACGCCTTGTCAAGGCCGGAGTTGGCGAGGAAGCAAACAGCGACGACGCGACAGAGAATCAAAGTCTAAGAGAAGACGAGAGAGAGAGAGAAATAGAGGGGAGGAGGATTGCTCGACATCGCCTTGGGGGAAGTAGTAAAACCTAGAATCGACGGTAGCGATTTGAATGCAGGTTCCAGCATAGGCTTTCCAGACAATAGGGTCCACTTGCCTGAGCTGAGTAGTGTTCGCCATTGCTAGGGTTTTCTAAGGATTGTGAGAGATAGAGATCAATATATATACAGCTTTCAGTGTCTGATTAAGAGCTGAAGAGAGAGAGAGAGAGAGAGAGAGAGAGAGACAGAGACAGACAGACAGACAGACAGACGTAAATGAGTTAAAAATAGAGACGCCATCGTCGGCGCGAGACGGAGGAGTGGCGGTGTTGTCATGGTTATTTTGGTCATTTTATAGGTAAAGTATTTGAGTGCTTGAATTTTTGGCCAAGCAGAATTTTAATTGAGTACTGTTATTACCACCTCATCAATTATTTTGGATCCCCCATTTCTTTGAATCTCCACTTATAAATTCTAAAACCTATAAAATTTCTTTTCTCTCCCCAAATAATACCAAAATTATCCTTGTGAAAACATTCCACCTATTCAATTGAATGCACACCGACACACCTCAAAAAAACTCCTCTCTCAAAAACCATAACAAAACCCACGAAGATAATTACTATTCTATCTCTACATATTTGTTCATGACCTGAGAAAATAAATGTTTGATTACTTGCTCCCGAACAAATAAACAATGCTTGGGCCTATGTTTCCGAATTTCGGTCATATGTTTGGGAGTTAAGTCTCGAAAAAATGATGAACAATTTATATTTTTTTTGTTTTTTTGTTTTGTTTTTTTTAAGAAACTTACCTTTATAAGGCCAATCTCCTCTAAGGTAAGAACAACATCAAAAGTATGAACTCCTTTGAGTTTTTATTGTTTTACTCCTCTCGTTTCATGGAGTTGTAATTGCTAGAAAAACTTTCACTCATTGTCATTATTGGAAAAATGTAGGTAATCAAATAGTTATCACCGTTACCGCCGAAATATTGCCGCCAAAAGATTTTTAAGGTGAGATTTGGAGAAGATGGATAGGTGGTGATGGAGGTGGGTGCTGTCATAAACCCTAACTCATGATGTAATGAATGTGTGGGCTTAATTGTGAGATGAGATATTTCAAAATTATTGATATCTTTTTTAATAATTTCATTTAAGATTATTATTCTAATAAAAAAAATGAAAAAAAAAATGAAAAATAATTGATAGAGTAGCAGCACTCTTTAAATTTAAATTTATGAACCACCCTAATAAATTTTGGGGAAAGATGGTTTAGAGAAGAGAATATATAAATGACGTGGAAATAACAGATGAGGTGGAGTGTGTTGACGAGAGAGAAACACGAAAGAAGCTTGAGGGAATCGCGTGCAGGAACGTGACAGTAAGAGGAGGCAACATGGCATGCCACGTCGGAGTTGCTTTATAAAACAACAACAACACAACGAAATTGAAATCAAAACATCGCATCTCATCTTTCCGCCTCAAGCCTCGCTTCTCTGTCCTAAACCAACCTCGCAATTCTCAATTCGCAATCACCATTTCAAACTACTCTATGGCGTCCCTGCGATTGCATGGCGGTGGTGGATACGAAAGCTTCTCCGCCGCCGCCGTCGTAGCATCTTCTTCCGATCAGCGAGGTTGCGTAGGTCATCAGAATCGATTTTTCCCCAACAAAAACAATATTAAGAAGAAGAACTTGTTAATCTCCAAGGAGAATCAGAGGCCAAATCATCAGCACAAGAAGGCGCAGAGCCACCGTTGTTGTAGTACTACTAGTGTTGCTGCTAATTGGCCGGCCGGCGATAAAGGCCGAGCTGTGATTCCTAGTTGTGATCATGCCTATGCTGCTGATCACTGGACGGAGGTGATCAGCAAATTCGCTGCGAATAAAAGGATGGTGGTTGACAAGGAGGAAAAGAAAGAAGAGGACTACAGTTCTCAAAAACTTGATCGCTGGATGAGAGACTCCGTTGTAGAGGTTAGTAATCGAGTCCCCCTTTGTTTTTTCCATTTTTTTTTTAATTTTTATAAATTCGTTGTTGTGGTGTTGGCGCGCTATATTTTAATAGGTGGACAGGTGAGGAGGGGAGTTTTGCCCTGTGTGGCTGTCATTGCTTGTCAACAAATTCTCTATAAATAAATAAATAAATAATATTAAAAAATTTTGTGTAATTATAAATGTTGTTGTGGATTTCATCACACCATCACATCATATTGGGATCATAATCTTTATAATTAAAAAGAGTATTTTATACTCTCTTTTAATTTTGATTTGTGTTATTGGTCTTAAAATCAAGGAGTAGTATTCAAGTCGTATTCTAACATATTGTATCTTTCAAGTTGCTGTTGGACAACTAAATAGCACATTTTTTGTGACTTTTTCATTTCAAATTGAATAACTTGCATGTCTTTTTCATTTTAAACCAACATAATCACTATGATGATGATTCATAATTTTTAATAGTCTTACACTTTTGGGTCATTTTTTATTTTCTCATTTCACTATCACGATTCATAATTTTTAAAAAGAGTTACACTTTTAGTCATTTTCCATTTTGTTATTTCACTATCACGATAGTTCATAACTAATATCACTATAGAACATAATTCAACACCACAATAGTCTTAATCAACATTAATTACTTGCCCTATTATCATAGTAGTCCATATTCCAACATACAATACACGCGGGGTTTATCATAGCATGACCTCTCCTTAAGCCTTCAGTTTTTTTTTTTTTTTTTGGGAGAAAGTAAATCAACCCTATATAACAAAATTCTCTAGCGTAGACTATAGTCCAAAAAAATCCAAAGTTCCAAACACAAAAACAGGTTTGTTTGAATATTTATTTTTTTAATCTACTGATAAAAAAAAGTTTATTTGAATATTTGTTGGAAATGTAATATAGTCTTCTACAACAACATTATGCTTCATTGAGTAGGCAATTTGCATTATATGATTGTTACTGATTCCTTTCTTTTGGGCCACCGTTTACAGATTGTGAATAACATTGGGGAAGCACCTTTCCTAGTGCATATTTATTCAGACGAAGACGAGGACAAAAGCAAGGAATGTTCATCATCAAAAAAGGGTATGAGATTGGTGAAAGAGAAAGCCGATGCTGATAGCTGGCCTACAATTAAGGGAAGATGGGATGGAGGAATAAGCCCCATTCCCAACGGTGTTATTTTGGTAGAAGAACTCAAACCCAAACAAGTTTCAGACAAGCTCTTTGATGATGAAGATGAGACTGAAGGCATTGTTGACAATAACAATAACAGCAACAGCCAACTGCAATACTCCACAACTAAAATATGGGGTGTGCTGATTCAAGCTAAAGGACTTAATGGCACTGCTTGTTACATCCTCAAGACCTGTCGAGTTGAGAATTTTTTGGGCTTTTGCACCCACTTTTGCTTACTTAGGGTTGAGTGCTTTGTAGATAATGCTGAAACTCAGCTCAAGAAATTGTGGTTGCAGAGATAAGTTTGGATTTATATGTTTACATCATTATTATTCAACATCACTGAAATAATTTAGAGGTGATGAACGCTAGTTAATAATTTACTTAAACTACAAGTAGATGGTTATTCACATGAATATAAGTAGACGGTTAATTACATGAATTTGAGCTCTGTTATTCTTTTATTGTTATTTTTATTCATTAAAATTTTAAGTGTGATAATGGGTTGTGTAATGCGACAATAAAATATCTAATGTTCCATTCATTTTTATATTAAATTTGTGCGTACCGGATTCCGCACTAGATGAAAATGGATCAGGATCCCGCATTTGGTTGGACTATCCAGGGACTGAGGTTCCTGCCACGAGAAGCACCGTTAGAGCTGCCCGGCCGGGGTTGGCCGGATAACCCCTCCGGTGTGGGAATTAGTGATCGGAGAAGAAGTGTATATAGAGTTGAGTCTATCTCTAAGTGTGATTTTGCTTGGAATAGTTCAATTACATTCAATGTGAAGTTCATGTAATATATATAGGGTTCCTTGCTTGCTTCTTAAGATGGGTTCATGGAGCTTGGATGCTGCCAGGTGTCTTTTTAGCATTGGTCAAGGTGGGGGACCACCTGGTAGTTGTCATTGAATGCATATACTCATTGTAGTCATGCTGATAACAAACCACATTCCTTTGGTTCAACAACTTCCGTGATTCTAGGTGTAGGGGACCAGCTGAGGTGGCAACTTGCACATGCACACGTTCACAACTTCCATGTTTTTCTGTGAGGTTCCCTTTGCTCGGTATCTCAGTACCTCGGCTCGGCCTTATTCAAAGCTTCCGTTGGGACAGGCTGGTCTATTCGGATATCTTAGTGTGGGCTGGGCCCACATCTGTTCGGCCCAAAGGTTCGGTCCTGCAGCTTGGCCTAGCCCAACGTCGCAGCTGGACTAGCCTTTCCACTGCGGGTTGGGTCCAAGTGCTTGAGGACTTGGGTAGACTGTTGATCATGGAGTTGGGCTCAATTGGCTTGCCCATATATTCATCTAATTCATTTGAACTTGGGCTTTATTAGATTGGGCTGGCCCAAGGCTTGGATCCGACCCATTTCATATTCAGCCCCTTCATTTACCCCTAGCTCACGCTAAGGTTCCTCTTGTGGGGAGCTATTGTTCTGCTCTCCAAGCGTTGCGTCGCTTTAGTTCTTCCCCAGTTCGGCCTTGGTGATGGTTCAATCCTGACACATAATTCCTGCATGCATCCTTTCGAGGTGACACGTGGCGACGTGGGATAGGTGTGCAAAGATAGTGCGTCGATTCCATACCGAAGGTCGTGCTCCGTGTACCTGCGCGTCGGTTGGTGCAATTAATGCTCTGGCTATCAATACAAAATCCTTTTATCTGTATTTTCGTTCCTCTAGAGAGTTTCAAAGAGAGAGAGAGAGAACTCTTCCCGTCCCTCTGAACCAGTCTCGGTGGTGCTCTGCTCAAACTTTTTCGCCGCTGGTCTCGCTTTGCTACCACTGTTCTAGTCTCTGTATGTCCTCTAGTGATTCTTTTTCTCTCGCCTCTTTCTGTCTTAATCATCTTGTTTGGCCCACTCGCTGTCTGTGTTCCATACTCTGTTATCTGAGTCCTACCTCTGTCCTATTAGGTTTGTTAAATGGGAAAGTTCCATTAGCTGGTTGATACCCCCGAGGCCATTGCTATGTTCCGCCTGGATTATAATATTCCCGACGACGTTATCCTTTCGTTGGCGAAAGTAGACGCCAAGCGTATGGGCACGAGGAATACCGTCGCTTTTTCTATCGCTGCAATAGTCGAGGGAGGGGTTCGGTTTCCTCTTGATCCGTTGGTGCGCCGGTTTCTACATCAAGTCTAGTTAACCCCAATGCAAGTATCTGTGAACCTTTTCCGTGTTGTTTGCGGTGTATCCGCCCTCAATAGACGATTGGGTTTGAATCTTGACATATGGGATATCCTTGGTTGTTATACTCTTTCTCATAACAAAGACCATAGCACGTATTACTCGCGTGTTCGCTCGTTTGATTGCCATTTGGTTACTAGGTTACCCGATTCGGATAAACACAACGATAATTTCTTACAAGTTGGTGGAAACTGGGAGTTCCCCGCCAGAATCGAGTTTCAGTCTAAGCGGATGCCCTAGAAAGATGGCTACCCAGGTTCAGGCCTTTCCTTCTAGCGCCTTTTGTATTTCTTACTTTATTTTAGATGTCATTCTAATGGGTCACTTCATTTTTGCAGAGGCCTCTCGTTTCCAACGAAGACCGAACCAGGAAAATGCTAAAGCCATAAAAGCTTCCTTGAGATATAAAAAGAGATCTACACCCGAGTTATTGGATTACCAGTCAACTTACCATTCCACCATCCCAAAGAAGGCGAGGCTCGCTGCTTCCCTTCTAGACTCTGATACCGAGACTGACACATCTCTCACTCCTTTGGTCATGAACCGTCGCAGGAGTCAGGGTGCCCTTTCTGAGAGAGCGCTCTCCCCTGCCTCCAATTTCGCAGGGGGCGGGTCTGTGGTGAAGAGAAGGGTGTTGGTGGATTTAGAGGCCGAGGCTTTCGGAGCCTCCGATGCTTTGGAAACCCCTCTGGAAAAGACTGAGGCGAAGAGCCTCATGGAAGTGAAGATGGAGGTGGGAGCTTCTGGGACCCCTGTGACTGCTGCCGAGCCCTCAACTTCGGTTGCTGCGCGAGCAAAAAAGAGAAGAAGAGAGGTTGGCAAAGCAGTGGTGGGGGAAGCTTTTGAGGATCCTGCTGAGGATGAGACTTTTGAGAAATGGGAGCCGCCAATGTCGCCTAAAGGTGGGCCCATTTCCACTTCTGATTCAATTGTCGCTTCACAAGATTTTGCCTTTGATTTGACTAAGTTTTTGTTGATGCCGGTTGACATGGCCGACCATAATGGGCCCCGCGATATTCCTATCCTGAAGGGGACCCTTCAGATGATGACTGCTGTAAGTGTTTTCTCGTTTTACTTGTCTTTATTGTTGCGTTGCTGTCTTATTTTTTCTTAATTCTTCGTTGTCCTGTGCAGTGTATCCAGAGAATGCATCTATCCATTACCCGTGCTGAAAAGCTAGAAGGGTCGTGCTGGAGGCCGTAATGAACGCTGAGAGACTGACGGTAAGCTTGGAGACAGAGAAGGAAGGACGCCGAACCGCGGAGAGGGAAGCATTTCGTTTGAACAAGAATGTCATTTCAGCTGAAAAATCGAAGGAGGCTGCTATTGGGACACAGGCTCAACTCGAGGGGAAGGTAGCTGAACTGGAAGCCGTTATTGCCGTGATGGCCGCCGAGTGCTCTGCTATGGAGGCCAAGCATTGGCAACAAGGCTGGAATGAAGCTGGGGCGGCATATAAGGAGGAGGTGTTAGTGCTGCGAGACAAGCTCTTTCTAAAGGGTTGGACGAGCGCTTTAGCTGCCGCTCTGGTTCCTGAAGGCTTTTCTCTGTTTCAGGATATGCCAGTTCCTTAAAGATCCTTGGGTTCAAAGATTGTTTCCACCTCTGTTGTTCTTCCAGCCGAAGTTTCCCCAGAAGCTAATTCTGCAAACAAGACCCAGGACAGTAATGTTACCGCTGAAACGGTGGATGTTGAAGGGATTGAAGCCCTGGAGACCGAAGCCGCGGGAGATGTGGTTAAGGAGGCTTCTACTTCTCAGGAAGTTGGAGCTACCTCTACTTTTCCTCCCCCAGACGACCTGGACGAAATTGTTGATGCTGCTCCTGAGTTTCCCTCTGTTACTGAAAGTTGATGTTGAAAGGATTTGAACTTTTTTGCTTTTCTATTTTGATGTATCGTGGCTCGATCTCCAGGACGAGCTTTCTTTCTGCACTTGCCAAGACAATTTTTCTTTTCTCTTTTCTTTTCTTTGCTGCTGGTTATGAGGCCATCTGTGCCTTTTGTTGGATGATAGAATTTTCTCTTTGAACTTGCAGTCTGATGCTGTTTGGCTTTTATGTCTGAATGTTTTCTATACTACCTGCCCCGGCCGAGCACTGTTGGGACCTCGGGACCGAATAGATGCTCGGTCTGGTTCTGTACTGCTTTTAAATAGATGCTTTGTCTGATTCTGTACTGCTTGCCCCCGGCCGAGCATTGTTGGGGCTTCAGGGCCGAATTGATGCTCGGTGTGGCTTTGTACTGTTTGCCCCCGGCCGAGAACTGTTGAGACCTCTGGGCCGAACTGATGCTCGGTGTGGCTAACAGATGTGTGATATGGCTGTGCTTGAGTTTGTAAGTGGATCTTACTTAGGTCCAGGTTGGTTTTAAAAGAAAACAATTGTTTGCCCCCACCTGGAGCTAAGTAAGATTGGTACTGAAGATTGTGCTCTTAGATAGAACTGCTTAAGTCTGTTGCAACTTTGATAGTGCAGATGCGGTTGAATGAGATAAAGGCATGAAGAGGTGTCTTACTCAGGTCCAGGTTGGTTTGAAAAAATAATTGTTTGCCCCCATCTGGAGTTGAGTAAGACTAATGCTGGGAGTTTGCTCCTGATAGAGCCTGGTCACGCTTGTTCTAACTCTGTTTGTTTGAATCAGTACTGAAGTGTTGACGTGTTGGTACTTAAGGAATTCTGTGGATTCAAAGACGTTTACTTAAGATATGTTAGTGTGGTTTCCACCAAGCAATTCCACTTGGCTAAAGTCCAATTTAGTTGCCAAACATTATTCCACCAAGCAATTCCACTTAGCATGTTTGAGTGCTAACCAAAATTTAAATTCCGTCCAGTCGTTCTAAAACTAAGTCCATTTGGATTAAGACCAAAGTTAACTCCGTTTGATAAACATCAAAGCTAATTCCGTTTGGTAAGAACCAAAGCTAATTCCGTTTGATAAATATCAAAGCTAATTCCGTTTGGTAAGGACCAAAGCTAATTCCGTTTGGTAAGAACCAAAGCTAATTCTGTTTGATAAACATCAAAGCTAATTACAAGAATTCAATAAGTTTAAGAGAAATGTGTAAGCATTTGCATTGGTCAACAGATAAATGCCTTTACATTCTGATAGAGAAGTTGGGGGATAATTCTATTGATAGTATTTCTTGAGATTTGCTACGTTCTAGGGCCGAGGTATAGCTCTGCCTTTCAGATCCTCTAGGTAGTAAACTCTATTTCCTACAACAACTGTGACTTTGTACGGACCTCCCAGTTAGGCCTAAGTTTGCCCTCACCAGGCACCTTTTTGTGATCCATAACTTTCCTCAAAACCAGTTCTCCTGGTGTAAATTGCCGTGGGAAAACTTTTTGGTTGAAACTCTTGATGAGCTGCTCCTGATACACTACAAGTCTGATCAGTGCTGCTTCTCTTCGGTCTTCTGCCATATCTAGTGCTTGTGCAATAGCTTCCTCGTTACTGGCGCTCTTAAACAATTCAGACCGAAGGGTTGGGAGGCCGACTTCGAGTGGGATGACGGCCTCCATTCCATAAGTTAATGAGTAAGGTGTTTCCCTCGTTGATCGCCGTGCTGTGGTTTGGTATGTCCATAGCACGTGGGGTAACTCTTCAACCCATTTTTCTTTGGCCTGTTCAAGCCGTTTCTTTACTCCGTTGATGATAGTTTTGTTTGAGGCTTCTGCCTGTCCATTGCTTTGCGGGTACCCTGGAGAAGAGTTCCTATACTCAATCCTGAGGTCGGCACAAAATTTTCTGAAGATTTTTCCATTGAACTGCGTTCCATTATCCGCAATCAGTACTCGCGGGATACCAAAATGCACCACCACGTTTCGCATGACAAACCGCTTTGTATCCGCTTCTTTGATATTTGCCAATGGCTCGCCTTCAACCCACTTAGTAAAATAGTCAGTTGCAGCAATGAAGAATTGCCTGTTCCCAGTGCCTCACACCAATGGTCCGACAATATCCAGACCTCATTGGGCAAAGGGCCATGGGCTGGTAAGTGGGGTGAGAGTTTTGGCTGGTTGATGAATGAATAGAGCAAACCTTTGACATTTATCACACTTCTGTATGTACTGCTGAGCATCTTGTTGCATTCGTGGCCACCAATACCCGTGAGTGAGGGCTCGATGCGCCAGCGATCTTCCGCCGACGTGGCATCCACAAATCCCATGGTGAATTTCGTAGAGAACATTCTCGCCCAGATTTGGATGCACACATAGAAGATAAGGGCCAAGATAGGAGCGTTTGTACAGCTTCCCGGATGGTGAGATCCAAAACCGAGCTGACTTATGTTTGACTTTGTTGGCTTCCTTTTTATCTTCGAGGAGAGTACTAGATTTTAGAAAAGCAAGTATTGGATCCATCCAGCTCAGCTCTACGCTGTTGCAGAGGACTGGAGATGCAATGCTTGGCTCTGGCACGAACTCAACCCAAACTTTTCTGGCATTTTTGGTATCCATTGATGAGTCGAGACAGGCCAGAGCATTAGCATGGCTGTTTTTGTCTCGACTAATTCGTTCCACTCGTATGGATTGAAACTTTTTGAGTAAGTCTCTGGCTTTGCCTGCGTACATGGCCATTCTTTCATCCCGTGTTTCATAGATCCCAGAAAGCTGGTTTACCACTAGCTGTGAATCGCTGAAAAAAAGAAGCTGTTCCGCACTACATAAGTCAGCCAACAACGCTTCGTATTCTGCCTCGTTGTTCGAAGCCTTCTAACCGAGCCTGAGAGGCTGTTCCCAGATAAATCCTTTTGGTGAGATAAGCACTACTCCTATCCCCGAACCTCGGTTATTGGACGACCCGTCAACATAGAGCTGCCAGATGTTTCCAACAAAGAGTTTCCTAGCTTCCGAAGCGCAGGGCTTTCCTTGTTCGGTGATGTGTGGCACCTGTGCCAAACTTGGATTCCCTGGTTCGGTACTCTGGGTAGAAGCAAATTCTGCAATGAAATCTGCTAAGACCTGGGCCATAATTGCTGTCCTGGGCTGATACCAAATGTTAAACTCGTCAAGTTCTACCGCCCATTTTGTTGTTCTGCCAGAGAAATCAGCTCGGCTAAATACAGATCTAAGGGGGAATTCAGTGAGGACATTGATGGTATGACCCTGGAAGTAATGTTGTAACTTCCTCGAGGCGATAAGCAGCGCGTAAGCTAACTTTTCCAATGGTAGATACCGTGTCTCGGCATCTAGTAAAATCTTGCTAACGTAGTACACAGGCCTCTGTTCCTTGTTAACTTCTCGAATTAATACTGCGCTTACAGCATGATCTGAGACTGCTAGATAGAGATACAACTCCTCTCCTGGCTCTGGAGTGGACAGAAGGGAATGTGTACTGAGGTATCTTTTGAGGCTTTGCAGTGCTTCGGTGCACTCGCTACTCTATTCAAATGCTGCCCTTTTCTTCAAAAGCTGGAAGAAGGGCTTCATCCGATCTGAAAATTTGCTGATGAACCGATTTAGTGCGGCCGCCATTCCGGCCAGTTTCTGCAACTCCTTAGCCTTTGTTGGTACTTCAAGATCTTGTATTGCTTTTATTTGGTCCGAATTTGCCTCAATTCCTCTGCGAGTGACCATATATCCCAAGAACTTCCCTGTTCCTACCCCGAAAGCGTATTTCGAGGCATTGAGGCGAAGCTGATGGTCTTTTAGTATGCCAAAAACTTCTCACAAGTCTGTAAGATGGTCTGTAGCGAGCTTGCTTTTGATTACCATATCATCTATATAAGCTTCCATGGTTTTCCCGAGTTGGTCTTTGAACATCCTAGTGATCATCCGCTGGTAGGTTGCTCCGGCGTTCTTAAGGCCAAACGACATCACTTTGTAGCAGTAGGTTCCTCTCGGTGTAATAAATGCTGTCTTTTCTTGATCCGAACCGAACAGTGGCATCTGATGATAACCGCTATAAGCGTCCAGAAAGCTCATGCGCTCATGCCCTGCTGTTGAGTCTACTAGTTGATCAATGCGAGGCAGCAGAAAGCTATCTTTAGGGCAGGCTTTGTTCAAGCAAGTGAAGTCAACGCAAACTCTCCATTTTTCGTTCTTCTTCTTGACTACACCTGTGTTAGACAGCCATTGCGGGTACTGAACTTCTCTGATTGCTCCTGAAGCTAGGAGTTTTTTGACTTCGGCAATTACTGCTTCGGTGTGCTCAACTGAGAATCTCCGACTTTTCTGCACAATGGGCCGAGCTGAAGGGTTGATGTTGAGCTTGTGGCAAGCAAATTCTGGGTCCAACCCTGGAGTATCATATGCTGACCATGCGAATACCTCCATATTTTCCCTCAGCAATTCCAGCAGCTGAAGTTTCTCATCAGCGCCTAGTGAGGTACCGATAAGGAAGTACTTTTCTGGGTCATCCTCTTTTACTAGGACTCTCTCCAAATCCTCTACTATCTTTTCCTCTAGGGCTCCCCCTGCGTCTTCTAAGACTGGTTGTTCGGCCATCTCTACTGTCTGTACCTGATTGTAGAGCTGCTTTGCCTTTAGTGCCGCCATGAAGCAATGTTTAGACGCAACCTGATCCCCTGAGATCTGCTCTACTCCGTGTTCCGTTGGAAAACGGATAAGCTGGTGGTAAGTTGAAGGGACCGCCTCCATTTGATGAATCCATGGACGGCCAAGTATGGCTTTGTAAGGAAATGGTGTATTAATAACCAGGAACTCTATTTGGAGGGTTTTCGTTCCCGCCACGATTGGCAACACTATTCTGCCAAGCGGCCATTCTGGCTGTGAATTGAAGCCAACCAACGGGGCTGCCGCTGGGGTGAGGTGCTGCTCGGAGAGACCAAGCTTTCTGAACAAGTCATAATACAAGATGTCTGCTGCACTACCTTGATCTACCAGGACTCATTTTACATCAAATCGTTTTTCGATTCCCACAGTTATAATTAATGCATCAGTATGTGGGTGGTTTATGCCCTCTAAATCTTTTCTAGTAAATGAAACAGTGCACAAGGGGGATTTAGGTACTGTATGTACCTTTTTCGATGCAGGTTCCACTGTCATGACCTGCTGAATTTGTGCAACCTTAGCAATCTCTTCTTTTAGTGTCTCCTCAGATTCTTGAGTTGCTGTTCCATGGATCACATTTATTATCAACCGAGGTGGATGCTCAACATTCGGTTCTGGTGGTGGGTTCCCCGGTTCGGTGACTTCCTTATCCTGATCAATGTAGTCCTGGAGGTGCCCAGCCGCTACTAAGTCTTCCAAGTGTTGTTTCAGTGCTTTGCAGTTTTGAGTCATGTGCCCCCTATCTTGATGGTAAGTGCATCTGAGCTTCTGATTGCGTCGAGCCGGATCTCTCAACATTTTCAGGGGCAAAACAAAGAAGGGCTCTCTCTATCTTTTCCAAGATTCGATAGATTGGCTCTTTGAACACAGTCACAACGGCTTCGTGGGATTTGGACTTATCCACTTCATTCACTGCGATCCCTCTGTGTTCTCCTCGATCTGTTCTCTTCTTGTGCCGAGCTGTTTGTTCTGTTGACGCTACCTCAATGGGGATCTGATCGTCTTCGAGGCGAGCGCACTGCTCGATCCTGGCACGTAAGTCTTTTAATGCTGTGGTTGGGCGCTTGGTAAGTGATTGCCTTAACTTATTTTCCGGGCGCAGGCCATGTTTGAAAGACAAAACGACCATCTGCTCACTACACACATTTTCCTCCAGATCGTTGTATTCTTCCCAGTACCTCCTAGCATAATTGTGTAGCGTTTCTTCCTGCTCCTTTCGAAGGCCGAACAGTGTATCCGACTCTTTCGGAATCTTAGTGTTGGAGACGAACCTAGCTAAGAACTCTTCGGAGAGTTGCTTCTAGCCACGAATCGATCCAGTGGGGAGTCAATCGAACCATCGAAGTCTGGTCTCTCCCAAGCTAGATGGGAAGACTTTGCACATCAGTGCCTCATCTCGGCTCCATAGAGACATCATTTGTCTGTAATGGCTAATATGCGTCAGCGGGTCCGACTTTCCATCGTATGAAGTGAACTTTGGTGGGGTGAATTTCTTTGGAGGCCTCATGGCTTCAATTTCCGAGGAGAATGGTGAGGAGACGAGCCTATCCAGCGCTCGGTGTTCTCTCTGGTGAATAGTACAGTCCAGGTGATCCTGATGTTATTCGTTCTGTTTGTTGCCAATCAACCAAGTACGAAGGTCTTGTGGGGGGTACTCAGTTTGCTGACTGACTGTCTTCTACTTCTTAGCCCTTCTCTGGCGTGACCCACGGGTGTGACTGCTTGTCACTTCACTCTGTACCGGGATAGGCTGGCTTCGTTGCCTAGACTCATTTCTAGGGAATTTTTTCACTGGTGGTTCTCTGGATGAGCTCCTTCGTGGCAGACGAGAGGGTTCTACTTCTATCCTTTTTTCCGTCGGATCACCTAGTACCCTTTTAAGTTAGGCTTTCAGCTCCTGTATCTCTATCCCCATGGAGTCTATGATTCGATCTCTATAGTCCTTTTCCAGAAGAAAGTGATGAGAAGGACCTCCAGCGAAGGGTAATCAATGCTTAACGGATTCAAGAGTCCGGTTGTTGTTTCTAGTTTGTTCTTCCAGAACTGTCGGGAGTGCCAAACCTTTGTCCTTCGTCTTCTCCGTCTGTGGAGTATGTGTTGAAGGCGGAACGTCCTCAATCCCCATCGCCGGAACTGGGTGCAGAGCTTAGAGATGAAGTGATCCACATTCACCGCACCAATTGTGCGTATCGGATTCTGCACTAGATGAAAGTGGATCGGGGCCCCGCACTTGGTTGGATTATCCAGTGACTGAGGTTCTTGCCACGAGAAGCACCGTTAGAGTTGCTCGGCCGGGGTTGGCCGAATAACCCCTCCGGTGTGGGAATTAGTGATCGAAGAAGAAGTGTATATAGAGTTGAGTCTATCTCTAAGTGTGATTTTGCTTGGAATAGTTTAGTTACCTTCAATGTGAAGTTCATGTAATATATATAGGGTTCCTTGCTTGCTTTTCAAGATAGGTTCTTGGAGCTTGGATGCTGCTAGGTGTCCTTTTAGCGTTGGTCAAGGTAGGGGACCACCTGGTAGTTGTCATTGAATGCATATACTCATTGTAGTCATGCTGATAACAAATCACATTCCTTTGATTCAACAACTTCTGTGATTCTAGGTGTAGAGGACCAGCTGAGGTGGCAACTTGCACATGCACACGTTCACAACTTCCACATTTTCCTGTGAGGTTCTCTCTGCTCGGTATCTTAGTACCTCGGCTCGGCCTTATTCAAAGCTTCCGTTGGGACGGGCTGGTCTATTCGGATATCTTAGTGTGGGCTCGGCCCACATCTGTTCGGCCCAAAGGTTCGGTCCTGCAACTCGGCTTAGCCCAGCGTCGCAGTTGGATTTGCCTTTCCACTGCGGGTTTGGTCCAAGTGCTTGAGGACTTGGGTAGACTGTTGATCATGGAGTTGGGCTCAATTGGCTTGCCCATATATTCATCTAATCCTTTTGAACTTGGGTTTTATTAGATTGGGCCGGCCTAAGGCTCGGATCCGACCCATTTCATATTCAGCCCCTTCAAAATTGGTTTTAAATTTTTTTTATTCCGTTCGATTAAAATAATTAGTAGCCATTCCATTGTTGCGGTAGAAAGTCAATTCCAAAGAAGCCACCCAAATTAATTAAGACTCTTGTGATTTTTGATTAATGACTTATTCAAGTGTTAGTTATGATTTAATTATGTTTTGATTATATATATTGTGGTATTAGTTATTATTCAGTTGCAGCTGCAAAGGCAATTAGCACAAGGAAGACCAGATGTGGCAATCGAGCTGCAAGTTCATCACAAGAGTGTATAACAATAGCATGCAATTAATTCTCTTGTAATAATGTGTTTGTACATAATAGTTGGTTAATCAAAACGTAATAAATCAATTCTGTTTTCAATCATTGATCAATAATATCTTTGTTAGATTCTCTCTCTACTCTTCTCTTTCTTGGTTATACATACTATTATTTTGGTTATAACTCAAAGCCTTTTTTTTTTTTTTTTTTTTGAACAACCAAAGACAATTAAGAAGCCATTAAGGAGAAGAAGAAGACACATCATTTCTAAGAAGAGCATTAAGAGCTTCAGGTGGATTGGCAACCTAATCCAGAGCCAAGCTATTACAAGCATGAGCCTTTGTCAACCAGTGAACGGCACGATTGTTTACTCTAGGTGTCCATCGTAACTGCAGATTTCCTCGGAGTCTAACCTGGCGAATATCTAGTATGTAGGCGAGAATCTCCCAAGGCGGAACCGTCTTTGAGACCCCCAGCTTTATGACTTCTTGGTTATCACTTTCGATAGTGGTTAAGGTGAGGTTGCAGGCTTGCTCCAGGAGAGCTGCCATGCGCACTGCATGGGCTTCTGTAACAAAGGCAGAGGAGGAGCTAAAGAAGGAGACTAGTCCGTCCACAAGTCGGCCTTCGGAGTCACGGAGAATAGCAGTAGCTGAGGCTATGTTTCGATTAGTGCTGAAACTTGTGTCACAAATAATTTTGAACTCCCCAGCTGGAGGTGGATGCCATCCTTGCTCCCTAAGAAGAGCGGGGGTGAGGCACTCGACGATGGGGGAAATATCACCAGAGTGCTGGTGTTGGTCTTCTATCCATGCCTGAGTTATTCTTGAGGCAATGGCTGGTGGGTTGATTGGGAGGTTGTTGAATATGAACTCATTCCGAGCCTTCCAAATATACCACCCTGTGAAGAAAATTTTGCTCAATAGATTACTCCCTATCCTAGCTCTTTTTTCTACCTCCAACCATTGAGCCGTCCATTGCACTATAATGAGTACAGTTCCTTTCTCCATTCTAAGGTTAAGCATACTGCCAAACCACACAGCTTTAGTCCATGGGCAATCAAAGAGCATATGTTCCATTGATTCATCGTCCTTCAAGCAGATGGGGCAGATCCGAGATTGGGAGCAGTGACGTTTGTGGAGATTGATTTTTGTAGCCACGAGGTTCTTATACGCTCGCCACCAAAAGTGTTTGATTTTTTGGGGAACTGCCACTTGCCAAATTGACTTCCAAAAACCAGTAGGGACTTGGAAAGAGCTGGATGGTTAGTTCCGAGACCCTTCCTGCCTAAAGGACTTAGCGATCCAATAACCAGATTTAATAGAATACACCCCTGATCTAGTTGGTTGCCAAACCAGTGCGTCTGCTCTGTCCTCCAAAGAGATAGGAATAGATTGAATTGCTTGACATTTCTTCTTTGAAAAAAACTGAAGTAGATGTCCAATTCGCCACTTTTTATGAACGGAATCAATGGCATCCGCGACACGCAACACATTGGAATTCAGAGGTTTTAGAGAAGAGAGTTGAAAAAGTCTTGCATCTGGGATCCATTTGTCTTCCCAGAAGCGAATGGATTGGCCATTGTGCACTTCCCATCGAGTCCCTTTGTGGAGGAGGTCCCTCCTATGAAGCAAGATATGCCAAGCCCAAGAACCTCGTGCTCCTCGAGAAGCTGTTAGAAAGGTAGATTGTGTAAAGTATAACCCCTTATACAAACGGACCCAATAGGATTCAGGATTAGAAATCAATCTCCATCCTTGCTTTGCAAGCATTGCTTGATTGAAAGCCGAAAAATCCAGGAACCCTATGCCCCCATGGAACTTTGATAAACACATAGACTCCCAAGAAGCCCACGGAATGCCTTTGTTCGTTGGGTCGCCTTTCTACCAAAAATTCCTAATGACCGTATTAAGTTTATTACAGAGAGATTTCGGGAATATGAAGCAAGCCATAGCATAGGCTGGGATTGCTTGAGCTACCGCCTTGATTAAAACTTCTCTCCCGACATGGGAAAAGGGGTTTATTTTTCCATCCTTACAGCTTTGAAGACACTCAGTCTACCAAAAACGCATAGGCTTCGGATTTGGATATACCCTACCATGTTGGAAGCCCCAGATATTTCACATTCTGTCTAGCCAAAGGGATACCCAACTCCCTACAAAGCTGGTCTTTTAACTCAGCAAGAGCATTGGCCGAGAAGAATGCCTTTGATTTTTCAAGGTTAATGATTTGGCTTGAAGCTTCGCTGTAAAGTCACAGAAAATGCATCATTTGGGAGCATTCCGAGTTGCTGGCCTTGAGGAACAAAAGAACATCATTCGCAAAGAAAATGTGGGACAAAATAGGGCAAGTCCTTTTCATTCGAAGGCCTAATATAACCTTGTTCTAAATACCCCCAGCGATTAATTTAGAAAGTATTTCAACTACACGAATGAAAAGGTAAGGAGATAAGGAGTCGCCTTGTCGAAGCCCACATGAAGGAGTAAAGGAAGCTTTATTCTCGCCATTCGCAACAACGAAGAATTGAACCGTAGTGACACAGTCCATCACCCAGTAGATCCAAGTATCACGAAAGCCCAATCTTTCAAGCACTGCCTTGAGGAAGTCCCATTAAATGCGACCATAAGCCTTATTAAAGTCTAATTTCAAAACCAGATGAGCATGCCTACCACCTTTTTTCTGCCTCAAAAAATAAAACCCCTCATGTGCCAGCAGGATGCTGTCTTGAATGAGCCTACCAGGTATAAAGGCCGCCTGTTGTGGTGAGATAAGCTTGGTGAGAAAAACCTCAAGCCTATTAGCCAAGATTTTGGTAATGATCTTCATTTTGAAGTTGCAGAGGCTGATAGGTTTGTACTGGGATAGCTTTTCTGGTGTAGCTATTTTTGGGATCAACACCAAGTTGGTATGGTTTCATTCTCTAGGAACATGTCCCCCAAGGAAAAAACTTTTGATGGCCAAACACACTTCTGGGCCCACAATTTCCTAGTATTTTTGATAAAAGATGCCTTGAAAACCATCAGGTCCAGAGGCCTTGAGCGGGCTGAGCTGAAAGGCAGCTACTTTGATCTCTGTATTAGTGACCAGTTTAACGAGATTCGTATTCATTTTAGTAGAGACTACCGTTGTGACTGAGGACAGAACGTCATTGAAATCTCGATCAGCAACGGTTTGGAAAAGAGTTTGAAAATAAGTTGCAAGATGCTCGTTAATCTCTTCCTCCGTTTCCAAAACTATCCCTGCCTTTGTCTTGAGTGTGGTTAATTGGTTCCTTTGGCGTCTTTCAATCACTGTCGCATGGAAGAAAGAAGAGTTCATATCTCTATATTTGAGCCAATTTACCTTGGAATGCTAGTGTTGGTACATTTCTTCACATTCTAGAGCAGCTTCAAGATCCTGCTGCAACTCCCGGGTTTTTTCCATTTTGTCATCTGAATATGGGCATGCTTGGATAGCCTGAATTTTTGTCTTCAAATTCTTAATCTTAACTCGATTATCCTCGAACTTTGACTTGCCCCAAGAGGAAAGTGCGCAGCTATATCTTTTCAGTTTCAGAGATAGACGCACCATAGGTGGTCCTGAAAGACCTTCAGCCCAGGATGAGTTTATAATCTCGGCACACTCACCATGAGTTGTCCACATAGATTCGAACTTGAAGGTACGCGGAATTTTTTGAAAGGAATATAACAGTGTAGTAGCAAGGGGCAGTGGTCAGAGCCTATAAGGGCTTCATAGAACACCTGAGCAAAGGGAAACAATTGTCGCTATTCCACTATAGCCATTGCTTTATCTAGCCGCTCCCTGATGTTGGTGTTCCCTCCTTGGTTATTGGTCCAAGTGTATGGGGCTCCTTTGAATTCAAGGTCCATTAGTTCACAATTTGCCATGAAGTTTTGGAAAAATTGTATCCGAACTCGATTACCTCCCCCCGAGCCTTGCTTTTCCCATGACCATCCAATTTTGTTGAAGTCCCCCAAATAGAGCCAGGGATATCCATTTGTCTCTGCCATATTCTGAAGATTGTTCTAGAAAATTTTCCTATCATTTCAGCGGGGAGGTGCATATACAAAACTAACAAGCCAAGCAGTAGCAGCTCCCGTTGTCGTGAGGACACATCAAAATAGATTATGAGATTTCGCTCTAACATGAAGGTCGACTTCGTCGTTCCACCATAGTGCTAATCCTCCCGCGATACCCATAGGATCCACATAGTAGGAATAAGAGAAGTGGAGACATCTCTTGATCTTTTCAAGTAAATATTGTTTATTCTTGGTTTCCATAAGAAACATTATTGCAGGACGATGGGTTTGACATAACCCTCGGAGGATTTGGACTGTCATAGGTCGCCTGAGCCCCTGACAGTTCCAGCTAATGATCAACATCAATCATGTGGCGATTTAGGGCACGCCATCGTAGTGCATTCAGAGGGTTCAGAATCATTTTTAGGGAAAGTACTAGCAATTTGTGAGAGACAATCCTCCCCGACAACATTAAAGGAAAGAAGTGGAAACAAACAGGTTTGGCTTACCACGTCTTAGATGGTCACCTTCACCAGAACTGAGCCCTTCGAAATATCCCCCTGCTGACCTCTGGGTCGACCCCTATTGACTTTCTTGTTACTCACACCAACTGGGGGAATGTGTGTGGGACTGAGTGTTGGCTGGAATTTGGTCTAATCTAGAGCTGCCAATAGAGATAGTGGATTTTGCTGCGAAGCAGTGCTTGGTCTGCATCGCTAGAAACCTTTCTTTTGAGGGACAAGTGTTGGAGTGCCTCTGTCAACCCCCCTTCTAGGACTTGGGTAATGCATAAAAGAGGTGTTTTAGTAGATGGGTTACATAGTAACAAGGTTTTAGGAAGTGGGTTGTTCTCAATAGTAGACAAGGGCTCCTGGCCAGGGCCTATATCTAAAGCTTGAGAGGGCCCAGAGTAGTTTGGGCTGTCTGGTGGTTCTGTAACAAAATAGGTTGAGACCTTAACAGAGCCCACAGTCACATTAGTAGTAACACCAGGGATTGGAGGAAGGCCCATTCCGGGATTTGGCCCACTATCTTTGTGAAGGGCCACAGAACTTAAAAGCCTTTCCTGGCCCATCGGTTCCAAAAGAGGGGACGTGAGGCCAACGGAATTGTTGGTAGAAGTATGCTTTTGTCCACCATCTTTTTGCAGTGTAGTGAGATCAGAGCCTCCACGTGGCATTCGAGGCGTAGTGGTAGTCTGATTCTGATCCTGGGATACGATGGTGTATGTCTCTGTCACAGTACGATTTTGTGATCGTGGTTGTGGTTGTACCAACAAACCAGGCTGCTCTGTTCCATGATCATCACGCTCCGGTGGTAATGAGGGTTCCGATGCCCGTGAGGTTTTCCGGCTTGAAAAGAGTGGGGCTAAACTTGCTTCCAGTGCATTAATTTTCTGGCGATAGTGCTCAGTAGGGAGTTCCATGCTTCCAGCCATGCTCGTTTTCAACTCAGGACCATAACCAGAGGAGGTGCCTTGTTTTTTAGAAACGAATTTGCAGGTATTGCTCTCGTGCCCCAATCTGCCACAGTCATAGCAGAAGTTCGATAACTTTTCATATTTAAAGGAGAGCCATGTATCAGGAATCCCCGGGCCCCGTTGAAGCCATATTCCCTTGGGTAGAAGCTATTGTGTGTCAATCTCCACCGGAAGCCGTAAGAAACTCCGATACAATAACAGACCTTCTGTGTGGGCTTCCACTCGAACCAGTCTTCCAATTGTATTGTCCAGGATCTCGCCATTTTGTTTGGTTAATTTTTGAATAGGGAGTCCGTGGACTTGCACCCAAAATTGACTCCATTTGAAATCTAGTTGCTTCACTGAGCATCCCGGCGAGAGGGGTTGAAGGACTAGGAGCCACCCCATAACTGACCATGGGCTGTCACGGAGAACTCGGTGTCGGTCTTCCCCGTCACTGAACTAAAATAAGAAAATATTATTGGTCCAAGGTGAGATAGAGAGCTCACCTCGAGTATGCCAAGCTGCTCGAACAATGTTTGCCACGGTTGCTTTGTTAGGAGTTTTTGGGGCTAAGAGTTTTCCAATGAGGCACAGATTTGAGATGTCTTCACTTTCCCCATTGCCTTTCTCCAAGGACAACCCTTGGGCAATATGTGAGGAAGAGAGAGATGGAGTTTGGATTTGGTGGTTTTGTATCACAAATATACCTCCTGAAGTATGTTTAAAATATAAATTGCCCGCTATGATTTTGAAAATTACATCACATCCCTTCAAGTGTCTAATCGTATAAAATAACTCCTTTTATTAATAAATTATTAAGTCAATTAATAATTTTTAATGTTATCAGAAATTTATTTCAATTAACAATTCAAGTAATTTTATTATTGTATAAAAAAAAGTAGTTAGGAATGTCATTTTTTATGTTAATTTTGTTAAATAAAAAATTCTGGCAAAGGAGTTTTTGTAATTTTCAAAACTATAGGGACAATTCGTATTTTAAATAAATCTTAAGGAGTGTATTTGTCATTTATCTTCTTTTTTTTATATATATATTTTTTCAATCAAGACTCCCATAGGATTGAGTGGTAATTTACATTTGTGAAAATCAACCCCACAAATGTCATAACTTGCAAATGGCACACGCTTTTAAAGATGTGTATTATATAATTTACCCATTAATTACCCTTATTTTATTATATTTACAAATTCTGACAT
This sequence comes from Camellia sinensis, assembly GCF_055761805.1. Classification (NCBI taxonomy): domain Eukaryota; kingdom Viridiplantae; phylum Streptophyta; class Magnoliopsida; order Ericales; family Theaceae; genus Camellia; species Camellia sinensis. The sequence continues at coordinate 120,930,053 of NC_138974.1, forward strand.
ATTAATGTGTCAATTTTTTGTAATACACTTCTATATTTATAGAGTATGCTATTTTGACATATTATAGCACAACTTGAATTGTAAACAAAATTAGTGAGTTAAGATTTATTATTTTTTTACATGGACATGAATATAATTCAATAAAATAAATATTAAACAGGTTAGATTAGTGTCGAACCAACATAAAGTGAAATTAATTTAGATAACTCATTTAAAAAAAAAGAGAGTAACAAATGTTAATGTTATTCTAGTAAGTGGTATCATGACATTTGTTAATGTATGATGTAACTTCATACAGCTAATTTAAAAAGTAAGTAAAATATAATTTAAGGTGTATGTAATTTATTGGGTAAAAAAAAAAAATACACATCTTGAGATTTTTTTTTCAAAAATTAATTATTCTTTATAATTTTAAAAATTATGTCATGTCGTTTTTGATCACATAATAAGCCTCCGCTTGGGAAGTTAGTTGGCTTTTTAGCTTTTTGGCTTTTTTGGTTATTTGAGCCTAGGCTCAAAAGCTTGGTTTGGGAAGGACTTTTTGACTTTTTTGACTTTTTTTGTGAGAGAAGAGTGTAATGATTATGGGTTGGATGTGATGTCTTGTTTGTTGTGGCTCAAATAGCCTATTCTGCCTTTTGTAGCTCAAAGAGTCCAAATGAACTCTTCCCAAACGACGCCTACATAATCTCTTTTACTAATCAACTGTTACTCAATTAATAGTTGTGGGTATGGAAATTCAAGCCCAACCCAAGTAAAGATATGGACCCAAAAATATTTATGCAAGGCCCAAGCTAAAATGAAAGGCCGACCAGATTTACGGCATATTAGCAGAAAACAAGATATGATTAGACTGGCATGGAAACAACCGTCAGATCAACTTGGATCCAACGGACAAGGGTCATGGCAAGGAACAACACCGTCAAATCAACTCAGATCCTACGATCATCTGGCAATGCAACTTGATCACTATGGTCTGACAATAGGATAATCGTCCGATAAATAGATATCGGACAGTCCACAACAAATACAAGTTGATCACTAATAAAAGTTGTCAAAAGAGATCAACGGTTCAGCATAATGGATTAATCAACTATGAAATGAGAACCAGGTAAAGAAGATATGACTGACCAAGGCAACCCAAAAAATATCCAAAAACTCTCATTTCAATTATTATAATTAAGATTGTTTGATCAAATTACTAACTTGATCATCAGAGAGTCAAGTTAGAATAATTACTAAATTTGATTTCTCTTGCAGATAAAGGAGTTAGTGCATCATCTCGCTAATTCCGTGTAGAGACAATTTCACTATCCACAATAGTTTTAAATATTTTTCCGTTAATAGTTCTTATAATTTTTTTGTAATATAAAAGAGTAGCTAAGAATTTCATATTTTTCCATTATACTCTATTAAATAACAAATTCTAATAAGGGAGTATTTGTAATTTTTAGAATCACATGAAGCAATTCAAATTTTAATCAAATATCAGGAAATGTATCTGTAATTTATCAAAAAAATAATTTTTTTATTTTTAATTGAAGATAATATATTTTTTATTTAGTAAAAAAATTTAGGATAAAAAAATACTTGAGATTTGGAAAAAAAATACATCACGTTCCAAAAGTTTTTCATTTCAAATTCTAGGACTTTTATGATGATTAATAATTTTTAGGATAAATTATAAATACACTTTTGAGATTTGATTAAAATACAAATCACTCTCTATAGTTTTGAAAATTACATTCTATCCCATGAGATTTTTAATTTCATAACAAATCACCCATTTAATTAATAAATCATTAAGTCAATTAATAATTTTTAATGATGTTAGAAATATATTCCAATTAATAATTTAAATAATTTTATTATTGTTTACGAGATTAATTATAAATTTCATTTTCTTAATTAATTCTGTTAAACAAAAAATTCTAACAAAAGAATATTTGTAATTTTCCAAACATCAAAAAATAATATTTATTTTAAACAAACTTTAAAAGATGTATTTATAATTTATCCTAATTTTTAACCGAGTTTTCCATTTTTGGTAACTTTCAATTTCGTCATTTCACTATCCCGATTCATAATATTTAAAAGGAGTTGATGGTTTCCCATTTTATCATTTCACTATCATAATAATTCATAACTAAAACCACTTCAAAAAATAATCAAACACAACAGTAGTCTTAATCAACATTAATGTACTAGTCTCGTTACTATAACGAACTTCATTTACACAACAGTAGTCTTAATCAACATTAATTTGCTAGTCTCATTACTATAATGAACTCCATTTTCAAACAATTTTTTTAATTTATGTTAATATAAAAAATACATTATATTAAATTTATTGCTTTTTTTAAATAATTTTAAAATTACATAACACATTATAATTAATAAATTATTTTTTTTTTGTTTTATATTAAAAATAAAATCTTACAATTTTTAAACCAATTCTATAATCTGATTCATAAGCTCCTCGCAACGATCCCACTTAAGCTTGAGGATGATATTGACCCTGTGATCCCAGATCCCACAATTATAAAAGGACTCAAACACCAAAATTCCTTCCACCCAAGTAGTAAAAATTAATGTTAAAACATTTTGAAAAATAAAAAATAAAAAAGATTCGCTTCAACAAAATTTTGAACATTACAAACCCCTTCGTGCTTTGCTACCTTCTGGAGCAAACTAAAGTTTTATTTATAATCATTAGGGCTAACTAAAGCTTTATTCATAATCATTAGACTAAATAAGTGGAGTTTTAGTATATTTAAACTTTTTTATTAAGATTTTAACGAGTTTAAACTCGAGCTCAATAAAAATTTAACGAACCGAACTCGAACTGAGTTGACTTGGACTTGACTCGAGCTCGAGTCTGAGTCTGTTCACGTGCTAAAAAATTTATAAATTTACAGTTGTGTATGAGACTAAAATTACAATTAAAACTTTGATTATACAATTATATATACAAGATATATAAACATATTAAGAAAACGAAGAATATTTTACTAAAATAATGTCTACCACCACTATTATATAAATATATTATCTATAGTTATTATTTACGTTTACATTGTTTAAATATATAAATAACATATTTATCTTATTTTTTATACATATTTTTACATTATTTAATATATATATATATATATATAACAAATGCTAAACCAGCCAACTAACGAGCCGAGCTTACGAGCCAAACTTTAGTATGTTTAGACTTGTTTATTAAAATTTTAACAAGCTCACAAAAAAAAAAAAAAAATTAATGAACAAAATTCGAACGAGGTCTTATTGAGCTGAGCTTGAGATTGGGCCTGTTCACGAATGGCTCTATTCATTTGCAGTCTTAATAATCACGCAATGACACTCGCTAGGACATCTAGACCATATAGTTATAATTTTCATTATCCGAATCATCTATGAAAAGAAAAACAACTTGAACCAATAATTGTAACTATTTATTTCATCGTCTTCCAAAAAAACATGAAAAAAACATAAACTGTCTATATGTAATTACAACAATCAGATCAATCTAATATTTTTTTTTCATGAATAATCTACTCACAAGCACAAGGAACTAATAGAAAAACGGTACCTAATAGATAAACAATACGGACCATTGGAGTGAGATCCATAGTGGACTTACAACCCAGACAGAACAGGTCTTTATTGTAGCAATTAATACTAATTATAAGGTTTCCAATTTGGAAAATACTATGAACCTCAAATAAATTATCAAATTTTCTATCAAACTTCTCACATAAGTGTGGGATTCACACAAATCACATGTGTTGGTCCCACACCCATGGGAGAGGTTTGATAAAAAATTTGATAATTTATTTGTGATCCCTAGCACAACTCTTCTAATTTTCAACAGATAGCAGTTTCAAAAAGAGGTTCCACAATTTGGGTAAATATTTGAAAACAAAATGTAGATTTATTTTTATTTTTATTATTATTGTTATTATTTTTTCGTTCTTCTAGTTGGGAGAAACAAAATGGTGACACACACAAGAATGCCACAAACAATGTTGTGGCTCAAACCTTATTTTTATCCAATACGACTGCCACAACTCACCAAGTGAAAAGTTTCTTCTCCTTCAAACTGTTTCCTTGATGCTCTGCTTAAGGGGAATGAACTCAATACCTAAGCTTCTTGTTCTTTCCTTAGACACCTGGTAAGTCGGCGTAAATGGCTTGTCATCAGCGCACCTACAAAGATTATTCCAAAGATGTAGATTAAAAGAAAGAAACACAGGTTAGAAATGAACACAACTAATGAATGAACTACTTTCAAAGGGTTCAAATCTCAAAGGGTTTCCACCTAAAATATGAACATTAATTACTATCAAGGGTTCAAATCTCAATATCGATCAACTACCAACACCTATTGGTCAATCTTCGATAGATGTTTTTGGAAAATGTATCTAATTATGTTATCATTTTAAAAATAAATTAATTAATTAAAAAGAGAAAAACCTCAAAGGAACATTAGTGATGGTTACAAAAAGAGAGAAGCACGCTGAAAAACAAAAATAAATCAATCTTACGAAAGAATGTGCTAACACTAACTAAAGATGAAAAAGAGAAATGCATGGGAGCTCGAAATTGCAGCGGCTCGAATGCCCCGAGTGCCAAAATGACATCGTTTTGGCACTTTTTTTTTTTCTTTTTCCTTCTTCCTCGAAACTGGTTTGAGAGAAAGAGAAAGAAATAGAGAGGCCAGAGAAAGAGAGGAGGAGGAAGCCTGATCTTTGGTTGAACCACAACCCAACCCACCGCCATGGACGGAGAGACCGAAGCTTGATCTTCGGTTGAATCTTTGCCATGATCTTCTTCTTCTTCCTAGCTCAGACTTTGACAAGGTTGTCTCTGAACAACAACCTTTGAAGAACAATTTCCACACAGCTTTTCTCTTGTTTTCACAACAACCTTTCTCTTGTTTTCAAACTCTCCCTCTCTCTCTTAAATTCTCTCTGTTTCTCTTGTTTTCATCTCTTTCTGCTTCAATTCTTTCAAACCCATGTCAAAACTCAAACCCAATTCAAATAACCCATGTTTTAAATAGACTAGAAGAAAAATAAGTGGAATAATAGGTGCTAGAATTTGGGTTTTCAAATAACCCATGTCGAAACTCAAACTCAATTCTTTCAAACCCATATCAATAGTTAAAACATGCTGGTATGTTGTCAAAACTCAATCCTAATTAGGAATGGCAACGGGGCGGGGCGGGGCCGGGGATCACACTCCCCGTCCCCGATCCCCGATGGTCGAATTTTCCCCGGCCCCGGCCCCGATCCCCGACGGGGATCCTATCACTGCCCCCACCCCCGCCCCCAACGGGGATCGGGTTTCCCCGACCCCGAGCATTCCCCGGCTACAAAAAAAAAAAAAAAAATTCAGATGCCTCACCCACACAGATCTGAAACAAAAAATACTATGTTTTATCATCATCAACAACAACAAATACAGATTTAAACTTTAAAAAAAAAAAAAATTTGATCTAACACAGACACAGATCAGATCATCACTCACACAGAAAAAAATTGATCTAAAAAAAAAAAAAATTGATCGGCAACAGATCTCGCACACACACACAGACAGATCTCACACACACACACAGACAGATCGGTGGGTTCGATGGTGGTGACACAGATCGAGATCGAGAGTGGCTGGCGGTGGCTGTGGGTTCGGTGGTGGTGGCAGAGAGACAGACGTTGTGCGGCGGTGGTGGTGATGTCGCCGTCGGTGAGAGAGAGGGGGAGTCGGGGCCAGCGGTGGTGTTGACGTCGCCGTCGGTGACCGCGAGAGAGAGAGTTGACAGCGAGATGAACGAGAACGACAGAGTGGGAGAGAGTTGAGATGAGGGTGAGGGAGAGAGAGATGAACAAGAGAAACTCTCAGAGAGTTGAGTTGAGAATCTGAGAGTGAGGGAGAAGAGAGTTGGTTTATTATTATTATTATTATTATTATATATATATATAAATATATAAATATAGGGGGTATAAAAGTAATTTCACTTCGGGGAAATTCGGGGATGGGGTCGGGGACGGGGCCGGGGCCGGGGATCGGGCCGGGCCGGGGATCAAACACTGATCACCGTCCCCGGCCCGTGACAGATCGGGGATTGATTTTCAAATACCGTCACCTCCCCGTCGGGGGTATTTTTCGGGGAAAAACCGCTTAAATCGGGGTCGGGATCGGGGATCCCCGTCGGGCCGGTTTCAAATTGCCATCCCTAATCCTAATTCAAATAACCCATGTCAAAACTTTTCCAATATGCTGGTATGTTGTTGTTGGAGGAAGGCTGGAACTTCACGAAACGGATGGGTGGGTTGGGAGGTTGCCAGTGCAGAAGAGGGAGGTTGGAAATTCTGTGACTCAAAATAACGTTGTTTTATACCTAAAACGATGTTGTTTTGAGTGTTTCAAGTCATTCGAGTCATGTTTTTCGAGCCACTAATATTGTTGTCAAAGAAATCAAGATAGCCAAAAGAATTAGATATCAAAGTGAGAGAGAGAGAGAGAGACCAGAGGCTTTGACAGGATAACCACGTTGGAGCAACAACTTGACATGCCACGAAGCTATGTACCCGGACGCTCCCCGTCACACACACCGTCTTCCCTACTCCGCTCGCTCTCTCTCTCCTCGCTCGCTCTCTCTCTCTCTCTCTCTCTCTCTCTCTCTATTCACCGTGAGCTTTTATTTCCAACTATTTGTCTCCCTTTTTCCGATCGTTGCATTGCTATTCTATTTATGGTTAAAATATGCGTACTGTATCTATCTAATAATTAAAAATAAAAGTAATATAATTATATAATTTTAAAATATATGAGATATAATTTAATTGAAATAAGATTATAATTAAAGAAAAAATGACATAAATTAGGATATATATGGTAAGGAGTGTTTATAGTAGAATCTCCTTTCTAATATACATTTTCTTAAAAAGATGTACCATATGCACCTCCAGTTATGTTATTTTCTTCTTTAGTTATAATTAATTTTCTTTTTTAGTTGTAATATTATTTTAGTTATGATTCATGAGTTCTTTAATTATGGATCATGTTGTGTTGTATTTAGTTATGATATTTTTTTTAATTTTTTTTAGTTATGACTGAAAAAATTAAAATTAATTTTTTTTTTTTAATCATAAGATACATATAGTACATACCCTTTAAAAAATATTTTCATGCTATCTATACAAGATTAATGTTAGAGGTATCAATATTTTTATTAAATATCTCATGAGTATACATTTTATTAAATATTTGGTAAAAATGTTAGGATTTATAAGATTTTCCTTTGTATAGACAAACAAAATAAATACAGCATACCTTTATAGAATGAGATGGCACAAGTTGGCCAATTACTTTTAAACAAAAAATCATCCAATTAATTGTCAATTACATAAATATTACTATCATATCTTTTTATTTTAATAACAAATTATGTATATATATATATATATATTTTTTTTGTAAAAATATCTTTTCTCAGAAAAATTACGAGTAATGTTAGAATGGCAGCAAACAGATAATTTGCCTTTGATGTGGCGTGTCATCATAATGTTGAATAGTAGTAATGCAATGAACATGCCATAATGGAGTATCTCATAGTATTGCAATGATACATTCCTATTTATTACACTAGTGTTATCCGTGTGATGTGTCAAATTTTAGAAAATCAATAATTACAAAAAAAAATTACTATTTGATTGTATTTTTCAAAAAATTTATTTAGTTTGTATATATAAATCTTATTTCACATCATTAAAAATATTTAATATTTCACATTATTGGCAAGATGGTTTTCAGGCTTTTTTGGCAAGATGGTTTTCAGGCTTTTTTGGCTATTTTAGCCACAAAAAACAAAATAGGCTATTTTAGCCATAACAAACAAAACATCACATCCAACCTATAATCATTACATTTTTCTCTCACAAAAAAAGTCAAAAAAGCCAAAAAGCCAAAAAGCCCTTCCCAAACCAAGCTTTTTAGCCCAGGCTAAAATAGCCAAAAAAGCCAAAAAGCCAAAAAGCCAAAAAGCCAACCTACTTCCCAAACCAAATCATCACATAAATAATAGCCAATTTATTTAAAAATTATCATTTTTTGGGGATATTTATACCTCAATCTTAATCTTTTTTATTTAAATATTTTGTTATCTTTTATTTGAATTTTCATTTTACAGTTGAAATCTGAATAGTTATTATAGCGATCCGGGCTTAGACCCGATCCATTTATTGCTTTTGAATTCGGAAAACCATATTCGCGATAGTCGTTCTTTTCTCTTCATATTTGGTTTTGGCTTCGGGGGTAGACACTGCCCTCTTATCTTTGTTTTGTTAAGCTCCAAGGGTCAACACTAGTGTTAGAAGGGTCGACACCATCTTACTGCTATGTTCTTGGAATAGCTACTGAAATTAAGGTCAACACCAGCCTTGGTGGTATCGACACTTGTCTTTTGTTGTTGGCCTCAAGGGTCGACACCAGTTTGGGAAGGATCGACCCTTGTACATAGCAGAATCTAAGTTTGGTTGTTGAAATTTAGTGTTGACACCTCTGGTCCAAGGATCGACACCTTGTCTTGTGCCAACATTGTCATTTCTTTCTGAAGGGTCAACACCACCAACACAAGGGTCGACCCCTGTGAGTTTTTTTCCAGATTTTAGTTGGGTTTTGGGCCCTACTTCTTGGGGATTTTGACTTGTTCTTTTGGGTTGACTTTGGGACCTTATTTCACTTTAACCTAACACTATAAATAGGCCCCTCACTTACCATTTTCTTCACTTTTTCTTCTCTTTTCCCTCTCTAAACCGTGAGTCCCTTTTTTCTCTCTCTAAACTCACTTTTTCGCTCAAAGATCTTCAAATCTACTCACTTGAAAGCATCTCCTCATCTTACTCATTTGAGATTAAGTGTAGAGCATGTCGAGGGCTTCGTTTTGATCGGAGCAAATCGTTGTTTCGTCATTGTCGACTTTTTGGGCTTTCTTCCTTCTTCCTCTTCTAAGTTGAGATAGGGATTCTCCGCACCCTCTTATGAATTTTAACTTAGCTATTTGTTATTTCTAAAATAATATTATGATTTTTGGAGATTTTGGACAAATCTAGGATTTGGGTTGGAAATCAAAAAGTGGGGTTTTCAAATGGTTTGTTGGAAATACTTGTAGAAAGGTGTTTATTGTTGATCTATGATGAAGTGATGGGTTTTCACCCTTGGAAATGAATTCTAAAGAAAATGGGGATGTTGCCCTAGAAATATCAAATGTTGATTTTGCAACGATAGTGGAAATGATACTGGGTTTTATGTAATTGAAATGACATCTTTCTCTACTCAAAAATGATTTTGAAACAAAACGAGGTTTTGCTCTAAGACCATGGGTTTGACATGCGTTGGAAAAATATTGAAGAATGATGTTGGTTTTGTAATATTACTCATGTCTTGATGATTGTGATTGAGGATATTGATGATGATGGTGGAGTTGGATATGTTATACCGCTCACATCTTGGAAATGATAATAATGTATATTGTTATTGAAATTTTTATTTATTAGAGATATCTGTTTTGGGCTATTGACGAAGGATAGTTATGATTGTTGTAGAAATTGCATGAGGATTACGAGAATTGAAACTATTTTTTCATTCATTTGCATTGAGCATTGTTTCATATTTATACTTTGCAAATGTGTATTATTTTGAGAAAAATGGGTGAATTCGAGAATTGAATGTTGTACATTGAAATAAGTTGGCCGGAGTGTCCAGAGTGAAAGTCCTAAAAACTGCACGTGTACATAGGTGCCGATCTCGTGGACAAAATTTCCATGAAATGGAAATAATAGTGCCTGTATAGCCTACGTTTACATGAGTCTCGTTTTTCGGTTTCCTCCAGACGAAATTTTTGGAAAAGGTTGGATTTGTTTTAGAATTTCCTAAGTATGATTCACTGCCCTATTTTCCATTGTAAAGGACATGATTGATAACTGTGATATTTATCGGGTATTGTATAATCATGAGAAAGAAGAAATGAAATACTTGGGCACAAGCATTGTATATTGTAGACGCGTCCCGCGAGGGGCCTTCGCTACAGTTCGGACTCGATTTGTGTCACGGTTCTTAATCTTGAACCAAAGAGTCCAAATCCGGCAAATCGTTTTGAGAAACAGATTTTTTGAAAAGAAGTGCCAAACATGGACTGCTTTGCCAGATACAGAGTCGCCACCTAAATATTTTTTAATGGGAAAATTTAGGAAACCCTGACTCGGTGCCGAAGGCCACATGTCCGTCATCACCGGAGTTGTCTCGGCTCGGGAGCTTGGGTACGATCGGGGAAGGTCAGCTATGAGCACCCCCTTTCGCCCGGTTCGAAGACCGGCCTCTACTAACCATGATATCCGATTTTGAAAACGTTATGTGTTCTTATTCCATTTATTAGCCTAGAATTACTATGTTATGCGCGCAACAAACAAGTATAGACTAGATTGCCTAATTTGGAAACAAGCATTGCATATCCGTTTGTTTTGAAAAGCGCTTCGGAATTTGCTACTCGTAAGTAGGCTAAAACACGGATTTCAATGAGTTTTCCAACTCAAACAATCCAACCTTCACCCACAGGCATTCAAACAGTTATATCACGTAAGCATTTAGCCGCATGGCAAACATACTGTCATGGCAACATTCACACGCATGCGAAATGCTAAAGCTAAAATACTTACGTAGTACTCCGAGCTAAAAACAGGAACATGTTAGTAATCAATGCATGATCCAAGTCCATGTTAAGTGCCTAATGCATCGCATACAAAATGTCATTAGAGTAGGCTCGGCTAGTCTATGAATGACATGTGAAGATGCACAAATAACATGTATTCAGTTTGGAATTTGAAATACAGATGTAGTTAGAATGATGCGCCGAGCACGGTGCATGCAAAGCAAATGTATGAATGCACGCGTGCATTACACGAGGTATGCTAATTTAAACGTGCCCTAATACTAACCATCAAAGCAGGTAAATAAAAGGGAAGAAAGAAGTGGGGATTGGAAGACATACACGCCACTCACCCACACTTATTACAGATTTGCCCTCGCTCGGAGGGACCGAATAAATATTAAAAATTAATTAACTACGCAAGCTAATTAAATATTACAAATTACCTAATTAGCTAACAAACTAATTAAGCTAGGAAAAACAGTAAATCGCCTCGGAAGGAGGGCCAGATGCAGCGCATGCTCGGGTCTTGCTCGGAAGTGCGCCGCCATGCATGGTCTGCCTCTGTTTTCCCTGTTATGCTCCTTTTGAGACTGTCAAAGTCTCAGAATTGCTTCTCTGGGTACTGGGGAGTGCCACCGGCTGAGTAAAATGCCCACCAGCAATTGTATATAGTCACCGACACAAGATGAAGCTATCGGCAGAAGAATAATTGCCGGTCGGCAATGTACACTGTCGGTCGGCAAAGAATGCCTGCAGAACCTGCAACTCACAGCAGCAGAGGACAGAACTTGCATGGCAATGCAATTCAAACTATGTATGCACCAATCATGCCCCCTATCATGTTTGTGACTCAAAGGGACATGTGCCTCGATTCTCGGACCACCAATCACGCATTTCCATGCATGATGGCCCAAAGAAGCAAGTGTGCAACTTTCATGTCAAATGTAATGCAAACCAAATAAACAAACCAAGGCCCAATTCCTATCACCAAGTCAAGGAATAAGGCATGCATGCAAGATGCAATGCAACCTAGGCATGCAAGCTAAGGGTGCAACATGGCATGGCAAGACACTTATGCAAGCATACAAGCAAACATGAGGTAATGCAAATCAATGGAAAGGTGGACTTACACATAATTTAGGCAACTCTAAATAGGCCTAAAACAGTGGCCATAGTGCTATAATAAGGGACCAAACACACATGCATACATACACATGATTAAAGGTCAACACTTAGGCACCAACGGGACAACTCTCAAACACATTTGAAAGAAGGATATCATGGACAATTAGCATGCAACATAAGCTCTGAAAATCATGTTAAAACATGGTGCCAAACCAAGCAACAAGTCAAGCTAAGCATGCAACAAATGGCCCAAGTGCTTGAAGCAAGTCAAAGGGGCTTGAACCATGGCTAAGCCAACTAAGCCTCACAAGGCTAAGGGGGCTTAAAATAAGTTCAAGGCAGACCTAGACCATGCAAAGGGGACCCCCTAGATGGCATCTAAGTGGCTCAAAAACAAAGGCATGCATAATGGTCAAAACATGGAACATGTTACACAAACCTTCAAGGCATCAAAAAGGTAACTAAAGCAAGCATACAAGCATACTATAAGGTCTGAAATGACATGATGGATAATTCCAAATCACCAAATCAATGCAAAAATGTCATGCTATACACTCATACACTTAAGGCCAACAAGCCGGAATGCAAAGGAGCTATACTAAGCATGCCAAATTCGACCCAAACAACCTAGGACAGACCTTAAACATGGCAAAATGAGCACAAAACCTTCACAAGGCTAAGCCTAAAACATGCTAGAATTAAGGCTAACAACCTAAGGCATATTAAGGCAATATCATGGCATTACATGGTAGGTATGCTAAGCATGCATGGTGTACCAAAACCAACAAAAAATAGAGGTGTAATATGACATATTAAGCACAAAAAATAGCCAAGGCATGGTCAACATGAAGCTTAGCTAAGTGCTCCCTCAAGAGGCCAAAAATGGTCCTTTTCAAGGACAACAAGGAGAGGGGGTGGCCCTCCCCTTTTGGAGACTTCAAGGCACCATCTCCACTACTGAAATCCCTCAAGATTTCAGTGGTGAAGAGGCCCAAACACCAAAGTCTCGAAACTTGCTCAAAATGGCTCAAAATGGGGCCTTTCAAGGCCTAAGAGGGGTCAAACAGCCTCAAACCACAAAACACTCTTAATAAACAATCAAGAGGGCTAAAAAACAAAACTTTTTTGAATTTACACTAAGCACAAAAACAGTTCAAAGATAGGCAAAAACAAGATGCAAAAATGGGGAATAAAAGGGAAGTTTCTCACCCTTGTAGACCACCTTCACAAATGATGCTCTAATGGCCCTCCTTGGCTTGAATCCAACACCAAAACACCAAAATCAGCCCCTTAGAACCTCAGGAGCCAAAGGAAGGTGAAACACTAGGTGTTTGTGTGCAATAGTATGGACTAAAACACCTAGAACACAAAGAGAGAAAAAAGAGAGATAGGAGATATGTATGAACCCTAACCCTAAAACCAAAGCTTCTCTCTGTCTTTTCTATCTCTAAAATGTCTCAAGTGTCTAACCCTAAAGCCAAAAGACAAGGCTTCTCTTTATAGAGGCTTTTGTCTTGTAAAGCTTACAAGACAAGCTTCTAAAGAGGGAGATCCCTCCATACACGTGTATGGAGGGGAGCCAAAAGCAAGACAACTGTCTTAAAATATCTGCAAAAGCAGATGCACAGTAGTCGGCCGGCCAAAAATGTCATTTTGGCAAAATTGAATGCCGACCGGCAACAAAGAGTGCCGACCGGCAATATACATTGCCGATGGAATCAAAAACCAGCCGGTGGCCTCTAGCCACTGCCGGTGGTATGTGGGGATGCCTCACAAGGCATTCCCTGCCCCTCCAAGGCAAAACACAAGTGTTTGGTACAAAACCAGACACTAAACAGTCGAGTTCGGAGATCCCGAGGCCAGGCGCGCGAGCCGAGACTTCCGGGAACTCCAAACGAATACAAACATGGATAATCACCGAGTGTTCCAAGTGGTGACGTCCGAGTCTTGAGGACGGTCAAAAATGAGGTGTCTACATATATGCACTCACCTTATACCTTTATTAAAATTCATATGTGTAGACACCCCATTTTTGACCGACCTTGAGACTCAAACGTCACCAGTTGAGCACTTGGTGATATTGCATGATGTGCTTGTTCAGAAGTTTCAGAGTCGCGGCCGTGAGCCCTGCCTCCGGATTTCCGAACCCTCTTATGTGCCTTGTCTCGGTTTGCGAACCAGACTCAGTTTTCTCTGTTTCTTTTCCTGAGGGGAGGGAGAGGTCCAGTAGACCATCTCCCAGTGGTCGTGGGCTACATTTTGTGGCCATAGGCCATTTTGCCCATTTCGGAGCCCGGTTTCCGGTTTTTCGGGACTGTAGGCCGTGTGCCTCGGTTCGGGACCGCCTAACCATCTCCGTTTGCTCTAAATTTTGGAATTCATCTTATTTTCCCCCTTTCAAGGGACACTGGGGCCTGAGAAACCCACTTCGTGGCCGAACGCCACTTTCGGTGCTTAACAGCCCATTTCCGGTACCCCAAACTGCGTGTTTTGGCCCCCGAGGGTTCGTTTTGCATCGGTTTTCGTTCATTTTTGGCAGGTGGCTCTATTTCATCACCGGGAAGGTCATTGGAGGGTGGGAGGCCAGCAATTATCTTGGCAACCAGTTATGTTCCATTTTCGCCCTCCGACACCCGTTTTTCGCACTTCCGAGCCAATGTTGAACACCTTGGAGCCACTTTCTTCACCCCCAAACCACATATTTGTGATGTACACACATGGGAGGACCCTAAAAGTTCATGGCCGGCCACTAATGTTGCTTGACCTTTTTGAACCCCTCCTTCCGGGCCAATGTTGAACAACCTGGGCCCTTTTTCTTGAACTTTGAACCACATATTTGTGATGTACACACTTAGGAGGATCCTAAAAGTTTATGGCCGGCCACTAATTCCATTTGACCCTTTTGAACCCCTCCTAAAATTGGCTTGTTCTCTCTCCTGTTTTAGAATTTCTAAATTCGAACCACAGGGTTGTGAAGAGGAGACCTGGGAGGCCACCAATATGTGGTGGCCGGCCACTATTTCAAGTTGACCTTTTTGACCCCTAGCTGGCCGGCTAGGGGGGTTGGCCGGCCGGCCACCTGCAGCAAAAGTAAGGGGCCGACCATGTTCCTCATGCTTGGTACTTTACAGCTGTGCAGCTGTTTCCCCCAGAAAATATCCCAATCCGGGGGATATTTTGTGGGGGAAAGCTTACCTCCTTTTTGCCCCACCTTTACACCCTCCTTTTGGTCCTTATAACCAGCTGCCATTGTTTATTTTGGGGGTTGGAAAATTTCATCTTCAAACTTGCATACAAAAATCCCTCTCCATCTCCCTCATTTCCTTGAAAACCTTCAAGCTCTACACCTCATTTTCTTCATCACCACCAAGCTCTACCACCACCACTCCATTCCAGCAGCAAGGAGAGGAATTCCAGCAGCTAAGAGGCAACAAATTTGGTCCAAGAAGCAACAAAAGCATTGGTCTTCAAGGGTAAGTCCACTTTCCCTCTTTTCTAGCTCTTTTTTGCAACATTTGTAAGCCATACATGCTTATTGATTTGAGCTCCGACCAAAACTGAAAAGGTCATTTTTTTGAGCTCATTTTCTTGTTTCATTAAGGGCTCAACCCTGTTTGAGCCCTCCATATTGCACTTGCTTCAATATCCTCCTTAAATACCGTTTTCTTGCATGCTTTGGCAGCCTATCATGCTTCCATTTTTGGACGATTTACAGGCCTAGAGATGGCCTTATTTTGACCTTCTTAACATGTTTCATTAAGGGTCTTTGGCTGTTTGTGGAATATTTTGCATACTTTGTGTTGTAGCCACTTTTGAGCCTCATTTTGCATTGCATTTATAGCATGTTTGTATACTGTTTTTGGGTTTTTACAGTTCTGGAAATATGCTTATTTTTGGTCCCTCTTCAATGTTGTAGAAGGGAATTTTTCAGTTTGGGCATTGCATATACCACTTGCCTCTTTGGCCACCTTTTGGCCCTTTTTCTTGCATAAGAACTTAGCCTTGTCTATGATTGTTTTTAGAGTTTTTACAGTTCTGAAAATATGCTTATTTTTGGCCCCTCTTCAATGTTGTTGAAGGGCCCTAACCTGTTTGGAATTAGCAGCTGTGAGTTGCTTCATAACCTCATGTTTAAGGCCATTTTTGCATGCCATTGTTGCCCTATCTTTGCTTGCTGTTTGGCCATGATTTGTGCTGGTAAAATGCTAATTTTGGGGCTGCCTTGCTACTGTCTATTCATTGCATATCCATATTGTGCATGTTTGGTATAGCCATAGGCCATTTCGGGTCCCAAAATTCATGTTTCGAGACCATTCCTCGCATCGGGTGTGTTTTCGCCTCATTTCGGGGCTGTTTTCCCCGACATTTCAGTGCTTAAATTCTATTACCATGTTTGCATATCATTTCCCATGCCATAGTTCGCATTTTTGCATTGTCTCGGTTTGCGTGCCCGTGTGCACGCATTTCGAGGCACTTCATTTTTATCTACCGGCCTCTTATGTGAGTGTGGCTGAGGCTCTCTCATGTTAGTATAAGTCCATGTTGCATTCTATATGCCATTTCCATGCCATTGCATCGCATTCTACCATTGCCTCGGTTTGCGTGCCCGTGTGCACGCATTTCGAGGCACTTCGTTTTCATCCATCGGCATCCTATGTGAGTGTGGTTGAGGCTCACTCATGTTGGTATAAGCCCATATCATGTTTTCATGTCATTGCATCGCATTCTACCATTGCCTCGGTTTGCGTGCCCATGTGCACGCATTTCGAGGCACTTCGTTTTCATCCATCGGCATCCTATGTGAGTGTGGCTGAGGCTCACTCATGTTGGTATAAGCCCATATCATGTTTTCATGTCATTGCATCGCATTCTACCATTGCCTCGGTTTGCGTGCCCGTGTGCACGCATTTCGAGGCACTTCGTTTTCATCCATCGGCATCCTATGTGAGTGTGGCTGAGGCTCTCTCATGTTAGTATAAGTCCATGTTGCATTCTATATGTCATTTCCATGCCGTTGCATTGCGTATACCATTACCTCGGTTTGAGTGCGCGTTTGCACGCATTTCGAGGCACTTCATTTTTATCTACCGGCTTCTTGTGTGAGTGCGGCTGAGGCTCTCTCATGTTAGTATAAGTCCATGTTGCATTCTCCATGCCATTTTAGTCATTTGCATTGCGTATGCCATCGCCTCGGTTTGCGTGCCCGTGTGCACGCACTTTGAGGCATCTCATTTTCACAGCATAGTGCATACTAGGTTGTATCTTAGATCGCATTCTGTCATTTTCTCGGTTTGCGTGCCCGTGTGCACGCATTTCGAGACATCTCATTTTCATAGCATTGTGCATGATAGGATTGTATCTTAGTTGCATTTCATGCATGTCATGCATATTGCATCGTGTTCGGGATAAGAGTTAGCCCGGGCGCGGGAAACGAGGTGCATTTCGTACTCCGAGTGACGGAATGTGCCTCAATTCCCCAGTCACCGACACTCCGGATCATCCATGATGGAGTTAGGTTTTATTGTGTTTTCATGTGCATTCATCCTATATTGAATTGCGCAATTCGACTCCTCGGCCATCATGCCTCGGTATGCGTGATTGGTGGCACGAGGATCGAGGCATGCATATATCTGTGAAAATACATTGCTATGCCCCTTTCCTGCTCTTTGTTGCAGCAAAATGAAGAATCAGCAATTTTTCGGGACTTGGCGCGTTTTCCAAGGATAACTGCTAAACAGAGGCTAATTGGGGCATCCCGGTAGATTTCCGCGCAAGGCAGCCCAAACATACATCATCCATCAGAAGCAAGGCAATCCCGGGCTTGCACGCCAGTTTTACTTGCTTTCTTAGTTAATTCATTAATTAATTAGGAATTTGTATATTATTTGGACTGTAATATTCGGACTGTAATATTCTTTTATTTGGGACTGTATATTTATTCGGACCCTCTGCGCGAGGGCACGGCTGTAATAAGTGTGCGTGTGTGTGTTGTATGTCTTCCAACCCCACGTCTTTCTCCCTTTTATTTACCTACTTATGATGGTTAGATTAGGGCATGTTTAAATTAGCATACAGTATGACAGCATGTTTGCATCATTCATCTGTATTGCATGCACCGGGCTCGGCGCATCATACTAACTGCATTGTACTTTCAGTTCCAAATTGAATACATGTTAGTTGTAGCATTCCATATGCCATGTTTGGAATAGCCGAGCCTGCTATAGTTGCATTTTTGCATGTGTTGCATTAGGCATTTTTGTATACTTAGGATCATGCATGATTTCTAATGTAGTTTCTATTTTGGCTTGGAGTACTCGGTAAGTTCTATGCTTTAGCATCCTTGCATGCGTGTGAGTGACTGCCATGAATAGCATGCTTACCATGAGGCTAATTGCTTATGTGATATAACTGCCTGAATGCCTGTGGGTGAAGGTTGGGTTATTTGAATTGGAATAATTCATCAAATGTGTGTTTTAAGCCCACTAGATAGTGGCAAAATCATGTTTTCTAAGCCCACCCGAGGGTGGCAAATCCACGTCTTAGCCTACTTGCGGGTAGCACCATCAAACCACTTTCAAATAAACAAACATGAAATGTTTTGTTCCAATTCAGGCAACTCAGTCTATACTTATATGCTGTGTGCATCACATAGTAACCTAGGCTAATAACCGGAATAAGGACACACAAAGTTTTCAAAAATTGATATCATGGTTAGTAGAGGCCGATCTTTGATCGGGCGAGCGGGGGTGCTCACGAAGTGACCTTCCCCAATCGTACCCAAGTTCCCGAGCCGAGGCAACTTTGGTGATGACGGACACGTGGCCTTTGGCACCGAGTCAGGGTTTCCTAAATTTCCCATTAAAAAAACATTTAGGTGGCGACTCTGTATCTGGCAAAGCAGTCCATGTTTGGCACTTCTTTCAAAATCTGTTTTCTCAAAACGATTTGCCGGATTCGGACTCTTTGGTTCAGACTTAGAACCGTGACTACAAGTTGAGTCCGAGCTGTAGCGAGGTCCCCCGCGGGCTTGTTACAATATGTTGTGTTGGATTATTCCTACCGGGTTTTGGCTCACCCTATATGGGAAAAACATTTTCAGATACTGGTGATATGCCTCAACCAAGACAATAGCTTAGAAGGACTTGGAGGAAGAGCTTATTTTTGTTTAATTGTGTATTTGTTTTATACAAGCCAAGGCCCATTAAATGTAGTGGATTTAAATCCATTTTGTTGTAACCAAGTACTGGCTTGGAAAGTTGTAAGCCTGTAGGGCATCCTCTTAATTGTTTATCTTTGATTTTACATTTTTCATCATATAACATATACTATAGATTCAGGATTAGACTTGTGAATGTATATCCGCATATGGTGCACTTTTGTAAAAGAAACTGGAAGTTAATGAAAGATAATTATTTCATCTTGTGTTATTCTTCGATTAATATTGTGGACTAGTTATTGTATTTATTTTGGGGCTTCGCAACTTGGTATCAGAGCATACCGAGTTTGAATACTTTGGATACGTGGGAAGTAGTTATTACCATAATGGATTGTCTCACTTAGCAGAGATGTTTGTATGTATATTATGCTTACATGATAACATGCTTATATAATTATATGGGTATGAGATTTAATTCCTAAGATATTGATTAGGTCTACGGGTTTCTAGAAATCCCATTAGAAGAGCACTTGATCACTACTGTTTTTAATTAGAACTCTGGTAACGACGCGGGACGGTCATTATCTAGGAAAAAAAATCCGTATGTGTTTATGTGACTACGTGTTTATGTAGAGTGAATTATTATTATTCACCGCATTAGGACGTGAGTGAGTTAGTTTCAGCACATTTGTAAATGTGTTAATCTCTTTTGTTACCTTTATTAGGATGTCAGGACGTGGACGTGGTGGTAGTAGGCCTAGAAGGCATAAGACGCATTTACCGGATGATATTCCGGCACAAGAAGGAGGAGTTGGTCATGCTAATATGGCTGAGCCAATTAGTCAGCAGGCCATGGGCGCTTTGGCCCGCGAAATGGTCGAAGCATTGCGGGAATCTATGGACATTCTTACAGCTGAGAATCAAGTCCAGGCCTAAGTTGTTGAAACGGGGCCGTCTTTTCTGAAGAAGGAGTTTTTCTGGTCAAATTCGGATGAGTTTCTGGGCGATCCGAAGAAGCCACTGAAGGCGGATAAGTGGCTGGAGCAGATTGTGAAGACGTTTGAGATGCTTGGCATCGAGGACGACGGACTGAGAGTGACCCTGACATCCTTCCAACTGAAGCAACTGAAGGGAGATGTGGGTAAGTGGTGGAAGTATGTGCGTGAGCACATTGGAGTGACTTGGGAGGCTTTTGTCAACGCCTTCCAAGACAAGTTTTTACCTCTCATAGCTAGGGAGAAGTTGAGGGAGTAGTTTCTGAAGCTTAAGCAGCTCAACACGCCAGTAGCCGAGTTTGAGGCAGCTTTTACTAGCCTCTCTAGATTTGCATCTGAGCTTATAACGACGGAGAAACGCCATTATGTTGAGTTTGAGATGAGATTGAGGACTAGGCTCCTTTTCATGGTGGTCACGTCAATGATTAGGGATTACAGACAACTTGTAGAGTCAGTGGCTTATCTTGAGACCGTAATGTAGTTGGAGGAGGAGTGTATGAGGGACTCCAGGAGAAGTCATGATGTTTAGGAGAACAGTAAGAGACAGAGAGGTTCTTACCCACAGCAGTTCCAAGGAGCTCAATCTCGATCCACCATTCTTGTGCCAAGTTCAGGTTTAGGGAAAGGTAATTAGGGGAGTTTCTTTTGTTACAAATATGGTCCGTTGGGTCACAAATCGCCAGCTTGCCCGCAGAGAGGAGGGCAGCAAGCTACACTATCTTCGACTCGCTCTCAGAGCCAGAGTTAGGGGAGAGGGCAGCTACCTACATGTTATCAGTGTGGGCAGTCAGGGCACATGAAGAGATTTTTCCCTCAGTTGGGTGGCACACCTGGTGCATCTAGTTCGAGACAAACACAGAGCCACCAGCCTGCACAGTCAACGCAGGCCTCAAGGGCTAATCAGGAAGCCTCTTCAGCTTAGTCAATGCATCAGACTTATGCTCCGAGGGGTGAGCAAGTAGAGCAGAGACTTACAGAGCGTTTGTATGCTATTACCACGCTAGACTTGGTGCTAGCGCCTTCAGTTGTGAGAGGTACTTTCTTGTTATGCAATTCTATTGCCAATGTGTTAAATGATATAGGCACATCATATTCATTCATCTCATCTGCATCTGCATTGGCTTTGGGGTTAGAGTTGGCTCGGTTAGCATTTCCTCTTAGTGTAGAGTCACCTATTAGTGGTGAGATTGTTTTGGAACAGAGGTGTCGAGGTTGTGACATAGAGATTGTCGGTCGCCGACTTCCTTTGGCATTTATGTTGATTAATATGTTGAGTTTTGATGCTATATTGGGAATGGACTAGTTATCATTATATCGGGCTGTCATAAATTGTTATTGTCAAAGGGTTACTATATGTACCTTAAGCGGTGATTGCTTTTATTTCTTGGGGGACCGGGTTGATAGAGTTTTATCATCGGTGTATGATTCGCGTAGGCAAGGTGAGCTTAGTTGTCTTCTTGAAAACTTCTTGGGTAGTGAGTGTAATAAAGTCCGAATTAAGTTGCCAAGGGTAGTTTGTGAATACCTAAATGTTTTTCTTGAGGATCTCAATAGTTTACCACCTCACCATGAGATTGAGTTCTTAAATGACTTAGTGCTTGGCACGTCACTGATTTTTATGGCACTAGATAGATTTATACCTGTCGATTTGAGTGAGTTTAAGATTCAACTCCAAGAACTGTTAGATAAAAGTCTTATCCTCCTTAGTACTTTACCTTGGAGAGCACCGGCTCTCTTTGCCAAAAAGACAGATGGCGCGTTGCGACTTTGTCTCGATTATTAGAAGTTGAACTGGGTAACTGTTAAGAACAAGTACCCAATGCCTCGTATAGATGATTTGTTTGACCAGTTGAGAGTAAGGGAGGAGGATATGCGGTATGGCCATTACGAGTTTCTAGTGATGCCCTTTGGGCGATGAACCGGATCTTTTGTGAGTTTTTAGACCATTTTGTGGTTGTATTTGTTAATGACATCTTGATTTACTCACCCTTTGAGGAGGAGCACAAGGAACACTTGCGAGTGGTGCTTAAATTGCTTAGAGCCCACAAACTGTATGCTAAGTTTGGAAAATGTGAATTCTAGTTGAGAGAGGTTAAGTTCTTAGGCCATGTGGTATCTGATGAAGGGGTGACTGTAGATTCATCCAAGATAGAGGTAGTGAAATATTGGAAACAACCTAAGAATGCTTTTGAAATCCGTAGTTTCTTGGGGGCTGGCTAGGTATTACTGTCAGTTTGTGAAAGATTTCTCTAAATTAGCTTCACCGTTAACTAGACTGACGATGAAAGGATTTAAGTTTGTGTAGAGCGAGAATTGTGAAAAGTCATTTCAAGAACTTAAGGTTAGACTTGCCACTCCTCCAGTATTGATTATTCTGGAGAGAGGTTTGAGCTATTCGGTGTATTGTGATGCTTCATGGGAAGGTTTGGGTTGTGTATTGATGCAAGATAGAAATATAGTAGCTTATGGCTTATGGCAGTTGAAAACACATGAGAGGAACTACCCTACTCATGACCTAGAGTTAGCAATGGTGATCTTTGCCTTAAAGATTTGAAGGCATTACTTGTACGGTGAGAAGTTTGAGGTATTTTCTGATCACAAGAGTCTGAAATATCTGTTTACATAGAAGGACCTGAATTTGAGATAGAAGAGGTGAATGGAGTTATAGAAGATTATGATTTTGAGTTTTATTATCATCCAGGGAAGGCCAATATTGTGGCCGATGCCTTAAGTAGAAAATCTATTGGTAGTGTGGCAAGTATTGTCATTCGGGAATGAGAGATGTTGGGTGCTATTGGTGAGTTTGACTTGCATCTTAGCGAGTTTGTGGAGTCTGCAACCTTGTTTTTAGTAGTGGCACAACTTATACTTATGAACTAAGTGATAGAAGCGCAGAAAGGTGATCTTGAGGAGAAACCCTCCGGGAAAATATCTCTAGTGAAAAGGTAGAGAAATGCTTGAATATGTATCTCGACTCGAGTGTTAGATACCGTGACGGTCTTTTCGTGCTGGAGTCTTGTCGAGAGAAAGTACTCTAAGAGTTTCACCATTCACGCCTTGCGGTGCATCCAAGAGGCACAAAGATGTATCACGACCTTAGTCGCCAGTTTTGGTGGAGGCAAATGAAGAAGAATGTGGTCATGTTTGTATCGAGGTGCCTTACTTGTTAACAAGTGAAGGCCGAACATCAGAGGCCAGTGGGTTTGTTGCAATCCTTGCTTATAGTCGAGTGGAAGTGTGAGCATGTAACGATGGATTTTTTTGCGGGTCTTCCTAGGACTCAATGGGGGTAGTGATGCAATTTGGGTGGTAGTTGACCAGTTGACCAAGTCGGCGCACTTTATATCTATGCACGTGAGTGACTCGGTGGATTATCTTACCGACCTTTATATTAGGGAAATAGTGAGCTTTCACGGGGTCCCAGTGACGATTGTTTCGGATAGAGATCCGCATTTTACGGCTCGATTGTGATAGAGCCTACATTAGCACCATATATCACCCTCAGACTGACGGGCAGTCAGAGCGGACCAGTCAGATTCTAGAAGATATGCTTCAGGGTTATATTCTTGACTTTAAGGGGCCATGGGAGATGTACTTAACCTCAGTGGAGTTTGCCTACAATAATAGCTTCCAGTCAAGTATTAGCATGGCATCGTTTGAGGCCTTGTATAGCCAACTGTATAGATCCCCTGTATGTTGGGTCAATGTGGGTGATGCACCAATGTTGGGTTCGGAGTTAGTTCGGGAAACGATAGAGAAAGTCGCACTTATCTGTAAGAGGTTGGTTACAGCCGTAAGAGGTTGGTTACGGCCCAAAGTCGACAGAAAAGTTATGCCAACCGCAGGAGGAGACCTTTGTCTTTTGAGATAGGAGACCATGTCTTCTTGAAGATATCAGCTAGGAGGGGTTTGATGAGGTTTGAGAAGAGTGGGAAGTTGTCCCTAAGATTTATTGGGCCTTTTGAGATCCTTGAGCGGATTAGAGAAGTAGCTTATTGCTTGGCCTTGCCACCACAACTTTCCAGGGTTCATGATGTGCTTCATATTAGTATGCTTCAGAAGTATGAGCCGGATCCATCGCACGTGTTGGATTGGACTGACTTAGAGGTAGATAAGGATGCCTTATATGAGGAGAGACTAGTGAGAGTCTTAGATACTCGAGACCAAGACTTGCGATGTAAGACAATTCGTTTAATAAAAAAGTTATAGAAACATCATGGAGTTGAGGAAGTAACTTAGGAATGTGAGTTGGAGGTCCATGAGAAGTATCTGGACTTATTTGTTGATGTTTGAGCATGTATTGAGATTGTGTTATGTTAATGAGATATGAAAACATTGTATATGTTTGCAAATATGGAAACATTGTATATGTTTTGAAAAATGTGAATTGTACTTTCAATGTTGGAACTTGTGTATCGAGTTAATGAGAATGGATGACCGCAGAATGGGTCATGGTAATGGAATTGATTGATTATCATTGTTGTAATTGGTTTAAACATGGTTTTAAAGTTTGATTTGTAATTTCGGGGACAAAATTCCTTAAGGGGGGAGGTTATAGCGATCCGGGCTTAGACCCGATCCATTTATTACTTTTGAATCTGGGAAACCATATTTGTGATGGTTGTTCTTTTCTCTTCATATTTGGTTTTGGCTTTGGGGGTCGACATTGCCCTCTTATCTTTGTTTTGTTAAGCTCCAAGGGTCAACACTATCTTGCTACTATGTTCTTGGAATAGCTACTGAAATTTAGGGTCGACACTTGCCTTAGTAGTGTCGACATTTGTCTTTTGTTGTTGGCCTCAAAAGTCGACACTGGTTTAGGAAGGGTTAACCCTTGTATACAGTAGAATTTGGGTTTGGTTGCTGAAATTTAATGTCGACACCTCCGGTCCAAGGGTCGACACCTTGTCTACTGCCAACAACCTAAGAATGCTTTTGAGGTCCATAGTTTCTTGGAGTTGGCCAGGTATTACCATCGATTTGTAAATGAATTCTCTATAATGGCCTCACTATTGACTAGATTGACAAGGAAGAGAATCAAATTTGTGTGGAGTGAGACTTGTGAGAAATCATTTCAAGAGCTTAAGGTTAGACTTACCACTGCTCCAGTGTTAATTATTCCAGAGAGGGGTTTGGTCTATTCTGTGTATTACGATGCTTCATGTGAAGGTTTGTGTTGTGTCTTGATATAGGAAGGGAATGTAGTAGCCTATGATTCACGTTAGTTGAAAATATATGAGAGGAACTATCTTACCCATGATTTAGAACTAGTAGTTGTGATCTTTGCCTTGAAGATTTGGAGGCATTACCTTTATGGTGAGAAATTTAAGTTATTTTCCGATCACAAGAGTCTGAAGTACCTGTTTTCACAGAAAGATCTGAATGAGGCAAAGGAGGTGGATGGAGTTTATGGAAGACTATGATTTTGAGTTGCACCATCATTGGAGAAAGGCCAATGTAGTGGTCGATACCTTGAGTAGGAAATCCATTAGCAGTGTAGCTTGTATTTCCATCCGAGAATGGGAGATGTTGGGTGCTATTTGTGAGTTTGACTTACATCTTGGCAAGTTCATTGAGTCGGCAACTTTGTTTTCGGTAGTTGCACAACTTACACTTATAAGCCGAGTTATAGAAGCACAGAGGGGTGATCTTGAGATAGAAACCCTCTGACAAAAGATCTCTAGTGGAAAGGTAGAAAAAGGCTTGCACTTGTATTCCGACTCAAGTGTTAGATACCTTGACCGATTGACCAAGTCAGCGCACTTTGTGCCTATACACACGAGTGACTCGGTGGATTATCTAGCTGACCTTTACATTAGGGACATAGTTTGGCTTCATGGGGTCCCTGTGACTATTGCTTCGGATAGAGATCTGCGTTTTACGGCTCAGTTATGGCGGAGCGTACCGAATGCCTTGGACACTAGGTTGACTTTTAGTATTGCCTATCATCCTTAGGCTAACAAGTAGTCAGAGCGTACTATTCAGATCCTTGAGGATATTCTTCGAGGGTATGTCCTTGACTTTAAGGGTTCATGGGAGAGGCACTTGCCCTTAATGGATTTTGCCTATAAAAATAGCTTTCAGTAGAGTATTGACATGGCATCATTTGAGGTATTGTATGGCCGACCGTGTAGATCCCTTGTGTGTTGGGCTGAAGCGGGTGATGCACCAATGTTGGGTCCAGAGTTAGTCTAGGAAATGATTGAGAAGATTGCACTTATCCGTAAGAGGTTGGTTACTGCCTAAAGTCGTTAGAAGAGCTATGCTGAACCGTAGAAGGAGGCCATTATCTTTTAACGTGGAGGATCACGTCTTTTTGAAGATATCACGTAGACGAGGTTTGATGAGGTTTTGGAAGAGCAGGAAGTTGTCTCCTAGGTTTATTGGGTCTTTTGAGATCCTAGAGCGGATTAGAGAGGTAGCTTATCGTTTGGCCTTGCCGCCATAGCTTTTCACGATTCATGACGTGTTTCATATCTGTATTCTTCGAAAGTATGAGCCGGATCCTTCACACGTGTTGGATTAGACTGAGTTAGAGGTGGATGAGGATGCCTCGTATGAGGAGAGACCGGTTAGAGTCTTAGATACTCGAGACCAAGTCTTGTGTGGCAAGATGATTCATTTGGTAAAAGTGTTGTGGCGACACCACAGGGTTGAGGAAGCCACTTAGAAGCGTGAGGCGGAAGTCCGTGAGAAATATTCGGCCTTGTTTATTAATGTATGAACATGTATTAAAAACATTGTTATGTTAATGAAATATAAACATTGTATATGTTTTGGAAATATGAATTATAAATTCAGCGTTAAAAACTCGTTTATCATGTTGATGGGAATGGATGACCGGTGGATAGGTCATGGTGATGAATTGGAATTATTATCATTGTTGTAATTGGTTAAAATATGGTTTTAATGTTTAGTTTAAAATTTTGGGGACGAAATTCCTTAAGGGAGAATGGTTATAGCGTTTCTAGTTTGGACCTGACCCATTTGATGTTTTGAATCTGGGTTTCATTGTCTCATGCAGTTGTTCATATTATGTTTTCCCTTATTTCTCTTTGAGTTTCGCTTTTGGATATGTTGGTCATGTTTCGAACATGTTGGTAGTTTGTTTTTTTGAGTTGTTGTTGCCCATAATTTTGTTTCTACGCTCGAGCATCATTTCTAGCGCTCGAGCATTGTAGCTCGACTTTTCGCGCTCCTTTCGGAAGACGAATAAGCCCTACAGTATCGGACTTCCGCAGTTCTGAATCTAATTCCACAAGTGTACTAAAGAGTCCAAATCCGACACATTTTTTAGAAAATCAATTTCGAATCAAATTGTCAAAAATGGACTGTTTTGCCAGATATAAAGCCGCCACCTAAATATTTTTTTTGGGAAATTTAAGAAACCCATGACTTGTGCCAAAGGCCACGTGTCCGTCATCACCAAGATTGTCTTGGCTCAGGAACTTGGGTACGAGAGGGAAAGGTCATGAATTAAGCACCCCTGCTCGCTTGATCAAAGATTAGCCTCTATTACTCATTATGTGAATCTTATTTACATTAAAATGATCAATGTGCGGCATTTTAAATAGCTCTGGTAAGGTAACTGCAAACTCGGCGTGCCCTTCCTCTATGTCGGGAGAGGAGTCGACTCCTTGTGCTTTTTTGAATAATTTCTCCAGTTTGTTGACCTTGAGCACAGTTGGATCAACCTCAAATTCAAATGGAGCCTCAGTTTGATATACAGGTGCTTTTGAGGCCTGTGCTGGGATCGGTTCTGCTAGATTGCCCTGATTTTTCTAGACATTAGCGGTGTGGGCAGTGGCTCCGGGTGTTGGGATACCCGTAGGAGGTGCATAAGATGCAGAGGCCGCTACCAGTTGTGGTTGTTGTTATTGCAGCCTATTTAAAACCTCAACCTAACGGACTGTGACTTCGGCCTGTCAAGCAACATCTTGCTGCATGGTTTCAACTGTTTGCTGAAGATGATTAATCAAGTCTTCCATACTGACCGGGGGATACTGTGCCATTGGAATGGTCGAATGATCTCGTACTGGACTAGATGTAAAAGACTGAGCCTGACTAGATGCAAGTGAAATGAGGGTTGATTGCTGTAGAAACTGGACTGGTGAACTGTGCCTAGCTCTTCTTCGTCTAGTAATCGGTGGGAGCGAAGCAAACACAGGTTGTCCCCTAACAAGATCTTCGGTTCTGTAAAGCCTTCTGACACGGGTCCAGAGTACCTGAGGGATATCAGGTCTTTCTAAAGCTATGTTGGTAAACTACCTCGCAAAAAGAAAGAATAAAATCAAAATTGGACAACACTTCGACCCTAATTCACAACAATCATAACACACAGCTGAACTGTAATACTTACTGAACTCAAACTCATGCTGATATGAACCATTCTATACAGTCTCACTGTAAAAGCACATATCACGTAAAAGCACCAAAACACCCCTATGAGGGGATAGGGTTACCCTGTCCTAGATTTTTGACATGATCTAAGCTGCACTATTTCAAACAACAAATTTCACAACATCCTACAAATGGGTGGCATCCTATCCTAAGTTGGAATAGTCACTATAGCTTCATTATATGCAACTAGGTCGAATGGTTAAAAGGGTACCTCGGCAAGATTACCTAATATACCTCTCACACCTAACACCGAGAAGTGAAATGAGGATTAAACGGTACAGCGGTAGTCCAGATCCAAGGATTGTGTTCCCATCGTAGCAAAGCCTGTAACCGGTTAGCCTTTGGCAAGCCTTTTGGGCAAGCCTCCAGCAAATCGTTTAGGAATAGCAGATGACAAACATAGTGACTTAGGCACACCAATGCAAATGCAATGCAAATAAACATATAAATGTAGATAAAATTTCACATCATGAATTTTAATTTTAAGTCAAGTTCTCTATTTTCCCTAGCAGAGTCACCAAAAACTGTAGCTCAACTTTTCGCGCTCCTTTCGGAAGACGAATAAGCCCTACAGTATCGGACTTCCGCGGTTCTGAATCTGATTCCACAAGTGTACCAAAGAGTCCAAATCCGACACATCTCTTGGAAAATCGATTTTGAATCAAATTGCAAAAAATGGACTGTTTTGCCAGTTACAGAGTCGTCACCTACATATTTTTTTGGGGAAATTTAAGAAACCCATGACTTGTGCCAAAGGCCACGTAACCGTCATCACTAAGATTGTCTTGGCTCGGGAACTTGGGTATAAGAGAGGAAGGTCATGAATTGAGCACCCCCGCTCGCTCGCTCGATCGATCAAAAATCGGCCTCTACTACTCATGATGTGAATCTTATTTACATTATATGCTCTTGTTCTGATTATTAGGCTAGCATTACTATGTGATTCGCACACAAGTATAGACTAATTTTCACGAAAGTTGGAACGTTTTGATTTCATGTTTGTTTTGAAAAAGTGTTTTGAATATGTACCACTTGAAAAAGTGATCTCATATATATACATTAATCAAAATATCCCAATTTCAGGAAATAGCCTTCATTCACAAGCATTCAAACGGGTATATCAACTAAGCATTTAGACTCATGGTAATATGTTTGATATGACAGCAATCACACTCATGCACTATGCTAAAGCAAAAATGTTTACCTCAAATATCTGAAGGCGAGTCAAAAGAAAGAAAATAGTTAGAGAAAAAGAATGCATGATCCTAAATGATACAATATGACTAATGCAACACATACAACGTGCGATTAATAGGCTCGGCTACTAGCATGGAATGTGAGTCAATCCAAGGCATGTGATAGCGTGTGTATTCAAGTAAGGAGTTTGAAATTGACATTCGAGTAATATGATGAGCCGAACTTTTATGCATGCAAAGCGAATGGGTGCAATTCATGGAAAATGCTAAGGAAAACATGATGCTATATACTATCCATCATAAACAGATAAATAAAAAAGAAAAAGAATGGGGGTTGGAAGACATACACAGATTATTACATATTTGTCCTCAAGCAGGAGGGTCCGAATATCCGAGTGTCCGAATTAACTACTTATTACAAATCCAAATAATTACGAAATATTACTATTGAAGCATTAAATCAAAGGCACAGGAAGCGAGGAGCCGTACGCATACGAATAAGAATATCCTCTCGAAAACTCTCTGTTTAGTATCTAGTTTCTGTTTTGTTTCGCAGTCAGAAAAATAATTTGTCTTCATCCCAGCCTCTTTTCTGTTCTTCCATGAGAATGGCCACTAATTTTTTATACTACCTGTCTGCCACAGAAAAGAAACAGAGCACAAATAGAGTGTTTCCAAGAGATGTTTATCCTCTCTGCTCCACCCTATCATGAAACAAATCAAGGGAGGAGTAGAATCGATCCACAAATCATCAATGGTCGCAAGGTTATTGCGTGATGATCCATGGCTCGATGGGACAAAGGCTTAATCGATTCTACTCATCTATTGATTTGTTTCATGATAGAGTGGAGTAGAGAGGATAAACATTCCTTGGAAACACTTTGTTTGTGCTCTGTTTCTTTTCTGTGGCAGCAAGGCAGTATCAAAAATTAGTGGCTATTCTCATAGCAGAACAGAAAAGAGACTGGGATGAAAATAGATTATTTTTCTGACTGCGAAACAGAACAGAAACTAGACACTAAACAGAGAGTTTCTAGAAGGATATTCTTATTCGTATGCGTGCGGCTCCTCGCTTTCTGTGCCTTTGATTTAATGCTTCAATAGTAATATGTCATAATTATTTGGATTTGTAATAAGTAGTTAATTCGGACACTCGGATATTCGGACCCTCCTGCGTGAAGACAAATATGTAATAATTTGTGTATGTCTTCCAACCCCCATTCTTTCTCCCTTTTATTTATCTGCTTATGATGGATAGTATACATCATCATGTTTTCCTTAGCATTTTTCATGAATTGCATCCATTCATTTTGCATGAAGTTCGACTCATCATATTACTCGAATGTCAATTTTAAACTCCTTACTTGAATACATGCGCTATCACATGCCTTGGATTGACTTACATGCCATGCTAGTAGCCGAGCCTATTAATCGCACGTTGTATGTATTGCATTAGTCATATTGCATTATTTAGGATCATGCTTTCTTTTTCTCTAACTATTTTCTTTCTTTTGACTCGCTTTTGGACATTTGAGGTAAGCATTTTTGCTTTAGCATAGTGCATGAGTGTGATTGTTGCCATATCAAAGATATTATCATGAGGCTAAATGCTTAGTTGATATACCTGTTTGAATGCCTGTGGATGAAGACTATCTCCTGAAATTGGGATATTTTGATTAATATATATATATATGAGATCACTTTTTCAAGTGGTACATATTCAAAACACTTTTTCAAAACAAACATGAAATCAAAACGTTCTAACTTTCGTGAAAATTAGTCTATACTTGTGTGCACATCACATAGTAATACTAGCCAAATAATCAGAACAAGAGCATATAATGTAAATAAGATTCACATCATGAGTAGTAGAGGCCGATCTTTGATCGGGCGAGCGGGGGTGTTCAATTCAGGACATTCCCCTCTCGTACCTAAGTTCTCGAGCCGAGACAATCTTGGTGATGACAGACACGTGGCCTTTGGCCCGAGTCATGGGTTTCCTAAATTTTCCAAAAAAAATATTTAGGTGGCGACTCTATATCTAGCAAAGTAGTCCATTTTTGGCACTTTGATTCAAAATCAATTTTTCAAAAGATGTGCCGGATTTGGACTCTTTGGTACACTTGTGGAATCAAATTCAGAACCGCGGGAGTCCAATACTGTAGGGCTTATTTGTCTTCCGAAATGAGCGTGAAAAGCGAGCTACAAGCGGTCTTTGTAAACTCTCAGTAGTTTTGCAGGTCTGCAAAACTACTGGGAAGTGATATTCTACGCTTGAGCGAAGCTTTTTGCACTCGAGCAGTCTTGGCTCGAGCGACCCTTATTGCACTTGAGCGTTAGTCTTCTGTCTGTCAAACTACTGGGAGTTTGTATTTCACGCTTGAGCGACAACTTCTTGCGCTCGAGCGGTCACATCTTTTGTGTCTGTACGCTCGAACGTCACTTCTTGCGCTTGAGCGGGTGACGCTCGAGCGGTCTACGTGTATATCAGTTTGTAAAAGTCACTTTTTACATCACTTTTTCATCTCTCTCTCTCTAAACATTTCAAAAACCCTAAATCTAGATGCTTTCTTTCTAAAACTTACCTTCTCTCTACAAAAACACCAAGATCTAGTAATTTCTCGACCCTACTCCCTTTGTTAAAAAAGTAGAACACTCCGTGGGCTCTTTTTTCATTAGAACAAAAGTGGATTTCGGCTTCTTTGAGGTTTCTCCACTCTCTCCTTGGTCTTTTAGCTTCGAGATAGGGATTTTCTATACTCTTTTATGATTTTTAACTTAGCTATTTGTTTTTATAAAACAATATTTTGATTTCGGAGGATTTTGGACAAACGTGGGGTTTTGGTTTAAAATAAAAAAAAAGGGTTTTTAAATGGATGTATTGAAAAAGGTTGCGGGAGTGAAAAAGAGGTTGAGTTGTGGTAAAATTATTGATTTAGATACTCGGAATATGTTTTGGAAGGAAATGGGATTTTGCCCTAAATATCTCAAATGTTTATATTGCATAAATAAATGGAATTAATGTTAGAAATGTGAAATTGGATAGATATTAATATGGATGATGAAGTCAAATATGAATTATCACTCACCTATTGAAATTTGGAAAGTTTATCTTTAAGAAATATAAATTATCTATTTAGAAATATCTATTTTGGACTATCGGTGCAGGATAACTATAATTGCCATAGAAATCGCATGTGAACTGGGAGAATTAAACTATTTTCTCATTCATTTGTATCGATCATTATTTCACATTTGTACATTGCACATGTATATTGTTTGGAGAATGTGCGTGAATATAGGAAGCAATTGTTGTTACATCAAATAAGTTGGTCTGTGTATCCAATGTGAAAGTCCCGAAAATTGCGCGTATATATGGGTGTTGATCCCGCAAACAATTTCCGTGAAATGGCAATAGTAGTGTTCATATGACCTACGTTTGCATGGGTCTTGGTTTATGGTTTCCTTTGGACGAAATTTTCGGAAAAGGTTGTATTGTTTTGAAAGTCCCAGAGTTTGATTCACTGTCCCATTTTCCATTGTTAAGGAAATGACTTATGAAGTACGATATTTATTTGGCATTACATGGTTTTGGAAAAGAGATTTAAAATGTTTTGGCACGAACATTACTTATGCATTCACCTTATAGTTTCGTTAAAATTCATATTTTGTGCTGGATTATCTCTACTAGGCTCTGGCTTACCTTATGTGGGAAAAACATTTCAGGATGATATGTCTTCGCTAAGGCAATAGCTTAGTAGTACTTGTAGCGAGAGCTTCTTTTGTGTTTTACTATATTTAATGTATTTACTTTTGTACAAGCTAAGGGCTTTAAATGTATTGGACTTAAGTCCACTTTTGTTACAACCAAGATCGTCTTGAAAAGATATAAGCCTTTAGGGCATTTCTTATTCGTCTAACTTTTATTTTGTCTTTCTATTATATTACTCTTTTGTAAAGCGTAATAGTAAATCAATGAAAGATAACCACTTTATCATTGTGATCACTTTTGATGTGAAGTACGAGATTATAGTAATTAGTTCGGGGTGTTACATGTATTATTCCTTAGATAGGTTTTATTTGCCGACTGCAGCATTAGGTTTAGGATTTTGGGGGCTTTGACTTTAATGTGCTTATGTCATGTTGGCACGTGTCGTCCATTTCGAATGCCCTTAATTACCAATTGTGTTATATTAGTCTAATAAATAACAACTATTAGGTTTGGTGGACGAAAAGTTGTCACGTGCTCAAATGATATGTCAATTTGGTCTCTATAGTTTACACGATGTGTTAATTTGGTCACTGTTATTTTAATTTGCTTGATTTTTCCCTTAAATTTAACAGACTGTGTTATATTAGTCCAATAAATAACGAATGTTAAGTTTGGTGGACGGAAAGTCAAACAATGCGTCCCTGACACATTATATAACACATTATATTAAATTTATTGTTTTTTTAATAATTTTAAAATTATATGACACATTATTGTTAATAAATAATTTTTTTATTTTATATTAAAAATAAAATCTTACAATTCTTAAATCAATTTACAAATCTCAAATTTTAACAAGCTTGAGGAAGATTTCGGGTGTAATTTTGGCCTGGTCCATGTCTAGCCTTGCGAGCTTCCGCCAAAAATCGGGCATGGCCGAGCTGGCCCACGGACCAAAAACCTAGGCCCAGGCCCAGGGGTATTCAAGCTTTGGACGGGCCAAGGGATCGGGCCTCGGGCTTTGGGCCGGCCTCAACAAATTTTTTTTTTATTTTTTTCATCAAAATTTTATTATTTTCCATTAAAAATAACACAGGGCCTTGAGCAGACCAGGCCGGCCTTTTGAGTGGGCCTTGAGCAGGCCCACAGGCTGGGTCGAGCTTCAAAACGATGGCCCAGGCCCAAGTTCTCAGGCTGGGCTTGGACCTAAACGGGTTGGGCCCACCTCGGGCCACGGACAGGCTTCGGGCAAACCCACAGGCCACAGGTCATTTTTACACTTCTAAGGAAGATATTGACTCTATGTTTCCGGACCCCACAATTATAAAAGGAATCAAACACCAAAGATTCTTTCCACCCTCATAGTAAAAATTGAAGTTAAAACATTTAGAAAAATAAAATATAAAAAGATTCGCTTCAACAAAGTTTTAAATATTACAAAACCCCTTCATGTTTTGCTACCTTTCGGAGCAAACTAAAGCTTTATTCATAATCGTTGATTTTAATGGGTTTGGATTTGAGCTCAAGTTCAAACTCAATAAAAATTTAATGAACCGAACTCGAGCTGAATTGATTTGGACTTAACTCGACCTCGAGCCTATTAACGAGCTTTAACGAACCAGAAAATTTATAAATTCATAGTTACATATGAAACTAAAATTACAATTAAAACTTTGATTATACAATTATATATACAATATATCTATATAATAAGAGAGAAGGGTTTTTGATACATTTGATATTAACGGCTGAGATGAATCTTAAGTTTATATTGATGGTTTAGATTGGTTCAAATGAATAATGGTTGTCGCCTAAATATATCCACGTCTGACCCCATCCCTCCACCTTCATTCTCTCTATCTCTCTCTCTCTCTCTCACTCTCACTCTCTGTTCTTCTTCTTCAACAGAAGCAAAAAAAACCCACTCGACGCTCCTCCACGTCTCTACCCCCACCTTCCCTCTCTATCTCTTTCTTTCTCTCACTCTCTATTCTTCTTCTTGAAAAGAAGCCCACCCTCTCTATCACAACTGACGCTCCTCCTCCTCCTCATTCGTCACGCTCCTTTTCATCAACTGTTCGATTGCAATTCTCGTCATCGACACCCACCCTCTTCGTTACCGACGCTCCTCCTGTTCCTCCTTTGTTACGCTCCTCTTCATCACAAGGTAAGATTCCCTTACAACCCTTTTCGATTTCGGTATTGTTTTGTGGCTTTGATCATATATCCAGAAGAGATGGGGCTTTGATTATTTAACAAAGTAACAGAGTACTCATTTTGATTTTGATTTTGATTTTTGTTTTTCTAAACCTTAAATTGATTTGTTAATTAGATATTTTCTGGATATCACCACCACCACAACCACCGGCATCGTCTCTGCTTCGAACCCCCTCTAGTACCTCTCTCCCTTACTCTCAAACCCTAGATTTACGCTCAGCCACCCTAGAAATCATTCTCCGAAAAACACCATTTCGACTTCAGAGCTCTCTGTATACACCGTTTCGCATTGATCTGTGAGTGTTTTTGTGTTTTATTTTTTGATAGTGACTTCAATTCCATTGTGGGTTTCAATTAGTTTGTAATTGTGTTTATGTATAGTTGATGTGTTTCAAATTATGTTGATTTGTTTGTATCCAAATGTGTTTGTTATTGCCAGAAAAAAAGAGAATTTTTATTGGGTTTTGAGTTTTAAGGCTTAATAGTAGTTTTGTTGGTGGGTTGGTCTCATTGGAAGAATTATAATACTCTGAGGTTCTGATTCTCTTTCCGTCTCTCTCAAAGAATTCTAATACTCTGTTTGTACTTCTTTACTTTTTTATTAATTAAACAAAATCTAAACATATCCAAGCACCAAGAACTACATTAGTTTTTGAACTGGTTGTGGTGACCATTGACTATAGAACACCATTGAGTGTACATTGGTTAGTTTTTTATTTTGTTGTACACTAGTTAATTTTTCCAATTTTGTAGTGTTCTTCTCATTACCACTGGTTAGAGTTGGTTTTTTGTTTTTTTTTCCCCCTATTAGTTAGTGTCGTTTGGTTTTTTTCCCATGATACAATTTGTTATTGCTTTGTATCTTCATATAATGACTTAATTAATGCTTATTAAAAGCCAACAGCTACTTTAGAGCCATACTCTCAGAATTTTTTTACTAACTTTCCTAAACCCACAATTTTTTGAATCAATCTAATACATTAAACAAAATCTAAACCCATCCAAGCACCAACAACTACATTAGTTTTTGAACTGGTTGCAGTGACATTGAGTGTAGAACACCATTGAGTCTACACTGATTAGTTTTTTATTCAGTTTTTTAATTTCGTTAGTTTTTCACCATTGAGTGTTTTTCTCATGACCATTGAGTGTAAGGTTGGTTTCGGTTCTCTGTGTAAAAGTAGCTTCAGAGCATTTTTTTTTCTTTTTGTGTGGGTGATTTTCCGACCACACTGCCCGCTTAGTAACCAGCTGGAGAGCACTGGCAGAATGGATGACACCTGACTGACCTGAAACAGAAATATAAGAATCCCGCGGTGGTTTCGACCACCCGGGGGCACTCCGACGATCAAGTCAGTATATCTCTCAAAGATAAATCAAGTACTAAACTCACAAGCTTGAGTATCGAAAACATACCTTAGACCCATGGGGGTGCCTCTCTTTTATAGCCAATACAATCCTAGTCCCAATAGGAGCCTGGCCCTAATGGACTTAGGATTACTGCTAATTTGGGACTCCCAGTGGGATTAGGATAAACTCTCTAAGAGTCTTATCTTTACCCAAACTGAAGTCTTATCTTCATTCTAGGACTCTTGTCCCTCATCCAGGTTGAGTTCCCTTTTCATTCTAGGACTCTTGTCCCTTATCCACTTATCTCGGATTCCAATATCTTCAGAGATAACCTCGGCCTTGCCGAGATCACCTCGGCGTCACGACCAGGACACGTGGCACCTCGGCTGACACGTCGGCGTCACCTTGCCACGCGTTGGTACTCAGAAAATATATCCCCACAACTGCCCCCTAGGTTCTATTACCTCAGCATTCTGAGGTGATGGAACCTATACTGTTCGTTTCATCTGTGCCCCTTTATCTAAGATCAAACTCGCCGACCTCAAAGTTCCCTGGACCTTACTGTCCACTTGTGTCAAGTATCAAGATTCATGCCTTCCAGGCTACTCGAAATCGCACTTCCTAGCCGAGGTTCTTGTTCCATTAATTCGTAAGCTCCAAGAGCTTTGCAACTGCTCCACTCACACTCTCTGGTGAGTTCCCAATTTTCAGTCATCTATTTGACTCCGGCGATTTTCATATCGGCGTTTATTTCACTTTGTAGGTTCATAAACTCTTTACTTGCTATTAAGCTCAATCTTTCATAACTCTTCTGAATCTGTTTATTCGCCATCTGTGGCCTTCTGTTCTCGTCTGTCTTCAAGTTTTTGATTTCTTATTGCTAAAATGCCTGGAACTTGTTCTTGTCATATCTGCTTTCTGTTGCTAGCATCATGTCTGGGTCATTACTTTCTTGTTCTTCACATACTTACTTAGCGCCTGTGCACTTGGCTTTATTCTTTGGACTTTGTTATTTTCTTGACTTTGTTTTTCTCTTTTTTCATTCAATCCTCTGGCTTTTTCTCTTTCTAGATTTTTTGCTTAAATCCGTCATTGTTCCAAGCTTTCAAGCTTCTGCAACTGTCTTCGTTGCTCTCCTCTGGTAAAGCTTACGTCATTCTATCATTGTCGTCAGACTTTGGCAATTCTCTTTCCGGCTTCCCTCTTTCTGGTAAGCCACTGTTCCTCCTGGTTTTATTTCTTGTTGCTTTCCAAGAAGCTCTGCTTCATTGTTAATCACAATTGCTGTTTTACCCGTTGTTTCCAAATCATCTTATTGAATACACACTGGTGTAAACTTTTTGTCTTGATTTCCTGATAGCTTCATTACCATTCTTGATTACGAATTACATTCTTGTTTCTGTTTTCTGTATAGTCTTAGAACCACGTCCCTTCTTGAAATTGTTGCCGAGATAATGGTAGAGAAGCTCTTCCAGCTGACTGCCAATGCTGAACCATCGTCAACCGTTGAAGTAGATTAGTCCGACGTCCTTGCCTTAGTCCCTAGTTCTTAGGGTCTTCATCTTTGTGTTTTGGTTTTCTTTGCATATGCAACCTTTTTTACTTCTGAAAAATGTCTGCTGTTGACCGATGTTAACATCCCTTGCTCCTTGATTATCATTCCTTCTTCCACTGTATTTGATAGCCATGTCGGGTAATTGACTTCTCGGATGGCCCTGAGCTCCAAAAGTTTGTCTACTTCTTCCTCTACTGCTTCGACATGTATCAACGTTGGCCCTCTTGCTCATTGGATTACAGGTTTGGCCGACCTGTCGACGTTCAATTAGTGGCACGTGACCTCGGGGTCAATGCCAGGTATTTTGTAGGGTGTCCAAGCAAATACCTCGATGTTTGCTCTAAAAAAAGCTTCCAATTCCCTTTCTTCTTCTTCGGCTAAGCCTAAACCGAAAAGAAAAAAGCGTTCTTCATCCCCCTCCTGGACGAGGATTTTCAGTGCCTCTTCACTCCTCTCGGCTGGCTCCTGGCCGACATCATTTAGTACCTCTATGTCCTCGTTTTCAATCTCTGCCTTCTCTGGTTCTCGAATGCTGCAGGTGGATTTCATTGCTGCCATGGAGCAATTCTCCGCCTGCAGTCGATCCCCTCTGACTTCTTCAATCCCATGTTCTGTTAGGAACCGTAATAGTTGATACAATGTGGAGGGAACTGCCCCCATTGCATGCAACCATGATTTTCCTAAGATTTGTAAGGAGATGGAGTGTCGATGATGGTGAATTCTGTTGTGATCTTTCTGGTGCCAGCCTGCACCTCCAAGCTTACTGCTCTTAGTGGCCATGTCGACGTTCCATTGAACCCAACCATTGGGCCATTGGGTTACTCCATATCGTCTAGATGAAGGCCGAGCTCCTTGTAACATCGGACATACATGATGTCACAAGAGCTTCCTTATTCAATCGGGATGTGTTTCACTTTGGCACTCCCCAACCTGGAGGGATACTACCAAAGCATCATTATACGGGTGCTGGACCATCTCGAGGTCGACTTCGGTAAAAGACACTACTGGTCCCAAGCATTCATCTGCCCGATGTCTCTTGTCCCCGACTTGGTACACATGTTGCAGGTGTTTCACCTTCTGAGTCTCCCCCTTAATTTTGTTCTCATTGACCCTCGAGTGAATTACATTAATTACCCGAGGTCTTCCTGTCTGAGGTTGTTGTGCTGGGGGAGGCGGAGCTGCTGGCGCCCGAGGCAGTTTTGCCTGTTCTTCCCTTGTTCTAGTCTCATCGACGAGGTCCCTTCAGATTGCCTTGCCTCATCAGATCTTCTAAGTGTGCTTTTAGTGTTCTGCAGACCTGAGTCATACGTCCGCCTTCAACATATACCTTTAACTGTGCAATCTCCTCGGGGTTACATACCTCGGGTATAATAGCTACAAAACTTTTTACTTCGGCAAGATACTGACCTGCAAACTTTTCATAAATTCTAACAAGTGTGAAACATATACTACTCAATGTTAACTTTGCAAATTTTTTCTCAAGTTTCAACAAGTGTTTAAACGGTGATCTTGATCTAGCCTACTTGTAAATTGCTACAAATTTCAACAAGGATTAACATATACTGTAACAGGGATCAACAAGGATTAACATAACAAGTGTTAAACAATAATCTATTTGTAAATTGCTTTGAATTTCAACAAGTGTTTAAACAACATACTTAGCTTTTTCCTTAACTTGTAAATTGCTGTAAATTTCAACAGATGATCATATGTCGGCTTAACGTTATCTTGTAAATTGCTACAAATTTCAACAAGTGGTAAACGCATTCTTCTTCTCTCTGCCCCCTAGTGTGAACTTAAAATCCACTTGGGTTCTCATCATACATGTAACTTTGACCTTGTCGCCAAGGTTTAATTCAAGCCGAGGTTGTCGGCCTTGGTTTCTCTATTGATCTTACTTGGCTCCAACCTGAGTTTGATTTTCGGCCTCGCATCGGCGAGCCGTTTCTCTTTTCTTGTTCCGACGCCTTTGTTCCCGGCATGTCCTCCTCGGCCCTAGCATACTTCTCAATTCTGGCCAACTTTAGTCTGATCTTGTGTGTTTCCTTTTTATCTTCTGGGATCTGAGATCTGCTCATAGTGCTCTTCTCTTCTCGGACTCAGGTGCCGAGATCTTATCTTCTGGAATCTTGGATCTGCTCACTCAGGTTGAGCTCTTCTTTTCTCGGACCTACTCATCTAGGCCAAGATCATGTCTTCTGGGATCTGGGATCCGGGATTTGCTCACTCAGGTTGAGCTCTTCTATACTTGAATGTTATCTCCTTGGGAGCGCTCATGCCCCCTGTCTTTGCATCCCTTCTGGAAGGGTCTTCGTTCCTCTGCAGGTATCTATCCTTCCATACCCGGAGGTCATCTTCGTTGTAGTATCCGCTTCGATCTGTTGTCTTTGGTGCGTCACCTTCCTGGCCGGCGTCTTTCACTCCGTGACTCTGATCACGAGTTTCTGTGTTGCGATCGTCCCCTTCAATGTCGAGATCGATAGGTCTCCTACTTCCAGTAGGAGCATTGTCTCTAATCTGATCATTTTGTCTGTCATTGGCCATCTATTCTTCTTTCTTTCCCACAGACGGTGCCAAATTGTGTGGGTGATTTTCCGACCACACTGCCCTCTTAGTAACCAGCTGGAGAGTACTAGCAGAATAGATGGCACCTGACTGACCTGAAACAGAAATATAAGAATCCCGCGATGGTTTCGACCATCCAGAGGCACTCCGACGATCAAGTCAGTATATCTCTCAAAGATAAATCAAGTACTAAACTCACAAGCTTGAGTATCAAAAACATACCTTAGACCTATAAGGGTGCCTCTCTTTTATAGCCAATACAATCCTAGTCCCAATAGGAGCCTGGCCCTAATGGACTTAGGATTACTGCTAATCTGGGACTCCCAGTAGGATTAGGATAAACTCTCTAAGAGTCTTATCTTTACCCAAACTGAAGTCTTCTCTTCATTCTAGGACTCTTGTCCTTCATCCAAGTTGAGTTCCCTTTTCATTTTAGGACTCTTGTCCCTTATCCACTTATCTCGGATTCTAATATCTTCGGAGATAACCTCGGCCTTGCCGAGATCACCTCGGCGTCACGACCAGGACACGTGGCACCTCGGCTGACACGTCAGCGTCACCTTGCCACGTGTTGGTACTTAGAAAATATATCCCTACACTTTTGTTTCACTCAAACATGCAAATGTCTAATATATAGCCCCATGATTTGTTTTGGTTGAGTGGCATGTATAATATATAGCCCCAATGTTCTATGTTTCATGCATAATATTTGTTTTGTTTGTACTCAATATATAGCCCCCATTTTTTTCTTTTTGTTTCATGAAACTTTACTTCAGAAACATGAAACATGAAAGCTTCAGAAACTATAGAATATGAAACATTGCTTTGTCCAGACAAAGCCCCCATTTCATCCCC
This sequence comes from Camellia sinensis, assembly GCF_055761805.1. NCBI lineage: Eukaryota > Viridiplantae > Streptophyta > Magnoliopsida > Ericales > Theaceae > Camellia > Camellia sinensis. The sequence continues at coordinate 120,971,893 of NC_138974.1, forward strand.
ATTGTGTCCCTCTCTCTCCATAAAGCACTCCTCTGCCACCGTATCCAACCCTTTTGAACGCCGTCGCGGTCACTGCCTCCGCCTCCGCCTCCGTTGAAATTCCGACTTCCTAGCCATGAAATTTAACATCTCATCCCTCTCCCCAACCTCTCTCCTAAGTTCCTCAACGCTCCACCTCATCTCCGCCTCCGATTTCTCGATCTCCCCCGCCCAACGTCGATATAGTGAAGCAGTCGCTTCTCCTCCTGCGTTGGCTTTGGAGTCCTTCCGCCGTGAGCGGAGCTTCCTTGGAGTCCTCCTTCAGAGCATTCTTTTTGTTTTCTTTTTGTTTCACTCACATATGACAAAGTGAAGGTTCAAAGAGTTTTTATATAAATATTTTTTTGTTTGTACTCAACAATCAAATTTGTTTTTGTTTCTATGCTGCAGTTTGATTTGTGTTAAAACAATATCAGTCATATTATTATATAGATATTAGTCCACATGATCATCATCACTTTCTTTAATTTTAATTTTAAAATTTAAAAAAAAAAAACTTTCTAAGATTTTCTAAAAAATTGAAAATATTTGTTTGAGCTTTATTTTTGTCAAATTTAAAAATAAATAAAATCTAAAAATGAAATTAAACAGTGTGAGAGTATGGACCTGTTTGGTTGGTGAGATAATAATGCATAATATTTATGACTGATGGTTTGTTTCAATTTAAAATATTTATCAATCTATAAATCAATAATTTTTATCAAAAAAAATTATGTCCTATTTGGTTGGTGAGATAGTGGAGGAAATGATAAAGAAAGTGAAATTTGGGTGACTATCGTAAATATTTATCACCTTATATATTTACTTAGTTATTTATTTATTTTTTGGTTTCCTTTAGCTAATCATTAATTTTGGGTATCCTCTTTTTGTAATTTTGGAATTCTATCATTTTTTTTATTGTTATTGGATTAAATGGAATTAGTTTTTAAGCCTATGTTCTTTAATGTTGTTAATTTTTTTAAAGTTGATAAAAAAAAATATTTTCCGAATTCTCAAGATTTGGAAAAAGATTTTTTAATGGTTGTTAATTAGTATTGCTAATTTTTTGTTTTTTGGTGTCTAAAATTATATAGGCAAACACTTTTAGCTTGAAATACAACAGTTATGGATAATGCCACTATTTTCGGTCAAGTAAGGGTTTGTGTGTGTGTCATATAAATTTAAGTACCTTTCTTATAATGTAAGGCCTATTCTTTTTTCTTTTTCTTTTTCTTTTTTTTTAACTTATCATATCCAATTTTCTTACAAGTGGATGAAAACTTACAACGAACTATAATATCAACACCCGTTACTAATTTTCTTATTTATTTGTATAAAGTTTTATTTATCACTCTAAAGCTTTTATATATATAGGTTCGATTTTTTCAGGAAAGAAATATTAATGTTATTGTTCGCGATGAGTATGACCTTAATACTATTCGCATTAGTAAGGTAAGACCAAAAGTCACTTTGAACACTGGATATGCATTTTCTTATCATTTTAAAAATAATTTATAAATATATTCTACTTATTTTTCATAGGCAAAGGCAAAGGAAAAAAGACAAGGCAATATTGAAGGAAATAGAAAAGGCTACTCCTTCTGGTAAATGAAAGAAAAATGCATATCCCGTGGTATGATTCCTCAATATTTTTTTAACTTTTCTTTTTCAACATTTTTTGAATATTTTTTTAAAAGTGTCATATACTCTTTTTTAAGTACAATAATGTAAAAATGCACAGTGCAAAATGAGTTTGAAATTTTATTCAATTCTTTTGACTAATTGTGAAATATTTTTCTGAAACATATTAAAGTAAGCATTTGTATGAACATTAATATGAAATTTTAATCTATTTATGAACACACGTTGCATTTACAACATAGCATAAGTATTCTTCTCTCTAAAGATAGCTCGGATTTTACTATAAACATTGTTTGTCCTAAAGTTTTGTTATAGTGTTTTATGTAGATTAAATCATGTTTTATCAAAAGGTAACCATTTGTTAATAAATTTATTTCTATTAATTATATATCTTTTTATAAAATTTCAGTTTTATAATAATTGAAAATATGAACTCTTGTAGGATTGGATTGAACAATCTATGAAGCTTAAAAAGATAAATACGACTATCTTTCTCCGATGGGGATGTAATAAGATAATTTCAATCTCAAAGTGTTTTGATATGTATATTTTTAACAAATGTGTTAAATATATTTTTTTTGTTTTCACAAATTACTAGATTGTTGTGCATGTTCCTCATTGGAGATACATTCAAGTTGATACAAAGACTTTTTGGAAAGTAATGAGGAGAAAGTTTGAGTAAACGCATTTTTTTTTTTTTTGAACAGAGCAAACACATGTTTGAAGACATGTTATTGACACATCTTTTGTAAACATACATATTTTGTAAAGCTTTAATCACTTTTTGTAAAGCATACACATCTTTTGCTTATGTGGTTATAATTTGATTGGTAACAGTAGCACTAGCTGGAGTGCATTTTAATTAAAAAATTTTTTAGATTGCAGGATTGGTGTACATTGTTTGGTATTTAAATTTTCTTATATTTGATTTGTTTGAAATTATAGAATAACAAAGGTTACAACAACCCTCTTTACAACAGAAAATTAAAACACTTGAAAACGAATTTAAAACAGAAGTTTGTAATGATGTTTCAAATGCTTTTTGGGAGCGCAAGAAACATACAGTAACCCTACCTTATGAACCGACTTTTAATGAAAAATATATTCCAACTAGAGCTCGCCCTAGTCAGATGAAAAAGGAATTTATGGAATTATGTAAGACAGAAATCCAAACTCTTCTTTCTAAGAAGCTCATCCGACCTAGCCAATCTCCTTGGAGTTGTACTGCTTTTTATGTTAATAAAAATGCAGAAATTGAGCGAGGTATTCCACGCCTTGTTATCAATTACAAACCGTTAAATGAAGTCTTGCAATGGATCAGATATCCGATTCCAAACAAAAAAGATCTTTTAGACCGGTTACAAGATGCAATCATCTTTTCCAAATTTGATTTAAAATCAGGCTATTGGCAAGTACAAATTGCAGAACAGGATCGTTATAAAACAACATTTACAGTACCATTTGGACATTATGAATGGAATGTCATGCCATTTGGACTAAAAAATGCTCCATCAGAATTTCAACATATCATGAATGATATTTTTACCCCCTATACAGAATTTGCTTTGTCCTATATTGATGATGTTTTAATATTTTCTTCATCAATAGATCAGCATATTAAACATCTTAATATTTTTAAGAATGTTATTATCAGAAATGAATTAGTACTGTCTGCACCTAAAATGTCTTTATTTCAAACAATAGTAAGATATTTAGGACATAATATCTCCAATGGAAGTATTATTCCTATCAACAGAAGTATGGAGTTTGCTTCCAAATTTCCAGACGAAATTAAGGATAAAACCCAGTTACAGAGATTTTTAGGTAGTCTCAATTATGTTTGAGATTATTATCATCAGTTATTTGCAGATGCTAACATCTTGTATACCAGGCTTAGAAAGAATCCACCACCATGGTCTGAAGAACATACTTTAGCAGTTCAAAGAATTAAAGCTAAAGTTCAACAGTTACCTTGTTTACAGTTACCAAACCCTAATTGGAAAAAGATTGTTGAAACCGATGCTTCCAATGAAGGTTTTGGTGGGATTTTAAAACAGCTTAATCCCAATACCCAGAAAGAAGAATTATTAAGATTTCATTCTGGACATTGGAATAAAGCCGCTTTAAATTATCCAACTATCAAACAGGAATGTTTAGCCATTGTTAAATGTGTTATTAAGTTTCAGGATGACCTTTTAAATCAGCATTTTCTCATCAGAGTTGATTGCTCTGTTGCTAAACAGATTTTTAAAAAGGATGTCAAAAATCTGGCCTCTAAACAGATATTTCTGACTTGGCAAAGTTTTTTATCTAATTTTGATTTTGATATTGAATATATCAAAGGAGAAACTAATTCTTTGTCTGATTTATTAACCCGTGAATATTTGCAGAAATCCTATCTTGAAGAGGAATGACCAGTCGAGGCCACAGAGGTCGTGGTCGTGGCAGGGGTCACAACCCTCGCTATGATCCAACAGAATTTCCACCTTTAAGAGGTCAAACCAGTAATTCATCAGCTAAGGATATTCTCCTTAAGACTGAAGAACCGTATACCCCTAACAGTATTACAGAGGAAACTGTCCTCTATATTGAAACAGCAGATGAGCAATGGATGTCCGATCCATGGGAGATTAAGCGCCGGTATCTTACTACACAACAATCTCCACCTCACTTTGACCAGTATCGGTATATCTATGAGCAGATATTAACTGAAACCAGGGCAGCTGAAATTAAACATACTTTGCATGATGTTAATAAAACCGCTAGCCCTATTCAATTCAGTAAAATTGTTATCCGTCAACTTATGCCCATTTCTACTTGGGGCATTCATCCGCATACTACCAGAGATATTGATTTGCGTAATAAGCAAACCAAATACAGTTATTGGGATTACATTTATGCCTTTACCCAAGTTTTTGTTAAGTTAGGGTTCATACCCTTATCCCACCATTTGACAAAAAAGATTCTTTTAAGGCGGGGAACCTTGTTCTGGTAATCACAAGCAAAGTCCCATTTCCATATCCATGGTATACCAAAACGGATAGTAAAATGGACAAGAGATTTATTGATTGAAAGGTCTCTGTTTTATTTAAGTAAGCATAAGCTCGGGAATAAGCTACATGCCACTCATTAAATGCTGTTCGAATGGTTTCTGGTAAAATATCAAGAGAAAGCCCGAATTTATCCCACCAAATGAGGAACCAATTAGGGACATCGTTTTTAAGGACATCAGGGCAGATACGGATAAACCAAGAATGGTTTGATAGATACGGGATGGATCATGGATGGTCCAGTCACGAGTGGAGTTAAGGTTCTGTCCTTAAATATATTAACTGCTTCTTCGATTCTGGTTAATTGTTTTCCCATTGTTTCGCAAAACAAATTGGTGTAATTATTCTATTTACAGACTAAACTTGGTTATTAGAAATTCTAATTCCATGAATTTCTGCAGTCATTGGATCTTCCTGAGGATCACTAGGTGGTCGACTAAGTGGTCTAGGAACCTCTTGGAGTAATGAATCTACTGATTGGCGGCTAGATTATGGTAAATCTACTCGATATGGGGGAATAGACCTAAAACTGTTATTAGAAAAACTTCTGGGTGCTGTTCGAAAACTAGCATTAGAAGAATTACTTCTAATTAATGGAGGCGTCTTCTGGAATTGGAGGTAAACATTACCACCTTGTGTCTGGATTACATTATCCAAATTGTGCTGGATGATTGGTCTCGGGGGTACAGCATTTGGAATATGCCATCTATCTGGAAAAGTAATGTCTTTCCATGGAATTAACTTTGGAACTGCTACTTGACTACTGTAAAGATTTGTTTCAATTAAAACTGTTTGTCCTGTTTCAGTTTTCTTTCTAGTGTAGGGATTTAAGGTAGTTAATACCTTAAGGTATATCCTAGAGTGTACTGAAAAAGGGGGTGATCCGGGTTTATACTCATATCCATGAGTAAGAACTCTAAGTTCTAATACATCAGATAAATTAGCATCAGCCATTGCTATGCTAAGGTTAGGATAAACATCAAAATATACTGGTCCATGAGACAAACTAGTCTCTATTGCTCCCATTAGGGAGGCTCTCCAGTTAAGACATCTTCCATCACGAAGTGTACATTGGATACTGGTATTTTGACCTAGAAGGGTCAAGGGTTTAAAAGCTATTTGTACTAGTCCAATATGGATGTACTTATATTTTTTGATAAAGGGGATAAAATCATTTATGTGAATTAATCTTATGATTTCATCATTATTCTGGATGTAAGCTGCATGCTCAAAGGTTTTAATTACCTGTTTACTGAAGAAATTAAAAGTTCCAATTTTATAAATTGTTTTTGGATCTACTGTTGGTATTGTCCACTTATCTAATGCATCTTTTACATCCTGATAAGCCACTAATTCGGCTGCTTCTGCTATTGAGGAGACTGTGTTTCCTACAGTGGTTACTGAATCATTTCCTGGTATTTCTACAGGTATATCATTAGTTGCTTCCGTCATGGTTGTATTGTGATCATATATGCTTAATTTATTATGATTATATGTGCATTATGTGACTAATTAAACCTGGCTCTGATACCAACTAAGGTGCTCACTAAAGGTTTTGGCTAGCACGTCTGTCAACGACTTACAGGTAAATGGTCTACACGCAATCCCTGCTATACGACCTACCTTACGCGACTTGGGTGACGTCCCACTAACCCTAACATTTACTTAACCTTACATTAACACAAACCCAGGAATAATTATGCACATAATACATGTGTAAACAAAATAAATTACAACATATATGATCTCATAAATTTACTGTTGTGGTGGAGGCCTTCTGGCTGCCCACGCCACTATCTGTTCGTTAATCAGAATCTGAAGCTCAGCTATATGCTGATCACACTCTGATATACGCTCAGATATATACGGTTGAGTATAAAAATCTACTGGTGTACTAAGATAATAATTTTTCTGATGTTGCCAAAATTGCAGATAAGATAATAACTGTTCTAAAGCATTAACAGAGGGCATTCATACTTACAAACATGGAGAAGATTTCCCAAAGCTTCACTTTTATTAATTGAAGAAGTACAACTATTTTACAAGAGGGGTTTGGAGAGATAGTACAAAGGAGAGAGATAGTACAAGGGAGAGAGAAAACTCGAATCTAAGTCTGTCTCAACAAGGATGAGACCATCCCCTTATATAAGATAAAGAAGATAAGAGTGAATCTAAAAGGAGGACAGGTGCTATTTTTTTAATATGCTAACAGGATTGCACCTTATCTTAAATCTTATCTTCAATTATGTCGGAAAGTGGAGCTGTCTTCTCCATCTAACTGATAATGGGAGTCTGTTTTTTGCAAAAGTAGTTTGTCTGTTTGTGCCGACGCCTTAATGCTCGGGTCCTTTTCCTTTCTTGTCTTTGTCCTTAGTCATCTTTTCTGCAATAACAGCTGTCAATGAGTCCCAAAAGTCACCGAGATTTGGCTCATCTTCTTCTGGATCGTGTGACTCTCCTGCCAACACGTGTTCGGCTGGATCACTTTCTGGTTCTGATGGAGTCTGACTGGTGCCTGACTTCATGGAGACGTCATCATCATGGCTAACTGTTTGGAGAAACTGTTCTTTCAGGTTCGGCAAAAAGGGTAGGAAGGCCATCGATGAATTTAGCCTTCCAATGACTACTGTTAGCATCAGGTCGCTGGGTAACCTTGATGAGAAAGACATCCTTGTACCAACGAAAATGGGTAAGCGAAGGACATCGTAAATTCTGGAGAAGTTCACGGCTACGATCCTGAGAACTAGTACTGGTACCAACAAAATGGAGGATGATAGTTTGAATGAGGGTATAAACGGCATCCTCTTGGTGAATTGGTTGCTGTGTAGTCGGATCAACTTCTAACTTAACAGAAGTAAGGATTTCGTGATGTTGAGTGGGAGTGAGAATATTATCCCACCATCCTTTGAGTTGACCGGTGAAGCCATTTATAATGAATTTAACAATGGCATGGTCACTATTACTGTGTTGGCGACACACAGTGGCGTACATCATCATCTGATGTAACTTCTTATAAATGCCATACTCTGATTCACCATCAATATTCCATTCGTAAATGGTTTTACCATGGTAGGATCCCTGGTCATTCAGATAAGTTTCCTCGTAAAGGACATCTGGAGGAGTCGGTCGGGCATAATAATTTATGGTAGGTGGTAATATAGCTGGTCGGGCTGACGAATAAGAATGGAGTTTATTGACTGTCACAGGTTCTTGGAAATTCAATTGAATTTCATGTATCTGTTGGGACGATAGATCATCGTCTGGAAGAGGGTCAGATCTAAGCATATGGATAGATCTAGTAGGATCTTTATCAGAACCGGGTTAGACATTTAATGTTTTCATTTTCTGTAAAAGGGTGTCCATAAATTCTGTATTTGAAGCTTTTAACTTAAAATTAGTTACTTCTAAAGGTGGTTTGATAGATACGGGATGGATCATGGATGGTCCAGTCACCGGTGGAGTTAAGGTTCTGTCCTTAAATGCATTAACTGCTTCTTCGATTCTGGTTAATTGTTTTCCCATTGTTTGGCAAAACAAATTGGTGTAATTATTCTGTTTACAAACTAAACTTAAATCAAAGAGTTTAATATAGTCTGTTTTAGTAAATCTAGCTGATTGAGCATCTATATAGGCGGTGGCAACTAAAGGCTGTCTTGTAACCTCACCATTAGGAGCTAATTCTAATGATTGAGGTGGTGGATGCAAGGCATGGATAGCCTGTCCTTCTGTTGTGGTCCAAGTTTTATACTGGTCTTCTAACACATTTAATTGTGATTCAAATATTGTATTATACCATTCCACAAAAGGTATTAGTTTCTGGTGTAACTCAAGGTGCTGATAATATTGAGTTTTATACTCCTGTAACTGTTGGGAAGTATGGTTTGCAAAGTACCATGTTCTAAAATCCTGGTAAATGGGTTGCATAAATTCCTGGTTTAAATATTTACGATTTTCACTTCCTGGTGTGAAATCCATTAAATTTCAAAATTCATATCACTGGCCGTTGGGCTATCTGGTATTTGAGTCGTATAGACTCCATGTGGAATTTGGTTATTAGAAATTCTAATTCCATGAATTTCTGCAGTCATTGGATCTTCCTGAGGATCACTAGGTAGTCGACTAAGTGGTCTAGGAACCTCTTGGAGTAATGAATCTACTGATTGGCGGCTAGATTCTGGTAAATCTACTCGATATGGGGGAATAGACCTAAAACTGTTATTAGAAAAACTTCTGGGTGCTGTTCGAAAACTAGCATTAGAAGATTTACTTCTAATTAATGGAGGCGTCTTCTGGAATTGGAGGTAAACATTACCGCCTTGTGTCGGGATTACATCATCCAAATTGTGCTGGATGATTGGTCTCGGGGGTACAACATTTGGAATATTCCAGATAGATGGCATATTCCAAATGCTATACCCCCGAGACCAACTAAGGTGCTCACTAAAGGTTTTGGCTAGCACGTCTGTCAACGACTTGCAGGTAAATGGTCTACACGCAATCCCTGCTATACGACTTACCTTACGAGACTTGGGTGACGTCCCACTAACCTTAACCTTTACTTAACCTTACATTAGCACAAACCCAGGAATAATTATGCACATAATACATGTGTAAACAAAATAAATTACAACATATATGATCTCATAAATTTACTGTTGTGGTCTGCAAATAAAACCATTATAAGAGATAGTACATGTAACGCCCCGAACTAATTACTATAGCCCTGTACTTCCATCAAAAGTGATCACAATGATAAAGTGGTTATCTTTCATTTATTTACAATTAAGCTTTACAAAAGAGTAATATAATAGAAAGACAAGATAAAAGTTAGACGAATAAGAAATGCCCTAAAGATTTACATCTTTTCAAGACGATAGTTGGTTGCAACAAAAGTGGACTTAAGTCCAATACAGTTAATGCTGTGTTTGGTTGGGGAATTTGGAGAGGGATTTGGAAAGGGAAAGGGAAAAGGTGTGTGAAACTGTGTGAAATATAGGTATGTTTTATTCACATTTCACCTTTTTTTTCCATTTCCCTTTCCAAATCCCTCCTCAAATCCCCCAACCAAACACAGCATAAAGCCCTTGACTTGTACAAAGAAAATATAGTAAATACACAAAAGAAGCTCTTGCTACAAGTCCTCCCAAACTATTGCCTTGGCGGAGGCATATCATCAACACTTAAAATATTTTTCCCACATAGGGTGAGCCAGAGCCCAAAATATTTTTCCCACATCAAAATGAAGAACACATCAAAATTTATTAGATATGAGTTTATACTTTAAATATATTCATCAATTAACTTTTTTATTGTTGATTATCCTATTAAAATAACTCATGATTAAATTTATTTTTAGGAATTGATTTCTTTTGAGAATTAAACTATAAATTTCTTATTTTTTTAAATTTTTTTTATTCAAATTCAGAGTTTGAGTTTATGTTTGTCAATTCAACTTTATGCATTTTCAAACTTTTTTTTTTTATAGTTTAAAATCATTCCAAACCTATTTATGTTTAATGAATCAATATAACTAAAAGACAAACAGCATGTAAAAAAAAAAAAAAAAACCACTAACTGAATATAATGGGAGTTTAAATTAATTTTATTTTAATTCATTATATTATGTGGGATGCTTAATGTAATATCTACTATTGATTAAACAAAATTAGTGTTACTTTGTTTAATATTAGTCATTTTGATTAATTATAATATATTTTTGTTAATCTATTTGTGGTTGTCAGAAGTAATTCTTAGATAAATTAACTATTATTTATGTGATGATTTACTTAATATATGATAATTTTTTTAAAAAAATTCAATAATGTGAAATATTAAATATTTTTAATGATGTGATATAAGATTTATATATACAAATTAAATAAAAATATTAAGAAACACAATTAAATAGTATTTTTTTTTATTATAATTATTGATTTTCTAAAATTTCGTACATTGGTTATTATACTAGTGGATAACCACTAGTGTAATAAATAGGAACGTATGGTACATTTTAAAAAAAAAATGTATATTAGAAAGGAGATTCTATTATGTGGTGTTGTGAAAAGTTGGTAAAAAATTAATTTTTTTTGACTTTTTTAATCTATTTTATCTTTTTATAAGTAAAAAATATAAGAGGTAATTTAACTCAAAATGAGTAAAAAGTCAAAAACTGACTTTTTACTGGATTGCCAAAGCACCCCTATAAACACTCATTATCATATATACCCTAATTTATGTCCTTCTCTTCTTTAATTATAATCTTATTTCAATTATGACTTATAAAATATTAAATTATATCTCATATATTTTAAAAATATAAAATTATATGACTTTTTTTTTTTTTAAAATTATTAGATGGATACAGTACACATATTTTAACCATAAATAGAATAGCATGCAACGATCGGAAAAAGAGAGACAAATAGTTGGAAATAAAAGCTCACGGAGAATAGAGAGCGAGAGAGAGAGAGAGAGAGAGAGAGAGAGAGAGAATGAACGGAGTAGGGAAGACGGTGTGTGTGACGGGAGCGTCCGGGTACATAGCTTCGTGGCTTGTCAAGTTGTTGCTCCGACGTGGATATACTGTCAAAGCCTCTGTTCGCGACCCTTGTCAGTTCTCTTTCTCTCTCTCTCTTTCACTTTGATATGATATCTAATCCTTTTAGCTATCTTGATTTCTTTGAATACCCAACACCTGATTTTGCTATGCGATTCACTCTCCTTTGATTAGTGCTAGGTTTTTTTTTTTTTTTTTTTGGTGCTGTTTTTATTGGGTAATTTTATGCGGTTTGTATAAAATGATTTTTGAATTTTTTTTAGAGAATATTTTAATTTTGGGAAATTACAAAAAAATAAAACCCAAAATACTGCTGAGTTTTTTTATTTTGTTCAGTAAAATTAAATTTATTTTCAATCTAAACTATTTATATTTTTGTTATTAAACTCGCATATTTTAAACATTTTAGGTACACTTACGTTTTTAATGATTAAAATATAAATTTTTTCGTTAATTTTACTTAATAGAAAATAGAAATATGGCTAATTGTTTAGATTAAAAATATAAATTAAAATATTAAGATTTAAATTGACAAAATAAAAAATTTAAGTTTTATTTTATTATAAGGGTCATACTTTGGATTATTTATTTATTTATTTATTTATTTAATTTCTCCTTTAATTTTTGTACACAAGGGATTTTCTGTGTGTGTTGATATGCCATTGGGAAAAGTAGTTTTTAAAACACAAATTAGATGTAGTAATTTGCTATAGTGGGTCATAATTATTGATTTGATTTTATTAAAAAAATTGCCAATGGCTGATGTGTTAAATCTTTCAATTATAATTGATTCCTTGAACATTGATGAAATTGTGAGCCAAGAGTAAGCAAATACAAGGCTGATTTACCATACATTGTCTATGAAGAAGTGGTTGCCCAAAAGAATTATGATTTTAAATGCTGAAGCAGAGAGATCAGACTATCTTGAACTATCTAAGACTAAGGCCTCGTTTGGGATAAACATTTTTAGCATGACTGGTTAGTTATTTTAGTCTGGCTAAAAAATTTTTGTTTGGAATAAATATTTGAATTCTTGTTTTTTTTTTTTGGTTGATTTGATGGTTGTGAGATAAAAAATGAAATGATTATGATTTGGACGCGACATTTTGTCTTATTGGCTAAATTAACCTATTTTATTTTTGTGTTGGCTAACCTCAACCCGTATGCCAAAGGGAGCCTAAATAAATTTAATTTTTTACATGAATAATTTTTTCAATTGATTGTATAAAAATCAAAGATTTAAATAACCTAATTTTTAGTTGGATTATAATGAAATTGTAAAATGTCAAAAAGCCATAAGATCAAAACTATACAAAACCAGCCCATACACCCCCCCCCTCCCCCCCCTTCTCTCTCTCTCTCTCTCTCTCTCCATATCTATGTGGGAGTCATGATTTGGTGCATTTGTTGTGTTGTGAAATTGTGTGTGCATAGTAAATCAAAACATTCAACAAGAGGGAAGCATAATTTATGTTTGGTTATGGATCTTATTGTAGAGGTAGGTACAAGTTCCTATTTAGGTTGACTTTAAAATTAGTTGTGTTACATGGACATTTCTATTTTGTCTCCCTAGTGTGTGGCCTTGTTGGTTTGGCTCCATAGGATGGAAGGAATTAAGAGTACGGTGAGATTGAATGGGGGAGATTATTAGTGTAGTAGTATTAGGTTGAAAATGTAGAATAAAGAGTGTTTATTTGTAAACCACTAGATTAGTAATACTATAAATAGTATTAATATATAAAATTAATATTTTTTAATTTATAGTATTTTTTTAATATTATAATTATTAATATTTTTGTACTTTTTAAGTCGAGTTAATTTAGAGACACTTAAAAAAATATAAATTTTACATAAAAATTCACTAATTATAAAAAAATCATATTTTTTTAGTATTTATTAAAAAATTTAAATATTTCTTTCACACATAAATTATTTTAAAAAAATAATATTAAAATTATTTTAATCCATTTGATTTAATATTTTAATCCATTAATCCCATCTCATATGTTTTCCTTTTATGCTAGTCCAACCAAGGAGGGGGATTGCTAGTTCCCTTGGGTCCCGTTTGTTTTCAGAGGTAGAATGGAGGGGCTTCATAGTGAGAGGATTGTTAGTGAGGGGATTAAGTAAAATTGTGTTTGTTTTGATGATAGTTGTTAGTGTAGGAATTGTTAAATTATTTTTATATAAAATAATAAAACAAATAAAAAAATATAAAAAATTAAATATTAATATTTTAAAAAAAATTCCCAATATATAAAAAATAAAAAAAATAAAAAAATTTCTAATCCCCTCACTATTTTTCTAATACCATCTCTACCTCCTCCATCACAATCTCCCTTCCAAGGCCATTACTAATACCAAGAGATTAGGAGTCCCCTCCCCATCTCTCAAACCAAACACCCCATATAGTAGTCCCACCTCACTATCAATCCAAATCCCCTCCCTATAACCCCAAACAAAACGGGGCCTTGGAGTGTTAATCCCATCACAACCTTCCACAACCAAACACTCTCTATGCGGCTGGCCCTCCCTCACTATTAGTCCAATCCCCTCACTCATGGAGCCAAACAAACATGGCCTTTGTGTCCACCAGATTTGACCTTTATTTTCTCCAAATCTATCCCCACTCCTCTCCTGATCCTATGTCATAGCTTTAGTGCTTTGATCGATTGCAAATGATGGGTCCAATCAAGAATAAGAGAGAGAAATAAGAGAGAGAAGAACCCTAGGTTCTAGAGAGAGAATTTCGCAATCAATCAATGTTCAATATTTAAAAGTTAGTTACAAAATGGTTATCACTTCCCTAGATATAGGCTAACAACTACCCACCACTAACTATCACAGGCCAAGCACATGATGTCCTACATCAGTTTTGTTGCTTATAAAGTTGTTGGTAGTGAAGACATTGTAATCTCAAAACAGCTTCTAGCCATCGGATGGTTGTATTGTCAAATTCACTACTTATAATTGTGAGCCACTCATATGCTTATAAACATCAAATATACAGTTACCTCTAGATGCAATCATATTAATGTATGTATTATACAACTATGTGTATGAATTAATGTGTATGAACAAGTACAAAATTCTCACGGTTGAGTTGTTTGGTTCTAATCTTGTTACCAGTCTAATTTTTTCCAAGTTGTCATTGGGAAAGGATGTTTCATGCTGACATGGTCACAATAGCTGTATCCTTTTATTGATTATGGCTACACTTTATTAGTTTTTAGAATTATTTGTTACTTGATATTCAACTGCAGCTGATCCAAAGAAGACAGAGCACTTGCTTGCACTTGAGGGAGCCAAAGAGAGACTTCACTTGATCAAAGCAAACCTACTGGAAGAAGGTTGCTTTGACTCTCTGGTTGATGGGTGTGAAGGTGTTTTCCATACAGCATCTCCTTTTTATCATGATGTCAAGGACCCCCAGGTTCATCCTACATCTGTTATCTATAAATATATATATTGTTGTGCTTTCTTTTATGGTGGACCTCTCATGTGTTGATTAAATGTTTTGAGAATTTGCAAAAAATTCTAAAAGTAAATTTTTGACCTTTTCCTCAAAAAATGCAGTTTCAAACATTGTCACATAGGTGTATTATGCATTGTACTATTGAAAGATTAATCTCAAGTACAAGTTAGATGCAGACAAGCTGAAGGTGTGAAGTTATTTCGATCCATGGAAACTCGAGGATGAGTTTTTTTAATTTTTAATTTTTAGGAGGCAGAGAATGATGTAGAACAAGAGTTTTGTAATTTTTACATTTTATTTTATTATTTTGGAATTAGATTTCGACTAGGATTTTGTTAAATAGTCCATAATTCTTAGTTTCTTATTCTAGTTTGTATTTGTGTAAGTTTTTTAGTTTATTTTAAAATTACTTTTTCTAGAAGTATTAGGTTTAGTTTATTATAACATGTGTTGGCATTTGGGCATGGGGAAGTTATTCATTCAATCAATAACAATAACAACAACAACCTTGAATTCAAATATTATAAACTTGAGGGAAAATACTATTGATTGAACGAATAACTTCCCATGCCCATAGGCCTACACATATATTTATAATAAATTGAACTTAATAGGAAAAGTAATTCTAAAATAAACTAGGAAACTTAAACTAATACAAACTAGGAAACCTAAGAAAGTAAGAAGGAAAATGATATGGAAGTCCACTTTTTAGACCTACTTTCTTGACACATCACTGGGTCTAGAAAGTTCGTCTAACTTTTGGGCCTAAATAGCAATGCTCAACTAAGAATTCTACACTATTTAACAAAATCATAGTCAATCTAATTCCAAAATAATAACAATAAAATATAAAAATTCTAGACCTCTTTTCCTACATCATTTTCTCCCTCTTAAGAAAAAACTTGTCTTTTCCATGCATCGTAAAAACTTCATGTGCTTCAACTTGTTTGCATCCATCTTGTACTTAAGATTAATCTTTTCCATTATTTGACTTTGAGGAGAATTTAATATTCTTTGGATGCTTGTTTCAAGTGGAACTTGTGGCTGAAATGGATTGTAGTGAACTTTGTTAAAATCCACCTACTCTCCACCTACTTCACCCACTTAAACCTACTCCACTAAACCTAACCCACTACACTACTACCACCTCACCTACTCCACTAAACCTAACCCACTACACCACTACCACCTCCACTTCACCTACTCCTTACCTACTACACACTCACCCTCTTCTATATATAGGAATCATGAATCATTGTAATAGATATCAACATTATATCAATCAATAATACATACAATTTATTCTCTCTCTCTTTCTCTATACATTATTTCTTACATGGTATCAGAGCTGGTTTAAAACCTAGTATTTTCGCTTCCCCGGCGGGCGGCAACCTCACCTTAGCCGCCCGCCGGACCTCAACCTATTCCGCTAATAAAATCAACAAAGATTTGTGCAACTGTAGTCATGTGTGAGGCTGATGGAGAAGAATTCTTCACCTCATATGACGAGACAGTCTGGAACTGGAAACACTGCAACATTCTGCTCTGGAATTCTGCAGCAGCTAGATTATAGCTTGGTTGAGTGCCAAGCTTTGGTTCTTCCACCCACTCTTGAACTTGCCCAGCAAAGTGTGAAGGTTCATGCTTGTGTTGGAGGGACTAGTGTGCGCGAAGATCAGCGCATTCTCTCCAGTGGGGTTCATGTTGTTGTTGGTACTCCTGGTCGTGTGTTTGACATGTTGCGGAGACAATCACTTCGCCCTGTTTGCATCAAAATGTTTGTCTTGGATGAAGCTGATGAAATGCTGTCACGAGGTTTTTAAAAATCAGATCTATGATATTTTCCAGTTGCTGCCACCCAAAATCCAGGTTGGGGTGTTCTCAGTTGCTGCCACCCAAAATCCAGGTTGGGGTGTTCTCTGCCACAATGCCACCAGAGGCTCTTGAAATCACCAGGAAATTCATGAATAAGCCTGGAAAGAGAAAAAGCTCATGCTAGGATTTGCGAAGTGATTCGCTGCAGGAATTTTGGCTTTGGATGAAACCCTTACCATACTCCACTCATTCTCTCCAACTGTTCTAACTTTTTATTTTTATTATTATTATTATTATATCAAATAATCAATGCACTCATGTTCCCCAGTAACAGTGTCCACTTTTGACCCAAACCATTTTCAATCCATCATTTCTCCTTCACCTTTTGCACCCCACTCACCGACTCTCTCTCCACTTTATCACATGGGTTTGTCCCTCTCTCTCCTCCATTTGATTTCAAAAATCACTTATTTTTATTTATTTTTTTCCAAATCACTTTTCCTCTTTTTTAAATACCCCACTTTATTTTGAAACAATCGCACTGATGTTTTTCATATAATCCATCTATAAATATTTTTTATCTATTTTCTTTCTCCCTTGTTTTCTTTCATTTTATTTTTATTTTTTCAACAAAACACTCCCCAAAAAAAAAAAAACAAAAAAAAAACAAAAAAACAAAAAAACAAAACAAAAAAAAACAACATTTTACAAACTTGTCATTTCTTCATGCCGGGGATCAACCCCGATCAGCATTTTACACCATAAAAAAAAAAAATAAAATAAAATAAAAATAAAATAAAAATAAAAAAAAAACACAAAACAAAACAAAACACAACCAACACAAATCGGAACAGTGGGATTTTTCTTCTCGCCTATTCCGCCGGTCTTTTCTTCTTGCCTCCGTCCTGGGCGGTCCTTGACGGTGTTGCCTCCGTGCTTCCTCGACCACCAAGCAAGTTGCCTCCTCCCTGCTCCTCCACTGCAGCATATGGTGGACCTCCAAAACGGAACATCACAGTGGCCTTCCGCTTCAGCTCCTTGTTTTCCGTCTTTAGCACGCTTATCTCTGCTCGCGCATCCTTATACATGTGTTGGAGCAGAGCTAGCTGGGAGTTTAACTGTTGCACTTTATTTGTCCTGCTCTGCAGCCGGTGCGACAAGTTTGTGACCGCCGTCATGGTTTCCACACATGACTTCAGAGTATACTGATTGGCCTCAATATCAGTTTGCACCGCCATTTTTTGCTCCACCGACCGCATCGGAAAGTTCAAAGGAGCAAACCCAGAAGTGTTTGGTTGGGGTTCACTGGCCACCGCACCAGTTATTTCTCTTGTGGACTCGTTCAGTTCTGGAAAGAGCGTAAGCAGACCACGGGAAGAGGAGGCCATGTTCTGGGTAGCTGGACGGGAAGAAGAGGCCATGTTATGGTTGCTGAGTGTTTCAGAGATGGGTTGGTTACAGAGTGGTTTTTACAGAGTGTTACCAGTGTATCTCTCTCAGCCCACGAAGAGTTTTTCAGAGGTTTCAGACTGGTTTGATTTCCACATGTTCTCTCAGCCTCCGCCTTCATTTATATAGCACATGACGAAGAGGCTGACACGCGCACTGTCGATCACGTGCATCGCCGCGTGTCTGGCGCGCCTTTTGATGGCACGTCTTTTTATGGATTGGGCACGCCTTTTGATGGCACGCCTTTTTATGGATTGGGCACGCCTTTTGATGGCACGCCTTTTGAAAGATTGGGCACACCTTTTGAGGGTGCGACTTTTTAAGGGTCCGACAAGACTCTGTAAACTGTCCCGACATAGATTCCGGTTAGTTTCTACAAGGGTCCGACAAGACTCTGTAAACTGTCCCGACATTGTTTCCGGTTAATTTCTACAAGGGTCCGACAAGACTCTGTAAACTGTCCCGACATTGATTCCGGTTAGCTCCTTCATGGGTCCGACAAGACTCTGTAAACTGTCCCGACATTGATTCCGGTTAGTTTCTACAAGGGTCCAGCAAGACTCCGTAAACTGTCACCACAACTGTCACCACAACTGTCACAACATTGTCTGCTACAACGGTCCGACATGACCCCATAAACTGTCTTCTACATCGGTCTGACACCGCCATCCAGTGTCCTCTACACCGTTATGACACCACCATACAGTGTCCTCTACATGGTTATGACACCCCCATACAGTGTCCTCTACAACGTTATGACACCACCATCCAGTGTCTTCACCAATGGTCTGACACGACCATACAGTGTCACCTATCCTCTTTTATTTTTATGTATTTTCTTATTTTGTTACTCTCTCCAAACTCAAGTTGGTTAGTTCCTATCCCCCTTGAGTTTGCGGGGGGCTGTTAAAATCCACCTACTCTCCACCTACTTCACCCACTTAAACCTACTCCACTAAACCTAACCCACTACACCACTACCACCTCACCTACTCCACTAAACCTAACCCACTACACCACTACCACCTCCACTTCACCTACTCCTTACCTACTACACACTCACCCTCTTCTATATATAGGAATCATGAATCATTGTAATAGATATCAACATTATATCAATCAATAATACATACAATTTATTCTCTCTCTCTTTCTCTATACATTATTTCTACACCACTACCACCTCACCTACTCCACTAAACCTAACCCACTACACCACTACCACCTCCACTTCACCTACTCCTTACCTACTACACACTCACCCTCTTCTATATATAGGAATCATGAATCATTGTAATAGATATCAACATTATATCAATCAATAATACATACAATTTATTCTCTCTCTCTTTCTCTATACATTATTTCTTACAAACTTTTTGATTGATTTTAGTAGCACATGCATTCACTAACGCTGTGTTTGGTTGGAAGATTTGAGAAGGGATTTGGAAAGGGAAAGGGAAAAGTTAGGTGAAATGCAAATAAAATATACCTACATTTCACCTAACTTCACACACTTTTTCCCTTTTCCATTCTAAATCCCTTCTCAAATCCCCCAACCAAACATAGTATAAGAAGAATAGATCAACTATATTGCTTGAGAATGCATCGCTTGGTTTATCCAAGAATACTCGTAATGAGTAAACTCAAAAGTCCCATAGGTTGGCTGATGTAATGTTGGACTAAATATCTTGGGTTGAATTGAAGTTGCCAACTAAATAAATTTTGGAATTTTTAAAAGCAACATCACCATCCCTTATAAAGGGAACTTCCATGCATGCAATGGACACATTGAACATCCTCTTGCTCCTTTTCATCATAGAACTCTCCACTGCCACCCTCATTCACTCCTAAGGCTGCCTTGACTCTCTTTTCTTCCATATTTCGGAACTCTCCTTCATCACCCACACCACACATAACATAAACAGGCACTTGACTAATTAGCATGGACCATCAATTGCAGCAAAATGGCTTATTGACTGTTAGGGCCTAACAACTTTTTTCAAAGCCTTTTAGAGCTTATGCTATTTCTTTAGCCACTGACTAAACATGGCATTGTTTGGTTATATTGCAAAAAGCATTCTTGTCTAGAATTTGTTGCCCATCTATAAAAGCTTGTTGGCAGTTGTTTCCAATATCATTGAGTGCATCCTTTTAGAGACACTTTCTGGTTTGAGTTATAACCCTAAACTCTAAATTTTGTTTTTATTCTGCCGATTGGTTTCTCTTATCTTTTTATAATTGTGGTTGTATCATAAAACATTGTTTTTATTATAAAATATTTAGGATGTTGTTCTAGTTTCCAATTTGTTTCCAGTTAGTTGTATCAAACTGTAATTTCTATTAAGGATATTTGCTAGTGGCCTTGTTCACCTAGTGCCATGGCAAAACATGTTTTGTTATTGATAAGAGCAATCTTTACAACCTTGAGTATACGTGCATATATGCTATCTTTGATTTGTTAATAAGCATGCCTTTTATTCTGTGTTTGTTATCTCAACTATTCCTCACCTCATTTCAGGTGGAATTAATTGATCCCGCATTGAAGGGAACACTTAATGTTCTTGGCTCATGTGCAAAAAACCTATCTGTGAAAAGAGTAGTGTTGACATCTTCTGTAGCTGCCGTTGCTTTCAATGGTAGGCCTCGAGCTCCTGACGTCGTAGTTGATGAGAGTTGGTTTTCTGATCCAGAGTTCTGCAAGCAAAATAAGGTGTGTATGTGTTGTTTATTCATTGTCTGTTGATATATAATTTCCTTGTACATATGGATGCTTAATCCAGGGCTGGCAAAAGTTTGAGCTACCAGCAACCCACATTCACAGGACCAAAACTAGGAAATGAGCCCCTCCCTTTTCTTTTTTTTTTTTTTGGGGGGGGGGGGGGGGGAAGCTCAGCCTATTGTATCACTAGAGTGGTGTCAATCTAAACATATATTAACCTAGATTTGCATGCCATTTAAATGTGTTTAGTGCATTATAGAAATGTTCAAAGTTTAGGGTACTTGAAAATCTGAGTTTTGAAGTTCATAATGTCCTTGTTTCATATTCATTGATGCTCTCACTTGAAAATCTGGCCACTTAGACACCTCAAGAATTTTGGTTTTCTATGTTCTTTTAGATCTTGTTTGAACAAGTGATCTAGGCCAACAAAATCGAAGGAAAAATAAATAAAAAAATGAAAAAAAATCCTATGTCCATCATTGTAATATATCATTTGCCCCTATAACACACTGTTTGTTGTTTTCAATGATCTATTTTTTGTGTGAATTTTCAAAGGTAGGATTTTCAATGAACCATTCTGCATGAAGGGCCATAATTTTGTTTTGTTTCAATCGATATGCTTTGTATGATTGTTCATAATTTGCAATTGTAATGGCTGTTCTTTCTATTCTGTTGAATGCTTCTGTGTTTTCCCATCCCCTTTTTTTCTGCTACCAGCTTTGGTATGTGCTGTCAAAGACTTTAGCAGAGGATGCTGCCTGGAAGTTTACAAAAGAAAAGGGTATTGACATGGTTACAATTAACCCAGCAATGGTTATCGGTCCTCTCTTGCAGCCAACGCTCAATACAAGTGCCGCTGCAATTTTGAACTTAATAAATGGTATGTGTTCTTTATATTTTATAACAGATGCACATAATCTGTTCTCATTTATGGATGACGTGACATTTCCTTTCAGCTAATTATTCAGGAGGAACTATGTTTACTTTTGTGAAACAACATATTTATATTTCTGTTGAATCAAACTATTCCCCCAAGAAGCTGTATATTGGGCTTTGGCTTCTCTTTCCTTCATTTCATGATATGTATTTGTTGATGAGTAACATAAATAAATAAATAAATCTATAATGTAATTTTCCTAGGAGCATTTTAATATTCTTCCATCTAGAAATAATTGTTGCTGAAACTTGATGCATAAAACTTTAGTTGAATTAATAAGGCTTTTGCCATATTTTATTTTTTGCAAAATGATGTGGAACTTTTTAAGGGAATAATGGACCTGTTTATTTGCTCCTTTATTCTGCAGGGTCACAAACATTTCCAAATTCTACATTTGGATGGGTTAACGTTAAAGATGTTGCCAATGCTCATATTCAAGCATTTGAGATTCCTTCAGCTAATGGAAGATATTGTCTGGTTGAGAGCGTTGCACACCTCTCTGAAGTTGTGAAGATACTACAAGAGCTGTTTCCTGCTTTTCACCTTCCAGAAAAGTAAGTGATTTATCTCATATTCAGTTTATTAAACTCTGCTTCAATGTTTCTTCTTCTTGAACTGTTTAGCATGTTGTTTCAATTTGTTTCAATAGTATTTCCCTTACCTTTTCTAACAGTCTCTGTGAGACCCACCTGCTCCTACTAATTTGTCATGTCATTTTATGTGGTTTTCACATACTACCTTTTAAAACATAGTTGATGGGACAAGTATAACATAGCCGATGAGATAAAAAGAGGCTCAGTTGGAAAGTTCTTGAATTGTATCATTTTCTTGAAGTATATACATTGCCTCCTATAGTTTTGACTATTTGAAGAAGTTTTTAGCATAATATGATATTAAACGTTGTGCAAGTTGCAAGAAGTCCTTGAGCGTTTAATGCAAGCTATAATTTAACAAAATGAGTCTAGGATAATAAATAGATAAGGAGCCACTGACTTCAACTTTAAGACATTTTTTTAATAATTCAGCCATTTTAAAACTTCTCTTGTGTCTTTTCTTTCATCATATAAATTATTTGTTTTAACGTTATTAATGCTTTTATCAAAAGAAAAAAAAAAGGTCTAACTTTAACAAAATAATTAACCTCGCTCCAAAAAATAATAATAATAAATAAATAAATTTCCAGCAATTTGGGCCTGGCCCGAGTTCATATATTATGCTCAGTTCGGGCTTAGGTACACAAGTTTGGGTTGCAAGTCGAGCTTGGGCAACATTCAACACAACTTGTGCTAAGCTTGAGCAATCTCTCAATCTGATTGAACCCGCCCGAGTTGCACCCTTAGACTAAGCCATCCGAGTTGCTAAGCTTCCAATTTCATTGATGATTTGTAGTGTGAATATACATGTAAGATAAAAGTAGGACATGCATGTAGAATATACTCAAATTCTGACCAATATTTTAGATGTTTGGTGACTTTATATATTTGTTTATAAATTCAAAATGTTGGGGTACTTGATGTTTTTTTTGGTTGATGTTATCTCTATGGACATATTTAGATATCAATTGACATGTCTTTAGTCTTGGTTTGGTTTTTGAGTTGGGACTAAATAAGCACAGAAGGATAAAAAAAAGTCACAAAATCACAAAATGACAAAACACTTAACTTTTGATGCAAAATTACCAAATTGATCCATATACAAACAAAAAGTCAAAAAAGCCAAACAAGAAAACCAAACGAATAAGAAAGTCCCAGGCTAAAAAAGTCAAAAAAGCTAAGTTTGCCAAACGACACCTAAGTCCGTGACCTTTTTATTTGTCCTTTTGGGGCTTTTCAAGAATAGGCATTGACAGTTTTATTTTCTTCTTTACATGCAAATTTTGTGCTGTCATACTTCCTTTCCAATAATAATTTGTCATTTTCATTTTGTTGAATGGAATTTCAATGCTTGGATATTGATGGAAAGCTTGGGGACCCGTTTAGTTGTGTTTTCATTTTCCGTTTTATTTATTAGAAAATACAAAAACTTATTTGGTGAACTGTTTTGGAGATTTTTTTGAAAAAACACACTTTTCAATAAACCCCAAAAAGTCATTTTTGAGTTTTTGAAAACTGTTTTCACGCAAAAATGGAAAATATTTTTGTTTTTGGAAAATAAAGAAAGCTAAAGCACAACCAATTTTCTTACTCATGACTGTTTGGTCTTCTGGATTTTGAACTTAGCATGTGATCAAACAAATTCTTGTACATTATTTTGCATCTTTATTTATTTATATTGGGAATCCGAAAAGTTGGTCTACAGTATTGTCTACTGGGTTGCTATTTTCCTGTCGTTATTTAGTGTTAGCACATTCTTTCGTAAGATTTATTTTTGTCTTTCAGTGTGCTTCTCTCTTTTTGTAAGCATCACTAATGTTCCATTGAGGTTTTTCTCTTTTTAATTAATTAATTTATTTTTAAAATGATAACATAAGTTAGATACATTTTCCAACAATATCTATAGAAGATTGATCAATAGGTGTTGGCAGTTGATTGATATTGAGATTTGAACCTTTGATAGTAGTTAATGTTCATATTTTAGGTGGAAACCTGTTGAGATTTGAACCCTTTGAAAGTAGTTCATTCACTAGTTGTGTTCATTTCTAACCTGTGCCCTTTTTTTTAATCTACATCTTTGGGATAATCTTTGTAGGTGTGCTGATGACAAGCCATTTACGCCGACTTACCAGGTGTCTAAGGAAAGAACAAAAAGCTTAGGTATTGAGTTCATTCCCCTTAAGCAGAGCATCAAGGAAACAGTTGAAAGCTTGAAGGAGAAGAAACTTTTTACTTGGTGAGTTGTGGCAGTCATATCGGATAAAATAAGGTTTGAGCCACCACATTGTTTTTGGCATTCCTCTGTGAGTTGTGGCAGTCATATCGGATAAAAATAAGTCTGCATTTTGTTTTCAAATATTTACCCAAATTGTGGAACCTCTTTTTGAAACTGCTCTCTATCAGTTGAAAATTGGAAGCCTTATAATTAGTATTAACTGCTGCAATAAAGGCCTGTTTTGTCTGGGGCTGTAGGTCCACTAGGGATCTCACTCCAATGGTCCATATTGTTTATCTATTAGGTACTGTTTTTCCATTAGTTCCTTGTGCTTGTGAATAGATTATTCATCAAAAAAAAAATATTAATTGATCTGATAATTGTGGTTATATATACAGTTCATGTTTTTTGGAAGATGATGAAATAAATGGTTACAATTATAGGTTCAAGTTGTTTTTCTTTTCATAGATTATTTAAAATGAATGATTTGGATCATAATAATTATGGCTATATGGTCCAGACGTCCTGACGAGTGTCATTGCATGATTATTAAGGCTGCAAATGAATAGAGCCATTTGTGAATAGACTTAATCTCGAGCTTAACTCGCTAGGAGCTCGTTCGAACTTGGCTCGTCAAATATTTTTGCGGTCGAGTTCGAGCTCATTAAAATTTTAATAAACTAGTCCAAATTTATTAAAATTCGGCTCCTAAGCTCGGCTTATTAGTTGGTTGGTTTAACATTTATTATTTATATATTAAATAATGTAAAAATATGTATAAAAAATGAGATAAATATGTTATTTATATGTAAATAATAACTAGATAATACATTTGTATAATAGTGGTGGTAGATATTATTATTTTAGTAAAATATTCTTCTTCCTTTTTCCTCTTTTTATTTATTTATTTATTTATTTTTAATATGTTTATACTAGTGTATGCTTGTGCCTAAAGCCACGGTGTAAATAATGTTGGGATCAAATGCAGTTATAATGGGTTGTTTTGGGAAGATGGTAAAAAGTGACTTTTTGGCTTTTAACCAAGCTTTTAGCTTTTTTAGACAAATGATTTGGGAAGTTGGTAAAAAGTAACTTTTTGGCTTTTTTAGTTAATAATTTTTTATGTTGTCATATCATCATGGCATAGTGTAAAATGACCAAAATACCCCCTTCTCATTTGCAAATTACAGAATTTCACATGCTCTAGCTCCTTGTACTGTCACATACTCATCTCATGGATATGCAACGTTTTTTTTTTTTTTTTTTAAATAAAATAAAATAAAAAATTCAAAATATTTCATTTTTACCTTTAAATGTCTTCCTAAAAAATAAAAATACAAATTGTATAAAAATTCACCAAGGATAAAAAATTAAAATAAAAAAAAAAAACAATTGTCTTATGATATTCAGCTTCCAGCTTCCCAAATGGGTTTCAAAACAAAAGTAACTCCTCATATGTAAATTAAAAATAAATAAATAAATAATTTAAAAAAATAAAAATTGTATATATAACTCATCATAAAAATATTAAGAAAAGTAAAAAAAAAGCTTCGCTAGGCCAAAATAACTCCTCATATGTAACCGTATATATTATTCGTAAAGATTGATTACAGCCGTAGCTCACGGCGATTTTGCACCAACACATTTCTAATAGATTTTCTAAATTCGTTCATTTCTATATCATCATCACCCGCTGGGTCAAGCTCATCATCATCACCAACACCCGCTGCGTTGGGCATGTCGCTAAAAATAAAATGTTCCGCATTAGCAACCCTGTTGAATGCTTCATCTTCGTTTGAGTTGCGGCGTATGAAATTATGTAGTGCCATTGAAGCCCCAACCAATGGCACTTGCACTTTCCCAAAATCATACCGAGGCCCAGCGTGCTTTCCACACTCCGAATGTACGTTCAATTGCACTCCTTAATGAGGAGTGCACTGTGTTAAAAACTTCGTTCGTGTTGCGTGCTCGTCCAGTCACACGGAACTGTTCTTGGTGATATCGACATCCTTTAAACGGTGCAAGAAAGCCTTTCTGATTCTTGTACCCTGCATCAACAAGGTAATACTTTCCTGTGTGTGTCCAAATAATTTTAATTAGTAAGAAATGTTAATAAAAAGACAATAAATCAGTCATGATATTGAACAGTTCCACTTCATTTTACCTTCTACTGGGTGTGAAAATTTTTTCGCCGGATCTTGGGTAACTTCGTTAAATACTCTACTGTCATGCATACTACCCTCCCAGCCGCAGGAGATGAACGTAAAACACAAGTCAAAATCGCAAACTGCAAGGATATTTTGCGTGTGTCGTCCTTTACGACCAAAATATGGTGGTGCCTCACGTGGATTCAAATTTGCCTCCACATGCGTCCCATCCAACGCCCTAATACAGTCCTGCATGCTCATATAATGCAAACATGCCATAAGTGACTAGTAAAATTACATTTTGGACATACACAACTATTTTGACACATGGCAAATTAACGAACGTGTTACACCTCACCCTGAATGGCAAATATTTTGGTTGCGACTCCAAGTAGGATGTCTACTATTTTGAGGCCTTGTCGGTCGACAGTGGGCTCGTGTAAATTCCTTCATTGCTCTAAGAACACGCTTAAAATGACGCCACACTGTCTCCCCTGAGTGTTGGAAGCGGTCTTCAATATCCCAACTTGGGAAGCCTTGCAACACGTATATAAACATCCCCACACTCTCAACTATATCAATACCATGCGGACGCTGCGGGAGTTCGAGACCAAAATCGGCTACTAATGTGTTACACAATTTTATGAACACATCCCTTGGCATCCTAAAATTACGCTGAAACGCTTCTTCTCGGCCTGTAAGCATCTCCTGCATCCATAATCTCCCGGTCAACGCAGATGTGTGAAATGGAGTCCTGTCAACGTATGCGTACTCATTGGCCACACGTGCAATTTCTAGCCATATCATTGATGTTGTCATTTCCATCTCCCCGATTGTCTCGCGTATCCACGTATTAATTTGGCCATTGCACACAACACCCGCGCTACTACCCTCTTGCGGATCCATTGATGCTGTATAACAAATTCAACCAAGAACACAAAAAAAAAACAAAAAAAAAAACAAAAACAAAGAAAAAAAAAAGAGATGATTCAAATGCGTAACGTATGTTACTCTTGCAACCATGCAAGCCTATTGGAATCAAATTTGAATAACAAGAACGCACCTTTACTAGGGGACGTCAGCTGAAGTGTGAATATCTTAACTGCTACTGAAATTGCTTACTCTTGTGATGCGCATGTATTGGACACCCCTGTGTACAAATAAATAGGTAGGCTTCCCCAACTACAAATTCATTCCTGTGGGCACGTGAATACCTTGGCCAAGTATTTGTACACCATCACATGGGCAAGTGTATCCCCCTTTAGCAGAAATATCAATTCACATAACTTTTACAAAAAGTATAAGATTCCAATTGCAGTCAGCATGTACAAATAGGTTTCACTTTTTGGATTTATATTAGTTTTTTAATTGAGAACATGTCTTCTTTTTTTTTTTTTATGGGAAACCCATAACAACTGGAAAAAATAAAAAAAATAAAAAAAATAGAAAAAATCTTATAAATAAAAACATCCCAAGTTCAGAAACATAAGTAAATAAGCAAAAAAAAAGTTAAAAAAAATAAATAAATTGTAACTAAAAAAAAATGATCATACTCTACTGTCCATGCATAAGCTCCTAATTTTTGGAATGGTCACACACCTACCATTCAAACGTGTTTAACGTTCAACACTGCATAACAGCTGGGTTTTACACACCATAATAGGAAACACAAAAATAAAGAAAATAAATAAACATATCCCAAGTTCACAAATAGAAGTAAATAAGAACAGAGAAAAAAAAAAAAAAAAAAAAAAGCACAAAGTAGTTAACATTGCACTTGTTCCTTCCAAGCTTTAATTAAGGTCAAGCACCCCATCCCGCCCAAATAGAGATACACCGCGGGTTCCACTGACAACAGTTGGATGACATATGGCACGCTTCTCTTTTAACCACGCAACAATGCAATCAACGGGGAGGCCCATCATGAGGTCGCGGTTGTCCGGTGAATCCATTAGCGAGCATGCAAATGAAAATAACAGACCACCCAGATCCAATCCTGAAACATTCATAAGCCTCGCAAGACAATCCCCAACAGTGTTCTCGCCCCTTCCTGTCACAACATATAGGGTGACTTTCAGCTCCCTGCTTTGTTTGCTAACAGCCTCCACAAGGTTGTCCATGCTACTGGCCACTGTACCAGGGGCTGCCCTCTTTCGACGCTTTGCGTTGGCTGATCCATCTGCAGTGGACTGTGGGGGAGCATCATCAAATAGCGAAGAATCAACCACGTTTTCGCCGCCTCTATCAAGCACAGTAATAGGTGGTGTGCCATCACTAAGAGGTGCCATGCCACTGTCAGCGTCTGCATCATTGGCGACCATATCATCATCACGGATTTCAGTTGGGGTCCATGCATGTTTTCCTGTTGCAGAAGCGCCCGAGTACACCATTTCCATAAGCTCCAAGTGCTCCAAGGGCTTTGTCTTGAACTTTGCACATCGCTGGTTCATCTGACAGAGTAAAAAAAAAAATGTCAAGCAACCCAACAACAATTACTTTGTAAACAATAAAATGAAGAAGGCAGTTGTTATTTGGAAAAGTAAAGTACATCATACCGCTTGCATTTTCGCCCACCAATGCTCAGGTGCTGTGAACAAACCCGTGGCCTGGTCATATCCTATTCCCGTGAAGCCTTGACTAGCATCTTGCAACTTTTTCCAGGCAACCCAATCTTTTTTCAGATTGTCATATTTGTTTTTAATTTGTTTGGCCGAATGTCGCATTCCAGTTTTCTCATAGAACTTGTTGGCAATATTCTTACACCCAGTGCTAGATAAGGCACATAGTTGTCGGTTACCTTTCTTCATTTCACCAAGGACAAGTTGTAGGTACAGCTTAGTGTTGTCACTATCCCAAGTGCATTTGTGGACAGGTGAGTTTTGGCTTGATGTCACACCTTTGCCATGTGTTTTTGAAGGGGTACGGGGTGAAGTACAAGTGGTTGCCATCACACTACGAGTGGGTCATAAGTGTAGTTCACAAGAAAATGAGCATACAGCGCAAGACAATTAATTACATGTATAGAAGTAGCAATACAACAACGCATGCAA
Source organism: Camellia sinensis (assembly GCF_055761805.1). NCBI lineage: Eukaryota > Viridiplantae > Streptophyta > Magnoliopsida > Ericales > Theaceae > Camellia > Camellia sinensis. Next base: position 121,001,561 of record NC_138974.1, read on the forward strand.
TCCAATTAGTTAATTTCTTTACAGTACAACAACGTAGCAGTGGTCGTAGACAACAAAAAATAAGGTTTCTTGAATATGAAAATACATACAGTCATACAAAAGTTCATAATGCATTACATCGACATGTCTAATATAGTGAAAGAGGCATAATATGCAAGTTACACGTATAACTACGTCCAACGTCAGGGTGTCCGGTCTTGAAAATAATACAAAAACCCACAAAATGAGCATGAATCACATACGAAACAACAAGGCAATCACTATGACGCTCAACGCACCGACGACTGTCCAAAGCAAACATAGGCTCTAATCTATGCGATCAACGTCACTACGTAACCCCAGATTAACGTCATTCGGAGGGAGGTCATTAGCAACCCTTTCTTCGCGAAACTCGTCACACCAACCTACCCACGAAACACATTTCTGGCATAAACAAGTTCAGTAGTTAGAGTCATTTATTTATGACATAACCGTAAATGACAAGTACAGGAGTACATGCATTGAATAGCGGTAATACGCACCGTTGGACTAGGGCAAACATAGTATGCACGACCTGGGTTTTTGTTAGATCTAGAAATCTTTACAAAGCAGTGTCCAAAGCCACATGCACACATCCTTCATGGCCATGAAGAAGTGGCAGTTGACATCGAGGAAGCCATTTCTGTGGTGTGTAGTGGAATAAGAAATGTTAACATGTCTCCTTATAGTGGTGTGGAACAATAAATGTCAATGGATGTGTTTCTTAAACCCCAGATGCATGTGTCATCATATGGGTGTCGGAAAAATGTAACCCATGGACAACTTGTGACTTATTACATGTAGAGAACACCTAATACAGATAATCTTAAAATGAAATTTGTGGCTTTTTTGGCTGTTATACCATTTCCTTAATTCATGTGAAAAATGGAAACATGCAAGCCATCTTTGCACTTCCCAACAGTACTACCACATCCACCACATGACAAAAAAATTGAAAGAACTAGTTGGGAGCATAAGGACCAATTTCAACATCAGCTTTTCCCGAAAAAATAAAAAGGGAATGGAGGATAAGATTTTTAAACTATTTGAAGAAATTGTGTTCTAATTGCAGGATAACATAGATGAACCTTATGAAGTTCCACTGTTTTCTAATTGCAGGATAACATAGATGAACCTTATGAAGTCCCACTGTTTTCTAATTGCAGGATAACATTTGATCTTTTAAATGGTTTAGAGCTTATAAAAATAATGGTTTTAAGGTTTGTGAAGACAAAAGAACAAATAATGCGCTTTGAATGATTTTTTTTTTTTTTTTTTTAGAATGGATGACACTTGGTGGATTATAAACTGCAATTTTGCTGGAAAAATATCTTCGTGGGGGTTTTCTGACAGCAATAAAGAGAAGTAGAATAACAAGGACAAGGAATGGAAGCAAACAAAAAGCACACTCTTTGTCAACCAAACTTTTCAAACTTCATCAAATTACTGCAATATCATTTGGCATGGTAGCTTCAATAAGAGATGTAACATAAGGAGGAAAATTTGAGGATGTAAGATAACTAACTTAAACTTTTGAAGAAAAAAAAACCACCAAGTAACAGATTCATGAGGCCAAATAATCATATAACATCTGGGGAAAAAAAAAATTCCAAGTATTGAAGCTTGTGATCAACCACAAAACAAATAAAAAAACAATAACAAGAACAAAAACACACAGAAGTAAAAGTGTTATGAGGTCAACATAATCAAATATAACTCCAGGCAATCCAAGTAGGTAAGCTTGTGATCAACCACAAAGGCAGGAGATTGGAGAAAAGGACTCATCTCAAAGCTGTTTGGCAGTACAATGCCTATGTATGAACCTTCCTTGTTTATTACATTTATCTTTTTCAGCACATTATGAGAAATTAAAGCATATGATCCATACAGAAAACCCAGTAGAAGAACCAAGCATCCCAATGACATTAACCTTATATGAGTATCCATGTCTCTGTCTCTCTCTGGAAATTGAAAAGCTTTGGAGAGCATTCAATGGTGGAGACACAGACAGATTTGTGAATCTAATCAATATGAAATTAATAAAGAAGAATATAAAATTTGTTTTGCACCATCTATAAAAAAAAAAAAATTAAAAACAAAAATCTTTATTCATCAACTCTGTTTTTCCTGTGGTTGGAGAAGCAGTTCAGTGGCTATAAATACCAACAGGCCTTTTTTTTTTTTGGGTGTAGTCGATAGATGCAGCCATGTACACAAGCAGAATGAGTCATTGGTTTTGTACAGAACCAGGTACATAAGCAGAATGAGTCATTGTAAGCTTCCCCAACTCATTGTTTTTTGTTGTTCAAAAGCAAAATAAGCAAATCTGAAAGGGGTATCCATAGGTCGCAATTAACAAATTTCTAGTAAATTTGTTTCATCGCAAAATAAGGCCAGCAGAAGTAGTAAAAATAAAAATGAAAAATAAATACATAAAAAAATAAAGCACACAGTGGGTAAGAAGATGGCAATCAGACCAGTGTTTACCCAAAAAATCCCAAAAAAACAAAAAGAATAGCAGATGGTAGTCAGAAAGCCAAATAACACTTGTAATGTCATCAACAGAACTGAAAATTAACAGATCTATTTGTAATTTAATAGTTTCTACACATGTTGTTGCAAATCACGGGTAGCAGATTTGCAGCAGAGGGAAGAGGCTTACATGATTGTGTAGATCAACTGAGGAAGACGACTTTGGTAGAGGGAATTCGGTGGCGATGTCGATGGCCGACGCTAGGAACAAGTCTTACGTGGCGTCCACAGCAGCGGTGCAGCGGAGCGAAGACGATCTGAGAAGGGGAGAAGAACAAGAGGCGTGAGATGCAAAATGGTGAAATGTTTTGACGAAACAAACCCTAAAGTGAATGGAGGGTATATTCGTAAATACCCCCTCCTGCGTTTATCCAGTTTCCCAAATGAGTTTGACAAACAAAAAAGCCACGTTTAGCATTTTCATCAGACGCCCAAACGCGGCTTTTAACCACGTTGCCAAAACAAGCCAATGTATACATATTATGTTGAAATTTGTGGAGTCTGTAGCATTTTTTGATAAAGATATTAAAGAAATATTATTCTTCTTAAAGAACTTGTAACAATTACATTTTTTCTTATACTAGACGTTCTACAGAATTCAAATAAAATAACAATTTTTATTGTACCATGTGTTGAAATAACTTATTTTACGAAACAAACTTATAAGATTTATAATGTTCACTAATATTGCAAATCAAATATAAGAGCAAGTTACAAAAAATTGTATACACTAAACAAAATATAAAAATCAAAGCTATTGTATACTTTTTGTAAAAAATTTATCTGTTTTTCTTTAAAAGTTACTAGATCACGAATTTGATCTAATTCTTTTGTATATGGTTCTGTTATAAATTTAAAAACAATTTCTCTTCCTTGTATCTTGGAATAAATACCTGTTTGGTCAATTTTCTAGATCGGCATCAAAAGGCAAAGAAAAGGTGTGCCTAAAATTATATTTTGAGCAAGATTTTTGACTAATACAAAAGATGTAGGAAGACATAAATCTTGGTTGCAAATATAGGCTTCTGGAATTTAATACCTGATCTGTAGTGAATTTCCACTAGCACTAGTCAGACTTTGCGTTGTTTTTGCAAAATATCTGGTAGGAACTATGCCTTCTTGGATACAGTTCATATCAGCACCGCTATCTACTAAAGCAATAGCATCCTTAATCATAAAGTCTGGTTTAATCATAAATGAGATTTTGATATACCATTTCTGGAAAGTAACTTGATTAACAAGTAACAAATACTGATCAGAAGATTCTGGTTGAGGTTGTTGAATATCTTTTTCCTCTTTCTGTTTAAGCTGACTATGAAGATACTTAATATCTTTGATTGCAGCTGTACTGGCGGTTTGCAAATGTTTTACTTCTGTTTTTAAGATATTAATTTCCATTTTTAAATCCTGTATTGTAGTGGGTTTTTCTACAGTAGTAGTATGTAAACTCTGAATTCTTTTGAATACGTCTTGAAGATTGTAAGAATTAACTGGTATTAAGGGTGGTTCTTGAATTGCCTGTTGATGTTCATAACACATTTTTAAATATTTTATTTTAATTTCTGGATCCTGGATCTAGTCTGCTACGGCAAGCATATCCTTTTGTGTATCTGTTAAAACATTAATACTGCTAGGTTCTCCTAAATGTAAACCATTCATTTCTACTATTGATTTCCAATAGTTTATTTCGGATTTTTGATTATGGTTAGTTGAACATGAACATAAAATTTCTTCTGGTTCATCTTCGCTACTACTGGAAGGGGAAACTAATTCATTAATTTCATTTTCAGATGGGGATTCTGATACACCGTCTGTTAATTCTTCTTCCTCAATGGTTTGAAGAAGTTGTCGTCTAATGTCTGGATCAAGATTCAATTCATTAATCTTAGATTTTACTTTAGACTTGCATCGGTTTGCATAATGTCCTGTTTGGCCACACTTGTAACACTTAATGTCTGATTTGGATTTTCCTTTACTTTTGTTTGGATGGGAAGCTTTTTTGGAATAAAACTTCTTAGTAGGTTTCTGATGATATGTTTTTGTTGACTTTTTACGGATGGGTTTAGAAGATTTCTTATAAGAAATTTTTCTTGTTCCTGGATATTTAATACCTGGTTCATAAGCAAATTGGTCACAAAATTCACCTAACTCTTTTCTTCCTGTTAAATTCTGTTGCTTCATCTGATAATGAAGTTTAAGGTCATTACACAAGGAAAGACCTTCATCGGTAACAATGGAACAAAGTTGTCCATAAGTATACTGTTCGTAAGGAATAGACATCCGGTCATGGCGGTCCCGAAGTTTTTTCCTAACACGTTCGGCAAAAAGGGTAGGAAGGCCATCGATGAATTTAGCCTTCCAATGACTACTGTTAGCATCAGGTCGCTGGGTAACCTTGATGAGAAAGACATCCTTGTACCAACGAAAATGGGTAAGCGAAGGACATCGTAAATTCTGGAGAAGTTCACGGCTACGATCTTGAGAACTAGTACTGGTACCAACAAAATGGAGGATGATAGTTTGAATGAGGGTATAAACGGCATCCTCTTGGTGAATTGGTTGCTGTGTAGTCGGATCAACTTCTAACTTAACAGAAGTAAGGATTTCGTGATGTTGAGTGGGAGTGAGAATATTATCCCACCATCCTTTGAGTTGACCGGTGAAGCCATTTATAATGAATTTAACAATGGCATGGTCACTATTACTGTATTGGCGACACACAGTGGCATACATCATCATCTGATGTAACTTCTTATAAATGCCATACTCTGATTCACCATCAATATTCCATTCGTAAATGATTTTACCATGGTAGGATCCCTGGTCATTCAGATAAGTTTCCTCGTAAAGGACATCTGGAGGAGTCGGTCGGGCATAATAATTTCTGGTATGTGGTAATATAGCTGGTCGGGCTGACGAATAAGAATGGAGTTTATTGACTGTCGCAGGTTCTTGGAAATTCAATTGAATTTCATGTATCTGTTGGGGCGATAGATCATCGTCTGGAAGAGGGTCAGATCTAAGCATATGGATAGATCTAGTAGGATCTTTATCAGAACCGGGTTGGACATTTAATGTTTTCATTTTCTGTAAAAGGGTGTCCATAAATTCTGTATTTGAAGCTTTTAACTTAAAGTTAGTTACTTCTAAAGGTGGTTTGATAGATACGGGATGGATCATGGATGGTCCAGTCACGGGTGGAGTTAAGGTTCTGTCCTTAAATGTATTAACTGCTTCTTCGATTCTGGTTAATTGTTTTCCCATTGTTTGGCAAAACAAATTGGTGTAATTATTCTGTTTACAGACTAAACTTAAATCAGAGAGTTTAATATAGTCTGTTTTAGTAAATCTAGCTGATTGAGCATCTATATAGGCGATGGCAACTAAAGGCTGTCTTGTAACCTCACCATTAGGAGCTAATTCTAATGATTGAGGTGGTGGATGCAAGGCATGGATAGCCTGTCCTTCTGTTGTGGTCCAAGTTTTATACTGGTCTTCTAACACATTTAATTGTGATTCAAATACTGTATTATACCATTCCACAAAAGGTATTAGTTTCTGGTGTAACTCAAGGTGCTGATAATATTGAGTTTTATACTCCTGTAACTGTTGGGAAGTATGGTTTGCAAAGTACCATGTTCTAAAATCCTGGTAAATGGGTTGCATAAATTCCTGGTTTAAATATTTACAATTTTCACTTCCTGCTGTGAAATCCATTAAATTTCAAAATTCATATCACTGACCATTAGGCTATCTGGTATTTGAGTCGTATAGACTCCATGTGGAATTTGGTTATTAGAAATTCTAATTCCATGAATTTCTGCAGTCATTGGATCTTCCTGAGGATCACTAGGTGGTCGACTAAGTGGTCTAGGAACCTCTTGGAGTAATGAATCTACTGATTGGCGGCTAGATTCTGGTAAATCTACTCGATATGGGGGAATAGACCTAAAACTGTTATTAGAAAAACTTCTGGGTGCTGTTCGAAAACTAGCATTAGAAGAATTACTTCTAATTAATGGAGGCGTTTTCTGGAATTGGAGGTAAACATTACCGCCTTGTGTCTGGATTACATCATCCAAATTGTGCTGGATGATTGGTCTCGGGGGTACAGCATTTGGAATATGCCATCTATCTAGAAAAGTAATGTCTTTCCATGGAATTAACTTTGGAACTGCTACTTGACTACTGTAAAGATTTGTTTCAATTAAAACTGTTTGTCCTGTTTCAGTTTTCTTTCTGGTGTAAGGATTTAAGGTAGTTAATACCTTAAGGTATATCCTAGAGTGTACTGAAAAAGGGGTGATCCGGGTTTATACTCATATCCATGAGTAAGAACTCTAAGTTCTAATACATCAGATAAATTAGCATCAGCCATTGCTATGCTAAGGTTAGGATAAACATCAAAATATACTGGTCCATGAGACAAACTAGTATCTATTGCTCCCATTAGGGAGGCTCTCCAGTTAAGACATCTTCCATCACGAAGTGTACATTGGATACTGGTATTTTGACCTAGAAGGGTCAAGGGTTTAAAAGCTATTTGTACTAGTCCAATATGGATGTACTTATATTTTCTGATAAAGGGGATAAAATCATTTATGTGAATTAATCTTATGATTTCATCATTATTCTGGATGTAAGCTGCATGCTCAAAGGTTTTAATTACCTGTTTACTGAAGAAATTAAAAGTTCCAATTTTATAAATTGTTTTTGGATCTACTGTTGGTATTGTCCACTTATCTAATACATCTTTTACATCCTGATAAGCCACTAATTCGGCTACTTCTGCTATTGAGGAGACTGTGTTTCCTACAGTGGTTACTGAATCATTTCCTGGTATTTCTACAGGTATATCATTAGTTGCTTCCGTCATGGTTGTATTGTGATCATATATGCTTAATTTATTATGATTATATGTGCATTATGTGACTAATTAAACCTGGCTCTGATACCAACTAAGGTGCTCACTAAAGGTTTTGGCTAGCACGTCTGTCAACGACTTACAGGTAAATGGTCTACACGCAATCCCTGCTATACGACCTACCTTACGCGACTTGGGTGAAGTCCCACTAACCCTAACATTTACTTAACCTTACATTAGCACAAACCCAGGAATAATTATGCACATAATACATGTGTAAACAAAATAAATTACAACATATATGATCTCATAAATTTACTGTTGTGGTGGAGGCCTTCTGGCCGCCCACGCCACTATCTGTTCGTTAATCAGAATCTGAAGCTCAGCTATACGCTGATCACACTCTGATATACGCTCAGATATATACGGTTGAGTATAAAAATCTACTGGTATACTAAGATAATAATTTTTCTGATGTTGCCAAAATTGCAGATAAGATAATAACTGTTCTAAAGCATTAACAGAGGCATTCATACTTACAAACATGGAGAAGATTTCCCAAAGCTTCACTTTTATTAATTGAAGAAGTACAACCATTTTACAAGAGGGGGTTGGAGAGATAGTACAAGGGAGAGAGAAAACTCGAATCTAAGTCTGTCTCAACAAGGGTGAGACCATCCCCTTATATAAGACGAAGAAGATAATAGTGAATCTAAAAGGAGGACAGGTGCTATTTTTTTAATAGGCTAACAGGATTGCACCTTATCTTAAATCTTATCTTCAATTATGTCGGAAAGTGGAGCTGTCTTCTCCATCTAACTGATAATGAGAGTCTGCTTTTTGCAAAAGTAGTTTGTTTGTTTGTGCCGACGCCTTAATGCTCGGGTCCTTTTCCTTTCCTGTCTTTGTCCTTAGTCATCTTTTCTGCAATAACAGCTGTCAATGAGTCCCAAAAGTCACCGAGATTTGGCTCATCTTCTTCTGGATCTTGTGACTCTCCTGCCAACACGTGTTCGGCTGGATCACTTTCTGGTTCTGATGGAGTCTGACTGGTGCCTGACTTCATGGAGACGTCATCATCATGGCTAACTGTTTGGAGAAACTGTTCTTTCAGAAAATCCATACTTTTAATTATTAATTCTTGTTCTGAAAGATGAGGATATTGCTGTTTTAATTCCTTTTGGATTTGCACAAAGGGATTACTGGATAGTGCCGGTGATGGAGCTGGAAGAGCTGGCTGTTTAACTGTTTCCCAACATGCTTTGGTATGTTGTTGAATTTTCTGGACAGTTTCTGTTAAGTTAGGGTTCATACCCTTATCCCACCATTTGACAAAAAAGATTATTTTAAGGCGGGGAACCTTGTTCTGGTAATCACAAGCAAAGTCCCATTTCCATATCCATGGTATACCAAAACGGATAGTAAAATGGACAAGAGATTTACTGATTGAAAGGTCTCTGTTTTTATTTAAGTAAGCATAAGCTCGGGAATAAGCTACATGCCACTCATTAAATGTTGTTCGAATGGTTTCTGGTAAAATATCAAGAGAAAGCCCGAATTTATCCCACCAAACGAGAAACCAATTAGGGACATCGTTTTTAAGGACATCAGGGCAGATACGGATAAACCAAGAATGGTTTTTAATGGGATTCTGGTAATAAAAAACTTGGGTAAAGGCATCAATGTAATCCCAATAACTGTATTTGGTTTGCTTATTACGCAAATCAATATCTCTGGTAGTATGCGGATGAATGCCCCAAGTAGAAATGGGCATAAGTTGACGGATAACAATTTTACTGAATTGAATAGGGCTAGCGGTTTTATTAACATCATGCAAAGTATGTTTAATTTCAGCTGTCCCGGTTTCGGTTAATATCTGCTCATAGATATACCGATACTGCTCAAAGTGAAGTGGAGATTGTTGTGTAGTAAGATACCGGCGCTTAATCTCCCATGGATCGGACATCCATTGCTCATCTGCTGTTTCAATATAGAGGACAGTTTCCTCTGTAATACTGTTAAGGGTATACAGTTCTTCAGTCTTAAGGAGAATATCCTTAGCTGATGAATTACTGGTTTGACCTCTTAAAGGTGGAAATTCTGTTGGATCATAGCGAGGGTTGTGACACATGCCACGACCACGACCTCTGTGGCCTCGACTGGTCATTCCTCTTCAGGATGAGATTTCTGCAAATATTCACGGGTTAAGAAATCAGGCAAAGAATTAGTTTCTCCTTTGATATATTCAATATCAAAATCAAAATTAGATAAAAAACTTTGCCAAGTCAGAAATATCTGTTTAGAGGCCAGATTTTTGACATCCTTTTTAAAAATCTGTTTAGCAGCAGAGCAATCAACTCTGATGAGAAAATGCTGGTTTAAAAGGTCATTCTGAAATTTAATAACACATTTAACAATGGCTAAACATTCCTGTTTGATAGTTGGATAATTTAAAGCGGCTTTATTCCAATGTCCAGAATGAAATCTTAATAATTCTTCTTTCTGGGTATTGGGATTAAGCTGTTTTAAAATCCCACCAAAACCTTCATTGGAAGCATCGGTTTCAACAATCTTTTTCCAATTAGGGTTTGGTAACTGTAAACAAGACAACTGTTGAACTTTAGCTTTAATTCTTTGAATTGCTAAAGTATGTTCTTCAGACCATGGTGGTGGATTCTTTCTAAGCCTGGTATACAAGATGTTAGCATCTGCAGATAACTGATGATAATAATCTCGAACATAATTGAGACTACCTAAAAATCTCTGTAACTGGGTTTTGTCCTTAATTTCGTCTGGAAATTTGGAAGCAAACTCCATACTTCTGTTGATAGGAATAATACTTCCATTAGAGATATTATGTCCTAAATATCTTACTGTTGTTTGAAATAAAGACATTTTAGGTACAGACAGTACTAATCCATTTCTGATAATAACATTCTTAAAAATATTAAGATGTTTAATATGCTGATCTATTGATGAAGAAAATATTAAAACATCATCAATACAGAACAAAGCAAATTCTGTATAGGGGTTAAAAATATCATTCATGATATGTTGAAATTCTGATGGAGCATTTTTTAGTCCAAATGACATGACATTCCATTCATAATGTCCAAATGGTACTGTAAATGCTGTTTTATAATGATCCTATTCTGCAATTTGTACTTGCCAATAGCCTGATTTTAAATCAAATTTGAAAAAGATGATTGCATCTTGTAACCGGTCTAAAAGATCTTTTTTGTTTGGAATCGGATATCTGATCCATTGCAAGACTTCATTTAATGGTTTGTAATTGATAACAAGACGTGGAATACCTCGCTTAATTTCTGCATTTTTATTAACATAAAAAGTAGTACAACTCCAAGGAGATTGGCTAGGTCGGATGAGCTTCTTAGAAAGAAGAGTTTGGATTTCTGTCTTACATAATTCCATAAATTTCTTTTTCATCTGACTAGGGCGAGCTCTAGTTGGAATATATTTTTCATTAAAAGTCGGTTCATAAGGTAGGGTTACTGTATGTTTCTTGCGTTCCCAAAAAGCATTTGGAACATTATTACAAACTTTTGTTTTAAATTCGTTTTCAAGTGTTTTAATTTTCTGTTGTAAAGAGGGTTGTTGTAACCTTTGTTCTGTTGTTAAGAATTGAACTTCTTTTTGTAAAAAATTTATCTTTTTTTCTTTAAAAGTTACTAGATCACGAATTTGATCTAATTCTTTTGTATATGGTTCGGTTATAAATTTAAAAACAATTTCTCTTCCTTGTATCTTGGAATAAATACCTGTTTGGTCAATTTTCTGGATCGGCATCAAAAGGCAAAGAAAAGGTGTGCCTAAGATTATATTTTGAGCAAGATTTTTGACTAATACAAAAGATGTAGGAAGACATAAATCTTGGTTGCAAATATAGGCTTCTGGAATTTTATACCTGATCTGTAGTGAATTTCCACTAGCACTGGTCAGACTTTGCGTTGTTTTTACAAAATATCTGGTAGGAACTATGCCTTCTTGGATACAGTTCATATCAGCACCGCTATCTACTAAAGCAATAACATCCTTAATCATAAAGTCTGGTTTAATCATAAATGAGATTTTGATATACCATTTCTGGAAAGTAACTTGATTAACAAGTAACAAATACTGATCAGAAGATTCTGGTTGAGGTTGTTGAATATCTTTTTCCTCTTTCTGTTTAAGCTGACTATGAAGATACTTAATATCTTTGATTGCAGCTGTACTGGCGGTTTGCAAATGTTTTACTTCTGTTTTTAAGATATTAATTTCCATTTTTAAATCCTGTATTGTAGTGGGTTTTTCTACAGTAGTAGTATGTAAACTCTGAATTCTTTTGAATACGTCTTGAAGATTGTAAGAATTAACTGGTATTAAGGGTGGTTCTTGAATTGCCTGTTGATGTTCATAACACATTTTTAAATATTTTATTTTAATTTCTGGATCCTGGATCTAGTCTGCTACGGCAAGCATATCCTTTTGTGTATCTGTTAAAGCATTAATACTGCGAGGTTCTCCTAAATGTAAACCATTCATTTACACTATTGATTTCCAATAGTTTATTTCGGATTTTTGATTCTGGTTAGTTGAACATGAACATAAAATTTCTTCTGGTTCATCTTCGCTACGACTGGAAGGGGAAACTAATTCATTAATTTCATTTTCAGATGGGGATTCTGATACACCGTCTGTTAATTCTTCTTCCTCAATGGTTTGAAGAAGTTGTCGTCTAATGTCTGGACCAAGATTCAATTCATTAATCTTAGATTTTACTTTAGACTTGCATCTGTTTGCATAATGTCCTGTTTGGCCACACTTGTAACACTTAATGTCTGATTTGGATTTTCCTTTACTTTTGTTTGGATGGGAAGCTTTTTTGGAATAAAACTTCTTAGTAGGTTTCTGATGATATGTTTTTGTTGATTTTTTACGGATGGGTTTAGAAGATTTCTTATGAGAAATTTTTCTTGTTCCTGGATATTTAATACCTGGTTCATAAGCAAATTGGTCACAAAATTCACCTAACTCTTTTCTTCCTGTTAAATTCTGTTGCCTCATCTGATAATGAAGTTTAAGGTCATTACACAAGGAAAGACCTTCATCGGTAACAATGGAACAAAGTTGTCCATAAGTATACTGTTCGTAAGGAATAGACATCCGGTCATGGCGGTCCCGAAGTTTTTTCCTAACACGTTCGGCAAAAAGGGTAGGAAGGCCATCGATGAATTTAGCCTTCCAATGACTACTGTTAGCATCAGGTCGCTGGGTAACCTTGATGAGAAAGACATCCTTGTACCAACGAAAATGGGTAAGCGAAGGACATCGTAAATTCTGGAGAAGTTCACGGCTACGATCCTGAGAACTAGTACTGGTACCAACAAAATGGAGGATGATAGTTTGAATGAGGGTATAAACGGCATCCTCTTGGTGAATTGGTTGCTGTGTAGTCGGATCAACTTCTAACTTAACAGAAGTAAGGATTTCGTGATGTTGAGTGGGAGTGAGAATATTATCCCACCATCCTTTGAGTTGACCGGTGAAGCCATTTATAATGAATTTAACAATGGCATAGTCACTATTACTGTATTGGCGACACACAGTGGCGTACATCATCATCTGATGTAACTTCTTATATATGCCATACTCTGATTCACCATCAATATTCCATTCGTAAATGGTTTTACCATGGTAGGATCCCTGGTCATTCAGATAAGTTTCCTCGTAAAGGACATCTGGAGGAGTCAGTCGGGCATAATAATTTCTGGTAGGTGGTAATATAGCTGGTCGGGCTGACGAATAAGAATGGAGTTTATTGACTGTCGCAGGTTCTTGGAAATTCAATTGAATTTCATGTATCTGTTGGGGTGATAGATCATCGTCTGGAAGAGGGTCAGATCTAAGCATATGGATAGATCTAGTAGGATCTTTATCAGAATCGGGTTGGACATTTAATGTTTTCATTTTCTGTAAAAGGGTGTCCATAAATTCTGTATTTGAAGCTTTTAACTTAAAGTTAGTTACTTCTAAAGGTGGTTTGATAGATACGGGATGGATCATGGATGGTCCAGTCACGGGTGGAGTTAAGGTTCTATTCTTAAATGTATTAACTGCTTCTTCGATTCTGGTTAATTGTTTTCCCATTGTTTGGCAAAACAAATTGGTGTAATTATTCTGTTTACAGATTTAATTAACACATCGTGTAAACCATAGGGACCAAATTGACACATTGTTTGACTTTTTGTCCACCAAACTTAACAGTCGTTATTTATTGGACTAATATAACACAATCTGTTAAATTTATGGGCAAAATTGAGCAAATTAAAATAATAGGGATCAAATTGACACATTGTGTAAATTACGATGATCAAAGTGACACATCGTTTGAGCATGTGATAACTTTCCGCCAACTAAACCTAACAGCTGTTATTTATTGACTAATATGACACAATATCATTAAATTAATAGGTAAAATCGAGCAAATTAAAATAACAGGAACCAAAGTGACACATTGTATAAACTACAAAGACCATTTGCATAATTTATCCTTAAATCTTAATCTTTTGATTTATTTTCAATTTAAACTATTTGCCTATTTTTGTTAAGTAAAATTGACGAAAAAAATGATAGCTTAGTCATTAAACTCAACAAAAAGGGTATTTTAAACATTTTACATATATTTACCTTGAGTTTAACGATTAAAATATCATTTTCTTATCGGTTTTATTTAACAAAAATAAGTGAATGGTTTAAATTAAATAAATCAAACTATTAGGATTTAAATTTGACAAAATTAAAATATAAGAGTTTATTTCATTACAACGATTAACAAGTTTTTTTTTCTTTTTAATTTTTCCAAATACTTTTCATTAATTTCATAACTCTTTCAACTTTTTTTTACATACTTTCAAACCATTTTTTTTTTATATATACATAAATCTCTGTGTGGGTGATTTTCTGACCACATTGCCAACATAGTACTCAACTGGAGAACACCGGCAGAATAGATTAAGCCCGAACGACCTATAACAGAAAGAAGAGTTTCCGGCAGTGGCTCGTCTACCCGGGGGCACTCCGACGATCAAGTCAGTACTCAATACATCTCAAAAATAACCAATAATGCTTAACTCACTAGACAGAATATCAAAAGCATAAAAGACACACCTTAGACCCATGAGGGTGCCTCTCTTTTATAGCCAACATAATCCTAGTCCCAATAGAAGCCTAGCTCCAATAGACTTAGGATTACTGCTAATCTTGGACTCCCAATTGAATTAGGATAAACTCTCTAAGAGTCTTATCTTAATCCAAACTGAAGTCTTCTTCCATTCTAGGACTCTTGTCCCTTATCCGCTTATCTCGGATTCCGGTATTCTCGCAGATAACCTCGGCCTAGCCGAGATCATCTCGGTGTCATGACCAAGACACGTGACACCTCGGCTAACACTTCAGTGTCACCTCGGTCACGTGTTGTCATTCAAAAATTATGTTCCCACAACTGCCTCCTAGGTTCTATTATCTCGGCATCCTGAGGTGATGGAACCTATATCATTCCTTCCTTTAATCATGACCCCGGTTTAACTTCAACTTATAAATTGTCCACAAATGATTTCGGTTTAACTTCAACTTGTAAATTGTCCACAAATTTCAACAAGTGTTAAACAATGACTTCGGTTTAACTTCAACTTGTAAATTGTCCACAAATTTCAACAAGTGTTAAATAATAATTTCGGTTTAACTTCAACTTGTAAATTGTCCACAAATTTTAACAAGTGTTAAACAATGACTTCGGTTTAACTTTAACTTGTAAATTGTCCACAAATTTTAACAAGTGTTAAACAATGACCTCGGTTTAACTTCAACTTGTAAATTGTTCACAAATTTTAACAAGTGTTAAACAATGATTTCGGTTTAACTTCAACTTGTAA
This sequence comes from Camellia sinensis, assembly GCF_055761805.1. Classification (NCBI taxonomy): domain Eukaryota; kingdom Viridiplantae; phylum Streptophyta; class Magnoliopsida; order Ericales; family Theaceae; genus Camellia; species Camellia sinensis. The sequence continues at coordinate 121,016,909 of NC_138974.1, forward strand.
ACTTTTCTCAAGTTTCAACAAGTGTTAAACAATGATTTCGGTTTAACTTCAACTTGTAAACTTTTCTCAAGTTTCAACAAGTGTTAAACAATGATTTCGGTTTAACTTCAACTTGTAAACTTTTCTCAAGTTTCAACAAGTGTTAAACATAATCTTGGTTTAACTTCAACTTGTAAACTTTTCTCAAGGTTCAACAAGTGTTAAACATCATCTCGGTAAACTCTTCTCTTCTCGGACTTAATCATCTTAGGCCGAGATCTTGTCTTCTGGGATCTGGGATCCAAGATCTGGAATCTGGGTTCGGCTTACTTGGGCTGAGCTCTTGTCTTCTCATATCCAGTGTTATCTCGGCTTGACAAGTGAGGTCACCTCGGCATCTTGTCGTTTTCTCTGGAGGTAATCCCTCAGATCCTCCTTGGTTCGTCCAGGAGCTCGGCTATCTCCGAATTTCAACCTCTTTGGTGCACTACTTCTTGTGTCATTGCGAGTCCTTTTGGACCTCCCTCCATTGGTCGCGTCGAAACAGAGGTCCTTCCCCTGAACATGCTGATGTTCTTTGGAGTCAACTTCCTTAGTGCGATGTGTCCTCTGTGAATCTCCCCTTCTTGATTCTTTTCGTCCGACCTCCCTTGAAAGCCGGTGAGAATGTTCCTTGGTCCTATCGTGCTGAGGAGTCGTAGGAGTTGTCTTCTGCCCCCTTGCTTGGGCATCTTTCTTGGCTGTTGGAATCGACGTATCTTGTGACGAGAACGGTGGTTGGAGGTCGTCTTCGTTATAATACTTGCTTCGGTCTGATTTCTTTGGCACGTCGCCCTCCTGGCCGACGTCCTCTTCTCCGTGATTCTTATCACGAGTTTCTTCATTGTAGTTGTCTTATTCGACGCCAAGGTCAATATGTTTCCCACTCTCAGTAGGGGTGTCGTCCCCAACCTTCTCTTTCGGTCTGTCGTTGGCCATCTATTCTCCTTTCGTTCCCACAGACGGCGCCAAATTGTGTGCGTGATTTTCTGACCACACTGCCAACTTAGTACTCAACTGGAGAACACTGGCAGAATAGATTAAGCCCGAACGACCTGTAACAGAAAGAAGAGTTTCCGGCGGTGGCTCGTCCACCCGGGGGCACTCCGACGATCAAGTCAATACTCAATATCTCTCAAAGATAACCAATAATGCTTAACTCACTAGACAAAATATCAAAAGCATAAAAGACATACCTTAGACACATGAGGGTGCCCCTCTTTTCTAGCCAACATAATCCTAGTCCCAATAGAAGCCTAGCTCCAATGGACTTAGGATTACTGCTAATCTTGGACACCCAGTTGAATTAGGATAAACTTTCTAAGAGTCTTATCTTAATCCAAACTAGGACTCTTGTTCCTTATCCACTTATCTCGGATTCCGATATTCTCGCAGATAACCTCGGCCTAGCCGAGACCATCTCGGTGTCATGACCAAGACACGTGACACCTCGGCTGACACTTCGGTGTCACCTCGGTCACGTATTGTCATTCAAAAATTATGTCCCCACAATCTCGATATTAAATAATACCTTAAGAACAATCCTCAGCATTTTACTTGTTTACTACAAATACAAATAATTGAACTTAATACTTTACAACGGGAAATTTTTGTATGCCTCTACAGGACCTATAAATTTCGTTTTCAAGAAGAAAAATCTTGAAAAATTATTATAAAAAAAAAAAAAACTCAGAGTTTGACTTTTATAACAAAATAAAGTGGAGTTTTTAATTTTATCAATTTAAATCATAATTGTTTGATTTGTTTTTAATCTAAACTATCATCTTATTTCCATTAAGTAAAACTGATGGAAAAATAATATTTTTGTCACAGAACTAAATAAATGTCTAAAATACTATTTTGTATTGAGTTTAATGACCAAAATGTTTCTTTGTTTATTAATTTTACTTAATAAAAATTGACTAATGGTTTAAATTGCAAACAAATAAAAAAAATCAAATTCAAATTGACAAAATTAAAAACTTACAATTTATTTTATTACAAAATTCAAACTATATATATATATTTTACAATTTTCAATTGCATCTCTTTCTCTACCCAATTCTAAACATTACTTTTCCTGATCATGCATTCTTCCTCTATACAATTCAAGACAATACTTTTCCTTGGTCATGCTAATCCTCCGCACGTCTCTTTCCATTAGTTTTTTTTAATACTATTAGTGATTGGGCATCTACGTTGTGGCATATGATTTTTTTTTTTATCAATTATTAGTATTGTAATTATATACGTATCTTAGGTTGGGTACGTATGTCTCGATTTTTTCTTTTAATTTAACAGATTGTATTATATTAGCCCAATAAATAATGACTGTTAGGTTTGGTAGACAAAAGATCAAACAATGTATTAATTTGGTCTTTATAGTTTACACGATGTGTCAATTTGGTTCTTGTCAAAATCGAATAAATTAAAATAATATGGACTAAATTGACACATTATGTAAACTACAATGACCAAATTGACAAATCATTTGAGCACATAACAATTTTCCGTCCACCAAACACAACAGCTATTATTTATTGGACTAATATGATACAATCTCGTCAAATTAAGAGACAAAATCGAATAAATTGAAACAACATGAACCAAAGTGATAGATTGTATAAACTACAAATACTGTCACGACCCGCTCCTCGTACCCAAGGGTTAAGTATCGTGATGGCCAGTAACTGAATTTACCTCCGGCCAATTCTTTAACAAATTAATAAGCGTAAGCAGAAATTGTTGGAAATGGTAGAAAAATTCTGGGTAAAATCATAATTTTTTCTCAAGTTTGGTCTATTTTTTAGGTGGGCCCCGAGTGTCGATTTACTCGGGTCAAAGTGGTAACGCGTTCTATGCCGCGTTGTGATTCGTGTGGTATATTTGGTTGCTCAAAACCATTACCGAGTGAATGGGAAATTGAAGCCAAAGTGTGCTCCATAGAAATGGAGTTTTGGTGAAAATTCCTTAAGGTTGTAAATTGGCTTGTCCCACATTGATTTGGTGGGAAGTTTTGAAAGGGTTTATAAGGCTTGGGTTAGACACTTGGGGTGTGCCCCAAGGGGTACCCAAGTGTTTTAGAGGGAGAGGTTATGGGCAAAATGGGCTAGACCCATTGGACCCAAAAATTACCACACGCGCGCGCGGCCGCCACCATCCATCCAGTCGGGCGCGGGTGTGGGGTTGGACAAAAAACATTTGAATTTAATTTTATTTTTTGGTAAAATAAAATCCAGAATTCAAATTAAACTGTTTTGGATTTATTGTTCATCCAAACAGGGCCCTTCCCGGTTTCAAACAGAATTAAACTGGTTTGGATTTATTGCTCATCCAAACAGAACCCTTCCCGTTTTTATCTGTTTGAATTATTAACCCAACAGATTCAAATCTGTTTAAATTTGAAACTAACAGGTTTCATACCTGTTCAATTCAAAACCAAGAGCCACCTTTACATCTATAAATAGACTAGCCTCCCATTTAGATTTCACTCCAATTTTCGCACTCCATTCTCTGCTTTAAATCTCTGCATTTTGTTGCATCTTATTTCTGAAAGAAAGAGTGTAAACACTTTGTGTGTTCGACGAACGATTAAATTGTAGTGCTGCTTTTATTCGTTGATAAGATCATTTTATCTTGGAAGATAGACGTCCAAATTCTGAAAGCACTGTGGAGAGGACGAATCTGTCTTAAGGACACAGTGTTAAACACTGGACTTGATCAGAAAAGTTATTCAAATAAATTAACCAAGTAAGTTGTTTAATTTTATTCTGTTTTTTATTTGTTTATTTAATCAGATTTTATTTTTGTTTTTGTAACAAAATAAAATCTGTGGTTTTATTTTTTTATTTTTATTTCGAGTTTGATTTTTGTAATCAAACAAATTCTCTCCTTTTCTTTATTTCTTTATATTCTTGTTGTTGTTTTGTACACAATAGAATTTAATCTTTTTAAATACAGTGAAGATTGTCCTACAATCTTAAGACAGACTCCTTTTTTGGTATCTTCATTGTATTTAATTTTCTGTATTTTCAAAGTAATATTCTGGTTGGAAAAACAAATAGTGATTTATGCTATTTGACAGATAGTAGTAATATACTGTCTCTTTTCTTTGACAACTAGTAGTAATATACTGGTGTCATTAACAATTGCAGAATATTATTTGGTATTACAGAAAATTATTGTGATATTTTATTTTCTAGTTTTAGTAACAAAGAAAATAAAATTATTTTGTGTTTGTTCTGATTTTTATAATCAGATAGTTTTGTGGTATTTTATTTTCTAGTTTCAGTAACAAGGAAAATAAAATTATAGTATTTTCTAGTTTTAGTAACAAGAAAAATAAAATGATTTTGTGTTATAATTTATTTTCTGGTTTAAGTAACTAGAAAATTAATTTGTGGTTTGGTTTTCTGATTTTTGTAATCAGATATTATTTCGGTATTTTATTTTACTAGTTTCAGTAACAAGAAAAATAAAATTATTTTGTATTGTAATTTATTTTCTGGTTTTAGTAACTAGAAAATTAATTTTGTTAATCAATCATGTAACTTTGTGACTCGGTCATAATCTGTTAATTTTGTAAGTAACTTATGGTTTCGTTTGGTAGACCACTTATTTTTGAACCCTTTGTGAAAATGTGTTAATTATTTTGACTTTATCATAGTTCATCGTGAGTATACATGGTAGAATTTGTTTCTAGAATAAAATATTAGTTTTACAAGCTAATTTCATTTTTTACGAAGAAACCTTTATGGCAAGATTATTTTCTTTATTGGTTTTCTGAATCATTCTTTATTTTCTGTGTGTAGATCCGTAGTCGTGAATAGTTTCTGCACATGAGTCAGAAAATATATTTATTCACAAGAACATTTGAATGCATATTTAATTAGTTTATTTATGTATATATCAAACTTATTAAATGAAGGTATGTTTTGTCATTTTGAAGTTTAAAGTTTAAATGCGTTGGATTTTATTTATGAGTTGAGAATTATTTTATTTCATGATGCAAGTGATGGGATCATGCATGATTAATTTATTTTGTTAATTCATTATTTTTAGTTGATGCGTTTGATATGCATGTATGATATCAACTTAAGTTATTTCTTAATAATAATTTCAAGTGATTTGGAATGATAAATTGTCATGTCGACTTTGGACATAAGCAGGTTAATTTGAATATTTCTAATCAATTTTGAATGGGTGTTTAAACACCAGAGAAATTTAAACATGAAGATGTATGTAATTATATCGATCTGTTTAATTGGGAAGTAATTTAAGAAATCTTTTATGTTGATTATTGAATTATGTGACATGAGATGTCATTAATAATTATTTTACTTGCGTAGTAGAATTTGTTAAACCATGAACCATTTTATTAATATGGGGGTGTATCTCTTGCATTAGTTGAGATAATTTAATTTTCTTTTGTCACAAATATTTTTATGACAGTGACATTTATTTGTTATTGAGTTGCAAGAATGTATACAATCAAATGGGTTTTTGAATTGTTTGATTCTTAGGCAAAATTTTTTATGAGGATATGATTTTGTCAAAACATTAATTCTGACTTGAGTAGTCATAATTATTTTGGTTTTTTTCTTGAATTTGTTTTAAAATTCATTGATTTATATTAGAAGTGATAGGGGTGGTGAATATGATGCACCATTAAATGAATTTTGTGCACAACATGGCATTATTCACCAAACTACAGCCCCTTATTCTCCACAGCAAAATGATATTGCAGAAAGGAAGAATAGAACCCTCAAAGAAATGATGAATGCCATATTACTAAGTTCAGGCTTACCACAGAACTTGTGGGGAGAAGCAATATTGTCTGCTAATTATGTTCTTAATAGAATACCCCACAAGAAAACCAACAACACTCCTTATGAATTGTGGAAAGGTCGACCGCCTTCCTACCAATACTTAAAAGTGTGGAGGTGTTTGGCAAAAGTTGAAGTTCCTGTTCCTAAAAAGACTAAAATTGGACAAAAAACAGTAGATTGTGTGTTTATTGGTTATACTCAGAGTAGTAGTGCATATCGGTTTCTGACTTATAAATCAGAAATATCTGATATAGATGTGAACACTATTTTAGAGTCAAGGAATGTGTTTTTGAACATGTCTTTCCTTACAAGAAATGACAGGAATTAAGTTCACCGAAAAGAACTTATGATTGTACACAAAGTCAAGAGACTAATGACAATCAAACACAAGAGACTGGTAATAGTTTCGACCAACAGGATTTAACTGATGATGAACCAAGACGAAGTAAGAGAGCGAGAACATCAAAATCCTTTGGTCCAGATTTTCTGACATACCTGTTAGAAAATGAACCTCAAAGCTTTAAGGCAGCAATGACAGGTCCTGAAGCACCTTTGTGGAAAGAGGTTGTTAATAATGAAATTGAATCCATTATGCAAAATCATACTTGGAAATTGGTGGATCTTTCACCAGGTTCTAAACCTCTTGGATATAAATGGATATTCAAGAGAAAAATGAAAGCAGATGGTTCAATTGATAAGTATAAAGCAAGACTTGTTGTTAAAGGTTACAGACAAAAGGAAAGTCTGGACTATTTTGACACATATTCCCCTGTGACAAGAATAACATCCATTCGCATGCTTATTTCTATAGCAGCGTTGTTTAATTTAGAAATACATCAAATGGATGTTAAGACAGCTTTCTTAAACGGTGATCTAAATGAAGAGATCTATATGGAACAACCAGAAGGGTTTGTAGTATCAGGGCAAGAAAAGAAAGTTTGTCGACTTGTAAAATCCCTTTATGGATTAAAACAAACACCTAAGCAATGGCATGAAAAATTTGATCATGCAATGCTTACTAATGGGTTTAAGATAAACGAATGTGACAAATGCGTCTATGTTAAAAACACTGACCAATGATATGTCATAGTTTGTCTTTATGTGGATGACATGCTTATCATTGGAAGCAGTCAAAACATGATCAAATCAACTAAGCAGATGCTTAGCAAAAGATTTGATATGAAAGATATGGGGGTCGCAGATGTTATATTAGGTATGAAAATTACTAAAACATCTGACGGATATGCATTATCTCAATCTCATTATATTGAGAAGATTCTTGATAAATTTATCAAGGATGATTTGAATTTAGCTAGAACACCTGTAGACATCAGTCTTTATTTATCGAAAAATAAAGGTGATGCAGTGTCTCAGTTAAAATACTCCCAAATCATTGGAAGCCTAATGTACCTAATGAATTGTACTCGTCCTGATATAGCTTATGCTATCAGTAAATTGAGTAGGTACACTAGTAACCTTGGAGAAGACCATTGGAAAGCGATCATTCGGGTTCTTAGATATCTAAGATTTACTCGTGATCATGGTTTGAACTTTACTCGATATCCAGCAGTACTCGAAGGTAATTGTGATGCCAATTGGATATCGGATACTAAAGATTCAAAATCCACTAGTAGATATGTCTTTACTCTAGGAGGCGCTGCTGTTTCTTGGAAGTCCACGAAACAAACTTGCATCGCACGATCCACAATGGAATCTGAGTTCATTGCTTTAGACAAAGCAGGTGAAGAAGCAGAATGGCTTCGTCACTTCTTAGAAGACATTCCAATGTGGCCAAAACCTGTGCCAGCTATTTGCATTCATTGTGATAGTCAATCTGCAATAGGCAGAGCACAGAATCACATGTATAACGGTAAGTCACGACATATTCGTCGTCGACATAATACCGTAAGGCAATTGTTGTCAAACAGAATAATCTCAATAGATTATATAAAATCTAAAGAGAATATTGCGGATCCGTTAACAAAAGGTTTGACAAAAGAGCTAGTGTATAGTTCATCAAAGGGGGTGGGATTAAAGCCTATTACATAAGAGTCGTCATAATAGTAACCCTACTTATATGACTGGAGATCCCAAGAACTAAGTTCAAAGGGACAACTAAGTTATGTATGGCTCGCTAGAAATCACCAAGGGATTAAAATTCCTACCCATTCCTATGGTGAGAGTGATATCTGCAGCATATGTTGTCTGCAGGGGTATAAGGATAAGCTTTGCTTTTAATGATTACTTATATCTTGATTAAGGCATAAAATCAAGACGAGTAAACTCACAATAAGAATCACCTATATGAGTGTTGAACTGGGGCCGGTTCTATGAGAATGAAAAGGCTAAATTCTCTAGAAACACTTATGAAAACCAGGCACGTTCAAGGCCAAAATGAACACAACAGCGAGAACCATGATGTGTTAAAAGATATTTTGTGTGAAATCTATTGTCTTGGCTTACACAAACGGCTGAACAATTCAAGGCATCGCGTCCATTGGTTAGCCAGTAAGTCCGATAGGTTATCACTAGGGAAGGTTCAAGGCCGAAAACTACCTATCCTGATGCAAGATATTTTCGACTTATACTCTTTCGTTAAAGATTGCATATTGTTGCATTTCCGTTATCATCAAATTCCATTCATGTGGGGGATTGTTGGAAATGGTAGAAAAATTCTGGGTAAAATCATAATTTTTTCTCAAGTTTGGTCTATTTTTTAGGTGGGCCCCGAGTGTCGATTTACTCGGGTCAAAGTGGTAACGCGTTCTATGCCGCGTTGTGATTCATGTGGTATATTTGGTTACTCAAAACCATTACCGAGTGAATGGGAAATTGAAGCCAAAGTGTGCTCCATGGAAATGGAGTTTTGGTGGAAATTCCTTAAGGTTGTAAATTGGCTTGTCCCACATTGATTTGGTGGGAAGTTTTGAAAGGGTTTATAAGGCTTGGGTTAGATAATTGGGGGTGTGCCCCAAGGGGTACCCAAGTGTTTTAGAGGGAGAGGTTATGGGCAAAATGGGCTAGACCCATTGGACCCAAAAATCACCACACGCGCGCGCGCCGCCGCCGCCGTCCGTTCGGTTGGGCTGGGCCTGGGCGCGGGTGCGTGGTTGGGTTGGGCTTCTAATCTTTTTGGGCCAAAAATATTTGAATTTAATTTTATTTTTTGGTAAAATAAAATCCATAATTCAAATTAAACTGTTTTGGATTTATTGTTCATCCAAACAGGGCCCTTCCCGGTTTCAAACAGAATTAAACTGGTTTGGATTTATTGCTCATCCAAACAGAGCCCTCCCCGTTTTTATCTGTTTGAATTATTAACCCAACAGATTCAAATCTACTTAAATTTGAAACTAACAGGTTTCATACCTGTTCAATTCAAAACCAAGAGCCACCTTTACATCTATAAATAGACTAGCCTCTCATTTGGATTTCACTCCAATTTTCGCACTCCATTCTCTGCTTTAAATCTCTGCATTTTGCTGCATCTTATTTCTGAAAGAAAGAGTGTAAACACTTTGTGTGTTCGATGAACGATTAAATTGTAGTGCTGCTTTTATTCGTTGATAAGATCATTTTATCTTGGGAGATAGACGTCCAAATTCTGAAAGCACCGTGGAGAAGACGAATCTGTCTTAAGGACACAGTGTTAAACACTGGACTTGATCAGAAAAGTTATTCAAATAAATTAACCAAGTAAGTTGTTTAATTTTATTCTGTTTTTTATTTGTTTATTTAATTAGATTTTATTTTTATTTTTGTAACAAAATAAAATCTGTGGTTTTATTTATTTATTTTTATTTCAAGTTTGATTTTTGTAATCAAATAAATTCTTTCATTTTCTTTATTTCTTTATATTCTTGTTGTTGTTTTGTACACAACAGAATTTAATCTTTTTAAATACAGTGAAGATTGTCCTACAGAAATAATATTTAAGTGAGGGTATCAAAATAATCATTGGAATTTCTATTTTTATTACAAAATTTATTGACAAAAAATGCCAATATTTACATATAAACATATCCATAAAAGTGTTGTGTATGTTTATTCCGCAGCCTTGCATCTAAGACTTTCCAAAAACTATTTCTGAATTGCATTGTTTCCTGAAAATTGGTAAGCAGCTATAAGCACAAGGCAGAGTGAGAAATATTATACCAAGAGTATAAGGGACACAAAGTAACCATGGATAGTTATATAACTAAAATATTTAAGATAACTTAGTCTAAACAAATAATCATTTAAGTAGCAAAACTGAGATTATGTAAATAAATAACCATAACCACGGTACCAAACAGAACAGAACAGAGATCACATGAGTGACATTCAGAACAGAGGTATGGATTCAAGAGGTGGCTCGTACGGATTATAGAGGTGGCTCCCACAATAGTGTAACACTTATCTCCGCATAGCACTTTCCTCCGCACAGAACAGAGGTCAATAGATCCATGACAACAGAGAGCCACAAAGTGACCAAACAGAAACCAATGGTTATTTAAGTCTCCCAAAGTGTGGGACTCACATGGTAGTACTTACAAAACATAATTGTTTATAATATTATAGTCAAATATTCTTTAAAATATAAACAAACATATCCATAAGTTTCATTTTAACAAAGAAGGTTCAGGAAATAACTCACGTAATTGAAATATTAATATAATTAATAATAATTTATAAAACATAACTAGTATAAAACAAATTATGTTAAGTTAAACCATACGTAAAATATATTATGTTAACTTAAGATATAATATAACTCACCTTAACTTTAATATCTCACTCTTTCTTTCTGTTATCAAAAATTATCTCGACTTCCATTACTTTTTCCTTCCTTATTTTTTTTCTCTCTTTCTTTCGCTTTCTTCCTTCTTTCTTTCTTCTTTTCCTTTCTTTGCCCAGCAGAGTCACCTCCCTATTTATAAGGGCGTGAGAGCATTGGTTGGCCAACGCGTGGCCAACGCATATCTCTTCTTAAGATTTGATTTATAATTATATAGATTTATACTTATTTTATATAAATATGTAAGATAATTTTGTTTTGACCCAATTTTTATTATAACTATATAAATAAATTAATTTGTAATTAAATTATACTTTATCGCATACTAATAGTAAATTAATTATTTATTTTATTATCACACCTATTATTATTATTATTTATTTACTCTTACTTCTATATTTATTTATTTACTATCATTAACTTTAATTTGACCCAACTAGTATTATAATTTCATATTTCTGTTAATTTAACCTCAAATAATAATTCCTAATTAATCTCATATTTGATAATCCAATGCCAAATTAGATTCTGTATTTATTATTATTTATTTAATAATACATCATCACATACAATCATAATACTAGCATAAAATTTAAGGGACAACTTAAATTTCGAGTTGTTACAATATTTCTTCATTTTAAAAATTTCATCATCAAAATTTGTCATATGTGTAAATTAACCATTGTGTACTCTGATAAACATATATTAAATGATTAATCTGATAGAAAATATTACCTCAAAAAAAAAAAACTTTATCCAAAAATAACTCACTGTCTAGTTGTCAAAAATTATTTTGGACCAAAATGAGAAACAATCAATGACTTTAAAAACTTTTCATTAGTTTTATTTCCGAAAAAAAAATTAAAAAAAATAAAATGAGAACACAATCAAACAAGCGACTGGAAGTGAAATGACAGAATCATATGCAGGAGTTGAAGGAATTTGAGATGAACTCCTATTTCTTTTATCTGTGAACTTTGCACTGACGAAAAATAGTTTTAAAATTAGTATCTTTATAATTTGAACCCACTTTTAAAAAGTCGAAATGAAATTTTTTTTTAATATTAAACTGAAAATTATATGTATTTACTTATATTATAATTTTGGTGGGTATTTGAGTCGGACATCCTTTGTTTCTTTTCCTTTTTTTTTCTATAATAAATATAAATTATATCTAATATCCCTTACAAATTATGCACCAAAAAAAAATTTATAAATATATAAAATCATATAAAATCATAATATAATTAAATTAACGAACAAAATATAATATTTAGGTATTAATTACCCGCTATCCTACTTCTTAAATGTGCGTGTGTCCTATACTCCAATGATGATTTTTTATTTGTTTTATTAACCATTACTCTGATACCATTTGTCACGACCTGCTCCCTGTACCCAAGGGTTCAGCATCGTGATGGCCAGTAACTAGAGTTACCTCCGGCCAATTTTTTAACAAATTAATAAGGGCAAGCAGAAATAATATTTAAGTGAGGGTACCAAAATAATCATTGGAGTTTCTATTTTTATTACAAAATTTATTGACAAAAAATGTCAATATTTACATATAAATATATTCATAAAAGTGTTGTGCGTGTCTATTCCGCAGCCCCGCATCTAAGACTTTTCAAAAGCTATTTCTGAATTATATTGTTTCCTGAAAATTCGTAAACAGCTATAAGCACATGGTATAGTGAGAAATATTATACCAAGAGTATAAGGGACACAAAATAACCATGGATAGTTATGTAACTAAAATATTTAAGATAACTTAGTTTGAACAAATAATTATTTAAGTAGCAAAACTAAAATTATGTAAATAAATAGCCATAACCACGGTACCGAATAGAACAGAATAGAGATCACAGGAATGACAGTCAGAACAGAGGTACGGATTTAAGAGGTGGCTCGTACGGATTATAGAGGTGGCTCCCATAATAGTATAGCACTTATCTCCGCACAACACTTTACTCTGCACAGAACAGAGGTCAATAGATCCATAACAACAGAGGGCCACAAAGTGACCAAACAGAAGCTAATGGTTATTTAAGTCTCCCAAGGCGTGGGACTCCCGTGGTGGTACTTACAAAACATAATTGTTTATAAGGTTATAGTGAAATATCCTTTAAAATATAAACAAACGTATCCATGAGTTTCATTTTAACAAAGAGGGTTTAGGAAATAACACACGTAATTGAAATATTAATATAATTAATAATAATTTCTAAAACATAACTAATATAAAACAAATTATGGTAAATCAAAACATACGTAAAATTTATTATGGTATCTCAAGGTATAAAATAACTCACCTTAACTTTAATACCTTACTTTTTCTTTCTACTATCAAAAACCCTCTTGACTTCTATTATTTTTTTCTTCCTTTTCTTTCTTTTTTTCCCTTTCTTCCTCATTTCTTTCTTCTTTTCCTTTCCTTTTCTTTTCTTTGCCCAGTTGAATCACCTCCCTATTTATAAGGGGCGAGAGCATTGGTTGGCCAACACGTGTCCATCGCATATCTTTTTTTTAAGATTTGATTCATAATTATATAAATTTATACCTATCTTATATAAATATTTAAGATAATTATGTTTTGATTTAATTTTCTAATATAACTATATAAATAAATTAATTCCTAATTAAATTATACTTTATCGTATACCAACAGTTAATTAATTATTTATTTTATTACCATACATATTATTATTATTATTATTATTATTATTATTTACTCTTACTTCTATATTTATTTATTTACTATATTTAACTTTAATTTGGTTCAACTAGTATTATAATTTCATATTTCTGTTAATTTGGCCCAAAATAATAATTCCTAATTAATCCCATATTTGATAATCCAATGCCAAATTAGATTCTGTATTTATTATTATTTATTTAATAATATATCATCACATACAACTATAATACTAGTTTAAAATTTAAGGGATAACTTAAATTTCGGGTTGTTACATATACTATTTGCATAATTTTCCCTTAAATCTTAATCTTTTGATTTATTTTCAATTTAAACCATATGCTTATTTTCGTTAAGTAAAACTGATGAAAAAAAAATAGCTTAGTCATTAAACTCAACAAAAAGGGTATTTTAGACATTTTACATATATTTACATTGAGTTTAATGATTAAAATGTCATTTTCTTATCAGTTTTACTTAACAAAAATAAGTGAATGATTTAAATTAAACAAATCAAACTATTAGGATTTAAATTTGACAAAATTAAAATATGAGAGTTTATTTTATTATAAGGGTTAATGAGTTTTTTTTTTTCTTTTTTAATTTTCCAAATACTTTTCATTAATTTCATAACTCTTTCAACTTTTTTTTACATACTTTCAAACCATTTTTTTATATATACATAAATCTCCATACAAAATAATACCATACAAAATAATACCTTATGATAGGGCTGAGCAAGGAATCCGTGAAATCCGTAATCCGATCCAGTCCAGTCCAATCCAGTAGGTTTGGATTGGTTTTTTGAATCCGCGGTTCGGTTCCGGATTGAAAAATTAAAAATCCGTAGTTCACGGATTGGTTCCGGATTGAATCCCACGGTTCCGGATTGGAACCGATCCGGACCGTATACAAATAGTTTATATTTTTATTATACACCCTCCTACATAATATCTTCTCTTATTTCATATAAAACTTAAATCCAAACCTAAACTTGCATAGTATCTTCTTTTATTACTTTTGTTTGCTAGTTTTTAGTGTTAATTTGTAATGGTCTAAATACTTATGGTGGAACTAGTTTCTTTATGGTTGTTTAAATTCTAGAACAATTTGTCGCCATTATGAAAAGACAGAAACTAATATGGTGCTATATTTATATTTTTATGAAAATAAAGTGTTATATATATATTTTTGTTATTTAATTATATAAATCCGTAGTCCTAAACCGATCCAATCCGTATTTAAATGGATTGGTTCGGATTGGTTCCACGATTTAAACGGATTGGATTGGTTCCAATTTTTCAGGATCCGTAGATAACGGATTGGTTCTGGTTTTACTCCAATCCGGTCCAATCCGGACCATGCTCACCCCTACCTTATGAACACTCCTGAGCATTTGACTTTTTGGGTGAATACCTCAGCATTTGACTTGTTTACTACAAATAAAACTAATTGAACTTAATACTTTACAAGGAGAAATTTTTGTATGTCTTATAAATTTCGTTTTCAAGAAGAAAAATCTTGAAAAATTAAAATATAAAAAAAAAAAACTCAGAGTTTGACTCTTATAATAAAATTTAATTTGATTTTTTAATTTATCAATTTAAACCATAATTGTTTAATTTGCTTTTAATCTAAACTATCATCTTATCTGCATTATGTAAAACTGATAGAAAAATAATATTTTAATTATAGAACTAAACAAATGTCTAAAATACTATTTTTTTTATTGAGTTTATTGACCAAAATATTTATTTGTTTATCAATTTTATATAAGAAAAATTAACTAATGATTTAAATTAAAAATAAATAAAAAATTTAGAGTTTCAATTGACAAAATTAAAAATTTATAATTTATTTTATTAAAAAAGTCAAACTATATATATACATATATATATATTTTTACAATTTCCAATTGCATCTCTTCCTCTACCCAATTCTAAACAATACTTTCCTTGATCATGCTCAAGAAAAAAGGAAGAAAAATCAAACTACAATTCTTCCTCTGTCCAATTCAAAACAATACTTTTCCTTGATCGTACTAATCCTCTGCACGTCTCTTTCCATTAGTTTTTTTAATACTACCAATGGTTGGGTACCTACGTTGTGACACGTGATTTTTCATTAATTGTTAGTATTATAATTATATATGTATATTAAATTAGTATGTGATTTGTATATAAATTATGTGAGTGATTTTCTGACCACACTGCCCGCTTAGTAAGCAACTGGAGAATACCGGCAGAATAGATGGCACCTGGCTGACCTGCAACAGAAAGAGAAGATTCCGGCGGTGGTTCGTCCACCCGGGGCACTCCGATGATCAAGTCAGTATATCTCTCAAAGATAAATCAAGTGCTAAACTCACAAGCTTAAGTATCAAAAGCATGAAATTGCGTACCTTAGACCCACGGGGGTGCCTCTCTTTTATAGTTACCTCAATCTTAATCCCAATAGAGGCCTGACTTCTATGGATTCCTGTTTAATACTTACTTTGGACTCTTTTAGAGATAGAGATAAAACTCCCTAAGAGCTTTATCGTTATCTTGGCTAAGTCTCCTCTTTATTCTAGGACTCTTGTCCCTTATCTCTTATCCGCTTATCTCGGATTCCGATATCTTCGGAGATAACCTCGGCTTGACCGAGATCACCTCGGCGTTATGACCCGGACATGTGATACCTCGGCTGACACGTCGGCGTCACCTTGCCACGTGTCAGTACTCAAAAATATATCTCCATAACTACCCCCCAGGTTCTATTACCTCAGCATCCTGAGATGATGGAACCTATATCATTCCGTTTTCCAGTACGTCGATTTTCAGTATCTTAGCCGAGATCATTATTTTGGCCGACATGTCTTTGCTGAAGAACAAGAACTTCAAGAACCTTTTCACGCGTATGAGCTGTCATACACCATAGTTCAACTATTTTTAGCCACGCGTTTCTTTCTTACTGGTTCGTACCTGTGACGCGCCCGTAAGTCGTCTCTCCCTCTCACGTGCGCCGTTGGACGCATACGTTCTTCCAGGCGTATTGATTACTTTTTGTCGCCGTTTTCCTTTTTAAC
The DNA here is from genome assembly GCF_055761805.1 of Camellia sinensis. Classification (NCBI taxonomy): domain Eukaryota; kingdom Viridiplantae; phylum Streptophyta; class Magnoliopsida; order Ericales; family Theaceae; genus Camellia; species Camellia sinensis. The sequence goes on from NC_138974.1 coordinate 121,033,294, forward strand.
AAAACACCTCTTCGATTTTTCCCTTTCACTTTATTCTTGTTTCTGGAAAACTTTTTCTCTCTCTAACTTTCTCTTCTCGAGTCCGCCATTGTTCAAGCTTTCTTGCTCTGAAACTTATTCCGCTCACCACTTCCGGCGTGTTTTGCACCATTTCGTTGCCTCCACGACCATCGTCTGACTTCGGCGATCTTTACACTGGCTTCATATTTTCTGGTAAGCAACTATTTTCTTCTTATTCCAGTTCTTGATGTTTTCTAGAATTTCTTGTTATTATTGCCTTGCTCAAACATTTAATTTGTGAATTATACATCTGAATGCGTTGATTTTACTTTTTGCTTATGCCTTGGATACATGTACTGTTCATAGTTTTCTTGGCCGTCTTGCCACTGTTCTTGGCCTTCAACCCTTTGTATTCTTCATGTTTTTGATAGTCCATCTCTGTTCTTGATTCTGAAACTTCGTCTTTGTTTTCTGTTTTTTGTGTCTTTTTCAGATCTGTGCCTTTGATCTTCCTCTCCATAGTTTTAGGTTTGGGATTTTTCTGTAGAATCCACATTTTAGAAAAACTGAAACATCCCTTACAAATTTCTGCACCAGTTCAAACCTAGGTTTTTTGCCGAGGTCCCAATAACCATTTTCGAAACATCTTCTTTCTGAAATCCAATACCTTCAGTTATCCCGATATCATGGGTATGTGGAAACATCGGGTAGACACCCCTTCTAAGCTAGACTTTTTTAGGCAAGAGTTTGAAATCCCAGCCGATGTCAATCTGAGATTGGCTGGGGATGATGACTCCATCATGCCTACTGATCACTCCATGTCCTTCCTTGTAGTTACCTTTATTGAGTGTGGACTTCGGTTTCCACTTGACCATTTTTTTCCGTCAAATCTTTCACTTCTATAAGTTGAACCCAATGCAACTCGCCATCAATTCTTACCGAGTTATTACTGGTACCATAGCCTTAGTTAAACAAGAGAATGCCAGGATTACACTTGCCGACTTCCAATACTGTTATACCATGTGTCGTCTTAGAAAAGACACGGACTATGTCTATTACCTTAAGCCGAGATCCACCGAATATAAAATCGTAGCCGACCTCCCAGACTCCAACAAGGGAGTTGGAGACAATTACTTCATTGTCTCGGGCAATTGGGAGTTTCAGCCAAACGACAACCTCCATCTTTATCCCTTAAGCCGCACTGTTTTGGGGGAAGGAGCTGGTAAGGGCCACCCTTCACTAAGTTTCTTTTTATCTTCTTGCATAAAGTTTTCAATATTTTCTGTTCTAATGTTTGTGCTGTTTTTATCTTTTGCAGTTCTTCCTCAACCTCCAAAGAATTTTTGCCAATCCTTCTATCCTAGCAAGGATTTGAAAAAACTTCTGAACTTGCCAATTCACAAACGAAAGACGCCTCTGCTCCTCAACTTTATTCCAACATACAGGTCCGCTTTGCCCGACGTCCCTAGGAGAAAGAAAAAAAGCCTTTCTCCACCATCTGCCACAACGCCACAGACCGCATCCACATCTCAGACAGACCAGGGGTCAACCTCTGATCCAACCGAGCAACCGTCAACTTTAGCTCCATACTTGCTTCCAATATCACAACGCCGTCGCCGACGCCGACGCCGAACAGTCTCTACTGCCGAGATGGGTCGCCCAAAACCAATTGCAAAAGACCTTCTGGCCAGCATTCCATCATCTGTTGACGATCAACCAGCACAAACCCAACCTCCACCGAAGCCGAAAAGAATAAAGAAGGCTCAACTAAAGGCTAAGGTAGCTTAGGTTGAATCTGAAGACACCTTGCCTATCTCAAAGTTGGTTGAGAGTGATAAATCTCAGCCTTCAGCTGGGAAGAGGCGCTCTGAAGCCCAACCATCCGAATCGCCAAAATCAAAGAAGCCGAGGTCATCTTCCGCAACGACCTCAGGGTCTAAGAAGCCTGCTGCTCCCTAGGCCCCTGAAATAACCTTGGAAGATAAGCCAGTCATGGCCAATGATAGCGTCGAGGATATCAATGCCGGCATTGCGCTTAGTACTGCTCTGTTTCTGCTAGGGGATCTGGAGCGGAACGCCAGCTTTAGCGAGTACGAGAACTATGCCTTGATGCTTCAGCGTTCTGTCCAAGTATGTGTCTTTTATCTGGCACTTTTTCTTTTTCATACTTAAAAATTTTTTTAATAACTTTCGCTCTGTTCACTTTCAGGCCATTCAGCATGCTTATTCTTTTTCAATTCAGTCTTTTGAAAATTGGGAGAAGTTGGCCGAGATGAAGAAGGAGTTCTCTTCTCTTTAAAAGACCAACAAAGGTTTTCAATCAAAGATGAAAAAATTGGAGGACCAAGCTAAGGCTGCAATCAAAGCTCAGACCAATGCCGAAGAGAAGGCTGAGGCTGCTGAGGCTATCAGGAAAGTGGCTGAGTCTCAGAAGAGAGAAGCTGAAGAAAAAATGGTCCAAGCCGAAAAGGAGCTTCAGGAGGCACTGGCCACCAAAGAAGTCGAAATAAAAGACGCCGACGAGAAGGCGTATGCCCAAGGCATGGCCGACGTCACAGATGCCTACGAACAACAGGTGAAGGAGGCATGCAACAAGGGTTTCACCCTTGGTTGGATGTCCCTTTTAAAGAAACTTAATGTCCCAGAGGACTCACCACTGAGGAAAGCTGATACCATTCCTCTTTCATTCCCTCCAGCTCAACCTCCAAGTCAAGATGTCGGTGAATCTGAGTCTGAGGATGGTGATGAGGAAGAGGATGAGGCTTTGGTAAGAAAATCCAAAGATGCTAATGGGGCCAAGTCCCCTTTTCAGAATGAGCAAGTCCTAGACTTGACTTAGGATGAAGAAGGCGATGAGGTTAACAAAGACGCTGCTTATGTGAAGGAATCAGCCGATGCCACCCTTGCTGATAAGAACCTTGATGACACTCTTGCAGAAATTGACGCCGAGGTCGCGGCGAATAAGGCTGCTGAGATGTCTTCCCAACAAACATCTGATCTTCAAATTCAACCAACTGGTGGAGAGGAGTCTTAGCTTCATGTTTTCTTTTGCTTTCTTGTATTTTGTTTCTTCTTTATCTTTTGGAACAATGTAAGCCTTTTGTATGGCTGATGTGCCCTTTTCTTGGTGAATGCTAATGCAACTTTCCTTTTTCTAAGTGCTTGCACTCTTGTCTTCTCTTCATTGCTTCTGCATGATTTTATACTTAGAATATTCTTCATGTTTTTCACATACTTTTCCTTCTTTGTATAATCTTCTCGGGATGACACACCTCGGATAGACAAACATCTTGGTTTTAATCTTAACTTGTAAACTTTTAACAAGTGTTGAACATCATACTGGTTTAACTCAACTTGTAAATTGTCCACAAATTTCAACAAGTGTTAAACAATGACTTCGGCTTAACTTTAACTTGTAAATTGTCCACAAATTTCAACAAGTGTTAAGCAATAATTTTGGTTTAACTTAACTTGTAAATTGTCCACAAATTTCAACAAGTGTTAAACAATGTTTTCGGCTTAACTTCAACTTGTAAATTGTCTACAAATTTCAACAAGTGTTAAGCAATAATTTCGGTTTAACTTAACTTGTAAATTGTCCACAAATTTCAACAAGTGTTAAACAATGATTTCGGATTAACTTCAACTTGTAAATTGTCCACAAATTTCAACAAGTGTTAAGCAATAATTTCGGTTTAACTTAGCTTGTAAATTGTTTGCAAATTTCAACAAGTGTTAAACAATGATTTCGGCTTAACTTTAACTTGTAAATTGTCCACAAATTTCAACAAGTGTTAAGCAATAATTTCGGCTTAACTTCAACTTGTAAATTGTCCGCAAATTTCAACAAGTGTTAAACAATGATTTCGGCTTAACTTCAACTTGTAAATTGTCCACAAATTTCAACAAGTGTTAAGCAATAATTTCGGTTTAACTTAACTTGTAAATTGTCCACAAATTTCAACAAGTGTTAAGCATATTCTTCTTCTCTCTGCCCCCTAATATGAACCTGAGTTCCACTTGGATTCTCATTATGCATGTATTCTAGAGACAATGTCAAGTATTCTTGAAAAGAGAACAGAATCTTTATTTATTTACTTCGACGAATGGCAAAGGAACAAAGAAATTTTAATGATAGAAAAATTTCAAATTACAAGTGTTCCAAGGTCTTGGCAACTCTTTGCCCTCATTATCTTCAAGTCGATATGCCCCATTACCCAGTACCGAGATGATTCTGTAGGGTCCTTCCTAGTTTGGGCCAAGCTTGCTCTCTCTAAGATCCTTCTTATTGCCGACGACTTTCCTTAGGACTAAGTCGCCAACTTGAAACTCTCTTGGATTGACTTTCTTGTTATAAGTTTTTGCAAGTTGCTGCTGGTATGCTGCAAGCTGGATTGCAGCTTTCTCTCTTCTTTCTTCTAAAAGATCCAGATCTCGGGCTAACATTACATCATTAGTCCCGTTTTCAACTCCCTGGGTTCTGATTCCTGGGATGCCGATCTCCAACGGAATGACTGCTTCTGTGCCATAAGCCATGGCGAAGGGGGATTCTCCTGTTGATCTTCTCGGCGTAGTCCGATATGCCCAGAGTACATTGGGCAATTCGTCTACCCACATGCCTTTTGCTGCCTGCAGCCTCTTCTTTATTCCATCCAAAATTACTTTGTTGGATGCTTTTGCTTGTCCATTGCTTTGTGGAAAGTTTGGGGTTGAAAAGTAGTTCTTGATCTTGAACTTTGCACAAAAATTCTTGATTAGCTTGCTGTCAAATTGAGTTCCATTGTCTGCAACAATTGCTCTCAGAATTCCAAATCTGGTGATGATGTTTCTCCATATGAAGTTCTTGACATCCACATCTTGGATCTTAGCAAGAGGCTCTGCTTCAATCCATTTTGTGAAGTAATCTGTTGCTACTAGCAAGTACTTTCTTTGTCCAGTTGCTTGGGGTAATTGCCCAACGAGATCCATGCCCCATTGGGCAAATGGCCAAGGACTGGATACAGGGTTCAGGTCAGCAGCTGGCTGGTGTATTAAGAGTGCAAACCTTTGGCATTGTTCACACTTTTTCACGTAGGCTTCTGCATCTTTTTGCATGTAAGGCCACCAATACCCCTGGGTAATGGCCCTGTGAGCTAGTGATCTGTCCCCTGCGTGGCTTCCACAAATTCCTTCGTGGATTTCATATAGAAAATCTTCAACCTGCAAAGGGTGTACGCACCTTAAAAGGGGTCCAGTGAAGGACCTTTTGTAAAGATGTTCTTCTGCTGTCAGACTGAATCTTGCCGACTTCAATCTGATCTTGTGTGCCTCCTTGCGGCCATCTGGTAGCTTTCCTTCTTTTAGGAACGCAACAATTGCGTCCATCCAGCTTGGTCCCATGTCTATGCACATTGCTTCATGCTCTATGGTTACTGGTTCTATGCTTGGGCCCGGCAGGCAGTCAATCATTATTGTCCTTACTTTTCCAGGTTGTACTGCACTAGCTAGGTTAGCCAATGCATCGGCATGGCTGTTGTCATCTCGGCTTACCTGAAGTAGTCGGCAGTTCTGAAATAAGGCTGACAGTCTAATGACTTCCTTTGCGTAGGCCGACATTCGTTCATCTCGGGCTGCAAACTCACCTGTTGTCTAGTTAACTATTAGTTGTGAATCACAAAAAACTATTACCTCATCAGCTTGCACTGTTGCTGTCAACTTCAGTCCTGCAATGAGTGCGTCATATTCTGCTCCATTGTTTGAGGCCTTGAACCCCAAATGAATTGACTGTTCTAATACCTGCCCATCTGGGGATATCAATACTACTCTTGCCCCTGCTCCTTGTCAGTTTGAACTCCCATTGACAAACAGTCGAAATGAGTCACCGATGTAAATGCTACAGGGTCTGAGTTTGTCCTCTTTTCTTTGTTCTTTTGCCTTTGGCTGTGCTTCTCCTTGCTTGGCTGGACATCGCTCTTCCTGGCTCAACGGAGCCCGATGTTCGATAGACTCTGGTGTGAACTCGGCCACGAAGTTGGCCAGAACCTGGCCTTTGATTGCTGTCCTTGGCCTGTACTCCAGGTCATACTGGCCTAGGGTGACTGCCCATCTGGCTATTCTTCCTGTCAGGTCTCTTTGTTGCAGTAAGGACTTCAAGGGGTGCTCTGTTAGCACCACAATTTTATGGGCCTGGAAGTAATGGTTCAACTTTTTTGAAGCCATTACTAAAGCTAGTGCCAACTTCTCTAAGGGCAGATACCTCGTTTCTGCATCGGCTAGGGTTTTTCTTACATAGTAAATAGCCCTTTGTTCCTCTTTCTCTTCTCGGATTAGTACTGCACTTATCGCATGTTCTGAAACGGCTAAGTACAGGAAAAACTCCTCCCCAGGTTCTAGATTTGAAAGAATTGGATCTGTGGTCAAGTATTTTTTTAGGTCGGCCAAAGCGGCTTCGCATTCTTCTGTCCACAGGAAGTCTGTGGCTTTCTTTATCAAGTTGAAGAAAGGTCTGCACTTATCTGAGCTTTTGCTGATGAATCTATTCAGGGCTGCGGCCCTTCCAGTTAGCATCTGCACTTGCTTTGCCGACGTCGGACTCTCCAACTCTAGGATGGCCTTGTTCTGATCTGGGCTGGCCTCGATGCCCCTTCTGGTCACCAAGTATCCTAAAAACTTACCAGATCCAACTCCAAATGCACACTTCGATGCATTGAGTCGGAGCCGATATGTTTTAAGGATTTCAAAGACTGTTTTTAGATCGGCAAGATGACCCTCAGGCTCCTTGGTCTTAACGACCATGTCGTCGATGTAGACTTCTACTGTTTGGCCAATCAGGTGCTTGAACATTTTGGTTACCAGCCTTTGGTAAGTTGCTCCTGTGTTTTTCAACCTGAAAGGCATTACTTTGTAACAGTACAGGCCTTTTGGGGTGATAAACGCTGTCTTTTCTTCGTCTGGTGAAGTCTACGCAGACCCTCCATTTACTGTTCTTCTTCTTTACCACCACTGTATTGGATAGCCATGTGGGATAGTGTACTTCTCTAATGGCCCTGGCCTCCAGGAGCCTGTCTACTTCTTCTTCTACTGCTTCGACGTGCATCAACATCGGTCTTCTGGCTCGTTGAATTACAGGTTTGGCCGACCTATCAACATTCAGTTTGTGGCACGTTACCTCGGGGTCAATGCTTGGCATTTCGTAAGGTGTCCAAGCGAACACCTCAATATTTGCTCTCAAAAAAGTTTCTAACTCCTTTTCCTCTTCTTCGGCTAAGCCCGAGCCGAGAAGAAAGAAGCGTTCTTCATCCCCATCCTGGACGAGGATTTTCTTCAGTGCCTCTTCACTCTTCTCGGCTGGCTCTTTGCCGACGTCTTCTAGGACTTCTACGTCCTCATCTTTAATTTCTGCCTTCTCTGGCTCTCGCACACTGCAGGTAGATTTCATTGCTGCCATAGAGCAATTCTTCGTCTGCAGCTGATCGCCTCTGACTTCTTCTATCCCATACTCTGTTGGGAATCGCAATAGTTGACGCAATGTTGAGGGAACTGCCCCCATTACATGCAACCATGGCCTCCCCAAGATGATGTTGTAAGGGGAGAGTGTGTCGATGATGGTGAATTCTGTCTTGATCTTCCTGGTGCCAGCCTGCACCTCCAAGCTTACTGCTCCTAGAGGCTATGTCGGCGTTCCATTGAACCCAACCATTGGGCCATTGGACTATTCCATATCATCTTGGTGAAGGCCGAGCTCTTTGTAACATCGGACGTACATGATGTCGCAAGAGCTGCCTTGATCAATCAGGATGCGTTTCACTTGGCACTCCCCAACCTGGAGGGATACTACCAAGGTATCATTATGCGGATGCTGGACCATCTCTAGGTCGGCTTCAGTAAAGGTTATCATTGGTCCTTGGCATTCCTCTGCCCGATGTCTTTTTTCCCCGACTTGGTAGACATGTTGCAGGTGCTTCACTTTCTGGGTCTGTCCTCGGATTTCGTTTTCGTTGACCGTCGAGTGGATTACGTTGATTATCTGAGGTCCTCCTGCCTGCGGCTGTTGTGCTGGGGGAGGTGGGGCTACTGGTGCTTGAGGCAATCTTGCCTGTTCTTCCCTTGTTCTGGTCTCATCGACAAGGTCTCTCAGATGTCCTTGTCTCACCAGATCTTTCAAGTATGTTTTCAGGGCTCTACAACCCTGAGTTGTATGTCCATCTTTATTATGGTAGGCATAATGCCTACCAATGTTTCTTCCAATGAACTCTCCTGGAGTCCTTTCTGGTGTTCTGAAATAGGGCTGGTTCCGAATTTGATCCAGGACTTTGGGAATTGGGATTCGGAACACAGTTGTTACTGCTTGTGTGGCTCTCAGTTCTGCCTCTTGCCTGCTCGTTCCGTTGTTACCTCGGCCTCGCTTCGGTGAGTCGTTTCCTTTCTCTTGTTTTATCTCCCTGGTTCCTGACGTGTCTCTTTCAGCTCTGGCGTACTTCTCGATTCTCGCCATGAGCTCCTCCATACTTTTTGGCAATGTCTTTGCCAGAGACTTTCGTAGTGGACAGTTGTCTTTCAAGCCGTTCTTGAAAGATACGACTGCCACCTCTTGATTACATTCGGGTATTCGATTGAACACTTCATAGTATCTTTTTGCATAGGCCCTAAGGCCTTCATCCTTGCTGATCTTCAGAGCTGTTAATGCGTCCACCCTTAATGGCTGCAACTTGTTTGTCACAAACCTGGCCACAAACATCTCGGCCAGGCCTTCCCAAGTCTTCACGCTTCCCTTCGGTAGTTTGTGAAACCAATCTGATGCAATCTCCCCGAAGGATGAGGGGAACACTTTGCAGAGCAACGGCTCGTTTCCACTATATAATGCCATTGAATTCAAATATAGTCCAACGTGGAAGTTGGGGTCTGACTTTCCATCGTATATTTGAAACCTCGGCATACTGAATCGCTTTGGTGCCTCAAATCTATCTAATTCCACCGAGAATGGTGTCCTCGGCTTATCTGGAGAGGTTACCTCGGCTTCAGCATTCTGTTGCTTCCTCTTAAGGTAATCTCTTAAGTCTTCTTTGCTCCGCCCAGGAGCTCGGCTATCTTTCAACTTCAGTCTTTTCGGTACACTACTCTCGGTCTCGTGGTGAGCCCTTTTCGATCCTTCTCCATGAGTTGTGTCAAAGCACAGTGCCTGCCCCTGAACATGCCGATGTCCTTTGGGGTTTGCCTCCTTTGTGCGATGCGTCCTCCGTGATCCTTCTCTTCTTGATTCTCTTCGTCCGTCCTCCCTAGAACATTGGTGAGAGTATCTCTTGTCTCCGTTGTGCTGAGGGGCTACGGGGATTGTTTTCTGTCCTCCCTTCTGGGTATTGGTCGCTGGAATCGGCGTGTCGTGCAGCGGGTATGGTGGCTGCATGACGTTATATTGCATCATGAAATTGACGACTGACTGTAGGTTTGCCAATTTGTGTGCCATCTCTTTTACCTCTTCGTCCCTCCGTAGGCACCTATCCTTCCAAACCTGGAGGTCGTCTTCATTGTAGTACCTGCTTTGATCAGGTTTCTTTGGTGCGTCGCTAGTCTGGCCGACGTCTTTCGCTCCATGATTTTGTTCATGAGTTTCTGCGTTCGACCTTTCTCCTTCGCCATCGAGGTCAATAGGTCTCCCACTCCTAGCAGGAGTGTTGTCCCCAATCTTTTCCTTCTGTCCGTTACTGGCCATATATTCTACTTTCGTTCCCACAGACGGTGCCAAATTATGTGAGTGATTTTCTGACCACACTGCCCGCTTAGTGACCAGCTGGAGAGCACCGGCAGAATAGATGGCACCTGGCTAATCTGCAACAGAAAGAGAAGATTCTGACGGTGGTTCGTCCACCCGGGGGCACTCCGACGATCAAGTCAGTATATCTCTCAAAGATAAATCAAGTGCTAAACTCACAAGCTTGAGTATCAAAAGCATGAAATTGCGTATCTTAGACCCACGAGGGTGCCTCTCTTTTATAGTTACCTCAATCATAATCCCAATAGAAGCCTGATTTCTATGGATTCCTGTTTAATACTTACTTTGGACTCCTTTAGAGATAGAGATGAAACTCCCTAAGAGCTTTATCCTTATATTGGCTAAGTCTCCTCTTTGTTCTAGGACTCTTGTCCCTTATCTCTTATCCGCTTATCTCGGATTCCGATATCTTCGGAGATAACCTCGGCTTGACCGAGATCACCTCGGCGTTATGACCCTGACACGTGGCCTCTCAGTTGACATGTCAGCGTCACCTTGCCACGTGTCGGTACTCAAAAATATATCCCCACACAAAGTATAGAGATTTGTATAAATAAATTGATCTGTATCCAAAATACAATTACACAAGAAATGAATACATACTCAACTAAAAAATTTAAATGATAAATGAGAAATTTTATAAACTTAAACATTAATTTATAGTTAGATTGTTAAGATCACAATCTTATCTTAAATAATAAACAATAAACAGATCCTTTAAATATTTAATATTGCACAAATATTTTTCTATTAACTTTTCACTTCAATTTTTCATAATCCGTACCTGTAATACAATTGAATGTATGAAATTAATTACACAATTATATAATTTTGTTTAATAATTCATCTCATAATACAAATTCATTGAACCCACTATTACATATTATTTGCATACTATTGGTGTAAGAATGCATCAATATCAATATGTAATATATTTTTACACATTAAGAGTTGTTGAATCTCATTTCATGTGCCACGAATATCTTGTATAATGAAAAATATAATATTAATCATTAGTATACAATTGCTATACAATTGTCGTGAAAAAAATAAATGTAAAAAGTACAATTATTGTCGTGATGTAGGTATTTTGCAAAGTCTTGGTTTATATTATTAAAAATGTTTGTTGTCGACACTTATTTGTATGATATATATATGTATATTTGTATCGAACATATATTGATAGGAGAATAATATACAATTTCACAGTTTTTTCCTAATAAATACAACTATATTACTAAAACGATACGCGTTAGAAAATTAAAATATCCGATAGCAATATAACATTATAGATTGACAATGTATGACAGTAACATATATAAATTCACATTTATATTATATTTTATATATATATATATATATATGTACGAGCAAGAAATATTCTTTCTCATATAATCCTGTTGATCAAGTCTGCGCTCCTCCGTACAACGTCGCTTTACTCTCTGAAAACACAAACGTGAGCTAGCTGGCGGGTGTGTGCCGGATACCTCTCCGATGCCTAAGTCAGTAAAAAAGACAAATAGACAAAAAGCTCTGTGTATTCGGGAATCAAAGTTGTGTTACCTCTCCATAGGTGATGTTATGACCTTTTATAGGTTCCGTGTGGCACAATCCTAATAGGACTCTTACCCCTCCATGTAGAGTCCTCCTAAGAATCACATTCCTGAAATATAATGCTTATCCTTCAATACCCCCCTTACTATTTAAACAAAGTGAGATGGTTTTACCATGGTTGGATGTCAATACGACCGAGATAACATGGCCACGCTAAAGCCGCAGACTAGACCGAGCTCCAAGTAGCTTGGTTCTTCCTTTCACTGCGCGTGCACCTCAGTTGACATATTCCAACTAGGCTGTCTGAAACCGTGCTATTCACAATGAGCTCGGACCGAGCTATCTAACAGCAAGGTCCTAAGCAGAAGCCAACAATATCTCGGTTCAAGATGGTTTGACCGAGCTAACTGCCACCGTTGACTGTGGTGACTGAGCTAACGACAAGGTTCTCTGGGACCGGGCTAACTGCAAGACTCTCTGGGACCGGGCTAACTATCAGGCCTTTTTTACTCAGTCCTTCTCACTATAGCCCATAGAACGGCCCATCACCTAACTTGGCCAATTTTCACATAAATTACCCTCTCAATTGCCCCTTAATTCCATTTGCGCAACATGATAGGGATTATCTGTCTCCAGCCGAGCTAAAATCTTTAGCTTGTCAACCGAGCTAAAAAACCTTAGCCTTTTAACTGAGCCAAAAACTTCAGCCTTCCAACCAAGCTAAACTCACACCGGGCTACTTTAATATGCCTGGTCAAAAAACGTCTCTTCAATCTTTGTAACTGAACCGCTTCTTATTCCAAGGACACGTGGCACACCCTTATTGGCCCAGTGTAGCTGTCACGTCGCCCTCGTACCTCGCGATATTTGAACAGTCCCGCCCAAAACTTGAGCTTTTCACCAAAACCCTACTTTTTTGAATCATTTCACTTGCACTATTCACCTTCTTCTCACTCTCTTCTTAGTGCTTTCAGTTTTCTCAAACATAGTGCTTGCAAAACTTGCGTTCTTGCTGCCATCGCTCCCTTCTTTAATTCCTCCATCTTGAGCTGATAAGTGGTTCGAATTTGTTTCTTTTTCATTTATTTTGCACTGTTTTTGCAATACATAGTTTAGTATTCATATGTTTTTCAAAATACATACCATGTTTGCTTCCATTTTTCTGGGAAAAACCACGTAATAAAAACCACTTGTATTTCACGAATAATCTGAGAAACGTTGTATTTGATCCAAAATCACACCCCAACCGAATTAGGATATTATTTGTATTAAGCGCAAACCTAGCCACACCTAACAACCAAACTAAAACATCACGCCATACTTATAGCTTCCATAAGTTAGGGACCCTCTGCTTCTTTTAACCGAGCTATTAAACTGTACTAAGTTTGCGCAATACCCTGCTAGAAAGCCTCAACCACCGTTCGGGCTAAAACTTGGGGCTAAACCAGCTCCCTTAGTTCAGACCGAACTAAGAATGCTGCCCCAAAGACTTTAACCGGGCTAAGGACCCTTGCTCAACCCGGGCTAAGAAGGGGTAGTAGCCCACGTAGCCGAGCTAGGACTTCATTTATTTTTTCCTTTGTCTCTTTTAGCACGGTCCAACGATCTTTTTTTCACTTTGCAGACTTAGGCTGCCAGGCACTCCCTTGAACGCTTGACCGAGCTACTGAGCGTCCTTTCAGGACTGAGCTAATACTCTGCTTATTTATTCGTAACTTAAAACCTCATGGGTAAATATAGATATTTGGTAAACACCCCAGGTGCTATGGCCGAGTTCCGAAGGGACTACCATATCCCTAATGATGTTCATCTCACTCTAGCCGAACTAGATACCGTACCCTAGAAAATCCCTGGCTTCGTTCCCTTTACACTTATTTCCATTATAGAAACCGGACGAAGATTCTCTGTACAGCCCCTCCTTTGCGAGTTCCTCAGACAAACCAACCTCTGCCCAACCCAACTTTCCACAAATTCATACCGCATAATAAATGGCATCGCCGAGCTAAACTGCCGGGCTGACCTTAACCTTGGTTTAGCCAAGCTTTTCCACCAATACTCCATAGGATCCAATGAAGATGGCTGGGTTTACTATTTAAAAATAAGGCGCCGACGTGAAAAGATAATAAAAGATACCCCGGAAAAGGATGTTAATGACGATGATTTTTTTTGGGTTTTTGGGAATTTTAAAGATCATGAGTCCCAGATCCCAGGCGACTGAATAAACTGGGACAAAGGAGTTGTCAATAATTACCTCAGCTTAGTTTTATGCTTTCTTTCACCTCGGTTTCCATACGTTGAAGCGCACTGACTGTTGTCTTTTTTACTTCTTGCAGATTTGAACTTTCTCAAGTTCCAGTACAGTTACCCCAACTTAAACACACTTCGCGCCGCGCTGCGATATCCCAATAGAAGTTGGGCCGAACTACTGGAATTTGAACCGATGTATAGACACAGTAGTAAACGGAAAACCTGGGTGACTGACTTTTTGTTGGAAGCCTCTCCTGAACTGGACCCATCCTTGCTTGAAATCAACCTGATCCGACTAACTACTAAACAAGAAATGGCCAAGAAGAGAGCCGTAAGAGCCCTTCTGACCGAAACCAACCAGCCCGAGGTACCAGCAGCTGGTTAGACTCAGGAGACCGTGGTGGCCCTTCCATCCCATCAACCCTCATCATCTCGTCCAAACAAGCGTGCTCGAACTTCCACAACCGAGCCACGCCTTGTTGATGAAGAAGATAACATCCTTCCGCCAAGCCCTCCTCCGAGCCCACAACCGGAGTGCTCTGACCGAGCTAGCTCTTCCAAGTGGGTTCCAAAGATCACTTTTCAGAACCGTGCTATACGGGATACCGATTCAGTGGTCGCTGAGAAAGACCACCTAATGGCATTCAACCTGGCCAAGAGCGTTTGCCTTCCAGCCGATATGGAGCACCACAACCATCTCACTGAGCTGAAGGCCATTCGCTCAGCCACAAAGTCAATAGTGCTGGTAAGTAACCTCTTTTGCTTATCTTTCTAATTTGCACAACTTTCTGCTCGGTTTTATTACAAGTCTCTTTTCATTTTTTTTTTTGCGGGCCATGCAGAAGAACCACATCGCTCACAAGCGTGTATTGGAACTTCGGAAAACAACAAGGCAGGCAATAACAGAGGTAACCAAAAAAATCGCCGAGCTAGAACAGGCCAGGAAGCAAATAGCCGAGCTACAAACCGAGAATGGTCGTCTGACCGGTCTTGTTAGCTCGGCTGAAGCAGACAAGCAGAAGGCTGCGACCGTGATAAAAGATAAATATCTGCGCGAGCTGGCCAAGCTTGAAGGAAAAAAGAATGCCGAAATAACAAAGCTTGAGAAGAAGCTGAAGGATGCGGAGGACTGCGGTTTCAAAGAAGGCGAAGCCCTGTACATCAAGCAGTGTGAAGCTGTGAAGGACCTATTTTTTAAATGCGGGTGGAGGGGGGTTGTGGCGCAGCTCGGTCATGGACCTGAGACTGAGGTCTTCAATCCTCCTCCATATTTCATACCGAGCTCACTGGCGGAGTATGCTGTTACCATTCAGCAACAATTTATGGAGGAGGAGGATGAAGATGAAGCTCCAGAAGACAACACTCAATCCGGTCGCCTGTCTACCTCCCCCACTCCAGAGATCTCCATCCCACCTTTGCCAGCTGTGTCTGATGCTGTGCTTCCAACCGAGCTTAACTAGAGTGTGGTTGCCACAACCGAGCTACCTCTGGGCGAAGACTGGGTGGTTTTAGATGCTGACTTAGATGACCTGTTTGCTTGACTATGTACTTTTCTTCTTTTTTGCCTTTTGGAAAGAGAGACTGCAACCGGGCCGAAGTCCCCCCTTTTGTACTTTGACTTTGTATGATCAATGAAATCTCTTTTGTTCCAACTGTTATTTTGGTTAACTGCCATGTATGTAACTTTCTAACTGTAATCTGAATAAGGTATAATATTCTCGGGTAGAGATACCTTATCCTGGTCATAACTTTAAAATATGACTGGCCATACCTGCCAACCTCTTTAGCCTTGATCCTTATCTCGGCTAAAGAACAATAAGCGTTGGTTTTTCCAGCCAACCACTCTTCAGCCTAGATCCTTACTTCGGCTGAAGAGTACTAAGTGTTGGTTTTTCCAGCCAACTTCTTCAGCCTAGATCCTTATCTCGGCTGAAGAACAATAAATGCTGGTGTTTCCAGCCAACCACTCTTTAGCCTAGATCTTTACTTCGGCTGAAGAGTACGAAGTGTTGGTTTTTCCAGCCAACTTCTTCAGCCTAGATCCTTATCTCGACTGAAGAACAATAAGTGTTGGTTTTTCCAGCCAACCACGCTTCAGCCTAGATCCTTACTTCGGTTGAAGATTACCAAGTGTTTTTTTTTCCAGCCAACCTCTAAGTTGGGTATTTCTACCAACCTAGAGTGAAGTGTTTGGTTATTCCGACCAAACGTCCTGCAGCCTGGATCCTTATCCTGGGCTTAGGAGGGGTGTTGGTTATTCCAGCCAACCTCTAAGTTGGTTTTTCCTGCCAACCTAGAGTAAAATGTTTGGTTATTCCGACCAAACGTCCTACAGCCTGGATCCTTATCCTGGGCTTAGGAGGGGTGTTGGTTATTCCAGCCAACCTCTAAGTTGGTTTTTCCTGCCAATCTAGAGTAAAGTGTTTGGTTATTCCGACCAAACGTCCTGCAGCCTGGATCCTTATCCTGGGCTTAGGAGGGGTGCTGGTTTTTCCTGCCAACCTAGAGTAAAGTGTTTGGTTATTCCGACCAAATGTTCTGCAGCCTGGATCATTATCCTGGGCTTTGGTTATTCCAGCCAACTTCTTCAGCACTGATTTTAATCTTAGCTGAAGAGAGTGCAAAGTTGGTTATTCCGGCCAAATATGCTTACAGTGCTCTTAGCTCACTAAAACCATCTTTTACAGAAGGAAACAACTATACTGAAAAGAAACTATTTGTTTTATTGAGAAAGAAAAAATTACAAATACTTGAAAAAAAGCTAAAAATAAAATAGTTTGAGATTGACAGTGTTCCATGGCCTGGGAATGGCTTTGCCGTCTTCGTCTTCTAAGTGGCATCCCCCTTTACCAGCTAATCCAACCACTTTGTAAGGTCCTTCCCAATTGGGCCCTAACTTGCCATCTCCGGGTACGAGGATGTTTCCCATTACTGTGCGTAGTACCCAATCTCTGATCTTGAATTGCCTTGGATGTACGGTCTTGTTGTACTTTCTAGACAACTTTTGCTGGTACGAGGCATGTGAACCAGTGCTCTTTTTCTTTTTTCTTCCGCAAGATCGAGCTCTAATGCTATGGCTTCTCCATTTAAGTCTGGATCAAAATTTTCACTTCTAATTGTGGGGAGGCCAACTTCCAGTGGAATTACTGCTTCCATGCCATAGGCCAAGAAAAAGGGTGTTTCGCCAGTAGACCGCCGAGGTGTGGTACGATAAGCCCATAAAACGTGGGGAAGCTCCTCAGCCCACTTGCCCTTTGCTTTCTCTAATCTTTTCTTCAATCCATCCAAGACCACTTTGTTTGATGCTTCTGCATGGCCATTTGCTTGGGGGTATGCCGGTGTAGAGTTGTAGAATTCTATCTTGTATTCCTCACAAAAGCCTCTAACAATTTTGCCGTTGAACTGAGTGCCGTTGTCCGATATTAGAGCTTTTGGTATGCCGAACCGAGTGATGATATTCTGCCAGATGAACTTTTTCACATCCTTCTTCTTGATTGATGCCAATGCTTCAGCCTCCACCTACTTTGTGAAGTAGTCTGTTGCTGCAAGGAAGAACTTTCTGTTGCCGGGTGCAGTTGGAAGTGGTCCTACTATGTCCAAGCCCCACATTGCAAAAGGCGATGGGCTTGTCAATGGTAGGAGTTCTCTGGCTGGCTGATGTATTTGGTGTGCGAACTTCTGACATTTCTCCCACTTCTTGACATACTTCTCTGAATCTGCTTGCATGTATGGCCACCAATATCCTTGCGAAATTGCTCTGTAGGCCAATGATCTTCCTCCTTGATGGCTTCCGCATACGCTTTCGTGTATTTTGAACAAGAATGCTTCCACTTTGCTGGGGTGGACATACTTTAGGTAAGGTCCTGTGAAGGATTTCTTGTACAATGCCATTGATGGGGAGAGCTAAAAGCGCTGTGACTTTGCTCTTATTTTGTTGGCCTCTTTCTTTTCTTCCGGTAAGACGCCGTCTTTTAGGAACAGTATGATGGGATCCATCCATGAAGGGCCTAGTTCGGCACAACATACCTCTTCTACTTCGGGTTCTTTAATGCTTGGTCTTGGTAGATAGTCAATCAGCAATGGATGAGGGATGGAGGTATCTGTCATTGAAGCAAAGCCTGCTAGTTCGTCCGCTCTACTGTTTTCTTCCCTGCCGATTTGCTCTATCCGTACTACTTCAAATTTCTTGATCTCTTTTCTGACTAACTTTTGGTACTTAGCCATTCTGTCATCCTTTGCCTCGTAGTCACCTGAAATTTGGTTTACCACCAACTGTGAGTCACTATAAACCATTAGTTCGGTGGCCTTCATGTAGGATGCTAATTTTAAGCCTGCCAGAAGCGCTTCATATTCCGCTTTGTTGTTTGATGCTAGGAAGCCAAGGTTGACTGCTTGCTTCACCACTAGGCCATCTGGTGAGATGAAGACTATGCCTAGTCCTGTACCGTGCCTATTGGACGCTCCATCCATGAAGAGCTTCCACATCCCTCCAATGAACAGTTTCCAGCAAGTGGAGGGATCAGATGATGTCTTGGGATCAAGAGTGTTGCTGGTGTTTTCTTCAAGGTCCATGCTTGCTGTTTGCCCCTCGCTATCTGATTGTACCAAGTCTTTGTTTGTTAGTGAGTCTTGGCTTGGTGTAACATGGTTCGTTTTTTCCTCTCTTACTTTATTCTGGTCTGCCTTAGGGTCTGACTGGGTATCCTGCACTAAGGGTTGCGCTATTCCGGTGTCAACTTCTAACCCTAGTTCGGTTGTATCAGTTAGGTCGACTGGGCAGATATGATGACTTCCTGGGGTGAATTCTGCGACAAAGTCTGCCAAGGCTTGGGCTTTTATCGCGGTTCTGGGTTGAAACTTGATGTCAAACTGTCCCAACTCCACTGCCCACTTCAAGATTCGCCCAGAAAAGTTTGCCCTCTCAAACAAAGCTTTTAATGGAAAAGCTGTGAGAACGATTATTGTGTGGGCGTGGAAGTAATGCGACAATTTCCTTGATGCCATCATCAAGGCTAAGGCCAATTTTTCCAACGGTAAGTACCTGGTTTCCGCGCCTAGCAATGTCTTGCTGACATAAAAGATGGGCAAATGTTGGATTCCTCCGCTCGAACCAACACTACGCTGATTGCGTGCTGTGAAACTGCTAGGTACAAGAATAGTTCTTCTCTAGGTATTGGGGTCACTAGCAACGGTGGAGAAGACATGTATTCTTTCAAAATTTCTAGGGCGCGGTCGCATTCATCATCCCACTCAAACTTGGCCTTTAATGCTTGAAAAAATGGTCGACATCTGTCTGACGACCGACTGATGAACTGGTTGAGCGCGGCTGCCATACCGGTGAGATGCTGTATTTCTTTTACTGAGTTGGGCCTCTCTAGATCTTGAATTACTTTGATCTGAGAAGGGTCTGTCTCTATACCTCGGTTGGTCACCAAGAAGCCTAGGAACTTGCCAGATCCTACGTCGAACGCACACTTGGATGCATTAAGGCGTAGCTTGTGCTTCTTCAGGATCTGAAACATCTCACCTAGGTCCTTGAGATGGTTATTCTTATCCTTGCTCTTGACCACCATGTCATCGATGTAAGCCTCCATTGTTCTGCCTAACAATGGTTCAAACATCTTGGTGACCATCCGTTGGAATGTTGCCCCTACGTTCTTTAGGCCAAAGGGTATGACCTTGTAGCAGTACAGTCCTCTTGGCGTTGTAAAAGATGTGACCTCCTGGTCTGGTTCATACATAGTGATCTGATGGTAGCCTCTGTACGCTTCAAGAAAGCTAGTCGGTTGTGCCCCGCCGTTAGGTCTACCAGTTGGTCTATCTGGGGTAGGGGGAAGCTGTCCTTTGGGCATGCTTTGTTGATTGTTTTGTAGTCTACGCAGACACGTCATTTTCCATTCTTCTTTGGCACCATTAATGTATTGGAGATCCATCTGGGGTAGTGCACCTCTCTGATAGCTCCCGCTTCTAGCAGGTTTTCTACTTCTTCTGCCACTATCTCGGCATGGTGGAATGCCAATCTGCGAGTGCGCTGTATAATTGGTCTGGCAGTTGGGTGGTCACTCAATTGGTGACAGATGAAGCTTGGGTCAATGCTAGGCATGTCATACGGCGTCCAGGCAAACACTTCGATGTTAGAGGTCAAGAATTCCATGACCTCTATCCTCTCAGTGCTGAACATAGATGAGCCAAGAAAAAAGAACTTATCCGGGTTCTTTTTATCTATTCTTACCTGTACCAAGTCTTTCACTGCCTTCTGTTCAGCGGCTTTGCCAACATCCGCAAACAATTCATTACTCTCGGGCTCTTCCACCATCTGAACAAACCCCTTGGCAGCTCAGCTGCCATTTACTGTGACAAAGCATTGCTTGGACATAATTTGATCTCCATAGACCTCTTCAATTACTCCGGCTTCATTGGGGAACCGCATTACTTGATAGTAGGTTGACGCTACCGCTCTCATGGCATGCAGCCATGTCCTTCCCAAGATTATGTTGTAAGTGGAGGGCGCTGTCAATATCCAGAATTCCACTTGTTTAGTCATGCCTCCTGCTCTGACTAGGAGGATTATCTTGCCTACTGGCCACTCTGGCATTGAGTTGAACCCGATCAGGGGAGATACGGCAGGTGCCAAGTCTTTGTCCTTCAGTTTCAGTTGTTTGAAGGTTTCGTAATACATTATCTCGCACGAGCTTCCTTGGTCGATCAAAATCCGTTTGATGTCGTAATCCATGACGCGGAGTGTGACGACCATTGCATCATTGTAAGGGCAATATATCCTTGTTAAGTCTCTATCTGAGAAGGATATGAAGTTCGTGGCTTCTGTTTTCCCCTTTTTGATGGTAGGTTGCGCACTCAATACCTCCTTTAAGTGTTCAGCCTTCTTGATCATTCCCCTGAGCTCACATACTTGCTCAGGTTCGAATACCCCATGTATTACATTAATCACGCCTTGAGATGGGGCGTCGATCGACATTTCGTCTGGGTGATCGTGGTTCTGGAGGGCTGGCTGTGTCTCTCCTTCTATGTATCGGTCCAGGTGCCCAGCTGCCACTAACTCCTCCAGATGTTGTCTCAACGGCGTGTAATTTTCAGTGCGGTGCCCCTTTTCCTTATGGAAGGTGCACCACGATCTTTCGTCGTAGTCCTTTTGCGCATCACGTATCTCACTGAGAACTCGGTAGATTGGTTTCTTGAATATCGTGGTAATGGCAGTGCGGACTCTCAACCATCTTTTATCTCGGTCCTCTTCGTTGTCTCGCCTGCCTCGTCCATTCTTGCTTGGACGTTCTACCGTATTGACTTTTGCCGAAGTCTTTTTATCTGGTATTGCGGTTGTACCAGACTTTGTTTTAGCACGGGCGCCATCCTCCTCCACTCGAATGTGCTGGTGAACCCTCTCCATTAAGGCTTCCATTGTGAGAGGGGGCGTCATGGTAATTGAGTCCCTCAGCCTGTTTCCGACTGGAAGACCTCTTTTGTATTGCGCGATAGTGAGATTTATGGGGCAATCTCCTATCTGGTTGAAGGTCTCCCAATAACGACTGTTGTAGGATCTCAACGTCTCATTGTCGCCCTTATCAATGGAGAGTAGCTGATCGATCTCTACTGGCATCTTGGTGTTCGTTCTGAACCTTGTCATGAATGCCTCCGCTAATTGTGCTCATGAGGCTATGCTGCCTTCTGGTAGCCTTTTGAACCAGGTTAAACCTAGGTCGCCAAGGCTGGATGGAAATAGGATGCACATCAAAACCTCATTCCTCTAGTATACTGCCATAACCTGGCGAAAGTGGCTTGGGTAGATGTAAGGGTTTGTCTTTCCCTCGTAAGTTGTAAATTTAAGCTGGATGAAGCCTGAATGTAAGGGTGCGTTCTCAATCGCTGGAACGAACGGCGAGCTATGTAGTCTTTCTAAGGCTTTGTCTGTTGGTTCGTAAGCAGGGTGCGCTTTTGGCATTCCTACCTCGACGCTTCCATGCGTCCGAGGGGCCAACCGCTGAAGGGCTGAGACTCTGCGCGGGTCGCGTGCGCTGGCATCCTCTTTGCATCGTGCCTTCTCTTCAAGCACAGTCCGTAGGTCAGACGATCTAGGCAACTCCGTTTGCCTGGATGATGTCTGGTGCGTATGTGAGGGCCAATAGGTACTTCCCTCAGTGTACGACCTCAATGATCTCATTCTCTCAGACCTGGAGTAATGAGTTCTGGAAGCCCTTGATAGAGTGTCACCTATCCTAAGGCTTCTACTCTCTGTTTGCGATGGCGTGGTATGCCTACCACGATCTTCTGAGTGGCGAGGAGGCGTATTGCTCTTGCACCCCACTCCTGTCGCCACCCCTTTTTCCTTAATCTGGCGCTTCATGGCCTCCATGTCCGCCGCCATCTTCCTTATTAGTTCATCTTGCTCTTTTACACGATCCTCCAGAGCTTGAGGGTCTATTCTTCGCCTTTGCCTATCAGGACTTTGTGAGCGAGAGCGACGGGGGCTGCTGTTCCGCCTCCCCCTTGCATCCCTCCGGGAATTCTGTCGCTGGGGCTCTAAGTCCGCCATGGGAGGGATAGAGGGCAGTCCTTCGCGCTTCCCACCCCCTTCTGGGGTTTGTCCGTCGATGGTGGACTGTGGCAAATCTTCGTTGTGCGCCATTCAACTAGCGAGGGAAACTTGATCAAGAGGTTTTGTTCTTTGTCTGATATTCCCACAGACGGCGCCAATTGTATGAACAAGAAATATTCTTTCTCGTATAATCCTGTTGATCAAGTCTGCGCTCCTCCGTACGACGTCGCTTTACTCCCTGAAAACACAAACGTGAGCTAGCCGACGGGTGTGTGCCGGATACCTCTCCGATGCCTAAGTCAGCAAAAAAGACAAATAGACAAAAAGTTCTGTGTATTCAGGAATCAAAGTTGTGTTA
Source organism: Camellia sinensis (assembly GCF_055761805.1). NCBI lineage: Eukaryota > Viridiplantae > Streptophyta > Magnoliopsida > Ericales > Theaceae > Camellia > Camellia sinensis. Next base: position 121,055,752 of record NC_138974.1, read on the forward strand.
CCTCTCCATAGGTGATGTTATGAGCTTTTATAGGTTCCGTGTGGCACAATCCTAGTAGGACTCTTACCCCTCCATGTAGAGTCCTCCTAGGAATCATATTCCTGAAAGATAATGCTTATCCTTCAATACCCCCCTCACTGCTTAAACCAAGTGAGATGGTTTTACCATGGTTGGATGTCAATACGACCGAGATAACATGGCCACGCTAAAGCTGCAGACTAGATTGAGCTCCAACTAGCTCGGTTCTTCCTTTCACTGCGCGTGCACCTCGGTTAACATATTCCAACTGGACTGTCTGAAACCGTGCTATTCACAATGAGCTCGGACCGAGCTATCTAATAGCAAGGTCCTAAGCAGAAGCCAACAATACCTCGGTTCAAGATGGTTTAACCGAGCTAACTGCCACCGTGCCGACCGTGGTGACCGAGCTAACGGCAAGGTTCTCTGGGACCGGGTTAACTGCAAGGCTCTCTGGGACCGGGCTAACTGCAAGGCTCTCTAGAACCAGGCTAACTATCAGGCCCTTTTTACTCAGTCATTCTCACTGTAGCCGATAGAATGGCCCATCACCTAACTTGGCCCAATTTTCACATAAATTACCCTCTCAATATATATATATATATAAGATATCACAAAAGTAATATATGAAATCTTTTGCAACAATATAATGCATGTAACAATGAGAAGTTAATTATTCATAATTAAATAGTTGGTCATAATGTAGATATTTAGTGTTATATTTTTGTGTGTATGTCCATTTTTTAATTAGATTATTAAATTCACATAAAAATTGAAAGGAATTTGTGTAAAATTAGAGATTAGTGAATAAAGATTTTAAAAAAGAGATGTTTATAGTGTTTGGTTTGGTTTATTTTTTCAAACTTTTGTTTTGAATTTTCGATTTCCATGTTTTTTTTTTATACTATTTTTTTTTAATAACCCTTTTATTTTTATTTTAGATTCACTTATGTAACGCCTCAAAATAAATAGGATAAAAGAGAAAATAAAGTTGAAACAAGATACTTTCATTAATTAGAGTTGATATACAAAAGTGACACATGCATTATACATTCATAAATGATTCACCTTGAATCAACAACATGTGTTACAAGTAATGATAAGAAATGAAAGCTAAACAGATATCCAAATGCCCTAAAAACTTACATCTTTCCAAGATTGTGATTGGTTATAACAAAATGAGTCAGAAGCTTAATACAATTAAAGTCGTAGGCTTGTACAAAAGTTAAATACAAAATAAATAAAATGAGCCTTCAGCCCATAGTCTTCCCAAGCTACGTCCTTGGCGGAGGAATATCACCAGCACCTGAAAATAATTTTTCCCAGTAAGGTGAACTAAAGCTCAATAGAAACAATCTAACGTAATGTATGAATCTTAACAAAGATATAAGCATGATGTGTATATACAATGCCTGTGATAAAATCTTTCATAATTTTCAAGATCAAACTATGCCAAATTTTATGTCTCATTTCATCATTCATATCCTTCAATCAACTAATACTGAGGATACAACTCATTGAATCTCAAATTAATGTAATCATCATACAAGCTCAATCATTTGCCATTTTACGGAAATTTTGTGTTCGGGATCGACACCTATGTATACAAATGGTTTTCGGGACTTTCACCCTAAACACACAGGCTAACTTAATTTACTATAGTCCATCTCCTTTCTCCTTTCAAACATGGAGTACATCCCTTTTTTTCTCTCAAACATCATACATATACAATGTATTAAAACACAATGTTCAATGACAATCAATAAGAGATTAGTTTCAAATTCACTCAATCCTCATGCAATTTCTACAAAAATCCTAGTTATCCTCTACCTATAGCCCAAAATAGATATTTCTCAACAGATATACAATCTCCAAAACAAATAAGTTATTTAAATTTCCATAGGTGAGAGGTAATACATATCTAACCCCACCATGTATATAAACATCTATCCAATCTCACATTCCCAATACTAATTCTATTATTTATACAAAATAATTAATTTAAACAATTTAGGCCACAACTCCATTTTCTTCCAAAATTCAATCAATGTGTCAAAATCTACAACTTTCACACAACACATCCTCACATCTACAACCACAATCATTTTCAATACTTCTATTTGAAAACCCCTATTTTGGTTTTAAACCAAAACCCTAGATTTGTCTAAACTTCTCCGAATCCCACCATTTGTTTACACAACAACCAATAACTAAGTTAAAAATTATAGGAGAGTATAGAAAGTCCCTACCTCAAGTTTAGAAGACCAAGGGAGAAGTGGAGAGACTCCGAAGACGCCAAAACCAAGGTTGATTCGGATCAAAACGTAGCTCTTGAAGTGCTGTACCTTTTTAACAAAGGCATAAGGGTGGAGAAATCACTAGATCTAGATGAAAAAGTAGAGAGAATGTAGGTTTTAGAGAGAAAGGGTTTCAACTTTAGGGTTTGGAGATAAATAGATCTGGAAAAGTGATGTAAAAAGTCAACTTTGCAAATTGATATACGCACAGTCCGCTCGAGCGCAAAAAGTAACGCTCGAGCGTCAAACACAATAAGTTGTTTCGCTCGAGCGCAAGAAGTGACGCCCCAGCACCAAGACACAAAGAAAAGGGCGACAATGCTTGAGCGCAAGAAGTGACGCTCGAGCGCAAAATACACACTCCCAGTAGTTTTGTAGACCTGCAAAAATATTGAGAGTTTGCAAAACCCGCTTGAGCACAAGATGTGTCGGTTGAGCGAAGGAGCAAAAATCTGGGCAACAAGAAGTTTGGAAACTAAGCAACCAACCTGTTCCAAACGCAACCACAACAACCCAATAGCCAAAATTAATGGAAAAAAAACAAGGGAAGCAAGGTATAATCAACAGTACTAAACCATGAAACCCATATCTAGAATACAATGAGGGTCGGGTCAAAATTGAAATCGCTATAACTTAATTCAATACTTTTTTATTTTTAAACTTTACTTTTAGATTTAGATTCACTTAATCTAAATACACTTAGAAAATAATTTTTTGTGTATTCTTTTGGAAAAAAAATTATTAATATTAAATAATAATAACAATAACAATACGTGTTTGAATTTATAATTTTTTTTAACAATATTTTACTTTTTAATTCTATTTACATTATTAGATATTAGATTTTCATATAAAAGTATAATTTAAATATAAAATATGAAGAAATTCCAGTATCTTTAATCACCAAAACTGAGAAAATATAAAAAATCAAAAATTTAAAAACTGATTCAAAAAAATAAAACCAATGAAAGTGATTCTTATTTAGAATTTTGATATCATACCTTGGTTATTAAAGTACCATATAAAATATTATAGTTCATAAAATATAATTTAAACAAAGAGAAAGTGTATGAAGATAACCTGCGAATTTTTGAGATGTAGCATAAATCTCTGTTTTAAAAACGCATGCACTTTCTCTATCTAGATTCAAACGAATGCATATAACTTTAACATTCAACCAAAATTATTTACAGTGATTTGATTCACGATGGACAATTATTAATATTATGTATATCAGTATAGAAGTAGACACAGTAAATGAGAAAGAGTAATTTTTTTTTTGTTATTCAACCATCATCAATGTAAAAAATAAGGAGACGGTTTTTTTTTTTTTTTTTTGGATAAGAAAGGAGACAGTTTGTTTATATTTATATAAGACTCTTCGAAGTAGATATATTGTTTTTGAGTGTTCAACTCCAAAAATAAAGAGATAGTTGGTTTATATAAGACTCTTCATGACTTTTAAAAAATAGTAGATTTGATATGGTAAAATTGGAATTTAAGAAAAGTAAAAAACATGGTAGGTTTTTCACACTTATATAATAGTAGTAGATGTTTGGTTGGACAATTTGATGAGAGAAATGAAAAAGGAAAGGAAATGCAATTTCACTTTTTGTTTGGATATATTGGAAAATACAGGAGAAAATAAAATGAGTGGGAAATACAATCCCACTTTTTATTTTTTGGGTTCACTTACACTACAGGAAATTACTCTTTTCGTGACCAAATTTTTAGTCGCCGAAAGTCAATGGCAACTAAAGTTCTTTGTTGCCCCATTGGTCACCAAAGCCTTGTCGGCAATAGTCAATTGCGACTAAACAGACGTTGGTGGCTAATTATCTTATCTTCGGCTACTACAACGGGCGTAGTTGCCAAACATAACATGTTGGCGATGAAATATTTAGTTGCCGAAAGTAGCCAAATCAACATGAAATTCTCTTTCAGCGACTAAAATATTTAGTCGCTAAAACATTTTAGTCACTAATAATAATACATTTACCGACTAAAAAATTTAGTCACTAATAATAATACATTTAGCGACCAAATAGTTTAATCGTTGTTAGTTTTCATGACTAAACATTTTTGTTGCGAAAGTTTTAGATATTTTCATTACATGGCATTTTACGACCAAACATTTTAGTCGCCGAAGGATGCCATGTTCTTTCGTGACTAAAATATTTAGTCGGCAATAGTTTCTTCCTTCATCTTGATTTATATTGGCTACTAACTATTTAGCAGCCAAAAGTCTTTTGTTTTTTTTTTACTAAATATTTAGTCATGAAAAATCTTTGCTTACATTTTTTGCTACCACTTGCCAAAAATTTTATAATTTTTTAAAATAATTTCTTGCCCACCTGTATTTATTTTATTATTAATGCAACCTGTACCTTATATATAAATAAAATAATCCATATACTGATGAAATTAGCAACCGTTTCACAATGTGCACACATTTCACTTTCAACCATCCAGGAAATTCATATTTAACGTCAAATTATAAGTGTAAAAGAAATTCCATACAAACCAAGTATAATCCAACCTCAAAAACATAATTCCATACATAACAAAGGATCAAACAAAATTAATATCCAAAAGTTAATCTGTACCACCAAAAACTAATTTGTACCTCGCTAAAAGGTAATCTGTACCATGCCAAAAAAGTAATATATACCACGTCGAAAGGTAATCTGTAACGCTTCGAAAATATAATAATAGCTCATGACATATAACTGAAGAAGATAGTGCATTTCAGAATGAATATCCTTTCCATTCATATATGATTTAAATTATATAAAAGATAACACATGTATTTACACATTTACAAGCTCTAAACCTGAATCTGTAACATGTGTTACAACAAGAGATATCATATGAAAGTAAAACAGATAATAAATGCCCTAAAGGCATACAACTTTCCAAGACTATGCTTGGTTACAATAAGAATGGATCTAAATCCAATACAGCTAAAGGCCCTTGGCCTGTACAAAACATATACAGCAATCAAACAAAATGAAGCTCTTGCTCTAAGTCCTCCTAAGCTATTGCCTCGGTGGTGGCATTTCATCAGCCTCTGAAAATGTTTTTTCCACATAGCGTGAGCTAAAGCCTAGTAGAAATAATTCAGCATAGTATATGAATCTATAGCGATCCGAGCTTAGACCCGATCCATTTATTGCTTTTGAATCCAAGAAATTATATTCGTGATGGTCGTTCCTTTCTCTTTATATTTTGTTTTGGCTTCGGGGGTCAACACCGCCCTCTTATCTTTGCTTTGTTAAGCTCCAAGGGTCGACACCAGTGTTGGAAGGGTCGACACCATCTTGCTGCTATGCTCTTGGAATAGCTACTGAAATTTAGGATCGACACTAGCCTTGGTGGTGTCAACACTTGTCTTTTGTTGTTGGCCTCAAAGGTCGACACTAATCTGGGAAGGGTCGACCCTTGTATATAGCAGAATCTGGGTTTGGTTGCTGAAAATTAGTGTCGACACCTTAGGTCCAAGGGTCGACACCTTGTTTGCTGCCAGCATTGTTTTTTTTCACTTCTTTCTGAAAGATCGACACCAGTCTGGGAAAGGTCGCCTTCTGTAAGTCTTTTTTGAGATTTTAGTTTGGTTTTGGGCCCTATTTCTTAAGGATTTTGACTTGTTCTTTTGCGTTAACTTTGGGACTTTATTTCACTTTAACCTAGTACTATAAATAAGGACCTCACTTACCATTTTCTTCACTTTTTCTTCTCTTTTCCCGCTCTAAACCGTGAGTCCCTTTTTTTTCTCTATAAACTCACTTTTCGCTCAAAGATATTCAGATCTACTCACCTAGAAGCATCTCTTCACCTTGCTCCTTTGAGATTAAGTGTAGAGCTTGTCGAGGGCTTCATTTTGATCGGAGCAAATCATTGTTTCGTCACCGTGAACTTTTGGGCTTTTTTTCTTTTTCCTCTTCTAAGTTTGAGGTAAAGATTCTCCGCACCTTCTTATGAGTTCTGTCTTAGTTATTTGATATTTCTAAAATAATATTGTGATTTTTGAAGATTTTGGACAAATCTAGGGTTTTGGTTGGAAATCAAAAAGAGGAGTTTTCAAATGGTTTGTTGAAAATGCTTATAGAAAAGTGTTCATTGTTGACCTATGATGAAGTGATGGGTTTTTACCTTTGGAAATGATTTGTAAAGAAAAAAAGGATTTTGCCTTAGAAATCTCAAATGTTGATCTTGTAAAGATAATGGAAATGATGTTGAGTTTTTTGTAATTGGAATGATGTCTTTCTCTACTCAAAAATAATTTTGAAAGAAAAAAATGTTTGCTTTAAAACCATGGGTTTGACTTGTGTTGGAAGAATATTAAAGGATGATGTTGGTTTTATAATATCGCTCACGTCTTGATGATGGTGATAGAGGATATTGATGATCATGGTGGAGTTGGATATGTTATATCGCTCACATCTTGGAAATGATGATAATGTGTATTATTATTGAAACTTTCTATTTATTAGAGACATCTGTTTTGGGCTATTGGTAGAGGATAGCTATGAGTGTTATAGAAATTGCATGAGAATTAGGTGAACTAAAACTAACTTCTCATTCATGTGCATTGAACATTGTTGCTCATTTAATACATTGAAAATGTATATGATTTTGAGAAAAAGAGGTGAATGTTGGAAATAGGTGTTTATCACCAAATTAAGTTGGCTTGTGTGTCCAGTGTGAAAGTCTCGAAAAACGTGTGTTGGTTCTTGCAAACGAAATATCCGTAAAATGAAATAGTAGTGCTTATATAGGCTACGTTTACATGGGTGCCGTTTGATGGTTTCTCGTGGACGAAATATCCATGAAAGTTGTACTAGTTGAGAATTCCCATTGCTTTCTATTGTAAAGAATATGAATTGAGAATTGAAGTATAAACTGAGCGTGACATGGTTTTGGAAAAGAAATGTAAAACATTTTGACATGAGCATTGCATATGTATTTCACTCTTATATCTTTGTTAAGATTCATATATTGTGTTGGATTATTTCTACTGGGCTTTGGCTTACCCTAAGTAGTGACAGAGTCCAGCGGTAATTGACTGAACCATAGTCGCGCCAACCCCTTGAGCGTCATAGAGAAAGCTCGACACATGATTTTGTCAGGGAAAGTATGAAGGATCATGAGGGTTCTGTAAGCCTCCAAATGGTCGACAGGGTCGGTCGTGCCGTCGAAGGTGTCGATCGATGGCATCTTGAACTTAGAGGGTAGGGGTTTGTCTCTGATGGAGGTGACAAATGGGGAGTTGGCTGTCGTGGAAGGTTTACTCTGTATGTTCTGCATGACCCCTTGGAGCTGGAGTTTCATGGCTCGTAGTTCCATGTCCCAAATAGGAACGTTGTCCCCTCCGGAGTGCGGGGGCTGAACACTACTAGCTTCTCCTTTAAGGACAGGTGTGTGATTTGATGGATGCAAGCCCTAAGGTGGTGGGTGTAGGTCTTGAGGTGGAGCCCGTAGACCCTCTGGGTTAGAAAGGTGGGCTTGCTAGAAAGGATGGCTCGGGGTCTGTTCTCGATTGGGAGGGATGTCTTGTGGTGGAGGAGGAGGGATAGGGAGATTTCGTTGGAGTAAAGCGTTGATCAAGGCCTGGTTTTGCTCGGTCAAGCGGTTGATGCTGTTGGCGAGCTTCGTGAAGTACTATGGTGGGTTGTTTGGGTTAGAAGGCTCTACTTGGGGTCGACGACATTGTGTTGAGAAGCCATGGATCTCGTTGTAACCATCCACCTCGACGGGAGGGAAGGAGAAGTAATTGGGAGTGGGTCTTCGGCAACAATGAGCACAACTGTCAACTGGAGTTGTGGTTCCCACAGACGGCGCCAACTGATGATGGTGTAAACTTGGAGGATAGATGAGCCAGATTGATCCACACTTCAGATGGGTCTGTTGGGCTTATAGTTTGCAGAATACACCTGCAAAAACAGTCCAATAAGGGGAAGTCCCTCGACGGACACTCTGACGATCAAGTTAATTCAAGGTAAGGAGGTTTTCTAGAGAGATAATGTACGAGGGGTCTGAGAGAAAACTTAACCTAGTCGTTCTTTTGAAACCTTTTATCTTTTTCATTCATCATTTCCTTGTTCCTTCCCAGCCGTCTCGTCGGCCGTAAGTCTAAAGTTTAGCTAACCTCATTCATGGTGAGCCTGTTTTCTTCGACGTGAAAGAGCTGTCGCATTTAATGCTACCAGGGTCTCATTAATAGCTGATACATGGGTGCAATAACTTTGCAGATCTTTGTTTGCATACATGGCTGGTTTCTTGCTTGACAAGTGTTTAGATGCCATTGGTTCTTGGTTCAACATTGGGTTCTCAAGGGTGCTGGACTTTAGTACTTGAACCGTGAATTGGGCTCTAAGTCTGTGGGCCAAAACCTTTTGTGGGCCCACCAATGTCAAACACCACAATAGTCTTAATCAACATTAATTGCTAGCCCTATTATCGTAATGAATAATGCTATATGCACCAATTAGTATACTAATTAATTTACCAATTGATGATGTAGCATGATTTAAGTGATTTTTGATATTTGTAATGTGATTAATGAGTGGGGTCAATAATAATATCATAACTAGTGTTGGTACACTAATTAGTATACTAATTGGTGCATGTAGCACCATCATACCATAATAATCCATATTTTAACATATGATACATGCGGTGTTTATCATAGCATAACCTCTCCTTAAGCCTTTAGGGTTTTTTTTTTTTTTTTTTCAAAAGTAAATCAACCCTATATAACAAAATTCTCTAGCGTAGACTATAGTCCAAAAAAATCCAAAGTTCCAAACACAAAAACAGGGGACTCTGCATGTTATTTATTTTTTTAATCTACTGATAAAAAAAGGTTTATTTGAATATTTGTTGGAAATGTAATATACTCTTCCACAACAACATTATGCTTCATTTGAGTAGGCAATTTGCATTATATAATTGTTACTGATTCCTTTCTTTTGGGCCACCGTTTACAGATTGTGAATAACATTGGGGAAGCACCTTTCCTAGTGCATATTTATTCAGACGACGATGACGACAAAAGCAAGGAACGTTCATCATCAAAAAAGGGTATGAGATTGGCGAAAGAGAAAGCCGATGCCGATAGCTGGCCTACAATTAAGGGAAGATGGGATGGAGGAACAAGCCCCATTCCAAACGGTGTTATTTTGGTAGAAGAACTCAAACCCAAACAAGTTTCAGACAAGCTCTTTGATGATGATGATGACGAAACTAATGGCATTGTTGACAATAACAATAACAGCAACAGCCAACTGCAATACTCCACAACTAAAGGCATTATTTTAAACCACTTTAAGTGTGATAATGGGTTGTGTAATGTGACAATAAAATATATAATGTACCATACATTTTTATATTAAAGTGGTTTTAAATTTTTTTATTCCGTTCAGTTAAAATAATTAGCACAAGGAAGACCACATAGCATGCAATTAATTCTCTTGTAATAAACTCATTAGTCAGTTTGATATTAGTTAGACATGTGTTTGTATATAATAGTTGTTAATCAAAATAATAAATCAATTCTGTTTTTCAATCATTGATCAACTTTGTTAGATTCTCTCTTTACTCTTCTCCTTCTCGGTTATACATATTATTTTAATTATAATTCATGAGTTTTTTTATTATACATTATTTGGTGATTTTATATCATAAATATATCTCTTGAATTAATATGTTTAAAATATAAATTGCATCCTATGATTTGGGAAATTACATCACATCCCTTTACGTGTCTAATCGCATAAATGACACATTTTATTAATAAATTATCAATTCAATTAACAATTTTTAATATTACCAGAAATATATTTTAATTAAGAATTCAAGTAATTTATTATTGTATATAAAAAAGAAAAAGAAAAAAGTAGTTAGGAATGTCATTTTTTATGTTAATTTTGTTAAATAAAAAATTTTGACAAAGAAATTTTTGTAATTTTTAAAATCACAGGAGTAATTCATATTTTAAATAAACTCCAAGGAGTGTATTTGTCCTTTATCCTTTTTTTTTTTTTTTTAGTCAAGACTCCCATAGGATTGAGTGGTAATTTACATTTGTGAAAATTAACCTCACAAATGTCAAAACTTACATATGACACACTCTTTTAAAGATTATAATTTATCCATTAATTACCCTTTATTTTATTATATTTACAAATTCTAACATATTAATGTGTAAGTTTTTTGCAATACAATTCTATATTTATAGAGTATGCTATTTTGACACAATATTATAGCTCAACTTGAATTGTACACGAAATTTGTGAGTTAAGGTTTATTATTTTTCTACACGGACATGAATATGATTCAATTAAATAAATATTAAACGGGTTAGATTAGTGTCAAGCCTACATGAAGTGAAATTGAATCAAATAACCCATTTAATAAAAAATTAGTAACAAATGTTAATGTTATTTTCAGTAAGTGATATCATGATATTTGTTAATGTATGATATAACTTCCTTTCCTATGACTGATTAAAAAAGTAACATATAATTTAAGGTGTATATAAATTTTTTTTTTTAAAACAAATACACCTTGTGAGGTTTTTTTTAAATATTAATTATTTCTTATAATTTTAAAAATTATATCATGTCCTTCGATCACATAATAAATAACCTCTTTTCCCAATCAACTGTTACACAATTACTAGTTGTGGGGATGGAAATTCAAGCCCAACCCAACTAAGGATATGGATCCAAATATATTTAGGCAAGGCCCAAGCTAAAATGAAAGGCCGACCAGATTTACGGCATACCAACAGAAAACAACATATGATTTTTAGATTAGGTTAGACTGGCGTGGAAACAACCGTCAGATCAACTTGGATCCAACGGCAAGGGTCATAGCAAGGAACAACACCGTCAAATCAACTCAAATCCAACGATCACCTCGCAATGCAACTTGGTCATTATGGTCTGACAATAGTATAATCGTCCAATAAATAGAGATCCAACGGTTCGCAAGGTTCTTCAAATTTTACATTAGATTTGAAATTTGGTAAAAAAATTATTTTTTGGAGCTCCAATAGTTTCAGTAAATTGGTATCAAAATGAGAATAGAACAAAAAATTCATCAAAGTGAGAATAGGCTCCAGGTTTTACCATTTTACTGTGCGTGACCGTTAGGGGAGACCAACTGGTCAACTAGCCAGTTGATCGGTCGGTTGACCAACCGGTCGACCGGTTTCCTTTCAAACAAGTCGAAAGATTCAAACAGGTTAAAAAAAAAAAAAAAAAATTAGTTTTACCTGTCGACCGGCCGGTTGACCAACCGGTCGACCCTTCCTTCAATTCTGCATATATTTTGTTCGATAGGTTTGATACTTACCGTTGAAGGAAGCCGTATCAAATTGAGAAAACAACTTACTTTTTACTTAGATTTAGTGAAAAAAGAAATGAACGGTTGGAGATGTTCTAACAGATACAAATTGGTTACTAATAAAAGTATAAAAATATTTGAGACGACTAATTAGTGATAACACTAATTATATGACAGTGAGTTCTATCCATTGTCATAGTGTTATTGTACTTGATTTTTATTTTTGTTTTTTATTTTTTGTTTTTTATTTTTTACCTTATTAGTGATAATTTAATAATACCAAATTAATTGTACCAATCAAAACTGACGAAAAGTAATCTCTGATAGAAAGCTGCCATCATGTCAAAAGAGATCAACGATTCAGCATAATACCTGAATCAACTATAAAATAAGAACCAGATAAAGGAGAAATGGCGGACCAAAGCAATCCAAAAATATCCAAAAAAAAAAAAAAAAACTCATTTCAATTATGACAGATCAAGGCAACCCCAAAAACACTCATTTCAATTATCATAATTAAGATTATCTAATCAAATTACTAATTTGATCATTGGAGAGTCGGGTCGGACTGATCATTGAATTTGTTTTCTCTTGTAAATGAAAGAGTTGGTGCATCATCTCGATAATCTTGTATGGAGGTAATTTCACTATTCACAATAATTTTTAATGACATTATAAATATCTTTTCATTAATAACTCTTGTAATTTTATTGTAATATGAAAGGGTAGTTAAATATTTTTTTTTTTTTTCGTTAACTCTATTAAATGACAAATTCTAGTAAGAGAGTTTTTGTAATTTTTAGCCTCCGTTTGGGAAGTGGGTTGGCTTTTTGGCTTTTTGGCTTTTTTGGCTATTTTAGCCTGGGCTAAAAAGCTTGGTTTGGGAAGGGCTTTTTGGCTTTTTGGCTTTTTTGACTTTTTTTGTGAGAGAAGAATGTAATGATTATGGGTTGGATGTGATGTTTTGTTTGTTATGGCTAAAATAGCCTATTTTGTTTTTTGTGACTAAAATAGCCAAAAAAGCCTGAAAACCATCTTGCCAAACAGAGGCTTAGATTCACATGGAGCAACTCAAATTTTAATTAAATCTCAAAAGATATATATTTATAATTTATTAGATTTTTTTTAATTAAAGATAATATATTTTTTATCTAGTAAAAAAATTTAAGATAAATTCTATTAATCTTTCTTGAGATTTGGGAAAAAAAAATACATCAAGTCCCAAAAGTTTTTCATTTCAAATTAAGGGTTGGTTTGGGATGTTCTAAAAAAGTGCACTTTTTGACTTATTGGCTTATATAGGTTGGGTTTGGGTTGGATTTGATGTGATGTGTTAAAGAGAAAACGTGATTTAAATAAGATGGTGTGATTTAAATAGGATAGTGACTTTTTGACTTTTGTATTATTTAGTTTATGCCAAACCAACCCTAAATAGCTTCTAGGACTTTATGATGATAAATAATTTTTAGGATAAATTACAAATACACCTCTTAAGATTTGATTAAAATACGAATCGTTCCCTGTAATTCTGAAAATTCTATTCCATCCCATGAGGGTTTTAATTTCATAACAAATTGCTTATTTTATTAATAAATTATCAAGTCAATTAATAATTTTGAATGATGTTAAAAATATATTCAAATTAATAATTTAAGTAATTTTATTATTGTATAGGAGAGCAATTATGAGTTTCATTTTCTTAATTAATTACGTTAAACAAAAAATTCTAACAAGGGAATATTTATAATTTTTCAAACCACAAAAAATAATCTTTATTTTAAACAAACTTTAAAAGATGTATTTATAATTTATCCTAATTTTTAACTGAGTTTTTCACTTTTGCTAACTTTCAATTTCGTCATTTCACAATCACGATTCATAATTTTTAAAAGGAGTTGATGGTTTTCCATTTTATCATTTCACTATCATAATAATTCATAACTAATATCACTTCAAAAAATAAACAAGGGAGCTTTTTTGATAAATTCATTTTCTAAGAGATTTATTCCATCCAACTCATATTCTTTTTGAGTATTCCATTAGGTCCAATTTGAGATAAGAAGACCAATATACCCTTTTCATCTACTTATGTTCCATTTAGTTTACATTATTTTCTTATGTTTCAATAAGTTCTATGGGTGACATAATTACCAAAATACCCTTAATGTGAATGTTCAAACCGTCAATATAAATGTTTATATTGTCAATGTGTAGGGGCCCGGCTCATGTTGATCCTCATGGGTGCCCGAAAAAATTCGAGTCAGGCCGGGCCGGCCCACAAGCCAAAAAAATAGGCCCGACTCGGCCCGTTGATAATATAAATATTCACATTGACAAGTTAACATTCACATTGATAGGAGTGTAAAATTGGTCTGCGGCCCGTGGGCGGCCCGAAACCAGCCCTTCTCCCGGGGCGGGCCCGGGCCGGCCCGTTCACAATATGAATATTCACATTGACATATTAACATAACATTAACATTGACAAGAGTGTAAAATTGGCCCATGACCAGTGGGCAGCCCGAAGCCCGGGCCCGGGTCGGGGCGGGCCCGGCCCGGCCCATTGACAATGTGAATATTCACATTGACATGTTAACATTTACATTGATAGGAGTGTAAAATTAGCCCGCGGCCTGTGGCCGGCCCGAAACCCGCCTGCGGCTCGTGGGCTGCCCTGGGCGGGCCCGGCTCGACCCGTTGATAATGCAAATATTCACATTGACATATTAACATTCACATTGATAAGAGTATAAAATTAGCCCGCACCCCGTGGCTGTCCGAAACTAGTCCACGGCCCGTGGGCGGCCCGAGGCGGGCCCGATTCGGCCTGTTGACAATGTGAATATTCACATTGACATATTAACATTCACATTGATAAGAGTGTAAAATTAACTCGCGTCCCATGGGCGGCCCGGAGCGAGCCCGGTCCGGCCCGTTGACAATGTGAATATTCACATTGACATATTAACATTCACATTGATAGGAATGTAAAATTGGCCCGTGGCCCGTGGGCGGCCCGAAGCCCGCACGTTGCCCAGGGCGGGCCTGGTCCGGCTCGTTGACAATGTAAATATTCACATTGACATATTAACATTAACATTGATAAGAGTGTAAAATTAGCCCGTGACCCGTGGGCAGCCCGAAGCCCGGCCCCGGGCCGACGCGGGCCCGGCCCGTTGACAAAGTGAATATTCACATTGACATGTTAACATTTACATTGATAAGAGTGTAACATTAGCCCGTGCCCCGTGGCTGCCCGAAACACACCCACGGCCCGTGGCGCGGCCCGATGAGGGCCCGGCTCGGCCTGTTGACAATGTGAATATTCACATTGACATGTTAACATTCACATTGATAAGAGTGTAAAATTGACTCGCGACCCATGGGCGGCCTAGGGTAGCTCGGGTTTGGGTCCGGGCCTACCCCGGGCAGCGGGCGAGCTTCAGGCAGCGGACAAATTTTACACTCCTATCAATGTTAATGTTAACATGTTAATGTGAATATTCACATTGTCACGGGTCGGGTTAAGCCCGCCTCGGGCTGCGATCGGGCTTCGGGCCGCCCATGGGCTGCGGGCTAATTTTACACTCCTATCAATGTAAATGTTAACATGTTAATGTGAATATTCACATTGCCAACAGGCTGGGCCTGCCCTGGCCCGAGGTCGGGCTTCAGGCTGCCCATGGGTCACGGGCCAATTGTACACTCTTATCAATGTGAATGTTAACATGTCAATGTGAATATTCACATTGTCAACAGGCCGGGCCGAGCCCGCCCCAGGCCGCCCACGGGTTTCGGGCAGCCACGGGGCGCAGGCTAATTTTACACTCTTATCAATGTGCATGTTAACATGTCAATGTGAATATTCACATTGTCACGGGTCGGGCCAAGCCCGCCTCGGGCTGCGGTCGGGCTTCGGGCCGCCCACGGGCTGCAGGCCAATTTTACACTCTTATTAATGTAAATGTTAACATGTCAATGTGAATATTCACATTGTCAACGGGCCGGGCCGGGCCCGCCCCGGGCAGCGGGCCAATTTTATACTCTTATCAATGTGAATGTTAACATGTCAATGTGAATATTCACATTGTCAACGGGCCGGACTGGGCCCGCCCCGGGCCGCCCATGGGCCGCGGGCAGGTTTCGTGCCTCCACAGGATGGGGGCCAATTTTACACTCATATTAATGTGAATGTTAACATGTCAATGTGAATATTCACATTGTCAACGGGCCGGGTCGGGCCCGCCCTGGGTTGCTGTCTAGTTTTATACTCTTATCAATGTGAATGTTAACATATCAATGTGAACATTCGCATTGTCAACAGGCCGGGCTGGGCCCGCGCCACAGGCCGTGGGCGGGTTTCGGGCAGTTACGAGGCGCGGGCTAATTTTACACTCCTATCAATGTGAATGTTAACATGTCAATGTGAATATTCACATTATCAACGAGCCGGGCCGGGCCCGCCCCGGGCTGTGGGCAAGCTTTTGGCCGCCCATGGGCCGCGGTCCAATTTTATACTCTTATCAATGTGAATGTTAACATGTCAATGTGAATATTCACATTGTCAACGGGTCGGACCGGGCCCGCCCCGGGCCGCCCATGGGCCGCGGGCGGGTTTCGCGCCGCCACGGGACGGGGGCCAATTTTACACTCCTATTAATATGAATTTTAACATGTCAATATGAATATTCACATTGTCAACGGGCCGGGCCCGCCCTGGCTCGCGGGCGGGTTTCGGGCCGCCCACGAGCCAATTTACATTCCTACAAATGCGAATTCTAAAATATGAATTTTCACATCATTAAATTGCTAATCGTTGAAAAAATATTTATAAGTGTATCAAAATTAAATATAAGGGCATAAGTGTCTAAGAAAATAGTGTAAATCAAGAAAATGGACTTTATGGAATAAAACTATACATACATGGGACTAAATGGGTTAAAAAATTCCTTCATAGATTTCTTGGATTAAAACACTTCTAAATTGGACTTATCAATAAAAATCCCAATAAAGAAACACGACAGTAGTCTTAATCAACATTAATTTACTAGTCTCGTTACTATAACGAACTTCATTTACACAGCAGTAGTCTTAACCAACATTAATTTGCTAGTCTCATTACTATAATGAGCTTCATTTACTAGTCCCGTTACTATAACGAACTTCATTTACACAACAGTAGTCTTAACCAACATTAATGTGCCAGTCTCATTACTATAATGAACTCCATTTTTAAACAGTTTTTTTTTTTTTAATTTATGTTAATATAAAAAATACATTATATTAAATTTATTATTTTTTTAATAATTTTAAAATTATATAACACATTATTATGAATAAATGATTTTTTTGTTTTATATTAAAAATAAAATCTTACAATTCGTAAACGATTCTATAATCCGATTCATAAGTTCCTCTCAACGATCCCACTTAAGCTTGAGGAAGATATTGACCATGTGATCCCAGATCCCATAATTATAAAAGGACTCAAACACCAAAGATTCTTTCCACCCAAGTAGTAAAAATTGAAGTTAAAACATTTAGAAAAATAAAAAATAAAAAAGAGTCACTTCAACAAAATTTTGAACATTACAAAACCCCTACGTGTTTTGCTACCTTTCGAAGCAAACTAAAGTTTTGTTTATAATCATTAGGGCTAACTAAAGCTTAGTTCATAATCATTAGGACTACAAACAATTTGAGCCAAACTGAACAAGTCGAGTTTTACTATGTTTAGACTTGTTTATTAAGATTTTAACGAGTTCAAACTCGAGCTCAATAAAAATTTAACGAATCGAGCTTGAATTGAGTTGACTTGGACTTGCCTGGAGCTCGAGCCTGAGCCTGTTCACGAGCCAAAAAATTTATAAATTTATAGTTGCGTATGATACTAAAGTTACAATTAAAATTTTGATTATACAATTATATATACAATTAAACATATTAAGAAAAAGAAAAATATTTTACTAAAATAATAATATTCGCCACCACTATTATATAAATGTATTATCTATAGTTATTATTTACATTTACATTGTTTAAATATATAAATAACATATTTATCTTATTTTTTATACATATTTTTACATTATTTAATATATATATATATATAACAAATGTTAAACCAGCCAACTAACGAGCCGAGCTTACGAGCCGAACTTTAGTATATTTAGGCTTGTTTATTAAAATTTTAACGAGCTCACAAAACAAAAAATTAATGAACAGAATTCAAATGAGCTCTTATTGAGCTGAGCTCGAGACTGAGCCTGTTCACGAATGACTCTGTTCATTTGCAGTCCTAATAATCATGCAATGACACTCGCTAGGACATCTAGACCATATAGTTATAATTTTCATGATCCGAAACATCTATGAAAAGAAAAACAACTTGAACGAATAATTGTAACCATTTATTTCATCATCTTCCAAAAAAACAAGAAAAAACATAAACTGTCTATATGTAATCACAATAATCAGATCGATCTATTTTTTTTTTCATGAATAATCTACTCACAAGCACAAGGAAAGGAACTAATAGAAAAACGGTACCTAATAGATAAACAGTATGGACCATTGGAGTGAGATCCATAGTGGACTTACAGCCCCAGACAGAACAGGTCTTCATTGCAGCAATTAATACTAATTATAAGGTTTCCAATTTGGAAAATACTATAAATTCCAAATTAATTACCAAATTTTCTATCAAACTTCTCACATGGGTGTGAGACTCACACAAATTATGTGTGTTGGTCCCACACCCATGTGACACTCCCATGTGAGAAGTTTGGTAAAAAAAATTGATAATTTATTTGGGGTCCCTAACATAACTCTTCCAATATTCAACTGATAGCAGTTTTAAAAAGAGGTTCCACGATTTGGGTAAATATTTGAAAACAAAATGCAGATTTATTTTTATTATTATTATTATTTTTCATTCTTTTAGTTGGGAGAAACAAAATGGAGACACACACAGGAATGCCACAAGCAATGTTGTGGCTCAAACCTTATTTTTATCCAATACAACTGCCACAACTCACCAAGTGAAAAATTTCTTCTCTTTCAAGCTTTCAACCGTTTCTTGATGCTCTGCTTAAGGGGAATGAACTCAATACCTAAGCTTTTTGTTCTTTCCTTAGACACCTGGTAAGTCGGCGTAAATGGCTTGTCATCAGCGCACCTACAAAGATTATTCCAAAGATGTAGATTAAAAGAAAGAAGCACAGGTTAAAAGTAGACACAACTAGTGAATGAACTACTTTCAAAGGGTTCAAATCTCAAAGGATTTCCACCTAAAATATGAACATTAACAACTATCAAAGGGTTCGAATCTCAATATCGATCAATTACCAACACCTATTGGTCAATCTTCGATAGATATTGTTGGAAAATGTATCTAATTATGTTATCATTTTAAAAATAAATTTATTAATTAAAAAGAGAAAAACCTCAAAGGAATATTAGTGATGGTTACAAAAAGAGAAAAGCACGCTGAAAGACAAAAATAAATCAATCTTACGAAAGAATGTGCTAACACTAACTAAAGACGAAAAAGAGAAATGCGTGGGAGCTCGAAATTGCAGCGGCTCGAATGCCCCGAGTGCCAAAATGACATCGTTCTGGCATTTTTTTTTTTTTTTTTTCCTTCTTCCTCGAAACTGGTTTAAGAGAAAGAGAAAGAAATAGAGAGGCCAGAGAAAGAGAGGAGGAAGAGAGGAGAAGCCGAAGTTTGATCTTCGGTTAAACCACAACCCAACCCACCGCCATGGACAGAGAGACCGAAGCTTGATCTTTGGCTGTGGATCTTCGGATGAATCTTTGCCATGATCTTCTTCTTCCTCCTTGGGTTTGGATTTGATTTTGATTTGATTTTTTTTTCGATCTCAAACTTTGACAAGGTTGTCTCTAAACAACAACCTTCGAAGAACAATTTCCACACAGCTTTTCTCTTGTTTTCATAACCTTCCAACAACATTTCTCTTGTTTTCAAACTCTCTCTCTCTCTTAGATTCTCTCTGTTTCTCTTGTTTTCATATCTTTCTGCTTCAATTCTTTCAAACCCATGTAAAAACTCAAACCCAATTCAAATAACCCATGTTTTAAATAGACAAGAAGAAAAATAAGTGGAATAATAGGTGCTAGAATTTGGGTTTTCAAATAACCCATGTCAAAACTCAAACCCAATTCTTTCAAACGCATATCAATAGTTAAAACATGCTGGTATGTTGTCAAAACTCAAACCTAATTCAAATAACCCATGTCAAAACTTTTCCAACATGCTGGTATGTTGTTATTGGAGAAAGGTTGGAACTTCATGAAATGGATGGGTGGGTTGGGAGGCTACCAGTACAGAGGAGGAAGGTTGGAACTTCATGAAACGGATGGGTGGGTTGGGAGGCTACCAGTACAAAGGAGGAAGGTTGGAAATTCTGTGACTTGGTCATGTTTGAGAGAGAGAGAGAGAGAGAGAGAGAGAGAAAAACTGTGTAAAAATGCAAAAATTGTCGTGTGTTTGAAAGAGAGGGGCAAGGAAGAGAAAGGAAAAAGAAAAAAAAAATTCGAGCCATTCGAGCCTTGTTTTTTCGAGTGACGTAGCACGGCTGTGCTAGAATTTGGGTTTTCAAATAACCCATGTCAAAACTCAAACCCAATTCTTTCAAACCCATATCAATAGTTAAAACATGCTGGTATGTTGTCAAAACTCAAACCCAATTCTTTCAAACCCATATCAATAGTTAAAACATGCTGGTATGTTATCAAAACTCAAACCCAATTCAAATAACCCGTGTCAAAACTTTTTCAACATGCTAGTATGTTGTTGTTGAAGAATGGAACTTCACGAAACGGATGGGTGGGTTGGGATGCTGCTAGTGCAGAGGAGGAAGGCTAGAAATTCTGTGACGTGGTCATGTTTGAGAGAGAGAGAGAGAGAGGAAACTGTGTAAAAAGGAAAAAACTGTTGTGTGTTTGAGAGAGAGAGGGGCAAGGAAGAGAAAGGAAAAAGAAAAAGAAAATAAAAAATTCGGGCCATTCGTGCCTTGTTTTTTCAAGCGACGTAGCACAGTCGTTTTCTGTCCAACCGTGCTACGTTGCTCGAAAAAACAGGGCTCGAATGGCCTGAAATTTTTTTTTTTCTCTTCCTTGCCCCTTTCTTACAAACACACAACAGTTCTTGCCTTTTTACACAGTTTCCCTCTCTCTTTCTCTCAAACATGACTGGGTCACAGAATTTCCAACCTTTCTCCTCTACATTGGCAGCCTTCCAACCCACCCATCCGTTTCATGAAGTTCCAACCTTTCTCTAACAACAACATACCAGCATGTTAGAAAAGTTTTGACATGGGTTATTTGAATTGGGTTTGAGTTTTGACAACATACCAGCATGTTTTAACTATTGATATGGGTTTGAAAGAATTGGGATTGAGTTTTGACATGAGTTATTTGAAAACCCAAATTCTAGCACAATCATGCTAGGTCGCTCCAAAAAACATAGCTCGAATGGCTTGATTTTATTTTATTTTTCCTTTTTCCTTTCTCTTCATTTCCCCTCTCTTTCAAACATACAACAGTTTTTTCCTTTTCACACAATTCTCTCTCTCTCTCTCTCTCTCTCTCTCTCTCTCAAACATGACCGAGTCACAGAATTTCCAACCTTCCTCCTCTGCATTGGTAGCCACCTAACCCACCCATTCGTTTCATGAAGTTCCAATCTTTTGGCAACAACAACATACCAGCATGTTGGAAAAGTTTTGACATGGGTTATTTGAATTGGGTTTGAGTTTTGACAACATACCAACATGTTTTAACTATTGATATGGGTTAGAAAGAATTGGGTTTGAGTTTTGACATGGGTTATTTGAAAACCCAAATTCTAGCACCTATTATTCCACTTATTTTCTTCTTGTCTATTTAAAACATGGGTTATTTAAATTGGGTTTGAGTTTTGACATGGGTTTGAAAGAATTGAAGCAAAAAGCGATGAAAACAAAAGAAACATTGAGAATTTAAGACAAAGAGAGAGAGTTTGAAAACAAGAGAAATGTTGTTGGAAGGTTGTTGTGAAAACAAGAGAAAGACTGTGTGGAAATTGTTCTTCGAAGGTTGTTGTTCAAAGACAACCTTGTCAAAGTTTGAGATCGAAAACAAAATCAAATCAAAATCAAATCCAAACCCAAGGAAGAAGAATATGATCATGGCAAAGATTCAGTTGAAGATCCACAGTCCCACAGCCGAAGATCAAGCTTCGGTCTCTCTGTCCATGGCGGTGGATTGGGTTGTGGTTCAACCAAAGATCAAGCTTTGGCTTCTCCTCTCTTCCTCCTCTCTTTCTCTAGCCTCTCTGTTTCTATCTCTTTCTCGCAAACCAGTTTCGAGGAAGAAGGAAAAAGAAGAAAAAAAAAAGAAAAAAAGAAGTGGCAAAACGACTTTGTTTTGGTACTCAGGGCATTCGAGCCACTGCAATTTCAAGCTCCCACGCATTTCTCGACAGAAAAATAGCAACACAGTGAGCAATACTTTAGACCAATTTTTAGGATTCCCAATATAAATAAAGATGCAAAATAATGTACAAGAACTTGTTTGATCACATGCTAAGTTCAAAATCCAAACGACCAAACAGAGTCATGAGTAAGAAAATTGGTTGTGTTTTAGCTTTCTTTATTTTCCAAAAAAAAAAAAAAAAACATTTTCCATTTTTGCGTGGAAACAGTTTTATAAAACTCCAAAAATGACTTTTTGGTGTTTATTGAAAAGTGTGGATTTTCAAAAAAAAATCTCCAAAACAGTTCACCAAATAAGTTTTTGTATTTTCTAATAAATAAAACGAAAACACAACTAAACGGGCCCCCCAAGCTTTCCATCAATATCCAAGCATTGAAACTTAATTCAACAAAATGAAAATGACAAATTATTATTGGAAAGGAAGCACGACAGTACATAATTTTTATGTAAAGGAGAAAGTAAAACTGTCAATGCCTAATCTTGAAAAGCCCCAAAAGGACAAATAAAAAGGTCACGGACATCAAACTAAAGACATGTCAATTGATATCTAAATATGTCCATAGAGATAGCATCAGCCAAAAAACATTGAGTACCCCAACATTTTGAATTTATAAATAAATATACAAAGTCACCAGACATCTAAAATATTGGTCAGAATTTGAGTATATTCTACATGCATGTCCTACTTTTATCTTACATGTATATTCACATTACAAATCATCAATGAAATTGGAAGCTTAGCAACTAGGATGGCTTTGTCTAAGGGTGCAACTCGGACGGGTTCGATCGGATTGAGAGATTGCTCGAGCCTAGCACGAGTTGTGTTGAATGTTGCCCAAGCTCGACTTGCAACCCAAACTTGTGTACCTAAGCCCAAACCGAGCATAATATATGAACTCGGGCCAGGCCCAAATTGCTGGAAATTTATTTATTATTATTTTTTGGACCTAGGTTAATTACTTTGTTAAAGTTAGACCTTTTTTTTTTCTTTTGATAAAAGCATTAATAACATAAAAACAAATAATTTATATGATGAAAGAAAAGACACGGGAGAAGTTTTAAAATGGCTAAATTATTAAAAAAAATGTCTTAAAGCTGAAGTCTGTGGCTCCTTATCTATTTATTATCCTAGACTCATTTTGTTAAATTATAGCTTGCATTAAACGCTCAAGGACTTCTTGCAACTTGCACAACGTTCAATATCATATTATGCTAAAACTTCTTCAAATGGTCAAAACTATAGGAGGCAATGTATATACTTCAAGAAAATGATACAATTCAAGAACTTTCCAACTGAGCCTCTTTTCACCTCATTGGCTATGTCATACTTGTCCCATTAACTATGTTTTAAAAGGTAGTATGTGAAAACCACATTAAATGACATGACAAATTAGTAAGGGCAGATGGGTCTCACAAAGACTGTTAGAAAAGGTAAGGGAAATACTATTGAAACAAATCCTATCAGACCATAAGTAATAGCTGAGATGAATTGTCTAAATTTACTCGAGTTAAATAAATTGAAACAACATGCTAAACAGCTCAACAAGAAGAAACATTGAAGCAGAGTTTAATAAACTGAATATGAGATAAATCACTTACTTTTCTGGAAGTTGAAAAGCAGGAAACTGCTCTGTAGTATCTTCACAACTTCAGAGTAGTGTGCAACGCTCTCAACCAAACAATATCTTCCATTAGCTAAACGAATCTGAAAGGCTTGAATATGTGCATTGGCAACATCTTTAACTTTAACCCATCCTAATGTAGAATTTGGAAATGTTTGTGAACCTACAGAACAAAGGAGCAAATAAATAGGTCCATTATTCCCTTAAAAAGAAGTTCCACATCATTTTGCAAAAAATAAAATATGGCAAAAGCCTTATTAATTCAACTAAAGTTTTATGCTTCAAGTTTTAGCAACAATTATTTCTGGATGGAAGAATATTAAAATGCTCCTAGGAAAATTACATTATAGATTTATTTATGTTACTTATCAACAAATACGTATCATGAAATGAAGGAAAGAGAAGCCAAAGCCCAATATACAGCTTCTTGGGGGAATAGTTTGATTCAACAGAAATATAAATATGTTGTTTCACAAAAGTAAACATAGTTCCTCTTGAATAATTAGTTGAAAGGAAATGTCATGTCATCCATAAATGAGAAAAGATTACGTGCGTCTGTTATAAAATATAAACAACACATACCATTTATTAAGTTTAAAATTGCAGCAGCACTTGTATTGAGCATTGGCTGCAAGAGAGAACCGATAACCATTGCTGGGTTAATTGTAATTGTGGGGACATATTTTTTGGATAACAACACGTGGCCAAGGTGGCACCGAAGTGCCAGCCGATGTGCCACGTGTCCTGGTCATAATGTCGAGATCATCTCGGCTAGGCCAAGGTTATTTGTAGAGATACTAGAATCTGGGATATACGGATAAGCTATAAGAGTCCTAGAATGGGGGAGGACCTTAGCCTGGATAAGGATAAAACTCTTAGGAAGTTTATCTTTATCTATTAGAGAGTCCAGGATGAACATTGGGCCAGAGTCCAAGGGAAGCTAGGATTCTACAGGGATCAGGTTAGTACTGACTATAAAAGTAAGGCATCCTTATGGGTCTAAGGTACGTTTTTTGTTTCAGGGCTAGTGAGTTAAAGCACTATTTGCTATCTTTGAGAGATAATTGAGTATTGACTTGATCGTCGGAGTGCCCCCGGGTGGAAGAACCACCTCCGGAGTCTCATCTTTCTGTGACAAGTCGTTCGGGCACAATCTTTTCTGTCGGTGTTCTCCAGCTGCGTACCTGTTTGGCAGTGTGGTCAGAAAACAACACACACAATTTGGCGCCATCTGTGACAAACAAACTACAGCCGTTAAGGGTCGACTCCCTAATGACTCTAAGAATTGGCAAGGATGAAAGCCTTAGGACCTATTTCGAAAGGTATTATGAGGTGTTCAACCGAATACTAAGATGTAACCAAGAGGTGGCGGTCGTGTCTTTTAAGAACGACTTGAACGATGTTTGTCTGCTTCGAAAATCACTGGCAGAGATACTGCCAAAAAGTATGGAGGAACTAATAGCTAGGACAGAGAAGTATGCGAGAACCGAGGAGGACACGCCAGGGACAAAGGCGTCAAAACAAAAGAAGAGAAATGGCTCGCCGGCGCGAGGCCGAGGTAATAGTGGATACAATAAGCAAGAGACATGACTGAGGGCTGTATAGGCAGTCACTACCATATTCCGAATTCCAGTTTACAAAGTTTTGGAAAGAATCTAAAATCAGCCCTATTATAGAGCACTAGAGAAGATTCCTGGTGAATTTATGGGAAGAAGTCTGGGGAAGCGCTGTGTCTACCATAATGAGGATGGGCATCTAACTCAAGGGTGTAGAGCCCTAAACGCATATCTGGAAGACCTGGTAAGACAAGGTCATCTAAGGGACATGGTAGATGAGGCCAGGACAAGAGAAGAGCAAGCAAGACTACCTCAGGCACCAGCAACACCACATCCTCTAGCACTACAACCGCAAGCAGGCAGACCTCGAGTGATCAATGTGATTCACTCGAAGGTCAATGAGAACCAGATACGTGGGGAAGCTAAGAAGGTAAAACACTTACAACATGTGTATCAGGTTTGGTAGAAGTGACCTAGGGTAGACGAGTGCCAGGGACCAATAGTGTCCTTTACTGAAGACGACCTAGAGATGGTGTAGCATCCACACAATGATGCCTTGGTAATATCCCTCCAAATTGGAGAGTGCCAGGTAAAGCGAATTCTAATCGACCAGGGCAGCTCTTGTGACATCATGTATGTCAGGTGTTACAAGGAGCTTGGCTTTCACCAAGATGATTTGGAACAATCCAATGGTCCAATGGTTGGGTTCAACGGAATACCGACGTGGCCCCTAAGAGCAATAAGTTTGGAGGTGCAGGCTGGCACCAAGAAAGTAAAACGGAGTTCACAATAATTGACACCCTCTCTCCTTACAATGCTATCCTGGGAAGGCCATGGCTGCATGCAATGGGGGCTGTTCCCTCAACGTTGCACCAGCTGCTGCGATTCCTAATAGAACATGAAATTGAGGAGGTCAGAGGGGATCAGGTGTAGGCAAAGAGTTTCTCTATGGCAGCAATGAAATCCACTTGCAACATACGAGAAACAGAAACAGTAGAGATTGAGGATGGGGACATGGAGGTCCTTGAGGATGTCGGCAAAGAACCAACCGAGAAAAATGAGGAAGCCCTGAAGAAGATCTTAGTCTAGCAATGGGATGAAGAGCACTTCTTTCTTCTCGGCTCAGGCTTGGCCGAGGAAGAGTGTAGACACCCCATTTTTGACCGACCTTAAGACTTAGACGTCATCGATTGAGCGCTCGGTGATTGCGCATGTTGTTCTCGTTTCGAGTTTTCAGAGTTTTTGGCCGAATGCTTTGCCTCCGGGCCTCTGAACTATTTGTGCTTTGGCTCGGTTTGTGGACCGAACCTTGTTTTCTCTTCCCTGGAGGGAGGGAGAGGTCTTGTAGACCACTCTTTTGTGGTCGTAGATCACTTTTCCTGCTTGGAGACCAGTTTTCGATTTTTGGAGCCTTCGACTATGTGCCTTGACTCAGAATCGCTCAACGTTCTCCGTTTGGCGTAGTGTTTGAACCACACCTTGTTGCCTTGGCCTAGAGGGCCACTGTGGTCTTGGAGACCACTTTTGATGCCCGTAGACTAGTTTTCGAGGCTCCCGGCCGCGCACCTTGCCTCTTGGACTTTTGTCTTGCATCCTTTTTGGTTTGTTTTTGGTGCAAACCTTATTTTCCTTGTTTGGAAGGTGGTACAAGGGTGGGAGACCAGTTTTTCCCCTTGGAGACTACTTTCCTTCCTGCCAGCCAGTTTTTTGGTTGGGAAACTGGTTTTCTTGGTCTTTGGGCCACCTTTTCTGGTCAACCACCACACCACCACCTTGGTTTCATATTGCAGACCACCTCTCCCCTGTGGCCGACCACTTTTTTCCCTGGCCGACCACTTCCATTGGTCAGCTGACCAGTAGAAGTAGCTAGCCAACCACTTCAAGTGGGGAAGCTCTCCAACTCATTCTTGGAGATATTTTCTATCCAGCTGTCACAATTGGAAAGCACTAAAACCATTCTCCATACACGTGTATGAAAGGATGGCCTTAGACCCTAAGCTTGTCCAACAAGCTTACACTTTTGTTCTCTATAAGAGAGAACCTCCCCACTCCTCCTCCAGGTTTAGATTTTGTTGTTGGAGCTATAGATACACATATATCTCTATATCTCTCTTTTGGTCTCATATTTGTGCCTTAAAGTGTAATTTCTCCATACTATTGCACACAAACACACACTCAAACACCATCCTTTTGTTGCTGAGGTACTTAGGAGTTGGTTTTGGAGTTTTTGGGTTGGTTTGAGTTCAGAAAAGCTGCTGGAGTTGTGGTTTTGAAGGTGTTCTTCAAGAGTGAGCCTTTAACCCCTTAAACCTTTGTTTTTTCTTAAGCTTTTGGACCTATTTTCATGCTGATTTAAGCTTAACTTTCTACTACAAAAATTTCTATTTTTGCATGCTTAACATGTTTGTTTAAGGTCACTTTTGTGTTGGGGGTAGTCTATCCCCTCTTAGGCCTTGTTTGGTCTTGTTCTTGTGCCTTCCTTTTAAGCTATTGGGACCACCTTGTTTTGGCCTTCTCACCACTAAAACTCAGAGGAATTTCAGTGATGGAAATGGTGTTTTGAGGTCCCAAATAGGAGAGGGTCATCCCCTCTCCTTGTGTCTTGAATGCTTGCTTTATTAGCCTCATGTTTGAGCATGTTTGTTAAGCTTATGTTGGCCATATCTTAGCATGTATTTGAGGTTATTTCAGCATGACATGCCACTGTTTTGGTTTGGTTTTGTCACCTCATGCATGCTTAGCACACTTGTAGTGTAAATCTTACAAACTAGCTTTGTGTGCCTCATGTTTGAGCATGTCTTTCTAGCTTGTTTTGGGGCCATCTCAGTAGGTTTTTGGTGTTGTTTTAACATGCCTTAGATCTGTTTTGGGTTGGTTTGATAGCCCCTTGCATGCTCCATGCACTTGTAGTGCAATTCCATTAACTAGCCTGATGTGTATCATGCTTTAGACCATCATTCTAGCATGATTTTGGCTTAACTCTAAGAAGCTTTTGTCCATGTTTTAGCATGCTTTAGCTCTGATTTGTGTTGTTTTGGTCATGCATGCCATGCTTTTTATAGCTATAATGGATTCTAGCTTGTTAGCTTTGTGTATCAAGTCCAATAGCATGCCTTACTTGGACTATTTTCATAATTTGACATCATTTGAAATGTGATTTCAATACATGTAGCATGGTCATACACTTTCATTTGTCACTCTTTTAATGCGTTGGAGGGTTTGCCCTTTATGCCTTAACATGAGTCATTGCGTATGCTTTCATGTCTAAGCTTGCAAGCTATCATTTCATTGTCTATTTGGGGTTATTTTGCCATGATATAAATTTGATTTTTGTTGGCAAAGCCATCTCATACTTGGTCTTGGTAGGTGTAGTGTAATCCTCCCTTTTGGCCTTGTATGCATCATGCTTCATGCTTACCATGCTAGCTTATTTTGGCTTCCTTCCATGCATGTTTTAAACTTATTTTGACATGTTCTAGAACTGTTTTGGGTTGCCTTTTCCATATGCTTCATGTATTGCATAGCTGTAGTGCAATTGGCCTTGCTAGCCTTGTATTTTGATGCCTCTTGCATGCTATCTTTGAGCTATTTGAATGATTTGGCATCATTTAATACTTGATTTCAGAGCATGAAACATTGTCATATTCTTATGCATATCACCCTTTAATTGTGGTTCAAGGGTTGTGCATTGTTGCCTTGTTTGTGGCCTAGCATGTATGCCATCTTGCCTAGGTCCTCGAGCCATCATCTTAGCATGTTTTGGTCTTTATTTAGACCTAATTAAGCTCTATCCATGGTTGGTTCATTCCTTTGTACCATGTATTGCATGTCTCTAGGGTAGTCCTCTTTGTTAGCTTTCATGCTTTAGGACCCTAGCATGACATGCTTGTGCTGTTTGAATGATTTGGTATCATTTCATACCTTATTTCAGTGCTTATAGTGTTGTTATACTTCCACATTTGTCACTCTTTGAGCACTCTTGAGAGTTGTGCTCTTATGCCTAGTCAATGGGCCTTTGCATTGTGCATGCATTTACTTTGTACTTCATGCCTTAGTTTTAGCCTTATGGCCACTGTTTTGGACATGGCTGAGGTCTATCCACATTTGGTGTAAGTCCACTTAGCATGTTTATTTGCATGTTGTTTGCATGCTTATGTTACATTGCATTGAATATACTATGTCGTTCATTGCATTGTGTATGCCATATTCTTTGCATTGTGCATGCTTATGTTGCATTGCATTGAGTATGCTATGTTGTTCATCGCATCGTGTATGCCATATTCTTTGCATTGTGCATGCTCATCTTACGTCGCATTGAGTATGCCTTGTTGTTCATTGCATTATGTATGCCATGTTGTTGCTTGAATTAGGTTATACATGTTATTGCTTGCATTGTGTTTGGATTAGGTGTTAGTCCAAACACGAGGAACGAGGGACGTTTCATACTTAAAGTGATGAAACGTACCTCAATTCTCGGTCGCCGACGTTCTTGATCATACATGATAGAGTTCTAGGTTTTATGTGTTTATGTGTGCATTCATTTTTTATTGAATTGCGCAATTTGGCTTCTCGGCCATCATGCATCGAGATGCGCGATTGGTGGCCCGAGGGTCGAGAACTGCACTCCCTTGAGCTTATGAAATGATAGGGAGGGTGGTTGTGCACATATATCTTGCAAATATATTGCCATGCCCTTTCTTGCTCTCTATTGTAGCAAACTGGAGAAGTGCAGCAACAAGTGGTCGGTCGACCAGAAAAACTAGCTGGCCGACCACTTTTTCTGGTCTGCAACAAAGAAAAGTGGTCAGCAGGTGGTCTCCCCCATCAACAACTGGTCGGCCATGTTCCTACAAGTTCCCATGGTGGAGTTGAAGCTTTCTGGAGCTTGGTGCAAGGTTCTAAAAACAGTTGCAAACAGAGCCAAATCAGGGCATCGCGGTGGATTTCCGAACGAGACGACCAAGCATGCGTGTATTCTTCTCCCTCTGAGGACATTGCTTCATTGCTTTACTTAGCTAATTTGCTTAGCTAGTTTATACTTTGGTTTTGTATAGTTAATGTATTTAACTATTCAATTTGTGTTGTAATAGCTTAACTAATTAATTTGTCAATTAATTAGTTTTGTGATGTAATAATTAGTTTAATTAGCTTAGACTAGCTAGTTAGTTTCTTATTCGGACCCTCCGTCGAGAGGGCCAACCGTTGTAATAAGCGTGCGTGTGTGTGATGCATGTCTTCCAACCTCCATTTCTTTCTCCCTTTTACTTAATCACTTACGATGGTTAGTTTTAGGGCATGTTTCAATTAGCATACCTTATGCTTGCATGCGTGCACCCATTCATCTGTATTGCATGCGCCGGGCTCGGCGCATCATACCAATTGCATTGTATTTCAATTCCAAGTTGAATACATGCATCGAATTGTCGCATTCATATGCCATTCTAGATAGCCGAGCCTATCTCAATTACATTTTTGCATATGTTGCATTAGCCATCTTAACATGAACTAGGATCATGCATGATTTCTAACTAGTTCTTTGTTTTGGCTCGGAGTACACTGTGAGTGTTTACACTTTAGCATACTACATGAGATGTGTTTATTGCCATGTTAGCATGCTTGCCATGAGGCTAACTGCTTAAGTGATTAACTGCTTGAATGCCTGTGGGTGAAGGTTGGATTGCTTAAATTGAACAATTCATCGAAATGCGAGTTTTAAAGCCCACTTGAGAGTGGCAAATCATGTTTTCTAAACCCACTTGAGGGTGGCAAAATCTACAACTTAGCTTACTTGCGAGTAACAAACTTGAAATCATTTTCACAAACGAACATGCAATGTTTTGTTCCAACTTAGGTGATCTAGTCTATACTTGTATGTTGTGCGCATCACATAGTAATTCTAGGATTAATAACCGGAATAAGAACACATGTGTTTTCAAAAATAAAATATCATGCTTAGTACAGGCCGATCTTTGATCAGGCGAGCGGGGGTGCTCATTGCATGACCTTCCCCTCTCGTACCCAAGTTTCCGAGCCGAGGTAACTTTGGTGATGACGGACACGTGGCCTTAGGCACGAGTCAAGGTTTCCTAAATTTCTCCCAAAATAAAATATTTAGGTGGCGACTCTGTATTTGGCAAAGCAGTCCATGTTTGGCACTTCTTTATTAAAATCAATTTTTCAAAACGATTTGTCGAATTTGGACTCTTTAGTGATTTATCAATCTTACATTGCACTTTGTGAGATCAGATTAAGAATCGTGACATTAAGTCCGAACTGTAGTAGCCTCAGAACAAAACGAATTCGCGCCCCTCGCGGCGCGGAGAGCGGGAGTTCTCTGGGGCGGTCTACAAAGAGGAAAAGGAATTAGAGGCGTTCTTGAGAGCAAACCTTGAGGTGTTTGCCTAGACACCATACGAGATGAATGGCATTGACCTCGAGGTCACTTGCCATAGACTGAATGTGGATAGGTCTGCCAAACCTGTCATCCATCGAGCAAGAAGGCCTACGTTGATGCATGTTGAGGCAGTAGAAGAGGAAGTGGATAAATTTATAGAGGCCAGAGCCATTTGAGAGGTAAACTACCCGACATGGCAATCAAACACGATTGTTGTGAAGAAAAAGAATGGGAAGTGGGAGGTCTATGTGGACTTCACCAGCTTGAACAAGGCTTGTCCTTAGGACAGTTTCCCACTCTCCAAAATTGACCAATTGGTGGTTGCCACATCAAGACATGGAACGATAAGCATCCTAGACGCTTACAAGGGGTACCATCAAATAGCCATGTACCCCCCAGATGAAAAGAAGACTGCATTTATCACCCCAAAAGGGCTATATTACTATAGAGTGATGCCTTTCAGGTTGAAAAATGCAGGCGCAACTTACCAGAGATTGGTGACTAAGATATTCAGACATCTAATAGGAAAAACAGTGGAGGTATACATTGATGACATGGTCGTGAAGACCAAGGAACCTGAGGATCATCTGGCCGACCTGAAGACAATTTCGGCTTCGACTCAATGCGTCAAAGTGCGCATTTGGAGTTAGGTCAGGAAAGTTCCTAGGATACTTGGTTACCAGAAAGGGCATCAAGGCAAGTCCGGATCAGATCAAGGCCATCTTGGAATTGAAGAGCCTAACATCGGTAAAACAAGTATAGATGTTGACTGGAAGGGCTGCAGCCCTGAATAGGTTCATAAGCAGAAATTCTGACAAATGCAAACCTTTCTTCAGTTTAGTAAAGAAAGCCATAGACTTCTTACGAACAGAAGAGTGCGAAGTCGCCTTGGCCGACTTGAAAAAATACTTGACCACAACTCCAGTTCTTTTAAATCCAATACCTAGAGGGAGCTGTTTTGATACTTGGCGGTTTCAGAGCATGCAGTGAGTGCAGTGGTAATCAGAGAAGAAAATGGAGAAGAAAGGGTAGTTTACTATGTGAGTAAAACCCTAGTAGATGCAGAGACCAGATACTTACCCTTGGAAAAACTGACTTTGGCCTTAGTAATGGCTTCTAAGAAACTGAATCATTACTTTCAAGCCCACAAGATTGTGGTATTAACTGAGCATCCTTTGAAGTCTCTGTTGCAGCAAGGAGATCTAATAGGCAGGATAGCCAGATGGGCAGTGGTGTTGGGCCAATATGACCTAGAATTCAGACCTAGAACAGCAATCAAAAGCCAGGTTTTGGCCGACTTCGTTGCCGAGTTCACACCAGGCGCCATTAAACATTAGACTCCATTGAGTCAGGGTACACGATGTCTAGGTGAACAAGGAGAAACCCAACTAGAGATAGCAAAATAGAGGGAAGAAGAGAAACTCAGGCCCTGCAGTATTTACATCGGCAACTCCTTTCGCCTGGCTAGTGCAATGAAACCAGGAGAGGCAAGGACAATAATGATTGACTATTTGTCAGGTCCAAGTGTAGAACCACTGAACATAAAGTATGAGGCAATGGGTGTGGAGATGGGACCAAGTTGGATGGATGCGATAATAGTATTCCTTAAAGATGGAAAACTACCAAATGATTATAAAGAAACACACAAGATCAAACTAAAGTCGACAAGATTTAGTCTAACTGCAAAAGGACATCTCTACAGAAGATTTTTTACTGGTCCCCTTTTGAGATGTGTGCATCTTTAACAAGTTGAAGACTTCCTGTATGAAATGCACGAAGGAGTATCCGGAAGCCATGCAGGGGGCAGGTCACTTGCTCATAGGGCCATTACTCAGGGGTACTGGTGGCCCTACATACAGAAAGATGCTGAAACTTATGCCAAAAAGTGTGAGAAGTGTCGGAGGTTTGCACCTTTGATACATTAACCAGCAACAGATTTAAATTCAGTATCCAGCCCTTGGCCATTTGCCCAGTGGGGCATGGATCTTGTTGGATAACTACCTCAAGCAACTGGACAAAGGAAGTTCCTGCTGATGGTAACAGATTACTTTACCAAGTGGGTAGAAGTTGAACCCCTTGCAAAGATTCGGGACATTGATGTAAAGAATTTCATATAGAAGAACATCATCACCAGGTTTGGGATCCCAAGGGCAATAATAGTAGAGAATGGTACACAGTTTAACAGTAAGCTAATCAAGAGCTTCTGTGCAAAGTACAAGATCAAGAACTACTACTCCACTCCAAGCTTTCCTCAAAGTAATGGTCAAGTAGAAACATCCAACAAAACTATCTTGGATGGGATTAAGAAAAGGCTGGAAGCAACAAAGAGGAAGTGGGTGGAAGAGTTGCCCAATGTACTTTGGGCATATCAGACTACGCTGAGAAGATCAACTAGGGAATCCCCATTTGGCATGGCTTGTGGCACAGAGGCAGTAATCCCATTAGAGGTCGACATTCCAGGGGTCAGAACCCAGGGAGTGGAGAATGGGACTAATGATGCATTCTTAGCCCAAGATCTGGACCTACTGGAAGAAAGAATGGAGAAAGCAGCAATTCAGCTAGGGGAATACAAGCAGCAGCTTGCTAAGACTTACAATAAGAAGGTCAACCCACAAAAGTTTCAAGTTAGAGACCTCGTCTTGAGAAAGGTTGTCGGCAACAAGAAGGATCCCAGAGAGGGCAAACTTGACCTAAATTGGGAGGGACCTTATAGAATCATCTCGGTCCTGAGCAATGGGGTATATCGGCTGGAAGACAGTGAAGGCAAAGAGTTGCCAAGACTGTGGAATATTTACAACCTGAAGTTTTTCTATCATTAGATTTTTTGTTTTTTAAAGTTTTTTGTTATTAGCCGAAGCAAATAATAATAAAATTTTAGCTCGATTCTTAATTCCAAACTTGTGTAATATGATTGACCAGTCCCTTGGCGATGTTTCTTTTTGAAACATGACAAATAACTTAGACTCATTATATGGCAGAGTTGAATTATACTTGCATATAATAGAGTTGAACTAAATTGGCGATATTTCTGATTGAAACATGGCGAATAACTTAGACTTATTATATGGCAAAGTTGAATTATACTTGCATATAATAGAGTTGAACTAAGTTGGCGATTTTTCTAATTGAAACATGACGAATAACTTAGACTTATTATATGGCAGAGTTGAGTTATATTTGCATATAACAGAGTTGAACTAAGTTGGCAATGTTTCTGATTGAAACATGACGAATAACTTAGACTCATTATATGGCAGAGTTAAATTATACTTGCATATAATAGAGTTGAACTAAGTTGGCGATGTTTCTGATTGAAACATGACAAATAATTTAGACTCATTATATGGCAGAGGTGAAATTATGCTTGCATATAATGGAGTTAAACTAAGTTTTAATTCACCTGGATTTGCCATATCGGCAGAGTCAACTTCAGCAACAAGGTCATAGCCTCAGCTAGTCGCTGTTTGAACATAACTTAGGCAACAAGGTCATAGCCACATGTTTAATGAGAACCTAAATGAAACTTAAATTCACATTAGGGGGCAGAGAGCTAGAGAATGATGCTTGGGACAACACTTGTTGAAAATTTCAGGAACATTTACAAGTTGTAGTCAAGTCGAGGTGATATTGAAAGAAGTATCTACTTACTTGCCAGGATTACTAGGTTGCCAAGCTTGAAAAGCATTGGAGACTGAGGTCTTGATAGAAGACAGTAAGAAAAGTGGCAAGTTTTAGATAAACACTCATGAAAATATTTTTACAATATTTTTTAAGTGTTAAGACAAGGCTGAGATAAACAAGTTGGGAGTTATGTCCGAGGTATTTTTACTCGAGGAGATTGCACAGATAAAGTGCACTTTTGAAAATGTGCAAAAATATTCTAAGTATGGAATGACACATAGAGGAAAAGAAGGCATACATTCAAACACTTAGAAGAAAATGTAAAGACTTGCATTCAGATAAGGAAGTTGTTTAGATACAAAAAGGCACTTTGGCCTGACATAGGAGATTACTTGTTCAATTACAAAGAGTAAAGAGGAACATCGGTCAAATAAAAGCTATACATCGTTCAAAAAGCAAAAATTACAATGCATAGAAAATAAAAGCTTATAGTAAGACTACTTGGTGTCAGTGGCAGGCTGTGTCTCGGCTCCAGAAGACAATT
Source organism: Camellia sinensis (assembly GCF_055761805.1). NCBI lineage: Eukaryota > Viridiplantae > Streptophyta > Magnoliopsida > Ericales > Theaceae > Camellia > Camellia sinensis. The sequence goes on from NC_138974.1 coordinate 121,091,649, forward strand.
GGAAAATCTTCTTGGCAGCCTTCTCAGCCTTGAGCTCGACATTGATCGCTTGTAGAGTCTGATCGATGCTCTTCTCGGCAATTGGCACCTCGGATGTTGTTTTGTTGGGAGAGACACCTTTTAAAACCTCGTCCTCCTCATCCTGAGTCAAGTCTAGGACTTGCTCATTCAGAGTTGGGGACTTGGCCCCAGCAGGAATTTCAGTATCAGTCATCTCGGCCTCTTCGTCTTTGGCTTCCTCTCCTTCTTCTTCTTCTTCCCCCCCCAGCCTTAGCCTCAGATTGGCTTAAAGTGTAAGGGAATGGAAACACAAGTCGGCCTTCATCTTTGAGGGGAGAGTCCTTAGGGACAGCCAACTCTTTCAGAGTAGCCATCCAACCAAGGGTGTAACCTTTGTTGCATGCCTATCTTACTTGTTTTTTGTAGTCTTCGTGGACATCGGCTGCCCTCTCGACATAGGCCTTCTCGTCCGCTGCTTTGATCTCGGCGGTTTTTGTGGCCAAGGCATCTCGAAGCTCGACTTGGACTTCGGTTGTTTTTGCTTCGGCCTCTTTTTTCTCGGCCTTAAGGACCTCAGCGACAGCGTCTGCAACCCCGGTCCTTTCTTCAGCCTCGCCTTGAGCTTGCTTGGCTGCCTTGGCCTAATCTATCAAGGCTTTCATCTTGGCCTCAGCTTTGTTCAGGGACTTGAGCAAACCAGCAGCCTTCTTGGTCTTGTGGACCAGCTCCTTCTTCATTTCCTCTACTTGCATCGCAAAAGAGTGGGTATGCTGGATCGCCTAAAAGAAATACAAAGAACAAAGTTAGTAAATTCAGTAAGTATGAAAACAGAGAATGGAGAGAACTAAGTGTTAGGAGTATACCAGTATAGAATGCTGCACCATCAGAGCGAAATTTTCATATTCGCTAACCTTTGGAAGGAGCAGTGCAGTTGAAAGGGCAACGCTGCCCTCAATGTCAGCAGCACCATCACCAATCCTAACTGGCTTATCCTCGATCGTAATAGATGGGGCCTAAGGGTCATCAGCTTTAATTGAGCCCGAGGTGATTGCAGAGTCCGACCTCAGCTTTTTTGACCTGGTAGATTTAGAGAGGTTGTCCTCAGCAGGCCTCTTCTTGGCAGCGGAGGAACTTTTTTCTATCTCGGTCATTTTTGAAATCAGCAAGGTATCCTCAGAATCAATTTGAGCCACCGTTGCCTTTGCCTGGGCCTTCTTCAGTCTTTTTGGATTCAGTTTGGACTAGGACTGTGAGGGTGAAGATTAGAGTGTGACAGCATTGGGAATGTTGGCTAGAAGGTCTTCAGCAATGGCCTTTTTTCACCCCATCTTGTCGGCGGCAACGGTAACAGTGACTTTAGTGCCAAAGTGGATCGCTGGAAGTGTAGTCGGTGGGTTGGCTAGATCGTAAGCCGACACCTCAGTACTTCGGCATTTTCGACTACAAGTTCTGCCTATAGGGGCAAGCAGTGGAGCTCGAGGTTGGCGTTGACGCTAAGAAGGTGGAATCAGTTGTGGAGCAGAAGTTGATGGTTGTTCTGCTGGGTCAGATGTTGAGGCTTGGTCAGGCCTTGGTGATGAGGCAGTTGGGAGAGTTGTTGCTGAGGGTGAAGACTTGTTCTTCTTGGGGACGTCGAGCAATGTGGATTTATAGGTCGGGATGTAGTTTAGGAGCAAAGGAGCCTTGCGCTGATTAATAGGCAAGTCCAGCAGCCTCTTGAAATCTTTGTTGGGGAAGAATGTCTTGCGAAAGTCTTTTGGTGGCTGAGGAAGAACAGCAAATGCTTCGCCGAAGGAGGTGAACGGAGTGGTTACAGGAAGCTCGAAGAAGGCAACAATGGAGGTAGGGGATTTTTAGAGAAAGAAAAACTTGAAAGCTTGGAAAAAAATGAGGATGCAAAGGTGAAAAGACAAAGAAAGAGAGGTGTTTTTTTATCAAAACACGAGAAGGCTGCAAAATCACAATTAGTGTGCCTAGGACAACGTGTCTGTCAGGCGGCGTGTGCAAAAGCGACGCGACCTAATGGCGCGTATCAGGTAAGGTTCAATAGGGAAGAGACGCGTGGCAAAATCGGTTGAGTTTCTGTGCGTGACATCTCATACGCGTGTAGAAACTCTTGGAGTTCTTGATTTAATAAAGCAAAGACCTTGGCTAGGGGAATGATCTTGATTAAGGAACTTGAAAAACTTGGCTCTTGGTTCTAAGGCATTGACAAAACACACTGAAGTCTTGGTCATAACGAGCCGATGTGAGAAAACCTCGGTAATGAGGGATAGAGTAAGCTTTAGTCGACATGCTCTGTGAACGACTGATATAGGTTCCATCACCTCAAGATGCCAAGGTAATAGAACCTAAGGGGCAGTTGTGGGGACATATTTTTTGGATAACAACACGTGGCCAAGGTGGCACTGAAGTGCCAGCCGAGGTGCCACGTGTCCTGGTCATGACATTAACATCATCTTGGCTAAGTCGAGGTTATCTGCGGAGATACCGGAATCCGGGATAAACAGATAAGCTATAAGAGTCCTAGAATGGAGGAGGACCTTAGTCTGGATAAGGATAAAACTCTTACGGAGTTTATCTTTATCTATTGGAGAGTCTAGGATGAACATTGGGCCAGAGTCCAAGGGAAGCTAGGCTTCTATAGGGATCAGGTTAGTACTGACTATAAAAGTAGGGCACCCTTATGGGTCTAAGGTACGTTTTTTGTTTCAGGGCTAGTGAGTTAAAGCACTATTTGCTATCTTTAAGAGATAATTGAGTATTGACTTGATCGTCGGAGTGCCCCCGGGTGGAAGAACTACCGCCGGAGTCTCATCTTTCTGTGACAGGTCGTTCGGGTGCAATCTATTCTGCCGGTGTTCTCCAGCTAAGTACCTATTTGGCAGTGTGGTCAGAAAACAGCACACATAGTTACCATGTCAATACCCTTTTCTTTTGTAAACTTCCATGCGGCATCCTCTGCTAAAATCTTTGACAGCACATACCAAAGCTGGTAGCAGAAAAAAAGGGGATGGGAAAACACAGAAGCATTCAACAGAATAGAAAGAACAGCCATTACAATTGCAAATTATGAACAATCATACAAAGCATATCGATTGAAACAAAAATTATGGCCCTTCCTGTAGAATGGTTCATTGAAAATCCTACCTTTGAAAATTTACACAAAAAAATAGATTGTTGAAACCAACAAACAATGTGTTATAGGGACAAATGATGTATTACAATGATGGACATAGGATTTTTTTTTCAATTTTTTTATTTTTCCTTCGATTTTGTTGGCCTAGATCACTTGTTCAAACAAGATCTAAAAGAACATAGAAAACCAAAATTCTTGAGGTGTCTAAGTGGCCAGATTTTCAAGTGAGAGCATCAATGAAAACGAAACAAGGACATTATGAGCTTCAAAACTCAGATTTTCAAGTACCCTAAACTTTGAACATTTCTATAATGCACTAAACACATTTAAATGGCATGCAAATCTAGGACATCAACCGTGAGAATTTTGTACTTGTTCATACACATTAATTCATACACATAGTTGTATAATACATACATTAATATGATTGCATGTAGAGATAACTGTATATTTGATGTTTATAAGCATATGAGTGGCTAACAATTAGAAGTAATGAATTTGACAATACAACCATCCAATGGCTAGAAGCTGTTTTGTGATTACAATGTCTTCACTACCAACAACTTTATAAGGAACAAAACTGATATAGGACATCATGTCCTTGGCATGTGATAGTTTGTGGTGGGTAGTTGTTAGCCTATATCTAGGGAAGTGATAACCATTTTATAATAACTTTTAAATATTGAACATTGATTGATTGAGAAATTCTCTCTATAACTTAGGGTTCTTCTCTCTCTGATTTCTCGCTCTTGTTCTTGATTGGACCCATCATTTACAATCGATTAAAGCACTGAAGCTATGACATAGGATCGGGAGAGGGGTGGGGATAGATTTGAAGAAAATAAAGGCCAAATCTGGTGGACACAAACGCCATGTTTATTTGGCTCTATGAGTGAGGGGGATTGGACTAATAGTGAGGGAAAGCTAACCACAGAGAGTGTTTGGTTGTGGAGGGATTAACACTCCAAGGGGGTGTTTGTTTTGGAAGGATTGGACATATTTTATTGATGTTTTATTTTAAAATTTTGTTTATATTTTATTTAATTTTATTATTTAAATTTTAATAGATGTTTTATTTTATTTCATTATTTAATTATTATTATTATTATTTAAAATAAATTTATTTAAAATTTTAATGAAAAAATAACACATATTTTTTATTGATATTTAATTTATTTAATTTTTTAAAAATAAATTTATTTAATTGTGCAAAAAATAAAATAAAATAAATTTTTATTTAATCTGGCTAAAAATAATTAAAATATTAAAGTTATGTTTAATATTGCTATTACTTAAGTGAAAATGATAAAATAGTCATTTGAGCATTTATTTTTCTCCATAATATCCCAAACAAACATTGGATTAACTAAAAATAGTCCAATCCAGATATCTAATCCCATGACTAAACAAACATAAAATACAAATCCAATCCAACCAAATAGTTGGGGATAATGTATCCCAAGACTAATAGTTCGATGAATTACAATCCGCCCTTATCCAGTCCGTCCAAACAAACACACTCCAAGAGGACTGGCAATCCCCCTCCTTGGTTGGACTCGCATGGAAAGTAAACATATGAGATGGGATTAATGGATTAAAATATTAAATAAAATGGATTAAAATATTTTTAATATTATTTTTTTAAAATAACTTATGTGTGAAAGAAATATTTAAATTTTTTAATAAATACTAAAAAATATGATTTTTTTATAATTAATGAATTTTTAAATAATTTTTATGCAAAACTTATATTTTTTTAAGTGTCTCTGAATTAACTCGACTTAAAAAGGACAAAAATATTAATAATTATAATATTAAAAAAATATTAAAAATTAAAAAATATTAATTTTAAATATTACTACTATCTATAGTATTACTAATCTGGTAGTGTATAAATAAACCCTCTTTATTCTACATCTCCAACCTAATATCACCTCACTAATAATCTTCTCACTCAATTCCACCGTATTCTTAATCCCTCCAAACCAACTAAAAATTAGGTTATTCAAATTTTTGATTTTTATACCATCAATTGAAAAAATTATTCATGTAAAAAATTAAATTTATTTAAGCTCTATTTGGCATATGGGTTGAGATTAGCCAACAAAAAAATAAAAGAGATTAATTTAGCCAATAAGCAAACCGCATAAAATTACCCAATAAAAACATCCCCAAAACAGCAAAAAAAAAAAAATATATATATATATATATCCTAGCACTAATCAAAGGGAAGTGAATCGCATAGCAAAATCAGGTACAGCAATGATTCATTCCACTAAAAATATCACCACTAATAGCACTAATGTATTAAAAAAGTAAAAAAAAAAAAAAATACAACTCCAAGACCAAAACATCACATCATTAATAGTGAGACCCACTGCCACTAATTGGTACTCCCAAAAGGATTAGATAGCCAAAAGGATTAGATATCAAAGTGAGAGAGAGAGAGAGAGAGAAAACAGAGGCTTTAACAGTATAACCACGTTGGAGCAACAACTTGACAGGCCACGAAGCTATGTACCCGGACGCTCCCGTCACACACCGTCTTCCCTACTCCGCTCATTCTATCTCTCCTCTCTCTCCCTCTCTCTCTCTCTCTCTCTATTCTCCGTGAGCTTTTATTTAATATTTTATGGGTCGTAATTGAAATAAGATTATAATTAAAGGAAGAATGACATAAATTAGGGTATATATAATGAGTGTTTCTAGTAGTATCTCTTTTTTAATATACATTTCTTTAAAAAGATGTATCATATGCACCTTCACTTATGTTATTTTCTTTTTTATTTATGATTAATTTTTTTTTTAGTTATAATATTATTTTAGTTATGATTTATGCGTTCTTTAATTATGTATCATTTTGTATTTAGTTATGATATTATTTTTAGTTATGACTTAAAAAATTAAAATTAAAATTTTTATTTTTTTATAATTATAAGATGCATATAGTATATACCCTTTAAAAGATATTTTCATACTATCTATACAAGATTAATATTAGAGATATCAACATTTTTATTAAATATCTCATGAGTATCACACAGATAGTTTATTAAATATTTGGTAAAAATGTTAGGATTTATAAGATTTTCCTTTGTAGAAACAAACAAAATAAATACAGAATATCTTTATGGAATGAGATGGCACAAATTGGCCAATTACTTTTAAACAAAGGCTAGGATTAGGAAGATGGTTTGTGGCTATTTTAGTTATAAAAGATAAAATAGGTTATTTTAGTCATAATAAATAAAATATCACATTCAACCCACAATTATTACACTCTTCTCTTACAAAAAAAAATCAAAAAAGCTAAAAAGCTCTTTTAGCCCAAGGCTAAAATAATCAAAAAAATTAAAAAGTCAAAAAACCAACCCACTTCCCAAACGAAGCCAAAAAAAGTCATCCAATTAATTGTCAATTACATAAATATTACTATCATGTCATTTTATTTTGGGTCTGGCTTTGGTCCAGTCCGTCATCGGACTGGATGACGGACTAGACCGTGCTATTGGGCTCATGGAGGCTCACCACGGGTCCCGTTTTGAAAATCTAAATCGTTCAATATGTAGAACTCGTCGAGTACTATATACTTATAAAAAATCACGTTGATTGGATATCAATAGCTAGGTGATCAAATCAGTTTTGTATAAAAAAAATGGACGGTGAATAAATTAACGGTTGATAAAAAACTGTTTTGATCACATAGCTATCGATATCCGATTAATGTGATTTTTCACAAGCATATAGTACTTGACGAGTTCTACATATTGACGGTTTAGATTTTCAAAACGAGATCCGTAGTGAGCCCCACAAGTCTAACAGCACAATCCAATCTGATAATGGACTAGACCAAAGCCAGGCCTTTTATTTTAATGTTGGAATGGCAACAAACAGATAATTTGCCTTTGATGTGGCGTGTCATCATAATGTTGAATAGTAGTAATGCAATGAACATGCCATAATGGGGTATCTCATACTATTGCAATGAAACATCCCTATTTATCACACTAGTGGTTATCTGATGTACGAAATTTTAGAAAATCAATAATTATAATAAAAAAAAATCAGCAATGCTACAGACCCCTAGTGGAGGTGACCCCCAGTGACCTCCAGTGTTACTTGTCGGCCTGGGATTAGCTGAAAACCAAAAAAAAAAAATTGTTTTTTTGACCAATGGAAAGGGACCCCCAGCACCCCCACTAGGGGTCCGAAGCTTTATTCAAAAAAAATTTACTATTTGATTATATTTTTATTTCGTTTGTATATATAAATCTTATTTCACATCATTAAAAATATTTAATATTTCACATTATTAAAAATTTTAAAAAAACTATCATATATTAAGTAAGTCATCACATAAATAATTGTTAATTTATCTAAAAATTACTTCAGACAAACTACAAGTAGAATAAAAAAGACATATTATAATTAATCAAAATGACTAATATTAAATAAAAGTAACACTAATTTTATTTAATCAATAGTAGATATTACATTAATCATCCCACATAATATAATGAATTAAAATAAAATTAATTTTAATTCTCATTATATTAAGTTAGTGGTTAATTTTTTTTTCACATGCTATTTGTTTTTTAGTTATATTGATTCATTAAACAAAAATAGGTTTGGAATGATTTATAAAAATAAAAAAAATAAAAAATAAAAAAGAAGAAGAAGAAGAAAAAAAAAAGAAAGGTTTGAAAATGCATAAAGTTGAATTGACAAACATAAACTCAAACTCTGAATCTGAATAAAAAAAAAAATTAAAAAGAAAAAATTTATGACTTAGTTCTCAAAAGAAATCAGTTCCTGAAAATAAATTTAATCATGAGTTATTTTAATAGGATAATTAACAATACAAAATCAATTGATGAATCACTACAAGAAAAAACACATTTGGCGACTAAATTTTTAGTCGTCAAAAGTCAATTTTTAAGTTTCCCGACTAAATTTTTTAGTAGCCGGTTTGGTCACTGGAAAACGGTCAGGAAAGATATTGGCGACAAAAAAACTTTTAGTTGCCAAAAAGCAAGTCTTTAGCGACTAAAACTTTGGTCGCCAATAGTCAATTATATTTTTTAAAATTATACATTTACCGACTAATGTTTTACTCGCCAATGCTCAAGGAATCGACGACCAAACAGATTTATCTTGTGGAGATTGAAACCATCAACCTCCCACACCACAAACCTTATACAACACACTCTTTCCACTACGCCTTCATAACATCATATGATTATATATGCAACATACATTATTTATATAATACTTAGACCCGTGTTAATATAAAAGTATATATATAAACATAATTATTTTTATTGAACATAATTTATGTAAAAATAAATTATTTAGTAGAAAAAAAAGGACACCACTTTTGGCGATTAAACATAATTTTAGTCGTCAATTCTATACTTTTGGCTACTAATTATATTTTAGTTGTTAAAAAAAAAATTCCCGCGCTAAAATTACCACTTTTGGCGACTAAATTTCTTTTTTGTTGCCAAAAAGCCTCACATTCGGCTACTAAACATGTTTTTAGTTGCCGAATGCTTCACTTTTGGCTACTAATTTTTTTTAGTCGCCAAAGGGCCTTACTTATGGCTACTAAAATTTTTTTAGTCGGTAAAAGCCTCGCTTTTGGCGACCAAATAGATTTTTAGTCACCAAATGCCTCACTTTTGGCTACTAAATTTTTTTTAGTCGCCAAAAGGCCTTACTTTTGGCTACTAAAATTTTTTTAGTCACTAAAAGTCATATATGGCCGACCAAACAGATTTTTAGTTGCCAAAACCTATACTTTTGGCTACTAAATTTTTTTAGTCGCCAAAAATCTTTACTTTTGGCTACTGATGCATTTTTAGTTGCCAAATGCTATACTTTCAGCGATGAAATGTGATTTTTTAGTCGCCAATAGTGCTTTTTCTTGTAGTGAATATATTTAAGGTATAAACCCAAATCCAATAAATTTTGATGTGTTCTTCATTTTCAATCTAACATCCACGCCAAAAAAAATTAAAACAAATAGTCAAAAAGTGAAAGAGTTACAAATTGATAATGGTAGCACTTTAGAGAGAGAGAGAGAGAGAGAGAGATAAAATCTCAATTTAATGATACATTATTAGCAAAAAGAAATAAAGAAAAAAACATATTGTAACAAAAAAAAATTAAAATAAAGCAATAATATCCTTTCATATAAACTCACTTTCTTACAAATGCAAAAAGCCATGCAAGTATACATTTCAAATATAAAGCAAATATTTAAGATTTTTAGGCATCGAAAAGGGATAAGAAATGGCTCAATGTTGATTGTTTTCCCGCCAATCTTCTGTTCATGATTCTTTTTGCATAAACTTGTTTTTATATTGAAAAAATTATGCTTAGACAAAAGATATACTTATATGAAATCCTATCATATTTCAAATTTATATGGATAATTAATTGATGATTTTAAAAGATAAAATATTAAGTTCAACTTGAAGATAAATTTTAAAAAGATTAAGCTGAAATATATGAGAATTTTATAACAAACTAACAAAAGATAAACATAGATCGTTAAAAAAATTATCATCTTTTTGGGATATTTATATCTCAATCTTAATCTTTTTTATTTAAATATTTTGTAATCTTTTAACTGAATTTTCATTTTACAGTTGAAATTTGAATAGTTATTATAACGATTTGGGCTTAGACCCGATCCATTCATTGCTTTGGAATTCGGGAAACCATATTTGTGATGGTCGTTCTTTTCTTTTCATATTTGGTTTTGGCTTCGGGGGTCGACACTGCCCTCTTATCTTTGTTTTGTTAAGCTCCAAGGGTCAACACCAGTGTTGGAAGGGTTGACACCATCTTACTACTATGTTCTTGGAATAGCTACTGAAATTTAGGGTCAACACCAGCCTTGGTGGTGGTGTCGACACTTGTATTTTGCTATTGGCCTTAAGGGTAAACACCAGTTTGGGAAGGGTCAACCCTTATATACAGCAGAATCTGGATTTGGTTGCTAAAATTTAGTGTCGACACCTCTGGTCCAAGGGTCGACACCTTGTCTTGTGCCAGCATTGTCATTTCTTCCTGAAGGGTCAACACCACCAACACCAAGGTCAACCCTTGCTAGTTTTTTTTTCCAAATTTTAGTTAGGTTTTGGGCCCTACTTCTTGGAAATTTTGACTTGTTTTTTTGAGTTGACTTTGGGACCTTATTTTACTTTAACCTAGCACTATAAATAGGCCCCTTACTTACCATTTTCTTCACTTTTCTTCTCTTTTCCCTCTCTAAACCGTGAGTCCCTCTTTTCTCTCTCTAAACTCACTTTTTTGCTTAAAGATCTTCAGATCTATTCACTTGGAAGCATTTTCTCACCTTGCTTCTTTGAGATTAAGTGTAGAGCTTGTCGAGGGTTTCGTTTTGATAAGAGCAAATCGTCGTTTTGTCTCCATTGACTTTTTGGGCTTTCTTCCTTCTTTCTCTTCTAAGTTGAGATAGAGATTCTCCGCACCCTCTTATGAATTTTAACTTAGCTATTTGTTATTTCTAAAACAATATTATGATTTTTGGAGATTTTGGACAAATCTAGGATTTGGGTTGGAAATCAAAAGGTGGGGTTTTCAAATGGTTTGTTAGAAATGCTTGTAGAAAGGTGTTTATTGTTGATCTATGATGAAGTGATGGGTTTTCACCCTTGGAAATGATTTCTAAAGAAAAATGGGATTTTTCCCTTGAAATATCAAATGTTGATTTTGTAAAGATAATGGAAATGATGCTGGGTTTTATGTAATTGAAATGATATCTTTCTCTACTCAAAAATGATTTTGAAAGAAAACGAGGTTTTGCTCTAAAACCATGGGTTTGACATGTGTTGGAAAAATATTGAAGAATGATGTTGGTTTTGTAATATTACTCACGTCTTGATGATGGTGATTAAGGATATTGATGATGATGAAGTTGGATATGTTATATCGCTTACATCTTGGAAATCGTAATAATGTATATTGTTATTGAAATTTTCTATTTATTAGAGATATTTGTTTTGGTCTATTGATGGAGGATGGGTATGATTGTTGTAGAAATTGCATGAGGATTATGAGAATTGAAACTGCATTGAGCATTGTTTCATTTTTATACTTTGCAAATGTGTATCATTTTGAGAAAAGGGGTGAACCTGAGAAATGAATGTTGTACATCAAAATAAGTTGGCCGGAGTGTCCAGGGTGAAAGTCCCGAAAACTGCGAGTATACATGGGTGTCGATCCTGTGGACAAAATTTCCATGAAATGGCAATTTTAGTGCTTGTATAGCCTACGTTTACATGGGTTCCGTTTTACGGTTTTCTCTAGACAAAATTTTCAAGAAAGGTTGGATTTGTTTTAGAATTTCCTAAGTATAATTCACTGCCCTGTTTTCTATTGTAAAGGACATGATTGATAACTGTGTTATTAATCGGGTATCGTATGATCATGAGAAAGAAGAAATGAAATACTTTTGCACAAGCATTGCATATGCATTTACCTTATACCTTTATTAAATTTATATGTTGTTTTGGATTATTTTTACTAGGTTTTAGCTCACCCTATATGGGAAAAACATTTTTAGGTGCTGGTGATATGCCTCTGCCAAGGCAATAGCTTGGAAGGACTTGGAGCAAGAGCTTCATTTTTGTTTAATTGTGTGTTTGTTTTATACAAGCCAAGGGCCATTAAATGTAGTGGATTTAAATCCATTTTGTTGTAACCAAAGTACTGACTTGGAAAGTTTAACCATTTAGGGCATTCTCTTAATTGTTTATCCTTGATTTTACATTCTCCATCATGTAACATATGCTATAGATTGGTTAGACTTCCGCATATGTTGCACTTTTGTAAAAGAAATTGGAAGTTAATGAAAGATAATTATTTCATCTTGTGTTGTTCTTCGATTAATATTGTGGTCTGGTTATTGTATTTATTTCAGGGCGTCACAACTTGGTATCAGAGTATACCGAGTTTGAATACTTTGGGTACGTAGAAAGTAGTTATTACTATAATGGGTTGCCTCGCTTAGCAAAGATGTTTGTATGTATATTATACTTACTTGATAACATGCTTATATAATTATATGGGTATGGGATTTAATTTCTAAGATGTTGATTGGGTCTACGGATTTCTAGAAATCGCATTAGAAGAGCACTTGATCACTGTTGTTTCTAATTGGAACTCTGGTAACGCCTGGGGACGGTCATTATCTGAGAAGGAAAATTTGTATATGTTTATGTGACTACGTGCTCATGTGGAGTGAATTATTGTTGTCCATCGCATTAGCACGCGAGTGAGTTAGTTTTGATATATTTCGAAATGGCCAGGGCATTACGGGAATCTATGGACATTCTCAGAGCTAAGAATCAAGTCCAGACCCAAGTTGCTGAGACAGGGCCATTTTTTCTAAATGAGAGTTTTCTGGTCGAATCCGGATAAGTTTCTAGGCGATCCGAAGGAGCCACTGAAAGCGGGTGAGTGGCTGGAGCACATTGTGAAGACGTTTGAGATACTTGGCATTGAGGACGACGGACTGAGAATGACCCTGCCATCCTTCCAGCTGAAGGGGGATGCGGGTCAGTGGTGAAAGTATGCGCATAGGCGCATTGGAGTGACTTGGGAAGCTTTTGTCAACGCCTTCCAAGACAAGTTTTTATCTCCCACGGCTAGGGAGAAATTGAGGAAACAGTTTCTGAAGCTCAAGCAACTCAACACGCCAGTAGCCGAGTTCCAGGCAGCTTTTACTAGCCTTTCCAGATTTGCACCTGAGCTTGTGACGACGGAGGAATGCCGTTGTGTTAAGTTGAGATGAGGTTGAGGACTGAGCTCCTTTTCAAGGTGGTCGCGTTAATGATTAGGAATTACGGACAACTTGTAGAGTCGGCGGCTCATCTTGAGACCGTGATGCAGTTGAAGGAGGAGCAAATGAGGGACTCCATGAGGAGTCATGATGTTCAGAGGGACAGTAAGAGGCAGAGGGGTTCTAACCCACAGCAGTTCCAAGGAGCCCAGCCTCGTTCCACCTTTCTTGTGCCAAGTTTGGGTTCAAGGAGAGGTAATTAGGGGAGTTTCTCTTGTTACAAATATGGTCAGTTGGGTAACAAATCGCCAGCTTTCTCGTAGAGAGGAAGGCAAAAGGCTACACCATCTTCGGCTCGCTCTTAAAGCCAGAGTTAGGGAAGAGGGCAACCGCCTACATGTTATCAGTGTGGGCAGTCAGGGCACATAAAGATATTTTGCCCTCAGTTGGGTGGCACACCAGGTTCATCTAATTCAAGGCAGACACAAAGCCACCAGCCTATGCAGTCAATACAGGCCTCAAAGGCCAATCAAGGAGCCTCTTCAGCTTAGTCAGTGCATCAGACTTATACTCCGAGGGGTGAGCAAGTAGAACAGAGACTTACAGAGCATGTGTATGTTGTTACCATGCCAGACTTGGTGCTAGTGCCTTCAGTTGTGAGAGGTACTTTCTTGTTATGCAATTCTATTGTCAATGTGTTAATTGATACGGGTGCATCCCATTCATTCATCTCGTCTGTATTTGCATTGGCTTTGGGATTAGAGTTGGCTTGGTTAGTATTTCCTCAGTGTAGAGTCACCTATTAGTGGTGAGATTGTTTTGGAGCAGGGGTGTGGAGGTTGTGACATAGAGGTTGTCGGTCGCCAACTTCCTTTGGCATTTGTGTTGATTGATATGCTGAGTTTTGATGCTATGTTGGGTATGGACTGGTTGTCATCATATCAGGCTGTCATAGATTGTTATTGTCAGAGGGTTACTATATGTACCTTGAGCGATAATTGCTTTTATTTCTTGGGGGATCGGGTTGATAGAGTTTTATCACCGGTGTATGATCCGCGTGGGCGGGGTGAACTTAGTTGTCTTCTTGCAAACTTCTTTGGTAGTGAGTGTGATGAAGTCTGAATTGAGTTGCCAGGGGTAGTTTGTGAACACCAAGATGTTTTTCCTAAGGATCTCAATAGTTTACCACCTCGCCATGAGATTGAGTTCTTAATTGACTTAGTGCCTGGCACGTCACCGATTTTTATGGCACCATATAGATTTGTACCTGTCAAGTTGAGTGAGTTGAAGATTCAACTCCAAGAACTGTTAGATAAAAGTTTTATCTGCCCTAGTACTTCACCTTGGAGAGCATCGGCTCTCTTTGCCAAAAAGAAAGATGGCGCATTGCGACTTTGTATCGATTACAGGAAGTTGAACCAGGTAACTGTTAAGAACAAGTACCCAATGCCTCGTATAGATGATTTGTTTGATCAGTTAAAGAGGTTTTGTTGCTTTTCTAAGATAGTCTTGAGATCAAGTTATCACCAGTTGAGAGTAGGGGAGGCGGATACGTGGTATGGCCATTACAAGTTTCTAGTGATGCCCTTTGGGCGATAAACTGGATCTTTCGTGAGTTCCTAAACCATTTTGTGGTTGTCTTTGTTGATGACATCTTGATTTACTCACCCTCTGAGGAGGAGCACAAGGAACACATATGAGTGGTTGAATTGCTTAGAGCCCACAAATTATATGTTAAGTTTGGAAAATGTGAATTCTAGCTGAGAGAGGTTAAATTCTTATGTCATGTGGTATCCAAGGAAGGGGTGACTGTAGATTCATTCAAGATAAAGGCAATGCAAGATTGGAAACAACCTAAGAATGCTTTTGAGATCCGTAGTTTCTTAGGGTTGGCTAGGTATTACCGTCGGTTTGTGAAAGATTTCTCTAGATTAGCTTTACCGTTAACTAGACTGACGATGAAAGGAATTAAGTTCGTACAGAGCGAGACTTGTGAGAAGTCTTTTCAAGAGCTTAAGGCTAGACTTATCACTCATCCAGTATTGATTATTCTAGAGAGGGGTTTGGGCTATTCGGTGTATTGTGATACTTCACGGGAAGGTTTGGGTTATGTATTGATGCAAGGGGGGAATGTAATAGCTTATGACTTGCAACAGTTGAAAACACATGAGAAAAACTACTCTACTCATGACCTAGAGTTAGCGGTGGTGATCTTTGCCTTAAAGATTTGGAGGCATTACTTGTATGGTGAGAAGTTTGTGGTATTTTCTGATCACAAAAGTCTGAAATATCTGTTTACACAGAAGGACCTGAATCTGAGATAGAGGAGGTGGATAGAGTTTATAAAAGATTATGATTTTAAGTTTCATTATCATCTGGGGAAGGCCAATGTTGTGCCGATGCCTTGAGTAGGAAATCCATTGGTAGTGAGGCTAGTATTGCCATTCGGGAATGGGAGATGTTGGGTGCTATTGGTGAGTTTGGCTTGCATCTTAGCGAGTCCATGGAGTCTGGAGCTTTGTTTTTAGTAGTGGCATAACTTACACTTATGAACTGAGTGATAGAAGCGCAGAAGGGTGATCTTGAGGAAGAAATCCTTCGGGAAAAGATCTCTAGTGGAAAGGTAGAGAAAAGCTTGAATGTATATCCCAACTTGAGTGTTAGATACCGTAACTGTCTTTTCGTGCCAGAGTCTTGTCGAGAGGAAATCCTCTAAGAGTTTCACCATTCACGTCTTGCGATGCATCCGAAAGGCATAAAGATGTATCACGACCTTAGTCGCCAGTTTTGGTGAAGGCGAATGAAGAAGAATGTGGCCGTGTTTGTATTGAGGTGCTTTACTTGTCAACAAGTGAAGGCCGAACATTAGAGGACAGCGGATTTGTTGCAACCTTTGCCTATAGCCAAGTGGAAGTGGAAGCATGTCATGATGGATTTCGTTGTATGCCTTCTTATGAATCAACGAGGTAGTGATGCGATTTGGGTAGTAGTTGACCAGTTGACCAAGTCAGTGCACTTTATACCTATGCACATGAGTGACTCGGTGGATTATTTTGTCGACCTTTATATTAGGGATATAGTGAGATTGCATGGGGTCACAATGACGATTGTTTCGTATAGAGATCTGCGTTTTACAACTCGATTGTGGTAGAGCCTACATTAGCACCACGTATCATCCTCATATTGACGGCTAGTCAGAGTGGACCAGTCAGATTCTAGAGGATATGCTTCGGGGTTGTGTTCTTGACTTTAAGGGGTCGTGGGAGATGCAGTTAACCTCAGTGGAGTTTGCCTACAATAATAGTTTCCAATCGAGTATTGGCATGGCACGTTTGAGGCCTTGTATAGCCGACCGTGTAGATCCCCTGTGTGTTAGGCCAATGTGGGTGATGCACCAATGTTGGGTCTAGAGTTAGTCCGGGAAACGATGGAGAAAGTCGCACTTATCAGTAAGAGGATGGTTACGGCCCAGAGTCGACATAAAAGTTATGCCGACCGTAGGAGGAGACCTTTGTTTTTTGAGATAGGAGATCATGTCTTCTTGAAGATATCACCTAGGAGGGGCTTGATGAGGTTTGGGAAGAGTGGGAAGTTGTCCCCTAGATTTATTGGACCTTTTGAGATCCTTTAGCGGGTCAAAGAAGTAGTTTATCGCTTGGCCTTGCCGCCACAACTTTCCGAGGTTCATGATGTATTTCATATTAGTATGCTTCGGAAGTATGAGCCGGATCCATCGCACGTGTTGGATTGGATCGACTTAGAGGTGGATAAGGATGCCTCATATGAGAAGAGGCCAGTGAAAGTCTTAGATACAGGAGACCAAGACTTAGGAGACAAGATAATTCATTTGGTAAAAGTGTTATGGAAATATCACGGAGTTGAGGAATCAACTTATGAATGTGAGTTAGAGGTCCATAAGAAGTATCCGGACTTATTTGTTGATGTTTGAGCATGTATTGAGATTATGTTATGTTAATGAAATATGAAAACATTGTATATGTTTGCAAATATGGAAACATTGTATCTGTTTTGGAAAATGTGAATTATACTTTCAATGTTGGAACTTGTGTATCATGTTGATGAGAATGGATGACCGGAGAATGGGTCATGGTAATGGAATTGATTGATTATCATTGTTGTAATTGGTTTAAACATGGTTTTAAAGTTTGATTTATAATTTCGAGGATGAAATTTCTTAAGGGGGGAGGTTATAGAAATCTGGGCTTAGACCCGATCCATTTATTGCTTTTGAATCCATGAAACCATATTTGTGATGGTTGTTCTTTTCTCTTCATATTTGGTTTTGGCATCAGGGATCGACACTGCCCTTTTATCTTTGTTTTGTTAAGCTCCAAGTATTCGACACCAGTGTTGGAAGGGTCGACACCATCTTGCTGCTATGTTCTTGGAATAGCTACTGAAATTTAGGGTCGACACTAGCCTTGGTGGTGTTGACACTTGTCTTTTGTTGTTGGCCTCAAGGGTCGATGCCAGTTTTTGAAGGGTCAACCCTTATATACAGTAGAATCTAGGCTTGGTTGTTGAAATTTAGTGTTGACACCTTCGGTCTAAGGGTCGACACCTTGTCTGCTACCAGTAACCTAAGAATGCTTTTAAGATCCATAGTTTTTTGGGGTTGGCCGGGTACTACCATCGATTTGTGAAGGATTTCTCTAGAATAGCCTCACTATTGACTAGATTGATGAGAAAGGGAATCAAATTTGTTTGGAGTGAAACTTGTGAGAAATAATTTCAGGAGCTTAAGGTTAGACTTACCACTGCTCTATTGTTAATTATTCCGGAGAGGGGTTTGGGCTATTATGTGTATTGCGATGCTTCACGGGAAGATTTGTGTTGTGTCTTGATATAGGAAGGGAAGGTAATAGCCTATGACTCACGTCAGTTGAAAACATATGAGAGGAACTATCTTACCCATGGTTTAGAACTAGTAGCTGTAATCTTTGCCTTGAAGATTTGGAGGCATTACCTTTATGGTGAGAAATTTGAGGTGTTTTCCGATCATAAGAGTCTAAAGTACTTGTTTTCACAGAAAGATCTGAATTTGAGACAGAGGAGTTGGATGGAGTTTATGGAAGACTATGATTTTAAGTTGCACATCATTCGAGAAAGGCCAATGTAGTGGCCGATGCCTTGAGTAGGAAATCCATTAGTAGTGTAGCTTGTATTGCTATTCGAGAATGGGAGATGTTGGGTTCTATTGGTGAGTTTGATTTGTATCTTGGCGAGTTCGTTGAGTTGGTAGCTTTGTTTTCGATAGTTGCACAACCTACACTTGTGAGCCGAGTTATAGAAGCACGGAGGGGTGATCTTGAGGTAGAAACCCTCCAGGAGAAGATCCCCAATGGAAAGGTAGAGAAGGGCTTGAACGTGTATTCGACTCAAGTGTTAGATACCTTGACCGATTGACCAAGTCAGTGCACTTTGTACCTATGCACACGAGTGACTCGGTGGATTATTTAGCCGACCTTTACATTAGGGACATAGTTTGGCTTCATGGGGTCCCTGTGACTATTGCTTCGGATAGAGATCCGCATTTTAGTAGAGCATTGACATGGCATCATTTGAGGCCTTGTATGGCCGACCGTGTAGATCCTCCGTGTGTTGGGCTGAAGCAGGTGACGTACCAATGTTGGGTCCAGAGTTAGTCTAGGAAATGATTGAGAAGATTGCATTTATCCGTAAGAGGTTGGTTACTGCCCAAAGTCGTTAGAAGAGCTATGCCAACTGTAGGAGGAGACCGTTATCCTTTGACATGGGAGATCATGTCTTTTTGAAGATATCACCTAGACAGGGTTTGATGAGGTTTGAGAAGAGCAGAAAGTTGTCTCATAGGTTTATTGGGCCTTTTGAGATCCTAGAGCGGATTGAGGAGGTAGCTTATGTTTGGCCTTCCCGACATAGCTTTCCGGGATTCATGACGTATTTTATATATGTATGCTTTGAAAGTATGAGCCGGATCCTTCACACGTGTTGGATTGGACTGAGTTAGAGGTGGATGAGGATGCCTCGTATAAGGAGAGACCGGTTAGAGTCTTAGATACTTGAGACCAAGTCTTGCGTGGCAAGACGATTCCTTTGGTAAAAGTGTTGTGGCGACACCATAGGGTTGAGGAAGCCACTTGGGAGCGTGAAGTGGAAGTCCGTGAGAAATATCCGGACTCATTTATTGATGTGTGAACGTGTATTAAAAACTTTGTTATGTTAATGAAATATAAACATTGTATATGTTTTGGAAATATGAATTGTATATTCAGTGTTGAAAACTAGTTTATTATGTTGATGGGAATTGATGACCGGTGGATTGGTCATGGTGATGAATTGGAATTATTACCATTGTTGTAATTTGTTAAAACATGGTTTTAATGTTTAGTTTAAAATTTCGGGGACGAAATTCCTTAAGGGGGAGGGGTTATAGCGTTTTTGGTTTGGACCTGACCCATTTGATGTTTTGAATCCGGGTTTTATTGTCTCATGCAGTTGTTCATATTATGTTTTCCCTTATCTCTCTTTGAGTTTGGCTTTTGGGTATGTTGGTCATGTTTGGAACAGGTTGGTAGTTTGTTTTTTTGAGTTGTTGTTGCCTAGAATTTTGTTCCTACGCTCGAGCGTCACTTCTAGCGCTCGAGCGGTCTTTGTTAACTCTTAGTACTTTTGTAGGTCTACAAAACTACTCAAAAGTGGTATTCTATGCTTGAGCGAAGTTTTTTGCGCTCAAGCGGTCTTGGCTCGAGCAGCCTTATTGCGTTTGAGCGTTAGTCTTCTGTCTGTCAAACTACTAGGAGTTTGTGTTTCACACTCGAGTGACAGCTTCTTGCGCTCGAGCGGTCACATCTTTTGTCTGTATATGCTAGTGCGTCACGTCTTGCGCCCGAGCGATCTGCGCATATATCAGTCTGTAAAAGTCACTTTTTTTTCATCTCTCTCTCTCTAAACATTTCAAAAACCCTAGATCTAGACGCTCTCTCTCTAAAACTTACTTTCTCTTTTCAAAAATACCAAGATTTAATGATTTCTCCACCCTACTCCTTTTGTTAAAAAGGTAAAACACTCCATGGGCTCTTTTTTCATCCAAACAAAAGTGGATTTCGGCTTCTTTAAGGTTTCTCCACTCTCTCCTTGGTCTTCTAGCTTCGAGGTAGGGATTCTTTACGCTCTTTTATGATTTTTAACTTAGCTACTTGTTTTTATAAAACAACTTTTTGATTTTAGAGGAGTTTGGACAAACCTAGGGTTTTAGTTTAAAATCAAAAAAGGGGTTTTTAAATAGATGTATTGAAAATGGTTATGGGAGTGAAAAAGAGGTTGAGTTGTGGTAAAATTATTGATTTAGATACTCGGAATATGTTTTGGAAGAAAATAGGGTTTTGTCCTAAATATCTCAAATGTTTATATTGTATAAATAAATATAATTGATGTTAGAAATGTGAAATTGGATAGATATTGATATGGATGGTAGAGTCAGATATGAATTATCACTCACCTATTGAAATTTGAAAGTTTATCTTTAAGGAATATAAATTATTTGTTTAGAAATATCTGTTTTGGGCTATCGGTGGAAGATAACTATGATTATTGTAGAAATCGCATGTGAATTACGAGAATTAAAATTATTTTCTCATTCATTTGCATCGATCATTATTTCACATTTTTACATTGCACATGTATATTGTTTGAAGAATGTGAGTGAATATAGGAAGCAATTGTTGTTACATCAAATAAGTTGGTCTGTGTGTCCAAGGTGAAAGTCCCAAAAATTGCGTGTATACGTGGGTGTTGATCCCGCGGACAAAAATTCCGTGAAATGGCAATAGCAGTGCGCGTATAACTACGTTTACATGGGTCCTGGTTTATGGTTTCCTCCAAACGAAATTTCTAGAAAAGGTTGTATTGTTTTGAAAGTCCCAGAGTTTGATTCACTGCCTCATTTTCCATTGTTAAGGAAATGACTTATGAAGTATGATATTTATTTGGCATTACATGGTTTTGGAAAAGAGATGTAAAATGTTTTGGCACGAACATTACATATGCATTTACCTTATAGTTTCGTTAAAATTCATATATTGTGCTGGATTATCTCTACTAGGCTGTGTGGGAAAAACATTTCAGGTGTTGATGATATGCCTTTTCCAAGGCAAGAGCTTAGGAGGACTTGTAGCGAGAGCCTCTTTTGTGTATTTACTTTTGTACAAGCCAATGGCGTTAACTGTATTGGACTTAAATTCACTTTTGTTACAACCAAGTATCATCTTGGAAAGATATAAGCCTTTAGGGCATTTTTTGTACAAGCTAATCGGGACGGGCCAAAAAACTAAGCCCAGGCCTAAGCCCAAGCCCAAGCCCAAGCCCAGGGGTATTTGCATTTTGGGCGAACTAATGGTCTAGGACTCAGGGCAGGCCGTTGGGATTGGGCTTGGGCTCTATAATTTTTTTTTTATTTTCTTTATTTTTTCCATCAAAATTTTATTATTTTTCATTAAAAGTGACATTGGGCCTTAGGCGGGCCGGGCTTTTAAGTGGGCCTTGAACGGGCCGATGGGTCAAGCCCACGGGCCAGGCTGTGCTTTAAAACAATGGCCCAAGCCCAAGCCCAAGGCCTCGGGCTGGGCTTGGGCCTAAACAGGCTGGGTCGACCTCGAGCCGCGGGCGGGCTTCGAGACCCCCACGGGTCATTTTTACACTCCGAAGGAAGATATTGACCCTATGTTCCCTGATCTCACAATTATAAAAGGAATCAAACACCAAAGATTCTTTCCACCCTCGTAGTAAAAATTGAAGTTAAAACATTTAGAAAAATAAAATATAAAAAAGGTTCGCTTCAACAAAATTTTAAATATTACAAAACCCCTTCGTGTTTTGCTACCTTCCAAAGCAAACTAGGAGTTGTTTGGAATGTTCTAAATAAGTGCACTTTTTGACTTTTTATGAAATATAAATTGAGTTGGAAGTGATGTGGTAGAAAAGTGATATGATTTAAATAAGATGATGTGACTTAAATAAGATAGAGACTTTTTAACTTTTTTAGAAGATGTCAAACCTAGCCTAAAGCTTTATTCATAATCGTTGATTTTAATGGGTTCGAATTCGAGCTCGAACTCAATAAAAATTTAACAAACCAAACTCGAGCCGAATTTATTTGGACGTAACTCGACCTCGAGCCTGTTAACAAACCTAAACAAACCAAAAAGTTTATAAATTCATAATTACATATGAAACTAAAATTATAATTAAAATTTTGATTATACAATTATATATACAATATATATATATAAAGATTTTATAAAAAAATAAAATAAAATAAATGAAGAAGAATATTTTACTAAAATAATAATATCTACCACCACTATTATACAAATGTATTATCCATAGTTGTTATTTACATATAAATAACATATTTATCTTATTTTTTATACATATTTTTACATTATTTAATATATAAATAATAAATGTTAAACTAACCAACTAATGAGCCGAGCTTATAAGCCGAATTTTAATAAATTTGGACTTGTTTATAAAAATTTTAATGAGCTCGAACTCGACCTCAAAAATATTTGACGAGCCAAGTTCAAACGAGTTCTTACTGAACCAAACTCGAGATTGAGCCTGTTCACAAACGGCTCTGTTCATTTGCAACCTTAATAATCATGCAATGACACTCGCTAGAACGTCTAAACCATATAGTTATAATTTTTATGATCCAAATCATTCATTTTAAATAATCTATGAAAAGAAAAATAACTTGAACCAATAATTGTAACCATTTATTTCATCATCTTCTAAAAACACATGAACTGTCTATATGTAACCACAATTATCAGATCAATCTAATATTTTTTTTATTTATGAATAATCTATTCACAAGCACAAGGAACTAATAGAAAAACGGTACCTAATAGATACACAGTATGGACCATTGGAGTGAGATCCCCAATGGACCTACAGCCCCAGACAGAACAGGTCTATATTGCAGCAGTTAATACTAATTACAAGGTTTCCAATTTTCAACTGATAGCAGTATCAAAACGTGGTTCCACAATTTGGGTAAATATTTGAAAACAAAATGCATACTTATTTTTATCCGATATGACTGCCACAACTCAGAGGAATGCCCCAAACAATGTTGGGAGAAACAAAATGGAGACGCACACGGAGGAATGCCACAAACAATGCTGTGGCTCAAACATCATTTTATCCGATATGACTGCCACAACTCACCAAGTGAAAAGTTTCTTCTCCTTCAAGCTTTCAACTGTTTCCTTGATGCTCTGCTTGAGGGGAATGAACTCAATACCTAAGCTTTTTGTTCTTTCCTTAGACACCTGGTAAGTTGGTGTAAATGGCTTGTCATCAGCGCACCTACAAAGATTATCCCAAAGATGTAGATTAAAAAAAAGGGGCACATGTTAGAAATGAACACAACTAGTGAATGAACTACTTTCAAAGGGTTCAAATCTCAAAGGGTTTCCATCTAAAATATGAACATTAACTACTATCAAAGGATTCAAATCTCAATATCGATCAACTGCTAACACCTATTGAACAATCTTCTATAGATATTGTTGGAAAATGTATCTAACTTATGTTATCATTTTAAAAATAAATTAATTAATTAAAAAGAGAAAAACCTCAATGGAACATTAGTTATGGTTACAAAAAGAGAGAAGCACGCTGAAAGACAAAAATAAATCTTACGAAAGAATGTGCTAACACTAACTAAAGACAGAAAAATAGCAACACAGTAGACAATACTGTAGACCAATTTTTAGGATTCCCAATATAAATAAATAAAGATGCAAAATAATGTACAAGAATTTGTTTGATCACATGCTAAGTTCAAAATCCAGAAGACCAAACAGAGTCATGAGTAAGAAAATTGGTTGTGTTTAAGCTTTCTTTATTTTCCAAAAACAAAAACATTTTCCATTTTTGCGTGAAAACAGTTTTCAAAATCTCCAAAAATGACTTTTTGGTGTTTATTGAAAAGTGTGTTTTTTCAAAAAAATCTCCAAAATAGTTCACCAAATAAGTTTTTGTATTTTCTAATAAATAAAACGAAAACGAAAACGAAAACGAAACTAAACGGGGTCCCCAAGCTTTCCATCAACATCCAAGATTTGAAATTCAGTTCAACAAAATGAAAATGACAAATTATTATTGGAAAGGAAGCACGACAGCACAGAATTTGCATGAAAAGAAGAAAGTAAAACTGTCAATGCCTATTCTTGAAAAGCCCCAAAAGGACAAATAAAAAGGTCACGGACATCAAACTAAAGACATGTCAATTGATATCTAAATATGTCCATAGAGATAGCATCAGCCAAAAAACATCAAGTGCCCCAACATTTTGAATTTATAAATAAATATATAAAGTCACCAGACATCTAAAATATTGGTCAGAATTTGAGTATATTCTACATGCATGTCCTACTTTTATCTTACATGTATATTCACACTACAAATCATCAATGAAATTGGAAGCTTAGCAACTCGGATGGCTTTGTCTAAGGGTGCAACTCGGGTGGGCTCAATCGGATTGAGAGATTGCTCAAGCTTAGTGCAAGTTGTGTTGAATGTTGCCCAAGCTCGACTTGCAACCCAACCTTGTGTACCTAAGCCTGAACTGAGCATAATATGTGAACTCGGGCCAGGCCCAAATTGCTGGAAATTTATTTATTTATTATTATTATTTTTTGGAGCTAGGTTAATTACTTTGTTAAAGTTAGACATTTTTTTTTTTTTTCTTTTGATAAAAGCATTAATAACATTAAAACAAACAATTTATATGATGAAAGAAAAGACGCAGGAGAAGTTTTAAAATGGCTGAATTGTTAAAAAAATGTCTTAAAGTTGAAGTCAATGGCTCCTTATCTATTTATTATCCTAGACTCATTTTGTTAAATTATAGCGTGCATTAAACACTCAAGGACTTCTTGCAACTTGCACAACGTTTAATATCATATTATGCTAAAACTTCTTCAAATAGTCAAAACTATAGGAGGCAATGTATATACTTCAAGAAAATGATACAATTCAAGAACTTTCCAACTGAGCCTCTTTTATCTCATCGGCTATGTTATACTTGTCCCATCAACTATGTTTTAAAAGGTAGTATGTGAAAACCACATAAAATGACATGATAAATTAGAAGGAGCAGATGGGTCTCATAGAGACTGTTAGAAAAGGTAAGGGAAACACTATTGAAACAAATTGCAACAACATACTAAACAGTTCAAGAAGAAGAAACATTGAAGCAGAGTTTAATAAACTGAATATGAGATAAATCACTTACTTTTCTGGAAGTTGAAAAGCAGGAAACAGCTCTTGTAGTATCTTCACAACTTCAGAGAGGTGTGCAACGCTCTCAGCCAAATAATATCTTCCATTAGCTGAAGGAATCTCAAATGCTTGAATATGTGCATTGGCAACATCTTTAACATTAACCAATCCAAATGTAGAATTTGGAAATGTTAGTGAACCTGCAGAATAAAGGAGCAAATAACAGGTCCATTATTCCCTTAAAAAGAAGTTCCACATCATTTTGCAAAAAATAAAAAATGGCAAAAGCCTTATTAATTCAACAAAATTTTTATGCTTCAAGTTTCAGCAACAATTATTTCTAGATGGAAGAATATTAAAATGCTCCTAGGAAAATTACATTATAGATTTATTTATTTATTTATGTTACTCATCAACAAATACATATCATGAAATGAAGGAAAGAGAAGCCAAAGCCCAATATACAGCTTCTTGGGGGAATATTTTGATTCAACCGAAATATAAATATGTTGTTTCACAAAAGTAAACATAGTTCCTCCTGAATAATTAGCTGAAAGGAAATGTCACGTCATCCATAAATGAGAACAGATTACATGCGTCTGTTATAAAATATAAAGAACACATACCATTTATTAAGTTCAAAATTCTAGCAGCACTTGTATTGAGCGTTGGCTGCAAGAGAGGACCGATAACCGTTGCTGGGTTAATTGTAACCATGTCAATACCCTTTTCTTTTGTAAACTTCCAGGCAGCGTCCTCTGCTAAAGTCTTTGACAGCGCATACCAAAGCTGGTAGCAGAAAAAAAGGGGATGGGAAAACACAGAAGCATGCAACAGAATAGAAAGAACAGCCATTACAATTGCAAATTATGAATAATCATACAAAGCATATCGATTGAAACAAAACAAAATTATGGCCCTTCATGCAGAATGGTTCATTGAAAATCCTACCTTTGAAAATTTACACAAAAAATAGATCATTGACAACAGCAAACACTGTGTTGTAGGGGCAAATGATGTATTACAATGATGGACATAGGATTTTTTTTCATTTTTTTTTTATTTTTCCTTCGATTTTGTTGGCCTAGATCACTTGTTCAAACAAGATCTAAAAGAACATAGAAAACCAAAATTCTTGAGGTGTCTAAGTGGCCAGATTTTCAAGTGAGAGCATCAATGAATATGAAACAAGGACATTATGAACTTCAAAACTCAGATTTTCAAGTACCCTAAACTTTGAACATTTCTATAATGCACTAAACACATTTAAATGGCATGCAAATCTAGGTTAATATATGTTTAGATTGACACCACTCTAGTGATACAATAGCCCCCCCCCCCCAAAAAAAAAAAAGGGAGGGGCTCATTTCCTAGTTTTGGTCCTGTGAATGTGGGTTGCTGGTAGCTCAAACTTTTGCCAGCCCTGGATTAAGCATCCATATGTACAAGGAAATTATATATCAACAGACAATGAATAAACAACACATACACACCTTATTTTGCTTGCAGAACTCTGGATCAGAAAACCAACTCTCATCAACTACGACGTCAGGAGCTCGAGGCCTACCATTGAAAGCAACGGCAGCTTCAGAAGATGTCAACACTACTCTTTTCACAGATGGGTTTTTTGCACATGAGCAAAGAACATTAAGTGTTCCCTTCAATGCGGGATCAATTAATTCCACCTGAAATGAGGTGAGGAATAGTTGAGATAACAAACACAGAATAAAAGGCATGCTTATTAACAAATCAAAGATAGCATATATGTATGTATACTCAAGGTTGTAAAGATTGCTCTTATCAATAACAAAACATGTTTTGCCATGGCACCAGGTGAACAAGTCCACTAGCAAATATCCTTAATAGAAATTACAGTTTGATTCAACTTACTGGAAACAAATTGGAAACTAGAACAACATCCCAAATATTTTATAATAAAAACAATGTTTTATGATACAACCACAAATATAAAAAGATAAGAGAAACCAATCGGCAGAACAAAAACAAAATTAAGAGTTTAGGGTTAATAACTCAAACCAGAAAGTGTCTCTAAAAGGATGCACTCAGTGATATTGGAAACAACTGCCAACAAGCTTTTATAGATGGGCAACAAATTCTAGACAAGAATGCTTTTTGCAGTATAAGCAAACAATGCCATGTTTAGTCAGTGGCTAAAGAAATAGCATAAGCTGTAAAAGCCTTTGAAAAAAGTTGTTAGGCCCTAACAGTCAATAAGCCATTTTGCTGCAATGGATGGTCCATGCTAATTATTCAAGTGCCTGTTTATGTTATGTGTGGCGTGGGTGATGAAGGAGAGTTCCGAAATATGGAAGACACCGACACGCTAGCGACCACCGAATATGGAAGAAAAAAGAGTCAAGGCAGCCTTAGGAGTGAATGAGGGTGGCAGTGGAGAGTTCTATGACGAAAAGGAACAAGAGGATGTTCAATGTGTCCATTGCATGCATGGAAGTTCCCTTTATAAGGGATGGTGATGTTGCTTTTAAAAATTCCAAAATTTATTTAGTTGGCAACTTCAATTCAACCCAAGATATTTAGTCCAACATTACATCAGCCAACCTATGGGACTTTTGAGTTTACTCATTACAAGTATTCTTGGATAAACCAAGCGGTGCATTCTCAAGCAATATAGTTGATCTAATCTTCTTAGTGAATGTATGTGCTACTAAAATCAATCAAAAAGTTCACTACAATCCATTTCAGCCACAAGTTCCACTTGAAACAAGCACCCAAAGAATATTAAATTCTCCCCAAAGTCAAATAATGTAAAAGATTAATCTTAAGTACAAGATGGATGCAAACAAGTTGAAGCACATGAAGTTTTTACGATCGATGGAAAAGACAAGTTTTTTTCTTTAGAAGGACAAAATGATGTAGGAAAAGAGGTTTAGAATTTTTATATTTTATTGTTATTATTTTGGAATTAGATTGACTAGGATTTTGTTAAATAGTGTAGAATTCTTAGTTGAGCATTGCTATTTATGCCCAAAAGTTAGACGCACTTTCTAGACCCAGTGATGTGTCAAGAAAGTATGTCTAAAAAGTGGACTTCCATATCATTTTCCTTCTTACTTTCTTATTTTCTTAGGTTTCCTAGTTTGTATTAGTTTAAGTTTTCTAGTTTATTTTAGAATTACTTTTCCTGTTAAGTTCAACTTATTATAAATATATGTGTAGGCCTATGGGCATGGGAAGTTATTCGTTCAATCAATAGTATTTTCCCTTGAGTTTATAATATTTGAATTCAAGGTTGTTATTGTTATTGATTGAATGAATAACTTCCCCACGCCCATATGTCTACACATATTATAATAAACGAAACCTAATACTTCTAGGAAAAGTAATTCTAAAATAAACTAGAAAACTTACACAAATACAAACTAGAATAAGAAACTAAGAATTATGAACTATTTAACAAAATCTTAGTCGAAATCTAATTTCAAAATAATAAAATAAAATGTAAAAATTGCAAAACTCTTGTTCTACATCATTCTCTGCCTCCTAAAAATTAAAAATAAAAAAACTCATCCTCGAGTTTCCATGGATCGAAATAACTTCACACCTTCAGCTTGTCTACATCTAACTTGCACTTGAGATTAATCTTTCAATAGTACAATGCATAATACACCTATGTGACAATGTTTGAAACCGCACTTTTTGAGGAAAAGGTAAAAAATTTACTTTTAGAATTTTTTGCAAATTCTCAAACCATTTAATCAACACATGAGAGGTCCACCATAAAAGAAAACACAACAATATATCTATTTATAGATAACAGATATAGGATGAACCTGGGGGTCCTTGGCATCATGATAACAAGGAGATGCTGTATGGAAAACACCTTCACACCCATCAACCAGAGAGTCAAAGCAACCTTCTTCCAGTAGGTTTGCTTTAGTCAAGTGAAGTCTCTCTTTGGCTCCCTCAAGTGCAAGCAAGTGCTCTGTCTTCTTTGGATCAGCTGCACTTGAATATCAAGTAACAAATAATTCTAAAAACTAATAAAGTGTAGCCATAATCAATAAAAGGATACAGCTATTGTGACCATGTCAGCATGACACATCCTTTCCCAATGACAACTTGGAAAAAATTAGACTGGTAACAAGATTAGAACCAAACGACTCAACCGTGAGAATTTTGTACTTGTTCATACACATTAATTCATACACATAGTTGTATAATACATAAATTAATATGATTCCATCTAGAGGTAACTGTATATTTGATTTTTATAAGCATATGAGTGGCTAACAATTATAAGTAGTGAATTTGACAATACAACCATCCGATGGCTAGAAGCTGTTTTGTGACGTTTCGTAGAGCTGTGGGAAAGTGATTATAACTTATACCTTAACAACTTATAGCTTACAGGTGTGAACATAAGTTGATTTTTGACTTATAAATTAAGCTTCTCCTCCCCTACTTAAAGAATAAATTGATTTTTAACTTACAAAAAGCTATAAGCTGTATTGTTAAGCTAAACCAAACATATCAAAAAAGCTTAAATTAAGCTAAAAGCAGAAATAAGCTGGAAATAAACCCTACCAAACAGGGCCAATGTCTTCACTACCAACAACTTTATAAGCAACAAAACTGATGTAGGACATCATGTGCTTGGCCTGTGATAGTTAGTGGTGGGTAGTTGTTAGCCTATATCTAGGGAAGTGATAACCATTTTGTAACTCACTTTTAAATATTGAACATTGATTGATTGAGAAATTCTCTCTCTAGAACCTAGGGTTCTTCTCTCTCTTATTTCTCTCTCTTATTCTTGATTGGACCCATCATTTACAATCGATTAAAGCACTAAAGGTATGACATAGGATCAGGAGAGGAGTGGGGATAGATTTGGAGAAAATAAAGGTCAAATCTGGTGGACACAAAGGCCATGTTTGTTTGGCCCCATGAGTAAGGGGATTGGACAAATAGTGAGGGAGGGCCAACCACATAGAGAGTGTTTGGTTGTGATGGGATTAACACTCCAAGGAGACTAGCAATCCCCCTCCTTGGTTGGACTAGCATAAAAGGAAAACATATGAGATGGCATTAATGGATTAAAATATTAAATCAAATGGATTAAAATATTTTTAATATTATTTTTTTAAAATAATTTATGTGTGAAAGAAATATTTAAATTTTTTAATAAATACTAAAAAAATAAGATTTTTTTAAAATTAGTGAATTTTTATGTAAAATTTATATTTTTTTAAGTGTCTAGATTAACTCGACTTAAAAAGTACAAAAATATTAATAATTATAATATTAAAAAAATACTATAAATTAAAAAATATTAATTTTATATATTAATAGTATCTATAGTATTACTAATCTGGTGGTGTACAAATAAACACTCTTTATTCTACATCTCCAACCTAATACCACCACACTAATAATCTCCCTACTCAAACCCACCGTATTCTCAATCCCTTCCATCCTATGGAGCCAAACCAACGAGGCCACACACTAGGGAGACAAAATAGAAATGTCCATGTAACACAACTAATTTTTAAGTCAACCTAAATAGGAACTTGTACCTACCTCTCCAATAAGATCCATAACCAAACATAAATTATGCTTCCCTCTTGTTGAATGTTTTGATTTACTATGCACACACAATTTCACAACACAACAAATGCACCAAATCATGACTCCCACATAGATATGGAGAGAGAGAGAGAGAGAGAGAGAGAGAAGGAAGGGGGGGTGTATGGGCTGGTTTTGTATAGTTTTGATCTTATGGCTTTTTGACATTTTACAATTTCATTATAATCCAACTAAAAATTAGATTATTTAAATCTTTGATTTTTATACAATCAATTGAAAAAATTATTCATGTAAAAAATTAAATTTATTTAGGCTCCGTTTGGCATACGGGTTGAGGTTAGCCAACACAAAAATAAAATAGGTTAATTTAGCCAATAAGACAAAATGTCGCGTCCAAATCATAATCATTTCATTTTTTCTCTCACAACCATCAAATCAACCAAAAAAAAAAACAAGAATTCAAATATTTATTCCAAACAAAAATTTTTTAGCCAGACTAAAATAACTAACCAGTCATGCTAAAAATGTTTATCCCAAACGAGGCCTTAGTCTTAGATAGTTCAAGATAGTCTGATCTCTCTGCTTCAGCATTTAAAATCATAATTCTTTTGGGCAACCACTTCTTCATAGACAATGTATGGTAAATCAGCCTTGTATTTGCTTACTCTTGGCTCACAATTTCATCAATGTTCAAGGAATCAATTATAATTGAAAGATTTAACACTTCAGCCATTGGCAATTTTTTTATAAAATCAAATCAATAATTATGACCCAGTATGGCAAATTACTACATCTAATTTGTGTTTTAAAAACTACTTTTCCCGATGGCATATCAACACTCACAAGTATGACCCTTACAATAAAATAAAATTTAAATCTTTTATTTTGTCAATTTAAATCTTAATATTTTAATTTATAATTTAATCTAAACAATTAACCCTATTTCTATTTTCTATTAAGTAAAATCAACGAAAATATATTTTAATCATTAAACACGTAATTGTACATAAAATGTTTAAAATATGCGAGTTTAATAACAAAAATATAAATAATTTAGATTAAAAATAAATTTGATTTTACTGGACAAAAAAAAAAAGCTCAGCAGTATTTTGGGTTTTATTTTTTGTAATTTCCCAAAATTAAAATATTTTCTAAATTTTATTTTTATTTTTTTTTTAAAAAAAAATCATTTTATACAAACCGCATAAAATTACCCAATAAAAACATCCCCAAAACAGCAAAAAAACAAATTAAAAAATATATATATATATAAAAACCTAGCACTAATCCAAGGGAAGTGAATCGCATAGCAAAATCAGGTATTGGGTATTCAAAGAAATCAAGATAGCCAAAAGGATTAGATACTATCAAAGTGACAGAGAGAGGGAGAAAGAGAACTGACAAGGGTCGCGAACAGAGGCTTTGACAGTATAACCACGTTGGAGCAACAACTTCACAAGCCACGAAGCTATGTACCCGGACGCTCCCGTCACACACACCGTCTTCCCTACTCCGCTCATTCTCTCTCCTCTCTCTCTATTCTCCGTCAGCTTTTATTTCCAACTATTTGTCTCTGTTTTTCCGATCGTTGCAGTGCTATTCTATTTATGATTAAAGGGTGTACTGTATCTATCATATAATTAAAAAGAAAAATAATATAATTTTATATTTTTAAAACATGTGAGGTATAATTAAATATTTTATGAATCATAATAAAAATAAAATCATAATTAAAGGAAAAAATTACATAAGTTATGGTGCATATGGTAAGAAATGTTTATAGTAGAATCTCCCTTTTATACACTCATGCTATTTTATTTTTACTTATAATCAATTTTTTTCTTTATTTATGATTTAGGAGTTCTTTAGTTATGCATCGTATTATAGTTAGTTATGAAATTTTTATTTTTTTTTAGTTATGACTTAGAAAATTAAGATGTGGTGGTGTAACTTGCTTTTCATGTTCTTTTCAGATACGACTAGTTCTACAGTTCGAACTCCCATGATTCTGAATTTGATTCCACATGTACGATACGAAATAGATAAACACAAATGAGTCCAAATCCGACAAATCTTTTGAAAAATCGATTTTAAATCAAAATGTCAAAAATGAACTACTTTGCCAGATTACAGAGTCGCCACCTAAATATTTTTGAAAAATTTAAGAAACTCAAGACTCGTGCCAAAGGCCACTTATCCGTCATCACCAAAATGTCTTGACTCGGGAACTTAAGTACGAGAGAGGACGGTCATGAATTGAGCACCCCACTCGCCCGATTAAAAATCGGCCTCTACTAATCATGATGTGATTTTTATTTACATTATATACTCTTGTTCTGATTATTAGGCTAACTTATTAGGTGGTACACACAAGTATAGACTAATTTGTAAAATTTAGAACGTTTTAATTTAATATTTGTTTGAAAATTGTTTTGAATATGCACCACTTAAAAAGTAAGCTCATATACACATTAATCAAATCATCGCAATTCAAGCATTTAGCCCTCATCCACTGGCAGTCAAATAAGTATATCAATTAAGCACTTAGTCTCATGGTAATCATACTTGACATGGTAACAATTACACGCATGTGATATGCTAAAGCAATAAGTGCTTACCTAGCACTCCAAGAGATGCATTTTAGACTTTATCATTTTGGGCTTGGGTTGGCGTGATTGGGCTTAGGCCTGGGCTTATGCTTTTTTCCCTCAAGAATTTCCCCCATTCGGTGATCGATCTTAAGCCCTGTTTGGTAGAGCTGTGGGAAAGTGCTTATAGCTTATGCCTAAACAGCTTATAGCTTATAACTTTCAGCTTAAGCTGATTTCCAGCTTATTCTTAAAGCATCTCCTGCCCCACTCAAAGAATAAGCTGATTTCTGACTTCCACAAAGCAAAAAGCTATAAGCTATAAGGTAAACCAAACACATCAAAATAACTTAAATTAAACTGAAAGCTGAAATAAGCTGTAAATAATTTTTGCCAAACAGACACTTAGAAGGTTATTGAAGCATTCATGCCGATCAAATAGTTCCAACGTATAGCACACGGGACTCCCAGGTCTTCTGATTCGTGTCTCTTCATTTTAGGTGCTAGTGGGGCCATAATGGTAACAACCGTCCCTTTATGCGCCATTTCTCTTTTGACACATTAAATGGGGAAGTGACTCTCCCTTACATCATTTTGCTTGCACTCTTTTCAGAGACTCTCTAGCGTCTATTCAAATTTCATACATTTAAGGCTTTTTTTCTTATTCCATGTAAGTTCCCTGTTCTCTTTATCATTTATCTATTGATTTTTGTTGTTATTTCTCTCTTTCCTTTTCAAGAAATGAATCGCCTTAGAAATTTCTTTGATTCTGAGGAGAACCTTCATGAGTTTAAAACTCTCCACCACATTCCAAATAACGTCGTCGTTCGTCTGCCTACTGATGATGATGACATTATCAAGGAGTCTGAGGTTCGGATACCTCTGCCTTTATTGACATTGTTGACGGGGGTGTCTGCTTTCCCCTACACCCCTTTTTTTAGGGAGGTACTTTGCTTTTATGGCGTTGCCCCTACTCAGCTTGCCCCTAATTTCTTTAGGATAATGATGGAGATAGTTACTTTGAACGAAATTTTGGAGATAAACCTAGGGCTCCCAGAGATTAGGTATTGCTACAACTTTGTCCTAACCACCAAGGAAAGATTAAATTTTTATTTCAAGCCCAGAAATAAGAAACGCCAGTTGGTTCAAATGCTCTCTAACTCTGTGTGAA
Organism: Camellia sinensis; assembly: GCF_055761805.1. NCBI lineage: Eukaryota > Viridiplantae > Streptophyta > Magnoliopsida > Ericales > Theaceae > Camellia > Camellia sinensis. Next base: position 121,126,220 of record NC_138974.1, read on the forward strand.
TGACATTATTGCGATTGTTCAGGGAAACAAAGAGTTTTCCTTTGGTGCTGATAGGGTATGGCCCATATCCAAGGTCTTCAGTCGACCAGGTTACAATCCGTCCTTTTGTTTTTGTTCGGCATCTTTTTACAGTTCTGATATCTTTCATTGTGGATTTTTCGTAATAACTTGCTATTTATTTCATGTTTTGTAGATTTCACAATTTTCGCTTATCCCACTAAATAGGAAGGCTAGGCCAACATCCCATTTCTTTAGCAAGCTTTGGATTACAGAGGCTCTTCCAAGCAAAGTGGCCAAGGTCGAGCAGCCCATGTCCTTCTTTCTTACGTGCTACATTATTGTTACTACTAAAGGAATCCCCATCAGAGCTGACGGTGGTGTCAATTTCTACTTGCTCCCTCATCTTGAAGAGGAGCTAGTGGTTGAAGAGGTCCTTGCTGCAAAGGAAGAACAAATCCAAGAGGATCCTTTAAATTATAAGGCTACCATTTCTGAAATCATGTCACCGAAGAATTTTCTAGCCATCTTTGCTGATCGGAAGTGTCAGAAAGAGAGTGGATCAGTATCCACCACTTCGGCTGCCTTTGAACATCACCAATCATAGTGGTTGAGGATGCCCCTCTTGCCCATTTTTTTGCCGCAACTAGTCCCGATCTTCCTCCTCCCGATCTGAGCTTTGGTAAGTGTCTAGTCGAACAATCAACAGAGGAACGTATGAAGCGTCGAGTTGACCCTTCTCTCACTCTTGCTGTTATATCCTCTCAAGAGGTAGCGTTTGCCAGCTCTCCTCTTGTTCTAACGCCAGCTCTGAAGGACCGGCCACTTTCAGCACTAATTCTGCGATTGGCGATGTCGAAGTGGCTTTTGTCGTGGTCCGCAGTTTCATTCTCACAGCAGATGATGGTTGACTGTGCGATCAGTCTAATGTGGTCATTCTCCCAAGCCCTGCACTTTTCTTTGGTGGTATGTGTTTTGTTCTTTGTTTTTACTTTCCTTCTTTTTTACACTTGCTGCTTTGCTAGCACTTTATTCTTACAGTGTCTTTATTTTGCTCATGAGGCCATGTATCATCATGATAGACTCGTCCAAGATGCTGACAAGCTCAAGTCCTCTAAAAAAAGGCTGGATGAAAGGGTGAAGGAGCGAGAGCTTAGGCTAGTGGCTTACGAAGGCAAGGCAGTGGAGATAGAGAAAAAACTTCAAACAATAGATGTTGTGCTAAAGTCCTCTGCTGAAGAGATTGTCGTCCTAAAAGAGGAAATATAGCAGCTCTCCACTGCTTTTGATGCGTCCAAGGCCCGTGATGAGGCAACTATTAAAGTTGCAAAGGATGATAGATGCAATGAGGCCACAACCAGCTATGAGTAGCAATTCATCAAGCTGGAGAACATCCTTTTTGAGGATGAATGGATGGCTGCTCTTCAAGCTGCTAAGGTTCCAAAGGGGTCCGAGCTGATGAAGAACATTTCCTACCCCCGTCCTAAAGCCCTGGAGAACCCAAATGTGGAGGTTGCTGATGTTAGCAGAGATGATCCCCCCGGCTACCAACTGAAGAATTAATTTTTAGCTTTTCTTCTTCTTCTTCTTCTTCTTCTTCTTCTTCTTCTATTTTTTATTTATTTATTTTTTGTATGTAATTTTGAGAATTGCCATTGTTTATTTTCTTTTTTCTTTTCTTTTTCATTTTCTTTTTGTACAAACGCTATGGATTTCTATTTTTTAATGTAAATTCCTTTTCTTTTCTACTCTATGTCTAGTTATATATTTTTGTTAGTGTGTATGGTGGCGAAATCGTTTATAGGTTTATTTTTTAAGCAAGAGATTGTCAACATCCCTTCCAATGTATTATCCCTTGGATAGGTTTTATCTGTAGACTGCAGCATTAGGTTTAGGATTTTGGGGGCTCTGACTTTAATGCACTTACGTCATGTAGGCACGTGTCGTCGGTTCTGAATGCCTTTAGTTTAACAAACTGTGTTATATTAGTCCAACAAACAATGATTGTTAGGTTTTGTGGACGAAAAGTTGCCACATGCTCAAATGATGTGTCAATTTGCTCCCTATAGTTTACACGATGTGTCAATTTGATTTTTGTTGTTTTAATTTGCTCGATTTTGCCCTTTAATTTAACAGATTTGTCACATTAGTCCAATAAATAATGACTGTTAGGTTTAGTAGACGAAAAATCAAACAATGTGTCAATTTGGTTCCTATAGTTTACACGATGTGTCAATTTGGTCCCTGTCACAATTAAGCAAATTAAAACAATAGGGACCAAATTGACACATTGTGTAAACTACAAGAATCAAATTGACACATCGTTTGAGCACGTGACAACTTTCTGCCTGCTAAACTGAACAGTTGTTATTTATTAGACTAATATGACACAATATTGTTAAATTAGGGGGCAAAATCAAGCAAATTAAAATAACAGGAACCAAATTGACACATTATATAAGCTACAGAGACCGTTTGCATAATTTACCCTTAAATCTTAATCTTTTGATTTATTTTCAATTTAAATCATCTGTCAATTTCCGTTAAGTAAAATTGATGAAAAAAATGATAGCTTAGTCATTAAGCTTAACAAAAAAAGGTATATTAGATATTTTACATATATCTACATTGAGTTTAATGAGAAATTTTATTTTCACACACGTAATTATCTCGGTACACACACTTAATGAAATATTATTTTAATGATAATTATATTCTAAATTAAAATGACAATAATAGATATCTACCAACGCCTATAATATTATATGAAAATATTATTTGTACACATCTTTTAAAAATAAAAAAATCTCAGTGTAGACCTTTTGACTAAAAAAACTAAACCCTAGTTTTTTTTCCCATTGTTGTCACTTTGCTTGCTACACACTCTATACTCCTCTATTGCTTGCAAAGTAATACTCTCATAATAACTCTCATGTAGCAATCCCAGTTTTGCCACTTCGTTGAGTATGTCAGGGATCGAGTTGCCCGGTCAGCTCGCGGGGGTCCAGGGGGCAGCGCCCCTTGGAAGGTTCAAGGGCAGCACCCTGGTGGGGATCGAGTTGCCTGGTTAGCTCGGAGGGATCCAGGGGGCAACGCCCCTTGGCGGGTCCTAAGGCAATGCCCTAGCAGGGTTGAGGGGCAGTGCCCCCGAAGCAAAAATGCAAAATGCATTAGAAGTTGCTTGTCCACTCGAACGGCCGTTTATCGAGCGGAGAATGTTTGGTTTCAGAAATTTGACTTGTCTGCAAAAGTACTGGGAAAGTATATTTGACGCTCGAGTGGGGCTTTCCACGCTCAAGCGAGGCTTTCCACGCTCAAGCGAACCATGTTACATCAATTCGTGAATCTGATATTTCAGATCACTTTTGTATATCTCTCTCTCTCTAAAAACCTTTTCCTCTCCCTTCTCTCTACATTTCCCTACGCCAAATTGGATCAAAACCTTAACTTCTCAAGATTCATTAGAGTTCTGCCATAAGTTCTTCATCAAAGTTGGTTAACTTCTCGAGGGCTTCGTTGTGTGCGGTGAAGGTCGAGTTTCGACACCATTGATTTTGGGGTTTCATCTCGTTTCTTCTTCAAAACTTGAGGTAGGGATTTTCTTAGAGTTATATATATATTTTTGCAAGATCTATATGATTTTTGAAATCATCTTTCGATAGCTTTGAAAATTGATTGTTGATTCAAGAAGTTGAGCGATTTTGAAAGTGGGTTTGTTTCTTGTTCTTTTAAAATGATCTTATGGGTTTTGATCTTCGTTGATTGAAGAAAATATGATTTTGGAAAGTTTTCTTTCAAAAGATTTGAGTTGTATAATTTTGGTGAAAAAACTTAGAATTTGGGAATTTTTTTTAAAGGAGACTGAAAATCCATGAATGATATTGTTATATTTATTTTGTGTGTCAAAATAAATGAATGTTTGGAAAATTTCTTATTTATATTTATACAAATGATGAATTTCAGGGAATAAGAGAATTGTTGTTCATTTTGAAAATTATTGTTCAAAACGTTGAAATAGTCTTGAAATAACTAATTGTCAAGGATACTTGAGAAGAGGGAATTGCGTTATTCCTTGGATGATGAATTGAAATAAAAGTATTTATATTCATATTGTGAAATTGGCATATCAATTCATTTGATTATATTTAAGAGGGAGATTTCCCTATCTCGGCTTGGGTCGCGGTTCTGGCCGGGCTGAAAGTGGTCCAAGCGTATTTGGGCTGAGCTGGGCTAGGCCGTGCCGAGAAGAAGCTTGTTCGGCCGAAATCCAGACCAGAGTTGGCTGAGATGATCATCTGCCAGCTTGTCTTCTCTTGTTCGCTTGTTTTAGCTCGGTAATCGTGATCTGCCGTAGACCGGCCTAACTTGACTGGAACACAGTCGCACCGGAGTGCTGCTGAGCTCAGTAGTGATAGTGCTCGGCAACGAGCATTGTCGGGCTCGTTAGGCAGCACGGTCGAAGGAGGCCGGGATAATGCTGTCGGGCTGTCCGTTCCCGCTAATGTTGTTTGGCAGTTTGATTAGGTGGTGTTTAGCTAGATTTGCGTTGACAGATGGGAGAGCAGCTCCACGTGTCAATAGACGAATGGGTGCAGAAGTGAACACAGAAAGTATATAAGCATGACTGCGCCCCCCATGCTGAGGATGGAACATGATTTGGTGAGATAAACTTACATTCATTCAACTTCTCTCTCCTTCTCTCTGAGTGTGTGCTAACTTGACCGCCGGAGGGGTTTTCCGACAACACACCACCGAGTAGCTCACCGTCGTTGTGTTCTCAGGTTGATCAGATAGATTCGGAGCTTGGACGAAAGGAGTACGGACAGCGACGAATATCTCTTCCCCGTATAACATTAAACTTTGAAAGTTGATTTAAAAACTTGCATTGAGAAATGAATATTAAGAAACAAGTTTTCGTGGAATGGTTTTGGGGTAAATACGTTGGTAAGTCTTGATAGGTGGTGTAGATGATATTGAATAAGTTAGCCTGAGAGTATGGGGTGAAAGACTGAAAACCCGCGCGGATAGGTGTCGAGCCTTCCTGTTAATACTGATAAAAATGACAATTTGGTAGTACTTGTATAGTCTACTTGCAGACATCGACCTAGGGATTACCAGAGTTGTATTTACCGTCCTTGAAATAAATTGTTAAGTTTTAAACAATTGAAATTGCATGATATCATTGAGCATGATGGTTTTCAAAAGATGAAAATGTGATTTATCTTCAAAAAGTGCATAGCATGGCATGTGCATTTCATCTCTTGAGACTTGTATAAAATGCATATACTTTGTTAAGAATTTCCTACTGAGTTTTATGTTCACCCTACGGGATTTTTGTGCAGGAAAAGTTGTGGTGATCCCACCCAACTAGGGGTGTGGAAGTATGTGTGTTGAGAGTACAATGCTCTCATTTTGCTGTGACTCTATGTGTAAGCGAATGGTTGTGTTTGTGTGGGTTTGAATAACCGTTTATTGTAACCAGGCTCAAGTCTTGGAAACTTGTAAACCCTTTGGGGTATTTATTTATTTATTTACTTATTATTGGATTAATGTATTGTTGCATAAAGAACTATTGTATCATGTAATGTAAGTTTGGAGATTTATATTCGATTTTCCTTGAAAGAGCCATGATTGTTGTCTTATCATTTGGGCTAGAAATTTGGGACGTTACATCTCATATTGCTTTAATATGTATGTTTATACTTTATTATTTATATTGTTTCTTATTAATTTTATAATTTTGCTTGATTTTGTTATGGAAGAGTTGCAAAACAATAGAAGTTCAAACTCAAGAAAAGATATGTCTGGTGACAGCAAAATCAGTGATGAATAGATTATTTTTTTCGTGCACAATTTTTTTTTTCTTTTCATGGTTTTCACTCGAACAACCAGTGTCAAATTATATCAATAAATTTGGATATCAATTGTTGAATTATTTAATTTATTGCGACACACTAAGACTGAAAATAAGAGATTATTTCGATACTTTCATACGGATTTTTAATAATTTTTTTGATATTTGAAAATTGAATTTAGTAATTTATTTCTGCTATCAAGTGCCGAATTATATTGTTCTATTCGGCTTTGTAATGTCGACTTAATTTTTTTTTTTCTTGTCAGATTCCATGCATTGAACAAACTGAGGTTCAATATGATATTATTGTTAAATTATCCACTCTCCTCGATCTCTCTTTAAAAACCAAACAATTCTTCTAAATATTTATTTAACAATATTTTTTTTTATGCTGAATCATTAATTTGTAATGAGACAATAAAATGAAAACAAAAAGAGGGAAAAAAAAAAGTCTCTAAAACATGACCGAGTCACAGAATTTCTAACCTTCCTTCTCTGCACAAACAGCCTCCCAACCCACCCATCCGTTTCGTAAAGTTCCAACCTTTCTCCAACAACAACATACCAGCATGACGGAAAAGTTTTGACATGGGTTATTTGAATTGGGTTTGAGTTTTGACAACATACCAGCATGTTTTATCCATTGACATGGGTTTGAGTTTTGACACGGGTTATTTGAAAACCCAAATTCTAGCACAACCATGCTACGTCGCTGAAAAAAACAGGGCTCGAATGGCTTGAATTTCTTTTTTCTTTTTTCTTTTTCCTTTCTCTTTCTTGACCCTCTCTTTCAAACACAATAGTCTTTGCCTTTTTACACAGTTCTCTCTCTCTCTCTCTCTCTCTCAGACATGACTAAGTCACAGAATTTCCAACCTTCCTCTTCTGCACTGGCAGCCTCCCAACCCACCTATCCGTTTCGTGAAATTCCAACCTTTCTCTAACAACAACATACCAGCATGTTGGAAAAGTTTTGACATGGGTTATTTGAATCGGGTTTGAGTTTTGACAACAAACCAACATGTTTTAACTATTGATATGGGTAAGAAAGAATTGAGTTTGAGTTTTGACATGGGTTATTTGAAAAACCAAATTCCAGCACCTATTATTCCACTTATTTTTCTTCTTGTCTATTTAAAACTTGGGTTATTTGAATTGGGTTTGAGTTTTGACATGGGTTTGCAAGAATTGAAGCAGAAAGAAATGAAAACAAGAGAAACAGAGAGAATTTAAGAGAGAGAAAGAGAGTTTGAAAACAAGAGAAAGGTTGTTGGAAGGTTGTTGTGAAAACAAGAGAAAGGTTGTGTGGAAATTGTTCTTCGAAGGTTGTTGTTCAGAGACAACCTTGTCAAAGTTTGAGATCGAAAACAAAAATCAAATCAAAATCAAATCCAAACCTAAGGAAGAAGAAAAAGATCATGGCAAAGATTCAGCTGAAGATCCACAGCCCCACAGCCGAAGATCAAGCTTCAGTCTCTCCGTCCATGGCGGTGGGTTGGGTTGTGGTTCAACCGAAGATCAAGCTTCGGCTTCTCCTCTCTTCCTCCTCTCTTTCTCTGGCCTCTCTGTTTCTCTCTGTTTCTCTTAAACCAGTTTCAAGGAAGAAGGAAAAAGAAAAATAAAAAAAAGGGCCAAAACCACGTTGTTTTGCACTCGGGGCATTCGAGCCGCTGCAATTTTGAGCTCTCACTCATTTCTCGACAGAAAAATAGCAACATAGTAGACAATACCGTAGACTAATTTTTAGGATTCCCAATATAAATAAAGATGCAAAATAATGTACAAGAACTTGTTTGATCACATGCTAAGTTCAAAACCCAAAAGACCAAACAGAGTCATGAGTAAGAAAAATGGTTGTGTTTTAGCTTTCTTTATTTTCCAAAAAAAAAAAACATTTTCCATTTTTGCGTGGAAACAGTTTTCAAAAACTCCAAAAATGACTTTCTGTTGTTTATTGAAAAGTGTGTTTTTTCAAAAAAAATCTCCAAAACAGTTCACCAAATCAGTTTTTGTATTTTCTAATAAATAAAACAGAAAACAAAAACACAACTAAACGGGGGCCCCAACCTTTCCATCAGTGTCCAAGCATTGAAACTCAGTTCAACAAAATGAACATGGAAAATTATTATTGGAAAGGAAGCACGACAGCACATAATTTGCATGTAAAGAAGAAAGTAAAATTGTCAATGCCTATTCTTGAAAAGCCCCAAAAGGAAAAATAAAAAGGTCACGGACATCAAACTAAAGACATGTCAATTGATATCTGAATATGTCCATAGAGATAGCATCAGCTAAAAAACATCAAGTACCCCAACATTTTGAATTTATAAATAAATATATAAAGTCACCAGACATCTAAAATATTGGCCAGACTTTGAGTATATTCTACATGCATGTCCTACTTTTATCTTACATGTATATTCACATTACAAATCATCAATGAAATTGGAAGCTTAGCAACTCGGATGGCTTTGTCTAAGGGTGCAACTCGGGCGGGTTCGATCGGATTGAGAGATTGCTCAAGCCTAACACGAGTTGTGTTGAATGCTGCCGAAGCTCGACTTGCAACCCAAACTTGTGTACCTAAGCCCAAACCGAGCATAATAAACGAACTCAGGCCAGGCCCAAATTGTTGGAAATTTATTTATTTATTTATTATTATTATTTTTTGGAGCTAGGTTAATTACTTTGTTAAAGTTAGACCTTTTTTTTCTTTTTCTTTTGATAAAAGCATTAATAACATTAAAACAAATAATTTATATGATGAAAGAAAAGACACGGGAGAAGTTTTAAAATGGCTGAATTATTAAAAAAATGTCATAAAGTTGAAGTCGGTGGCTCCTTATCTATTTATTACCCTAAACTCATTTTGTCAAATTATAGCTTGCATTAAACGCTCAAGGACTTCTTGCAACTTGCACAACGTTCAATATCATATTATGCTAAAACTTCTTCAAATAGTCAAAACTATAGGAGGCAATGTATGTACTTCAAGAAAATGATACAATTCAAGAACTTTCCAACTAAGCCTCTTTTTACCTCATCGACTATGTCATACTTGTCCCATGAACTATATTTTAAAAGGTAGTATCTGAAAACCACATAAAATGACATGATAAATTAGTAGGAGCAGATGGGTCTCACAGAGACTGTTAGAAAAGGTAAGGGAAATACTATTGAAACAAATCCTATCAGACCATAAGTAATAGCAGGGATGAATTGTCTAAATTTACTCGAGTTAAATAAATTGAAACAACATGCTAAACAGTTCAAAAAGAAGAAACATTGAAGCAGAGTTTAATAAACTGAATATGAGATAAATCACTTACTTTTCTGGAAGTTGAAAAGCAGGAAACTGCTCTTGTAGTATCTTCACAACTTCAGAGTAATGTGCAACGCTCTCAACCAAACAATATCTTCCATTAGCTGAAGGAATCTCAAATGCCTGAATATGCGCATTGGCAACATCTTTAACATTAACCCATCCAAATGTAGAATTTGGAAATGTTTGTGAACCTGCAGAATAAAGGAGCAAATAAACAGGTCCATTATTCCCTTAAAAAGAAGTTCCACATCATTTTGCGAAAAATAAAATTTGGCAAAAGCCTTATTAATTCAACTAAAGTTTTATGCTTCAAGTTTCAGCAACAATTATTTCTAATAGATTTATTTATTTATTTATTTATGTTACTCATCAACAAATACATATCATGAAATGAAGGAAAGAGAAGCCAAAGCCCAATATACAGCTTCTTGGGGGAATAGTTTGATTCAACATAAATATAAATATGTTGTTTCACAAAAGTAAACATAGTTCCTCCTGAATAATTAGCTGAAAGGAAATGTCATGTCATCCATAAATGAGAACAGATTACATACGTCTGTTATAAAATATAAAGAACACATACCATTTATTAAGTTCAAAATTGCAGCAGCACTTGTATTGAGTGTTGGCTGCAAGAGAGGACCAATAACCATTACTGGGTTAATTGTAACCCTGTCAATACCCTTTTCTTTTGTAAACTTCCAGGCGGCATCCTCTGCTATAAAGTCTTTGATAGCACATACCAAAGCTGGTAGCTGAAAAAAAGGGGATGGGAAAGCACAGAAGCATTCAACAGAATAGAAAGAACAGCCATTACAATTGCAAATTATGAACAATCATACAAAGCATATCAATTGAAACAAAACAAAATTATGGCCCTTCATGCAGAATGGTTCATTGAAAATCCTACTTTTGAAAATTTCCCCAAAAAAATAGATCATTGAAACCAACAAACAATGTGTTATAGGGGCAAATGATGTATTACAATGATGGACGTAGGATTTTTTTTCAATTTTTTTATTTTTCCTTCGATTTTGTTGGCCTAGATCACTTGTTCAAACAAGATCTAAAAGAACATAGAAAACCAAAATTCTTGAGGTGTCTAAGTGGCCAGATTTTCAAGTGAGAGCATCAATGAATATGAAACAAGGACATTATGAACTTCAAAACTCAAATTTTCAAGTACCCTAAATGTTGAACATTTCTATAATGCACTAAACACATTTAAATGGCATGCAAATCTAGGACATCAACCATGAGAATTTTGTACTTGTTCATACACATTAATTCATACACATAGTTGTATAATACATACATTAATATGATTGCATCTAGAGGTAACTATATATTTGATGTTTATAAGCATATGAGTGGCTAACAATTATAAGTAGTGAATTTGACAATACAACCATCCGATGGCTAGAAGTTGTATTGTGATTACAATGTCTTCACTACCAACAACTTTATAAGCAACAAAACTGATGTAGGACATCATGTCCTTGGCATGTGATAGTTAGTGGTGGGTAGTTGTTAGCCTATATCTAGGGAAGTGATAACCATTTTGTAACTAACTTTTAAATATTGAACATTGATTGATTGAGAAATTCTCTCTTTAGAACCTAGGGTTCTTCTCTCTCTTATTTCTCTCTCTTATTCTTGATTGGACCCATCATTTACAATCGATTAAAGCACTAAAGCTATGACATAGGATCAGGAGAAGAGTGGGGATAGATTTGGAGAAAATAAAGATCAAATCTGGTGGACACAAGGCCATATTTGTTTGGCTCCATGAGTGAGGGGATTGGACTAATAGTGAGGAAGGGTCAGCCACATAGAGAGTGTTTGGTTCTTGAGGGTTGTGATGGGATTAACACTGGGGACTAGCAATCCTCCTTCTTGGTTGGACTAGCATGGAAGGAAAACATACCAGATGGGATTAATGGATTAAAATATTACATAAAATGGATTAAAATATTTTTAATATTATTTTTTTTAAAAAATTTATGTGTGAAAGAAATATTTAAATTTTTTTAATAAATGCTAAAAAAATATGATTTTTTTATAATTAGTGAATTTTTAAATGATTTTTATGCAAAATTGATATTTTTTTAAGTGTCTCGAGATTAACTTGACTTAAAAAGTACAAAATATTAATAATTATAATATTAAAAACATAATAAAAATTAAAAAATATTAATTTTAAATATTAATAGTATCTATAGTATTACTAATTTGGTGGTATACAACTGAACCTTCTTTATTCTATATCCCCAACCTAATACCACTACACTAATAATCTCGCTACTCAATCACACCGTATTCTTAATTCCTCTATCCTAAGAGCGAAACCAACGAGGCCACACACTAAAGGAGACAAAATAGAAATGTCCATGTAACATAACTAATTTTCAAGTCAACCTAAATCGGAACCTGTACCCACCTCTCCAATAAGATCCATAGCCAAACATAAATTATGCTTCCTTCTTGTTGAATGTTTTGATTTACTATGCACACACAATTTCACAACACAACAAATGCACCAAATCATGACTCCCACATAGATATGGAGAGAGAGATAGAGAGAGAGAGAGAGAGAGGGGGGTATGGGCTGGTTTTGTATTGTTTTGATCTTATGGCTTTTTGACATTTTACAATTTCATTATAATCCAACTGAAAATTAGGTTATTCAAATCTTTGATTTTTATAAAATCAATTTGAAAAAATTATTCATGTAAAAAATTAAATTTATTTAAGCTCCGTTTGGCATATGGGTTGAGGTTAGCCAACAAAAAAATAAAAGGGACAATTTAGCCAATAAGACAAATCGCATAACATTACCCAATAGAAACATCCCAAAAAGCAAAAAAAACAAATTAAAAAAAAATATATACATATATATATATATATGACGTAGCACTAATCAAAGGGAAGTGACTCGCATGGCAAAATCAGGTATTGGGTATTCAAAGAAAGGAAAATGGTTGGTAATTCAAATTTCTGTGTTTAAATTTGTCAAAATAACGTCATTTTACAAAACAACATCGTTTCACAAAACAACGTCGTTTTGAGTGTTTTGAACCATTCGAACTATACCTTTTCGGGTCACCTAACATTGTTGTCAAAGAAATCAAAATAGCCAAAAGGATTAGATATCAAAGTGAGAGAGAGAGAGAGAGAAAAAGAGAACAGAGGCTTTGACAGTATAACCACGTTGAAGCAACAACTTGACAAGCCACGAAGCTATGTACCCGGATGCTCCCGTCACACACACCGTCTTCCCTACTCCGCTCATTCTCTCTCTCCTCTCTCTCTCTCTCTCTCTCTCTCTCTCTATTCTCCGTGAGCTTTTATTTCCAACTATTTGTCCCCCTTTTTCGGATCGTTGCATTCAGCTTGCTTGGTTGTGTTTTTTCAAAAATATTTTTCAGAAAATTCTACTTCCTTATTTTTCATTTTTTTTTTGTTTTTACTGAATTTTAAAATATTTTAAACAATTTTTTTTTTTTACTTTTTAGACATACCTAACATAAATATACCTAAAAAGTAAAAAAAATTGTGAAAAAAACCTTTTAAAAATTCACTAAATATCAAAAATATAAAAAAAATATGAGAATTCAATACATTTTTTATATTTTTATGTATTTATTAAATTTTTTAAATATTTTTTCACAAATTTTTTACTTTTTATATACATCTAAGTAAGGTGTATCTAAAAAAGTAAAAAAATATATTTAAAATTTTAAAAATATTCACTAAAAACAAAAAAACACAAATAAAAAAACTGAGTTTTTAAAAAACTTAATTCAAAAAACTCAAACCAAACACTATTCTATTTATGGTTAAAATATGTGTACTGTATCTATCTAATAATTAAAAATAAAATTAATATAATTATATATTTTTTAAAAAAATGAGATATAATTTAATATTTTATGAGTTATAATTGAAATAAGATTATAATTAAAGAAAGAATGACATAAATTAGGGTATATATGGTTAGGAGTGTTTATAGTACAATCTCCTTTCTAATATACTTTTTTTTAAAAGATGTATCATATGCACCTTTAGTTATGTTATTTTCTTCTTTAGTCATGATTAATTTTCTTTTTTAGTTATAATATTATTTTAGTTATAATTTATGAGTTCTTTAATTATGTATCATATTGTATTTAGTTATCATATATATATATATATATATATTTAGTTATGACTTAAAAAATTAAAATTAAATTATTTTTTCTTTTAGTTATAAGATACATATAGTACATATCCTTTAAAAGATATTTTCATGCTATCTATACAAAATTAATGTTAGAGATATCAACATTTTTATTAAATATCTCATGAGTATCACACAGACATTTTATTAAATATTTGGTAAAAATGTTAGGTTTATAAGATTTTACAAACAAACAAAATAAATACAAAATACCTTTATAGAATGAGATGGCACAAGTAGGCCAATTACTTTTAAACAAAAAGTCATCCAATTAATTGTTAATTACATAAATATTGCTACCATATCATTTTATTTTAATAACAAATTATGTGTATATATATATATTTTTTTTTCTGTAAAAATTTCTTTTCTCAGAAAAATTACAAGTAATGTTAGAAGGGCAACAAACAGATAATTTGCCTTTGATGTGGCGTGTCATCATAATGTTGAATAGTAGTAATACAAGAAAAATGTTTGAGGGTCACAAAAAGTGTAGCTCAAATGGTTTAAAACTGTCAAAACGACGTCGTTTTTTGTTGTTTTGCATCCAAAACGACGTCGTTTTGACAGTTTTAAGCCATTTAAGTTACATTTTTTTGTGACCCTCTATCATTGCTCGTAATGCAATGAACATGCCATAATGGAGTATCTCACAGTATTGCAATGATACATTCGTATTTATTACACTAGTGTACGAAATTTTAGAAAATCAATAAATACAAAAAAAATTATTATTTAATTATATTTCTTAATATTTTTATTTAGTTTGTATATATAAATCTTATTTCACATCATTAAAAATATTTAATATTTTATATTATTGAAATTTTTTAAAAAACTATCATATATTAGGTAAATCAGCACATAAATAATAGTCAATTTATCTAAGAATTACTTCAGACAATCACAAATAGAGTAACAAAGGCATATTATAATTAATCAAAATGACTAATATTAAATAAAAGTAACACTAATTTTATTTACGGTGGTGCTACATGTACCAATTAGTGTACTAACTAGTGTACCAACACTAGTTATGACATTATTATTGACCCTATTCATTAATCACATTATAAATATCAAAAACCTTTTAAATTATGCCACATTAACAATTGGTACACTAATTAGTACACTAATTTGTGTATATAGCATTATTCTTTTGTTTAATCAATAGTAGATATTACATTAATCACCCCATATAATATAATGAATTAAAATAAAAATTAATTTTAATTCCCATTATATTAAGTTAGTGATTAAAAAAAAAATTTACAAGCTATTTGTTTTTTAGTTATATTGATTCATTAAACATAAATTGGTTTGGAATGATTTAAAAAAAAAAAAAAAAGGGTTTGAAAATGCATAAAGTTGAATTGACAAACATAAACTCAAACTTTGAATCTGAATCTGAATAAAAAAAAAATTAAAAAGAAGAAATTTATGATTTAGTTCTCAAAAGAAATCAGTTTCTGAAAATAAATTTAAACATGAGTTATTTCAATAGAATAATTAACAATAAAAAATCAATTAATGAATATATTTAAAGTATAAATCTATATCCAATAAATTTTGATGTGTTTTTCATTTTCAATCTAACATCTATGCCAAAAAAAATTAAACACAAATAGTCAAAAAGTGAGAGAGTTACAAATTAATAATAGTAATGCTTTAGAGAGAGAGAGAGAGAGAGAGAGAGAGAGATAAAATTTCAATTTAATGATACATTATTACCAAAGAGAAAGAAATAAAGAAAAAAAAAACATATTGTAACAAAAAAAAATTTAAAATAAAATAATAATATCTATTTATATAAACTCACTTTCTCACAAATGCAAAAAATCATGCAAATACACATTTTAAATGTAAAGCAAATATTTAAAATTTTTAAACATCGAAAGAGGATAAAAAATGGCTCAATGTTGATTGTTTTTCCCCCCAATCTTTTGTTCATAGTTCCTTTTGCATTAACTTGTTTTTATATTGAAAAAATTATGCGTAGACAAAAGATATACTTATATGAAATCCTATCATATTTCAAATTTATATGGATAATTAATTGATGATTTTAAAAGATAAAATATTAAGTTTAACTTGAAAATAAATTTTAAAAAGATTAAACTGAAATATATGGAAATTCTATAACAAACTAACAAAAGATAAACATAGATTGTTAAAAAAATTATCATCTTTTTGGGATATTTATATCTCAGTCTTAATCTTTTTTATTTAAATATTTTGTTATCTTTTAATTAAATTTTCATTTTACAATTGAAATCCGAATAGTTATTATAGCGATCCGGACCTAGTCCCAATGCATTTATTGCTTTTGAATCTAGAAAACCATATTTGCGATGGTCGTTCTTTTCTCATCATATTTGGTTTTGGCTTCGGAGGTCAACACTACCCTCTTATCTTTGTTTTGTTAAGCTCAAAGGGTCAATACCAGTGTTGGAAGGGTCGACACCATCTTACTGCTATGTTCTTGTAATAGCTACTGAAATTTAGGGTCAACACTAGCCTTGGTGGTGTCAACACTTGTCTTTTGTTATTAGCCTCAAGGGTTGACACTAGTTTGGGAAGGGTCAACCCTTGTATACAACAGAATCTGGGTTTGCTTGCTGAAATTTAGTGTAGACACCTCTGGTCCAAGGGTCGACACCTTGTCTTGTGCCAGCATTGTCATTTCTTCCTGAAGGGTCAACACCACCAACACAAGGGTCGACCCCTGCTAGTTTTTTTTTTCCAGATTTTAGTTGGGTTTTGGGCCCTACTTCGTGGAGATTTTGACTTCTTGTTTTGAGTTGACTTTAGGACCTTATTCCACTTTAACCTAGCATTATAAATAGGCCCCTCACTTACCATTTTCTTCACTTTTTCGTCTCTTTTCGTTCTCTAAACCGTGAGTCCCTCTTTTCTCTCTCTAAACTCACTTTTTCGCTCAAAGATCTTCAAATCTACTCATTTGGAAGCATCTCCCCACCTTGCTCCTTTGAGATTAAGTGTAAAGCTTGTCAAGGGTTTCGTTTTGATCAGAGCAAATCGTCGTTTCGTCTCCATCGACTTTTTGGGCTTTCTTCTTTCTTTCTCTTCTAAGTTGAGGTAGGGATTCTCCGCACCCTCTTATGAATTTTAACTTAGCTATTTGTTATTTCTAAAACAATATTATGATTTTTGGAGATTCTGGACAAATCTAGGATTTGGGTTGGAAATCAAAAGGTGGGGTTTTCAAATGGTTTGTTGGAAATGTTTATAGAAAGGTGTTTATTGTTAATCTATGATGAAGTGATGGGTTTTCACCCTTGGAAATGATTTCTAAAGAAAAATGGGATTTTTTTCCCTAGAAATATCAAATGTTGATTTTGTAAAGATAATGGAAATGATGCTGGGTTTTATGTAATTGAAATGATATCTTTCTCTACTCAAAAATGATTTTGAAAGAAAACGAGGTTTTGCTCTAAAACCATGGGTTTGACATGTGTTGGAAAAATATTGAAGAATGATGTTGGTTTTGTAATATTACTCACATCTTGATGATGGTGATGAAGGATATTGATGCTGATGGTGGAGTTGGATATGTTATATCGCTCACATCTTGAAAATGATAATAATGTATATTGTTATTGAAATTTTCTATTTATTAGAGATATCTGTTTTGGGCTATTGATGGAAGATAGCTATGATTGTTGTAGAAATTGCACGAGGATTAGGAAAATTGAAACTATTTTCTCATTCATTTGCATTGAGTATTGTTTCATATTTATACTTTGCAAATGTGTATCATTTTGAGAAAATGGATGAACCCGAGAATTGAATGTTGTACATTGTAATAAGTTAGCTGGAGTGTCTAGGGTGAAAGTCCTGAAAACTGCGTGTGTATATGGGTGTCGATCATGCAGACAAAATTTCCATGAAATGGCAATAGTAGTGCTTGCATAGCTTACGTTTACATGGGTCTCGTTTTATGGTTTTCTCTGGACGAAATTTTCGGGAATGATTGGATTTGCTTTAGAATTTCCTAAGTATAATTCACTGCCCTGTTTTCTATTGTAAATGACATGATTGATAACTGTGATATTAATCGGGTATCGTATGATCATGAGAAAGAAGAAGTGAAATACTTTGGCACGAGCATTGCATATGCATTCACCTTATACCTTTATTAAAATTCATATGTTGTGTTGGATTGTTTATACTAGGCTTTAGCTCACCCTATATGGGAAAAATATTTTTAAGTGCTGGTGATATGCCTCCGTCAAGGAAATAATTTGGAAGGACCTGGAGCAAGAGCTTCATTTTTGTTTAATTGTGTATTGGTTTTATACAAGCCAAGGGCTGTTAAATGTAGCAGATTTAAATCCATTTTATTGTAACCAAGTACTGGCTTGCAAAGTTGTAAACATTTAGGGCATTCTCTTGATTGTTTATCTTTGATTTTACATTCTTCATCATGTAATATATGTTATAGATTCAGGGTTAGACTTGTGAATGTATATTTGCATATGTTGCACTTTTGTAAAAGAAACTGGAAGTTAATGAAAGATAATTATTTCATCTTGTGTTGTTCTTCGATTAATATTGTGGACTGGTTATTGTATTTATTTCGGGTTGTCACAACTTGGTATTAGAGCATACCGAGTTTGAATACTTTGGGTACGTGGAAAATAGTTATTACCATAACGGGTTGTCTCACTTAGCAGAGATGTTTGTATGTATGTTATGCTTACTTGATATCATGCTTATATAATTATATGGGTATGAGTTTTAATTCCTAAGATGTTGATTGGGTCTACAGATTTCTAGAAATCCCATTAGAAGAGCACTTGATCATTGGTGTTTATAATTGGAACTCTGGCAACGCCGCAGGACGGTCATTATCTAGAAAGGAAAATCCGTATATGTTTATGTGACTACGTGCTTATGTGGAGTGAATTACTGTTGTCCACCGCATTGGGACGCGAGTGAGTTAGTTTTGACATATTTGTAAATGTGTTAATCTCTTTTATTACCTTTATTAGGATGTCAGGACGTGGACCTGGTAGTGGTAGGCCTGAAAGGCATAAGGCGCGGTAGGCCTGGAAGGCATAAGGCCATTTACCGGATGATATTCCGGCACAAGAAGAAGGAGTTGGTCACGCCAATGTGGTTGAGCCAGTTGGTCAGCAGGCCATGGTCGCTTTGGCCCGCGAAATGGCCAGAGCATTGCGGGAATCTATGGACATTCTCAGAGCTGAGAATCAAGTGCAATCCCAAGTTGCTAAGACAGGGTTGTCTTTTCTGAAGAGGGAGTTTTTATGGTCGAATCTGGATGAGTTTCTGGGCGATCTGAAGGAGCCACTGAAGGCGGATGAATGGCTGAAGAAGATTGTGAAGACGTTTGAGATGCTTGGCATCGAGGACGATAGACTGAGAGTGACCCTGGCATCCTTCCAGCTGAAGGGAGATGTGGGTCAGTGGTGGAAGTATGCGCATAGGCACATTGGAGTGACTTGGGAGGCTTTTGTCAACGCCTTCCAAGACAAGTTTTTACCTCCCACGGATTACAGACAACTTGTAAAGTCGGCTGCTCATCTTGAGACCGTGATGCAGTTGGAGAAGGAACGGATGAGGGACTCCAGGAGGAGTCATGATATTCAGGGGGACAGTAAAAGGCAAAGGGGTTCTAACCCACAGCAGTTTCAAGGAGCTCAATCTCAATCCACCTTTCCTGTGCCAAGTTCGGGTTCAGGGAGAGGTAATTAGAGGAGTTTCTCTTATTACAAATGTGGTCAGTTAGGTCACAAATCGCCAACTTCCCCACAGAGAGGAGGTTAGCAGGCTACACCATCTTTGGCTCGCTCTCAGAGCCAAAGTTAGGGAAGAGGGCAGCCGCCTACATGTTATCAGTGTGGGCAGTCAGGGCACATGAAGATATTTTGCCCTTAGTTTGGTGGCACACCTGGTGTATCTGATTCATGGCAAACACAGAGCTACCAGCCTACACAGTCAGTACAGGCCTCAAGGGCCAATCAGGGAGCCTCTTTAACTCAATCAGTGCATCAGACTTATGCTCTTAGGGGTGAGCAAATAGAGCAGAGACTTACAGAACATGTGTATGTTGTTACCACGCCAGGCTTAGTGCTAGCGCCTTCAGTTGTGAGAGGTACTTTCTTGTTATGCAATTCTATCACCAATGCGTTAATTGATACGGGTGTATCCCATTCATTCATCTCGTTTGCATTTGCATCGGCTTTAGGGTTTGAGTTGGCTCGGTTAGCATTTCCTCTCAGTGTTGAGTCACTTATTAGTGGTGAGATTGTTTTGGAGCAAGGGTGTCGAGGTTATGACATAGAGGTTATCGGTCACCGACTTCCTTTGGCATTTGTGTTGATTGATATGTCGAGTTTTGATACTATGTTGGGTATGGACTGGTTGTCATCGTATTGGGCTGTCATAGATTGTTACCGTCAGAGGGTTACTATATGTACCTTGAGCGGTGATTGCTTTTATTTCTAGGGGGATCGGATTGATAGAGTTTTATCACCGGTGTATGATCCACGTGGGCGGGGTGAACTTAGTTGTCTTCTTGCAACTTCTTTGGTAGTGAGTGTGATGAAATCCGAATTGAGTTGCCAAGGGTAGTTTGTGAATACCCAAATGTTTTTCCTAAGGATCTTAATAGTTTACCACCTCGCCATGAGATTGAGTTTTGAATTGACTTAGTGTCTGGCACGTCACCGATTTTTGTGGCACCATATAGACTTGTACCTGTCATGTTGAGTGAGTTGAAGATTCAACTCCAAGAACTGTTAGATAAAATTTTTATCTGCCCTAGTACTTCACCTTGAAGAGCACCGGCTCTCTTTGCCAAAAAGAAAGATAGCGTGTTGCGACTTTGTATTGATTACTGGAAGTTAAACTGGGTAACTGTTAAGAACAAGTACCCAATGCCTCATATAGATGATTTGTTTGATCAGTTGAAGAGGTTTTGTTGCTTTTCTAAGATAGACCTGAGATCAAGTTATCACCAGTTGAGAGAAAGGGAGGAGGATACGCGGTATGGCCATTACGAATTTCTAGTGATGCCCTTTGGGCGATAAACTAGATCTTTTGTGAGTTCCTAGACCATTTTGTGGTTGCCTTTGTTGATGACAACTTGATTTAATCACCCTCTGAGGAGGATGTGACAACCCTCACCTTTGATTAGCGTTAAATTGTGATTAAGCATGATAAGTAATTGATTAAGATGAAATCTTAAATTGTTGTGTGAGTGTATTATTTTAAATGCATTTCTATCTGTTTGTCATTGAATGATCTGTTCATGTTTTAATTTCAAATTGCGAATTGAAAGCCTTATCGACGACTGATTCAGAAATTGGTTAGTGCTACATGCTAATGAGGATTTATAGAATTTTATGGTAGGTTTAATTAAAATTCAATTTAGAATGATCAAATTAGAATAAACAATGCTAAATTAATTGAATCTAGGTTAATTACATGTTTTGCCATTGAGTGGGCATATACCTTGTTGCACACCGTATTCACATTTTGATGCATCATCTTTTCCTTCCTCAAGACCAAACCGTGAGTAAGAGAGAGTGTGGGAGAAAATTGATTCATCTAGAGATTGGCTTGGAAAATTAGAGGAATTGAAGGAGAGTTGCATTTTTGAGCTAATACACTTGGAATTCAAGACTTAAGGTAGGAAATTCATTCCCTTAATTATGAATTTAAGTTGTTCCATGCTTGGTTTATGGAAAAATTGGCGATTTGAGTCAAGAATTAGCTTAAAGTGTTGATTTGAGAGTGAATTCATGCATGCATGTCCATATCATAGAGTTTGAAGTTATTTTTCATGAAATTCTTACATGCATGTTCATATTTTAGTTGTGGTCCAAGAATTCACCATGTTTCAAAGTTCAATCTTGCATTTGATCATGTTTTGGAGCATTAGAGTTCATGAGAACTCATGCATTTTATGTTCTTGCATTGTTCATGAAAGTTTCATTGGAATTGTGTTCAATTGATATACTTTTGGACTTTGATTTTATAAAATGATCTTTAAAACATGTTGTGTTATGAGTTTCTTAGTGTTTTTTAGAAAATTGGCCCAAAAGGATGAGTTTTGGCATGTTTGATTCTTGGTTTGAGCTTTGGAAGTAAATCTGGAAAATCCAGATTTTGGCTTCCACGCTCGAGCGACCACCTTTGTTCTCAACCTCTTGCTCGAGCGACGGAATGCTGGCTCGAGCGTAAATTGCAAGCTCTCAGGTTTTTGCGTGTGCAGATGCACGCTTGAGCGACGATACCTACGCTCGAGCGATGAACTGTGTCTCACGCTCGAGTGAGCATCGAGCGGAGAATTTTAGCAACCAGTACTTTTTTCATTTTTACAAACCGCTCGAGCGAGGGAATCTACGCTCGAGCAACCCCTCTGTTTTGGTAAGCTCGCTTGAGCGTGGAAAGCCATGCTCGAGCGAGACCCCTGATTTCAGCAAATTTTGAAAAGTGTTTTAAAGTACATTTTTGCATCCTCATTCCGTCATAGGTATTCCTAGGCCATGTGTAAGGTATCTTAATGAGGATGATGTTATAGAACTACACCAAGCCAAATAGGGGCTAAGTTGTTAATCCCGAGTGTGTACTTAGTGTGTGTTCGTTCTGCAACTCTATAGGGTTAGCACCCGAGGACGCTGATTAGCCTGCCTATAGCTCAGTAACCTGTGAGTAACAATATTGTAAAGATACGTTATTTCTGAACGATTGACTGTACTGCTTTCTAAAATGACATTGTTTACTGAATGAATGTTTATTCTATTTGTAAATTGTACTCGTGCAATCCATAGCAACTTACTGTTACTGTTACTGCTACTATACTGTTACTATTACTGCTACTATACTGTTACTGTTACTGCTACTGTTACAGAGATCTCTGTCAATTCCAATGTTTAGAACTACTACTGTTTACTGTTTTGATGGCCATCAACTGACTGTTCGGTCTATTAAGACCTACCGTACTGTCTTGCCATTGGATGTACCATGTATGACTGCTATTATTTCTAATTGACTGATATGGCATGAAATATGAGCCACTGATTGAATAACTGATCTATTGATGCAAATGACTGTTTTAATCACTGAAAGGACATTCATTCTTGACCCCTTTACGCATTTGTTATTCACTGGGCTTTAGCTCACTGTTTATATATGTATGTAGGTGGCCAGGCGCCGGACCGAAGCTAGGAGCGTTAAGTTAAGCTCATGTTTTGTCAAGCCAGCTATTGTGCCTCACTTCGAAGTTCCGAGTTCGTTCAAGCCAATGCTGTTTTGGGGTGTCTCAGATTCACCCTTTTGTCTATGTTTTGTAATGAATGTTTAAGACTTTGGACTGTACAATTATGGTGAAGGGATTAGATCCCTAACATGTATGTTACATGTATCTGATATGTATATATGTTTATGGTTATGAATGCGGACTAGTCCATAAAAGTCTTTTTCCATTCAGATTTTCACAACTCATTGGACATCTTCTATTTACTGTTTGACTTCCGCCAGCCCTTTTATACTGTACTACTGCTATTACTGTTAAGCAAGCCTTTGGTAATCACGGGTTACTGGCCGGTTACGATGCTAAACCCTTAGGGGCGGGTTTGGGTCGTGACAGAGGAGCACAAGGAACACTTGCAAGTGGTTGAATTGCTTAGAGCCCACAAACTATATGCTAAGTTTGGGAAATGTGAATTCTGGTTGAGAGAGGTTAAGTTCTTACGCCATGTGGTATCTGAGGAAGGGGTGACTGTAGATTCATCTAAGATAGAGGCAGTGCAAGATTGGAAACAACCTAAGAATACTTTTGAGATCCGTAGTTTCTTGGGATTGGCTGGGTATTACCGTCGGTTTGGGAAAGATTTCTCTAGATTAGCTTCACCGTTAACTAGACTGATGATGAAATGAATGAAGATCGTATGGAGCGAGACTTGTGAGAAGTCTTTTCAAGAGCTTAAGGTTAAACTTATCACTCCTCCAGTATTGATTATTCTGGAGAGGGGTTTGGGCTATTCGGTGTATTGTGATGCTTCACGGGAAGGTTTGGGTTGTGCATTGATGCAAGAGGGGAGTGTAATAGCTTATGGCTTAGGACAGTTGAAAACACATGAGAAGAACTATCTTACTCATGACCTAGAGTTAGCGATGGTGATCTTTGCCTTCAAGATTTGGAGGCATTACTTGTATGGTGAGAAGTTTGAGGTATTTTCTGATCAGAAGAGTCTGAATTATCTGTTTACACAGAAGGACCTAAATCTGAGATAGAGGAGGTGGATGGCGTTTATAGAAGATTATGATTTTGAGTTTCATTATCATCCGGGGAAGGCCAATGTTGTGGTCGATGCCTTGAGTAGGAAATCTATTGGTAGTGTGGCTAGTATTGCCATTCTGGAATGGGAGATGTTGAGTGCTATTGGTGAGTTTGATTTGCATCTTAGCGAGTCCGTGGAGTCTGCAACCTTGTTTTCAGTAGTGGTACAACTTTCACTTATGAACCAAGTGATAGAAGCACAAAAGGGTGATCTTGAGGTAGAAACCCTCCGAGAAAAGACCTCCAGTGGAAAGGTAGAGAAAAGCTTGAATGTGTATCCCGACTCGAGTGTTAGATACCGTGTGACAACCCTCGCCACTGTTTACTGATAAGACCACTGATTAGTGCTAATTCATGATTAAGCATGTTAACTGACTGATTGACTGAAATCTTGAACTGATTGATTGAACGTATTAGTTTGAACGCATTTCTATCTGTTTGTCAGTGAACTATCTATTCGTGTTTTATGTTTAAGCTGCTAATTGAAGGCCTTATCGGCGGCCGAATCCGAAATTGCTTAATGTTTTATGCTCGTTAGAATTTATGTAATTTTATGGTATATTTAATTGAAATGTGATTGGGTATGATTAAATTAGATTTAATAATGGTAAATTACAAGAGTTGGCCTTAATCACCAAATTGCCATCTAGTGGATTTATCTAGGCAACCCCTCTCCACTTCATACATGTTGATACAACATTTCTTCAGCTCATTTCTTAGAGCAAAACCGACTAGAGAGAGAGAGAATTGGGAGAAAATAGAATTCATCAAAGATTGCTTGGAGAATTTGAAGGAGAATTGCATATTGAGCTTCTACATCTTGAACTTAAGACATAAGGTAGAGAATTTCGCTTCTTGATCATGAAATTTAGTAAATTCTTGCATGGTACATGGTAATTGAGTGAGTTGAGTCAAGAATTGGATTAAATTGTTGAATTGGAGCTTGATTCATGCATGCATGTGCATATCTTGAAGTTTTGAGGTTATTTTCATGGGAATTGCTTCATGCATGTCCATCTTTTGACCATAGCCCATGATTTCATCTTGTTTTTGAAAGAATTAGCTCTTAGGAGCATGAATTGGAAGCTTTGAAGTTGGATAAATTCATGCATGTTGCATGTTCATCATGTTCTTGAATTATTGTTGAATTTGTGTTTAATTAAACTACCTTTGGGTTTTGATTTCTCAAATTGACCTTAGGAACATGTAATATTATGGATTTTGAAGTGTTTTCCAGAAAATTAGCCCAAGAGGATCGATTTTGGTGCATTAAAATTGAGTTTTGAGCTTGAGGTTCAAGTCTGAAATTTCCAGATATTGGACACATGCTCGAGCGGGGGATTCCACGCTCGAGTGTACCTACTGAATTCATGCAGTTTGCTCGAGCGGAGAAAGTGACGCTCGAGCGTGAAATGCGTGTATCCAGTACTTTGCATGTTTTTACAGTCCGCTCGAGCGGGGGAATGCACGCTTAAGCGAGGACTTGTGTCTCACGCTCGAGCAGGGGTCGAGCACCTGTCGAGCGTGAATTTTGTGCATCCAGTACTTTTGCCATGTTTTACAGTCCGCTTGAGCGGGGAAAGTGACGCTCGAGCGGGGAAGCTTTGTCTACATGTCCGCTCGAGCAGGGAAAGCCACGCTCGAGCGTGGACCCCTGTTTTTTGAAAATTTTGAAAAGTATTTTAAAGTGCATCTTTGCATCCTCATTCCATCCTAGGCATTCCTAGGCCTAGTTTAAGGCATCTTAATGAGGATATTGATGTAGAACCACACCGAGTTAAGATAGGGATTAAGTTATTATTTCCCAATTGTATAGCTTAGTGTGTGTTCACTCTGTAACTGTGTAGGGTTGGCATCCGAGGACGCGTACTAGCCTATCTGTAGCCCAGAACTCTGTGAGTAACAATGTTGTAAAGATATGTTCAATAGAGATTATTTTCTGAACAATGAATGTACTGCTTTATGAAATGACACTGTTTACTGAATGAATGTTTGTCCTATTTGTGAACTGTATTCGTGACATCCATAGCAATTTACTATTACTGAACTGTTACTGCTACTGTTACAGAGATCTCTGTCGGTTCCCATGTTTGGAACCATTACTGATGGCCATCATTGACTGCTCGGTCTGTTAAGACCTACTGTACTATTTTGCTATCGGATGTACCACATATGACTATTATATTTTCTGAATGACTGTTATGGCATGAATTATGAGCCACAAACTGAACAACTGATATACTGATAAATGACTGTTTTCAATACTGAAGGGACATTCATTCTTAACCTCTTTACACATATGTTATTCACTGGGCTTTAGCTCACTGCTTATATATATATATATATATATGTAGGTGTACAGGCACCAGACAGTTGCTAGGAGCGTCGGGCTAAGCTTTAGTTTTGTCAAAGCCAACCACCATGTCTCACTGCGAGGTTCCAAGTCCTTCAAGCTAGGGCTTTTTGAAGTGTTTTAGTTTTCTCCCTTTTTGTATCTGATTTTGTAACACTATATAAACTAACATGTGTACCCGTACTGTACTGTTATGGTAGGGATTTGGTCCCTAACTTGAACGCTTGTAAATGATGTATGTATGTATGTATGTATATGCTGTTTTGTTTCTGAATGTGAATATATATGAAAAGTCTTTTTGCATACAGACTGTCATAGCTCATTGGATATCTTTTAATTACTGTTTTGACTTCTACCAGCCCCTGTACTCTGTATTACCGTTATTACTGTTAAGCAGGCCTTCGGTAATCTCGGATTACTGGCCGGTTACGGTGCTAAACCCATAGGGGCAGGTTTGGGTCGTGACATACCGTGACTGCCTTTTCGTGCTGGAGTCTTGTCGAGAGGAAGTACTCTAAGAGTTTCATCATTCACGCCTTACGATGCATCCGAGAGGCATAAAGATGTATCACGACCTTAGTCGCTAGTTTTGGTGGAGGCGAATGAAAAAGAATGTGGCCGTGTTTGTATCGAGGTGCCTTACTTGTTAACAAGTGAAGGCCGAACATCAGAGGCCAGCGGATTTGTTGTAACCCTTGCCTATAGTCGAGTGAAAGTGGGAGCATGTCATTATGAATTTCGTTGTATGTCTTCCTATGACTTAATGGGGTAGTGATGCGATTTAGGTGGTAGTTGACTGATTGACCAAGTCAGCGCACTTTATACCTATGTGCGTGAGTGACTCGGTGGATTATTTTGTCAACCTTTATATTAGGGACATAGTGAGGTTGCATGGGGTCCCAGTGATGATTGTTTCAGATAGAAATCTGCATTTTACGGCTCGATTGTAGCATAGCCTACATTAGCACCGCGTATCATCCTCATACTGACAGGTAATTAGAGCGGACCAATCAGATTCTAGAAAATATGTTTCGAGGTTGTGTTCTTGACTTTAAGGGGTCGTGGGAGATGCACTTAACCTCAGTGGAGTTCGCCTACAATCATAGCTTCCAGTCGAGTATTGACATGGCACCTTTTGAAGCCTTTATAGTCGACTGTGTAGATCTCCTGTGTGTTGGGCCAAGGTGTGTGATGCACCAATGTTGGGTCCAGAGTTAGTCCGGAAAACAATGGAGAAAGTCACACTTATCAGTAAGAGGTTGGTTATGGCCTAGAATCGACAGAAAAGTTATGTCGACCGTAGGAGGAGACCTTTGTCTTTTGAGATAGGAGATCATGTCTTCTTGAAGATATCACCTAGGAGGGGTTTGATGAGGTTTGAAAAGAGTGGGAAGTTATCCCCTAGATTTATTGGGCCTTTTGAGTTCCTTGAGAGGATTAGAGAAGTAACTTATCGCTTGGCCTTGCTGCCACAACGTTCTGGGGTTCATGATGTATTTCATATTAATATGCTTCGGAAGTATGAGTCGGATCCATTGCACATGTTCGATTAGACCGACTTAGAGGTAGATGAGGATGCCTCATATGAGAAGAGACCAGTGAGAGTCTTAGATACTGGAGACCAGGACTTACAAGACAAAACAATTCCTTTGGTAAAAGTGTTACGGAAACATCACGAAGTTGATGAAGCAACATGAGAACGTGAGTTAGGGGTCTGTAAGAAGTATCCGGACTTATTTGTTTGATGTTTGAGCATGTATTGAGATTATGCTATGTTAATGAAATATGAAAACATTGTATATGTTTGCAAATATGAAAATATTGTATATGTTTTGGAAAATGTGAATTGTACTTTCAATGTTGGAACTTGTGTATCGAGTTAATGAGAATGGACGACCGGAGAATGGGTCATGAAAATGGAATTAATTGATTATCATTGTTGTAATTGGTTTAAACATGGTTTTAAAGTTTGATTCATAATTTCGGAGACGAAATTCCTTAAGGAGGGGAGGTTATAGCGATTCGGGCTTAGACCCGATCCATTTATTGCTTTTGAATCCGGGAAACCATATTTGTGATGGTCGTTCTTTTGTCTTCATATTTGGTTTTGGCTTCGGGGGTCAACATTGCCCTCTTATCTTTGTTTTGTTAAGCTTCAAGGGTCGACACCAATGTTGGAAGGGTCGACACCATCTTGCTACTATGTTTTTGCTACTATGCATGACCGGAGAATAGGTCATGGTAATGGAATTAATTGATTATCATTGTTATAATTGGTTTAAACATGGTTTTAAAGTTTGATTGATAATTTCGGGGACGAAATTCCTTAAGGGGGGAGGTTATAGCGATTCAGGCTTAGACCCGATCCATTTATTGCTTTTGAATCCGGGAAACCATATTTGTGATGATCGTTCTTTTGTCTTCATATTTGGTTTTGGCTTCGGGGGTCGACATTGCCCTCTTATCTTTGTTTTGTTAAGCTTCAAGGGTTGACACCAATGTTGGAAGGGTCGACACCATCTTGCTACTATGTTTTTGGAATAGCTACAGAAATTTAGGGTCAACACTAGCCTTAGTGGTGTTGACACTTGTCTTTTGTTGTTGGCCTCAAGGGTCGACACTAGTCTAGGAAGGGTTGACCCTTATAAACAGTAGAATCTGGGTTTGGTTGCTAAAATTTAGTGTCGACACCTCTAGTCTAAGGGTCGACACCTTGTCTGCTGCCAGCAACCTAAGAATGCTTTTGAGATCCATAGTTTCTTGGGGTTGGCCGGGTATTACCATCGATTTGTGAAGGATATCTCTAGAATAGCCTCACTATTGACTAGATTGACGAGAAAGGGAATCAAATTTGTATGGAGTGAAACTTGTGAGAATCATTTCAAGAGCTTAAAGTTAGACTTACCACTGCTCCAGTGTTGATTATTTCAGAGAGGGGTTTGGTCTATTCTGTGTATTGCGATGCTTTACGGGAAGGTTTGTGTTGTGTCTTGATATAGGAAGGGAAGGTAGTAGCCTATGACTTACGTCAGTTGAAAACATATGAGAGGAATTATCTTACCCATGATTTAGAACTAGCAGCTGTGATCTTTGCCTTCAAGATTTGGAGGCATTACCTTTATGGTGAGAAATTTGAGGTGTTTTCCGATCACAAGAGTCTAAAGTACCTGTTTTCATAGAAAGATCTGAATTTAAGGCAGATGAAGTGGATGGAGTTTATGAAAGACTATGATTTAAAGTTGCACCATCATTCGAGAAAGGTCAATGTAGTGGCCAATGCCTTGAGTAGGAAATCCATTATCAGTGTAGCTTGTATTGCTATTCAAGAATGGGAGATGTTGGGTGCTATTGGTGAGTTTGACTTGCATCTTAGCGAATTCGTTGAGTCAGTAGCTTTGTTTTCGGTAGTTGCATAACCTACACTTGTGAGCCGAGTTATAGAAGCACAGAGGGGTGATCTTGAGGTAGAAACCCTCCAGGAGAAGATCTCTAGTGGAAATGTAGAGAAGGGTTTTGAACGGGTATTCCGACTCAAGTGTTAGATACCTTGACCGATTGACCAAGTCAACGCACTTTATACCTATGCACACGAGTGACTCGATGGATTATCTAGCCAACCTTTACATTAGGGACATAGTTTAGCTTCATGGGGTCCCTGTGACTATTGCTTTGGATAGAGATCTGTGTTTTATGACATGGTTGTGGCAGAGCTTACAGAATGCCTTGGGCACTAGGTTGACTTTTAGTACTGCCTATCATCCTCAGACTGACAGGCAATCAGAGCGTACTATTCAGATCCTTGAGGATATGCTTCAAGGTTGTGTCCTTGACTTTAAGGGTTCGTGGGAAAGGCATTTGCCCTTAATGGAGTTTGCCTATAACAATAGCTTTTAGTAGAGTATTGACATGGCATCATTTGAGGCCTTGTATGGTCGACCGTGTAGATCCCCCGTGTGTTGAGCTAAAGCGGGTGACACACCAATATTGGGTCCAGAGTTAGTCTAGGAAACGATTGAGAAGATTGCACTTATTCGTAAAAGGTTGGTTACCGCCCAAAGTCGTTAGAAGAGCTATGCCGACCGTAGAAAGAGACCGTTATTCTTTGACATGGGAGATCACGTCTTTTTGAAGATATCACCTAGACAGAGTTTGAGAAGAGCAGGAAGTTGTCTCCTAGGTTTATTGGGCCTTTTGAGATCCTAGAGCAGATTAGAGAGGTAGCTTATCATATGGCCTTCCCAACATAGCTTTTCGAGATTCATGACGTATTTCATATCTGTATGCTTCGAAAGTATGAGCCGGATCCTTCACACGCGTTGGATTGGACTGAGTTAAAGGTGGATGAGGACGCCTCGTATAAGGAGAGACCGGTTAGAGTCTTAGATACTTGAGACCAAGTCTTGCGTGGCAAGACGATTCATTTGGTAAAAGTGTTGTGGCGACACCACAGGGTTAAGGAAGCCACTTTGGAGTGTGAAGCGGAAATCCGTGAGAAATATCCGGACTTGTTTATTGATGTGTGAACGTGTATTAAAAACTTTGTCATGTTAATGAAATATAAACATTGTATATGTTTTGGAAATATGAATTGTATATTCAGTGTTGAAAACTCGTTTATTATGTTGATAGGAATGGATGACCAGTGGATGGCTCATGGTGATGAATTGGAATTATTATCATTGTTGTAATTCGTTAAAACATGGTTTTAATGTTTAGTTTAAATTTCGGGGACAGAATTCCTTAAGAGGGAAAGGTTATAGCGTTTCTGGTTTAGACCCGACTTATTTGATGTTTTGAATCCGGGTTTCATTGTCTCATGCAGTTGTTCATATTATGTTTTCCCTTATCTCTTTTTGAGTTTGGCTTTTGGGTATGTTGGTCGTGTTTGGAACAGGTTGGTAGTTTGTTTTTTTGAGTTGTTTTTGCCCAGAATTTTGCTCCTACGCTCGAGCGTCACTTCTAGCGCTCGAGCGGTACTTGTAAACTCTCAATACTTTTGCAGGTCTGCAAAACTACTCAGAATTGGTATTCTATGCTTGAGTGAAACTTTTTGCGCTCGAGTGGTCTTGGCTCGAGTGGCCTTATTGCGCTTGAGCATTAGTCTTCTATCTGTCAAACTACTAGGAGTTTGTATTTCACGCTCGAGCGACGATTTCTTGCGCTCGAGCGGTCACATCCTTTGTGTCTGTACACTTGAGCGTCACTTTTTGCGCTCAAGCACGCGTATATCAGTCTGTAAAAGTCACTTTTTACATCACTTTTTCATCTCTCTCTCTCTCTAAACATTTCAAAAACCCTAGATCTAAAACTTACCTTCTCTCTAAAAAAACACCAAGATTTAGTGATTTCTCCACCCTACTCCTTTTGTTAAAAAGGTAAAACATTCCGTGGGCTCTTTTTCATCCGAACAAAAGTGGATTTTGGCTTCTTTGAGGTTTCTCCACTCTTTCCTTGGTCTTCTAGCTTTGAGGTAGGGATTCTTTCCGCTCTTTTATGATTTTTAATTTAGCTATTTGTTTTTATAAAACAATCTTTCAATTTTGGAGGAGTTTGGACAAACCTAGGGTTTTGATTTAAAATCAAAAGAGGGATTTTTAAATGGATGTATTGAAAATGGTTGTGGGAGTGAAAAAGAGGTTGAGTTATGGTAAAATTATTGATTTAGATACTCGGAATATGTTTTGGAAGGAAATGGGGTTTTGTCCTAAATATCTCAAATGTTTATATTGTATAAATAAATAGAATTGATGATAGAAATGTGAAATTAGATAGATATTGATATAGATAGTAGAGTGATATGGATAGTAGAGTCAGATATGAAGTATCACTCACCTATTGAAATTTGAAAGTTTATCTCTAAGGAATATAAATTATCTGTTTAGAAATATCTATTTTGGGCTATTGGTGGAGGATAATTATGATTGTTGTAGAAATCGCATGTGAATTAGGAGAATTAAAACTATTTTCTCATTTATTTGCATCGATCATTATTTCACATTTGTACATTGCACATGTATATTGTTTGGAGAATGTGAGTGTAGACGTCCTCGAACGTCCCGGGAGGGAACCCCCCCGTTTTGTTCATATGGGCTCACTACAGTTCGGGACTCAAATGTCACGGTCCTGCATCCAATCTCCCAGAGTGCAATGCAAGACCGATGAATCATCAAAGAGTCCAAATCCGGCAAATCGTTTTTGAAAACAGATTTTTTTGAAAGAAGTGCCAAACATGGACTGCTTTGCCAGATACAGAGTCGCCATCTAAATGTTTTATTTTGGGGAATTTAGGAAACCCTGACTTGTTTGCCTAAGGCCACGTGTCCGTCATCACCAAAGTTCGGGAACTTGGGTACGATTGGGGAAGGTCACTTCGTGAGCACCCCTGCTCGCCTGATCAAAGATCGGCCTCAACTAACCATGATATCGAGTTTTGAAAACATATGTGCTCTTATTCCGGTTTATTAGCCCAGAATTACTATGTGATGCGCACAGCATACAAGTATAGACTGAGTCGCCTGAATTGGAACAAAACATCTTATGTTTGTTTTTTAAAGTGATTTGCTACCCGCAAGTAGGCTAAAATGCGAATTTTGCCACCCTCAAGTCGGCTTAGAAAACATGATTTTGCCACTCTCAAGTGGGCTTAAAACTCACAGTCAATGCATTATTCCAATTCAGATAATCCAACCTTCACCCACAGGCATTCAGGCAGGTATATCACGTAAGCACATAGCCTCATGGTAAGCATGCTATCATGACAGTCACTCACACACATGCAAGAATGCTAAAGCATAAACACTTACCGAGTACTCCAAGCCAAAACAGAAGCTATGTTAAATATCTATGCATGATCCTAACTATGCTGAAATGCCTAATGCAACACATGCAGGAATGCGACTACAATAGGCTCGGCTATTCTAAAGATGGCATGTGAAATGCTACAACTAACAAGTATTCAACTCGGAATTGA
This sequence comes from Camellia sinensis, assembly GCF_055761805.1. Classification (NCBI taxonomy): domain Eukaryota; kingdom Viridiplantae; phylum Streptophyta; class Magnoliopsida; order Ericales; family Theaceae; genus Camellia; species Camellia sinensis. The sequence goes on from NC_138974.1 coordinate 121,159,271, forward strand.
AATACAATGCAGTTAGTATGATGCGCCGAGCCCGGTGCATGCAATACAGATGAATGATGCAAACATGAAAGCATAAGTATGCTAATTGAAACATGCCCTAATCTAACCATCATAAGCTGGTAAATAAAAGGGAGAAAGACGTGGGGTTGGAAGACATACATCACACACACGCACACCTATTACAATTGTGCCCTCGCTCGGAGGGTCCGAATAAATAATACAGTCCGAATGAGTAATTAACTACTCTAGCTAATTAAATATTACAAAAATCCTAACTAATTAACAATTTAACTAGGAAAACGAATAAACTAGCATGCAAGCTATAAAATGGACTGCCTCAGCTCTTGTTCCGAATGATGAAAGATGCATGCATGCTCGAAGTTGCTTTGTCGGGAAATTCCATCGCAATGCCTCGACTCGCCTTTGTTTGCAATCGGTTTCAGAAAGTTGCACAAAGCCCCAAGAGGCTGAAACTCTACCCTGGAAGACTGTGGGAAGGCTGCCGACCAGCCCTTGGCTATGGAGACCACCTGCCGACCACCCCTTGTGGTAGAGACCAAAAGAGGTGGTCGGCCTGCCAGAAAAGCTGGCCGGCCGACCACTTTTAGCCCCTAGATTCTGGTTTTTCTACAACAAAGGCAAGAAAGAGAGAAAGCAAGGTATTTTCAACAAATGTATCCGCGACCACTCTCCCCGTCCTTGCACAAGCTCTAGGGAGTGTGGTCCTCGATCCTCGTGTCACCAATCACGCATCTCGATGCATGATGGCCGAGGAGTTGAATTGCATGACTCAATGTGAAATGAATGCACATGTAAACATAACAAAGCCTAGACTCCATCATGGGTAATTCGGAGTGTCGGCGACCGAGAATCGAGGCACGATTCGTCACTTGGAGTACGAAATGTCCATCGTTTCCCGTGTTTGGACTAAACCCTACTCCAAACACAATGCAATATGCATGACATGCATGAATGCAACTCTTACATGCAACCTAGATGCAATGCCACTGAATGACGCAAACATGTAAGGGATGACATGCAAACATGCTACTAACATACACAACGCTATGAAATAATCAATGGCATACTCAATGCAAGATAATTCTATATGGCATACGCAGTGCATATGAAGACTAACAAACACAATGAAACGAACAAGGCATACACAATGCATTAAGATGGCATACACAATACGACTAATGTGCAACCCTAAATGCAATGCAACCTAATCATGCTGGCATGCGAGGGATGATATGCACACATGCAACCTAGCATACGCAATGCTATGGACTAAATGGCATACACAATGCACATGAGCTATATGGCATACACAATCCACACATACGAAGATGGACATACACAAAGGCATAATCAAAGCATACACAATGCGATGGTCAGACATGCAACAACATGAACCAAATGGCATACACAATGTAAGGTGGACTTAAACCAATATGAGTGGACTTCAGCCACACTCAAATCAGTGGCCATATGATGGAAATAAGACAACCGAAATACATGCAAACATGCACAAATGTAATGGACCGATCCTAAGGCACACCATGCAACTCTAACTAAGCATGGCAAAGGATAAAATATGGCATACAAGCATACATTTTCCAGCTCTGAAACATGATGTACAATGGTCCCGAATCATGCAAATATGTTACCCAATGCATGCTAGATGGCCCGAATACTGAAACTAGTGAAGTGCGTTACACTAGAGGTACACAAAGCAATGCATGAATGGCAAAACCAACCCCAAACAGACCCTAGGCATGTCTGAAACAGTGGGAAAATAGCCCAAAATGGTGGTTCAAAGTGCATGGAAATGAAACTCATTCAATGGTCCGAAAACAAGGCATTCATGCACAACTCTCAAGCACACTTAAAGAGAAGAAAACATGAGGATATGGCATTCACATAGGCTTTGAAATATGATGCAAAATGACCCCAAAGCATGAAAACACCTCAATATATGCATGCAATAGACCTCAAATCTCAAAGCTAGGCGAGTGTATTGAACTACAAGCATGCAAAACAAGCATCATTCGACTATGAGACCCAAAAATAGAGCTAGGGCAGTCCAAAATATGCACAAAATCAGTTTAAGACAAGGCCAAAAAGTGCTAAAATCAAGGGTCAACAAAGCATGCAAAATAAGCTAGTGAACCATGATTTGCACTACAACTATATGAAGCACATGAGAGCTCACCAAACCAGCCAAAAAAAAAAAGTATGCCATGCCAAATAATGCCCAAAAACCCACTGAAACTCAGTCAATGCATGCAAGAATGATGTGCTCCTTTGGAAGGCCATGCAAGGGGTTGTTCTACAGATGCATGATGGACATACGAAATGGCAAAACCACCTCTAGACGTAGGTTATGAGAGTTCTAAAACTCACCAAAAGGGCCTGAAATGAGGCTAGGAAGCATGCAAGTGAAAGCCCCTTTGAATGGCCTTGAAGAGGGTTACTCTACACATGCATAGTGGACACTTAATATGGCAAAACTACCTCTGGACAGGGGTCATGCAGGTCACAAAACTCATCAAAAATGGCCTAGAGCATGGCTTTGAAACATGCAAATATGGGCTCCTTTGTAAGGCCAACAAAGCTAGTAAAAAGAACAAGGGGTGAGAGGGTCACCCCTCTCTGATTTTGAGGCTCAAAGACACATGTTAGCCACTAAAAATCCACTGGATTTCAGTGGCTAAAAGGCCAAACCAAGGCCGACACAAATGCTCTAAAGCATAGCTCAAAACATGAGGAAATGAAACATGCAAGGGGGTAAATGACTCCCAACAGAAAAATGGTCTTAAACAAACATGTTTAGAAGATCAAAACAAGACTTTTTTCAGTTTATGACAAAGCCTAAATATGCTTGCAAATAGAGCTAAACTATGAAGCAAAATAATGTCAAAAAGAGGAAAATGGAGTGTTGCCCTTGTAGCCAAAGGAACCAGCAACTTCTGGACCAAGATAGCAAGTCTTCAACCTCTGAAAATGAGTTCCAAGGTGCTTGGATGGATGATGGAGAGGTTAGGCTAAGAGGTGTAGTGTAAATGGCCAAGAACAAGGGTCTTTTGAACACAAGAGAGAGAGATATAGAGAGGTGTATATATGTATGCCTCAGCAATTTTTCTGAACCCTAGCAATGGAAGAGGGCCCTTTCCTTTATAGAGGAGAAGGTCTAAAGCTTCTCAAAGAAGCTTAAAAGCTAGCTCAAACATCCTCCATACACGTGTATGGAGGATGCATTCTGAGGCTTCCAGCTGGCACAGCTGGCGTCAACTCAATGAGACAAAAAAGCAGAAAGCTGGCCGACCAGTCTAGGTGGTCGGCCGACCACTCCCCCTGGTCGGCCGATCAGGGGTCAAAAGGGTCAAGAAGAAAAGGTGGTCGGCCTACCCATATTGGTGGCCTCCTAGGTGAATACAACTCAGTGGTACGGTGGGAGACCAGAAATTATGGCTCAAAGGTGAGGGAGACCAAGGGGTCAAAAGGGTCAATCATCAAAGGTGGTCGGCCTACCCATATTGGTGGTCTCCCAGGTGAATGCAACTCAATGGTGGTATGGGAGACCAGAAATTGTGGCCCAAAAGTGAGGGAGACCAGCTTCCCGACAAGAAAATTGGCTGGAGGAGAGAGAAAAGTGGTCTCCAAGGAGAAAGCTGGTCTCCAAGAAGAAAATGTGGTCTCCTACCCTTGTACCACCTTTCTAACAAAGAAACTAGGGTCCATGCCAAAAATGAACCCACACCGATGCAAAACGAAGGTTTGGGGGCCAAAACGCGCAGCTGGGTGCCCTAAAAACAGGCTGTTAGGCACCGGAGGTGGCGTGCGACCACAGAGGTGGCCTCCCGGGCCACAGTGTCCCTCTAAGGAGAGGAAACAAGGTGTGTGCCAAAAATCGGAGCAAACGGAGGTAGTTAAGCGGTCCCGAACTGAAGCACACGGCTGACGGCTCCGAAAATCGAAAACTGGTCTCCAAATGGGAAAAATGGCCTACGACCACGAAACGTAGCCTACGGCCACTGAGAGATGGTCTACGAGACATCTCCCTCCCTTCAGAAAGAGAAAAAAAGGAAAACGAGACCTGGTTCGCAAACCGAGACAAGGCACGAAAAGGTTCCGAAGCCCAGAGGCAAGGCTCTCAACCGAGACTTTGCAACCTCAGAACGAGCACAATATGCAACATCACTGAGCGCTCAGTTGGTGACGTCTGAGTCTTAAGGTCGGTCAAAAATGGGGTGTCTACAGTTGTCCCTCTTTGACAGAACTCGAAAGTCATAAGTGACGGGAGTGAATGTCAAAACCCAAAGACGACCCATTTTTAACAAGGCCGAAGACTTAGACAAACAGGCAAGATAAAAGATGTGCCCGCAGGCAGGGGGCAAAATGCAAAATGATATGCAAGAAGGTTTTGACAATTGGATTTTTATGCTACGCGAAGCCGATTTGAAAATTGGACTTATACGCTACGCAAAGCCAGTTTGATAATTCAGGATTTATGCAATGCAATATAATGTAATAGCTAAAATGCAATGTAATAGCTAGGAAGTGAAGGTACCTTACAGGGGCAATTGGCAATGACGTACCTCATGCTGCTGGGGATCTCTCGCTTCTTCTCAGTTGAACCGCAGGTACTACTTTTCTCCCTGACTATGGTCGCAGCTTTCCCTATTCTCCAACAGGGTGACAGACTAGGTTGGTTCAGTATCCAGAATTGAGGTGCATACACATGTTATCTCAATCTATGGGGCTGCCATACAGCTTTCAAGCCGAGGATATACCTCTGGGTATTTAAACCAGACTTTAGTCTCGGAAATCCCGAACCTTTGCGTTCTAGGCATAAGCCATTAGAACTCTAGTTTCCACCGTCTCAGTTGATCTCCTAGGAACTCACCGCTAACACAGGCAGGTGGCTATACCAAACCACCAGAAGTCGCTCGGGCACGACAAACACCAAAGGAATTGCACCTTTAGAGGATTTAAGGTCTCCTAGACCGGAGGGTGCACAAGACAGCGCGAATGATACAAAAATACAATGTGCACAAGACAGTGCGATGCAGAGCGAATGCACAAAACAGTGCTAAACAGATGCACAAAATAGTGTGATACTAAAGGTGTACAAAACAGTACGAGCAGGGTGAGTGCACAAAACAGTGCGATACAGATAAAGTGCGCAAGATAGCGCGATGCAATGCACTAACAAGTGCAGGTAAGGTGCACAAGATAGCGCGATGTGATATGCAAAGCACAAGACAGTGCGATTGAGGTGCGCAAAATAGCGCGAATGAATGCAATGCACAGGACAGTGCGATGCACAAAATAACGCGAATGTAAACTGCACAAAACAGTGCGATTGAGGTGCGCAAAATAACGCGAATGATAAACTGCACAAAACAGTGCGATGCACAAAATAGCGCGAATGTAAACTGCAAAAAACAGTGCAATGAGGTGCGCAAAATAACGCGAATGATAAACTGTACAAAACAATGTGATGCGCAAAATAACGCGAATGTAAACTGCACAAAACAGTGCAATGAGGTGCGCAAAATAGCGCGAATGATAAACTGCACAAAACAGTGCGATGCGCAAAATAGCGCGAATGTAAACTGCACAAAACAGTGCAATACACAAAATAGCGCGAATGTAAACTGCACAAAACAGTGCAATGCGCAAAATAGCGAGAATGTAAACTGCGCAAAACAGTGCAATGCGCAAAACAGTGCGATGCGTTAGACAACGCGAGTGCACAAGACAGTGCGAGTGAAATACAATGTACAAAAAGTGTGAGGAAGGTGCACAAAAGAAGTGCGATAAAATGCATGAACAATGCAAATAAAGTGCACAAAACAGTGCGATGCGCAAAATAGCGCGATACGCAAAATAGGGCGATAAAATGTATACACAATGCAAGTAATGGCACACGACTTACGACATAGCACTCCATTCATTTGGCACACAGCTCACTACACAACACTTTGTTTGTTTGGCACGCGGCTCAAAACACAATATTCTGTTCATTTGGCACGCAGCTCAAAACACAGCACTCTGTTTATCCGGGCACACGGCTCTTTTGGGCACACAGCTCATTCGGGCACGCAGCTCATTTTGGGCACACAGCTCATTTTTTGGACACACAGCAGATCTCGGGCACACAGCTTGTTTGGGGACGCACAGCTCATTTTTTGGGCACACAGCTCGTTTTTCGGGCACACAACAGATCTCGGGCACACAGCTTGTTTGGGGGCACACAGCTCATTTTTGGGCACATGGCTCATTTTTCGGGCACACAGCTCATTTGGGGGCACACAGCTCATTTTTGGGCACACGGCTTATTTTTCGGGCACACAGCTCGTTTTTCGGGCACACGGCAGATCTCAGGCACACAGCTCGTTTTGGGGCACACAGCTCACTTTTTGGGCACACAGCTCGTTTTTCGGGCACACAGCTCGTTCTTTGGGCACACAGCTCATTTTTCGGGCACACGGCTTATTTCGGGCACGCAGCTCGTTTTCGGGCACACAGCTCGTTTCAGACACACAGCTCGTTCTCGGGCACACAGCTCATAACACTGCTCAATCTGAACACTCAGACCATAACACAACATTCGGTTTGCATTTTGAACACACAGCTTAAGCACTCGAACTTCTGAACATGCAGCTCAAACTTTTGTCATGAACCCGCAGCCCACATTTTTGAAATCTGAACACACAGCTCAAACTTTTGTCGTGAACTGAGCCCACATTTTCTTGAAATCTGAACACACAGCTCGAACTCTTCCGGTGAACACGTCGCCCACACTTTCTTGAAATCTGAACACACAGCTCAAACTTGTTGTCGTGAACACACAGCCCGCAGTTTTTGAAAGTTAAACACGCAGCTCGCAGTTTTTGAAAGTTGAACACGCAGCCCAAGCTCTTGAATTTCTGAACACGCAGCCCATTTTTTATTGTGAACACACAGCACACACTTGTTGAAAGTTGAACACGCAGCCCAAACTTTTAAATTTTTCCTGAACACGCAGCCCATTCATTTCATTTGCCGCAGTTCATTCTTAATTCTGAACACGCAGCTCATAAATTTTCATTTCTGAACACACAGCTCATTCACTTCACTTTGAACACGCAGCTCACACATTTCAATTCTGAACACGTAGCTCATACATTTTCATTTGCGCGCAGCTCATTCTTAATTCTGAACACGCGGCTCATAAATTTTCATGTCTGAACACACAGCTCATTCACTTCACTTTGAACATGCAGCTCACACATTTTAATTCTGAACACGCAGCTCACACATTTTCAATTTGCACGCAGCTCATTCTTAATTCTGAACACGCAGCTCATAAATTTTCATTTCTGAACACACAGCTCATTCACTTCATTTTGAACACGCAGCTCACACATTTCAATTCTGAGCACGCAGCTCATATATTTTCATTTGCACGCAGCTCATTCTTAATTCTGAACACGCAGCTCATAAATTTTCATGTCTGAACACACAGCTCATTCACTTCACTTTGAACACGCAGCTCACACATTTTAATTCTGAACACGCAGCTCATACATTTTCAATTTGCACGCAGCTCATTCTTAATTCTGAACACGCAGCTCATAAATTTTCATTTCTGAACACACAGCTCATTCACTTCATTTTGAACACGCAGCTCACACATTTTAATTCTAAACACGCAGCTCATATATTTTCATTTGCACGCAGCTCATTCTTAATTCTGAACACGCAGCTCATAAATTTTCATGTCTGAACACACAGCTCATTCACTTCACTTTGAACACGCAGCTCACACATTTTAATTCTGAACACGCAGCTCATACATTTTCAATTTTGAACACGCAGCTCACAACATAACACTGCTCGATCTGAACACACGGCTCATAACACATTAGTCTTTTAATTTTGAACACACAGCTCATAACACAACTCTGCTCGATCTGAACACACGGCTCATAACACAGTAGTCTTTTAATTTTGAACACACAGCTCATTCTGAACATACAGGATGCGACGATAGAACTTGCAAAAGTTGAAACCAACTCAGATGCCCGACATTTTCCCTTTTTTCTTTTGCTTCGAAGTCTGGTACCTATATAGCTTCAGATAGGTCCTGATTTTACTGTTCTCGCATGACCTGGGTTGAACCCTGCGATTTTATGAAAGAACAAAATCTTGTTTTGCGCAAATATGGAGAACGACACGGCACTCTGAGCACAAAATGATTTTTTGAAATTGAGAGTGAGAATAAGTTCTCAACTGGGTATTGAGCCTACGACTGAACACAATACACCACGACTCAACAACAAAGAGAAAGACAAGGTAAGACAGCCTAAACACATCTATAGACACCCGAAACGACTCAAAACAAGAATTGAGACAAACAAAACGACTGACACGACACACAGACGTGTTCCAATGGCAAGAGACCTCTCAGTGCATGAGGAGCCAGTTTCTCCGGGTATTGTTTCCCACCCTTTTCATTTGTGATTCTCGCATCACTCGGCCCTCAAGCTCGATTTTTCTCTCAAAACCCTTTCATCGCTTTTCCTCTCAGCGCACATCTCTCTATTCTTTAATCTCTCATTTTTCGTCCCTCCCCAAGGTGGTTGATGGATAAACAGGAAGTTGCGGGCTCTTGCCCCTAGTATTCTACCATATTCTTGTTCTTGTTCACAACAGTGAATTTCTCCCACAGAGGGGTTGTGCTACAACTGGGTAAGTAGCAAGTTTGCAGCTGGCATTGGTTGACGATGCTCTGCTAGGGAGTTTGGACGTGATCAAATCTGTCCAGATGAGGGAGTGAAATATCTTGATCCATTCCAATTCGTGCTTCGCACTTGGCTTGATACCTCGCTGCTCGGAGGATGAGAGAGGTTTCGGCCCTTTGTTTGTTAGCTTCAGGTGTGCCCTTTTTTGGCAAATAGAGTGTCCTTTCTGGCAAGTATGCTGACAATAGGGAAACAGACAGGAAACCTGACTCAACTGGGCCCCTAGTTCATCATTTTGAGCATTTTTTGTTTTTGGCTTTCTACTAAAACAATTTTGACCAAAATGAGAGTTAGATTAACATGCTTGTTCAATTTTCTGATTTAAAATCATGCAAGTCAGGCTATGAACACTGAAAATTTTCCTTTTTTGGGTCCAAGAAGTGGTCTAGTTTTGAAAAATGAAATACTTTTCGAGAAAATTAGTCAACCTCGGTAAAAATTCTCAAAAACTATTTTTGCAAACGGCCACTGCTCAATGAGTACGGAACCTACTCTTGAGATGCACGACCTCGGACCCATAAACAATGGAAAATTGCCCCTTGTCTAAAGGACATTACATGGCAACGGAAAGTTATCCCTTGTTTGAATAGCACTACGGCACACTGTATGGCAACGGAAAGTTGCCCCTTGTTTGGATAGCACCGCAGCGCATTGTAATCAGTCCTCAGAGTGACGATCACAACCGAATTCTCGGATACAGAGAAGGCAAAGATGATCAAAACCAATACATGGACACAATCGAATTTGAAGTGTTTTACGGCTGGACTTCAGAATGAAATTGCCTACGTATCCCAAAGATGGGAATCAAGCCTTACGTAGTTCGGGGTGAAGGTACACTCGTGTATTTGACTTCTCCTTTTGCGCTCTAACTTTTGCCAAGGCCGCCCTTCCGGGTTTTCAACCTTGCGAGCTTTGTTCTTCTTTTCTTTTCATTTCTTTTCTTCTTTTTTTATCTTTTCTTTTTATTTTCATTCTTTGCATTTTTTTTTCTTGCTCTAACTTTTGCCTGGGTTGCCCTTCCGGGTTTTTGGCCCAGCGAGCCTCTCAAGGGTAAAAGTGTAGCTTTGTCCATGTCAAATGGTTTTGAGATCTTCAAGTCATCTGAATCCAGGAGAATGGTTGTTGTTCGCTAACGATGCAGGAGTCCATTCAATGGGGGCTGAATTTGCCCCTAGTGTTGTGGATAGGAACTTGGTTGTCCTTTAACAATACTTTCTTCTTTCCCCCTTCTGGGATTTGGCATTCTTGTCAGTCTACCCTGGTTTGCCGAAAAAGACTCATCTTTGACTCTTCGAGTGCATCTGACATTTTTTGCCCCTAGTCCGAGGGTTGCTTCTGATCTAGCTTTGCAAGCTTCTTTTGACGACACCTGATCTTCTTGATCTGACTTCCCTACCCCTAGTTCGAGGGCTGCTTCTGATCCGGCCACACAGGCTTTACATGGTGGTTAACCGTTGAACATTCTGAATCCAAGTTCAAGGTTTGAAAGTGAGGGGTCGAGTCTCGGGGCTGAGAGCGATCCTAAGCTGCACAATCTCAAGAGCAATTCCACATAGATATTCGCAAGACAGCGCAAAACATTTTTTTTTTTTTTTTGAAATCTTTTAAGAAAGCGACTAATCGCTCGCGCAGAAGACGATGTAGAACCAATCTGGGTCAAGCCAGGATCCTTCTCAGTACTCACATTAACAAACATGATCTCAATCATTAAGGGCTTAGCATGCCTCTCTTTCTCTCAGTTGATCAAATTTTTGCAAATCTCGAGGAATTCCTTCCTCTTTGTTTTCAACACATCGTGTTAGAAAAAGTTTTGAAAAACGTAGGTCAATGCAATGGTTTAAAGGTGCAGAAGAGCAGGTGAGATGCTCCGCCAGTTCGTCCTAAATTTTCTGGCACAACCGGTACAAGGCAGAAGCAAATGCAAGAGTGTGAAAATTACTGCTGTTCCATTCAAATTTGGTTGGTGTAACTGGCTCCAAGCAGAAACAGACTCACAACAAAACGAAAAGACAAACGCAAAACAAAATGGTGATGCCCGAGGTAACAACCCCGGAATCACTCGACCTTTGTACAACAGGACTGACTCGATACAACAAGACAGACCCTTAATCAAAAAGACAGACTCAAGACAATGAGACAGACTCAAAACAAAACTACAGAACTGACTCAACACCCAAGTCAGAAACTACAAAACTAGCATTCGCAAATGCTCAAAATAGTGCATGCCATATGCCACATTCGAGGTAAACCGTGCGCCGCCCGCAGGTGGTCCAACCCCTGGTCACATACTTGCATTATCCTCGAAATCCACCAACCCGGTGGTGACAGACTTTGCCGAGCTTGGCGGGAGGATGACTTCATTGTCAATTAAATCTTGCACTTCGTGGCGAAGACGGAAGCAGTTGTTAGTGCTGTGACCGGTTTGTTGATGGTATGCACAATACTGGGTACCATCATGCTTAGCTGGAAAGGGACTTGGGAGAGGCCGAGGCTCGAGGGGTTTAAGATGCCCTTTTTCGACGAGGATTTGAAGGGCCTTAGACAAAGGCATGTAAAAGGCATGGAAGACCCTACGACCTCGAGGCGGATACTTCAAGGTTTGCTGACTTTTGTTGGACGCACTAGCGAAAGGGTCAGCAGGTGCTGGCTTGGTTTGCCGATCTCTTCCGAGTACAGGATTAAAGCTCAAAGGATCGTTTCTGGTACGATGGCCCTTCTCCCGGTTTTCCCCTTGGCTTGAACTGCTCTCACTCTAAGTGAGGAAAGTGTCATCCACAGTTTTTACAATAACAGCGAGCACCTGCTGTTTATTCAGTCCTCCGGCTTTCAAAGCCTTAACAGCCCACAGGAGTTGTTTGTAGGGATCGGTGTCCACCTTCACCTTGTTCTTACCACTCGCCTCGGCTTGGTAGAAGGTTTGAGTTGCTACATCAGAGTGGAGCCCCGTCGTTGTCGACATGCCATTGCCGGAACTTGGGATGGCTTAAGGTTGGCTGAGTTCGATTACAATTTGCCCCAGTAGCGGGGGCTCCTCCGGTATGAAGTTCTCGGCATACGATGTGGTTGGTGACGAAGCCGACATTCCGTAGGCTAGATCAGCCACGGATCTCTGAAGATCGCCAATCATTCCCATCAACTCGAAAGTGGTGGACTCATGGGTTTGAAATAACTGGGGTTCCCAGATCGGATGTGCGGCAGGTGACCTGGGTGGGTGTGGCACTTCAACGTCGGTATCACCCTGTATGATGATTCCCTGGTTTAATGCGGCTTCCATAACCACTATTTCCTCTGAATTCTGTGTCATCACGAGTCCGTTGAACTGATCGAAGGTGATGTGACTGGTGACTGACGAATCAGATGAACTGGTGCGCCCTAACTGGCCTTTCTCTGCTTTGCCTCAGCGAAGGAAGATACTGACTGCTCTGAACTGAATTCTCCGAACTGAAAGAGAAAACAGGCAGCGGCTCAACCCAATTTCACTAGGACAGATATAGGCATGGCTGGATAACTATATTCAACCACTGATCACTGTTCCCCAAATTACTGTCCCAAAAACTGAATCTGATACCCGCAGATAACTGATTCCCAAAATGCTGAACTGGTGATGCCCACAGGCCTGATACCCAGATTTGCAAACTGATACATGCATTCCTGTAGAGACGCACTCTAAAAGCACATAGCAAGCAAGTGAGAGCCAAAACACCCCTATGTTGGGGTAGGATTTCCCTGTCCTATTTTGTCAGGAACTAGGGTTTCACTATGCACGCAGCGGTTTCAAACAACTTATGATCGAGTAAGCAACTTGTCCTAGTTTGGAATGGTCACTATGGATTCCGATATGCACTAGGTCGAATGGTCAAAGAGGGTGCCCCGGTAAAATCAGAGATTATGTTCCCGTCGTGGCAGAGCTCGCAACCGGTCAGCCTTATGGCACGCTTCTCGAAGCGAGCCTCTGACAAACCGTTCAGGAATAGCATACGGCAAACACGGTGTCCTAGGCGCACCAATGCACATGCAATGCAAAAAAAACACATAAGTGTAATCAAAACAAGATATCATGAGTTCGAGTCAAGTTCTCTAACATCCCCAGCAGAGTCGCCAGAAACTGTAGACGTCCCCGAACGTCCCGGGAGGGAACCCCCCCGTTTTGTTCATATGGGCTCACTACAGTTCGGGACTCAAATGTCACAGCCCTGTATCTAATCTCGCAGAATGCAATGCAAGACCGATGAATCATCAAAGAGTCCAAATCCGGCAAATCGTTTTTTAAAACAGATTTTTTTGAAAGAAGTGCCAAACATGGACTGCTTTGCCAGATACAGAGTCGCCACCTAAATATTTTATTTTGGAGAATTTAGGAAATCCTGACTCGTTTGTCTAAGGCCACGTGTCCGTCATCACCAAAGTTGCCTCGGCTCGGGAACTTGGGTACGATTGGGGAAGGTCACTTCGTGAGCACCCTCGCTCGCCTGATCAAAGATCGGCCTCTACTAACCATGATATCGAGTTTTGAAAACATATGTGCTCTTATTCCGGTTTATTAGCCTAGAATTACTATGTGATGCGCACAGCATACAAGTATAGACTGGGTCGCCTAAATTGGAACAAAACATCTCATGTTTGTTTTTTAAAGTAATTTGCTACCCGCAAGTAGGCTAAAATGCGGATTTTGCCACCCTCAAGTGGGCTTAGAAAACATGATTTTGCCACTCTCAAGTGGGCTTAAAACTCACAGTCAATGCATTATTCTAATTCAGATAATCCAACCTTCACCCACAGGCATTCAGGCAGGTATATCACGTAAGCACATAGCCTCATGGTAAGCATGCTATCATGATAGTCACTCACACACATGTAAAAATGCTAAAGCATAAACACTTACCGAGTACTCCAAGCCAAAACAGAAGCTATGTTAAATATCTATGCATGATCCTAACTATGCTGAAATGCCTAATGCAACACATGCAGGAATGCGACTACAATAGACTCGGCTATTCTAAAGATGGCATGTGAAATGCTACAACTAACAAGTATTCAACTCGGAATTGAAATACAATGCAGTTAGTATGATGCGCCGAGCCCAGTGCGTGCAATACAGATGAATGATGCAAACATGCAAGCATAAGTATGCTAATTGAAACATGCCCTAATCTAACCATCATAAGCTGGTAAATAAAAGGGAGAAAGACGTGGGGTTGGAAGACATACATCACACACACGCACACCTATTACAATTGTGCCCTCGCTCGGAGGGTCCGAATAAATAATACAGTCCGAATGAGTAATTAACTACTCTAGCTAATTAAATATTACAAAAACCCTAACTAATTAACAATTTAACTAGGAAAACGAATAATCTAGCATGCAAGCTATAAAATGGACTGCCTCAGCTCTTGTTCCGAATGATGAAAGATGCATACATGCTCGAAGTTGCTTTGTCGGGAAATTCCATCGCAATGCCTCGACTCGCCTTTGTTTGCAATCGGTTTTAGAAAGTTGCACAAAGCCCCAAGAGGCTGAAACTCTACCCTGGAAGACTGTGGGAAGGCTGTCGACCAGCCCTTGGCTATGGAGACCACCTACCGACCACCCCTTGTGGTGGAGACCAAAAGAGGTGGTCGGCCTGCCAGAAAAGCTGGCCAGCCGACCACTTTTAGCCCCTGGATTCTGATTTTTCTGCAATAAAGGCAAGAAAGAGAGAAAGCAAGGTATTTTCAACAAATGTGTGCGCGACCACTCTCCCCGTCCTTGCACAAGCTCTAGGGAGTGTGGTCCTCGATCCTCATGCCACCAATCACGCATCTCGATGCATGATGGCCGAAGAGTCGAATTGCATGACTCAATGTGAAATGAATGCACATGTAAACATAACAAAGCCTAGACTCCATCATGGGTAATCCGGAGTGTCGGCGACCGAGAATCGACGCACGATTCGTCACTTGGAGTACGAAACGTCCCTCGTTTCCCGTGTTTGGACTAAACCCTACTCCAAACACAATGCAATATGCATGACATGCATGAATGCAACTCTTACATGCAACCTAGATGCAATGCCACTGAATGACGCAAACATGTAAGGGATGACATGCAAACATGCTACTAGCATACACAACGCTATGAAATAATCAATGGCATACTCAATGCAAGATAATTCTATATGGCATACGCAGTGCATATGAAGACTAACAAACACAATGAAACGAACGAGGCATACACAATGCAATAAGATGGCACACATAATATGACTAACGTGCAACCCTAAATGCAATGCAACCTAATCATGCTGGCATGCGAGGGATGATATGCACACATGCAACCTAGTATACGCAGTGCTATGGACTAACATGGCATACACAATGCACATGAGCTATATGGCATACACAATGCACACATACGAAGATGGACATACACAAAGTCATAATCAAAGCATACACAATGCGATGGTCAGACATGCAACAACATGAACCAAATGGCATACACAATGCAAGGTGGACTTAAACCAATATAAGTGGACCTCAGCCACACTCAAATCAGTGGCCATAAGATGGAAATGAGACAACCGAAATACATGCAAACATGCACGAATGCAATGGACCGATCCTAAGGCACACCATGCAACTCTAACTAAGCATGGCAAAGGATAAAATATGGCATACAAGCATAAATTTTCCAGCTCTGAAACATGATGTACAATGGTCTCGAATCATGCAAATATGTTACCCAATGCATGCTAGATGGCCCAAATACCGAAACTAGTGAAGTGTGTTATACTAGAGGTACACAAAGCAATGCACGAATGGCAAAATCAACCCCAAACAGACCCTAGGCAGGTCTGAAACAGTGGGAAAATGGCCCAAAATGTTGGTTCAAAGTGCATGGAAATGAAGCTCATTCAATGGTCCGAAAACAAGGCATTCATGCACAACTCTCAAGCACACTTAAAGAGAAGAAAACATGAGGATATGACATTCACATAGGCTCTGAAATATGATGTAAAATAACCCCAAAGCATGAAAACACCTCAGTATATGCATGCAATAGACCTCAAATCTCAAAGCTAGACAAGTGTATTGAACTACAAGCATGCAAAACAAGCATCATTCGACCATGAGACCCAAAAACAGAGCTAGGATAGTCCAAAATGTGCACAAAATCAGTTTAAAGCAAGGCCAAAAAGTGCTAAAATCAAGGGTCAACAAAGCATGCAAAATAAGCTAGTGAACCATGATTTGCACTACAACTATATGAAGCACATGAGAGCTCACCAAACCAGCCAAAAAAAAAAAGTATGCCATGCCAAATAATGCCCAAAAACCCACTGAAACTCAGTCACTGCATGCAAGAATGATGTGCTCCTTTGGAAGGCCATGCAAGGGGTTGTTCTACAGATGCATGATGGACATACGAAATGGCAAAACCACCTCTAGACGTAGGTTATGAGAGTTCTAAAACTCACCAAAAGGGCCTGAAATGAGGCTAGGAAGCATGCAAGTGAATGCCCCTTTGAATGGCCTTGAAGAGAGTTACTCTACACATGCATAATGGACACTTAATATGGCAAAACTACCTCTGGACAGGGGTCATGCAGGTCACAAAACTCATCAAAAATGGCCTAGAGCATGGCTTTGAAACATGCAAATATGGGCTCCTTTGTAAGGCCAACAAAGCTAGTAAAAAGAACAAGGGGTGAGAGGGTCACCCCTCTCTGATTTTGAGGCTCAAAGACACATGTTAGCCACTAAAAATCCACTGGATTTCAGTGGCTAAAAGGCCAAACCAAGGCCGACACAAATGCTCTAAAGCATAGCTCAAAACATGAGGAAATGAAACATGCAAGGGGGTAAATGACTCCCAACAGAAAAATGGTCTTAAACAAACATGTTTAGAAGATCAAAACAAGACTTTTTTCAGTTTATGACAAAGTCTAAATATGCTTGCAAATAGAGCTAAACTATGAAGCAAAATAATGTCAAAAAGAGGGAAATGGAGTGTTGCCCTTGTAGCCAAAGGAACCAGCAACTTCTGGACCAAGATAGCAAGTCTTCAACCTCTGAAAATGAGTTCCAAGGTGCTTGGATGGATGATGGAGAGGTTAGGCTAAGAGGTGTAGTGTAAATGGCCAAGAACAAGGGTCTTTTGAACACAAGAGAGAGAGATATAGAGAGGTGTATATATGTATGCCTCAGCAATTTTTCTGAACCCTAGCAATGGAAGAGGGCCCTTCCCTTTATAGAGGAGAAGGTCTAAAGCTTCTCAAAGAAGCTTAAAAGCTAGCTCAAACATCCTCCATACACGTGTATGGAGGATGCATTCTGAGGCTTCCAGCTGGCACAGCTGGCGTCAACTCAATGAGACAAAAAAGCAGAAAGCTGGCCGACCAGTCTAGGTGGTCGGCCGACCACTCCCCCTGGTCGGCCGATCAGGGGTCAAAAGGGTCAAGAAGAAAAGGTGGTCGGCCTACCCATATTGGTGGCCTCCTAGGTGAATACAACTCAGTGGTACGGTGGGAGACCAGAAATTATGGCTCAAAGGTGAGGGAGACCAAGGGGTCAAAAGGGTCAATCATCAAAGGTGGTCGGCCTACCCATATTGGTGGTCTCCCAGGTGAATGCAACTCAATGGTGGTATGGGAGACCAGAAATTGTGGCCCAAAAGTGAGGGAGACCAGCTTCCCGACAAGAAACTGGCTGGAGGAGAGAGAAAAGTGGTCTCCAAGGAGAAAGCTGGTCTCCAAGAAGAAAATGTGGTCTCCCACCCTTGCACCACCTTCCTAACAAAGAAACTAGGGTCCATGCCAAAAATGAACCCACACCGATGCAAAACGAAGGTTCGGGGGCCAAAACGCGCAGCCGAGTGCCCCGAAAACAGGCTGTTAGGCACCAGAGGTGGCGTGCGACAGTGTCCCTCTAAGGAGAGGAAACAAAGTGTGTGCCAAAAACCGAAGCAAACGGAGGCAGTTAAGCGGTCCCAAACCGAGGCACACGACCGACGGCTCCGAAAATCGGAAATTGATCTCCAAACTGGAAACATGGCCTACGACCACGAAACGTAGCCTACGGCCACTGAGAGATGGTCTACGAGACCTCTCCCTCCCTTCAGAAAAAGAAAAAAAAAAAAACGGGACCTGGTTCGCAAACCGAGGCAAGGCACAAAAAGGTTCCGAAGCTCGGAGGCAAGGCTCTCAGCCGAGACTTTGCAACCTCAGAACGAGCACAATATGTAACATCATTGAGCGCTCAGTTGGTGACGTCTGAGTCTTAAGGTCGGTCAAAAATAGGGTGTCTACAGTGAGTGAATATAAGAAGTAATTGTTGTTACATCAAATAAGTTGGTCTGTGTATCCAAGATGAAAGTCCAAAAAATTGCGCGTATACATGGGTACTGATCCCGTGGACGAAATTTCCGTAAAATAGCAATAGTAGTACTCGTATAACCTACGTTTACATGGGTCCTAGTTTATGGTTTCCTCTAGACGAAATTTCCGAGAAAGGTTGCATCATTTTGAAAGTCCCAGAATTTGATTCATTGCCTCATTTTCCATTGTTAAGGAAATGACTTATGAAGTACGATATTTATTTGGCATTACATAGTTTTGGAAAAGAGATGTAAAATGTTTTGACACGAACATTACATGTGCATTCACCTTATAGTTTCGTTAATATTCATATACTGTGCTGGATTATCTCTACTAGGCTGTATGGGAAAAACATTTCAGGTGTTGGTGATATGCCTCCGCTAAGACAATAGCTTGGGAGGACTTGTAGCAAGAGCTTCTTTTGTGTATTTATTGTATTTATTTTTGTACAAGCCAAGGGTTTTAACTGTATTAGACTTAAGTCTACTTTTGTTGCAACCAAGTATCGTCTTGGAAAGATGTAAGCCTTTAGGGCATTTCTTATTCGTCTAACTCTTATCTTGTCTCTCTATTATATTACTCTTTTGTAAAGCCTAATTGTAAATCAATGAAAAATAATCACTTTATCATTATAATCACTTTTGATGTGAAGTACGAGGTTATAGTAATTAGTTCGGGGCATTACATGTACTATCTCTTAGATAGGTTTTATTTGCCGACTGCAACATTAGGTTTAGGATTTTTAGGGCTTTGACTTTAATGCGCTTATGTCATGTGGGCACGCGTCGTCCATTTCGAATGCCCTTAATTACCAATTGTGTTATATTAGTCTAATAAATAACAACTGTTAGGTTTGGTGGACAGAAAGTTGTCACGTGCTCAAATGATGTGTCAATTTAGTCTTTGTAGTTTACACGATATGTCAATTTGGTCACTGTTATTTTAATTTGCTCAATTTTGCCTTTAAATCTAACAGATTGTGTTATATTAATCCAATGAATAACGACTATAAGGTTTGGTGAACGGAAAATCAAACAATGTGGCCCTAACACATTATATAACACATTATATTAAATTTATTGGTTTTTTAATAATTTTAAAATTATATAACACATTCGTATTAATAAATAATTTTTTTATTTTATATTAAAAATCAAATCTTACAATTCTTAAATCGATTTACAAATCTCAAATTTTACAAGCTTGAAAAAGATTAGGGGTGTAATTTTGGCCCGGCTCAGCCCATGTCGAGCCTTCCGAGCTCCCACCAAAAATTGGGCTGGGCCGGCTCATGGGCCAAAAAACTAAGCCTAGGCCCAAGCCTAGGAGTATTCGGGCTTTTGGACAGACCAGTGGGTCGGACCTCAAGCCGGGCAGCTGGACTCGGGCTTTGGGCGGGCCTAAACTACTTTTTTTAATTTTTTTAAATTTTTCCACCAAAATTTTATTATTTTCCATTAAAAGTAACACTGGGCCTCAGGCAGACCGAGCTTTTGAATGGGCCTTAAGTGGGCCTTGAGCGGGCCAATGGGTCGGGCCCACGAGCCGGGCCGTGCTTTAAAGCGATGGCCTAGGCCCAAGCCCAAGGCCTCAGGTTGGGCTTAGGCTTGGGCTTGGGCTTGGGCTTGGGCTTGGGCCCGGGCCTGGGCCTAACGGGCGAAGCCCACCTCGGGCCGCTGGCAAGTTTCGAGCCGTCCACGAGCCACGAACCATTTTTACACTCCTAAAGAAGATATTGACCCTAAGTTCCCGAATCCCACAATTATAAAAGGAATCAAACACCAAAGATTCTTTTCACCCTCGTAGTAAAAATTGAAGTTAAAACATTTAGAAAAATAAAATATAAAAAAGATTTGCTTCAACAAAATTTTAAATATTACAAAACCCCTCCGTGTTTTGCTACCTTCCGAAGCAAACTAAGGAGTTATTTGAGATGTTCTAAATAAGTGTACTTTTTGACTTTTTATAAAATATGAGTTAGGTTTGAAGTGATGTAGTAGAGAGATGATGTGACTTAAATAAGATGATGTGATTTAAATAGGATAGTAATTTTTTGGCCATTTAGCTTTTTTAAAGGATGCCAAACGTAGCCTAAAGTTTTATTCATAATCGTTGATTTTAATGGATTCGGATTCGAGCTCGAGCTCGAACTCAATAAAAATTTAACAAACCGAACTCGAGCCGAATTTATTTGGACGTAACTCGACCTCAAACCTGTTAACAAGCCTTAACAAACCAAAAAATTTATAAATTCATAGTTACATATGAAACTAAAATTACAATTAAAATTTTAATTATACAATTATATATACAATATATATAAACATATTAAAAAAGAAAA
Source organism: Camellia sinensis (assembly GCF_055761805.1). Taxonomy (NCBI): domain Eukaryota; kingdom Viridiplantae; phylum Streptophyta; class Magnoliopsida; order Ericales; family Theaceae; genus Camellia; species Camellia sinensis. Next base: position 121,179,762 of record NC_138974.1, read on the forward strand.
AAAAGAAGAAGAATATTTTACTAAAATAATAATATCTACCATCACTATTATACAAATGTATTATCCATAGTTATTATTTACATATAAATAACATATTTATCTTATTTTTTATACATATTTTTACATTATTTAATATATAAACAATAAATGTTAAACTAACTAACTAATGAGCCGAGCTTACGAGCCGAATTTTAATAAATTTGGACTTGTTTATTAAAATTTTAATGAACTCGAACTCGACCGCAAAAATATTTAACGAGCCAAGTTCGAACGAGCTCTTACTGAGCCAAGCTCAAGATTGAGCCTGTTCACAAATGACTCTGCTCATTTGCAACCTTAATAATCATGCAATGACACTTGCTAGAATGTCTAGACCATATACTTATAATGTTTATGATCCAAATCATTCATTTTAAATAATCTATGAAAAGAACTTGAATCAATAATTGTAACCATTTATTTCATCGCCTTCTAAAAACACATGAACTGTCTATATGTAACCAAAATTATCAGATGAATCTAATATTTTTTTTTTTATGAATAATCTATTCACAAGCACAAGGAACTAATAGAAACACGGTACCTAATAGATAAACAGTGTGGACCATTGGAGTGAGATTCCTAGCGGACCTACAGCCCCAGACAGAACAGGTCTTTATTGCAGCAGTTAATACTAATTATAAGGTTCCACAATTTGGGTAATATTTGAAGACAAAATGCATACTTATTTTTATCCGACATGACTGCCACAACTCACAGAGGAATGCCACAAACAATGTTGGGAGAAACAAAATGGAGACACACACAGGAAAGCCACAAACAATGTTGTGGCTCAAACCTTATTTTATCCGATATGACTGCCACAACTCACCGAGTGAAAAGTTTCTTCTCCATCAAGCTTTCAACTGTTTCCTTGATGCTCTGCTTGAGGGGAATGAACTCAATACCTAAGCTTTTTGTTCTTTCCTTAGACACCTGGTAAGTCGGCGTAAATGGCTTGTCATCAGCGCACCTACAAAGATTATCCCAAAGATGTAGATTAAAAAAAAGGGGCACAGGTTAGAAATGAACACAACTAGTGAATGAACTACTTTCAAAGGGTTCAAATCTCAAAAGGGTTTCCATTTAAAATATGAACATTAACTACTATCAAAGGGTTCAAACCTCAATATCGATCAACTGCCAACACCTATTGATCAATCATCTATAGATATTGTTGGAAAATGTATCTAACTTATGTTATCATTCTAAAAATAAATTAATTAATTAAAAAGAGAAAAACCTCAATGGAACATTAGTGATGGTTACAAAAAGAGAGAAGCACGCTGAAAGACAAAAATAAATCTTACGAAAGAATGTGCTAACACTAATTAAAGACAGAAAAATAGCAACACAGTAGACAATACTGTAGACCAATTTTTAGGATTCCCAATATAAATAAATAAAGATGCAAAATAATGTACAAGAATTTGTTTGATCACATGCTAAGTTCAAAATCCAGAAGACCAAACAGAGTCATGAGTAAGAAAATTGGTTGTGTTTTGGCTTTCTTTATTTTCCAAAAACAAAGGGCTCGTTTGGTTTGATTTTCTGAAAAAAATTTGGGAAATTTTCTCTACAAATAAGTTTTTAAAAATAATCAAACCAAACAAATTTTCCCAAAAAAATTTCCCAAAACTTGTAAACCAAACAAGTTTTCCAAACAAATCTCTCTCTCACACACATCAAATCAATCACTTTTTCCAAAACTCTATCTCAAAATAATTTTCTAAAACATCTTTTAAAAAAAACCAAACCAAACATGTTTTCGTACTTTTTATCTCTAAAACACATCTCTCAAACACAAACCAAACATACCCAAAAACATTTTCCATTTTTGCGTGAAAACAGTTTTCAAAAACTCCAAAAATGACTTTTTGGTGTTTATTGAAAAGTGTGTTTTTTCAAAAAAAAATCTCCAAAACAGTTCACCAAATAAGTTTTGTCTTTTCTAATAAATAAAATGGAAAACGAAAACGAAAACACAACTAAACAGGGTCCCCAAGTTTTCAATCAATATCCAAGCATTGAAATTCAATTCAACAGCAGCTCGTGTGCTTCTGTGGCTTTGTATAGTTTGGTAGGTTCTGGGGTATGCCCCTTGTAATCTTGTATTTGCCCGTTTGCTGTTTTATTTTATGACTTATTCACCCCCCCCCAAAAAAAAAAAAAAAAAATTCAGTTCAACAAAATGAAAATGACAAATTATTATTGGAAAGGAAGCACGACAGCACAGAATTTGCATGTAAAGAAGAAAGTAAAACTGTCAATGCCTATTCTTGAAAAGCCCCAAAAGGACAAATAAAAAGGTCACGGACATCAAACTAAAGACATGTCAATTGATATCCAAATATGTCCATAGAGATAGCATCAGCCAAAAAGCATCAACTACCCCAACATTTTGAATTTATAAATAAATATATAAAGTCACCAGACATCTAAAATATTGGTCAGAATTTGAGTATATTCTACATGCATGTCCCTACTTTTATCTTACATGTATATTCACACTACAAATCATCAATGAAATTGGAAGCTTAGCAACTCGGATGGCTTTGTCTAAGGATGCAACTGGGGCGGGCTCAATCGGATTGAGAGATTGCTCAAGCTTAGCGCAAGTTGTGTTGAATGTTGCCCAAGCTAGACTTGCAACCCAAACTTGTGTACCTAAGCCCGAACTGAGCATAATATATGAACTCTGGCCAGGCCCAAATTGCTGGAAATTTATTTATTTATTATTATTATTTTTTGGAGCTAGGTTAATTACTTTGTTAAAGTTAGACCATTTTTTTTTTCTTTTGATAAAAGCATTAATAACATTAAAACAAATAATTTATATGATGAAAGAAAAGACACAAGAGAAGTTTTAAAATGGCTGAATTATTAAAAACATGTCTTAAAGTTGAAGTCAGTGGCTCCTTAACTATTTATTATCCTAGACTCATTTTGTTAAATTATAGCTTGCATTAAACGCTCGAGGACTTCTTGCAACTTGCACAACGTTTAATATCATATTATGCTAAAACTTCTTCAAATAGTCAAAACTATAGGAGGCAATGTATATACCTCAAGAAAATGATACAATTCAAGAACTTTCCAACTGAGCCTCTTTTTATCTCATCGGCTATGTTATACTTGTCCCATCAACTATGTTTTAAAAGGTAGTATGTGAAAACCACATAAAATGACATGACAAATTAGTAGGAGCAGATGGGTCTCACAGAGACTGTTAGAAAAGGTAAGGGAAATACTATTAAAACAAATTGAAACAACATGCTAAATAGTTCAAGAAGAAGAAACATTGAAGCAGAGTTTAATAAACTGAATATGTGATAAATCACTTACTTTTCTGGAAGTTGAAAAGCAGGAAACAGCTCTTGTAGTATCTTCACAACTTCAGAGTAGTGTGCAACGCTCTCAACCAAACAATATCTTCCATTAGCTGAAGGAATCTCAAATGCTTGAATATGTGCATTGGCAACATCTTTAACATTAACCCATCCAAATGTAGAATTTGGAAATGTTTGTGAACCTGCAGAATAAAGGAGCAAATAAACAGGTCCATTATTCCCTTAAAAAGAAGTTCCACATCATTTTGCAAAAAATAAAATATGGCAAAAGCCTTACTAATTCAACTAAAGTTTTATGCTTCAAGTTTCAGCAACAACTATTTCTAAATGGAAGAATATTAAAATGCTCCTAGGAAAATTACATTATAGATTTATTTATTTATGTTACTCATCAACAAATACATATCATGAAATGAAGGAAAGAGAAGCCAAAGTCCAATATACAGCTTCTTGGGGGAATAGTTTGATTCAACAGAAATATAAATATGTTGTTTCACAAAAGTAAACATAGTTCCTCCTGAATAATTAGCTGACAGGAAATGTCACGTCATCCATAAATGAGAACAGATTACGTGCGTCTGTTATAAAATATAAAGAACACATACCATTTATTAAGTTCAAAATTACAGCAGCACTTGTATTGAGCGTTGGCTGCAAGAGAGGACCGACAACCATTGCTGGGTTAATTGTAACCATGTCAATACCCTTTTCTTTTGTAAACTTCCAGGCAGCATCCTCTGCTAAAGTCTTTGACAGCACATACCAAAGCTGGTAGCAGAAAAAATGGGGATGGGAAACACAGAAGCATTCAACAGAATAGAAAGAGCAGCCATTACAATTGTAAATTATGAACAATCATACAAAGCATATCGATTGAAACAAAACAAAATTATGGCCCATCATGTAGAATGGTTCATTGAAAATCCTACTTTTGAAAATTTACACACAAAATAGATCATTGAAAACAACAAACACTGTGTTATAGGGGCAAATGATGTATTACAATGATGGACATAGGATTTTTTTTCTTTTCTTTTTTTTTTTATTTTTCCTTCGATTTTGTTGGCCTAGATCACTTGTTCAAACAAGATCTAAAAGAACATAGAAAACCAAAATTCTTGAGGTGTCTAAGTGGCCAGATTTTCAAGTGAGAGCATCAATGAATATGAAACAAGGACATTATGAACTTCAAAACTCAGATTTTCAAGTACCCTAAACTTTGAACATTTCTGTAATGCACTAAACACATTTAAATGGCATGCAAATCTAGGTTAATATATGTTTAGATTGACACCACTCTAGTGATACAATAGGCTGAGCTCCCCCACCCACCACCCCAACCCACCCCCCCCCCCCCCCGGCGAAATAAAATGGGAGGGGCTCATTTGTTTTGGTCCTGTGAATGTGGGTTGCTGGTAGCTCAAACTTTTGCCAGCCCTGGATTAAGCATCCATATGTACAGGGAAATTATATATCAACAGACAATGAATAAACAACACACACACCTTATTTTGCTTGCAGAACTCTGGATCAGAAAACCAACTCTCATCAACTACGACGTCAGGAGCTCGAGGCCTACCATTGAAAGCAACGGCAGCTACAGAAGATGTCAACACTACTCTTTTCACAGATGGGTTTTTGGCACATGAGCCAAGAACATTAAGTGTTCCCTTCAATGCGGGATCAATTAATTCCACCTGAAATGAGGTGAGGAATAGTTGAGATAACAAACACAGAATAAAAGGCATGCTTATTAACAAATCAAAGATAGCATATATGTATGTATACTCAAGGTTGCAAAGATTGCTCTTATCAATAACAAAACATGTTTTGCCATGGCACCAGGTGAACAAGTCCACTAGCAAATATCCTTAATAGAAATTACAGTTTGATACAACTTACTGGAAACAAATTGGAAACTAGAACAACATCCTAAATATTTTATAAAAACAATGTTTTATGATACAACCACAAATATAAAAAGATAAGAGAAACCAATCGGCAGAACAAAAACAAAATTTAGAGTTTAGGGTTAATAACTCAAACCAGAAAGTGTCTCTAAAAGGATGCACTCAATGATATTGGAAACAACTGCCAACAAGCTTTTATAGATGGGCAACAAATTCTAGACAAGAATGCTTTTTGCAGTATAAGCAAACAATGCCATGTTTAGTCAGTGGCTAAAGAAATAGCATAAGCTCTAAAAGCCTTTGAAAAAAGTTGTTAGGCCCTAACAGTCAATAAGCCATTTTGCTGCAATTGATGGTCCATGCTAATTATTCAAGTGCCTGTTTATGTTATGTGTGGCGTGGGTGATGAAGGAGAGTTCCGAAATATGAAAGACACCGACATGCTAGCGACCACCGAATATGGAAGAAAAAAGAGTCAATGCAGCCTTAGGAGTGAATGAGGATGGCAGTGGAGAGTTCTATGACGAAAAGGAACAAGAGGATGTTCAATGTGTCCATTGCATGCATGGAAGTTCCCTTTATAAGGGATGGTGATGTTGCTTTTAAAAATTCCAAAATTTATTTAGTTGGCAACTTCAATTCAACCCAAGATATTTAGTCCAACATTACATCAGCCAACCTATGGGACTTTTGGGTTTACTCATTACAAGTATTCTTGGATAAACCAAGCGGTGCATTCTCAATATAGTTGATCTAATCTTCTTAGTGAATGTATGTGCTACTAAAATCAATCAAAAAGTTCACTACATTCCATTTCAGCCACAAGTTCCACTTGAAACAAGCACCCAAAGAATATTAAATTCTCCTCAAAGTCAAATAATGGAAAAGATTAATCTTAAGTACAAGATGGATGCAAACAAGTTGAAGCACATGAAGTTTTTACGATCCATGGAAAAGACAAGTTTTTTCTTAAGAGGGACAAAATGATGTAGGAAAAGAGGTTTAGAATTTTTATATTTTATTGTTATTATTTTGGAAATAGATTGACTAGGATTTTGTTAAATAGTGTAGAATTCTTAGTTGAGCATTGCTATTTATGCCCAAAAGTTAGACACACTTTCTAGACCCAGTGATGTGTCAAGAAAGTAGGTCTAAAAAGTGGACTTCTATATCATTTTCCTTCTTACTTTCTTATTTTCTTAGGTTTCCTAGTTTGTATTAGTTTAAGTTTTCTAGTTTATTTTAGAATTACTTTTCCTGTTAAGTTCAACTTATTATAAATATATGTGTAGGCCTATGGGCATAGGAAGTTATTCGTTCAATCAATAGTATTTTCCCTTGAGTTTATAATATTTGAATTCAAGGTTGTTATTGTTATTTATTGAATGAATAACTTCCCCATGCCCATATGTCTACACATATTATAATAAACTAAACCTAATACTTCTAGGAAAAGTAATTCTAAAATAAACTAGAAAACTTACACAAATACAAACTAGAATAAGAAACTAAGAATTATGAACTATTTAACAAAATCCTAGTCGAAATCTAATTCCAAAATAATAAAATAAAATGTAAAAATTACAAAACTCTTGTTCTACATCATTCTCTGCCTCCTAAAAACTAAAAATAAAAAAACTCATCCTCGAGTTTCCATGGATAGAAATAACTTCACACCTTCAGCTTGTTTGCATCTAACTTGCACTTGAAATTAATCTTTCAATAGTACAATGCACAATACACCTATGTGACAATGTTTGAAACCGCACTTTTTGAGGAAAAGGTAAAAAATTTACTTTTAGAATTTTTTGCAAATTCTCAAACCATTTAATCAACACATGAGAGGTCCACCATAAAAGAAAACACAACAATATATATATTTATAGATAACAGGCATAGGATGAACCTGGGGGTCCTTGACATCATGATAAAAAGGAGATGCTGTATGGAAAACACCTTCACACCCATCAACCAGAGAGTCAAAGCAACCTTCTTCCAGTAGGTTTGCTTTAGTCAAGTGAAGTCTCTCTTTGGCTCCCTCAAGTGCAAGCAAGTGCTGTGTCTTCTTTGGATCAGCTGCAGTTGAATATCAAGTAACAAATAATTCTAAAAACTAATAAAGTGCAGCCATAATCAATAAAAGGATACAGCTATTGTGACCATGTCAGCATGAAACATCCTTTCCCAATGACAACTTGGAAAAAATTAGACTGGTAACAAGATTAGAACCAAACGACTCAACCGTGAGAATTTTGTACTTGTTCATACACGTAGTTGTATAATACATACATTAATATGATTGCATCTAGAAGTAACTGTATATTTGATGTTTATAAGCATATGAGTGGCTAACAATTATAAGGAGTGAATTTGACAATACAACCATCCGATGGTTAGAAGCTGTTTTGTGATTACAATGACTTCACTACCAACAACTTTACAAGCAACAAAACTGATGTAGAACATCATGTGCTTGGCCTGTGATAGTTAGTGGTGGGCAGTTGTTAGCCTATGTCTAGGGAAGTGATAACCATTTTGTAACTAACTTTTAAATATTGAACATTGATTGATTGAGAAATTCTCTCTCTAGAACCTAGGGTTCTTCTCTCTCTTATTCTTGATTGGACCCATCATTTACAATCGATTAAAGCACTAAAGCTATGACATAGGATCAGGAGAGGAGTGGGGATAGATTTGGAGAAAATAAAGGTCAAATCTGGTGGACACAAAGGCCATGATTGTTTGGCTCCATGAGTGAGGCGATTGGACTAATAGTGCGGGAGGTCCAGCCACATAGAGAGTGTTTGGTTGTGGAAGGTTGTGATGGGATTAACACTCCAAGGGGACTAGCAATTCCCCTCCTTGGTTGGACTAGCATAAAAGGAAAACATATGAGATGGGATTAATGGATTAAAATATTAAATCAAATGGATTAAAATATTTTTAATATTATTTTTTTTAAATAATTTATGTGTGAAAGAAATATTTAAATTTTTTAATAAATACTAAAAATATATGATTTTTTTATAATTTGTGAATTTTTATGCAAAATTTATATTTTTTTTAAGTGTCTCTAGATTAACTCGACTTAAAAAATACAAAAATATTAAGGGGTTGTTTGAGATGATTTAAATAAGTGCACTTTTTGACTTTTTATGAAATATAGGTTGGATTTGGGTTGGGTTTGAAGTGATGTGTTAGAGAGGTGATGCGACTTAAAATAAGATGATGTGACTTAAATAGGATAGTGTCTTTTTGACTTTTTGGCTTTTTTGAAACTTGTCAAACCAGCCCTAATAATTATAATATTAAAAAAATAATATAAAATTAAAAATATTAATTTTATATATTAATACTATCTATAGTATTACTAATCTAGTGGTATACAAATAAACACTCTTTATTCTACATCTCCAACCTAATACCATCACACTAATAATCTTCCCACTCAATCCCACCGTACTCTTAATCCCTTCCATCCTCTCTCTTAATCCCTTCCATCCTCTGGAGCCAAACCAACGAGGCCACACACTAGGGAGACAAAATAGAAATGTCCATGTAACACAACTAATTTTTAAGTCAACCTAAATAGGAACCTGTACCTACCTCTTCAATAAGATCCATAACCAAACATAAATTATGCTTCCCTCTTGTTGAATGTTTTGATTTACTATGCACACACAATTTCACAACACAACAAATGCACCAAATCACGACTCCCACATAGATATGGAGGGGGAGGGGGAGGGAGAGAGAGAGATAGAGAGACAGAGAGAGGGGGGGGGGTATTGGCCGGTTTTGTATAGTTTTTTGATCTTATGGCTTTTTGACATTTTACAATTTCATTATAATCCAACTAAAAATTAGGTTATTTAAATCTTTAATTTTTATACAATCAATTGAAAAAATTATTCATGTAAAAAATTAAATTTATTTAGGCTCCGTTTGGCAAATGGGTTGAGGTTAGCCAACAAAAAAATAAAATAAGTTAATTTAGCCAATAAGACAAAATGTCACGTCCAAATCATAATTATTTCATTTTTTCTCTCACAACCATCAAATCAACTATCAAAAAAAAAAAACAAACAAAAATTCAGAAATTTATTCCAAAGAAAAATGTTTTAGCCAGACTAAAATAACTAACCAGTCATGCTAAAAATGTTTATCCCAAACGAGGCCTTAGTCTTAGATACTTCATGAGAGTCTGATCTCTCCGCTTCAGCATTTAAAATCATATTTCTTTTGGGCAACCACTTCTTCATAGACAATGTATGGTAAATCAGCCTTGTATTTGCTTACTCTTGGCTCACAATTTCATCAATGTTCAAGAAATCAATTATAATTGAAAGATTTAACACATCAGCCATTGGCAATTTTTTTAATAAAATCAAATCAATAATTATGACCCACTATGGCAAATTACTACATCTAATTTGTGTTTTAAAAACTACTTTTTCCGATGGCATATCAACACACAGAAAATCCCTTGTGTACAAAAATTAAAGGAGAAATTTTTTTAAAAAAAAAATCCAAAGTATGACCCTTATAATAAAATAAAACTTAAATTTTTTATTTTGTCAATTTAAATCTTAATATTTTAATTTATATTTTTAATGTAAACAATTAACCCTATTTGTATTTTCTATTTTCTATTATGTAAAATCAACGAAAAATTTTATATTTTAATCATTAAACGCGTAATTGTACATAAAATGTTTAAAATATGCGAGTTTAATAACAAAAATATAAATAGTTTAGATTGAAAATAAATTTGATTTTACTGGACAAAAAAAAAGCTCAGCAGTATTTTGGATTTTATTTTTTTGTAATTTCCCAAAATTAAAATATTCTCTAAAAAAAATTTTTAAAAAAATCATTTTATACAAACCGCATAAAATTACCCAATAAAAACATCCCCAAAACAGCAAAAAAACAAATTAAAAAATATATATATATATATATATATATAAAAACCTAGCACTAATCCAAGGGAAGTGAATCGCATAGCAAAATCAGGTATTGGGTATTCAAAGAAATCAAGATAGCCAAAAGGATTAGATACTATCAAAGTGACAGAGAGAGGGAGAAAGAGAACTGACAAGGGTCGCGAACAGAGGCTTTGACAGTATAACCACGTTGGAGCAACAACTTCACAAGCCACGAAGCTATGTACCCGGACGCTCCCGTCACACACACCGTCTTCCCTACTCCGCTCATTCTCTCTCTCTCTCTCTCTCTCTCTCTCTCTCCTCTCCTCTCCTCTCCCCTCTCTCTCTCTTTCTCTCTCTCTCTATTCTCCGTGAGCTTTTGTTTCCTTCCAACTACTTGTCCCCCCTTTTTCCGATCGTTGCATTGCTATTCTATTTGTGGTTAAAAGGTGTACTGTATCTATCATATAATTAAAAAGAAAAATAATATAATTATATATTTTTAAAATATATAAGGTATAAAAATGACATAAGTTATGATGCATACGGTAAAGGGTGTTTATAATAGAATCTAGGGGTGCGCATGGTCTGAATTGAATCAGATTGGGATAAAATCAGAATCAACTTGTTATTTACGATTTTTAAAAAATCGGAACTAATTCAATCCGTTTAAGTCTTGGAATCAATCCGAACCAATCCATTTCAACACGGATTGGATCGGTTTAGGACCACGGATTCATATAATTAAATAACAAAAAATATATATATATATATAACACTTTAATTTTATAAAAATATAAACATAGCGCTATATTAGTTCTACAATAGCAACATGTTTTTCTATAATAACGACATATTGTTCTAGAATTTAAACAATCATAAAAAAACTGGTTTCACTATAAATATTTAGACTATTACAAATTAAAACTAAAAACTAAAAAACAAAAATAAAAGAAGATATTATACGAGGTTTAGGTTTGAGTTTAGATTTTATATAGAATAAGAGAAGATACTATGGGGGTGGATGTATAATAAAAATATAGACTATTTGTATACGGTCCGGATCGGTTCCAATCCGGAACCGTGGGGTTCAATCCGGAACCAATCCGTAGACTACGGATTTTTAATTCTTCAATCCGGAACCAAACAACGGATTCAAAAAAACCAATCCAAACCTATCGGATTGAACTGGACTGGATCGGATTACGAATTTTACGGATTTCTTACTCAACCCTAATAGAATCTCCCTTATATACTCTTTTAAAAAAAAAATGTATCATATATATCCTTACTTATGCTATTTCAGTTTTTAGTTATGATCAATTTTCTTCTTTAGTAATAATATTATTTTATTTATAATTTATGAATTCTTTAGTTATAACATTTTTTTTAGTTATTAATTTGAAAATTAAAATTAAATTATTTTTTTCTTTTTAATTATAAAATGTATATGATACATATCCTTTAAAAGGTATTTTCTTGCTGTCTATACAAGATTAATGTTAGAGATATCAACATTTTTATTGTCTCGTGGGTGTCACATAGACATTTTATTTTTGGTAGAAATGTTAGGACTTGTAAGATTTTGGGAGAATAAGTCTCATATTTTGAATTTGTAATTTATATAGTCTCATATTTTTTAGTGTGATCTATTTAATTCTTTTGAATATGTAATGACTCATTTACCCGTCACATTGGAGTGTCACATTTGAAAAAAGTACACTAAAGAGTTTTTAATATCACATCATACCCGCCACATTAGAGTCACATTTGAGAAAAGTATACTAAAGAGTTTTTAATTTTTTAGACTGTCACATCATACTCGCCACGTTGTAGTGTCACATGTCACGTTTGAAAAAAATACACTAAGAAGTTTTTAATTTTTTTAGATTGTCACATCATACTCGCCATGTTGTAGTGTCACATGTCACGTTTGAAAAAAATACACTAAGAAGTTTTTAATTTTTTTAGAGTGTCACATCATATCCGTCACGTTGTCACGTTTGAGAAAAGTAAACTAAGGAGTTCTTTATTTTTTTGGAAATGTCACATTATTCTCGCCATGTTGTCACATTTGAAAAAAGTATACTAATGAGTTTTTATTTTTTTTGGAGTAAAAGTTTTGGAGTGTCACATTATACTCGTCATGTTGTCACATTTAAGAAAAATACACTAAGGAGTTTTTAATTTTTTTTTTAGTGTCACATCGTTGGAGCGTTACATTAATACTTGCCACATTAGAATATTGAGAGGATAATTTTTGTGAAAATTGGGTCGAGCTATAAGATGGTCATTAGGGCCCAAAGTGCGAAGGGCTGGATAAAAAGGTGGTAAAATTACTCCGGCCCAAGAGAGGTAAAAGAATTATTTCGGCTCGAGAGAAATGAAAAGTTACTCCGGTCCGAAAGCGACTTGGAGTTAGGCCGGTCTCAGAGTTAGTCCGGTCATAGCGTATTGTGGTTAGAACGGTCAGAACCTTGCTACCCGGTAGCTCGGTTTAAACACCATGGTTTATACATAAGAGCACCGAGATAAAGAGGAGTAAAAGGAAGAACCGAACTAAGGATAGTTCGGTCTGCTCTGCGGCTCAGCATAGCCATGATTACTTCGGTCATGTTGGAGTTCGGCCATGGTAAAAACTATCTCACTTGGTTTAAGCAATGAGGGGGGTGTTGAAGGATAAGCATTATCTTTCAGGAGTATGAATCCTAGGAGGACTCTGCATGGAGGAGTAGAAGTCCTACTAGGATTATGCCACACAAAACCTATAAAAGCTCACAAACATCACCTTGGGAAAGGTAACACACAACTTTGCTTTCTGAATACACAGAGCTTTGTTTATTTGTCAAGTTTGCTGACTTAGGCATCGAAGAGGTTTTCGGCACACACCCGCCGGCTAGCTCACGTTTGTGTTTTCAGGTGATAAGGCGACGTCGTACGGAGGAGCGCAGACTTGGTCAACAGGATTATACGAGAAGGTTTATTTCTTTTCCGTACAATTGGCGCCGTCTGTGGGAAGTGCAGACAGAACAAAACCTCTTGACCAAAGCTTCTCTTTACAAAACAATGGCGCACAATGAAGAATTGCCACATTCCGTCATCGACGAGCAAACTCCAGATGGGGGCACAAGGCGCGAAGGACTACCTTCTATCCCTCCCATGGCGGACTTGGAGCCCCAACGACATAACTCCAGGAGGGATACTAGGGAGAGGCGGACTAACAGCCCCCGCCACTCTCGTTCACAAAGTCCTGACAGGCAAAGGTGGAGGATCGATCCTCAAGCTCTGAAAGACCGCGTGAAAGAGCAAGATGAATTGATAAGGAAGATGGCGGTGGACATGGAGGCCTTGAAGCGCCAGATGAAGAAAAAAGAAGTGGCGACAGGAGAGGGGCGCAAAAACAAGACGCCCCCTCGCCACTCAGAAAATCGTAGTAGGAATACCACACCCTCGCAAGGAGAGAGCAGAAGCCTCAGGACAGACGATACTCAATCCTGGTCTTCCAGAACTCGTCACTCCAGGTCTGAGAGGACGAGATCTGAAAGATCATACACTGAAGGAAGCACGTATTGGCCCTCACATTCGCACCAAACCAGATCTAAACAGACAGAGTTACCCAGATCATCCGACTTACGAACCGTGCTCGAAGAAAAGGCACGATGCAAGGAGGATGCCAAGGCACGGGATCTACACAGAGTTTCTGCCTTACAGCGGTTGGCTCCTTGGACGCATGGAAGCGTCGAGGTTGGAATGCCAATACCGCGCCCTGCCTACGAACCAACGGACAAAGCATTAGCAAGACTGCAGACTTCGCCATTTGTTCCGGCAATTGAAAACGTGCCCCTACCAACAGGCTTCCTTCAGCCCAAATTCACTACATATGAAGGGAAGACGGACCCCTACTCACACTTGAGCCATTTTCGCCAGGTCATGGCTATGTTCAGGCGAAACGATGCCTTAATGTGTATACTCTTCCCATCTAGCCTTGGCGACCTAGGCTTGACTTGGTTCGAGAAACTTCCAGCGGGCAGCATAGCCTCTTGGGCACAATTGGCAGAGGCGTTCGTAACAAGGTTCCGAACAAACACTAAAACCCCGGTGGAGATCGACCAGCTACTCTCCATCGACATGGGCGATAAAGAGACCCTAAGATCCTACAATAGTCGCTACTGGGAGACATTCAATCAGATTGGGGACTGCCCCACCAATCTCGCCATTGCACAATATAAAAGAGGCCTTCCAGTCGGGAACAGACTAAGGGACTCGATCACCATGACGCCACCCCTCACCATGGAAGCCCTGATGGAAAGAGTGCATCAGCACATCAGGGTAGAAGAGGACGACGCTCGTGCCAAAGCAAAATCTGGGGCGACCACAGTACCAGAAAAGAAGACCTCAGCAAAGGTTAATATGGTAGATCGACCGAACAGAAACGGACGTGGCAGACGAGATAACGGAGAAGACCCGGATAAAAAATGGTTGAGAATCCGCACTGCCATAACCACGGTGTTCAAGAAACCGATATATCGGATTCTGAGCGAAATAAGAGATGAGCCTTTCGTCAAGTGGCCAGCCAAGCTGAGAGAAGCACAGAAAGACTACGACGAAAGATCGCGGTGCACCTTCCATAAAGAAAAGGGGCACCGCACTGAGAATTACACACCATTGAGACAGCACCTGGAGGAGTTAGTGGCGGCAGGTCACTTGGATAAATACATTGAAGGAAGGACGCAGACAGCCCCCCAGGACCATAATAACCCTAATGGGATGCCAATCGACGCCCCGCCTCAAGGCATTATCAATGTGATACATGGAGTTTTTGAACCTGAGCGTGTATGCGAGCTTAGGGGATCGATCAAAAAGGCTGAACACTTTAGAGAAGTGCTAAGTGCCCAACCTGTCATCAAGAAGGGGAAGACAGAGGCAACAAACGTCATGTCCTTTTCGGATAAAGACTTGGAACGAATTTACTGCCCTCACAATGATGCCCTGGTCGTCACTCTCCGAGTCAAGGATTTTGACGTCAAGCGGATTCTGATTGACCAGGGTAGTTCATGTGAAATCATGTACTACGAAACATTTAAACAATTGAAGCTGCAAGACAAAGACTTGGCGCCTGCCATATCTCCCCTAATTGGATTCAACTCCATGCCAGAATGGCCCATCGGTAAAATAATTCTTCCAGTCAGAGTAGGAAGCGTGACGAAACAAGTGGAGTTCTGGGTATTGAAAATCCCCTCCACTTACAACATCATCTTAGGCAGAACATGGCTGCATGCCATGCAATCAGTGGCGTCATCCTACCACCAAGTAATGCGGTTCCCCAACAATACCGGGGTAATTGAAGAAGTCTATGGAGATCAGGTCATGTCAAAACAATGCTTCGTCACGGTGAACGGCAGCCGTGCTGCCAAATGATACGTTCATTCGGTGGAAGAACCTGAGAGCAATGAGCTATTCGCAGATGTCGGCAAAGCGGCTGATCAGAAAGCAGTGGAGGACTTGGTAGAGATAAGAATAGATGAAAAGAACCCGGATAAGTTCTTTTTGCTCGGTTCGTCGTTGTCCAGCAGTGAGAGATTAGAGGTCTTAGAATTCTTAACCTCTAACATCGAAGTGTTCGCCTGGACGCCCTACGACATGCCAGGCATTGATCCAAACTTCATCTGTCACCAACTTAATGTCCACCCATCCGCCAGACCAGTCATCCAACGCACACGCAGATCAGCACTCCACCACGCCGAGATAGTGGCGGAAGAAGTAGGTAACCTGCTGGAGGCAGGAGCAATTAGAGAAGTACACTACCCAAGATGGATCTCCAACACAGTCGTAGTACCAAAAAAGAATGGTAAGTGGCGTGTCTGCATCGACTATAAAACAGTCAACAAGGCATGTCCAAAAGACAGCTTTCCTCTACCACGGATAGATCAACTGGTAGACCTAACGGCAGGGCACAACCGACTTAGCTTTCTGGATGCATACAGAGGCTACCACCAAATCGCCATGCATGAACCAGACCAGGAGGTCACATCATTTACAACTCCAAGAGGACTGTACTGTTACAAGGTCATGCCCTTTGGCCTAAAGAACGCAGGGGCAACATTCCAACGAATGGTGACCAAGATGTTTGAACCATTGTTAGGCAGAACAATGGAAGCTTCCATCGACGACATGGTGGTCAAGAGCAAGGATGAGAACGACCATCTCAAGGACCTAGGCGAGATGTTTGAGATCCTGAAGAAGCATAAGTTACGCCTCAATACGTCCAAGTGTGCGTTCGGAGTAGGGTCTGGCAAATTCCTGGGCTTCCTTGTTACCAACCGGGGTATAGAAGCAGACCCCTCCCAAATCAAAGCAATCCAGGATTTGGAGAGACCAAACTCTGTAAAAGAAGTGCAGCATCTCATCGGCATGGCGGCTGCGCTCAACCGATTTATCAACCGGTCGTCAGACAGACTACGACCATTTTTTCATGCCTTAAAGGCCAAGTTTGAGTGGGATGAAGAATGCGACCAAGCTCTAGAAAGCTTGAAGGAATATATGTCTTCCCCACCACTGCTTGTTACCCCAGTACCTGGTGAAGAACTCTTCTTGTACCTAGCAGTCTATCAGCACGCAATTAGCGCAGTGTTGGTTCGTGCAGAAGGAATCTAGCATTTGCCCATCTATTATGTCAGCAAGACATTGCTAGGGGCCGAAACAAGGTACTTGCCCTTGGAAAAATTAGCATTGGCCTTAATGATGGCCTCCAGGAAATTGGCACACTACTTTCATGCACACACCATAGTCGTCCTCACAGCTTTTCCACTAAAAGCTTTGTTTGAGAGGGCGAACTTTTCTGGGCGAATCTTGAAGTGGGCAGTAGAGTTAGGACAATTCGACATCAAGTTCCAACCCAGAACCGCAGTAAAGGCCCAATCTTTGGCAGACTTCGTCGCAGAATTTACTCCTGGAAGTCATCATATCTGCCCAGTCGACCTAACTGACACACCCGAACTAGGGATGGAAGTTGACGCCGGAATAGCGCAACCCCTAGCAGAAAGCACTCGGTCAGACTCCAAGACAGACCAGACTAAAGACAGCAAGGAAGAAACAAACCAAGACTCACCAACAGTACAATCAGATGGCAAGGGGTAGACCGCAAGCATGGACCTTGAAGAAAACACCAGCAACATTCTTGACCCCACGACATCATCTGACCCCTCCACTTGCTGGAAGTTGTTCGTTGGAGAGATGTGGAAGCTCTTTGTGGATGGAGCATCCAACCGGCATGGTGCAGGACTTGGCATAGTTCTCATCTCACCAGATGGCCTGGTTGTAGAGCAAGCAATCAACCTTGGCTTCCCAGCATCAAACAACGAAGCGGAGTATGAAGCGTTTCTCGCAGGACTCAAATCAGCATACTACATGAAGGCCACCGAAGTAATGATCTATAGGGACTCACAGCTGGTGGTAAACCAAATTTCTGGTGACTATGAAGCAAAGGATGATAGGATAGCCAAGTACCAAGAATTGGTCAGAACAGAGATTAAGAAATTTGAAGTAATAAGGATAGAACAAATCGGCAGGGAGGAAAACAGCAGAGCAGACGAACTAGCAGGCTTTGCCTCAATGGCAGATACATCCATCCCTCATCCATTGCTCATCGACTACTTACCAAGACCAAGCATCGAAGACCCAGAAGCAGAAGAAGTATGCTGCACAGAACTAGGCCCCTCTTGGATGGATCCCATCATCCTGTTCTTAAAAGACGGCATCTTACCAGAAGAGAAAAAAGAAGCCAAAAGAATAAGAGCGAAGTCGCAACGATTTTGGCTCTCCCCATCTTTAGCATTATACAAGAAGCCATTCTCAGGACCTTACCTAAAGTGTGTTCATCCCAGCAAAGTGGAAGCATTCTTGTTCGAAATACACGAAGGGGTGTGCAGAAGCCATCAAGGAGGAAAATCGCTAGCTTACAGGGCCATTTCGCAAGGATACTGGTGGCCATACATGTAGGCAGACTCGGAGAAATATGTGAAGAAGTGCGAGAAATGCCAGAAATTCGCACACCAAATACATCAACCAGCTAGAGAACTCCTACCATTAACTAGCCCATGGCCTTTCGCAATGTGGGGCTTGGACATAGTAGAACCACTTCCAATAGCACCCGGCAACAGGAAGTTCTTTCTCGCAGTAACAGACTACTTCACAAAGTGGGTGGAAGCAGAAGCATTGGCATCAATCAAGGAAAAAGATGTGAAGAAGTTCATCTGGAAAAACATCATCACTCGGTTTGGCATACCAAAAGCCCTAATTTCAGACAATGGCACTCAGTTCGACGGCAGACTCTTCAGAGGCTTTTGTGAAGAGTACAAGATAGAGTTCTATAATTCTACACTGGCATATCCTCAAGTAAATGGCCAAGCAGAAGCATCAAATAAAGTCGTCCTGGATGGACTGAAGAAAAGGTTAGAGAAGGCAAAAGGCAAGTGGGCGGATGAACTTCCTCATGTTTTATGGGCTTACCGCACCACACCTCGACGATCAACAGGAGAGACCTCATTCTCCTTAGCCTACGGAATGGAAGCAGTAATCCCACTGGAAGTTGGCCTCCCCACAATTCGAAGCGAAAATTCTGATCCAGACTTGAATGGAGAAGCCATAGCATTGGAACTCGACCTTACGGAAGAAAGAAGAGAAAGAGCACTGGTTCGCATTGCCTCATACCAACAAGAGTTATCCAGGAAATACAACAAAACGGTGCATCCAAGACAATTCAAGATCGGAGATTGGGTACTGCGCAAAGTGATGGGAAACACCTTGGTACCAGGAGATGGCAAGTTAGGGTCAAACTGGGAAGGTCCTTATAAAGTGGTTGGGTTGGCAGGCAAAGGGGCATACCACTTAGAAGACAAGGACGGCAAAGCAATCTCTAGGCCATAGAACACGGCCAATCTCAAGTTATTTTATTTTTAGCTTTCTTCTTGTCAAACATGTGTAATTTCTTTTTTCTCAATAAAACAATTGATTCTTTTCAGCATGAGTTGTTCTCTATAAAAGTTAGCTTTAGTGAAGTTTAGGTACATTACAAACATTTTATTCTAAGTTGGCTGAAAAAACTAACTTAGAGGTTGGCTGGAATAAACCAACACCCCTCTTAAGCCCAGGATAAGGATCCAGGCTGCAGGACGTTTGGTCGGAATAACCAAACATTTTATTCTAAAGTTAGCTGGAAAAACTAACTTAGAGGTTGGCTGGAATAAACCAACACCCCTCCTAAGCCCAGGATAAGGATACAGGCTGCAGGACGTTTGGTCGGAATAACCAAACATTTTATTCTAAGTTAGCTGGAAAAACTAACTTAGAGGTTGGCTAGAATAAACCAACACCCCTCCTAAGCCCAAGATAAGGATCCAGGCTGCAGGACGTTTGGTCGGAATAACCAAACATTATATTCTAAATTGGCTGGAAAAACTAACTTAGAGGCTGGCTGGATTAAACCAACTCTTTGTACTCTTCAACCGAAGTAAGGGTATGGCTGAAGAGTGGTTGGCTGGATTAAACCAACTCTTTATACTCTTCAGCCGAAATAAGGGTATGGCTAAAGAGTGGTTGGCTGGATTAAACCAACACTTTATAATCTTCAGCCGAAGTAAGAGTATGGCTGAAGAGTGGTTGGCTGGATTAAACCAACACTTTATAATCTTCAGCCGAAGTAAGAGTATGGCTGAAGAGTGGTTGGCTGGATTAAACCAACTCTTTGTACTCTTCAGCCGGAGTAAGGGTATGGCTGAAGAGTGGATTGGCTGGCTTTTAACTCTTTGTACTCCTCAGCCGAAGTAATTATGTCGGCTAAAGAGTGGTTGGCTAGTAAGCGTAGTTAGATTGACCAGCTAAAACCGAGATAACAGTTGAAAGTAAAAAGATCATGGAAAAATCATAACAAGTACAAACGTACAGATCAACCGAAGTAAGAGTTCAAGCAAATTTTCATTCATCAAAAGGCAAATACAAAGGAGGGGCGTATCCCGGTTACAAAAACAAAAAGTAACAAAGAAGAAAAGTACAAAATCAAGTGAAAAGGTCTTCAATTTCGGTGTCAATATCAACTTGAACACCGGTTGCAGATGGAAGATCAGTATCGGTAGCAACTGGCAGAACGATATCAGTCGATGGCTCAACAGTCAGGTCTTCAACCATTGCCTCCAACTAAGCTGATTGATCGTTGACTTGCTCGTTGACTACCGGAGTAACAGTTTGTTCATTTTCATCGTCTTCATCGTCTGAATCCTGCAAAAATTGTTCTTGGACCGAAGCAGCATATTCCGCTAGTGAGGCCGGAATGAAGTGCTGTGGAGCATTGTAGACCTCGGTTTCAGGCCCACAGCCGAGCTGTTCCACAGCACTCCTCCAGCCACACTTAAAAAATAAGTCCTTCGCCCCCTCGCACTGTGGAATATAGAGGCCCTCCGCCTCTTTGAAACCTTGGGCGTTGGCATCACCGACCTTCTTCTTCAGATCGGCTATTTCGGCATCTTTTTTGCCTTCTAGTTTAGCCAACTCACGCAAGTACTTGTCTTTCACCGTTGCTGTAATTTTTTGTTTTTCTTCTTCAGCCGAGCTAACAAGTCCGGTCAAGCGACCGTTTTCAAACTGTAGCTCGGCTATCTGCTTCTTGGCATGCTCAAGCTCGGCTGTCTTGGCCTCGGCATCTGCCATGGCATGCCTGGTTGTCTTACGGGGCTCCAGCACTTTCTTATGTGCAATGTTGTTCTTCTGAATGGCTTACAAGAGTAGTGACTCTCTTTAGCCGGACTGACAGTTGGGAAAAAGTTAGACAAAAAAAAAAAAAAAACCTACCAGGATCATTGATTTTGTTGATAACCGGATGGCCTTCAGCTCGGTGTTTAGTTGCTTATTGTGGTGCTCCATATCTTTTGGAAGGCAAACACTCTTGGCTAGATTGAAAGCCATCAAGTGATCCTTCTCAGCAACAACCGAGTCAGTTTCCTGGATATCTCGGTCTTGAAAGGTGAGAATTGGAGCCCATTTGGAGGAGTCAGCTCGGTCAGATTGCTCTGGTTGAAGGATGGGTTGAGGACTTGGTGGAAGAATGGTCTCATCCTCGTCAACAAGTCGCTGCTCGGTTTGGCTAGTCCGGGCACGCTTGTTTGCCCGAGATGAGGATGGCAGCTGGGATGGAAGGGCTACCACGGTCTCAGTCGTCTGACCGGTTTGTGGTACCTCGGGTCTATTAGTTTCGGTTAGAAGCGCCCTTACTCTGTTCCTTTTAGCCATTTCTTCTTCAGCAGTTAGTGGGATTAGTCTGATTTCTGGCAAGGTTGGGTCCGATTCTGGGGCCTCCTCTAGCAGAAAGTCGGTCACTCTCGCTTTTCGGTGGCCACTGTATCTGTAGGTCGGCTCGAACTTTAGTAGCTTAGCCCAACTACGTTCTGGACACCGTAGTGCGGCGCGCAAAGTCGCTAGATTTGGGTAGCTGTATAAAGAATGGAGGTGGGCAAAATCTGCGAAAGAAGACAACTGTTAGTTCGGCTGAAAGATTGAAAAAATCGAAATATAATAAAGCACGCATAGAAACCGAAGTAACTATACCGGGTTCTCCTTTTTTCCAGTTTATACGTCGGCCAGGAATCTAGGCTTGATGATCCTCAAAGTTCCCAGACACCCAGAAAAAGTCGTCATCATTTAAGTCTTTATCCGGTGTATATTTTATTATCTTCTCTTGTCGACGACGTATTCTTAAATAGTAGACCCACCCATCTTCTTTTGAACAAATGGAGTATTGGTGGAAGATTTCGGCCAGACCGAGGTTGAGTCCGGCTTGGCGGTTTAATTCGGCTATTCCCATTATGATGCGGTATGAGTTGGTGGATAGCTGGGTTGGGCATAGTCTGGTTTGCCTAAGAAACTCACAAATCAAGGGTTGGACTGGAAATCGTAGTCCGGTCTCAATTATGGACAAAAGAGTGAAGGGGACAAAGCCTACATTCCCCCAGAGTATGACATCTTTTTCTACCAGGATAAGGTTTACATCGTCAGGTATGCCATAATCCCTTCGGAATTCGGCTAGACCACCTGGCGTCTCGACTAGATACCTATACTTCCCCATTTATTGTATAAATTACGAATAAATTAGATCGGTACAAAAATTGTGTTCAGTAGCTCGGTTGAGCGCGCAAAGTGGTGCCTGGGCAGCCTAAGTCTGCAAAGTGAACAACAAAGGTGTTAAGCACAGATCATTGGACCGTGCTACAAAATAAAAGTACAAAAGATAGGAGCCCTACTTTGGCTATATGGATGATACAGATTCTAGCTCGGTTTCTGCAAGATGATTGGTAGCTCGGTTTGAGCAGGGCTTTGTTAGTTCAGGCTTGGCAATCGTCTAGATATCTCGGTGGTGGAAATGGTTCTGTTTTGACCGGTTGATCGTCTAGGGGCAGCTTTCTGAGTTCCATCTAAAAAACTAAGAAAGCTGGTTTAGCCCCAAAGGCCTAGATCGATTGGAGCTCAGGTATACCAGTATGATTAAGTGCGAAATTAGTTCGGATGGTTACCTCGGCTAAGGACTATCAAGAAGTGGTTTGACTTATTCAAAGCTACTGGTGTAAACATAGAGTGTTAGTCCGGTTACAAGTTGACTAGACTTTTACCTAACTTAAATAGTATCCTAGTTCAATTGTGTCATGATTCTGGATCGAAAAACTAGTCTTCTACAGGATATTATACATACTCATGTGTTATATGAAGTTTTTTCCATAAAAGTACAGAAGCAAAACAGAATGGACAAATATGTTTCGTAAAAACATAGAAAGCAAAATACGAAAACAAAGTAAGATGTACAATACTAACCAGATAAGGAAGCAAGAGTTGAAGATGGAAGCGAAAAGCAGCAGATCACGAACTCTTTCAGAAGAAGAATAATGAAGAACTCAGAAGAAAAGGAAGAGGACGAATAGTAGAAGTGAAGAGATTTTTGCTTTAGGGTTTGCTTTTGTTAGAAAGCCCAAAATTTGGGCGGGACTGTTCAAAAAACACAAAGTACGAAGTAGGGGTGCAACTCGGGCGGGCTCAACCCGAGCAACCCGAGCCTAGCCCGAGTTTTTTTAGGGCTTG
The DNA here is from genome assembly GCF_055761805.1 of Camellia sinensis. Classification (NCBI taxonomy): domain Eukaryota; kingdom Viridiplantae; phylum Streptophyta; class Magnoliopsida; order Ericales; family Theaceae; genus Camellia; species Camellia sinensis. The sequence goes on from NC_138974.1 coordinate 121,203,105, forward strand.
GGCAACTATATCTTGTAATCTGGACGGGCTTGGGCAGATTTTTGATGCCCGAATTGCAATTCGGGCCGGGCTTGGGCAGAACCAATGGCCAACCCGAGCAACCCGAACCCGAATTCAATTTAATATATTATATAAATTATATAATATATAATATATAATATATTTATAATTTAATAAATTATGTAATATATATAAATTAAGTAAAAGAGTTAGTCTTAATTTTTATTTATTTATTTTTTTTGGTTAGTTTTCTACCATTAGATTAGCATCTTTTATGTCTACCCTTAGATCTACCTACAGGTTTCTGAACTCGGGCAATTCGGGCAACTCGAGTTCAAAATACAAAGCTTGGGCCGGGCTTGGGCAACAATGTTCGGGTTCATGGTCGGGCTTGGGCGGGCTTGGGCAGTGCCAAATACAATTCGGGTCGGGCTTGGACAGACCCCCAACCCGACCGAACCCGCCCGAGTTGCACCCCTAGTACGAAGACAACGTGACAGCTGTCCTCAGTCAATCAGAGCGTGACACGTGTCATTAGAATGAGAAGCGTTACAGTCGCTGTGATTGAAGAGACGTTTTGACCGGACAAGCAGAGCCCAGAGTGAAATTAGCTCGGCTGGAAAGCTAAAGAGTTTTTAGCGCGGCTGGAGAGGCTAAAGAGTTTTTTAGCTCGGCTGGAAAGGCTTAAAAACTTCAGCCCGGCTGATAGACAGGTAATTCCTATCATGCTGTGCAGATGGAATTAAGGGGCAATTGAGAGGGTAATTTTTGTGAAAATTGGGCCGAGCTATAAGATGGTCATTAGGGCCCAAAGTACGAAGGGCTGGATAAAAAGGTGGTAAAATTACTCCAGCCCAAAAGAGGTAAAAGAATTATTTCGGCCCGAGAGAAATGAAAAGTTACTCCGGTCCGAAAGCGACTTGGAGTTAGGCCGGTCTCAGAGTTAGTCCGGTCATGGCGTATTGTGGTTAGAACGATCAGAACCTTGCTACCCGGTAGCTCGGTTTAAACACCATGGTTTGTACATGAGAGCACCGAGATAAGGAGGAGTAAAAGGAAGAACCGAACTAAGGATAGTTCGGCTTGCTCTGCGGCTCAGCATAGCCATGCTTACTTCGGTCATGTTGGAGTTCGGCCATGGTAAAAACCATCTCACTTGGTTTAAGCAGTGAGGGGGGTGTTGAAGGATAAGTATTATCTTTCAGGAGTATGAATCCTAGGAGAACTCTGCATGGAGGAGTAGAAGTCCTACTAGGATTATGCCACACAAAACCTATAAAAGCTCACAAACATCACCTTGGGAGAGGTAACACACAACTTTGCTTTCTGAATACACAGAGCTTTGTTTATTTGTCAAGTCTGCTGACTTAGGCATCGGAGATGTTTCCGGCACACACCCGCCGGCTAGCTCACGTTTGTGTTTTCAGGTGATAAGGCGACGTCGTACGGAGGAGCGCAGACTTGGTCAACAGGATTATACGAGAAGGTTTATTTCTTTCCCGTACAAATATCATATTATACCTATCACATTAATAAAAATGTATAGTTGTCCACCAAAAAATTACCAAAATAAAAAAATAAGACCACACAGAAAGAAACGCTCCACTAATAGGACTTGACAGATCAATAAGCTTTTAGTTACTTTTTTAGGTTTGTAGCAAAAGTTAAAAGTTGACTTTTTTGTTTTTTTTTTTTTTATTTGGGAAGTTAGTTTTCAGCCACTAGTGAAATTACAATTCTACCCCTCATAGGTCAAAATATGTTATATGGATGAATTTGTAAATATTTTAAATTGAATGGGAATAATTTGGTTATTTTATTGTGATTTGACATCATAAACAAATATTAATCTAAAAAGTTAAAAGTAACTTTTTACCAATTTCCCAAATCATTGTTTAAAAAAGCCAAAAGCTTGGTTAAAAGTCAAAAAATTACTTTTTATCATCTTTTCAAAATAGGCCAAAAAAAAATTAGGACTAATTAAAATATTTATTTGTGAAATAAAATTTATTGTTAAATATCCCTACGATTTTCCTTCGTACAAACAAACAAAATAAATACAAAGCACCTTTATAGTATGAGATGGCACAAGTTGGCCAATTACCTTTAAACAAAAAGTCATCCAATTAATTGTTAATTACATAAATATTGCTATCCCTATCATTTTATTTTAATAACAAATTATGTATATATGTATATTTTGTAAAAATATCTTTTCTCACTAAATTACAAGTAATGTTAGAATGGCAACAGATAATTTGCCTTTGATGTGGCGTGTCATCTTAATGTTGAATGGAAATAGGGCCACGGTTGTGCTAGAAGCACAACAATGATTGTTGTGTCTTAATTTGAGATGTATTATGGATTTATTTTTATAATTCGAACTGTTATTTTGTAGAATTTGTTGAGGACTTCATGTCTACAAAAAATCATATTAATCAGATATCAATAACTATATGATTGATAACAAAAAAAATGAGCAATAAGTTTTTCTTTTGAGAAATAGCATAAAAAATATGTAATTCGATTATATAGTTATTGATATCCGATTAATATGATTTTTGGTAGGCATGAAGTACTCAACAAACCCTACAAAATGAATGGTTTAGATCATAAAAACAAACTCATAATACATCTCAAATTAAGACACAATAGTTACTGTTGTACCTTTAGTAGAGCAATGACCTCATCTTCATATAGTAGTAATGCAATGAACATGCCATAATGGAGTATGTCGTAGTATTGCAATGACACATCCTTATTTATGACATTAGAGGCTTGTTATATTAGATTTTATGATTATATTTGTCAAACTGTTTAAAATAATCTTTATATTAGGTTAATTACAACAAAATAAATTTTCACATTGTTACAATACATCGCTTGATATAGTGATGTATTGTTCACAAGTTATACATTATTTTATTATTTATTCTAGAAAAAATTTCACTAAGTGGTCGAGCATCCCAGTCATTCACCCGATCGGCCACGTGATCGACCACCCAATAAATTAAAAAAACTGGATAATTTTCACCAAGTGGTCAACCCTCGGGCAACCACACGATCAACCACCCAATATCTCTCTAAACTGGGCAATTTTTACCAAGTGGTCGGCCATCCGATCATCCACTCGGTCGACCACCCAACAAAAATGAATATTTTATGAAATTAAATTTTAGAGTAGAGAGCTTGATGAAATGCGTACATAAAAAAAAATACTAGTTAAAATACAAAAGTAGATTTTTAGTTATAATTTGACTCAAATTTGTTGAGTCTGATGCGAATACTCTTAGGGTTGTTAGTTGCAATTTATATTACATTGTTTATAATTTTTTTTATAGCTAGTTTGGAGTTTATTCAATTCATTATAGCTTTTGTTTCGATTTAAATTGTTCATTTTGTAGAATTCTTCGTTACTTGTAAAAAAAATTAGATCGATCCAATAATCATAACCTAGTATAGTATGTATGAACAAAAAAATATATGTGTCCATTTAAAAAAATATATATATTTATCGTCCATCTTTTAGAGACAAATGCGATACATTGAATAGAATATAACTATTGGATCGACTTAATTTTTTTAATGAATAATATACACAAATAGTCTTACAAAAATTGAGTGGTTTAGATAATCAAAACATGACTTGTGATGAGCCTTACGAGTCCGAACAACACCCTCCAATTCAGATCTTGGACTCGAGTGAAGTCCAATTATTTTTATTTATTTTATGACTCTGTGCAAAATTGTTTAGTGTAGTTTAAGTTCAAAAATAATATATATATATATATATATATATTTCATATTAGGAACAAAATCTTTATTGAAAAACCCGTAAAAAATGGATCAATTTAATATAACGGTATCACAAGATCTCATAAAGAGATAAACAACCTTCGTAGAAGGAAGGACCCAAGCCTCCATAGAAGAGGCAAAAAGCTCCCCACAAGGGAGAGAAACAAGCCTTCACACAGAATGATTATTACATTAACAAACTAAAAATTAAGAAAATCAAATACAAAAAACCAGACCTAAGTCACCACCGAACTCATTAGAGCCGGCCCTAAGGCAAGACGAGCAAGGCTTCCGTTTCAGGCCCCCAAATTCTGTCTAAATAATAGGGGCCCCAAATAATTTTTGATCTTAAATTATATTTGGTTTATTGAAATGAAGTGAAATGAAACTATAGGGACATAATTTTTAAATGACAATACGTGGCTGAGGTGTCACCAAAGTGCCAGCCGAGGTGCCACGTGTCCTGGTCATGATATCGAGATGATCTCGGCTAGGCCGAGGTTATCTGCATGAATACCGGAATCCGGGATAAGCGGATAAAGAACAAGAGTCCTAGAATGAGAGAAGACTTCAGTTTGGGTAAAGATAAGACTCTTAGAGAGTTTATCCCAATCCTACTAGGAGTTCAAGATTAGCAGTAATCCTAAGTCCATTGAAGCTAGGCTTCTATTGGGATTAGGTTTGTGTTGGCTACAAAAGAGAGGCACCCTCATGGGTCTAAGGTATGTTTTTTATGCTTTGAATAGTGAGTTAAGCACTTTTGCTATCTTTGAGAGATAACTGGCTTGATCGTTGCAGTGCCCCCGGGAGGACGAACCACCGCCGAAATCTTCTTTTTGTGACAGGTCGTTCAGGCTTAATCTATTCTGCCAGTGTTCTCCAGCTGAGTGCTTGATTGGCAGTGTGGTCGGTAATTGACACACATAATTTGGTGTCGTCTGTGGGAAAGAAAGGAGAATAAATGGCCAACGACGGACATAAAGATGCTCAGAAAGGGGGGCAGAACACAATTCTTGCAGTCCTTCAGCACGATAGGGCAAAGGGGCATTCTCACCGGCCTTCACGGGAGGTCGGGCATGGAGAATGATGCTTGGGAGTTGGAATTTACAAGCTAAGGTTGGTTTAACACTTGTTGAAATTTAAATTTACAAGTTGAAGTTAAACCGAAATCATGTTTAACACTTGTTGAAATTTTAAAAATTTACAAGTTGAAATTAAACCAAGATCATATTTAATACTTGTTGAAATTTTAAAAATTTACAAGTTGAAGTTAAACCGAGGTCATATTTAACACTTATTGAAATTTTAAAAATTTACAAGTTGAAGTTAAACTGAGATCATGTTTAACACTTGTTGAAATTTAAATTTACAAGTTGAAGTTAAACCGATGTCATGTTTAATACTTGCTGAAATTTTAAAAATTTACAAGTTAAAGTTAAAACGAGGTCATGTTTAACACTTATTGAAATTTTAAGAAAAATTTACAAGTTGAAGTCAAACTGGGGTCATGATTAAAGGAAGGAATGATATAGGTTCCATCATCTCAGGATGCCGAGGTAATAAAACCTAGGGGGCAGTTGTGGAGACATAATTTTTGAATGACAACACGTGGCCGAGGTGTCACCGAACTGCCAGCCGATGGGCCACGTGTCCTGGTCATGATGTCGAGATGATCTCGGCTAGGCCGAGGTTATCTGCGAGAATACCGGAATCCGGGATAAGCAAATAACGAACAAGAGTCCTAAAATGGGAGAAGACTTCAGTTTGGATAAAGATAAGACTCTTAGAGAGTTTATCCCAATCCTACTGTGAGTTCAAGATTAGCAGTAATCCTAAGTCCATTGAAGCTAGGCTTCTATTGGGACTATGTTTTTGTTGGCTATAAAAGAGAGGCACCCTCATAGGTCTAAGGTATATTTTTTATGCTCTGAATAGTGAGTTAAGCACTTTTGATATCTTTGAGAGATAACTGACTTAATCGTCGGAGTGCCCTTGAGTGGACGAATCACCGTCGAAATCTTCTTTTTGTGACAGGCCGTTCAGGCTTAATCTATTCTGCCAGTATTCTCCAGTTGAGTGCTTGATTGGCAATGTGGTCGGAAATTGACATACACAGAAACAATCATTTCAGTATAATGTTCCTCACATTTAATTTATTGAAAAATAATATAAAATATTATAAATAAAATTATCATTCACTGTTGTGAAGGAATAATTATTTTATAAAGATATTAAGAAATGATTATTTAGCCCTAATGAAATTGTGAAATGAAATTTTAGAAGAAAGATGATATTATAGTTGCGAAATGATCTCATATCACACGTGTTCAAGAAGATTATTACTCTCTAGGGTAAAGAAATTGTGAATACCTATAATTAGATACACATTATATAGTTTCATATGATAGAATTATATAGTGGTCATGCACAAAAATAAAAAATAAAATAGCATATATATTTTTGGAGTAAATCTGTCAAGATGTGGCATTTTGACACTGGAAAATGTTTAAATATAATTGGGTGAATTATACTAATAGTTCTTATAGTTTGGAACTTGTGTTATTTTAGTTTTTGACTTTTTAATTGTGCCATATTTGCTTTTAAATTTTGAATCTTATTTCAAATAAGGACAATTGAAGGTACCATTGTTCAATTTCAAGGACAAAGTAGTCAATTTGATAAAATATAAACTAATTTGACAAAAATAAATGTCAAAAAAATATTTTTGAATTTTGTAAAAAGTATTTCTACACACCAAAGATAAAATTATGTAAAATTGATAAATCTTTTACACATTTATTTATTATCAAATTAATTTTTATGATGTGTTTAGATGATGATTATGTAATGGGTAGTTGTTAGGCTTTTAACGTATAATCGATATATCTAATATATGAAGTATTTTTAGTTTTAGATTTTTTGATTTAATGGATTAATTTAATAATGATATCAAAGTTATTTCCATATTTGACTTTTGAAAAAATAAAAACTAATTTAATGAAAATAAAAACAATCACCTATTACATGATCATCAGCCAAATACATAATAAAAATTAATTTGGTAAAAATAAATAAATGTGTAAAAGATTTATCAAATTTACATAATTTTATCTTTGGTGGGTAAAAATAATTTTTAAAAATTCAAAAATATTTTTTTGACACTTATTTTTGTCAAATTAGTTTATATTTTATCAAATTGACAACTTTGCCCCTAAAATTGGATAATGGTATCTTCAATTGTCCTTATGTGGAACAAAATTCAAAATTTAGGATCAACTGTGTTACAATTGAAAAGTTAAGGATTAAAATGACAAATGTCCCAAACTATAGGACCGTTAATGTAATTTACTCAATAAAATTTTCAAGGGTGCAAATTTCAAAATTCATCTCCAACAATAATCCTAAAGTATTGAATTGGCTCTTACATGGAAAAATTATTAATTAGTCTAGGGATGTCGCGTAACCATACTCATTATCAATCACAATTTACCATATCTCTTTATATTTTTCAACCACTCAATACAAATTTATAAATTCCATTCTTTCCACCAATCACAACAGACACCGCCGGTGCTCCCAAGACCCACTAATAACTTTTTTTTTACATGTGAAAGTCACTAGTCGTTCTATAAACAGAAATGATACATCCCTTAATTTTGAAGCTCTAAACAGAGTTCTAATAACTTGGCAATGAAAAAAAAATCAGATCATTGTGAGGCCCACACACCATTAAAACTCTTTAGAGCTTCCAATCTTTTTTCGTCTATAAAAATATACAAATGATTTCATCTGTAAATGGTATATGCAATGACAAAATGGTAAATGAAATAACAAAATTGAAAGAATGCCTTACCTTCAACAATATTTTGGAATAGAGGTTGAATACGGTCTTCAATGGAGGAAAAGTGTCTCACTGTAGACTGAAGTATTCAACGGGTGTTCATGTGGTTGGGTCTACACTTGTGGATATAGGGTCAATGAAACTATGTGGAAATGAGTGTTTGGTGGGTGTACAAAGGTTATGAGTAAAGGGTGTAATTGTAACTTTCAGTGTGCGGATTGAGAATATTAATCAATAATCATATTAATAGGTGTGTGTATTGAAAAAAAATATGTACTGAGATAATTAAGTGTGTAGAAATAAAATTTTCCGAGTTTAATGGTTAAAATATCATTTTCTTATCTGTTAAGGGTTGGTTTGGGATGTCCTAAAAAAGTGTACTTTTTAACTTATTGGTGGGTTTGGGTTGGGTTTGGGTTGGGTTTGATGTGATGTGTTAAAGAGGTGATGTGATTTAAATAAGATGATGTGACTTAAATAAGATAGTGACTTTTTGACTTTTTGGCTTATTTAGTACATGCCAAACTAGCCCTTAACAAAAATAAGTGAATGGTTTAAATTAAACAAATCAAAGTATTAGGATTTAAATTTAACAAAATTAAAATATCAGAGTTTATTTTATTTCAAGGGTTAATGAGTTTTTTTTTTTCTTTTTAATTTTCCCAAGTACTTTTCATTAATTTCAGAACTCTTTCAACTTTTTTTTCCTTACTTTGAAACCATTTTTTTTTTACGTAAATCTCGATATTAAATAATACCTTAAGAACACTCAGCATTTGACTTGTTTACTACAAAAAAAAAAAAAAAATTGAACTCAATACTTTATAACGAGAAATTTTTGTTTGCCTCTACAGGACCTATAAATTTCGTTTTCAAGAAGAAAAATCTTGAAAAATTATTTTTAAAAAATAAATAAATTTGAGTTTGATACTTATAACAAAATAAAATGGAGTTTTTAATTTTATCAATTTAAATCATAATTATTTGATTTGTTTTTAATCTAAACTATCATCTTATTTCCATAAAGTAAAATTGATGGAAAAATAATATTTTAGTCATAGAACTAAATAAATGTCTAAAATACTATTTTTTATTGAATTTAATGACCAAAATATTTATTTATTTATCAATTTTACTTAATGAAATCGACTAATGATTTAAATTGAAAACAAATAAAAAATTTATAATTTAAATTGACAAAATTAAAAACTTATAATTTATTTTGTTACAAAAGTCAAACTATATATATATATATATATATTTTTTTTTTTACAATTTCCAATTGCATCTCTTCCTCTACCCAATTCTAAACAATACTTTTCTTGATCATGCTGAAGAAAAAAAGAAAGAAAAATCAAACTACAATTCTTCCTCTATCCAATTCAAAACAATACTTTTCCTTGATCATACTAATCCTCTACACCGTCTCTTTCCATTAGATTTTTTTAATACTACTAGTGTTGGGCACATACATTGTGGCACATGATTTTTCACTAATTCTTAGTATTGTAGTTATGCATGTATCTTGGGTTGGATATGTATATCTCGATTTTATCCTTTAATTTAATAGATTGTGTCATATTAGTTCAATAAACAACGATTGCTAAGTTTGGTGGATGAAAAGTTAAATAATGTGTCAATTTGGTCCCTGTCAAAATCGAGCAAATAAAAATAATAGGGACAAAATTGACACATTATGTAAACCACAGGGACCAAATTAATACATGGTTTAAGCACGTGACAATTTTCCGTCTACCAAATCTAACAGCTGTTATTTATTGGACTCAAATGACACAATATTGTTAAATTAAAAGGCAAAATCGAGCAAATTAAAAAAACAGGAACTAAATTGATACATTGTATAAACTATAGGGACTATTTGCATAATTTATCCTTAAATCTTAATTTTTTGATTTATTTTCAATTTAAACCATCTGCCTATTTTCGTTAAGTAAAGCTGATGAAAAAAATGATAGCTTAGTCATTAAACTCAACAAAAAGGATATTTTAAACATTTTACATATATCTATATTGAGTTTAATGGTTAAAATATCATTTTCTTATCGATTTTACTTAACAAAAATAAGTGAATGGTTTAAATTAAACAAATCAAACTATTAAGATTAAATTTGACAAAATTAAAATATCAGAATTTATTTTATTACAAGGGTTAATGAGTTTTTTTTTGTTTTTTTTTTATTTTTTAAAAAAATTTTCCCAAATACTTTTTGTTAATTTCATAACTCTTTCAGCTTTTTTTTACATACTTTCAAACCTTGTTTTTTTTACGTAAATCTCGATATTAAATAATACCTTATGAACACTCCCGAGCATTTGACTTTTTGGGTGAATACCTCAGCATTTGACTTGTTTACTATAAATAAAACTAATTGAACTTAAATACTTATTTACAACGAGAAATTTTTGTATGTCTCTACACGACTTATAAATTTCGTTTTCAAGAAGAAAAATCTTCAAAAATTAAAATATAAAAAAAACTCAGAGTTTGACTCTTATAACAAAATTTAAGTTGAGTTTTTAATTTTATCAATTTAAGCCGTAATTGTTTGATTTATTTTTAATCTAAACTATCATCTTATTTTCATTATGTAAAACTAATAGAAAAATAATATTTTAGTCATAGAACTAAATAAATGTCTAAAATACTATTTTTTATTGAGTTTAATGACCAAAATATTTCTTTATTTATCAATTTTATATAAGGAAAATTAACTAATGATTTAAATTAAAAATAAATAAAAAATTTAGAATTTCAATTGTCAAAATTAAAAATTTATAATTTATTTTATTGAGAAAGTCAATCTCTCTCTCTCTATATATATATTTTTACAATTTCCAATTGCATCTCTTCCTCTACCCAATTCTAAACAATACTTTTCTTGATCATGCTCAAGAAAAAAGAAAGAAAAATCAAACTACAATTCTTCCTTTATCCAATTCAAAACAATACTTTTCCTTGATCATGCTAATCCTCTACACGTCTCTTTCCATTATTTTTTTTTAATACTACTAACGGTTGGGTATGTACGTTGTGACACTTGATTTTTTATCAATTGTTAGTATTATAATTATAGATATATATTAAATTGGTATATGATTTGTATATAAAATATAGAGATTTGTTTAAATAAATTGATCTGTATCCAAAATACAATTACACAAGAAATAAATGCATACTCAGCTGAAAATTTTAAATGATAAATGAGAAATTTTATAAATTTAAACATTAATTTATATTTAGATTGTTAAGATCACAATCTTATCTTAAATAATAAACAATAAACAGATCCTTTAAATATATAGGGTGTGTTTGGTAATGTTTACGTTTTCAGTTTATATTTACAAAAATTTTATAAATTGGTTTTTGTTTATTTTTTGTTTATTTTTAGAAAAACATAAATTACAAACGTGTTTGGTAATTGACAAAATGTTTTAAAAAATTTAAAAATATAAAAAAGAGTGAGAAATGGCAAGTGGTGACAAGTGACGGTGGAAGACGATGGTGGAAAGTGGTGACAGTGGGTGGTGGGTAGCTGGTGGTGGTGGGTGGGTGGTGGGTAGTTGGTGGTGGTGGTGGGTAGGTGGGTGACGATGGCGGGTGGTAGCGAGTGGGTGGTGGTGGCAGGTGGGTGGCGGATGGCAGATGGCGGGTAGTGATGGGTGGTGGCGGTGGTGGTGGGTGGGTGGGTAGGTGACGGTGGCGGGTGGCGGGTGGTGGGTGGTAGCGAGTGGGTGGTGGTGGTGGTGGTGGCGAGTGATGGGTGGTGGTGGCAGGTGGGTGGGTGGCGAATGGCGGGTGGGTGGTGGCAGGTGGGTGGAGGGTGGTGGTGATGGGTGGGTGAGTGACGGTGGCGGGTGGTAGCGAGTGCGTGGTGGTGCCACGTGGTGGTAGTGGTGGCGGGTGATGGGTGGTGATGGCAGGTGGGTGGAGGATGGCGGATGGCAGATAGCGGGTGGTGGTCGGTAGGTAGCGGTTGGTGGTGGGTGGGTGGGTGACGGTGGCGGGTGGTAGGTGGTAGCGAGTGGGTGATGGTGGTGGTGGTGGGTGGTGGTGGCAGGTGGGTAACGGGTGGGTGGTGGATGATGGCAGTGGTGGTGGCGGGTAAGTGGCGGGTGGTGGTGGTAGGTGGGTGAGTGACGGTGGCGGGTGGTGGGTGGTGGTAGTGGCGGGTGGTGGGTGGTAGTGGTGGTAGTGGTGGTAGCGGGTGGTGAGTGGTAATCGCAGGTTGGTGGCGGATGGCGGGTGGTGGTGGGTGGTGGCGGCTGGGTGGGTAATAGTGGCGGGTGGTAGCGAGTGGGTGGTGGTGGTGGCGGCGGTGGCGGGTGGTGGGGGTAGGTGGGTGGCGGATGGCGGGTGATGGCAGGTAGGTGGCGGGTGGCGGGTGGTGGGGGTAGGTGGGTGGCGGATAGCGGGTGATGGCAGGTAGGTGGCTGGTGGTGGTGGTGGCGGCGGCGGTGGGTGGGTATGTGATGGTAGCGGGTGGTAGGTGGTAGCGAGTGGGTAGTGGTGGTGGTGGTGGGTGGCGGGTGGGTAGTGGTGGTGGGTGGGTGACGGTGGCGGGTGGTAGGTGGTAGCGAGTGGGTAGTGGTGGTGGTGGGTGGTGGTGGGTGGTGGTGGCAGGTGGGTGGCGGGTGGGTGGTGGGTGATGGTGGTGGTGGTAGTGGGTGGTGGGTGGTGGTGGCGGCAGGTAGTGGCAAGTAGGTGGCGGCAGGTGGTGGCAAGTAGGTAGCGGGTGGTGGGCGGTGGATGGTAGTGGCGGGTAGATGACAGGTGGGTGGTGGTGGTGGTGGTGGCGGTGGCGGTGGCGGCGAGTAGGTGGCAGGTGGGTGGTGGTTGGTGGGTGGCTGGTGACGGGTGGTGGTGGCAGGTGGGTGGTGAGTGGTGGTGGCAGGTGATGGTGGAGGGTGGGTGGTGAGTGGTGGTGGCGGAAGACGGTAGTGGAAAATGGTAGCGGGTGGTAGCTAGTGTTTGGTGGTAAAAAAAAAAAAACTCAAAACTCAAAACGGAAACACATTTTTTGTGTTTTCATTTTTTGGCCAAATTTATAAACTGAGACCACTGATTTATAAGTCAAAAATTTTACCAAACAAGTTTTTATTTGATTTTTTTAAATTTTTGTAAATTTAAACTGAAAATGTAAGTGTTACCAAACGGCACCATAGTATTGCACAAATATTTTTCTATTAACTTTCCACTTCAATTATTCATAATTTGTACCTGTAATGCAATTGAAGGTATGAATTAATTACACAATTATATAATTTTGTTTAATAATTCATCTCATAATATAAATTCATTGAACCACTATTATATATTATTTGCATACTATTGGTGTAAGAATGCATTAATATCAATATGTAATATATTTTTATACATTAAGAGTTGTTGAATTTCGTTTCATGTGCCACGAATATATTGCATAATGAAAAATATAATATTAATTATTAGTATACAATTGCTATACAATTGTCGTGAAAAAAATAAATATAAAAAGTACAATTATTGTCATGATGTAGGTATTTTGCAAAGTCTTGGTTTATTATTAAAAATGTTCGTTGTGGACACTTGTTTGTATAACATGTATGTATATTTGTATCGAACATATGTTGATAGGATAATAATACACAATTTCACAGTTTTTTTCCTAATAAATACAACTATATTACTAAAGCGATACGTGTTAGAAAATTAAAATATCTGATGGCAATATAACATTACAGATTGACAATGTATGACAGTAACATATATAAATTCACATTTATATTATATATATATATTTATATATGTAGACATTGATGTATATAAGATATCACAAAAATAATATGTGAAATCGTTTGCAACAATATAATACATGTAACGATGAGAAGTTAATTATTCATAATTAAATAATTGGTCATAATATAGATATTTAGTATTACATTTTTGTGTGTATGTACCATTTTTTAATTAGATTATTAAATTCACATAAAAATTGAAAGGAATTTTTGTAAAATTAGAGATTAGTGAATAAAGATTTTAAAAAAAGAGAAGTTTATAGTGTTTGGTTTGGTTTATTTTTTCAAACTTTTGTTTTGAATTTTTTGATTTTCATGTTTTTTTTTTATACTATTTTTTTTAATAACCCTTTTATTTTTATTTTAGATTCACTTACGTAACGTCTCAAAATAAATAGGATAAAAGAGGAAATAAAGTTGAAACAAGATACTTTCATTAATCAGAGTTGATATACAAAAGTGACACATACATTATACATTCATAAATGATTCACCCTGAATCAACAACATGTGTTACAAGTAATGATAAGAAATGAAAGTTAAACAGATATCCAAATGCCCTAAAAACTTATATCTTTCCAAGACCGTGCTTGGTTATAACAAAATGAGTCAGCAGCTCAATACAATTAAAGTCATAGGCTTGTACAAAAGTTAAACACAAAATAAATAAAATGAGCCTTTAGCCCCACAGTCTTCCCAAGCTACTTCCTTGGCGGAGGCATATCACCGGCACTTGAAAATAGTTTTTCCCAATAAGGTGAGCTAAAGCTCAATAGAAACAATCTAACACAATGTATGAATCTTAACAAAGATATAAGCATGATGTGTATATACACTACCTGTGATAAAATCTTTCATAATTTTCAAGATCAAACTATGCCAAATTTTATGTATGATTTCATTATTCATATCCTTCAATCAACCAATACTGAGGATACAACTCATTGGATCTCAAATCAATGTAATCATCATACAAGCTCAATCGTTTGCCATTTTACAGAAATTTCGTCTATGAGATCGACACCCATGTATACAAATGGTTTTCGGGACTTTTACCCTAGACATGCAGGCCAACTTAATTTACTGGAGTCTATTCCCTTTCTCCTTCTAAACATGGAGTACATCCCATTTCTCCTCCCAAACATCATATATATACAAGGTATTAAAACACAGTTATGTTTAATGACAATCACTAAGAGATTAGTTTCAATTCACCTAATCCTCATCCAATTTTTACAACAATTCTAGCTAAACTACTGGGAGTGTGCATTTTGCGCTCGAGCATCATTTCTTGTACTCAAGCAGAACAACTTATTGTGTTTGACGCTCGAGCGTCACTTCTTGCGTTCGAGTGGACTGTGCGTATATCAGCTCGTAACAGCCACATTCTATGTCATTTTTTCATCTTTTCCTCTCTCTAAAACATACCAAAACCCTAGATCTTGAGTTTCTCACTCTAAAACTCATATTTTCTCTACATTTTCACTTAGATCTATTGGGTTTTCTACCCTAGTACCTTTGAGAAAAAGATAGAGTGCTCCTAGAGCTCTATTTTGGTCCGAACAAGATTTGGTTTCGGTATCTTTGAAGGGCCGCACTCTCGAGTTGAACCTGCTCGAGCGTAGAAAGATCTGCTCGAGCATAGAATACACTTTCCTAGTAATTTTGCAGACTTACAAAAATATTGAGAGTTCACAAATCTTGCTCGAGCGCAATGTGCTGCTCGAGCGGAGGAGCAAAAATCTGTACAACAAAAGTTTGGAAACTAAGCAACCAACCTATCCCAAACGTAACCATAAAACCCAATAGCCAAACTCAAGTAAGCATAAGGGGAGAAAGATATGAACAACATTCAGAAACCATAAAATCCGAGTCCAGAAAATCAAATGGGTCGAGTCAAAACCAGAATCGCTATAACTTTTAATTCTAACTCCCAACTTACGTAATTTCTAGTCACCTATTGTACAACTTTTGACGACTAAATTTCTTTTTGTTGCCAAATTTAGTCGCAAAAAGTGTAATTTCCTATGGTGTTAGGTATTTTATTTATCTATTTTTCAACTCAATTTAACCTAATTTAAAATTCAATCTTATCAATTCTTTTTTATTTAATTTTTTTTTTCTATTTCTCTCATTCCTTTTTTAGTTCCTTAGTCAAATCTTTTTTTTTTCAAAATAAAAAAAAAAAAAATCTGAAAGACAGCGTATATTAGGTTGGATTTCACTTTTGTTTTATTTTGTCCTCATGCAATTTTCAAAGGAGATGTGGTACGCATTTCCAAAAAAATGTGTATTGTGCATATCCTTTCGGTTGAACTATCTTTTTATGTGAGGAGGGTATGGCCAAAGGGGTACCTTTCACCCTTTCGATTGGTTTCAAAAGTAGGTATTTTGATGAGACACTAGGTTGGTGAAAAATATTTAAAAAATAATAATTTATTAAAAAAAGTACAAAGGAAAATGAAGTAAGTCAGATTGAGATACTCTCACCATTCATACAAATTTCATTTTCACAAAAGAAAGAGAGAGAAATCTAAATACACCTCTTCCTCTAGTCAATTCTAAACAAAAGCTTTCTTAGCCTCCGTTTGGAAAGTGGGTTGACTTTTTGGCTTTTTGGCTTTTTTGGCTATTTTAGCCTGGGCTAAAAAGTTTGGTTTGGGAAGGGCTTTTTGGCTTTTTGGCTTTTTTGACTTTTTTTGTGAGAGAAGAATGTAATGATTATAGGTTGGATGTGATGTTTTGTTTGTTATGGCTAAAATAGCCTATTTTATTTTTTGTGGCTAAAATAGCCAAAAAAGCCTGAAAAAGCCCTTGCCAAACACAGGCATCATGCTAGTGGTTTATCTGTCTCTTACCATTAGTTTTCTTTTTAGGTAGGTTTAAATACAAATTTGTGTCTATACCATTTATTATGGCTTTTGTTACGATGATGTAAATTGTTTATTTTGTTGAGCCCTCATGTATACCATTTATGAGGTGTAGAGTGTAAGAAATAGAGCTGGAGCTTATCAGGCCCGGCTTGAGGGTTAATCTACCAAAGCCAATGCTTTACGCCACAAAAGTTACTAGGTCCCAAATTTTCAAAAGTTACAGTGAAGGCCTATATAATTTTATCCTTCTTTAATTAAAAAAAAGGCTCCACGTATTAAGAAAGAATGCTTAAAATTGTTATTTCGAACGAGCAATAGTATATAAATAAATAATTTTTTACTAGTTTCTTTTACTAACCTGAAATGAATCTCTAATATGAGTATACAAACTAACAAATTTTACAAATTTTTCTTACTCTTTGATGTGATATTTTTCTTATAAATTGATGAGAAATTTGATAATGAGACAATACAAATTTTCAAGAATTTATAGAATTAATTGAAATATTAAACTATGTAAAAAAAAAAAAAAGTTTGGTCATTTCCAAATTCATGAATTGTTAACAGTGGTGGAGCTAGAATTTTGACTCAGAATAGGCACCATTGAGTTGAAATCTTAATAAAAATTACAATCAAACTTAAACTAATTTTTATTTGATGGTAGGAATAAAAAGCACTGTAATGCAAATGTTATATTTAAATATAAGCTCGAGTTAACCGATCTTAATCATTTTTTATTTTTAATTTGATTTTATATATGATGATCACATGGTTTGAAAAATAATCACATGCCTTATAAAAATATAAAAATAAAATTATGTTAAGTTGCACACACAAAAGAGATATAGATTGGAATTAAAAAAAAAATGAGAGAAAATGTGAATAAATAATATAAAGACACCGCTATATATCACCTTTTTTTTTTTTTTTTTTTGCAATTTTGAATCATTGAATTACATAATAATATATTATTAGTTATTGTTAATTGTGTAAGAATTATCAAAGGAACTGATTATCAGTATTCATATAAGATATGATATAACAAAAAAACTCAGTGACATCTAATATTTCTCTAATATAAAAAATTGGTAGCACATAGTAATATATTAAACAAAGTTTTTTGAAGAGAAAATGTAAATAAAATAGTGATTTAAAAATTTAATATCATATTTGAATAGATTTTGTTTTTGTTTTTTTTTTTTTTAACTAGAGGCAAAAGTGCAATTTTTCAAAAGTTGAGGACGACACATGCCCTCCGGTCCTTACTTGCCTCCGTCACTGATTGTTACCAAAATGACAAAAAAAAAAAAAAGAAAGATTAAGTGAATAAATCATACTATTAATTCAAATATATATATATATATATATATTAACAAAACTTGATACGAAGATTTTCTTGGTAATTATGCATATAAAAATCTTTAAAAAATAAATTTTCAAAAATATTTTTATAATAACATTAAAAATTTGTAAAAGGTCTCATTCCAACTTGTTGCTTTAGGTTTCAATTTGTCTTGAGCCAGCCTCGGAACTTATTCACTGTTTTTAGTTTTAATTTTTTGGATTCAATTTTTTAGAAATTGAGTTTTTTATTTTTCGTATTTTTTTTTTAATTTTTAGTGAATATCAAAATTTTAAGCAATTTATTATTTTTTTTAGACACACCTTACTTAGATGTATTTAAAAACTAAAATATTTGTAAAAAAAATATTTTAAAAAATCAATAAATATACAAAAATACGAAAATGTGTTGAATTTTTGTATATATATATATATATTATATTTTTGGTGTTTAGTGGATTTTTTAAATATTTTTTTTTCACAAATATTATACTTTTTAAATATTTTTATGTTAGGTATATTTAAAAACTAAAAAAATTACTTAAAATATTAAAAAAAATTCAGTGAAAATAAAAAAATACAGAAAATAAAAAAAAAATAATTTTTTGAAAAGTGAAACCAAATAAACTGATTAGTGTTGAGAATAATTCTAGGTACCCACCTTTAACTTCTCTGAATTTACTTTAAATGAGATTGTGTGATTGTAATTGAATTTGTGTAATGTGAAATTCATATATAAAATAAATATGAATCACAAAATGAATATTTTAGATAATTTTTAAATTGATAAAAGTGGGTTGGTAGTATCACTCTTAGAAGTGTTACTGCTGCTGGTGGGTCTGCTTTGCTACTCTGTTCTGTCCCGAGTACATGACCTGCTTTGCCTGTGTTTTGCAGCTGCTATGGTCTGAGATGGTATGGTTGTGGCTGCTGCTACTATTGGTTACATATGGTTGGGGCTGTTTGCTGCAAGTGGTTTATTATCTTTGGTTGGTCCTTTATTTTGTTTTGCATAGGCCCTTTTTTTTTTTTTTAATCCAAATTTTGCATAGGACTTGTTTGGCTAGTTTTGTTTGGGGCTGTTCTTTCTGGTTGTTTTTTTTTTTTTCTTCTCTTTTTTGCTGGCTCTTCACCAGCTGCTTTAGTTTGAGCTGGGAATCTAATTGGGATTGGAAAGTTTCACTCTGATACTTTTTGTTTTTGTCTTTCTTTTATTGATGCAATTTCATATATACTGAATATGGTTTCCATCAGTAAAGTTTCTTTTTGCTGATAAAAAATTTATAAAAAAATTAATTCGATTCGATAATCATAACATTTACATATTATCATCTATTTTTTCAAGACTACCGCTATAAAATGAAAAAAAAATTACGATTTAATTTTTTTCATAATATACACAAAAAAAATCTTACAAAATTAATAATTTTATTACCAAAGATGCAGTTGCCCTTGTTGACAGTGGTGTTGACATGAATTGTATACAGAAAGGATTAATTCCAACATGATATTTTTAAAAAACTACTCAGTCACTTCCCAGTGCTAGTGGTAATTCTATGCATATCAAATATAAAATACCTGAAACTCTTATCTGTAACCAGGGCATATATTTATCTACATCTTTTGTCCTTAACAAAAATATGTCCCCAACTATTATTTTGGGAACACCATTTTTATGTGTATTGATGCCTATAACTAAGATAGATCCTATAGGCATTCACACAACTATCAGTAATCAATCACTTATTTTTGAATTCATAACAGAACCTTATACAAAAGAGCTAGACCAGATCTGTGATCTAGTTACTTTTAAAGAAAAACATATTAATTTTCTTCAAACAGAAATCCATTTTTTTACAACTGAACAACGGTTACAACAACCTTCTTTACAGAATAAAATCAAGCTCATTGAAAAAGATTTTCAAACAGAAATTTGTAGTGATTTTTTCTTTTTGGAAAAGAAAGCGTCATATTGTCTCTCTTCCATATGAACCTAACTTTGATGAAAAATTCATCCCCACCAAAGCTCGACCTAGTCAAATGAAAAAAAACTACTTTGAACTTTGCAAAATAGAAATTAATTCTCTCCTCCAGAAAAAAATAATCAGAATTAGCCACTCTCCTTGGAGTTGTATAGCATTTTATGTTAATAAAAATGTAGAAATAGAAAGAGGTGTGCCAAGATTGGTAATTAATTACAAACCTCTTAATGATGCTTTAAAATGGATTAGATATCCACTTCCGAATTATGATAAAATTATTTTTTATTTATATAACTAACAAATTATTGATGAAAAGATAATTAACGTTGTATAAATTAAAATCACTAGATAATTCAACATAATTATATCAAAACTGTGAAATTTACTATACCTTATCTAAAGTCAGTAATAATTTACCCCAAAATTTAAATAGTAGAACTAACATTCAGGACTAGAACATTTGCATCTTACCTTCTCCCAATTTACCAAACAAAAAATACTACTTCAAAAAATTTATTGAGAAAATTATTCAAAAAAGTGAATCAATTGACTAAATTTATTGGTGATGTTGTTCACATCTCATTAATTTTAAATTTACACGACAAACTCATTGTTCAAGATAAAATTTAAAATATAGTTTTAGGTCCATAGCATTTTTGAAGAAAAATAAAACAAGATATCATAAATTTCAGACATAAGAAAAAATATTAGACCCAAAAATATTAAAAATTAATAACATTTAACGTAATTACGAATTGAAAATCTCTTTCAATGTGACTTGAGAAGACTCAAGAAAAAAACATTTATTATATAAAAATTAAGAGGTCTTTGGAGACCAAATTATGACGAAACCTTCAAACAGTTGAAACTAGAGGACAAAGACTTGGCACCCCCCGTATCTCCTCTGATCGGATTCAACTCAATGCCAGAGTGGCCAGTTGGTAAGATAATCCTCCCAGTTAGAGCAAGAAGCATGACGAAACAAGTGGAATTCTGGGTATTGAAAGTCCCTTCCACTTACAACATAATCTTGGGAAAGACATGGCTGCATGCCATGCGATCGGTAGCGTCAACCTACCATCAAGTAATGCGATTCCCCAACGAAGCCGGAGTAATTGAAGAGGTCTTTGGAGACCAAATTATGTCCAAGTAGTGCTTCGTCACAGTAAATGGCAGCCGAGCTGCCAAAGAGTTTGTTCAAATGGTGGAAGAACTAGAGAGCAATGAATTGTTTGCGGATGTTAGAAAAGCCGCTGAACAGAAGGCAGTGGAAGACTTGGTACAGGTCAGAATAGATGAAAAGGACCTGGAAAAGTTCTTTTTGCTTGGCTCATCTATGTCCAGCACTGAGAGAATAGAGGTCATGGAATTCTTAACCTCTAACATCGAAGTGTTTGCCTGGACACTGTATGACATGCTTGGCATTGACCCAAACTTCATCTGTCACCAATTGAATGTCCCCCTAATTGCAAGACCAATCATACAGCGCACTTGCAGATCAACACTCCACCACGCCGAGATAGTGACAGAAGAAGTGGGAAACCTTCTAGAGGCAGGAGCTATAAGAGAAGTGCACTATCCCAAGTGGATATCCAATACGGTAGTGGTGCCAAAGAAGAATGGAAAATGGCGTGTTTGCGTGGACTACAAAACAATCAACAAGGCGTACCCAAAAGACAGCTTCCCCCTACCACGGATAGACCAACTGGTAGACCTAACAGCAGGACACAACCGACTTAGCTTTCTTGATACATACAGAGGTTATCATCAGATCGCTATGTATGAACCAGACCAGGAGGTCATATCTTTTACAACGCCAAGAGGTCTGTATTGCTACAAGGTCATGCCCTTTGGCCTAAAGAACGCAGGGGCAACATTCTAACGGATGGTCACCAAGATGTTTGAGCCATTGTTAGGCAGAACAATGGAGGCTTACATAGATGACATGGTGGTCAAGAGCAAGGATGAAAAGGACCATCTCAGGGACCTAGGTGAAATGTTCCAGATCCTGAAGAAAAACAAGTTGCGCCTTAATGCATCTAAGTGTGCGTTCGGCGTAGGATCAGGCAAATTCCTAGGCTTCCTGGTGACCAACTGAGGTATAGAGGCAGACCCTTCTCAGATCAAAGCAATTCAGGATCTAGAGAGGCCCAACTCAGTAAAAGAAGTACAACATCTCACTAGTATGGCAACTGCGCTAAACCTGTTCATAAGTCGGTCATCAGACAGATGTCGACCATTTTTTCAAGCATTAAATGCCAAGTTTGAGTGGGATGAAGAATGCGACCGCGCCCTAGAAATTTTGAAAGAATACATGTCTTCTCCACCATTGCTAGTGACCTTAATACCTGGAGAAGAGCTCTTTTTGTACCTGACAGTTTCACAGCACGCAGTTAGTGCGGTATTGGTCAGAGCAGAAGGAATCCAACACCTGTCCATTTTTTATGTCAGC
Organism: Camellia sinensis; assembly: GCF_055761805.1. Lineage (NCBI taxonomy): Eukaryota > Viridiplantae > Streptophyta > Magnoliopsida > Ericales > Theaceae > Camellia > Camellia sinensis. Next base: position 121,225,185 of record NC_138974.1, read on the forward strand.
GAGACATTGCTGGGCGCAGAAACCAGGTATTTACCATTAGAAAAACTAGCCTTAGCCTTGATGGCATCAAGGAAGTTGTCGCATTACTTTCACGCCCACACCATAATCGTCCTCACAGTCTTCCCATTAAAAGCTTTGTTTGAGAGGGCGAACTTTTCTGGGCGAATCTTGAAGTGGGCGGTGGAACTGGGACAGTACGATATCAAGTTTTAACCCAGAACCACAATAAAAGCCCAAGCATTGGTAGACTTTGTGGCATAATTCACCACAGGAAGCCATCATATCTGCCTAGTTGACTTGACTGGTGCCACCGAAATGGGGATGGAAAGCGCCGCAGGAAGCACGCAACCCCTGAATCGGGATGCCCAGTCACATCCTAAAACAAATCAGAGTAATGACAAGCTGGGAGAGGCGAACCATGCTACACCAGGTGAAGACTCATCAACAAACAAAAACTTGGCACAATCAGATAGTGAGGAGCAAACAGTAAGTGTGGACTTGGAAGAAAATACCAGCACCACTCGTGACCCCAAGGCATCATCCAATCCCTCTACTTGCTGGAAGTTGTTCGTTGGAGAGATGTGGAAGCTCTTTGTGGATGGAGCATCCAATAGGCACGGTGCAGGACTCGGCATAGTCCTCATCTCACCAGATGGCCTAGTAGTGGAACAGGCAGTCAACCTTGGCTTCCCAGCATCAAACAATGAGGCGGAGTATGAAGCGCTTCTGACAGGACTAAAATTAGCACTCTACATGAAGGCTACCGAGCTAATGGTTTACAGTGACTCACAGTTGGTGGTAAACCAAATTTCAGGCGACTACGAAGCAAAGGATGAAAGGATGGCTAAATACCAAGAATTAGTCAGAAAAGAGATCATAAAGTTTGAAGTAGTGCGGATAGAGCAGATCGGCAGAGAAGAAAACAATAGAGCAGACGAACTAGCAGGTTTTGCTTTGATGACAGATACATCCATCCCACATCCGTTGCTAATTGACTACCTACCAAGACCAAGCATTGAAGAACCCAAAGTAAAAGAGGTTTGTTGCGCCAAATTAGGCCCTTCATGGATGGATCCCATTATAATGTTCTTAAAAGACGGCGTCTTACCCGAAGAAAAGAAAGAAGCCAACAAGATTTGAGCAAAGTCGCAATGATTTTGGCTTTCCCCATCAATGGCCTTGTACAAAAAATCCTTCACAGGACCTTACTTGAAATGTGTCCATCCTAGCAAGGTTGAGGCATTTTTGTTCTAGATACACGAAGGCGTATGCGGAAGCCACCAAGGGGGGAGATCATTGGCTTACAGAGCAATTTCGCAGGGATATTGCTGGCCTTACATGCAAGCAGATTTAGAGAAGTATGTCAAGAAGTGCGAGAAATGTCAGAAGTTCACACACAAAATACATCAGCCAGCCAGAGAGCTTCTACCTTTAACCAGCTCATGGCCCTTCGCAATGTGGGGCTTGGACATAGTAGAGCCACTTCCAACAGCACCCGGCAACAGAAAGTTCTTTCTTGCAGCAACAGACTACTTCACAAAGTGGATGGAGGCAGAGGCACTAGCATCAATAAAGGAAAAAGATGTGAAGAAGTTCGTCTAGCAGAATATCATCACTTGGTTCGGCATACCCAAGGCGCTAATATCAGATAACGGCACTCAGTTCGACGGAAAAATTTTTAGAGGCTTTTGTGAGGAGTACAAGATAGAATTCTACAACTCTACACCGGCATACCCCCAAGCAAATGGCCAGGCGGAAGCATCAAACAAGGTCGTCTTAGATGGATTAAAGAAAAGGTTAGAGAAAGCAAAAGGCAAGTGGGCTGAGGAACTTCCTCATGTTTTATGGGCTTATCGTACCACACCTCGGCAATCAACCGGAGAAACGCCATTCTCTTTAGTCTATGGCATGGAGGCAGTAATCCCACTAGAAGTCGGCCTCTCCACAATGAGAAGCGAGAATTTCGATCCAGACTTAAATGGGGAAGCCATAGCCTTGGAACTCAACCATGCGGAAGAAAGAAGAGAAAGAGCATTGGTTCACATTGCCTCATACCAGCAAGAGTTGTCCAGAAAGTATAACAAGACAGTACATCCAAGGCAATTCAAGGTTGGAGATTGGGTACTGCGCAAAGTAATGAAAAACACTCTAGTACCTGGATACGGCAAGTTAGGGCCCAACTGGGAAGGACCTTACAAGGTGGTTGGGTTAGCAGAAAAAGGGGCATACCACTTGGAAGACGAGGACAGCAAAGCCATTCCCAGGCCATGGAATACTGCCAATCTCAAACTATTTTATTTTTAGCTTTTCTTTAAAGTACTTGTTATAGCGATCCCGGGTTTACCCTTGTTGTACAGTGATCCAGACATGTGTCCGTGGATGATAGTAGTTGATTATTACCTGGTGTACATCCTTTCTTACTTTGTATTTGAGTTATAGGATGTGTTGGACAAGTTTGTTACAGGTTGGTTGAGTTTAGAAACCAAAACTAGTTGCCCAGATTTTGACCTGTCCGCTCGAGCGGGGGTTTTGGCGCTCGAGCGGGAATTGCACCCACCCAGTATTTCCTGTGCAGTGTTGGAAGCTCGAGCGTGGAATTGGCCGCTCGAGCGCGGTTCTGTGTGTGACGCTCGAGCGGGAGAGTTGACGCTCGAGCGTAGACCTAGTTCTGTAAAAAGTTCTGGGAGTGTGCATCCGCCGCTCGAGCGGGATGGTTGACGCTCGAGCGGGAGTCTGTGAGTGACGCTCGAGCGGGGAGTTTGACGCTCGAGCGGGGCGACTGGGTTTAAGTTCCGAGTTTTGACTTTTCAAATCACTTTTTCACTTTCTCTTCTCTTTCCTACTTTTCCAAAAACACCATTGTTGAGCCTCGCACTATAGAACTCTACCTTCTCTCTAGGTTTTGATCTAGTAGGAGTGATTTGCTCATCTTTGGCCTTTACAAAAAAGTTGTTGATCGTCGAGGGCTACATTTTAATCTCAAAATTTCGGGATTTGGACACGTTGGGTTTTGTCATCTTCTCCCTTGGGGCTCCGGATTTGAGGTAGGGATATCCTACTCCTCTCTATGGATTTTGTCTTTAAATTTTAGTATTTTGAGATGTTGGGGTTGGTTTGGTAATTTTGTGAAAGTTTGGGGCTTTTGTGTAATTTTACAAAAGTCGGGGTTTTATTTATAATAAACCTAGATGCATGTTTGGCATAGAGAATTGGAATAAATATTGAATCATTGATGAATATGGGACCTTAAGGGTTGTAATGTTAATTATGGAAAATGCCCTAATTACATTGTTTGATTAATTGGGTTAATTAATCGTGAGAAATGAGGTTATGAAATAGGAATGTTGAGATTGGGAATGTATGGGGTTAAAGGGTGTAGTTAAATTATTTGTCACTCACTGAAATGAAATGTTGATTGAATATCCATTTGTGCATTTATTTTCTGTTTAGAAATAACTGCTTTGGGCTATCGGTGGAGGATAGTCATGATTGTTGTAGACAATGCATGATGATTAGGCAAACGAAAACTAATAAATGGAATGTGTCATGGAATTTGACGGTTGATAGAATACATTAACTGTATGTATTGAATGATGGTATATAGAACCAATGTGTGTGTATACGTTATGTGTAAAGGAGGAGATGGGGGATGTACTCCGTGGTTTAGGGGAAGATGGGGGATGTACCTCTAAACCGGATAGTGTTGGGAGGAGATAGGGGATGAACTCCGTAGATACAGCTTATATGCTTGTCTAGAGAAATGAAGATAGAGCTCATATGCTTATCTTTGGGAAGTGTAGATATAGCTCATATGCTTGTCTAGAGAAGTGAAGATAGGGCTAATATGCTTATCTTTGTGAAATGTGGATGTAGCTCATATGCTTATCTGTGAATGTGGGATATAGTTCTTATACATATCTGTTGCGATGATGATAGAGCTAATATGCTTATCTGTTGAAAAAGGGAAAATGAAAAGTAACTTGGACTCATAAGTCGTATGGCATAAAATGTGATTTATGTGGATGTATCAGTGTTGGCCATCTATCAATTGCTAATCTTTTAGTCATTGTTCATGGTTGGTTTAGTGTATTTCTACTGGGTTGTGGCTCACCCTATATGGGAATATCATTTTCAGGTACAGGTAGCATGCCACCTCCAAGGTCATAGCTTGGGAGGCTAGAGTCGGGCAGATTTTGTTGTTTAAGTTCCTTTTTTGATGTATTACATGTATATTCAAGCCGAGGGCTTAATGTGTAGAGGAGTTAGCACTCTTTTGTTGTAACTAAGTGTTAACTTGGAAAGCTGTAAGCCCGTAGGGCATTTTGCTTTTGTTGTTAACATGTAATACTTTTGTAATGAAATTGTAACGAAACTCTGATTAATAGAAGAATGTGGATATTTTGTATGTCAAAGAATGTCTTAATTGATGGTTTAATGTTATTATTCTGAGGGCGTTACACTTGTAATTTTTCTTTTTCTCAATAAAACAAGTAGTTTTTTTTTCCAGCATAATTGTTTTATTCTGTAAAAGTTGAGCTAGGGGCAACAAAAGCAGAGTTGGCCGGAATAACCAACTTTGCGCTCTCTTCAGCTAGGATTAGGATCTGGGCTGAAGAGGTTGGCTGGAAAAACCAAACACTTTACTCTAGGTTGGCAGGAATAACCAACTTAGAGGTTGGCTGGAAAAACCAACACTTCTCCTAAGCCCAGGATAAGGATCCAGGCTGCAGGACGTTTGGTCGGAACAACCAAACACTTTACTCTAGGTTAGCAGGAATAACCAACTTAGAGGTTGGCTGGAATAACTAACACCCCTCCTAAGCCTAGGATAAGGATCTAGGCTGCAAGACGTTTGGCAGGAATAACCAAACACTTTACTCTAGGTTAGCAGGAATAACCAACTTAGAGGTTGGCTGGAATAACCAACACCTCTCCTAAGCCCAGGATAAGAATCCATGCTGCAGGACGTTTGGCAGGAATAACCAAACACTTATTGTTCTTTAGCCGAGATAAGGACCTAGGCTGAAGAGGTTAGCTGAAAAAATCAACACTTATTGTTCTTCAGCTGAGATAAGGATCTAGGCTGAAGAGATTGGCTGGAAAAACCAACACTTATTGTTCTTCAGCCGAGATAAGGATCTAGGCTGAAGAGGTTGGCAAGTATGGCCAGTTAGATTGCAAAGTTAAGACCGTGATAAATATCTCGGCCAGAGAATTTACTTTATTCAGATTATATTTGGAAGGTAAATACAAGGATGGAAAGAAACCGAACAAACAGTTAGAACAAAAGATGATTTCATTGATAATGTAAAGTCAAAGTACAAGAGATGAGGCCATAGCCCGGTTACAAAAACTTCTAGAGTTAGCACCTAAAGAAAAGAAAAGTACATAATCAAGCAAAGAGGTCATCTAAATCAGTATCCAAAACAACCCGGTCTTCACCCAGAGGTAGCTTGATTATTGCAAGCACCTCTTGGTTCAGCTCGGTTGGAGGCACCGCATCAGACACTGCAAGCAAAGGTAGGATGGAGACCACTGGAGTTGGGGAGATAGACTGGCGACCGAGCTGGGTGTTGTCTTCTAAAGCAGCATCTTCGTCATTTTCTTGCAGAAATTTTTGCTGAATGGCGGCAGCGTACTCCGCCATAGAGCTCAGTATGAAATACGGAGGAGGGTTGAAGATCTCGGTCTCTGGGCTATGACCGAGCTGCGCCACAGCCGCCGACCATCCACACTTGAAGAAAAGATCTTTTGCAACTTCACATTGCTTGATGTAAGTGGCCTCCCCCTCCTTGTAACTGCGGTCCTCCGTATCCTCAACCTTCTTCTCTAGCTCGGCTATCTCGGCGTTCTTCTTGCCTTCAAGCTTGGCCAGCTCGCGCAGATATTTGTCTTTCACCATGGCCGCAGCCTTTTTCTTATCTGCTTCAGTTGAATTGACCAGGCCGGTAAGCCAAGCTACTTCGGCCTGTAGCTCGGCATCTTCTGCTGGGATTCTTTTAGCCCGGCCGTTTTAGCATTGGCCTCTGTCATGGCCTCCCTTGTGGTCTTTCAAAGCTCCAACATGCGTTTGTAAGCAACGTGGTTCTTCTGCAGGGCCTGCAAAAGGAGAGAAACAATTTTGAGATAAACCGAGCAAAAAGACGTTGAAATTTGGAGAAGGAAAAGGAGAACTTACCAACACCATTGATTTGGAAGCCGAGCGAATGGCCTTCAGCTCGGTAAGATGATCGTGGTGATCCATATCGGCTGGAAGGCAGACGCTCTTGGCCAGATTAAAGGCCAGCATATGGTCTTTTTCCGCGACCACTGAGTCGGAGTCAGTGATAGCGCGGTTCTTGTAGGTAACCCTAGGCACCCACTTGGAAGAGCTAGCTCGTGCAGAACGCTCCGATTGTGGGCTGGGCGGTGTGGATTGCAAAAGCACGGTGTTTTCTTCATCAAGGAGGCGCGGCTCGGTCGTGGAAGTCCGGGCGCGCTTGTTTGACCGAGATGAAGAAGGCTGTGCGGTTGGTAAGGCTACCACGGTCTCTTGAGTTTGACTGGCTGGTGGTACCTCGGCCTGGTTTGTTTCGGTTAGAAGGGCCCTTACTGCTCTTTTCTTAGCCATCTCTTGCTTCGCAGTCAATGGGATCAAGTTGATTTGTGGAAGGAAAGGATCAGGTTTTGGGGATGGCTCTAAGAGGAAATCGGTCACCCTGGTCTTCCTACGGCTACTATATCGGTAGGTCGGTTCAAAATTCAGTAGCTCGGCCCAGCTCCTGTTCGGATATCAGAGTGCGGCGCGAAGTGTGTTCAGGTTGGGGTAGCTGTACTAGGACTTGAGAAAGTTCAAATCTGCATGAAGGAAGGAGACAACAGTTAGTACGGTTAAAGATAAGAAAATCGAGGTAAAAGATGGCAGAAAACTAAGCCGAGGTAATTATACCGGCGACTCCTTTATTCCAGTTTATCCGGTCGCCCGGGATCTGGGCTTCTTGGTCTTCGAAGTTCCCAAAAACCCAGAAAAAATCATCATCGTTCACATCCTTATCTGGGATATTCTTTATTATCTTTTCACGCCGGCGCCTTATTCTTAAATAATAAACCTAGCCATCTTCAGCCAATCTTATGGAATATTGGTGGAAGAGCTCGGCTAGACCGAGATTAAGGCCAGCCTGGCGGTTTAGCTCGGCGTTGCCATTTATTATGCGGTAAGAATTGGTGGAAAGCTGGGTAGGGCAAAGGTTTGTTTGTCTGAGGAATTCACAGAGAAGGGACTGTACAGGGAATCGCAGTCCGGTTTCTACAATGAAAAGAAGGGTGAAGGGAACGAAGCCAGGGTTTCCCCAGGGTACGGTATCTAGGTCAGCCAAGGTAAGATGGACATCATCAAGGATATGGTAGTCCCTTCGGAACTCGGCCATGGCCCCTGGTGAGTTTACTAAAAACCTATATTTACCTATTTGCTATTAAATTATGAATAAATTAGCTTAAGTATTAGCTCGGTCGAGAAATGACGCTGAGTAGCTCGGTTGAGTGTTCAAAGGAGTGCCTGGCCAACCTAAGTTTGCAAAGTAAAAGAGAAAGGTGTTAAGCACTAATCGTTGGACCGTGCTAAAAGCACAAAGGCAAGATAAATGAAGTCCTAGCTCAGCTACGTGGGATGCTATCCAGTCTTAGCTTGGTTTGAGCAAAGGGCTTTAGCCCGTTTGAGCCTTTGGGGCAGCATTCTTAGTCTGGTTTGAACTAAGGAAGTTGGTTTAGCCCCAAGTCGTAGCTCGGTCAGTAGAGGAGGCTTTCTAGCGTGGTATTGCGCGAACCTGGGACAGTTCGTTAGTCCGGCTAAAGTATAGGGAAAGGTACTCAGGATTATTGTACTTTGAATTCTAGTTCGATTGTTTAGTTTTGCTAAGCTTACACCTAACACAAACAGTATCCTAGTTCGGTTGAAGTGTGATTCTGGATCGAAGGGAAAATTGCTCGGATTGTTCGTGTATACGGTGGTCATGTTACAAGGTTTTTTTCCAGGAAACACAAGGCTAAAGCACAACTAGGAATATGTGTTTTTGCCAAAGCATACAAATACACATACTATGTTTTACAAAATAAATAAGAAATCAACAAAAAGGAAAGAAGGTTAAGTTACTTACAAGTATGAAGATGAAGGAGCTGGAGATGGAAGCAGTGGCAACAACGAACACGAGCTTTCCAAAAAATAGTGGTTGCAGAAATGGAGGCTCAAGCAAGAGAGAGAGAAGGTGAATAGTGAAAATGATGGATTCGAAACTTTAGGGTTTGTTTTGTAAAAAGAACGAGTTTGGACAGGACTATTCAAATGTTGCGAGGTACGAGGGCGGCTATGACAGTTGTATTCAGCCGGTAGGGGCTTGACACGTGTCTTTGGAAGAATAAGCGATTCAGATGACAGCGTGACTGAAGAGACGTTTTTCGACTGAACCAATCGGTAGCCCAGTAGCATTATGTCTCGGATGAAAGACTAAAATTTTTTAGCTCGGCTGATAATAGTTAATCCCAATCATACGGTGCAGATGGAATTAAGGGGCAATTGAGAGGGTAATTTATATGTAAATTGGGCCGAGCTGGGTAATGGGCCGTTCTGTGGGCCACAGTAAAAAGGGCTGAGTAAAAGAGCTTTGTAGTTAGCCCGGTCCAGAAAGAGCTTTGTAGTTAGCCCGGTCCAAAAGAGCCTTTTAGTTAGCTCGGTCTAAGAGAGCCTTGTATTTAGCTCGGTCACCGCTGTTAGAGTGGTGGCAGTTAGCTTGGCCATACCCTTCTGAGTCGAAGTATTTTGAGCTTTTCTCAGGACCTTGCTACGGTTTAGCTCGGTTCAATCTCGTTATGGTCAGCACGGTCTCAGCAGGAGAAGCCGATGTACACGCAATAAAGGGGAGAATCGATCTAGGTAAAGCTCGGTCATTTCAGCCAGTATAGCATGGCTGTGATAGCTCGGTCATTTTGTCATACCACCGAGGTAAAACCATCTCACTTGGTTTAAGCAGTGAGGGGGGTGTTGAAGGATAAGTATTATCTTTCAGGAGTGTGATTCCTAGGAGGACTCTGCATGGAGGAATAAGAGTCCTACTAGGATTATGTCACGTGGAACCTATAAAAGCTCATAACATCACCTATGGAGAGGAAACACAACTTTGATTCTCGAATACACAGAGTTTTTGTCTATTTGTCTATTTTGCTGACTTAGGCATCGGAGAGGTATCCGGCACACACCCGCCGGCTAGCTCACGTTTATGTTTTTAGGGAATAAAGTGACGACATTTGGAGGAGCGCAGACTTGATCAACAGAATTATACGAGAAGATTATTTCTTACTTGTACCAAAATATATATCAAAAACAATATAAAAAGAAAAAAAAACCTGGACCAAAGTCAAAATTCTGATTTCGCCATCAATTCTATATTTTCTCTCAAGCAGCCAGCCAAGTCAATAAAGCAGAGCAGTAACTTGACTTTGGCACTAATTTACAATGGAAATTGTGGTGCACCTTCTATGGACCACAAGAATTGACAACCAAAAACTTTTGAAAGTTCTCATGAGGAGGCTCTTAATTGAGAAATTGGCACTCTTCAATTTTAATACAGCCACTATTGCCTTATTTTGGATTAAAAATCTAAGCTTGTAATTTCTAAATCATTTTCTAAATGGTTTTGGGAAGATTGGCTTTTTAGCCTTTTTTTTTTTTTAAATTTTTTTGATTTTTTTGGGTCATATCACCTCTCTATTTTTTTATACAAAAAAGTCAAAAAAATTCAACTTTTTACAATTTCCGCAAAACACTATATAATCAAGTGAGTTGCTTCAATTGGTTAAAACTTATGACTTTTATATGAAAAGATTGAATTAATGATTCAAAGCTTCATTCTTGACTCTTTCTTAAAGTCACTCCGAAAATTTAAGTTTGATGATTACATTGTAAATATGAAATGAGAGATTATATATATATATATATATATTCAAGGATTAATTGAGATATCTCAAATACACTCATGAAAAAAAAAGAAAAAGAAAAAAAAGAAAAACTTATTTTCGCTGAATGGAGAATTAGAACATTCAAATTGGAAAAAGAAAAAAAAAATTTCAACATTGGCCTACTTCTTACCTTATTAGGCTACAAGTGAATCTTGCATCCGATACAAGTGAAAATTGTGCTCCACTAGCTTTGTTTATTGACTTTCTCATTTAATATTACCAACCTTTTTAAGATTCATGGACCATCTAGTCTATTCGGGTAAATTACACTATTAGTGTCACGACCCGCTCCCCGTACTCAAGGATTAAATATCGTGATAGTCAGTAACTGAAGTTACTTCCGGCCAATTCTTGAACAAATTAATAAACGCGAGCGGAAATAATATTCAAGTGAGGGTACCAAAATAATCATTGGAACTTCTATTTTTATTATATAATTTATTGACTAAAAAGGCCGATATTTACATATAAAAATATCATAAAAGTGTTGTGTGTGTCTATTCCACAGCCCCGCGTCTAAAACTTTTCAAAAACTATTTCTGAATTGCGTTATTTGTTGAAAATTAGTAAACAGCTATAAGCACATAGCAGAGTGAGGAATATTATACCAAGAGTATAAGGGATACAAAATAACCATAGATAGTTATGTAACTAAAATATTTAAGATAACTTAGTCTGAACAAATAATCATTTAAGTAGCAAAACTGAGATTATGTAAATAAATAACCATAACCACGGTACCGAACAGAACAGGACGGAGGTCACAGGAGTGACAGTCATAACAGAGGTACGGATTCAATAGGTGGCTCGTACGGATTATAGAAGTGGCTCCCACAATAGTGTAGCACTTATCTCCGCACAGTACTTTGCTCCGCACATAGGGCCGGCCCTGACTTAGTAGGGGCCTGAGGCGAATTTTTTAAATTGGGCCCTTCATATATCATTATCCAAAAAAAAAAAAAAAAAAAAATTGTTTGGATAAAACAAAAAAGATAAAAATTTATTTCTATTGCATTACAATTTAACAAAATTTAGATAACAAATATATATATATATATATAATAGTTGAATTTCAATTAGTTGAATCGAATCTTTATTTTTTAGCGTACCAATGTTATAAGAACAAAAATTAATTGGGGGTAAGGATGAGAATTTTCGACACAACTCAAGCAATATATAAAATTAGCAAGTTAAGGTTGACTATTTTCAACATGAATCCAAGTATGACACAACTCAATAACATGAATTATTAGTTATATATTTGAATGTTCACTAAGGGATGCCATGACATTTTTTTAATCTTTTATTTAACTCTATCTAACTGAATAAAAAAGTATGTAAAATAATAATTAAGGCTAATATCTTTTTTTCATTTATGATATATATTTTTTTGTTACCTATTTTAGAGTCAATCTAATAAAAAATATATAGTAATATGGTACAATTTTTTTAATTAGAAAAATGCAATTGAATTAAAATCAAACATTCTATGAATAATTTCATTTAGTTCAAATAAATTTTATAAAATTCAACTTATGAGAAAAATTTTAATCTCTCAATACACTTGCTAAGTTATTTTTAATTAAAAGTGAAAGTTTTCACAGTAAACATCAATCGAACATGAATCAAAATAACACCACACGACAACATAAAAATAAATAAATTGAGCTAATATTAAAATAATTATGAAATAACATGACATGATACACTCCCCAAATTAGGGGCCCTAAATTTTGTTCAAAATTGAGGGCATGAGGCGACCGCCTTAGTCGCCTCACCCTAGGACCGGCCCTGTCCGCACAGAATAGAGGTTAATAGATCCATGACAATAGAGGGCCACAAAGTGATCAAACAGAGTCCAATGGTTATTTAAGTCTCCCAAGGCGTGGGACTCCCGTGGTGGTATTTACAAAACATAATTGTTTATAAGGTCATAGTCAAATATTCTTTAAAATATAAAAGAACATATCTATGGGTTTCATTTTAACAAATAGAGTTTAGAAATTAATCAGCGTAATTGAAATATTAATATAATTTATAAAACATAACTTGTATAAAATAAATATGGTAAGTCAAAACATACGTAAAATATATTGTGGTGACTCAAGGTATAATATAATCTACCTTAAAATTAGTACCTCATTATTTCTTTCTACTATCAAAGATCTTCTTAACTTCCAATATTTCGTTCTCCTTTCTCAGTGCCTTTCCTTCTTTTCTCTTTTTTTTTTTTTTTTTTTTCCTTTCTATCCACAGATCACCTCCTCTCTATTTATAGATAGGGAGGTAAGATCATCGGCTGGCCAACACGTGGCAGCGCGTATCCTCCCACAGATTCGATCATAAATTATATGGATTTATATTTATCTTTAATAAATATTTAAGATAATTACACTTTGGCCTAGTTTTCTAATATAACTACATAAATAAATTAATTCCTAATTAAATTACACTCTATCGTATACCAATAGAAAATTAACTATTTATTTTACTACCACACCCATTATTATTATTATTATTATTATTATTATTATTATTATCAATATTATTTATTTACTCCTACTTTTATATTTATTTATTTACTATCTTTAACTTTAATTTGGCCCAACTAGTATTATAATTTCATATTTCTGTTAATTTGGCCCCAAATTATAATCCCTAATTAATTCCATATTTGATAATCCAATGCCAAATTAGATTATGTATTTATTATTATTTATTTAATAATATATTATCACATACAACCATAAATACTAGTATAAAATTTAAGAGACAATTTAAATTTTCGGGTTGTTACAATTAGTCTCTGTACCATAGTTATTGTGTCATTTTAGTCACTATAATTTTAATTGAATCAATTTTGACCATGAATTTTTTATTTTGTCTCAAATTTGTCCAATTACTTTCAATTGTTAACATTTTTTGATGGTAAATGTGCTCATGAGTGGCAAGTTTACTTTTAGCAGCAAAATTGTATATTCATTAATTTAGTGACTTAACCTTAATAAATTCGATGGAAATTTTCTGTCAAAAACGATATAACTTTATCAATTAGATTAAATTGATACAAAATGTAAAATTAAAAGTCAAAATTGAGTCAATTAAAACTATAGAGACTAAAATGACACAAGCAACAAAATATAAAGACTATCGGTGTAATACCCAATCTATTCTAGTTTTGTTTGGGACTGTTCTTTCTGGTTATTTTTTTTTTCTATTTTTTATTAGCTCTTCACCAGTTTCTTTAGCTTGAGCTGGGAATCTAATTGAGATTGGAAAGTTTCACTCTAATACTTTTTATTTTTGTCTTTCTTTAATTAATGCAATTTCATATAAGAGAGCGCTCGACACAGGGAAAAGACTAAACACGTCTGTCAACGGTTTACTAGGACATAGACCTAACTGCAATCTCTGCAAAGATGGTCTTTAAACCTAAATGTGACTTGGGTGACGTCCCACTTAACCTTACTCTATTCTACTCTTAACTAGCACAAACCCAGGAATATAAATTATCATAATACAAACATATAACAAACAAATTATCTCATATATGGTCTCATGATTTTACTATTGAGGTGGAGGCCTAACGGCAACCGCCCACACGATGATATGTTCTTGAATTTGCTGTTGTATTCTGTGAATCTGTTGCTCACAGAATTCTAACTGTTGGATGACCCAAGGGTCAGAAAAGATGGTTAGAAAAAGTAAATATTGATCACGGCTGGTAATATAAAATTCTAAAACATGCTAAAGATCAACAAGTAAATTTACAAAGGGCATACATTAAAAAAATACTTACAAGCATTAATATCTTCAAAACAGCATAGTTCTTCAACACACAATTTATATTTAGGAATTTTTGTTACAGAGAGAGTTTATAAAGGAGGACCGAGATTGATACTTAGAAATTAAAACTTAAAATCACTCTGCCTCAACAAGGGTGAGGTTCTTCCCTTTTATAGACAAAGAAAAATGAAAAGAAAAGATAAGGTGAGGACATGTGGTGTGCCTTTGATTGGGTGGAGTCGATTATCCTTATCCTTTGGCTGAGTGGGAATTTGCTTTTGACACAGCATCCTTATCTTCTTTGGATGGATTTGAGATTTTTATCTTCTCTTTTCTGGATGGCAGACAAGGAATCTGCATTAGTCGAAAGATGTTTTGTCATTTTGTGCCGACGTTCTGGTGATTGATGCTGGTGGGAGACAAAGATTTGTTCATTGCCTTTTCATTTTTTGTCTTTTTCTCTATCGATCTTTTCTGTAATCATACTGGTTAGAGAATCCCAAAAATCACCAAAATTTGGTTCATCTTCTACTGGTTGTGATTCACTAGCCAATACGAAAAATTGGTTGGCATCTTCTTCTTCAGAATCTTCCTGGTCATGGTTGTTGGTAACAGATTTCATGGAAGAGTCATCTTTAGATAGAGTTTGAAGAAATTGCTCTTTCATGAAATCCATGCTTTTAACAATTAATTTTGTTTCAGACAGATTGGGAAATTTCTGCCTTAATTCTGTTTGAATCTGAACAAACGGATTGTAATTAACTGGTTGACTGGGTAGGGCTTTGGGAACAGCATCCCAGCAGGCCTGAGTATGGGCTTTAATTTTCTGAACAATTTCTGTTAAGGTAGGGTTCATACCCTTATCCCACCATCTTACAAAAAAGACCCTCTTGAGACGTGGGATTTTATTCTGATAATCACATTGAAAGTCCCATTTCCATATCTATGGAATTCCAAAACGGATAACGAAATGGACTAATGATTTACTGATAGAAATATTCTTATTTGTTGGTAAATGAGAGTAAGGAGTATGCCAATCATTGTATGCTTCTCTCACTGGTACTGGTAAAATTTCAAACTGAAGCCCAAATTTATCCCACCAAATGAGGAACCAATTTGGTAAATCAGTTTGAAGGACATCCGGACAAATTTGGATAAACCAAGAATGGTTATTAATTGGATTCTAGTAATAAAAAGTATAAGTGAAAGCATCAATATAGTCCCAATAACTATACTAAGTTTCACGATTACAAATATCCAATTGGCGGGTGGTATGTGGATGAATGCCCCATGTAGTAATAGGCATAATAGTTTTGATGGTAATTTTACTGTACTGGATTGGACTGGCTGTTTTAGAGGGATCTGTAAAGTATGCTTGATTTCGGCAGATCCTGTTTCTGTTAGTATCTGTTCATAGACATATCTGTATTGGTCAAAATGGGGTGGAAATTGTTGCGTGGTAAAGATACCTACGCTTGATTTCCCATTGATCTGTCATCCATTTCTCATCTGCTGGTTCAATATAGAGGACTGTCTCCTCTGTAATATTGTTAGGAGTATACTGTTCTTCAGGCTTAAGGAGAACATCCTTAGCTGATTGGCTTGATTTGCCTTTATTGATGGAGGCATTGAGCCGTGGAAATTCTGTATGATAGGGATTAGAACCCCTACCACAACCTCGGCGGCCTTGGCTGGTCATTTGGAAATACTGTTTTGGCCCTGCAAATATTCACGGGTTAGAAAGTCTGGTAAAGAATTATTTTCTCCTTTAATATATTCAATATCAAAGTCAAATATTGATAATGCATTTTGCCATGTTGCAAATATCTGTTTTGATGCTAAGTTTAAAACATCTTTTTTGAAAATCTGTTTAGCTGCTGAACAATCAACTCTTATAAGAAAATGTTGATTAAGAAGATCATCCTGGAATTTTAAAAAACTTTTAACAATCGCTAGACATTCCTGTTTTATAGTTGGATAATTTAAAGCTGGACCTTTCCAACTACCAAAATGAAACCGTAAAAGTTCTTATGTTTAAGTATTAGGATTAACCTGTTTTAAAATCCCACCAAATCCCTGATTAGACGCATCAGTTTTAACAATCTTTTTCCATTGGGGATTAGGAAGCTGAAGACAAGGTAATTGTTTAACCTTGCTTTTAATTTTCTGAATTGCTGCTGTATGTTCCTTAGTCCAAGGTGGAGGACTTTTCTGAAGGCGGGTATAAAGGATGGAGGCATCCTTGGCTAACTGATGATAGTAATCTCTGATATAATTAAGACTACCAAGGAATATAGCGATCCCGATTTTCCCCATTATTTACTGTATTCTGGACTTGGGTCTAGCAGTTGTATGTTGTTGTCTTTATCTTGTTTCCATCCTTTTAATTCCTTGTATTTGAGTTTTGGGATGTGTTGGGAGAGTTTGGAATAGGTTGGTTGTGTGTTGAAACAATTAGTTGCTCCCCAGGTTTTTCCTTCTTCACTCAAGTGAGGCTTTTTGCGCTCAAGCAAGCCTTGGGTGTTTGCTTCTTTGCTCGAGTGAGGGTTCATGTGCTTAAGCGAGCTTTGTGTGGTGTGTCTCTTCACTCGACCGAGTACTTTCGCACTTGAGCATGTGTCTGCGTCTAGATCAGACCTGATGGTTGGTATTCTTCGCTCAAACGAGCCTTCTTGTGCTCGAGCGAGACTTGTGTTTTGTGTCCCTTTGTTCGAGCGAGAACTCTTGCGCTCGAGCTTGCGTCTGCGTGAGTGGCAGACCTGAAGCTTCGTATTGTTCGCTCAAGTGAGGTATTTGTTGTGTCTGGTCGCTCGAGCGACAACTTCTTTGCTCAAGCGAGCCTCGCATATATTAGTTCGCAGCAGCGTGTTTTTACACCATTTTTGAACTTCTTCTTTTTCCAAAACCCTAAATCGATAGCCTCTCTCTCTAAAATACCCCTTTTCTCTACAAATACTCTTGATCTAGGGTCATTCTACCCTACTCCCTTTGTTAAAAAGCTAGAGCATCTCGTGGGCTATCTTTTGATCCGGAAAAGTGTGGATTTGGAGAACTTTCAAGTTTCTTCTTCTTCTCCTTTGAGCTCCTAACTTTGAGGTAGGGATAATCTACTCTTTATTATGAGTTTTGACATAAACATTAGTCATTTTGTATAAATGGTGGAATTTGGTAAGTTTGGGTAAAGTTAGGGTTGGAGTTCAAAATATAAAAGAGGGGTTTTCCTATTGTTGGGTTCTATATGTATGTGGGGTCTTGGTAATGGGGTTGCATGTGTATAGATAATGAAATTTAGCCTTGGGTGCAATATTTGAGAAAGGGGGGGGGGGGGAAAAAAGCCCTAATTGGAAACAAATGGATTATTTGTTTAAATAATGGAATAAATTATGGAAATATGAAATTGGTTTAGAAATCATGAAATTGGAGAAAACCGTGAATAAATGGTGTAGTTGGATTGATGAATCACTCACCTATGAGAAATGTGATAAATTATCTGTTGAGAAATTTATTTATCTATTTAGATATATCTGTTTTGGGCTATCGGTGGAGGATAGCCATGATTGTTGTAGAAACTGCATGTTGATTAGGTGAATTGAAACTAATCAAATGGATTATGTCATTGAATGTGATGGTTGGATTAACGCATTGAATATGTGAATTGATGGGTCATTGTATATGACTACATGTTTAAATACATTGTATATGTATATTGTGTGGGAGGAGATAGGGGATGTACTCCATTGTTCGGGAGGAGATAGGGAATGGACTCTATTGATAACTAAGTTGGCTGGAGTGTCTAGGGTGAAAGTCCCAAAATCTTGTATATTTGGGTGCCGGTTCCCCTGGATGTAGTTCTGTAAAATGGCATGCGAATAGAAGTGTTGAATGATGTTTGTTATTGAAGTGTTGTTATATGAGTTGTAGTCTCATTTTAAACTGTTTGGATAATATTGGACTATGTCAATGAATTAATTTGGATAAATAAAGGGAAAATGATTGAATATGATGAAAATGTTGATTGGTTATGGAAATGGTATAAGTTGGTTTACAAGTGTTAAACATTTATCGAATGCTTACGTTTTAGTTAATTCTCATATACTGTTTAACATATCTCTACTGGGCTTTTGCTCACCCTACTTGGGACACCATTTTCAGGTTCAGGTGACATGCCGCCTCCAAGGCCATAGCTTGGGAGGTCTTGGGGTTGAAGTCTCTATTTTGTTGTTTTATTTTATGTTTATATGTTTTTCTTCCCAAGCCAAGGGCTTTAAATTGTAAAGGGCTTCTGACCCTCTTTTGTTGTAACCAAGTTATACTTGAAAAGATGTAAGCCCGTAGGGCACTTATTTAGCTGTTAAAAGTTAGAGTTATATGTAACAACTTTTGTAAAGAAGACTCTGATGAATGAATTATATCTTTTCTGGCATGTTTGTGGATCTTATGAATAATTGTTTTAAGTTATATTTGAGGGCATTACAAGGAATCTCTATAATTGGGTTTTATCCTTAATTTCATTAGGAAATTTAGATGAAAACTCAATACTTCTGTCGATTGGTATAATTCTTCCATTATGGATATTACGACCAAGAAAGCGTACTGTAGTTTGAAAAAGTTTCATTTTAGGTGCGGATATGACTAATCCATTTCTGATAATTATATTCTTAAATATGTTAAGATGTTTAATATGCTGATCAATGGATGATGAATAAATTAGAACATCACAATATAATAGATAGCAAATTCTGTATAAGGATTAAAAATGTCATTCATAATATGTTGAAATTCTGATGGAGCATTTTTTAATCCAAATGGCATGACATTCCATTCATAATGCCCAAAGGGAACTGTAAAAGCAGCTTTATACCTATCTGATTCAGCAATTTGTACCTGCCAATATCCTGATTTTAAGTCAAACTTTGAGAAGATGACTGCATCCTGTAATCAATCTAAAAGATCTTTTTTATTCGAAATTGGATACTTGATCCATCTTAAAACATCATTAAGATGTTTATAATTAATTACCAATCTAGGTACCCCTCTTTCAATTTCTGCATTTTTATTAATATAAAATGCTGTACAACTCTAAGGAGAGTGGCTTGTTTTGATTAATTTCTTTTGTAAAGGACTTTGGATTTCTGTTTTATACATTTCCAAATATTCTTTCTTTATTTGGCTAGGGTGAGCTCTGGTTGGAATGAATTTTTCATCTAAATTTGGTTCATAAGGAAGGGTGACCATATGACACTTTCTTTCGCAGAAAACATTGGGAACATCACTACATATTTCTGATTGAAATTCTTTTTCTATTAATTTAATTTTATTCTGTAAAGATGGCTTTTGTAATCGTTGCTCAATGGTAAGAAAATGAATTTCTGATTAAATAAAATTAATTTGTTTTTCTTTGAAACTAACAAGATCTTGTATCTGGTCCAATTCTTTAGTGTAAGGTTCTGTTATGAATTCAAAAATTATAGGTTGATTCCTGATGCTTGTATGGATACCTATGGAGTCTATTTTTGTGATAGGCATAAGTAAACATAAAAATGGTGTCCCTAAAATAATATTTTGGGACATATTTCTGATAAGGACAAAAGCGGTTGGTAAGCAAATTCCTTGATTATAGATCAAAGCTTCTAGAATTTTATATCTGATTTTCATAGAAGTTCCACTGGCACTAGTTAAAGATTGAGTGATTTTATGAAATTACTGGGTTGGAATTAATCCTTCTTGGATACAGTTCATATCGGCTCCATTATCAACTAAAGTAATAACATCTTTTATAATAAAGTTTGGTCTTATTATAAAAGTAATTCTAATATACCATTTCTGAAAAGTGATTTGATTCATAAGCATCAAATATTGATCTTCTTTTTCTTTCTTCTGGTCTGAAGAGGATGATTGCCCCTTATCTTTTAATTGTTTGTTTATCTTGTTAATGTCATTAATTATTGACAGATTAGCTGTTTGGAGATGTTTAACTTATGTTTTAAGAACATTAATTTCCATTTTTAAGTCTTGGATTGTTATTGGTTTTTCTATAGTAACTGGTGATTGAAGTCTATTTAAAACTTCTTTCATACTATATGATTCCACTGGTATTATAGGAGGTTTTGCATGTTGATAACATATCTCAAGAAATTTGAATTTCATATCTGGATCTTTGATTTGGTCAGCCAAATCTAACAGAGATTTTTGGTCATCAATTAAAACATGAATGCTAGGACCACCAAGGTCTAAGCCATTCATTTCAACAATAGATTTCCAATAATTAATTTCAGAAATCTGATTCAGATTTTTAGAACAAGGACAAGTTAATTCTGGTTCTTCAATTTCTTCATTAGAGGTTGATGGAGAATAAAGCTCAGCAAGTTCATCAGACTTAGAGCTAGTTTCTGATTCTTCTTCTTCAAGAGTTTGAAGTATTTGTTGGGCTATATGAGGATCCAAAGATAGTACATTAATTTTGGTTTTTAATTTGGATCTATATTTATTAGCATAATGTCCTGTTACTCCACATTTATAACATTTAACATCCTTTTTAGGTTATTTCTTATTAGGTTTTGCCTTTTTTGTTTGAGGAGAAAACTTTTTCTGGTAAGAAGTACGACTAGGTTTCTTATACTGTTTAGGATTTTTTTTTTTTTGCAAATTTCTTCGGATAAAAGTTCCTAGTTTTAGGGAATTGAATTTTTTTATCATAGGCAAATTGTTCACAAAATTCACCTAATTCTTTTTTCCCTTTGAGATTCTATTTTTTGAGTTGATACTGTAATTTGAGGTCATTACAAAGTGCAAGACCTTCTTCAATGACTACAGCAATGAGCTGGCCATAGGTATACTGATCATATGGTATAGTCATACGGTTATGGCGATCCATAAGTTTTTTTCGGACTTTCGCAGCAAAAAGAGTAGGAAGGCCATCAATAAATTTGGCTTTCCAATGTTTACTGTTGGCATCAGGATGCTGGACGACCTTAAGAAGAAATACATCTTTATACCATCGGAAATGGGTTAAAGATGGACATCGTAAATTTTGTAAGAGTTCCTGACTACGATCAGATGTGCTCGAACTTGGTCCAATAAAATGGAGGATAATCGTCTGGACAAGAGTATAGATAACATCCTTTTTTTAGACATTCGTATTTGTTGCTCAATCAAATTCAATTTTAGTGGCGGTGAGAATTTCATTCTGTTGGGTGGTGGTAAGAATATTATCCCACCAACCTTTAAGGATACCGGTAAATCCATTAATAATAAATCGAACTATTTGGTGGTCATAATGGCTGTTAGAATGTAGAAATGGGTAAAGTGTGTTAATGAGATTCGCACTAAAGATGATTTGAGAAGTTGGTTAAAAATTAACTTTTGACTTTTTTATTTTTTATTTCTTTATTTTTTTGTGAGTAAAAAATATGAAAAGTGATATGACCCAAAACAAATTAAAAATTAAAATCTAACTTTTAACTTGCCAAAAAACTCCTAAAATCACATCAAATACCAATGTTTTCTTAATCAAATTTATTATAAAATCGTGATAATCACAACAGTACTCTTACGGAATGTTTAAGCACTAATCATATTATTTTAATTGAATTTCATTTTATTCACACTATGTGGAAGGAAAGAAAATTTATGAAGGATTGAAATAGTGAGATTCTTTGTATTAAATAAGATTATCACACTATTTTAATTAATTATAAAAATAAGTTTTATTTACACAATAAAAAAAGGTTATTAGAATGTAGAAATGGATAAAGCGTCGCACTAAAGATGATTTGAGAAGTTAGTTAAAAATTAACTTTTTTATTTTTTATTTTTTATTTTTTTGTGAGTAAAAAATATGAAAAGTGATATGATCTAAAACAAATTAAAAATTAAAAGCTAACTTTTAACTAACTTGCCAAAAAGCTCCTAAAATCACATCAAATACCAATGTTTTCTTAATCAAATTTATTATAAAATCGTGATAATCACAACAGTACTCTTACGGAAGGTTTAAGCACTAATCATATTATTTTAATTGAATTTCATTTTATTCATACTATGTGGAAGGAAAGAAAATTTATGAAGGATTGAAATAGTGAGATTCTTTGTATTAAATGAGATTATCACACTATTTTAATTAATTATAGAAATAAGTTTTATTTAAGCATTAAAAAAAGGTTGTTAGAATGTAGAAATGGATAAAGTGCGTTAATGAGATTCGCACCAAGGGTGATTTGAGAAGTTGGTTAAAAATTAACTTTTGACTTTTTTTTTTTTGTCTTTTTGTGAGTAAAAAATATAAAAGATGATATGACCCAAAATAAATTAAAAATTAAAAACTAACTTTTAACTAACTTGCCAAAAAACTCCTAAAATTACATCAAATACCAATGTTTTCTTAATCAAATTTATTATAAAATCGTGATAATCACAACAGTTCTCTTACGGAAGGTTTAAGCACTAATCATATTATTTTAATTGAATTTCATTTTATTCACACTATGTGGAAGGAAAGAAAATTTATGAAGGATTGAAATAGTGAGATTCTTTGTATTAAATGAGATTATCACATTATTTTAATTTCGAAGTATCAATCTCGGTCCTTCCTTATAAACTCTCTCTGTAACAAAAATTCCTAAATTGTGTGTTGAAGAACTATGCTCTTTTGAAGATATTAATGCTTGTAAGTATTTTTTAATGTATGCCCTCTGTAAATTTACTTGTTGATCTTTTACATGTTTTAGAATTTTATATTACCAATCGTGATCAATATTTACATTTTCTAACCATCTTTTCTGACCCTTGGGTCATCAGCCATTTTGTTAGAGCCCAGCGCCAGCGACGCCCGGCAACCCAACTCCTTAACATTCGACAGACCGAGGGGGAGTTGCTATGCAGTTTTGTTACCCGTTTCAACACTAAGGCCTTGCAAGTTGAGAAAAATGATGACAAGGTCATCCTCACTGCTTTCATGGCCGGTCTGCGGTCGTCCGATTTCCTGTTCTCCCTCTCTAAAAACCCCCCGACCTCCATGGCGGCACTACTCTCCAAAGCCCAAAAATACATGAATGTTGAGGATTCCCTAGCCACACGGCAAGATCCCATAACCAAAAACCCGGCCCCCAGAGAAAAGAGAAAAGACTCAGAACCCAGAAACACCCAGTATAATAGCCAAACACCATATCATACTGATCGCCCCCCCCCCGAGCTACCGGTCGGCACCAGCCCGATCGCCCGATCGGTTTGACCGCTACACACCCCTTAACTCCCCCATGGAACAAGTCCTCAATTAGATCCAGCGGGACTACCTCCTTAAATGGCCCCAACCGTCACGAACCCCTTCAAATCAGAAAGACTAGTTCAAATATTGCCGCTTCCACCAGGACTATGGCCATAACACCGATGAGTGCGTTAACCTCAAAGATCAGGTCGAGACCCTCATACGCCAAGTGCGTCTTAGCCGGTTCACGGACACCCGCCCTCAGCAGAGGCAAAGAATTGAGCCCCTCAGAAACAACCGTTGGCGCACCCCCCGGCAGCCAGCCCAACCTAACCAAGGCCATGATCACCCTCCACAGCAACCCTGGTCGCCAGGCAACCCCCCTCTACCTGTTGGAGAGATCAGAGTCATTTCAGGTGGCCTTGCTTGCGGGGGACCATCCCGCTCGGCTCAGAGGGCAGAGCTCAGGAAGATCAGGCAAGGCTCAGACAAAGCAGTTGCCACGGTCAATCGACCCTCCAAACAGCCCAAGGAGTGGACCGAGCCTATCACCTTCATGGACACCGACTGTACAAGCATCCGCTACCCTCATGATGACCCTCTCGTCATTTCTGCCCTCCTCTCCAACTACAAGGTCAGACGAGTTCTCATCGACAACGGCAGTTCTTCAAACATCATCTTTCTCAACTGCTTTTGCCAGCTCAAAATTGGGGAGGAAAGTCTGTCTCCTCTCTAAACCCCTTTGGTTGGTTTCACTGGCGACTGGCTCACCTCCATCGGCTCCATTGATCTTCCCATCACAATCGGTGAGTACTCACGGCAGACTACAAAATTACTTACATTCCTTGTTATCGACTGCCCATCCGCCTACAACATCATCCTTGGCCGCACTGCCTTAAATGCCTTCCAAGCTATCACATCAACTTATCACCTTGCCATTCAGTTTCTCACCGATCTAGGGGTCGGAACTGTAAAGGGAGAGCAGACCATGGCCAAGGAATGCTATGTTGCCTCATTAAAAGAAGTCAAGGTGAATGAAGCTATGATCATTGAAGGACTTGACATCCGAGATGAAGACGAGCTGGTTAGAGGAGAACCTGTGGAGGAACTCGTGGAGGTTCCCATCGACCCCACCAACCCAACGAAAACTGCCAAAATCAGCAGCCAACTATCCCCCCAAGCAAAGACCGACCTTACTGCCTTTCTGACCGAGCACAATGTTGTCTTTGCCTGGACCCAGCTAGACATGCCGGGTATTGACCCCTCCTTCATAACCCATCGCCTCAGCATTGAACCCTATTTCCGACCTTACCGCCAGAAGCAGCGCATCTTTCATCCTGAGCGCAATACTCTTATTACCACAGAGGTTGACAAGCTTCTTGAGGCACAATTCATCAAAAACGTAGACTACCCTAGATGGTTGTCAAACGTGGTCCTGGTCCGCAAGAGCAATGGTAAGTGGCGACTCTGTGTCGACTACTCAAACCTCAACCAAGCTTGCCCCAAAGACAGTTATCCACTCCCCCCATATAGATCTGCTGGTCGACGCCACGGCCGGTCACCAGATGCTCAGCTTCATGGATGCCTTCTCCGGGTATAACCAAATTCTGATGCACCCATCTGATCGGGAACACACCTCCTTCATTGCTGACCGAGACACCTACCATTACCAAGTGATGCCATTTGGATTGAAAAATGCTGGGGCCACCTACCAACGGCTGGTCAACGCCATTTTCCATCATCAGATCGGTCGAAACATGGAAGTATATGTCGATGATATGCTAGTCAAGAGCAAACTCTCCGCTGACCATCTAACCGACCTGCGAAAGACCTTTGCTACCCTACGGAAGTACCAAATGAAATCAACCCGGAGAAGTGCACCTTCGGCGTAGGATCTGGGAAGTTCTTAGGTTTCATGGTCAGTCAGCGGGGTATTGAAGCTAACCCTGGGAAGATCAAGGCCTTGGTTGAAATGCAGTCACCCAGAACGGTTAAGGAGGTTCAGAGACTCACTGGCCGGGTTGCCGCCCTTAACCGCTTCATTTCCCGCGCAACGGATAAGTGCCTCCCCTTCTTCAAAGTTCTTCGGCGAACTTTTGAATGGACGACCGAGTCCGAAGAGGCCTTTCAGCAGTTGAAGCAGTGCATGGCCAACCCCCTTTCATTTCTTAAGCAATCACGGGCGAACCCCTCTTCCTCTACTTAGCCGTTTCAAGCACCGCAGTCAGTCCAGCTCTTATCAGGGAAGACGACTCTGTTCAACGGCCGGTCTACTACATCAGTCGGGCCCTCAGGGGCGTCGAGCAGAATTACCCATTGTTAGAAAAATTGTCCTTGGCCTTGGTCACCGCCTCCAGACGACTCCATCCTTACTTCCAAGCCCATTCAATAGTGGTCCTCACCGACCAACCTTTGAAGAAGGTAATGCAGCAACCAGAGCTCTCTGGTAGACTCATGCAATGGTCGGTGGAACTCAGCCAGTTTGACATCTCCTACCGACCACGAATAGCAATTAAAGGGCAGGCTGTCGCCGACTTCATCATGGAGTTCACTAATCCTACCCCAACCACGGCCACTCCACCCCCACCAACCCCTACCGAGCCAGGGGACCCTCATTCTTGGACTCTCAATGTCGACGGATCATCCTGCAGAGAAGGCAGTGGGGCTGGTCTTATCCTCACCGCCCCTGAGGGTGGTTATTTCAAATGTGCTCTTCGTTTCTTGTTCGATGCTAGTAACAATGAGGCCGAATATGAGGCATTGATAGCAGGGCTCTGCCTAGCCAGGGACATTGATGTCAGCCACATCCGAGTGTTCAACGACTTCCAGCTCATTGTCGGACAAATTACGGGGGAATTCGATACAAAGGAGGACACAATGCGGGCTTACAGGGATATTGCCCTTCCCCTTGTTCGCCTCTTCAATACCTTTCACATCCAGCACATTCCTCGGGGCGAAAAACTCAAAGGCAGATGAGATGGCTCAGTTGGCTTCTGTAGACCAGTCCGACCTCAGTCATGGTGTCTGTCTCGAGTACTTAGCCCACCCTGTCATTTCTCCCGATCAGCAAGAAGTGCAGTTCCTCCAAAATGAGCCCATCCCTTGGGCGTCAGACATCTTTTTATTTTTGACAACGGGGGAACTTCCAGATGACCAATAACAAGCCGCCAAAGTTAAGGCCCGATCTACCAATTACATCCTCGTCAGTGGTGTCTTGTACAAACGTGGTTTTTCACGCCCGTATCCCCAATGCCACAGTCCAGCTCAAGCAACCTATGTGATACGAGAAATCCATGAGGGTATCTACGGTAATTATTCAGGCGGCTGGTCCCTAGCCCACAAAATCCTTCGCACTGGATATTTCTGGCCTACCCTCAACCAAGATGCGACCGACTTCGTGCTCAAATGCGATAAATGTCAACGCTTCGCCAACATCTCCCATGCTCCTCCCACCGAGTTGATCACACTTTGTAGTCCTTATCCGTTCGCCAAATGGGGGATCGATTTAGTTGGTCCACTTCCCACCGGCCGAGGCCAGACCAAGTTCGCGATTATCGCCATTGATTACTTCACCAAGTGGGTAGAAGCAGAACCCCTTGCCACCATTACCGAACAAAACACAACCAAATTCATCTGGCAATCGATCGTATGCAGATTTGGTATCCCTCAAGCCATCGTCTCCGACAACGGCAAACAATTCGACAACGCCAAGCACAGGAAGTTCTGTGCAGACCTCCAGATCCAACCCTGTTTTTCCTCCCCAGGTCATCCCCAAGCCAATGGCCAAGTCGAGGTCACCAACCATTCCCTTCTGAAGATCATCAAAACTAAGTTAGAAGCTGCTAAAGGACTTTGGGCTGAGGAATTACCGAATGTACTCTAGGCTTACCGTACTACTGCTCGGACTCCCACTGGGGAGACCCCCTTTCGCTTAACATACGGCGCTGAGGCGGTCATCCCAGTGGAAGTCAGCCTGCCTACCCCAAGGGTTTCATACCCGAACCCTGAACTGGCCGAAGAGCTCCGTCGGGCAGACCTTGACCTAATTGAAGAGCTTAGAGAAACCACTGCTGTCAGACTGGCCTCCTATCAACAGAAAATGAGAACACATTACAACCGCAGAGTCCGACCAAGGGAGTTCGCCGTAGGGGACCTTGTCTTACGGGAAGCAACCCTCGCCACCAAGAATCCGGCTGAGGGCAAGTTGGCAGCTAAATGGGAAGGACCTTACGTTGTCAAAGCTAGACCTCGCCCAGGCACTTACCGACTTCAGGACATGGAAGGCTGAGACCTCCCCCATCCTTGGAATGCTGAGCATTTGAAGCGCTATTATCAATAAAACTTGTATTTTTTGTATTGTCCAATCGGTGTATGTCCTTTCTGACAATCTGCACACCTGAACGTTCTCATTATTTCGCATATGATGTAAATTTATGACCCAACGGGCTACACTTTGTATAACAACAAGCTTATATCTTAACTATCTGTGGTATTCCAATAACGCTTTGATTGCAGCCTCAGCCAGACTGAGCACAAAAAGCCTCAGCCAGACCGAGTCACAAAAAACCTCAGCCAGACTGAGCACAAAAAGCCTCAGCCAGATTGAGCATGAAGAGCTCGGCCAGACCGAGTCACAAAAAGCCTCAGCCAGACTGAGCACAAAAAGCCTCAGCCAGACTGAGCATGAAGAGCTCGGCCAGATAGAGTCACAAAAAGCCTCAGCCAGACTGAGCAAGAAGAGCTCGGCCAGACCGAGTCACAAAAAGCCTCAGCCAGATTGAGCAAGAAGAGCTCGGCCAGACCACTCTACGTGGAATTTTTTCTTACAAGTTAAAATTCACTCTGCATTGAGTTCTCTCACACTCACTTTGCATTGAATTTTTTCTTACAAGTTAAAATTCACTCTGCATTGAGTTCTCTCACATTCACTTTGCATTGAATTTTTTCTTACAAGTTAAAATTCACTCTGCATTGAGTTCTCTTACATTCACTCTACATTAAATTTTTCCTTACAAGTTAAAATTCACTCTGCATTGAGTTCAAATTAAAATTCACTCTGCATTGAATTTCCTCACTCTCACTCTGCGTTGAATTTTTCTTACAAGTTAAAATTCACTTTACATTGAGTTTTCCTTACATTTTACACTTCACAATAATTTATACATTCCAGATGCACAAGCAAAAATAATGAACTTAGAACACAACTCAAATTTCATTTATTCACCAACTGGCACATAAGTTTATTGTGGCATTTCAAGAAAAAAAAAAAAAAAACAACTCTAAGTGCAAGGTCTTCTCTTTCTTCTTCAATTATTCCTCCTCACTGGAAACGAGGTCTTCTTCTTCAATCCCCTCATCCAGGGGGGTCTGGGCCACATCGTCTTCATCAATTTTTACACTACTGAGGTCTAAGGCTGGGAACAGCTCTTCAGCTTTACGCTTGAACATTTTCCAGCCACTGTCCCAGAACTCAGCCATTTCGTGCTTATAAAAGTCTAACCGCTGGAAGCTCTCAATAACTTCTGCCTCAGTCCTGCCCCCAACGGTCATCCTCGATGGGCTTGCCCCCCCAGACTCCTCTTTCGCCAAGCTGCTGGTGACCGCGGCATCAACTGCCATCTGAAATTCAGTAGACCCCTTGAACTGATCCACTGCTGCAACACACAGATCAGGGTATGCCGCCCTTTCAGAGGCTGCCTTGGCCCTCTCCTCCTCCAACCCCTTCTGCAGGGTCACCCTTTCAGAGGCTGCCTTAGCCCTCTCTTCCTCCAACTCCCTCTGCAGGGTCGCCCTTTCAGCAGCCGCTTTGGCCCTCTCTTCCTGCAACTCTTTCTGCAGGCCCTCCCTCACCTCCCCTGCCTTAACACGCTCATCTTCCAGCTCCTTCTGCAACCCAAAAATCTCCAGGTCTGCATCTTCTTTTTCCTTGATCTGCTGGGCACGCAGATTTTCATTGCTGGTCATAGCCTCTTCAAATTGTTCGATGGCAACCGCGCAGTCCTTTTGAGCATCTCCCAGCTTCTTTTGCTTGCCTGCCAGTTGGAACTCGAGCGACACAACCTGGCGGCATTCGTTCTCCAGCTCCAACTTGACCGTTCGCAGCTCAGCATGGGCACTCTCCCAGCCTGCACGTTCCTCCTTCAAACTTTAAGTTGAGCCTGGACCTTGTCTGCCTTCATCTTTGCAGCCGCCGCCTTTCTCAACAGAGCTCCTGCTAAGGTGGTTACCTCCATTTGAGTAGAGCATAACCCCCTCAACAACTCAGCCTCATTGAATCTGGCTACTGAGTACACGGCTGCCTCATCCACGATCCCCACAAGGCGATCTGCACCAGCCCTAGCTGGGCCTTCTTCCCCCTCCAGCCGCCCAGCCACTGTGCGAGCGTGGTAGATCCTGGTTGTCAACCCGACAGCCCCTCCTTGGGGCGCAGGACCCCCTGGGACTGTTCTCCTCCCCTTGGCTCAAGGCCAGTTGCCCCACCTTCTACTTGCATTTCGGGGGCGACCCTCGCCACCTCTGAGGCGATCTCCACCATTATTAGGACGACCTCCACTCTCTTCGAGGCGATCTCCACCACTTCTGGGATGACCACCCCTCCTGGGGTCTCCTCCATTCCCCCCTTCTCCGCCTCCTTGGCCACGCTGGTCTCTTCTGCCATCACTTCACTCATCCTCTTCAAGGCAGGCTCCCCTTCACCCCTCCTCACATTTCTTTTCTTCTTCCCCACACTGCCCATCTCCTTGGCCCTCTATTTCAAAGGATCAATCGGGGGCTGTCGTGGCTCAGACTCACCCAAGTCTTTTTCCTCCAGCGATTTTGGGCGCGGTCGGATCCTCTCCCGCGCGATCGGCTTATGCGGTCGGTTATCCTACGTCTCCTTGAACTTACTGGCTTTGGCAAGGATGGCCATATCCTCAATCTCTTGCGCTTTCCTCCTCACCTCTAGTTCAGCCCATCCCAGATCTCTAACGCTTGGTTGAGGGCCCAATCCCGCCGCAAACAAGGCTGAAGGTTGAACGAGCTCGTCCTACCTTACCCCCTCCTTCTCCCGCCATGCCTTCACCTTCTTTATTCTCTCCTCTACCGCTGCTCCCAGTCTTGGCTCTACAGATTTGGTGGGCACTCTCCACACCGTGCGCACCCCAGCCCCTCCATTCGCAGACACATAGAACCACTGCGGCCTCCAACCTTTAATTGATAATGGCAGCCTCGCCACCAGACCCCTCCCTGCCGCCGCCTGCAACGTCACCCAAGTCTCTTGTTGTCCTGAGGCCTTATAACATGCGAAGAATTCATCTACTGTCATGGCCGCCCCTTCGTTCGCCTTCGGCCACGTGCTTGCACAGGCCAGTACAATCTTCCACGCGTTGGGCATTAGTTGGCCCAGTGCCGCTTCCATATGGTTCAGGACATCTACCACCATTTGCGGCAGTGGCAACCTCAGTCCTCCCTTCAATGCTTCCTTGTAAAAGGCAAACTCCCCCGGCCTTGTGTCGGATGGCCTTTCCGTTGACGTTGGCAACAATAACTCTATTTCAGCCGGCACCTGGTATTTTTCGAGAATAGCCTCCAACTCCGTCGTGGTAACCGTCGATTTGTCAGCCTTTGTGTGCCAGTGATCTGGTTTTGCCTAGCTGATTGGCTTCGGAGCTGCTATCATGGTGGAAGCATGAGATCTTACCACCGGTTCCCCCATCCTCTCCATTTGCCTCTCCGTCCTATACTGCCCTGCTAACTCCACTGCGTCGTCATCACCAAGCGGATCCACCCTGACATTCACAGCTTCTTCTTAGGCCATTTCTATGGTATGTTTTCGAATTGTTTCGGATGCAGGTGCAAGGAAATTGAAAAAATGTTACAGAGGTGTATCGTTAGCAACAAAGGAGTTAACACTTGGGATGTTTTGATTTTTCGCAAAGAAGTAGGTAAATCGAATAATGCCAAAAGCCCAAGGCTTGCCCGTATTCCAAGGGTTGCAATTAATTTGCGCCAGTTTGAAAACTTTTCAAAATATCTGCCAAAACTGTCTTTTCAGCACCCATAATGACCTATCGTTTCATTTATGATCCAACGCCTAATCTCCCTCCCACGAGATGTTGCCACATGTGCGACCACGATCCACTGTCTCCTCCCTTTACCCTGTCTTTTCCACTTCAAATCACAACGTGACACGCCGCCTCTTGAGCCCCGCGCCCCTCCACCTCACCCTTTGCGGTCGGCCCTCCTCATGGTCGGCCCTCCTACTCGGCCAACCTTCGCGGTCAGCCCTTTTCATGGTCGGCCCTTCCACTCGGTCACGATTCGCGGTCGGTCCACCTCATGGTCCACCTCACGGTCGGTCCACCTCATGGTCCTTCCTTCCACTCGGTCCACCTCACGGTCAGCCCACCTCGCAGTCGGTCTACCCACTTGGTCGCCCTTGCCGGTCGACCTCCATCCTGCCAATCTCTAACACCCTCATTCTCTTCATTAGTATTCCCTTCGTTGGACTAAAGCTGTACTCGAGAATGGAGGACTACTGACGTGGGTAAGCCCATAAAGGCCATAGCCCACTATGAACAACCCAAGTCCATCACTTGGAAGCCCAATACATAACCCAACTGGTAAAGTCCAGAACAGTTGGAATCCAACGTAGCATAAAGAGCCAATGACTTTCAGACATACGGCAGGTAAAGGACAAGCCACATCAGCAGATAAAGATCTGCAAAGTTATCGTCACTGCATATCACCATTAATGTAGCCCATCACAGCATTTGTTACGACAACACCTCTCCATCAGAACAGCGCCCCCTTACCCTGAACAAGGTAAGCTACAACATAGACTTTCGGCCAAGATGGCAGGTCGGAAGGGACAGCGAAATGATGACCAAAGGATATAAGCAAACGTTGAAGACAAGAAGAAGGTTAAGTTTTCTATCTCTAATTCATCTCTCTACATTTCACTTCTCTCTTCTCTCTAACTTGCTCGTCGGAGGGTTCGCTGGGGGACTCCCCGTTCCCCATTGAACTCCTGTGCAGGTTTTCTGGTGAGCTTGAACACTCAGTTACCGGTTGAAGAAGCGTGGATTAGTCCTACCCATTCCACCTGGGACCCGTTGTGTAGTAACTGTATCATCAAAAACTATAATGCAGATATTGCTCCCACTGATTTTAAGGTAGACACATTGATCAACCACATTATCCTTAAAATCAAATTTGGTGAGAACTTCATGAAATTTAAGATACCATTGTCGAGATGCCTGCTTTAGACCATATATGGACTTCTTAAGCCTACAAACAATATTTTCCTTGCTTTCATCCTGAAAACCTTCAGGTTGGTCCATGTAGACCACTTCATGCAAGTCACTATTTAAAAAGGTTGTTTTAACGTCCATTTGATATAACTCTAAATCATAATTAGCTACTAAGGCCATGACTATTCTCAAGGAATCCTTATTAGAAACAGGATAATAAGTTACCTTATCGTCTATCCCTTCTCTTTGAGTGTATCCTTTAGCAACTGATCTGGCCTTGTGTCTTTCGACATTGCCTTTAGGATCACGC
Organism: Camellia sinensis; assembly: GCF_055761805.1. Lineage (NCBI taxonomy): Eukaryota > Viridiplantae > Streptophyta > Magnoliopsida > Ericales > Theaceae > Camellia > Camellia sinensis. Next base: position 121,257,703 of record NC_138974.1, read on the forward strand.
TTGGTTTTAAAAACCCATTTGCATCCAACAGTTTTGGCTCCCTTAGGCAATTCTACAAGATCCCAGACATTGTTATCTTTCATGGATTTTAACTCATCTTTCATGGCATTTAACCATTGAGTTGAATTTCCATTATTCATGGCTTGAGCATAAGAAACATGATCATTCTCCAAGCCAATATCACACTCATTTAGGTAAACGTCATAGTCATCTGATATGGCTGGTTTCTTTTCTCTTTGTGATCTACGTAAATGTTGTTCTGCAACTGGGACAACTTCTTTTTCAATGTGAGAAATCTCTTGAGTACCAATAGGTTCAGGTACTACATTTTCTTGGATAATCGTGGAAGGTGTAAAAGCATGATTTTCCTCTAAAGAAACATTTTTGAGATTCATACTCCCACTAATGTTTTCATCCTCTAAGAACACAGCATTTCTAGTTTCAACAATTCTTGTGCTGTGAGTGGGACAATAGAATGTAAAACCCTTTGATCTCTCAGGATATCCAACGAAAAAACAACTTATAGTTCTAGGGTCTAATTTCTTTATTTTTGGGTTTAAAATTTTTGCTTCAGCAGAACAACCCCATACATGTAAATAATTCAAATTAGGTTTCCTACCAATCCACAACTCGTAAGGAGTTACAGGCACAGCCTTACTAGGAACCCTATTAAGAACATGTACAACAATTTTTAAAGCTTCACCCCGCAAGTAATCTAGCAAAGAAGAGTTACTCATTATGCTTCTCATCATGTCCAAAAGAGTACGGTTTCGTCGCTCAGCTACACCATTTTGCTCAGGTGTACCATGCATTGTGTAGTTAGCAACAATACCATTCTCAGCCAAAAATAAAGCAAAAGCACTTGGATTTTGGCCCAACTCAGTGAATCTACCATAATATTTACCACCTCTATCAGATCTTACACTTTTAATCCGTCTGCTAAGTTGATTTTCAACTTCAGCTTTATAGAGTTTGAACATATCTAGTACTTCTAATTTTTCACGAATAAGATACACATAAGTATACCTAGAAAAGTCATCAATAAAATTAATAAAATATTTACGTCCAGAAATAGTTGGAACAGTAAAGGGACTGCATATATCAGTATGAATTGTGTCTAATAATTCAGTAGTCGTAATAGCACCATTTTTCTTTGTCTTTGTGTATTTTCCTTTAATGCAATTCACACAAGTACTAAAGTCAGAAAAATCAAGTGAACTTAAAATTCCGTCCTTAATAAGGCGTTCCATTATTTCTCTTGATATATGGCCCAAACGCTTATGCCACAACATAGATGAATTTTCATTCACTGTCTTTCTCTTTTTATTTACCAAGTCATTTACATTAAATGATAAAAGAGATTGTGTATAAGTAGAATCTAAATTCAATGAATAAAGATTACCATATAAAGTACTAGAACCAATCATATGAGAATTGTGGAATAAAGAGACTCTATTATTTCCAAACTTAAATTCGTAACCACAAGAATCAAGTTGTGAAACAGAAATTAGGTTTCTAGTAAAAACAGGAACATAAACTGTGTTTACTAAATTTAAAATGAAACCAAAGTCTAAAATTAGATGGAGGGTGCCAATATCCTCAACGTCCACTTCTATTCCATTCCCAACCGTAATGGTTCATTCTCCTTTATTTAGTTTCCGACTTGTAAGGTATCCCTGCATGGAATTTGTTATGTAAATACTTGCACCAATGTCAATCCACCAAGAATTTGGTGGAACATCTACCAAAAAGGATTCAGAAGACACAAAGCATTGAGTGTTACCTTTCTTGTCCAACCAACTTTTAAAACCTGGACAGCCTTTTCTTATGTCACCTTTCTTTCGACAGAAATGGCATCGAATCTTATTTTCTTCATTAGCCTTGTGAGTTTTATCATTTGCATTCTTCTTATTCTTCTTCTTACTTTTGCCTTTCTTGAAAATCTTTTTGGTTGGACCCAAGGTGGTAAGGTGAGCCATATCAAGCTTTTTAGCTTTAAGCCTCTCTTCTTCTTGAACACACATGGCAATTAACTCGCTCGTTTTCCACTTATCTTTCTGCATATTATAATTGATTTTAAAAGGACCAAATTGCGTAGGAAGAGAAGTCATACTTTCAGAAATTTCCATGTCCATTCCCTTTAATTGAGAGGCCATGCCATTCATCTTTAAGATATGTTCACGATCACCACTTAAACCATCATATTTCATTGTCATCATTTTAATCATGAGAGTACTAGCAAGGGATTTGGAAGTTTCAATGAATTGTTCTTGAATAGATTTCATATAACTCACTGTACTTTCAGAAACAGGGATTGCTCCTTGAATTGCAGGCGTAATTGAGCTTTTCATAATCATTAGACTTAAGCGATTAGAGCGTTCCCATTTTTCATATAAAACCATGTGTTCCTTAGAACTTGTATCATTAGGCTTTGTAGGAGCTGGCTCTCTTAATGCATAGTCTAAATCCATAATTCCCAAACAATTCCAATTTGCTCCTTTCATTTCTTAAAATTAGTTCCACTCAAAGCCTTGTGATTGGTTTTAAATGTAGGGATTTTGAGGAGAAAATATGAAGAGCTAAATAGTATGTGATTAGTAAAAGTTATGACATGTTTCTAACCATGTGATAAACCCAGAGGCGGCCCATACTTTTTTAGGGTTTATGGAAAAAAATCGAAGTGAGAACGTATTTTTTTGAAAACATTTTTACATTGTAAAATATTTGTTTAAAATATATTTTTCTTGCTTTTTGAAATGCAATATATATTAATTAAGTGTTTTTTTTTCTTCTAAAATTGCATTATCAATTGATATTATAATTAATTCACTTAATTTTGCACGTGGCGTAATTGATCTTAATTTTATCCATTTTAATTTTCAAAAATTTGATTTTTACATATTTTGGTATTGTTGTACTCTTCTTTTGAAGTTTGACAAATTTATATTCATATTCTATATTAGATATATTTAAAATAAGAAATTTGTAAAAATAAAACAAACACTACCTATAACTGAATAATATTATGCGTGGAGGGTGGAAATCCAACCCAGTCCAATAAAGATAAACCAAAATAAATCGGGTAAGACCAAACGAATAAAGACCAAACGAATAAAGCCCAAAATAAACGAGAGTCAATAAGATTGATGATGTAAGTTTGGGACTCAGGAGTTTGTTGCTCTCTAAGTTTCAAATTCGAAATCTTTTAGTTGCTATTAATTATTGTGTTGGACCAGTCTATACGAAATTGTATTTTGGCTTTGATTGGGTCCTTCACTAGTGGACAGTGGGATTTGTCTCTTGGAATTAGTTAAGGTGCGCACATGCTGTCCTGGACACCATGACTTATAAATAAATAAATAAATAAACTATAAAAAGGGAGTCAAGCAAACAAATAAGGAGACATATAGAGGTAACTAAAAACATTTACACAAACTTACAATTCCTTTATTTTCCTACTGCAATCATGCTTGGCCAGAGTGCTCACTTGATTGTCGGAGGGTCTTCTCGACTTATAGGTTGGGGATAATATCTGACTTTGGTTTCTTATGCAGGTGCAGGGTAAGGAGTATCATCTCTCTAATCCCGTGTGAAGACAAATTCACCATCTACAATTTGTACAATATATATATATATATATATATAATTGAACAATACAACATGATTACTATATTTGCTTATTTCCAGATGGCCAAGTAACTAGAAACTGAACAATTGCATCTAAAATAGAGAGGCTTAAAGAGAGATGGATTTGTGTCGTATTTGTCACTTCAAGTTGAAACAGGTTGGCGTTGCAGCTATCAGTTTAAGAGCAATTCCATTGCCACTCTCCCGTTTTACCAGTTAAAGGATGAAAAAGGTATGCTCTTTATTTTACATAACTAATTTTTATCTATGTTTTTCAATGTTACTTTTTATTTGACATATTTATCCACATAAATTAATTTAAAGAGTCTTCTAATACTCTTTAAATGTAGCTAGCCTGTAAAAATTTTGTTAAAATAGCTATCGTACTAACTAGCCTATTGGAGTAAAAAAGAAAAAACATGAAACTAATAATAATAGCTAACAAGCCATTGGCATTTGCTTGTATTCTTCTACTGTATTATTTTGGAAATATTACGTATTAGTGCATTTTTATAAAAATAATTACAGATTAGTGAAATTTTTTATTAACATTAATAATTAAAGTCATAAGTTTTTTAATAATTCTGTAATTATTTTTTTGAAACTACACTGGATTGTATTTTTCTCTATTATTTTTCTAGCAAAAGATGAGAGAAAGAGATTTGGGATTTCTAAGGTGTAATCTAGCATTAAAAGAAGACAAGATTGATAATAATTTTTTTTTAATTTAATTTTTTTTTAAAAAAAAAAAAAAAGCACATGGAAACCTTTTAATTTTAGGGAACATTGCAAATAGTATAATGGTGCAAATTTTTTATGTTTATTGTGCAAGTCTTTTCTACGTGTGGCGAGCACGCAGGTAAGTCACGTATGCAATATTGAGGCCATCGTGTTCCCAGATTGGTAGGGGTGTAATTGGTGCGATGTGAGAACCACATTGATAAAGGAAATAACCCCCACATCCCACTAAATTAGTGTCTGTTTAATGAAATACCACAATGGTGATCTGGGTTTTTGGTATATGTGTTGGAATAATCTTTTGTGTAAATAAAATAATTTGAAATAAATTCAAATAAAATAAATAAATAACATACCAGATTTATTTATCGAACCGAAATAATATTAAGACCAAGTCGAGTGTGTGACACTCTGTCCTTAAGACAGATTCGCCCCGCTATGGTGCTTACGGTTGAGTGGCGTCTATCTCCCAGAATACAATGATCTTTAATCAACTTGTAGTAGCGCTCCAAAACAAATTGTTCGGCGAATCAAACCTGTGTTCTTACTCTCTGAATATTTATTCTAAAATCTAAAATGAAGAATAATGTACTAAAAATAATTTGGACAGCAAAAAAGACAATTTATGAGACTGTTTTTTTCATTCCCAAGACTGTTGGTAAACCCATGTATTTATAGGCAACATCACACTCCCGAACAGGTGCAATTACATGTAGTTAATAGATGCAACAGATACTGTTTTGAATATTATACAGATCTGGACAAATTTGAAGAAAAACTGCCCGTACCACATGAAGCAGTTTTCTTCCTTCCAAACAAATTTGAAAAAGTAGCCGTTTGGAGAACTATCAAACAAACTGTTTGGAATATACTTTATTTAAACTATTAGAATAGTTTAATCAAAGTCAAAAGTGAAAAACCTGTTTGGACTTTATTTTATAAACTATTTTGAATATATATATATATATATTAAACTATTTGAATACATATATATATAAAACAAATTAAATAGTTTAATAAATAAAGAAAGAGGTACAAATTTAAGGAGACCACTTAGGAACCCAAAAATTAAATTTAGAATTTAAATTAAATTCCCACAATAATTTTTTATTAAAAAATTCAAATGAATTTTATCTAAAAAATTAATGTTAAACCCGAAAACGACGTCAACTTCTCATTCACTCATAAATGGTTTTGACGTTCCGTCTTCACCATGTGACTTGCCACGCGGCAAGGAATACGTCACCTCTTCGGACCCACTCCAAAAGACGTTCGGGGCCCACTCAAAATTGAGCTAAAAAAAAAAATGCCTATATTAAACCATTTTTCCAACAATCCCCCACATGAATGGAATTTGACGGAGAGAAAATGCAACAACATGATCTAAATATAGAGAGTACAAAAATTGAAAATATTCTACAAAGGATAGGTAGCTTTTGGCTTTGAACCTTCCATTGTGAACACTATCGGATTTACTAGCTAACCAGTGAACATGATGTCTTGAACTGTTCAGCCGTTTGTGTAAACCAAGACAATAGAACTCACACAGTATATTCCCAGACACAGTTTAGTTCTCACTATTGTGTTCATTTTGGCCCTGAACAACCTGGTCTTTCTTGAGTGTTCTAGAGAATTGTAACCCTTCACAAATCTCATAGAACCGGCTCAGTTCACACTCACATAAGTGATTCTTATGAAGAGTATCCTGCCATACTCCACTAGGTTTACCTAGATATAAGAATCCTTAAATTTTACTTAACCTTTAACGCTGCAGACATCACTATTTCATCAAAGAAATGGGTAGGAGTTAGACTCCCTAGTGATCCTTCTGAGTCAATTACAATTCGGTTGTCCCTTTGAACCTAGATCTTAGGATCTCCAGTCAACTAGGTTGGGTTGCCGTTGTGGTAACTCTTATTTAATAGGCTTAAGTCCCATTCCCCTCGATGAATTGTCAACTAATTCTCAACTAACTCTCTTGCTAACCCTTTGGTTAGTGGATCCGCTATGTTGTCTTTAAACTTAACATATTCTATGGAAATAATTCCATTAGAGAGTAGTTGTCTCACGGTGTTATGTCGACGACGAATGTGTCGTGACTTACCGTTATACATATGACTCTGTGCTCTACTTATAGTTGATTGACTATCGCAATGTATGCATATAGCAGGCACCAGTTTTGGCCATATTGGAATGTCTTCAAGGAAGTGGCGAAGCCATTCTGCCTTTTCCCCTGCTTTGTCTAAAGTTATGAATTCAGATTTCATAGTAGACCTAGCAATACAAGTCTGTTTGGAAGATTTCCAAGATACAGTCGCCCCACCAAGAGTAAAGACATACCCACTGGTGGACTTCGAGTCTCTGGTATCCGATATCCAATTTGCATCACAGTATCCTTCAAGTACTGCTGAATATCTAGTATAATTAAGCCCAATGTTACAAGTAAATCGAAGATATCTAAGAACCCTTATAATTGCTTTCCAGTGTTCTACTCCCGGATTACTCGTATATCTACTTAATTTACTTACTGCATAAGCTATATCTGGGCGAGTGCAGTTCATCAAGTACATTAAGCTTCCAATAATTTGGGCATATTCTAATTGAGAAATACTTTCCTGTATATTCTTAGAAAGATACAAATTAACATCTACAGGAGTTCTAGCAAGATGATCATCTTTGCTGAATTTGTCGAGTATTTTCTCAATGTAATGAGATTGTGACAAAGCATATCCTTCTGATGTTTTGGTAATTTTCATACCAAGTATTACATCAGCAATGCCCATGTTCTTCATGTCAAAATGTTTATTCAACATTTTCTTGGTAGTTTTAATCATGTCATTATTACTACCAATGATGAGCATTTCATCTACATAAAGACATACAATGACATAACCTTTATCTGTGTTTTTAATATAAACACATTTGTCACACTCATTAATTTTAAATCCATTTGACATCATTGCCTTGTCAAATTTCTCATGCCATTGCTTTGGCGCTTGTTTTAAACCATATAATGATTTAACCAATTTATACACTTTCTTTTCTTTTCTTGGAACAGAAAACCCTTCTGGTTGTTCCATGTAAATTTCTTCATTTAACTCACCATTTAAGAAAGCGGTTTTTACATCCATTTGATGAATTTCTAAATTGTATAGAGATGCAATGACAATTAGCATTCTAATGGATGTCAATTGATCCACCCGCTTTCAATTTTCTTTTGAAAATCCACTTGTACCCAAGAGGTTTACAACCTGATGGCAAGTCCACTAATTCCCAAGTGTGATTTTGCAAGATGGATTCAACTTCACTGTTGACTGCTTCTTTCCATAAAGGAGCTTCAGGACTGGACATAGCCTCTTTAAAAGTTAAAGGCTCATTTTCTAACAAAAATGTTAGAAAATCTGGACCAAAAGATTTTGATGTTCTAGCACGTTTACTACGCCTAGGTTCTTCTTCCTCATTTTGGTCTAACTCTTGCTCTTGATCATGTTCTTGATCATTACTAGTAATAGCATCAAAAGATCTCTTATTATTACTAGTCTCTTGTCCAGTCTTATTTGGAAATACATGTTCAAAGAATGATGCATTCCGAGACTCAATAATAGTATTTACATGCATTTCGGAATGTTCTGATTTATGAATCAAAAACCGATATGTACTACTATTCTTGGCATAACCAATGAAAATGCAATCAATGGTCTTAGGACCTATCTTAGTCTTTTTAGGACTAGGAATAGCCACTTTAGCCAAACACCCCCACACTTTTAAGTATTTGTAAGATAGTACTCTTCCATGCCACAATTCATAAGGTGTTTGATTCACTTTCTTTCGGGGTATTTTATTTAAAATATAATTAGCAGAAAGTATTGCTTCCCCCCACAAGTTCTGAGGTAATCCAGAACTGATTAACATGGCATTCATCATTTTTTTTAAAGTCCTATTTTTTCTTTCAGCAATTCCATTTTGCTGAGGTGAGTAAGGAGCTGTGGTTTGATGAATTATTCCATATTCTTTACAAAATTCACCAAAAGGTGATTCATATTCACCACCTCTATCACTTCTAAGTTTCTTGATTTTCTTACCAAGTTTATTTTCAACTTCATTCTTATATTGAATGAAAGTTTCCAAAGCTTCATCCTTGGTTCGAATTAAATAAATATAACTATATCTAGTATAGTCATCTCTAAAAGTGATTACATACTTTTTTCCACCTCTGGTTTGAATTGATTTAAAATCACAAATGTCACTATGAATTAATTCAAGTGGTTCCATACTTCTTTCAATTGAATGAAAAGGAGTTTTAGATAATTTTGCCTCAACACAAATTTCACATTTATGATTTGAATCAATGTCAAATTTAGGTAAACATTCCATATTAATTAATCTACGCAAAGATCCATAATTAACATGTCCTAATCTACCATGTCATAAATTTGAAGACTCAAGCAAGTAAGAAGAAGATGTAGTATTATTAATAACTGAGGGTACAACGGTCATTACATTTAACTTGAAGAGGCCATCAGACATGTAACCGTTTCCTACATACATCCCATTTTTGGTAAGTACAAATTTGTCACTTTCAAAAACTAGCCTAAACCCATTCTTACTCAACAAAGATCCGGAAACTAAATTCTTGCGAATGTCCGGTACATGCAGTACATTGTTGAGAGTGAGTTCCTTTCCAGATGTCATCTTGAGTACAATCTTTCCTTGTCCTTCAACTTTGGAAGTTGAGGAGTTGCCCATAAACAGTTGTTCACCATTGTCCACTATAGAATAAGATGTGAACATCTTTTTGTCGGCACAAATATGGTGAGTAGCACCAGTGTCCACCCAGCATTCTTTAGGATTTCCGACAAGATTTGTCTCGGAAACAACTGCAGAAAGATTGATATTATCTATACCATTGGAAATATTATCCACTTCAGTCATGTGGGCTTGAGCAAGCTTCTTACTTGTTCTTCTTTTGCTTTTGCCTTTGCTACGACAATCTTTGGCCCGATGTCCCTCTTTGTCACAAATGTAACATTTTTCATTAAACTTGTACTTTTTATTATCCCCCCCTTTAGAGTCTTGTGATGAACTTTCTCCAGAAGACTTTCGTTTCTTGGTTTTTGAAGCATGTTCCACCACATTTGCCTTAGACTCCATAGGATGCTTACCAGCCTGCTTTTCAGAATTGCGGTTGTCCTCCTCAATTCTCAAACGCACAATTAATTCGTCCATAGAAATTTCTTTGTGCTTGTGTCTGAGGTAGTTCTTGAATTCCTTCCAGCCTTTTAGTAATTTTTCAATTAAGGTTGCAACTTGGAAGGATTCACTGAGAGACATACCTTCTGCGTGAATGTCATGCAGAATGAGTTGGAAATCTTGAGCTTGGCTGATCACAGTTTTTGAATCAACCATTACAAAATCTAAGAATCTACCAACCACAAATTTCTTGGAGCCGGCATCTTCCGTTTTGTACTTTTTCTCCAACGATTCCCAAAGCTCCTTTGCTGTCTTGATCGGACTGTAGACGTTGTACAATGTGTTGTCAAGTCCGTTCAAGACGTAATTCCGGCAAAGGAAATCGGCATGTTTCCAAGCATCAACCGTAGCAACCACTTGTCGGTCAGTTTCATCCTCTTTCAGGATAGGAGCATCTTCACGGAGAAAACGAGCCAGGTTCAGAGTTGTAAGATAGAACAACATTTTCTGTTGTCATCTTTTAAAATCAGTTCCTGAGAACTTCTCTGGCTTCTCTCCATGATTTATTGGTACTGTCATCACAGGAGGGGGGGTTGGTGCAATCGCAGCCACCACAGTAGTACTTGTTTGGGCATTAGTTTTAGTAGCCATCAAGTCTAATATATAAACAAAATTATAATTAAAATTTTACACTACACAGAAAATTAAACCAAATTCACAGAATTAAATTCTGTAAAAATAAAAGAAACAAGAATGTAACTTTTATTTTCCAATTAATTTGAAAATAAAATAAAATTTTATTTAACCAAATTAATTCCACACAAGAAATTAAATTCTGTAAAAATAAAAGAAATAAAAAACTATAACTTTTATTTTTCAATTAATTTGAAAATAAAATAAAATTTTATTTAACCAAATTAATTTCACACAGAAACTTAAATTTCTTGTAACACTCCAATAATTAAAATACTGAAACAGAATTTTAATTAATGAAAATTCAGAAAATAAATTCTAAAAACCAAAATTAATTTTCTGACAAAATTTCACAAAAATATATTCTGAATTGTTAATGACACCAGTATCGTACTACTAGTTGTCAAAGAAAAGGGACAGTATATTACTACTATCTATCAAATAGCATATAATCACTATTTGTTTTTCCAACTAGAATATTGTTTTGTAAATCCAAAGAAAATAATTTTCTTCCGAAAATATTTACGAAGAATGAAAAAAAAAAAAACAAACGAAAAATTCTGTAAACAGAATAATTCGAATCTGTCTTAAGATTGTTGGAACAATCTTCTGTGTAAATAAAATAACTTGAAATAAATTCAAACAAAATAAATAAATAACATACCAGATTTATTTATCGAACCGAAATAAAATTAAGACCAAGTCGAGTGTGTGACACTCTGTCTTTAAGACAGATTCGCCGCGCTATGGTGTTTACGGTTGAGTGGCGTCTATCTCCCAGGATACAATGATCTTTAATCAACTTGTAGTAGCACTCCAAAATAAATTGTTCGGCGAACCAAACCTGTGTTCTTACTCTCTGAATATTTATTCTAAAATCTAAAATGAAGAATAATGCACTAAAAATAATTTGGACAGCAAAAAAGACAATTTTATGAGACTGTTTTTCATCCCCAAGACTGTTGGTAAACCCATGTATTTATAGGCAACATCACACTCCCGAACAGGTGCAATTACATATAGTGAACAGGTGCAACAGATACTGTTTTGAATATTATACAGATCTGGACAAATTTGAAGAAAAACTGCCCGTACCACATGAAACAGTTTTCTTTCTTCCAAACAAATTTGAAAAAGCGGCCCTGCTGGAGACCCCCAGCAGGGAAGGACCCCCAGCACCCCCACCTCCACGTGGGGGGCTGGCAATGGATGAAAACCAAAAAAAAAAAAAATTTTTGGACCAATCAGGAGAGACCCCCAGTACCCCCACTGGGGGTCTCATGCATTTTCCTTTGAAAAAGTAGCCGTTTGGAGAACTATCAAACAAACTGTTTGGAATATACTTTATTTAAACTATTAGAATAGTTTAATCAAAGTCAAAAGTGAAAAACCTGTTTGGACTTTATTTTATAAACTATTTTGAATATATATATATATATATATATAAAACAAATTAAATAGTTTAATAAATAAAGAAAGATGTACAAATTTAAGGAGACTACTTAGGAACCCAAAAATTAAATTTAGAATTTAAATTAAATTTCCACAATAATTTTTTATTAAAAAATTCAAATGAATTTTATCTAAAAAATTAATGTTAAATCCGAAAACGACGTCAACTTCTCATTCACTCATAAATGGTTTTGACGTTCCGTCTTCACCATGTGACTTGCCACGCGGCAAGAAACACGTCACCTCTTCGGACCCACTCCAAAAGACGTTCGGGGCCCACTCAAAATTGAACTAAAAAAAAATATGCCTATATTAAATTATTTTTCCAACAATATGAACTATGGATGACACGTTTGGTACCACACAAACATTTGGTTTGCTCAACCGAAACAGTACTTCTAGTGTTGCTGCGTGACAATGTGGCAATGTGTTGTTTTTACGGCAAGTATGGTAATATAGTGGTTTGTATTCTGTTTTGCGTGAATGGTGTGGTCATGAAATGTGCTACTATATGACGTGTCAATATGTCCGTTTAGGTGAATGGTGAGGGCTAACCATAGTTGTTTTTTGTGTGGTCAGGCTGGTCATTGAGTGGTACTGTGTGCATGCCCATCCATTGTGTGGCACAGAAGATTAGCCCCCTCCATCGTCCTTCCCATAGTGGAAACATAATCACTGGATTCCCATACTTGCCAAACATGTTATCCACAAGAGCAAGCGTAAAAAAGTCACAAAATCCACTTCCAAACACACACAAACGGGATCTTGCGGTGGACATTACCAAAAAAAATGTGACTTCCAAGAATATTAAAAATAAATAAGGATTCCTCAATCCAAAACTCTCTCGAATGGAATTTTTCAATAATTTTTCCTTTTTCTTTTGGTCTTTTCAACAGAGACAATAAATAAATAAATATTAAAAATGGCAATCCCAAAACAATTGTTCCAATTTAAATGTTACCCAAAAAAGGTTGCTGACCCACAAATATATATAATATAATTAAAGAAAATTCTATGATGTGCATCTTTTTAGGAGTGTTTAAGATATGCACCTTATTATAAAAATATATAATTTTATCACAAAATTTCATAATATCAATCACAAAATCTGTAATCTTGTCACCAATTGACGTAACAAAATATCTAAAATTTTATAGTTAATGTTGTAAAAATTTGTAACTGAGTTACAACATTTTTTGTTATGTCAATTTATAATGAATTTATATATTTTTTATGGGAGATTTATTAGAAAATCATTTTTCAAATGTTTGTATCCCAATTAATCCATAAGATATTATTGTATTCCAATAAGTTCTATTATTTGAACATGTGATCTACCAAATCATAATTCTCATATTTAAAGTAAGATAATGTTTTATAGTAAGATACATACATATATATCCCTAAAAAGGCACACATCAGAACATTTTCCCATAATTTAATACAAGACAGTTCTAAAAGTCATGCCACCCAACCACAACAAAGTATTGCTCACCATCATTTTTTTAAAAATCATTCACAAAGCTACCATGACAAGACATTTTTTAAAAAAAAATTATTGAGAAAGTGAAAATAGTATTAAAACATGAAATTAAAAATACACGAAAATAAGATACACTGGGAGAGAACTCCCCTACTACTGTTACTCACATAACAAACATAAATAAAATCATAAAAGCCAACACACCAAGATTTTATTTTTATTTTATTGTTTCTTTTATTCTAGTTCTATTGACAAGTAAGTATGTCAACACTTTATGCCCACCATCACATGTTTTCCAAAATCTTCCATATAGCTATTATGGATCACATCCCAAAAAATTTCTTCTGTGTCAAGCTTTCAACGATTTCCTTGAGACCCTCCTCGAGGGAAATGAAGTCGATGCCCAATGTTTTTGCTTTTTCCTTGGATACTTGGTGGAATGGAATATATGGTTTGTCATCCTCAACCCTGTAAATGTATTGAAAAAGGTAAGAAAAACAATGATATAACTAATTAGAAATATAATTCATAACAAAAGCCAATTCTAACAGAAAAAAAATTGGCCAAATTGAAATTTCATGTGTGAAACTAATCTTTAGAGACACATTCATCAATCGGAAGTAAAAATGAACGGGAAAAATGATATTTCGAAGGAATATTAGCAAATATTATAGAAATACATTAATGAAACATGACAATAATAAAAAAATAAAAAAAAAATCTAATAATAATAATAAAAATAAAAACTAATGGTAAAGAATGACAATAACCTTATGATTTGGAACAGTTACCTCCTAAAAAACACTACATGCCACATTTTAAAATTCCTAATTTGAATGAAGTTACAGAAAACTCTACAAAGTTTTGGCTAGTCTTGCTAAAACAAACCTATTAGACCTGATAAATCAATTGACTAAGAACCTTAAGTTTACCATTATTTAGTAAACTTGTTTCAACAAATGAAAAGGACAAGTCTTCTAAAAGCAGAAAGAATCAAGCACTTGGTCGAATGTAGTAGTTATAATCAGAGAAGAGAATAACAGCTAATATTAATCAAGTCTTGTTGCCGCTCGTCACATCTTAAAAATCATTGAGACCACCAAAGCATCTTTGGCTTGAATGTCCTCACTTAAAATTATAGAAACCCACAATAACTCTGCTCTCGAGGACTTCTTTCTCATTAAAGCTTCACCACATCTACTATATTATATTTGTCCCATATGAAATGTAAATCACATCATAGCCAATATGGAAAAAGGAATCATGTGAAAACATATTAAAGACTTAGTAGATGTAGATGGAACTGCTAGTATAAAAACAATTGCAACCCAACAAGATGCCAACATAAAAAGCTGGAAAAAGACAAAAGAATAGATATGCCGATTCAGGATGTCCTAATATGCCCATATTTCATGACATGATAAATAGTCTGAATTTAGTTCGTAAAAATATAAAGAACATGGATAACATTTCTAGAAGAAGATTTAGCAATGCTTTTTCTTCTTTTTCTTTTTCTTTTTTGTGAAATAGAGCTTCAATTCCAAAGGCAATTGCTACTTTACAAAGGTACAATTAAAGTCAACAACAAATCACAAAACGCTTACTTTCTTGGAAGTTGAAAAGAAGGGTAAAGCTCATGTAGAATTTTCACAACTTCAGAGTAGTGTGCGATTCTCTCAACCAAACAATATCTTCCACTGGCTGAAGGAATTTCATATGCTTGAATGTGTGCATTTGCAACATCTTTAACATTAATCCATCCATAGGAAACATTTGGATATGTTTGTGAACCTGCACAATAGAAAAGCAATGTAAATGGGAAAAAACATTTCAAAGAACGTAGGATGGTAAGCATTTCAAACATTTAAAAAATACTCACCATTTATTAATTCCAAGATAGCAGCAGAACTTGCATTAAGGGTTGGTTGTAAGAGAGGACCAATAACTATTGATGGGTTTATTACAACCATGTCAATACATTTCTCTTTTGCGAACTTCCAGGCAGCATCCTCTGCTAGAGTTTTTGAAAGATGATACCAAAGCTAGTAGCAAATACAGAAAAAGCCATGGGGGAGCGACGCAAATTATGAACAGCCATACAAACATGTCAATTGGGATTACCATTATTATTATTTAAAATATGGTGAGAAATGCTGGCTAGGTTTAGTACAAGTTACAACTTTTATTAACAAGACTGCAAAAACTGACATGTTTAATGAGTAAAATTATATAGAAACAAAGGTTAGAGGATTTCTTCGATTTCATTGGTGTAGGTCACATGGTCAAGCAAGATATCAAATAAATGGACTATTTAAATTCTTGACAGAAGTGATCTCAATGTTCAAATTTCTAGGTACAACTACAAGCAATGGACCACACAATCAAAAGATAACCTGAGGTTTTAGCATTCTGTATCGTGTCTTAAGTTGTCAATCCCTCTTCATTAAGTCTGCCCATCTGTAAGAAGCCAGTTTGGGCTGTACAAACCATTTACAAATCTTATAAATCCAAATGACTATTTAAGAGTTTTTATTTTTTATTTTTTATTTTTCATATGAGGTGTTATTCCCTAATTAGCCGAACACAGATTAAAATGCTCCAAATTGAGAGATTAAGGCTTTCATGATTGACCCTACATAATAGAAGATCGCCAATCGCCTTATGCACTTCATCCATGACTTTCACGAGGCTATCCTTGCATTTTATGCACCTAATGATGTCAGCACCAGATCTACTTTCTGTGATAATCTTTTAAAGCTTAAAACCTCTTTCCCGAATCCTTGGTGCATGGGTGAAGACTTTAATGAAATTAGGCACATCAGCGAAATAGAAGGATGCTCCAGGAGGGATAGGGAAATGAAACACCTAAATGAGTTCATTGGCAATAGTGAGCTTCATGATTTACCACTACATGGAAGGAAATTCACTTGGTGTAATGCTCAGGAATCAGAGAAATGGAGCAGAATTGATAGAATCTTGCTAAGTCCTGAGTGGCTGATTAATTTCACAATGAAACTATGGGGATTACCCAGGATAATTTCAGACCACTATCCTTAACTAATGATGGAGGATGTCAGAGATTGGGGGCCAAAACCTTTCAGGTTCCTTAATGCTTGGACTCTCCATCCCAATTTTTCTCAGCTTTTTGTCTCCTTCTGGTCAAACACTACCTTTGTTGGTTGGTCTGGTTATATTCTCTTTCAAAAGCTAAAGCATCTTAAGTTGATCTTAAAATCTTGGAATATTGAGGTGTTTGGCAATATTGCTTCCAAAATCAAGTCTTCAGAGGAAGAGCTACATGCACTAGATATCATTGCAGAGGAAAGGGCACTGGTTGCTTCAAAAAAGGCAAGAAGAAGGGTGGTTAGAGGTGAGATGTGGAAACTTTACAGAATGGTAGAGTGGATTTGGCACCAAAAATCCAGATTGAATTGGACTTTCAATGGGGATAAAAACACTAGATTCTTCCATGTTGTTGCAAATACTAGGTAGAGTAGAAATCTGATTAATTCTATTTCAGTTAATGGTGTGTCTTTTGAGGAACCTAGTAGAGTCAGACATCAAGTTTTACACCACTTCAAGACTCTATTCACTAAATCATGGGTTAAGAGACCTACTTTGGCAGGGGTGTTCAACACTATTGAGTTAGATTATGTTTCTCAACATCTGATAGCTGAGTTCAGTGCAGCTGAGGTCTTAGCAGCAATTAAAGATTGTAACAATAACAAAGCTCCAGGCCCTGATGGGTTCAACCTATTGTGTTATCAAAAATTTTGGAAGGTTATGAAGCCGGACATTATGCAATTTTTCAAGGAGTTCCACTCCAACAGTAGGCTCACTTATGGCATTAACAGTACATTTATTACTGTTATTCTCAAGTTGGAAAATCCAATTGTTCTATCTGACTATAGACCTATAAGTCTTGTGGGATCTATTTACAAAATTTTGGCCGAAGTACTATCACACAGATTGAAATCAGTGCTTCCCTCAATCATTGGTGAAACTCAGACAGCATTCATAGGAGGGAGAAATATTCCTGACATGGTGTTTATTGCTAATGAAGTGGTGGACGGTTGGAAGAAGGCCAAAAAGCAAGGGTTGATTCTTAAATTGGATTTTGAGAAAGCTTTTGATTCTGTCAATTGGGAATTCTTATTTTCTTTGATGACCAGTTTTGGCTTTGGGGATAAATGGATCTCTTGGATGAAAGCTTGTGTGTCTACAGGAAGAATCTCCATTCTAGTGAATGGATCACCTACTGAGGAATTCTCAGCCCAAAGAGGTCTTAGGAAGGGTGATCCGCTTTCACCTTTCCTATTCAACATAGTGGCTAAAGGTCTTAACATTCTTCTAGTCAGAGCACTTAACCTTGGTATTCTTAATGGTGTGGTAGTTGGGACTAACAATGTTCTTATCTCATATTTGCAATTTGCCGATGATTCAATTCTCTTTTGTGTAGCTGATTGGGATCAATTGGTATCCGTTAAAAGAGTTCTCAAATGCTTTAAAGTGCTATCTGGTCTAAAAAATAACTACCATAACAGTGTTGTGAGTGGTGTTGGTGTGGCTGATGATTTTATAACTTCTTTTGCTTCTCTTCTTAATTGCAAGGTGCAGGGCCTCCCACTAAAATTTCTGGGGCTGCCTTTAGGTGCAAATCCTGGCAGAAAGTCTACTTGGAAGCCTGTTATTGACAAAATCAAATCTAGATTGTCAGGGTGGGAAAGAAAATTACTGTCCTTTGCTGGTAGATTAACTTTAATCAAGTCCACCCTATCCAGCTTACCTCTCTACTTTTTTTCTCTATTTAAAATGCCTGAAGGAGTGGCTCGAGAAATAGAAAGAATTGAGGCTGCATTCTTATGGGGTGGTAGTGATCTTAAAAGGAAGGTGCATCTAGTGCAATGGGAGGAGGTTACAAAGAGTATTGACCAAGGGGGCTTAGGCATCAAAAGGGTCAGGGATGTCAATGATTGTTTACTTCTCAAATGGTGGTGGAAATTTGGAAACCAAATCAATGCACTCTGGAGAACTGTGTGCAGCAAATATAAAATCAAGGAAACTTGTTGGCATCCTCCAATGAGGCCTTCTTATAAGCATTCTAGAATGTGGAGTGACATTTTATTTATTGGGGCTCTTAACAGGCCTATTTTCAACTTCTTTGTGGACAATTGTGTAATTAAAGTGGGGAATGGTAACAGAATTAGATTTTGGTTTGATAGATGGTGTGGTGCCCTTTGTCTGAAATCTGCTTTTCCTCTTCTTTTTAATATTTCATATGATAAGGAAGGCTCTCTCCATCAATACTTTGCTAGGAAATCAAGTCCAAGTGCTTGGAACCTCCCTCACCGAAGAGAGTTGTACCCATGGGAATTGGCTGAAGAAGAGAGACTGATTGATATTTTATCCTCAGCTCCCTCTCTGTGTTTGGATTCTGAAGACTGTCAGGTCTGGTCTATTGCTTTTGCTGGCCAGTTCTCTGTCTCTGCTCTTTATTCTCACAGTTCTTCTCTTCTAGGCCCTCATCTTAGAATCTGTAAATGTGTTTGGAATTCTATATTGCCCTCTAGAGTTTCATTTTTCTGCTGGCTGGCCTGGAAAAACAGGATTAAATGTTCAGATTTTTTGCTTAAGATTGGCTTTCTTGACAGCAATGCCTCGCCCCTCTGCCACTTTTGCAGCTCTGCGTTGGAATTTGCTACTCATGTCTTGCTCTATTGCCCCTTTTCTTGGTCAATTTGGTCTGCAATAATTGAAGAATGGGGATTCTATTGGTGCATTCCTAAATCAGCTGATGATCTGCTTACTTGGTGGATGAGTGGTAAATTTCAAAAGTTTGAAAGGTCAATTTGGAGAGCCATCCCCTTAATTGTCCTTTGGTCTATTTGGAAGTACAAAAATGAATGTGTGTTTTGTAATGCACAACCCAACTCTTCTGGTCTACCTGAACTCATCAAATTCAGATATGCTCTCTGGCTCAAAGTTTCCATTAAGAATTTCCCCTACACAGTTGATGATCTGGTCTTCAAATGGAGACAGATCAGGGGTAGTGCTTGATACTCTGCTGCCTGCATACTGGTGTAACATCAGTGATTCTGGTTGTATTCTGGGTGTATTCTAGGTGTATTTTGGTTCCTCTACTCACAGAGGTCTTTGGGGCTGTTTAATCTGTTATGCTCTGTGATTGCTGTCTGATTGTTCCATCTTTTGATGATTGCAGATGTTAAATTCTGCTGCCTTCATACTGGTGTTTGATCAGAGGTGTTGCTGGGAGTATTTTGGTTTAGCCTTGTTTTTCTCTGTTTGCTGGTTCCTCACCAACTAGGAGGTTGGAGCTTATTCTAGCTCCAAGCTCCTCTTTATTGATGTTTTCCATTGTACTTTGTACGTGCTTTATCAATAAAGTTTTCTTTGCCGATCAAAAAAAAAAAAAACTAATGAAGCTATCCTTACAGAACTCTGCTAAGACTAAGACAACTTTGCTTATCAATGTGAGTCTTTCTCTTAATGTTCCATAACAAGAAGCAAGATTCTTAGATCACAATGACTCCAACTTATCCGAATCAATTTCACTTTCCCTTCATATTTCCCTTTCAAATCAATAGCTTATAAACCAAGATTGTATGCAATGCATACATTAATGGCTAGAAGTGGTGACAAATAATCGATGAAGTTACTGTGAGGACTGTACCAATTTAAAATTTTAATTACTGTAACAGAGATCCAAAACATCTCAAATAGTTATAATAAAGGTCCATATGAAGTTCTTTTAAATTTGCATGCACCAGTACTGACCCAGTCTAAGATTTGAGAGATAGATTCTCTGAACCCAATAGATGATATTTCTATGTTTATATTATGGCTGCGTTTGGGAACTTGGCTTTTTTTAGTGGCCTTTTGACTTTTTATATTTTTTATGAGGTGAATGTGTTTGGGAATGGGTTTTTTAGTTGAAAAGATAATTGTGAGAGAAAAAAAGTGATTGATTGATGTGTACAGTATGACCCTTTTCTATTGGGATTGAACTTTTGACTTTTTGGTTTATTTTGTGACTTTTTGACTTTTTTTACCCCAAACAGGGCTAATTGCAATTTCACATTACACTAGAAACCGTATTATTCAAAATTGGGAAGGGTTTTGGGGGAAAACATGAATTGCTTTTAGAAGGGTATTTGAGCAACCAAACACTTTCTATTTGGTTCCACCCAACAGATTTAGAGTAACAAGTAACATTATTCTTGAGAGTAACAAGTAACTAAGTTTATGCAAGTAATACTCATTCATGTGTAAATGACAACATCATACTAACATAGTAACTTAAGCATTCATGAAAATAAAATAAAACGTAAAGGAAAGGAAAAAGAAAAAGGTCATCGTCCATTGTTGGTTCTACCGATTGGGGAGCAAGTAGCCTAAGTTTTACTAGTCAAAGATTGAGCCTTCGTATACATGTAAAAGCTGAAAAAGAACATGATTAACAATTGCACAAATACGTACCTTATTTTCCTTGCAGAACTCTGGGTCGGAAAACCAAGTCTCATCAGTTATCTCATTAGGAGTTCGAGGCCTACCAATGCATTCAACGGCAGCTGTAGACGATGTCAAAACCACTCTTTTGACAGTTGGGCTTTTCGCGCATGATCCAAGAACATTTCGTGTTCCTTTTAATGCTGGATCAATCAATTCTTTCTGAAATGGTGACGAAACAATATGAAAATCAATTGAAATAATAATTACATGATATCAACCATTAGTGTTGTGAAGCAAATATAATGAAGCTTTTAATCTACTATCAACAAATAGACAAAAGAATATAAATCATATACTTTAGATTTGTTTCTGTCACCAAGTGAATGAGTCCACTAGCAAAGAGGACTCTAGATAAATTGGAAAGAAAAAGGCCACACTCCCTCAAAGATATTTCTAAAACCAAAGTAGATAATGATGTAAACTTCACTTGGAAAATCAAGACCATCACAATTGAGAATGTCTAGAAACCAAATAGGAGATGGATAACCTACACGGGTAGCCTACCTGCAAAGGGGTTGGACATCGGAATGAACTGTAAACCTAGACATCATGGGTTCGACTCTCGCAAGAGTCTCCTTGGCTTAACCAATACTTGGGGTTTGCAGGTGATTGCAGGTATCCGGGTTTACTCTGCAAAGGTGAGTCCAATGTGGCCCTACCTTGGAACATTCCTTGTCATAAAAATTAATAAAGAAAGAAAAAGTAGGAGATGAATGAAATGACCCATCACTATTTATGACCAAATAAACAAGTATATTAAGGACAATGGTTGCTAAGGCATGCAAATGTGTTGTTGCATCAACGTAAGAAAAATTTATGTGACCTATGTAATGAATGAATTTTTTTATTTATTTTTATTCTTTTAATTTTTTGTATATAACCTGTGCATGGTCGTATCCAACCTGATCGTAAAACCACCATATCGTACTCTGTGTTACGACTGATATCTAAATTGAATCAATTACTTTCCAAATTTTTGAACTATTCTCGGTTAGGACAGTAGGTACTCAAGTTGATTTAGCAATGGATCTGTATAAAGCGGTTCTTATATACTAGTTGCTATCTTCAGATAGGGACGGCTACAAACTGATCTAGTTAGCAGAGAGGACGGGAACCAAAAGTCAGTGTCCAAAAATAAGGCTCGCTTTTCAAATGTGGTTAAAATCAGTACAAACAGAAGCCTACTTCCCAACCTACACATATATTTGACTTATTCTCCCAATTTTATTTATGTCATAGAGCAATGTTTGAGATAAATTTAGCCATTTTTGCTAGTCTGAAGTTTAAAAATAGACTGCATTGCTTTCTAGTAAAGAACCCAATTCATCATGTTAACATACAAAAAAGCAGAAGTGATTTTATTTTATATTTTTGTTACCCAATTGGTCAATGGATTAGAGGAGCTTAGGTTTTGATATTCCCTGTAGGCAACAGTAATTTTTTTTTTTCTCTTTTTTCGTTTTTCCTTTTTCATCTTTCATTTTTTGTGGAGAAAACCAATAGATCTCAGCTAGATTGGTTAGTTGAATAGGTTGAATGAGTTTAGGTTTTGATTTGTCCCTACAGGGATTGGTACCATCTATGGTAGAGAACGAGAAGTACAAGATGTACATTGCGCAATACTAGTTTTTACTCTTCCCTACCATTGTATGAAAGGTCTAATGGAAAGCACAACTCATTACATAATAAAAAATCTTTGAGACCACAACATTTGGTAGTCTATCACTGTATCGTGTTGATGTAAGGTAGTTTAACAAAAAAATAAATAAAATAAAAGAGAAAAAAAAAAAAAACACAATATGAAATGAACCTGTGGATCAGAAGTTGTAAGAAAACATGGAGATGCTGTATGAAAAACACCGTCGCACCCATTAACCATAGAATCAAAGGAACCTTCTTCCAGTAGATTTCCTTTAAACAAGTGAAGTCTCTCCTTAGCTCCGTCAAGTGCAAGTAAGTGTTCCGTCTTCTTCGGATCAGCTGCATTTTATTTCCAAGTATTAAATAAATGTGGAAAAACTGGTAACTCAACTATAATCCATTAAAAGGTGCATTTTCAGGTAGCACAAGACCGAATGACCTACACATGAGATTAAATTGCAAGTCTCGATTCAATCCTCTAAATTCTACTTGAACAAATTTATATCAATTCATACATTTTCATGGGAAATTATAGTGTTGTAAGCTTATAAAGGATCACAAATAGTATACTAATTTTGGATATGGTCATAAATAGTTCCTAAAGTATACTATCTATTTCATTTTGGTTCCCAGTCTTTAATTTGTTTCAATTACAACCCTAAACTTTACACATTGATTACAATGTAGTCCTTTCCTATAAATGCAGAATGTTGATATCATGCTTAAATCAAGCTTTGAATGCACTATATATGCCAAATAACATTGATTGAATAATGGATAGAAGATTATGGTTTAATATATATAATATAGAAAAATTGAGGTTTTAGGGAGATTTTCAGGATTAACTCGGCAAATTAAAAGTGCAATAGTCGGAAGATTTTAGGAATTAACTCAACAAATACGAAATTCAATGGACAAAAAATTAACTTATTGTCGCGACATATGAGAGGACTACGTTTCTCATTATGTATGTATTTCAGTTCTTAAAAGTAACTTTGTTATCCTTTTTAAATTCATGTGTCTATTATTCATTTAGGCAAAAATAATGAAATAAATTCCTCAATGTCTTTTAAGTGCTTAATATAAGGCTAACAGAAAGAAGAGCAATTAAAAGTTCTAACTACAAAACATGGACTTGGGTATGTGTATATAGTGCACTTGTGTGTCTGGGAATTCACATCTCCCTAAGCCCCATACTTATCTAATAGAATCTGCCTCCTAGTAAAGTCATCCAAGTCATTGACCTCAAAAGAGTAACAGAGTTTTCAGTTTCTTGCATATGTGCTGTCCAATTCACTAGATGATGATGTGAGGTCAGATGCAATTCAATTAGAGATAATGTTGGTGCAAAACCCTTGTAACATCCTGGGTTTAGAATGGTCGCTGCTCCTTCCAAATCATGAGATCAAGACAGCTGCAACAAAAATCCTTAGGCGATTTAAGAATTCTGAATTCTAAACTTAAATTCCTTGGGCATCTGTGACCTGAGCTTCTCTCCTAATTTCAGAGGAAGAGTCTGATTTTACTTCATCAGTACTTTATAAAGATGATTTCTTTGAAATCAAGTATGAAAGATTTTTACTACGATCAATCTATCAATTAGGATACAATTGTTAAAACATCCAACTCAAAACCAATTAGCAATGAGTGGAGAAATCCTTACATTATATAAACCAAGCTTGGGTGACTTGGATTGGCGATGTGGGATTAAGTAACACTCCCCCTCATGTGCAGCGCTGGTAGCACATAGAGGTGATTGAGTGGTCCGATTGAACAATGGATCGGATGAGAGAATTAGACTTGGGCAGATACTTGAACCACGAGAGGTGAGAGACTACTCAAACCCAAATCTCGTACCATGTTAAACCATTCAACTCAAAGCCAATTGACAATGAGTGAAGAGGCCCATTAACAGAATCTATGGTGGGTTCTGAAGCTCGATTGGTGATGACACATTTTTTAGAACAAGAAAATTATTAGATGGTACTGGAGTATCATTAAACATTGCTTAGGTGGCACTCCTAGCCAATGGAGAACCACAATGTACACTAAAGTGTGTCATCCCATGTCTCTCAACTACCTAACAGATGTGAGTCACTATATCACACTCGTAAGATTTTCTGCTACACTATGGGTTTGGATCATAACCAAGGTCTAAAAGAATGAAAAAATCAGTGATTCACAACCATTGATGAATGACTATCATGTAAGCAATGTCATACAGTAGTCTTCAGAAATATTCAGTAATTACTTGTGTAGGGATTTACTGTTACAATCGAAAGTGAGGAATGAAAGTGAAATTTTAGTAAAAGTATATAGGGATATTAAGTATAATTTACCCAAAGTTATATAATGCAGCAGCCAAAAATTCCAGTACCAATAAACTGGTACAATCGAAATGAAAGATTGAGATGCATAGAAAGTGTTAGAATGATCTATTTTCAACAAAATGGAGACAACTAAAAGTGACCACTACATGAACAAAAGTTATAACTCAATATTGAAAATAACAGAGAGAGAGAGAGAGAGAGAGAAAACTGACAAGGGTCGCGAACAGAGGCTCGGACAGTGTAACCCCGTTGGAGCAACAACTTAACCAGCCACGAAGCTATGAACCCTGACCCTCCCGTCACGCACACTGTCTTCCCTTGCCCGCTCATTCTCTCTCTCTAGTTCTCTCTCTGTGTCTCTGTCAGAAAGTGACAATTGAAATTGGTTAATGGCTGCAATGCTTCCTCTCTCGGATATTACTTGTGCGCTATTTATATATACATTTTTATTTGCTGATACTATTACTTGTGTTGTATTGTATGTCATTGATTGCGGTTGTGTTAAGACTCGTTTTTGTTTTCTATCTTTTTTTATTTATTTTTTGTTCCATTTCAAGTCTAAAACGGCGCCGGCGGGTTGGCACCATTTTGTGGTTTGTTCAAAAAAAATAAAATTAAGGTCAAGTTTGATATATCCAAAATAATTCATCTTTTTATCTTTTTATCTTTTTCCTATCACATCATCTTTCTATTTTTTTGCACATCTTTTCTTAAAAAGACAAAAAATACACTTATTTAGGTCATCCCAAACAACCCCTAAATAAAGGGTTTTGGTTTTTTATTTTTTTTTAGGAAAATTTACCCATAAGTCCTAGTTTTTGAAACGTTGAACCATTTAGTCCTAAAAGTTTTCTTATGCTCCATTTAGTCCCATTTTTACATCAACATGATGTGAATGATATAAATGATCTGATGTTTCATTCTATAATTTCAAAATTTATTGAAATCTGATGACCATTAGATGTTTTTCATCCTATATTTTCAAACATTATTGAAATTTGATGAACATTAGATGTTTGAAATCCAATGTTTGTAACATGACTCTGATGTTATTAACATTGTATCTGATGTTATTAACATTGTAATGGGACCTTTCAGTCTATAAGAAAATTTTTAGGACTAAACAGTGCATAAGTTATTAATTTAGGATTTATTGGTGGATCCCTTTTTTTTATTTACTTTTTGTTTCATTTCAAGTCTAAAACGGCGGCGTGGCGGCGTGATTTTGTGGTTTGTTCAAAAAAATAAAATTAAATAAAGGGTTTATTATACTTTTACCAAACAACCCCTAAATAAAGGGTTTTGGTTTTCTATTTTTTTTTAGAAAAATGGTTGGGAGCACTAATTAGTGCTCCCACTAATTAGGTGGCAGTGGGTCCCGCCATGAATGATGTGATGTTTTGGTCTTGGAGTTGTAATTTTTTTTTTTATTTTTTTATTTTTTTAATGTATTAATGCTATTAGTGGTGATATTTTTAGTGGGATGAATCATTGTTGTTTTTTTTATTTACTTTTTGTTTCATTTCAAGTCTAAAACGGCGGCGTGGCGGCGTGATTTTGTGGTTTGTTCAGAAAAATAAAATTAAATAAAGGGTTTATTATACTTTTACCTCTTTAAATAATGTGATTTTTATTGATAAATTCTATTAAGAAGTGTTTTAACTTAAGAAGTTTATGAAGAATTTTTTAATTCATTTGGCCTCGTTTGGCAAGTAATTGTTTTAGTCTAAAAGTTAAAAAATTACTAAAAGAATTAAAAAGCCATAACATATACCAAAAAATTAAAGATTCTATTTTCTTTTTACTTTTCGCACATCTTTTCGCAAAAAGTCACCACAAACTTACTAATTTTTTTTTATCTCATATTTAGCCAAAAAGTCAAAAAATTACTAAAATAGTATGTTCTCAAACGAGGTCTTAGTCTCATGTATTTATAGTTTTATTCCATAAAGCCTTTTTTTTTCTTGATTTATACTATTTTGTTAGACTCTTGTACCCTTATATTTACGATGGTGCTACATGCACCAATTAGTATACTAACTGGTGTACCAACATTAGTTATGACATTATTATTGACCCCACTCATTAATCATATTACAAATATCAAAAATCTCTTAAATTATGCTACATCATCAATTGGTACACTAGTTAGTGTACAAATTGGTACATATAGCATTATTCTTATATTTAATATTGATATTTAATGTTAATATTTAATGTTGGGGGAGGAAAGTGGCGCGAAAGGACCAAAACATATGAAATTTCATACACAAATTAAATAACATTGATGTTATTATTTTATATTATTATATAATGTGAATATATTTTGAATTGACAACACATTAAAAATATTGTGAATATTCTCTTTCATCTGATGTGAATATATTTTTAATTGACAACACATTAAAAATAATGTGAACATTATCTCTCATCTAATGTAAATGATCACAACATCATTTCGAATATTTTTCTCTCATCTAATATAGTGATGTGAACGTTCACAACATGTGAACCTTATTATTTTTAATTGACAACACATTAAAAATAATGTTCATTATATTTTTAATTGACAACACATTCTTATTCACAACATGTAGTGTTGTTAACATTCTCTCTCATAGTGATGTGAACGTTCATATCCGTATGTTTTAGTATGAATATTCACATCATGTAATTGACAATACAATGACAAAACTTCATTTCAAGTTAAGGCTTGTGGTTGTATAATTTGATGCAATGCTGGTGTGAACCTTAACATCACATTTTTCACAACATCATCTGATGTGAACATTCACATTCACATTATTAATAAAGAACCATATTTAATTTTTTGTGTGTAATATATTTCAACATTAAATAGTAGTGTGTAGTTAATGGATTTTTTTGGAGTGAAAATATAATGACAATCAATATTAAATATCAACATTAATGGGGACAGGAGCGATTTAGGGTGTTTTAGTCTTCTTACCTCAAATAGCACCTAGTGGAATAGTTAAAAAAAAAATATGAATTGGATGGAATAAAACTCTAAAAATGAGATTTATCAAAAAAGCTCTCTTAAATAATTGTCAAATTACTTATTTTCTTTTCGAACTATCAATTGAGTTTATTCGATCCTTAAAGCATATAAATTAAAATCTATTTAATTTATATACTATCGATTGAATATATTAGAATTTTAAAATATTTTATTCAAACTTATTTTTGTTTGAATGTTTAAAAACTAAATAGATTTTAATTCATATACTATGGGGACTTTACAACGTTTACAATCTTACTTTTTGTTTTTTTTTTAAATGTGTTTTATTTCGTTGTATATTTAAATTAGTGTTAGAGTTTGGTTTCTAAATCTTGCTAATAAAATTATAATGATTGTTAAGTATAGGAAAATTTACGAATAAATCGCATTTTGTAGAATGGTGATTCGATTAGTCCCAAGAGTTTTCTTCTAGACCAATCAGTCCCATTAATTTTGGAAAGGTAGATTTAATATATTATTTAAAAATTATATTTACGGTTATATCCTTATTTCTATTATATATATATATATATATATATTCATTTGTGCTAGAAAGGTAAGATACACAATTTATGAGAATCAAATTTGGAATAAATTTTTATATGAGAATCATTTTTATTTGGAATGACTTGAAAGTTAATTTTTTTTAAACATTTCAAAAAGGAACATAAAAATGACCTGAAATATGAGATTTTTCAAACATTCTAAAAGGATGTGAGATTCTTCAGATATTTCAAAAGGAGTACAAAAACTCCCTAATAAGTTTGGAGCAAATGTATAATTTCAATCTAAAACACTCAAATGTAACACTTCAAAAAAACTCTTAAGTGTACATTTTCCAAATGTAACACTCTAAAAAAAAAAAAAAAAAACTCCTTAGTATAACACTCCGATATAACATACAAAAAAAATTTCTTACTGTATTTTTCTCAAATGTAATAATTCAATGTAACACTCCAAAAAAAATGTGTGAGATTCTTCAAACCATTCTAAAAGAAATACAAAAATTCCTTAATAAACTTTGGATAAATGTATAATTTCAAACTGTGAGTGTTACGTTTGGAAAAGTACACTAAGTAGTTTTTTAGTGTATTACATTAGAGTGTTATGTTCGAAATTATATTTATTAGAGTATTACGTTTGGAAAAAAATATACTAAGGAGTTTTTTAGTGTGTTACATTAGAGTGTTACGTTATTAAAGTATTACATTAGAGTGTTATGCTCTTATACATAATGTGGGATTTCTTCTAGAAGGAGAGAAAATCTAAAACCTCTATAGTGTGGATTACCCAAATGTGTAATTTCACATTTGGAGAAATCCACTTTTATCCTTTAAAAATTAAATTCAAATGTGTAAGTGACTACCTTTTTGTATGATTTTCACTTTAATGAGACCTTTGGATTCATAAGGAAAAAAAAAAAAAAAGGACTAAACAGTTCACCAGATCATATTTTGAGATTTAT
The DNA here is from genome assembly GCF_055761805.1 of Camellia sinensis. Classification (NCBI taxonomy): domain Eukaryota; kingdom Viridiplantae; phylum Streptophyta; class Magnoliopsida; order Ericales; family Theaceae; genus Camellia; species Camellia sinensis. Next base: position 121,286,871 of record NC_138974.1, read on the forward strand.
TAGTGGTTCACCCTTAAATATATTAAAGAAGTAAAACTAGATAATTTAAATAATAACATTTTGCTACAAGTAATAATAAAACGACATAATACATTAATTAAATTACGAAAACAAGTTAACGAAAAATTTAAAAATAATAAATTATAAATGAAATCTGGTATATTATACGGGTAAGTAGTAGAAGATAAGTAAAAAAATACTTTAAATAATTACCATTATGCCTCTAAAGGAAATGCACCATAATAATAGACGCCCACTTTTCAAAAACAAAATAAAAATTTAAAGGTTTTTTGAAATAAAATTTTAAATAGGTAGGATTTTTTTATTAATTTATAATACTTATAAGTTTGTATTTTATTTTTGTAATCCTTATTAGGACTAAATGGATTTTTTTTTGATCGGCAAAAGAAATCTTTATTGATGAAACATACAAAGTATGATAAAGAATATCAATAAAAAGGAGCTTGGAGCTAACACAAGCTCCAAGCTCCAGTTGGTGAGAAACCAACAGGCAAGCAAAAGAAACAAAACTGACAAGAAAAGAAACCAAAATGCAGCCCTAGCTGAGCAGAACAAAGCAAAACAGGCCAAAAGAAGAGCTTCTTCTCACACCAAATTTTTGATCAAACCATTAGCAAGCAAATTCTTAGTCATTAGCATAGCAGACTAATAGATCAATTCAACCAAGACTAACAAATCAAACCAAGACTAATAGATCAGATCAATTCACCAAGCGCAATGTGCATAACTCTGCTACCTAGAGGGTAATGCGAGCATGAGACATGCGCAAACCACTACTACCATGAACATTATCAATACCTGACAACAAATACACCTCATGAACGAAGGCAATGCCTCACACCTGAAATGTTAAAGAGGAGATCATTAATAGAGAAGTGGAATTCCTTGAAAGAGGACTTTAACCAAACTGCAAGCCTTGTGATTATGAGTTCCTGCAATATCTGTATGTTTAGTTGGGAGGCTTGAAAGAGGCACTCATTTCCGAGCTTCCAAATGGACCAAAGAGTGACTAGTGGTATGGTACGCCAAATTCTCCTCTCATTTTTCCTGTAGGTGTACCTTGTCTACCATTGCAGCAGACCTTCAACAGAACTAGGAACCACCCAAAGTGCCCCCTACCATTGTAACAGCCCAGTCCAAATCCTCCACACCATAGGGCAATGGATCAACACATGATGAATTGTTTCCTGTTGTGCTTTGCAAAAAAGACATGAGATAGAGGCAGACCTATCTACCACACCAATCCGTTGCAAGAACACAGATGTTTTAACCTTGTGTTTCCATGCGAGCCAACCAAAAAATTGCACTTTGAGAGGTAGGTAATTGAGCCAAACCAAACTACTAGAACTAACAGTGTTTCCAAAGCCAAGATTAGTGTAGTTATATAGAATGGATACAAGGGACTGCCCAGGTTTTGATGCTAACCAAACTGCACTGTCTTTTACACCCAGATTCAAAGAAGGTGCTACTGCTAAGATGTCAAGAAGTCTAAGAAGCTCATCATTTTCCCATTCATAAAGAGACCTCCTAAAGGTGAGCAACCAATTGTCAGTTGAGTTATTCACAAAATCCTTAAGTGATCCCTCCTTATCATTGGACAATTGAAAAAGCCTAGGGACTCATCTTTGAGGTAAAGAGCTCTACACCAGTGATCATACCAAAACTTGATTCTACAATCATTCCCAACTTTTAATTGTAAGTTACTAACATAGTACAATAGGAGAGACTCTTGCTGATCAGCTGCTGCCACAATGCCACCCCAGATTTTAGAGAAGATGTTGCTTCAGCTGAGGTTTAAAAGCCATGTGTAGACACCCCATTTTGACCGCCCTTTAGACTTGGGCCCCACTGATTGATCACTCGATAATGAAAGTTATGCTGTGCAAACGTTCAATTTCTTCAGTAAGAAGAGCTCTAAATCCCAACATTACACCCCATTTTGGACGAAAACTATTTTTGACCAAAATTATTTTAGACCTTAAAACCCTTTCTTTCAAAATATTTTTGAAAATATTTCTACGATGTTCCAAGGCTTGCATTTCGTTAAATGTTGCACTTTTCGGTAAACTGAGTAAAGACAAAGTGGAAATAAATGGAAGAGAGGTGAAATCTTTGAAAAAAAATTTAAACATCTTATTTAGAGGTTTGGAGTTGAAGAAATTAAGAGTGGAGGGAAGAAAACTAGTTGGAGAAGAAGTTAGGCTTGAAACCGTTAAGAGAGAACTGGGCAGTCTCACTAAATATGGCCTATCCTTTTTGTACACTTGGACTTTAGTTGTGAAGCCACCACCATTGGAAAGTGGACTTCCGGGGCTTCATTTTACACTCAAGAATCTCCTAAAGCCGAGTCTGGATGAGAGAGATATGGCTGTTTGAAGTTAGGCATCAATCTGATTAAGCCGAAACTGAGCAACCTTCACTAAAATAGACATATATCTTTTCACACTTAGAATTTAGATGTGAGGCTACCACCATTGAAAAGTAGACTTCTGGGGCTTCAATTTAGACTGAAGAATGACCTAAAACCGAGTCCAGATGAGGGAAATATGCCCATTTGAAGTCAAGCCTGGAGACATGGCCTGCAAGTGGTTGGCAAACCACTATTTTTTTCCTGCCAGCCACCAGTGATGGTCGGCCGGCCACCACTGCCAGCCTGCCAACCATCAATGTAAAAACCAGATATTTTCCTCTAGTTGTTTCCACACTGCTCCAGCTATTCTTTTTTAGATATGTTCAACCAAAGCTCATATATTTCTATATATAAAAGACCTTTCTTCTTGCTTTCAAGGTTAGAAAACATTTAGGAGTGAAAGTATTTTTGGAAAAATCCTCTCTCTCTACAATTCTCTTTCTCTTTTGCAACTTACATAGCTTATGCCCAAACACACCAAACGAAACCTAGAGGACTTCTTGCTGAGATGATTTGGGATTGAATTTGAGCTCTTGAAGCACTTGAGAGTGTGAAATTGGTTGGTTGTAACTTAAGGGTTCATTCTTCTTCAAGAGGTATAACTTCTCTTGCTTTTGTATCATCTTTGCACTACTTTTTTTTCTATCTTTTCTTGCTAATTTTGAAGTGTTTTTCAATTATTTTTATGGGCTGAAGCTTGTGGTTTAAGGCTATTAAAGGTAGAGGGGTTAATCACCCTTCTTTGAACCTTGTTCTCTAAGCCTTTCTACTTGTGTTTCCCATTCTTCATCAACTTTTTTTGAGCTTTTTACCACTGATTTTCAGAGGTTTTCAGAGGCTGAAAAGTGGTTTTGAAGTCCCAAAAATGGAGAGGTTAGCCACCCTTTCTTTGGCTTGTTTACTTGCTTGAATTGCTCTATGTTTTTGTTTTCATTCTAACACATTTTTGTACTATTTTTTGGCTATTTTTGGACTATCAAAACTCTGCATTTTTGGACTGAAACTTGGGTTTTAAGGCCATTAAAGGTTGAGGGGTGTTCATCCTTCTTTGTACCTTGTTTTGGAGACCTTTACCATTGTGTTTCCCATCCTTCTACTATCTGTTTTTGAGCTTTTAAACACTGAATTTCAAAGTTATTTCAGTGGCTAAAATCATATTTTGAAGTCTAAATTTGGAAGGGGTAGCCTTCCCTCCTTGTGTTTTGTTTACTAGCCTAGCATGCTCTATGTTTTAGCCTATTATTTTAGCTTTTGTTAGCTCAATTCTAGCATATTTTAGGACTGTTTTAGACCTATTTTAGAACTGTTCTTAGCTGTTAGTTGCATTTGAGTCTTACATTGCATAGTTGTAGTGTAATAGTCCTCACAAGCATAGTATTTTAGGCCTTTAGACACCACTTGTTTGAGTTGATTGCATGTTTATTGGGCTTTTCATACTTAATTTCAGCACTAATCATCTCTGCAACCTCCCTCCTTTCTTGGCTTTTAATTTTTCTTTGAAAATGGTTTCAAGTCACTTGTTTGCCTAAGTGTGAAATTGAGATTTAATACTTAATGGTTTAATCCCTTAGGGGGTTCATTACCAACGGTATGATATTTCTTTCATACCCAAAGCAACTTGTGTTTTGAGCTCTCTTTCAATTAGAGGACTTTCATTCACCTTTGGACTTAATTGGATTAAAGAATGGTTGGTAAGTTAAAATGAGTAACTAAAACTTAGGATTAAAAGATGAGCAAGATAATAACTGTGTGTTCAATCGGACGTTAATTGAACACATGAAACTTGGACCATTTCATACTTGCTAGTGATGAAATGATCCAAGTCTCCAAGGTCAACTTCTTCCCTTGATCTTTCATGAAAGAGAGGAGGTTTGTGTCTCATTTTGCATTTATTGAACTTGCACATCTTGAATCACAAGCCATCATGCAATGAAATTTCTTGAGTTAATGGTTTGTGGCTTAAGTTCATCACTCCTTGGATTTGTTCATGAAAAGGAATGGTGAGTTATGCAAACAATCTGTGAGAATACCTTCTTTTTGCTCTGTTTGTCCTCTGGTACAACAAGATGAACCAATGCATCAGTGGCCAACTGGTGGTCGGCAGGTGGCCGGCGAGCATGCGCATACATATCTTTCATTTCCCGAGGCGGAACAACAAATTAGCTTAGCTTAATTACTTAGTTAAATTATTAGTTGCAATTGTTTTGTAATTATTTAATTAGTTAGTTGGCTAATGAGTTCATTTGTTGTTGTAATAATTAGTTAATTAGTTTAGCTAGTTATTTATTTTGGCTTGTAATAATTAGCTTAATTAGTTTAGCCTAATTAGCTTAGCTTAGCTTTACTCATTCGAACTCTCATTCGTGAGAGCATGATGTAATAATGTGTATGTTTTCTAACCCCACGTCTTTCTCCCTTTTACTTAATTGCTTTTGATGGTTAGTTTAGGAGCATCATGTTTCAATTAGCATACCTTATGCTTGCATCCATTCATCTTGTATTGCATGCACCGAGGCTCAGCGTATCATTCTAACTACATTGTTGTTTAAATACATTCTTTGAATACGTGTTTAACCGCATGTTATCAAATCAATTCATATGCCATGCTTAGTAGCCGAGCCTATTTTAGTTACATTATTGCATGCGTTGCATTAGACATTTGCCATAGTTAGGAACATGTATTTTTCTAACTCTTTTGTTTTATCTTGGCTCGGAGTTGTAGGTGGGCTTTTAATGCTTTAGCATACTTGCATGAGTGTGAGTGATTTCCATGACTAGCATGCTTGCCATGAGGCTAAATGCTTATTTGATAAACTGCTTGAATGCCGGTGGATGGAGGCTTGTTGCTTGAATTGGAATAATTCAATAAATGTACGTTTTTAAGCCCATTTTGTTTAGTGGCAAATTCGCAAACTTTAAGCCCACTTGAGGTAGCAAAATCAAACCCTTTTCGCAAAACAAACATAAAATTGAATTGTTCAAATTCGGATAATCTAGTCTATATTTGCTCGTGCGCATCACATAGTAAAGCTGTAATACCCCTGTTCTGTACTATGTTAATTGGTCCTTTATATGAGTATGATTATGTGTGCTATTATGTGAAATATGTGTTTTTGAATTTCTATCTGTTCACCGTAGGAATATCTGTTTGATTGTCTACTTTGGAAATTAAATTGAAGGCCTTATCGGCCATAGAACCCGAAATTGATTACACCATTGTGATTAGAGTAATTTTTAAAGCCTACGGTGAAATTTAATTGGAAATTGATTTGGATCAAATTAATTAGATTAAATTATTGAATTAAGTGCCCAATTGTTTTATAATAAAATAATGTGTTGAGTGGGGGCCTTAATACACTCAATTTCTTTCCTTAGCGTCATTTGGACTGATCATAAACTCAAAGAAAAGAAGAGAGGGTCAGCTTAGAGAGAGAGAGTGTAGGACATTGAGGTTTTGGTCTTGAGGCTTGGAGATTTTGGAAGATTACTCAAGAATTTGCTATAGATAGGAAGAATTGAGCCTCTAGGTAAGTGAATCCATGATTTTAATGTGTAATTTTGTGTATTCAAAGTGGATTAATGATCAAGAGTAAGGATTGAAGTGGAATTGAGTTGTTTATGTTGAATTGAAGGTCAATGTATGCATGCATATATATAATTGCAATGAAATTGCATAATCTAGCATGTATTAAGTTGAATATGGAATTATGAGTGTTAAATCATACATGCAAGCATGTTTTTGTTGAGTTTCATGAGAATGAACACCATTTGCATCATCTAGGTTGAGAACAAGGGTAATACATCACATGCATGTACAAATTATAAGAATAGGAGCTATGAATGCATGAATTTGCATGTTGGAAATGAGCTTGGTGTCAATTGGGACATGCATGTGTTTGATTTATGATATTGAGTTCCATATTGATGTAAATGGGTGTTTGTATCATGATAGCATAAAAATATTTGAAGTTTGAGCCATAAAATGTAAGTTGGATTGGTTTGAATGCTGGATTTGAACTCAAGAACTCAGCTGGGAAACCCAAAAAATTGATGTCCACTCGAGTAGGGAAACCGCCGTTCGAGCGTGAAATTCGTGCTCCCAGCATATTTTGCAGACATGACTCCCACTCGAACGGGGAAGTTCACGCTCGAGCAGAGAGCCATGTAGAGAGGCCTTCCACTCGAGCACCAGAGTTCGCAATCGAGCGTAAATTTGTCATATCCAGTACTTTTGTAGGCCTCAAGGGTTCGCTCAAGCGGGGAAGTCTACGCTCGAGCGGGGACCCTGTTTTCTGAAATTTTGAAAATGTATTATGTGTTCTGTTTTCCGTTTCCTTTCACTTCTAAGCACTCTTAAGCATACATTGAGCATTGTAATTGAATTAAAGAGATAAGAATGAAGCCTAAAGAGGAATATGCGAATTAAAGAATGGATTGAATTATTTATGACCCATATGTGTTATGTGACATGTAGGGTCAAGCTCCAGGACAAATCCACAAGTCGATCACTGTGAGTAATATCTTAACAAGATATTTGAAATATACTGTTGTCAAATTGTTTACTTCTATATAAGTTTTGTAAGTTCATTAATTTGAATGGTGGACAACGATTGATATGAATGATTGGGCCCAAGGTCGATTGACATGAATGATTGGGCCGAAGGCCGATTGACAAGAATGATTGGGCCGAAGGTCGATTGATATGAATGATTGGGCCAAAGGCCAATTGATATGAATGATTGGGCCAAAGGCCGATGGACATGAATGATTAGGCCGAAGGCCAATTGACATAAATGATTGGGCCGAAGGCCGATTGACATAAATGATTGGGCCGAAGGCCGATTGACATAAATGATTGGGCCGAAGGCCGATTGATCCAAGTGATTGGGCCAAAGGCCGTCTGCTGTAACTGTTTCAAAGATTGCTTATGTATCTACTTTATTTGATATTATTGACTGGACTTTCGCTCACGCTCATTCATGTACATGTAGGTGAGCCAAGGGACGTCCAGAACCAGCCTCGGTGAAATTGTGAGAAACAGTCAGAGTTTTGAGGAGTCAACCCAAACGTCTCACGCACGAGACTGTCTTCGCTTTTGTCCTTTGTTCATAGTTTTTGTTATGTTGGCGAAAGCATTGGACTACTTTTGTATATAAGTCTTGGGTTCGACTAACTTAAACTTGTATGATCTTGTATGTACAATGTTCTGTGTTGGTACATATTTTGATGTGAGTTATCAACACATAAATATTTAGAACGTGATGGTGTGCATATAAGCACAGCTCTATGGACAAGGTTTTGAATTTGCTTCCGTTTGGCCCCTTTACTTTGATGAGTTTCGTTTTATTTGGTTTGAGACCGTAGGTAATCTCGTGATTACTGGCCGGTTATGGCCTTAACCCATAGGGGTGGGTTCGGGTCGTGACAAAAGCTAGCCTAATAGTCGAAACAAGAGCGCATAATGTACATAAAAATCATATCATGATTAGTAGAGGCCGATCTTTGATCGAGCGAGCGGGGATGCTCAATTCATGACCTTCCCCTCTCATACCTAAGTTTCCCAACTAAGGCAACTTTGGTGATGACGGACACTTGGCCTTTGGCACGAGTCATGGGTTTCCTAAATTTTCCTAAAATAAATATTTAGGTGGCGACTCTATATCTGGCAAAACAGTTCAATTTTGGCATTTTTGATTCAAAATCAATTTTCCCAACGATGTGCTGGATTTGGACTCTTTGGTGTTTATCAATTTCACATTGCACTTATGAGATTAGATTTAGAACCGCGGGAGGCCGAACTGTAGGGCTGTAGACACCCCATTTTTGACTGTCCTCAAGACTTGGACGTCACCGTTTGAACACTCGGTGATCATCCATGTTCGTGTTCGTCTTGAGTTCTCGGAGGTTTCGGTCGCGCGCCTTACCTCAAGACCTCTCGACTTGTTTGTTTTGTGCTTGGTTGTACACCAAACACTTGTGTTTTTTGCTTCTGAGGGCAGGGAATGGCTTGTTGGCCATCCCCACACCTCACTAGCCTCGGCTTGAGGCCACCGGCCCTGTTTTATTGCTACCGGCCAATTTGTTTGGTCGGTCGGCAATGTTTTTGGTCGGCCGGCCATTGTTTTTGGTTAATCGGCCATATTTTCCAGCCGACCCCTTTCCATCTGCTTTTGACAGATATTTAGTGTCAGTTGGCACGCACAATTATTCCCCTCCATACACGTGTATGGAGGGATTTGCCTCTTGTTTAGCTTCTCTTGGAAGCTTGAGGATTTGAGCCTCTATAAAGAGGGAGCTCCTCCTTCCTCCTCCAGGGTTCAAAAAAATTAGGTTAGAGAGCTTAGATAGAGTTTTGTATCTATACTCCCTTATTTGACTATATTTTGTGCCCTAAAGGGGTGTTTATTCTTAGTTTTGTACTAAGATACCTAGTGTTACACCATCCTTGGGTTATTAAGGCTTTAAGGAGTTGTTGTTAGGGTTCTTGGGCTGGTTTTGATCCAAGGAAGGTGTTGGAGTGGTGTTCTTGAAGAGGTTCTTCAAAGGTGAGAACCTACCTTCTTTATTTCCCATTTTTGCATAAGCTTTTAGCCTATCTTGCTTATTGTTTTAAGCTTCGACTATAACTGATAAAAGTTCTGATTTTATGTGTTTTAGAACTTTGTTTGAGGTCACTTTGAGGTTTGGGGTTGTCTCCCCCCTCCAAGGCCTTGTTAGGCCTTGTTTTATGCCATACCTTTTGGCCATTGTTTTGGTCTTTGCATGACCTCTCTACCACTGAAATCCAGAGGATTTTCAGTGGTGGAGAGACGGTTTTGAAGTCCTAAATAGGAGAGTGTCATCCCCTCTCCTTGTTGTCTTTAATGCTTGCATAAATGGCTTATGTGGTAGCATGTGTGTTTAGTTTGTTTTAGCTCCATTTCAGCATGTATTAGGCTTTGTTTTGCCATGATACAACTCTGTTTTGAGTTGGTTTAGACGTGCCATGTATGCTTCATACACTTGTCTTGTAATCCCATGATTTGGCCTTAATATGCATTGTGTTGTAACATGTGTTTTTAGCATGATTTTGGCTCAATCCCATGAAACTTTTAGGCTTGTTGTAGCATGCTGGAGCTCTGATTTTGGTTGTTTTGGTCATCCATGACTTACTTTGTATAGCTACCATGTAATCTAGCTTGTTAGCTTTGAGTGTCCAAGTTGCTAGCATGCTCTATGTGGATCATTTCAGTGGTTTGGGATCATTTAGAATGTTATTTCAGTCCATGTTCCATGCTTGTATGCTTGCATTTGCCATCCCTTCAATGCTTTGAAGAGTTGTTGTTTTGTGCTCCATGTTTGGACCATTGTGTATGTCTCCATGATTAGGTCATTGAGATGCCATCTAAGCGGGTTTTTGGGCTCGTTTTGACATGTCATAACTCTATTTTGGGTTGCTTAAATCATGCCATGTTTGGTTGTATTAGGTGTAGTGTAACACCTCTTTGATGGCCTTGCATGTCTCATGATTTTGTCCCTTTGTTTTAGCTTGTTTTGGCTTTGGTCATTGCATGTTTTAGGCTCACTTTAGCTTGATTTAGGACTGTTTTGGGTCATACTTGCCATATACTCTTTGTTTTGTGTAGTTTTGGTTCAAGTCCCTCGACTAGTCTTACGTTTCGGCCTTGAGCATGCCATGCTTGACTTGTTTATGTGATTTGGCATCACTCCTAGCTTCATTTCAGGGCATGTAATGTTGTCACATTTGCATGCTTTCCTTTCCTTTTAAGTGCTCTTAAAATTTGCCCGTTCATGCTTAAGTATTGGACCATTAGCATGCATGTTTGTATGTGGTTTTGTCCCTTATCCCTTAGCATTTTGGCCACTGTTTTGGACCTATTAGAGAGCTGTCCATCTCGGTGTAAGACCATCCCCGCATGTTGTTGCATGCTTGCCTTGCATGTTGTTGTATACTTGGCCTATTAACATGTTGTTGCATGCTTAAGTGGTAGTGCATTTGGCATGCATTCTTTTGGTTTTATGTTGCTTAACATGTTGTTACATGTTTGCCTTACATGTTGTCACATGATTGAATGAAGTCACATGCTTGTTTGCATACTTGTCTTTGCATATTGTTATATGCTAATTATCTTGTGTAACATTGTTGCTTGTATGCTCATTTTGCACTAGTATGCTCGCATGTTTAGGTTGCATAGCATCGAGCATGCATCCTTTGCCTCTTGATCAATCATGATAGAGGTTGGGGCCCCTTACGTGTTATGTGTATTTCATTCCATATTGATTTGCACACTTGGCACCTTGGGCCATCCTGCATTGAAATACGTGATTGATGGCCCGAGGGTCTAGAACCATACTCCTCTAAGTCTCAAACATGCTGAGGAGGGTGGTGGTGCATAAATTGCTTTGAAAATGCATTGACATGCTCTGTTTGTCCTCTGCTACAGCAAAACAGGATTCTGCAGAAAGAGATGGCCGGTCGACCACCTTCAGTGTCGGCCAACCATTAATTGTTAGCCGATATTACCACAAATGGTCGATGACCAGTTCCCCATGGCCGGTGGCCTTACCTCTTGGTCGGTGACATCCCATAGTTCTTAGGGAGTGATTCTGAAGCTTCCTTGGGACTTGTGAAGTTTTCAGAAGTACAGATCAGTGTAAACAGAGGCAGCATGAGTATGGCAATGGATTTTTGAGCGGAGCCGAGCGTGCACGCATTCATCCCTCTTCCCGAGGCCTCTTTACTGCTTTCTTAGCCTAATTAATTCATTTAATCAATTAAGTATTGTGTAATATTTAATTAGTTTGTTAGTTAATTAATTTGTTTTATTCTTTCGGTCCCTCCCTCGAGAGGGCGCAATTGTGTAATAAGCGTGCGTGTGTGTGATGCATCTCTTCCAACCCCCACTTCTTTCTCCCTTTTATTTAACCGCTTATGATGGTTAGTTTTAGGGCATATTTGATGTAGCATACCTTATGCTATGCATGTTTACATTCATTCGTATTGCACGCACTGGGCTCGGCGCATCATACTAATTGCATAGCATTTTAATTCCAACTTGAATACGTGTATCGAGTTGTCGCATTCCACATGCCATTCTTAGCTTAGCCGAGCCTATTCTAGTTGCATTTTGCATGCGTTGCATTAGCCATCTTAACATAGCTAGGATCATGCATTTATTACTAACATGTTCCTTGTTTTGGCTCATGGTACACTGTGAGTGTTTATGCTTTAGCATCTTGCATGTATGTAAGTGTTAACATGACAGCATGCTTGCCATGAGACTATGTGCTTATGTGATATAACTGCCTGAATGTCTGTGGGAGAAGGTTGGATTGCTCGAATTGGAATAATTCGTCGAAACCTGTGCTTTAGCCTACTTACGAGTAGCAAACTTCAATCCATTTTCAAAACAAACGGATATGCGATACTTTGTTCCAAATTAGGCAATCTAGTCTATACTTTTATGCTGTGCGCATCACATAGTAATTTTAGGTTAATAACCGGATTAAGAACGCATAATTTTTTTAAAACTCGATATCATGGTTAGTAGAGGCCGATCTTTGATCGGGCGAGCGTGGGTGCTCACGAAGTGACCTTCCCCAATCGTACCCAAGTTCCCAAGCCAAGGCAACTTTGGTGATGACGGACACGTGGCCTTAGGCACGAGTCAGGGTTTCCTAAATTTTCCCAAAAATAAAATATTTAGGTGGTGACTCTGTATCTGGCAAAGCAGTCCATGTTTGGCATTTCTTTCTAAAAATCAGTTTTTCAAAATGATTTGCCGGATTTGGACTCTTTGATGATTCATCGGTCTTGCATTGCACTCTGCGAGATTAGATACAGGATCGTGACATTGAGTCCGAACTGTAGTAAGCCCCAATGACAAAACGGGATTCCTTCTCGGGACGTTCGGGGACGTCTACAAGGGCTTTCTTTCAACCTTCTGAAAGGGGTCACGAAAAAGGCGAGCTACACCATGCCCTTCCTTGAAATTTGTATTTATTACATATGACCCTCTTCCATAAGGAATCATGGTCAGAAGTAAACCTCTACCACCACTTGAGTAAAAAGCACATATTCACATCCCTAATTCTTCTGATGCCCAGCCCATCTTGTTTTATGCTCTTTGTTACCTCTAACCATTTCACAAGATGGATTTTTCTCTCCAGATCTGAGCCACCCCATAAAAATGAAGCTTGAATTTTGTCTATCTCCTTAGCTATTCCTTTAGGTAACGTGAACATAGACAAGTAATACACTAGCAGGCATGACAACACTACTTTCACCAAGGTCAATCTCTCTGCAAAAGAGAGAAACCTCATTTTCCAACCAGCAAGCCTTAGTTTGAATTTTTCAATAACTGGCTTCCACATCCTCTTTCTTCTTGGATTAGCACCGAGAGGCCATCCTAGGTACTTAACTGGTAAACTTTGAGTCTTGCAATTCAGCAGGGATGCAAACTCCTCAAGAGCAGAGTCAGAGATACCAACCCCACAAACCATACTCTTATGATAGTTGATTTTGAGACCTGATGCTACTTCAAAACACTTGAGGATCCTTTTCAAACTAAGAGCTTCTGATAGCTCAGCTTCACATAATAGAAGAGAGTCATCTACAAATTGATGATGGAAGAGCAGAACTTGATTGTTCCCAATTTGAATTAAATATTTTGGAAACTTAATAGATTCAATCAATAGTTTAGAAACTAAATAGATTTTGATTCATGTACTATAACAACTTAATAGATTTAATCAATAGTTTATAAATTAAATAGATAATTTAACAATAATTTAAAAATATAAACGGTAACAAACCCATAAAGCAATTCTAAGGACACAAGGAAATGACATAAGGAAAGACATAATATAATTATGAGGACACAAGGAGATGACTCACTTTTTATTATTATAATATTCTTACAAAAGAAATTACAGTTATATTATTTGTACATTAAGATTTTAAATATTAATTATTTATAAAATTATTACTTCTTCCATTTCAAAATATTAGTTCCTTATTTTATTTTTTATTGTTCCAAAATATTAGTCCATTTTTAAAATTAAGGAATAAAATAAAATGAATTTACTATTTTGCTTATCAAGGTATTAACTTTCAAGCTTTCCTTTTACGTGTTCACCTTACTTTGTTTGTTGCGGATATTTTTTAAATATTTTAATGAGTAGATAAAAAGCGTAATCTCTCACTCTTAGGCTGTGTTTGGTTCATAAATTTTGGAAGAGATTTAGAAAGAAAAAGTAAAAAAGTAAATGAAATGTAAATAAAATATATCACATTTCACATACGTTTCACACACATTTTTTCTTTTCCTTTTCAAATTTATTCTCAAATCTATGAACTAAACACAACATTAGTGAATAGTACTTTATTTATATCACTATTCTCAAACATTTAAAAAATTAAAACCAGGAGATAAAGAATTTATGAAAGTGGGAAACAAATTTTTATAATACTTCGAGATTATAATCAAGTAAAGGGTTGTTTTCACAGCATAATACTGTGACAACATCGTCCCCAATCCCATTAAGTATAGGCCTTTTTAGTACAATTTTTAATAAGTTAGAAGTTAACAATTAGGAAACAACCGTTGAATATATTTCTTGTTTTTAATAAGTAGTTTTTTTTTTTCCTTCAATTTATTCAAATTATTTTTGCCTTATAAATTAAAATATAATTTTTTTTTTGAAGATGGAAATCAAATCATAGGCTGTGATGATGAATCTGATTATGGATAAAAATATAAGTTATACCAAATACTTTTATGCATTTTCAAAATAAAAACAAAAACAAAAAAATAATTATAAATAATTTTATATACTGCAATAAATGCATCTATAAATTTCATTTTCAAGAAAGAAAAATCTTTAGAAAATTAAAAAAAAAAAATTAGAGATTGACTCTTATAACAAAATAAACTGAGTTTTTAATTTTATCAATTTAAACTATAATTGTTTGATTTATTTTTAATCTAAACCATCATCTTATTTCTATTAAGTAAAACTAATGAAAAAATATGATATTTTAATCATAAAAGTCAATGTAGATTTATATAAAATATCTAAAATAATATTTTTCATTAATTTTATTCGTTTTCCGTTAATTTTACTTAACGGAAATGGACTGATGGTTTAAATTTTTTTAAAAAAATTAGAATTTAAATTAATAAAATTAAAAACCCACAATTTATTTTGTTACAAGAGTATGAGATTTTTTTTACAATTTTCCAAAAAATCTAACCACATCTCTTCCTCTACCCAATTCTTTTCTTGACCATGCTCAAGAAAAAAAGAAAGAAAAATCTAACTACAACTCTTCCTCTATCCAATACAAAACAACGCTTTTCTTGATCATGTTATCCTCTATGCATTTATTTCATTAGTTTTCTTAAAGTTGTGTTTGATTAGAGAATTTGAAGAAAAAAAATAAAAAGAGAAAAAGAAATGCAATCTGATTTTTTGTTTGATTATAATAGAAAACTCAAGAGGGAAGAAAGTGAGGGGAAATGGAATCCCACTTTTTTGTTTTTTGAGTTCACTTAGGCTATATCTTTCTCTATTTCCTAACTCAATCAAACATAACTTGAAATTCCAATCCTTTCAAAATTTTCTCATTTTCTTTTGTATTCCATTGTCTTTATCATGCTCATTGGGACATTGTTGGCCCTTCTATGTGCAAGTTTACTAAGACCTATTTTTCTAATAAAAGTGTCACTTCATATTGTCAAATACATTCTGATTACTCTTATTCCGAAATTGGACAACCCCGAATCCATTTGCCAAATTAGGTCCATTAGCGTTTGTAATGTTCTTTATAAACCAATTTAGGCCCATTCACCTACCTTAACTGCAATTTTCTTTGGGGTGACACTAAAAACAATAAGAAAGTCCACCTTGTGAACTAGGAGATTATATGCAAAAGCAAGAAAATGGGAGGGCTTGGCCTAAGAAAAGCCAAAACCCATAATATGGCTCTTTTGTCGAAGTTGGGTTTGAAAATCACGAACAATGAGGACTGCCTTTGGGTTAAAGTCCTAAAGGAGAAGTACCTTTCTAAAAGCAATTTACCTAATCATTCCCCTAAGAGAAAGCTCTCTCACATTTGGAGGGGCATTATGAAAACTAGAGATATTCTGAGGAAGGTATTAAATGGTGTGTTGGTGATGGTTCTAGCATTTCTATTTGGCATGATTGGTGGTGTGGTGAAGAGGCCTTAGCTTCATCATACCCTAATCACCTCCTTATGAACTCTGATATAGTGAATAAACTTATGGATGATGAGGTCAATTGGGATATGAACTGTTTAAGTTCTCAAATCCCTAGTGCTGCCCTTGGTTGCGTGCTTAAAGTCATGTTACCTCTCTTTGTTACTTTCCTTGACACTCCTCATTGGAAGGGGTTCATAAAGGGAGGTTTTTCTACTGTGGCTACTGATGGGTCGTTTTCACACTAAAAATAAATCTTTAATAGGACCTTAATTCAATAGAATAATGGTTTAGTTTGGGTATCGATCTACAGGGATTAAAAGACTAAGTTGTTTAAATATTAGAAAATCAATTCTTAATTAATTCAAATCAGATGAATATTTTGATTTTATTATAAAATTAACTGAAAACAATTATTAAACAACAAGAAGATTGAGGTGGAATTGAAGTAGAAAATAGTTTGAGATTTCGAGTCCACCTCTAATCTCATAACAAGTAATTAATACATTGAATTCCATTAAATCAATGATTCGGATAATAATGATGTATTATGGCTACAAGCCTTGATATCATCGTCAAGAGAATGAGCATAATCAAATCGCAGGCACAAATCGTCTACACTAAACTAGGGTTGTAGCACGACTTGTCTTCCTTAAGTATAACTCGTCTCACGCTTTGTTTATACAAACGAATAAAACACTTGTATAACAATATATTTCTCAATCATAAAAATCGAATACATTCATTAGATGAAAACTTTACTTGAATAAAAAATCTTTGAAAGTTATACAATGATTATCCAAAGCAAATCAAAACTAAAGGCATAATTCATTCATACAAATTACTTGAATAGGGCTTCATCTCAATTCCGAATAAAAAGATTAGCCGCTCATGGTTGAGATGGAAAACCTCTTTTCCTTACCTCTTTCCACTTTTCTCTAGAATTCTCAATAACCCTAATGATCAATAGGCTTTTGTATTTATAGACATAGGACACATTTAAATAATACCCAAGAGGCTAGAATTCTCCAAAATAAAAAGAAAATTCGGATAGAATTATTCCTAGCTTTTTTCACTCATCTTGTGGACCCATTTTGACCTAGTAAATGTCAAAAAAGGAGAATTCCTATTTCACACAAAATTGTAACCCTTTAAGTTAGCTTTCCAACACCTTTTGATTTACCTCAATTCGATATCAGATATCAGATGGGAGAGATATGCCCAAAATATAGAATATTGTACATAGTGACTCTTCTAGCGAGATTGCATTAAATCTAACTTTTATTTCTTCGAACTTCATGGGTTGGGCTTTTCTTGCTTGATTAAAATTATTTAGATTCTTCTAAGCCTTCAAAGTTGAATTGGAGCTTAATCTTGGGTTTCAACTATGAAATTAAGTCCAATTTCTACTCATAAGCTCGAGTGACCTACACATACACAAGCATATTAAAATTATCAAGTAACAATGATTAAATGTGTACATTCGATAACTATTAGTTGCCTGTAAAATTGTCTCCAATCAGGTGATTGTAGTATGGACTTGGAGTGGGTTTGGAAACTAAAAGTTTGACAAAAACTCAAAAGTTTCCTTTGGTTGATCCTTCTAAGAAGGCTTTTAACCAATGATCTAAGAGTGAAAAGGGGGTTGATAACCAATGCTTCTTATCCTAGGTGTGGTATTCACACTAAAGACATGGAGCATTTTGTGGATCTAATATCACCAAAGCTGTTTGGGTCAATGTGGGCTATCATTGGTATTCGAAGGACAATCAGTTGCACCTTAATACCTGGCCTAAAAAGAATTTGAAACCTTATTCACAAACTGATCCACTTTGCAATATTGTGTTTGTTGTTTCTCTCTGTCAACTCTGGAAGGATAGGAATGAAAAAGTTCTTGAAAATTCTGATCCTATTTTGCAAAAAAACCTTATTTTTCATACATAATTATGCTAGTGAGATTCAACACGCTTTTCTTTTGTTTGTTACCTCGACCAATCACTCATCTAAACTAATTAAATGACTTACTTCTTCTACAGGGGAAATCAAACTCAATACGAACGGATGTGCATAAGGAGACCTAGGGGAAGGAGGCTTTGAAGGGGTCTTTAGAGATGAAAAATGAGTCTAGCTATGTGGTTTCTTTGGAAAGCTAGAGAAGTGCTATAGCCTTGAAGCTGAAATGTGGGGCACTTACCGAGGCCTCACACTTGTGCTGGAAAAATGTCTCAATGAAATCATCGTTGAGGTAAATTCTACAATGGCTAAAGAATCGCTCACTAAGGGTCCAACAGTTGTTGGTAACATTTGTCTACCATTGATAGGACTCAACATGTTCTCATAAATCCTTAAGTAAGTTTCCTCTTTGTAGTACTAATGCACATACTTTTCTGGTTCTTCACCCATGTAGTTTGCAGCAGGAACAACATGAGCACAAGGAATGCCTGACAAATCTCATTTCCTACATCCACAAGTCCATTCTTTTACGTCCACCTTATATTGCTCACCATATGGGGCAACAACTTCAAATTGGAAACCCCCATTCCATCTAGGAATCCAACTAGATGCATTCACCTTTACCTTCTCTAAAATATGTTGAATCATAGGACATATAGGGCCTTTGTTGTACCTTTTCATTGTTTCCTTTCTTTTTTGAACTGTTTCCATCAACAAAACTCTTATTTTCTCCAACATGGTGACCATAGGTTTATCCTTAGCTTGCAATAAGCTTGAATTGAAACATTCACATTGATTATTCAACAAAATGTCACACTTTAGGAAACTGTTGAAGTGAATTATACTCTAATGGATTGGTGGCCTTTCAGCCAACTAATTGTATGCTGCACAATTATCTCCTTTGATTTTTTTTCCATAACTTTGGTGAATGCAAAAATAATGCTTGCCCTAGTAGCCTTCCATAGCAAATCTTTCAAGACCCTACCCTTATGTTCACCCTTGAAATTGTTGCACAAATGCCTTACACAAAACCTATGTGAGGCATTTGGAAACAGCCCAGCCATTACATTAATTAGCCATTTTTGCTTGTTGTTAGGTTTTTATTCTTGGCAATCCCGTTTGACAAAACTCATTTCAGTTGTAATTTTATTCGTTCTTTTGTTTCAGTGAGGCTATGAGTTTTAGATGCGAATCTAACCTAAATTGTGCCTTGCAGAGAAGTTTGTGGTGTTTATTCTTTCATGTTTGCCACTTCGCTGACTATGTCGGGGATCAAAGTTGTAAAATTGCAATCGAAGTTGGTTTTCTGCTCAAGCGGCCATTCTTGCGCTCGAGCGGAGATGCAATCCGTTCAGAAGTTTCACTCACCTGTAAAAGTACTGGGTGTTTTTTTTTCCCGCTCAAGCAGCTATTCTTGCGCTCAAGCATAGATCCGCTCGAGCGACATTCTTGCACTCCAGCGGAGATCATGGATCTGTTTTCTATAAATATGTGTTTCATTCCGATTTTAGGGTACGGCTTCCAAATCTTGTTTTTGGGTATAAGGGTTTTTATCTGGAGCTTCTTTGCTTGTTTTCTTTTGATATCTGCAAGAGATTAATCATGAATTGAGTGGATCATATCAAAAGGTTTGTTTGTTTTATTTATTCAATACAAAAGAGCGAGTTGTTTTTTGGTGGATTCTGTGAAATTTGGGCTTGAAGTTTTGGTGGATTCTAGAGTGGCTCATCATCGTGGATTCGACATTAACGTTGTGGATTTAATGTTGGGCAAGACAATTTGAGGTAAAGACTGTGGTGGAAAAGGCATATAGGGGTCGGTTCAGTTCAGGCGTGGATTCGTTAGGTAATTGAGAGTACACTTGTGTAATTCCTTTTGTCTTCTTAGTGGATTGTTTTATGGCTTTTGTCGGTAGTTTTTTTTATCACAATTGGAGGCACTCCAATTGTGGTTTTTCCATATTAAAATCGTTGCGTTGATTTGTCTGGCTTGTTTGATTGGGATTGTTATTTACTGGTTAAAATTGATACATAATCACAAATCAATATCTTGGAGATTTCTAGATTTTTCACTTGTCACTTATAAAGGTATAACAATAAGAATTCACAATGTTAAGATTTTGTTCTAACAAATTCAGAAACCACAACTATTTATTCTTCTTCTTCTTCTTCTTCTTCTCAAAAATGGCATAGGCAAATGGAAATATACAATTATTTGCATCTATCCCGACTACAGTTAACAATACTCCACCATGTGGCCTCTTTAAATGGTAACCATCCAGTCCAATGACTAGCCTACAAGTATTCTGAAAACTCTTATTCAATAAACCCCAACACAAATAAAATCTCTTAAACTTTGACACTTGCTCATCCCCTTCATCAACTTTTGGAACTTCTTTCACCTTCATACATACTGTCGTTCCAGGATTAGTACTTTTAATCTCTTCTACATAACCCCAAAGCATTGTAAATTGTTCAACAGCAGTACCCTCAATCATTGTCAAAGCCTTTCTTTTTGCCCTTCTCGTTTTCTTTATGTTAACCTGCACATTGTACTCTGTTGCAATGGTGTTTGTCAATGACTTAATTGGCCAAGTAGCGTTTAACCTTATCCTTTCCCAATATCTCTTCACAATCCATCTACTACTCACATGTGGTACATCAAATGTTCTATTGCATGTGTGTTCATCTACAAAAGTTTTGATCCTATACACCCATTCACTCTTCACAAAAGAAGCATAACAAACCCAAGGACAACCACTTTTGCATTCTGCCCTAACCTTTTGTTTGCCATTCTTAGTAAATGTGATTTGTTTGCCCCACTTAATAGCATATTCCTTTACAGAATCCCTAAATAAATCATGTATCTTGAACTCCATACCAAATTGGAATGTAGGATTCTACATGTCAGTCTCACTAAAAATAGGGCATTTAATCCTTTTGGAATTACTATCTTCATCAAAGGAGTTGTCAATGTTTTTTAGCTCATCAAATGACCTATCTACGCTATGTAGGTCATCATTGTCATCTACATCACCCACAACATCCTTAATACTCCTAAACCACCAAATTCTACATCTTTATCAATATTTTGATCATATAAAGCATCATCATCACATTGCCCATACTTACTGTTATTATATTTTTCAAACTCATCAGAAGAAGAATTTGACTAATTAGGATCATATGCATCACTATCTTTCTCTTCTTTTACTTGAACATCAACAACTACCCCCTTACCCTTACTTCTTTCTACACTTGGCCCTACTTGACTCATTTTGTATATTTACTGTTGGAAAATAATGGTTTTTTAACTACTTTAATGTGAAATTAAAGTGGGACCCAATTGCCAGTTGATGGAGGGTCTAATTGGTTTTGTATTTTCTTAAGTGAGAAGATTACAATATAAAAATAATGAGCCAAAATCATTGAGTTGTGAATGAGAATTGCCTCATAAAGTGGGCATCAAGAAAAGTTGGGCTTAGATTTGGATTGAATTTTGGTTTACACTGGGCCTAGGCTTGTGCCTGTGCATGTGTTGGGTTTGGTCTTATACTTGGACATAGTCATGAGCTTGGGCTGAGCAGTGTTGTGTTGGGCTTAACTTGTGCATGTGTTTGAGATTGGGCTTGGATCGAGTTGTGACCCAACATCCGTATCCGTTTTGCGACCTATCTAGTTGGATTATTCAAATAGCATTATATGTATATATATATATATATATATCCAATACAAGGGAGGTTTTTAACCTTTGTAACTCCAGCCTTAATGGCTAGAGTTGATGGCCTTAGTTAATGGCATTTGATGACCCTCATGATGATAGCCTTTATGGCTAGGGGCTCCCCCTACTTTTATAAATAGAGGTCTTTCCCCTCCAACTTGGTAGGATGATTTTGAAGAGATTTTTTAGATGGAAAATGGAGATAGTGTTTTGAGATAATAAAGTTGGAGATAGTTTTTACACCAAAGAGATTTTTCCAATCTTCTTTTTCCTAACCCATTCTTTGGTTCTTTTTAGAGAGAGAGAGTGCTGCCATTGTTAAGTTCGTCTAAGCTATTCAAAAGATGCTTCAGCTATAGCTTGTTTCGACTGTCGTATCTTGGGAAATAGACGTCAGCATACCTCCAGCACCTATCGGTGAGTTGAAGAATCTGTTTTAAGGAAACTGTGTATACCATAGGTTTCAGTTTGCATCCCTTATCTTTTGTTCTTTGAAGTTTTAAATTTAAACTATTTATTGTATGTTATTTTGTATGTCTATGCAAATCCATCTTGTTATATGTTCCATGATGTAATCTATTTCATTCCTATATTTTTAGTTCAGTAGTTTATTCTGTATTTCATTCTTTAATAATAATAAAAAAAATTATTTTGGCATTTCTATTTAATTTATTATATATATTATTATTATGGAAAAATACCAACACTTACATAATCATCCAAATTGTGTCTTATGTAAACATCTATTACTTTGTTTTCATCTACAAATGCGTCCAATATCAATACATTAGCATTATATTTTAGCAACTCCAACCCACCATAACCGTCAACCTTACTATAATAGTTATTACATGGACTATGTCCTAATTCCTTAGCCATGCAATACAACTCTATAATGGAAATTTGATCTCAATGACAAAAGTCAAAATGATTTACCATACCACCACTGTAAACACATAGCCCAACAATTATTCAACTTTAATTCCTTTCGTGTTATCAAACGCTTAATTACAAATTAGGATTTTTCACCACTATCAATGTAAACGTGATTAACTACCTCCCAATTTACTAAATCAACCCAAAATATGATTATTTAACTCTAAAAATTCAAAACCCTAAACCCTTTTCACACCTTTCCAAAATCCCATAACAAAATATGCTTTTAATGCGATAAAAACTACTACATGTCTATCTATAACAAGGTATTGAAAAAGAGCAAAGAAATCCCTACCTCAATGAAGAAGAGAAAAAAGCCCGAAAATCCAACTTCAGTGAAAACACAATCCGCTCAGATTAAAAGGAAGCTCTCGCCATGCTCTATGTTTTGGTATAAGGGATTAGTATGAGATTCTCACTATAAAGAGATGAAATCCAAGGTATAAGTGCTTAAAGCTCAAAAATGAAGAAAAGATAAAGAACCGAGGATGAAAAGTGAAGAGACTTTGACCAAAAAAGTGACTTTTAAACATTTGATCCCGTACAAATCGCTCAAGTGGTCAAATCTGCGCTAGAGCAGTGAATGAAATCTCTTAGTATCTATATTATCTCGAATAGACCGGTCAAGTGGTGAATCAAGGCTTGTAGTATTTTAGACAATTTTGAAAAACAAAGCTGGAAAGGTCTATGTACCGCTTGCACTCGAGCGAACTATGCACACATTACAGATTCTCAAAATTCAAATGGGCATAACTCTCTTGTCTGGGCTTTGTTTAGGGTCATTCTTATGTACAAATTGAAGCCCCAGAAATTAGCGTTCTAATCGTTCTAGCCTCACATCAAGATTCAAAGTGTGGAGAGAGAAAATGATAAAAGAGTGAAGACTACTCAAGAACAACTATTTGAATTTGGAGTTTTTGATCCAGTCTCGCCCAACCACTAAGGTTACGCCTTAACCATGGCTCAAATATTGACTAAGAAGGTTCTCAATTATGATAACCAAAGAGTCAAATATAATTCCATTATACCAAGAAGTACAAAGTGCTACAATGTGACGCCTCAAAATTTAAGGACATCATAATAAGGTTTAGAACTTAAAATCAATTTTCTTAATTACTAACTCCTCATCAATGTTGCCACCAAGGTTACCATCATCCATTAATTAACAACACAGAAATTAAAAGTTCTTAAATTGCAACTCCAAAGCAAATTTAAAGCTTGGTCTTAGTACATTCATGATAGAAAAACACAATTAAAAAAAAAAAAAAAAAAAACTAGAGAAATCTAGATAACTCAAGAAAGGGAATTATGGGACTTGGGCACACTTCAAGCTAACCAAGGCTGAACGTTGCCTTCTAAGGTCTCAAAGTTTCCTTTGGTTTCTTCTGTACCTGGCTTAAAACGCCAGGGCAACAGGAATGTCAATGAGCAACGAGCTCAATATGATACAAGAAACCCAAAAAAAACTAACCACTTCTTACAGTTTGAAAACTTATGCAATAATAACACGGTGGAGTTAATTAACAACATTTAAAAATATACCTTCATCACTAAAAAGATAATAGCGCAGCGAAAACAACATATATATATATATATAGACATGATTCATCACGAATATTTTCACAATGCAAATGTCAGGTTATCATAGAGTTCATAGCGTAACCCAATTAATTGTAAATTGGGTGAGCCTACAGTGACTCCACGTGGAGTGACGTCCTACCTAACCATTGACCCTGGCCAGGGACTATTCTGTACCTCCTCTTGATCGCGAGGCACTAGACCTAAGGATGTTACGTGCTGAGTTAGATACTCAAGGCGTATCATCACTAGTTCGTCTCAAGAGAATCGGCCTTCCAGAAGTACTCCCTCTGTGTGAGACCCTCATTGCCACCCTTATCCCAAAACCAAATCCGTGAGGTCAGAATACGATCTGGGCCATGTCAAGGCTTCGCAAGCTAAATAATCACATTTCCTTAAAACTAGGGCACACCTTGGACCAACAAAACATCGACATGCCTTTTTCCTTATATTCATCCGCATGCGCATGGTCCAAAACCACCCATTTCATTTTCCCCATATTATGGTTATAATAGTTCTAGATGAAAATACACATATCATGATTCATTCTAACTGATCAAGTATATTTAAGTGCATGCAAGACAAAATATGTAAGAACGAGACAATACAAAAAGGTTTTAAGCCATCACTAATTTGATTTTAGAATCTGAACAGTTTCCAGCAAACTGTCCCCTCAAACAAAAATATAGAAATGATAGTAAATAATATTTGAAATTTTTTTATTTTCGGTGGAGTTATAGATTATTATGTTGGGAACATTTTTGAAGAGGACTCGAATTCATTTGGCCACTGGAAGATGTCCAAATAAATTAAAAACAGTAGGTAGCTTCAGATTCGTTACGTCTTCGAAAAACAGTAAATAGCTTCAGATTTATTTGGCGACTAGAAGATATCCAAATAAATTAAAAACACTTGAACACTGAAGAAAATAAAACCACCCTCACAACAAAGCTTTCGGTGAACTCTCACAATGGCTCCAACAATGTCTCTGTCAGAAAGTGACAATTGAAATTGGTTAATGGCTCCAATGCTTCCTCTCTCAGATATTACTTGTGCGCTATTTATATATACATTTTTATTTATTGATACTATTACTTGTGTTTTATTGTATGTCATTGATTGCGTTGCGTTTGGTTGTGTTATTGACTCTTTTCGTTTTCTATCTTTATTACTTTTGGGGCATGCTTGATTGGAAGGATTAAAGCATGGGATTGGGATTATTAATCCGTGGGCCCAATCATCCTATGTTTGTTTTGATATTTTGGTTTAGGATTATTAATCCAATGGATAATTAATCCAACAAATTTGTAGGATTATTAGTAATGGGGTAGGGGTGGGATAGTTAATACCACACTAATTTGATAGGATTATTAATACCTCACTATTAGTGTTGTGAATCAAACATGGCCTTGTTGTATTGTGTGTCATTGATTGCGTTTGATTGTGCTATTGACTCTTTTTGTTTTCAATTTTTTTTTTTTTTGGTTTCATTTCAAGTCTAAAACAGCAGGGTGGCGCGGGGTGGTTTTGTGGTTTGTTTAAAAAAATAAAATTAAATAAGGGTTTATTATGCTTTTTACCTCTTTAAATAATTGTCAAATTATTTATTTCGTTTTTAATTATCAATTGAGTCTGTTTGATTTCTCAATATTGTCAATAAAATAATGATTATTAAATAAAATTGAAGAGGTAGAATTAGATAATTTAAATAATAACACTTTGCTACAAGTAATAATAGAACAAAATAACATATTAATTAAATTACAAAAAGAACCTACCAAAAAACTTAAAAATAATAAATTATAATTTATAAATGAAATCTAACATATTATAAGGGCAAGTAGTAGAAGATAAGTAAAAAAATACTTTAGATAATTACCATTATGACTCTAAAGGAAATTTACTATAATAACTGACGTCCACTTTTCAAAGACAAAATAAAAATTTTAAGGGTTTTGGAAATAAAATTTTAAATAGGTAGGATCTTTTATTAATCTATAATACTTATGAGCTTGTATTTTATTTTTGTAATCCTTATTAGTACTAAATAGGTTTGAATTAATTACTTTGAGAATTTAATAGATTTAATTGATAGTTTAGAAATTAAATTGATTTTGATTCATATACTACAGAGACTTATTTAATCAATAGTTTATGAACTAAATAGATAATTTAACAATAATTTAGGGATTGAGACCTCCGCCCCTACAAAATTTTCATAAATTTAAACTACTCATGATATAGATTCCATATAGACATGAGTAAACCCTACAAATATATAGAGGGTTAAAATCACGTTAAAAGTGTGGAGGTTATCTCAACAGAGTCCAAACATTTTTGCTATAATAAACCCATAAAGCAATTCTAAGGACACAAGGAAATGAGTTAAGGAATGACATAAAATAATTCTACGGACACATGGAAATGACACAAGGAATGACAAGGGAAAGCACTCACTTTTTATTATTATAATATTCTTACGGAAGAAACTATAATTATATCATTTCTAAATTATATTTTAAATACTAATTATTTATAAAATTATTATTCCTTCAGTTTCAAAATATTAATTTTTAATTTTATTTTTTTATTATCTCAAAATATTAATTCTTTTTAAAAATTAAAGAATAAAACAATATGAATTTACTATTTTGTTTATCATGGTATTAATTTTAAAGCTTTTCTTTTACATGTTCACCTTGCTTTTTGTTTCTTGTACATATTTTTCAAATATTTTAATGAGTAGATAGAAAGAGTAGTCTCTTCTCTTAGGCCGCATTTGGTTCATGAATTTGGAAAGAGATTTAGAAAGGAGAAATAAAAAAATAAGTAAAATGTGAATAAAATATAACTGCATTTCACCTACGTTTCACACACTTTTTTTCTTTTTCTTTTTAAATTTATTTCCAAATCTATGAACCAAATACAACCTTAGTAAATATTACTTTGTTTATATGACTATTCTCAAACATTTTAAAAATTAAAACCAAGAGATAAAGTATTTATCAAAATGGGAAACAAATTTTTATTAAGTACTTTGAGATTATAATCAAGTAAAGGGTTGTTTTCACAGCATAATATGTGACAGCATTGTCCCCAATCCCAGTAAGTAAAAGCCTTTTTAGTAGGGGTGCGCATAGGGTTATCCGACCCGCACAACCCGCCCTACTTGACCCTACTCGTAGACATTTGGGCGATTTTGCAAACACATTAGGGTCAGATGCAGTTTGGATTCTGGTTGAATTTCAAATTGCGAACAGGTTGCGAGTTTGAACTGCACCCGCCCAACCCGCCCGCGTAAACAAATTTTTTATTTTTTTATTTTTTATATGTAAAATCTGGACCGTTCATCTCTTCATCTTTAGTATAAAAAAAAAAAAAAACCTTAATCTCTCACAATCACAAACATATTTGCGCAGCTGGAGAGCTCCTTTTTTTCCTCTCATCTCATACCAGTCTCTCTCTCTCTCTCTCTCTCTCGTTTTTCATTGCACCGATCGCAACTCTGCTTTCAACTTTGCTTTCTCATCGCACCGATCGACCTCTGGTTTCTCATCGTACCGATCGATCTCTGCTTTCTCATCACAACTCTGCTTTCAACTCTGCTCATAGCTCTCCTCTCATCGCATCGATCGACCTCGCAAGATCGGCTGTCTGTCTCATAGCTCTCTGCTCATAGTTCTCTGCCTCATAGCTCTCTACTCTTCAGATCTGTCTGTCTATCTCTCTCCTCGATTTCTGATTTATTTATTTATTTATTTTTATGCAATCAGATGTGTAAGCAATAGATCACTGAGTTTATTTGTTTATTTGTTAAATTTGTGTTAATCTGTGTTAAATATGTTATTCAATATGTGAGATATATGATTCAATCTGTTATTCAATGTGTTAAATCTGTGTTTATCTGTGTTAAATTTGTGTTGAATCTATTATTCAATCTGTGAAATCTGTTATTCAATGTATAAAAATCAACTTATATGACATCTTCAAATCTGTTAGGCAATACAAAAAAAAGTCAATAACACAGTAAACCCTGTTAGAGCATCTCCAACGGTGACTCAGATTTTTCACCAAATCTGAGTAAAAAATGACCCATTTCACCAAATTTGATACCACTCACTCCAACGGTGCATCAAATCTCGTATCAAATCCCGTGGGTCAACCGGTTGGTCGACCGGTGGGTTGACCGGTAAGCGTAAAAATAATCATCTCTGTTTTGGTTTTGGTGGTTGACCGGGTGGTCGACCGGCCGGTCAACCGGTAAGGCAAAAATAAATTTTTTTTTTTTTTTTACGTGTTTGAACCTTTTTTTGACCGGTTTGAACCTATCAATTTCAAAGGAATTCGGTCGACCGGTTGGTCAACCGGCCGGGCAACCGGTTGGTCGACCAGGTCCCTCCTCCAACGGTCACCAACAGTGTTTTGGTGAAATCAGTATTTTGTCGTCAGTTTGATAAATTGTTTGATGAAATCTCAATCTGATATTCATTTGGTGCAATCGTTGGAGCAGTGAATAGTAGCTTTTTCATCAAATTTTGAATTTGATATCAGTTTTGGTGAACCATTGGAGATGGTCTTAGGCAATCAGATCTGTTTATGTAATCAGTTTTTTTTTTTTTGTAACAACAGATCTCTAAGATTGGAATTAAATCTGTTATTGTGTGACTAAGATTCTGTTTCTATGAAAGATTTGTTTCAATGGTTGTAGACACCCCATTTTTGACCGACCTTAAGACTCAGACATCACCGATTGAGCGCTCGGTGACGTTGCATAATGTACTCGTTCAGAAGTTTCAGAGTCACGGCCATGTGCCCTGCCTCCAGACTTCCGAACCCTCTTCTGTGCCTTGCCTCGGTTTGCGAACCAGACTCGGTTTTCTCTGTTTCTTTTCCTAAGGGGAGAGAGAGGTACTGTAGACCATCTCTCAGTGGCCGTAGGCTACATTTGGTGGCCGTAGGCCATTTTGCCCATTTCGGAGCCCGGTTTCCGATTTTCCGGGACCGTCAGGCCGTGTGCCTCGGTTCGGGACCGCCTAACCATCTCCGTTTGCTCTGATTTTTGGCATACTTCCTATTTGCTCCCTTTTGAGGGACACTGGGGTCCCGGAAACCCACTTCGTGGCCGAACGCCACTTTCGGTGCTTAACAGCCCATTTTCGGGATCCCGAACTGCGTGTTTTGGCCCTCGAACATTCGTTTTGCATCGGTTTTTGCTCATTTTTGGCAGGTACCTCTGTTTTATCACTAGGAAGGTCATGGAAGGGTGGAAGGCTAGTAATTGTTGCAGCAACCAGTTTTATCTCCTCCGGAGCCTCCCGGCGCCCGTTTTTCCAACTTCCGGGCTAATGTTGAACACCCTAGGGTTAGTGTTGCCAACTTTCAACCACATACCTGTGATCTACACACCTTGGAGAACCCAAAAAAGTTATGGCCGGCCACTAATTATTCTTTCCATTTTTGCCCCTCCTCTTTGAGGCTAATGTTGAATACCTTGGGGCCATTTTCTTGAACTTTGAACCACATATTTGTGATGTACACACATGGGAGGCCCCTAAAAGTTGGTGGCCGGCTACTAATGTTGCTTGACCCTTTTGAACCCCTCCTTCCGGGCTAATGTTGAACGCCCTGGGGCCATTTTCTTGAACTTTTAACCACATATTTGTGATGTACACACATGGGGGAACCCTAAAAGTTGGTGGTCGGCTACTAATTCTCATTGACCCTTTTGACCCTTGGCCGGCCGGCCAAAATAGGTGGCCGGCCGGCCACCTGCAGCTCCAAAACTGGCCGGCCATGATCCTCATGATTGGTACTTTACAGCTGTGCACTTTTTTTCCCCAAAATATCTGTATCCGAGGGAAATATCTTGTGGGGGAAAGATTACCTCCTTTTTGCCCCACCTTTACACCCCTTCTTTGGCCTATTTAGCAAGCAAACCTTGTTCTTTTTTGAGGTTAGAAAAATTTCTCTTCAAGTCTCCATAGCCATCTCCATCTTCTTCCTTCTCAATTCTTCAAAAAACCCTAAGCCCCCTAACCACCATTCCTTCTACACCACCAAGCTCTACCACCACTACCTCATTTCCAACAGCAAGGAAGGTTTCTAGAAGGCAAAGGAAGCTGCAAATCCATCCAAGAAGCAACAAAAGCTTGAATCTTCAAGGGTAAGTAGTACTTTTACCCTTTTGACCCTTTTCTTTGATCTATTTCTAAGCCCCTCTTGCTTTTTGTTTCAAGCTCCGGCCCTAACTGAAAATGGCCATCTTTTGAGCTTATCTTCACTTTTCATCAAGGGCTCAACCCTGTTTGAGCCCTCCATAATACACTTGCTTCAATACCCCTCGAAAATACCGTTTTCTTGCATGCTATTTTTGGCCCATGAGCACTCTGTTTTCGAGCATGTTATAATCTGTGAATAGGCTTATTTTGAGCCTCTCTTCAACATTGAAGAAGGGCTCAACTCCATTTGGGACTTCCATGTTATACCTACCCTTTATCTCTTCTTTATTCCCCATTCTTGCATGCAATGACAACCTACCATGCTTAGGTTTTTGGCCATTTTACAGTTCTGAAAAAGTCCTTATTTTGGTCCAATCTTCATGTTTTGTTTAGGGTCTTTCATGTTTTGGGACCTCCATAAGCCACTTCATGTTATATCTCACTTTCGGTTCGTTTTCTTGCATGTTTTGTTAACCTACCATGCTTTTGTTTTCGGCCATTTTACAGGCCTAGAGATAGTCTTATTTTGGCCTATACTTCATGTTTCATTAACACTTTTTTTCTGTTTGGTGATTATTTTGTATACTTCATGTTATAGCACCTTTTGAGCTTTGTTTTGCATCACATTTTTAGCATATTGGTATACTGATTTTGAGACTGTCCTATACTGTAAATGTTCATATTTTTGGTCCATCTTCAGTGTTGTAGAAGGAAGTTTTTCAGTTTAGGTTTTGTTTATATCACTTGCTTCATTACCCCTTGAAAATACCGTATTCTTGCATGCCATTTTTTCCATATCTATACTTACTGTTTGGCCATGCTATAAATTGGAAAAGTGCTTATTTTGGGACTGTCTAGCTTCTTTCTTTGCATTGCATGTCCATATTGTGCATGTTTAGCATAGCTATAGGCCATTTCGGGTGCCTAATGTTGCATTTCGGAGCATTTCCTTGCATTTCATGTCATTTCGCCTCATTTCGGGACTGTTTTCCCCCATATTTTGTTGCTGAAATTCCATTAGCATGCTTGCATATCATTTTTGCCATGTTTCATCATATTTTTGCATTGCCTCGGTTTGCGTGCCCGTGTGCACGCATTTCGAGGCACCTCATTTTTATCCGATCGGCATCCGATGTGAGTGTGGCTGAGGCTCACTCATGTTGGTATAAGCCCATTTGTCATTTCATCGCATTTCTGCATTGCCTCGGTTTGCGTGCCCGTGTGCACGCATTTCGAGGCACTCCGTTTTTATCCGATCGGCATCCGATGTGAGTGTGGCTGAGGCTCACTCATGTTGGTATAAGCCCATTTGTCATTTCATCGCATTTCTGCATTGCCTCGGTTTGCGTGCCCGTGTGCACGCATTTCGAGGCACTCCGTTTTTATCCGATCGGCATCCGATGTGAGTGTGGCTGAGGCTCACTCATGTTGGTATAAGCCCATTTGTCATTTCATCGCATTTCTGCATTGCCTCGGTTTGCGTGCCCGTGTGCACGCATTTCGAGGCACCTCATTTTTATCCGATCGGCATCCGATGTGAGTGTGGCTGAGGCTCACTCATGTTGGTATAAAGCCCATTTGTCATTTCCTTATCATTTGCATTGCATTTGCCATCGCCTCGGTTTGCGTGCCCGTGTGCACGTACTTCGAGGCATCTCATTTTCATTACATCTATCATCGCCTCGGTTTGCGCGCCCGTGTGCGCGCATTTCGAGGCACCCCATTTTTATTATATTCTGTCATCACCTCGGTTTGCGTGCCCGTGTGCACGCATTTCGAGACATCTCATTTTCATAGCATTGTGTATGTTAGGATTGTATATTAGTTGCATCTCACGCATATCATGCATATTGCATCGTGTTTGGAATAGGAGTTAGCCCGGGCACGGGAAACGAGGTACATTTCGTACTCCGAGTGACGGAATGTGTCTCAATTTCCCAGTCACCGACACTCCGGATTATCCATGATAGAGTTAGGTTTTAGCTGTAGTTTCATATGCATTCATCCTATATTGAGTTGTGCATTTCGACTCCTCGGCCATCATGCCTCGGTATGCGTGATTGGTGGCACGATGATCGAGGCATGCATATATCTGTGCAGATACATTGCTATGCCCCTTTCCTGCTCTCTGTTGCAGCAAAACGAAGAATCAGCAATTTTTCAGGGCTTGGCACGCATTTCAAGAACAGGTGTAAACAGAGGCTAATTGGGGCATTCCGGTGGATTTCCGCGCAAGACAATCCGGACATGCATCATCCATCAGAAGCAAGGCAGTCCCTGGCTTGCACGCCGGTTTTATTTTCTTAGTTAATTCATTAATTAATTAGAAATCTGTAATATTCTTTTATTCGGGACTGTAATATTTGGACTGTATATTTATTCGGACCCTCTGCGCGAGGGCCATAACTGTAATAAGTGTGGGTGAGTGTGATGTATTGTCACGACCCAAACCCGGCCCTATGGGTTTAGCACCGTAACCGGCCAGTAATCCGAGATTACCGAAGGCCTGCTTAACAGTAATACAGTAAAACAGAGTACAAGGCCTGGCGGAAGCCAATACAGTAATTAAACAATGCCCAACGAGCTGTGACAGTCTGTATGCAAAAGATTTTTCATGCATTCATACATGAACAGCGCAGAACAGTATGTACAATATTCACATCCATTCAAACTAGGGACTCAACCCTACATAACAGTACAGAAAACATTCCGTCTGTACAAAACAGTACGGTCTATACAAAATTTACAGTCACACAGTACAGGGACCTAATCCCTTTATAACAGTACAACAGTCCAAACAGTATGGAGACAGACGGGGGAAAACAAACAAAACACCCCAAAGCCATAGCATGGCAACTCGGAACCTCACAGTGAGGCGCAAAGGCTGGCTTGACAAAACTGGAGTAACCCTGACGCTCCTAGCTCCGATCTGGTGCCTGTACACCTACATATATATATGAGCAGTGAGCTAAAGCCCAGTGAATAACATAAAGCGTAAAGAGGTTTAGAATGAATGTCCTTACAGTAGTGAAAACAGTTCAATTCAATCAGTATTTCAGTCGTTCAGTACAGTAAACAGTCATATGTGGTACATCCATTAGCCTAACAGTAACAGTAGGTCTTGAAAGACCGAACAGTAATGATGGCCATCAGTCAGTAAACAATAGTGGTTCCACGAGGGAACCGACAGAGAATTCTGTCGCAGTAACAGTAACAGTAAACAGTAAGTACTAAGGATGCCACAGTACAGTTCAGAAATAAAGGACATACATTCATTCAGTAAATAATACCAGTTCAGTAAACAGTTCAGTTCAGTATTCGAAAGATAATCAGTTGAACATATCTTTACACAATTGTTACTCACAGAGTTCGGGCTACAATAAGCTAGAGCGTGTCTCCCCAGTTGCCAACCCTACACAGTTCACAGGTTGAACACACTAAGCTACACAGTTGGAAAATCTCATAACTTAATCCCTAATTTGCCTTGGTGTGTTCTACAATGATATCCTCATCAAGATGCCTTAAACTAGGCCTAAGAATGCCTAGGATGGAATGAGGATGCAAAAATACACTTAGAAAACATTTTGCAAACTTTGCTGAAAATAAGAGCCTCGCTCGAGCGAGACTTTCTACGCTCGAGCGTAAGTCCAAAATCAAAGGCTTCGCTCGAGCGAGGAATCCTTCGCTCGAGCGGTCTGCAAAAACAGTAAAAATACTGGATGCTGTGATTTTACGCGCGATCGTCGCTCGATGGTCGCTCGAGCGGAGCCCTGGACAAAGGTGCTCGCTCGAGCGGGGAATCCTTCGCTCGAGCGAGGAAGCCAAATCTGGAATTTCCAGATCTGCCTTCCAAGCTCAAACCAAGCATTCAACCACTCCAAACTCGACCTCTTGGGCCCAAATTCTGGAAAACATCATTAAATACAATGTATAACAAGTTTCAAAGCTCAATTTATGAATTCAAGCCCCAAAGGTGAGTCAATTAAAACCACATTCAAACCCATTTTCAAGAATATGAAGAACATGCAACATGCAAGGATTTAAACCAAATCAAAGCTTCAAAGCTTGTTCAAATGAGCTCATTCTTTTCAAAACAAGATGAAAACATGGTCTACTCCTACAACATGGACATGCATGTGAGGAAACATGGGCTTTCAACCTCCAAACTTAAGAATGGCAACATGCATGCAACAATCAAGCTACAATTCAACATCTCAACCATGTTTTGGCTCTAAACTCCAACAATGTGACATGAAACATGCAAGAATCAACTTAAAGACGAATCAAAAGGGAGAAATTCATACCTAGGTTCCTTGGATGCAAGTCTAGAGGTCCAATCTAACAAGAACTCCTCTCAATTCCTCCAATTCCAAGCATTTCTAAACAAAAGAGATGAAATTCCACTCCCTTAGTCTCTCTCTCTCTATGGACGGCTAGAGCAAGAAGAAATGGCTGAAGAAATGCTCTTCAAGTGTGTATGTGTTTGAGATAGTGGCCCACTCAAGGGCATAACGGTAAATAAGTCCAACTCTTTAATTAGCTTATTTAATCTAATTTAATCATACCTAATCAATTTTCAGATAATTATACCATAAAATCACATTAAATATGAGGGTCACGGAACATCAATCGGTTTCTAGTTCGGCCGCCGATAAGGCCTTTAATTAGCAGTTTAAACATATAAACATGAACAGATAATCAGACAATCAAACAGATAGAATGCAATTAAGTAACATATACTCAGTTAATTCAGATTCCAATTTCAATCAGTCAGTTCAATACTTTACTCAGTTCAATTATCAGTCAGTTATCAGTTCCGTTTAGCAGTAATCGGTAATTATCGGTAATCAATCAGCCCTAAATCAGTAAACAGTATGAGGGTTGTTACAGTCTCCCCTCCTTATAAAGAGTTTAGTCCTCTAAACTCGAGTTACCTTCATTCTGGAAGAAAACAGGATTCAGTGGAAACAGTTCAGGATATCGTTTAGCCATGTCATCTTCCCTTTCCCAAGTGGCATACACGCCACCATGGTTCTGCCAGTCAACTTTCACTAACGGGATCTCTTTATTCCTCAGTTTCTTGATCCGTCGGTTTACAATCTGTATAGGCCGTTCCTCGTAAGTGTAGTCATCACTCAACACTACGTGGGTAGGCTCTATTACATGGAAGGGATCCCGGAGATAGTCTCTCAACATAGAAATGTGGAAGACATTATGCATATGCTCCATTTCAGGAGGAAGCGCAACTTGATACGCCACCGGATTGATTTTCTCAATGATCTCGTATGGTCCGACGTATCTCGGTGCTAACTTGCCTTTGACTCCAAAACGAGTCTGGCCTTTCATTGGTGTCACTTTCACAAAAACGTGATCACCCACTTCATACTCTCTGTCCCGTCTTCTGACATCTGCATAACTTTTCTGTCTGCTCTGTGCAGTTTTCAGTCTTTGCTGTATCAGTTTCACTTTCTCAGTTGTTTCATACACAATCTCGGGCCCAAGCAAAGGCCCATCTCCAACTTCTGCCCAGCAAATTGGAGATCTACATTTTCTGCCATACAATGCCTCAAAAGGCGCCATACCAATACTCGAATGGTAGCTGTTGTTGTAGGCGAATTCAGCTAATGGCAGATGACTTTCCCAGTTTCCCTGAAAATCAAAGACACACATTCTCAGTAAATCCTCCAGAGTTTGGATGGTCCTTTCTGATTGGCCATCTGTCTGAGGATGATAGGCACTACTCAGTCTTAATTCAGTACCCAATGCAGTCTGTAGGCTCTGCCAGAACCTCGATGTAAACTTCGAATCCCTGTCAGAAACAATAGACACAGGCACTCCATGTAGTCTTACAATTTCATCAATATAGATAACAGCCAATTTGTCCGCATTATAGATTGTCTTGACAGGTAAGAAGTGAGCAGATTTGGTTAGTCTATCAACAATAACCCAAATTGAATCCATACCTTTTCTGGAGCGAGGTAATCCCACAATGAAATCCATCGTGATATGCTCCCATTTCCACTCTGGTATGGGTAGGGGTTGCAATAATCCGGCAGGTCGCTGATGTTCAGCTTTGACCTGTTGGCAATGAAGACATTTGGATACAAAATCAGCAATTTCTTTCTTCATTCCCGGCCACCAGAAATTCTGTTTCAGATCTTGGTACATTTTCGTATTCCCCGGATGGATAGACAATCTTGAGTTGTGGCCCTCTTGCAGAACTCTTCTTTTCAGTTCAGTATCATTTGGTACACACAGTCTTTCATGAAATTTCAGTACATTGTTCTCGAATTTGAATCCCGGTCTCGGTTTAGATTCTCTTTCTTCGATGATCTTCTTCAAGAAGTCATCCAGTTGCTGTTTCTCTTTAATCTCTTCAATCAGTGCCGGTCGGGCAGAAATAGCAGCTAACGTTCCACCTTGTTCTCTCAAAACAATTTCTATTTCAGATTTTTCAAGGTCACATAGCAACTCTTTCTGTCCGGTGAGCAAACATGCTACGTTTCCAATCGATTTCCGGCTCAATGCATCGGCAACGGTATTGGCTTTTCCTGGATGGTACAATATCTGTAGGTCATAGTCTTTAATCAGTTCCAGCCATCTCCGCTGTCTCATGTTCAGTTCTTTCTGTGTGAAGAAATATTTTAAACTCTTGTGGTCGGTATATACTTCACATGTCACCCCGTACAGATAGTGACGCCAGATTTTCAGTGCAAATACTACTGCAGCAAGTTCCAGATCATGGGTCGGGTAGTTCTTTTCATGCGGTCTCAGTTGTCGGGAAGCATAGGCAATAACTCTCCCATTCTGCATTAAAACACACCCCAAACCCTTATGAGAAGCATCACTAAATACGATATAACCATCCGTACCTGAGGGTAAAGTCAAAACTGGTGCAGTCACAAGTCGAGTTTTCAACTCCTGGAAGGCAGATTCTCTTTGGTCAGTCCAGTCAAATGATGTCCCCTTCTGAGTTAACTGAGTCAATGGTAGGGCAATTTTGGAGAAATCTTTGACAAATCTTCTGTAATATCCAGCCAATCCCAAAAAGCTTCGGACTTCAGTCACATTTGTTGGTCTAGGCCAGTTCACTACAGCTTCAATTTTCTGCGGATCAACAGAAATTCCATCTTTGCTAACAACATGCCCCAAAAACATAACGTGGTCAAGCCAAAATTCACATTTAGACAGTTTAGCATATAGTTTCTGTTCTCTTAAGGTTTGTAGGGCAAGTCTCAGATGATGTTCATGCTGTTCTACACTTTTGGAGTAAATTAATATGTCATCGATAAATACAACAATAAAGTCATCAAGGTACGGTTTAAAAATTCTGTTCATGAGGTCCATAAAAG
This sequence comes from Camellia sinensis, assembly GCF_055761805.1. NCBI lineage: Eukaryota > Viridiplantae > Streptophyta > Magnoliopsida > Ericales > Theaceae > Camellia > Camellia sinensis. Next base: position 121,324,279 of record NC_138974.1, read on the forward strand.
CAGCTGGTGCGTTCGTGACTCCAAAAGGCATAACTAGAAATTCATAATGTCCATACCTCGTTCTAAAAGCAGTTTTATCAATGTCTTCCGGTTTAACCTTCAGTTGATGGTATCCTGATCTGAGATCAATCTTGGAAAATACTTTAGCACCCTGTAACTGATCAAACAGGTCATCAATACGTGGCAATGGGTATTTGTTCTTTACAGTTACCTTATTCAGTTCACGGTAGTCAATGCACAGTCTCAGTGAGCCATCTTTCTTCTTGACGAACAAAACAGGAGCACCCCATGGCGAAGTGCTAGGTCTGATAAACTTCTTATCCAGCAGTTCCTGCAGTTGTACTTTCAATTCTTTCAGTTCAGTTGGAGCCATTCTGTATGGAGCTTTAGAAACTGGTTGTGTTCCGGGAATCACATCAACGGTAAATTCGATCTCCCTGTCAGTCAAGTCTCCTGGAAGATTATCTGGAAAAACATCTGGAAATTCTCTGACTATAGGAATACAATTCACATCAGTTTTAATACTATCATCAGTAGGCATAGTCAGTACAGAACACAAATATCCTTTACAGCCCTTCCTAATCAGTTTGACAGCCTTCACAGATGAAATCAAATACGGAGGAGGCACTACTCCACTCCCATTAAACACAAATTCAGGCAAACCAGGTGGACGGAAAACAACTTGCTTGGTCACACAGTCAATAGTGGCATGATATTTTTGTAACCAATCCATCCCCAATATTACGTCAAAATGATCAATGTTCAATGGCAGTAAATCAATAAACAGATGCATATCCCCAACAATGATTTCACATGCAGGGTACATATAAGCACATGTCATGGATCCCCCTACGGGTGATGATACGGCTAGCAGATAGTTCATAGGTTCTAAGGGTCTATTCAATTTCCGCGAAAAAGCATGCGATACATAAGAATGCGTAGACCCCGAATCAATCAATACATATGCATTTTGTGTACAAATAGAGAGAATACCTGACACAACGGTCTCGGTATTCTGTACATCTCCCGGTACTAGTGCGAACACTCGGCCTTGCCTCATAGGCTCTTTTCCGGTAGCTTTAGGGTTAGGCTTTGGTGCTACAGTTGATGCTACCGCGCTCGGTGCAGCTTTACTACCGGCTTGTGGAGCAGAGGGGCAGTCTTTAACCATGTGGCCCACCTTGCCACACCTGTAACAGGCTCCAGATATTCTGTAACAGACTCCCTTGTGCTTCTTGCCACACTCAGGACAGGGTGGTACGAATCCACTCCCTTGACTGGGGCTAGTTGTCGTCCCCGTATTCTGTTTCTTGTTGGCTGGGTTGTGCTTGCCTTTCTTGAATTTGAAACCCTGCCTTTTTCCATGCCATTCAGTTATTGGTGTTTCAGATTGTTTCACTGCTGCAATGTTCGACTCGGCCATCAATGCCCGATCGAGAACACCCACAAAAGTCGGTAGCTTCAAAACATTTATCCGGTCAAGTATTGCCACATTAAGGCCGCCTTCAAATTTTCTGGCCTTCTTATATTCAGTATCCACCATGTGTGGTGCATAACGGGCAAGTTCAGTGAATTTCGTCTCGTATTCTGCGACGGACATTGTGCCCTGCTTCAGTTGTTCAAATTCAGTCACTTTTCTATCCCTGACACACTGAGGGAAGTACTTTTCAAAGAAGGACTCCTTGAACTGAGCCCAAGTCATAACAGTGTTTGTCTCACGGATTAACATCCACCACCTTCTAGCTTCTTCTTGTAAGGTGAAGGTAGCTAACAGTACTTTATTCGCTTCAGAGCACGGAAACACTTCAAACAATTTTTCTGTTTCAAGAACCCAAGCTTCAGCTTTTAACGGTTCAAGGCCTCCCTGAAAGGATGGCGGTTTCATTTTGCTGAACTTCTGGGTAAGAGCAATTATATCCCCATCATTCACATTCACATTAGGTTCCGGCTGAACCGGAGGAGGAGGAGGTGGTTGGTTCTGTTGTTCAAGTCTAGCAGTTATCAGTTCTATCATTCTTTCCATTCTTTCCATTCTTGCCTCGGTAGACGAGGATTCAGGTTCATTTGCATTGTCCATTTCACTATAAGCAGTTATAACAGTTTTAAACATAAGCAGTCATTTGTTTAACAGTTTACCACATTAGCATGCATTCAGTCATAACATAACCACACACTTATCATGCTCATGAGATGCCCTAATCACTTTTCTAGGACACCCTATAGCTCATTTGGACATGTGTGTGCGGTATAACTCGTGGTTAAGTATCGCTCTGATACCACTCTGTCACGACCCAAACCCGGCCCTATGGGTTTAGCACCGTAACCGGCCAGTAATCCGAGATTACCGAAGGCCTGCTTAACAGTAATACAGTAAAACAGAGTACAAGGCCTGGCGGAAGCCAATACAGTAATTAAACAATGCCCAACGAGCTGTGACAGTCTGTATGCAAAAGATTTTTCATGCATTCATACATGAACAGCGCAGAACAGTATGTACAATATTCACATCCATTCAAACTAGGGACTCAACCCTACATAACAGTACAGAAAACATTCCGTCTGTACAAAACAGTACGGTCTATACAAAATTTACAGTCACACAGTACAGGGACCTAATCCCTTTATAACAGTACAACAGTCCAAACAGTATGGAGACAGACGGGGGAAAACAAACAAAACACCCCAAAGCCATAGCATGGCAACTCGGAACCTCACAGTGAGGCGCAAAGGCTGGCTTGACAAAACTGGAGTAACCCTGACGCTCCTAGCTCCGATCTGGTGCCTGTACACCTACATATATATATGAGCAGTGAGCTAAAGCCCAGTGAATAACATAAAGCGTAAAGAGGTTTAGAATGAATGTCCTTACAGTAGTGAAAACAGTTCAATTCAATCAGTATTTCAGTCGTTCAGTACAGTAAACAGTCATATGTGGTACATCCATTAGCCTAACAGAAACAGTAGGTCTTGAAAGACCGAACAGTAATGATGGCCATCAGTCAGTAAACAATAGTGGTTCCACGAGGGAACCGACAGAGAATTCTGTCGCAGTAACAGTAACAGTAAACAGTAAGTACTAAGGATGCCACAGTACAGTTCAGAAATAAAGGACATACATTCATTCAGTAAATAATACCAGTTCAGTAAACAGTTCAGTTCAGTATTCGAAAGATAATCAGTTGAACATATCTTTACACAATTGTTACTCACAGAGTTCGGGCTACAATAAGCTAGAGCGTGTCTCCCCAGTTGCCAACCCTACACAGTTCACAGGTTGAACACACTAAGCTACACAGTTGGAAAATCTCATAACTTAATCCCTAATTTGCCTTGGTGTGTTCTACAATGATATCCTCATCAAGATGCCTTAAACTAGGCCTAAGAATGCCTAGGATGGAATGAGGATGCAAAAATACACTTAGAAAACATTTTGCAAACTTTGCTGAAAATAAGAGCCTCGCTCGAGCGAGACTTTCTACGCTCGAGCGTAAGTCCAAAATCAAAGGCTTCGCTCGAGCGAGGAATCCTTCGCTCGAGCGGTCTGCAAAAACAGTAAAAATACTGGATGCTGTGATTTTACGCGCGATCGTCGCTCGATGGTCGCTCGAGCGGAGCCCTGGACAAAGGTGCTCGCTCGAGCGGGGAATCCTTCGCTCGAGCGAGGAAGCCAAATCTGGAATTTCCAGATCTGCCTTCCAAGCTCAAACCAAGCATTCAACCACTCCAAACTCGACCTCTTGGGCCCAAATTCTGGAAAACATCATTAAATACAATGTATAACAAGTTTCAAAGCTCAATTTATGAATTCAAGCCCCAAAGGTGAGTCAATTAAAACCACATTCAAACCCATTTTCAAGAATATGAAGAACATGCAACATGCAAGGATTTAAACCAAATCAAAGCTTCAAAGCTTGTTCAAATGAGCTCATTCTTTTCAAAACAAGATGAAAACATGGTCTACTCCTACAACATGGACATGCATGTGAGGAAACATGGGCTTTCAACCTCCAAACTTAAGAATGGCAACATGCATGCAACAATCAAGCTACAATTCAACATCTCAACCATGTTTTGGCTCTAAACTCCAACAATGTGACATGAAACATGCAAGAATCAACTTAAAGACGAATCAAAAGGGAGAAATTCATACCTAGGTTCCTTGGATGCAAGTCTAGAGGTCCAATCTAACAAGAACTCCTCTCAATTCCTCCAATTCCAAGCATTTCTAAACAAAAGAGATGAAATTCCACTCCCTTAGTCTCTCTCTCTCTATGGACGGCTAGAGCAAGAAGAAATGGCTGAAGAAATGCTCTTCAAGTGTGTATGTGTTTGAGATAGTGGCCCACTCAAGGGCATAACGGTAAATAAGTCCAACTCTTTAATTAGCTTATTTAATCTAATTTAATCATACCTAATCAATTTTCAGATAATTATACCATAAAATCACATTAAATATGAGGGTCACGGAACATCAATCGGTTTCTAGTTCGGCCGCCGATAAGGCCTTCAATTAGCAGTTTAAACATATAAACATGAACAGATAATCAGACAATCAAACAGATAGAATGCAATTAAGTAACATATACTCAGTTAATTCAGATTCCAATTTCAATCAGTCAGTTCAATACTTTACTCAGTTCAATTATCAGTCAGTTATCAGTTCCGTTTAGCAGTAATCGGTAATTATCGGTAATCAATCAGCCCTAAATCAGTAAACAGTATGAGGGTTGTTACATGTATGTCTTCCAACCCCACGTCTTTCTCCCTCTTATTTATCCGCTTTTTATGGTTAGATTAGGGCATGTTTAAATTAGCATACAGTATGACAGCATGTTTGCATCATTCATCTGTATTGCATGCACCGGGCTCGGCGCATCATACTAACTGCATTGTATTTTCAATTCCAAGTTGAATACATGATAGTTGTAGCATTCCATACGCCATGTTTTAGAATAGCTGAGCCTGCTATAGTTGCATTTTGCATGTGTTGCATTAGGCATTTCTGTATACTTAGGATTCATGCATGATTTCTAATAAGTATCTATTTTGGCTTGGAGTACCCGGTGAGTTTTTATGCTTTAGCATCCTTGCATGCGTGTGAGTGAATGCCATGATAGCATGCTTACCATGAGATTATGTGCTTATCTGATATAACTGTCTGAATGCCTGTGGGTGAAGGTTGGGTTGTTTAAATCGGAATAAATCATCAAATGTTTTCAAGCCTACCTGCGGGTAGCAAACCATTTTCAAAAACAAACAAGAAATGTTTTGTTCCAATTCGGGCGACTCAGTCTATACTTATATGCTGTGCGTGTCACATAGTAACCTAGGCTAATAAACCGGAATAAGAACTCACAATTTTTTCAAAAATTGATATCATGGTTAGTAGAGGCCGGTCTATGACCGGGCGAGCGGGGGTGCTCACGAAGTGACCTTCCCCAATCGTACCCAAGTTCCCGAGCCGAGGCAACTTTGGTGATGACGGACACGTGGCCTTTAGGCACCGAGTCAGGGTTTCCTAAATTTCCCAAAATAAAATATTTAGGTGGCGACTCTGTATCTGACAAAGCAGTCCATGTTTGGCACTACTTTTTCAAAAATCAGTTTTCTCAAAACGATTTGCCAGATTTGGACTCTTTGGTTCAGATTAGGAACCGTGACAACTCAAGAGTCCGAGCTGTAGCGAGGTCCCCCGCGGGCTTGTTACAATGGTGATTGGAATTAAATTTGTGATTGGAATTAAATCTATTCATTTTTGTTTGGAATTAAATCTGTTCATTTCAGATTGGAGTTTATTTGTGCATTTCCCTTTGGAATTATTGAAATTGAATTTGTAATTTTTATAATTCAGTTTTTAAAGGGAAAAAAATTCACACAAACTAAAATTGAAAAAAATTCAAAATTTATTTTTAAAGGGAAAAATCCAAACAGCAAATTGTCCGCACATTCACAAACTCTATCAGCACAAATCGTAAACCGCACTGCGGGCGGTTGTAGTTTGACTTTTTTCCAAATTGTAGAGGTGCGGACGGGTCAAAACAGAACCGCAAACTGTACAAAATTGATCCGCGAGCACCCCTTACTTTTTAGTACAATTTTTAACAAGTTAGAAGTTAACAATTAGGAAACAACCGTTGAACATATTTCTTGTTTTTAATAAGTAGTTTTTTTTTTCCCTTTAATTTATTCAAATTATTTTTTTCCTTATAAATTAAAATATAAGTGTTTTTTTTTTTTTTTTTTTGGAGATGGAAATTAAATCATAGGCTGTGATGATGGATCTGATTATGGATAAAAATATAAGTTATTCCAAATACTCTTACACATTTTCAAAATAAAAAGAAAAACAAAAAAAATATATAAATAATTTTATATACTGCACTAAATGCACTTATAAATTTCGTTTTCAAGAAAGAAAAATCTTTAGGAAAAAAAAAAATTTCAGAGTTTGACTCTTATAACAAAATAAATCTTGAATTTTTAATTTTATCAATTTAAACTCTAATTGTTTGGTTTATTTTTAATCTAAACCATCATCTTATTTCCATTGAGTAAAACCAATGGGCAAATGATATTTTAGTCATAAAATTCAATATTGGTTCATATAAAATGACTAAAATATCATTTTTTATTGAGTTTAATGATTAAAATATTCATTTTTCCGTTAATTTTATTTAACAGAAATAAATTGATGGTTTAAATTAAAAACAAACAAAAAATTTAGAATTTAAATTAACAAAATTAAAAGTTCATAATTTATTTTGTTAAGAAAGTCTATGAGATTTTTTTTTTTAAACAATTTTCCAAAAAATCTAACTACATCTCTTCCTCTAGCCAATTCTAAACAATACTTTTCTTGACCATGCTCAAGAAAAAAAGAAAGAAAAATCTAACTACTAACTCTTCCTCTATCCAATACAAAACAGCACTTTTCTTGATCATGCTAATCCTCTACGCATCTATTTCATTAGTTTTCTTAAGGTTGTTTGGTTGGAAAATTTGATAAAAAAAAATAATAATAATAAAAAGAGAAAAAGAAATGCAATCTCATTTTTTGTTTGATTATAATAGAAAACATAGGGGAAAAGAAAGTGAGGGGAAAATGGAATCTTACTTTTTATTTATTGAGTTCACTTAGGCTGTATCTTTCTCTATTTCCCAACTCAACCAAACAGAACTTGAAATTCCAATCCTATCAAATTTTGCTCATTTTCTTTTGTGTTCATTCTCTTTTTTATCATGTTCCTTGGGACATTGTTGACCCTTCTGCGTGCACGTTTATAGAGACCTATTTTTCTAATAAAAGTGCTCCTGATAATGTCAAGTACATCCTGATTACTCTTATTCCTAAATTGGACAACCCTGAATCCATTCAAAAAATTAGGCCTATTAGCTTTTGTAATGTTCTTTATAAACCAATTTAAGCCCATTCACCAAGCTTAACCGCAATTTTCTTTGGGATGGCATTGAAAATAGTAAGAAAGCCCACCTTGTGAACTGGGAGATTGTATGCAAAAGTAAGAAAATGGGAGGCTTGGCCTAAGAAAAGCCAAAACCCTATGCACTAGTTTGGGAAGAAGGGTTGGGTTGGAGTTGAGGTTATTTTAGCCACAAAAAGACAAAATAGGTTTTTCAACCCAATGAGACAAAATATCATATCCAACTCATAATCATTTCATTTTTTCTTTCACAAAAGTCAACAAAGTCAAAAAGTCTATCACAAACGAGGTTAGCCCTAGGCTAAAATAACCAAAAAGCCAAAAAGTCAATCCACTTTCCAAACGAACTCTAAGATATGGCTCTTGTAACGCCCCAAATTTCTAGCTCAAATGATAATACAACAATCATGACTCTTTTAAGGAAAACTGAATATAAATCTCCAAATTTACATTACTTGATACAATAGTTCTTCATGCAACAATACATTAATCCAACAACAAGTAAATAAACAAATAAATACCCTCAAGGGTTTACAAGTTTCCAAGGCTTGAGCCTAGTTACACAAAACGGTTATTCAAACCCACACACATACAGCCCTTAGCTTACACACAAAGTCACAACAAACTGAGAGTCTCGTACTCTCAACACACATTTCCTCGCCTTTAGTTAGGCGGCATCACCACATCTTTTCCTGCACAAAAATCCCGTAGGGTGAGCATAAAGCCTAGTAGGAAATCCTTAACAAAGTATATATATTTTATACAAGTCTCAAGAGATGAAATGCACATGCCATGCTATGCCCTTTTTGAAGATAAATCACATTTTCATTTTTTGAAAACTATCATGCTTAATGATGTCATGCAATTTCAATTGTTCAAAACTTAACAATTTATTTTAAGGGTAGTAAATACGACTCTGGTAATTCTTAGGTCAGTGTCTGCAAGTAGACTATACAAGTACTACCAAATTGTCATTTTTACTGGTATTAACCGGAAGGCTCGACACTTATCAGCGCGGGTTTTCGGTCTTTCACCCTGGACTCTCAGGCCAACTTATTCAATATCATCTACACTACCTATCAAGACTTACCAACGTATTTACCCCAAAATCATTTCATGAAAACTTGTTTCTCAACATTCTTTTCTCAATGCAAGTTTTCAAATTAACTTTCAAAGTTTAATGTAATCAAATGAATTGTTATGCCAATAACACAAGATAAATATAAATACTTTTATTCAAATTCATCATCCAAGGAATAACACAATTCCCTCTTCTCAAGTATCCTCGACAATTAGCCATTTCAAGACTATTTCAACGTTTTGAACAATAATTTCCAAAATGAACAACAATTCTCATATTCCCTGAAATTCATCATTTATATAAATATAAATAAGAAATTTTCCAAACACCTATTTATTTTGAGACACAAAATGAATATAACAATATCATTTATGGATTTTCAGTCTCTTTAAAAAAAATCTCCAAATTCTAGGTTTTCTCACCAAAACTATACAACTCAAATCTTTTGAAAGAAAACTTTCCAAAATCATCTTTTCTATCAATGAAGATCAAAACCCATAAGATCATTTTAAAAGAACAAGAGACAAATCCACTTTCAAAATTGCTCAACTTCTTGAATTAACAATCAATTTTTAAAGCTATCGAAAGATGATTTCAAAAATCATATAGATCTTGCAAAAATATATATATAACTCTAAGAAAATCCCTACCTCAAGTTTTGAAGAAGAAATGAGATGAAACCCCCAAATTCAATAGTGTCGAAACTCGATCTTCACTGCATACAACGAAGCCCTCGAGATGATAACCCACTTTAATGAAGAAACAATGGCAAAACTCAAATGGATCTTGAGAAATCAAGGTTTTTGATCTAGTTTGTGTAGAGAAATGTAGAGAGAAGGGAGAGGAAATGTTTTTAGAGAGAGAGAGAGATAAAAAACTGATCTGAAATATCAGATTCACGAACTGATATAACATGGTCCGCTCGAGTGTGGAAAGCCCCGCTCCAGTGTTGAATACACTTTCCCAGTACTTTTGCAGACTGGTCAAACTTCTAGAACTAAACATTCTCCGCTCGAGCGCATAAACGGCCGCTCGAGCGGACAAGCAACTTCAAATGCATTTTGCATTTTTGCTTCGGCGAGCTGACTGGGCAGCTCGACCCCCGTAAGCTGTATAGGGTGACTCGACCCTCGATATACTTAGCGAAGTGGCAAAACATGAAAGAATTAACTTCTGATACAACTTTGCAAGGCACAATTCGGGTTAGATTCGTATCTAAAGGTTTAGAGACATTACCTGCTTCAAACACACCACTATAACCCGATAACCAAAAATAAGGGAAATACAAGGGAAACTAAGATACGTAACACCGTCCAAAACCATACCAACCCGAGCCTGGAACACCACAAGAGACGGGTCAAAATCGGGATCGCTACAACCTCCCCCCCTTAAAGAATTTTGTCCCCAAAATTTCAAATCAAACTACTCAAACAAAGGGGGTTCCTAGCAATCAAAACCCCGCTATTTCATTTTAAAATCACAATATTAACTCTCAACCATTTTTTTTTTTTTTGGCCGTTTTCCACCATGGTTATCTCATTAACAATAACAGCCCACATTAACCTAAACATGAAGCAAAGAAATGACAATCCGTAACTACTTCATGCTTAACATAACAACATAAACAATAACATGTGGTCAAAAATTTTAAAACATTTCCCTCAAACACTAGGGAATATTACAAGGAAAAACAACTTAAGCATTTTCAAACAAATCCGGATACTTAGAGCGGACTTCCGCCTCCCGTTCCCACGTCGCTTCTTCAACCCCATGGTGTCTCCACAATACCTTTACCAACGGTATAGTTTTGTCTCGTAGCACTTGCACCTAGGTATTTAATATTTGAACCGGTCGTTCTTTGTAAGAGGCATCCTTATCTACCTCCAAGTCAACCCAATCAAGCACATGAGAAGGATCAGGTTCATACTTTCTAAGCATAGCTACATGAAATACGTTGTGAACTCATGAAAGTTGTGGCGGCAAAGCTAACCGGTATGTCACTTTCCCAATTCGCTCTAAAATCTCAAAAGGCCCAATGAACCTTGGAGATAATTTACCACTCTTACCAAATCTCATCAAACCCCGCCTTGGTGAGATTTTTAGAAATACATGGTCACCAACTTCAAAAGATAAAGGTCATCTCCTCTTATCCGCATAACTCTTTTGTCGGCTTTGGGCCGTAGCTAACCTCTTCCGAATGAGAACAACTTTCTCGGTTGTCTTTCTAATAATTTTCGGACCCAGTAACGGTGCATCACCCACTTCAGCTCAACAAACCGGTGATCTACAAGGTCGGCCATACAAGGCCTCAAATGGTGCCATCCCAATACTAGCTTGGTGACTATTGTTGTAAGCAAACTCAATCAATGGTAAGTGCTTTTCCTAAGGCCCCTTAAAATCAAGGATACAAGCTCTAAGCATGTCCTCCAAAATCTGAATGGTATGTTCCGATTGTCCATCGGTTTGAGGATGATAAGCGGTACTAAGAGTCAACTTAGTTTCCAATGCCTCTTGAAGGCTTTGCCATAACCGGGCAGTAAAACGAGGATCCCTATCCGACATAACAGTTATAGGGACTCTATGAAGTCGAACTATCTCTCTAATGTACAACTCTGCCAAGTGTTCAACTGAGTCGCAGGTGCACATCAGAATGAAATGGGTAGACTTAGTCAACCTATCAATAATCACCCAAACGGCATCATTGCCTCGTTGTGTTCTAGGAAGCCCAACTACAAAATTCAAGGGAACACGCTTCCATTTCCACTCGGCTATCGGTAAGGGTTGTAACAAACCCACTGATTTTTGGTGTTCGGCCTTCACTTGTTGACAAGTAAGGCACTTCGATACAAATAAAGCGACATCCCGTTTCATACCTCTCCACCAAAACTGACGACTAAGATCATGATACATTTTAGTGCCTCCCGGGTGTACCACAAGGCGTGAGTGATGGAACTCCTAAAGTAATTCCTCTCTACAAGATTCTAGTACAAACAAACGGTCTAGGTAATGTACACTCAGATCCGTGTGAACATTCAAACCTTTCTCTTCCTTCCTATTGGAAGTCTTAACACGGATTGATTCTACATCCTGGTTTCCTCGTTGTGCCTCTATGACCTTACTAACCAAGATAGGTTGAGCATTCAAAGTAAACAAGGTAGCACTCTCTCCGGACTACCCAAGTGCAAATCAAACTTGCCAATAACATCTAGCATATCCCATTCCCAAATGGCCACACTTGCCAAACTACTCACAGATTTTCGACTCAAAGCATCGGCCACCACATTGGCCTTCCCCGGACGATAGTGTAACTTAAAGTCATAATCCTCCATAAATTCCATCCACCTTCGTTGTCGTAAATTCAAGTCTTTTTGAGAAAGCAAATACTTTAGACTCTTATAATCGGAGAAAACCTCAAACTTCTCACTATACAAGTAATGCCTCCAAATTTTTAAAGCAAAAATCACCGTTGCTAATTCTAGATCATGGGTGGGGTAATTTTTCTCATGAGTTTTCAATTGTCGTGAAGGCTACAACTTTTTCCTTTTGCATCAAGACACAACCAAGTCCATCCCCGGACGCATCACAATAGATAGTGTAATTCAAACCCCTTTCCGAAATTATCAAAACCGTTACGGTAGTCAATCTAGTCTTAAGCTCTTGGAATGCCTTTTCACAGGCTTCACTCCACACAAATTTGATACCCTTTCTAGTCAACCTAGGCAAAGGTACAACTAGTCTGGAGAAGTCCCTTACAAAACGTTGATAATACCCCCGCTAGTCTCAAGAAATTCTGGATTTCAAAAACATCCTTGGGTTGTTCCCAATCCTGTACGATATCTCTCTTTGAGGAGTCCACAGTCACTCCCTCTCTAGATACTACATGCCCCAAAAACTTCACCTCTGTTAACCAAAACTCGCAATTTTCAAATTTGGCATACAATTGGTGCTCACTAAGTAAACCTAGCACTATCCGCAAGTGAGTCTCGTGTTTCTCTTCAGAGGTTGAATAAATCAATATGTCATCCACAAAGATGACCACAAAACGGTCCAAGTATTCCCGAAAAATTCTATTCATTAAATACATAAAGGAATCTCGTGCATTGGTCAACCCAAAAGGCATTACAAGGAATTCATAGTGGCCATAACGAGTATGAAAGGCCGTCTTTTGAATGTCCTCCTCCCGGACTCTCAATTGATGGTACCCGGCCTCAAATCTATTTTTGAGAAGCAACGAGACCTTCTAAGTTGGTCAAACAAATCATCTATTTTGGGTAGAGGATACTTGTTCTTAACTGTAACTCTATTTAACTTGCGGTAATCAATACACAACCGCAATGACCCATCCTTCTTCTTTAGAAAGAGAGCCGGCGCTCCCCAAGGTGATGTACTAGGGCGATGAAGCCCTTGTCTAAAAGTTCTTGGAGTTGAATCTTCAACTCATGCAATTTGGCGGGTGAAAATCTATACGGTGACATGGAAATCGATGCCATACCAGGTACTAATTCAATGGAGAACTCGATCTCCCAGTGAGGTGGTAAACTAGTAAAATCTTCTAGAAAGACATCCGGGTATTCACAAATTACCCTTGGTAACTCAACACGAGCCCTGTTAGTCTCACTATCCAAGAGAGTTGCAAGAAGGCCACTAAGCTTACTTCTACTATGAGGGTCAACAACTGGTGACAAGGCTCTATCAACTCGGTTCCCCAAAAAATAGAATTGATCACCACCCGAAGTGCACATTGTAACTCTCTGACAGTAACAATCAATCACAGCTTGATATGGACACAACCAGTCCATGCCTAAAATGACATCAAAACTTAACATATCTAGCAACACAAAAGCAAACGGAAGTCGACGCCCTGCAATTTCTATTTCACAATCACGACAACCTCGGTCTAAATCAACTGTACCCCCAACAAGTGACTCTACTCTGAGTGGAGACACTAACCGTGTTACCTCTAACCCCAATGTAGAAGCAAATGCAGTAGATATAAATGAATGAGATGCACCCGTGTTTATCAATACATTAGCCAAAGAATTACACACAACAAAAAAACCTTTCACAATTGAGGATTCTGGCGACTACTCTGGCACGGTAACAGCATACACGCGCCCCTGTGGCCCCTGATTAACTTGCTCCCCTCTCGGAGCATAAGCCTGTTGTACTGACTGAGCCGATGCGGCTCCTTTATTAACTCACGAAGCTTAGACTGATTGAGCTTGCCGGTGGCTCTGAGTCTGCTTCGACCCTGATGCGCCAGATGCGCCTCCCAACTATGGGCAAGTTCTCTTTATATGCCCCGGCTGACCACACTGATAATAATTAAACCCTTGACCTTTATTCTGAAACTGAGACTGACTTTGAGATCAGTTAGGTGGTGGTAATATTAATTGCCCTCCTCCCTTCTGTGGGCATGAGAAGGCTTTGTGACCCGGTTGGCCACACTTGAAACACGAGAAGCCACTTAATGCACTTTTTCCCAGACCTTGAGAAATCAAATGGAAAAACTCAAATGGATCTTGAAGGTTTTTGATCTAGTTTGTGTAGAGAAATGTAGAGAGAAGATGGAATGTTTTTAGAGAGAGAGAGATATACAAAAGTGATTTGAAATATTAGATTCACGAACTGATATAACATGGTCCGCTCGAGTGTGGAAAGCCCTGCTCGAGCGTCGAATACACTTTTCCAGTACTTTTGCAGATAGGTCAAACTTCTAGAACAAACATTCTCCGCTCGAGCGCATAAACGGTCGCTCGAGTGGACAAGCAACCTCGAATACATTTTGTATTTTTCCTTCGGCGAGCTGACCGGGTAGCTTGACCCCCGTAAGCTGTATAGGGTGACTCGACCCCCGATATACTCAGCGAAGTGGAAAAACATGAAAGAATTAACTTCTGATACAACTCTACAAGGCACAATTCGAGTTGGATTCGCATCTAAAGGTTTGGAGACATTACCTGTTCCAAACACAACACTATAACCCGATAACCAAAACTAAAGGGAATAGAAGGAAAACTAAGATACGTAACATCGTTCAAAACCATACCAACCAGAGCCCGAAACACCACAAGAGACAGGTCAAAATCGGGATCGCTACAGCTCTTTTGTCGAAGTTGGGTTAGAAAATCATGAACAATGAGGATTACCTTCCCTGACACTCCTCATTGGAAGGGGTCCATAGGGGGAGGTTTTTCTATTGTGGCTGCTGATGGGTCATTTCCACATCAAAAATAAATCCTTACTAAGACCTTAATTCAATAGAATAGTGGTTTAGTTTAGGTATCGATCCACATGGACTAAAAGACTAAGTTGTTTAAATTAACTGAAAATAATTATTAAACAAAATGACAATTGAGGTGGAATTGAAATAGAAAATAGTTTGGGATTTTGATCCACCTCTAATCTCATAGCAAGTAATTAATATATTGAATTCCAGTAAATCAATTACTCAGATAATAGTGATGTATCATGGGTACAAGCCCTGATATCATCGTCAAGAGGATAAGCATAATCAAGTAACAAGCACAAACAAATCTTCTTTAAGTATGACTCGTCTCACGCTTTGTATATGCAAACGAATAAAACACTTGTATAACAATATATTCTCAATCACAGAAATCAAATGCCTTCATTAGATGAAAATTTTACTTGAATAAAAAATATTTGAAAGTTATACACTGATTATCCAAAGCAAATCAAAACCAAAGTCAATACAATTATACAAATTACTTGAATAGTGCTTCATCTCAATCCCCAATAAAAAGATTAGCTGCTCATGATTGAGATGAAAAACCTCTTCTCCCTACGTCTCTCCACTTTTCTCTAGAATCCTAAATAACCCTAATGATCAATAGGTTTTTGCATTTATAGACGTAGGACACATTTAAATAATACCAAAGAGGCTAGAATTCTCCAAAATAAAGGAAAATTCGGATAGAATTATTCCCAGATTTTTTTACTCATCTTGTAGACCCATTTTGACCTAGTAAATGTAAGAATTGGGGAATTCCTATTTCACACAAAATTATAACCCTTTAAGTTAGCTTTCTAACGCCTCTTGATTCACCTTAATTCGATATCAAATGAGATAGATATGCCCAAAATATAGAATATCGTTCATACTGACTATTCTAGCGAGATTGCATCAAATCTAACTTTTATTTCTTCAAACTTCATGGGTTGGGCTTCTCTTGCTTGATTAAAATTATTTAGATTCTTCTAGGTCTTCAGAGTTGAGTTGGAGGTTGGTCTTTGTAAATAAAAACAAACAATTATGCAGCGGATAAAATAATCATATCATACCTTTTGATGATAGAACCTCGTGGATAAATCACGTGCTTCCAGAATCAGATCAATCAATCCCAGCAGTGGGGTGATATTACAATGGTGAATATCACCCACACAAACCACAGTGCAACTGACTTGATCGTTGTTTCTTGGGAGAGAGTCAGAATATGGGTTGAAACAGACTCAACGTTGTTTCTCTTTTATTACCCATAACCATATAACAAATATTTAATATATTATAATATCTATCTATATCAGTTAAGATACAGATAATATCTAATATATATTATATCTATCTATATCAGTTCAAACTGATAACGTCTGTTTCAAGAGTGGTTATCCTAAATAGGTTTGATTTCAAAATCAAAACCTATTTGGATAAGGATTCAAAATCAAATTTTAATGGTCATGCCACATGGGCGCCCATTACTAACATCTCCCACTCGCACATGAGTTGGCATGACACTGCCACATCTCTATCTCAATCTCCCCAAAAACAAACAATCTCATACTAGCCACTGCACCGTGCGACTGCTGAGAACACCTGCATGTGGGAGCTCTATACTAGAAACTCAAAATGAGCCAGCATAGAGACATCAACCCAAAAAGAAAAGAAATAGTGTCTCATATACCCCAGACCCATCTAATTACACCGGTCCAAAAAACATCTCTAATCCCTCAAAAAGAGCATGTTTGACCCTCTCAATTCTTGCAATATATTCACACTCAATTCGTCTCTCATACAGAGCGATATGAGTTGCCGGCAGTGAATATACAACAGTGGTGTAATACTAGATGATCTTCCCTTTGCACTCATGCCATTTAGTTTAGAATTGACCGCTTTCCCAGTGATGTCCCTTAAGGCCGAATCATGCATGACCGCAGGCAACATACCAAAGTAGCAGAACATCAACCCCTTACCTTATGACATAGTCAAAAGTCACAAAAGGGTACATAAATGAAAGTCATATCAATAATGACACGTAAGACTCACACGGTGAGGAAGCAGGGATCCATTCTCTCACCTCATTACTCGGTCGCCAAGCACATATAGTATGAATACATGCTACGGTGGAGTAACTCTTCCATAAAGAGTGACGTCATACTCGATACACCGTACAGATATTAGTCTAGTCGCTTTCTAGCGTCTAACCCGAATTCTCTATTTGCTCGCCTTCTAGGCGCCAAATGAGATCTCGCATCTGGCTAATCATAACAGGCACAACATGGAAAGTGGGTATTAACATCCATGTTTGGTCCTTAACACGACCTCATCTTGGTTATAACCAAGGCGACATACATAGTGGATGATTTAAGCCTCTCTTGGCTCCAAATAAAAATAAACCACCAGTCTCATCCTTGCTCGCTCCCAAGCGCCAAGGGCGATTGCTCGTGTGAGTGAGCCAATCTTGCCTGCTGACATCATCATTTGCTAATCATTATGACACAAACCATAATAGTGTCAACATCCCATCATCTCAAAATAAGTGATCGATTTTTTAAAAAAAAATTGACCACAGCTTGCGCAATTATGGATTCCAAACATAAGCCTTATCAGCACCTCTTGCGATAAGTATACACAACGGAATCCACCATGTGCGCCTCACATGAAATGATTTAAGATCACTACCTCTTGCGCAATAACCTCTCTAAAGATATTTTTGGTGACCAATTTGCGTTTATTCTTAATGCGCCCAACTAGCGCAGATGCGCCCAACTAGCGCATTGAATTTTACAAGGAGCAAATTAAAATGCTTCTAATAAAGCATTTTATCCACAGTCTAATGAGCAAGGTCAATGTCTAAACAACTCAGTTGACCATTTACCAAAGATAACACTTATCATGCCGAATACGCCCACATAGCGTACTTTAGGCTCCCATTACAAAGAAAATCAAGGAATATAGGTCCTCCCAAAGACAATCCGAGGATTCACTCAATAGTTAAGGCTCTGGCTTTTACCGATAGGTAAGTCAATGGATTTGCAATTTTGCATCTAGAATCATTCTAGGATATTCTCTATGTAAGTCATCGAAGACAAACCGAGAATTTTCCTAAAACAATCCCTAAGGATCGTACATCCGAGCATATAAATTACATCACCCATGTCCATCATATCTAAAATAGAGGACTGCCCACCCTAGATGGCGACTACCTTATAAATTCCTGGCTCATAATGACTAAGTAAGGAAAAACTTCTTTTGGACCATTGATCATGCCTCAGTGGTCTTCATCGATCATCGTTGCCCTATCATGGCTTGACGAAATCTAAGAACCACTGTTTGGATAACTGCTTTAGGCTGTAAAAGATTTATTGGAACCAGCAACCTTTTTGTGCTCCTAACTTTTCACCATAAAAGCAGAAGGTAAATCCTTACGGATCTACTTATCCAATTCTCTAATGAAAAAACGGGTCACAATGTCCACAAATCAATGTTCCGAACTTATGTCAATCATAGCCTAAGTCAAAATAACCTCACTCCCCAGGAGGAAGTCTTCTCATGGTCAACACTTTCCTCAATGGTGCGACCATTCGGTATCTAGCGAGCCTTATGCCTCAACAATGACTATCCAAATTACGCATAACTTTATAACAGTTTTGCGTCATAATGGAAAGTCAACCAAATTATAAAAATGGTTAATCCTCAAAGACTTTGTCTTAAACTGCGCAACATTGATCCACTTTCTAAAAACAGGGGACTAGAGCCTTTGGCATTATCCTAGGCTCTTTATCATCTTGCGGAGCAATCATGAATGTTTCCCTCTCAATCACCCAGTGATGACGTGGAAAATTTTCACATTTGCTACCACGCAACTAAGAATGTAGAGTATTCTGCTCTAATGGAGTAATCCATTAGTAGACACATCGCTCCCACTGTCCCTAGGATATTGGAAATTTCTTTCCATTCTCAACTAGGCTACATAGAGCGCTATGCTTGGAATTCTCCATCTTATAGAGTTCCGAAAACTCTATTCACGTCACCTTTACTAATAAAACTTTATGTGACTTACTTACACTACCACAAAGCTGCTTACCTATATGCACATGACCCGGAGGGTTTGCATGACCGCATACAATAATGCGCCACACGACCCTTTGTGTTTACAAGACAGCATACAATAATGCGCTATAGAACCCTAGGTCTTAACTTCGCAATCTTATGAGAAGTAGAATAAAGATAAGCTGCTTAATGGTTACAGATCGCCCATAGATGGCTCTCTGCTAACCCATTACTCAAAATGGAGTGTAAAAACTGATATGGAGGGCACTTAGTTAGGGATATAGGCAACAAACTAGTGCAATTCCCAATTGGGAAACATTTTGCGCCATTATCTACCTAACATTAACAATATTTAATTCCTTATCTCTACTACACCAGTGTGTTGTTGAGTACTAGGAATAATCAATGTTCTAAGCATCCATCTCTCTTCACAGAGTTTTTCTGAAAACATAACTCAAATAGATACTCGCCACCTTGGTCAAAACTAAAAGCACAAAAAACTCTTATCTAATTGATCTCGACCACATATGTGCAATGTCAAAAATCATCTCAAAACTTTTGACTTATGGGAGATCAAATAGTCTTGACTCAGATGCGTATCGTAATCTATAAATGTGTTGAGATTGAGGCTTAGCTATTGTACCCTCACACATATCTAGTCACAAAATATCATAGTGGACTAAATGAGCCAAAACAAATGACCTTCTGCGGCTTTCCTACTTACTTGTGCGCACCCATTGCGAACAAAGTTACACATTCACATGAGAGCAGGATGTCATAAGCGAGTGGGCCCGAAAAGGCCTACTCAAACCATCGTGTCATCATCTCATTAATGTGATTAAGTATAATAAGCCACTGGTTCATGACCAATGTCATAAACTAATTCCAATCATCTTAATGTGTGAGTTCTCGAAGACAAGTTTTAAAGGTTTAGGCCCAACTAGGTAATGACTCACGACTAAGTCATATTCACTAGATCATAAAAAGGATGTCATGGAGATATCAACTGCGCCTAAGTCACAAATTTAACTAGTAAGTGCTAATCCCTTGCACCTTCAAGTCAATTTTATTTTCCATACACTTTAATACATCTAGTTGAAAGATGACGATACTCCTGTTGCCATCTCTATTTCTCGCTTCATAGTTACTTGCAATTAATTCTACTATCCACAAGAAGGAGAGAATAAGCTATCAACTATGATAGCTCCTGAAGTAACTTAAGCGCGAATTAGGCTAAAGAGTCTAATTCAACACAATGCTCTTACAAGCGATGCGTTAAATTCTTAGAGTCATAACAACCTTGTCAGCCTTAACCTTTTCATTACTATGCTGCAACGTTTGCGCTTAGTGGTAAATGTTATTCAAAACGTTAGCCTAGTAAAGGAATCACACAAAGAAGCACCTCATCTATGTTTCACACTCAAGTGTGGAAACAGTAAGTGTCCACACTTAGACAAGTTGGCAATGCTAATAGATTTTGCAGCCACTAAGCGCTAATCTTTTCACTCAGTGTTAATAGATTTTGCAGCTTCTAAGCGCTAATCTTTTAACTTCACGTGATATTTCAACGCACACTATTATAGTGCATGAAATTTCGCTCAATCCACTCCCAATAATTGGGTAGAGAGCAAAACACTGCTCGTACTGGCTACTCGTCTTACACTTAATGACTAATTTATTTAAGCTCGCATTTCTTGGATGACGTGACTCTTGAATGTTACTTCATCCAATGATGTAACATTATTTACAAGTCAAATTACAAAGTCAATCCGCGCAGCTCATTAGTCAAGATCATATACAGATCTATTGAGGGCTTACTAATTTCATAACTCCAAAACTCGCCAACCAAAACTATGTAGCGTGCCGCTAACTATAGCGCACACATTAGTTTTTATTGTGCCAAACAAGGCAACAAAAACACGGCGACTTTGAGTCATGTTTCCTTACTTTGGCTCAATTAAGGTTTGACCTAAAGTCTCCAAGACTTTTTCTCATCTAAAGAATGGGATTAGTTTGTTCACATTTGAACATCTCTACTAAGTCTAGGTCAACCAAATTAACTTCCATAAGCTAAATCAATTTAGAGAGAAATTCGCATTGGGATTAATTTGATTAGCATAATATAATTTTGCCGCAAAAATCTAAATTAAATAGTGACAATATTACACAAGTCACAAGATCGAAAATCCGCTATGCTCGTAATCATCTCTTGCGCCACAAGTGACAATTATCCAAAATTTAGTTTAATTTATGCGCAAAATATTGGTTTTCGGGAGTTAATCTACAAAGATTTCTCTCAACCGAATAACCTCCCACTGACTATGGCATATACAAAGCATGATAAATTCCATACAATAGCATTTTAATGTAAATCTACAAATAACTCATGCTATATTTATTTAATAATGGAATTCTAATAAATAAATAAATAATCATGCTCTTCTAATTACAACATATTACAAACCAAAAAAAAATATGCTGTATTCAATATTTAAATTATGCCATAACAGAAAGTACATCATCCTGAAATTTTCTGGAATTTTCTGGTATTTTCTGGAATTTTAAATAACTAATTAAACACACATAAAATTAGAAATAAAAAATCCAGAAACTAGTAAACAGAAACAATATTCAGATTATGCCATAATTAAAATGTACATTGTTCTGAAATATTCTGAAATTTTTCTGAAATATTCTGGAATTTTAAATGACTAATAAATACACATAAAATTAGAAATAAAAAATCCAGAAACTGATAAAATGAGACAATATTACCAGTAGATATTAAAACATTTCAGAAGTCCACAATAAAAATTTCAACCCCAGAAAATTAATCATGCAACACCAGATGCATTTTAAAGCAAAAAAAATGCATTATTAACACAGGAAAAATATTACATATTTTCGTAAAATTTTCAAAATTTTACATAATATAGAAAAATTAATTCTAAGTCTAAGGGTACCAACCATGCTTAAAACAAAGCTATAACGAATAAATTATGGCCAATTAACGCAATTCAGAAATAAAAAACAAACAAACAGAGCCTTAGAGCCAAGCCAGCGCGGAAAAACGGCTCGGCTCGGCTCGGCGCCGCTCAGCGCAAGTCGGCTCAAGGATCGGCTCGGCGCGCGGCTCAGCCTCGGCTCGGTGCGCGGCTCCAGCACGCGGCGCGCGTGCGGGCGCGGACGGCGCGCGTGCGTGGACAGCACCGCCGACGCGCGCGTGATAGCGCGTGCAGGCGCGTCAGCATGGCATCCGGCGCGTGTAGGCGCGTGGAAGCGCGTGGGAGCGCGTGGCTTCGGCGTGGTGGCGCGTGAATGCCACGCGCCGCCTTCCAGGGTGCTGACTGTTCCGATTTTTGTACTGCCGGACTCCTTTTTCCAAAATAAAATCATTTATGCTCATAAAAATGACATTAATGATCATAAAAAAAATATTTTGGATCTCCACATCTTTTATAAGTATACACATGATAAAAGAAAGCACGAAAATATCCATCAATGGCTCTGATACCAATGTAAATAAAAACAAACAATTATGCAGCGGATAAAATAATCATATCATACCTTTTGATGATAGAACCTCGTGGATAAATCACGTGCTTCCAGAATCAGATCAATCAATCCCAGCAGTGGGGTGATATTACAATGGTGAATATCACCCACACAAACCACAGTGCAACTGACTTGATCGTTGTTTCTTGGGAGAGAGTCAGAATATGGGTTGAAACAGACTCAACGTTGTTTCTCTTTTATTACCCATAACCATATAACAAATATTTAATATATTATAATATCTATCTATATCAGTTAAGATACAGATAATATCTAATATATATTATATCTATCTATATCAGTTCAAACTGATAACGTCTGTTTCAAGAGTGGTTATCCTAAATAGGTTTGATTTCAAAATCAAAACCTATTTGGATAAGGATTCAAAATCAAATTTTAATGGTCATGCCACATGGGCGCCCATTACTAACAGTCTTGGTTTTCAAATATGAAATTAAGTTCAATTTCTACTCATAAGCTTGAGTAACCTGCACATACACAAACGTATTAAAATTATCAAGTAACAATGATTAAATGTGTACATTTCGACAACTATTAGTTGCCTGTAAAGTTGCCCCCAATCAGGTGGTTGGTAGTATGAACTTGGAGTGGGTTTGGAAACTAAAAGTCCCACAAAAACTCAAAAATTTCCTTCAGCTGATCCTTCTAAGAAAGCTTTTAACCAATGATCTAAGAGTGAAAAGGGGGTTGATGGCCAATGCTTCGTATCCTAGGTGTGGTATTCACACTAAAGAGATGGAACACTTCGTGGATGTGATATCACCAAAGCTGTTTGGATCAATGTGGGCTATCATTGGTATTCGAAGGACAATCAGTTGCACCTCAATACTCGTCTTAAAAAGAATTTGAAACCTCATTCGCAAACTGATCCACTCTGTAATATTGTTTTTGTTGTCTCTCTGGCAAATCTTAAAGGATAGGAATAAAAAAGTTTTTTAAAATTCTAATCCTATTTTGCAAAAAAACCTTATCCTTCATACATAATTATGCTGGTGAGATCCAACAGGCTTTTCTCATGTTTGTTACCTCGACCAATCACTCATCTAAACTAATTAAATGGCTTCCTTCTTCTATAGGGGAAATCAAACTCAATACAGACGGATGTGCATGAGGAGACCCAGGGGAAGGAGGCTTTAAAGGGGTCTTTGGAGGTGAAAAATGAGTCTGGCTGTGTGGTTTCTTTGGAAAGCTAGAGAAGTGCTATAGCCTTGAAGCTAAAATGTGGGGCATTTACCGAGGCCTCACGATTGTGTTGGAAAAAGGTCTCAATGAAATCATTATTGAGACAGATTCTACAATGGCTGAAGAATTGCTTACTGAGGGTCCAACAATTGTTGGCAACATTTGTCTACCATTGATAGGACTCAACATGTTCTCATAAATCCTCATGTAAGTTTCCTCTTTATAGTACTGATGCACATACTTTTCTGGTTTTTCACCCATATAGTTTGCAGTAGCAACAACATGAGCACAAGGAATGCCTGACAGATCCCATTTCCTACATCCACAAGTACATTCTTTTACGTCCACCTTATATTGCTCACCATATGGGCTAACAACTTCAAATTGGAAACCCCCATTCCATCTAGGAATCCAGCTAGCTATATATAGCTTTCCCTTCTCCAAAATATGTTGAATCTTAGGACATATAGGGCCTTTGTTGTACCTTTTCATTATTTACTTTCTTTTTTGAACTATTTCCATCAACAAAACTCTTATCTTCTCCAACATGGTGACCATAGGTTTATCCTTAGCTTGCAATATGCTTGAATTGAAACATTCACGCAGATTATTCGACAAAATGTCACACTTTAGGAAACTGTTGAAGTGACTCATACTCCAATGGATTGGTGGTCTTTCAGCCAACCAGTTGTATGCTGCATAATCAACTCCTTTGATTTCTTCCATAACGTTGGTGAATACAACAACAGTGCTTGCCCTAGCAGCCTTTCATAACAAATCTTTCAAGACCCTGCCCTTATGTTTGCCCTTGAAATTGTTACACAAAGCACTACAACAAATTATACTTTTGGCGATTAAATTTTTAGTCGCCAAAAGTCATATTTTGGTCGCCAAAACGTTTTGCCGACTAAACTTTGTGGATGCCAACTTCGTCGTTGGATGATTGTCGAGAAACTTATTGACGACTAAAAAATATTTGGTCGCTGAAAGTCTTCAATGTGCGACTAATTTTTTAGTTGTCAAAAGTTTTCAACTGTCAATTAAAAATTGTTTGGTCACTGAAAGTCTTCAATTGGCGATTAATTTTTTAGTTGCCAAAAGTTCATAATAAATTTAACATTGTATTTTCAGCAACTAAAATTTTTTGTCGCCAAAAACTTAAACCAGTTAGGGCCAAAAACTTAAACCATTTGGACGTTCAAACTTTCAGTCGCTAATTTTTTTTTGTCCATCTTATTGCTTTATTACTTGTGTTGTATTGTATGTCACTGATTGCGTTGCGTTGTGTTATTGTGTTCTATCTTTTTTTTTATTTACTTTTTGTTTCATTTCAAGTCTAAAACGGCGGGGTGGCGGGGTGATTTTGTGGTTTGTTCAAAAAAATAAAATTAAATAAATGGTTTTGGTTTTCTATCTATTTTTAATTTACTTTTTTGTTTCATTTCAAGTCTAAAACGGCGGGGTGGCGGGGTGATTTTATGTTTTGTTCAAAAAAATAAAATTAAATAAGGGTTTATTATACTTTTGCCTCTTTAAATAATTGTCAAATTATTTATTTCCTTTTTAAACTATCAATTGAGTTTATTTGATTGTTAAAGCATATAAATTAAAATCTATTTAATTTTTATACTATCGATTGAATATACTAAATTTCTAACATATTTTATTCAAACTTATTTAGTCATCGAAAAAATTACAAAAATAAAATATAAACCCATAAGTATTATAAATTAATAAAAAACACTACCTAATAAGATTTTATTACAAAAAAAATCTTACTTTTTTTTTTTTAAATGTGTTTTATTTCGTTGTATATTTAATTTAGTATTAGAGTTGATTTCTTAATCTTGCCAATAAAATTATCATGATTATTAATTATATTGAAGAGGTATAATTAGATAATTTAAATAATAACATTTCGCTACAAGTAATAATAGACCAAAATAATATATTAATTAAATTATGAAAAAAACTTAGCGAAAAACTTAAAAATAATAAATTATAAATTATAAATGAAATTTGGCTTATTATAAGGGCAAGTAGTAGAAGATAAGTAAAAAAATACTTTAGATAATTACCATTATGCCTGTAAAGGAAATTCACCATAATAATTGACACCCACTTTTCAAAGACAAAATAAAAATTTAAAGATTTTTTGAAATAAAATTTTAAATAGGTAGGTTCTTTTATTAATTTATAATACATTTGAGTTTGTATTTTATTTTTGTAATCCTTATTAGGACTAAATATAGATTTCAATTAAATATTTTGGGGAATTAATAGATTCAATGGATAGTTTAAAAACTAAATAGATTTTGATTCATATACTATGGGGACTTAGGGCTATTTTAGGAAAATGGTTAAAAGTCATCTTTCAGCTTTTAATTTATTTTGAGTCACATTATCTCTCACATTTTTTACACGTCTTTTTAAAAAAAGTCAAAAAAATTAAAATGTGAACTTTTATCTATTTTCTTAAAACAACCATTAATAGATTCAATCAATAATTCATAATTTAAATAGGTAATTTAACAATAATTTTGGAATGTAAACTGTAATGAATCCATAAAGCAATTCTAAAAACACAAGGAAATGACAAAAGAAATTACAATTATATTCTTTGTAAATTAAGATTTTAAATACTAATTATTTACAAAATTATTACTCCTTTCGTCCCAACATATTAGTCTTTTATTCCATTTTTCATTATCTCAAAATATTAGTCCCTTTTTAAAAATGAAGTAATAAAATAATATGAATTTACTATTTTGTTTATCAAGGTATTAACTTTAAAGATTTTCTTTTACATGTTCACCTTACTTTGTTTGTTACGGATATTTTTCAAATATTTTAAAGAGTAGATAGAAAGCTTAATCTCTCACTTTTAGGATGCGTTTGGTTCATAGATTTGAGGAGGAATTTAGAAAGAAAGAGCCAAAAGTAGGTAATGTGAATAAAATATAATTATATTTTTCTTACGTTTCACACACTCTTTCCTCTTTTCCTTTTCAAATTCATCCCCAAATCTGTGAATCAAACAAAACCTTAGTGAATATTACTTTATTTATATCACTATTCTCAAACATTTAAAAAATTAAAACCAAGAGATAAGGTATTTATGAAAGTGGAAAACAAATTTTTATAGTATTTCGAGATTATAATCAAGTAAAGGGTTTTTACAGCATAATAATGTGACAACATCATTCCCAATCCCATTAAGTAAAAGCTTTTTTAGTACAATTTTTAACAAGTTAGAAGTTAACAATTAGGAAACAACCGTTGAATATATTTCTTGTTTTTAATAAGTAATTTTTTTTTCCCTTCATTTTATTCGAATTATTTTTGCCTTACAAATTAAAATATAGGTTTCTTTTTTTTTTTTTTTGGAAGATGGAAATCAAATCATAGGCTGTGACGATGGATTTGATTATGGATAAAAATATGAGTTATACCAAATACGTTTACATATTTTCAAAATAAAAGAAAAAAAAATATAAATAATTTTATATACTGCAGTAAATGCACCTATAAATTTCATTTTCAAGAAAGAAAAATCTTTAGAAAATTATTTAAAATAAAAATAAAAATCAGAGTTTGACTCTTATAACAAAATAAATCTTGAGTTTTTAATTTGATCAATTTAAACTTTAGTTGTTTGATTTATTTTTAATCTAAACCATCATCTTATTTCTATTAAGTAAAACTAATAAAAATGATATTTTAGTCATAAAATTCAATGTAGGTTTATATAAAATATCCAAAATATAATTTTTCATTGACTTTAATGGCTA
This sequence comes from Camellia sinensis, assembly GCF_055761805.1. NCBI lineage: Eukaryota > Viridiplantae > Streptophyta > Magnoliopsida > Ericales > Theaceae > Camellia > Camellia sinensis. The sequence continues at coordinate 121,351,639 of NC_138974.1, forward strand.
AAATATTCGTTTTTCCGTCAATTTTACTTAACGAAAATGGACTGATGGTTTAGATTGAAAAGAAACAAAAAAAAAATTTAGAATTTAAATTAACAAAATTTAAAACTCATAATTTATCTTGTTATGAGTACTACAGGAAATTTGAGTTTTACGCTGCTAAAAGCTTGAAAAATGCTGTAAAATGTTACAGCAATGTTTAAAATTTGGGGGATTTGGTGATAGCCCCTCACTATCTAATTTGTCTTTCAAAAGAACAAGAATTATATAAGTACTTTCAAAACCCCCCTGATATTTTAAAACTTGTTTCTTTTACTATATTATCCTCATATCTATCAGCTCTTCTATTAAGCCATCTTCACTATGTATTTCAGAGTAAAATTTTACTTTGATACAGAGTAAAATTTTACTTTAGTTTCAGAGTAAAATTTTACTTTCATACAGAGTAAAATTTTACTTTAATTTTACTTTCATACAGAGTAAAATTTTACTTTAGTTTTTGAGTGTAAAATTTTACTTTCATACAGAGTAAAATTTTATTTTCATACAGAGTAAAATTTTACTTTCATACAGAGTAAAATTTTACTTTAGTTTCAGAGTGTAAAATTTTACTTTCATACAGAGTAAAATTTTACTCTAGTTCTGTCAAATGAAAAAAACAGAGCAAAATGAAATTAGATCAAAAACAACAAAAATAAATCAAAAAAAAAAAAAACAAACAAACAAAAACAAAATAAATTAATCAACAAATCAACATATCTAATTGAGAAGAAACACTTCTAAAACTCCATCAACAATCACAAATCTCAATGAAAATAATACATGTGTTCAACAACACTCATACACACAAATATATATATATATATATACATATATTCTACTGTTCCTCATCCACATCCTTCCCAACCTCCTGTTCAACGTCTTTCAATCTCGAAGCTTCAGCCTTCGCATTCAACATCGCAAGCATCTCATCAACAACCTCATCATGTTTCTTCTCCGCTTCCAATTGAGCCATCTCCACCACACTCCAAATCTCCCCCATCTGCTCCGAAACCCTAGCTTTCAAATCTCCAAAGAGCTTATTCAGATCTTGAGACAAAGAGCTTATTCCTTAGGTGCAAACAACGAAGCCATTGATTGAGGATGAACTTTTGCTATTTTGATCTTCTTATTGTTTCTATGGAGGCATTTGCTACCAGATCTGGTCACTCCGACCAGATCTCCTTTGAAACCCTAGCCATGGAGTCATCATCTATGTATATGCAATAGTTGTATCAGACGAAGCTTGATAGATTGAGATTGTGATTAGGGAAGATTTAATTGAGGGTATAATAGTCTGATAAAATATTTAAATAATAAATTTTGTCCTTTATATAAGACTTTATAATTATGAGGGGGTTTTAAAAGTATAATTTTTTTCTTAGTCTTTTTAACAATAAAAGGAAGATAAGAGGGGTTTATAGCCAAATTTCCCTTAAAATTTTCATCGTTGATACAACTGCTGCAATAGCTTTACAACGTTTGAAAACCGTCGCTAAAACTATTAGATGGCGTTTTTTAAAACGCCAAAAATGTTTGACGTCTGCTTCTATTCTGTCACAAACTAACGTATGACATCATCATGATGTCATTTAGTGGCGTTTTTTTGAAAAAATGCCACTTTTTTTTTTCCTTTCTCTCTCCCCCTTGATTCTGAAATATGAGAAGAATTACTATCAATAAAGCATAGCATTTCAGAAGATATGCATTGAAAGATTCAACAGAGTTATGAGGCCCCATTTGCCAAGATTCTGAAATATAGCACAAGCCAAAGAATTTAACTATAAAGAAGACAGTTTGAATATTTAATTACGAATGCAAATGGCTCAAATTTCAATATCCATACGCCAACCATGCATCAAGCTAATTAGAATTTTATACATCTAATATATTGTAATCAACACATCATAAAATATTATATGGAGTTGGAAAAAAGTACATAAAAGTACTCAACTCATCTATGAACCAAATTAAATATATCTACTCTTCAATCCACATGCTTGTTGGCGTCAAACTTCTCACGGAGCTTAGATGCCTGAAACAATCAACCATCATTGACTTAAGAGATTCCATCAACAAAACAATTCAATGAACAAATCCTCCACCAGACAAAGCCAAATACATTATAATGAAATCTTAAAAAACAAAATTCAAATTCATACTCAGAAGAGCACCAAAAATTCAAAGTCATAATACATCAATTCCCTCAGTACACTCTAATAGATACTTCTAATAACACATGAAATTGGGAAACACAGTAAGGAATATAAACATTTCAAGAAATAGCAACAAATTCAACTCCAACTTCACTTGAATCACCAACCTGGGGTGAATTGGCATCGGTTGGATAGATTGGACAAATTGCTGTCTTTGACAACCATGAATCTATGCATTGAGCATGAAAGCTATAGCTGCAATTAGGCAACAATCTGCACAAATCACCCAAGTTCAAATAAGCATTTGATTGTGGATTTGGACAGAAGTAATCATGATTTTTCATATCATTTCCAACCATAAGTTCCAGTCTCCATTTCAAATAAGCATTTTTGCACTTAACTGGACAGAAGTAATCTATGCATCATAGATCATTATACATTGATAGCTAAATTCAATGTTGTGCTATTAACATAACACATACTTTTTCCTCAGCAAACTTACAGTTGAGAATGTGATACTGTGTAGACCACTCCATTGTCATAGCATATACTAAGATAATATCCTCTTTGTATCACGGGGCATGCACAGTTTTATTCTTCCTTCACTACAAAAGACCTTTTGAAAGTTTGTGGGTATGTCACATTTATAAGGTGGGTTAAAAGTTTCTAGCGGACCAATATGGGATGGATTCGGACTCTCCACATCAACCTCCAAGTTTGTGGGTCCACGTGGTGGAACTAAGGTTCTCACAGACGGCACCATTTGTGCGGACCACTCCACTGCCGTAATACACATCAAGATATTGTTCACTTTGTACCATATGGGCACATACAGTTTTGTTCTTCTTTCATAACAACAGATCTTTTAAAAATTTATAAATATAACATATTTATAATGTAAATCAAAAAAATTTAATGAATGGATGTGGAACAGATTCGAAACACCACATATACCCTTTCTTAAAAGGCAGTGTATAATGGGATTTCACTATGTTGTATTTTGTCCTCATGCAATTATTGGAGTCAGGCTGTGGTATGTATGGGGACGTAATTTTTGAGTGACAACACGTGGCCGAGGTGTCACCGAAGTGACAGCCGAGATTCCACGTGTCCTGGTCATGACGCCGAGATCATCCCGGTTAGGCCGAGGTTATCTCCGAAGATATTGGAATCTGGGATAAGCGAATAAGGGACAAGAGTCCTAGAATGGGAGAAGACTTCAGTTTGGGTAAAGATAAGACTCTTACAAAGTTTATCCTAATCCTACTGGGAGTCAAAGATTAGCAGTAATCCTAAGTCCATTAGAGCTAGGCTTCTATTGGGACTAGGATTGTGTTGGCTATAAAAGGGAGGCACCCCCATGGGTCTAAGGTATGTCTTTTATGCTCTGTCTAGTGAGTTAAGCACTATTTGTTATCTTTGAGAGATATTTTACTGACTTAATCGTCGGAGTGCCTCAGGGTGGACGAACCACCGCCGGAATCTCTTCTTTTCTGTGACAGGTCATTCAGGCGTTATCTATTCTGCCAGTGCTCTCCAGTTGAGTACTAATTTGGCAGTGTGGTCAGAAATCTACTCACACAGTATGTATTTCCAAAAAAGATGTGTAATCCTTTCTGTTCAACAATTTTTTTGATTGGGGGAGAGTATGGCTAAAGTGGTAACTTTCCCACTTCTGATTGGTTTTAAAAGTAAGGATTCTGAGGAGACAATATGAAGAGCTAAATAGTTTGTGATTAGTAAAAGTTATCACTTGGTTCTAACCATGTGATAAACCCAGAGGCGGCTCAAATCTTTTTAGGGTGTATGGCAAAAAATCCAAGTGAGAACTTATTTTTTGAAAACATTTTTACATTGTAAAATATTTGTTTAAAATATATTTTTCTTGCTTTTTGAAATGCAATATATATTAATTAATTTTTTTTTTCTTTCTAACATTTCATTATCAATTGATATTATAATTAATTCACTTAATTTTTCGTATGCCATAATTGATCTTAAGTTTGTTTTTATCCATTTTAATTTTGAAAAATTTGATTTTTACATGTTTTGGTATTGTTGCACTCTCCTTTTGAAGTTTGGCAAATTTATATTCATATTCTATATTAGATATATTTAAAATAAAAAATTTGTAAAAATAAAACAAACACTAACTATAACTTCATAATATTATGTGTGGACGGTGGAAATCCAACCCAGTCCAATAAAGATATAAACCCAAATAAATCAGGTAAGCCCAAATGAATAAAGCCCAAAATAAACGAGAGTCAACCAGATTGATGGTGTAAGTTTAGGACTCAGGAGTTTGCTCCTCTCTAAGTTTCAAGTTCGAAATCTCTTAATTGATATTAATCCTTGTGTTAAATTAGTCTATACGAAACTCTACTTAGACGTAACTAAAAACATTTACACAAACTTACCATTCCTTTATTTTCCTGCTGCAATCATGCTTGACCAGATTGCTGACTTGATTGTCAGAGGGTCTTCCTGACTTATAGGTTAGGCGTAATATCTGACTTTGGTTTCTCATGCGGGTGCAGGGTAAGGAGTATCATCTCTTTAATCCGGTGTGAAGACAAATTCACCATCTACAGTATGTAAAATATAAATATATATGTATATATATATATATAATTGAACAATATAACATGATTGCTAGATTTGCTTATTTCCATATGGCAAAGTAACTAGAAACTGAACAATTGCATCTAAAATAGAGAGGCTTAAAGAGAGAAGGGTTTGTGTCGTATTTGTCACAATAAGTTGAAACAGGTTGGTGTTGCAGCTATTAGTTTAAGAGCAATTCCATTGCTACTCTCATGTTTTATTAGTTGAAGAATAAAAAAGGTATGCTCTTTACATAACTAACTTTTTATCTATGTTTTTCAATGTTACTCTTTATTTGACATATTTATCCACACAAATTAATTCAAAGAGTCTTCCAACGCTCTCCAAGTATAGTTAGCCTATAAAAATCTTGTTAAAATAGCTATCATACTAACTAGCTTGTTAGAGTGAAAAAAAATAACTTGAAACTAATAATAATAACTAACAAGCCTCTTTTAAAAAAGCAATTAGGGAAGCTTTTTGGCATATGCGTGTATTCTTCAACTGTATTATTTTGGAAATATTACATATTAGTGCATTTTTATAAAAATAATCACCAATAGAGTGAAAGAATATTTGAATTTTCATAATGGTGCAAGTTTTTTATGTTTACGGTGTACGTCTTTTTTGTGTATAGTGGAAGTCTTTTTTACATGTTAGAGCTACATATAAAAAAATATAATTTATAATGTAATTATTTCTTCACTGTTCTACTCATTTATAATTTTCCTTTAATTTCACTAGAATGATAGAAAGTAAAAAATAAAAAATAAAATGATTTGAGTTTTCCAAGCGTCAGTTGTTTTGTTGTTACAACAAAAACAATGGTGGGGCTCTTTGCATTCTTCTGGATAAGTATGACATATAAATAAAAAGAGTTGCATTTTTTTTTTGAATTTTTTTTTAGTGATTTGTTTTTTCATTATTTTTAAATTATGTCAAAAAATTTTACTTTTCAGGTTGGTCTTATGTACTTAAATTTGAAAAAATCAAAAATAAATTTACTAATTTTTTTTTGTTTTTGTTTTTGGGAGAATGACCCATAAATTCCAAATGGATGACTTGTGAACCTTGCAGTCCTAATTGTTTTTTAATAATATCAGAAGTCCCATTTTGTGACGATTTACATTTTTGCCCATAGAGTATGAGATTAAGGTTCATTTATGCATTTTGCATATGTTACGAGCCTATCACCGTTTAGAAAACGCACTATAGTCTTTTTTCGGCTATTACATTAGTTTGGCCCACCCATGTCACTGAAGCCACATTTTGAACTCAAACGTACCTAGATTACCAAATATTTGGTTTGCCTCTATACGGGTTAGGCAAAACCATATTGAAGTTCAAAGTTATAGAGGAAACGATTCACACCAGAGTGTTTCATGGGCGACGGTTGAGGATTACGGCTAACAACGTTTCTCCGTCGTCGGCTGAAGTGTGACCACATTTCACTTTAGAACGAGCAAAATACACCCCCATCGGCGCAATCGATGAACTACATTCGGACTAATTATGGCAACCTAACCTTGATATATTCGATATTATTCGGAACCCAAAGCTTTTAGTTTTAGGGATTTCCAAATTTGTTGCACATCTGATTTGGTCTGGAAATCCTTTTGCGATTGGAGATTTGGAAGAGTTTCCTAGTGTGGTGAGCACGTAGGTAAGTCACGTACGCAATATTGAGGCTATCATGTTCCCGGATTGGTAGGGGTGTAATTGGTGTGATGTGATTAGCATCAGAACCCACATTGATAAAGGAAACAACCTCCACATCCCACTAAATCAGCGTCTGTTTGAGGAAATACCACAATGGTGATCTGGGTTTTTGGCATATGAACTGTGGTTAATATGTTTGCTACCATACGAACATTTTCTTTGCTGAACTGTAGCACTTGTATCCTCTAAACTATTGGACAGTGTATTTTCTTCCTTTATTTCATTTTGGAAATCTTTGGAGTTGTTATATCTTGGTTTTGGAGGTATACAATTCGATCTAGACTTGTTAGGATTGTTCATTCGCGCTTATTTACGTTGAAAAGTTCTTTGGGAACTTGGAAAATCTATTCTGGTGTCGACACTAGCATTTCTGAGGGTTGACACCAACTTACTGCCTTGCCTTTAGTGTCTTTGATGGTTTACAGGGTCGACACCAGGGGCTCTAAGGGTCAACCCTTCCTTTGTTGTTTTGTTCTGGGTTGCATTATGAAATAAAGGGTCGACACCACTAGTTCTAAGGGTCGACCCTTGTCCATTGCAAACATTAGTGTCTCAACTTTTCTTCCTCAGGGTCGACACCACTATCTGAAGGGTCGATCCCTGTGAGTTAATTACCAGATTTTTTTATTCGGTTTTAGGGCTCTACTTTTGGGGGTTTCACTTATTCTGTTCTTTGACTTTAGGGCTATTATTCTACCATTATAAATAGACCCCAAACACATTTTTCTCATTAACTTTTTCCTCTCTCTCTCTCTCTCTCTCCTCTTTACACCGTGAATATCTCTCTCTTTTAGAAACTCATCTTGTTCACTTAGATCTCTAGATCTACTCATGTAGAGGCATCTTTTCACCTTGGTCCTTTGAGAAAAATTGTAGATCTCGTCAAGGGCTTTCTTTTGATCTAAGAATTTCATGGTTTCATCGACTTCAATTTTTTTTTCTCGAGTTCTCCTCTTCGCTTCAAGAGGTAGGGTCTATTTCCTAAACTCAATATGAATTCAGTAGCATATTTGTGGCATATTTTGTTATTTATATTTGGTATTCATTTGGCTTGATTTCTACCCTAGTTGTTTGTTATTTCAAAAGATCTATGGATTTGGGTGTTTTGGGTAAAACTTAGAGTTTGGATTTGAAATATAAAATAGAGGTTTTTTTTTATTATTTTTTTATTTTTTTAAATGAGTTCTTGAACAAGGTTATGATTTTGTATTGGTGGTTGAGATATGTTGACATGATGGCATTCTTTTACTCAAAAGTGATTTTGAAAGAAAATGAGGTTTTGTGAAATTGGGAGATTGTTGAGCTATGATTTTGCTACTACAGTTATTTTTGGTAATCAAAATTGCATATGGATTTGTAAAAAGTGGGAAAACCCCAATTTGTAGAAAAACCCTAAATGATACTGTTTTGGGAGTAGGATCGATTTGTGGTAAATGGTTTGGTTGGGAAGAAAATGGTTGTGGGATTTTGAAAATGGTTGTTGTTATTCTTTTGGAAAATATATCTTTATTGATGTGTTTTGATTTTTGGATTAGAAATAGTTGTTTTGGCTATCGGTGGAGGATAACATTGTCGTGTATTAGAAATTGCATGTGGATTAGACAATTTGAAATCATTCATATCATATAACATGTAATGGATTTTGAAAATTGAAACTGTATGTTTTGGAAATTCTCACATTATGTTTGGAGCATTTGCATTGTTTTGGAAAAACAATACTTCTATTACATGTATTGTACTATTGAAAAGGGTAAATACAATGGTGAATATGGGAAGTAAGTATTGTGTCGTTGAAATAAGTTGGCATGTGTGTCCAGGGTAAAATTCTCAAAAATCACGCGTATACGTGAGTGCCAATCCCGCAGACGAAATTTTCATGAAATGGCAATAGTAGTGCTTATATAGCCTACGTTTACATGGGTGTTAGTTTACGATTTTCCACAGACGAAATTTACATGAAAGGTTGTATTTGCTTTGGAGATTCACCCATTTTAATTTACTATTATGTTGGTTTTGGAACAGAATGTTTAAAAAAAAATGGTTTTAATGATGTATTTGTTGTTGTTTAGCGATGTATTCGCATTGAATTTAGCAATATATATGCTGGTTGTTATTGAGATATCTGGATTGGATTTTGGAAAGGGATTTTATATCAAATAGATGTTTTGAACTCAGAAAACGTTTTCATTAAACGTAATGTTTTGGTAATTGGAAAGGAAAGATTTTGTTGAGAAATCAAATGAATTTGAAAATGCATTTGGACATAATGTATATATGTATTGCATCATGATCATTTATGCTAGTGGAGCATGTTTAGTTTTGGAAATATTCTCTACTGGGCTTTATGCTCACCCAACGTGGCTGAATATTTTTTTTCCCCAGGTGTATATGTGTGGATGTAGACTATGATGTGAAATTGCATTCGGAACCATGTAGAGTGGTTCGATTATTTGTAGGCCAAGGGCCATTTATGTTATTTTTTGGCCGTATGCCATTCTTATTAGGGTTACACCCTTGTGTATGATGCAAGCCTCAGAGCGTTTAATTTGATTTATAACATCTGTGCATGTTTTGGTTACAAAACATCCATTCGACTTATATGTTATATCTAGGAATGTATAAAATCGGATAAACACATGTACTGTATGATTATATTATATTCATTTGCATGAGAGTGGTTATCTACTGTTTATAGTTGGGTGGTTTATTCATGTGAGCCAGACCGTGTAAATCTAGGGCGTGACAACTTGGTATCAGAGCTAACCGAGTTTGAAAACCTTAGGCTCATGGGAAGTGGTTAGCCATAGTGGGTTTATCATGATCGGTGAGGACATTTGCATGTTGTGTGCTAAGTGATAACATGCTTGTGTGTTGCATTTTATGTGGGTATGATGTTGAGACTCATGGATATTATTCTGTGTCTAGTTGACTAACTTGGAAGCCTTGTTGGAAACGCGCTTGATCAACGTTGTTTCTAATGGGAAATCTAATCGAGCGTTGGAATGAATAACTATCTTTGTAGACTTTAGCACGGTTATGTGTTATGTGTTACGTGTAGCTGATGTGTGAGTTGATTGGAGTCTAAATATGGTTGTTTGAGTATTTGCTTATGTAATGGTACTGTGTTAATATTTTGGCGAAGGGTACCAGTGTTATGTATCCTAGGTTGTGGTTATTTCCTCTTTTATAGAGACTGTAGACACCCCATTTTTGACTGTCCTCAAGACTTGGACGTCATCATTTGAACACTCGATGATCATCCATGTTCGTGTTCGTTTTGAGTTCCCGAAGGTCTCGGTTGCGCGCCTTGCCTCAAGATCTCTTAACTTGCCTGTTCTGTGCTTGGTTGTCGACCAAGAACTTGTTTGTTTTTGCTTCTGAGGACAGAGAATGGCTTGTTGGTCATCCCCACACCTCACCGGCCTTGGCTTGAGGCCACCGGCCCTGTTTCGTTGCTACCGGCCATTGGTGAGGCCGGTCGGCATTATTTTTGGTCGGCCGGCCGTTTGTTTGGTCAATCGGCCATATTTTCTGGCCAGGACTTTTTTTTTTCCTTTTTCAGGCATTTTGCATGCCAGCTGTGCCAGTTGGAGCACACATACCTGTCCTCCATACACGTGTATGGAGGATTTGCACCCTTTGCACCCTTTTGCTCTAGCTTCTTGAGGAAGCTTGAACCCTTTACCTTAGCTTCCCTAAGAAGCTTGGACCTTTGCCTTAGCTTTCCCAAAAAGCTTGAACCTTTGTTCCAGCTTCTTGAGGAAGCTTGACCCCTTTGTCTTAGCTTCTCCAAGAAGCTTAGGCCCTTTTTGTTCTATAAAAGAGGGCCTCCCTCCTCCTTTAGAGAGGTTGATCAAATCAGAGATATATATCAGAGATATATATCACATATATCACTCCCTCTCTATATCTTCCTCTCTCTCTCCATTTGTGTGTGAAATAGTGTTCAAAGGTGTGCTTTTGTTCTTAGTTTTGCACTAAAACACCTAGTGTTACACTATACTTCGGTTACTAAGGTGTTGAGGGACTGGTTTCAGAGTTTTTAAGTTGGTTTTGATAAGAGGAAGGGGTTGGGGTTGGTGTTCTTGAAGTGTTCTTCAAGGGTGAGCACTATTGCTTTATATTCCCCATTTTTGTACAAGCTTTTAACCTATCTTGCATGCTATTTTGAGCTTTATGTATAACTGATAAAAGTTCTGATTTTTCATATTTAAGATGTTTCATTAAGGTCTCTTTTGTATTTGGGGTTGTCTACCCCCTCTTAGGCCTTGTTTGGCCTCTTTTTGTACCTTTCTTGTTGAGCTTTGGTACCTTCGTGTATTGGCCTTCTCACTACTGAAATCCAGAGGATTTTCAATGGTGAAGAAGTGGTTTTGAGGTCTTGTATAGGGGAGGGACCCCCCTCTCCCTTTGAGTCTCCTTTGCTTACATTTAGGGCTCACCATAGTAGCATGTTGGCATAGCTTTGTTTGGCCTTATTTCAGAGCGCTTTTGGTGTTATTTGATCATATTATACCTCTAGTTTTGGTCAGATTGTTAGTCCATTGCATGCATAATACACTTGCCTTGCATTCCTCTATTTTGCCTAGAAATGCATCATGCATTTAGACCACCATGCTTGCATGTTTTGACTTAGCTTTGTGAAGTTTTTAGTCATGTTTTACCATGTTTAAGCTCTGATTGGTGTCGATTTGGTCATGCTTGCCATGCTTTGTATAGCCACCTTGCATTTTGGCTTGTTAGCCTTGGGTGTGTGAGTCTTGAGCATGCTTCATTTGGGTTATTTCAGTAATTTGGAATCACTTCTCATGCCATTTCAGTCCATGTTCCATGCTCGTATGCTTGCATTTAACACCCTTTCAATGCCTTGAAGAGTTGTTGTCTTATACTCCATGTTTAGGCCATTATGCATGCATCTTTGTTTAAGTCTTCGGGCTGCCATATCAGTGGATTTTGGGGCTTATTTTGACTTGTTTTAACTCTAACTTCATTAGTCTAAGTCATGCCATGTTCGGTTATAAGAGGTGTAGTGCATTTGCCCTTTTAGGCCTTGTATGCGTTTTGTTTTGTGCCTTTCTTCATCGCATGTTTTGGCTTTGTTCCATATGAGTTTTAGCTTCATTTTGGTCTGCCTCGGGACTATTTTGGGTCGCCTCGACCATTTGGAGCTTGGTTGACATAGTCATGGTTTAAGTCCCATAGCTAGCTTTGAGCTTTAACTCCATTAACATGCCATGTTTGCATTGTGTAGTCGATTTGGCGTCATTCTTCATGTGATTTTAGAGTTTATTTGCAATGCCATATCCTCATATTTATCACATCTCGCTCATGTTTGAAGGTTGTGCATCGTGGCCTAAATTGATGGACCAACATGTGTGCATGTTTATCTTGCATTTTGGTGCCTTAATTTTGGTATTTTGGCCACTGTTTTGGGATTGGCTGAGGTCTTCCCATTTCGGTTTAAGCCCATCTTTGCGTATAGTTGCATGTTTGACATGTTGCATTGGTGTGTTGTTGCATGCTTGCATTATACCGTGTTTGCGTGTTTATTATATTGCATGTCATTTAGCTAGTTACATCACATAACCTTGTTGCATACTTGGTGTGTTTGTGTTACATTAGCTTAGCTTGCATGTTAGGTCACATTGCATTGCATCTTGCATGCTTAGCACACTGTACATTGGCATGTTTAGGTTGTGTTGCATTTGGCATGCTTTGCTAACTTAGCCTCATATTGCATACATGAGCCATTTTGCATATTTGAGCCATATTGCATACATGCATTGCATTGTGTTTGGTTTGGGGTGTCAAACCAAACATGAGGTATGAGGTGTGTTCGTACTTAAAGTGACGAAACACGCCTCAAACCTCGGTCGCCAACACTCTTGACCCCAACATGATAAAATGTGTAGCATTCATTTGTTTTCATTGCATTTATTTTACATTGATTTGCAAACTTGGCACCTTTGGCCATCATGCATCGAAATGCGTGATTGGTGGCCCGAGGACCGAGAGCCATGCTCCATTGAGTTCATTGCATGATAGAGAGATTGGTTATGCACACATTGCCTTTGAAAATACCTTGCCAGGCACTGTCTATCCTCTGCTGCAGCAAAACTAGTGTTCTGCAGGAAGAAATGGCCGGTCGGCAACTTTCATTGCCAGCTGACTACAAAAGTCTAGCCGGTGGTTCCACTTTTGGTCGATAACTGTATTTCAATGGCCGGTGGACTTGAATTATGGCCGGTGACATCCCACGGGGCTATGGGAGTGTTCCAAAGGCATCACAAGTATTTTCACAGTTCTCAGAGGTGCAAAACAGTGCTAACAGAGGCAACAGTGGCATGGCGACGGGTTTCCGAGCAAGGCGAATCGAGCATACATCATCCAAGCATTCCGAGGCGGGGCTGCAGCGGCCTCCCTCTGGTCCTGTTTGGTAGAGCTGTGGGAAAGTGCTTATAGCTTATGCCTTAACAGCTTATAACTATGAACATACACTGATTCTGACTTATAAATTAAGCATCTCCTGCCCCACTCAAAGAATAAGCTGATTTCTGACTTACAAAAAGCTATAAGCTGCATTGTTAAACTAAACCAAACACATCAAAATAACTTAAATTAAGCTGAAAGCTAAAATAAGCAGCTTTTAAGCTGCACCAAATAGGCACTTTGTAACTAATTTGTTAATTAATTTAGGGTTTTGTAATATTTAATTAGCTAGAGTAGTTAATTATTTATTTGTGTTGTATTATTTATTCGAACCCTCTTGTAACAAGCCCGCGGGGGGGCCTCGCTACAGCTCGGACTCTCAAAGTTGTCACGGTTCCTAATCTGAACCAAAGAGTCCAAATCTGGCAAATCGTTTTGAGAAAACTGATTTTTGAAAAAAGTAGTGCCAAACATGGACTGCTTTGCCAGATACAGAGTCGCCACCTAAATATTTTATTTTGGGAAATTTAGGAAACCCTGACTCGGTGCCAAAAAGGCCACGTGTCCGTCATCACCAAAGCTGCTTCGGCTCGGGAACTTGGGTACGATTGGGGAAGGTCACTTCGTGAGCACCCCCGCTCGCCCGGTCATAGACCGGCCTCTACTAACCATGATATCGATTTTTGAAAACATTGTGAGTTCTTATTCCGGTTTATTAGCCTAGGTTACTAGGTGATGCGCACGGCATATAAGTATAGACCAGGTCGCCTAGACTGGAACAAAACACTTCTTGTTTGTTTTTGAAAAGGGTTTGCTACCCGCAGGTAGGCTTTGAAACATTTTGATGATTTATTCCAATTTAAGCAACCCAACCTTCACCCACAGGCATTCAGGCAGTTATATCAGATAAGCAAATAGCCTCATGGCAAGCATGCTATCATGGCATTCACTCACACGCATGCAAGGATGGTAAAGCATAAAAACTCACCGAGTACTCCAAGCCAAAATAGAAACTATGTTAGAAATCATGCATGATCCTAAATATACAGAAATGCCTAATGCAACATATGCAAAATGCAATTATAGTAAGCTCGGCTATTCTAAGATGACATGTGAAATGCTACAACTATCATGTATTCAACTTGGAATTGAAATACAAATGCAGTTAGTATGATGCGCCGAGCCCGATGCATGCAATACAGATGAATGATGCAAACATGCTGTCATACTATATGCTAATTGAAATATGCCCTAATCTAACCATCAAAAGCGGATAAATAAAAGGGAGAAAGACGTGGGGTTGGAAGACATACATCACACTCACCCACACTTATTACAGTTGTGCCCTCGCGCAGAGGGTCCAAATAAATATACAGTCCAAATATTACAGTCCCGAATAAAAGAATATTACAGATTTCTAATTAATTAATGAATTAACTAAGAAAGCAAATAAAACTGGCGTGCAAGCCAGGGACCGCCTTGCTTCTGATGGATGATGCATGTCCGGATTGTCTTGCGCGGAAATCTACCGGAATGCCCCAATTAGCCTCTGTTTACACCTGCCTTGAAATGCGTGCCAATTTCCAAAAAGTTGCTGACTCCTGATTTTGCTGCAACAAAGAGCAGGAAAGGGGCATAGCAATGTATTTGCACAGATGTATGCATACCTCGATCCTCGTGCCACCAATCACGCATACCGAGGCATGATGGCCGAGGAGTCGAAATGCACAACTCAATATATGATGAATGCACATGAAACTACAGCTAAAACCTAACTCCATCATGGGTAATCCGGAGTGTCGGTGACTGGGAAATTGAGACACATTCCGTCACTCGGAGTACGAAATGTACCTCGCTTCCCGTGCCCGGGCTAACTCCTATACCGGACACGATGCAATATGCATGATATGCATGAAATGCAACTAATATACAATCCTAACATACACAATGCTATGGAATGACATGCCTCGAAATGCGTGTACACAGGCACGCGAACCGAGAAAATGACGGAATGCTGAAAATGAGATGCCTCGAAATGCGTGCACACGGGCACGCAAACCGAGGCGATGATAGATGCAATGAAAATGAGATGCCTCGAAGTGCGTGCACACGGGCACGCAAACCGAGGCGGTGATAGATGCAATGAAAATGAGATGCCTCGAAGTGCGTGCACACGGGCACGCAAACCGAGGCGGTGATGGATGCAATGAAAATGAGATGCCTCGAAGTGCGTGCACACGGGCACACAAACCGAGGCGGTGCTAAAATGACATGAAAATGACAAATGGGCTTATACCAACATGAGTGAGCCTCAGCCACACTCACATCGGATGCCGTCGGATAAAAATGGAGTGCCTCGAAATGCGTGCACGCGGGCACGCAAACCGAGGCGATGCTAAAATGACATGAAAATGACAAATGGGCTTATACCAACATGAGTGAGCCTCAGCCACACTCACATCGGATGCCGTCGGATAAAAATGGAGTGCCTCGAAATGCGTGCCCACGGGCACGCAAACCGAGGCGATGCTAAAATGACATGAAAATGACAAATGGGCTTATACCAACATGAGTGAGCCTCAGCCACACTCACATCGGATGCCGTCGGATAAAAATGGAGTGCCTCGAAATGCGTGCCCATGGGCACGCAAACCGAGGCAATGATGGAATGCGATGAAACATGGCAAAAATGATATGCAAGCATGCTAATGGAATTTCAGCAACAAAATATGGGGAAAACAGTCCCGAAATGAAGCGAAATGTAAGAAAGTGTCCCGAAACGTAACATTAGGCACCCGAAATGGCCTATAGCCATGCTAAATATGCACAACATGAACATGCAATGCAAAGACAGAAGCTAGACAGCCCCAAAAGAAGCACTTTTCCAGTTATAAACATGGCCAAACAGCAAATATAGGTATGGCAAAAATAGCATACAAGAATAGGGGCCAAAAGAGGGGTAATGAAGCAAGTGGTATAAGCTAAACCCAAACTGAAAAATTTCCTTCTACAACACTGAAGATGGACCAAAAATATGAACATTTACAGTATATGGCAGCCTCAAAATCAGTATACAAACATGCTAAAAATATGATGCAAAATAAGGCTCAAAAGGTGCTAAAACATGAAGTATATAAAATAATCACCAAACAGAAAAAAAGTGTGAATGAAACATGAAGTATAGGCCAAAACAAGGCCACTTTCAGTTCAGACCAAGGTCCAAAAACAGAAGCCAAGAGGGCTATCAACTTATGCAAAAATGGGGCCAAATAAGGGATTGAACTACAAGTGACATATGGAGACACCAAACAATGTTGAGCCCTTCTCCAATGTTGAAGAGGGGCTCAAAATAAGCCCTATATCAGTTTACAACATGCTCGAAAATAAATTGCTCATGGGTCAAAAATAGCATGCAAAACTATGACATACAAGATGGTCAATGAAGCAAGTGTATTATGGAGGGCTCAAACAGGGTTGAGCCCTTAATGAGAAGTGAAGATGAGCTCAAAAAATGGCCCTTTTCAGTTAGGGCCGGAGCTTGAAACAAAAAGGAAGTGAGGCTTAGAAATGGATCAAGAAAAAGGGTCAAAAGGGTAAAAGTGTAACTTACCCTTGAAGATCCGAATTTTTGTTGCTTCTTGGATGGATTTGCAGCTTCTTTAGCCTTCAAGAATCCCTCCTTGCTTCTGGAAATGAGATGGTGGTGGTAGAGCTTGGTGGTGTATAAGGAATGAAGGTTATGGACTTAGGGTTTTTTGAAGAATTGAAGAAGAAGAAGATGGAGGTGGCTATGGAGCTTTGAAGAAAAGTTTTTCTAACCCTTGTAGAGGAGGCCATCAGCTGGTTAAAAGGGCCAAAAGGGGGTGTAAAAGGTGGGGGAAATGGAGAGGAAAACTCCCCCACAAAATATCCCCCGGATACAGAAAATATCTGGGGGATATTGCCCAACAGCTGGAAAGGGTACAGTGAGGAGAATACGGCCGGCCTCTCACTTTTGCTGGAGGTGGCCGGCCGGCCACACCCCCTAGCCGGCCGGCTAGGGGTCAAAAGGGTCAACCATATTTTCTGGCCGGCCAGGTATTGGGGAGGTACCCCTATGTGTGTACATCACAGATATGTGGTTAAAATTCCAAGAAAGTTGGTCTAAGGGGTTCAACATTGGCCCGGAAAGAGGGGGTCAAAAGGGTCAAGTTGAATTACTGGCCGGCCATGAACTTTTAGGGGCCTCCCATGTGTGTACATCACAGATATGTGGTTCAAAGTTCGAGAAAAAAGGTCCAAGGGGTTCAACATTAGCCCGGAAGAAAGGGGTCAAAAGGGTCAGGTGACCTTAATGGCCGACCACCAACTTTTAGGGGCCTCCCAGATGTGTAGATCACAGATATGTGGTTGAAAGTTGGCAACACTACCCCTAAGGTATTCAACATTAGCCCGGAAGTTGGAAAAACGGGCGCCGTGAGGCTCCGGAGGAGAGATAACTGGTTGCTGCAACAATTGCTGGCCTCCCGCCCTTCAGTGACCTTCCTCGTGATAAAACAGAGGTACCTGCCAAAAATGAACGAAAACCGTTGCAAAACGAACGTTCTGGGGCCAAAACACGCAGTTTGGGGTCCCGAAAATGGGCTGTTAAGCACCGAAAATGGTATTCGACCTCGAAGTGGGTTTCTCAGCCCCCAGTGTCCCTCAAAAGGGAGAAAATAAGATGCATGCCAAAAATCAGAGCAATAGGAGATGGTTAAGCGGTCCCGAACCGAGGCACACGGCCTGACGGCTCCGAAAACCGGGAACCGGACTCCGAAATGGGAAAAATGGCCTACGGCCACCAAATGTAGCCTGCGGACATTGAGAGATGGTCTACGGGACCTCTCCCTCCCCTCAGAAAAAGAAACGGAGAAAACCGAGTCTGGTTCGCAAACCGAGACAAGGCACAGAAAAGGGTTCGGAAGTCCGGAGGCAGGGCTCACGGCCGCGACTCTGAAACTTCTGAACGAGCACATTATGCAACATCACCAAGCGCTCAATCGGTGACGTCTGAGTCTTAAGGTCGGTCAAAAATGGGGTGTCTACACCTCTGCAAGAGGGCAATGTTGTAATAAGCGTGTGTGCGTGTGATGTATGTCTTCCAACCCCACGTCTTTCTCCCTTTTATTTACTAGCTTATGATGGTTAGTTTAGGGCATGTTTTAATTAGCATACTTATGTTCGCATGTTTGCATTCATTCATCTGTCTTGCATGCACCAGGCTCGGCGCATCATACTAATTGCATAGCATTTCAATTCCAAGTTGAATATATGTTAAGTGTTGCATTTCACATGCCATTGTAGAATAGCCGAGCCTATTTTAGTTGCATTTTGCATGTGTTGTATTAGCCATCTTAACATGAACTAGGATCATGCATGATTACTAACTAGTTTCTTGTTTTGGCTGGGAGTACACTGTGAGTATTTATGCTTTAGCATCCTGCATGTATGTGAGTTTTGCCATGATAGCATGCTTACATGAGGCTATGTGCTTATGTGATATAACTGCCTGAATGCCTGTGGGTGAAGGTTGGGTTTCTTGAATTGGAATGATTCGTCGAAACCCGTGTTTTAGCCTACTTGCGAGTAGCAAACCTCAAATCATTTTTCAAACAAAACGGATATGCGATGCTTTGTTCCAAATTAGGCGATCTAGTCTATACTTGTGTGTTGTGAGCATCACATAGTAAATTCTAGCTAATTAACCGAAATAAGAACACATATCTTTTCAAAACAAAATATCATGCTTAGTACAGGCCGATCTTCGGATCAGGTGAGCGGGGGTGCTCATAGTTGACCTTCCCCAATCGTACCCAAGTTCCCGAGCCAAGACAACTCTAGTGATGACGGACACGCGGCCTTAGGCAATGAGTCAGGGTTTCCTAAATTCCTCCCAAAATAAAATATTTAGGTGGCGACTCTGTATCTGGCAAAGCAGTCCATGTTTGACACTTCTTTCTAAAAATCTGTTTTTCAAAATAATTTGTCAGATTTGGACTCTTTGGTGATTTATCAATCTCGCATTGCATATTGTGAGATCAGATTAAGAACCGTGACGATTTGAGTTCGAACTGTAGTGACCCCCAAATGAACAAAATAGGGGATTTCCTCCCGGGACGTTCGGGGATGTCTATAGAGACGTTTGGAAAGAAGTAGTGAACTCAGAGGGGATACCTCAGTGTGTGCTATATCAGTAATGTATTAGAATTGGTTATGAGTAAACGTTGGTTGCCTTGGCGGCGGTTGGTACATCTTTGAGAGACGGTAGTGTTTTTGAGTCATTTGTGACGGCGTGTGAGGGTGGAGTTCTGATGCTCACTTGGGTGGCTTCATGTATGTTTGGTGTTGGTTGTTAGTCTGTGGACTAGTATGTGTTAGCGTTAGTTATGACCTTGAGTGGTCAGAGGTGTGAGGTGTAACGTGGGGTGTGTCTCCCAATTGAGTGTGTTGTTTTAAGTTTTGTAACCTATGGAAGGGGTATTGGTAGTGCTAGAGTTTCTAAAACACAAAGAGTTAGGTTTGAACTTGTGTGTTGGTAGTGGTGGTGTATGATTTCGACTTCGGTATTGGTAACCTAGAAATCCGTGTTGCGGGGTATGGTTAGTTGGGAATATAGTGTTCTATGGCTTGGGTGGAGGAGGTTGAGAACTTATTTTGTTCTTCTGTGGAGTTAGGATTGTATGACTTTGAAAGCCTTGTAAATGTCGTGTGTATGTGTCGCGGCTTGATTCAGGGTAATTGTTCAGTAATTATTAGCAACTGGTAGATTCACTAAGAGACTTAGTATTTTGGTTGTACTTGTACAATGGGTGATAGGATAGAATGTGGATTAAAGAGTTGACTTTACTGGTCACTGATGGATGGAGGTGTTGTGTTTACTTGTTGCTCAGTTTGGGTTGTTACGTTGTGTCGGTAACTTTGTAGGGTGGTAGGCTTTTGCGACTTAGCTTGGTATGGAAAGATAAATATGTGAAACTTGTTGTTGTGAACTTGGTCGGCATTATGAGTACATTGGAGGAGTGAGGGCATTAGTGTTGAGATAACCCATTTGGGGTTAAGGGTGAGATGTTGTGCAGTAGGTAACGGGTTTTGTTTGTGTGGTGTGTACGATGGGGGTTGTGTGATGTTGTATTGAAAGGGATTAGTCATGAGACTATTTTAGGAGGTTGCCTTGGTGTAGCAATAGTGTGCTTAATGTGTTGTTAAGAATGGTCTAATGTTCAATAGTGCTGGGTCACTTGGGTGTGGTGTTAGTTATTTGTTATTTGGTTTGGATAGTGGAACTCCAAGTGAGGCAGTAAGATTGTGTAGAGTGGTTGGTGCGCTCTGTCAGAGTTGTTTTGACCTTATCAGTCCTTGTGTGCGTGGTGTGAAAGGTTGGTGTATGCATTGACTTGAGGGGGTGTGCTGTATTTTAACTTGAGACGTCAATTTCGGACTCAAATGTGAAGTGAGGATGTGCATGCCACGTAGGCATATGTATGATGGGTGAGTTAAGAACCAGAGTACTATAGGTTACCTTTGAGGAATCCAGAAGGATTCAACGAACATGTGAGGTTGTGTATGGAACTCCATTTCGAAATTAGTGAGGTTGGGCAAGGTGTTGGTGTTGATATTGGGTTATGTGAAGTTAAGTGGTATATTGGTGTTTGGTGACTGGTGCGGGATAGTGGTGTTGGATAGTTGATTGGTTAGTATTTGGGTTGGTTGACATATAGTCACCTCGGAAATAGGTTAGAATTGAGGGTTGTGTAATTGAACACTATCTTGGTGTGGCATGTAAGTCCCATATGACAGTTAGGATGTTGTTTTGAGTATATGGTAACCAGTTTGGGGTTACGATTGGGAACTTTGATCATGTGAGTGTTTTTGTGCCATTGTGTGATTGGTGGGTGTGAAATTTCTTTACTCGTGTTATATTGTGTTGTTGGCACTTCGAAAATTTTCCAAGGATTTTTATCATAGAAATTGGTGTTGATTTTATGGCGTCGCCACGGGTATGATAGATTTTATTGGGTGATTGTGTTGTGAGTCATCGGAGGAACGAAAAGGAATGATTTTGAGGAAAACAAAAATTTTCTTTTTGGTATTGTGGCCTTGAGTAGTTTTCTTGAATTAAAACGGTTTTCGTTTGAAATGTAAGTTTATGGTTTAGTAAAAAGTAGAATTCAATATATATATATATATATATATGTATATATAATAATATTTTGAAAATGAAACTGATTTTGGTGTTTTGAGTAACACTTGTGGTTTTGGAAAAACAGTTTGAAAATCCTTGAGTTTTGTTGTGGATGGTCGAAAATGTATTTGCGTTATGATGGTGAGAGTTTGAATTCCTTTTGGGAAAGCAAAGTGTTTTGAAACAAACGGGAAAAAATAAGGATATTTTTTTTCTTTTCTTGAATGGGTTATGTTTTATCTTGTATTTGAGAAGACTTGTTTTGATCTAGCCTAATTTGTTAGCCACGTGGTATATGTTCATTTTTGTAAGGACTTAGAATTGTCGGGCATTGATGTGCCATAACGTTCTTAGGATTAATCGTGTTTTGTTTTATGTTCTCGTGATTAGAGCTTTGTGTGTGAGTAGCTTATTTTTTTATCCTCCATGTCCGATCATCGAGCACTTGGTGGCCATTCTAGTATTGTCGGTGGTTGAGGCGCAGATGACGTCTTTGAGTTCGAGGAGTTCTTGTTGTTGTTGCTATGGTAGTTGTTCTTTCTTGTCTCATAGACCACAGCAAGTTATGTGGATCGAAGAGTCATCTGTGAGGTTTTCTTACCATTCTTGGCGTTTGGGTGTCTTTGAGACCCCGAGGTATTGGACCAAGATCCGGGAACGTATCCCCAGATGGATCTGAACTTGGGTTATCATTGTGTTTTCCTTTATAGATCGGTTGACCTTTTGGTTTTGGTGTTTTTTAAATTTTGGGGACGAAATTTCTTAAGGTGGGAAGGTTGTAGCACTTATGTCCTCTAAACTATTGGAGAGCATATTTAATTCCTTTATTTTCATTTTGGAAGTCTTTGGAGTTGTTGTATCTTGGTTTTGGAGGTGTACAATTCGATCTAGACTTGTTGGGATTATTCATTCGCTCTTGTTTATGTTGAAAAGTTCTTTGGGAACTTGGAAAATCTATTTTGGTATCGATACTAGCCTTTCTGAGGGTTGACACCACCTTGCTGCCCTGCCCTTAGTGTCTTTGCTGGTTTATAGGGTTGACACTAGGGGCTCTAAGGGTCGACTCTTCCCTTACTGTTTTGTTCTGGGTTGCATTTTGAAATAAAGGATCGACACCACTGGTCCAAGGATTGACCTTGTCCTCTGCACACATTAGTGTCTGAATTTTTCTTCCTGAGGGTCGACACCACTGTTTGAAGGGTCGACCCTTGTGAGTTAATTTCCAGATTTTTGGTTCGGTTTTGGGGCTCTACTTTTGGGGGTTTCATTTATTCTTTTCTTTGACTTTAGGGCTATTATTCTACCACTATACATAGATCCCAAACACACTTTTCTCATTAACTTTTTCATCTCTCCCTCTCTCTCTCTCTCTCTCTCTCTCTCTCTTTCCTCTTTACATCGCAAATATCTCTTTCTCTCTCTTAGAAACTCAACTTTTTCACTTAGATCTCTAGATCTACTCACGTAGAGGCATCTTTTCACCTTAGTCCTTTGAGAAAGATTGTACATCTCGTCAAGGGCTTTCTTTTGATCTAAGAATTTCATGATTTCATCGACTTTAAGTTTTTTTTTTCGAGTTCTCTTCTTCGCTTCAAGAGGTATGATTTATTTCCTAAATTCAATATGAGTTTGGTAACATATTTGTTCCGTATATTGTTATTTATATTTGGTAGTCATTGGCATGATTTCTACACTAGTTGTTTGTTATTTTAAAAAATCTATGGATTTGGGTGTTTTGGGTAAAACATAGAGTTTGGATTTGATATGTAAAAAAGAGTTTATTTTTTTTAAATGAGTTCTTGAACAAGGTTATGATTTTGTATTGGTGGTTGAGATATGTTGACATAGTTGCTTTCTTTTACTCAAAAGTGATTTTGAAAAAAAAATGAGATTTTGTGAAATTGGAAGATTGTTGAGCTATGATTTTGCTATTACAGTTATTTTTGGTAATCAAAATTGCATATGGATTTCTAAAAAGTGGAAAAGCCCCAATTTGTAGAAAACCCTAAATGATATTGTTTTGGGAGTTGGATTGATTTGTGGTAAATGGTTTGGTTGGGAAGAAAATGGTTGTTATACTCTTTTGGAAAATATATCTATATTGATATCTTTTGATTTTTGTATTAGAAATAACTGTTTTGGCTATCGATGGAGGATAACATTGCCGTGTCTTAAAAATTGCATGTGGATTAGACAATTTGAAATCATTCATATAATGGAACATGTAATGGATTTTGGAAATTGAAACTGTATGTTTTGGAAGGAGGTTTTGGAAATTCTCACATTATGTTTTGAAGTATTTGCATTGTTTTGGAAAAACAATATTTTGAGTTACATGTATTGTATTATTGAAAAGGGTAAATATAATGGTGAATATCAGAAGTAAGTATTGTCTCGTTAAAATAAGTTGGCCTGTGTATTTAGGGTGAAAGTCCTAAAAACTGTGCGTATACATGAGTGTCGATCCCGCGGACGAAATTTTTGTGAAATGGCAATAGTAGTGCTTGTATAGCCTACGTTTACATGGGTGTCGGTTTATGGTTTTCCGCAGACAAAATTTTCATGAAAGGTTGTATTTGTTTCGGAGATTTACCCATTTTAATTCATTATTATGTTGGTTTTGGAACAGGATGTTTAAAAAAAAATGGTTTTAACGATGTATTTGTTGTTGTTCAACGATGTATTCGCATTGAATTTAGCAATGTATTTACTGGTTGTTATTGAGATATCTGTATTGGTTTTGGAAAAGGATTTTATATCAAATAAATATTTTGAACTCGGAAAACGTTTTGATTAAACGTAAGGTTTTGGTAATTGGAAAGGAAAGATTTTGTTGAGAAATCAAATGGATTTGAAAATGCATTTAGGCATATTGTATGTGTGTATTACATCATGATCATTTATGCTGGTAGAGCATGTTTAGTTTCTGAAAGATTCTCTGCTGGGCTTTATGCTTACCTTACGTGGCTGAAAATGTTTTTTAGGTGTACATGTGTGGATATAGATTGTGATGTGAAGTTGTGTTCGGAACCATGTAGGGTCTTTCGGTTACTTGTAGGCCAAGGACTATTTATGTTATTTTTGGCCATGTACTATTCTTGTAAGGGTTACACTCTTGTGTATGATGTAAGCCTCAGGGCATTTAGTTTGATTCTTAACATCTGTGCATGTTTTGGTTACAGAATATCCATTTGACTTAGATGTTGTATCTAAGAATGTATAAAATCAGATAAACACATGTATTTTGTGACTATATTATATTCATTAGTATGAGAGTGGTTATCTTGTCATAGCCCAATTTTTAACTACTCGGTAACATTACCAAAAGCCTTTAATTTATGTTATTTTTTTTCCGAATATCTATTACCCTTGAGTAATAGAAACATAATAATACGTGTTATCTCTATCAATAAATACAACAATAACAATAATATATGGCAAGTGTCTACTACGGAGCTACAAATGATTAATTACAAATATCAATATACAATATTTATTTCCTTCACATCCACAATGAAATTACACAAAAGAGACTCATGGATTTCTTAACTCTTCAACTATAGCATCCAAATTCTCTTTTTGAAAAAAAAAAAAAAAAAATTAAAACCAGGCATGAGCACAATTGCCCAGTAAGAATCTCATAGTTCTAAAGCAATAACTATCACATAGATAGAAATGATCATACAGACAGGGTGATAACATATAATAGGGTGACATTTTGTACGCTCAAAATATTATACGTAGAGTATCATTTTCTCAAAATTTCTTTGAACATTTAAGGAAAACTTTCAGTTGTAAAAATTATCCCTCATTATCAGGAAAACCATAAATCCTTTCCGAAAACAAATATGTTTAAGGAACAACATCATTTTAAATTTATTAACCAATTCCAAAATATTTCTTATTTAATTTCCATTTTAATATTTCTCTTTTTATTTCCATTTTCCTTTTTACTAATTACCATTATTATAATTTCATAACCTCAAAGTTTAAGTTCCCTTAATACTCAAAAACAACCCTCATACACTCTATTCTCACTTGTCTATCCATTATTGCTATAACTCCATGAAGAAATCCAAATCTCCTTTATATTCGATAACAATTCTCCTACACTCAACTTCTACTTGTCTAACAACTACATGACATCCACATTTGCATTATCAATTATAATTCAATATAACACAAGAATAATAAGCACATCTAATTCAATTTCTCAATTAATTAGAAAACAAAACTCTTAATCTTTCCTTATAGATACAAACAACCTAGTGAGTTTATTATCACGAACCCCTTGTCTAGTTACTATTTCAACATCCATTCTTTTTAAATAATTTCTATAAGCATTCTCCTTTCATACCAAATTACACATCAAATTGTAATTTCATAAGTTCATCACAAGTCACACATATTATCACCGACTCAACACATTTCACAACACATTCCACCTTTTACCGACAGGATATGGTAGGATAGCGAACACCCGACTTTTAACACCCTCCACCTTTTGCCGACTATTATGGTGGGAAGTGAATTCCTAAAAATCATCTTCCCAAAAATCATATTTTTCCAAAAATCATGTTTTTCCACATTTGCTGATTGTCATATGGTAGGACGTAGACATCCAAAAACATTTTCAATTTTAAAACCATTCCCTACATTTGCTGACTATTATACGGCAGGATGTGGGCACCCAAAAATATTTTTAAAATAATTCGTTTTTCCACTTTTGCCGACTACAATACGGCAGGACCAGTGGACACCCAAAATCTATTTTTTCACTTTTGCCAACTACAATACGGAAGGACCAGTAGACACCCAAAAATATTTTCCCACATTCGTTCAGCGATAAGCCTAGATAGGAAATTTGGGCACCTTGAATTTAAAACCACCCCCACATTTATCAACTATTATATGGAAGGACGTGGGCACTGTAGACACCCCATTTTTGACCGACCTTAAGACTCAGACGTCATCGATTGAGCGCACGGTGTTGGTGCTTGTTGTGCTCATTCTAAGGTTTCGGAGTTTCAGCTGAGAGCCTTACTCCCGGACCTCGGGACCCTTTTATGCTTTGCCTCGGTTTGCGGACCACATCTTGCTTTCTCTTCCCGGAGGGAGGGAGAGGCCTTGTAGACCATCTCTCAATGGCCGTAGGCTACTTTCGTGCTCGCAGGCCACTGTTCCCGTTTGGAGACCAGTTTTCGATTTTCGGAGCCGTCGGCTGCACGTCTCGGTTCGGGACCGCTTAACATTCTCCGTTTGGCATGATTTTTTGCACACACCTTGTTTCCTCTGTCTAGAGGGACACTGTGGCCCGGGAGACCACCTTTGTGGTCGCACGCCACTTTCGATGCTTAACAGCTTGTTTTCGGGGCACCCAGCTGCGCGTTTTGACCCCCGAACCCTCATTTTGCATCCGTCTTGGTTCATTTTTGGCATGGACCTTGTTTTCATTGTTTGGGAGGTGGTACAAGGGTGGGACACCACCTTTTCTCCTTGGAGACCACTTTTCTCCCGCCAGCCAATTTTCTTGTTAGGAAGCTAGTCTCCTTGGTCTTTGAGCCACATTTACTGGTCTCCCACCATATCACTAGCTTGCATTTAGTTGGGAGACCATCAAATGGGCTCGCCGACCAAATTTTTTTTGGGTTGAACCTTTTGAAGTGGTCGGCCGACCACCTGAACTGGTCGGCCTGCCTCCCCCAATCTTGTCTCTGTGAGTGTGTGCCAACTGTGCCAGCTGGAAGGCACAGATTGCATCCTCCATACACGTGTATGGGGGATCTTGAGCCTTGGTTTTTAGCTTCTTGAGGAAGCTTTGGCCTTGTATCTCTATAAGAGAGGCCCTCCTCTTCCTTGGCATAGGTTCAGAACATCTTGGAAGGAAAAATATATATCTCCCTCTATATCTCTCTTTTTTTACTCCAAAAGGGCATTGTTCTTGCACCTTTGCACACCACCTCATAGCCTAACCCTTCCACCATTTCTTGGAGCTTCTTGGAGGCCATTTTCAGAGGTTAAGGAGTTGGGTTTTGGGTCCAGAAGTTGCTGTCTTGCTGAGCTTCAAGAGTAACACACTTTTTCCCCTCTTTTAAGCTTTATTTTGATCCATCTCTTAGCCTTATTTGCATGCATATTTGAGCTTTGTTGTCAATTGGAAAAAGTCTTTTTTTGTGGTCCTTTTGATGTTTGTTTAAGGTCATTTTATTGTTGGGGGTCATCTACTCCCTTGCATGCTTCATTTTGCCTTGTTTTGAGCCATGCCCTAAGGCCTTTGTGTTGACCTTTGCTTGTCTTTTTAACCAATGAAATCCAGCGGATTTTTAGTGGTTAACATGTGTTTTTGAGATTCAAAATCAGAGAGGGGTGACCCTCTCCCTCCTTGTCTTGTTCACTAGCATTTTTGGCCTTACAAAGGAGCCATCATTTGCACACCTCCAAGCCTTGTTTCAGGCTCTTTTCAGTGACTTTTAGGGCCTCCCTAGGCTCTATCTAGAGTTGGTTTTGTCACCTTGGGTGTGTCTCTTGCATGTGTAGAATAACCCCTCTTATAGCCTATCAAAGGAGCATGACATTCTTGCATGCATTGATCATGTTTCAGTGGGTTTTGGGGCTCTATTTGGCATGTCATGTCTCTAAATTTTTCTGGTTTAGTGGCCTCTTGAATGCTTCATATGCTTGTAGTGTAATCCATGCTCACTAGCTCACATTGCATGTTGTTTTGGCCCTTGATTCTAGCATATTTTGGCCATGTTCTAAACTGATTTTATTCATGATTTGGGTTGCCTTAGCTCTGTTTTTAGGTCCCATGGTCGAATGATGCTTGCCATGCATACTTGTAGCGTAATACCCTTGCCTAGCTTCGAGTATTGAAGCCTCTTGCATGCTTAACTTGAGTTGTTTTCATGTTTTGGCATCATTGAACATGTTATTTCAGAGCTTGTACTTGTGCCATATTCTCATGTTCTTCACTCTTTAAATGCGTTTGAGAATTGTGCTTGTATGCCTCATTTTTGGGCTATTGCATGAGCTTCATTTTTGTGCATTACAAGCCATCATTTTAGTCCATTTTGCCACTGTTTTGGGTCTGCATAGGGACTCTTTGGGGTTGGTTTGGTCATTTGGGCATTGCTTTGCATACCTCTAGTGTAATGCACTTCACTAGTTTCGGCAATTGTGCCATCCAACATGCATCAGGTGAGTTGTTTGCATGATTCGGGACCATCTTGTGTCATTTTATGCCATATTTCATCCTTGTCATGCTTTGGTAGAGTTGCACTTTGTTCCTTAGGTTTGGTCCCTTGCATTTGTGCATGTTTGCATGTACCTTGTTGCCTCATTCTCATCATATTGGCCACTGATTTGGGTACGACTGAGGTCCATCCATCTTGGTTTAAGTCCATCTTGCATTGTGTATGCCATATAATCCATGTTATCGCATGTTCGATCATTGCATTGCGTATGCCTCGTTCATAACATTGCGTATGTTAGTGCATTGTGTATGCATGCCATATAATCTACGTGCATTGAGTATGCCCTTGATTAGTCCATAGCATTGTGTATGCTAGTTACTTGTTTGCATGTCATCTTTTGCATGTTTGCATCACTTAGTCGCATTACATTTAGGATTGCATACTAGAGTTGCATTTGTACATGCCATGCCATTCTACTTGTTGCATTGTGTTTGGAATAGGAGTTAGTCCAAACACGGGAAACGAGGGACGTTTCATACTCCAAGTGATGAAACATGCCTCGATTCCCGATCGCCGACACTCTTGATCACCTATGATGGAGTTGTTGGTTTTAGTTGCTTATATGTGCATTCATGTCCCATTGAGTCGTGCAATTCGACTCCTCGGCCATCGTGCATCGGAATGCGTTATTGGTGGCCCGGGGATCGAGGACTACACTCCCTAGAGCTTATGCAATGATGGGGAGAATGATCGGGCACACATATGTTGAAAATACCTTGCCTTCTCTCTCTCTTGCCTTTGTTGCAGAAAAACCAGAAACCAGAGGCAGAAACTGGTCGGCCGACCAGCTTTTCTGGCAGGCCGACCACCCATTTTGGTTTCTCCCACCAAGGGTGGTCGGTAGGTGGTCTCCAATGCCATGAGCTGGTCGACAGCCTTCCCACAGCTTCCCTGGGTGGAGTTTCATCTCTCTAGAGCCTCGTGCAACTTTCTGAAATCAATTGCAAACAAAGGCGAGTTGAGACATCGCGATGGATTTCCCGACATGGCGACTCGAGCATGCATGCATCCTTTATCATTCGGAACAGAGCTGAGGCAGTCCATTTCATGTAGCTTGCGTGCTAATTTATTTGCTTCCTTAGTTTAATTTGTTAATTAATTAATGTTGTGTAATATTTAGCTGTAATTCGTTATTCATTTCAGTTGTGTAATAACCAGTTTAATTAGCTTAGATTAGCTAGTTGGTTCTGTATTATTTATTCGGACCCTCCACGAGAGGGCGAACTTTGTAATAAGTGTGCATGTGTGTGATGCATGTCTTCCAACCCCATGTCTTTCTCCCTTTTATTTACCAGCTTGTGATGGTTAGTTTTATGGCATGTTTCAATTAGCATTTATATGTTCGCATGTTTGCATTCATTCATCTGTATTGCATGCACTGTGCTCGGCGCATCATGCTAACTGCATTGTATTTCAATTCCAAGTTGAATACATGTATCGATTGTTGCATCTCATATGCCATCTTAGAATAGCCGAGCCTATTGTAGTTGCATTTTTGCATGTGTTGCATTAGGCATTCTTAGCATAGTTAGGATTCATGCATGATTTCTAATTAGCTTCTCTCTTTGGCTCGGAGTAGTTGGTAAGTGTTTATGCTTTAGCATCCTTGCATGCGTGTGAGTGACTGCCATGATAGCATGCTTACCATGAGGCTATGTGCTTATGTGATATAACTGCCTAAATGCCTGTGAGTGAAGATTGGGTTGCTTGAGTTGGAATAATTCGTCGAAACCCGTGTTTTAGCCTACTTGCGAGTAGCAAACTTCAATCCATTTTCAAAACAAACGGATATGCGATGCTTTGTTCTAACTTAGGCAATCCAGTCTATACTTGTATGCTGTGTGCATCACATAGTAATTCTAGGCTAATAAATCGGAATAAGAGCACATGTGTTTTCAAAAACTCAATATCATGCTTAGTAGTGGCCGATCTTCGATCGGGCGAGCGGGGGTGCTCATGAAATGACCTTCCCCAATCATACCCAAGTTCCCGAGCCAAGGCAACTTTGGTGATGATGGACACGTGGCCTTAGGCACGAGTCAGGGTTTCTTAAATTCCCCCAAAATAAAATATTTAGGTGGCGACTTTGTATCTGGCAAAACAGTCTATGTTTGGCATTTCTTTCTAAAAATCGGTTTTTCAAAACGATTTGCCGGATTTGGACTCTTTGGTGATTTATCGGTCTCGCATTTCACTTTGCGGGAGTAGATTCAGAACCGTGACATTTGAGTCTGAACTATAGTGGGCCCAATGAACAAAACGGGATTTTTCCCGGGACGTTCGGGCGCGTCTACAGTTTCTGGCAACTCTGCTAGGGATTTAGAGAACTTGACTCGAACTCATGATATCTTGTTTTGACTACACTTATGTGTCTCTTTGCATTGTATTTGCATTGGTGCACCTAGGACACCGTGTTTGCCATCTGCTATTCCTGAACGGTTTGTCAGAGGCTCGCTTTGGGAAGCGTGCCATAAGGCTAACCGGTTACAGGCTCTACCACGATGGGAATATAAACCCCGATTTTTACCGGGGCACCCCTTTTGACCGTTCGACCTAGTGCATATCAGTATCCATAGTGACTATCCCAAACTAGGACATGTTGCTCACCCGATTATAGGTTGTTTGAAATCGCTGCGTGTGTAGTGAAACCCTAGCTCCTGACAAAATAGGACAGGGAAACCCTACCCCAACATAGGGGTGTTTTGGCTCTCATTTGCTTGCTACGTGCTTTTAGAGTGTGCCTCTACAGGTTATACGTATCAGTTTGCAAGTCTGCGTATCAGGCCTGCGGGCATCGGTATTTGAGAATCAGTTATATCTGCGGGTATCAGATTCAGTTTTGGGGCAGTAATTTGGGGAGCAGTGATCAGTGATCGAATACAGTTATTCAGTTATGCTTATATCTGTTCTGGTGAAATTGGGCTGAGATGCTGCCCGTTTTCTCTTTCAAGGTTCAGAGATTTAATTCAGCGCAACCAGTATTTTCCTTCTCTGAGGCAAGTTAAAGAAAGGCTAGTCAAGGCTTACTGGTTCATCTGATCCGTCAGTCACCAGTCGCATCACCTTCGTCCAAACTTAGCAAACCGTGATGGCACGAAGTTCGGAAGAAGTTGTGGCCATAGCAGCAGCGTTAAACCAGGGAATCGCCATACAGGGTGAGACTGATGTCAAAATGCAACACCCATTTGGGGCACCTACCACACATCTAGTCTCGGAATCCCAATTATCTCAAACTCGTGAACCCACCACTTCTGAGCTGATGAGGATGATTGAAGATCTTCAGAGAATAGTGGCAGATTTAGCCTGTGGAGTTTTGGCTCCATCATCAACCACATCGCCTACCAGGGATTTCACACCAAAGGGCTCTCCAATCTTGGGACTAGCTGCATTGGAAGAAGGCCAGTCTCTTGGCAAAGTGGAGGCCAGTGGTAAGAACAAGGTTGGGGCAGACATTGGTTCCCATGAACACCTTCGGTGCGCTATTGAGGCTTTGAAAGCCGAGGGGCTGAACAAACAGCAAGCGATTGCAGTTATTGCACAAATTGTGGATAGCACTTTTGCCACTCAGAATGAGAGCAGTCTGAGTCAAGGGGCAAACCGGGAGAAGGGCCGTCGTACCAGAAATGATCCTTTGAGCTCTAATCCTGCACTCGAAAGAGATCGACAAACCAAGCCAGCACCTGCTGAACCTTTCGCTAGTGCGCCCAGCAAAAATCCACAAACCTCGAAGTACCAACCTCGAGGTCGCAAGGTCTTCCATGCCCTCTATATGCCCTTGTCCAAGGCTCTTCAAATCCTTGTTGGAAAAGGCCATCTCAAACCCCTTGAGCGTCGGCCTCTCCCGAATCCTCTTCCGGCTACGCATGATACTACCCAGTACTGTGCGTACCATCAACAAACCGGTCATAACACCGACAATTGCTTCCATCTTCGCCACGAAGTACAGGATTTGTTTGACAACGGGGTTGTCCTCCCACCAAGCTTAGCAAAGTCTATCGTCACCCGATCTGTGAATCTCGAAGATAATGTGATGTGATCAGAGGGGTTGAACCACCTGCAGGTGGCGCTCAGTTTACTTCAGATATGGCGTATGGAACGCACTATTTTGAGCATTTGCGAATGCTAGTTTTTGTACTTTCTGACTCGGGTATTCGGTCAGCTTTGTTGTCTTGTATATAGTCAGTCTTTTTGTACTATGTTAGTCAGGTCAGTCTTGTTGCATCGAGTCAGTCCTGTTGCACAGAAGTCGGGTGATTCCGGGGGTGTTACCTCGGACATCACTCTCTTGTTTTGTGTTTGTCTTTTACACTCTTTTGAGTCTGTTTCTGCCTTGGAGCCAGTTACACCAGAAGATCTAAATGAAACAGTAGTGATTTTCACACTCTTGTGTTTGCTTCTGCCTTGCGCCAGTTGTGCCAACAGAGTTGAATGAAATGACAGTGTTTTTCACCTACTCTTCTGTGCCTTGAAAATCATTGCATTGACCTAAGTTTTTCAAAACCTTTTGAACACTGTGGTGAAAACAAAGAGGGAGGAATTCCTCGGGTTTTGCAAAATTTGATCAATTGAGAGAAAGAAAGGCATGCTAAGCCCTTAATGAATGAGATCATGTTTGTTAGTGTGAGTACTGAGAAGGATCCTAGCTTGATCCAGATTGGTTCTACACTGTCTTCAGCGCGAGCGATTTGTCGTTTTCTTAAAAAATTTCAATAAATGTTTTGCGCGATCCTGCGAAGACTTGTGTGGAATCGCTCTTGAGATTGTGCAGCATAGGATCACTCTCAACCTCGGGACTCGACCCCTTTCTTTCAAACCTTGAACTCGGACTCAGAATGTTCAACGATCAAACACAATGTGAAGCCTGTGTGGCCAGATTTGAAGCAACCCATGAATTAACGGCAAGAAAGTCAGATCAAGAAGATCAGATGTCATCAAAAGAAGCTTGCAAAGCTAGATCAGAAGTACCTCTGGAACTAGGGGCAAAAATGTCCATTGCGCTCGAAGAGCCGAAGATGGATCATTCCGCAAATCAATGAAGATCAGCAAGAATGCCAAATCCCAGAGGGGAAGAAAGAAGAAAGTTTTGTTGAAGAACAACCGAGTTACTATCCACAACACTAGGGCCAAATTCAGCCCCCATTGGATGGACTCCAATATCATCAGCAAACAGCAACCATTCTCCTAGATTCAGATGACTTCAGGATCTCAAAACCATTTGACATGGACAAAGCCACACTTTTACCCTTGAGAGGCTCGCTGGGCCGAAAACCCGGAAGGGCGACCCAGACAAAAGTTAGAGCAAGAAAAAGAACAAAAAAAAAAAAGAAAAATGCAAAGAATGAAAAAAAAGAAAAGAAAAAAATGCAAAGAGAAAGAAAATGAGAAAATGAAAAAATGAGAAGAAAAGAAAAACAGAGCTCGCAAGGTTGAAAACCCAGGAAGGGCGGCCTTGGCAAAAGTTAGAGCGCAAAAGGAGAGGTTAAATACCCGAGTGTGCCTTACCCCGAACTACGTAAGGCTTGATTCCCATGTTTGTGATACGTAGGCAACTTCATTCTGAAATCCAGCCATAAAGCACTTCAAATTCAACTGTCCTGTCTATGAGATTGAACGAGTCATCTTTGTCATTTCTGTATCCAAGAGTTCGGTTGTGTCCTTCACCATGAGAACTGGTTACAGTGCGCTGCGGTACGATTCAAACAAGGGGCAACTTTCTGTTGCCGTGCAATGTCCTTCAGACAAGGGGCAATTTTCCATTGTTTTTGGATCTGAGGTTGTGCATCTCAAGAGTCAATTCTACGTGGGTCAATCAGTGGCCATTTGTAAAAATAGTTTTTGAGAATTTTTATTGAGGTTGACTAATTCTCTCGAAAATTATTCCATTTTTCCAAAATTGGACCATTTTCTTGGACCCGAAAAAGAAAATTTTCAGTGCTCATAACCTAACTTGCATGATTTTAAATCAGAAAATCGAACAAGCATGTTAATCTAACTCTCATGTTGGTCAAAATTGTTTTAGTAGAAAACCAAAACAAAAAAAATGATCAAAATAATGAACTAGGGGCACAGTTGAGTCAGGTGTTCTGTATTTTCCACGTTGTCAACATACTTGCCAGAAAAGGGCACTCTACCTGCCATAAAAGGGCATAACTGAAGCTAACAACAAAGGGCCGAAAGCTCTCAACATCCTCCGAGTAACAAGGTATCAAGCCAAGTGTGAAGCATGAACTGGAATGGATCAAGATATTCCACTCCCTCGTCTGGACACATTTGATCATGACCAAACTCCCCAGCAGAACATCGTTAACCGATGTCAGCTGCAGATTTGCTACACACCCAGTTGCAGCGCAACCCCTCTGCGGGAAAATTCACTGTTGTGAACAAGAACAAGAATATGGTAGAATACCAGGGGCAAGAGCCCACAACTTCTTGCTTATCCATTAACCACCCAAGGGAGGGATAAAAAATGAGAGATTGAAGAATAGAGAGATGTGCGCTGAGAGAAAAAGTGAGGAAAATGGCTTTTTTTTTTTTTTAGAAAAACAAAACTTGAGGGCCGAGTGATGTGAGAATCACAAGTGAGAAAGGGTGGGAAACAATACCCGGAGAAACTGGCTCCTCGTGCCCTTTATAACATAGCTGAGTGTTGTGTTTGTGTGTTTTTGTTTGTTTCGATTCTTGTTTTGAGTTGTTTGAGTGTCAATAGATGTGTTTAGGTTGTTTTACCTTGTTTTTCCTTTGTTGAGTTGTGTTTAGGTTGTTCTACCTTTTGTTTTCCGTTGTTGACTCGTTTTGGCTGTGGTCAGTTGTAGGCTCAATACCCAGTTGAGAACCCTTTTCTCATCTCACTTTCAAAAAATTGTTTTGTGCTCAGAGTGCCGTGCCATTCTCCACATTTGTGCAAAATAGAATTTATTCTTTCATAAAATCGCAGGGTTCAACCTAAGTCATATGAAAACAATAAAAACCAGGACCCATCTGAAGCTATGAAAGTTCTGGGCTGCAAAGCAAAAGAAAAGAGGGAAAATTTGGAGCGTCTGAGCTTGTTTCAACTTCTGCAAGTTCTGTCACTACATCCCATATGTTCGGAATGAGCTGTGTACCGAATAAACCGAGTACTGTGTTATGAGCTGTGTGTTCAGAGTGAGTAGTGTGCTGTTACGAGCCCTGTGTTCAAAATGACCAGAATACTGTGTTATGAGCTGTATGTTCAAAAGAAACAGAGTACAGTGTTACAAGCTATGTGTTCAGAATGAGCAGTGTGCTGTATGAGCTGTGTGTTCAAAATGAATAGAATACTGTGTTGATTGTTTCAAAGCCAGAATGACAATCAGATGTGCTCTTCCTGAGTACCATTTCCTGCCGAAGGCATCTTGGCTGTGTTTGCAATGAGTTCCTAGGGAAAGTTATGAATATGAATAGGACGAAAAATGGCATTTGTGGTTTCTACATGCAGATGTTGCTCTTTGTCAGCATTTCAGGACCTCTGTACTGCGAGTTGAAGGTAAGTGTTTGAAGAACACAATGGAGGGGAGATCCCCGTCAGAGTAAAGCGATTTACCGCCACTCACTCCATGAGGTGCTTTCTAAAGTGCCGCTTTGTTTGTTTATTGCATTCCCTAAACATTATGCTCTACATTGCTTGTAACATTTACTGTATCATCGCACTTATTGTGTTTATTTGCATCTTGTGTTGTCTTGTATCATTTATCCTTTTACGTCGAGCTACGTTTAGGATCGTTGTCCTCTGGGACTTTCTCAGGTTGCGCCGAGCACGCACTTGATAGTTTGTTGGACCTCCTCTCACGATTTCAGCGTGGTTTGAGTGTCCCATTCCTTACGCGATTTCAGCGTGTTTGGAATTTATCTCAGGATGCCTGATGCGTGGGCCTGGGCGGATTTTATCTCAGGTTGCGTTGTAGACGTGCTGAGCGGGTTGTTGGACCTCCTTTTACGATTTCAGCGTGGTTTGAGTGTCCCATTCCTTACGCGATTTCAGCGTGTTTGGAATTTATCTCAGGATGCCTGATGTGCGGGCCTGGGCGCGTTTTATCTCAGGTTGCGTTGTAGACGCGCTGGGCGAGTTGTGTTGGACCTCCTCTCACGATTTCAGCGTGGTTTGAGTGTCCTGTTCCTCACACGATTTCAGCGTGTTTGGAATTTATCTCAGGTTGCGTCGTGTACGCACATGGGTGGTTTGTTTTCGGACCTCCTCTCACGATTTTAGTGTGGTTTGAGTGTCTTTTTCCTCACACGATTTCAACGTGTTTGGAATTTATCTCAGGTTGCGTCGTGTACGCACCTGGGCAGTTTGTTTTCGGACCTCCTCTCACGATTTCAGCGTGGTTTGAGTATTCATTTCCTCACACGATTTCAGCGTGTTTGGAATTTATCTCAAGTTGCGTCGTGTACGCACCTGGGCGGTTTGTTTTCGGACCTCCTCTCACGATTTCAGCGTGGTTTGAGTGTCTGAAATTCATCTCAGGTTGTGTTGTGTACGCACCTGGGCAGTTTGTTTTCAGACCTCCTTTCACAATTTTAGCGTGGTTTGAGTGTCCCTTTCCTCACACGATTTCAGCGTGTTTGGAATCCATCTTAGGTTGTGTTGTGTACGCACCTGGGCGGTTGTTTTCGGACCTCCTCTCACGATTTCAGCGTGGTTTGAGTGTCCGTTTTCTCACACGATTTCAGCGTGTTTGGAATTTATCCCAGGTTGCGTTGTGTATGCGCTTGGGCGTTTTGTTTTCAGGCCTCATTTCACGATTTTAGTGTGGTTAGAGTGTTATTTTCCTCACACGATTTCAGCGTGTTTGGAATTTATCTCCGGTTGCGTGGAATGCGCTCCTGATTGGTTTTCTTTGTTTTTCCTCCTCTCACGATTCTAGCGTGGGTGGAGTGTGTTACCCCATTTGCATCTATTTCTCTATCTATTACATCCATTGCATCATATCTGTTTTATTCTGGTCTAGGAGACCTTAAATCCTCTGGTCTAGGAGACCTTACATCTTGCATCTTCATTCACACTGTCTTGTGCACTCTCTGGTCTAGGAGACTTTAAATCCTCTAAAGGTGCAATTCCTTTGGTGTTTGTCGTGCCCGAACGACTTCCAGTGGTCTGGTATAGCCACATGCCCGTGTTTGCGGTGAGTTCCTAGGAGACCAACTGAGACGGTGGACACTAGAGTTCAAATGGCTCATTCCTAGAACGCAAAGGTTTGGGATTTCCGAGACTAAAGTCTGGTTTAAATACCCAGGGGTATATCCTCGGCTTGAAATCTGTATGGCAGCCCCATAGATTGAGATAGCATGTGTATGCGCCTCAATTCTGGATACTGAACCAACCTAGTCTGTCATCCTGTTGGAGAATAGGGAAAACTGCGACCATAGTCAGGGAGAAAAGTAGTACCTGCGGTTCAACCGAGAAGAAGAGGAAGGTCCCCAGCAGCATGAGGTAAGTCATTGCCAATTGCCCTTGTAAGGTACCTTCACTTCCTAACTACTACATCATCTAGTATGTCCAGCGCATTGTACATAGAATATATTGCATACATTTATTGCATATCCATTGTATCACTTGCACTTTTCCATATTAAGCTTAGTTTGGCATGTGCCCGTACTTTTCGCGTTAAAGCATGGTTATGTGATTATATGTACGCGCTTATTCCATTGAGGGAATTGTGATTTGAGGGTGACGACACCATTTTTGTGTTAGACGTGGTTTGTTTGTGTCCATGCCTTTTCTAGGCAAAATGTGGTTTGGCCGCGCGCTTTATTCAATTCATCCATTGCATCCATTTCATCGTATTTTAGTTTGTTACATTCAGTATTTAGGATCACGATCTTTTCTCAGCAGATCATTCCCCACTTATATCATGCCACCCAATTACTTGTACTTTGTGGTCTCTCTGTGAAACACATAGTTTTGCATGTGCTCGCACCCCTTTCACGTTGAAACACGGTTCTGTTATGTGTAAGCATCCATGCTGAGTTGTGGCCAGTACTAGGATGTAGGCACTTAGCTTGTGTTAGGCGTCGTTCAGCTCGTGCCCACTGTCTTTTCTGTTTTAAAAGTAGTTTGATTTTGCATCTCCATCCCTTAATGATATTTGTGTGGTTTTGTACTGCTTGTGGTTTGATCATCTCACATACATTGCATATCATTTGCATTGTTTCATTACATTGTATATTAATACATTGTTCTCTAATATTGCATATCATTCGCGCTATTTTGCGCATCGCACTGTCTTGTGCACTGCATCATTCGCGCTATCTTGCGCACCTCATCTGCACTTGTTAGTGCATTGCATTGTTTTGCATCCCTACCACATTGTTATGCGTTACACTTAGGTTACATTATCGTGCGCCCCTTCCCGCATTGTTATGCGTCACACTTAGGTTGCATTGTCATGCACCCACACTTCGCTTGCGTCGTCGCGCACGTTTCACTTGCATCATTATACACTTTGCCATCGGCACCATACGTGTCCGCGTTTGATATAGCTCTGATCATATATTGCTAACTTATTGTACCTATTAAGTTCCTTTCTTTTACAGGCACGATATTGTATGTATGGTTCATTCAAGAGAATTTTCGGTTCAGTTTGAACGTTCCTTTTCTCCTTTCGCATGCGGTTCGTTAGGACATCTTCGGTTTCGAACACTCGGATGAGTTCCGGTGTTCATTCGTACCTTTTCTCCTCTCGCATGCGGTGCGTTAGGACATCTTCGATTTCGAACACTCGGATGAGTTCCGGTGTTCATTCGTACCTTTTCTCCTCTCGCATGTGGTGCGTTAGGACGTCTTCGGTTTCGAGCATTCAGATGCGTTCTGGTGTCCATTTGTTCGCTTTCTCCTTTTGCGTTTGATACATTGAGAGTTGTTTCGTTTGAGACTCCGGGTGTTCTCGGTAGTTGTCACGACCCAAACCCGGCCCTATGGGTTTAGCACCGTAACCGGCCAGTAATCCGAGATTACCGAAGGCCTGCTTAACAGTAATACAGTAAAACAGAGTACAGGGCCTGGCAGAAGCCAATACAGTAATTAAACAATGCCCAACGAGCTGTGACAGTCTGTATGCAAAAGATTTTTCATGCATTCATACATAAACAGTACAGAACAGTATGTACAATATTCACATCCATTCAAACTAGGGACTCATCCCTACATAACAGTACAGAAAACATTCCGTCTGTACAAAAACAGTACGGTCTATACGAAATTTACAGTCACACAGTACAGGGACCTAATCCCTTTGTAACAGTACAGTAGTCCAAACAGTATGGAGACAGACAGGGGAAAACAAACAAAACACCCCAAAGCCATAGCATGGCAACTCGGAACCTCGCAGTGAGGCACATAGGCTGGCTTGACAAAACTGGAGTCTAACCCGCGCTCCTAGCTCCGGTCTGGTGCCTGTACACCTACATATATATATGAGCAGTGAGCTAAAGCCCAGTGAATAACATAATGCGTAAAGAGGTTTAGAATGAATGTCCTTACAGTAATAAAAACAGTTCAATTCAATCAGTATTTCAGTTGTTCAGTACCGTAAACAGTCATATGTGGTACATCCATTAGCATAACAGTAACAGTAGGTCTTAAAAGACCGAACAGTAATGATGGCCATCAGTCAGTAAACAGTAGTGGTTCCACGAGGGAACCGACAGAGAATTCTGTCGCAGTAACAGTAACGGTAAACAGTAAGTACTAAGGATGCCACAGTACAGTTCAGAAATAAAGGACATACATTCATTCAGCAATACTAGTTCAGTAAACAGTTCCGTTCAGTATTCAGAAAATAATCATTTGAACATATCTTTACACAATTGTTACTCACAGAGTTCTGGGCTACAGTATGCTAGAGCGTGTCTCCCCAGTTGCCAACCCTACACAGTTAACAGATTGAACACACACTAAGCTACACAGTTGGGAAATATCATAACTTAATCCCTAATTTGCCTTGGTGTGTTCTACAACGATATCCTCATCTAAATGTCTTAAACTAGGCCTAAGAATGCCTAGGATGGGATGAGGATGCAACAATACACTTAGAAAACATTTTGCAAAGTTTGCTGAAAATAGGAGCTTCGCTCGAGCGAGACTTTATACGCTCGAGCGTAAGTCCAAAATCAAAGGCTTCGCTCGAGCGAGGAATCCTTCGCTCGAGCGGTCTGCAAAACAGTAAAAATACTGGATGCTGTGATTTTACGCGCGATGGTCGCTCGATGGTCGCTCGAGCGGAGCCCTGGACAAAGGTGCTCGCTCGAGCGGGGAATCCTTCGGTCGAGCGAGGAAGCCAAATCTGGAATTTCCAGATCTGCCTCCCAAGCCCAAACCAAGCATTCTA